>NC_090806.1:51997552-54487552 GCF_036512215.1 Solanum lycopersicum | reverse complement strand
GTGCCGGAATGTGACACCCGATCCACTAACCTCATTCTTTTAGTTCATCAAGCCCTCTTTTATACCAAGGCATCATCATTAACAAAGAGGTTTCAAGGTTTAATATTCAACAGCTCCTCATGCTAATTCATCACAATTACATAATCACATCATGCAAGCATACAATTAAGCATATAGAAAACTTTACGAAATTACCAATATATATCAATCGCTATTAAGAGTTTACTATGAAATAGCATAAACCATAACCTACCTCCACAGAAGAATTCGCGATCAAGTAAGCTATCCCCCAAAACCTTTGCTTTCCTCTTCGTTTCCCTCTTCTCTCGATCGTTCTCCCTCTCTTTCTCTTTTTCTAATTTTTCCTTATTCAAACTCTTCTTCTTTTACCCTAATTACCATATAATTAAGTATAAAAGGTGACCAAAGTAACCCACTAATTAATTCAAGGTTATCTCCTTTAACCCCCAAGTAATTGAATTATTAACATTCAACCACTAACTTTATAATTATAAGCAGGAATAGTCCAAAACGCCCCTTAAAATATTTAACAGAAATCCGACCCAGTCAGGGTTACGCAGCCTGTGACGGCCCATTGTGCCTGCGACGGTCCTTCCTGCTGCTTCCGTCACAAAGTTCAGAGACTAAATTCCACTAAAGGGTCTGTGACGGTCCGTCGTGCCCACGACGGCCGTCCTGCCATGTCGTCGTGAAGTTCAGAGAGTTATTCTCAGTACCCAAATTTTTAGAATCTAAGTGTTTTGAAACGAGACCCCCTCGATGGTCCGTCGTGCCCATGACGGTCCGTCGTGGGATCCGTCGACTCAGACAGTTATTACCAGAAATAAACCCTACTGCTCAAAATGACTAAGCAGGTCGTTACAGTACCTTTCAAGTAGTGATGCATATGTGCGCTACATCTTTTCGGTATATAGGTTCAGGTTCTTAGCATCCAGATTACGCATAGATCGATTTCTCGATCTCCAGTTCAGTAGATTCAGTGGTGAGTCCTTATTCTCCGAGGACAACAGTCATGAGTTTCATTTCAGTCTTTAGTCATTATTTTCAGTTTTTGCTAGATTTAGCTGAGGCTTGTCCCATTATTTCTAGTCTAGTGTAGAAGCTATTTTCAGACATAGTTAGATTCAACTTAGTATTGAGTTAATATTTATTTTGTTGTAAACTCATTGTTTTCAAATATCTCAGTTATAGAATATGGGTATTCCCCATCTTTTCATTTTAAGTATGATTTAGCTTCCGCAATAGTTTATTATCTTTAGTATGCTCATGATCATGCCAACAGGGTTGGCTTGGGATCACTTGTGGTCCTAGGTTCCGTGTCTGCGTCTCGGGGGTAGCTTGGGGCATTACAAAACTTGGTATCATAGCACTAGGTTCAAAAGTCCTAGGATGTCTGAAAAAGCCGCACTAAGTAGAGTCATTTTCATGGGTGTGAAGTCCACCATATCTAATGAGAGAGAGGCTATGAAGTGTTTAAGGAAAAACTTCACCTTCTTGTTACTCTTATCGTGCGTAAGGTATGATCTAATTCCATTCTAACTTGATGTTGAACACTTAAGATCATGCCTTCTCATAGAGCTTAGGAATGGAATGCTAGTGCAGTAATGATAACAAGTTCCTCTAGTACCAAATAATGAAGTTCAAATGCAAAATTTCAGAAAGCTAATTCAGCTTTTGGTCAAGAGTATGACCAACCAGAACAATCAGTAGGTTCTAGTTCATACTAATAGAATTGATCGATCAATGACAGCCAGAGTTTGTGATTTTGTTAAGATGAATCCGTCTAAGTTTTTAAGGTTGCATGTTGGTAAGGACCCACAAAAGTTCATTGATAAAGTCAAGAAAGTATTTTGTGTGATGTCGGTAACTGGTAGTGATAGGTGAGATTGGCATCCTACAAACTCAAGGATGTGACGCACATATGGTTCACTCAGTGGAAAGACAACAAAGATGACTTTGCCTTTTGTAACTCAGTATAGCAGTCCAATTCAATGTCATTCCAGAAACTCTCTCAGAACTTTTCTAAGTCTCTACTCAAGTCGGTGACCCATCTATAACTAGACAGGTATACAAAAATTGCCCTATCACAATCGCTCAGAAAATCACCTCACCAGATGTAGTAGTGTTAGAAATGGTAGACTTCGATGTCATTCTAGGCATGGATTGGTTACACTCATGTTATGCCTTAGTCGATTGTAGAACTAGGATTGTTCATTTTCAGTTTCCAGACGAACCAATCTTAGAATGGAAGGGTAGTAGCTTAGTGCTTATGGGTCGATTTATTTCTTACCTTAAGGCCAGAAAGATGATATCTAAGGGTTCTCTCTATCATCTAGTTTGGGTTAAGGATTCTAGCCTTGAAACCCCATCTCTTGAGTCAGTTCCAGTAGTTTGTGAATTTCCAAAAGTATTTCCAAAAGATCTTCTCGAGGTTCCTCCCGAAAGGGAAATCGAATTTGGAATTGATATCCTTCCAAATACCAACCTATTTTTATTCCTCCTTACAGAATGGCTTCAGCAGAGCTTAAGGAATTGAAAGAGAAGTTAAAAGACCTTCTAGATAAGGGTTTCATCAGACCTAGTATTTCACCATGGAGTGCACCAGTATTGTTCGTAAAGAAGAAAGATGGTTCTTTCAGAATGTGCATTGACTATAGACAGTTGAACAAGGTCACAATTAAGAATAAGTATCCCATCCCCAGGATTGATGACTTGTTTGACCAACTTCAGGGTGTTATTCATTTCTCAAAGATAGACCTCAGATCGGGTTATCATCAGCTCAGAGTCAGAGATAGTGACATTCCGAAAACAACCTTCAGAACTTTGTATGGTCATTATGAATTTGTAGTTATGTCGTTTGGACTAACCAATGCTCCTGCAGCTTTCATGGATTTGATGAACAGGGTGTTCAAACAATACTTAGACTTGTTCGTTATCGTCTTCATTAGTGATATCCTTATTTACTCTAGGAGTGAGGAAGAACATGCAAGTTATTTGAGAGTTGTTCTGCAGACTCTCAAAGATCGCCAATTATTTGCTAAGTTTAGTAAATGTGAGTTTTGGTTGCAATCCATTGCTTTCCTTGGTCACATTATATATAGCGAAGGGATCCGCGTAGATTAAAAAAAGATAGAAGCAGTGAAACAATGGCCCAGTCCTACCTCTTCTATAGATATCAGAAGTTTCTTAGGTCTAGCAGGTTATTACAAAAGTTTCGTGGAAGGATTTTCATCCATAGCCTCACCATTGACTAGGTTGACTTAGAAGATGGTCAAGTTTCAATGGTCATATGATTGTGAGAAAAGCTTCACAGAATTGAAAACTAGATTGACTACAGCTCCTGTCTTGACTCTACCAGAGGGTTCAGATGGTTATGTGATCTATTGTGATGCATCCAGAGTTGGCCTTGGTTGTGTGCTGATGCAAAGAGATAATGTTATATCTTATGCCTCTAGAAAGCTTAACGTGCATGAGAATAACTATCCAACTCATGACCTCGAGCTTGCAACAGTAGTGTAAAGAGAAGAATTTCCCTTGCTTTCTTTTTGCTCCGCTTGTGCGTGGCACTCCTTGCTCGCGGAGCGGCATACCGAAAAAAAGAAAAGCTGACTTATGGCGACTACCTTAGTTTTTCACTCAAGATATGGAGACACTACTTGTATAGTGTTCATGTAGATGTGTTCACCGATCATAAAAGCATTCAGTATGTGTTCACCTAGAAAGAGTTGAATTTTCGCCAGAGGAGATGGCTTGAGTTCCTTAAGGATTACGATATGAGTGTGCATTATCATCCTGGAAAAGCGAATGTAGTGGCCGATGCTCTTAGTAGATTATCTATGAGTAGTGTAGCCCATGTTGAGGAAAAAAAAGGAGCTAATGACGGATATTCATAGGCTTGCTCGCTTGGGAGTTCGCCTTATGAGCATATCAGACAATGGTGTAGTAGTTCAGAATGGGGCAAAATCGTCTTTGGTAGTGGATGTTAAGGAAAAAGCAAGAGAGTGATCCGATCTTGTTGGAACTAAAGGGTGCTATCAACAATCAGAGAGTGGAGGTTTTCTCCCTAGGGGGAGATGGTGTACTTCGCTACCAAGGTAGATTGTGTGTTCCTGATGTAGGAGAGTTGAGGCAGCATATTTTTGCAGAAGCTCATAACTCAAGGTATTCTATTCATCCAGGTGCCACTAAGATGTACCGCAATCTGCGGGAAGTCTATTGGTTGAATGACATGAAGAGAGATATAGCAGACTTTGTGAGTAAGTGCCCCAATTGCCAGCAAGTCAATGTAGAACATCAGAAACCAGGAGGTATGACTCAAGAGATCGATATTCCTGCTTGGAGGTGGAATGTGATCAATATGGATTTCATCACAGGGTTACCTCGTACTCGCAGACAACATGAATCAATTTGGGTGATAGTTGATAGGATGACTAAGTCTTCTCGCTTTTTGGAGGTCAAGACTACATATTCGGCAGAGGACTATGCCAAGCTTTACCTTACTAAAATTGTGAGGTTACATCAGGTTTCTTTGTCTATCATTACCTCTCATTTCTGGAAGTCATTTCAAAAAGGTCTTGGTACTCAAGTTAACCTTAGTACAACATTTCATCCACAGACGGATGGGCAGGCAGAGCGTACCATTCAGACCTTAGAGGATATGTTGAGATCTTGTGTGATCCATTTCAAAGGTAGTTGGGATGATCACCTTCTTCTTATTGAGTTTGCCTACAATAATATCTACCATTCCTGCATTCAAATGTCCCCTTATTAGGCTTTATATGGGCGTAGATATAGATCTCCTGTTGGTTGGCTTGAAGTAGGTGAAGCAGCTTTGATAGGGCCAGATTCAGTCCTTTATGCCATGGAGAAAGTGCAACTCATTAGAGATAGACTTAAGACAACCCAAAGTCGTTAGAAATCTTATGCAGATGTATGGAGAAGGGAACTAGAGTTCCAAGTTGATGATTGGATTTTTCTGAAAGTCTCACCTATGAAAGGGTTGATGAGATTCGGAAAGAAAGGAAAGCTCAGTCGTAGATATGTAGGCCCTTACAAGATCTTGAAAAGGATTGGCAAGGTGGCATATGAGTTAGAGTTGCCAGCAAAATTAGCAGCAGTGCATCCGGTCTTCGACATCTCACTCTCGAAGAAGTGTGTGGCTGACCCAGCCTCTATAGTGCCATTAGAGAGTGTGGCGGTGAAAGATATTCTTTCTAATGAGGATGTACCAGTTGATATACTTGACCGACAGGTTGGAAGGTTGAGAAACAAAGAATTCGATTCAGTCAAGGTTTTGTGGAGGAGTCAGTCCTAGAGGGAGCTACTTGGAAAGAAGAAATAGCCATGAAAGCCAAGTATCCTTACCTTTTTCTTTCCGATTCCACTTCAGCTTGAGGTAATAATTCCTCTTCAGTTTTACAGTCATTCATGCGTAAATTCAGTTTTAGAATCATGTTCCCTCAGTTTGTACTTTCATTTTTAGCGTAATTGCATGTACTTAGAACTCAATTCAGTCATAACTCAGTTCTCAGTGTTTAGTAGTGGGGTTTGCATCTCTCTCCCTCTATTTCACCTAGTTTAGTCTTCACTCGAGGAAGAATGTTCCCAAGGGGGAGACAATGTAACACTCCGTAGCAAAAACAGACCAACAATAAGTTTTTTTAGAAAAATCTGCAGGTGCTACCAACGGTGGCATCGACGGACCGTAGCTTGAACCACGGTCCATCCTGCACAACCGTCGATGGGATCAGAAACTCCCAAAAATTTCATCTTGGACGACGGACGGACTTACGGTCTGTAGTCGTGACCGTCGATCAAGACTCCCTTCAACCACCTCTGGCAAGAGCTATGTATGACCAGCATGGTTCGTAGGTGGACCTACAGTCCGTAGGTGGAAAATTTGCAGCTAGTTATGGGGAAATGCAGTTGGCTCAATTTAAAAAGATCATAACTATTAGCACAAAATGAATTAGGTCTCCCATGACCTACCTATAGATAGATAATTGAATTATCTTTCCATAGCCAGACCATGCTAAACTCAGACCTCTGAGTAAAATGGTATGCCCATTTTAGTAAAGGGCATCGGGTGCACGATGGACTGTCAGTCCTGGCTGCCGTGAGGCCCGACAGCAATCTTCCCAGGGGTCTTTTTGACCTTTCCCACTCCATTTAAACCCTAAGTTACATCGTTTTGACTCTAAATCATCAAATTTTAGTCAGTTTAAGCCTAGAAACATAATTAAAACATATCCAAGTAAAATCATTAAACCAAAACTTAGAAAATTAGAAGGAAGAGAGGAGAAAAAAAGCTCAAGAACCCTAGTTCAAGAACGCCACAAGCTCCAGCAGTTCCAACCCCGAATCTTAAAGTATTTTTCCATGGATTTCATCACCAGGTATGTAGGATTTCACTAGTGGGTTCCTTTCACTTATTGGGTCTTTACTTTTAGTCAGTTCTTGATTCTCTTATCATGATTAAATCTAGGGTTTCTAGAACTTTGATATAAGTTCATGAATTTATTAAAGATATGTTGCAAATAAGATTTTCATGTTATTACTCAGATTATCGCATGAATTTCAGAACCCGAGCTTTGTATTTCTTTAGTTCTTGAATTACACATGCTAGGTCATATATTTCAGACACTTTAGGTATACATGCCTCAGTTATAAATTTATAACTACCAGATTAATTGTTGCATTCTTAGTTTGCATGTTCAGTTTCAAACTATCCAGTATTTACAGAAATTCAGATATAATCAGTTAATTTACAGAATTCATTGGGAGTAACATAATACCAAGTTGGACTAGGGTTTAGTATACCCAATAGTCCTAGAAATAATAGCCAACTAGGTTGTAAAACCCCTCTCTAGGGAATCAGTTTAGTGATCACGCCAGCATGCTTTTATACCTTTGGCGGGGTATATTGGGTCCTCTTGATGGGGCATATACATCAAACTCCACATTTAGATCATGTGGTTTTATTATCGGTTATTAGTAGCTCTCACAGTTCAGTCAGGCTCTGCATTGACCATTTATCAGTATATTCAGTATGCAGTTTCAGCATGTTATAAATTGGTCAATGCATCCAGTTAGCTCAGAAATCAGCACATCACGTTCAGATTATTATTCTTGTATTTTTTCTTGTTTAGTTATATTTTATTTCAGCTTTACTCTATCCTACATCCTCAGTACCTTTCAAATACTGACGCATATGTGCGCTACATCTTCTCGGAATGTAGGATAAGGTTCTCAGCATCCAGATTACGCATAGATCGATTTCTCGATCTCCAGTTCAGCAGATTCATTGGTGAGTCCTCATTCTCTGAGGACAACAGTCATGAGTTTCATTTCAGTCTTTAGTCATTTAGTTTCACTTTTTGCTACATTTACCTTGGGCTTGTCCCAGTATTTCTAGTCTAGTTTAGAGGCTATTCTTAGACATAGTTAGATTCAGTTAGTATTGAGTTAATATTTCTTTTGTATTAAACTCATTGTTTTCAAATATCTCAGTTATAGAATATGGGTATTCCCCATCTTTTCGTTTTAAGTATGATTTAGCTTCCGCAATAGTTTATTATCTTTAGTATGCTCATGATCATGCCAATAGGGTTAGCTTGAGATCACTTGTGGTCCTAGGTTCCGTGTCCGCGTCTTGGGGGTAGCTTGGGGCGTTATACAAGGTCCGCAAAACCGAGAGAAGCAGCACAAGTCACTAGGGGAAACCCTAGGAAGGTGACTTTTGACGTAGTCACTGCCTCCTAGTCTAATGAGGAGCGCATACTGATCGGTTGACCTACTGGGGCTGTTTCCAATTTAGAAGGAGCTCAACATCTAGCTCTAAGGATGCTACGGGTTCAGAATTGGCCCAGGCCTCAGGGTCGAAGACAGCCACTACCTCTGGTTCCAACTCTCAGGGAGCCACGAAACCTAGAGATTGAGAAGAAAAAGCCTCGTCTAATAAAGTAACTAGTTTTGAGGCTATACCTCCACCCCGACTGAATGACCCCACTCGGGTCACCGATAAACCCAACCATTAGTGCGTGGAGGGACAATGACAGGTATATTGAGATGCCAAAATGTTGAATTAAAAGAGGGTGATGACTCGGTTGGTTATTGAGGAGCATCGTGTCCTCACACGGAGTTTGCCTACGGCCCCGAGGTGCACATATCATTCAATCTGCATAAATTTGAATGAATGGTTTGAGATTTTGACGCTTTTAGTGAGGAGATCATTCAAGAGTTCTATGTCTCCTATGTTGCTACTCTACGAGGTTCCCTAGATAGGTGGGCAAGACCCACCAAACAAGATCCTCTCACCTCTACATTAGTTTGGGGCTGTCGGGTCGACATATCCGAGTCTACTATCCATAGTTTCCTATACGACCCCACCACCGGGACACAGTGGGCCCAAAATACTTCTGAGTTTAACTACAGGTAGGAGATTGTTCAGAGTGGTGAGTTTTAGCGAAGCGCAGAAAAGAAAGAGGCAATGAATAAATGGTTGGCTCAGTATCTGGCGACTGATGGTGAGAGAGTAGACTGGGTGATAGATCCCCGAGGGCTGATCAAGAAGGCTACTCTTACTTTTGTAGCTAACTTATTCTGGATGCTGGTCCGACATAGGTTATCGCTTCCGAAAGTTGATAATGTACTCACATAGGATAGGGCGGTAATGGTAGCAACACTAGTTGGGGGACTGGAGATAGACTTCGCTCGGGTGCTTATAGCGGAGATCCATGAAAGGGAATTTAAGACTTTTACTACTTATCCCTTTCCATGTCCTATCTTCCAGTTATGTAAGGACGCGGGAGTGCCAATATGACACTGTGACAGACTCCGTAAGCCGATAGGTAGTCTTTATATAGGCCTTATCAAAGATGAGGCCAATGTAGCAGCACCACATAGAGGGCCTAGGATTGAGGTTCCTTCACTGAGCGAGAACCTAGCTTATACGGTGGAGCTAGCCCAAGGGGCTAACCTTGTAGAACCAGAGCATACTGACCGTACTCTAGTATCATCCTCACATGGAGGTAGTAGGGGCCCAGCTCGTCGAGGTCTACAGAACAATCTGCGACATTGATCTATCTAGCTCGAGTTCAGAAGTTGGAGGCATAGATAGCCACTCCGCTCCACCACATTCAACTTTGGATGCAAAAATCCATTGCGCTCCATGAATTTCTCGATGTTTTTGAGTTGTTGTTCTAGTACAGCCAGCCCCCACCACTTACCCCACTGCCATCTGGACTGAGTTGGCTGTCTTGTGCGCCGACTCGACACAATCCTAAAGATGAGGGTCACTAATCCAGAGAGTGCTCCCACTGAGCTAGCAGAGGACACTGTTCTAGAGGCCTTGTTCAAAGTTCATGTTGAGCCACAGGTAGATCAGTGTATGTGTACCAAGAGGCACTACTCCAGCCACACCACGGAGGCCGCTGATGAGGCCCGGGTGATTAAGAGAGAGAGAGGATAGAGTTGGAGAATGCTGAAGGGCTTCCTTGGTAGATAAGGAGATATGTCAGACGAGAGCATTGGAGATTGTTGCTGGGGCATCTATTTCTGTATCGGCAAGCGATGAGAGGAGAACTACTGATGGTGCGAAGGTTGTTGTGGGAACTACTGAGAGTGTCCCAATTGATTATCCAGTGGGTTTCGAGAAACTGGACCCACCTGTGTGTTGATAGTTGTTCGGTGCTATGCGCCAAAGGTTATCGTCACCTACCACCCTATTTCTTTAATTTTTATTGCAATGGGGACAATTGCAAATTTTCCATTGGGGGTGGGGTAAAAGAAAAGTGAGTGGTAGGGTGAATTATGAGTAACCTAACTCACAATCCTCTCTTTTGTTTTTTTTGCATGTGTTCTTTTCCCCCAAGAGATTGTTTAATTTTCTGTTGAACTAGCATGTCTTAGGAATACAAGTATGAAAGCATGATGGCTAATAAAAATGACACCTCGTCCATTGTTCTGCTTGCATGAATAGGTTAAGATAAGTTGAATGTGTTGGCTCTAAGCATGACATAAATAGGCACCAAATAGATGTCCCTCAACTAACACATGAATTGGGAAATCTGATAATCTGACAGTGCAACGTTGTGCCAAGAATGGTGAGGAGATTTAAGTGTTCAAATAGTTGGTGTTTAGCTAGAACTTTCCCGTTAATCATGCGAAGGGAATCAATTCTTAGAACTAGAAAGTGATCATAGGATGTTGTTTGAAATAGACAATATCTAGCCTAAAAAGAAGTTGACCAAAGGAAATAACTGTCCCTTTTTTATCCAGATATATTGAGCCTATAATAGACCAATTTTTTTTTATTTACCAACTCACTTTCCCATGATCTAATGTTTTGGCCCCAGTCCCTCCTTGGATATGTGCACCTTGATTTAAGTCAAAAGCTTAAGTTGAGAGTGGATAATGCAGTTGTGACATCGTCTTGACCCTGATCCGTCTTGGCTATTGTGTACCTCAACGTAATGAAAATTCATAAGTTGAGGGTGACTATTATGAGTGAGGACCTAAAAATGGGTATGAAAAGAGATGGATGTTGAATAGAAAATCTTAAGTGAGCAAAAGATATGACTTGTTAAAATTATCAATTTATTGAAAGAAAAGAGAGAAAAGAGTTTTAAAGGAAAAAGACACAAAAGGAGTGAAAGTAATACTCAAAAAGGAAACAAGGCAAAGAAGAGAAGAGAAGAGAAATAGGGGGACAAAGGAAATGAAAATAGGTAGTAAGCTTGCTGTAATGTCAACGAGGCAAAAAGTCACTAAAAATGTACCCAAATGCATCATTTCTGACCCTGAGCCTACGCTACAAGCCAAGGAAGTTTTGTCGTGATCCTAGAGTCTAGTGTGGTGAACCTAAGCAGTGAAAATAAGGGCAAGCCTATGGTAAAGAGTACTAACTGTATTTGATCTTATTCTTGAGCGCGAGTGTTAAAAAAAAGATCCTTCTACCCAAAAAGCATAATCAATGTGTAAAAAATGAGAATTTATTTTGAAGTGAGGGCACTATTTGCGTTATGAGAAAGTTGGTACCTTTGTTAGAGGAGAAACGGTAGGAGTGTCTATTATATGGTGAATTTGTGTCATTTTGTGATCCGCATAAGTTAACCTGTGGAGCTGACAGCATAAGGTTGCACTCAATCTAGAAAGAGTCGGGATTGATAGTCATGTGATTGTTATAGCTTAAAGATGTATACTTCTGTACAAAGTGTCGTTTGCGGTCATAGTGCGTCGCTTGAGGACAAACAATGAATTTAAGTTGACGGTGTTGATGTGTCGTGATTTCAAAAGATTTCTAATGCGTTTCACTTAAGAGTTGTGTGTGTCTAAAGCCTTTTGTAGTGATTGTTATAAGTTTTGTGTTTTGTTTTGCAGGAAAGATGTTCAGGCAACATGATAAGAAAAATACTGAAAAAGTGCAGAATAGGACCTACGGAAGCTATAGACGGTCCGTCATTTGATCGACAGACTGTAGTTAGTGGCCGTAGATGGGCAGCTCAAGACTTTGGAGAAGAATCAGGGAAGCCTGACAATTGTGGAACTACAGAGGAAACGACGGTCCGTCGATTGATCGACAGACCGTAATGGTGAACCATTGATTGATTCAAAGAAGGTTCCAATACCCGAGTTTGGAAAAGTTCTAAGTATGGAGTGATAGAGGGAATCGATGGATCGTGTTGTTGGTCCATCGATTGATTCAATGAGGTGCTATCCAGTGGAGCAAAATATTTCTAAGTCCTGATTGAAGGAGGCAATCTATAGACAGTTGGTCCGTAGATTGAGGCCGCGTTAACCAAACAAACTTTCCTATTTCAATTCCTTTTTCTTTAGGACTATGTTTCTATATATAAGCCATTAAAACCTGTTCTTGGGGTTAACTACTATAATTATTGTTCTATCTTGTGTTTTGGAGATTGAGTTTTCGCAAACTTGCGCAATTAATCAATTTTTGGATTTGGTTTGAAGTTTTTTTCTGGAATTTCAAATTGAATTTCTGGGTTTCTTCTTATTGTTGAGTAAGTTCATTATTTATTCATTCAAAATAATTGTGATCTTGCTTGCATGGGTAACTAAATCCACAACTAGGGTTGTGGAAACCATGGGTAATTAACAAAGTATAACTAGCAATTTTCAAATAGTGTTTTTGCATGCATTGATAATTCTCTCTTAGAAGTTTTTTTAACGAGTCCGTGCGTTAGAACTCGCCTTTTTTCTAGTTGTAGGACCAAGGAGGTAGGAATAATTATCAACATAGATTTAGTGTGATACTATCTAATAGGCTACTGTAGATTGGTGCGAAGTAACAACTAAGCCATACATTGATTATGATGTCTAATATGAGTTAAAGGTAAGGGTTAGTAACTTATACACACGTAGCCGGACCAAGGTACAGGGTGAAATTCTCTAGATGTCGGACCAAGGATTTAGAGATACCTAATTTACCACTTTGCCTGTAAATTCTAGGAAATAATTTCTATTACTAGGAATACGGAGTTATGAACCTGTGGGAAACACATATACCCTAGTTATTCTCACAACTTGATAAAAACTCAAACTCTACTTTTGTTTTACTTGTTAATTTACATTGTTTAGGGAACTTGTTTCACAAAACCCCTTTTATTTAGTTGTTTTCAGAAAGACATTGGCTAAATTGACATAATTTTGAATTAAAGCTAAATCTAAACTATTTTCTCGTGGGATCGACCCTAACCTACTAGTTGAATTCTCTACTTGATGATGATCGCTTATGCTTCCTTGAGAAGGTATAATTTGAGCGTATCAGTATCATAATAGCTCATTGAATCATTAGGTGAGAATGTCCTATGACCTTAGAATCATCAAATATGTTAGTAAACCTTTCACATTATATTGGTAGTGTATTCATGAGAATCGTCTTTAATCCAACACAACTAGATCCTCATAGTCATAATGATTCATCCGTAATAAAGTGTAAGGGTATCAGAAGAATGATATTTCAACATTACAACAATTACACAATAGATATAGGATCCTCACCTTCTAGGTGAATCATTAGTTCATACACTTCTCGTAAAGATAAACAAACCCTTATAAATTTTCCCTTCAAGGGCCATGAATCACAATTAACCCAAACATATACAATTACTATAAAGGATAAGGTGAATTTCATAATTCAATATCTCAATTAACATAAACATATTCAATTGACATACATCTAATATCAACTAACCAACATCATCAATTCATAATTTTTAATATGGGGGAATCTGGGTCCACGGGGAATTTTTTTAATCATAAATCAACAATACTTCATCAAACCAATCATGATTCACCATAATCAACCATAATAAATCATAAACCAACAATAGAAAGTGTTTTGGAAGAGGACTTATGACATATACTAAAACCCTAGGTTTTAGGGGAAATTGGAATCTTTAAAATCGAGTTTTGAAGGGAATCTATGGGTGGAAACTACCCATATATGAAAATCCACAATACCTAGATTAAGAATCTTCAAGAAATTTGAGGAAGATCCTTGAATTCTACAAACCTTAGATTCAATTGTTCTTTTCTTCTTCTTTGAGTTTTAAAGAAAGAAATATTAAGAGGAAGAGAACTTTTTGTTTGATTTACGTGTTTGAGTATAATGACTTTCTTTTGGTGAATTTGGACTTAGTACCCCTAAAAATGCCCAAAACGACCTCACTTTAGTTGGACTAAAATCGGAAATGACTTAACTAACCCTCATTAATTGACCACATCAGGTGTCACGAGCCACCTTCACGCGTCATGGTGAGGACCATGACTCGTGGTCCTGCTCATGAAGCGTGAGGTAGTGTCTAGGATTTTGGTGCCTAAATCTCACTCGCCCAAGGCAATCCCAAGAGGGGCTCCACGAGTCGTGGTCCTTGAGGTAGTAGCTATGATACTTTATTACACAAGTTACTTTGCCCAAGTCATCTTCACAAAGGTATCCACGAGCCGTTGTCCCTCTCTTGAAGTTTGAGAGAGTAGATAGGACTTTTGGTGTCCACTCTATGGCCAAGGCAAGTCCACGAGCCCCTTTACGAGTTGTGGTGATGACCACGATCCGTTGTCCCACTCATGAAGGGTAAGGTAGTGTTCTCAAGCTAGGGGCAACGTTGGCCTTTGGCTTTGCCTTTACACTTGCCTTTTGGCCTTGTGTCATGACCCAAGAGCACCCACTAGTCGTAACACGGCGTACTCGACCTTTCGAAGGTCTTATACAAGTCATTGGACATCTTACATCGCATAGACATAAAATAGTGCATAATTTAAAACTTTTTTGGTTGAAAACACAAGACTAAAAGTCATCTCATTTAAAAATCATTAATAGAAGGTCGGGATACTAAATCTCATTTTTTCATCATAGACACGACTTCGGTATAATAATAGGGACATGGCCCTTACAATTAAAAAAACATTACTAGTCTATTACATGAACTTAAAGAAACTCTTAACATAAAGGTCCTTGAATCTTTAAAGACACACTTGGACATGAGAATAGTAATCCAAGCTCTTTATTCTAGGAAATATCCTTTAGCCACCACCACCACCTACACTTGGTGTAAAAGATGAAGAAGAATGGTGTTAGTACAAGAATGCTTTAAAGGGGACATTTAGTTGGAAACCATGCATCATGTCATTTGAGAGAAAGTTCATGAACTTTTGATACCATAAGCACAATATAGTTCACATACATCATAATAGACATGGATACCATTCACAATAACACATAAAGACATTTAGCACATTTGAGGCACATTCAATTTCTCTAATACATTACCTTTATTTTTTTACCTTAACTCCTTACCTCAAACAACCCTTAAGTAATACTTAGTGCAATGTATGAATCCCATTCTACCATTCATATAAAAGTATCACCTTAAGGTCACCAAAGAACTTTTACACAACCTTCATCACTTCAACCACATACATTCACAAGGACATAAGAACATCATAAACATAAATTTCACATAATAACCATCACCTAAGACAACCATAAAGTCACACTAATGCAATTTGCAAGTAATATTCCATCACACTACTCACACCAAGTGCTCTTAGGAAGCTACCCTAGACTAGGTACATCATTTCAACAAGTCATAACATATTCATTTAACATTAGATATAAGACCCACAGACTTCATTAATAATCACATAAGAACTCATTCATAATCCATTTAATTCATATCATAGGCAAACCACCCTCAGAATCCCTTCACAAGATTACTTGTAGAATGTACACATGGAGTCCCATACCTCCACATATACTAAGCAAACCCATTAAGAAGTCATAAGCGTAATTCACATGCATAATCACAATTCATGTCTTGACATAAGTAACTCAACCTTCACATTAATCCATATCAATTTACATAAAGCATAATTCCTATTACATTAAAGAACCTATTCCTAACCTCTCTTAGACTCCACTTGTAAAATGCATAGGTAGGGTCCATAGTCCTAACTACACTAAGTAACTCTTCAAGAAGTCATGGATAGAGTTCAAATTCTTATCTTAGTTCATTTCTTAACTTTTGGGAGACATTGTCATAACCAAAATAGACCATGTAAGCTATATGAAATCCGATTTTCTACCCCCACACAAGGTATCACCTACATACATAATATATCCAAGTGGATCCACTAAGCTAAGACCTATGGAGGAACGTAGTTATGGAACAAGGAGATTGTTAATAGAAACTAGGACTTTCTAACGTAAAAGGCTTCCATATCATGAGACAACACATATTGGGAACCCAGACTTGCTTTATGTAGAAGGAACCCATGTAAGAATCCAGAATTGCTAAATGTAAAAGCCTCAGTCTACTTTTTATGTCGGCTCGGTGCTAAGCTCAAACTCCCCTTTCAAAAGATCTTTAAGTCTTTACTTAACATTAATTCATAAAAATAGACTTTAGGGACTGAATTCCCTCATATATCATATAGCTTAAAGGTTGCTAAGATGAGAATAGTCTTTCGTCATAGAACCTACATTATGTGAGAATGTCCTTTCACATAATCATAACATTCATAAAATAGTCTAGTTTAGACTACAATTGAGGAAACGTTTCAAAAGGCTCACTTTCACTAGATTATCTTTAACCTTATTCATTCATACATTCATTGTGTGTGTACATATGTGAGAAGGCCTTTCATATAAACACATTTATGCAACACATGTTCATACCTTGCTGGTGATATACTTTTCATGCATAATAAGATGTAAAAGTGCATATAGCAATTAACTTTCAATTGACACCATAAACATATCATATTCATAGTTATGAATGGGATGTGTGGACATATTGGTCCTCATAATGACATTATAGGAACAACATTGTTATTGATGGAACTTCCCTTCAAAGGATCACAACACATTTACAATATCCCCAAGTCATGAACAATTCACATAAAAAGACTTAAGGGATACTAGACCACAAAACATTTACAACATCCCCAAGTCATGAACAATTCACATAAAAAGCCTTTAGGGATACTAGACCACACAACCTTCATTATAGGAAACATAAACACATTCTACATTTGAATAGACAAATCCTAACACATATAAGATCACATATTCATATAAGGTCATATAGGTAGGGGTCATTCCACAGTGGTACTTAACATAATCAATGATATAGACCACGCCTTATTTCTAACATTATCATTCACATTGCATTCCTCATCATCAACACACTTTAAACATCATAATAACATTGAGGATTGCATACATAACCTTCATGACACGACTTCATAAACATGTGAATCATAAAAACAATTCACTTTACATCTATTTCCTTAAATGCCATGATCACAACATGCATAGATAGACAAGAAGTAAACACTGCCACCATAAGTGGACCAAACGACACAACATCAATTCCCATACTATAGACTAGAAGTTAGATCAACTTACAAATTCTCCAAGCAATGATCATCATAGATAAATCCTCAACAATTCATAATCAATAGGATTCAATAATACATCACAATCTAAGTTTAATTCAATTAACATGGAATCATAATCACAAAACCCACTTTATAGGCTAAATTGAGAGTTTAGGAGAATCATGGGCTCTTCAACAAATTTCATTGAAAATTGTCTCAAAAACCTTGATCAAACATTAATTCATCATTACAATGACTTTGAAAACATTTTGACAATGAAACCATGGTTAGATTGGAAATTGGGAAATTTGACCATTGAAAGTCCTTGGAAAACCTTTGATAAAACTGCTTGAATGAAAGGTTATTCAAGAATCATGAGTCACCATCCTTATATATTGAAGACCCACAAAAATTGAAGAAGCAATCAGTTGAAAACCCATCTCCTAGCTTGAGCTTGGCCTCCAATGGAGTTCTAGAGAGAATCTATTTGGGAGGGAAAAGTTTAGTTTTGAAGAATGAAGTCTAATTCTAGGTTTCTATGTTTTAATCATTTTAAATTAAACAGTGTTGTAGGTGCCAAACCACGGCCACCATCCACGAACCATGGATGGCTTAACGACTCGTGATGCACCTCCCTCAATTGATTCAGGGAGAGGGATGGGGATGCTTTTCGTGAGGAGACTAAGTCTCAACTTGAGAAGACAATCCATGCCCCGTCAAACCATTTACCGTCCGTCAACAGTGGTCGTGGATGGTTGCTGTTTTTGAGAGCTTTTATGGCCAACATTTGAGTCCTCCTCAGGGACCCCTAGGGTGGTCCTTGGGGAGTCGTACCCAAAAGTTTTGACCGTATACACAAATATCTAGATTCTAATGTCTCCTCGAATCATTTTATACTCCAAACAACACACTAAATCATGAACAACACACTAGAATACACTAGCACACAAAAGACTAATTTTCGGACATCATGGTCGTTTCTTGACATTTAGACTCTATTACTTCCAAAATAGGTTAATTACATTAGTAGGTATAGAAGCATCATTTTAACCATTTTCAAGTCATTATTCATAATGTGAGGCTCTAGTTTAGGTCATTGAATTTTTGGGGTGTTTCAATACTTTCCTTTGGAATCATTCGTCCCCGAATGACACTAAAATACTTTCAAGAAGTAATGACTCAAGACTAAAATCCCACCACACACAACATTAATACAACATAATATTCAAAGTATCAAACTTACAAGGAACACCAACTTCATATTATTATGCACTCAATGCAACATAAGCAAGTAGAAACTACATCCAATAACTCATAGTGTATCATATATATAACCATTTCTCATGTTCATAGGAGGAACTAACTTCTCCTAATAATGACATGATCTTTAATTTTTCATCTCATAAAAAGGCCCAATGTGTAATAACTTTCGATTCACACATAGGAACGTTCAACAATATAATTCATGAGGCAAATAAGTAACTAATACTAAATGCACATAAATCACGAGCAATGTGAATCAACTACAAATCTTATCATTAAGACATAATGCCATCAAATACATATATGACATTACCATGTTTAATTATGTTCAAGGAGGAACTACATTCTCCTAGTCATAACATACTCACAATATTAGGAAGTTATTTCACAAAATTTCACTACTTGCATAACACTAGTTTTCATAAACATGCATCATTTAGGGAAGTTTTTACAACTCATAGGCACACATCAATAATATTGTCTAGGCAAATATTCTTAATAGTGGGCCTATATCAATACTGGATCACATACTCATAAAATGGAACTTATTTGTTCTCATTTAAAGAAAGTTCAACATCTTAATTCCAAAATACCCTTACATCATAAGCACAACCAAGCATGTTGCGAAGCATGTTAATTACATTAGTTTAGGTATAGAAACACCATTTATCCATTTTAAGTCATTATTCATAATGTGAGGCTCTAGTTTATGTCGTTGGATGCTTGGGGTGTTTCACCTTGACTTTTACAACCCTCATTCCACCCTAAATGATCTTCTAATATACGGGGTGTCATTTTATGATTTTTAACTTTTACATTTAGGCTCTAGTTTAACTTGCCATTTTCTGAGTTTCACATCAGATTAGTCAACCCAAACGATATCACCAAAAACTAATAATATCCACACCGGGCCCTGAAGATTGTCTTAGTATGTCTTTAGGCCTAATCTTTAATTGATGGTAACTTAACCTCAAGTCCATCTTAGTAAAGATAAAGCACTCTACAACTATTCAAACAAATGATCTATATGAGTTAGAGGTACTTATTCCAGACGATGACCTTATTCAATTGATGGTAATCTATACACATTGTCATACTATTGTCCTTTTCTGTACAAACAAAATAGGAGCACTCCAAGGAAAAGCACTAGGCTGAACGAATCCCGTATTAAATGATTCTTGAAGGTTATTGTTAAGTTCTCGCAACTTTTCTAGAGATATGGCAAATGGAGGGATAGAAATTGGAAAGTGTCCAACTCTAAATGCAAAAGTATATTTCTTGATCTTGAGGCATACTAGGTTGTAATGACTCAGAAAATAATAGGTTAAACCAGATCCTAATGACTTTGTTTTGAGTTTGTAATGAGGGTTCTTGTTGTGTAATATTGTCCCGAGCTAAGGAGTTTAGTGAGTCAATGTCAAGGCAAGTGTTTGACTCCATGTTAAAAAACCTTTTTGTGTGTTGGTTAAGGGTGCTAAGGTGTTTGCCAAACCAAGGGGGCAAGGAATAAGCCAAAGGCCAAGGCTTCCCAACTTTGGCAAGAACTGCCTCATGAACACAACCACTTTCACGGCTAGTGGTCTTGAACAAGGTTGATGAAGTGGTCCGTGAAGGTCACTTAGTGAAAATGGAGGCAATGCCTTGAGGCCAAGCTACTATGCTAAAGTCCACGACCACTTCAACGATCAGTGGTCTTGATCATGGACCGTGAAGTGGTACGTGAAGATGCCTTAGAATCTTGGGGCTTGGCAAGGCAAAATTGGACATTATTTAAGAGGATCACGGGCACATTCACACGTTGTTGTCCCCTTTCACGGACCGTATAAGTGGACTTGATCTCTGACGGGGCTTCCCAAATTAGGGGTTTTTAAGTAATTTTGTTTTAAGGTTTTATTATATGTGGTTTATTTTAAAATGTTTATATCATAAATTTAAATGATCTTTGATTCCACAATATTTCTATATCGAATGAAATGAAATGTTATGAGGCTTTATGAGACCCTTTGGGGTCAAGTATGTCGTGTCACGACTTGGGGATGCCATCAGATTGTGACAAATATGGTATCTGAGCACGAGATTTTGGGAATGATTTTTAGGATCAAAGCCTCACAATCCATGTCTATTAGATTCTTGTTCATAGATGTGAGTCGCGACACATCTACGAGTGAGAAGCTAAAGGACATTAGAAAGTTACACTTCTTTCATACAATCTTGAAGTCGTGCCTTAGAGTTTCTTTCTTTAAGTTCTCTTTTCATAATCCTTCTCATGAGTTTACATGATATGAATACAAGATGGATATCTGCAAAGAGAGTAAGAGGAAATAATGTGGATGAGGGAGTTCTTCCCCAAGGTCCTCAAAGTGACCAAGTTCCGGTAGAGGTTCCGGATATGAATAATGCAGAAATAAGGTCGGCTTTCTTGACCTTGGCCTGATCTATGACGGATCAAGAAACTAGAGATGTAGGGCCTAGGGTTAATTCTAATAAGGGTACTATGGATTCTAAGTTCGGAGACTTTTTGAGGATGAATCCTCTCGTGTTTATAGGTTCTAAGGTGGGAGAGGATCCCTAAAAATTCTTGGATGAGGTGTACAAGGTAGTGAGTATTATGGGAGTGACTTCAAAATAAAAAGTGGAGCTTTTCTCGTATCAATTGAAAAATGTTGTCCAATTGTTGTTTACTCTATGGAAGGCTAATAGGTCGGTAGGGGTGGATCCTATAGAATGACAAGAGTTTACGGAAGCTTTACTTGGTAGGTACTTTCCCCCCCCCCCCCCCAGAGAAAATGGAGTGTAAGGTTGAGGAGTTTATCAACCTTAGGCAAGGTAACATTACTGTCCAAGAGAACTCCATAATGTTTACCCAACTGTCTAAGTATGCCCATGTTTGGTAACAAATTTGTGATCGGTGTATCCGACTTAGTCAAGGAAGAGTGTCGTACAACAATTCTCCACATGACACGAACATTTCTAGGCTTATAGCATATGATAAATCTATTGAGGAGTCCAAACTCAAGATTATAAATAGGGATGTGAAGAGGGGTAGGTCTGATGAGTAAGGTTAACTTAGGTTCAAGAAAAGGGATCCAAACCAAGATTCTTCAAGTGCTCTTAAGGTTAACCAAGAGAAAAGTGGTGGGTTTCAATTTTCTAAACCTACTTGCACCACTTGTAGCGAGAGACACTATATATGAGAAGTGCCTAGTCGATACTAATGGGTTCTTTGGTTGTGGGAAGAATGATCACAAAGTAAAAGTTGTCCTACTCTTATGACTAAAGAGAGGGAGACCAAGCAAGCTCCTAATGGTACAATTACTATCCCTACCAATTGTGGTCGTTTCTATGCTTTTCAAGCTAATGAGGACAAGGGAGCTAATCCAAATGAAGGTACCAGTAATTTATAATTCCTTTTGTTTATATGAGGTTTCTATGTTAAAATTTTTCCTTAGATGGTTTTTCTCATAAGTGGACGATGGTAGGTTGAAGAATAAGGTGATGAGAATATCCTTGTCTTTTATCTCTATTTTTATTCAAACTTGAGAGCTAGAGTTCCTTGTAGCTTGTTTTATGTGTTGGAGTCTTGTATGAATTTATGTATACATGATCTCCTTATGATATGCATATTCTAGTTGAATTATTGTTTAGTCAGAAAATGAATTTTCATGAATTATGTGTTCCTCATGTTGATATGCATTTAGTGTGAGTTTTCTATGTTCTTCATGATTTGGAGTGTTGAGCATGCTTATGTGGTCTTTTGTCAAGTGTTATATAATTTACCTTGTGATGATATTATGTTCATGAATTGAATTGGAAAATGTAGTTACTCCAAGGTTATGAGAAATGTTGAAGTTTGATGCATGATGAGTTTGTAGATGTAGTCCTACTTTCTTGTTTGTATTGAGCTTATTGATGTGGAGTTGATGCTTAGCATTCATTCATCATAAATGAATAAAATATTGCAGAATTTAAAACATTTCTCAAGTAAGCCAACAATCAAAATGTTATTTATCAAACAATGGAAGTACTAAGTCTCAACATTGCCATCTTAGACTTGACTCAATATCATAGGGACTCAACCCTTTACATTTAAAAGAAATTACTAGAATTCTATTACATGAAATTAAAGAAACTTCTAATTACCTCGAATCATTGAGGACATACCAAAGCTTGACGGTAGCAAGTCTAAGAACCTCAATCTAGGAATGAACCTCTAGTCATCACCACCTACACTTTGTAGTAAAAACATAGAGCAATGGTGTTAGTACAAAGATGCACCAAGTATGATGACCATGCAAAAAAGTGCAAAAGGGACATTTATTTGAGATAATCTTTTCATGTTATTTTGATTAAAAAACATCATAAGACAAGTGTAAGAAACATATTTCAAGTCAATATTCACATATTAGATGATATTACAATGTAAATCATGACCATATTCATCAAGTAACCTTTTTCCCTCATTTTAGACCCTCCATCTAAGGTTATCCTAAGACCCACCTAAGTAAGACATGAAGTGATCGCCCATACAACCTTTTCATATATACCTAAGTGTTCCTCAAGAATACCAAGGATAGAGACCTTTCGTTTTCAACATAACCAATAAGTCAACATTCATCAAAATAGAAATTTAAGGAGATATTCTTGCATTTAGGGGACTTCACATGATAGTCTTTAAAGTCTTAAGGAACTCACTTTAGCACCTTCAAAGACTACTCGCTCCATGTGTAGATAGCATCCATACTACTAGTACCTACACATTGTAGAACCTCTCTAATAACAAGAGTGCACATCTCACATGATGGGAATAAGGTGTTAACCGATGTAGACCACACTAGTTAGGCATGGAATCCGGTGTCATAAGACCCCACACCGTGGAAGGTTTTCTACCTGCCAAGGGTAGAATTTAAAAGCAAACACACGTAGGCACATGGCTTAAGGGATATCCAAAGATGTTAATTGGACTCTAACCTTTTCTTCGGGAAGAAACACCATCTTAACCATATCCACTCGGTGCTAGCCTTAGTTCCAACCGAGAATTTCATTCACATGTATGTACTAGAGAGGGAACCATCATTAGGTCTACCAAACCATAGTACTTCTACCAAGAAGAGCCCCATTTTAGGTCTACCGATCAATGTTCATTAAGGATAGCTCATTGACTTTCTTAAATAAGGTTTTCTACCATTCCGTCCCACCATCTCTAAGTCTATCATTTCACATGAGAAGGAGGCACCATCATAAGGTCTACCGCTTCAAGGTTTTACATTCACCTAGGGATTTAGACTCATCATAAATGGGAACCATTCTTAGGTCTACCGGTTCAAGACAACCTAAAATATCATTTATCATTTACAGAAAGCACACCATACTTGATTCTACTGATTCTAGACATTCATTCAATCATTGCTCAAGAAAAGGATGACTAAGCCTAGCAAGTCAAGAGATCACATTCATACCTTTCATACATTAAGGATAGGCAAAGAGAGGAACCTAAGTCTACCAATCAAGATGTAACATAACATACTAAGCATCGAGTGTATATGCTTGTGGTAGTGACTCTAATTAAGTTGAGACTAGAGTACAAAGAAACCCTTGATATTCCTTAACCATGTCCCTACATGAGATGTTGTCCTAGTTCTACCCTTGGAATGTAGGACACCCTTTCTCGGAGTAGGGTAGACTCCGGATTCCATACATAGATAGTATGATCTATGTCGGTAATGATTATTCTCATCATGTGGGATGCATTCTAGTATTGGAGAAGTTTTACAACGTGTAGGTAGTGGAATGGGACACTATCTATACATGGCATGAGTAGGCTTTTAAGATGCTAGGATGAGGGTTCCCTAGGTCTTCTCCAAGACCATTATGTGAGGTCCTTAATAGTTTAATGCATATAAAATGTCTAAATGAACGTTGCTGACTTAAGTTAATGCATGTGAATTAAAAGGTACTTGTCTAGAGTAGCTTTGAGAATTGCTTAAGTAGGCTTGAAGGGGATGTATAGGCGATCTCTTCATGACTTACTTAGGTGAGTATTAGAGTAACTCTATCTAGAGAGTTAATTGATGAAAAGGGAATAATCTTGATTTAGGTAGTCTTTAGGATCACTTACGTGTGTGTGAAGGGGTTCTATGGGCGGCCACTTCATATCTTGATTAAGTGGGTCTTAGGATGACCTTTGGTAGGAGGTCTATATGCTTATGTGGTTTCTAAATGATGATGGTTGTATATTGAGGATTACTTGATATTATATATTTTAAGATTGGTGTGACTATGGTTCTTATGCTTGTTTTATGAGGTTTTATTCAAAAGAGCATTTAAAGCATATTATAAAGTAAATGTCCATTTTAGCATGCCTTTACTTTATGTCACCATACTTAGTGAATTCAATGTAATAATTCCATGTGTTTTTTTATCTCTAAAGGTGTAGGAGGCAAGTGAGGAGTCTATCAGAAGCAAGTTTGGAATTAGCATCCTTTCAAGCAAGTCTTGGTATGTCCTCACATGATTCGAGGACATAGTTATGTTTAGCTTTTATTTTCAAGATATATTTTATTAGACTTTGATATTTTCCATTTTGTTGATGTATGGGTTGTGACCCAAGATATTCATGTGTCTAAGATGACTACAAGGAGACTTAGTCTTTTGTATGTTTCCATAAAAGAGATTTTGAACAATTGTACTATTGTTGTGAAAAGTTTTAATTCCGCTCTAATTTTCATATATATGCGATGATTGATGTCTAAGGGCTTGTGCAATACCTCCGAGAGGTTGAGTATGCCGTATGGAGACTTGAGGATGCCATTTATTCTAGGGTATACCCTTGGGTCGTGACAAGAACCGGAAACAACTTCCAAGGAACCCAAAATAAAACAAAACAAAGATAAACACAGACTCTAACAATGTTCAATAATACCATGCATGTTTTTCACCCCTCACTCCACATTTATACAATAGCAATGCCCCTAGTGCTTTACAAAATTTCAGAATAGTTCAAGAGGTAAGGTGAAAACACTCCCTGATCGGTGCTCCATTGCATGACCCCTACTTCCTTATCACCGGCCTGATTCGGGTCTACCTCCTCATTCAATTCGGACTCTACGTCTAAGCTGGTATGCACGTTCTCCTCATCGGTCGGAATATCATTATTTACCAACTCATGAAACGCATGACCAATGCCAAGTAGTGCCTTAACATGGTCATTCAAAAGGTAGCGTCTCTTTACCTTGCCCAACTGCAGATCCGTAGATGACCAATAACCATTCTGATGGCGCAACATATCTAAGCCATACATCCTGACCACAATTAGCTCGTCCCTCCCTTGGTGCTTAGGAGTGGTGAGAGTTGGACCAAACTCAGTGTCAGGCCCATTTGTCTGAGTAATGTCCACTTGCGCTGGATATAGGAGTTCCATGTAGTCCACATGTTCTTCAGGAACACCTACAACATGACAAATTTTTGTAATCAAACCACAAAAGCATACCCGTGGCCTTTGTGCACCCGCTCTTTTCTCATAACATATTTCAAAATAGCTCTAACATTGAGCTCCATTTCAGTCATCAAAGCATAAAAGCACGCCCTTTTGCGAGTAATATCAGTGTAGTGGAGACCCGGTATCAAACAGTTCATGACCACCTTCAATAAGCATATGCCTCCCCAAGCATGTGAGCGTAGGGAAAAGATTGGTGATATCTCTTCCCATTATGCTTAGTCCATTGTTCCATGGTCTGTGGATTACACAAAATGTGTCACATAGCACGGTATGGAGGGCGTATGTTCAACCCTTTCCGCACAAGTGGGTCTCTAACTTATGGTTTAACTAATATGTCCATTCTTTCCTCGCACCATCACATAATGGGATCTTTCCTGAAGTGATCAGTTAGTGTAGAACCCTCGGACCATGTGGAAGTTTCACTCTGTCAGTTCAGCGAATATGAACTCCATCCCTATCTCCCTAATCCGCCTCAGGATCTGTGGAGTTCACGCGCCAGGATGTTCTTGTCAATACAAAATTCAAAGAAATATGATCCCTCAATGTGATCTTTTACCATGATTTTACATCATTGGTGACAACCTTTACCCCAAATCGCCTAGTTTGACCCTTGGGAGTTGCAAGTGTGGGTGGGACATCCTACTCTGGACAGGTTTCCTGTGGATTGAGGTTGTAACTTCCTTCCCAGGTCTTTGAGAAGTTGACATGAGTACCTGCAAGCAGAAATTGTTCAACCCACTAACTATAGAGCAATAGTACAACTATAAGTGGTGTGCACACACCATTCTACACTTTGTTCAATGCAAACTTCCCAGAATTGACATATCAACATCCTTAGATTGCTACTTAAGACATCACACAACTACATATGCATCGATTTCGGGCCTAAGCACCACTAATCACGACCAAAAAGTTCTTTCTACTTAGACTTCGAAATACCCAATACAAGAACATGAATCACACAACCTTACTCCACAACCAAACCTGAAAGCTGGACAAAAACTAGCTCATACATCTCCAGTTCAGAAATGACTATTTTTACATAAAATCACAAATTCAATGCAGTCATCATGGTAGGAATGATTTTAATACACTGACAATAGGTCGAATAAGCACAATAATTCCACATATACAAGTTCAACTAAACCCATTAGGTTCTAACAACTTATTCACTAATACTCACGTACTGGCAACCAAAGGGACATGCTACTAACAACTTCAAAACCCCACAGGTGGTACAACCTATAACTAAACACACCCTTCAGCTTCAACACAATAGCTTACCACAATCTTCATACAAGGATCATCCCGGAGTAAAGTAAATCAAAATTTCAAATAAAAACACATTCCTGAGAGTGATGAAGACAAAGTGAAGGGAGGGAGGATCGTTTCTTTGAATATACTTTGCGGACAGGATTTCACTATGAAGAAGTCCATGGACTAGTCAACTTTGACTTGTAAGGTCAATGTGGGTGAAATGAAAAATTAATCTTTCCAAAAATTTTAAATTACTCGATTCATCGCAGCCCTTCAAGTAATGATGAAAGGGGTCGTTACAAATTAATATATAAAATATGATATAATCAAACTCATTTTCACTAAAATTGAATTGTTATTTTAAATTTTAAACATCCAACAAGTCTTATAATTTTGTCGTATACCTCAAAAATTATTTTTCCATTTTGAGATAGATTACATTTTCCACAAATTTATAACTTAATAAAAATTACTACCAAGAAAATTAATTGATCCCTTTTGGAATATTAGTAAATTTTACAATTGTAGACAAATAGCCTATAATAATATTGTATTGTCTGAAGTTATCTAATTACAAAGAGAACATTTGATAAAAGAGACCAGATGTATAATAAACAAAAATCTAAGGTCATTTATGTACTCCAAAATGTGCAAACCTGTCACTAATATATATGCCTCAAACTTTATTTTGTGTATGTTGCAGTTCTTCCTAGTCCAATAGGAGGGAAACAAAAGAGGGGTAAAGGTAGAGAAAAATGAATTGAAAGAACTTTTTTTAATTTTTTTTCTAGACTATTGATATAACTTTTTTTTGTTGATAGATCTGTTGAAGCTTTTTGTTTTTCTTCAAAACCCCAAAGGTTAGTTCTTTTTATAAAGAATGGATCATACCCTTTTTTCTTTTTTTTTTTATTGTAAAACTTATTATTACTCTTTAATTTTTGCAGCATGAAACGATTGAGAGGCAATGAAAATGGTTCATCTAGTGGAGAACCGTAAGATCTCTGTTTTATATTCATCTCTCTGGTTTTGTTGTATATGACTTGTTTTGATGCAGTGTTTTTTCAATTTGTTGGATTCTTAGTGATTCCAGGTAAATCAATGACTTTTAGTTGCTATCTAGTGTGTGGTGTGCATTACTTTGTGATTACAAAATGTTAGATATCATTTTATGTCAGGTTTAATGATAGGTCTTTCTCTTCTTTTATTCTACCACTAAGAGTTGTTAGGCAAAACTTAAGATAAAGATTGGATCTTTACCGAAACTGCGTTTGTTTGAATGGATCTTTACCTAATTGGTGAAAACACTATGCGTGCTCTCAAATATTTATTGTTTTTTGAAAAGAAAATTAAGAGTAAAGAAATGGGCTTAGGGATCGACAAAAACAAATGACAATCATTTGCACTTATTGTAGGCCTAATATGTATAATAGTAGAAGTTCCTTATCTACTGTTTCTACTGCTGAAAAAACAATGTAGGAACTTTCCAAAAAAATAAAAGAGTTAGCATCCATTAGCTTCGATCCCTCCTTAGCTAAACCATTTGGCAAGTGGTTCTCTTCTCTGAACCTATGTTGGTCTGCAAGTTCCCCAGTTTGCGAGAAGTGTCCTGCAATCACATAGGATATTGGAGTAAGCATGATGGTTATTAATTAAAAGACCTATAATTTCTTTGCAATCATATTAATTGTTATGGCTAATGGTTTGTTATCGTTTGCCGTAACTAGTCCATTATGAAAGACATACAACTCAGAAGTGATATCGTTCTCTTCGTATAAGTCTCCTATGAACCCTATGATCCAATTCCTAGTAGTATCTCTAATGACTTCTTCTACACTATTTTTTCCAGTTAGTTTGTTTGAGGAGACGTCCATGTTTGGTTTATGACCTATTTGAGGTTTTTCTTAACCTATAAAAATTTGGGTCTGCTTCTAGTTGGTCTTGGGTTATTCAGGGACATGAATTCCATAGTATGTGTATAATATATATTAGGATTTATGTTTTCCTTAAGTTCTATTAAGCTAGATTCTCCATTAACATTTTTGATTATAATGTCTATTTTTCTAAGAAAGTCTAGCCATTTTTTTCCTGATCAGCATCACAACTATTTGTGGGCATGTTTCTTCCTAACTTAAGTCAGATTCTTCTAACTATGACACAATCAATGAAGATAAAGTGAATAGTTTTGGGTGAATTGCATATTTGACAATCACTATTTCTCTCTAATTTCTAAGCTGCTTATATGGGGGACATTGGTAGCCTACCATGGTTACATGACCATAAGAAGTATTTAATTTTGTTTGCGAGTGGAGACCCCATATCCAATTAAAGGAGTAGTTCTTATTCTTAGGAGGACTATCTATTTTGCTAGCATTCTAGTATGCTGAGTTGGTTTTTAATAGACTTGTTTTGTTATAAATCAGGAGGATTTGTCTTTGTTAATTGTTGTGGGAAAATGGAGGATATGAATAAGGTTTGTAACTTTTTCTGGCAGCTGAGTGATAGCATATTGAGTTTCCATGTGCCTTTGTTTGTTAGGAGGTCCTTTACCGTTAGGTTGTATTCATGTTGCATGAAGGTACATGCTATAATTTCTCTAATGGTGGTGTTATTTTGGAACCAAATGTCAGAAGAAAGGGATATATTCAATCTGTTTCAAATGAACCATTTCAGTCTAACTTTACATATTTCCCACCCTTTCCCAATATTTCTAGATTTTACTATGAATTGATTTTTTCTTTAGGTCAGTAGGGAAACAATTAGATCCTGAGAATTTGTTGATTAGTATAGATGCCAAGTTGAGTTTGGTTTGTAAAGGCTCCCCACGCTAGTTTGGCTAGTAATACTTTGTTCTTTGTTTTCACTCTTTCGACTCTTAGACCCCCCTCCTCCTTTGCTGCGTCAACGATGCTTATTTATTCATGTGAATTTTTTTCTTTGTGTTTGTAGTTATCTAAATGGAGTTTTTTGAATTTGATCTATTATTTTAGTTATTACTTTAGGGAGGTTGATGGATTGCATAATATGGGTAGGAATGTTACTTAGGCTAGCTTTGGCTAGTGTCGTCCTAAAGGCTGCGTTGAGAAATTTGGTTTCTACCCCGATAGCTTTTGGTGTAGATTATTAATGATAAATTGGAAGTCTTAATGTTAAGGGCTTTCATAAAAATAGGGAAGCCTAGGTATTTCCCAAAGGTCAGGTCAGACTTAATTCCTAGCGAGTTAGAAATTCCAAATCTAAGGTATGTGACAAAATTTTTGGAATTGAAACTTTTTTTTAACTTTGATAGTTGATATATTGGCCCGAGCTTTGGCAAAAGTTACCTAGGACTTTTTAATTATAGATCACTTTTGTTTATCATCCCTAATCATCAATATTAAGTCATCGACAACGAAAAGATGTGACAAGGATGGAACTTTAGTCGAGATTTTGTTGTGCTTTCAAAGTCTTGCCTGACCTTCCCTTTACATTTTCCTAGAAAGCATTCCATACTTAGGATGAATACGTTCTGATATAGGGGAATCCTTGCTTTATTCCTTTAGTTGGATTGAAGTATTCTCTGTGATCCCTGTTAACCAAGATAGATACACTTCTTGAGGAGATCCAAGACATTATTTACTTCAGTAGATGATCTAGTAATCAAAATTAGATCAACGTGTCTCGCGCAAAGGACCATTTAATTTTTTCGAAGTCTATTTCTAGATCAATTTAAAGAATCATATTTGCATTCTCCCCCCCCCCCCCCCCCCCCTTTTTTTTTTTTTTATGGAAATGGCTAATAACTTCTTGAATTAGTATGGTACTGTTCGTGACTTCCCTATTTATCAAGAAATTAGATTGGCAAGGACCTATTAAGGAGTTCATGAAGGAATTCTAGCAATTAGCAATTATTTTTGGTAATAATTTTATATGTATTATTGCTAAAGCTAATGGGTCTAATGTCTTTAAGAGTGTTTCCTCATTTCTTTTTTTTGAAATGAGCAATGTATGAGTTTTGTTGATTTCTTTTGGAATGTTGTGGTGGAGAAAAACTTGGGAACATGAAAAAGTTAGCGATTCTCCAACAATATCCGAGTAATTTTGGAAAAAATAGGGATGTAGGCTGTCTGGACCCGGAGCTTTGTAGGAATAAAAGGATTTGACAACATTTATTTTATCTCTGCTTAGGAAGGAGTCACTCCTACTGAATGGAGGTCAACTGAGTGATGATGGGGTTTTGGGGAGGGTTGAGAGGACTAGATTCTTTGGATGTTCTAAATAGCTTAGAGAAAAAGACTTGGGATAGACTTTTTATGCTATCATGTTCTTATAAATACTTCCTATTCTCAATTCGTAGAGCTGGTATACGGTTTAGACACCTTCTATTTAAGTTTTTGTATGGAAGAATCTTGTATTAGAGTCACCTTCGTTGAGCCAATTGACCAGGATTTTAGTTTCCAAAAGTCTTCATCTAGTTTTAAGATGAGGTTATATTCCTAATGAGTGTGGCCTCTAAATTGTGAAGGAAAGAGCTAGTAGGATAGTTACAGAATTTTTGTAAACTCTCCAGCCTTTTTAGTATGTTTCTTTTTTATGGAATATGTTGCCGAATTTAGTATAATCCCATATTGAGACATTTTTTGGATGTCATAGATAGCGTCTGAAATGTTTTCTTTCCTATCCCAACTATTTGTGATATTGTTCCTTAAATCTTGGTGTGAAGTCCACATCATTTTGAAGTGAGATATCATAGTTCAATTAGAAGGTCTAGCCTACATTAAGGATAAGAGGGGGGGGGGGGGGGGGACAATGATCAAGTGAGTACGGGCTAAGTGATGTACTTGAGGATCTGGAAGCACATGATCCATTTTTCGTTTGCCAAGAAGTGGTGTATTCTTTCTAGGATAAGGAGAGATTTATTCTTAAACCGTTTATTTATCCAAGTGTATTTCCCGCCTTGAAAATCCAAGTCTATTAGTTCGCAATAGTTGATTATGTTCCAAAATTCTCTTGTACTGAATTTGTTCAATGGTGTTCCCCCTATTTTTCTTCTCTTGTTAAAAGTTCGTTAAAGTCACCACCTATTATCCATTTAATTCGATAGGTGTCATTATTCTCCTAAGGTTGTCCTATAGAGTTTTATGTGAGTTTAATCAAGGGATAGAATAAGTGCAAGTAATAAGCCATGTGTCATTAGATGAATATACCTTCACCATTGCATGTATTTCTAGCCTAGTTGTAGCGATGTCATCCAACTTCAAGATGGAGTCGTCCCAAATGAAAACCATTCCTTTGAAGTTGCACACAATTGGGACTTCAATCATTCTATTAAAGGGGAAGTTATCAACTAATACATGATGGTTTTCCATTTTAATTTCTATAAGATCAACAAGAGGTGGCATGTGACATTCCATAAGAGACCTAAAGTTAATCATAAATTTTGTTTTGTTTCCTCCTCTATAGGTTGGTTCACTTTCGCCTTGGTGCTAGATTTAGTTGGTTCCCAGTCCTTATCACTGAGTTAATTATTATTATGATGTTTTCTATACCCAATTCCAGGTTGCATGGAGATCTTATATCTAACGATTTTTTTTTACGAATCTCTCTTTGAATAACATTACTTTTATATCATTTAAAATCATAATTTCTATTCTTGTCCCCCTCAAAGGTACTAAGGCTTCCTTTAACTGTCCTAGACTTTGATCAAATTCTATGTTTTGCACTAAGTTCTCCAGGGGGTGGGGTATGAGTATGAGTAGGTACTTGGGAAGTTGAGGCCCCATGGCAGAGAGTTTCTAGAGGTGTTGTTTTCGATTTACTTAAATGGATAATGGGTGGGCTGACTGGAGGAACTTCTAGGGCTACCACAATGTTGTTCCCCATGGAGTTATCACAACTTCTGGACCTACTGAGGAATATGATTGGGTTTAATGTTGTTACATGGACCAAAGGCTTGAGTAACAACATCTCCTAGGTGGGTACATAATAAAAGGAATATAGGGAAATAATAGAGCTATGCGGGAATGGAGAGCAGTAGTCATCCATAGATGGGTATTGCAGGCTTCCATTGTTAGTCTCATCCCTTCCGAGACTACTTGTGCTATGAATAAGGATGGACCTACATGGTGGGTGCTCGAGCACCCATTAATCTTGCATCAAATTCTATATATATATATATATATATATAGAAAGAGGAATTGTATATATTATATTAGAAAGCACCCATAGAAATAACGAATTAATTGGCATAGTGGTTTAGAGTGGGTGCTAAAATTTAATCTTTTTATCACTTTGCCAGAGGTTCGATCCCCTCTAAAGACATTATTTTATTTAAAAATTAGCTCTTCTCTTACTTAAATATTCTAATTGGACTTCATTTTAGTTTTTCTCCCATGCAGATTGTTGCTTTTTCTCTTTTGCTAGTAGCCTTTTCTAACTTTTTTTCATCATTATCCATGATAAACTTTGTTGTAATTTTTCTTATTGAATTTTTTTATTATCGTGCATAAATATGATTGTCTTTTTTTTTTTTAACAAATGTTAAATTTGTGATCTAATATTAGCGTCAAAATATAAAGAAGTAAAATCGCGTACAAGCGTGTCTATATATACTTCTTTATATTTTGACGCTCCTTTGTTAAAAATTTTTATCCACCACAATAGCTAAGGGAGCACCGACAACCTTGAAATACTGGATCCACCACTGGCTATGAATGCCGTGTTTCGAACTACTATATTAACTTCCTCTCCCTCCACAGTCATCGAGAATGATAGTGCATGATCTTGCAGGCCCATTTCCATCCAAGAGTGAGAGAGCATTTTGAAGAGGGGCCTAAGTGGTGTAAAAAGTGTTTTTCCCCTACCATTACTTGGAAGGTTTGGAGGGGAAGAAGAGGGCTTGGAAAGAGGGATGGGGTGTACATTTGGGTCACTGAAATCTGGGTGTGAGAGTGTTGAGGGTTGTATGGAGGAATGCTCTTGTTTGATGCAGACCTCTTTTGTAGGAATAGGAGTGGAAGCCGAGGCATAATGGCGAGAGATCACTAGTAAGTGCACTAATGGAATATTAAATGTTTTACAATTTTTATTACTTAAAGCGGTACTAGGAATATTCAAGTTTTGGATTTTATCACTAGAGGAGGTTTCTATATATGGAAGATTATCTAGATCTTTTAGGGGGGGCACTAGCAGTAAGGGTCGTTTTCTCTTCACCACGTAAATTAATTTTAGTATTTTTAATATTTGGGAGATTTTCTAGTTGGATATAGTTGTGCTTCTCAGTGGTGGTGGGAGGCGGTTAGCTGACTGGATGATATTACACTTTCTCCTGGGATCGAGAAGTTAGTTATCATATCCTCTATGTGGCTAGTGTATGCACTAGTAGAATGTATAGGGCCAAACTAGGGGGTGTTATATGGTAGGGCACTGTACAAGATTTTTTTTGAGTAAAAACTCCATTCTACGGGAGCACTCAGCTTGGAAGATATTTCCAAAATTTTTCATATTTAATAATTCGAGACATTTATTATTCTTTGGTACTTCGTGTACCTGCCATGGTGATCGAGTTTCCAAACTTGTAGTTATTGGTTTCTTAAGAGGATCGAGCGGTATCTCCTGTGTTTGACTGAGAGGATCTTATAATTTTGTTTACAGCTTTCTATGGATTCGATATCGTTGGAACTTTTTCAATATTTTAAGATTTTGGAGTCAAGGAATTTACCCGTAGATGCTTCTAATAACTTGACACTAATACATGGTTCATTTCTGTTTCCCGATCGCTTGTATTGTTTTGATCGTTTGGAGTAGCTGAGTGTTTCCCATTTTCCTCTGTGTTGTTCTAGTGGATCTCTACTTTGTGTTTTTCTTCGTGTGATTAACGACTTCGTTGTAGAGAACATCTATGCTGATTTGCATTCCGTGGTCTAAGTAGTCGGGTAATTGATGATGTTGTTACCCAGCACTCCACAGTTATTACAAAATATATCTATCGTTCATAAAATTAATTTTTCTTGTGGTGGCCAATGTTAATAAATTTCAGTATAGGCGTGTCTAGGGGGACTTTAACACATATGCGTGCATATCAGCCTCTTAGTGTGGTTGATGTGCACACATCCATTTTGACTAGTTTGCCTACTTTTTTTCAGACTCATGGCTAAGATTGAATTCAGTGGGGAATTCAGGTAGTCGTAACCATATGGCTGAGAAATTTTCCTTTGCTTATGAGGTGACAAAATTTGGATGTCATCTCTTAACTGAGAGGAAGTATACATTAATGAACCGGGGTCCATTCTGAAATGCTGACTAGCTGTTTTCCTCCTTCACAAATTTGACTACGTAATACTTGTGATCTAAATCAATTAAGATTATCTCTTCAGTAGCTTTCCATAATATTGAAAACTTTTTTTGAGATACTGGTGGTTCAATTATTTTGCCTAGGACTTTGATAATAACAGAGTATGACCAAGGTCTGTAGATTCTCTTGTTATCATCCTCGGACATGTGTATAAGGTCATCGATTAATACATTAATAGGATCTACATTGAGGCCATATTTGTCCCTCTCTCTCACGTGACTACTGCCTACTGATGCCTCAATATCTAGTAGCATATTTGAGATGCTATTATCGACATCCGTTCTACTCCTTTCAATAGAGGAACTGGAGTTATAAGATGCTCTCAAAGGTTGAGTTGAACCCCTGTAGTTGAGAGTTTTGCTTCGTTTTTCCTAAGATATATGCTGGGGCAGGTGGATTTTGATCAGCTTGGCTGAGTGACATTTTAATCTAGGGTTAATTGTAAAGAGAAGGTAACTCGTATCCTATGACTTTTCTAATATTCATCTTATTATCTCCAACTGCTATATTTCTAATAACTTTTGCCTACCATGTTTTCAACTAAATGTAAATTTATCATTTATATTTTTTAGACTTTGAGCTTTGATCTCCCATTATTTCACCCACTTTATTCATTGTCGGATCGAGATAATATATTTAAAACAACAATTTTGAATGACTACATATGGATATAGTTCTAATGTATTTATATTTATTTTCAATTAGATATGGTCGATTACAAGTCCGTAAAAGTGGTTTGGGCATGAGAGGAGGTAGTAGCAACAAATGTGGTAAACCAGATATAACAATGAATGATGCGTTTTGTTATTTGAAGAGAATTAAGGACATGTTTTGGAACAAAAGGGAGAAGTATCACATGTTTCTTGTTCTTATGAATGACTTAAGGGAAAAAAGGTTTGTTATTATAATTTGTTTATTGACATAATTCTTATTAATTCTTGTTTTGATTAATGTGGGACTAAGTTTTTGATATTCCTCGCAGAATTGATATGGTTGGTTTCATTGCAAAAATAGAAGGATTGTTTAAAGGATATCCTACTTTGCTCCTGGGATTAAATCCTTTCCTTCCCAAGGGCTATAAAATAACTCTCAGTAATGAAGACAAGAGAAATTTTGAACGAGCAGTCAGCTTGATGACCAAGATAAAGGTTACATTTTTGTTATCTTATGATTTTAATTATAGAAAGTCTACTTTTTTTTCCTTTACAAACCCTAAATCGTAACTTACTAACTTACAATTTCTTGCAGGCATGTTTAGCCCAAGAGTACAAATGCTTGCTAGATGTTCTAGCCACGTGCGAGAAGGAGCGCAAGGATGCAAAAGAGTTGTATCGTAAGGTCATAAAACATTTTTAATTTGGATACATAGATATTGTAGACGACTTTCATGTTCTTATTTGTTACAAAGTCTTATTTTCTTTTATATCTAGGCCGCCGTACTTCTCAAAGACCATCCGGATCTGCTAGACGAGCTTGCTAAATTCTTGTCAGTTTCATCCACCGCCAAACCATTGTTCAATTTGGATGAGGATAGAATATCGATGAACTGAAATATCTATCTTGCTCTTTAGGTAAAAGTTACAATGTTGCTACATGGATTTAAGTGAAAACTTAGATTGTTTTATTTAATAAGTCATCATTTCTTTTTATATTGCCCTACATCATTTACTTGATACTAAACCTTGATCATATGTGATGTATTTAAAGTTTTCAATGTTGTCATGAGTGAAGTTCTTGTTCTCCAGATTTACCAAAACTCACACCTGAAAGTTACAATAAGAGTTAATAAAACCTTTTATGACATTTAATGATATTATTTCATTTGAAATATTCTAAATTGTACATCCAGTTTGGAAGTACTAATCCATTTTTATGATGTTTAACGATATTCTTTCATTTGACAAATTCTTAATTGTCTGTCAAATTTGGAAATTGATCAAATGATCATATGGCTAATTCATTTTCTTTATAATTTTAATTACTCAAATTATTTGAGTTATGATGATAAATAAAATGGTAGAACAGTGACCATGAGTCTATGATCATATAAGTAAATGCATGGAATGTCAATATTCTTCTAGAGGATTGGCTCTATGTAAGGGCAATGCATTATTTCATTTAATACTTCTATAATATTCCGAAAGTCTAAGATGTAATCTAGAGCCTCACATGATGAACTAGACCTTTTAATAATGTTTTAGGACCCAAAATAATGTATATAAATCATTTATGAAGTTTTAGAGTCAAAACGTCAAGGAACGTCCGTGACGTCGATTAATTGCGAAATAAGAGGTTAGTGTGCCTTGGCATGTTTCATGGTGTTTTGAGAGACAAAATTCAATGAAATTTAATAGGAAGGTGTTAAAATGTATTAGAATATGTTTAGGGTTGAAAAGTTGGGGCACGAATCCCCAAGGACCAACCTAAGGGTTCTTGCGGAGGACCCTTCCGAAATGGCCAAAAGCTGCCAAAAGACAGAAGCCATCTACGGTTGCCAACCGACGAGCCATCATCTAGATGACGGGGCGTCAGTGGCTCCGTTGTCCCACAGTTAGCCATTTTTTAAAAATGGCCAAAAATCAATTCTCTGACACAATCGAGAGATGTGCAGGACGGTGGGTGCAAGGGGTCGTCGACTGACCTACAGACCGTAGGTCGGGGTCACGTAGGTCAGGACTAGTTTTGTTGTGACGTTTTAAGTGGGGTTCTTTTAATTATTTAGTTGGTTAATTAAGGTTTAGGGGTGCCTAATTATGTTAATTAGGGAATCCAAATAAACACCTAACATTCACTAATCTAACCTAACTCACTTCACTTCCCAAAACTCAAATCCTCTTCCTTCTCTCTACTTCCTCTCTCCCCAATGAAGACTCCATTGAAGAACAAGATCGAAGGTCTTAGGGCTGATAAGGTATGGTAACTCTTCACCTTTGGGACTTCTTTCCCCAAAGGGTTCTTTCAAATTGATTTAGAAAAGTTGATAAAAACATGGGTTTCATTCCTAATCCGAGATTGATCTTTGAAATTGTATCGTTCTTGGTTTATTTTGATTATTATGGATATAATATGATTGATTAGTGCTGAATTAGGGTAGTTCTTCATGTTAGACCTAGTCCTATTGATCATGTATTTTCCCTAGTTCTCTAACCCTAGGTTATGAATTGATGTTGAATAGAATAGTGATGACGCAATTGACTTAGTTCTTGTGTTAATTTCTATTATATGATGTTATTAAGTATATTATTGGATGAATATGTTTGGTAAATGGTAAGACCATGGAAGAAGGCTTGTGAATATAAGTTGGTAAGACCTATGATCTTGAATCCTTATTCCAATTATGTTGGCTTGTAATTGATGATGATGTTCAATTGAAGTATTGATTGTGATTAGATTATATAGGGGTGGTATGATGAATGTAATTGAAATATCTTGATTATATGGATTGTGAGATTATGATTAAGGTGTAATGATATAAGGTTGATTTGAATCACTTATGTGTCTTACTATGACATGATGATGATAATGTGTTAATCTCACATATGAAGGTTGTATCGAAAGGAAGTTCTCATGCAATTCCAATTGAACTAATGATTATGAATATACAAATGGTTAGTCTCCTATGGCCTATACTAAGTTATGATTATTAATAAAGGCTTAAAGACATTTCAAAAAGGGTCATTAGCTTAGCACCTAGTGAACTAGTTTTAAGAGGTGTCTCTTCCCAATGTGGGAAGGTAGGTTTACAATGATTCTCATGAGATAGAGACTTCAATGTAATTGTGCATAAAAAGGGTCTCAAGTATGTCTCCTAGTTCTTGAACTATGTTGCCCATATCAAAATATTAGGTAGTTGATCCACCTAGAATGCTATGTTCATGTTATGGTACTACCTTGGCAAGTAGACCACCTTCTCTCGGTGTAGGGATTCATGACACCGGATTCTACGTATTAGCTCATGTGGTCTATGTCGGTTAATACAATTGTTACCGAATGTAAAATCAATGCAATAATGTGAACTCTAACTAGGATGACTTAAGGGGTCCACCTTAGTATAGGTAGGGGTATGAGACTCTACTTATGCATTGCACTAGGTGGCCTTGAGGGAAGTCTTGGGATGATGTTCTTATGCTTTTATGACTTTAATGATATTGCTAATGCTAACTCTACATGTTGATGACCTATACGATGTTAATTTCACTTATGAACATGTTATTGGTCTATAGTGTTAAATATGATTATGACTACTTATGATGCCATGTTATACGAAGTTGGACATTTGCTTGTGATTTCTTTTTGGGTTTACTTGATTGGGTGAGGTTATGAGACTTCACTTGATAATTGCACTTGTAAGCTTGGTAATGGGTTATGGTTAATGGTCTTGTACATATTATAATGTTATGAACTATTATACATGCTTTGTTGTTATGACATTATATTGGAGTTGTTTTGGGTTATGTGCTATAATATGCTACTACACATGTTGACTTGACTTTACTTAATGATGTTGGTCTTATAATATATGGTCTTGTCTTGATGAATATGTGCATCAGTGGTTCATATGTATTCTTGAGATTGAATAAAGGGTTTTTCAAAGTAAATTAGCATATTTTGAAAAAATGTCTCTTTAGGAATGAGTTCGATGTTTTATGTGCATATGTTTCCATTCTTAGTACAAGTGGTGTACTAATCCATATCTCTATTTTTTCTACAAATATGTAGGTTGTGGACATTGAGTTCCTAGAAGGCTAATCGAAGAAGACCTGGACTCTTTTCTCCAAGTGTTGGTAGGTCCTCATGTTCGGGGATGTTACCTATTTATACATTCTAACTTTGGAGTTGTATTGTTATAAAGACATTGTTCATTTCTTTATCGTTTGGATATGAATTTAAGCCTATATTTGCATGTTGACTTTGTATTGGTTATGTCCAAGATTTATACTCGTTTAGATGGTTCAATATGGGACGAAGCATTAGACTAATTCTTATGTATTTATGTTGTATAAATGAGAAGTCTATGTATGCTTTATATGCGAGGAGACTAAGTAAACTCCACATGTAGTATGCGAGAGGTGTATGTAAACCTCACTATATAGATATGTATGCGAGAGGTGTATCTAAACCTCACTATATAGATATGTATGCGAGAGGTGTATCTAAACCTCATTATTATATACGATGATAAAATTAATAAAGGGGTTTAAACTTCATTCATAATTTTTTGAAATTGTGAAGGAGCATATTTTAATCCAAAAGGCATAATATTCCATTCATATCGCTCCATTGAGACGTTAAAGGCTGTCTTATATTTATCTTCTTCAGAAATTTGAATTTGTCAATAACTTGATTTTAAATCAAAATTCGAAAATATGATAGCTTCATGAAGCCTATCTAATAATTTTTTTTATTGGGAATAGAATATCTAATTCACTTTAAAGCCTTATTTAATGGTTTATAATTTATGACAAGTCTGGATACTCCTCTCTCTTGTTCTGCTAGTTTATTAACATAAAAGCAGTACAAGACCTTGGAGATTTTGAGGGTCTCATTAAATCTTTTGAAGAAGGGTATAAATATCTTTTTTACATAAATTTAAATATTCCGAATTCATTTGGCATGGTCTTGATTTAGTGAAAATATTGTCTTCAAAAAATATGTCCTCATAAGGAAGAATCACCACATGTCTTTTCCTTTTCCAAAACACATTTGGGTGGTCTCCCACATATTTGTAGAGAGAATTGATTCTTTAAAATCTCAATCTTTCCTTGGATTTTAGGATTTTGTAACGTCTCTTCAATGGTAAGACTATAATCTCATTTTTTAGAAAATTCATTTGTTTATTTTTTAAAGAGATCATATCTTTAACCTCATTAACGAATTTTGAAAATGTTTGAGATATAAATCTATGAAAAAAGGGCCTAAAATACCCTTGAAGTATCAGAAATGGTACAAAACTATCCTCCATCCACCTATTGACTCCAAAATACCATTCTCGTCCACCTATTGGCTCCAAAATACCCTTGTCATCCACCTTTGGATTTAAAATTGACCACTTATTTAACGATTTTTAATTTTGAACTATTTAAATATTTTTTAATACATGGCTCTCAACTATCTGTTATAATTTAACTTATTAATATAATTTATAAATCAATCTACTACCAGTCATTACTAATTAAACCACACTCAATAATGAAACCCGTCCCATTACTACAACAGCAATAGAAAAGCTACTTCCAATAAGTGTTTCTAAAAATTTGAGGCGAAAATATTTGTAGATGTAGATTATCATACACTCAAGTCCTCAATGAAAATATATATAATTCAACTGTCTAATTAAAAATTACTGATAAACTTATAAGTCTAACTGTGTTCATCTTAATTATTCATTCGTGTCAATTGTGTGATGTTACTTAATACATAACTTTAAAAAATATATATATTAAAGTTTTAATATTAAAAACAAATAATAAATTATAAAATTATATTTAAAAAAGTGCATGAATTAAATAAGGATGTACTACTTCTTTACCTTTAATCATAAAATTCGAATTCAAGCTTGAAAGAGAGTGTTATTGAAAGTGTTCTCCTAAATGAGCAACTCAACCTAAATTTAATTGGGATTTCAATTCGGACTCAAATAATTTTGAATTTCATTTTCAGGAATTTATAATTTCGTCATGTTTTAGTAGTGTTTAGGGCGATTTTGATATTAGAATTGGCTTATTAATTGGGTGGGGTTTAATTAGTAATGAGTGTGTAGTGGGTTGGCTTATAAATGATATTAATAAATTAAATTATATCCTATTATTGAGCGCCAAGTATTTTTAAAAAATATTTAAATAGTTTGAATTTGAAACCTTAATTAAGTGATCAATTTTTAACCCAAAGGTGGATGATAAGGGCATTTTGGAGCCAATAGGTGGGTGAAAAAGGGTATTTTAGAGCCAATAGGTGGATGAAGGATAATCTTGTACCATTTATAATACTTCGAGGGTATATTAGGCCCTTTTTCGTAAAATCTATTCTTATTTTTTTCCTTCAAAAATACCAGTTATTTCAGTCTCATCCCATAAAGTTATAGGATATATATGTCAGAAAAAAAAGCATTCCTATTATGATTTCGTTAGAAATATTTTTATTAAAACAAACCTTTCATTCATGCATACATTATTTGTGCATATATATGCTTTAGGAATTTTATATTCAATATCCATTTTATGACCACTAGCATTACGAAGACTATGTGTAGTCTTCTTAAAGTATCTTGAAGGAATTGATTCATGCTGAATGCAATTTAAATCAGCTCCACTATCAATAAGAGCAATAAAATCCTTCTTTAAGCTATAATCATTAAAAGAAACTAATTTTTGGGTAAAGATTTATAAGTTTTAATTAACTTGATAGTTTCTAAAAATAAATTATTATTATCAGTAGACTCATTACGGATGTCATGAAGATTACTCTCTGGAACATCAGGAGGATCATCTTGAAATATGACATGTTTCCCATGATAATTTTTGTCCTTATTTTCTAGATAAGTAATTCTCTCATCAAGAATTATATTATTATTTTGAGAGAAGATATTTCTTTTTGAGATTATTAATCTCCTCAATCAAATCTTGAATTGTAGTGGTAATATGATCCCCTTGAGACCTAGTTTTAGTTGCGTTCTTACTTCTGTCATGTTATAAACATTATTATGAGAAGGATTTTCTTTTAGGAATTCAAGTATTATTAGTAGAGTTGTTGATATATCAATTTTGTCGTTAATTTGGGACCTTAATATCGGATCATCAATCATTCTGAGTATCTCTACCCAATCGCCATTGCTTATAACATTGATGTTTAAGTCATTGAATTGAGAATACAACTGATAGGATTCATCCTTATCTTTATTACAAAGTTGGACAATCTGGCAAAATGTACATTCTTCCTCATATGAGGACATGTAGTCTTCTTCATGAAGAACTTTTAGGTCTTCACTAGTCGAGAGTTCCTCTTCGTCACTATTATTAGGGCTCAAATTTTTTGAAGAGGAATTAAGGAGGATTTTGTATAAAGAATCCTTAATATTATCCTCTAGATCAAGGTTTTTAATCTTATACTTTACCTTGCAGTCCCTTTCATAATGAACCTACTCTTCCACATTTGTGACAAACATTTGATTTATTTTTCTTATAAAACTCTTTTTTTATCTTTATAATCCATTTTCATTTTTTTCACGTTTGTCTAATCGTCTTTTTTTGTACTACCTATGAGACTTTTCTTTATAACTTTTTTCCCTCTATGTCTATTAGACTTCTTAGAGGACTCAACATATCAATTGCGAACTATTCACAAAATTTTCCTATTTGTTGTTTTACATTTAAATGATATCTTTTAGTTTGTTGATTTAACTTGATCTCATTAAATAGAGAGACCTTCTTGAGTGCAGACACTTATATGTTTTCCAAAAGTATAATCATCATTATTAGTACTCACTGCATCTCCTCGAAGAGATTTTCTAACTCTTTCTGCAAATAAAGCAGGGAGGTCATCTATAAATTTGGATTTCCAGTGAGAGTTATTACACTCAGGTAATTCCATAACCCTTGATAGGAAAACATCCTTGTATCATTTAAAGGATGTAAGGGTTTTGCATCTGAGGTTTTGGAGCATAGTGCTAATGGTTTCACTATTATCCGACCATCTTTCAGAAAAATGTTCTATAATGGTTAGATATAAAGGGTATACTTCAATTGAAATTATTCCACTCTCATCCTTAACAACATTTAAAATGGATATACGTTGGGATTCTGAGAGATAATTATCCCACCAACCCTTTAATTGACTTGTAAAATCAGTAATAATCATGTTGACTGTGTCTTTTTCGAAATTCTTATTTGCCTTACAAATTGTACTATACATAAAAATTCTATGAGCTATAGTATAAATTTGTCTATCAGTAAAACCATTAATAGTCCAGTCATAAATTTCTGTGCTACTAAAACTATTGGAGACATAATATTCTTGTTCTTCCAAGAGAATATCTCGAGGAGTCGACCTAGGATAGTATTACATCCTTTGAACCGATTTTCTATCATGTTTCTCTCAGAGTTTATTAATCTCATCTGGAATCTTATCAGTGATATCATGTTAACTTAGTTTGAGGGGATTAATATCTAGCTCCTGAAATCTTTCTTGATGTAATCTCTCAATATTATCAAGGTTTGATAATTTAAAATCCTTAATTTCTGGAGGGGGTTGAATAGTAGGAGTATCCTTCTCTTTTCCTTTATCAGGGACATTAGATTTTTCCAATTCAACACATGAATGGATAATTTTATCATGTAAAAAAAGAATATGTTCTTCTAGAATATTGCTTACATAAACATTTGTGTAATTGTGTTGACCTATTAAAGTTTTAACATGCTTGAAAGTAATAATAACAATGTCATTTTCATCAAACAACTCCGCAAATGCAGTAAAATATACTGTCTTATCATCTTTTTCACTTAAAAAGATTGTTGAGGAGGAAAGAGGAATTTGGTAACTGTACCATCAGATAATTTATAATCTTGTTCTAACATAGAAATATAGTTATAAATATATTTCGTCATACCATGGTAGCTTTATCTACTCTAGAAAGATCATAAAAATCTTCTTGAAAGAATGTTTATTGATTAATGTCAAAGTTTTTAAAGAACCACTATCTAAATGATTTTAATTTGGGTTGAAAAAATTTATTTGAAATTTTCTTTCTTACCGGCGACCCTGATCTAAAGTCAATAATTTCTTATCTATTCATATAAACCATTTGGAAAGTCCATTTCAGACAAAATAAGATCCATATCAGGAGTAACTATATGATTTTCAATCTTGATATTATCAACTCTCTTTCCTTCTTTCATATAAGAAGTAGATATACTAGAATTTTCTTCTTCTCTAATATGAGATGCTCTAGAAGGCATATCAACAATATAATCAACAAGAGATATATGGGATAGTTAGTTCTCAGCATTCTTGAAGGAAGTATTAGCATAACTCGTTAATAAATTCTGGTTAGTAAATTTTATTCTTACAGTCCCATCCGAAGTTTGTTCAATATCCAAAATATCAGGATTTATATTATTTTTGGATGGGACAACTTCTTTGATCACCCATTCTTGAGGAAAATCAATTTCATCCCATTTAATATTTCTTCTATTTATAATTTTAGACTTACTAAAGCATATTTCTATGAAAATTGTTTCATTTTTAAAATCTATAATTTTACACATAGGACTTAAAGTGTATAAAGACTTATAGTAAATTCAATAACAAATGCATATAACTTATGTACCAGGCAAATAATCGTAGCCATGCAATTTTATACTTAATATTAAAGTATTTAGCGAATTTTCATCATTTAAATAGATTTAAAAATTTATATAAGCGTTGAAATAACAGGGCCATATGCCAAACTAGTTTGAACTGTCCCTATAAAAGATTTTTTCCAATTATGATTTCTACCATCCCTCAAGGCTGCTATAAAGCTCTCTGGTAGGACTCTTAGAGTGAGGGGCTTAAAAACAACTTGTACTAAATCAATATGCATAAATCTATAATTTTCTCTACAAGGAGCAAAATCATTTTCAGATAATAATTTAAAAGTACAATGATTCAAGTCCACAATAATAGTTTCTTCTATGGTTTTAACAATTTGTTTAAATCACATTTTTTCAAAAGTATCCATTTGGTATATAGCCTTGGGTTGGATTTTAAGAATAGTTCATTTATTTAGAAGATCTAATTGTTAAGGCATATCATAATCCTCTTTTCTACTATTTTTAAATAATAGTAATCTTCTTCTTCTTCTTCTTCTTCTTACTATTACTATTACTATTACTGTTACTGTCACTGTTAGTGTTAGTGTTACTGTTACTGTTACTGTTACTATTACTATTATTTACTATTACTATAATTATTATTGTTGTTGTTGTTATTATTATTATTATTATTATTATTATTATAATTATAATTATTATTATTACTATTGCTATTACTATTACTATTATTATTATTACTACTACTACTACTACTGGTGCTACTGCTACTGCTCCTACTGCTACTGCTACTGCTGCTACTGCTGTTACTGCTACTGCTACTGCTACTACTGCTCCTGCTACTGCTCCTATTGCTGCTGCTACTGTTACTACTACTGCTGCTGCTGCTGCTACTACTGCTACTGCTACTGCTACTGCTGCTGTTACTCCTCCTCCTACTAGTGCTACTACTATTGCTATTACTGCTACTACTACTACTGCTACTGCTGGTGCTACTACTACTACTATTATTATTATTATTACTATTATTATTATTACTGTGATTGTTATTGTTATTATTATTATTACTATTACTTTTATTATTATTATTAGTATTACTATTATTATTATGTAATGACACGCAAGGTCATTTTTAGAAATTTTCACAAAACTATCATTTTATCGTTTCCGATAGATGGTTGAGTCAATTTTGATCAGTCAGTGAAGTTAAATTGATAATTTTAAACTATTTGATAGCTACGATTATTTAGTTAACAAACATATACTAAACAAATTATTTATTTAATGGGTAGTTAATGAGTCAACCCATGTTAAAATAAGTTATTTTGGTTTATCACTTTTATTATATAACTACTTTTAGAAAAAAATAAAAAAATATAAAGGGAAGAAAGAAACTTACCTGCATACGACGGTGGTCGGCGAAGGAAACGATTCTTCATATTCAGGTAAGAGTTAAGACTTAATTAAGTCACGATCTTGGTTTCTTTTATATTGATTTTTGGGTGTATTGTTATTATTTTATAAGTTTAAAGTGTTGGTTTCAAATCAAAGGTAAAGTAACATGATTTAATGGTATAATTATCAAGAAAATTTGAATGCTAGTAGTATAGTAATAATAAGAAATTATTAGGCAATGATGATTAGTTTCTATGACAAGACAATTGACATATAGGTTAGTTACTACATATGTTGTTCACGGCTGGCTAAAATCCAATTCCTTTTGAATTGGTTCACTGTTTTAGGAAGTTCTCGTACTGTATTATATTATAATTTAAAATTTTGAATATTAATATAGGTAATTAAATATTAGATATATGGTAGTATATGAATATCATTAGATTTATACTATTGAATAATTAAGTTGAGATTTAATCATAGGCTTGAAATTTAAGAATTTGATTATAAATTTGAGTGGTTCTGTTTCTAAACTAGACATATAGTAAAATGAATGTTATTAGTTCAAAATCTTATCATGATCATTTGTATGAATAGATTGCTTGAGTTGGAAATTCAATAAAAATTAAAGGCTCAAGTCATGGAGTGAATTCTCGATTATTTGAGGCAAGTGGATTTCTAAACTCTTGCTAAGTGTGTGGAATGCGTGTATTTCCTTGTGGTATATGTTTGGTAGTAAAAGGGACTTGGTGATGGGTCGACTTATCCACATTGATTAATTCTAATGATAAAAAGGGGTAATAAAAGACGATGTGATTATTTATTTGCATGTGATGTGTTGAGAATAGTACGAGTACCGGTAATATAATGGGAAGGTTTATTACTATAGAATGTGGATTATAATTTGAGAATGTCAAATCATGTGGGCATCAACTGATATATCATTAATTTGATTTATTATGTGTGGTTGAGTTCTTTACTGAACCCGTATAATTGTGATAATTAAGGTGACTATATGTCATAGCGACATTTGATATATTGAGTTGTTGCATCATCTTCTTTATTTGATATCATATTGTGCACATGCGTTGAGATGATTGAGTATGAGTAAAGGTATAACACACGAAGATCGTCCGTGTTAAGATCGGGTTATGATTATTTGGGCACGTGGAGATCGTCCGTGCAAAATTTGTTTGACTTATGATAGTGCGTTGAGATCGTCCGCACAGACACGTGGAGATCATTCGTGTTGGTATATGGACCTCGCGAGTCTCCCATGGGTCATGAATTCTTGATGTATTTCTGAGGAGTACCACGTATATACGGTTGAGAGAGAAATTGGTATTCTGATGCATATCACTTCATGGTGTCATATTGCATTGAATCCCATGAGATCCTTCATTCTTTATGATTATGTGTTTTATTGGTGGTTGAAAAGTACTGGATATCTGATTCCTCTATTTGACGAACTTGATCTTGTATGTTGCTGATATTGTGAGTGTCTTTTGTGAAAGTTTGTGATTCTTGAATATTGAGTTGTAGTTAAGGATGTGTAATATAATTAAAATGATTTTGAAGTGTTGGATGCTATAAAAACTGTGAACTCTTAGATTGGGATAATTTTTATGCAGGTTGTAACTGTGGAGGTTCGTTTGGTGTGCAAGGAGTACCCGTATTTTATCCCCTTAGTTTGTGTTTAGAAGTTCACTTGCTATATATCATGTGGTTTGGTACTCACCCCTTGCTACTACAATTTTTTTGTAGGTTACTTGCCCAGATCTTTTTCTCTTCCCCTTGTCCGAGACTTCTTGTAAAGAATTGTGAGGTAGCTGCTTGTTATCTCAGCAAACCTTCTACTCCTATTTATGATATTGTTCTATTCGAGAAACAATGTCATTTGAGACTTATTTTATTTCTTTGAATTAATTTTAATACTTTAGATTCCTATACACATGACAACCATACTTGGGGGTACTTTTGAGTAACTTATGAAATTTTCGTATTTTATTGTAATGGTCAAGTTTTAGGCTTACTTGTTTTGGTGGGATAAGACAAGTGTCATCACGTCCATTTTTGGGTCGTGATAACATGGTATGAGACCCAGGTCCATAGGTTTCACGTGTGTACAAGTCGAGTTTAAATAAAATCTCGAGGATCGGTACGGAGACGTCTGTACTTATCTTCGAGAGGCTATAATGACTTTTAGGAAAAGAACTCCAACTCTTGAATCTCTATCGTGCATCATTATCCGTTATAATTCTTATTTCCTCATCTCATTCTCTCTCACTTATAGTGATGAGTCGTGTGTGGTTCCTTAAGTTTGAAGTTGGTGTTTTCTGTATGGCTTGGAGGTTAGACCTGATAATAAGATGAAAAGGATGTGTGGTCAGATTTGAAAGGATTGAGTTAGGTGATGGCTTGGCGATAATTTTCTTATAATTTCTAAATGATGAGGTTGAACAATGGTCTGATGGACTTCATGAATATGTTATCCTCTTCAGGTTAGTTTTCCCAACTGAGATATAGTACTTGTCTGATATATGTAATATCTCTAGTGGTTCGATAATTGAAGGTGAATAGTTAGAAAGATGATTAGATAATGAATATAGTAACTATGGAAAATATAGTAAGTAAGGTTGTCATAACATGTATGAATTTCGTAGCGAATGAGGATAATTATGTTGGACCAATTTAGTTAAAAATCACTATTGTAGTTTCATAAATCGGGTGAATGTTAAGAAGGATCATAATACGACTACTATAATAATATTGATACTTACTTTTATAGAGATATAGAGTGTGTTACTCGTGTTATTGACCTGATCTACAAAGGGATGCATATCACTTTAGACGAGAGGCCAAACAAATTTGGTAATGTATGTTAGTTACTTAATGGGAAGAAATGTGTAGGCTATTTGGGTTCATCCATAAGGACATATCATATCATAAGCACAACCTTCACATAAGAACCATTACCTAAGAAAATCCCAAGTCACACTAGTGCAATGTGCAAGTAGCATCCAATAATACTATTCACACCAAGTGATCCTATGAAGTAATCCTAGACTAGGCACATCATAGTCAACAAGTCACAACATGTCCATTTGTCTTCAGACATAAGACCCACATACTTCATTAAAGGTCACTCAAGAACTCCTTCATTCATTATATCTTAGTCGTAACTCATTTAGTTCATATCAGAGGTACACCACCCTCACAACTCCTTTGCAAGTTTACTTGTACAATGTACACATGGAGTCTCATATCTCCACATATACTAATCAAATCCATTTAGAATCTATAAAATGTAATGCACATGCACAATCATAATTCATGTCTTTGAGATAAGTAAAGGCAACCTTAACATGCATTCATATCAACATATATGAAGCATAGTCCTTATTTCATAAAAGAACCTAATCATAACCTCCCTTAAAGTCCAGTTGTGCAATGAATAAGTAGTGTCATAGTCTTACCTACACTAAGTAACTTTTCAAGAAGTCATGACTAGAGTTCATATTCTTATCTTAGTTTATTTATTAGATTTCGAGAGACAATTCCATAACCAACACAGACCATGTGAGCTACATGGTATCCAATGCTTTACCCCAACACCGAAAACTACTTGCCAAGGTAGAACCTACATACATAATAGATATCTACGTGGATCCACTAAGCTAAAACCTACAGGGGCACGCAGCTATGGAACAAGGAGATTACTACTAGAAACCCAGACTTACTAACGTAGAAAGCTTCAATCTCATAAGACAACACATATCCTTGGGAACACGGACTTGCTAAACATAGAAGCAAAACCATGTGGGAAGCAAGAATTGCTAAACGTAAAAGCATCCCTTTCATTTTCATGTTCACTCGGTGCTAAGCTCAAACTCCCTTTTAAAACATCTTTAAGCCTTTACTTAACATTGATTTATAAAATAGGCTTTAGGGACACAATTTCTTCATATATCATATATCTCAAAGGTTGCTAAGATGAGAATGACCTTTCATCATAGAACCTACATTATGTCAGGATGTCCTTTAACATAATCATAACACTCATAACATAGTCTAGTTTAGAATACTATTGAGGAAACCTTTCAAGAGACTCACTTTCACTAGATTATCATAAACCTTATTCATTCATACATTCATTGTGTGTGTACATATGTGAGAAATCCTTTCACATAACACATTTATTCATGAAATAATAATATTTTCTAGTCATGTACTTTTCATACATAATATACATATAAAGGTGCACATGAGAATTAACCTTTCAATTGGAACCATTAACATATAATATTCATATTCATGTGTGGGGCGTGTGTATGTATATAATTTTCCTCACAATAGCATATTAACAACAACATCATTAGAGGAGCTTCCATTCAAAAGGGATCACAACACATTCATAATATCCCTAGTCATGCACACTTCACATATATAGCATTTAAGGATCTTATATCACACACCCAACCTTAAACATCATGCTAACATTGAGGATTACCAACATGACCTTCATGCACACCTTCATACACATATGCATCATATCAACAATTCACTTTACATATATTGCGTTCAAGGCCATGAATCACAACATGCATATATATACAAGCATTAACCACCTCCACCACAAGTGGATCAAACCATACAACATCAATTCACATATTATAGACTAGAATTTAGGTCAATTTATCGAATCTCCAAGCGATGATCATCATAGATCAATCCTCAACAATCATAATCAATAGATATAGATAACAATAAAATCAATACAGATTTAAGTACAATTTATTAACATGAAATCATATTTATTAAGACCCACATTATAGGTCAAATCGAGAATTAGGAGGATCATGGGTTATTTAGAAAATTTCATTGAAAAGCATCTTTAAAACCATAATTCAACGTTAATTCATCATTATCATGAGCTACAAATTGTTTTGACAAGGAACCCATGTTTACATTTGAAATTGGAAAATTTGATCTTTGAAACCCTTTTTGAAAACCGTGGAAAGGACTCCTTGAATGAAAGGATTATCAAGAATCAAGAGACACTATACCTTATTGATTGAAGACCCATGAAATAGAGCAAAAAATCAGTTTAAAACCCATCTCCTATCTTGACCTTCATCAAGGTCTTCAATGGTGTTCTAGAGAGAATCTATTTTGAGAGGGAAGGGTTAATTTGAAGAATGAAGTCTAATTCTAGGTTTAGGAATTTTAACCAACTGTAAATACCAAAAAATAGGTAGAATAACCGTTTATATTAAACCCCAAATTACCCAAAATACTCCTACACTAGTTGGACCTTTTAAAGAAAGTCCAACTTAACTTTTATTGACGACAACATCATCGAGGAACCAGTCCACGACGCCGTGGCGTTCCATGGAGTTTCTAGAAATTAAAGTTGCACGTAGAATGTTAATTGACCAGGTCTATGACCCGCACCAAATTTTGGTCATGGGTGTAGCAAGTTAGCGATGCAGACTGGTTCCCCCTAGGTTCTCATCACGCTGCCCTGGCAGCATTCCTTGTCTAATGTTTGGGTCCTCCTCAAGGACTCTTAGGGTGGTCCTTGAGGATTCGTACCCAAATATTTTGAACCTAAACACGATTATTAAGACACTAGGGTCACCTTACTAATTTTAGACTCCAAACAACACATGAAAACATAAACAACATACCAGAACACACCAACACATATTCGAACATCTTGTTCGTCCCTTGACGTTTGACTTTTAAACTCTTTCACACTAACTTAAAATGTTATTTCTCACCTTATTAACAAGTTTATAACTCATAAAACTCATGTGAGGCTCTAGTTTATCCTATTTGATTTTGACGGTCCTTACAAGTCATGAGGGAGTGCTTGGCCAAGATTGGACAACCTTGGCCTTTGGCTTAGTCCTTTCCCCCTTTTGACTTCACACACACCTTATCATCCTTAACCAATATACAAAAAAAATTATTTTAACATGGATTCTAACACGTTTCTTGAAGTTGACTCACTAAGCTCCTTTGCTTGATACAACATTACACAACAAGAACCCTCGTTACGAACTCAACACTAAGTCATTAGGCTCTAGTTTAACCTATCATTTTCCGAGTCGTTACATTATGACCCTAAAAATGAAATAAGATTAACTAGATATTAATATGTGTTTATTGAGTTAAAGTGTTCAGTTTTGACTTTCAAAGTCTAGTTCAGAGAGTGTTGAGGTTGAGCGTCAAAGGAAGACCATGACGTTCGGGGACTGGTCTTGTGATTTTATTGGTGTATATGGTGTGCAATAGTTTCTAACCTTATTGAATGAGTTTAGGGATTCAACGTCAAGGAACATGATAGAGTCTATGTTAAAGGGGTGTATTGTATGTGGATTAAGGGTGCAAGGCCTCGAGCCAAGCCAAAGAGGGCAAGCCTAAGCCATGAGCCAAGGCTGCCCCAAGTTGGTTGCTCATTGCCCCAAAGTCTAGGGGCACCACCACGAGCGGTGTTTCCCCTTAACGGCCTATCAAGTGGGTCATGGAGTTCACTTGGGCTCAAGGCAAGCAAGGCATCTTGGCCTAGACACTTCCTAGAGGACCACGAGCACCTTGACGAGCCAAGGTCCTCTTTCACAAGTCGTCAACCTAGCCATCAAGATGCCTTGGCCATGAAAATGGGAAAAGCTCCAAGAGATCTAATTCCCAAGGGACCACGAGCCATCAAGTTGGTCGTTAACCCCCTTCACAAGCTGTGAAGATGGCTGTTGTCCCTAACGGGGCTTCCAAGGTTGAGGTATTTAAGTAATTCCTCTTTTAGTTATTATTAAGTGGGGTTAGTTTTAAAAGTTTATATATATATATAAAGTCCTAAAATCTTCTTTTAACTCATTATTTTCAAAACCCCAAACCAAAACTCCCCCAAAAGTTCTTTCCCTCAATATTTCTCTCAAACTTAAGGAACAAGAAGAGTATAGAAGCTAGGGTTTCAAATTCAAGGTCTTTTTCATCAAATTTCTTGGGAATTCTCAATAGAAAGGTATGATGACTCTTTATCTAAAGCTAGTTTTTGCTTTAGAGCCAATCCTCAAATGGGTTTCAAGTTTCCAAAAGTGATAAAAAAAACCCAATTCTTCCTCAAAATCATAGGTTCTTGCATTAAATGATTTTAAACGATTAATTCTGATTATATTACTCTAAATTTATGGTTTAAACTGAAAACTCCATGAACCCATGATTTCACTAAATTCCTAAATTTGACTTATGAAATGGATTAAATTATTATGTATGGGTACTGATGTATTGTGCTTAGATTGTATTGCGGATTTCTAGTTGTATCTTTATATATATATGGTGAATTGTTGGAGAATCGAGTAATGGTGGTTATGGCCTGGATGAAGGGTAAGTTGACCTAGTTCTCTTGTTATATTGGAATTGTTCTTGTATGGTTTGATCCACTTGTGGTGGCGGTGTTTACTTCTTTTATTCGTATTGTGATCATAACCTTGAAGGTATTATATGGTGGATTAGGGTATTATAATGTTAAGGTCTATGTGAAGGTTTATTGTGAAGGTGTTCATGTGATCTCAATGTGATCTTGTATAAAGTATTATTTTATTGTGATTCGATGTATAATCTCTCTTAATGCTCATAGGTGTTGACGATGGATGTGAAGGACCCCTACCTTAGTTCTTATTGAGTAAATTCAATCACATAAGGGAATATGATAAGGTACCATATTTTAGTCATTACCAAATCATAATACACCTACCAAGGGTAGGTACGCTAAGGATGCAACTCAATGGTTACAAGGAAATCTCAATGACTTCCTTAGAGATGGTTTCATGCCGTTCCAGCCAACCTATGCCTAAGTCCATCGTTCACACAAGAAGGATACTATTACGGCTTTCAACTTCAACGATTATATAACCTTCTTTCTATATTGAAGGTTCTAAGTTATTGACCTTCTTAACATGTTCAAGGTCATATTTCAATCATTCATACACCTACATGACAAAGGTGATTAATCCTACTAAGTGAAGAGTTCATATTCACATTCCTTCATGTATCAAGTAGAGGGACATAGATCTACCAAAAAAAGACACACACATCATCATCTTATCACATGTACAATAACATTCAAGTAGCACATAGGGACAACTAAGTCAACTTAAATAGTCATCCTATCAACTCTTATAGAAACATCAATATAGTCCACCATTAGTCTCATATAGTCAATTAGAGAGAATCATACTTCAACATCACATATACACATATATCACATAATCCTTCACATTGATCACCTATACTAGCTTCATCACAATTATAACACATAAACCCGCCACCATAAGTGGACCATACCAATCAATACAATTGAATAGCAATTCTACTTAATATAGGAAAGATTAGGTCAATTTACCACCTTACCTTCATCACCATCAACATTTCTTACCCTTTTCAACCAATTAACTTCACAAAGGCTCTCACCAATAGCCATATACACAAGTCTAAGCCAACAATGAAACCCAACTAATGATCCAACAACATACAATATGAATATCATCAAATTAAGGCAGTCTATATACAATTCTATCATGATCTATACATAAATCAATAATCCTATCCAATCTACACATGAATTCAATATAATAAAGTCATGTTCAATTCACCCACATTATGACCAAAATAGGAATTCATGAAAAGCATGGGTTCATAGGAAATTTGATCTAAAATCATTCAATCAACATCAAATATAACTTAGAACATTGTTTCAAATCATTTTTTGCAAGATCACATGGCTAGATTCAAAATAGAAGTTCATACTTTTAGAAAGTCTTAGAAAAGCATTTTGAATTTGAATCCTTGAAGGGAAGAGGATTCAAGGATGAAACACCATACCTAAATGAAGACAATCCACGAAAAGGATAGAGAATCAATGGAGAGATCAAGCTCTTTGCTTCAAGCTTCAATGGATTCTAGAGAGTTCTATTTGTGGTCTTGAATTTTGATTTTGAATAATGAACTCTAATCTAGGTTCTAGGCTTATAAAGTAACTTAAAATACCTAAAAAATCATAAAATAACCACCTAATACTTTATTTCTATGCTAGGTGAATTTCCTATAATGCCCTCCACTTGGCCGAGACACCAATAGAAAATTGCAAGTGTCAATAGACAAAGGCCATCCACGAGGCGTCGATCAGACGACGGTCCGTCTTAGCAAGCTGTCATTTTGGTCAGACATAGATTTGGGGGCTTAAGATCCCACGCCTAAGTGTGGAGCAACGCTCCCAATAGACGGGGTGTCCTTGGAAGATGGAGCGTCGTTTGGTGCTTGTTAGTTGGGACTGCCTTGGGCAGTTTCATGCCAAAATTTGGGTGTACTCGACCTCTCGAAGGTTTTGCACAATCCCTAGACATCAATCATCTCATATATATGAAAAGTAGAGCGGAATTAAAACTTTTCATAATAATAGAACAATAGTTCAAAATCGCTTTTATAGAAACATACGAAGATTGTAGCCATATTAGACAAATGAATATATTGGGTCACAACCCATACATCAACAAAATGGAATATCAAAGTCTAATACAATATCTCTTGAAAAGAAAAGCTAAACATAACTATGTCCTCGAATCATGTGAGGATATACAACGACTTGCTTGAAATGATGCTAATTCCAAGCTTGCTACTAATAGACTCCTCCCTTGCCTCCTACACCTTTAGATATAAAATAACATATGGAATTAGTACATTTAATGCATTAAGTATGGTGACATGCAATAAAATCATGCTAAAATTGACATTTACATTATAACGTTCTTTGCATGCTCTTTTGAATAAAACCTAATAAAACAAGTATAAGAACCATAGTCACACCAATATTCACATATAACATATATTTCAATTAATCCACAATATTCAAATATCATCACTTAGAAACCACATAAGCATATATATTACCTACCAAAGGTCATCCTAAGATCCACTTAAGCAAGATATGAAGTGGTCGCCCATACAATCCCTTCGCACACACATAAGTGATCCTCAAGACTACCTAAACCAAGATTATTCCCTTTTTATCTAAGACTCACCTAAGTAAGACATGAAGAGACAGCCCTTACACCCCCTTCAACCCTACCTAAGCAATTCACAAAGCTACTCTAGATAAGTACCTTTTCATTCACATGCATTAACTTAAGTCAAAAATGTTCATTTAGACATTTAAGAGATATTCAACAATTAAGGACTTCAAATAATGGTCTTGGAGAAGACCTGGGGAATCCTCAATTAAGGACTTCAAATAATGGTCTTGGAGAAGACCTAGGGAACCCTCATCCGAGCTCTTCAAAGTCTACTCGTGTCATGTATAGATAGCGTCTCATTCCACTACCTACACGTTGTAGAACTTCTCCAATACTAGAATGCATCCCACATGATGAGAATAGGAATTAAATGACATAGACCATACTAGCTAGGTATGGAATTCGGAGTCTACCCTACTCCAAGGGAGGGTGTTCTACTTGCAAAGGGTAGAACTAGAACACATCTCATGTACGCACATGGTTAAGGAATATAAAGAATTTCTTTGTACTCTAGTCTCAATTTAAGTAGAGTCACTACTACAAGCATATTCACTCGGTGCTTAGCCTTAGTTCTCATAAAGTAAGTTCAATTACATAAGGGCATACGATAAGGTACCATATTTTAGTCATTACCAAATCATAATACACCTACCAAGGATGGGTCTACTATGGATGCCACTCAATGGTTACAAGGATAGCTCAATGACTTCCTTAGAGATGGTTTCATGTCGTTCCAGCCAACCTATGCCTAAGTCCATCATTCACACAAGATGGATACTATTACGGCTTTCAACTTCAAGGATTATATAACTTCTTTCTATATTGAAGGTTCTAATTTATTGACCTTCTTAACATGTTCAAGATAATATTTCAATCATTCATACACCTACATGACAAAGGTGCTTAAGCCTACTAAGTCAAGAGTTCATATTCACATTCTTTCATTATCAAGTAAATGGACATAGGTCTACCAAAACAAGACACACGCATCATCATTTTATCACATGTACAATAATATTCAAGTAGAAAATAGGGACAACTAAGTCAACTTAAATAGTCACCCTATCCACTCTTATAGAAACATCAACATAGTCCACCATAATTCTCATATAGTCAACAAGAGAGAATCATATCACATATAAGCATATATCACATAATCCTTCACATTGATCACATATATCAGCTATAATATGATAACAACATAATTCACATAAAAATGCCGATAAGGCCATGTCCATCACAATTATAACACATAAACACTGCCACCATATGTGGACTATACCAATCAATACAATTGAATAGCAATTCTACACAATATAGAAAAGATAAGGTCAACTCACCACCTTTCCTTCATCAACATCAACATTTCCTACCCTTTTCAATCAATTCACTTTACACAAGATCTTAAAACATTGATTCAAATAATTTTATGCAATAACCCATGGCCATGAGTCAAAATAGAAGTTCATACTTTGAGAAAGTCTTAGAAAAACATTTGGAATTTGACTCCTTGAAGAGAAATGGATTCAAGGATGAAACAACATGCCTTAATAAAGAGAATCTACTAAAAAGATGAAGAATCAATGGATAAATCAAGCTTCTAGCTTCAACCTTGCATCAAGCTTCAATGGAGTCTAGAGATATCCATTTGGGGTCATGAGTTTTAATTTTGAATAATGAACTCTAATCTACGTTGTAGGATTATAAAGTAACTTAAAATACCCAGAAACTCCTAAAACAACTGCCCAACACTTTATTTGGATGCTAGTTGAATTTTCCATAATGCCCTCCACTTGGCCGAGACACCCACAGAAAACTGCAAGTGTCAATCGGCGAAGGCCATCCTCGAGGCGTCGACCAGACGATGGGCCGCCCTGGGAAGCTATAGTTTTGGTTAGAGGCTTATCTTTGGGGGATTAAGCTCCCACGCCTAAGTGTTGAGGAACGCCCCCAATCGACGGGCGTGTCTTGGAAGACGAAGCATCAATTGGTGCTTATTGGTTGGGACTGCCTTGGGCAATTTCATGCCAAAATTCCTTGGGGATTTGTGTCCGGACGTTTCAACCCTAAATACGATCGTATAGATGTTAGGAACACATCTTATCAATTTAAACTCCAAACGACACGTAAAACATTCAAAGGCACACTAGAACACACAAGCACGTCTAAAGGCTAACTTCTGAACGTCTTGGTCATTCTTGGACATTTGACCTCCAAACTCAACACACTGACTTCTAACGCTATAATTCACCATTTAAGACCTTATAAACTGATGGCACACATGTTAGTATCTAGTTTAACCTAGCTCGTTTTTAGGGTGTTACAGTTCTTTGGCCAAGGATAGTCCATTTCAATTGTACAAAATACAAAAAGATTTTGTTTTTGTAGGAATGAGTCAGTTGTCGTAGTTGAGTCGCATTGACCAATGATAGATGTATGACGACCATCATAAAGGCATTTTTTTCATTGAGTCGTAGGTTGGTTTGTGCTGAAGCTAGAAATCTAAAAGGAATTATGTATGAAAAACATGTGTTGAAGTATTATATGAATGCAATTGAACTTTTTGTATATGACTGGTATGATGCAACTTAAGCTTAATTTTGACATTGTACATAATATGATTGTGTTGTTGTGATTGATCCATTCTTGAGTATAACTTATGCCATGAGCGGTGAATTTTTGTAATATCCATTAATACATCTGAGTCTAGAACTTACCCGACTTGTTATTCAAACGAAATACAAGTGTTATTGTGTTAAGAAGACGATAATAGACCTTCTTTGAATTGTCTAGAATTTTAGCCATTTAAGAAATTATATCCCTAGTATTGCCCAATTGAGCCTTTTCAGTCGTAATTTTGTTCTAACCCACATATTGGAGTCAAACCAATATTATTTATACTGTTAGCTTTGATCCCAAATCGTTAATGCACTATATTAGGAAAAAAAATAAAAACAACAAAAAGAATGAATAGGATAGACATGTTGAGTGTCTTGGGGAAGAGTGAAAAGAAGAGGTAAAATTACACCCCATGAGCTTGATCTGAGATTAGCCCTGGTCCTTAGGACATTGTGCACTTCGACTAAGATTAAAAATCAAAGTTGAAGGTGGCTAACTTGGTAATATCTTAATGATGACTATATCCCTTCCAAGGGCAACGTGCACCTTAATTCAAGGGAAATCTCTAAGTAAAGGGTGGCTATTGTTGAATGTCAAAAAAATATATAAAATGAGCGAGTGAAAAAAATAAAAAATAATATTATTTTAAATATATAAAGAAAGAGGGGGGGGGGGGCTAAAGAGAAGAAAAAGTTGTGAATGTTAGAAGAAAGTGAATATGGTGCATTATGGAGGATAAGTCACTAATTTTATCTAAATAAATCCTCCTCCCTTAACTTAAGCCTACATTACAACCGGAATAAGTCCTATTTGATTTTGAGCATAACACACTTTTTTTAGTAGAGATGTACATAATTGGCAAGCTTATGCTTCTCAATGCATACATATTTGATGTTGTTGTTAAGTGAGAATGTACATAGTTATAAAGTCACTAAAATATATTCAAATTGCTAGTTGGGTGTGTGGACTATTCTTTGGAGTGAGGGGCACTTGTTGTATGAAGGATAGGTGATATGTAGTGGTGCATATGTTGTTGAATGTGTTGGTTGCAAAATGTTGTCAAGTCAATTACAGGGGTCATGTATACTTTAAATTAAATCATGCTCGTGTTAACTGTTTATAGATTCTTGAAAGAAAGTGGTGGACGCACAAATACCATACTAGTGAGTCTAGGTCTAAGAGTAGCCAGTAAGTTCGTTCGAGGACGAACAAAGCTCTAAGTGTGGGGCAGTGATTTTAGTCATATTCGTATGTCTAGAATGCTAATCATGACCGTATTTAAGCTAAGTTTGAATTCAATATGTGTTGGTTTATAGTCTTATGGAATCTTTTGGTTGTTTATGAGCTAACCAACATGATTAGAGTTTTATCAAAAAAAATATTTTTTCAAAATTTTTTGACTTTTTAGAGTCGCCACTTAATTTTTAAGAAAAATTAAGAAAACTATTGTATTCAAATAACTTAACAGAGAAAATTATTTGAAAACATTTAAAGGGCTCAGAGATTCAAATTAATGCTTTCGGAAGGTGTTAGACACCTAAAACATCCGTTTAAAACGATATTCCAGCAACTAACATAACTGGCTAAAATTAGATTTGACTTGGAAAAAGTTTAGAAGGGTAAAGAGATAAAATACTAAATTATTATTTAAGTGAATTATTTGCAAAATTATTGGTTTTAATTCGATAAGGCATTTAAGGGTTTGCGGGGAATTTGGAGTTTTCTTAGCTTAAAACTAACTAACAAATAAAGCGAGTAAATGAACAAGAAATAAGAAAGAGGGAGAGGGATTTGGATCCAAATCTGGTTTCTGTTCGCCTTGATCGATTTTTGGACCCATTTTCTTTGTACCTGTCATAAACTAAACAAGATAATAACAAGAATACAAAAATGACGAGGGCTTAGGCCCAAAAGAACAAAATACAAAACTTAGTGAAAATAAATTGGAGCTTTTAGCTCAAGTCTTCAACTCCTTGGATTTTTGGATCTTTCCAACTCCGAAACCTGTACGTCTTTTTCGTGGGATGACCAACTCGAAGGATAGAGGTTTGAGCCTTCGTGGCTAGACTAGAGAATATGAAGGGGAATGGAGTTTTCGAGAGGAGTGTCAGATGCAATAACAAATGAAGGAGAGTAATTAGTATATAAAAAATAATAAACTTGGAAATATCATTTAAACAAAATAATTATCCTATTGAAATGGAAGACACTTGAAAATTAAACTAGGAATATAAGCATTTCAACTACTGGACCCAAAGTGATATGTAACTTGAGAAAACATAACCAAACCAATTTAAATAAACTAATTAAAAATCGGACAGCACTAGAGTGCCTAATTATACCAAGCATGTGCTTAGGAGCAGCAAATCTTAGGAATTATATATACAAGAAAAACGGAGAGCAGGATCAAATTTATTCACAGTCAATAATTAACAGTAAATCAAGAATGTCGACAAAATATTGCATAATCAATGAGTTTCACACCTCATGCTCATATGTATATAAAAGATCGATAGAGCCTAATGTAGTTAACTCATCAAGTTTAGGACAAAAATTTGAAGATAGTGGCAGATCAACTCACTTTAGAAGAAACTATCATTATACTCAAACAACTAAACACGGCGAAGACATTATTGAACGATACTGGCAACTATGTTAACACATGTCACGCCCGAGATAATGTTATGATCCCTAATCGCTAAATCACCAAATAAGCGGAAGATAATAAGTGCATATTATTAATTCTTAAAATAGTAGCTAGGTCGACACCATCTTCCGTAGAAAAATTACAGTTTCAACAAGAACAAGAAAACAGGATAAAAGAAAAGAAAAGAAAACGAGAACAACACTAGAACATGTGGACAGACTACTGCCACAAAATGATCTCAACAGACAATTAGCATATTTCAGCCATGACAAATTAATAAGCCAACTAGCCAATGCTCTACCGCTTTGGCAGAATTTTCAGGCCTAAAGAGAGGGGTTTATAGCAAATTTTCACAAATATAAATGAAGGGAAGATCAGAGGCAGACGTACGAGAGACTATATTAAATTGGTACAGATCTTTACACATAAGATCGTGCTAAAGGCTTAACCTTAAGCTTATCCTTCCAAAAATACAACTTCAACCCCACAAAAGCTCTCCAAATAGAAGAAAAAAAAAGAAAACGATTCATGCTTCAATAAGCACATACTGGAATGGAACACTACTACATCATGAGAAAAGAAATCCAACTCAGACCAAACAGGAAACTAGACAGAAGGCAACATTCTAAACCAAAGCGTAAAAAAAACAACTAGAACGAAATGATTTTTAAGCTAGATATATATAATAGTCAACAAGGAAATGGGGGTGGGAAACTTGATAAATAAAAAAACAATGTGCAATAGTCTGGGATTTATCATGGTTTCACAACTAGGATACGAACCATACAATTATCGTCAACAAATATACGGTAGAAAACCCTAAACATAGCGACTTATCATTAAAAGAAAAATGATTTTACATCAAATACATTGCAGTCAATAGAAGGAGTAATATTCTACACTAACCAAACATAGAAACATGCTGAAAACAAAGGGGGCTGTGAGCATAATCAAAATCCAACAATGCTTGGTTTTTACACAGAGAGGCAGTTCGCAAAAGTCACACCTTTAGCTAGAAGTAGAGGATGTCTATTAGCGAAAACAAGTAAAAACATATAGAACAACAGAAATAAAAAAAAAATCAGAACATGGGGGTTGAACGTCAGTAAATATATATGTGTATCTATTGATGTAGATGAAAATTAATTGAGACGAGCTTCGTAGACAATGAGAACAGAACCAAGGGAGTTTAACACTTAAACAAACGTGAACAAGGGTAAAACGTAGCAAAATGAGTAACGAAGAAACAACACGAAAAATTAGTAGAGCATAACGACTTACAAAAATTAAGGAGAACACAAATGGATACACATAACAGTCGAATATCCACCTACCTACAGCAGCTAACGGCATATAACCAATGGTGCGAAACTTCCCAACGTATAAATAATATAGTAATAATACAATGGGATGAGACGGAGAAAAACTATGAGAAACAGAGAACTCACATACCACACCCACAGATTCAATAATTGACCGCAAATGGCGTAGGAAAACCACAAAGACAACCAACAAAACAAGTTCGAGTACGAAAGAAAATCAACAGAGTTGAGCTCAAATATACGAACTAACATTTCGACTAAAGAAATGAATTAAGATGCCTAGAGAAATTTACCTTTTAGGGGGCAGCGAATGGGAACCAAACGAGCAGGAGAAGGCGACTTCAACACTAGAAGGCGACTCCGAAAACTCCGACAAAATTAGAACAGAGCCGAACAAGAGCAAATCTGATCTCCTATTTTCTACCCTCCCAAGGCTCAAGTCTATATTTGTGTCTTGGGTTTCTTTACAAAGTGAATACTCAATATAAAGAAAACCTCCAGAAGAAAGTTTCTAACCCCTCTGATTTTCTATATCTCCTCTAGTGAAGAGTTTCCAGCAAAAGAAAATTTTTCCCTAAAATCCCCAACCTGAAAATGTCTCCTAATTTTCAAAAAAAAATCCTCTTTCAATGAAAAAACAAGAGAGCTTTTATAGAAGGAGAATAGACTGATTATGGGAGGAAATTCGATTTGAAGCTCGAGTTTGAAATTCAAATTTTTTTTTGAAGGGATAAGTTTCAAAACGGCTGGCAATAGTACCAAATCCAACAACGGATTGTAGAGGAGAGCCGTTCGATTTCGGATGAAGGACAAGGTCGTAAGGAGATTATAAAACCTGGAAAATTCGAGTACATTTCGTACGAGAGGATAAGAGAAAGGGGAAGAGGACGCGCGAGGTTCGCTCGGATTGCGACTGAAATTATGGGTTTTCCTCGCTTTGCGCGTGAAGAAGACGACAGTGTGCAGGAGTTGTTGGGTTGTTTTGGTAATGCGATACGTATATTGTTTTGGGTTGCTTGTTGTAATGGGTATTGTATGTGGACTGGGTAATCTAGAAAATGAAAGGTTCCGAGGAAAGAAAATAAGGCCCAAATTTTTCTTAAGACGTAGCTAAATGAAATGTTAAATCAATCAAATCGAATTTAACTTGTAAATTTGACTAAAACTAAAATAAGACGAATTATTTATTAACTAACGAGGCTCTTAATCTTAACAAAACATAATTAAACTATTTAATTCACAAATATAAATTGTAACTTTAATAAACAAATTACTAAAATATTTAAATAACAAATATTTTTAGATGATTTTTGAATATCCATAAAATATACTAATTATATATAATTATGTAAGACATATACATTCTTTAAAAATTATAAAAAGTGACAAAACTATTTAAAATAAACTTAAATACTATTTTAAATTTTATAGAACTAATTATTCTAATGTTTGGGAAATAAGAAGTTCGGTGATTAATTTATATTGTGGATAGTCAAAATTGGGTGTCAATAATTAGTTGTGTATGTGAGCTTAATTGGCAAAACGAGCACAAAAATGGATAATGGAGGAACTCAAAAGATCCGAGTCGAAAGAAAGTAAGGAAGAAGCTAGAGAAAAATTCTAGGCATCTATGTATCCTTTCCGCGTCGCGGAGAGGCATTGTAATTTGGCTCACAAAATCAAGACTGAGGCAGAGCATTCCGCACCCTCTTTGCGACTGTCCTGAATTAATTCGCGAGAAGCAAATTGAGGCAGAGTGGTTCGTGTAGCTGCCACGTCACAGAAAAGAGAAAAGATCTCAGATTGAAATCACGGAATGCCTCCGCATCGCGCCCTTGGCTTCTGTTTTTTGTCGTTTTGATTTTTGGTATAAATAGGCCATTATTTATTTTATTAGATTTACTTTTTCAAAGTTTTGAAGAACGATGCCTTGGGAAAGCGTTTTCACCATTTTTAGGCTTCTTTCCTAAACTATTTTACTTTCAATCTCTTTATGTTTATTCAACATTTTTTTATCGAATCTTTGATTCTGAGTAGCTAAATACCCTGGTTCTAGGGTTGTGGCTACAAGATAATTCTAATTTATTAAGTTTTTATTGGGCTAATGTCAACTATTATATAAATCATTCTTATGTTCTTGCTTTCTGTATTTCGTGACTGATCACCATTACAATAAATATATTGTCTAAATTGTACTAGGAAGAGTAATAAGAGGATAGAACGTGGGGCATAAGGAGCATGATTAATTTTTAATAATTAGGGTTAATGTGTATCTATGATAAGGATATACTTAGAAACCATGTTTGGTCACTATACATGGAAATCATAATGCTCGGTACTTAATCCATCATATCCCTACTCAACAATGTATTTAGGGGGATAGTTATCGTAGGCGATTAAAGGTCAGGAGACAAAAATCATCATTTGATTTGGTAATTCATTGATTTCACAGTCGATATATACCCATTTAAATGATAGTAATTGCATGAATCTTGATAAAAGTTGTAGCCCTTGACTTTACCCAATCATTATTTGTAAACCTTGAAATTGTATCGTGTTTGTTACATTTTATTAAACTTGTACAATTAGAAACTATATCACTTTTGAAATCTGATAACATTTGTGTCTACATGAAAGTAGGAGAAGTTAAGTTAGTCTAAGCATAAGTCCCTGTGGGTATGATAACAAGCTCTTTATAAAAGTAATGCTTAAATGGTCATGTGCACTTGTGTGTGCGATTTGAGCGCAACAATATGGTCGACACTCGAAAATCATTGTTGGTCCCCAAGCGAACTCTCATCCTGGCTAACTACAAGCGGAAGACTAACTTAAGCATACAAACCTTAAAACAAAATAAAATTCATGAAAAACTTAAGTACAAGCTTAAACAAAAAATAAAACTCTGAAGAATATAATATATATAACTCGACCCAAAATGGGCAACTTAGGTCTTTAAAACATATAATAAAATAAATGAATAGACTTCTCAAACTTTACGGTCTATTTATGAAGCCTCTAAATGACAAAGATAAAAGTCGGGACAAGACCCATGACTTCCTAACAACTTATATAACTGAAAGTAAATGAAATAATCTAGAAGCAAGGAGGATAACCATAACTACCTAGAACTGCATGTGGTACCATTAGAACTCGTGTTGATGACCCTGAATACGAGTTTTTACATCATGAAATGATGCATGCAAAATGTCTCAGTACGTGAAATGTACGAGCATTTAAGGAGAATTTTAAACATAAACATAAGCTTAAACTTTATAAAAAGGAATCATACTTACATTTTCTGAATTCACTCAACTCAAGAATAAGATACTCAACTCAAGAATAAGATACTCAACTCATGATACTCGAGGATAAAGCAAAAATAAAAGATGCACTATATATATATATATATATATACATATATATATATATATATATATATATATATATATATAGAGAGAGAGAGAGAGAGAGAAAGCTTTTAAAATAGTAGAAAGCAACTCAATGTGTTTAGGAATACAATACACTTAGTTTGTATATGTCACGACCCAAAACGAGTCGCGAGTGGCACCGACACTTATCCTCCTATATGAGCGAACCAACAAATCTAAATCCCAACATTTACCAATATTTCAACCATAGTGAACAAAATATAATGCGGAAGACTTAAAACTCATTAACGAAATCAATTAATAACTTCTAAAATTTATCAATTACTATCCCCAAAATCTGGAAGTCATCACCACAAGAACATTCTATCCTCAAATTACTAAATCTAAGAGTATCTAGGAAGCTAAAATAAGTAAACAGATGGTCCATGTCCGAACCTTCAAGGACATCAAGACATGAATGAGAGAGAATACAGTCCGAGCTAGGAACAATAGCTTACCCTGAAATCTGACGTGATGAAGACTGGCTAGAGTTGAGGACGAGTTGAAATCGATGGCACGTTTGCTGCACTCCACAAATAACAAAGAGAAACATACAAGTAGGGGTTAGTACAAGGAACACCTACTGAGTAGGTATCATCGGCCAACTCAAAATAGAAAGCAATATATATCAAATAATAGCATAAAACCAACCATAATACTTAACAGGTGACAAACAACAAGTACCATAACCATTGGCCACAACCCAAGCACATCTATGAGGACTCAAGCCTCCACACCATACTCATTTGGGGAATAGGTTCTTTAAATTGAGTATATTAACATAATTCAAGATTCATTCTCTTTATCATCCTGGTGTCGGAACGTGACACTCCGATCCCCTACTACTACGTGTCGGTTCGTGACACCTGATCCCTTAATTCCTGGTGTCGGTACGTGACACTCCGATTCCCTAATTCTACGTGTCGGTTCGTGACACCCGATCCCCTAATTCTACGTGTCGGTTCGTGATACCCGATCCCCTACTCTCATTCTTTTAGTTCATCGGGCCTTCTTTTATACCAAGGCATCATCATTAACAAAGTGGATTTAAGGTTTAAGATTCACAGCCTCATCTTTTCAATCCATTACAATTACATAATCACATCATGCAAGCACACAATTAAGCATATAGAAGACTTTACAATACTACCCAATACATATCATTCGCTATTAAGAGTTTACTATGAAATATCATAAACCATAACCTACCTCCACCGAAGAATTGTGATCAAGCAATCTAATTCTCCAATGCTTTTTGCTTTCTCTTCGTTCTTCTTTCTCTCTCGCTCGTTCTCTCTTCTTTTCTTTTTAATTTTTCTCCCCTTTCAAATTCCCTTTGTTTTACCCTAATTACCATATAATTAAGTATAAAAGATGATAAAAGTAACCCACTATTTATTTCAAGGTTATCTCCTTTAACCCCCAAGCAAATAAGTTATTAAACTTATCCCCTAATTTCATACAGTTTGTCATAAATAGTCCAAAACGCCCCTTTAAAACTTTAGCAGAAATCCGACCCAGTCAGGGTTACGCAGCTCGTGACGGCCCGTCATGCCTGCGACGGTCCGTCCTGCAGGGTCGTCACAGAGTTCAGAGACTCAATTTCATTTAAGAGCTCTGTGACGGTCCGTCGTGCCTACGACGGTCCGTGCTGCCATGTCGTCGCGAAGTTCAGAGAGTTGATTCCCCGTACCCAAATTTCAGAGTTTAAGTGTTTTGGCACGGAGACACTCGACGGTCCGTCGTGTGATCCGTCAACACAGTCAGTTTTTATCACAGTGATTCTACTGCTCGAAACGACTAAACAGGTCGTTATAGTATACAAGGATACAATATAAACTTTGTTGAATATGAAATTACACAGTAAACTTTGTGTATATAAAAATACAAATATCTTTATGGGAGTTTCTCTAACCGATAACCATCACTATGAGTAATGTGATGATACAACGTCTCGCCAACGGTGCTAGAAATGTTCTATAATTCGCAAGGGTATAAGACCTACTCACTAAGTATATCCACTACTCCGTGCTAAAAGACATTAAGAAATCATTTAAAATGTATGACCCTTGCTACCCACATTGGCTACATGTTTTATGGGGGCTATGAGTTATCTTTAACTCTCCACTATATTGGTGTTCAATACTACTCCCAAAATATACTAGCTTATGTGTTTAAAAACATACTCCCTCCGTTTTAAAAAGAATGTCCCTATTTCCTTTTTAGTTTGTTTCAAAAGAATGACCTTTTTTCCTTTTTTGGCAACACTTTATATATATATATATATATATATATATATATATATATATATATATATAACAAATTATTTCAAATTGTAAAAAAAAATGAGACTCATGATCCCCATAAATAGATTTTTCGTATCATGTAAAAGAATTTTACTAAAGAATAACTAGTTACTACTATTGTTGATTAGTGAACCTTTGTAAAATTATGTGTATCAAAAATTTTGTAAGCACAAATATTTAACTATTAAATAAACATAGAGATATGTGATTTATCAATATAGCACCTTAGGATATTTCGATATCTTATTTATGAACTAAGATTCACTTATTTGGTAAGATTGTATAAGAATTAGAGAAATTTTGATAGTTTTCAATACTGTGGAGTTTTCATGCTGATATAAAAAAAAAAAGAATACAACTAAAGAAATTCAAATTATATGTCTAAACAAAAATTTTAGCTTATTATTAAGCGAAAAGATATAAATTTACCCTTGAACTTATATCTTAAAGTCAGTTACACGCTTAAACAATCATAAAGACCTATTACATACTTATACTATTCGAAAGTGAATTTATTACCACCCTGAAATGTGTAACACCACTCTCACATTATGTAGTGTATTACACTCGCTGCCACATCAGCGCTATGTCAGCGACATGTCATAAATTGTACTTATTTTATTTTATTTTATTTATTTATTAACTTTTCTTTTTTTAACTATATTTTACTCTATAAATACGAAATTGATTATTTTAATGCTTTGATAATTATATCTTCTTCATCACTAAATCTCACTCATTTTTAATTCTCATTTCATCGGAAAATCATATCTGAATCCAGAACCCACCTTCACTATTGATTATTTTCTTTACCATTACTATTGCCTTCAATTCTGCTTCTTCTTTGTCACCCAACACCAAACATCACCACCACCTTTATCAATATCGATTTTTTCTTCTTCACCGCCTTCAATTACCTATTTTAATTTTTGTCACTCGCCACCCATCACCACCAAACTCAAAAATTGATTAACAACCAAAATTTCGTTAACAAAGTAAAAAAATAAAAAAGATAGAAACGACCAACCAAAATGTTTCTAGATAAAATACAATTATTCATTAACAAATCTATGAAAATTAACCTAATTGCAAATAAAAAAATTGTGCTTTTAGATTGTGATAAAAATAAATAAAGAAATGTGATAAAATAAAGAATGAAGAAGAAGAAGACAATTAGTGGGGTGTGAAGAAGAAGAGGTGGGGTGGGGGGGAGGGGTAGAAAAGAGGATTATAACTTCTTCTCTTTTTTTTTTACTTTTTCTTTTTCAAACTGATGCGCCTATTTTTTATTTTTATTTTTATTTTTTTACCGCTTATGTTTTTAAGGGGTTAGAAAATTTACTTTTGAATTGTATAGGTGTGTAATAGGTCACTGCGATAGTCTAAGCGTGTAACTGACTTTTCAGAATAAATTTAAAAGGAAATTATGTCTTTTCCCTATTATTAAACTTGATATCAAATGATGATTTCATGTAGCATGTCTAAACAAACTCTTAATAGTACTTAAATGCACATAGTGATATAAATTCTTCTTTTTAATATAATTTAAGTTATGATATTTGGTATCCATAGAATCCAAGTAAGATTTTAAATATTAGACATTTTAAATTTTGGATGAATCAATTTTAGAAACTTGAACAAATAAATTTTCTTTAATAATATTATATCTTAAGATAAGTAAATATTTTTTCTTACCAAGAAAAATGTGTAGAAATAAATTATATAATAGAAAAACATGGTTATAGTAGGATATGAAGAATCAAAATCTCTCTCTCTTTCTCTCTATATATATAGATAGATAGCTTTCTTTCACTACCAAACTACACATACATAATTTCATTAGTTGTGCTTAGGAAATGCTTCAACATAATATTCAATGTATATTAAATTATTTTTTTGAGTAGTAGCAATTTATCTAATAAGAACATGTATTGATGAATATTTATCTTCATTACACTTTCTTATACGTGTTCTATTCTTTGTAAAATTTCTTTATAGGCTAAGATTTCTCATCTTATTAATTAAAACTTTTTTATATTTTTGCTTCATTACTATTTTTTGCTCAATATTTGCTAAATTTTAATGATTCATGCTGTGTCATCTATATCAAAACTACAAAAAAACCTCAAATTGCCAACACATTTTACTAACAACTTAAGTTTGTACTATTCTACTAACAAATTACTAACATATTTCTAACCGAATAATATTGTAAAACTTAACAACAAAATTCTAACATATTACCAACATAAATCTTACTAACTAAGTATTTTAGTTGGTAAATCCGATAGGAAAAAATGGAGCTAAATTTAGCAACCTTCTATCAATGGATTACCAACAGAAATGTTACTAACGCACACCTTTTGTTTGTAATATTACCAACGAAGTATATATCGGTTAGTAAATATGATAAAAAATTATTTATATAATTTATTAACATATTACCAATGAATTACTAACCAAACATTTACCAATGACAAGATTGTGTAGCTAAATTTACCAACCAAATATAAATGTGTTGGTAAATTAGTAATGAAATGTAATTTGTTGGTAAACTTGTCAACCAATATCAAATTAGTTGAAAATTTTGTCGATGAATAAAGATTGTAGTTAATAAATTACTAGCACCATTAAAATAGTTGGTAATATACCAACTGATCACTAATCCATTGATAAAATTTACCAACATATTAATTATTAGTTGGTAATATTACCTATGAATGTTTAGTTGAATAGTCACTATTACCAACTTTGATATAATTTATTCGTAAGTTATTAATTACTAACTTATATTTTAATAGTTTGTAAATTACCAATTAAAGTTAAATTATTTGGTAAATCGGCGTTTAGTGTTGAGGCTTTCATATTTAATTTGTGTCATAAGGCATTTTAACTTTTAAATTTTAACCAAAACTTGACTTTGTTCAATATTTTTGGTAAACGTCAACTTTGTCAGTGTCATTAGGTTCGAAAGGTCATTTTTTATATAACGGGAAGGTTGGGTCATTTTTTGAGGCTTTCATTTTTGTTTGTGCCGTTAGGTGTTATAAATTTTATGTTTAGGCCAAAATTTGACTTTGGTCAATATTTTTGTGAACGTGCTCAGATGAAAATTTCGTTGACGTAATTAACTCCAAAGGTCATTTAATCTAGTAGGATGGTTGGTTTGAGTTTTGACGCTTTCATTTTTACAGTGTGTCGTTAGGTGTTTTAACATATAAAATTTGACAAAAATTTAACTTTGGTCAATATATTTGATAATATACCCAAATAAGAACAGATAGATGTGAAAAGTCATTTTTAATGTAATAAGATAGAGGGTTCAGATTTTGAGGCTTCCGTTTTTAGTTTATGTCGTAAGATATTTTAGCTTTTAATTTTTGGCCAAAATTTCACTTTAGTCAATATTTTTTGTAATCGTACTCGAATCGAAATTTTGTCACCAAAGTTAGCCGTATAAATTCAGTTTTAATCTCATAGGATGGTTGATTTGCGATTTTAGACTTATTTTCAGTTTATATCATTAAGCATTTTAGCTTCTAACTTTTAGCTAAAATTTGAATTAGGTCAATTTTTTTGGGAAATATGCTCAAATTGAATTTCGTCAGCGCGGTTAGCTAAGGAAGGTCATTTTTCGCTTTATAGGATGATTTATTTGAATTTTGAGGTTTTCATATTCAGTTTGTACCGTTAGCCGATTTAACTATTAACTTTGGCAAAAATTGTTTTTGCTTAGTATTTTTGTAAAAGTGCTCTGATGAAAATTCTATCAGTTCGATTAGATTCTAAAGATCATTTTTATATCTAGCAAGATGGTTGTGTCAGGTTTTGAGGCTTTCATTTTCAGTTTGTGTTGTTAGGCGTTTTAACTTTTGGCCAAAATTTAGACTTGGTCAATTTTTTTGGTAAACGTACTCAAATTAAATTTTTTGATATAATGATATGTGTCATATTCAGATTGATTTAACTTGTTATCATAGATTTTGCATTGTTCATTCAAATATAATTTATAAAATTGATTATTATTTTTGTATTTATATTTGTGTTCTTAGATTTTTTAATGCAATAAATTAATAAATATTTTGCCATTGAATAATCATTCAGTTAATAATATTTTGAATATATTGTCAATCAATTACTAAGATAGCATTGAACTTGAATGATATATTACCAATAAACTAATAATCAATTAGTAAATTTATTAGAAAAATAAATAATCATACTAAAGTATTTAAAATTTATTACAAATAAGGGTTGTGGTGTAGTGGTAAGTACTCTGCATCTTTAACCAAGAAGTGTTAGGTTCAATTCCCGTTTGGTACATAATCATCTTTGTTGGGGAGTGTTTTACCACCTAATTTGAAACTTTTCACCGTGAATTCAAAATTTATTGGCAAATTACCAACACAATTTTTTGTTACTAAAATTACCAATATATGAATCGAAAAATGAAGAAAAAAATTTACTAACTCCTTTTCAATTCGTTAGTAGAGTAACTAACGATATACTAATAAAAAAATAGTTGGTAAATTTATCAACGGAAATTTTAGGGTCATATTTCAAATTTTTGTAACAATATATTTGGGTGTTTACCAACTAATTTTTGTTTGATATTTTTACCAAAAAATTAAATTCAGCTGGTAATATTTACCGACGAATTTTTTAGCAACGAATTAATATAAGTTGGCATCTGATTGGTAACTCAATTTGCTAACCGATTTAATAAATTTATCAACGAATTTTTTTATTGGTAATTGAGGTTTCTTTTGTAGTGAAAAGATTGGTACATACAACAGATTTCTTCGAATGTGATATCATGCACTCAAACATTAAATTCACATAAACAAATACTGCTCCCATTTTATTTCAATTTCTTTCATGATGTATAATTTTCATAGATTAAGGGCGTGTTTGGTATGAAGGGAAATGTTTTCCATAAAAATATTTTCGTAGAAAATATTTTTTTGAAAAACAAGTAGATTTCTAATTTATTTTTTCATGTTTGGTTGGTGAGTAGAAAATATTTTTTAAATATATATTTTAATGTTTAGTTGATGAATGAAAATGATATTTCAGGAAATATCTTTAATTCTTGGCTTGAGACTAAAAAATACATGTAAAAATGAAATTTTAAAAATTTAAATTATTTTCCAAAAAAAAATATATTGAACGGGGTAGCGGTTGAGGAATGGATGAAGTTAGGGGTAGGGTGTAATAATGACATAAAAATAGAAATTTTAAGAATATAACGTATATTTCAAAAATAATTTTTTTTTAAAAAAGGGATAATGCACAAGTACCCCTCAACCTATGCCCGAAATCCCAGAGATACACTTATACTATACTAAGGTACTATTACCCCCCTGAACTTATTTTACAAGTAATTTTCTACCCCTTTTTAGCTTACGTTGTACTAGTTTGAAAAAAAAGTCAACCTTCGTTGGGCCCACAAGATAGTGCCACGTAGGTCGAAAAGGGGTAAAAAAAATATTAATAAAATAAGTTCAGGGGGATAATAGGACCTTAGTATAGTATAAGTGTGTCTCTAAGATTTCGGGCATAGATTGAGGGGGTACTTGGGCATTATCCTTTAAAAAACAACAAAAATTGACGGAGTGGAGGGAGAGGTGTAGTGCAAAAGTCAAACTATTTTTCTGAGTAAATGTAATCTTTTGATTTTTTGTTAATAAAGATATCATTCAAGCAAATTAGTGACTTCTGTCTATATTAATGGTAGTTAAAGTTGGATAATTCACCTATTCTTTTTACCATGCTTATAAATGTATATAATACCTTTTGTTTGAAAAAAGAAGTGCATTATCCACGTTAATGGAAGTGTTCAGATTATTATTTATCTTATATAATAGATGACTCAATATTATTACAATGAAACCTCTATAAACTAATATTCAGTAACTTAATAATTTTTTGAAGTAATATTTTTCACCTTCGACCTCGTCAATAAAATTTTTTTACCAATTTCGATAAGATAATAAGATAGTATATTTCTAGAAAACCTGACCACTATATAAATAGGGATCTTTCACATATAGCCACATAAAAATAATTAATTACTCTCCATAGCTATAGTTTGATAATTACATGTTGTAGCTAATGTTATATGGAGGTGAGAGGCGAGCGAGACTGGGAGAGAGAAGAGAGAGGCGAGAGAGAGGGGAAAAGAGTGGGAGAAAAGTGAATTGTATATGTTATTGGTTAGATAATTGTATATTATCATATGTAATTATATGTATGGCAAGAGAGATTGGGAGAGGGAGGAGAGAGGCGAGCGAGATCGAGAGAGGGAGGAGAGAGGCGAGCGAGATCGAGAGAGGAAGGAGAGAGGCGAGCAAGAGAGGGCAGAGAGTGTGAGAGAGGTGAATTGTATATGTATATAATTGTATATAACTGTATATCATACATATACATTTTTACAAATGGCAAGCGAGTTTGGGAGAGGGAGGAGAGAGGCGAGCGAGAGAGGGTAGAGAGTGGGAGAGAGGTGAATTATATATGTATATAGGCTAAAAAATTGTATATTATACATATTTATTTGTATATCCTAACAAATTATACATATACAAACATGACTAATTATACAAACTCGAAGTCAGCCAGGTAATTAATGTATAATGTTAGTCGTGAGTGGTAATTAAGCAAACTATAGCTTTGATAAATAATTAAATAGTATAAGTTTGCTTATCCGCGTAATTTTTTCATATAAATATATGTTCTCATGAATATCATAAGTTAATAATTCTTTAAAAGTACAAATACATCTAAGACAATTTAGTGAAATATGATTCTATTATATTCTATTTTTCTTAAAATTTGAATCTAGTTGAAGCTCATCTTTAACTTTTTCTTAATGCATCCAAAATCTCTGATATTGTATTTTGGAACTGCATCATAAAATTGTGACAGTTTCAAATGCGATAAATGCTTCCGTACAAGTAATTGGCTTCAAAGGCATAATATCATCTTCAACTTTATCATCAACATTGTTTTTTCTGAAGCTACCAACAATTTCTTCGTGGTTTTGGACCTCTGAACATATATCATTTTCACCCGGATAATTCAACATGTTATTGATACCATTTTATTGTGGTAACTGATACGCTCAAACTTACTTCTCAAATGAGAAGTAAAACGGTCATGTCAAGTAAATAACCCAACTAGTGAGGTTGGGATCGTTCCCACGAGGAAAATAGTCTAGACTTAACCTCAACCTATTATTACTATCGTTTGGTCAATAACTTCCTTGGAAAGTAAAAATATAAAAAGGGGGGTTCTATCTCTAAATAAGTGAAAATAAACAACGAACTTGAAAGAGACACTTAACAGCTTTTAATGTTGGATTTCAATCAATTAATCAAATTAACTAGGGTTTACGTGTTCCCCACAGGTTCATAACTTGATAACTCTAACTATAACAATTCTTTCCTAGTTTCTTGCATGCAAAGTGATAAGTTATGTATTTCTAAATCCTTGGTCCGGCATCTAGAAAATCTTACTCCGCACCTTGGTCCGGCTACGTGTGTGCTATCCTAACCCTTATCCTGACCTCATATTAAGCATCGTATTCGATATTTGACTAAGTTATTACCTCGTACCAATCAATACTAGCCTATTAGATAGTATGCACTAAATCTATGTTAATAGTTCTTTTCCTATTATCTACCTCCTTGGTCCGGCAAGTAGCATTAAGGCGAAATCTAACGTTGGTCATCCGTTAAAAAGACTTCTAAACAAAAGAATTATTAATACATGCAAGACACTATTCTAGAATTGTTCTTCTAATTAGGGTTTATCTCATTATTTGTCTATGGTTCCCACAACCCTAGTTATGGAGTTTAGTTACTCATAGCCATAAACACAATATTCAAATATATTAAATAAGAATTCATGTACTTACTTCAATGAGAAAGAATAAAGTCCGAAAGTTTGCTTGATTAATCACCAAAAATCACTTGTAAGAATCTCCAAATCAAAACACTAGTACACAGAGTCTAATAATATGATGTCTAATCTCGCAGAGTCTAACCTCAAAAATGAGGTTTTTCGAACTATTTATAAAAAATAAAAGCCTAATTAAACAAGGATTCTAATTGCTAGAAATCTGCCAAAACGCGGCTGGATCGACGGACCTCGCGACGGACCATCGTGGTCACGACGGACCGTCATGGACTCCGTCGTCCCATACTTAGCAATTTCTTCTGCTGCTTTCTTCATTCCCCTCAACGACAAGTATGACAGACCGTCATAGGCAAAACCGGTCCGTCGAGGGTCTTCGTTTCAAAACACTTCAACTCTTGGAATCTGGGTACTGGGATCACTTCTCTGAACTTCATGACAATCCTACAGGACGGACCGTCATAGCTACGACGGACCGTAACAAGCTACATAACCCCACACTTGGTCAGACTTCCCTATCTTCCTTCAGCAGCTTCTCTACGCTGCCACCTACGGACCGTCACAAGCACGACGGACCGTCATCAGCTCCGTAGGTGGTCCCTTCTGCATTTCTTCACTCAAAATCTCCGCATTCAACTTTGGACAGATTTCCTACAAAACAAAGAGAAACTCATATAAAAACTAGCACAAAAAGACTTTCGGACACACTAAACTTAAGGAAAAAGTATTAATTATACCGTGAAACCACGGTATATCAACACCCTCAACTTAAAATTGTTGTTTGTCCTCAAGCGACGCACTATGACTCACTACACAATCTTTGTACAATAGTATTCATGTTTTATCCTTTGCAATCATTTGGCTATCAATCCCGATTAATCTCTTCAAATCTATGCATGCTATCACTATTAGGCTTGAATTTTGTGGGATTAGAACATGACACAGACTCACCATGCACTAACACTTATCCTCTTCAATTTCTCACCGAGGTGCTAACAATTCCGGTATTGCAACTAGTGTCCTCACTTCAAAACAAAATCCTAATTTTTCACACAATAATTTAAGTTTGAGTATAAGGATTACTTTTCAACACTCGCTCTCAGAACAAAGTCACACTCATTCATACCTATTGCCATAAGCTTGCCCTTATTTTCACTGCCTTAAGTTCGCTATATAACCCTTAGGATCACGATAGGACTTTCTTAGCTTGTAACATAGGCTCAGAGTCAGGTAGGGTATATTTAGGTATACTTTAGTGATTTTTTGCCCTCCTTGACATATCGGCTAAACCTTCCACTTTCGATCACTTTATCTCGCCCAGTTTCTCCCATTCTTTCACCTTGCTATTTTCCCTTCTTTCTTCATTTCTGTAAGTGACTCTTTTCCTTTTTCTCTTTTTTTTCAACGAGTTCTTGAGTCACTTTACTTTGTTTTTTCTCTCTCTTTGTTCTTTCAACCCCACTTTCCAGAGTATTCCTCAAAACAGCCACCCTCAACTCATGACTTAGCCATGAGTCAAGGTACACAATACTTAAAGTTGGGTCAGGGCCATAACGAAGGTTGTTTATGCATTAGCCACCCTCAACTTATGCTTTTGGCATAAGCTGAGGTGCACATGTCCAAGGAGGGACCAGGGCCAACATATTGTTCCCAGAAAAGATCAATTGGGGTGAAAAAGAAAGTTCTAATTTTAAGCTCAGATTATTTGGATCAAAGAAAGATAACTTTCATTTGGTTCTTTTATTTAGGCTTGAAATGGGCTATCTTGAATAAGGGCCTATGATCCTTTCCAAATTGTCTGTTATAGCTTACTTTTAGCAGGACTAACCAGGCAAGTTCTAGCTCAATACCAATGGTGGACTATTCAAATTTTCCTCACACTCACTTGACATCTCATCACTATACCAGATTATTAGATACCTAGTTCGAATTGAAGACTTAGGGTAATGCAATGGTGTAATTCTATTTCATGCTTAGAGCCACACAATTATAAGTTACTATGCCTAGTCATGCAACATTTTCCAGTTTTCTCAGAATATCATTTTAGCCATCATGCTTCAGAGTTAAACTATGTACAAAAGATATAAACATGCCGGTTCAACAGAAAAAGTAATCAGTCTTTTGGGAAAAAAAGAACACAGGCAAGAAAATCCCAAAAGAGGATAGTCAGTTGGGCTACTCAGACTTCACCTTTACACTCACTTTCCATTTACCCCACCCCCAACAAAAAAGCATGCAATTGTCCCCAATGCATTAAAAAAATATCTAAATATTAGAGTGGTAGGTGAAGCAAACCTGTGGCGCAAAGCGCCGACGATCAGCAAGATGGTGGGTCCGGTTCCCCGGAACCCACGTCCTCTGCAATGTGGACACCCTCAGTGGTGTCCTCAGCAACAACCGCACCATCAAAAGTCCCTCCTGCTGTCTATACAGTGCGGGAGCTAGACGCCTCAGCCGCTAACTGTGATGTTCTGATCTGGTGCGCCTCCTCCTCAGCAAGTGAGGCTCTCCTCGCAGCCTCCATCTCTCGGCGCTCCTTCTTCCTTGCTCGCGCCTCATCCTCTGCTCGACCCTACGCCTCTTGCACTCTCTCGAGGGGGAGGTGGTGGAATTTCTGAAGTAGTAAACAGCGCTGCTAGCACGGTGTCCTCAGCAGGCTCGACAGAAGGGGCCTCAGACTCCGGCACCCTCGCCTCTAGGATCGTGTCGATGTTTGCACGAAGACTGTGGACTGCAGCCTGAAGAGTCGACAAATCCACCGGAGGGGCTGGTCGGGCTAACACTCTCAACTCAAAGACGTCCAAGTGTTGGTTGACCTCAGCAATCTTCCGCTCTGTAAACTGCTGCATTTTCCGCTCTAGAGGCTCTTCAGACTCAGTGATCGACTTCTGCATCCACGGCTAGATATGATGCAGAAGAGTGGCCATTTGTGCCTCTAGTTTTTGGACCCTAGCAAGTGGGACCAGTGCCGGTAGAGGGGTTGTGCGAGAGGAGCTCGGGGCTGTGCTACTACCCGGGACAGACTCGACCAGAGTAGTGTCAGTGGATGTTTGTGTAGCTGTGCGGTCCTGGGCTACCGTATCCGCAAGATCATCAGCAAGTGGGGGCAGCTCTGGACGGGGCCCTCTGCGTGGAGCCAACTCATTGGCCTCGTCTCTGATGAGGCCGACGTCAACAGTGCCCTGCGGGGCCTTCAGCTGATCTACTTGCCATATGGGCACACCTGCGGACCTGCAAAGGGCAAAGATCATACACGGGAAGGGGTAAGTAGTAGTGACCTTGAATGCCCTCTCGTGCTTGACTGCCTGTAGAAGCCATGCGAAGTCCACCTCGAATCCAGCTATCATCGCCGCCATCAACACTGCTCGATCCTAGGTGACGATGTTATCAGCAGCTGTGGGTGAAAGGCAGTGTCGGACGAGCAGCCACAAGAACTTTGCTATGAACGTGAGGTTGGACTTCTTGATGGCCCGCTTCGACTTAGTGACCCAATCAGCATCCTTTCCATCTACTGACAGGTGCAGGGCCATCCACCTCTTGGTGGTCTCTCTCAATGCTGGCTCGCAAGAACTGTCCATCCTTTACTATCTGCCAGCGGTAGTCAAACTCGACAGTGATGGGGGTCCGAGTAGCATTTGCACTCTCGCCGTATAGAAACCGGCGGATGGCTGGCAGGGAAATGTCAACCTGCACGCCCCGGACTCAAACCTACTCCAGTGGGGCCTGTTTAGCGGGAGCAGCCCGCCTATCGATTTGTGATCGGAGAGTCGCTACATAGGATGCGTAGAACTCTCGAACCATTTCCTCGCTGTATCGTCCCAACGGACGTGTTGTCCACTCTAAGCGATGCCTGGTGAAGAGGTTGTGTATCTCCAGCATCGTTGGTAGACTCCCTGTAAGTACCCGCCGCTCCAAGGTGAGTGTCCGAGTCATTACTCCTTTTATCAGTCAGGAACTTGGCGTCGGAGTAAACTTGAAACTGGCCGTCGACACACCACCGGTTTGGCTGGTCAGAGGCTGGGGTGGGGACCTGAGCTGGTGCGCCGGATGTAGAGTCTGAACTGTCAGCCTCATCAGAGTCCACTCTAAGCGATGCCTGGTCAACCTCACGTTCATAGCAAAGTTCTTGTGGCTGCTCGTCCGACACTGCCTTTCACCTACAGCTGCTGATAACATCGTCACCTGGGATCGAGCAGTGTTGATGGCGGCGATGATAGCCGGATTCGAGGTGGACTTCGCATGGCTTCTACAGGAAGTCATGCACGAGAGGGCATTCAAGGTCACTACTACCTACCCCTTCCCGTGTATGATCTTTGCCCTTTGCAGGTCCGCAGGTGTGCCCATATGGCACGTAGATAAGCTGAAGGCCCCGCAAGGCACTGTTGATGTCGGCCTCATCAGAGACGAGGCCAATGAGTTGGCTCCACGGAGAGGGCCCCGTCCAGAGCTGCCCCCACTTGCTGATGATCTTGCGGATACGGTAGCCCAGGCCCGCACAGCTACAAAAGCGTCTACTGACACTACTCTGGTCGAGTCTATCCCGGGTAGTAGCACTGCCCCGAGCTCCTCTCACACAGCCCCTCTACCGGCACTGGTCCCGCTTGCTAGGGTCCAAAAACTAGAGGCACAAATGGCCACTCTTCTGCATCATATCCAGTCGTGGATGCAGAAGTCGATCACTGAGTCTGAAGAGCGTCTAGAGGGGAAAATGCAGCAGTTTACAGAGCGGAAGATTGTTGAGGTCAACCAGCGCTTGGACGCCTTTGAGTTGAGAGTGTTAGCCCAACCAGCCCCTTCGGCGGATTTGTCGACTCTTTAGGCTACAGTCGACAGTCTTCGTGCAGACATTGACACAATCCTAGAGGCGAGGGTGCAGGAGTCTGGGGCCCCTTCTGTTGAGCCTGCTGACGACACCGTGCTAGCGACCCTGTTTACTACTTCAAAAATTCCACTATCTCCCCCTCGAGAGAGTGCCAAGAGGCATAGGGGTCGAGCAGAGGATGAGGCGCGAGCAAGGAAGAAGGAGCGCCGAGAGATGGAGGCTGCGAGGAGAGCCTCACTTGCTGAGGAGGAGGCGCACCAGATCAGAGCATCACAGTTAGCGGCTGAGGCGTCTAGCTCCCGCACTGTAGAGATCGCAGGAGGCACTACTGATGGTGCGCTTGTTGCTGAGGACACCACTGAGGGTGTTCACATTGCAGAGGACGTGGGTTCCGGGCAACCGGACCCACCATCTTGCTGATCGTCGACGCTTTGCGCCATAGGTTTGCTTCACCTACCACTCTAATATTTAGATATATTTTTTACGCATTGGGGACAATTGCATGCTTTTTTGTTGGGGGTGGGGTAAATGGAAAGTGAGTGTTAGGGTGAAGTCTGACAGCCCAACTCACTATCTTATTTTGGGGTTTTCTTGCCTATGTTCTTTTTCCACAAAAAGACTGATTACTTTTCCTGTTGAACCGGCATGTTTATATCTTTTGTACATAGTTTAACTCTGAAGCATGATGGCTAAAATGATATTCTGAGAAAACTGGAAAATGTTGCATGACTAGGCATAGTAACTTATAATTGTGTGGCTCTAAGCATAAAATAGAATTACACCATTGCATTACCCTAAGTCTTCAATTCAAACTAGGTATCTAATAATCTGGTATAGTGATGAGATGTCAAGTGAGTGTGAGGAAATTTGAATAGTCCATCATTGGTACTGAGTTAGAACTTGTCTGGTTAATCCTGCTAAAAGTAAGTTGTAACAGACAATTTGGAAAGGATCATAGGCCCTTATTCGAGATAGCCCATTTCTAGCCTAAATAAAAGAAACCAAATGAAAGTTATCCTTCTTTGATCCAAATAATCTGAGCTTAAAATTAGACCTTTCTTTTTCACTCCAACTGATCTTTTCTGGGAACATTATGTTGGCCCTGGTCCCTCCTTGGACATGTGCACCTCAGCTTATGCCAAAATCATAAGTTGAGGGTGGCTAATGCATAAACAACCTTCGTTATGGCCCAGACCCAACTTTAGGTATTGTGTACCTTGACTCATGGCTAAGCCATGAGTTGAGGGTGGCTGTTTTGAGGAATACTCTGGAAAGTGGGGTTGAAAGAACAAAGAGAGAGAAAGAACAAAGTAAAGTGACTCAAGAACTCGTTGAAAAAAAAGAGAAAAAGGAAAAGAGTCACTTACACAAATGAAGAAAGAAGGGAAAATAGCAAGGTGAAAGAATGAGAGAAACTTGGCGAGATAAAGTGATCGAAAGTGGAAGGTTTAGCCGATATGTCAAGGAGGGCAAAAAGTCACTAAAGTATACCTAAATATACCCTACCTGACTCTGAGCCTATGTTACAAGCTAAGAAAGTCCTATCGTGATCCTTAGGGTTGTATAGCGAACTTAAGGCGGTGAAAATAAGGACAAGCTTATGGCAATAGGTAAGAATGAGTGTGACTTTGTTCTGAGAGCGAGTGTTGAAAAGTAATCCTTATACTCAAACTGAAATCATTGTGTGAAAAATTAGGATTTTGTTTTGAAGTGAGGACACTAGTTGCAATACCGGAATTATTAGCACCTCGGTGAGAAATTGAAGAGGATAGGTGTTAGTGCATGATGAGTCTGTGTCATGTTCTAATCCCACAAAATTCAAGCCTAATAGTGATAGCATGCATAGATTTGAGGAGATTAATCGGGATTGATAGCCAAATGATTGCAAAGGATAAAACATGAATACTATTGTACAAAGATTGTGTAGTGAGTCATAGTGCGTCGCTTGAGGACAAACAACGAATTTAAGTTGAGGGTGTTGATAAACCGTGGTTTCACGGTATAATTAATACTTTTTCCTTAAGTTTAGTGTGTCCAAAAGTCTTTTTGTGCTAGTTTTTATATGAGTTTCTCTTTATTTTGCAGGAAATCTGTCCAAAGTTGAATGCAGAGATTTTGAGTGAAGAAATGCAGAAGGGACCACCTACGGAGCTGATGACGGTCCGTCGTGCTTGTTACGGTCCGTAGGTGGCAGCGTAGAGAAGCTGCTGAAGGAAGATGGGGAAGTCTGACCAAGTGTGGGGTTACGTAGCTTGTGACGGTCCGTCGTGGCTATGACGGTCCGTCCTGCAGGTTCGTCATGAAGTTCAGAGAAGTGATCCCAGTACCCAGATTCCAAGAGTTGAAGTGTTTTGAAACGAAGACCCTCGACGGACCGTTGTGCCTATGACGGTCCGTCATACTTGCCGTTGAGGGGAATGAAGAAAGCAGCAGAAGAAATTGCTAAGTATGGGACGACGGAGTCCATGACGGTCCGTCGTGACCACGACGGTCCGTCGCGAGGTCCGTCGACCCAGCCGCGTTTTGGCAGATTTCCAGCAATTAGAATCCTTGTCTAATTAGGTTTTTATTTTTTTATAAATAGTTCAAAAAACCTCATTTTTGAGGGTAGACTCTGCGAGATTAGACATCATATTATTAGACTCTGTGTATTAGTGTTTTGATTTGGAGATTCTTACAAGTGATTTTTGGTGATTAATCAAGCAAACTTTCGTACTTTATTCTTTCTCATTGAAGTAAGTACATGAATTCTTATTTAATATATTTAATGCTTTCTTCATTCCCCTCAACGGCAAGTATGACGGACCGTCATAGGCACAACGGTCCATCGAGGGTCTTCGTTTCAAAACACTTCAACTCTTGGAATCTGGGTACTGGGATCACTTCTCTGAACTTCATGACGAACCTGCAGAACGGACCGTCATAGCCACGACGGACCGTCACAAGCTACGTAACCCCACACTTGGTCAGACTTCCCCATCTTCCTTCAGTAGCTTCTCTACGCTGCCACCTACGGACCGTCACAAGCACGACAGACCGTCATCAGCTCCACAGGTGGTCCCTTCTGCATTTCTTCACTCAAAATCTCCGCATTCAACTTTGGACAGATTTCCTGCAAAACAAAGAGAAACTCATATAAAAACTAGCACAAAAAGACTTTTGGACACACTAAAATTAAGAAAAAAAGTATTAATTATACCGTGAAACCACGGTATATCAGTAACCGAAATCATTAATCATGACCTCAAGTTCATGAATGACGTTTTAACAAGTGAGTTCATTCAAATTCTATGAGATTACATCGCCCGAATGAATTATAAAGTATCGAAAATAACTTGCTATTGTCTCTCAGTAAACATTTGTTGTCAAGTAGGGATCACAAAATTGATAGCATCCAAAATATTAATCTTTGTTAGATAGTTTGTCCCACTTCATAACCTTCTAATATTTTACTATAAAATCTGTTACGATAATACATCTTAAAAGTTCAACATCACAAGGTTGAATGTTGAATGTTATGTTAGGTGGCAAGAAAAACAATTCAACATTTTATAGTCCTTCAATATTTCTATTATGAGGTGGACAATTATCTATCATAAGCAAAATTCTTCTACCTAGCATTTTATGGCAGCGAGTATATTCATGAAGAAAAATACCTCTTATCCATGCTCTTTTGTTTGCACGATAGTGACAATTCAATATATATTATACATAAATTAGTAAGAAATAATAATATTGATGTATTCATTACACTTTTTGCATAATATTTTTTTATGTGAACTCAATAAATATGATACATAAATTAGTAAAATATAATGAATTTGAAATAATCAAAATTAACCTTCATTAAATCTCAAATCATTCTTTAAATTAAGAGAAAAGACATAAAGAGACACCTGAAGTTGTTCGAATTTTCAAAAAGACACCTAAACTATGCAATTGTCTTATTACCCCCTCAAACAATCCTGAACTGATATTATTACATTATTTTTTGTCCACCTGACATGCAGAGTGTATACACTCTCTTAAAGAGCGTGAACAAACTAAAAAAACGAATATAATTTTATTTTTACAAGAATTTGACTATAATATATATATATATATATATATATATATATATATATATATTAATTTTTTTCTCATTATTTTTTTCTTTTTCTTTCTTCCTTCTTCTTCAATAATTCATTGTCATATTCATTAACTTATCACTTTCAATGTCACTTTTTACCACAACTCCATCTCTCTTTTATTCTACTATTAGTTTAACTCTCTTTAATTTTAAAATTATATCTAGATATTTTAATACATTTCGAAAAATGTGATAAACCCATTAGATTTCAAGATGATTAGTAGACATTATTTAGTTTTTTACCCAAATTGTAATTAAACTTTTTCAATTTTCGGAGAATTTTTACGCTTTCAAAATTATCATTTCTAGTTTTGAATTTATATGAAAATGAGATAAATTAAATGATGATACCTTCAAAATTTTGATCTTTCTTAAAAAAAATAACTACATTTTGTTATCAATAACTCAACAAAGTCTAAAAAATAGTATAATTTTGGAAAGTAGGAAATTTGATCAAATAAGAAAAAGAAAAGAGAAAGAAAATGGAGGGGCTCAACTTGATATGGGTATGGGGTTAGGTGAAGATAAGAGGTGAAGAAGAAGAAATAAAGAAAGAAAATGGAGGGAGCTTGAAAGTTGGGATGGAAGATGAATTAAATTGAAATGAAATTAAAATAAAAATAATAAAACTAAAATAAGTCAAAAAGCAAGAGAAAGAAATAAAGAAAAACTTAAAAATGAAAAAAAAATATTTCAAATTGAATTAACACGTGTCAAACAACGATTGGTGTGTGATTACACTTGTCATTTATAATCTGGAATTGATCCAAAAATGATATAATAATATATGTTCGAAATAGTTTAGGGGGGTATAAGACATCCGCATAGTTCAGATGTCTTTTTAAAAATTGAGGACAACTTCAGGTATCACTTTATGTCTTTTCTCTTAAATTAATAAATATTAATTTATCGATTAGATAATATCTCTATAAAATAATAAAATTTCATGGTCCCACCAATATTAACTTATAGAGGTTTTATTATACTTGATAGTCTATCAATTAATTTTGTTTCTTATATGTTTTTATTATCTATATAGTATATACACATAAAAAAATTAATCATTTTAAAAGATGATATGATACTTTTCTATCACAGACATTCTTAAAAGAAAATTTTGTTTTTCTATTGACATTCGTTACTATTGTTTATATTGAATTGTTTTAAGTAATCAATATCTGTTATTAATAAGAAAAAACAGATAAAGAAGCATAAATTTGATGTAACACCACTTTATGATCCGTATTATATATTTATTTCCTTTTTTTTTATTTTTTCTTTCATATACTTTTCGTGTTAATAAACTATTGAAGAAAATAAAGGAAAAAATAATGTGGTGTGTGTGTGCGCGCGTGTGCGTGTGCATGTGTGTGCGTGCGCGCGCGTGCGTGCATGCGTGTGTGTGTGCGTGTGTGTGCGTGCGTGCGTGTGTGTGCGTGCGCGCGTGCGTGTGTGTGTGTTAAAATTAAAAGAAAAAACAAATAATTATTTAAGAGGAAAAATAAGTCTTAGATATAATCAAATAAATGTTGTCTTTTTATTTTGGGCAAATTATTGAAATCTCATACTTTTAAGATAAAATTACAATCTATGTCTTAAATGTTTATAATTACAGAAATGTCTCAAACGGATACAATAATATAAGCGTTGATACATTAAAAAGAGAGTCGAATACAATAAGCCAAAAAATCAAAGCGTTGATATATTAAAAAGAGGGTCGGATACATGTGCTGATACATTTAAAAGAAGGTCTGAATACATTAATGGAGGGTCTGGATACGTTAATGGCCAAAAAAACAAAGCGCTTATACATTAAAAAAGGATCGGATACATTAGTGGAGGATTGGATACATTATTGACAGTTTTAACTTAAGAGAAAAATGAGAAATTTTAGAGATTTGTAAAACTTATTGAGAATAATGGTAATAACTAAATTAAAAGGTGGAATTCCTATAATTGATCACTTTGATTTTTACCTAATTATAAAAAAATAATTTCTAAAGTATGTTACACCACGGAGAACATGGACAAATTTTCAAGCTGGTAATAATGCAAACTAGATAGTTGAAAAGATGAAATAGTATAAGATAAAATGTATTGTAAATGAATATACAAAATGTATTGTAAATGACAATTGTCATTTACAATACATTTTGTATTGTTGCCCCCAACCCCACCACATCAAATGACAACTCGTTCTTTACATTTTATATTGATTGAGTTATTTGATGTTATGAATAAATAATTTTAAAAAATAACTAATGAGCAAAAGAATCTGATTTTATTCTTTTTCAAATTTCTTACATTAGTGAATTTATTTTACAAGTTGACAAGACTCTTAAGTATATTAATTAATTTGTTAAATAAGAAAATATCAATGGCGAAAGAAATTAGAAATAAATCAATTTCGATTATAGTATAATATTAAATGTCAAGGTGGTAAAATGCAAATAGAAAGTAACAAGGATGAACAGAAAATAAAATATGCTCTAAATGAATAGCCATTTTTCTTTTGTTATACTTATCCATAAAAAAAATAAATGAAAACTCTCAATATCATTTTACATTTTAAGACATTTCACCAAAAATAAATATGAATTATCAGTAGAAAGTTAATATCAAAATTTATCGTTAATTCTATTTATCAAAGATTAATAATAAAAAATTTTTTTAAAGATAATAGATACGAATGTTTGATTGAAAAAGTTCATAACTAAAATCAATTTTTTTTGTAGTGATTGCTATCAAATGAGATATACATTTTTGTTCACACGCAAAATACGTACATTTAAAGTAGTTATATTAAAAATATATTTTTGCTTCAATTTATATTCATCTATCAACCATCATAATTTTGGTTTTGTTTTAGAAAATTTCATATATCGCAAATAAATTTAAGGAAATAATCCTCTAAAGCTATATTTTATCTAATTACGCTTCATGGGTATAATATAATTTGTTATCCAACATTAAATTTGTATATACCTTTTTTCTGTTTATGATTTATACAAATTTTGTTCTTTTTTTTTTTTAATAAATTGATACATGAGCGTTATATATGGTAACATAATTTATAATAATCCTTACCATTTGAATTAATTACAAAAAATCTCTTTTTCCTCTCTCTCTCTCTCTCTTAACAAGCGGATACATCATTCTCCTCTTTCTCGAATACATTACAATTTTATTTGTGTACAATATATCAGTGATAATATTTTTGTTGTACAATATAAGTATATATCATATTTTTACTGATTTGGGTTTGAAATAGTGTATATATATATATATATATATATATATATATATATATATATATATATATATATATATATATATATATAATACACAATTTATGTATTATTTGCTATGTATTGGGCGGAAGAACAATATATGTATGAGTTGTGAAATATCTGAAATTGTATGATTTTGGAAACTTTTGAGTACAAAATATTGAGAAAATTTCATATATTACAAATAAATTTAATAAAACAATGCTCTATAGCTATAGTTTATATAATTACGCTTTATGGGTATAATATAATTTGTTATCCAACATTAAATTTGTATATAACTTTTTTTTGTTTATGATTTATACAAATTTTGTTTCTCCTTTTTAATAGATAAATGAGCACTATATATAGTAACATAGAATTTACCTAATCCCTTTATTCAAACTAATCGTTTTAAATTTAATAATTTTTCATAAAAGATTTCTATAACGATACAAACACCATAACAATTATTTTCCTAATACTAGTGATACGAGATAAAATTAAAAAAATGGTTAGTCAATATTCTTGTATACTCAACGCCAAGTAAGAATTTCTTTCAATGAAACTTCATGTATGACGAAAAAGAATACTATTGATTTGTATAGTATATAATCGACATTTTCATATACGAATTGTGGTTGTTTTGTATCCGTTTAAATTGTTGGTTCAATAAATTATATGAAATTGTTCGTCTACTAATCAATTTTTTATCATTTGTATATGTGGCGTATGTATATATGCATTGTATATGTGTCGGCAAAAGAGTTATTCTTTTCATTAACCTGTATGATTTATATTTTGTTAAAATTTATATATGTTTGAGTTATATTATGTATACATATGTAAATGTATAAAGGTCTAATACTATGTATGAATGGACGTAACTGTATAAATATTTTGTATATGTAATAATTGTATATGTATAGATATGACATTATATAAGTGTTTTGATTCGTATATGTATACTGATCATTTATGAATACGTATAACTAGAATTAAATTATTTTTATATAATGTTATGATTTACTTTGATTATATATACAAATAATGATATGATTTACTTTTTATAATGCTTGACATTAGTTCTTCATGCAACCATTTTCAAAAGGTTGTATACAATGATAATTCATTCGCTTCAGATACTGAACAAAATGATGTTTCAATTTGAAAATTACTGGACAATTTTGACGAACTACTTGAAATGTATAAAATATTAATATTAATTTAATGTATATATTATATAAATATATTTAAAAAATGAAAAATTATTGTTAATTACCAGAATCAGATCCAATCAATGTCATGCACAACAAAGGATTGAATAGACCTGAACGTCTATTCTTATGTGTTGGCAATGACAGTTGGTCATCGACAACTGTTGATTGATCTATTATAATGCTTTTCATATGATTCCGAAAGGCTCAATCCGATAATTTCACTTGAGATTCGTTGATAATTGTCTTTGAATTTGAATCAGCCATAGGTACAATCGGTATTGGTACTGGACATAATAGATTCTCTTTGACTTCATGCTTTGAAAAAAAATACCCAAAAAATAAACATATGCCAACAATATACAAATGAAAAAAGAACAAAAAAAAGACACATTTAGGTGATTACCTGCACAAGTGAAAATACGATTAGGGGGAGAGAGTGAAATTCACAATAAAAGTGAGTGAGTGAATTCAGGGGGAATGGAGAAAATAGAGATAAAAATTGATTTGTATAAACATTTATACAAAGAAAGAGGAGGGTGATTTGATTCGGTATATAAATAATAGGTGTATCTCTTATTTACTGGCAAAAGGATAAATTATCTATATACACATCTTTATTTTCCATAATTTCTATTATTTTCTATCATTTAAAAATATTTCTAAAATCCCTCTTTTTCCTTTCAAACTCATTCTTCCAGATACATAAAGTTATACATGTTTTTCTTTCTATTTTTACTCCTTATTTCACTCCCTCAACCTCTTCCTATTTTTACTCACTCTATCTCTTCCTATTTTCACTCCCTCAATCTATACTTCCTTCATTTTTTTAATTTTCAGATTTAATTCTCTCTATTTTCAGTAAAATCTCTCCACAATTTTTTTCAAAACAACTCAAGTTTTCGCTTTATAATTTTTTCCAAAGAATTACCGAATTCTCCTCCATTTTCACCTTCACAATATGCATAAGGGAAAGGTAAAAAATATGATCTATTCATATTATAACCAGCAAAAAAAATCAATTTTAGGAGATCCTCTTTTGCTAGTGAAACTACATTATGAAATGAAAAGAAGTAGTCTCTACAAAATGTATCATTTTATCATGTATCAAGTGTTGCTATATACCTTCTACGATTATTCAAATTTAGAAGAATATATATTCGTAAACAATATCAAACTATATTCGTGATACATTTGTGAGCGAAGAAATCGAGGAAGGACACATGCTCGAGCTTTAAATCTATTGTTTTACAAATTTTCAAAATTCCTCATTTTTGCGCATTAAATTAATGTATCAGCGCATCATATTAATGTATCTCACGCATCAAATTAATGTATCATGTATAAAATGTAATGTATCTTACTTAACGATTAATGTATCAACGCTTATTTTAGTTATGATACATAAATTCAAATTTATACTAAATGTATCTGATACATAACAATTACCAAACAATATTGTATCGATCTCAAACAATCACTATAATGTATTTTTAAAAAAATTTAAAGTGTTGTATTTCTCAAATAAAATAACAGACATAAATAATAATGTATCAAACACTGTTTTTTTAGTTATGATACGTAAATTTAAATTTATACTAGATGTATCTTATACATAACAATTACCAAACAATAATCTATCGATCTCAAACTTAAAATCTTATGGGCAACACTTGCTTATTTAATGTATCTAGTAAAAATATAATATTTATCAATTCAATCGAAAGGATCTTCATGATCTCAACAAAAGAACATACATAATAATAATATATCATGCACTAATTTTTTAGTTATGATACGTAAATTTGAATTTATACTAAATGTATCTGTAACATAACAATTGCCAAATAATAATGTATTGATCTCAAACCTAAAATTTTATGGGCAAACTTTCTTATTTAGTATACCTAGTAGAAATATAACACTTATCAATTTAAATTGAACGGATCTTTATGATGTATCTTCTCGAAAATTTTGATAATCTTTAATCAAAATTGAAAGAATCTTCAATGAACTAGGAAAATAATTTTGAAATTCAAAATTTTCGTCAATTTTGAATCAAAATGGAAAGGATCTTCAATGACTGGAGAAGAATTTAGAATCTCAAAATTTTCGATAATCTTGAATCAAAATCGAAAAAATATTCGATGAACTTGAAGATTTATAAAAGAAATCGTTTGTCCAACAACAATTCCATACAATCCTTCATAACTCATCCAACTTTTCAAAATTTCGACATATTTTTTTATGAAACAGAGAGAACGATGAACAAGAAGAAGAAATTTAATTTTTTAATTTTTTTGGGTTGTTGCACAATGATTTTGAATTCTTGATAATAATTTTGAATGGAATAACGTAATTTGTGGAATCTTAATTTAATTTCCAGTTTTCCCCTTAATTAGTAGAACAAATGGATATTATGAGATTTTAAATTGATTTTACAACTTTTTTTTCCTTAATAAGTGCAACAGATTGATACATAATGTATCAACAATAATGTATCTGGATTCTTAATTATGTATCTGAAATGTCTAAAAAATATGTGATTTATATAATTATAAAAATAATAAGAATAGAAGATAATTAAGATTTTACAATATAATATTTATGTAGGTTACTATACCAGGCTGAATAATAACATAGTAATATTTGTCATTCCGCGTATTTTTTCCAAAAATATTTTGTCATGATGTAGCGTAGCGGGGCAGTATTATGGCCCAACATTTAAAGCCCAGGACACAACAACTCAGATGAGTGCAGAAATACAAATTGGCTTGGGCCTAAAAGAAAGCTCAGTAACATAACCTAGGTTCACCATATATATATATTTACCTGCCGCAGACCGCAAAAAAACCCTAGACTGCATATTGCTGGCAGAATTTATCGCCGAGGTAGAGCTTCAGGTCTCGTCTGCTAAGTTCTCAAACCTCCGAAGATGGCGAAGCAGAGTGTTCAGATGAGCAAAAAGAGGAAGGTTTGTAATTTTTTTCTGTTAGGTACACCACATTTTGTGAAATTTATAGAAATAGCTACTAATGTAGTTTTGTCATTTCAGTTTGTGGCTGATGGCGTGTTCTTCGCCGAGCTGAACGAAGTGTTGACACGTGAATTGGCTGAAGATGGATATTCCGGAGTGGAGGTCAGAGTTACTCCAATGAGGACTGAGATCATCATCAGAGCCACTCGGACTCAGAATGTTCTCGGTAATTATTCTAGCTTTCTTCGATAGGAATTAGTATTTCTTCTCTTGTTTCATGGACCTAATATTTGCTGGATTGGCCATTTGGTTGCCAGGCTAACTGTTGATTTATGTGGTACTTTGTGTTTTTCTATATTTTGTAACTACTAGTTGTAGGATTCTTGATCGTGAGTTCTTGTGTTAACTGCAAGATCCAATTATGAACCTATGTTTGAAATGAAATTCAGTCCCATGTTGCTGTGCTAGTTGTTCAATTGGAATATACAAGTATAGGGGAGATAAAGAGAAGTTCGGTGGGAGCTGAAGATAGAGAATGGAGTTATAATGGTGCTTGTATCTCTATTAGGAATATCTTTTTTTAAAAAATGATTTAAATAAAGGAATGCTTAAGAAAGTATTGAAGAAGTTGTGCTGTTATCCTGCATATAATTTCCTGGCATATCTTTTCTTAAAGAAATTCTGGAGAAATAGTCCTTTACTTCTCTCCTATTGATATGGTTACTGAAGAAAAGTTGTGCAGTAGGAAAAAGGTCAAAACTTCTTGGTAGTCCTTTACTTCTCTCCTATTGATATGGTTATTGAAGAAAAGTTGTGCAGTAGGAAAAAGGTCAAAACTTCTTGGTAGTACTTGGCTATTTTATTTGCAGTTGATATTTGATAAATATTGTTCATTTATTAGGTGACAAGGGGAGGAGGATTAGGGAGTTGACATCAGTTGTCCAGAAGAGATTCAATTTTGATGAGAACACTGTGGAGCTGTATGCTGAGAAGGTCAACAACAGAGGACTATGTGCCATTGCTCAGGCTGAATCACTTCGATACAAGCTCCTTGGTGGTCTTGCTGTCAGGAGGTAATGACTGTGCTATCTTCCTAATCACCTTCTGTTCATGTAATACTCCCTAATTGTGCCTTTCTTGCTTGTTTTTTTAATCTGTTGAGAACAATGACATGCTTGTGCCTTCTATTTTTGTAGTGTTTTCCTTTTCTTTTTCTTTCTTTACTCTAAGTAGTTCTCTTTAGAAACTTGTGCACATGATGAACAGTTCTCATTGTCATAAGTTTTCTATAAATGTATGTCATCAACAAAGCAAATTGGTGTGCTAGTACCAAGCTTGTGTCGGATGTTGACTAGAGAAATTGTCCTCCATGATACATTTGTAGATTTTCTTTCAGATTTGTTGTACTTGTAATGAGGTGTGTTTCAATCACCTACTTCATATAATGCTCCCTAATTGTGCCTTTCTCATGTGGGTCTTTGAACCTGTTAGGAACAATGACATGCGTGTGCCTTTTATCCCAGTAATTTTTTTCCTTTCTTTCTGTAGCTTATAGTTCGCTTTAGCTAAGCTTATAACTATAACTTTGCACACAATGAGCAGTCCTCATTGTCATAAGTTCTCTATAAATGTATGTCATCAACAAAGCAAATTGGTGTGACAGTACCAATCTTGTGTCGGATGTTGACTAGAGAAATGTCCTCCATTCCATAACATCTTCATGATGTAATTTGGTCCTCATGCAGTAACTTGGAAAGATGATACATTTGTAGATTTTCTTTCACAGTTGTTATACTTGTAATGAGGTGTGTTTCAATCATCTACTTCATATTATGCTCTCCCTTATTGTGCCCTTCCTCACGTGATTCATTGGATCTGTTAGGAACAACGACATTGGTGTGCCTTTTATCCCAGTAGTGCTTTTCCCTTCTTTATGTAGCTTATAGTTCTCTTTAGCTAAGCTTATAACCTTTGCACGGAATGAGCTGTCCTCATTGTCATAAGTTCTATACAAGTGTATGTCATCAACAAAGCAAATTGGTGTGACAGTACCAATCTTGTGTTGGATGTTGACTAGAGAAATTGTCCTCCATGCCATCACGTCTTCATGATGTATTTTAGTCTTCATGCTGTAACTTGGAGAGATGATACATTTGTAGATTTTCTTTCAGAGTTGTTATACTTGTAATGAGTTGTGTTTCAGTCATCTACTTCATATACTGCTCCCCTAATTTATCACTTGGTTCTGCTAACATGTTAAGACCAATGACATGTTTGTGCCTTTTATCCCAGCAGTACTTTTCCTTTCTTTCTTTAGCTTATAGTTCTCTTTAGCTAAGTGTGTAATCTTTGCATACGATGAGCATTTTTTGATTTTGTCATAAGTTCTCTATCATGTATGTCATCAACAAAGCAAATTGGTGTTCTAGTACCGATCTTGTGTCGGATGTTGACTAGAGAAATTGTCCTCCATGCCAATACATCTTCATGATGTAATTTTATCTTCATGCAGTAACTTGGTGAGATGACACATTTGTAGAATTTCTTTCGGAGTCATTAAACTGGTAATGAATTACCAGGCGTTTTAGTTGTCTACTCTACAATTCTAGAGGTTTTAGTACTTATTTTAGTCTCCTCCTATGCTTGTCATCTATAAAGCAAATAGGTTTTCTTAGTTCCGAATTTGTGTCGGAAGATGACTATATCAGCTGAAGCATGCTAAAGACATTATCTATCTGAGTTGTATAACTTACTTACACCTCTGTCTTTGGTTTGCAACATGGTTAAATTTGTTTCAATATCTATTTCTATATGCAATATTTAGGGCTGGCCTTATTTTAATCTCCTCCCATGCTTGTCATCTATAAAGCAGATAGGTTCCCTTGGTTCCAATTTGTGTTTGAAGATGAGTATATTTGCAGAGGATGCCTTAAGATGAAGACAATGTTCTTGCTATAGTTTTACACCTTTTCCCTTGTGTTGCAACATGCTGAATTTGTTACCATATGTATTTCTATGCACAATACTTAGGGTTGAAGAATTTTTTAAATCTCCTTCCATGCGTGTCATCTATAAACCAAATAGGGCTTACATAGTACCAAATTTATGTCTTGAGATGACTACCATCTGAAGCACATGCTACAGACTTTTTCTGAGTTGTAAAATTTTATAACTCTGTCCTTGTTTCTTGGGACTTTGTTCGCTTTCACTTATGGTGTATTTTTAAATGAACATGTTTTATTTATGATTTATTCTAAAACAGAATGTATTTGTTTATGGTTTATTTTTGTGTATGATTGATTTAATTGTTATTATGTTGCTTCTAACAAGTATCATCAACTTTATCAGGGCATGCTATGGTGTTTTGAGATTTATCATGGAGAGTGGAGCCAAGGGATGTGAGGTATACTTCAATTTTTTCTCTGCTCACTACATGAAACATTATGTGTTCTGGTAAACTCATATATGCTTTAAATCAGGTGATTGTTAGTGGAAAATTGAGAGCTCAACGCGCCAAGTCCATGAAGTTCAAAGATGGTTACATGATTTCTTCTGGTCAGCCTGTGAAAGAGTATATTGACTCTGCTGTAAGACATGTTCTCTTGAGACAGGTAAAAACTAAAGATCAGTTAGAGCTCTTGTTATTAGTATTGTGTCCATTCTCGTCTCCAAATGTGATTTTTGTTGTGTCAGGGAGTACTTGGCATCAAGGTGAAGATCATGCTTGATTGGGATCCCAAGGGAAAGCAAGGTCCAACAACACCTCTTCCAGATCTTGTTACAATCCATCCTCCCAAGGAGGAAGAGGAATACTTGAGGCTGCCAGTAGCAGCACCAGTCGAAATTGATCCTCCAATTGTTGTGTAGGCAGCAAGCCTTGGTTGCATCAACTTAAATTTTTTCCAAATATTAATATGTGTCGAGTGTTAGCTTTTTTTTTTTATCAACTTTGGAGGTACTATAGAGACATGTTTGGAGAATTTTGTTTAATGTTACAATGACAATCGCACTGCGTCAATATGACAATTTTGTCCTATTAATATAGTCTCTTTTTCCTGGTGCATTAATTGTATAAAGGAAAATGACAATTGCACTGCCTTGTATTCGTGTGGCACTTCTAGTCATAATTAGATTTAATCAAAGACTTGAGTAAACTGAAATCTAAAGTAAATGTTAAAATTACTGTGCATGTGTAAGCTATTCTTTTTGGGCTATACTCTTGGCTTGTGCCCCTTCCTCCAAATACCTCTCAAAGTGTGAGCATAAATCTTCAAGCCAGCTCACAAAGCAGTGATCTTTAAGTTAGTTCACAAATATGGCTGAGACTGCATATCTTCAAATAAATCCACAAATTTGACTATAGTTTTGCAGTATCTATTTATCTCAAATTAATAGTCGTTATCTTTCAGTTAGTTCACAAATATGGCTGAGACTGCATATCTTCAAATAAATCCACAAATTTGACTATAGTTTTGCAGTATCTATTTATCTCAAATTAATAGTCGTTATCTTTCAGTATTTATTGCCTTTTTCAGTATTGGCAAGTTTTTCCTGGTAAAAAATCTAAAATAAATGAGTCTCTCCTTTTCTATCAATAAAACTTAATTTTTTGAGTCCTGATAGAAATATCACCTTAGTAAAAAGACCACAAAATAAATTGAGTCCTAATAAAATATGACCATAGTAGAATTAATTACTGAAGATCATTATTGTGAAGATAATTCATATATTTTGAATTATTTTTACCATACAAATTATTATACTAGAAATATGCAAATGTCATCTATTTATATTACAAAATTTCTAGTTAAACAATTACATAATTTCCCTTGTTGAGATTATAGATACTGATCAATAAATTAATTACTAACAAATTTAATTTAATGATTAGTTTTTTTTAAAAACACTGTTAACTTATTTCATATGTTGCATTTTATATTTATTTGCAAAGGTTTGACACAATGAAACTTATAAGCTTCTTAAAAGATACATACTCGATTTCTGTACACTACAAGAGATGGTGCCACAATAATATAATTATTGTTATAGTATAATTAACGACAACAATGAATATGAGTACTTGCAATCATCCTTTTGTATAATTGTCATTAAAGGTTTTAGCAACTTTAGATTCAATGACATTAACTTCACTGTCACTAATATTTTAGTGACAATAAATATTGCCTCTACAAGTTACTTTTTTGTTGTAGTGTTAATTTGACAATTGAAATAGATTTATTAATTAACTTATTATTTCATCAATTTGTATTGTTATGTATTGTTATATTCAATCTATACGACATATTGATCCATTTAAGAATCTTCCCTTCTTAAAATTAAAACAGATAATTTGTATATATATAATTCGTAATAATTACGTTAAAATTAAAAATATAAGTACATAGGAAAAAACTAATAAATAACCTATTTAAGAGTGAATATTATTAGTTCTAACAAGAGTTTTCTGTTTCCAATATATAACATTAAATTTTGTAAACTTAACAAATAATAAATTAATAAGAAAAGAAAAACATAAAATAGATTAAAATAATTTTTAGTCAACCAATTAACAATATATTTTCCTTAATTATAGTGTTCTATAGCTAGTACTATATCAATATTCTAATTTTCTCTCAATTAGTTGGTGATCATTTTGATTGTTATCCATATCCTAATTAATAGTATCAATCTTTTTGATCTTGTCTTCATCCTTCTTTATCGTTGTAATTTTTTTTTTAAAAATCATTGGTGTTATGAAACTATATAAATAAGAAGAAGAACAAAGTAGGGAGAAGAGAAAAAATTTCTTATTCATTTTGAAGTATATTCAGAATTCATGAATCTTATTTACAATGAAAGAAAACCCCTTTATTTATAAAGGAAACCTAACTTGGTCTCTAAATAGATTCCTAATCATATCCTAAAAGGACTCCACATAATTAGACATTCACTTTAATACAAATATGTTTATAACACTTCCTCTTGAATATCGGTAGATTATGTGCCTCGTTAACCTTACTAGATAAAACTCAGTGAAAAAAAAATCTAGTGAAGGAAAAAGAGTACACATATCTAATAATACACATCATAAATGCCTCATAAAAACCTTAAAAGAAAAACCCAATGGGACAAAACATTGTGAGAGAAAAAGAGTACATCGCGTATTAACTGCCCCTAATGACAACATCAATTAGAGACTAGAATCTTCGTTTTTCAAGCTTGTGCAACAACTTCTTGAAAATTGTAGTTGATAGAGACTTGGTGGATAAATCAACTAAATTATTATTTGAACAAACATGTTGCATGTTGATATCACCATTCTTGGGAGCTCATGAGTATAGAAATTTTTTGACAAAATATGCTTCATTCTATCTCCTTTTATGAATCTTCCCTTTAGGATTAATGATTTCTGCAAGTTCCTTACTTCAACTTCTTTAAAAAAATAATCTATTACCTTTTGAAAACTCTTCAAGAGTTTCAATTCTAGTCATCAACTTGTATAATAATATTTGTATATGCTCTAGGCATTTTGAATCTAATTAATCCTTATGAGGGTGAGTAGGTTTTCCACAACCTTGTATATGCTTTAGATTTTGAACCCAACGGATATTTGCAAATTAATTTTGTCAAGTGACAACATTTAATATTAAATATTCAATATTGAATGTATGCCATTTTCTAGTGCCTAGATTGCAAGTCAAATAATCTTTACGCTTACCAAGATGCATCATTTCACTTTTCACTTGATAATTATTTCTACACCAACATGCTTTTATAGTCATAGAATTTATATCATAATAATCTTTTATAATATTGCGCGCTATTGTTTCAAAGATATTGTCAACGATATATCATTTTGTACCGATTTACAATATGACATAACTTATTGAAATCTTATCACTTCATTATTTTTAGGTACGTACCCCTTTCATGAGGTTTCATGAAGTGTTATGTTGTAGGTTCTCCAAGAGCACATTGTCTCCTTATTATGATCATTTTAGTTCTTTAATTCTCTCCCTTTTTTCAGGATTATTTTATTTAGAATTTATTAGTCTATCATTCTTCATGGATGTCATAGACTCTATCCTTAATGAAATTTCAATAGGATTATTTACAAGTGTTGTGTTGCTTCTCATCTCCCCCTTATGTTAGACAAACTAACATGTATCTCAATTTTTTAGACAATCTATCTTTGTGCATCATTGTATATTCATTGATTATATACTACAAATTAAAATAATCAAGTAAAAAATATTTAGTCCCTGACCATAAATCAATTGAATTTTTTTTTATCATAATCTATTAGTCTGATGCGTACAATTACTTTTGTATGCAATATCATATTTCAACTTTAACACTTAGAGCTTTATTTTCATAGGCAATGATTGCACTATCAATATGAGACATTTAATGTCACATCAACTTGAATATTTGTCAATATTATCAAGAAGATTGTCTTGATTACATATTCTGAAAGTTGTGCTCTTAACTCAATTATCATGCATAAATAATTATGTGAATGTCTAACTGCAAGTTGACAACAAACAGATATGTGATTATCTTATAGATGCATCGCTTTATCGTATCACATGATAGGTGAAAGAGCCCATGTTCACCTTCTATACTTTTAAGAATTTAGGGATTTAGTTTAAACTTTAGTTAATCCAATCAATTTGTCACGAGAACAAGCAACATAAATAATTCTTAATTAAATAATCTTCTAGTTCTTCAACGTGTTCTACTACTCAGTATGCACATCTTTAAGATGACCAAATTATTCATGCCAACTAATAATTTATTATAACTTGTAAACTCTAAGTTTACTATATCTTTTGCCTTTTGCTTTAGTAAATTAGAAATTTACTATTATATGAGTAAATTTCAATTTTATTACTACGATTGGAATATTTAGATTTATTTCTTCTCAATTACTCTACTCCGTCTAGAGGTGAGTCGTGATCCCAACACTGAATGGAATACTCGGATTATCAAAAAATTGTGATTGTAATGGTATTATTTGTGCCAACAGTTTTGCAAACATCAAGTTGCGAGATAACAATAGGCACATATGAGACCATCTGTAGGAAACATCTATTAGGACCATTAAGTATATGAACAATCCACTAGGTGGATGGGTAGGTCCACAAATATCTGTATACGTTCCTAGAACTCAGGGGATTCAATCTCAAATTTTGTTTTATGACGGTCTCACAATTAACTTGACTTGCTAACAAACAATACAAGAAAATTCACCATTTAAAAGAATTTTTAGGTTCTTCAATAGATGTCTATTTTAATTTTCCATAATTCGCCTAAACATTATAGACTAATAATGTCCCAGGCAATCACGCCATATTAAAAAAGTATTGAAATTAGTAATCTTCTTATTTACTATAGAACGTACCTCATTTGCACCAATTCTTGTTCAATACAAACCTGAAGATAATGTATGAATTTCTTTTTATAATATATGTCTTCTTAGAGACATTCTTGGTGATACCACATCATTGATCAAATGTCCCAATATTTTCCATGCCTAGCATGGTGACTTACACCTCATTCCCTTTAGAGAATGAATCTATATTTTTAGCATTTATCAAAAGTTCTCGTTCTTCATGAATGCAATACAAGCATGTGAGAATATCAAATTATGATAACTTTAGTACCTCATTCCATATTTATGTGCAGTATTCTATCATTTATATTCTTTCAGACATATTATGCACTACTACCACATCTACTTTAAGTAATGGAGCAAATTTAGTAAATTTTTTGACTTCTCATAAAAAACACATTAATTTTTCTTTTGTCATTATTATATCATCAATATGGTGCATTAAGACTCAAATTCAATGTCTTATCCATATAAGAGTGTCTTAGGCTATAAATTAATGGAACTTGAACCCAATATTTTCTCATCATGATGTAACAGGACTGTCATGTCCCGAGCCTACACCTTGGACGTGGGGGCGCTCAATGACCATTGCCGGCCTTGAGCGGACCCTTGGCCTGACTTACTTAACTCAGCGGAAGACTTAACGCAATAGAATAAAACAATCTCATAATATAACTTAAAATAACTAACTTGGCCAAAATGACACTTAAGTCTCATAGCAAAATATCTTCAATACAAAGATAAGAGACTCAATACTAACTGCGTGAATGTCTATGAAGCCTCTATAACACTAAGATGGGTGTTAGGACAGACCCCACAATATCCTTTAAAAAAAGAAAGATTAATAAACAAATAAATATGTCCTCCAGAACGCAAAGAGGCTCCCACTGACTTCGAGTGCTCAACTGGATCAACGAGGCGCTGACGATGCTGATCCTGGTTACCTGCGTCTGCATCATGATATGATGCAGGTCAAATGATATCATTACATTCAATGTACGGGTATGCGAGTTGGAATGCTAACAACAGCTTAAGTTTGAAAAAGAGTAGGAACACTTACCTTGTCTCTGCTCTTCTCATGAATAAGTTGACTTAATATAAGACAATAAGACAAATGCAGTATCTAAAGCTTGTAAAATAATTAAACACATTTAGTTCGTTAAGAAAAATGCAATAACAAACTCATCTTTACTTATATATATAAAGTAATAAAGTTTCTGTTGGAGATTCTCTAATAGACAACCACCACTATGAGCCTAAGTGATGATACAACGTCTTGCTCACGCTGCCAGAACTTTTCTATACTTTGCTGTATCATAGAATTATTTATCTTAGTGGATTCACTAGCTTAACTTACGTGATCATCCAAAAAGTATGACCCGTTAACACCCATGATGGCTACATGGTTTTCATGGAAACTTGAGTTAATATGAACTCTCATCCCACATGGTGCTCAATACTACTCCCAAAATATACTTTAGCTCATGCTTTTAAAGCAACTTCTTTCTTTGGGTTGAGATAATTACTTAACACTTAGCTGTGAAATGCTCTCTTGGAATCAATGTTCCCCTTCCTTGCTCAAAATTCTTTTGGAAATTTAAGTTTCCTCTTATCTTAAATGTGAAAACATTTATAAACTCTTAGGTAATACTTAGTTCCCTTATAACTTTTGAGAAATGAACTCAACTCTTTACTCTTTACTTAGCTTGAAACTTGAGTCGTAAATCAACTCTTAGGGAATACTTAGTTCCTTTATAACTTTTGAGAAATAATTCAATTCTTTACTTGTTACATAACTTGAAACTTGAGTATGAAAAACAAAGTTAAACATTGCTATAGACTCTTGAATCTTTAAGAACTTTGCTTTGGATTTGCTTCTTAACTTTATACTTGACTCTTAACTTCTTTGACTTTGATTTTAGCTTTCCTTGAATGAAATTATGAATTCAAGGTTATGATTTGTGTTTTTGGTGGTTCCTATGTGTTTAGAAATCATTTGAACTAATTAGAATCATCGGAGAGTGCTAATACACCTTAGAAGTAATTAAATAGACTAAACTACAAAAGCTGGGCGAAAAACGTTGATTTGGGAACATCTGGGCCGCGCCAGGATTGAAGTTCAGGGGACTTATCCTGGCATACTGCAGGCCGCCGCCCCAGGCCCTCTAGTGCAGATGGGGCGTGCCACGCCTGGTGCTGCCTAGGTGTGGCTGACGACTTTATCCTATCATTTTTTAACGCTACGCCCCTTAAACCTCCATAGTTCTTGTCCCAAACCCTTAGGATCATTTGTACCTTCAATACCCAATAAATATAACTCAAAAAACAACCCAGAATTATGAATAAAATAACATAAGGCATTTAAACAAACTCAACCAATATGTTTTCGACAAGATTCTTCACGAACTCACTTTTTAACATGCAAACAATTCTAAAACCACTGAATTGAAACAAGTTTGGTGCGGGGTTAACTAACCCAACACAAAAGATCTCACATACCTTGATAGAGATCACCCCCTACGAATTTCACTCACAAATCTTGATGTTCTTGGCGAAATCCTTGGCTTATCTCCCTTTCTTTTTTCTTTTTTCTATTCTCCAAGCCCTAAGCGTAAAGACTAATCTTCCAAACTGAACTAAACTTAGTGTTTACCCCAATAAACCCCTAAAAACGAATTAGAAAATTAATTGGTGAAAAGACTAATTTTCCCTTCCTTAAATCAGGATTTGAACTTTCCTTACTTCAACAGTGTAACATCTCGTAATTAGAATTAACTAAGAATAACTAAGAGTCCAAGAATAATCAAATTTGAAAATAAGTAAGGAAATCTGGAAAATTTCCATATTTCAAGAGTGAGTTTTGGTCATTTTCAAACGGCCATAACTTCCAGCTTAGAAGGAGTTTGGATGATATTTTTATATGGATGGAAATCTCATCGGAAGATTTTTACAACGATGACAAGTTTGAGAAATTTTGAGGTCATCTAAAGGATATATGAGTTCCAGAAGTTGGGATGTTGGGCAGAAGAAATTCCAAATCCGGATTTTAGTAAGGGCAAAATGGACTTTTCACCCTATTAATTTCTAATTCGTTTTAAGGTTATTAGGGTAAAAGACTAAGTCCCAAATCAGTTTTTACAAGTTTTGAAATGCTTAGGGCTTGGGATAAAAAGAGAGAAGAAGAGAAGACCAAGAATCATCCAAGAAACGTCAAGAATGTTGCGTGGATTTCGTCGGGGGTGATCCCTATCAAGGTGTATGAGATCCTTCGGTGTTGGGTTCTTTCACCCACCCTCCAACTTGATTCATTACAGCAATTTACACTTATTGGAAAGTAAATCTTGAAGTTTTTGATGAAAAGTTTGAAGTTCTTGTTGGTTGATTTATAGTTGAACTCTAGTAGTTTTGCTTCGTGTTTCTGTACTGTTTTTGGGTCTAAAATTGTTGGCAACGAAGATTTTAGGGATCCTAAGTGTTTGGGGGGTTGGATCCATTGGAGTTCAAAAGAGTTAGAACTGAAAATCGGAGAAGAAAAGTCAAAAATCATGTCGGACAAGCCCTGGGGCGCTGCGCTTGCCAAAGCCCCTCAACGCAGCCTCTCCCTGACAGGGCATGGTGCGCCGCACCATCCAAAGCGCCAACGGGCTGCCTCTGCTGTCAGGCTTTGGTGCCTCGCACCTCTCAGAGTGCCACGAATCCGTGGAGACCCTGTTCTTTCCCTATCTTTCCGTATGAGTTCTTAAGGGATGTATCTATCATTCCTAGTTGATTCCAACACTCTTAAATACATCCAAACATCATGAAATCATCCATAAACATGAGATCATGATCCTTGAATCCATAATCCAATTCGAGGAAAGTTAAGATCATGGTCAAGGACTGTTAAGAACCAAGTCTAAAGTTAAGAAGTAATTTAAAGTTAAATTCTTAAAGGTTTTCAAGAGTCTTATTTATACATTTTAACTTTGTTTTAAGACTCAAGTTTCAAGTCAATTAAGAGTAAAGAGTTGCGTTAAATTCTCAAAATCTATAAGGGAACTAAGTATTTCCTAAGAGTTAAGTTTCAAGTAAGCAAAGAGTTATAAGGGAACTAAGTAGTCTCTCAGAGCTTAAACTAAAATGTTTTCAAACTTTTGAGAAAGAAATGAAGATAGACTTCCACAAAGCCTATGACTAGTTTTAATAGAAGAAAGAGGAAATTACGATTTCCAAGAGAGATTTTTAAAAGCTATGTTTTGAGCATTAGTCTCAAATCAAAGAATCTGTATGTTTTAAAAACTTAAGAGCCAATATATATATACATATATATACATATATATACATACACACACACACACACACACACACACACACACACACACACACACACATATATATATATATATATATATCAAGTGTCCATATAAACCATGTGTCCATCATGGGTAGAAAAGGGTCACACTTTTTAGATGAACCCTCTTATTAGTTTACTAGTGGATCCATTAGGCAGTTCAGGACCTATACACTGGAAAATTTAGGATGAACGGGCAGCGTGGGCGGAGTAACGCTATATCTTCACTATAGCTCTTAAGTGATGGTTGTCGGTTAGAGAAGCTCCTATAGAAGTATTGTATTTTCATATACATTAGTTATTTGTATTTTTACATACATCTGAGATATTATTTATATACTTGTATACATTCAGAGTTTACAACATGATTTCAGTTAGAATTTTTTTATATTGCAATCACTTTTAAACTGCATTTATTGAATACGAGTAAGTAGAGCATGAGTTGAGCAGAGCCAAGGTAAGTGTTATTTCTTACTCTTTTTCAAGCCTAAGTGTTGTTTAGCTTTCCAACTCGCATACACGTGCATTTAATGTACTGATTCTAGTTGGCCTGCATCATTTCATGATGCCGACGCAGGTAACCATGATTAGCACGCAGCCTATCGTTGATCCCGTTGAGCATTCCACAGTCACTTGGTGAGCCTCCTTACATTTATAAGGACATACCTTTTATTTGTTTTCTATCATAGTCCACTAGGATGTTGTGGGTCTGTGCCGACATCCCTCTTTAGTTAGTTTAGAGGCTTTATAGACCGTTAGTAGTTCAGTTTGGAGTTAATTTACTTATTGAGACTTAAATGCCATTTTGGCCCGATTAATTTATAAAGTATTTGTTTCTAAATATGCTTAATTCTTGATTAAGTTTAGTTTAGTATTCCGCTGAGTTAAGTAAGGTAGGCCAAGGATTCGCTTGGGGCCAGAAAAGATCTTCGAGTGTCGGCCACGTCCAGGGTGTAGGCTCAGGGCGTGACAAACTTGGTAATAGAGCACAGAGTTCTAGAGTTCTAGGTAGTCTATGAAGCCGTGTCTTTAAAGTCTTAGTCATCGGCGTAAAGCGTGCCACATATGTGATTATAAGTCTACAACATTTATAAATGTTTCCCATTTTCACTGTTATGATTTGAGTTTTTGACTTTATTGTTTATGCGTTGTTAGACCCAGGAGAAAGTTTGTCTTTTGTAACTCCCTATGTTGATATGAACTTTGAGATTTCTCCTGAGCAACTTAGCGAACCATTCAGTGTTTCCACACCTGTTGGTGAATCCATTTTAGCAGAAATAGTCTATCGTGATTGTCCTGTTTTTGCCAGTCACAAGAGTACCATGACTGATTTAATAGAGTTAGACATGGTATATTTTGATGTCATCCTAGGTATGGACTAGCTTCATGCATGTTATGCATCAATAGATTACAGAACTCGAGTTGTCAAGTTTCAGATTCCTAATGAGCCATTTATAGAGTGGAGTAGTAGTTCAGCCATGCCTTATGTCGTTTCATTTTGTATCTAAAGGCCAGGAAGTTAGCTTCTAAGAGGTGTATCTATCACTTAGTCCTAGTTAATGATTCAAGTATTGATGTACCTTCCCTTCATTCAGTTCCTATAGTCAGTGAGTTTCCAGAAGTCTTTCCTAATGATCTACTCGAAGTCCCTTTCGAAAGAGAGAGATAGACTTAAACCTAAACATCATCCCACATACTCGTCCTATCTCTATTCCTCCATACATAATGGCACCAGCAGAGTTAAAAGAACTAAAATATCAATTGAAAGATATATTAGATAAAGGTTTCATTCGACCAAGTGTCTCACCTTGGGGCACTCCGGTATTGCTTGTTAGGAATAAGGACGGGTCCCTTAGGATGTGTATAGACTACCGTCAGTTGAATAAGGTGACCATCAAGAACAAATATCCCCTTCCAAGGATAAATGATCTTTTCAATCAACTTTAGGATGCTTCTTGCTTTTCCCAGATTGACATCATATTAGGCTAACATCAGTTGAAAGTGAGGGAATGTGATATTCCAAAGACAACTTTTAGAATAAGGTATTGGCATTATGAATTTTTGGTTATGTCCTTTTGCTTGACAAATGCACTGGCAACATTCATGGACCTTATGAATAGAGTTTTCAAACTTTATTTAGATCTGTTTGTTATCATTTTCATTGATGACATACTAATTTATTCAAGAGTGAAGAAGATCATGCTAGTCATCTAAGAATTGTTCTTCAGACTTTGAGAGACAGAATTATATGCCAAGTTTTCCAAGTGTGAGTTTTGGCTTAAGTCCGTGACATTCTTAGGTCACATTGTTTCTAGTGAAGGGATTAGAGTTGATACTCAGAAAATTGAAGCAGTTTAGAGTTGGACTAGACCCTCATCTCCAATAGATATAAGGAGTTTCTTGGGCTTGGCTGGATATTATAGAATATTTATTAGGGGATTTTCCTCCATATCTTATCCTTTGACCAAGTTAACTGAGAAGATAGTCAAGTTTCAATGGTCTGAAACTTGTGAGAAAAACTTTCAGGAGTTGAAAAAAAGATTGAGGGAACTCAATCCTTCGTGGTATATTGTGATGTATCAAGAGTTGGATTGAGCTATGTGTTAATGCAAAATGGCAAGGTCATTGCTTGTGCTTCCAGACAGTTGAAAGTTCATGAGAAGAATTATTCAACTCATGACTTAAAATTGGCGGCAATAGTGTTTGCTTTGAAGATATGGCGTTACTATTTGTATGGTGTTCATGTGGATATATTCACTGATCACAAGATCCTCCAATATGTGTCCACTAAAGAGCTCAACCTCATAAATATAAGGTGGTTGGAAATACTCGAGGATTATGACATGACTATTCTTTACCACCCAGGCATGGCTAATGTGGTTGCTGATGCCTTAAGCAGGTTGTCCATGTGAAGTACTTCCCATGTTGAAGAAGAAAAGAGAGAGTTAGCAGAAGATTTGCACAGACTTGCATTTTTGGGAGTTAGACTTATGGATTTCACAGAAAGAGGCATAATGGTGACCAATGGGGATGAATTATCATTAGTGTCAGAGGTGAAAATTGAAGAAAGACCAAGACCCTATTTTGATTGATTTGAAGGCAAATGTCCATAACTAAAGAGTATCAACCTTTGAACAAGGGGGAGATGGTGTGCTGAAGTATCAAGGTAGATTATGTGTACGTAAGGTGGATGGACTCTAAGAGAAGATCTTGGAGGAGGCTCATAGATCCATATATTCTATTCATCCGGGTTCCATTATAATGTATCATGATTTGAGAGAGGTATATTGGTGGGAAGGCATGAAGAAAGATATTGTTGGGTTTGTTGCCAAGTGTTCAAATTGCGAGCAAGTGAAAGTGTAACACCAAAGGCCTCGAGGTTTAACTCAGAATATAGAACTTCCAAAATGGAAGTGGGAGACGATTAATATGGACTTCATCACACGCTTGACAAAATCTCGAAGGCAACATGATTCTATTTGGGTGATTGTCGACAGAATGACTAAGTCAGCCTATTTTTTGCCGATAAAGACTACCTATTCGACTAAGGATTATTCTAAGTTTACTATTCAAGAAGTGGTAAGACTTTATGGAGTTCCGGTCTCTATTATTTCAGATAGAGGTGAATAATTTACTGCACAATTTTGGAAATCCTTCCAGAAAGGTTTGGGTTCGAAGATAGATCTGAGTGCTGCTTTTCATCCTCAGACAGATGAAAAAACAGAGTGTACTATCCATACCTTAGAATATATGTTGAGAGCTTGTGTGGTCGACTTCAAGGGAAATTGGGATGATCATATACCTCTCATTGAGTTTGCTTACAACAATAGTTATCATTCAAGCATCCAAATGGCCCCATATGAAGCTCTTTATGGGAGGAGGTGCAGATCTCCAATTGGGTGGTTCGAAGTTGGAGAAGCAAGGCTAATAGGACCAAATTTAGTTGACCAAGCTATGGATAAGGTGAAAGTGATTAAAGAAAGGTTGAAGACGGCACAAATTTGCCAAAAGTCCTACACAGATGTTAGGAGAAGGACATTAGAGTTTGAGGTAGATGATTGGGTGTATCTTAAGGTTTCACCTACGAAAGGTGTTATGAGGTTTAGTAAGAAGGTGAAACTTTGTCCCCGATATATTGGACCTTATAGAATTTCCAATAGAGTGGGCAATGTGGCTTATGAGTTGGAACTACCGCAAGAGTTAGCGGCGGTTCATCCTGTAAATGCTTGGGTGATGCTTCATTCATAGTACCAACAGAGGATGTTGGGATTAAGGATAACCTATCCTATGAAGGAATTCAGGTTCAAATTTTGGATCGTCAAGTTCGTAAGTTGAAAACAAATGAAGTTGCTTCAGTCAAGGTCCTTTGGAGGAACCAATTCGTTGAAGAAACGACTTAGGAAGCTGAGTAGGATATGAAGAAGAGATATCCACATATATTTGAATCCGGAGAGAATGCATATCAAGGTACTAAATCCTCTTCTTAGCACTTTATAAGGTTATGTATAAGCATGTTATTACTTGCTTTTGTTTGTTGAGTGCTAAAATGGTGTTACTACCCTTAGCTTAGTGAACTAATTCTCATTCAAGGACGAATGTTTCCAAGGGGGAAATATTGTAACATCTCGTAATTAGAATTAACTAAGAATAAGCTAAGAATCTAAGAATAATCAAATTTGGAAATAAGTAAGGAAATCTGGAAAATTTTCAGATTTCAAGAGTGAGTTTTGGTCATTTCAAATGGCCATAGCTTCCATCTTAGAAGGAGTTTGGATGATTTATTTATATGTATGGAAAGCTCGTCGGAATATATTTCCAATGATACCAAGTTTGTGAAATATCGAGGTCGTATGAAGGAGACATGACTTTCGGAAGTTGGAATGTTGGGCAGAAGAAATTCCAAATCCGGATTTTAGTAAGGACAAAATTAACTTTTCACCCTATAAATTTCTAGTTCTTTATAGGGTTATTTAGGGGTAAAGACTAATTCTTAAATCAGTTTTTACAAGTTTTGAAACACTTAGGGCTTGGGAGAAAAAGAGAGACGAAGAGAAGAACAGAATCATCCAACAAACGTCAAGAACGTTGCGTAGATTTTGTCGGAGGTGATCCCTATCAAGGTATGTGAGATCCTTAGATGTTGGATTATTTCACCCACCCTACAATCACCCACCCTCCAACTTGATTCATTACAATAATTTAGATATATTGGAAAGTAAATCTAGAAGTTTTTGATGAAAAGTTTGAAGTTCTTGTCGGTTGATTTATAGTTGATCTCTAGTAGTTTTATTTCATGTTTCTGAGCTATTTTTGGATCTAAAATGTTGGGTAACGAAGAGTTTAGGGATCCTAAGTGATTGGGGTGGGATCCATGGGAGTTTAAAAGAGTTAGAAGTGAAAATCCGAGAAGAGAATTCAAAAATTGCGTCAGACAAGCCCTGGGACGCCATACTTGCCAGAACCCCTCAGGGAAGCCTCTTCCTGACAGGGCTTGGCGCGCCACACAAGCTAGAGTGCCAAGGGGCTGCCTCTGTCCATCAAGCTTTGGCGCCCCGCGCCTCTTTGAGCGCCACGACCCTATGGAGACCCCATTCTTTCCCTATCTTTCCGTACGAGTTCCTAAATGATGTACCTGTCATTCCTATTTGATTCCAATACCCTAAAGTACATACAAACATCATGAAATCATCCATAAACATGATATCATAATCCTTGAATCCATAATCCAATTCAAGGAAAGTTAAAATTAGGGTCAAGGAAAGTCAAGAGTCAAGTCTAAAGTTAAGAAGTAAGTTAAAGTTAAGTTCTTAAAGGTTTTCAAGATTCTTACTTAAACATTTTAACTTTGTTTTAGGACTCAAGTTTCAAGTCAACAAAGGTTAAAGAGTTGAGTTAAATTCTCAAAATCTATAAGGGAACTAAGTATTCCCTTAGAGTTAAGTTTCAAGTAAGCAAAGAGTATCAAGTTGAGTTCATTTCTCAAGAGTTATAAGGGAACTAAGTAGTCTCTTAGAGCTTAAAATAAAATGTTTTCAAACTTTTGAGAAAGAAAGTAATCTAGACTCCCACAGAGCCTATGGCTACTTTTAATAGAAGAAAGAGGAAACTATGATTTTTAAGAGAGCTCTTTAAAAGCTAAGTTTTGAACATTAAGCCATCATGGGTAGAAAAGGGTCTTACTTTTTAGATGAACCCTCTTCATAGTTTACTAGTGGATCCATTAGTCAATTCAGGTCCTATGTTCGTGCAAAGTTAGGATGGCCGCGCAACGTGGACTGAGTAACGCTTTATCATCACTATAGCTCTTAAAAATGATGATTATCGGTTAGAGAAGCTCCCGTAGAAGTAGTGTATTTTCATATATATATCAGTTATTTGTATTTTTATATACATATCACATATTATTTGTATACTTGTATACATTCAAAGTTTACAACATGCTTTTAGTCAGTATTTATTTATATTGCAATCACTTTTAAACTGCATATATTGAATAAAAGTAAGTAAATCATGAGTTGAGCAGAGCCAAGTTAAGTGTTCTTTCTTACTCCTTTTAAAGCCTAAGTGTTGTTTATCTCTCTAACTCGCATACATGTACATTCAATATACTAATTCAAGTTGGACTGTATAATTTCATGATGCAGACACAGGTAACCAAAACCAACACACAACACACTGTTGATCCCGTTGAGCACTCCACAGTCACTTGGTGAGCCTCCTTGCATTTAGGAGGACATCTCTTTTATTTCTTTTCTAGCTTAGTCCATTAGGATGTTGTGGAGTCTTTCCCAACATCCCTCTTTAGTCAGTTTAGAGGCTTTATAGACCGTAAATAGTTCAGTTTGGGTTAATTTTCTTATTTAGACTCAAATGCCATTTTGGCCAAATAAATTTATGAAGTATTTGTTTATAAATATGCTTATTTCTTGATTAAGTTGAGTTTAGTATTTCGCTGAGTTAAGTAAGCTAGGACAAGGATTCACTTGGGGGCTAGAAATGATCTCCGGGTGCCGGCCATGTCCAGGGTATAGGCCAGGGCGTGACAAACAACCCAATTTCTGATAGATATATCTCCTTCATACGATATCGAACATGTGAAAACTCGGCAGCGTTGAAAAGATATATCCAAGGTATTTCCAACCATATCAAGAAATACCTCTAAATCATCCTGAACTAGAAGTTATGACTGTATGAAAATGACTAAAACTCACTTTCTTAACTTAAACAATTTCCCAGATTTTTCCTTTTCTTTCCATAAAGAATATTTTTAGTTTCTTAGCTTATTCCTAGCTATTTCAAATTGTGAGATGTTACAATGACCCAATCCCTTAACCTCTTGGTGCGATTGGAAGTATATTCATCGTCTTATTCTTTTGGTGCTATAAAACTTAAATTCATCGTCTTACCCACAATGAGGCTCAACCTCAAGCCTTCAAAATAATTACAATTTTATCACTTTTGATGATCGTTTATATAATTGTACATTATAATTACTCATAAAATTGAGATTATTGATTTATTATAATCAACATTAGTAGTTAATAGATATTGTTTAATAGATTGCATACCTCATATAAAGATTGAAAACATATCTTTCATTAAATTATGCTCATTAATTTTAAAAATAAATTAAGGAATTCTCTTCTCAATCGGTTAAATAAAACGTATAAGTGTGTATAATTTTAAAAATAAATTAAGGAATTCTCTTCTCAATCAGTTAAATAAAACGTATAAGTGTGTCTCTAAAATTTCAGGCATAGATTTGGGGGGGGGGGGTGGACATTTAAATATTTTCCCTTTAAAATATAAAATAAAACAAGCATTGTTTATTTTTGGAATATTTTTTTTGGGATATGAATTCTTGTAAATTATTTTAGATGAATATTTTTTTTGTATGAATCTGTACGAAGTGAAGTAGTGAACAATGAATTCTGTTTGAAAATACTATATCATTTACGATTAGCGTGTTATATACTAATTTCATAAATCTAAAATTTAAAAAATTGCTAAAGTAAATCAAGTTTATGTTGATTTGTAAAGAAATGGAGAAAGAACTTGATTGTCATTCATGTGGAACCCTAATTATTCAAGTCGGTTAGGGAAAAATATCTTGTATTCATTTTAGAAAAAAAAAGAGAGAATCTATAATCTATTACAACTGAAAGAAGCAAAGCAATATATATAGATTACCTACAATATATACATATGAACTAACTACTATGATTGTGGGCCGGATTGGATCATGGGCCGTTATCAATTGGGTTGTATATGCCAACACCCTCCCTCAAGCTGGAGGGTGACAAAACACCCAGCTTGGACAGATGAAATTGATGTTGGACACCCGAGAGATTCTTAGTGAGAATGTCGGCAAGCTGAGAACTAGTATGAATATAGTGTAGAGAAATTAGACCCGTATCAAGCTTTTCCCGGACGAAATGGCAATCGAATTCAATGTGTTTCGTGCATTAGTGAGCAATGGGATTCTTGGCAATGCTAATGGCGGATTGACTGTCACAATGAATGGGAACAAGTGAAGACACGAGAGCACCCAAATCTGCAAGCAAACGGACCATTCAAGTTATTTCAGCCACAATCTTTTTTAAAGCTCTGTATTCAGCCTTCGCAGAGGATAAAGAGACAGTGGTTTGTTTCTTAGACTTCCACGAAATGGGAACGCCACCCATAGTAATATAAAAACCAGTAACAGACTTTCAAGATGCAGGACAAGCAGCTTAGTCCGAATCGGAGTAAGCTTTAAGAGTAAAATCCAAAGAGTTATTAACAAAATGCCCCTATCAGGCTCCTTGGCAAGATACTGTAAAACATGTAAACCAGCATGAAGATGAGCATAAGGTGGAGCATTCAAAATTGACTGAGATGTTGAACAATAAAAGAAATATCTTGTCTCGTATGTCGAAGAAAATTTAGTTTCCCAACAAGTCGCCTATAAATGGAAGGATCAGGTAATAAATCGCCAGAGTCAGGAGATAACTTATTGTTAAGTTCAAGCGTAGCATTGATTGAAGATAAAGATGAACAATGAAACTCAGCGAGGAGATCCTTTGTGTATTTGTGTTGGTGAAGAATGACACCCTAAGAAACTTTAGACACCTCAAAATCCAAAAAATAGTGGATGTCACCGGGATCTTTGATCATGAACTGTGAATCCAGAAATTACTTGAGAGAGTTTAATTCAGGCACATCGTTCCCAACAAGTAAGATATCATCAACATAAACCACAATGATAACAATGGAATGGCCAGCAACCTTAGTGAACAAAGAATAATCATTGTGACTAGATGAAAAACCTCTGGATATCAAGGCACTAGATAGTTTGGTAAACCACTAGCGAGATGCCTGCTTGAGATCATATAAATACTTTTTGAGTCGACAAACAAGAGGGAAGGGGAAGAAGATGAAGAAGTAACAGTGAGGCTAAGGGGAATTTTCATGTAAACTTTTTCATCAATATCCCCATGTAAAAATGCATTATTTACGTCAAGTTGGTAGACAATCCACGAAAACTTGGTAGCAAGGGCAAGAAGGCCTTTGATGGTGGTAAACTTCACCACATGAGAAAAAGTCTCTATATAATCCAACCTAGCCTTCTGAGTATCCTCTCGAATAACAAGCCTAGCTTTGTAACGTTAAATGCTGTTGTCAGACTTCTTTTTTTATCTTATACATCCACTTACAAGAGATAACTTTCTTTTGAAGAGGTAGTGTTACGATATCCCATGTTCGATTTGCCTCAAGGGCTGGGAATTCCTGTAACATGGCATTATGCCAAGCAGGATTGGACGCAACTTGATGATAAAATATAGTTTCCTATAGACATGCTTCAAAGTACTGAATGGAGAAAGCGGAAGGAATAGAATAACAAATATAATTGCGAAGGTGAGAAGGAGTAGAGACCTGTCTAATAGACCTTCGTGGATATGGTGCAGATGAAGAGGAAACAATAGGAGGAAGAGAAGAAGAAATGGGTGAAAGATCATAATAGTGAGAAGAAGGGGTCGTCGAAGGAGAAAAAAATTGTGAAGGAGAAGAGGTGGAAGGAAAATGTGTTCAACAAATGAAACATCTCTATAATAGAAAATGGAATTGGACTTGAGATTGAGAAATTTGTATGCCTTCTTACCAAAAGCATATCCCAAAAATATAGAAGGGATGACTCTAGATTTGAGCTTGTCTCGGAGAGGGAGTGGAACAGTAGCATGTGATAGACAACCAAAAGATTGCAAATGAGCATAAGAGGGAGCGTGACCATACAAAACTTCATAGGGTGATTTATGAGAGAGAATTTGGAGAGGAACCTATTAATTAAGTAGGTAGCAGTAAGAACACATTCCCCCAATACTTGGTAGGAAGTTTGGATTCAAAAAGAAGAGCCCGAGAAGTTTCTAAAAGGTGTTTGTGTTTTCGTTTGACCACTCCATTTTGTTGAGGAGTGTGAGGGCATGAAGTTTGATGGAAGATGCCAAGAGAAGAAAGGTACTGAGCATGAGCCGAGGCAGAGCCTAATTCGAAAGCATTATCTGTCCAAATAGTTTGAACATAAGTCTGAAATTGAGTAGAAACCATGGCAATGAAAGCTTTGATGACAGTAAAAACATTGCCTTTACAAGATAGGATATGAGTCCATGTCATTCGACTCTTATCATCCACAAAAGTTAGAAAGTAATGAAAACCATTTTACGTAGAAGTGTGATAAGGACCCCAAAGATCAATATGAACAAGCTGAAAAATGGAAGTGGAATGTGTTGATCTTTCAGGGAAAGGCAAGCGTTGTTGGCGAGCCATTGGACAAATAGGGCAATTGAAAGATTGTTTAGGGGAAAATTTGCATGAAATATGAGGAATAGAAATCATTTTAACAAAAGGTAAATGACCCATTGCTAAAGTAGTACAACCATCACATGATGAATCAAATTCAACATAAAGAACTGCAGTAATAGAGGGAATACGCAGAATGTAGAGGTCAGGTTCAAGCTTACCAATAACCAGTGGGCTCTTCAGAGAAGGGCCCTACATATAACATGTTGAATTAGTAAAGGGAACAGAAGAATTAAGCTGCGTAAGAAGTTAATGAATAGAAATTAGGTTATAATGGAAAGAACACACCAACAACACGTTGTGTAAGGTAATATTAGAGAAAAGAAACAGAGAACCAAAGAAAGTTACTCGCACTTTGTAACCATTAGGCAAGGTGAACAGACACGGGGAAAGTAAATGTTGAATGTTATGTAAGAGATGCTTGTGGGGGGTCATGTAATTTGTGGCTCCAGAATCTAAAATCGAAGAACTAAAATCCTCAACTGAAGCATGACAAACAGTGTGACCAGAAGATTTATAACCAGGAATTGAGTGCCAACTTGCAAAAATTGGCATGAGCATGTGAGGATGATCCTGCACTTGAGGTAGAGATCTGAACATTATGGAAGAGCTTCATGATATGATCATATTGTTCCTTAGAAAAACCACGTGAAGGTGGATCAACCGGAGAAGAATCAAGTGAGGAAGAATCGGGAGGATTCTCCACTTGAGTACATGTAGCAATCCGTTTACCCTTGGTGAACTTAAACTCAGGTGGGAAGCCATGAAGTATAAAACACTTATCAATAGTATGACCAGTCTTTTTGCAATATTTGCAGACATAATCATTTCGTTTGGTATCAAAGTTCACCATCTGATTGAAAGATCTGTTAGTAGATGGAGGAGCCCTGGAATTAGAACTGGAGCTTGCAGAACATGATACCGAATCAGGGGAGAAAATAAGAGAATTAGAATGAACTTCCTTCTGTTTTCATCCCTAATCAGAATAGAGTATGCCTTTTCAACAGAAGGAACAAGTACCATCATAAGAATGCTACTACGAACAGTGGAATAAGAGTCATTCAAACTAGAAAGAAACTATATCAATCTATGTATCTCATTAGACTCGTGCATAGCTCCACAAGTGCATGGATTACCAATAGACAAAGAATGTAGTTCATCCCAGTATCCTTTGAGCTTAGTGTAATAATGAAAAATGTCGAAAGATCCTTGAGCAGTTGATGAGATGGCTCTTTGAATACTATAATATTGAGAAGTGTTAGCAACACCATATCTGTCTACCAAATTATTCCAGGCTTTCTTCACAGTTCGATAGTAGAGAACGGTCTTAGCAATGTCTTTAGAAAGGGCATTCAATATGTTAGATTTCACCATATTGTTACATCTTTGCCAATGGCGAAAAAATTGTGAATTAGAATTAGGTTCAGGAAAACTACCATCGATGATCTGAATTTTGTTGTTTGCAGAAAGAAAAATAAGCATCCCTTGTTTCCACTCTCCGAAACCTATTCCATTGAAAGGAATTGTTACTAGTAAAGTTCCAGGAGTATCATATGGATGTAGATATAATGGATGAAACAGATCAATGACCTCAGATCAAGTATTGTTAACCTCAGATTGTGTATCAGTAGGCATCTTGAAGTAATGAATTAAGAGAAATCAAATGTCACCAGATGTGTAAAAGCAGAAGTAAACTAGAGAAAAAACTCTAAGCAGCAATGGCGGAAGAACAAAACTTTGATCTCTAGCTCGTCGAAGCAGAAAAGAACGCTAAAACAATAACCAGCAGCAAATAGAAATACACCGATGAAATATGTAAAAACAAAACGATGCGAACTACCAGGTTTTGCTCTGATACCATGTTAATTTGTAAAGAAATGGTGAAAGAACTTGAATGTCATTTATGGCGAACCCTAATTCTTCAAGTTGGTGAGAGAAAAATATCTTGTATTCATTTTTAAAAAAATGAGAGAATCTATAATCTGTTACAACTGAAAGAAGCAAAACAATATATATAGATTACCTACAATATATACATACGAACTAACTACTATGATTGTGGGCCGGTATCAATTTGGCCATATATGCCAACAGTTTATGACTTTGTATATAATCTTCATATTGTTGGGGTATCAAGTTTCATACATATTTCATACAGTAAAATATGTGTGCATATCAAACTAAACTTACTAATTGATATTAATTTTTATACATTTTTTAAGCACTAATAAAAGATATAATTCACAAATAAGTTGAGCGTATCATATTTCATACAGTAAAATGTTTATACGCATTAAACTTAACTTACTAATTGATACTATTATTTTTAAATATTTTTTAAACATCAAAAACTGTAAAATGTTTATACATACTAAACTAAATTTTACTAATTGATACATATTTTTATACACTTTCTAAACATCAATAAAAAATATAATAGTCCACGAATTTATTGGGATATCAAATTTCATTTCTATTTCATACGATAAAATACTAATTAATCGATACCAATTTTTATATACTTTCTAAACATCAATATTTTATTTTACAAAATCATATTACATGCGTATTGTATCGATATTATAAACACATTAGCTACACATTCTATACAATTAATGTTCGGATACTTTTCAAATAATATAGAGTATATATTTACTATCATAACAGATTTTTCAATTCAGCAATTAATTGTTTACTCATTGTATTAATATGGTGTATAAACTGATCATAAAATATGATAAATCATATCTAACCAATTGAAAGCGGATTTTATACTGTGTAACGAGGAACGAGAAACCTAATTTGATACAGAATACAGACATCAAATTAAAATAAGAAGAATATATATTGGGTCTAATAGCTAATAGTGTAATCTCCCGTTTTGTATAAAATTAGTATATAATCATACATATTTTTTTTTAAAAAAATAATAAATATTAGTAGCTACTACTTCAAAGTTCAAATCCACCAACAATTTTAATGACTCACAAATATGTTGCTTTATCAACTTTCCTGAGTTTTTAAATGAAATGTTTATACAAAATTCAATAATAATATATTAAATCAGAACATACAAATTTTGTAAAATAAAAATAAATATAAAAAATGAACAAGATGAATTTTTCATATGGAAGCTGCAAGTAAAATATATGAAGTATTTTATTTATTTCAAAAGAATTTATATTTTTTAAGATAAATTATTTTAAGGTGTAATTGAGAAGAATTGCGTTGCTTGGAGAAATGACAACTTGTCCGGTTGTTTCTCTTGAAACAATTTTGACACTTGTCAAAATTGGAGCTCACCTTTTGACATATAAATAAGCTTTAACTTTCACTCTAAAAATATACAATTCACACATCTTTGTTTTGTTGTTTCTCTCACTCTCTCGTTGTCTCCGCTATTCTTTATCCTCTTCTAATTTAATTAGTAATTTCTATTAATTTTATAATAACTTGCTGAATTTTGTACCCTCTATTTAAGATAAAAAAGTACTTGTTTAATTTGGGAAAAACATTTCACATCATTAAAATAGTTTCTTAGGATAGTGCCTAACACGACTCAAATATTAATTTTATACACTAATATTATTTTCTATCATTGTAGTGATTTTCACCCTATTATTTTATTAAATAATAAGTTATTTTGATATTATTATTGTAAAATTTGAAATTATTTGCCCAACAATTTAAGAAACTATGACATATAATACTACTCTTGAAATTATTTCTAATACTTCAAATGTTGGTACTAGCTACCCCAGTTTCAGTTGTATTACCTTATGATAAATCATTTTTGAATGTGTCAAATATTGAAATCTTTACTAATGAAAATTTTAAAAAAATGACAAGAGCGTATATTTTAATTGCTTGATTTCACGGAGTTGCACATGCTTTAATACATCCTCAACCAAGTGTAGACGTTGACAACCAAATTCTGGAATCATGGCAATACGCCAATAATGTATGTCATCATACTATATTGCAAAATATTTCTAACGAATTGTTTGATGTTTATTTTAGTTGCAAGGAAGCAAAAGCTATTTGGGAAGCCTTAATTAAGAAATTCACTGCTGAAGATGTTACCAAACAAAAAATTGTAGTTGAAAAATATTATCAATGACAAATGAGTGACGTGAAAGAGATGAAATTCAAATTAATGAGTATAAAAAATTGCTTGAAGACTTGAAGGCTTAAGGAATTTCTGAATTGAATTTTTTTTCTGCTGGAGTGTTGATTAAAAAATTGCCTGAATCGTGGAATGATTATAAAAATAACTTAAAACATAAGCAAACAAATTTAACTATTGAGGAGACAATGGCTCATATTTTAATTGAAGATACTAACAGGAAAGAGTCATTTAAGGCTAAATAACTAGCTCTCAAGACAAATTTAGTGCAAGGACAAATCAACAAAAATAACAGGTATGTTAATAAGTCTCAATGTTACAGGCCTAATAATCCCAACTTTGAAAAAAGAAAAAGTTGTTGTTTTACTTGTGGAAAACCAGGTCATTATGCAGCTACGTGTAAAAGAAAAGTTAGAAATGACAGTGAAAAATGTTATCTTCTTAAAACTAATTTAGTTGAAGGAGATGAAATTATTGTAGCTTTCATTTCTTAGGTGAATCTTATGGCACATGTAAAAGAATGAGCAGTAGATTCTAGGGCTACTCGGCACATTTGTGCAAACCGAGAAGCATATGCCTCCTATATACCAATAAGAGATGACAGTGAGGTAATTTACCTTGGAGACTCAAGAACTGCTAAAGTCTTGGATAAGGGTAAAGTGCTTCTGAAGCTCACTTCAGGAAAAACTTCAGCCCTTATGAATGTGCTACATGTTCCTAAAATACGAGCAAATCTGATTTCTTAGCATTTCTAAATAAAGCTGGAATCAAAGTGATATTTGAATATGATAAGATTATATTAACAAAAAGTAATGTGTTTATGAGAAAAAACTATTGTAATAAGGGACTCTTTGTACTTAATATTTTTAATAACAATGCATCTACTTCTGCTTACGTGGTTGAGCCTATTTCCTTGTGGCATGCTACACAAGGACATGTTAATGTCTCATATATTAAGTACATGCAGTCTCTTGATTTAATATCTGATTTAGACTCGAACAATTTTGATAAATGTGAAATATGTGTTGAAGCTTGTTGACACCCAATTTTGACCGACCTTTGACCCTTTTTAGGAATACTATTAGATTAAATACGTATTTTAAACTTTAAAGTTTTTAGTCGACTTTGCTTGAAAATTATATATTTTTTAGTATGTTCTACTTTATAAAATTATTGTATATATTTTTAAAATATTTTAAAATTATTAACGAATTTCAAATGTTTCAAAGTTAAATGATTTTTACACTTTCCTTAAAATTATTTAAATTCTAGCCTATTCTATTCTAAAATCTTCCAATTCTAGCCACTTGAATTAGAGTTTTATTACAATCATAGCCACTATTTCATTTCAATTCTAACCACTTTAATTGCAATTTTAGCCATTCTATATCTTTGCTAATCTAATTTCAAAACTTCATCTTTTGATCTCATCCGTGCATCCTAAAAAATAAATCCTAGATCGAATCCTAACCCTTCATCGCTATCTAATCTAATGGTTGTGATTAACTCTCTAATTCTCTCAACACCAAATGACCAAAACCTAAACATACCCTCTCTTCTCCCCCCTCTCTCCAAGCCGCCAGCCCTCTCCCTCTCCTCTCCAATTTTCCGGCGAACAGAGGTGACGACGCCCCACTCTCTCTTCCCAGCCGTCGTCCCTCTCTCCAGCCGCCACCCCCCTCTTCTTCCTCTCTCCATCTTTCTACCTTTCCCGTCTCCTCCCCTCCTTCGTCCCTCTTCTCCCTTCCCGTCTCTTCTCTCACCCTCTCCTTCCCCTTCCCTCTCCTTCGCTCCCTCTCTTTCTTCGCAGGTACTGTAGCAGTCGCAGGTTCCATCGGCGTCAACCAGCGACAGTCATCAGACGAGCGGCGACCGGCAGGGACAGCAGCAGCCCCCTACGCCGACGTCTCTCCTCTCGTCCCCTCTTCTTCTCCTTTTCTCCTCATCTGACCAGCAGCATGCGAGAAAAACCAGCAGCAGCCGGCAACGCTAGAAGAACCTCCAATCAGTAGCCGGCGCTGCTTCATCTCCTCCAGTCGCTGCTCCGAGCGGTGAGTTCCAGCAACCTGCAGCAGCTGGACACCAGCGCAGCAGCTCCGAGCAGAGAGCCACCGCGAGGACAACTATCCAGACAGTAGCTCCAGCGCCTCCCGCCAGCAAGAAGTCCACTCGTCCCCTCCCTTTTCCGCCGAAACAACAAACAGAAACTCCGGCTCTGGTCAGCAATGACATGAAATTCAAACTTAGTGTTTGAGAAATGGCGGATCTGGACAGATCCGTCCAGGTTTGTTCTAGTTAAAATTATTATTCATCTCTTAATACTCTTAGTTGTTGGTCATCGGCATGCTCTTGATTTCTATATAATGTATTTTCTATGCATATATACTTTATATGAGATTAACTAATGCCTTGAATGCATCCTAGAAGGAACTAAGTTGCTACCCGTATGATGTTAAACATGTTTTGTTGTAATTAGCTGATGTGTGAATATTCTCATATCTCTATTATTGGTTTCTCTGTAATTTGCTAATCTGTAGAAAGCATTAGTATGTTCTTAGTACGGAGTTGCTGACCATTGCTTTTAAATCGATTACCCTCCTAAAACTAATATGATGTCAATTTGTTCCCCAACTTGAGCTAATTAAGTGGTGCCTATGGATTTGTTCTTGATGTGGTAATTTAGATTACATTTCTTAAATTACTTATCAACTTGCTAATTTGCATGATCCATTTTGTTGAATTCGCGCAGCTGATGCAGTAATATGCAACATGTCCGTAGTAATGGTTTCATATTTGAAGTTCAAGTTGAAGATTAATTGAAGAAGGATTTGTTTATTTGTTTGAATGTACATATATATATATTTTTATTTTTTCCGCTATTTTATTTATTTGAATGATGTAACAATTGTAACCCTAAAGATCATATAATAAAGTTATTTGGGGGTCGTCTAGGGGAGGGGGATTTATATGCTTACTTGCTCATTATTTTTTAGAAATCATGCCTATAGGTTTGTCTTTAACCACCTAGATTTGATATTTGTAGGTGTTATAATCTAATCAATTTTCAATTTGCTTGACGTTTTTGTTAACAAGTCTTAAAAAATAAGAACTAGAATCCATTAATTTTTAAATGTTAAAATCAAATCCTAATAAATCTAGTAGGTTGTTAGATGTTAAAATATTAAATTCTCATTTGTCTTATCATGTAGAAACCATGTCTAAGGTTTAATTTGTTCATACCATTTACAAATTATGCATATATGTGTTACTTTTTGAAACACCTAGAAATCATGTCTATAGGCTTGTAAATAAACTTTTAACATATCCATAAAAATGAAGATTTTCTGCATTCCTTGCAATATTTTCTTAAATTTTAATGATACTAAATCATTTCATGCATTTAACAAAATATTTGGCTTCGTCTTAAAACCTTTGCATTTAATAAATTTACCGCCTTAATGTTCTATTAGCTTTTAGTACTTACAAAGTTTTGCAACATATTTTTTTTTTTTTTAAAAAAAAGTCATCTTTCAAAATTTTGGATTGACTACGACATTTTTTTTTATAAGCACTATCTCCTAACCTATCGTTAGTGGGAAAGTCAAAGGAACTACGAGGTCTAGTTTCAATTTTTTAAACCTGACGCATCCTCGGAAGTACCGCCTACCCATGAATTTCAAAAAAGAATTATGTGCATTTATATGTAAATGTTTATATGCCTACGTGTGAACTAAATCTTTTAAATCATTTTTTTAAAACGTAAACTATTTTTTAGGCCGACCTCAAATCAAAATTGTTTCTATGGTGGAGGAGCGCGATCAATAATATCGTGGCATCATCCCTATAAAGAAACAAACATTTTTTTAATAAAAATTCATATTCAAAACTTGCTCAATTTTCAAAACCTTACTTTCTCACATATTAATTGTTTAATATTTATAAATTTTGTTTATAACTTAGTCTCATGCTTAAATAAAACTTGATTGTTTATTTATTGCCATCACCTAGCGTTGCATGCTTAATAAAATAGCCTTAATTATTTTATATGTGTTATCACTTAGCAAGCATATTAATGAATAAATTAAACGACCTTGATTGCTACTTGTACCCCCACATAGATTGCATGAGATACGGCCGGGACCCACACTTGTGGACCTCGAGGGATGCCTAACACCTTCCCCTCGAGGTAATTTGAACCCTTACCCTAATCTCTGGCCCGTTGACCTTAGTTGGACATAGTTAGGTTAGATAGGTGCCCTAACGCGCCTTAATTCGTTAGGTGGCGACTCCAAAAAACTCGAAATCCCAAAAGAGTTGTTAGGTCGTGCACAAAACCCGTTTTCCGCGAAAATGGGGCGCGACAAAGCTAAAATCAATAAAAGATCGTGTTTTCAGTAAATAGAGAAACTAAATTATTATCTTTGATCCACTCTGATTTGGATGATCTGAAACAGACTGTGACTAAAAGGTGGTAAAATATATTATGTGACTTTTATTAATGACTTTTTTTAGATTTACTAAGTAGTATTTACTTAGAAATAAATCTGATGCATTTGACGCTTTTATTGCTTACAAATTTGAGGTTGAAAATCAACTTGGTAGGAAGATCAAGAGAACAAGATCTGATAGAGGTGAAAAATCTGTATCTTTAAAAGGAAAAGGGTCAAATATTCCCCTAACCTATTCGAAAAGGTCTAGATATACCATCCGTTTAAAGTTTGGTTCCGGAAGATGCATTTTCTTCACGAACAATAGATCTTGCATCTTGCTTTTCCATATGTTGTAGTTTTTTTGGTTTAGACATACCATCTTGATCATATTCCCCTCCATATAGATAACCTTAGCTGTGATACCAGTTGTTGTGACGAAAAGATAAAATAAAAAATCTAACAATATAGAAAACCAAGTTTAACGTGGAAAAACCCTTCAAATCGAAGGTAACCACCATGGGATTGACAAGATCCAAATTGATTCACTATACCAATAAGAGGGTTACAAATATTATTCTAATGGCTATACAACAAGTGCCAAAAGAGAACAAACAATAGCTACACCAACAAAAGAAAATAGAAAGAAACACCACCCAAACTCAGCTTCTGTTCGGGACCTAAAACAGGACCTTTCTGACCTCCGAATCCGATCTCTACCGTTCAAATCCACCATTAAAATGTTAAGAACACTCAGTACAAATTTAAGTCCAATCCAACGGTTATTTAATCGGAAAACATGATCTGAATGCTACTGGTTGGAGAAAAAGACTGCAACAAAAGAACCCTTTTCTTTCTCTCTTTTCTCTTGTTGAAATCTCTCTCAAAAATCTCGCTTATGTTCTAACGTCTTTCAAAGACAATAACCAATGAGAAATTAATTATTCTCTCAAGACTATCCTCTATTTATAGAGTTGTGCTTTTCCTTACAAAGCCAAAACCAACTACAAATAGGATTACAATTCCAATCCTTTTCCTAATAGGACTGGAAACCAAATAAAGAGAATAATTCCAATTCTTTTCCAAGTAGGATTAGGCCATGAGCCTTTGGCTGGAACATGAGCAATAGCCCAACAAACTCCCCCTCCAGCCAAGGGGCCAAATGGACTTCAAGTGGAGGAACTTTTGACAGGCTTCCTGCATGCCACACTTCTACAAAACTCATGATGTCTACGATGAGTTCTTTCCACTTATCTCTATGAGTATCTAACATGACTTCATCATAACCTTCAGGTTCTCCCATATTAGTCAATAGAATATACTCATCATGAGAATAACGTGTTGAGCTTCACTTCTCTCTAGTAGATCTTCTACAAGAGGCTTCTGGAGCATCCGAAGCGATCATCCCAACATGAGTTGGTTAATTATCAACCACAACATCATCAGTAGGAACAATTATATATGTTCTATGCTCTCATCATTATCTTGATCATTACCTAGGGTTTCCTCATGTGTAGAAGATGTATCAATAATAGGAATTGGATCAACATCAACTAAGCTCTCATCAGTATGAGAAACTAGTTTCTCAGTATTGTCAATATCTTCAATAGTTTGATCTTCAAAGAGCACAACATCACGACTTCTAATGAGTTTCTTATCAATTGGATCATAAAAGCGATATCCAAACTCATCTTGACTATAACCAATAAAGATACATTGCTTAGTTTTAACATCCAATTTCGACCTCTCATCTTTTGGAACATGCACACAAGCTTTACACTCAAACATTTCAAGTGATCATAAGAAACATCCTTATCAAACCAAACTCTGTTTGGAACATCACCATCCAAAGCAACAACAGGAGACAAATTGATAACATAAGCAACAATGTTAAGTGCTTCATCCCAAAAAGAATTTGGAAGTTTAGCCTCTGAAAGAACACATCTAACTCTCTCAACTAAAGTTATGTTCATCCTCTCTGCCAAACCATTTAATTGAGGAGTCTTTGGAGGAGTCTTCTGATGACGTATTCCTTGCGATTTGCAGTAGTTATCAAAGGGACCAATATTCTCATCACCATTATCAGTGCGAATACATTTTAATTTCTTTCTCGTTTGTCTCTCAAATAAGGCTTGAAACTGTTTAAACATATCAAGCACTTGATCTTTGGATTTCAATGGATATACCCAAATCTTGCGAGAATGATCATCAATGAAAGTAGCAAAGTAAAGTGCACCACCTTTTGACTTCACTTTGAAAGGACCACACAAATCTAAGTGTACTAGCTCCAATAGCTCAGACTTTCTTGAAGGAGGATGACTGTGAAACGAAACTCTTTTCTGTTTTCCTGCTAAGCAATGAACACATCTTTTCACCTTTGTTTGTTTCATACCAGCAAACAAATTTTTTTTAGCAAAGCAGGTGATCCCCCTCTCCCTCATATGACTAAGCCTCTAGTGCCACAATTCTGATAAAGTCTTGCTCTCCACCAAATTTATAAAGTCATCAAGAAACGATCCTTGTGTCACGTATAAATTTGAATGTTTTCTTCCTCGAGCTAAAATCAGTGAGCCTTTGGTGAGCTTCCATTGACAATTACACAAGTCATTATGATAGCCATCATCATTTAGTTGTCCTACAGAGATCAAATTTATTGGAATGTCTGAAGTATGCTTGACATTCTGAAGGACTAACGTTGAACCAGTATTGGTTTTCAAACAAACAGTGCCAACACCAAACACCTTAACCTCACCAGCATTACCCATCTTTAACACCTCAGAGTTAACAGAAGTATAAGATGAAAGGAAATATTTTCTTGGTGTGACATGTGATGTGGCTCCAGAATCTACTATCCAACTTGTATCTTGAGATACAAAATTAATGACGTCTTTATCACAAGCGAAAAGAAGGTCATCTTGGACAACATCAACAACATCATTTTCATTGTTTTCTTTCTTTTTACCTTCTTTAAGATCTTTCTTCAATTGTTTACAAAATCTTTTAATATGTCCTTTCTTTCCACAATGATAACATATAATATTTGGATTCTTGAATTTTGACTTGCTTCTACTTTTACCTCTACTCCTCGGATCTCTTGTCTTATGTCTCCCTCGATCTTCTGTATATAGAACATCTGAATGTGAAGATGTGTCTTGAGATTTTCTTCTAACCTCTTCATTTAACACACCTACTTATTTCCGGTCTTAACAAGTGGTATCAGAGCCAGATTCAATGATGGAGTCAAGTTTGGTGGTTCAATAATCGATGATTGAACCAGGTTAGAATGAGGTGTTCGTCTTGACGGGTGTAGTTCTAGCCGCAACCTTTTTTGACAAGTATGAAGATTTTGTTGGAGAAATTGTTTCAGAAAGGTTCTCTGTGTTGAGATATAAATTTTGCAAAAGAGATTATGGAGATGAGAAGCAACTTGTTGAAGATTAAGTAAAGAAGGTGGACAAATTTATTTTGTTAGAAATTCAGGTCAAGGAGGAGATTTGTTGGGTTTTGTTTGCCCTAAATTTCTTACCATAAATAGGTTTTCCTTCTAGGAAAAGGTTTTGGATTGACTAATCCTTTTCTTGTAGGAAAAAGTTTAGAACTCTATAATAGAGGAAAGTTCCTTCTAACTTAATCAACATTCACAATGTAGTCTTAATGACTTTGAGAGTTTTGGTTAGGGGGAGAATTTATGGGTCACAAGCTTGATAGGTTATCACACGTGTGAACGTCCCATGTATTCGGAGTGAATTAGTTGAGGTTTTTTCTCTCTGTATTTTGTACTCTCATATTTATAGTGGATTGCTTATCTCCTTTGTGGATGTAGGTCGGTTGATCGAACCACGTTAAATTTTTGTGTCTTTTGGTATATTTCTCGTTGTCTTCTTACTCGTGGTCTTTTGAGGTTTGCTTTGCTATCTTCCGCATTTACTCCTGCTTATTTCCGGTCCTAACAAGTGGTATCAAAGCCAGATTCAATGACGGAGTCAGGTTCAGTGGTTCGATAATCGATGATTGAACCAGGTTAGAAAGATGTGTTCATCTTGAAGGGTGTAGTTCTAGCTGCAACCTTTTTTGACAGTAATGAAGAATTTTGTTGGAGAAATTGTTTCAGAGAGGTTCTCTTTGTTGAGACATAAATTTTGCAAAGGAGATTATGGAGAGGAGAAGCAAGTTGTTGAAGATTAAGTGAAGAAGGTGGACAAATTTATTTTGTTAGAAATTCAGGCCAAGGGGGAGATTTGTTGGGTTTTGTTTGTCCTAAATTTCTTACCATAAATAGGTTTTCCTTTTAGAAAAGGTTTTGGATTGACTAATTCTTTTCTGGTAGGAAAAGGTTTAGGACTCTATAAATAGAGACATGTTCCTTCTAACTTAATGAGCATTCACAATGTAGTCTTAAAGGCTTTGAGAGTTTTTGGTTAGGGGGAGAATTTGTGGGTCACAAGCTTGATATGTTATCACTTTTGTGAACCTCCCATGTATTCCGAGTGAATTGGTTGAGGTTATTTCTCTCTGTATTTTGTACTCTCATATTTATAGTCGCTCATCTCCTTTGTTGACGTAGGTCGATTGACCAAATCACGTTAAATTTTTGTGTCTTTTGGTATATTTCAAGTTGCCTTCTTACTCGTGGTCTTTTGAGGTTTGCTTTGCTAGCTTCCGCGTTTATACCTGCTTATTTTTTATCCTAACATGGTTCACTTATGGGCGTTAGATTCCATGTTGGACATATCTAACTCATTTTTCATTTCTTTAAATGCCACATGGAATTGCCATGTCATTTTGACCTACCACATAAATTTATATGAAAATAGAAAGATATTCGAACTCATAAACACCTAATCCGACCCATAAATCAGCTCCTTTTAAATTCACTATCCGACCCATTTTTAACAATTTTGTTTAATTTTTATTATTGCGGTAAATTCCAAAAATGAGTAATTGATTAATAAAAAATAGGAAAATATGAAAAAAAAAATTATCGCCAAAAACTCACAAATAAATATAGTAACCTTAAATCTAACATTTCAATTTTTTTAATTTTTTTTTATTTTTAGATAAATCTCGAAAATGAGTAATTGATTAATAAAAAATATGAAAAGTATGAAAAAATATATATAAATTAACGCCAAAAGTTCACAAATAAATATATTAACATTTCAATCTATAAATTTTTTAAATTTTTTGATAAATCCCAAAAATGAGTAATTTATTAATAAAAAGGGAAAAATATGAAAACAAAATAAAATATATACGTCAAAATTCACAAATAATTTTTTTTATTTTATATTTTTTTTCATATTTTCCTATTTTTTATTTGTGAAATTTTCTGCGTAATTTTTATATTTTTTGTTAATAAACTCATTTTTGAATTTGTCAAAAAAATTAAAAATTAAAAAAATATTGAAATTGTTGAATTTAAGGTTACTATATTTATTTTTTTAATTTTTGGCGTTAATTTTATATTTTTTAATACTTTTAATTAAACAATTACTCATTTCGGAATTTATCGAAAAAAATAAAAAATTTAAAAAAGTGTTTAAATTGAATTTAAGGTTTCTATAATTATTTATGATTTTTTTGCATTAATTTTCTACTTTTTTTTCTTCATATTTTCCTAATTTTTTTATTAATCAATTACTCATTTTTGGAATTTATCGAAAAAATAAAAATTAAACAAAAATGTTGAAAATTGGTTGGATAATTTATTTAAAAGGGGGTTGATTTATGGGTCATATTAGGTGTTTATGAGTCCGAATATCTTTCCATTTTCATATAAGTGTTATGTGGTAAAGTTAAAATGACATGACAATTCCATGTGACATTTAAAGAAATAAAAAATGAGTTGGATATGTCCAACATGACAACTAAAGCCCATAAGGGCATATTTGGACCAAAAGTTGAATGGCGAGGGCATCAGTGAGCCAAACTTTAAACAGAGGGCATCTCTAAACCTTTTCAAATAGTTTATGAGCATATTTGACCCTTTTCCCATCTTTAAATGCTTTATGTGAAAAAGAAAAAATTATTCATGAAGTAACCCGACCATATTCATCTGAGTCTTATGGAGTAGTTGAAAGAAAAAATAGAACTTTAAAAGAAATGATAAATTCCATGTTAATTAGTTCTGATGCTCCTGACAAATTATAGGGTAAAATTATATTATATGCATGTCACTTACAAAATAGAATTCCTCATAAAAGAACAGACAAAACTCCTAATGAATTGTGGAAAGGTTATAAGCATAACTTGAAATATTTAAATGTGTGAGGGTGTCTTACTAAAGTTCTTTTGCCTGAACCTCAAAAAGAGAAAAACAGGTTCTAAAACTACTGATTGCATGCTTATTGTATATGCTGAACATAGTGGTACATATGGATTTCTTGTGTTGAAAACTGATGTGCTTGACTGCAATACTATTATTGAAACAAATGATGCTGAATTTTTGAATATATTTTTTCATTAAGTGATAAAATTTCTCATGCACCTATCATGAGAACACCTCGAATAGTGAGGAACTTTTCAGATTCTAAGCTTTGGAAAGAGGCAATAAAAATTAAAATTGATTCAATTATGAAAAATAAAATATGGATTTTGACTGACTTACCTCCTTCTTGGTGCAAAACCTATTGGTTGTACATAAATTTTCAAAAAGAAACTTGATCCTGATGTATCTATAGATAAATATAAAGATCGGTTAGTAGCAAAAGGATTTTCTCAAAAATAAATATTGATTATTTTGATACTTTTGCACCAGTGATCAGAATTTTCTCTATTCGAATTTTAATTGCCTTAACATCTATTCACAAGCTTTTTATTCACCAAATGAATGTAAAAACATCTCTCTTAAATGGTGATTTAGAAGAAGAAATGTATATGATTCAACTTGAAGGATATATTATTCTTGGACAAAAAAATAAGGTTTGCAAGATAATTAAATCTCTTTATGGCCTAAAACAAGCTCCTAAACCGTGGCATGAAAGATATCAAGTCTTGTTGAAAGATATTTTTAGCTCAGTTGAAGTGGATAATTGTGTTTATACCAAAATTGTAGACAATGATTATGTGATAATATGTTTATATGTTGATGAGATGCTTATATTTGGTACAAGTTTAAATATTGTGAATAGTACTAAATTATTTTTGTCTACTAATTTTGATATGAAAGATATGGATGAAGGAAATATGATTTTGGGAGTTAAGGTAATAAGGAGCAAAGATGTATAATGTTGTCACAATAACATTATGTGAAAAGACTTCTTAAAAAGTTTGAATGTTTTGAGGTGATACTTGTAGCAACTCCTTATGATGCTATCTCTAAATTGAAAAAGAATTATGGTGAACCAGTTGCTCAGTCTAAATATGCTCAAATTATTGAAAGTCTATTGTATTTGATTAAATTTACTAGGCGTGATATTGCCTATGCTATTTATAGATTGAGTAGATATACTCATACTCCCAATAATGAGTATTAGTATGCGTTGAATAGACAGATGAAATATTTGAGAGGAATCTTGAATTATGGTACCATGAAGTCAGAATGAAAATTAATTCTTCACACCTCAATAGAAATGGGTTTAAGACCAATTGATAGTAACTAGACATAGGAACACAACCTATGTGATTGTAGATCCCATGAAGTAGGTTCATATGAGTAATTAATAACAAGTCGATATTCGCTGCGTGCACTAATCGAGAGTGTTTGAAACTGCTACTAAAAATGAGAGATGAATTATTAACTTTCAATGAATTCAAAGTCCTTAATTAAAGAAGATGTATTTAAAGCAGTATACACTTGATGAGTTCACCTATATGAGAAGTGGAGTGTGACCGCTCCTAGTCTCTGGATCTCTCATGAATACTAGACACACTCATTGCCTATTGGCGTAAAATCGCGTTGAATAATAAAATTACTGTGGACAAAATGTGATTAGTAAAGACTTTGATTTAGAATAAGAATTATTGATTCATAGAAATATGATATTTCACCGGTAATTCTGTAAATTAAATTTTATCGATCTAAGTTTGGTTCATTGTCCGAAAGACACCAAATCTATTATATTTTATCTTATAAATCCAGTAAGTTATATTTTCTTCGTATAAAATCTTTTGAAATAAGTGAAGAATTGTAAGCATAATATATGAAATATTTTATTTATTTCAAAAGATGTTTTTTTTTTTGAGATAAATTGTTTTAAGGTGTTTGAGAGGATTTGTGTTGCTTGGGGAAATGGCAACTTGGCCGGTTATTTCTCTTGAAACAATAACTTGGCTGGTTGTCTCTTGAAGCAATTTTGATACTTGTCAAAATTGGAGCTCACCTTTTGGCCTATAAATAGGCTTTAACTTTCACTCTAAAAATATACAATTAATACTTCTTTGTTTTGTTGTTTCTCTCACTCTCTCGTTCTCTCCTTTATTCTTTATCCTCTTCTAATTTAATAGTAATTTCTATTAATCCTATAATAACTTGCTAATGTATTAATTTGTTGATTTCCGTATCCTCTATTTAATATAGAGAAGTGCTTGTTTAATTCTGGAAAATATTTCACACTGTTGAGATGGTTTCTTAGGACAGTGTCCAACACGACTCAAATATTAATTTTATACATTAATATTATATTCTATCATTATAGTTATTTTCACCTTATTTTCACGATTATTATTTTATTAAATAATAAGTTATTAAATACTATTATTGTAAAAAATTAAAGTTATTTCCCAACAGAAGCAACAATAAACAGCGTAAATTGAGAATATTGCTTGAAGAAGAAGCAAAACAAAGTTGAAGAAGAAGCAAAAAAGAAAATGTAACTACACACAATTAGTAAATATAAATCCCTAAATTGAGACTATGAAATTATGGAGAGAAGTTTGGGACTCCAAATATTGTGTGAGATAATTACATTTTTGATTGACATATACGTTCAAAATTAAAGTAAGAAAGTTATCTTGATAACTGTAAAATTCGAAATTAAAGTTCGAAACTTTTTATTTTCTCTCATCTACGAAAATTAAAAAAAGATTTAATAGAATATGTTATCACTCGTAAGCATATATAGAGTAATTTTTTAGGATAATTTCTTAAAACTATTTACCAAATAATAGGTGTATCTTTTTGTCTTTATCCAAATTCAAAATAAGGTTGGACACATTCAATTTATTCTTTGCTCATGCCCTCAAAATTTATAGTTAAATTATAGACATCAATATTTTTCAAGGATTAATTGAAGTGTGGAATGAATTGAATAAAGTAATTAATTCATAAAGAAAATATTTGACTTGACTTTCAAAATTCAAAAAGGAATTAAATTTTATATAATCTTCCTATTCATTCATTTAAATACAAAGACAAACTTGAAATACAATACAAACTTTGACATCTATCTCAAAATATATATTAAGTAGAGCTTATAGCATATTGCTCCAAATAATAAAGAGGACTTCCATTTTTATTTTTTTTAATTGAAAAATGGAGCAAACAATTGAGAATGAAATTGCTGACTCAAATGCAAAGAATGTAGAGTGGTTTGAAGAGTCTCTTGGAGTAGATCTCAAATGGTCTTTAGCCATAAACAGGTAATAAAACACTTGTAAAGTACATAAAGATTTTAATTAATTTGTAAAAGAAAAAAAAGTGTAACCATCAAATGTTGTAGTGTCTTGTACAAAGCAACCACCAAGTTTCAAGATGTGACACTTTTAGACACAAAGCACTTTGGAAAGGTTAGTTGGCTATTGAAATTTTTGTATGCTGTTTTTTTTTTTTAAGAATTTTCTAAGAAATTAATATTTTGTGTGTGATGTGTATATATTAATTTTTATGTAGGTTTTGGTGATAGATGGAAAAATGCAGAGTGCTGAAAAAGATGAGTTTATATACCATGAAAGCTTGATTCATCCTGCTCTCTTGCTTCACGACAAGTATACTACTCATCTCTTTTAATTTTATGTCTCTGGCTAGTGTACATTGTTTTTGCTTTTTTAATTTTTAATTTGATTGCTTTTTTAATTTTTAATTTGATGTTCGATACTCGATGAAAGTGCAAGAGGGAGGAGGGGTGAATTGTCTTCTTTTTATTTTCTTGTTGATTAATAGGATCTAGTAGTTGATAATATACAATACACATCTACAAAAATTACAAAGTACTGAAATTAAAAATGCTAAAGTAGAATTGATATGGAATGTTGTGCAAGAGGAGGGAGGAGGGGTAAATTGTTTTTTTTCTTGTCGATCCGGATCTAGTAATGTTGACAATATGATATATACCTACAAAATTAGAAAATACTGAAATTGAGAATGCTAAAATAGAATTGATATGAAATGTTGTACAAGAGGAGGGAGGAGGAGTAAATTGTTTTTTTTCTTGTCGACCCGGATCTAGTAGTGTTGACAATATGATATATACCTACAAAAATTAGAAAATACTGAAATTGAGAATGCTAAAATAGAATTGATATGAAATGTTGGACAAGAGGAGGGAGGAGGAGTGAATTGCTTTTTTATCTTTATTTTTTTATTTTCTTGATGATTAATATGATCTAATAGTTAACAATATGATATACACCTAAAAAATTAGAAAGTACTGAAATTGAAAATGCTAAAACTGGAATTGATATAGAACGTATCAACAGCTTCATTTTGAGAGTACCTTGCAATGATATGCTGATATCAATTGAAAATACAAAGAAGGGTGGGGTGAATAATTGCCAATTCCTTTTATTTTCTACTAGACTAATAGATGAAACAATATACCTATAGAAATTATAAAGTAGAAAATGATAAAATAGAATCGACACAAGATACATTTATGATAATTGAGATTCATGATGGATCTTAGTCCAATTTCCTTAAAATAGAGTTGACACAAGGTAAATCACCGCTTGAAAAATAGAGTTAGACACAAGATAAATTATGGCTTGATTTAAGGGTTGTTCTTATTTTTCTGCAATAAAGAGCTGCCGATCATTAAAACTCAGACACTAACATTAAGACTCATTAAATAGGAAAACTCTTTTTGTCAAAAAAATATGCTTAACTTTACTTAATGATAGACAGAGATCCTATTTATTCCATTAATACCCTTGGTAATTGTAATTTGTTTTTCATTTTTCTGCTCCATGAACATTTTTTTTTCTCTTTCAATTGTGGATATAATAATGAGCAGTCCAAGAAGAGTGTTTATCATGGGGGGAGGAGAAGGGTCAGCTGCGAGAGAGGCTCTTAAACATGACAACATTCTCAAAGTTGTCATCTCTGATATTGATCAAGTAATTATATCTCTTAAAACCTACCTTTTCTTTTCCTCCTTTATATATTCATACTTAGAAATTTTCTATGTACATAAGATTAGTGATAATTACCATACATATTCTTTTAAAATTTGTTATACATAGTATATTTTTTTATAAAATACCTTTGTATACGATAGAGATAATCTTACAAAAAATGTACCATTATAATTAATGTCACTCCTATTCATATAGATAGAATGTTATTATAAAGAAGTAAAAAATATAACATAAAAACATAATTCTAACAAAGATCAAATTGTTATAACAGTATTGCAAAATTTAACTTGTAGTAACAAGGAATAATATTGTGTATTTGCAGGAAGTTGTGAATATTTGCCGCAAACACCTTGTGGCAAATCAAGAAGCTTTTGCTGATAGTAGGCTTCATGTCATCATCAATGATGCCAAGTAAGCCTAAAATCATCTGTTTTTGTCTAATCATAATATAAAAAAAAATCTTAAAAAATATTTTAACTAAGCTTTTCTCTGTAACTTTTCGTAGGACAGCTTGGATCGAATTTTTCAGAAAATCAAATAAATTGTATATATAATGTGTTGGATTGATTTAATCTTCTTGATTAAGTTATTTTAGTTCAAATCAAACCAAACCAATTCAAGTATATTCGGATTTTTCCTTTTCAATACCAAATTAAGTCAAATCACACCACTAATTAGATTTTTTTTTTTTAAAAAAAAATTAAGTCAATTTTTAATTTATTTTGATTTTATTTACCTGTTATATTTGTGCATCAGGGTGGAGCTGGAGAAGAGTGATGAGTATAATAAGTATGATGTGATAGTTGGAGACTTATCTGATCCAAAGGAAGGAGGGCCTTGCAATCATCTTTACCTTAAATCTTTTTACCAACATATTATTAAGCCCAAACTTAATCACAATGGAATCTTTGTCACTCAGGTTAATTAGCTTCTTTAATTTCATCTTAACAAGTAATTTAACTTAATTAATTATTGCTACTTGTTCTTGCAGGCTGGTTTTGCTGGAGTTCTCTCACATCAAGACTTTTTCTCATCAGTTTACAATACTGCTAAACAAGTCTTCAACCGTAAATACTATTCTCTCCGTTTTGATTTGTTATGAAATTTAAGAACTTTTTTTATTTAAATCTTCTGTTCTTAAACTAAAGACACGAATATGTCAAAGTAATAATTCGTAAATATTACTACACCATCTTTGTCATGCAGATGTTATAGCTTACACCGCTCATGTTCCATCTTTGGCTGATACACGTGGATGGGTTTTGGTTAGTCAATTTGAACTCCATAATTAATTAGTCTATCCCTTAATTAATTTATCAATTGAATTCATAATCAATAGCTTAATTATCCTACAGGCTTCAGATCAACCATTGAAACTAGATGCTGAGGTAATTAACAACAGGATTAAAGAGAGGATTAAAGGATCAGAGTTGCAATTTATTGATGCTGCTTTCATGCTTGCTTTTACCATTATGAACAAGACTCTTCATATAACGTAAGTCTCCATATTTCCAATTTACTTTATATAATTTAAAATATTTTTTTTGGATATATAATCGGATGTCATGTATATTTTGATTTGCTTACTTGTTAAAAACATTCAAAGGTTATATATTACTTTACTAATTTGTTTACTAAGGATTTTTGAGTTGTAATTTACGTAAGTGATTTGACAATATAAATAATTCAAATCAAGGGGTACTTAATCTTTTGATTCATTGTTGACAACATAATTGTTTTTTAGTACAAATTGCAATAAATATGTATATTTGATTTTTATTTTTTACTTTCCTTGTTGCAGGCTCATGAATGAGACTAATGTTTTAACAGAAGAGAATGACAAGTCCCTCCATGGCAATTGATTGCTTGCTGCTGACATCTACCAATAAAGTCTAAAAATTTAGTTAGTTTCTATGAACTCTCTCTCTCTATATATATATATTATGCGCTAACAGATGATAAATTTTTCTTTAAGCAGTAATATTTGTTGTCGCAACAATATTTAGCGGTAATTAAGTTGATACTCTTGTATCCAGAGTCACTAAAATCTTTAGTGACATTTATAAAGAGTGTTGGTCATTTATATTATTACTAAGTAGAATATATTGACATTTGTATTATTAGCGGCAAAATTCTTTTTATTTAATTTGTTACGTTGTATCCATGCAAAATACACAAAATATTTTCACAAATTTGTACATCGGACAAGCGATCTTTTCAGCGTTTAGAGTTTTCTGTAGAGATTCCAAGTCATATATAGGACTTGCTTGGACTTGGGATGAGCTCACTGAAGAAAGAAAACGACCATTTCCAGAATGTCTTGGATGACAACAATACAGTCGACATCATCATTCTACATAAATTGTGCTACTGCTAATACTAGTGAAATATGCTAATACTAATATCATCAGTCTAAATATATTGTGCATCATTCAAAGGTAAACCATATTAATATCATATATAAATTTTATTAGAGATCATGTTGAAAATGTTGATTTTTTAATTAGAATTTGAGGATTTTAAAAGCTAATCAGCTGATATGTTTACAAAATTCCTACTTGAAGAAAAATGTTTCCTTTGCAATTGTCTCGATTTTACTTCTTACATAAAGCAGGTTGAGGTGACTAAAATTGAAGGCAAACGAATAGGTGAAGACTATTCATATGTAACACCCCACAACTAGAAAGAGGTAGAATTAGAAAGAGTCAACTTTTTTTGGAAAAAAAAAAAAGGAAACTTGGTTAAGTTTGAGTTTGAGTTTTTGGTCAATTTCAAATGATCATAACTCCTAGCTCATGAAGAGTTACGTGCGTTTCCTGATATCGTAGGAAAGATCTTGGAACAAATCTTTCCAACGCTGCTGAGTTTCTGCGATTCCGAGTTCTTATGAGTGAGATATGCCCTTTGAAACTTGGGTTATTTGAATAAGGAAAATCCAATCCGAATTTTGGAAGGGTATTATGGTCTTTTCAATACCATATTATTTTAAATCATTTTGGTGAATTAATTAAAGGTGAAAACTGAATTGGTTCAGTTTAGGCAAATAGAGATTTACGCTAGAATTTTTGGAGAAAGAATGCAAGAGGAGAAAAGAGGAGAAAGAGCAAACTTCGTTGTTCTTGAAGGTGTAGCTAGTGAATTTTGACAAGGTTTGATCCCTAAAGAGGTATGTGAGTCGTGAGTTCGTTCACCCACGCCGCCAAACATATTTATTTCAGCGAAGTTCGTTCTAGAAAGTTGAAAAATTGATGAATCTTGAATGGTGTTCTTGATTTTTTTTTTGAATTGGGCTGAATTGAGAAGTTTCTGAAATCTTTACGTCGAGTTTTAGTGTTATTCTGAGTTAGATTCATGGTACATATGCTGGGTATCTGAATCTAAAGAGATTTTGAGAAGAAAAACCGAATTTAGGCAAATTAACGAAGAAGGAACAAGTCGGGCAAATCTGGGTACCAGGACCACATCGCGAATCTGTTTCTCAGGATTGAAAAAGTTGTGTTTGCGTCTTGGAGCAGTCACGGAGCGTTCTGCCTCAAAAGTTATTCCGCAACCTAATATTTTAATTTATCTCCACGTCGCGGAGTAGATTCCCAACAATGATTTCATGATCGTTTCTCACAATTAACTATCTAGAATCACTCCTAAACATCATGAGATCTTTCCTATCACAAATTGAATTTCAATCCTTGAATCCATAATTCAATTCAAGAGAAGTTAAGAGTCAAGTCAAGAGAAGTTAAGAGCCAAGTCAAGAGTAGTTCTTAGAATCTTCCAAAAGTCTTTTACAAATGATTTAACTTTGTTTCCAGACTTAAATTTTGAGTTCAGTAAAGAGTAAAGTCGAAGTTCATTTCTTCAAAAGTATACAGGAACGATATATTCCCAAAGAGTTTAAAATGTTTTCACATTTAAAAAAGTAAGGAAACTTTAATTTCCAAAAGAGCTTTTGAGTTAGTTTTAAGTAAAAAGCCTTTGAATTATTGGTGTTTGACTCTCTTTGAACTAGTTTTTTTAGTAAAGAGCTTTTGAGCAAGTTTTGTTAGTACATAGTAAATGTTTTCACACTTAAGAAAGAGAAGAAATTGAGATTTCTAAGATAATCTTTGAGTTAAGTTTTGAGAAATTATCTCAAACCATAGAAAGAAGTTATGTTTTTGAACATAAAGAGCTAATATAATTTGGGAGTACTATTAAGCACTGATATGAGGGAGAGTTTAGAAAACTCCGAGTCGCCATAAACCATGTAGCCACCATGGGTAGAAAAGGGTTATACTTTTTAGATGATTCCTTTAGTGCCTAGACTAGTGGATCCACTCAGTATTTCAGGTTCTATGCTCATTGCAAGGTATAGAACAGTCCTGACAGCGTGAGGCAAAATATTGTATAATCATGATAGCTCTTATGTGATGATTGTCGATTAGAGAAACTCCCACATCAAAATTTTATATTTTTATACACATCAACATTATTTGTATTTTTTATATACATCAACATTATTTTTATGTTTATTTTTATATTGAAATCAGTTCAGTTATGTTGAGTTGAGTTGAACCAGGTAAGTGTTTCTCTCATGTAACTCCCCGAGCTTACACACTGGGCGTGGCTGACACTCAATGACTATTGTTGTCCTCGAGCGGACACTTGGTTAGGCTTACTTAACTTAGCGGAAGACCTAAATATAAGAAATATATATACACACACACACACACAAGTAATAAGCCCAAATGGCAATGTCAAGTCTTTAAACAAATGTAAAGACAACAGAACTACTAAATATCTATGAAGCCTCTAAAAACAAATGAGATGGATGTTGGGAGAAATCTCACAATATCCTAATAAACTAAACCAGAAAACAAATGAAATGAGCCCTCCGGAATGCAAGGAGGCTCACTACTGACTCTGGAGTGCTAAATTAGATCAATGGTGCGCTGGATGTCGATCCTCGTCATATGCGTCTGTATCATAATACGATGTAAAGCAACTGACATCGGTACATTTAGCGTACTAGTATGCGAGTTTAAATGCTAAACAACAAAAGCTAGAAAGATTCTCAAGGAAACAGAAGAACTTACCTGGCTCAACTCAACTCAACATAACTGATCATTTCAAGATAAAGCAATTAAAAAAAACAAGTGCAATATAAAGAAGGGAAAAGCGTCTGATATACCCGTCAGCTTTGTCATCTAAAGCTGATATACCCCTTGTTATGAAAGTGACTCATATATACCCCTACTTATAAACAAATGACTCACATATACCCTTTTCCTCTAATGAAACTGAAAAAAAAATCTAATTTTTTATTTTTTTATAAAAAATATGATCTCATATGAGTAAATTTAGTCCTCGTCAATTTTTTTTATTTTGACTTTCTTTTAGATTTTAATGACTAATTTAGAATTATTATTTTGATAATCAAATTTATTTATGTTTCACTAATATTTTTGTAAAGCTTGTTGTAGATGACAAAAAACAATCTTTGAATACAAAAATCAAATTACAATATAGAGAAAAAAAATAGTTTAATTTTTTTCTTGAAACTAAGGAATGAAAGGAAAAAAAAAATAAGAATAAGAAACTCAAATAATTATAATAAAAGAAGTCAAAGAATAATTTATGTATGAAAAAAATTAAAATATACATTGAACTTTGGTAAAAGAATCATATATAAAAAAAATTAAAAGTAAAAAAATATTATTAAAAACTAATTTTCTAACTTATGTGAAGGTATATGTGAGCTCATTTTGTAACGGTAGGGGTATATGTGAACCGTTTGTACAACGGCAAGGGCATATATGAGCCACTTTGATAACGGAGGGTAAATCAGTTTCAAATGACAAAGTTGAGGGGTATATCAGACTATTTTTCCTATAAAGAAAAACTGTTTAAAAACATGTTGTAAATCTTGTATGTATGCAAGGATACAATTAACTCAGAAATGTATATAAGAATACAAGTAAATATATATATATATATATATGAAAGAGAGATATGGAAAAACATGAACAATGAGATTTGCAGATTTTGATTTTTTTTAAATAAAAATAATTTGGAAAACTTGAACGATGGATATACATGGAAATGTAAATAAATAAATTTTTTAGGAGATAAAATAGGGATTTAACTAGGATACATATTCTTTTTTCATTTTAACTAATATTTTTAAAGTAGTGAGTTTTTTTACTAATTAAATTGTTGATTTTGATTGGTTTGCTTATTTTTCCTATTTTGAAACAACATAATAACTTTGTTAAGACTTGAAGAAACAAAGTAATTTATTTTGAGAGAAAACAATTTATTTTTATCTTTTTAAAGTATCTCGAATAACTAAATGTGTTTCTAAGTATCTAATGTCAAGAATAAGTAAATCGCCAAACTTGAAATAAATCCCAAAAAACACATACAATAATAATTAATAGTCTCAAAGAGTAAATGACAATGGAATAAGAGGTTATAGACATTCCCCAAGCAATTCTTGCTTGTTTTTCTTGTTGCCGGACATATTTACAGAAGATGTAATTGGAAGATATTATGCGGGAATGGAGAGTCTTGATCAAGACTCCATGGTTTGCTCCAAAATGTTCATGCACATAAAAGATAAAAGATAAAAATTAGCGTAAGTAAAATAAATAAGACAAATCGAATATCAAAAATTCTTTTTGATTAGCATGTTTTGTTGATCATGATATGTACTCAAACACCAAACAAAAAAATAGACAAATCCACATATATTTGTGCATATGAACAAACGTACATGGCATAATCTTACTTGGACCAAATAATACTCAATCACATAATATAAAAATAATAAAACATCTTGAATCAAACTAACTGTGATTTCCTAAGAATTAGAATCATGCTTATACGACTAACAAATTCCCAAACATGGAAGAATGGATAGGAGGAACATTTGATACTAATTATTTTACTTAGACATGACTGAAGATGATCTCCAAATTAATATTTAGACTTGATTAATAATTTGTATAATTCAACAGAGAGGCAATTCTAAGAGGCTCAAACAACCATTTTATGAAACGCTTTACCCAACTTCCAACGACTTATCTCAAGCTCGATTGCCTAAACAATAAGAAGCAGAAAAGAGGATTATATAAACGCACAAATGGATGGTTTAGTAAAATAAAAAAATCAAGACTTGTATAAAACGAGATTTAAAACTTGTACAAATGAAATAGAAGGAGTAGGCAGATAGGGATTTTCAAGACATGGTTCCCAAAAATCATCCGTGCCCTTTTCAACAGTGGTTATGGGTGCTTTATATAGAGAAAAAAAAAAGGGGGTGAAATTTGAGATTCAAACTCCTCTGCCCCCTTTTCAAGACAACAGTAGAAAAGATTTGAAAATCCCTTAAATGGGGAAGGGGACGGCGATGTCATCGTTTAGGAGCCTAAGGTATGGGTTCGCAGCATTATTGGAAGAGGAAGAAGCCAAGTGGGTTCAGATTTGGTATTGTTGTATAGATTGTTTTTGATGGGTTAGATTATTGAGGAATTGGTAGGCTACTGAAAATGTGGAATAGGCTGCTGGGATTTGCTGCCAAAAGGGCCCAAAATCTTGGTTTAATTTGGGCTTAAAAGAGGGTTGAAAGATTGGTTAGGGCTTGAAATTTAATAAAGTGTCATTTTGAGTTTAACTTAGATAATTTTATTAAAACTTAAACAAGACGATTTATAATTTGGCCTAAAAAGCGTTTGGGCACTCTACGTACGATGTAGACTCCATCAAATATACATCAATTTCTTTCTGATGGATCAAGAATAGATAGTTGTCTCATCAATAGATAGAAATAGGAGATTTCCCCCTATTCTTGAGAGATTCCCTCTCTATCTCTTTCGATCTATCAGAACAGATCAGGCTATCTATCAATCAATTTGAAAATAGCATGCTTATCTCGCTTTTCGTTCATTAATGAGCTTCTTAATATTTTATCTTCTAAATCACCATTTAAAAATGTAATTTTAACATCCATTTGACGAATAAATAATTTATGAATATATGTCAAAGCAAATAAAACACGAATAGAAGAAATTCTAGTCAAAGAAGCATAAGTATCAAAATAATCAACATTTTTTTTTTTTGAGTAAATCCTTTAGCAACAAGTCTACTTTTAAACTTATCAATAGAATCATTAGGAAAATATTATCTTCTAAAAGTTCATTTACAATCAATGGGTTTAATTCCCGGGGGTAAATCAACTAACTTCAAAGAATTATTTTGTAAAATGAAATTTATTTATGATTTAATTGTTTCCTTCCAGTGAGGTATATAAGGAAAAGAAATTGCTTAAGAAAAGATTAAAGGATCATTATCAACAACATAAGTGTAAAATCATTACAAAAAGATTTTCCTTTCCTTGACCTTTTACTTCTCCTCAATCCCTCACCTTCAGAAACATCTTGAATATTTGGAACACCTGAAATTATTTTCCTTTAGAAAAGTAGATTCGTGAGAAATATTATCACGTTTTAAAGTAAAGATATGTTCAAAGAATTCGGCATTTTTTGTTTCAACTATAACATTGTGTTCAATCAGAAAACTATTGATAACAAGAAATCTATAAGCATCACTATTATTAGCATAACCAATGAACATACAATTAGAAGTCTTGGACCTAATTTTCCTTTTCCTAGGGTCACACAACATAACTTTGACTAGACACCCCACACTTTCAAGTATTTGAAATTAGGGAGATAGTCCTTCCATAAATCATAAGGGGTTTTTTCATTTTTCTTATAAGAAATTCTATTTTGTAAATGAAAAGCAGATAGACTAGCTTCACCCCAAAGATTATTATATGCACAAAAACTAACAAGCATACGATTTATCATTTCGTTTAAGGTCCTATTACTTTTAGCTACTCCATTTGATTCGGGTGAGTATGGAGGAGTAACTTCATGAATAATTTCTTGTTTTTCAAAAAAATCATTAAGTAAAATATATTCACCACCTCCATCAGATCTTACTCTTTTAATCTTCCTATTCAATTGATTTTCTACTTCTGATTTATATAATATAAGCTTTTCAAAAGCCTCATCTTTATTTCTTAACAAATATACTCTTGTATATCTAGACAAATCATTGATAAACGTGACATAATATCTTTTACCACCTCTAGTCATAGTTTGTTTCAAGTCTCCAAATCAGTATGCACTAAATCCAATAAATTGATTTCTCTAAAAATAAAAGCATGAAACTTTTTAAATTGTTTAGCCTCCGCACAAATTTCACACGTATCAGTACATGAAAAATTAACATTATCAATAAGGCCGCCATAATGTATTTTCTTTATATAAGATAAACTAAAATGTCCAAGTCTAGCATGCCATAAGTCAGAAGAATCAATCAAATAAGCAGAACTACTAGCATTTTTATTTGTAACATTTAGTAAACCACGAAACAATATCATTTGCCCACAAAAATATTATTTTTTTTGTTAAAATGAATTTATTAGTCCCAAATAAAATCATTACTCCAGCCTTTCCTAATAAACCCACGAAAATCAGATTGACTCGAATATTAGGAACATGCAACATTTCAGTTAAGAATAAATATTTTTCACATGTAAGTTTAAGAGGAACTTTACATTTTCCAAGAACTTGAGTGGTACTTGAATCACCAAGATATACAAGTCCTTCTCCTTTATTGACTTGAGTGTAAGACACAAAATTAATTTTACTAGCACAAATATGTGTAGTAGCACCAAAATCTATTATCTAGTCACTTACATAGGCCACAGTACTTACTTGAGAAACGATCACAACAAAAAAAATCCTATGTTTTTTCCAAATTAATTTTCACTTTATCAAAATTGTCAATTTTTCCAATTCTTTTCAGAATGGCTTTATAAAAACCTTTAGACTTGTAACCAAGTTTCTTTTCATAAAAAAGAGTAGAGACAATCGGACAATTACAATACCTTATCAGCATAGTTTTAAAGGTTGAGTAATTTGGCGAAAAACAATTATAGTTGAAACTATAATAAATAGAATCACCATTACCAAAAAGATTACTCAATAACCAAGAGTAGTCAACACAATTAGTGTATGCCCATCCAACCACGTCACTACTTTTGTACGTTGCACTCTTTCCGTGATTCATGAGAACAATATAAAATATCCTTAAGATTGTTGTAAATCTTGTTGTACAATCGCGGAAACAATAGAATATTCTCGAAAGCTTGAGGCGTGTAAGTCACTGTCCTTAAGAATATTTCACTCGTAAGATGTATCCCTAGGACTTAACAACCTCTTCTAGTATAAACTAGAAGCAGGAACAACAAAGTATTTACAATCACAAAACCCGACAAAAAAAGGAAGAGAAGATGAAGAAATGTTTTTCACTTGTAAGTTTTGCAGTCACTATATAACCAATATATATATGTACTAAGGCTGGCAAACGGATCGGTTTTTGGCCGGTCCGGTCCGGTTCCAATCCAGTTCCTGTACCGGTCCGTCCGGTACCGGTTGAACCGGTAAGGAACCGGTCTTTTAGTATACAGGATCGGTTCCCGGACAGGTTCCTGGTATTTTATCCGGTTGAACCGGTTAGGTAAGAACCGGTTTCGAACCGGTCCGATCCGGTAAGAACCGGTTTAGTCGGTTTTTTAATTTTTAATTTTTTTTTAAAGTTTACCATTTTATATGACCGTTGGGCCCTTCTTGCCGTTGGGCTGGGGCCCAAAACGGTCAAATATGACCCCCACCCCCTTCTAACCCATTTACACTATAAATATACCATTTTTTCCATTTCAAATCACAAATTCAATACTTATACAATCTTATACAATCTCTCAAAGTCTCAATTATAAATATCTCATAAATTATTAATTATTATATTGTGATATTGAGCTGGAGTTTGAATTTCGAAAGCTACAGTAGGCATCTATCAAATCTGGCTTTGGTTATACGTCTACTTTTACGTCGACGTTTGGTACATTCGTTCCAACTATCAACTTTAATTGTTATTTGTTTATTAATTTAGTTGTTTTATCTCTTTTATTATATTATTATGCTTGTTTTTCTCATAATATTTAATTGTTTTAAATTTTAACATGAATTCGGAAAGAAATAGTGGTAAAAGACCAATGTCGGAATTAAAAAATAAAAAGGGAGGAGTAAGTAGTTTTTGTTCTAAAAATTTGCCACCTAGATATTTAGTTAATACTAATGATTATATTTGTGTTAATGAAACTTTTTTTACGTCACCAAGACCTATTGAATTTAATTCTGAAAATGAAGTAGATCATGAGTCTTTAAATAGACATTATACTAATTTTGAAGAAGAATTAGAAGAAGAAGTAGAAATAAATGAGGAAGATGAAGAGACTCCTACCCCGACTAGTCCGGTTACCAAAGTCCCCTCTTTACCTACTTTTTTAAATGGCACCGTCGTACGTGTTAAAAGATCGTTAGTATGGAAATTTTTGATACAAAATGAGGAGAAAACTACTGTTACATGCATTCAATGTAAATTGGTAATAAAGAATTTGCTCGCCTAGATGATATAGAAAGAGCTAATAGAAATGGAACACCCATACCCGAAAGTTTTATGGGTGTTGGAGGTTCTAATATGGTTCAAGGTGTATTAAATATGTCTAACTCGGCTAGTCGAAGCACACACCGCACGTATAGTAAAGAAAAAGATCGTAGAGAATTAGCTAAAATGGTTGTTGTTTGTAGTTTACCTTTTTCATTTCCTTCTCATCCTGGTTTTGTTCATTATATTCGAGAATTATATAACCCTGATTATGAGGGTATTCCAAGATATACAATTAAAAGTGATCTTTTTAAATATCAAAAAGAATATTCTCATTTTCTTTGTTGTTTATTTGCTTATTATGATGGTAGATTATCTATTACTTCTGATATGGGACGTAGTCCTAATGGTAACGATTATTTTTTACACTTACTGTCCATTGGATTGACCGTGAATGGAACATGCAAAAACGAATATTAGCGTATAAATATGTTGAAGAAACTAAAATCGGTTCTTATATAGCATTAAAAGTAGGCTCTATTTTACAATATTATGGAATATTTGATAAAATAATGAGTGTCACTTTAGATAATGCTTCTAATAATTTAAGAGCCGTTGATTATTTAAAAATTAGACTTTGTCCAATTGATAATGGTTGTTTTCATATTAAGTGTGCCCCACATGTTTATAATTTAATAGTAAAAGATGGTATTTCTCAATTTGGAGTTTCATGTGAAAAAAATTAGACTTGCTTGTGATTGGATTTTTAAAGCTGAAGTAAAAGTTAGAATTACTGAATTGAAAAATCGTTGTAATGAATGTGGACTTGCATATAGAAAAATTCCAAAAAAAATATGCACTAGATGAAATTCTTTATTTGAAATGCTTCAAGTTGCTTATGTTTATCAAGAACCGCTACAAATTAGTTTTTAATGCTCATAATGCAGATCCGAGTTTAAGAATTGGCTTTGAAGATTGGCAAAATACAAAAGAATTGATTGATTTTTTAAATGTTTTTTATAAAGCAACAAATGCATGTTCTGGTCAATATTATCCTACCATTTCTTCTGTTTTAGTAAATATTTGTGCTATTTCAATTGAATTTGCTAAATATAAAGGAAAAGAACATTTTAAAGATTCAATTGCTTTTATGATTGAAAAATTCAAAAAATATTTTTTTCCTATTCCTCAAATCTATTTGACTGCTACTACTTTCAACCCAAATTATAAATTAAGAGGTGTTGAAAGAATGGTTGAAAAGATTTATAAAAATTTAGAAATTAAAGATGATGAAACTCCTAGTGTTGAACAATGTAAAAGTAGCATTTATACAAAAGTTAGAGATTTATATAATGCATATAATGTTATGGAAAAAAATATTCCAATAGTTGAACCTTCATCTTCTAAGCCTAAAAGTGATGATACGGATGATATGATGGATGAATATCTTGAACTTGAAAGTGATGAAACTAATAATGATTTTGATTTATATTTCAACCAGGCACGGGAAAAGATTAGGTGTGAAGAAGGAGAACTTCAACCTCGAATATTAAATTGGTGGAAGAATCGTGAAAATCAATTTCTGACCCTTTCTAGGATTGTTCGAGATGTGCTAGCAATTCAAGCATCATCGGTCGATTCGGAGCAAACCTTTAGTGCGGCGAGATTTATAATTGGAGATCATCGATATTCATTAGCAAAGAACAATTTGAAAATATCGATGTTGTTTCGAGATTGGGTCAATGCCGAAAGAAGAAACACCAGACTACCACTATTAAGTAGCCATATAGAAGACCAAATAGATGAAATATTTGGTTAGAATAGTGATGATGACATGGAAGCAATGGAAGAAGAACGACAAATGCCAATTCCAAAAAATCTTTCTTTTCAAATGATACAAAATTTACAAAAAGAATTTTTAAAAAAATGCAATTGTTAGTATAATAATTACTATTCAATTCCTCCTAAATTATGTACTCTTATTCTCTTTCTAATATTTGTATTGTATAATTTATTTATTTGAATAAATATACGACTATTCGCCTTTATTTTCTTTTATAATAGTCTCTTCTATTTAATTCATGTAATTTTATAAATTTAATTTTTAATTATTTTAATAAAAGTTTATATTAAAACTTTAAATTCAATATAAACTTTAAAGTTTAAATTTAATTTCAAACTTTAAATTCAATACAAAGTTTAAAAAACTTTAAATTCAATTTCAAACATAAGTTCAATATAAAACTTTAAATTCAATTTGAAACTTTAAATTCAATATAAACTTTAAAGTATAAATTTAGTTTCAAACTTATATAAACTTTAAAGTTTCAATTGAAGTTTTAATATAAATATACAATATTATATATTAATTAAAATTAAAAAAATACCGGATGAACCGGTAAGACCCGGTTCCAAACCGGTTACTAACGAACCGGGCGGAACAAGGTGATTTTTCCGGTAAATCCGTCCGGTAAAATCCGGTACCGGTAAGAAAATCTGGTAAGAAAAATCTGGTACCGGTTCGATTACCGATAAAATCGGTCCTGTTGACCCGGTCCTGTCCGTTTGCCAGCCTTAATATTTACATAATGGAGAAGAAGTGCAACGGATACAAAGTAATAACAAAAAGTAATTGAATTCTAAATGAAGTGGATATTAATTGCATAAGAAACGATAGTAACAGTCATATTTGACAAAGGTTGTAACAACTATACGTCATGCAATGGTAAGAGAACATTAATCCATATTCATTTTGAGATAAATTATTATTATGGTTTTGACAACATAATCCAAACTAAAATAACATGCTTGGAACGTAGGAGAACAATCTCAACATTTTGAGAGTCTCACTTACCTTTTTAGGGATCACCCCGACAAAATCCACAAGTTAATTTGACGACTTTGATGAATCTTGCCCTTTTTCTTCTTCTCCTTTCTCCTTAGACCTAGCGTGAAAATTTCCTACTTCTAAAATTGAATAAGTTCTGTTTTGACCCACATTAAACTCTTAAAAAGATGGATTAAAATAATATGGTAGTGAAAAGACTAATATGTGTTGAAGAAGAAGGAAACTAACGATTGAAATATTGTCAAAGGAACAGGTCCAACGCAGTTGACTGACTTGTCTACAACAAGTGTTGATGAAGTAGGAAGCTGAGGATTGAAACATGTTGAAGGACCAGGTCCAACAAAGCTGACTGGCAAGTTACCACACTTATGAAGAATTAAATCCGCACTAAGATTAGACTACCTAAGTCAATTAGAATTATATTTCGTCTACAATTATTTTTATGATTAGCATTATAGTACAACTAGGATTAGATTATTTATAGTTGCATTATTATTATTATTGTAGTAATAGGTATTGTAGTAGGACTCTAAATATAGTTAACTTAGAACTTTACAATTCTCTCCTATATAAGGAGTATGTTATTAACATTATTATTTATCAATAACATCATTATTGATCAATACGATCAATACTACAAATGTTGATCAACATATCAATACTAGCAATAATGATCAACATATCAATATATCAATATTGATCAACCTATCAATATATCAATAAATCCTTGATTTCTCTATGTGAGATTTCTACATGGAATTCTACATGGTATCAGAGCTTAAAACTCTTCCGTTATCTGAGTATCGATTAAAAAAACCGCACGTTTCTATAACAACTTCTACCAAAAATATGTCGACCTCCTTACTTCACCAACTCATTGTCGCCTGCTCCATTAAACTTGAGCTAGCAAACTACCTCATAAAGAGGACAAACATATCCCATTGATTCATATCACTGAGAATGAACCAAGTAAAAGTAGTTGTTCCACTGGGCAGACTACTGGGAAAGTTGTAGCGGTTGAGAAGGATGCAAAATATAGTGACAACTTTGATGATTGTAAGGACAAAGACGTGTTACTAAGGAGTTGGATCTCAAGCACCTTGACTGAAGAAAACACGCAACTAATTGTGGACTGCTCATGTGTCAAGGAGATGTGGGAATACTATCCAAAAAAAAACTTATATTCTAAAAAAAAAAAGAGCAATTAATTTTGCTAGAAGCTTAGGTAAGACATCATATCCCATCCTTAATCAATTTGTTAATGCTCTTACAAGCTTTGATATAAGGGAACAGGAATAAAAAATGTCATAACAAAATCATAACATGATATTATCTGTCCAAAAAGGCAGGGGAAGAGGAAACAACAATATCAACATACCGAAGCATTGAAAAAATAAGTTTTTGTTTGATATTCAAAGTTTTCTTTTGCTGGATATTTGGCAACAACAAAATCAATATACCGAAGCATTGACAAAACAAGTTTTTGCTGGGTATTCAAAGTTTTTTTTTGATATTCAAAGCAAGCTAGGACTAACCGTTCCTCTACTCACTAGCTTGAGGGGAAGTGTTGAAGAAGAAGGAAACTAACGATTGGAACATATCAAAGGAACAGATCCAACGCAGTTGACTGACTTGTCTACAACAAGTCTTGATGAAGACGGAAGCTGAGGATTGGAACATGTGGAAGGAACAGGTCCAATGAAACTGACTGGCGAGTTACAACACTTATGAAAAATTAGAGTCGCACTAGGATTAGACTACCTATGAAGGAACAGGTCCAACACAGTTGACTGACTTGTCTACAACAAGTGTTGATGAAGTAAGAAGCTGAGAATGGGAACATGTCGAAGGAACAGGTCTAACGAAGCTAATTGGCGAGTTACAACACTTATGAAGAATTAGAGTCGCACTAGGATTAGATTACCTATGTTAATTAGGATAATATTTCATCTACAATTATTTTTATGATCAGGATTATAGTACAACTAGGATTAGATTATTTATAGTTGCATTACTATTATTATAGTAGTAATAGGTATTGTAATAGGACTCTATGTATAGTTAACTTAGAGCTCTACAATTCTCTCCTATATAAGGAGTATGTTATATTAACATTATTATTTATCAATAACATCATTATTGATCAATACGATCAATATTACAAATATTGATCAACATATCAATACTATCAATAATGATCAACATATCAATATATCAATATTGATAAACCTATCAATATATCAATAAATCCTTGATTTCTCTACGTGAGATTTATACATGAAATTCTACAAAATATCCTTTAAAATCCCGAATTGGGACATTTCCTTAATTCGATAGCACAACTTCCAAAGGGTATAACCAACTTATACAAAGTTGAAACTGCGCAAACTTGACGGCGTTGGAAAGATTGTTCGAAGACCTTTTCGACCATATCTAGAAATACACCTAAATCAACCTGATCTAGAATTTATAACCGTTTGAAGTTGACCAAAAAATCATTTTTAATTTAAAATTTGTTCCAAATTTTAAAACTCATTTTTTAGTTTCAAGGTGTTACATCTTAGATTTGTTGTAAGCTTAATTATGTTTAGCATTCCAACTCACATATTCGTACATTTAATGTACTGATATCAGTTGGCCTACATCGTCTTATGATGCAGACACATATAATCAGGATCAGCATTCAGTGCCTCGTTGATCAAGTTGAGCACTCAAAGTCTGGTGATCCTTGCTTTCTGGGGGATCCTTTCTATTGTTTTCAGCATTTTAGTTCATTAGGATATCGTGGGTCTTGTCCCGACGTCCATCTCAGTTGTTTAGAGGCTTCATAGATAGAGTTAGTGTAACATCTCCTAGTTCATAATAGCCAAGAATAATCTAAGAGGCTAAAATTTATCATTTTTTAGAAGAAAAGGAAAAATCTAGAAAATTTCCTAAGTGGTCATTTTCAAAAGGACATAACTTTTAGCTCAGGATGAGTTTGAGTCAGTTTTTTATATGGTTGGAAAGCCCTTGGAAAGATCTTTTCAACGGCGCCGATTTTGCATAATTTCATATCATATGACGGAGATATTCCTTTTGCAAGTTGGGATGTTGAAGTGAGGAAAGCCCAAATTCTGAATTTTAGTAAGGGCAAACTTGTCTTTTCACCCATCTATTTCCTAATTCATTTTAAGGATTTATTAAGGGTAAAACTAAGACTTAAGTCAGTTTTAGAAAATTTATTTAAGCTTAGGTCTTGGGAGAAAAGAAAAGAGAAGAAGGAGAAGGGAAAAGGACCAAGAATTCATCAAGAACGCTAAGATCGTCGAGTGGAATTCATCAGGGGTGATCCTTATTAAGGTATGTGAGCTTTTTCTGTGTTGGGTTAATTCACTCAAACACCAATTTTCTTAACTCAGCGAAGTCTGAATAGATTGAATGATAAACATTGAAGTTTTTGAAGAACAATGATTAAATGCTTGTTGGTTGAGTTGTAGTATTTTTTTAGTTGAATGGATTCATGTTTCTGGGTTGTTTTACGAGTCTAATCTATTGGGTATTGAGGTTATAAGTGATCCTAAGTGATTGGGAGAAGATCCATGGAAGTTTAGAAGGTTTAGAGTTGAAAAACAGAGAAGAAAAGACGGAAATCCCATCTGACAAGCCCTGGGGCGCCGCGCCAACTAGATCTCCTCAGGACAACCTCTGTATGTCAGGCTCTGGCGCTCCGCACCTCTCAAAGCGCCACAGACACTTGGAGACCCCATTTTTCCATATCTTTTCGTACTAACTCCTAAGCTATGTACCTACAATTCCTAGTAGATTCCAATATTTTAAGATATATCTAAGCATCATGAAATCATCCATAAACATGAAATCATGAACCTTAAATCCATAATCTAATTCAAGGAAAGTTCAGATCAAAGTCTAAGGAGCTAAGACTTAAGTCTTAAGGTTAAGAAGTAAGTCAAACTAAAGTTTCCAAGAGTCTTATTTAAACGTTTTAACTTCGTTTAAAGGCTCAGTTTCGAGTTAAAGAAAGAGTAAAAGTTAAAGTGTTTCCTTCAAAGAAGTATAAGGGAACTAAGTATTCCTTAAATAGTTGATTAAGATCAAAAGTTTCAAGTCAAGCAAAGAGTAAGAAGTTGAGTTCATTTCTCAAAATATATAAGGGGACTAAGTATTCCCTAGAACTTTATAAATGTTTTTACATTTAAGTTAAGAGGAAACTAAGATTTACAAAAAGAGTTTTGAACAAGAAAAAGAGAACATTGATTCCAAGAGAGCATTTGAAGCTAAGTGTTGAGCAATTATATCAACACAAAGAAAGAGAGTTATTTTAAAAACATGAGATAAAGTATATTCTAGGCGTAGTATTGAGAACCAATGTTGGGATAAGAGATCATATTAACTTAAGTCCCAATGTAAACTATGCAGCAATCATGGGTATTAACAAGTCATACTTTTTAGATGATCACGTAAGTTAAGTTAATTGATCCACTAAGTTAAGGAGTTCTATGCAACGATAAAGTATAGGATAGTTTTGGCAGCGTGGGCAAGACATTGTATCACCACTTAGGCTCATAGTGGTGGTTGTCGGTTAGGAAATCTCCCACAAAATTATATTACTTTCATATATAACTAAAGTTGAGTTTTCTATTGCATTTTCTTTAGTGAACTAAGTTTTTTACTATTTTACAAAACTTTATGTATATCACATGTGTTTTAAATTGTTTTATATACATACATTGAGTTGAGTATTCATGAGCGAGCAGAGTAAAGGTAAGTTCATTTTATTATTATCAAGTTTAAGTTGTTGTTTAGCATTCCAACTCGCATAATCGTACATTCAATAGACTAATGTCAGTTGGCCTGAATCGTCTTATGATGTAGACGTAGGTAACCAGGATCAGCACCCAGCGCCTGTTGATCCAGTTTAGGCAATCAGAGTTAGTGGTGATCCTCCTTGCATTCCGGACGATCCTTTCATATGTTTTTCTGCCTTTTTTCATTGGAATGTTGTGGGGTCTATTCCAACATTTATCTTATATTATAGAGGCTTGATACATAGGTAGTTAGTTAGATAATCAGATTGTAATCCATATTTATTTTGCATTCAGATATTCTATTTTGTGACTTAAGTGTCATTTTGGCCAAGACAATTAATTTAAGTTATTTATGAAAATTCTCTTCCTTGTCATTGAGTAAGTCTTCCGTTGAGTTAAGTAAGCTAAACCAAGGATTCGCTTAAGGCCAGTAATGGTCACTGGGTATCGGCCACGTCCAGTGTGTAAGCTTAGGACGTGAAAGTTAGTGATGTTAGTTCATGAGTCTTTACTTTTCCCTTTCAGTTAAGTTGAGACTTGAGTTGCCACTTTGGTAGTGAATGTTATTATAATACATTTTAAGTTATATTTTGAGCACTCAGTTTTCTTGTTTTAAAACTATTTATCTTGAGTAAGTCTTCCGCTGAGTAAGTAAGTCAGATCAAGGGTCCACTTGGGGCCAACAATGGTTCTCGCGTGTCATTCATGTCCAGGGCGTAGGCTCGGGATGTGACATTATCAATGGTTTGATACAGGTCGATACTTTGTTGTTCGAAAATAAGTGTTATTTTAGCTTATTGCATATTCATCAAAAATTAATTACTCTTTTTGTTTTATATTATTTGTTCCCTTATTGACATTATCCCTTTTAGAAAATCTTAATTAGAGGTATATTTTATTAAGTTAATTTCGATGTTGTTTTAGAGCTTTAAATTTGACTATTACTATTTACAGTCATTTAATACTATGGTTATTATAATTTTTAAAAAATAAAATTATCCTGATTTGTTAAAATGGACAAGTAAAATGAACATCTATTTTTAATATTGGAGCTTAGTAAAATGAAACCGAGGGAGTAAAGAGTATTGTTTACTAAGTTTTTCTATTTATGTTTTTTTTTAAAAAGGAGCACGATGTTCTTCAATACAAGGGCATAATCGGGGGGATTCACGTGGATTCCATGGATTCACTCAAATCCCCTCGGCAAAAGTACACAGTATATAATGTAATATTTAAATGTGAATTGTTTAGCATTCACTAATTGAAAATGTGAATATATCACCACATGATATTTGTGATCTTAATTGAATATATTATTTGTTGTTTTATATGTGGTTTCTAATTATTTGTATTTTGAACAACTTATAAATTGCAAACATATTAAAACTAAAACTTGCAATTTTTATGTATAAATGTTGATGATTTATTTGATTTTTACTATTATTTACCATCTTTTTGGTTTTATAATAGATGGTCTTGTTTGTAACAAACTTTAAACATGTGAAAAATAAATAAACCACACAAATAAAATCTGAAAAGCATAAATATATTGATAAATATTGCGGTTATAATTCTGTTGATCCTTGATTCTAATCTCCTAAGATTTATCCATGATTAGAGGGTCTTTAGTGGCACATTTCTCAAATTAGGATGATTAGATTGACCTGTCTATATGAATAATCCATCAACTTATGGAATATTCGAGATCTCGACCTTTTAATGGAATCTTTGAGATTCCTTTTAAGAGAACTTAGTACCCTTTGTATAGGCATAAACTAGGATTTAGGGTTGAGTAACCTCCAAGAATCCTAATTTGAGTTGATCACAATTTGTAGAGTCCAAACGCGAATTAAAAATATCTTGTAGAGTCCCACAAAAATTCAATGTCTACAACTCTATCTATTCTAAATTGAATATTAATATTTTAAAGTGATTAATTTATTAAGATGACAATCATTACCCTCTAATAATTCAAGTGAGAAAATAGCAAATATGACAACAAAAATGTTCTTCTCCTAGCTTGTTAGAAGACCATAGAAAAATAACATTGTCCGGCAATTATCTACGTTGTCCCGATTACCTAAAATAGAAAATCTCATAATAATTTAAGAATATAATTAGAAAGAAGCTTTTTGTAGAGTTGAGCTGGAAAACAATGAGCAAAGTACTTGATAAAAAAATATACCCTGCATTTCTAATTTCAGCACTATTAATTCCTTCATTACTAATCTCTATGTTACTAACTTTTGTGTTATTTATTTTTCTACCAAATGACCCCTATATGCATTATTTTTAGACAAGCTAGTTGTAAAAACGCACTGTAAATGGTAAAACGTATCAAGCGTAAATAAATAAATTTAAAATCCACTATATTAAATGAGTTTTACTAAAACATTAAATTAAACCCCATAAAACTCCATTCTCATAATTTAGGAGATAAGCCTAAAGCCCATTTGGATAGACCTAGTTATAACTTATGACTTACGAGTTCTTTAAAGGAACAAAAGTCAGCATGAAATCAAGATTTCAAACCAAAAGGCCCTTGATTTTTTAATTTATTATTTTTTTCATCTAAAACAAATATTTAAGAATATTTTTTATTTTATCAAAAATAATACAAAATTATTTTAATTTATTAACATCTAAAATAAATCAATTCAAACAAGTTCCTCGCAGAAGGCTATAATTATTCCAAATAAGTTAACTTTTTTGCTTTTTCTAGGCCTGAAAATTTCGACATCCCAACATTAACTCAACTAGGTGCGTACATATTTGTATATATTTATTTTTTCTTAGAAAAACTTCGAACAATAAGGGTGTACTTGTTACAAAAGAAAATACTTATAAAAAATAAGTAATCTTCTTATTTATCTCTAATAAAATATATTGTTTGAAAATATTTTATACATTATGAGGATGACTGATGAGCGTGGGTGACGGAGGTTAGTACTACGGGGGTGGGTTGAAGGATGATAAATGAGAAAAGGACAATTAATATGATCATATATCATTTATAATACTTGTTTTCTTTATTTCTATTAAATGTATTATTTTTTCATTTAAAAAAATATTTTTGTATAAGAGAATTTATTTATCAAAAATTTAACAAATCAAAATGTGATGCACCTGTTAAAATTTTGTTTACATTGTTTGTTTACAATGTAGCAATTAGTTATGTAGCTACAATGACTTTCATGTAGTTAGTTAATCCATTAGTGTAGTTAGTTAATACTTACTAGTTAGTTATCTCAATTAGAGTGTCTTGTAAATAATTAGTTACTCAATCTATATAAATGGTTGAATTGAAGTAATTGTCGTAGATCAGAATTTCAGAAATCAATAATATCTTCTTCTCTTTTTCTCTCCACATTCTGTCCATATTCATTTCTTGAATGATGAGTTAATAAATTCATTTTCTTTATGGTATCAGAGCGGGATTTCAATGGAGTTTAGATCTATTCGAGACGATTGATCTTGTGTTCTTCTTCTAGACAAGTTTAGATATCTTCTAGTTTGTTGTTCGAGTTCAGATCTCTTGTAATTTGTTGTTCTGCACTATTTTTTCTTCTCTTTGATTCAAAGCTTAATAATGGTTGTCTTAAGAATTGATTAAAGTGATCCTCTGTACATTGGTCAATCTGATTCATCAGGAGCTATGTTAATTCCTATCAAATTGATCGGATCGGAAAACTATGGTGTGTGGAGCAGATCTATGAGGATTGCACGTCTAGGTAAGAGGAAATATGGTTTTGTAACTGGTGTTTGTACCAAGGCTCTATACAAGGATAAGCTGCATAATCAGTGGGAGACCTGCAATGCCATCGTTTTATCATGGCTGATAAACACTGTTAGTGAAGAACTTCTTAGTGGTATAGTCTATTCTACAACTACATTTTCAGTTTGGATAGATCTCAAAGAGAGGTTGGATAAGGTCAATCGCATGAGAGTCTATCTATTGCACAAATAGATCACAACACTCACACAAGGTACAGATTCTATGTCACAATACTTTACTAAGCTTAGAACTCTATGGAGTGAGTATGATGTTGTAACACCACATCCTAGTTGCAATTGCCCACAGTCTAAAGAGTATACCAATCATCTTGAACAATTAAGACTAATCCAGTTTTTATGCGGCTTAAATGAATCATATGATCAACCTCGTAGACAAATACTACTTAAAGGAGTGTCACCTTCTTTGAATCAAGCATATGCTATGATCATAGAGGATGAAATAAAACATTCAGCATGCTTGACCAATGTAGTTGATAAATCAAAGTCGATGGTTCTGAATGTGAATAAGACTCAAGGGGAAAGGAGTTTTTTAAACGAAGAAAATGTGAGTATTGTCACTTCACTGGCCACACCAAAGACAATTGCTATAAACTGATTGGTTATCCAAGTGATTGGAAACTGAGGAACAAAGCAGGTTATGGTAATAGAAGCACTACTGGTAATTCTGGTGGCTATGGAGGAGTGTCATCAACATCCAACAACCAGAAGTTTGGAGGACAACATGTTGCCAACAATGTGTCTAGTGATTCCAATTCTTAAAATTCATCTCAAGTAGCTTCAACTAGTCAAGGAGAAGGAGATTGTGCACACTTGACAAAGGCACAAGTATTTACTGAGAAGGAGTACAAACAAATATTGGACATGTTGAACAAAGAAGAGCCAAGAAGAGTCAACATGGCAGGTATTACAACTTGCTTAATGTCAAAAGTTGTTTCACAAGATTGGATTATAGATCAGGAGCAACTTATCATATAATAACACACAAACAGTCACTGATAAAGAGTCATGAACTAAATAAGACACTGAAGAATCATGTACATTTACCTACAGAAGACAGGGTGAACATTAATCATACTGGTGAATAGTTATATTTGATAATAAAATTGTGAGAAATGTTTTACATGTGCCAGACTTCAAGTTCAATCTGATATCAGTGTCCAAGATCACAAGGGAATTGTCCTATTTTCTGTCATTTTATCCTGATCTCTGTGTTTTTCAAGACCTCTTCAGAGGCAAGGTGAAGGGTATTGGTAAGGAAGAAGAAGGATCATATGTGTTCAAAGGAGATCCAATAATAAAACAAAACAAAGTTGGACAATGTAAACAACAAGTAATGGATGCAGGTATGACAGATCAAGATGTTCAGCTTTGGCATCAAAGACTTGGGCATCCCTCCCAACATATCATGAAGCATTTAAATCTGGTTCACAGACATAACAATGAAGTACTTACTAGTTGTCATGTATGTCCTTTAGCTAAGCAAACAAGACTGGTTTTTCCTAGAAGTAATTCTAGAGCTTCTGCTTGTTTTGATATGGTTCACATGGATTTATGGGGACCATACAAGACTCCTACTCTAGACAAGAAACATTATTTTCTGACAATATTAGATAACTATAGTAGGTTTGTTTGGATTCACTAGTTACAGTTGAAGTCTGAAACAATTGTAGCCATAAAAATTTTCTTCTCTATGATAACAACTCAGTTTGGTATACATGTTAAAGTTGTTAGATCTGACAATGGTACTAATTTTTTTAGTTCTCAATGTATTCAACTGTTTAATGATCTGGGAATACTTCATCAAAGTAGTTGTTCACACATACCACAACAAAATGGTGTGGTGGAGAGGAAACATAGGCACATTCCTACACATAGCCAGGGCCATCAGATTTTAGTCACAGTTGCCTCTTAGATATTGGGGATATTGCATCAAGGTTGTTGTCTACTTAATGAATAGACTTCCTTCATCAACCATGGCAAATAAAAGTCCTTATGAGCTCATTTATTCCAAAGTTCCAACACTTTCTCATCTAAAGGTTATAGGTTGCTTGTGTTATGCTTCATTGTTACCTAAGGGTGATAAATTTGCAGAAAGAGCTATTCCCACTATATTTCTAGGCTATTCAGAATTGCAGAAGGTCTATATATTGCTTGACATCAAGTCTAGAAAGTTTATTGTGAGCAGAGATGTAGTATTTCATGAGAGTATATTCCCATTTTCTGCAAAGTACATAGATTCTGTACAAGATGTCTATGGTTCTCCATTAGAGGTTATTGATACTCCTATTCCAGATTATGAGACTGATAATGCTACAAACACAGAAGTATATCCTGATGAGAATGTTGCTCATCCTATTATGCAATATGAAGACAATACTATTACTCTTATTGAGACTGAGGTTGATGAAGTTCCTACCACTACAAATATTCCTACTCACAATCAACCAGTCAGTAAGACCTCAAGGAAAATTAAAGAATATGTTTGGATGAAAGATTATACAGAGAATAAACAAAGTAGTACTAGACATCCAATTGTCAACTCTCTTAGTTATGAAAGAGTTACACCTAGTTGCAAGGTTTTCTTGAGCAAATTATCAGAGTACATTGAACCAAAACACTTCCATCAAGCTATTAAAGATGATAGATGGATTCAGTCTATGCAACAAGAGATCAAAACTCTAGAAGACAACAACACCTGGACAATAGTTGAATTACCTAAAGGGATGCATACTGTAGGTTCTAAATGGATTTACAAAATAAAATACAAGTCAAGTGGTGAGGTGGAAAGATTCAAGTCCAAGTAAGTAGCTAAGGGATACAGTCAGCAGGAAGGACTAAACTATCATGATACATTTTCACCAGTTCCAAAAATGGTGACTGTCAGATTTGTGATTGCCTTAGCTGTTTCAAAGGGTTGGGATATGTCACAAATGGATGTCTATAATGCTTTTCTTCAAGGATATATAGATGAGGAAGTATACATGGAAATGCCTGAGGGTTTCAAGAAATCAGGGGAAAACAAAGTATGCAGGTTGCTTAAGTCATTATATGGGCTTAAACAAGCATCTAAACAATGGAAATTTGAAGTTAACTAATGCTTTGGTGACTACTGGATTCACTCAAAGTGTTCATGATTATTCCTTATTTACTTTAAAGAAAGGTGCAGAGATTGTGATCATCCTAGTTTATGTTGATAATTTTCTCATCACTGGGAGTGACACACAAATGATCACTGAAGTAAAGGAGAATTTACATAGACAATTCAAATTGAAGGATCTTGGTGAACTCAAGTTCTTCCTTGGTATTTAGGTATTAAGATCATAATAAGGGGTAATTTTGAATCAAAGGAAATATATCTTGGAACTCATCGCTGGAGCAGGCCTACCAGGTGCTAAACCTGCTTCTACTCCTATTGAGCCTAATGTGAGATTAACATCCTTAGAATATGATCTAGCAAATTGTCATACTGCAGATGAAGTGCTTCAAGACATTACAGATTATCAAAGGGTAGTTGGGAAACTACTATATGCCACTATCACCAGACCAGATATTAGTTATACTGTACAAAATCTAAGTCAGTTCATGCAATCTCCTAAGAAGACACATTGGGAAGCAGCAATTAGACTGATTAAGTACCTAAAGGGTACAGTTGGTCAAAGAGTTTGGCTACAATCTAAACCTGCTGGAACTTTGTCATGTTGGTGTGATTCTGATTGGACTGCCTGCCCAAATACTAGGAGGTCCATTACAAGATATGTAGTTAATTTTGAAGACTCATTAGTGTTATGGAAATCCAAGAAACAACAGACTATTTCCAGAAGTTTAGCTGTGTCTGAAGTCAATTGGCTATAGGGATTGTTTACTCAACTCGGTGTGAAGATTCATATGCCTATTATCATTTTTAGTGACTGCAAATCAGCCATACAACTAGCAGCAACTCCATTTTTCCATGAAATAATAAAACACATCGAAATTGACTGTCACTTTATCAGAGACAAAATCAAAGCAGGAACCATCGACACTGCCTATGTCCACACACAGCAGCAACTTGCAGACTTACTAACAAAAGGGTTGAGTCAAGTTCAACACTCATACCTTTTAGGCTAGCTTGGTATGCTTAATATTTTGCACCCTTCAGCTTGAGGGGGTGTGTTAAAATTCTGTTTACATTGTTTTGTTTACACTGTAGCAATTAGTTATGCAGCTACAGTAACTTTGATGTAGTTAGTTAATTTGTTAGTGTAGTTAGTTAATACTTACTAGTTAGTTATCTCAATTAGTGTGTCATGTAAATAATTAGTTACTCAATCTATATAAATGATTGAATTGAAGTAATTGTAGTAGATCAGAATTTCAGAAATCAATAATATTTTCTTCTCCCTTTCTCTCCACATTCTGTCCAGATTCATTTCTTCAATGGTGAGTTAATAAACTCATTTTCTTCAGCACCTTTACACAATGTTTGGATCATTGTTCTTATTCATTATTTTATAATGTTTGTATTGTATTATATTATATTGTACGATAGATATAATGTCTGACTAGATTATATTATTTGTCGTTGTTAAATAATATTTTTGTTTTTTAGTTTGTCTATATGACATGCTATTGTAATTTATAAATTTACTAAAATATCTTTAATTATTCTAAGTACTAAAATTATCAATGATTACTAATAAAATAACAATATTATCATGCATATTTCTTTATTTAATATGAAAATAACATAAAATTATATTATCAATTATCACTACATTATAAATATTATTATCATGTTTGTATCTAGATTTATTTGATTATATAAAAAAAATCATATAAAGTAATATGTTGAAAGAGACAAAAGCAAGAAAAAAACCGAGAAGAACATATGCTTAAAAAAAGAAGAACAAAAAACAAAACCTAGAAGGAGACAGAGCAATATAGTAGTGTTGGGTAGGAGGTTTGGGTGAGATTAAATAATATAGAGTAAAAAGTAAAATAATATTATGAAACATTAAGTAAGAATATAACTGGAAAAAAAATTAATTAATAATGAAAATACACAAAATGGGGTGTTCTATAAAATGAGGATTTTTATTGTTACGTAACAATAGAATTTACAGTACAATATATTCTAAGTAACAATCATAACAAACACGTATGTATGATAACAATATAATATAATGGATAGCAATGATATAAACCGTCTATTAAACTTAATTTAAATGTGAATATCTAGTATATTTTCTATGAAATAAGCAAAAGACCTCTTAAATTGTCTAGAACAACAATTTGTTGAACCAATTAATTTTCATATATATAGTCGCGCTTAACAAACATACAATATCAAACAATTCTAGTTTGACAATTAATGAGACTTACTATTCCTCTCAAACAACCATGTTTTTCATCAAGACTTATTGTGGTTGTGGACTTGTAGTGATTGAGATATTCTGTTGTTAAATGAATATTTTGCTAATCATGATTGAAACTATTTCATTACTTAACTCAACCTACCAAAAAGTGTTGTAATATTTGATTTATCCATCTTTTTTTAATATTCCATCTACTTAAATTTATATGTTCTATTTTCCTCAAATATCGCATATGACATATTTTTTTAGAACAACAAAATTTAAATAAAAATTTGTTGATTATATTATTTTTAATATGACGTGGCATGACACAAAAAGTTTAGTGTCTAAACAAATGATGAAACATAAAGAATATGGTTGAAAAGTAACATGAAAATTGAATAGTGTAGTATAGGTAATTATCCAAATAGTGAATTTTAAGGAGGGTGGTTTAATAATTAAGAGTGGGAAAGGCAAGGATTAATATAATGGTTAAAGTGATTCCATATTATATATGCACTTGATAATTAATTATTGCGTGAGTTTGACATAAACATCTCTCACTTTATATCCTCAGTAAATAATTACAATATTTGGTTACCAGAATCAAATCATAATTTACCTTGTTTTGCAATTTGTCTGTTTGGAATTTCATTTATTTTTTTGGTTCAAAAAGATATTTTATTCATTACTAAGTAGCATATATAATACATTTCAGAGGTACTTATACTGTTGGGAAAATAATTGAAAATTTCACAATGATAATATAATACAATAATTATCCTGAAAATAGATAAATATTATTATAATGACATATAATATTAATGCAAAAAATTAATACTTAAGTCATGCTCGATCCTAATAGAAGAAAGGGAAAATTATATATAATAGCAAATTAATAACCTAAAATAAATGGAGTAACTAGGGTTTGATTTAATTGTGCTCCATAGCAAACGTTTGCAAAGAAATTGTCAGATGCCTCTCTCCCAAATATCTTGCTCGCCACTTTCCCCCAATCTCTCGCTCGCTTCCTCACTTTTTATACAAACACAAGTGTATAAAAATTGTTTCTAATTGTATAAAGCAGAGAAAATTGTATAAATACATATATTTTTGTTCCCCTCTCTCCCCTTTTCCAGATTTTGCTCGTCACTCTCCCGAATCTCGCTCGCCACCCTCGCCTTTCTCACTTATACAAACAGAAGCGAAATGTATAAATTGCGTTTCTGTTTGTATAAAGCGTGAGAAAATTGTATATACACATGCAAGTACATATATTTTCATCCTATACACTTATAATTATACAATAAATATACTCCCCTGCCCAGTTTATTTTGCCTTTCTCTCTTTCTCGTTTTATACAATTTTCAAATTGTATCTAATTTCTCTCTTTCTCGTTTTATACAATTCGATTTAATTGTATATTCCTTGTGAAGTCTCTTTTGTCTTTTTCTCTTTCTCATTTTATACAAATTCAAATTGTATATAATCGTTCTATACATTTATAATAATACAATTCGTTTTATACACTTCATTTTTATACAGTTCTCTGTCCAAATGTCTTTCTCTTTCTTGTTTTATACACTTCGTTTTATACAATTTGTTTCAACTGTATATGTATAGCGAATTATACAGTTTTTATGTTTGCTATGAAGCGCAATTATGAAAATTTTGCTATAGCATACAAATATGAATTTTTTATTTGCTATATGTGAAAGTTGCCCTAGAAGAAACTATTAGAATTAACACTTTTAAAATTCACAAAGGGTGGTGACCTATATCTACTAAACTAGAATTCACACTTTACAAATTCTATAAAGAAATCCCTTAAATGATCTAATTTGTTGTCTTCAATTTATTCAAAATCATGAAAATTGGATCCAAATTAGGTCAAGAAAAATATTTTCAAAATTTAATAACACCTAGGAGTTGAAGACAACACTTGATCAACTCAAAATAGCACTCGGACCTATGTATAGTATGCCCCTCATTGCCAAGTTTTAATGACAAGTGTTAAGGGAAAAATTTAATTGAAATTTGATTAAACTTAGCAAAAAGAACTAATATACAATTAATTTTGAGTATCGGTTGGAATATATAGAATATCATCAAGATTGAATGTTTTATCAATTATAATAACTAACTTCTGTCAATGCGATAAGTAGAAATATTTTAATCATTATCTATAATAACTTCTTCAAGACCTTGGTACCCGAAATGAATACTCAAGTTATCAAGATCAGTTGTAAAATGATGTATGGTGTTACTATTTATTAATCAATTTTGTGACAATAAAGTTTTTGCTAAATTGAAAACAGGTGGTCCAGAAACTTTGTTGCCATTATTACTCCTAGGAGGTGGACAAACACATGTAATATGACTCTTTCTTTCAATTAAATAAATTCGAACATTATCTGAATTTTGAGATTAAGTAGAATTGATATGAACCGAGTTATGAAATTCACGATTTAAGACTGTTGAATCCTTCATTTGAGAAATGTCCACGACCTTGGCTTTTGCCACATCCACATATGGTAGAAAAGGAACTCTGAGTATATAGTGCTGTAGGTGCAATAACAGTAAAGGACTTCATTCCTTTTCAATTGTCATTCTTTATTCAAAACATTTTATACAATGCATCAAATATAATTTTCTCTTGACATGATTCAAGAAATCTGGAAAAAGGACGATAGAAAAGTCCTAGTCCAACAAGAAAACATATTACCAGGTCATTATCGTGAATAGAATGTTACGGTACTGCAACCAACTTTTCCACTGTTGCCTTTTATCATTTTATTTTTTACATATTAACTGACTCAATATTAGCATTGTCACGATGCCAAGTGTGAAAATATGTCTTGAATTCACAAATATATGACTTGATCTTGAAACATGTGCAACAATAAGTTTGTCCCAACCTACATGAGAAATCAATGCTCTGACCTAACTAAGGCAGGATACCTTCTTAAGCAACTATCCATCTTAGAATAAATTGATTTTCACGCAATCAAATTGTAATACGCGTACATTGATCTTGATATTGATATCATTCAAAAATTGTGTTGATATCTATATAGTACCATTAATATGATAATTCCAAGTCACTTGCTTATATCATGTCTTACACAATAAAAAGGACTCAAAGATATATATGAGTTTTACAAATGAAAAATTGACCTTATCAATTTTCGGCATGTCATTTTCTTTCTATACTTTCACACAAAAAAGATCCATATAAATCAAGATGTGCAAAATTTAGAGACGATGCAATAGTAGATTTCTAATTGAAAAATACTTGCACGTCTTTTTTTAAAAAGTTGAATCCTAACAAACAATAAATAGATACAAATACATATTCAATCAAACTCCTACATGACATACCCTTACACAGTTACACTACCATCTCATCCACTTTTAAAATCCTGACTCCGAACGCTGCAAATACTTTGTGGGCTGGCATTAAAATATTTTGGACTATTTTTATTTTTATTTTTATTTTCATTATTCATTTGCATATTCCAACGGAATGGCCATATTTCTTAGGTTAATTATGTGTAGGGGACGGTGCTAGGTTGGTGTAGAACATGATCTACAAGTTTTGATTGTTTAGTATACTTATTTGTCAATGTTTATTTGAACACTTTTTAGTCATGTGGTCATGAAAACTTGTAAAAAAAACATAAGCACATTGATACACTGTTGGGATCTATAGTTGTCTCTTAACTCAACAACATAAAATAAACACACTACGAAAAAAAATTACGAATTACATGTGAAATTGGTCAATTTATCGTTAATAACCCATAATTGATAAATTTATTTATTAAATATTCCTATTTTTAGAGACAGTATTTTGGAAGGAAGAGTAGCGGGTAGCTAGAGATTTTATATACTAAGTGAAACGATTATATTAAAAAATAATTAGTTATTACTATTGTTGACTAGTGGATTTTTATAAAATTATGTGTATTTAAATTGTAATTACAAACATTTCTTTTAAAGAAATATGAAGATAAATGATTTATCAATGTAGTACCATAAAATATTTCGATATAACTATGACCAACTGGTCCCTCCTCAAAAAATATGATTTATATCTACAAGTTATAAAAATTACCAAAAAATATATGTACGTTTTGTATTATTATTTTATTATGAACTTGTTCGGTTAAAAATAATCTAATAATTGATAACAATCAACCAAAAAAAAATAACAATAAAGGCAAAAGCAATACATTAATCACATATTCATATTTGTAATTGACTCAGAATGATGACCTATTAAAGACAAAATGTTCCTTTTTTTTTGCCACACTCTATATAGATGGCAGAAAGAAATAGTTATTAGTTATTCATGAAGTAATTTAGTAGATAAAATATTAGTTGAAATTATTAAATGATGGATATTTTTTATAAAATATAAAAAATTTGAGGTAATTTTTTAATTGTTTTCAAATTTTTAAATATTAGAACTTAGTTCAAATGCTAACTTTTTCGTATTTGAAAACTTGTGATATTTGATAAATATATTTACAAGTAATAACAAATTATATACTCAAACACTATTTTTAAAATTTTTTCCAAATATATTTAGGACCAAACGGATCTAATAGTCAGCCGTTTATTCTAAATCAATTCAATGTACGTCTTATTCTGTTCATTGGTCAATTTGTGCTGATCTTTATAAACACATATTGTGATTGACACTATTCATCAATTTATATTCCCCTCATATCTTGAAAACCATTGTACTATGACACTATTATTAATATGTTGAGGAGGGGAGAGTTGAAACTTAACAACACCACAAATTAGTAAAGCAATATTCTAAAAAAAATATATACTTTGCATGTTATTTTAAATAAATCAAATCAAATAATAAACAAGAAATATTTTGGTTTTAAAATTATAAGTCAAAAATCATAAATTAGAAATTTTAAATTTTGATTTTTGACTTATTTTTATCATTTTATCTTAATGCCAGAAGTTTATAAACACTTTTTACATTTGTCCAAACATTCCAAAAATATTTAAAAATTATTTTAATTTTAGAATATTTAAAATAAGTTAAACCGAACAGATATTAACAATAACTTTAAAATAACTACTTTCTCTTGAAAAAACATTAGCAAGATAAATGATTAAATGGTGAAATCACCAATATAATTAGAAAATAGAAATAAAAAGATATTCTTAAATGCTACTTATTTTGTGGCTTAATTAAATTTCGAAAATAAAATTATTAGTTATTCTTTCGTTTATTCGTGGAGAGACTCAATTATCTTTTTAAAAAAAACATAATAACATGTCCCTATATCAAACAAGTTTTTATTTAGGTTTCTTGTACTATTATCATTCTTGTTCTAACAATATATTCGATGCACAAATTCAAACCTGATTTTATAATTAAAAATAATAAAAAATTATTCATCTCGTCAAATTCTTTAATGATAAAGCTATATGTATATACATAACATTATTACTAAACATATGTGAATCCGCCTATAGTCAGAGTTGGATCTATACTCACAAATGAGGTTGCACGTGCTTTTGTTAATTTCAAAAAAAATTGTGTATATATGTATTCATTCTAAGGTTTAAATGAACTAAAGTCCTTTTTTACTATTTTTATTTTAAACTTAGCTAGATAATATTAATGCACATAAAATTTATAAGTATAAATAAATAATATTGATGCACTCAAAATTTCAAATGTTAAATTTACCTCCTCTTATTTTATTATAAGAACAAGTGAGAAAAGAGTGACAAGCCACTAATCTTAATTTTTAAAAAAGGTGAACCACCCTCAATACTTATAAAGAAAAGGATTGAGGCAGATTGGTGGGATATTGAAAAAAGCAAAAGTTTGGAGATCTACTTTTTAGCTTTGCTTGCAAAAGTTCTAGTTTTGCATGTGCGCCATAATGCCTCTATTTTGACTTCTATCATCCCCTTTTCATAACCACTATCTATTTCAAAATTATAATTTCAACATTTTGTATTTATGATGAAAATTTTTAAGTATAATTTAAGTTCTGTATCAAAATATGAAATTCATATTTGTATTCGGTAAACAAGTGGTCTGAACACGTGTTAACAATTTTGATGGTGTAAAAAATTATAACAAAAAGTTTCTATAAATAACACGATAAATGATTTTAAAAAAAAAGTAAAATCAGTAAGATTTTGAGCACACGAGTATTAACTTATTCCAAGCATATGAAATTAATGGGCTAAAATAATTTCTTGAATTATGGGTGCCCACAATATGCTATTTAGTCCATTTTACTTGTATATACACTATTTTTTCGATAAAGAGTGTCCAATTGGATACCTTGATCACCATATAGGAAACAATTTTGTAACCAAGAGAAGGAGAGTTCGTGAACTAATCGAGCATGTGAAGAAAGTTAAGTTTATATCTCAAGAACATTGACCAAAACGACAGATATATTAGATCTTATAATACAAATAGTTAAAGTATGATAGAGGAATATTGATTGTCACCACTAACGACATTTTCTCGTGGACAACTTCCATTATGTATTGTACTTTAGAGTTTGAGCAAAGTTTTATTATTGACTTATGCTTTATTTTTTTAATCTATAAATAATTTTTTTGATACACTTGTTGATCATTTGTATCCCAACAAATACAAATATACAATAATAACACTTTTAGATTCTTATGCTCCAAATTTTCCTTGTTCATCAAAGTCTCTGTCTTACATTTGTTTGCTTTATTAGTATAACTTTGTTTTTATTATCTATTAAAATTGCAATATTCAATTTTTTATGATTAAACCTTAATTACGAATTACGTTAAGACTTTATATAAATTTAACTGTATCGTTTTACTGACAAACAATATTTATATTAGTTTTGTGTAGGAGTAGACCACACTATCTTTCATGCTTCTCTTGTTGTTGGGCATAAACAAGACAAACCTTAACAGCTACAAATATCACCTACCTTGTGAACATATAATCTAATTAATAACACTGTTATTATAGGCAATAATTGATTGACAATCTTCTCTTGGAACAGTTCAATGTAACCTAATCACTTATCTTAAATCCTTAACAATTTAATAATATGCTTGCTTAGTAATTAAAAATTTACCCATGTTGGTGGCTATATATGATTTCTTTTTCCTTTTGGTATTCCATTCGATGTTCGACTAAATTTAAATTGCATATCGTAGGATTAATTTTAAGATGATGCTTCCAACAAGATTAGCTTCATACCCATAATTCAAATATGAGATTTGAATTATCTGACGAAGATTAGCTTCATACCCATAATTCAAATATGAGATTTGAATTATCTGACGAAGAATGGAGAAATTCCATAATTACACCAGAATTCATGTTGTTTTGATATATATATATATATTTCATGTCAAACGAACACATGGCTTCTGTTAAAACTAATATATATTTCACCAATCATATTTTCTTATAACAATGTGTGTTAGGTACAAAAGAAAATGTGTTTCATAAAAAAATGTTTTTTCCAATAAGTGTTTTCCTAGAAAATAAATTGTTATTTTTTAAATATATTTTTAATCAACATATATAATATATTATCCTATGAATATTTATATACTCGTACAAACAGAAAGAGAGTGAAAGTGAGGTGAATAGAGGTGTTGGGGTTGGTTGATGAACCTCAATATTTAATTATATTTGGTGTCTAATACACATATTATAATGATATAATTAAAATTAAATTTATGTATTGCAGAATCTGTTTCTCAATTTGATACTTTCAACATAATATTATTCCATTTTCAAAAGATGAATTCAAAAATTTCTAAATTAGAAATTAAGAAATTTTAATCATGTATTGTAATGTCTTTATAAATTTGTGTTTGATCATACTTGGTGTACTCCTTTAAGGACTCAATTTTCCACACCTACTCATCCCCTATAAATTCTAAAGAGAGACAACATCATAAAATATGGTCTACTTTGTTATCAAAGATCTTTACTGCCTTTGAAAGATGTCACTTTTGGACTTCCACATCTCTTCTTTCTTGATGGAATAAAAAGTTGTTAAAATATGACATTTTGGCATTCTAGCTTTTTAAATCATTTCCAAACAGTGACATTATATCAACATTAAATTAATTATAATAACCTAATTTATACAGTAATACCCAAATGTAACATCTCGAAAAAAGTGAATAAAAGAAATCATTTTTCTTCAATCTAAAGATACATATTCTTATCACCATCATTACACCTCGTGAGGAAGCCACTTTATTTGTAAGGAACTTATAATCATCTTCAAATGGATCTTAATTAGGTCATGTTCTCTTAATCATTTGATTTAAGAGTTAATTTCCATATCAAGGTTTGTTTCCTCTGAAAGTAACCTAACCTCATGGATAATAATATGCTCTAAATCTAATCATAGGGCTAACACTAGATTTGGAACTACTCTTTTGAAATCAAAGAGTTTCATAGACTAGCCTACTACATGATATTGTTAGTGAGGTGGGTCTAAAACGAGTTCTGCAAGTTCAAGAACCCACATTACTTTCAACTCAAAATACGTAAATCAAAATTTGCACATATAGTAAAATTATACTTATTTTGAATTTACTGAGTCTAATTCTAGATCTGCCTCTTGTTATCAATTTTTATGCCCTTCACTACTATTCCAATTAGCCTTTCTCGTTTTTTATAAAAAAAATTCTTACTTGACTTCCGATAGCTCTACTAATTCATATATCCACTTTGGTAGTAGAACGCCTATCAATAACGACTTCATATCCAAAACTTGAACTTGAAATTATCATTTGATCAAGAATGAAGGAATACTTAGTGCTCACTGTGAGCCTTTATGTTAGTTAGTAAAGCCATAGTTGTAATCCATTAATGAAGAAGAAAATAAGGCAAAGTAAGTCTAAAATATGATACAAAGATGGAGTGAAAAACTAGTACAAGAAGACAAAAAAGTAATCACTCAAATTTTGAAGTGTTTAACATTGATGATGCTCTAATGAAATGTTACATGATCATATAAGTAAGCCCCTAGCAATAGCTTGATTCATTTTAAAACTAGTAGTTCCATAGACAGGTAAACCATCTCTATTTGCATGAACATGACCAATCATGCTTATGTTTTCAAGTTCAAAAAGATCAGAACTTGCACAACTCCTACCATCATCTTCATCTTCGTCTTGGTAAAATCCTCTGTATTGATGCTTTGGTTCTTCATTCCTGTATATGCTTTTGTGACCACATGGTTGACTATCTTCATCAACAATTACAGTAACAGGGCAAAATCTCACTGATCTTTTCGATTTATTACTTATCGAAGTCGAGGAAGGGGTTTTGTTTAAGCAAGATGATGTTGTCATAGTAGTTGAATCATTCACTGATCTTGATTTCCTGACTGAACTCCAGTCCTCTTGATGGTTTTTCTTGATGTTTTTCGAATTGAATATCGAATTTAGAAAGTTTGCTATTTTCCCACCTGGTGAAATAGGTTGTTTCACCATCTTCAAGGCTCTTGATTTTGTCCTCATGAACCTTCCTCCTCCTTCACATTTTGGAGTTTTAGTCTCTGTAGAGAATGTAACAACCCTGTCTGGTCTTCGGACTTGTGTTGTTGTTTTTGGCAATGTATTGATGGATCTTGACTCTGTTTCTGAAGATGAAAACATGCTTGACTCTGCTGATGAAGATGAATCTGAACTGAAGTGTCCTGAACTTTGACTATATTTGTAACTTTCCATCCATTTCTCAATCAATATTGCACGTCGAAGGCTTACAATTTCTTCTTCCTTGTTGTTGCTCTTTCTATTTGGGACTTGTTGATGTTTTTCTTCTTCTTCTTTGGATTCGTCAATTGAATGATAAATAGATTCCAATAAAGAGGAAGAAAACGATGGCGTCTTACGCCTTTGTTGAACTCGTATTATTGGCTTTTCCCAAGAAGACATTTTCTTTTCGTTTTTCTCTCTTCTCTGAGAAAGAGCCAAAATGTGGTGAGGGGAAATGGGGACTTGTTGGTTGATGCAACTGACTACCAAGTAAGGCGATGCATTTATATAAATAAAAATTAGGGAATCTGATAAGCACTTATTCATTCTTAATTACAGGTTAGCGTTTTACATTTGGATTTAGTCAAGTAATTATTTTTTTAATCCTTTCCTTAAATATAGAGGCATCTTTATTAGAAAACATTTTATTTAATATAAGACTTTTCGATGTAAATTTGAATTTAATAAAGCAATATTGATAGATACCAAACAAAAACAACCGGCCAAAAAGAAAGTAAGTTGAGGGCGCGCGTGCGTGTGATTCTGCCAGAATGGCTAAGCAAATGCTGTTCAGTTTTCTTTTTATTACTGTCACTGTCTACATCTGCCTATTATTATTATTTACATAAACTGCAAGAAGAGTTGATTACTTAATATTCAAGTACTTGTTTGTCTAGAGACTTATTATTACTATTATTTGAGAAGCACTTGTATCTCCTACTAGGTGTAGGGGTGGAATATAAATGAGCATAGTACACTACTTCCACCAGCAGTATCATGACATACCACACGTTTTGTTTTCACCAATTATATTAGAAATGAATAAAGTAGTAGATATAATGTAAAAAAAATACACTTGGTTGAACTACAAGTCATGTTTGACATGTTACGCTCAGTGTTATTAAAGGCGAAACACAAATTTGTGGAGGCTTTTAGGCACAAATAAAGCTTTAACAGAAAAAGACGCAAAGAGAGAAAAGAACAAAATATATATATATATTTAATCCAAGACTAATAATTATAAACATGAATGAAAAATATATGATCAAAAAAATTGAAAAAAAATCATAATAAAGTAAAATATGAGTTATTTTACTTCACTTCTTCATAAGAGGCTCATTGGCAAGGAAATATTTGTCTTAGAACTTTGATGAAGACAGTAAAGTGCACATAAAGCGAAGCAAAACACTCAACACGTTTTGAACCTCACTTCAGGGTTTAAGCACACCTTTGATAACACTGATTGCAATACACCCGCAAGGAGGAAAAGCCAAAAAGGGTAGAGAGGGATTGTTGATGATAGACTAATTTATGATACTATAGAGTTATACGCATCATTCATTTAGATATTTTTATTAATGACCTTTGTTCCTATTAGACACTTCACAAAATGACAATCAATTTAAAACATATTTTACTTTAAAAATTGATTTAAAAATATGTTCTACCGTCCCCACCGTCTTCCCACTCATCCGCCTCTTTTTTCTTACAGTTTCAAATGCTAGAAAACTTGGAACGTACTAGTTCCAGTTGAGATGTATACATTAATTATGTGAAAACGCCAAATTTCAACTAAACCAACCAAAAAGAAACTAGAAAGCATGGTATGTTTCTTGGGAAAAAGGTAGAGAAGTGGGTCCATGCTCACCCTAATAACAAAGCAGTGCACCAACTAACGCAATACGGAATTTTTCAATGTTCAAAAGAAATGAAATCAAAAACAAAAAGAGCCTTTATTGCAGTTTCACACACATCACAATGGTGCATCAGTCCAGGCGAAATTTGGACTTGGGAAAAATGAGCCATATAATTGAGCAGAGATCAATGTAAGCACAAATACGCAATTGTCACGTTTTAGCCTTTCAATAGACCACTCTTTTATCACTGATCAATTCTAGATTATTCCATCCCCATGCAATATAGAATGCACCTCATTTGGCTCCTTTGCATGTCAATCTTTCAACATCAACTAACTGGTACAAATCTCCCCGCCTTTGTTTTTGAAATGGAAGGTATGTTCTGCACATCGAAATAGGACTTTGAGCATATAAATGGCCCAGAAGAAGATTAACCATAACTTAGAAATGAGCTCTAAACATGATCGAAGGGTTGTGACTGAGAACTGTTTATATTGCTCCTCCATCATCCAAGAGAAGGAGGAAGGACACATTAACCATAAAATAAATCATTTTAGATAACAAATATTCAAATAAAATGCAGCAAACCAAATCACAAACAACTGAACATATACATACAATGTGAATACATATTCAATCTAAAACTAAGCTATAGGAGGAACTCACCTTCTCTGCTCAATTACTGAATAGTCAATCTCTGCTACTAGTGTAGTCTCCTCATGTTCTGTTGTCATAAGCACTTCTCCAAACTGCAAGATTGAGTTTCTTTAGATTCCTTTTTTTGGGGTCTGTGGGTTAAGCATAAGATATTACGCGACACTTGAAGTCACTTCTACAAAACATGAATGTTTCCAATATTTCTTTTCCACCATTAATCAGCTCGTTAATAAATGGTTTGAGATCCTTCTTGTTTCTTATTTAAAGTGACGCGAGGAACATGTTAACTAAAAGATCTTTGTAACAAGCCACATCAGACATTAAAATACTTACCGGTCCAACAAGAGTAGAGTGTCCCCAAGCTACATAACTAGAACCACCATCTCTGGCAGGAGAACAAGTTGCTACATACAACTGACAGGAATATGTGCAAATAGATAAGATAGATATTCAGAGTAGTAAATACAATCAGCGAGGCGCTAGCCATGAGATCCAGAAGAAAATTGTGCTCAATTCAGAAATTTAAGTTTTGTACGGACAGTAATAAAAGTGCTACATTTAAATTGATACTAAGAAGAAGTAGAGTAATACTATTATACATTGATATGATATACATGATTCCTAGTGTCCACTATACATGAAAAGAGAAGAGGAAAAAGATAAAGCAATTTGACATCAAAGAAGCACCGCTTAGGCTCATCTAACAAGGCAAGTAACTGATCTTCACTTTTGGAAAACTAACATAATGGAAAGGAAAATACAGTAACACACAAGAGTATAATGGAGCATATAGGTATCAGTGTTGTACCTGGCAATCAGCAGCCCTGCAGGACAAGTAACATAGATGTTACTAGTTATTCTTTATGTGCATGTATAGTCAATAAATTATACAGACTTCATTAAAGCTTGACTGCAATGTATAGGAACGAAAATGTAAGCAAACAAGTCTTCTAGGATGAAAGTTAAGAGTGTCTCCGAATTTCAATACATCAAGAAGGAGCCAAAGTTTTTTAATAGGACTAGTCCCTCCCTCCGACCCAAATTCAATAAATTTATCTTGCCCTTATAGAGATGAGTAATTTCCAACCTGAAACCTAAGTATATTAGTCAGTATTTCAAAAGTAAAATAAAGGAGTGACAAACTATAAAAGAAAAAGTAGCACAATTTTTGGCATCTAAAAAGTATTAAAGAAACATAAAAGACAATGGGATGAAGAATAAAACTAGTAAATCCTAACATAAACTCATACAAACTTGCAAATCAATATACATCCATCAATTTCCACAGCCTAGTCTAGTACAAAATCACTATAGCATGTGCTGTAAATGTTCTCCATGATATCAAGTAGATCACATGGTCAGCAATAACCATCAGTAACAATTTGTTGAAAGGTGTGAAGTACACTCTTAAATCACAAGACACCCTTGATTTTTCCACTATTGGGGGAATCAAGAAAAAGTGGTTTATAAGTATGACTTCGTGATTTGATTAATTTTCTCTTCACTAAGACATATAAACAAACAAACAATAAAGAATGTGAAATGATGAATGTCCCGCTTGGATTTCATTTCTCTAGAATTTCAGCTGGTACTTACATATTTGGTATCTAAACAGAATCACTGGGTATGTTGTTGTTGGTTCCTAAACAGAATCCTAGAAACTAAGATGATTCTCAATATTTGACAATTCCTCTTGTGGTTAAGAAGGCTTTACCATCAAAAGAAAAGATCATAAAGATAGCCCCCTATGGTATTTTGTAACAAATAGTAACACACTAGCACAGGTTATAAGGACTCAGCGTTTATTACATGATAGAATAAACCAACACATAGTCACTTGTGTAGTACTGTAGTACTAAACTCATCACTACCTCGCCCGTTGCAACAATTCCCAATGCAGCGGACCGGTGGTCATGTTAAAGGCACCAGGATAACAAAGCAGATGAGCACCTAACATGCAGGAAAAAACAGTAGTTAATTGAAAGTAGCTCATCACGACAGGTTAAATCAGACATAAAATAGCCTATGTGGTCATGTTAAAGGCACCAGAACCACGAAGCAGATGAGCACCTAACATAAAGGAAAAAGCAGTAGTTAATTGAAGAGTCTGGAACCTAAATAAGCCACAAAAAGATAAAAGTGACCAAAATAAGCCACTATTTTAGAAAGTAACTAACATAGGCTTAGTGGAAGAAAAAATTTCACTTAATCCAATATTCTAAATGTTCTCCGTAGTCCCATAACGTGTATATTTTAATATATAACGGAACTATTTCTTACACCTTGTAAAATGAAAGTATTTCTTACACTTTGTAAAGTGTAAGTTTTTCTTACACTTTATAAAGTGAAACTTTTTCTTAACACTATAAAGCGGAAGAAAAAATTATGTTTTTACAAAGAGAAATATTTTTCACGTTTTGAAGCTTTTGCAGTGTTTTTCATACAATTATATTGATTTGACATATTATAAAAACAGAAAACATTATTACATTATGCATTTTTATTTTTTAATTCTGGAAACTCCTCCAAGCTCTATTTAAAGATATTCAAAGATAGCACCTTCAACATTTTTAGTCTTCTATCTTTTTTCATTTCAATCACAAAAAAATGTCTACCCCAAAAGTTAGAGTTTTGATTTATTGGGATGTTGAAATTATACAAGAGAGAAATGTCATTTATTATAATTGTCCTCCCAAACACAATGCTAAATATTCAATTAATGTTCAATATCATAAATTTCTTTCATCAATTTATAAAAGAATGGGGTATAAATAGTAGTGATTATAATTATTATAGTCGAAAAATACCCTACTTCATTTTTATCACAAGGACAAGTAAATTTTGGAGAGTGGATTATTTATAATGACGATCGTTGACCGACTTTTTGAGGGTTCCAAATGACTACATAGATCAAATCAAGTTAACAATACTTGAAATCTATGTTAGAAAGTATCCTAAGACTAGCCAACAACGCTCTCCTTTATCGGTCGATGTCCATCCCCGATTAGAAAAATCGTAATAGCGTTGATGAATTTACGATAACTCAATCTACTGATTTTTCTAACATGACTCATTATCAAAATATTCTTACCAGACGATATGATTTTGATTTGAATGAAACTATCAATGAAAGTGACTAGTAATGCTCAATAATTATATTTCGATTATAATTTGTCGATTTTATCTATTATCTATTGATTTATATGATTTATTATTTTTATTTTATTATATATTTTGTAGCGGATTTACCTCACCAAGATAGGAATATTGCTCCAAGTTATGGACTAGATACTTATTTTGGTCAATTCTCACACTTTGATAATATTATATAGGCGAAATGGTCTAATGGACCCTTATACTTGTATTAGTTTGTATTCTGGACCATACTACTTAATCTTTTGCTAATTAAACCCTTAGACTCAATTAAAACAAGACTTTTAAGGCCCTCCAACCATGTGTCTAACTCACTCTTCTTTACATAAATGACATGTCATATTCACGTCAGATATATTAATGTCATGTCATAAATATTTCATAACTATTTTTTAAAAATTATTAATCAAAATTATTTAATAAAAGGTAAAATAATAAAATTTTAATTTATACTTTAGAGTAATATTGCACCATTTTTTGTTCAACTTTTTCGTCAACTTCATTACTCCGATTTCATGTTTTGCATTTTCATATGTTTTTATGTGTTTTGTTTGATTTATTGATGTGTTTCTTTAATGAGAGGAAACAGTGGTGAAGATCTTTGTGAGCTATAATGGACAAAATGAGCCAATTTCCCCATTTCACGACCAAAATCTGTGGAGACAACCATCACTACCTTCGTCACCATTTTTGCCAACGAAATTTATACACTCTTTCCCTCACCTATCTAATCTCCACCGCACATCATCACCATTTTCTTTTCCTCCTCCAACCTCCACAAAGTCAACAGCCTAACACCAGAAAAACCTTTTAATTCGCTGCCATGACCTCGCACCCTCACCCACCTCATTCTCCTCTACATTGACCAGTGTCGCTTCTCTCTCTTACTCTACTATGAAACAATGGTCACCGGTGTGCACCACCAACACCGCTTCTCTCTCTCACTCCACAGCGATTTAGTTCTCCGATGAGTACCACGAACGCTCTTTCTCTCTCCGCGGTGAATTCGCCTCTCATGGCGACGTCCAAGTCACCATCCTCACTACCCACCACAATGCCTCCCTCTTCTGATCTTCTATTAACAATGACGACGTATGGGAAAACTATTCCGTAATTTCTATAGAGACACTTAGTTTCCCATCAACTGAAGTTGGGTTGCTTGAAGGAATCGAGAACTTCAGTTCTGCCTCTTCACTTGAAATCGGGGGCAAAATATTTTGCGGCATTTATCTTCTACAGAAACCACTGGAAGATAAAATTCGTGAAATCCATCCTGATTGTATCTTCTGTGATATGTATTTCACATAGACTATCGATATTGCACTGGAGCTTAACATCCCAGGTTATTGTTCAACCAATCCAGCTACATGTACAATTCTATTTTATACCCAGGATCTGGTAAATTGATATTAATATATTCTGAAGAAGGAAAAAGGTTGGGTTTGGGATAAAAATGGCTGAACAACATTCTGAAGAAGGAAAAAAATAGGTTGGATTTGAGATGAAAATGGTGGGTGAAGAAGAAAGGAATTTTTAATTAATTGTCTTTTAAAAAATTATTTCTTTTATAATTTTAACTTTTTTTAACCCAAAAATGTCATTCACTCGCCTTAAGAGTGTGTACTTAAACACTTTTGCCAACTCAGACATTCTAATGCCACATAAGCCTGGTAGATTGTCAGAGCGATTTGTTAAATTGATTTCTATTGAGTTTAAGGGCTCAATTGTCAAATGATTACGTAGGAGGGTCCATAATACAAACCGGTACAAGTATAAGGGTTCACCAGACCATTTTACCTATTATATATATAGCACATGTTGAAGATGCTATGTTTAAATGTCCTTAAATAGAGCTTGGAGGAATTTTCAGGATTAAAAATAAAATACATAATGTAATAAATTTTCTATTTTTATGATATGTCAAATCAATATAATTGTATGAAAAACACTGCAAAAGCTTCATAAAGCTTCAAAACGTGAACATTTCTCTTTGTAAAACATAATTTTCTCTTCCACTTTATAAAGTTTAAGAAAAAGTTTCACTTTACAAAGTGTACAGAAAAATTTACATTTTATAAAGTGTAATAAATACTTCCGTTATATATTAAAATGTGTGTTATGAGACTAACGGAAAATGTTTAGAATATTGGATAAAGTGGAGTTTTTTCTTCCACTAAGCCTATTTTAGTTACTTCCTACAATAATGGCTTATTTTGGCCACTTTTATCTTTTTGTGGCTTACTTAGGTTCCGGACTCTTAATTGAAAGTAGCTCATAACCGCATGTTAAATCATACATAAAATAGCCTATTTACTTCCATTTGCAAAATCTAGATGAGACGGAATACAATTCGTCTGCATCACGAATAAATTGTGTGCATGGTAAGTCCATTTATGAGGTAGAGAATATGAAAAGCCACATTCTGCATAGTATTTTCTGTCTTTAACTTGCCAAAGCTTCCATATCCGATTACAAAACTTACAATCTTCCAATATCTCAGAAGTGAAGAATTCAACTTGGTGGTCTCGAAAAGCTCAGAAGAAAAGGAGAAGGCTGAAAGGGTAGGTCTTCTGGATGAACATTACATAACTGAGAGAGTAACTACCATGCACATAGAGAAGATATGGAAGTTAAAAATATTTATAGTAGACAAATAGAGAAGTAAACCTCTTGCAGCATAGATAGCCGCCAGTTCTTGGAAGCGAATATCATAGCATATACCAATACCAATGCGTCCAACCTCTGCATATGGAATCCACTAGTTACTTACAGTAGCTCCTCTACTGAATGGCTGCAAGTACTTCGGTATAAGATTATAGAAATCTTAAGTACATCTTCATCAACTAATTTCAGGAGAAAAGAAAATGTTGGCAATATGCTGTGCATCTTTCCAAGTAAATAGATACAGCTAAAAAGATATCTTCAAATTTCAAAAGGCGGATACCAGTAAAATATGATAAAATAGCATAGGCTCGTTACTTTTATTTTTTTGATCAAGTACATAATATGTTGGTTACTAGATTGAGACTCACCATCAGACTTGGAAAAAAAAAGATTGCAACTTTCCTCCTACGTCAGAATACCTCAAACTTTATATTTGAACAAGTCAAACAAGGACATAATGAATTTGTCGCCACAAATTTTATATAGCATGACAATGTACATCTTAAATCAGTATAAAGCTTGTCAAACCTGTGTCTACAATAGTAGGTCTCTCTCCAGCTGTTAGGGTCCTTGATTCTTTAAAAGTCATCTTTCCTGGAATGTCAATGTCAAAGAGATGTATCTGCAAAAGCATTGTTTTCAAACTGAATAAGTTAAGGCACAAAGCTTAAGAATCCCAAACATGCAATTAAATAAATTTATGATAAATAGTAGGATACAATGAACATAGTTGGTCTGCAAACCCATGTCATAAATATTATTTTTTCTTAAGAGTATTTTTCTTATAACTCTTTCCAAATGAGAAAGAAATATGCAGACCTTCCTATGCTTGGCCAAAAGCTTTCCATCTTTGCCAAAAACACAACAACTGTTATATAATTTGTCACCGCTGCGTTCAGGTATAGAGCCACCAATAATTGTAATCTTTCGACTCCGAGAAACTTCAGATAACATTCTAGTTGAAGGAGATGCATCTCCGCCAGCATCAATGTCCTCTGCATATACTGGAAAACTATCATTGGAATATGGACTATTCCATATTTCCTGTCATAGCAGGAAGCAATTGAGTTAATTTAAGCCTCACTTAAAAACAAGAAGCGAAGAGTAAAAAGAGATACTAATGGAAGCAAGCTAGTGAATGTAAGCAAAATTAAGACAGAATGCAAGCATCGCATCGCGAGTTAGACGATGTCAAAGAAACATCATAGAACTCTCTCAGTGACTCAAATACAAAGGGATGCATCCAAGTTCATCTAAAATAACCAACAAAACACAGGACAATCGACAATTAAGAATTTATACACATTCAGCAAGTAAATTAATAATTTAGTTCAGACATGAATTATAGGCCCATTTTCTAATGTAAGGACAAAGAACAAAGAAATAGTAAATGTAGAAAAGTTTAATGATGGAGACAGATTCTATTTCTGATGCTTTCATATTTTTTTTGAGAAAGGTAACATTTACTTCTATATATCCACAGGTATACTACATCAAAGTGTAGTTCCCCACCAAAAATGTGTACTTACATCAGCCTTAATATCTTCTAGTTACAGCCAGTCAATAACATTAAAAACATCTTCAGAATTTTCTATTACTACTTGCTTACACCAAAAATAATAAAGACCTAGGCAGTTTATCTTTATCTTCTGAATATTGTTGTTCTTTCCTTCAAAACATCTTTGATTCCTTTAATTCCAAATTGTCCACCAGATGCATGCTGGGACAATCCTCCATCTCTCCTCCTCTTTTTCTGCATTTCCATCATTGTTTTAGCATTTTAGAACTTGTGTGATTCTCCCTGGTTTTGTCCACTTGATCTTCCTTTTGTGAATGAACATCTGCCATAATTGATCTATCCATTTGCAGTGTAAAAAGAGATGGTTTACTGTCTCCACCTGTTAAATAGACCTCTAGCTGCCCCCACTTCCCACCAAGTATCTTCCCTTTCAACTCTGTCATTTGGGGCGTAAACTCCTGTTAGGTGCCATTTAAAATCCTGGTTTTTGCCATAGAAACAACATGAAACTGAGTATGCTCCCATACTACTTACTTCCCCTTTCCATATTCTTTTATCCCACATAATTAGTATGCCTCCCCTGGTCCCACTAGCTTCTAGTTGCACATAAACTTCCCATCTACTATCCCAAATTTCTTTAACTATGTTTGCAATTCCCGTCTCCAGTTTTGTCTCTTGAAAACACACAACATCTGCTTTCCAGATTCTTGACATATTCCTGATCATACACCTTTTCTTCCCACAATGCAGTCTCCTCACGTTCCAGGAAACAATGTTTAAATTCATTGATTCATGATGGAAAAATATCCCCCTTTACTTCTAGAGCCATTGCTGTGAAACTTAGAATCTAGTTGCAGGTTTTTTAGTTCCAATTGCCCTTTCTTCTTGCATGTTGGTTGTTCACTCTGTTTCCCCTTTCTCGCTTATTAGTGTCAATTTTCATCAATAATTCCTTTGCCCTCTCCTCACATCCTCACCCCAAATTTCGAGCACAATTTGATTATATTTCGTTGTATCCATTCTGAGGTGCTCAGTGTGTTGTAGTCTTCCTCTGGGAATTGGATGCCCAGTGGGATAACATCCTCGGCTCCTCCATTTGTATTCTCCTCTGCCAATGCTTATACCATTATCGCTGTACTTTTCTCTCCCAGTTCTTCCTTATTTTTTCCAGTCATGTCTACCATATGTCTTGCAACTTCCAATTCCCTTTCGTCCCTATTCATGATCTTATCTAATTTTGAGCTTTATTTTCCTTCCTTTGATTCGCTGTTATCTCAATGTTAAAAATGTCTTCTGAATGGATTTGTAAAGCTTGGGCTCTAGCCTTTTCTCAAGCAATTGGGTCCAAAAGAATTGGGGCCAAATTTGGGCCCAGTTTCCTTTGACCTTTTTTTTTTGTCTGTTATAACCATTATATTCTCCCCTTTTAAATCTGCCACTCGCATGAGAGACCTCTCACTGGAAGACCCCACGTGCCCATCCACCTTTTTAGTTGCTATTACCTCTTTTGTTATCTGCAAAAGCTGATCTTGGTTATTGACTGCTGAGTATTTTCATTCTCCTCTCTCCTCTTCTCTGAGAATTTCACGATGACTGGAGCTTCACACCACACCGAAATGGTGTAAGTGAAATCATAGCAGATTATTTTTACTTCTCTGGGAATCCGTTCGCCGTCACCTTGTACTTTTATTCTAGCCCAATGAAGATGATTTTTGAGAGAGGTCTCCTTCTCCGTCTCGATATAGCCTCCACATAGGTTACCGATCTCTTTGAAAACCTTCTGCGACCATCCATACCCAATCTCTCCTTACCTCTGCCGGCCAGCAGCCAGTTGTTGGTTTCCACCATTCAAAATCTAACTTCATCTTCTTCTAGGCACATTGGCCTGTTATGACATGCTCTGCTGCTAGTCTTGACGGTAGTTCAAACATAAAATGGCCATCGTTCATGGCATACACTTTGACTTTTATCTCCAACTTCCAAGAGTTACAGGCCCATCTTCTAACATCGTTCAAGTTAGGGTTTTCATTTGTTTGGCATTGGAATTTCCCTACTAAGCATCTGTTCAAGAGGTCCTTTTCTGATTGCGATTTGCCTCCTGTGATTCTTACTCTGTTTATTGTGCTTAGTATATCTTCCTTCTATGTTGCCTCCGTCACCCATCTGTCACGGAAGAGAACTTCTTTGTAGGACCTGTGGAATTGTTTGTTGTCATTTACTGTTAACCCCTGTGTTTCTTTTGGTTCATAAATAAACCCAGCAATCCTGTGAGCTATATTTCGCAGACCTCCTTTGAATGTAGATTCTGGAGTAATTATGACTGATTTTTTTTGACCTTGTAATGCTATAAAACTGATGTATCTCCCGCTACTATTGTATTTGAGAGTGCAGTAGAAGTCTGCAAAGTGGTCCTTCATGTTCCACCTCTTAACTGTCCTCCCCTGCACTTTGGACGCTTCAATAAATACTGTAACTAACCATTTCAATACTTTAATGCTAATTTCCACTCTTCTCATCCAACGTCGGCTGCGTTTTGCCCATACAAACCAACTCCCAACTTTGTCTTTACATCTCGTAATGTCGTAGGACTTGAAACCTACGTTGTAAAAGATGTTATCTTCCCCCTATTGGATGTGTTCCAGCGAGCTTGATCCACTTATCTGAAACCTAAAGGTAAAAAACTTTAAACTAAAAGTTGACAAGACTTGATATATGTGCCTGAGAGCATTCTAAACCTTTTGATTTTTTATATCAATCTGCTTTCATATTTTGAAATGCCTAAACCCATAATTTAGTTCAGACAAATTATAGGCCCATTATTCGTGGAATTCTAATACCAATTAACTCAGTCTCTCATAAACCACGTACGTCACAGTGATGAATCTTGGTAAATAACAGATAAAATGTATATACCCTATTATAACAAAATTTGTCTCCACCTTTATGGAGTCCAGAGAGACGATTGCATTGAAAAAATTCAGCCATAATTTTCAGAAAATAAAAGGATCTTACAGGGAGAAGAATAAGTTGAGCACCCTTGTCTGCAGCATCTTCTATTGCCCTCTGAGCATGAACAATATTTCTCTCCTTGTCGGTAGTTACAGATAACTGGCAAAGAGCAATCTTGAACTGATGCACAAAAAAACGTTATGACATCACAAAGTAGATCTAGACCACAGAGAGATAAACATGAAACCAAAAGTTAGGAAGTTACACAATCTTTTTAAGCTTAATAACCTATAGCACAGAAAAGACAACTTATTACAGGAACCTAAGTTGTTCAGACTCAGGTGCTGGTGTCCAATACAGGTGTGAATCTAGAGGTCGGCTTCACTATATAAATTTTATGAATTAGGGTACGGTTCGAGGTACAAATACAGGTGGGGGGATTCGGCTAAAACTAATTCAAATATCTAAAAATAGAGTTATATGTCGAGATTACAAAAATTTACAAGCTATTATGAGGTAAAAATATTGAACAAAAGGAGAATCTCAAAATATGATATAAGGAAAAAGGACTGAAATAGAATTTCATATATACTAAGTACTCCATTTTTACTTCAATTTCACCTTAGCTTTTGTTATTAATACAAAACTCACTACATCTACTCCAAATTTCTCCACTTATTTTGATCAAAGTATCCAAAATCAGTTGACCAAATGCAGTACGGATCTCACACCATGTCGTATCAACCTGGGTGCGGTATCGAAAGTGAAGAGTTCGATCAACTTAGGTAGGGACCATTGGGTTATTAAAAAGGTAAGGTCAAGTGAAAAAGTTAAGCAACCTCAACTTATTCACAAGCAAATGAAAGGAAAGTGAGAAAAGACACAGAGAATAATAAATACTCTATGTTTATATATAATTAAACCATTAATCTTTTGATATATGGTCAGGAAAAAGAAGACATTTCTAAAGCTTTATGAGTCCTTAAACTTTCTCCTCCTTTTGACTATATACATACAAGCAAACTTCACATAATGCTAACCAATTCGAATATTTATATAGAAATGCAAAAGAAAATGATCGAATTATAATCAAGTAAATAGAAATGCAAAAGGAAAAGTGAGGAAGTTGCCTTGGTGACGGGAGGAGCAGGCAAAGGAAGCTCTACAGGAACCCTAGCTTCCTCAGGCTTGAAGGAAGATTCCATAGTTGCAGAAACCAAAAATTTGGGGAAGTTTCTGTTATAATTGTGGGAGGAGGTGCGACCAATAACAAAACTAGAGATAAATGTGGAAGTGAGAGAGGGGTTTGAAGTGGGAAGGAGATTCCGGTGGCATAATCTTGTGATCCCTATGGCCTCCATTTTCAGATCTCTGCCTCTTAGTTGTTTTACGGAAGCCCACCTTCTATTTTCTTGACTTTTTCTTTTGCTTCTTTTGTCAGCAACAAGTTATTTTTCAATAATTCATTTTGTGAAATTATTATAACATGGATATGAGATTATTTATATTATTTTATTACTAAAGTATAAATGATAAAGATAAATAATTTCAGAGTTGTTTAGTGCCTCTTTAGGATTAAAGTTTGCTTGAATTATTATATATTATACCTCATGCCAAATAATTTATTTCAATACTCTTTGAATAATTAGTAAGGGCAAATTTCGCAAAGTGATGCTTCGATCATTTGTATTAAGAAAAATTTTCAAAACAACAACATTTTAGCATTAATAACACCTCTTAGCTACATTTTTAATATTTATTAAAAATACTATATTTAAGTTTGTTATTAGGCTGATTTTAAAAAAAAAAAATCTTTGCTTTAACTTGATAAAATACAACTAAGAAATAACAAATTGGAGAAAATTAGGAAAGAGAATCTTACAAATTAGGTATATATTATTAAAAATTTTCGGTACATACGTTAGAGAGATTAGGAGACCAAAAAAGGGTGCTTCTCTCCCTTCTTCCTCAACTCCATTAACGATTTTCAATTCTCCAATGATAATCCTCCTTCTTCGTAAAAGTCAATTCAATTGGTCATCGTTTTTATTGGAAGAAAGGAAATTGATATTAGTGAAAAATATTTTTGAATTAAAAACTGAATCAGTTGAAAATGATTGACGAGAAAAAATTCTTTATTTGGCACACAATTCCAATTTGACAGTTATAATCGATTAGATATTGAAAAACTCGTAACTTTGGTACAATTTGATTTGAATACAACAATTGATTTTGGTTCAAAAATTAAATGGTCTCAGTGGATTAGAATTTTTGAAAGATAATTGTTTGGACTACAAAATAAATTTGAATACAATTAAAATATTGTGATTAAAAGCTGTGAGTTTTGAAATACAAATTGTGACAATTACTGTTATTGAAAAAATTGCAAATTTTGATTGAAGACATTAAAGCTTCAAATGAGAGATTGAGTGAATGTTTTTGAATAATTTTTCATGTTAGTTGCTTGGAATACAAAAAGCTAGGGATTAAGGCTAGGGCCAAAGTTTCATCAGTAAAGCATATTTCAAGATTGTAAAGAAGTATTCTAAGAAGAGCTTTGAAAAAGTATATTTTGCATTAAAATGACAACACAAACAGTTTCTTAAAGGAAGTATGTTAAATATTAAAGAGCGCATATCTCTGATTTGAGAAAGCATAGTCAAGTTTTTAAAGTTTAGTTCTGAATCACTATTATTGAGCATAGGTCAAAGTATCACATTTTCAAAAAGAAAACAAATCCTAAAGTGGGACATCATATTCAATTATTGAGTTAGCTTAGGGTTTAGATTATTCAAACCTCAAAACTACGCCATCAACATACGATATGACTATGATCATATCATTGTCATTAATCCTAACAACGGATAAGATGAATCTTACAACGTGAACAAAAATTTTATCACCATGAAACTCACCTCATGATTATCGGTTAGAGAAACTTTCAAGAAAATTAAAATATGTTATTTCCAACATTCGTTATTATTGTATACAAATTCTCAGTTGTAAATCTTAGTTATTAAAGTACATGCATGCTCAATTGACTATTTTACAATTTATCTTCAGATTTAGAGGGAGTTTGAATTGACTTAAAAATTAATTAAATCTACTTTTAAGTCAGTTTTTGACTTCTGAAACTATTTGACTAATATAATATAACTTAACATAAGTAAAAAAGAATGACTTAAAATAAATTAGAAAGTGTTTGACAAGGTTAAAACTTACTTAAAATAAGTCAAAATCAAAAATAGGTCTCCCTTTACTTTTGATTTTTTTGACTTAAAAGTAATTTCAGTTTGACTTTTTATATTTGACTTAAAAATCTGCTTTTTTTAGAGACCTACTTTTTTATTACTTAAAAATCATTTCAGTTTAACTTAAAAGCTACTTCCTCTGTCCCTTTTTACTTGTCCACTTTTGAATTGACACACCTATTAAGAAAATAATCAATGACGTAGTGAGTTTATAATTTTACCTCTATTAATTATGAAGTGGGTGAAAAGTTCTATATTTTTAAAAGTAATTAGTCATTTAATTGTGGGTATAATAGGTAAAAAAATCGTTCTTTCTTGATTTATCAAAATAGACAAGTAATTAGGGACAACTATAAAAGAAATGAACAAGTAATTAGGGACTGAGGTAGTAGTTTTTTTAGCCAATACACATGGGTTCTTACCCTTTCAATTCAGTATATTTAGTTTAGCAAGTTATTTCTTTCAGCTATTTTACATGTACATTTCATGTATTAACGTCATGACAATATATCTGTATATCCAGTTTATTTAGAGTCTGTTAGACATTGAGTATTTAGGTAAACGTGAGTCTTATCCCGACGCTTATATTTAATTATTAATGGCTTCATAAACAAGTTATTTGAGTCATACTTTCGATCATTTACAAAACTATTTTATTTGAGACTTATTATTTATAGTGTTATTTGAGCTATATTTTCGTGAATTGTAATATTATTGGTTTAATTGAAATTTATATATATATGATATATGGTAAATTTTATTCTACACGTACTCTCATCATAAATTGATTTGGAGTTATTTGACTAAAATGTGCAGTAATTCAAATCATGTGCTTGTGAAAAAGTTAAAAACAATTTTTTGCAATATCATATATTAGTCTCTAGAATAATCTAGTCTTTTATTTGGGATAAATATTTTATAGAAATATCTAGTTGAATCTTACGATCTTAATTAACGATTTTGAGCTAGCAGAGATTTTGTTATTATAATTTTCATTTGCTATTCTCTACATGATATCAGATTATAGTCATGTGTTGGCTTTTGTGGTTGATTCAACTAGTTTGTCCAAATGGATTTTGATAGTGATGATAATGGACTAGGAATTGAGTTGTTGAATCAGTTCAATTATAAGGTATGAAAAACAGGTAGGGAATCATACCTTGTATACCATCAACAACATCCCATAAGGTATGTTCCATACATATTTTTTATACCTTAGTAATTGAATCAATTCAACAACTTCATCCACAATCCATTACCACGACCGTCTAAATTTATTTGGACAAATCAATTGAATCAATCACTAATCCGATCTTAAATAAAATTTAAAAGGTAATGTCTGACTATGAATTCTATATCATGATCAAATCATTAACTAAGATAAGAAGATTCAACTAAAGGAAGAGAAAGTTAAAAAGGAGAAAAAATATTTTGAATAAGAGAACTTTGTTTAGAAGAATACTCTTTGATTTTGGTTGTTCTTGGGTTACATATGTACAAAACCGTCCTCTATTTATAAATATTATATGTGGATGGTTTTAGATACTCTAAGATCTTGACCATTCTATGATATTCTACAAATATCATTTCAAGAATTTCTATAAGAAAATTCTAGTAACTCTATCTTCTACTCTAGAATATTTAAATATTTCGATAAGATGTTGATCCTAAATATAACACTAGACCATTCTAAAGATTAATGTGGATATATATATATATATATATATATATATATATATATATATATATCAAAAATCATCTTTAAACTTTTTCACAGTGCTAGTGTGATAGCTTGATATAATTAAACTTGATATTCATGCATATTGGACATTGTGGAAGTAAAAGAATAAATTATGGTAAAGCAGCATTCAAGATATTTTTAGTAAGAAGCTAGACTTTGGTCGTTATATTACGTTTCATTTTTATTGCATCCTACTGATTGAGTGGTGAAGTGTTGAGATGATTCATAGTATTGTGATTTAATTGGTACATTTGAGGTATATTGTGACATTATTAGTAGTGTAGCTGATGTGGGTGACTATATTGATTCATATATTGTGATACCATTAATGGTGTACCTGATTTTGGATGATATGTGCTTTATCGTGTACGTTACTATTATTCTATATTTTTGTAGTGATAATTTGTGATATGGTATACATTAATATTTCTTTTTTGTAAAAGATCAACTGATATAATTATATATTGTTGTCACTTTTAGAGAATCATCTATTAAAATTTGTTGAGTACACATATTTTCTGTACTCGCTCTGTACTTATTGCATGCATGCAGGATCTTGCAGTACTTCAGTTTGCTATGCGTTTCGAGACATGTTGTTGTTTAGAGTTCAGAATGAGCTATGTTTTTCTTCGATAGCACTAGATTCTAGAGACACCTTATTTATTTCCCATCTTATTTTTCTTCCAAACACTTGTATTAGCTCTTTCAAACTTGATTTGTATTCATACATGCTCCTGTACTAATGTCATTACTATTCCGCATAGTATATTGTTAAAAATGTTAATAAAGGAACACAATTCACCTACGAGAATAGAAGGTACCCTCACGACTTAACAGAATTTCATGTCGTAACAACTTAATAAATTGGCAGTAACAAGATTCTTTACACGTCAATATAAAAAAAAAACCTAGAGAAATAGACAAGGTTTGCTGCATGACTTAGAAATTCATGTGTTTAGCAAATCGAAAAAGATCTAGAAATAAAGTCAAGGGTGTACATGACCAGATTGACTCTAATTTTTAATTATTAAACTAAATCATTTGTGTCAAATTTTTGAAATTTAAAAATAAAACAAAACATTTAAGCCTCAGGAGTTTTCAGGTTTTTCATCCTCAGATTTTTTCGAATTGATTCGGGTTTTTAAACCAAACAAAAACATTTGTGTCGAAATTTTAAATTTTTAAATCAAACCAGACGAATAAACCTCAAATTTTTTTTTGAATTTTGGATTCTTTTTGTAAAATATTTATACAAACATACAATTAATTATGCTCCAAATATAGGGTAAAACTTACCCGCATCGGGTGTTTACCAAGTCAATACATGTATGCCATGTGTTTAAATTTATTATTCATTTTACTTAACCATAATTAATTAATATGTATTTTACTTTATAAAATCACATAATAATGGAAATTGTATAGGCTTGGTATAAACACCCAGTGCGGGTAAGTTCTTTTCCCCAAAAATATCTTTAGTCCAATCAAAATACAACTATTAAGGTGTTTTTAAGAAAATAACACAAAATATGAGATGAGTGATGACACTAAAATATTCATTAAGAATAAATATTGGCAATTGATAAGTCATAATGAAAATGATCATAATTTAAAGAGAAAATGCATAAGTATCCCCCTCCCCAAACCTATGCGCAAAATCTCAGAGAAACACTCATACTATACTAAGGTCCTATTACCCGCTGATTTTATTTAATAAATAATTTTCTATCCCTTTTCAACCTACATGTCACTATATTTTGGGCCCAGTGCGTGCTGACAATTTTTTCAAACTTCCCGGTTGATTTTGTCATGTAGGCTGAAAAAGGGTAGAAAATTATTAATAGAATAAGTTCAGGAATGTAATAGGAACTTAGTAAAGTATAAGTGTGTCATTGGGATTTCGGATATAGGTGGGGGGGGGGGGTACTTATGCATTTTTCCTAATTTAAAAGTACTAAATCATGCTAAAATAAGTCTAACAAGAAAATAAAACTCTCTTTAAACTTCGAGTATCATTTGGGGGAGTTTGTAGGTAAAACCATTACAACAAAAACAACTTTTAGCACAAAATATGAATAGAGCAAAGAAGATGAAGGAAAACACCAATCTTGCTCCACTCCCAACTGAGCCTCCACCAGATCCTCTAGACAAATTCCCATCCTACATGGATATGCTGAGAGATCAGATACTAATTCCTAATTCCACTGAGGATCTACATATGCCTTCCTTAAATACACTAGATGCAACAGTTACTGTTTCCAAGGGAGCAATTAATCTAACAGAAGACGGAACTACTGTTATCACACTTTTCGATGAAGACAAGCAGAGAATGTATGCACCTTGGGAATTCTCTATTATTGTCAAGTTACTGGGAAAAGAATCATCCATCAGTACCTAAAATCCAAATTACAATCCCTGTGGAAACTAAGGGAACAATTTCCACAGATAGACTTAAGCTATGATTACTATATAGTGAAACTAGGATCCAGAGGTAAGCCATGATAAGATCCTGCTCAATGGACCTTGGTTCATCAAGGACACTTCCTCTGGGTACAAAAATGGGTCCCAAACTTCATGCCTAATACATCAACTCATAATAGCTCTGATGTTTGGATCCACCTTATTCTTGAAAAATTCGGTAGCTCTAATCGTACTTTACTAAAAGTTGATACATGCACGAGTGCTACTCTAAGGGAACACTACTAAAAAAAGACCAAAAAAAGACCTAAAAATGGAGACCTCAAAAATAGGTCAATAATAAGAGACCTCATGAGGTCGCTATTTAAATTAATATCTTTTAATTTTTTTTTAATGTAGGAGAGACCTCGTGAGGTCAATTTAATGAATAATTATTTTTTTTACCTAACTTATTTAAAAATTTTAAATTTTTAATCTAATTCTCATAAAATTGGAGACCTCATGAGGTCTCTTATTTTTTAACTATTCAATTAAATTAAATTATTATTTTTAATTTAACAAGTAGAGACCTCATGTTAAATTAAAAATAATAATTTAATTGAATTAAATATTTAAAAAGTTAGAGACCTCATGAGGTCTCTTAGACAAAATCAAAAACCTAGACAAAATTAAAATAACTCTTTCTTTCCTCTCTTAATTTTTTTACACGACTGCGTGCCTCTCTCTCTTTCTCACTGACCTCGTCGACGGCGCGCCTCTCTCTCTCTCGTCGTCGATCGTCGACCGCCTCTCTCTTTCTCGTCGTCGATCGTCGACCGCCTCTCTCTTTCTCGTCGTTGACCGCCTCTCTCTTTCTCTCTCTCTGTCAACCCTCTCGCATTGCTATCTCTGTCGACCCTCGCTATCTCTGTCGACCCTCGCTCTCTGTCAACCTTCTCGCTCCGCCGCCAGGTCTCGCGCCACCAGCTCGCCTGCCGCCGCCAGCTCGCCAGCCGCCGCCAGTTGCAGCGCCTCAGCAGTAGCACAACGCCTCCATCTCCAGGTAAATATCTTCGCATAGTACAACTACTTATGGTTTCACGTGAATTAGGACTTTTTCTTGTTATTTGGACACCACAAGGCATTGGGCATCCTAAGAGCTTGTGACTAGAAATTGTGACACTTCCAATTGGATTGTTGAAACTAATCATCTGTTCAAAATTAAAAAGAATAATTAGATCGTCGCTTTGAGAATTACTAAAGATATTGTAATTAGAAGTAAGAAGCAATTGAAACTCACATTGTTTACAAAAGGGGTCATAAGACCACATAGTGCTGCATCACAGTGGATGTAAAATCGATCTTGTGAATAGCCACATTCTTTGAGTGTTTCAAGAATAACATCAACATCATCAATAGCTCCTTTGAACATAGTTCCTATAGTTAAAAGAACCATCAATGGAAAAGACTTAAGATGACTGGTTTGATCACATAAAAGAAAAAATGAAAAATGATAAGAGGTTGGAGTATACGTATATACCAATTGTGACATTTATAATAGCTGGTTTGTCCTTATTTTGAAGTAACTTTGCTCTTAAATCTGAATAGTCCATCTCTCCATTTACTGATGTGTTGATTGTTTCTGAATCCATTCTATACATTCTTGCAGCTTTGAATACTGATATAATAATTAGCTTTAAATTTTAGATATAATTATTTGTTAAGCATAAGTACCAACACTAGTTGATCCTATTGATGACAAAATTGATTTTCTTTTGAAAATCAATTTGTGTCCATCTAGTGTTGACACTTAGCTTTAAATTTTAGATATAATTATTTGTTAAGCATAAGTACCAACACTAGTTGATCCTATTGATGACAAAATTGATTTTCTTTGAAAATCAATTTGTGTCCATCTAGTGTTGACACTTAGCTTTAAATTTTAGATATAATTATTTGTTAAGCATAAGTATCAAAGAACTCTATAGAGATGCTTATCCTACATGGGGCAAGTTCCCTAGCAATCTTCAAGAGACAAATATTTTTGGAGTTCAGGGTATATTCGAATTTATTTGTTTAACACTATTAAAATACTTGTCTTCATTAATACTTATCAAATAAAATAATTTATGCTATGATTGTAGAAAAAATGTGCTTGGCGTCCGGAACATGAGGCCAAAATTTGTGCAAACTTTCACAAGAAAGCTACGCATACTCTTGCTAGTTTGTTTAATAAAGCTCGTAGAGATAATAGCAAACCTAGCTGGGTTCTATCGGAGGATTGGGCAAAATTACTCGTGCATTGGAAATATGATCCAAGATTTAATCAGATGAGTGAGATCGGTAAAAAGGCAAGATCATCTACTAAGGGTGGTTCTCTATACACAAGTGGGGCTCAAAGTCAAGGAAGTGTGAGGAGGAAATTGGTGTGTATCATTTTTCTTTGTGTTTATATATTTTATGTATTAATATTTAATTACTCTTGATTATAACTTTATTATTTTATGTAGGAAAAGGAACTAGGAAGACCGATAACTCAAGCTGAGGCATTTAAGGCAACACACATTAGAAAGAAGAAAAATCCTGAAGATCCAGACGTGTGGGTTGAACCGTGAGCTGAAGTGACCTATGTAAGCCTCTAATTTTAAAAAATAATTACTTATTTTCTAAATTTATATTCTCATATGATAACATTCAATTTAGAATCGATATCTTCAAGCTTTGGAGGATTTACAACAAACTCTGCCTGAAGAAAATCGAGGTATGTCACTTACTCAAGAACAGGATGAGAGAGTTTGGTTAGACTTGACTTGTGGGCCGAGTAGATATGGGTATGGGAATGCCGCATAAAACCTTTCGTGAATTTTCTTCTGAGTTTGAAGGCCTAAATAGTTCAAATCATGATGAATCAATGAAGAAAAATTTGGCTATGGAGAAAAACATTGTTGAGCTATCTAGCCAAGCCGAAGAATCACGGGCTAGGAAAAGGCGGTTGGAGTTACAGTTTGCGGGTCTTAAGGCTCAATTCGATGCATTACTTGCCTCAGGAGGGATTCCCCCTTGTTCTGGTGATGTCACTTTCCCTCCTCAATCTCAACCTACTCAATATCCAATGTATGGTGAACAAAGAAATATGACCCATGAGAGTAGTGATGAAGAAAGTGATGAAGAAAGTGATGATTATGTGGCAAACACACTACCACATTAGTGATTTTTAGACTTGTGATATCTAACTTATGGATTATTTTGTTAACAATTTTGTGATGGGAATTATTTGTTTTGTGAATACATGATAACGTTGGAATGTATTATATAACTTATGGATATCATGATTTTTGTTTAATATATAATTATGTTGAAGTGAGTTGCAATTGAGTTGATAAGAGAATATTTAGTAAATGTATTGCTTCAATTGAGTTTTTTGAAGCTCTTTGAGTTTGATTTGGGTACTCAATTAAAATGACAGGTGATGAGAAGCCGCAGAAATAATAATTTTCTGCCAGTTTTTTTCCAGAAAAAGAGACCTCATGAGGTCTCTATTTTGCATTAATTTTCCAGATATTTCATAATAGAGACCTCATGAGGTCTCTTTTTTGCATTAATTTTTCCAGATATTTCACATTAGAGACCTCATGAGGTCTCTATTTACCATTTTCTATTTTATAAATGCAGAAAAGAGACCTCATGAGGTCTCCCTTTTGTATTAATTTTTTCAGCTATTTCAAAATGGAGACCTCATCAGGTCTCTAATTAACATTTTATAAATGAGGTCTCTTTTCTGCATTATATTTTCCGTAAATATCATAATGGAGACCTCGTGAGGTCTCCAAATATAAATGCATAGAATAATAATATAAAATTAAATTAAATAATATCTTAGCGACCTAATGAGGTCTCTTAATTAAAATATAAAATTAAATAATATTATAAAATTGTGACCTCATGAGGTCTCTATATAAAAAATATAAAATTAAATTAAATAATACAATAGTGACCTCGTGAGGTCTCTTTTTTGTAAAAAAATCAGATTATTTGTTGGTGACCTCGTGAGGTCTCCGTTTGGCGACCTAACGGAGACCTCATGAGGTGTCTGTAAAAAAGTGACCTGCATTTTACTGACCTAGCGTTGAGGTCTCTTTTTTCCGAAAAGAGACCTCGTGAGGTCTCTTTTCTAGGTCTCTTTTTGACCTTTTTTTAGTAGTGGAAACATATGTCAGGCTCTGTGTCGAGATAGACTTACATCAACCTGTTAAGACACAAGTTGTCATTAGAAGTCATAACCAAGTTATTGAATATGAATTGCAAATTTATTATGTACACAATGTGGCAAGATTGGTCTTCAGCATCAACATGATTGCTCCCCAGATCAAACACCAAATGTGGTCCAACCTGATAATGCTAATGTGGGGGGGAAAAGTCAAACGTAGAAGAAATGACATACAATCCAATATAATCGGAATCTTATGTCAATCAGAAGAATACAACTTCCCTAAAAGAAGTCAGGGGATCTTCTCCTCAAGTAAGATGCATAGTATCAGGTATAAAAATGTTAGTAAGTTCCCTCTGAATATCGACCATCCGAATCTTAGAACTCATAACTAACTTTAAATATCATAAAATCCCAAATCGAATTTCTCCCCACTCCCCTCCTGTGTCCCCTAATCAATTTGCTTCTCTTTCTATCTTGGATTAGATGGAGATCACCACCCCTGCTAACAACGATGTCCAATCCCCCATCCTTCTCTTCCCAGCGTCACGACAAGTGTGCAGGATACGTGTAATATATACAAGTATACTATTAGTACTAAGTTTTAATCTCAAACAGTAGATACAAGGTGGTAAAAAATGATTACCTACTAATAATAACAGCTATAAGCAAATTGGGATAGACAACACTTCTTCTAACACTAAATAGGTGACCCATCCCACTGAAATATTGGAGAAATGTTTTAACATGTAAATTCACCCTACGCCTAGCCCCCCTTCTACTATACCTCTTCGTGTTCCTACCAATTTCATGCAAAATATATCTCAAGAAATATACACTCAATCATCAATCCTACTTCAACACTCAAACAAGCTTAAACATACGGAGGCTCCCCTCCGTTCAAATGAGCTCAAGAAATTCATTCTCCTATCGAAAAAAAGAAGAGCAAACTCTTACCACTTTTCTAAAGAATGGAGAACTTCGACCCTCTTCATCCCCCTCCATTGCAGAACCTTCTGTTGGTCTTCGTGACAAATGTCTTACAACCAGATCAACCCCCATTGTCTTGGATCGAACAGGGGCAAACAAACCAGACAATCTTCTTCAAAATGGATCTAAATGGATAGGAGGTGACAATAGTATTACAGAAACCAAACTTCATACAGAAACCCGTTATTGAAGGTATAAAGTTGGCAATATACAATTTTCTCAACCACCAGTGGGTCAACAACATAATAAATCCACTAGCTCCTGTAGTAGCCCGCAGATCCACCACAACATGTAACACCTTTGGGGAATGTCATCTCACTTCAATCCCATTCTGAATCCAACTACAAATCAGAACCTCCCGTTCTTCAGTCCTTTAGAATTAACACTGGGAAAATCTCTGTTCTTCCCATGGATTTCTTCAGAATCCTCCGATGTCAGTCCCTTCTCAAACCCCAACTCCATGGGAGTCCTCACTAGAGAACATAAACATGGGACGAGACGGGGAACCTTACAAGCCCTCATTCACAGAAATAGCAAACTTAAGAGAAGTGACCCTTATGTTGTTCCCGAAAACGGAGGATAAGAAGTACATTTTAAAATGCCCACAAACACCGAAGAAATGCTCCATCGACATTTGTCCCCCGATCAACAGATAAGCGGCAAAACTGGCAGTGGTAGTGACCCCAACTATCAGAACAATGTCACAGTGGGCCAGGACGAAGAAACGCGATACATCTACCCATTCATAATGAATAGGAATCCTTCTCTAATTATTTGGAATATTCGAGGGGATAACAATGTGGCTTTTAGAAGATATATGAAGGATCTTCTAAATACCTATACTCCTTGTATCTTGGCATAGCTTGAAACTAAAACGGAAAGTCACGAGCTTATTAAGAATGAATACAACTTTAATGGTACAGTTGAATCTCCTGCAACTGGTCGCTCTGGGGGATATTGTTATTTTGTGACATGAGGATCAAGGTAAGATCACTGGCATGAGGCAGGCCTTTCAGGAACTACATGTGATGGTTTGTTGACACCCAATTTCGGCTCTTCATAATTATTATTATGTTACGAGATTTTATAAGAGTACGAAAATTCATCTCATAAATGCTATTTCTTATTAATTTTTTTTAAAAAATATATCATACTACTTACTTTCTCATTTTTTTAATAAGAAACAAATGTCGTTCCTAAAAAGAGAATCTATTTTTTGTTCAATATAATTTCTTTTGTCACAATAGATGTTTTTCGTACATTTGTTTAAAATTAGAAATCTTAATCAATTATTGAGTCACTAATTTCTATTAATTTAATTTTAAGAGTGACTAATTTTATCAAATAAGATAATCTTGTAACATAATTATTTTTTATTTAATAAATTATGACTATTTAATAAAGAAGATGTTATGATTTAAATTATTTTAATATGAGCAATTTCGGCAATCTATCTCTTCTTTAGCCAGCCAATCTGTGTATGCCACGTAGGCATGCATATGGATTGTGATTCTTTAGATTAAGTAGGCGTTTGACCATGCGATACTATATCACGATATGATATCGTGAGATGGAATCAGCGTTTGGATATGCGATTTCACGCTGATTCAATCTCATGATTCCGTATCCTGAGATGTGATTCCATATTCTCCAAAAAGCATGATATGGAATTACATGGTATTCCATATCATGATTTGAGATATTTTAATCCAAAAATTGATTAACAAGTTTATATTTTGTTAAAATAACCCCACATTTATGTCACTAACCATTTATTTCATATGTGAATAAAATTTATAATCATATCATTACTCTTTAAAATTTATTATTCTCACCAACATATAGTCACTTTAACTCACCCACCGATTGTTAAAGTGATGATATGTTTATTGTCTATAAACATGAAAATATAGTTGCGGATGTATTGACCAACAAATGGCTCAATATAACAATGTTGGTTAGTCTTCTTAGTCATATGATCGAGAAATGCAAGTTCAACTTGAGGAAATTGTTCGTACTATGTGGGAGGATTGTATTAAAAATTAGTACACTACAATTAATGTTTAATTTTTTTTATTAAATTAAAGCTAGATGAAACAATTACTTAAATGGAGAATAAATGCCTTTTTATAATTTATTATTCGATTTTATAATTTTTCATTTGATAAGATTGAATAAACAATTAGGACCATTTTAATAATTTTACAACTTATGAAACTTTTATGTTTATGAGAAAATATACAACACAAAAATTTTATATCGGATATTCAAACAAAACTTAAATTTCAATCTTATAAATCCATATCATGGTACATATCGCATAGCCCTAAATCTCGACCCTACAATTCAATCTAATGGTCGGAATTAATTGAAGAGAACAAATGCCTTTTGAACCATGACAGATCTCAAAAGCCACACCACCGCCGCTGCTATAGCTGAAAAGGTGGAGAATGTGAAGGGCCATCGGATTTGGGATTGGAATCCTGATGGTTGTGAGATTGGAATATGTGGTCCTCATTGAAAGGCATTCGAAAAGAGATTCAGATTCAAAAGACATCCAAACAGAATTCCAGGAGAAAAACTATCCTTGTATTTTGAATTTGAATCCAACTCCGAAGTTGGATTCTTGTTTGCTGCTCTCGCGAAGGTAAACTGCCTCGCTTTAATATATATTTTTCCTCAAACTCCAGTTAGTCGATTTTGCTGATTTTTGATCATTTCAATTTGATATGATGTTTAGATTTTGTCTTTAAGTTAGTAAAGTTGAGCTTTCTGTTTAGCAATGATACACATATCTCTCATATTATCTTTGTATTTTTGAATATATATTAAGGTGTGTGTATGAATGACTGAGAATGTTAAGTTTTCTCGACTGCAATATAACCTAATCTAGTTCTGAAAAGTCATAGCTTACTTTCTAATTTTGAACGTTTCATTCCCTCTATTTGTTGGTTCAAGGACTGCTGTTTGACATTTTAACTTTGAAATCTTATCCTCTAAGTTGTCCCGAAGTCTTGGTCACCTGGTTTAACATTCTCGTTCATTTATACTTTTCTGTCACCATGATCTCCTATCCTAAAACATGTTTTCTCGAAGCATTTGGACTATCAATTTGGCCATTTGTGTTTTCAAAATTTTGTGAGTTTTGATTTGACTGGTCTAAAATGCATACACTCTTTCGTGTCCTGCTTCTTTTCCTTTCTAATGCTTCTCTCGATTTCTAGTGGTGGTGCAACTCATGATAACTCTTATAGAATTGCATTTTCAGTTTATCTTTTCATGTCTCTATATAACATTGCAACTTTGAAAAAATATTCAGAAGCATGTCCCTGGTTACATTCTATCTATAACCTATTAGGAAGTGCTTATCGATTAAATTTTTGCGCTTTATTTTGGATATATATATACAGAAGCATGTCCCTGGTTGTATAAGTTACATGAAGTATGAAATTCTTTTAAGCATGATCTGCTTCCAATTGCGAAATCAGAAATATATGTACATCTTCTTGGTTATCCGATTATATCTTTTGGTATATTCGTTGGTATGGTTGGCGACCTTCAGGAAAGGGACTCCCAAAGGGCATAAAACACTATGAATGCTTGCTGTCCAGTTGCTCTCTCTCTCATTTCCATTCTTTTTGAAAGTTGACAAGTTTCTCGCTTTGTTCTTTCATCTCGGCTATGTAATTACAAGGATTGAACTATATATTGGATTCACCAGCTTAATACATGCTAAGTGTGTTTACACAATGCAGTTCGATACCAACACAGTAATTCAATGATTTTAGTCTATTATGTTTGATTAAGTAGTATGGTCATGGAATTTTTCTCTCCTAAATGACAACTTGAATATTTACTCAATTTACTTGCTGTCAACAATTCTAAAATGCAAAGTTCAATCTCACATTTAGTCAAACAAAATTGTTTACCCATAATAAATAATGTATAATCCTTTTTTTATAATTATATTTGTACTTTAAATTCTCATATAACATCACCACTGCATAGTACATACCGAAATAATCCTCTCTTGTTCCTTAGAAGCTACTGACATTACTATTGTTTATATTTCTTTTGTGGGACTCAAAGAAATTTTGATGTGATGGAAGATACATTCATAAGTTCTGTATTCCAAATTTTACTTGCAAGTCTAACCAAGAAATGTTAATCTTTAAAAGATCTCGGTTAACAAATGGCTTCATGAATTTGGGATGATTTTGTGGCTCATCTGTTAATTCATTTTTTTTTGTTTTTTCTTTTGTCACATGTACACTTGGGGAGTTAATATGACTCTATCTCTGTACAAATCAGAGAAGAGACCAATAGCCGCATAAGCTCATGTCTTGCAGCCCATTTTCGCGTCAATCGTTTCACGTGTTTTATATATGTTGCTATTTTGAGTAACATTTTTCATATTAATGTTTTGTATTTATGCGCTTTATGTTTTGGGCTTATAGAAACCAATTGAGATCGATAGTAAGACAGACATAGTCGTTCATCTCCCATCGCTCTAGATATTGGACTTAGTATGTCCATGTGGCTTAGATAACGCTTTCTAATGAGGTTTTCATATCTTTTGTCGTAAATGCTTAAATTTTAAGAAAAAATGAACTCGGGAATGACTTCTTTTTACTTTTTTTTTTTTTTAAAGAGAATGTATCCATTTAAAGATTTTCTTTTAAAAAAGTAAGACTTGATAACGATTTTTTTAACAACTTAATGATGCAGAGTTTTAGCTTTAAAATTGCAGGTTTAAGTGTAAAAAAATACAGCTTCAGCATGCTCTATCAAGCAGATATCTTAGAACTTAAAAATGCAGATTTTTATGATTACATATACCACTTTCTTGACAGCTTAAGAGTTCTATATTGAGTTTAAAAAATGCAGCTTTGTGAGCTCAAAAAGGTGCAGATTTTGTGCTCAAAATATACAAAGTTTGAGTGTAAAAAGCTCAAAACACTGCCCTTTTGTGGGCTTTGCAAAAATACAAAATTTAAGCTTGAAAATACAGATTTTAAAAGATAAAATTGCAGCTTTTAACAGCTTCATTTCTGCAATTTTAAAGTGAAAAATGTGCAACTTTTCTTAATTTAAAACCTATTTCTCTTAGGGCCTAAAAGTGCATATTTTGAAACAAAAAACATTAGAATGAGAGATTAAAAGTGTACTATTTCTAAAAGTGCAAAACAAGTACTCCCTCCGTTTAAAGAAACTTAAAGAATGTTCTAGTTTGACTTGACACGGAGTTTAAGAATATACAAAAGACTTTTGAATTTCGTGAACCTAAATTAAAGTTAGGTCAAATGTATAAAATTGCCCTTTGATTTTTGTGAATTTAAATATGTCACATAAAAAACTAAAATTTAAATGTTTCCAAAAAAAGAAAAAAGGTTTTTGAAAAAGACAAAAAGAATGGAGGTTATTCTTTTTGAAACGGATGAATATAAAAGTTTGTTATAATTAAAGTATGATCTTTTATTCTTAAAAGGAAAGTATGGCTTAAGTTGTTCGCTCCAAGTTAGACCCATTTATATTCTTGACATCACCCTTTATGAAAATATATATTTGTCATGGATTTTTTTAATTAGACATTACTAAAACATTTTAATTTATTAACATTAGGGGTGTGTAAAAATCGAACCGTTAAAATGTTATTGGGTTATTGTTATTAGGTTATTGGGTTATTGGGTTTTTAATGGGTTTAGAAAAAATAATTAGGAAAAATAACTTAAATACACAACTATAAGTTTTATATTCTCTAATTTTCCCTTTTTTTTTAAATATTACATAATTCTTTTTTTTTTAATTTTAGTAGAAGTGTATAGATACATAAAATTCTCTCCTATAATACACAATCCCCCGATATAATGCCTATTTTTTCTCCACTAAAACACTCAATCTTCTAAATCAGTTTTTGGATTTTGAATTATTAATTTTAATTAAAACACCCAATTTTAAAATTTTGAATTTCAAAATTCAAAAACTTTGAAATTTCAAAAAACTGCACAATTTCTCTCCCGTTCTTATTGTTCTTCTTACTCCATCACGTCTTCAATTCTTCTTACTCCATCATCGATTATTACTAGTTTGTCAGGTTCAGAAAATAATCGTGTTTCACATACAAAGTCTCCAGCTTTCGTCAAAATCATCGGTTTTTCTTTTCTATGCCTTTCCATTTTCATCATTCTCAGAAGTTTTTCATCAGATATCACTACTGTCTCTAACCCCACAACCCCTTCTCTAGAATTTCCTATGTCTTTCATTTCCACATCCATTGCCGGTGACGATCCATCTCCGCCGCCGTCGGCGACGACAGCTGTTCTGAAGCCCCGATAGTAGGGGATGGAGAGGACGGGGATTGTTGATGAGAATGGGGCAGAAAATAGAAAAACGTCTTTGCATGATCCTATGAATCTTCAGAAGGATTCAAACAAAGACTCTGGCGAAACATCAAAATCAAAGGTTGTCAAAATACAACAAAAAAAAGAAAAAAGAAGCAGCAAACATTGTTGTCAGGCCTACATTATTTCGGGTTTGTATTTTTATACTTATTTTAAAATTGTTGTTGAAATTAGTAAAAATTTTAAGGAATCCAATATGTATCAAAAAATTATGAAAATTATTATCATGTATCAGACAATAGGTTTAATAAATAAGTACTAAGTGGATTATAATGTTTAGTCTATGATTTGATACATGAATTAGATGTATATTATATGATTTCCTATGTATCAAGGGTTTTTGAAATTTTTTATCATGTATTAGTGATTAATTTCAATAACTGCGCCATCAAGTGTGCTTGCTGATACATTTTGAATCAGTGTGTATAGTGTTTTAGACGATGCATTGATACATGAAGTGTTTGCTGATACATTTCATAAATCAGTGTGCTTGCTGATACATTTTGAATCCATCAAGTGTGTATAGTGTTTTAGACGATGCATTGATACATTTTGAATCCATCAAGTGTGCTTGCTGATACATTTTGAATCAGTGTGTATAATGTTTTAGACGATGCATTGATATATGAATTTGTTGTGTATCGAAGTTTAACAGATTGTTCATAAAAAATGTATTCAAAATAGATGATATAATCTTTGATTTTCAAAATTTGAAATTAATATCCAATTACGTGCTGATTTAATGCTGATAAATGATCTGTTACCGTAAATTAAGCTATTTTAGTTAACAAGTTTAAATGTACCGTTTCCCCCCCCATTTTTTTCTTAACAGTTTAAACTTACCATGTATCATTTACCATGTATCACTAGAGTCTAAAGTATCATGACACAAAAATTTTAAGGGATTTTTAGTAAATACTAAATTTGTCGGGACAAAGTGTAATTATTGAATTACACTATGAGATACCTTAAATTTTTACTAATAATTATTGGGTTATTGGGTCGGTTTCGATTTTTCCTATTGGGATATTGGGTAAACCATTAACCCAATAAGACTATAGTTATTTACTACTTTACCCTTCCTCAATATTAAATATACATAATTTAATACATAAATAGATTCAATATTAGCTTTTCAGGCTATGTGATTTTTTGGTTAGGAAATTGGTGAGAACTTTGTTCATTATCTGGTGGATCAAGCAACTGTTCAAGATTGTCTCATTGAAATATTTTATTTTAGTTTTAATTCTAGTTTGTAATTGTAGGCGATAGCTTTTGCAAGTTTGTGAATGTTAGTAATTTGATCAACATTCAAAGTTTTCTATTATGTTTTGACGGTAAGTTGGTTACATGTAATTATAACATACGTACTATCATATATTATTTGATCGACATTTCTTATTGGGTTAAACAAAATCGAACCGATAATATCAAAAACCGATAAATCGATAATAAATTTCTTATTGGTTTGTTATTGGGTTAGCATATTTTAAAACCGAAAACCGATAAACCGTACCGATTATATGTAAAACCGAACCGAGCCGACCGATGCACACCCCTAATTAACATATTATTTTCAAGGATTTAGATATGTCGATGGGTTCACAATACGAGATACATAAATATCTATACAAATAAAGGTATACATTTATATTTTCTTAATACGTGACTTATTATTTTGTTACACTTTATATTATTTCTCATATCTACTATCACTTTTACAAATATTTCCTTTTTATTGTAACTTATAAATCTTAACACTTTAATATATACATTATTTTAACTACATATTTACGCCCAACTACTACCTTACTTTTATTACACATCTTAATAAGGCAACTAATTTTCGCAAATTCAGCATCTATATATTTTAAGGATAAGTTTATTATGATACATCTATATATATATTTTCACAGATGAATTTTTTTTATATATTTAAGTATATTTATTTATTTTTATAATATGATTAAAAAATACTACTATTAAATCTATTTAATAAAACATATATATGTCGTACCCTGTGTTTTACTTTTTAAACTTACTAATTAACTTAGTTTTTTTTCTTCTAAAAAGCAAATAAATAAACAAGCTTTCCAAATCATATTTTTCTAAATTGAGTTTAAGGACTATCTTCGGAGAGGCTCTGACGGGTGTTTAACACCTTTCCCTCGAGTAATCAAAGCCTTACTCAGAATCTTAGTGGTTTCGCAAATCAAAAACAAAGTTTACATAAAAAAATGGTTTTTCTAATATTTTTCTTAAAATTTAGTTGGCGACTCTAAGACAAAAACAAAGATATTTTTCCAAAAAAAATCAGAATGTCAACCATATTATGTTGTGAACTGTTTAGACTAGTTCAAAAAATAGGGGTGTGACATGGTTGAGGTACTCCCTAATAAACCTCCTTGGCTTATGTCTATTATCTATGCTAACCCTAACTACATATGTGCTATGAATTTTTTTAATTAGATATTACTAAAACATTTAAATTTCTTAACATGCTATTTTCAAGGATTTAGATATGTCGACGGTTTCACAATACAAGATACATATATATATATATATATATATATATATATATATATATATATATACACACACACACACATAAAGGTACAAATTTATATTTTCTTAATACGTGACTTATTATTTTGTTACACTTCATATTATTTCTCATATCTACTACCACTTTTACAAATGTTACCTTTTTATTATAACTTATAAATCTCTACACTTTAATGTATACAATATTTTAACTACATATTTACACCCAACTACTATCTGACTTTTACTACACATCTTAATAAGGCGACTAGTTTTTGCAAATTCAACATCTATATATTTTTAGGATAAGTTTATTATGATACAACTATATATATTTTCACAGATGAATTTATCATATATTTAAGTACATCTATTTATTTATTTTTATAATATGATTAAAAACATACTATTATTAAATCTATTTTAATAAGACATATATATGTCGTATCTTGTGTTTTACTTTTTAAAACTAACTAATTAACTTATCATTTTTTTTAAAATCAAATAAGTAAACAAACTTTCCAAATCATATTTATCTAAATTGAGTTTAAGGACCATCTTCGGAGAGGCTCTGAGGGGTGCTTAACACCTTCCCCTCTAGTAACCATACCCTTACTCAGAACCTCAATGGTTTCGCAAATCAAAAACATAGTTTACATTAAAAAATGGTTTTCCTAATATTTTCCTTAAAATTTAGGTGGCGACTCTAAGAAAAAAATAAACATATTTTTCCAAAAAAAATCAGAGTGTTAGCCATATAATGTTGTGAACTGTTTCGGCTAGTTCAAAATAGGGGTGAGACATGGTTGAGGTACTCCTTAATAAACCTCCTTGGCTTATGTCTATTATCTATGCTAACCATATCTTACTCCATAGAGATACCCTCTTGAATAATCTTAGGAATATAAAAGATAACTATAATGGTTCTTGGTTTGTAGGAGGCAACTTTAATGATATTATCTGTCAGGCAAATAAATGTGGAAGAATTCCTATTAATTGGACTAGAACTAACAGATTTGTAAATTGTACCCGTTATTGTGGTCTGACTTATCTAGGCTTTATAGAGAGTCGTTATACTTGTTATAACCATAGATTTGGCAGGGGTCTTATTCTAGAAAGAATTGACAGGTGTTTTGAAAATCACTTCTAGAACCAGTCTTACAATAGTGCTTTCATATCCACCTCCCCCACACTTATTCTGACCATTTCCCCCTTCTTATTCAACTTGATATTCGTGATCGTCCTAAAAAAAATTGTTCCGCCTTTAAAACTACTGGTATGTTCATTAAGACTTCAAACCTATAGTATTTGAGTGTTGGCTTAATAGAGATCATATCTCTGCTTACCATAACTTTTTCCCTAGAACGGAGAACTAGAGTAGATCTACCTTTGGTGATTTTAGGTAAAATAAGAATCGTATTCTAGCTAGACTTAAAGGTATCCAAAACAGTCCCCTCATAGGTACTAATATGTTCCTCCAAAATCTTAATATCCAGCTTACTTCGAAATACAAAAACCATCTTAGGATTGAGGAAGACCATTGGCGTATGCGCTTCCGCATTAATTGGATTAATGATGGTGATACCAATATCAAATGTTATCACATCTCCGTCCTTAATTGTAGACGAAGGAATAATATCTCCTTCTTTAAAGATATTTATGGTGCTTGGATTTCCAGTCACCTTAATATCTTCAATCATACCTTAAACTATTTTCAAAGAATTTTTTCGACCTCTCATCACCATACATTTCTTCATAATCCTGAGTTCAATAATACTTCCTGTCATAATATTGACATGTCTACTCTCGATTATCCTCTCCAAGACCACGAAATTATTAAGGCAGTCTACTCATTTCGACCCTCCAAATCACCTCGACCTGATAGCCTTCATCTCTCATTTTACCAAAAGCATTGGGAAATTGTGGGTAAATCCGTTCTTGAAACTTGTCATTCCATTTTTAAATATGTGACTATGCCTTTAACACCACTTACCTTTGTCTTATTCCGAAAATTTCCAATGCAAATCATCTTAAGAACTTTAGGCCTGTCGGTTTATGAAACACTATTTATAAAATTGTTACAAAAACTATTGCAAACCATATGAAACCTATTTTAGAAGTTCTCATTGGCCTGTGCCAAAGCAGTTTCCTAAAATGTAGGAGGTCGTTGGATAACACTATTATCATTCAAGAAGTTATTCAGTACCTTAAGAACTCCAAGAGAAATGGGGCTAGTTTTGTCTTTAAGATTGATCTCGAAAAGGCTTTCGATGAGTTAGAATGGTCTTTTATCCATGAAACCCTTATGTTTTTCAAATTTTCTACCAATACCATCCCCATTCTTTTCAATGGGTCTAGAACTAATTTTTTAGTCCATCTAGGGGGATTCGACAAGTTGACCCGATGTCCCCTTATATCTTTATCCTTTGTATGGAAATTTTGTGTGCACATTAGCCACCAGGTAAAATTGGGGGTTAGGGATCCTATCAAAATCATCCCTAAAGCCCCTTACCTCTCACACCTTTTTTATGCTGACAACCTTAATCTTAAGGCTAGAGCTCATCTTGAAAGCGTTGACACCATTGGTCATACCCTCAAAAGTTTCTTCTTGTTGTCTGTCAGTCCATTAATCACTTCAAATCGAAAATCATATTTTATAATACTTGCACCCCTATGTTCATTTCTTTTGCCACATCCACTTTAGTAATCCAAAAAATCCTCCCACTTTGAAAAATACTTGGGTTTTCCTATTCTTTCTAGGGCACCTAAACAACTCTGACTTCAATTACATTCTAGATAACATTCATGCTAAACTAGGTAACTGGAAGACTAACTTCCATAGTCCTGCTGGACGAGTGGTCCTTATTCAATCTACCTTGAACACTAAACCTAACTATGCTATGCAAATATTTGAGTTGCCTAATTTTACTCTTAAAGCCATAGACAAAGCTCAACGTGTTTCCTTTGGGGGTTGACCTTTATTAATAAAAAGCTTTATTACCTCAGTTGGGACACTGTCACTAAACCTAAGTAGGAGGGTGGTATGGGTATTACTAATAATCTATCGAAAAAAATAAGGTTGCTTTAGCTGGCCTTGCTTGGAGAATCTTCTCAAATCCTAATTAATATTGGGCTAGATGCTTGATAAATAAGTATGCTGGAAGTTTTATTAAATCTTGCAAATTTGTCGTACCAAAGAACATTAGATTTGGTTTGTAAATTTGTAAGAAGGGCCTTTTTCAAAATGTTGTTACAAGAAATCACACAAATATTTGGGATTCTAATTTGATTCCCCCAAATTGCAATATCATATTTCTGATTCAAGGCCTGATTCATCGTTAAGATTTGAAAAAAATTGTCAGTGATATCTATTCAAACAACTATTGGCATATAAAAGATCGTTCCTTTTATTTTTCTTAAAATATTAAGAACAAAATTTCTTATGTTTTCTTTACGTAGGGTCATAATAATTCTGACTTCCCCTCATGGTCCCTTAACAATATTGGTTTTCCCTTATGGTCCCTAAAATGGTTTGTTCACTACTTTCTCTATTTACGACATCACCTCTCCTACTCCTTAGAACCTCGATGGCTGCAACTGGATTTGGATAACTCCAACCCTCAAGAAAATTAGGTTCTTTCTCTGGCTCTTTTATAAACAAGCGCCTCCCTATGAACTCTTTCCTGTATAGACATAGCATTACCTCTTCACTTGTTTATGGAATCTGTAACCAAGAAGAAGAAAATATATATCACATATTCTTCAATCGCACTGTTGCCACCTCCTTCTAGTCGGAGCTCCAAATTAATCTTCCTACTCTTATAAAATCTTGTCTCGCGGATATTCGATCCATAAACCATACCTTTGACAATCATCTCTTATCCTGGGACTTCTTCTATCCTTTGGTGCTTTGGCATATTTTGCTGAATAGAAATCACAATATTTTTAATAATTGGCCAGATCCGTTAAAATTCCGAACCTCACTGACCATATTCTCAAATTTAAATATATTACTGGTATTACTGATTATTCTAATAAACATTTTGATTGTTAGATCAAGTGGTTTCTCCTTTTGTCAATAGATATCAAACTTAACGTCGATGGTGCTTATAATCACGATTATCAGTTCAACATCTTGGTGGTGTCTTTCAAAAATTGTCATGGAAACTAGATTGCTGGCTTCTATAAACATGGAAAATATGTAAACCATACTCATGGAACTCCAAGCACTCCTTCAAGGATTGGTGGTGTCCATTGCCGATGGTTTTGCAAATACTAAGGTTGAAGCTGATGCAACAAAGGTGATCAAACAAATGCAACACCCTTCCTTCCTTTTTTCAAACATTGTTAATACCTGCAGGTATGTACTAAGGAAACTAGGGAGTTCCTAGATCCGACATAACTTTTGGGAAGGCAACACAGTGGCTCACACATTAGAAACAGAAGGACATCAGAGAGCCACGACAAATGAAATGAAGTTTTTTATGGAACCTCCACCATGGGCTGAGGACTACTTTAACAACGACTCTATTGCAGGATGTGTTACTAGGAAGAAAAAATATTTTGTACCGTAATTATCTAGAAAAACTTGGGAACCTTACTATTTAAACTCTATGCTAGCGGAGGATTATAAGGAACTACTAAAGTTACCTCATCCATCTACATCTATAGTTGCTTCTACAATGCAGGATCTCGTTGAAGCAGAAGGGGAGAACAACCCCTATATAATGCTAATCTAGTTTGTTATAAATAAAAAACTCTTTCAACCAAAAAGAAAATTCTACTGTTGCAAAACTGAAGAACAAAAGAACAATATGAAGATAAGAAGAATATAGAAAACAAGAGAAACAATATAAGATAACTTTCTTTCCTTCAAGTTTTCACCAAATCTTTAAGTGTGTACAACATGAAGTCTATGTCTCTATTTATAGTATAACATAGAGGCACACAAAAGTTTAGTAATAAAAATGACATTAACATGAATATAATGGGGGAGGTTATCAAAGTGAAAGGTTACTGTTGTAATCAAATCGCACACACAAGTGCATGTGTTCGTAAAAGAAATATAATGACTCTTATTAAGGTGTCGGGTATCGTACCCACAGGGACTTCTAACTAGAATCTATTATACTTTCCAACTCTTAATTCAAAACAGTGTAATGTCCAAGTTTTATAATGAGTATTAACTAAATAATATATCTAACTAAAAATTACTAGAGTGATTCAATTCCTTAATTCGCAAATGATATTATAGGAAAGATCCAGGACTGCGGTTTTTGTCAGGAATCATGAAATTGTTATCCTCTATTAAAGATTTACTTGAAATTATCTCTTCGCTCAACCACATGGTTAGATGTATGATCATGGTCTCTCGACCTCTAATCACCTACAACAATTACAACCTTAACTATATCGTTGAGCGGGGATAAGATGAATAAACGTTGAGCATTACGTTATCTTCTTGTATGCTGATCCAAGCAAGGTTTCTAGGTATATATTTATCCTAGAAATGAATCAACCCTAGCTATTTAGAGTCAACCAAGCTTCTTACTTTCCATGTTGTATCCTCTTATTCCTCTCTCGAGTTCAATTTGGACAATGAATTTACTTCTATGGGGGTGAATCATGAAATACAACAAGCAAGAAAGTAATAACGAATCATTGATAACTCATAGTCAAACCTTTAACAAATTAATTAGGTTCAGTCATCCTGCAGCCACAACCCTAGAACTAGGGTATTTAGCTACTCATGATCTTTAAGACAATATTCGAAGTTATGTAAATCATTCCCAAGAATCACAAGATGAGAAAAGATAAAAAGTAACCCTAGCACAGCCAAGTATCATTCCTGATGCTCACCGTTCGAAAAATAAAAAATTATTGCTTAAAATTACAATAAGACCCTATTTATACTAAATTTAAATTTCCATATCAGGGCTTCAGGTGCAATGCGAGGCTGGCACGAGGTGCACTGCCTTGCTATTTATTTGAAGATTGAGATTCGTCCACCAGGTGCGCAATGCAGAGGTTACACGTAGTCTTCTTCTTTGAAAATTAAATCGAGGTTTGAGATTTCTCTCCCCTCTGCGCGACGCGGGACTGGAACACAAATTCCTTTGATGCATTTCTTCCGCTTCCTTTTGCTTTGCTTCCTCCTTAGATTTTCTTGTCGCTTTATTAGCTCCTTTTAGTGCATTTTTCTTTTACCTCACCTTCCTGCATGACTAATCATGTTGGATAGTTTGGGAACACATAATTTACTCAATAAGACTCGTAACCTAGACTTAACGACTCCCAACTAAACTTAAATGTAGGTATAAATAGCATTATTGGCATATAAATATGCCCAAGATCAATTACAAGAATAATGGTTATAAAGGTGGAGGTTATGTTTATCTTCATGATGGAGGAAAACAATAGGAGCAACTTCTTGATGTAGTGGACATCCACAGTATATTATTTTGTAATCTCCCCCATGTATGTCCATGGATAATATGTCTTGTCAAAATCTTACTAGGAAAAAACCTCATAGGAAAAAATCCTATTGAAGTAAAAAAAGTTCCTATATCTTTTAATACGCTTTGAATGTTGCCTCGTCAAAAACATTACCAGAAAAACTCATTTGGGATAAAATCATGGTTAAGGAAAAGAGTACAATGGTATTTTTCTCTCCCTGATAAAAACTTTACTTGATATCTCAAAAATAATGCTTTCCAATCTTGTATCACAACTTCTCAAACATTGATGTTAGAAATCTTTTGTGAATAAGTTTACAAATTATCACATGAATGGATCTTGAACGTCTATCTCACCTTTTTATTGAAAATCATGTGAGAAAAGGACTTTTGATGAAATATGCTTTGTCCGATCTCATTTGATTGTATCCTCCCTTCTATATTATTTTCGTATATAGTGGTGGGAATATCCTTTCCCAAAATTAAATCACATATTGGTTGAATATGATAGATCATGATTTCAACCAAAAACACTCTCGACTTACTTCATAGATCAATAATATTTCTGCATGATTTGGAGAAGTGGTTACTAGTGTGATTCTTTGAATTTCAAAGATATTGTTGTGTCTCCATATGTAAATAGTAATTCCTTTTCGATCGAGCTTTATGCAGTTCAAATAAATATTTTGTATCTACATAATCAAATTATTTCTAAATCGAGAATTAATCATTTTAATTTTATTGAATCTCGTCTTTTCTTCTAAAAGAAAATCACACATCTTTAATGTGTTGAGTCACTTCCTTTGTTAGTTTCTTGTCATAACTTCAATGATACTATGACAATCTTTTCACATAACTTTCGTTATGTATATCAAAGGATGTTCTAGCATTTGTATAACCATCAATATGTAAGTGCACCAATTGCACTAATACATGACATTTTAAATTATTTTCATGAAATCAAAAAGATACTTTCTCTGTGTTAAGCAGTCTCAAAACCATTGGGTACTCAATGGAATTGCTTTAACACCTTTTAAATCCTTTAATGATTTTTATTTAACCTTCATCGTCAAGTTAGATATAATAATCATTCATTATGCATATTCAAGTATTTCATCTATTACAAGATTGAAACACGTCTTATTGCATCCACCACTAGACAATATATTTACATTCAATAATTTCAAGATTTTTGCAAAACCCTTTATGCCCCGAGGCACAAATTGTACTTTATATCTTCCAGTTATACTTTCACACAATGATTCATTTGTATCCCACTGACATATATTTTGATCTATGAACTATAAGTTCAAAAACATAAATTTTCTAAATGAAATAAAATATAATTGAATAGTGCATTTGATTTGGCTAATCATTTATTTTTTCACATTATATGAAAGATTCAAATTTAAGATCTTCATAACCATTTATAACCTTGATATTGATTCTAATACGATATAACTTATTGAGATTTCTTCGTTTTTCATCATTTTCATGTACATGAACATGAGCCAAGGTTTTATGAAATGTAATGTCATAGTGCTCTTTCAAAGCACTTACCTCATTAGCAATGACCATTTTGATAATTTGTTCCTCTCCTTCCTAAAGGAGTTTTACATTTTGAATCGATTGGTCTATCATGCTTCTGGCATACCATAGACTATGTCCTTCGAGGACTATTTATTGGAGCATTTGCAGCTGGATTAAATTATTGGGTCAGCAAATACAACTAACAAATTACTTACAACATTTTGAAAATGAATTATATCTTGAACTTCAAGTTCACATTTTTTTAACGAGGATCTAGATAATTCACCCCACACATAATTTTCAGCTGCTACACATATCTCCCCCTAATGTTAGGAAATCTAACATTTACCCCCAAGCTCATTTGGAGAGCCATCTTTGTGCGTGGTGGGCAACAAAATCATATGTGCACACATCAAATATTTATATGAAAATTATTTGGTTCCTGACCCTAAATCAATGGAGAACCTTGTTGGATTGATTCATACATGTTAAATAAAGGCATAATACATATATTGGACTCTAAACTGGACTTAATTTTAACTTTGGCTTCAACTTTCATAATGCACAAACTGACACTTTAACTATTCAACTTTTAAATAAATAAACACTTGAGTCCTACATGGCAAAATACACGTAAGACACCACGTAGGACAAAAATGACATGTAGGACATGTATGTCTATTTGTTCAATTTTATACAAGTTTAAGTGTCTACTTGTGCACACCCAAAGTTGAAGGGCATAAATGTGATTTGAAGCCAAGTTAAAGGGTATATTTATGTATTATGCCTTAAATAAACTTGTCTCATACCAAATTTTATTTGAGAGATTTGTTCTCATAAGCAATGATCTAGCTATAATTGGAGACCTACAATTTCTGCAAAACCAACCAGCATGTCACTACTCAAAGTACACCCTAGAAGGTAGGGCATCTTCAAGTCTCCACATGGAGTACTCAACCTCTCGGAGGTTTTGAACAAGCCTTTAGACATCATTCATCGCATATGTATATATGAAAAGTAGTGTTGAACTAAAACTTTTCACAACAATAGAACAATAATTCAAAATCTATTCCATAGAAAATATAGGAAAGGCTAAGTCTCTTTGTAGCCATCTTAGATACAGGAATATCTTGGGTCACAACCCATACATCAACATATATAAAATATCAAAGTCTAATACATGTGTTTAAAATAAAAAAGCTAATCATAGTTATGTCCTCCAATCAATTGAGGACATGCCAAAACTTGCTTGAAAGGATGTTAATTCAAAGCTTGCTTCCAATAACCTCCTCACTTGCCACCTACACCTTTAGATATAAGACAATATATGGAGTTAGTACATTAGAATGCACTAAGTATGGTGACATACAATTAAAATCATGCGAAAAGGACATTTGTGTTATAATATGCTTTCATGCTCTTTTGAAGAAAACCTCATAAACATAAGTATAAGAAATCACTTACAAGTCAACCTACACACATATAAGACATATTCCAAGTAATCCCCTTATAGCATTAACATCACTTCAAACCATATAAGCATGTAACCCTCCTACCAAAGGTTATCCTAAGGCTTACTTAAGTAAGAAAGAAGAGACCGTTCATACACCCTCTTCAAGCCCACCTAAATAATCCTTAAGACTACCAAAGATAAGATTATTTCATTTTCATCATTATACCCCCTACCTAGAATTACACTAAGACTCACCTAAGTAAGACATGAAGAGACCGAACATACACCCTCTTCAAGACCACCTAAGCACTCCTAAAAGCTACTCTAGATAAGTACCTTTTTATTCACATGCATTAACTAAGTCAATCAATAGTCACTAAGACACTTAAGAGACATTCGTAGTTTGAAGACTTCACATAAGGGTCTTCGAGACCATAGGGAACTCTTATCCTAGCATCTTCAAAGCCTACTTACAAATGTATAGATAACGTCTTATTCCACTACCTACACTTTGTAGAACTTCTCCAATACTAGAATGCATTCCACATGTTGAGAATAGGCATTTACCGATATAGACCATACTAGCTAGGCATGAAATCCAGATTTAACCCTACTCCGATGGAGGGTGTTCTACTTTACAAGGGTAGAACTAGGACACATCCCATGTAGGCACTTGGTTAAGGAATATCAAGGGTTCCTTTGTACTCTAGTATCAACTTAAGTAGAGTCACTACCACAAGCATATTTTCACGGTGATAGCCATGTTCTCATAGAGTAAGTTCAATCACAATACCAAGGATGAGTTCACCAGATATTCTATTCAATGGTCAATACTGATGGTTTCATGTCGTTCCAGCCAACCTATCCCTAAGTCCATCATTCACACGAGAAGGATATCATTATGACTTTCAACTTCAAAGATATCATAACCTTCTCTCTAGTTTAAAGGTTCCAAGTTAATGACCTTCTTAACCATGTTCAAGGTCAAATTTCGATCGTACATTCACATACATGACAAAGGTTCTTAATCCTACTAAGTCAAGTGTTCACATTCGCGTTCTTCATGTATCAAGTAGAGGGACATAGGTCTACCAAATCAAGACACACACTTTATCACTTTATCACATGTACAATAATATTCAATTAGCACATATGGACAACTAAGTCTACTACAAGTCACCCTATCCACTCCTATAGAACATCAACATAGTCCATCATAAGTCACATACAATCAATTAGGAAGAATCGTACTTAAACACCAAGTATACACACTTAAAGGCATCACTATAGTCTATCTTATCTACATATAAATAATTAGGAGAAATCATGCTTTCACTTTATATATATATACACACACACACATACACGCACCACATAATCCTTCACATTGATTACCTATATAGCCACAACATGATAACATCACAATTCATAAAGTAATGACGACAAGGTCATGTTCTTCACAATTATAACATATAAACACCGCCACCATAAGTGGACATACCAATCATCACAATTGAATAACACTTATACAATATATATAAAGATTATGTCATGTTACCACCATTTCATCATCAACACCACAAATCCTTAGCCTTCTCAATCAATTCACTTCACCAAAGGCTCTTACCAATAGTCATACACACCATTCCAGTCCAACATGAAACCAAAGCAATAATCCAACAAGATACAATATGAACATGATCAAATTAAGGCAACCTATATACAATTCTAACATAATCTTTACATAAATCAATAGCCCAAAGTTAACTACACAAGAATTCAATATAATAGAGTCATAATCAAATCACCCACATTATAGCCAAAATTAGAATTTCATGAATTGCATGGGTTCATAGGAATTATTTTATCTAAAATCATTCAATTAACATCAATTATGACATAAATCATTGATTCAAATCATTTTATGCAAGAACACATGGCTGGAAGTCAAAATAGAAGATTTCATGTTTTGAGAAGTCTTAGAAAAAGCCTTTGAAGTTTGGTTCCTTGACGAAAGAGAGTTCAAGGATAGAACAACATACCTTATTGTATATTATTCACGAAAATGATGAAGATTCAATAAGTAAATCAAGATCTTATCCTCAACCTTGCTTCAAGCTTCAATGGAGTTCTAGAGGATGTTATTTGGGGTCTTGGGTTTTCTTTTTGATAATGAACTCAACTATAGATTCTACACTTATAAAGTGACTTAAAATGCCCAAAAAACACCTTATGTAACTGCCCAATCTATTATTTAGAAGCTAGGTGAATTTCTCATATAGCCTTTACTAGGCCGAGACACCTGCAGAAAACTACAAGTGGGAAACGACGAGCACAACTACGGGGCATCGACCAGATGACGGGCCGTACTGGCAAGCCGCCTTTCTGGTCAGATACTTCTCAAGTAGGGGCTTAATCTTCCACACCTAAGTGTAGAGCGATACCCCCCAACGACAGGGCGTAGATGAGTCGACGATGCGGCATTTAGGCAGCTTAGATGGAGAAGTTTCTAGTAGAAGGTTGGGTCCTCCTCAAAAACTCTTTGGGTGGTCCTTGGGGAGTTGTGCCCAGACATACAAACCTAAACATGATCGTCAAGGTTTTAGAAACCTTCCCTATCAATTTGAACACCAAACACCATTTAAAACATGTTAAGGCACACTAGAACACACAAGCACGTCCCAAAGCTATCATTCGAATGTCTGGACTTTCTTGGACGTTTGACCCCGAAAACTTCCAAACTCAACATACTGCCTCTTGATACTATAACAACTGTTTAAGACCTTATAAACTCACGACACACGTATTAGGCTCTAGTTTCACCTAGTTCGTTTTTAGGGTGTTACGCATTATCAACATGGTATTATAGTCTGAAATTGTGCTCTTAATTTAATAATTCAAGCAAATAAACTTACAGAAATCAAAATTGTAGGTTGATACAAATGCATATGTATAGATGCATCTATTAAATCATAATATTAAATGGTCCACGTGGTAGGTTAACGGACCCATATTCACCTTTTTATATGTTCCAGATGATTTTAGGGGATACAATTTCAACCTTAGCTGGTACAATGATCGTTTTATCATGAGAACAAGTTACAAAAGAGAATTCTTGAAGAATCTTTTATTTCTTCAACTTATAGCCACGTGAATTCTCAATTTCTCTTGCATCACATTTGAATCGGAATGACCAACCTATTATGCCAACTAATATTTATTCTAGTAAGCTTTTAATTTACTTTTGCATGTGAATCCATCATCATGCATATGTTTGTATATAACAAACAACGGGAAAAAATAGGTAATTTTATACATAAATATTTATAACCCACTTTGATTGTAGTATTTGAAGATTATTTTTAATTCTTCTGAAACTTAAAAAAGTTTCTTTTGAGACTTACTACAACCCCAATATTATGAATAATTTCATTCCTCCAAATAGTTACAAATTATCCCTTTCGAAATTCTCAATTAATTTTTTGTACTACCACCATTTTACAATGTTATTCTTATGGTAACCATCTCCTTCAAGGAGAAAACTATTCTTATTGTCATGTTTATAATTATTACATTCAAGACTTATATATTGATAACCAATGTCAAATTTGTGTTGCCACGCAACAATGTTTATTTTGGTCATGGTCACAACCTTTACGGAAAATATTTCTTTCTCTTTTGTCCTCCAATAGTTCATTATAAAACATACCACAATATTTGTGTATTACTCAAAGCATATATATGACCAAAATGATCATTTATGTCAAAATAATTTCTTTCAATCTCTCAAACCTTCCGTAGAGGTGAGATGTGATATACATCCAACAATACATGAACATGTTTATATCCATACGAATACACGTCACATTTTCTTCAAAAAATGGAACAGAACCATTTGTACATGTTTCATAAGTTCTTATTAGAAACTCATTGTCATGTTTTGGCATTGGGTGACTCACCTCAACATCACTTTAAGAGGCCAAATGTACTACCACTTTGTATTCATTTATTTTGATAGGGAATTTACAAAACTTTTTAAATTGGGTTGCACCAACAACAATGTGCTCAACTTCTCATACCACTTTGATGGATAAAAATTACTTTTAACAATTATCTTCACATTTGAAGGATCATCATCTAATAACCTTTTATACAATTTTAATGGACAAAATTACCTTCACATTTGAAGGAACATCTTAAGAACTGATAATGTTCTTCCTTTTAATTACTACAGTGATGATCATTAACATTTTATCATACTCATATTCATACATTCAACCATTTGTCATCTTTCAGATATATTATGCATTGCTGCCACATTCACATAAGAGAATGGAGCAGATTAATTTGGTAAATTTCATGACTTTCGGTCAAAAGTATAAAACTTTATGTTAGTCATCATCATATCATCACTATGGTGCATTAGGACGTTAACCTAATGTCTTACTCATATAAAGACACCTTTAGTCATAAATCAATGTGACTTGAACCCAACTTCTTATTATCATGGTGCATTTAGATTTTAACTCGATCTCTTACCCACTTGGTGCGGTGATACCTGAATTTACTGTCTTACCCTCAATCAATGTCTTAATAAACCAAATTCATTACCAAAAAAATAAATTATCGAAAATCATAAATATAATCTGAACTTGACTTAATATACAAAAAAATGAACAAAATCAATTACTTAGAACAACATGTTAGAATCATATAAAAATCCCAAGTTAAAATAAATTCAAACATTTTAATAGTCTCTCTCAACATTGTTATGAAGATTATTATAATTTACTAACCATTTTAGAATAACTACAGAACAAGTTTTGTTAGTACAAATAATATGTTAATAACTCAACAAGTAAATGTTTACATAAACAAAAATAAAGAGGTGCAAAAGTCAACAATAATCCAATCAATATGTATATGCCACATAAGTCAATAAAACAAGATCATAAAGAACAATTTCTTTATAAATTGTTAACTTACAAAACTAATTTTACTTTTTAATTACATAAGTGATCAAATTAAAAGTTTGTTAAACGTACAAGCAACTTGATGGACTCATATGATTTTGAGATGGTAAGAAAATTAATAATGCATGATCAAAAGTAAAATATAAAATAAATTATATAGTAATTAACCTTGAGAGAAAAATAAATACAAATATTTTTACCTTCTTTATATTTTCTTTGCTTCAATCCTTCAATAGTAGAACAATCGTGCTGATAACGTGTTGTAAAACTTAAGAACAAAAGAACAATATAAAGAGGAAGATAAGAAGTATATAAAACAAGAGGAATAATATAAGATAACTTTCTTTCTTTCAAGTTTTCAGCAAATCTTCAAGTGTGTACAACATGAAGCCAATGTCTCTATTTATAGTGTAACATAGAGGCATACAAAAGGTTAGTCATAAACATGAAATTAACATGAATATAATGGGGAGGTTATGAAAGTTAAAGGTTACAAGAATAATAGTTAACAAGGTGGAGGTTATCAAGGTTATGGTTATCTTCATAATAGAGGGAAATAATGGAGTAACTACTTGATGTAGTGGACCTCCACAATATATTATTTTCTAACATTTAATAAGTATTTATTACATGATTAAATATTTTTTTTAAAAAAATTGTTTATGTACTTGTGTATTTTTAAGGGATAAGACATTAATACCTCTAGACTATTTTTGAAATCACAGAGACACACCTAAACTTAACTAGGGTCCTATTACCCCCTGAACTCATTTTTTTCATATTTTTGTACACCTTTTGTGTTGATCTAACACCTCCAACCACCCAAGTTGATTGTGTTGTACACACTCATCTGCCACTAGGGGTGTTCATGACCGGGTTGGTTCGGATTTTTCAAAATCAAACCAAACCATTTGTATAAAATTTTTAAATTTATAAACCAAAACCAAACTAATAAAATTTAAATTTTTTTTGGAATTTTTCAACCTCGAATTGCTTCGGATTTTTCAATTATCAAACCAAACCATTGTATCAATTTTTCAATTTATAAATCAAACCAAATAATAAACCTCAATTTTTTTAGATTTTTAGATTCTTTTCCGGTAAAGTTTGCATACAAACATATAATTAATTTGTGCTTCAAATATTTCTTTAGTCCAACCAAAATACAATTATCTAAGGTGTTTCTTAAAAAATAACACAAAATATGAGATGAATATTGATAACACAAAAATATTCAATTAAAATAATAATGAAATCATCATATAAAATAAATATTGTAAAGTTATACTGAAAATGATCATAATTTAAAAGTACTAAATCGTGCTAAAATAAATTTAATAATTATTAATTACATTACTAAATAGTGAAGAACAATTAAAACTAGATTATGTATTTTAATTATCTAAACCAATGTAAAACTAAAGTAACAAATATTCAACATTATTATCATTCTTAGTGTTAAACTGATTTTCTTTTTGCATTAGTATTAATTTGATTTTAATTTAAGTTTTATTATAATTATTAATATCTATGAACTATAATTTTTATTGGACCATTCCGAATTCTAAGTTTTAAACTTGAAATAATATATTAAAAGATAAAACTATGAAATAGTATAAGAAATATTTTAAAATGATACCATAGTAAATATTTTTATGTATATAATAAATTTTAAAATAACATATATAATGTCAGGTTGGTTTAGTCTCGGGTTCATTTTTTTTAGTTAAAACCAACCCAACCCAATCAAAATATAGTCGAATTTTTTTCCAATACCAAACCAAGTCAAACCAAATCACTAGTCGGATTTTTTTTGGGTTGACTCGATTTGCGATTTGGTTTGATTTTCGGTTCAGTTTTGTACACCCCTACCTTCCACATCTGTGAGTTATATTTTAATATTTTAAAAAAAACATTTTTATTTTCATTATGTTGTATATAAATTAAGTTAATACACATTTTTTTTTCATCTTGTATCGGAATTGTCACGACCCAAAATGAATCGTGAGTGACACCCACACTTACCCCCTAGGTGGGCGAACCAATAAGTCTGAACTCCAACATATACCAATAATTCAACTATAAATAGCAAAAACAATGCGGAATCTCCAAAAGTTATTAAGTAACCAATTTAAATAAGTTTCTAAAGTTTAATATTTATCATCCAAGAATCTGATAGTCATTACATCAAGGACATCTATTTCAAAATTACCAAGTCTAAAAGTGTTTAAGAAACTAAAATAAGCAAAAAGATGACCCATGTCCGAAATTTAAAGACATCAAGACGTGAATGAGAGAATCCAGCACGAGCTAGAATTAATAGCTCACCTGAACTCTTAAATGCTGGAGATTGGCTAGAGCTGAGGGATGGTGCACTTGCTGATGAGATAATTGATTCTTGACTGTTGTTTTCAACGCTAAACCCTTATTTCCCCTTTTCAGAATATTTTCCTCCTAATTATTATATGACTTATTATAAGAGTGGTGAAAGTGACCTACTATTTATTTTACTATTAACCTCTTTAACCACCAACTAAATAAATTATTAAAATTATCCCACTAATTTTATAATTATAATTATGAATAGTCCAAAACACTCATTAAACTTATAGGAAAGTATTTTCAGACATAAAAAGTTCTAGTTCTAGTTCTCAAAATGACCAAAAATAGTCGTTACAATAGATACCAATTTACCCATTGTTCGTCCTCAAACGATCAAAAGAAGGGCGAGGGCGAGAAAGTGTACATGAATCGGTAAAAAGATGTGGATATCTTTCATGCATATCAGCCTCACTCTCCCAAGTGGACTCTTCAACTAGCCGATTCTTCCACTGAACCTTGATAGAAGCAATCACTTTTGATCTCAATTTGTGGACCTCCCTATCTAGAATAGCAATAGGTTCTTCCTCATAAGATAGATTCTCATCAAGAAGAACTGAATCCCAACGAATAATATAATTTCTATCACCATGGTATTTTTTCAGCATAGACACATGAAATACCGGGTGCACTCCTGACAACCCTGAAGGCAATGCCAATTCATAGGTCACCTCGTCCACGCGCTTCAAAACTTCAAATGGACCAATATACCTCGGACTAAGCTTACCTCGCTTACCAAACCGTATCAGACCTTTCATGGGTGAAACCTTCAGCAAGACTTGTTCACCCTATGTAAATTTCAAGTCCCTAACCTTTCGATCTGCATATTCCTTCTGCCTACTCTGAGCTGCTAAAAGCTTTTCCTGAATAAATTTCACTTTCTCTAATGATTCCCTCAGAACATCAGTACCCCAAGTTCTAACCTCAAATGCATCAAACGAACCAATGGGGGACCTACATCTCCTCCCATACAATGCCTCAAATGGCGCCATATCAATACTTGAGTGATAGCTATTGTTGTATGAAAACTCCGGTAAAGGTAAAAATTTATCCAAATTACCACCAAATTCTATCACACACGCACGAAGCATGTCCTCCAACACCTGAATCGTTCGCTCAGACTGACCATCGGTCTGAGGGTGAAATGCAGTACTAAGATCTAGTCTAGTACCTAATTCAGCATGTAATGTTCTCCAATAAATAGAAGTAAATTGTGTACCTCTATCTGATATGATGGAAAGTGGAACTCCATGCAATCGAACAATTTCTGAGATATAGAGTTTGTCTAACTTCTCTGCATTGCAAGTCATCTTGACAGGAATGAAGTGAGCAGACTTAGCTAACCTTTCAACAATTCCCAAATAGAATCATAGTTACCCAATGTCTTTGGAAGACCAACTACGAAATCCATTGCAATTCTTTCCCACTTCCATTCAGGAATGTGCATTCTCTAAAGTGTTCCTCCGGGCCTCTGGTGTTCATACTTTACCTGCTGACAATTCGGACATTGGGCAACAAAATCAACAATGTCACGCTTCATTCTAATCCACCAAATATGTTGCTTTAGATCACGATACATCTTGGTTGCACCAGGATGTATAGAATACCTTGAACTATGAGCCTCTGTAAGAATAGTGTGAATAAAATCATCCACACGGGGCACACATACCCTTTCTTTAATCCTTAAGACACCTTCTTCATCAATTATTGCCTTTTTAGCCTCTCCTCGCAATACCATATCTCGAATTCGGCTCAGCTTCTCATCAGCAAACTGATTTCCCTTAATCTTGTCAAGAAAAGAAGATCTTGCCTCCACACAGGCCAAAAATCCTCCTTCCTCTAGTACTTCCAGCCTCATAAAGTCATTAGCCATAGTTTGAACTTCTCTAGCCAATGGGCGTCTAGAAACCTGCAAGTGGGCTAAACTACCCATGCTCCCTTATTTTCTACATAAAGCATCTGCCACAACATTAGCTTTTCCTGGGTGATATAAAATAGTAATATCATAATCTTTCAATAATTCCATCTACCTTCTCTGCCTTAAATTTAAATCCTTCCGAGTAAAGACGTATTGTAGACTATGATGATTTGTGTAAACTTCACACTTGACCCCATATAGTAATGCCTCCACTACTTCAATGCAAATGCAACTGCAGCCAACTCTAAATCATGGATCGGATAGTTACGTTCATTCACTTTCAATTGCCTCGAAGCATAAGCAATTACATTTCTCTCCTGCATTAGCACTGCACCCAAACCAGAATAAGATGCATCACAATAAACAATAAAATTCTTACCTTCTACTGGGAAGGCAATAATAGGTGCAATAGTCAACAATGTCTTGAGTTTCAGGAAGCTTTCTTCACATTCGTCCGACCATACAAATGGATCATTCTGTTAGTCAAATTGGTCAGCTGGGAAGCAATAGAAATGAATCCCTTAACGAATCGATGATAGTAGCTAGGTATACCAACAAAGCTCCTTACCTCTGAAACATTAGTAGGTCTTACCCAACTCATCACTGCTTCAATCTTAGAAGGATCCACCACCACTCCATCCTTAGAAACCACGTGCCCCAAGAAGGACACTGAATCGAGCCAAAACTCACACTTGGAGAATTTGGCATAAAGCCTTTTCTCCCTTAACAACTCCAATACAATTCTCAAATGCTCCTCATGTTCTTTCCTGCTCTTTGAGTATATCAGTATATCATCAATAAATACAATAACAAAGAGGTCCAGATATGGCTTAAAATCCCGTTCATTAGGCCCATAAAAACAACAGGGGCATTCATTATCCCAAAAGACATTAATAAGAATTCATAATGCTCATACCTGGTTCAAAAAGCAGTCTTTGGCACATCTGTTGCCCGTATTTTCAATTAATGATAACCGGATCTCAAATCAATTTTAGAGAAGACACAAACACCTTGTAACTGATCGAACAAATCATCAATGCGGGGAATGGATACTTGTTCTTAATAGTTACCTTATTCAGTTGCATGTAGTCTATGCACATCCGAAAACTTCCATCTTTCTTCTTCACAAATAAAACAGGAGCACCCCAAGGGGATGCACTCGGTTTAATAAAACCTTTACCTAACAACTCTTGAAGTTGGGTCTTTAACTCCCTTACACTTGCTGATGAGATAATTGATTCTTGACTGCTGCAGATAAGGTTTTCAACGCTAAACCCTTATTTCCCCTTTTCAGAATATTTCCTCCTAATTATTATGTGACTTATTATAAGAGTGGTGAAAGTGACCCACTATTTATTTTACTATTAACCTCTTTAACCACCAACTAAATAAATTATTAAAATTACCCCACTAATTTAATAATTATAATTATGAATAGTCCAAAACATCCACTTAAATCTATAAGAAAGTATTTTCAGACATAAAAAGTTCTAGTTCTCAAAACGATCGAAAATGGTCGTTACAGAAACTTTTTTTTTACCTTCATTCATTTTTTTATTTTTCTTTCTATTGATTTTATTTTCGTTGTCTTTCATTTTGATTTGATTTCAAATTTAATTTGTATTGTACTTAAAATAAATTAATTATGAACAGGTATAAAAATAAGTGAAGAAAATCAAATATAACATAAAATGAATTAAAACGTTAAAATATAAGAACACTTTTAAATTATTTTTAAAAACATATATAATTTTTTTAAAATAATGAAAAGTGAAAAGATGATAAATTAATTTTTCAAACGTTTAAGGTGAAAAAGAAATTATAATAAATATTTTATACAAAAAGAAATAAAAAATAATTAAATATATATATATAAATTTTAATATTAAAAAAATATGTAATATATATAAGTTTTAATATTAATAAAATATGTAATATATATAAGTTTTAATATTAAAAAAATATGTATAGTTACTAATCAATAAAAAAATGATATGTATCTTATTTGTGCACTCATTACTTGCCTTCAACCGAATGTTTACACTCTCTATGTCATATCAATATTTTGTGGTGTACTTATTTCATTTTAAATTAGTTTAGGAGGGTAATAAGATTGTAATTAAATGTAGATATATTTCTGATATTTCACATCATAATTAGGAGGTATTTGTGTTTTATTCCTATTTTCAATGTCTAAACCAATCTCTCTATATACAGAGAGAGAGAGAGAGAGAGCGCTTGATATCAAACATTCCTATCAAATAAAATAGGGATAATGCACAAATATCCCCTCAACATATGTTCGAAATCTCAGAGACATACTTATACTATACTAAGGTCTATTACCCGCTGAACTTATTTTATTAATAATTTTCTATTCCTTTTTTGCCTATATGGCACTATCTTGTGAGTCGAACGCTACTTGATTTTTTTCAAGCTAGTGTCACGTAGACCGAAAAATGGTAAAAAAATACTTATATAAAATAAGTTAAGGAAGATAATATGACTTTAGTATAGTATAAATGTGTCTTAGTATTTTCCCTATTTAATTGAAAGAAATTACCACATATTCATTGCTTAATTTAAAGCGGTACATCATAAGTTATAACAGCGTCTTGCCTTCTTCTTTGTAACAACCCAATTATGATGTCTTTTGTCCTTCTCTCAAATCCAATTAAAACATTTACATGCTTAATCATCACCTTTTACCATTTTATATGTCTTGGACTAACAGTGATTTATTGTATTAACTAGTAATATTTAATTGTTCGTTTTTTATTAAGAGCGAGTACTATTTTACTGTGTATCTATATGTTTTGAAAATCAGAAATTTACAAGGTCATTATTCAAAACTCAAATTCATAACAACATTCTTCATATTGCTAACTTTTTTTTAGATCTTTGTTGTGCGCTTCATCGAAATCTCCGATCAAGGAATGATTTTGTTCGACGAAAAATGATTTTAATTGGTATTTGACAAAAATTGACTGTGAATTATGTTTAAAAGAGAGAAGGGTCAAGAAGCTCTTCAAAGATCAGAAATTCAATCAAAACTTCTACATATTTATTTTTGTGAAATAGGACTTGTGGATTATTTTCTTGTTCTATGAATTTTTTTCCAGAAACATGAAAAATGAATTTCATGTGGTTGAGATAATTTTGATTTTTTTTTGTTTCAATTCAAGTACAAGTAATTACAAGTATTTTTTGAAGTAAGTTATGGACTGAAATTTAATATTGATATTTACGTTTAGTGGTTATTCTCGTGATAGTGTTGGGTTATGAAGGGGTGATTAGGACATCATGCAAAATATTACAATTGCATATCATATGGCTGATAAATCAAATTACAAAAACTTAACTAAAAACATAATATTATTATATGAAAAACTAATATAAAAAATATATTATAAATTGTTGAGAAAATAAATTTTTCCATAAACTAAACTATTAAACGTCTACATTGTTGAAATTCTTGTGTTCTTGATATGAGAAGAGAATTTATAGAGTTTCAAGTTTCTCCTATAAGGAAAGGACAAAATCAAATTTTTTTTTTTGATAAAGTAATTAAATGATATTAGAAAGCATCAAGAAGATGCGAAGTTACAAAAGCACCTTGTGCAAAGATGCTGCTCCAAACAGAAAATATGGAGCTTGGCAAAAACTTGTGAAACAGTCAATAGGGAACCCTGCTACTCTACTGTACTAGAGATACGGAACTAACAAAATTCAAAAGGTTATCCACACCGTTTACATTGGCATAAAAGTGCCAGCTAAATAAACTAACTAGACATTGGGCTTTAAGAGTGCATAAAGAGGTTGATATTCCATTAAAACATCTGTTGTTTCTCTCTTTCCATATGCTCCAAAAAATGGCTGCTGGGATCATTCTCCAGATCTTTCTGATGGATTTGTCAACTTTCCACAATATCCAGCTGGCATAAGCATCCTTCATGTTGTAGGGCATTACTCATTGTAGACCAAGCATAGAGTAGAAATAATACCATAAGCTAATTGTTGCAGGGCAGTGCAAAAAAAGGTGATTAACACTCTCATTGGTTTGCTTGCACATGACACATCTGTTGATGAGGATTACACTTTTTTTCCTGAGGCTGTCTTGTGTTAGACATGCTTTTTTCAATGCTGTCCAGGTGAAACAAGAAACTCTGAGGGGTTGCCTAGTTTTCCAGACATGTTTCCAAGGCCAAATTAGTAGAATGTTATTCTGGGAGCTCAAATTTTTGTAACATTCTTTCACAGTGTAGGTCTTCTCCTTAGAATTACCCTAAAGAATCTTGTCTTGATCTTCGACCACCAATGTAGTGTTTTGCAGAGTTTCTAAGAGGGAAAGGAGGTCATTAATCTCCCAATCCTGGAAGTTCCTTCTGAAAATAAGTGTCCAATGGTTGTTGTCTCTGTACTGGGCTATAGTTGCTTCTTTGTTGGAGGCTATCTGGAACAAGGAGGGAAAATAGTCTTTTAGCCTAGAGTTCCCAAGCCATCTGTCTTGCCAAAATCTGATCTTGAGTCCATTACCAGCCCTGAAGGATACTTTCTCAAAGAAATTATCTTTGAAACTGCTTATGTGTTTCCAGACCCCAACACCATGGGGTTCAGTGCTTTCCATTGGACACCAGTGATCTTGAATGCCATATTTAGCCTTGATGATGTCTCTCCAAAACCCAGCCTTAGTTTGTCCATATCTCCAGAGCCACTTCATGAGTAAGCTCTTGTTGTGAAGTTGGAGATTTCTGATTCCCAAGCCTCCTTGAAACTTAGGTTGAGTTACTGATTTCCATTTAACTAGAGAGTACTTGTGAGTGAGACTATTTCCTTCCCATAGAAATCTCCTTCTGAGCCTATCTATTTGTTTCAAAATTGAACCTGGTATTGGAAATAGAGACATGCAGTACGTAGGAATACTATCTAGTACACTGTTGATGAGAGTGAGCCTACCTCCCATAGAGAGCTATTGCATTTTCCATGTAGCAAGTCTCTTTTCTATTTTTTCAATAACTCCATTCCAAATTCCAGAAGATTTGAAACTTGCCCCCAAGGGAAGACCTAGATAGGTGCTGGGTAACGATCCTATTTTGCAACTAAGTATGCCAGCAAGTTCCTCTAGATTGTCCACCTGATTAACCGGATATATAGCACTTTTGAGCATGTTAATATAGAGTCGGCAGATAGCTTCAAAAACTATAAGGGTGGTGTTTAGATTGGAGATTTGTTCCCTGTCAGCTCCACAAAAAATGAGAGTGTCATCCGCATAAAGAAGGTGGTTTATAAGCTTTTGGCTAAAATCCTAGCAGAAAGGATGAAAAGGGTGATGAATTCCTTAGTCTCGGGGCAGCAGAGTGCTTTTTTAAAGAATAGGCAAATAACTGATGCATCCTTGATTGCTAATGAGGCGTTAGACTGGAGAATCAAGAGTGGTGAGTCTGGGATCTTATGTATATTGGACATAGAGAAAGCTTTTGACCAACTTAACTGGGCCTCTCTAGTAAATATACTGAAACGAATGGGATTTGGTGATAGGTGGATAAGATGGATATACTTTTGCATTTCAACACTGAAGTTCTCAGTTTTGATCAACAGAAGTCCAGTTGGATTTTTCTCTACTCAAAAGGGGTTGAGGCAGGGGGATCCACTCTCTCCTTATCTATTCATTCTGGCTATGGAAGGACTATCTCAGTTACTAGCTAGGGCTAAAGAACTTCAATGGATTCAAGGATTTCAAGTAGGCAGCAATCCAGCCAACACTGTCAATGTATCTCAAATATTAAAGAATATTATATTTTCTTTTCACGAAAAGTAAAAATATTTATTGTAATGTTTTGTCTTTTCTTTTTTTTTAAAAAAAACAAACTTCAAATAAGATAAGAAAATCATGACAAAACCCTAACAAATTTCCCTTTTGGCTTGATTTTTGTTGATCCTCTTTGTTGATTTGATTTTCAGATTGGTTTTATACAGCCCTACTCCTAGTAAAATAAAAGAAGCATTGAGAGAATTCTCATGGACTATGTAATCAGTGTGCAACAAATATAAGCGTTAAAACAGAAGAAAGGAAGCAAAGTTGAGCTAGGACAGCTAGCAAACAGAGAAGAGACTTTCCCTTTGAATATTAACATTTTTGCATAGCCAACATCAAAATCTCTTCTTTTTTCTTTTTTTTTTTTGGAATGAACATCAAAATTCTCAACCCTTAAAATCTTATACCCAAAGAAATATTTTAGTTTCTTCACCCCCTTCCCCCTTTTTACTTGCCATAATTTAGACAATGGAAATTAAACAAAAACAAAGAAAGAAAGAACATGTCAACAACCCAGATGGTTGTTCTCAAAGGTAACAAAGCTTAGATTCTTCTTTGTATACTAATCTCTGGCTCCACATATAATAATGAATACTATGAGCATTGCCAAAGAAGTGCAACACCTCCTTAATTGGCAATCAACAGGAAATGTAGTGATATTGCAACAAGTGTTATCGATCATCCCAGGTATTGTTTGTGTATCCTAGCACGATTCTCCTCCCACCATAACCTGGCATGCACTTCTCCAAATTTTTCTCGGCTGCGTTGACATGCATAAGGTTATATCAGCCTCAGTTAGAAAAATCATTCAAATTAAGAGAGGCAGAAGTAGCAACAGTAGCTCAAAGATCATGTCTTATATATAGTTAACTAGAGTAGTTCTCTCGTTACGCGTTCTTCTTACTAACATTGTAGCACTTCATCAAGCACGTTATGATGAAAACCATAATGATAAATGAGAATATGCTCTAGCACTAATGGACAGAGTGCAACTGTAATAATAGCAATAGTGTTCTTGTAGGTCCACCTGCATAACTAGGTAGGTCTATATACATATTCCACACATCATTTTCCTTAGGTCACTCAAGAAGAGATAGCTTGAAATAATTGTGCTAACTGATCATGAGATGAAACGAACCTGAATCTGACACGTTTGAGTTCTCGTCTGCCATCTGGTAGTGCTCGTATAGTGATGTAAACCCCCGGCTCATCTTGCTCGACCCATTCTGTTTCAAGATCACTGGCATTGCTGATAGATAGCTCTCCAGAGCGATCTGCATCTCTTGATGTGCTAGTCCTCATAGAGGCATCCATTGATGATATCTCTGTCTTTGTTCCACTGATGCTTGAGAGTTTTGGAGTTGACGAGACACCACAAGAGTCATAGTTATAGCGAGAATGGGTGGACTGTAGTTCAAGAGAATCTGAAGATGAATACATTGGACGGAACAAAGTACGTGGTAGTCGTTCTTTAGTCAGCGGGGGTGTCACAGGACTGTCTTCAATCGATTCGATTTTTGAACTCTATAAAAGAATCAAGAATATGTATACTCATGATGAAGGAAAAAAGACAAACATGTATGTAAACACCATAAAGTAGGTAGGAGATGATATAAGGGGTTACCTCGTCTTCTGATCTTGGAGGCGTTGGAAGGGGAAAAGCTTGACGATTCAACCTTTGGACATTATAAAGCTCCATTACCTTCTCACAATTCTCGGACCACCATCTTTGAGCTTGGTATTTATTAAACATTTCTCGACTATTATAACAAAATAACCACGAGTCACAAACTTGGCTTCATCTATGATCTATCCAGAAAATCCTTAATTTCGAAGATACAACTATTTTTCCTTTAATACCACATACATTAGCTCCTCCTTAATTTATTTTCTTAAAGTTTTGTTAAACCACATTGTTGTGAGGTGAACATGTATGAGATAACAGGACTTTTATTAGAAATGAAAACAGTTCATGTGTTTCTCTTTTGCAGCATGGCCATTGTGGTTTATGCAATGAACCTGCTAAGCTGGATGTTTAGATTATTAATTACTCCATCCGTGACATTATTTTCTTTTTAGTCGAATTAAAAAAGAATGTAACAATTTGATTTTATTTTACCTTTTAATGAGATGGTTTATAGAAAAGATGGTAACAATAAGAAAACCAAAATTAGACATTCTGATGGTCAAAACCTAAAGAGATTATAGCAAGTGATTTAATTATTAGATTATATTATGGTGTAAGTGTCTTGTTTTGATGGCCTACCACTCACATAAGCTTTTTCATAATTCAAGGGGACCAATAACTCAAAAACTGGCTTTATGCATGGTTATTTAAAAAAAAATGCCACGGCCTTTGACTTTGCTTAGAGCACATCCTACCCTTCACCAACCAAAAAAATGATTAATTTTATTTCACGGGAATGGATAGTGACTTACAGGCCATTCAACAGATTATTAATAAATACTGTTCAACAATCATTGATCAACTCTTTTTTTTATATGATTTCATTTTATTTCATTTGATTATTAGGAAGGTTAGACTCTAGTTTTAGGTTCAAATCTAAATAGAATGAAAAAACACTAGATGATTTGTTTCTATCTGTCCTAATTTTGATACACAGAGTTATTTGGTACATAAAGTTGTTGTGAGGTGACATAATTTCCGTGAAATTAAATGAGGTACACATAAGTTGATCCAGACATCCAAAGGAAGAGACAATTTGGGAAAATGAACCTTTGTCAGAAAATTATTTGTTATGTGCATATACCAGATATTGAACGTGTTTAGGCTAATTCAAGTGTTTACTTTTTCATATTTTGAATTTTCTTAATGAAAATTTTGATTCTGTCACAATTATAAAAAAAAATAAAAAGAAGAGAAGGTTAGACCCATGACAAATCTTGTGATGTTGCACTAAGGTGAGGTCTACAATATTGAATAGCAAAAGTCTTGGCTCCCACTTTGTACAAGTAATTACAACGATAACATAGACTCTTCTAGTAATAGTAATTTTCCATGTCTATATGTCTGTTACTATTGATATTGTAACGTCGATTGAAAACAAGAATGTGATAGCACAAGAGTGTTGTTCCCTCCATTAGAAGCCAAATTTAGAGTCTACTCCAATTTTGTAAGTGTAAATAATTGTTGAGAGACAAAAGATGACAAAATGGAAGAATTAATGATGATCAAGATTGAAAATGAAAGGGTTGTAAGCAACACCCGACAAGACGACAACATTAGTAAAAGGTTTTTGCCAACACAATCAAAACAGACCCACCAAAACAAACTCTTAATCATTTTCTGCTCTTCTTTTTTTCACTTTAATTTGAAAGGAATCTTATTTTTCTTTCATAATTACTAGTAATTTCTTCGTATGAACAGAGATTAATAAAGGTGATATTTGGGTAGGGAGTCAAAATTTACTTTTAGCATGCTTTCTTTCGGTAATAATCACAGGTTTAACTTTTTGGAACGACTGCCTCACACACTAATTAATTGCTCTTGACCATAAACTGTTGCCAATTTTGACAATAACCATACAGTTTGGGTTTGAAAGGAACCTTTAATCACAACCCACAATTGGATATATAATCATAGTCATACTCATACTCAATATATTTTCCATAATTTCAGAATTAAACTGCAAAGTTTTTTCATACTTTTTAAATTTTTAGGTCCAATTAAACTACGTCACATAAATTGAATTAATGAAACATCATATAAGAGTATACAATCAATTAGCACATTACCTTAGGGGTCGTGATTTTGGTTGTTGGGATGAGATAAACAAAAATACTCTATGAGATATGTTATATCACTTTCTATAGGACATAGTTATAATGGAGTCCATAACTTAATACAGGATAAACTAATCTTAAGTTTTAGTCTGAAATTTTAATTTTTTAATCCCATCAAGCAAATAATCTATAGGAGTTTAACTTGTTGCAGTGGAGAAGTAAAGAAATTTCTTCTCTTTTTTTTTTGGCAACTTCACCTAGTATTCTCCTTTTTATAGTCAAGAAATGTATCCTAATATTTTACTTATAAAGTAGCTAAACACCACATTTTTAACAACTATTTACAACCAAGAACACTTTAGGAAATTCCAAAATTTGTTGTTTACCAACCAATAAGGGGAAAAAAAAGAATAAAAAAAACTTCCTTAGTGTGAATAAATTCCACTAACATTCTATATTGTAACCTATAAGATATATAGACGGCTATAATATAAAGTTGTTTGGTCCATGAAAGAGAAAATTAGTTCACAAGTAATGGTTCGCCACTCAAAACAAAAATGAACAATAAACCAATAATTAATACTACCAATTTTATAATGGGAAAAAGAATACCTGAATCGGATCCGTTTAAGATCATTGCCGCCACGTGGTAATGAAACGAAAGTGATTAGAACTCCCGGCTCGACTTGAGCCACCCACTCTTTCGGCTCGCTTTCTTCAACAAACACCACGGGTTCAGCTCGCCGGCCACTAGCTGACGCCGATACGGGCGTAACTTCCCCGCTTGATATTCCTTTAAGCCTGGCTTCCAGCTCCTTCCTCCCAGCCGTGGAGCTGGAACTCGAACTCCCTGTTCTTTTATAAGACCAACGGAATTTATCGGAGTCGGAGTCGTTTTGGCTTCCGTTTTTTCGGAGAGTGGAGGGGTGAGTGGAACATGGACCACACTGTTTGTATGCTCCTGATGCTTTCAATGCCATGTCCTTGATCTACGAATAAAGTTAAAATTGGATTTTTTTCATAGAAAAAGAGTGAATATGAATATGAATAATGTACCTGAGAAGTAAGTGTTTTAACGGATTGTTTATTGGGCGGAGCAGCGTTCGGGTTGAATTTTTCGGGATGATCAAACGAATCATCGCTCGATTGCTTCGAACGAGCTATGCACGTAAGCATCTCGCTAATACAATATCAAAAATTTCGCCAATGAAATTGAAAAGCAGAGGAATAATTGAAGAAATTGGGAAGGGGAGAGTTGGAGTCTGAAGAGATATAAGAGAAAAGTGGGTAATGAAAGAGAGGGAAGGCGCACTTTTAATGTCTTCCCTTAAATTGCGCCATCAAAGAGATTCCTGTAGCACTCACTATATCCATTAATTAACATACCCCTGAACCAACAGTCAACTAAATTAATTTACCATTCACCGATATAATATACGTAAATTTTATTATTAATTTTATAGATGTTTGAGAAGTTGTTTTTGAAAGATCTTCAATTCAAATTTATTAAAATCCAAATACAAAAATAAAAGAAAAAAACATAAAAAAACTTAACAACTAACACAATAAATAAAAAATACTTCAGTTATAGTAACTATCCATACAAGATGTCAATAAAGTAAGCAGTAGAGGGGTAAGAATCATGAAGGATTTGAGTCTCACTCACTAGGAGTAGAGGAATTAATTGTAGAGAAAAAAAATGGATAGTTGGAAGATTGAAGATGAAGAAATTGGAAAGAATTTATTAGTGTTGCTTTAACAGAGTTGGAAATACCTTTGTCTCTATTTGCTTTTACTTTTTCTTTTTTGAAAAATATTTAGGCACACAACATATATACTCCTTTGAGTTTGAAAAGGTTGTACAACTTAGGGATCCGTGTTACCAGACCTGCCAAATGTATTTTTTAATATTCATAATTTAATTTATTTAAGTTTATATTAAGTATAATAATTATACATTTAAAACAACAATTAATTCACGTCTATTAGGAGTAGGAGTGTTTATTCTTCAGTTTGACTAAAAAAAATAAAAATGTTAAATGTTAATTCAATTTTTCATATATGTATTTAAATATAAAATATCATACACCTAAACACATATTAAATTGACTATATAGTTTAGTATACCACTAACAAATCAATTACAATTTGAGAAAAGAAAGAAAATATTTATGTCATCAAGTTATGTATGTAGCTTCCTTAAAAAAGTTATATGGATCCTCTAAAAAAGTTTTATTATTTTCGACGGATAAAATAAAATTACCTACATGCAATAAATTAAAAATCTAGTTATAATATATTAAGATATCCTAATGATAATTGAATTAAATAGTGATCAAAAATAAAAGATTCCAAAGGTTAGTTATTTGAACATCAAATAGAATTTTTAAATTTTCAAAATAAAAATTATAAATCAAACTTAAAAAAAAAGAGGGTAAAGAGTAGAATTTTTAATTACTAATAAAGGCGAACACAATCCATCATGAACCAATAATTAATGCTAAGAGATTACATATATTATACTCCTTCCGTTTCAAAAAAGATGATCTAGTTTAAATTGGAATGGAGTTTAAAAAAAAAAGAAAAAAGACTTTTTAATCATGTGGTTCTAAACTAAAGTTATGTCAAGTTTATCAAAATGTTCTTTAATCTTGTGGTTTTAAATATGCGTGGAAAGTTAAAGTTAAAGTATTGCCACAAAAGGAAAAGGGACATTCTATTTGAAACAAACTAAAAAAGAAATAGAAATTTTCTTTTTTAAACGGAGGGAATAATTTTTAGAAAGATATTTTCATTTTGCTTAAAAAAATTTTTGTTTAAACTTAAAAATATAATTAAAACTTGTTGGTTTTTAAAATTAAAAATCATAATTAAATCAAGTGCTCAAAATTTTATTACTGATAAAATAAAATGAGCCCTAAGCTCAAAATTAATTTAAACAGAAAAAAAAAGTGCTTGATTTTTTTTTTAGATAGATATTTTTGGCCAGTGACTTAGAATTTTTTTTAAGCGATGTCACATATATAAATAACAAATAATTCATGTATACTATGATATTTTTTCCAAATAAATCCTTGTTTCTCATTAAATATAAAAAAAGTGCTAATTATTTTTATATAAAATATCAAAAGAAAAAAATAAAAGGCTAAAGAAAAAGAAAAAACAAGTAGAGGAAGAAAATATATCCTAAAATGTATGATTAAAATACAAAGTTGTCTAGGTTCGAATAAGAGAAGTTACACCCGTGACTCAACAAAACTTAGTTGCGCGCCCTTATACGCTGAGTAATTACAATGTTTAATATATATATCTTTATTATTTCATATTTTATATATATATATATATATATATTACATCCCTTGGGTCTTTTTAGAACTGCCTCTAAATTTGATGTGAACACCTTATTTAGATGTATAGAAAAACTTTTACAAATATTTATTAACATGTATATAATATATTTAATGAAGAATTAATTAAAATAGGGACTCATATTAGCAATAAACTAAAAATAAAACCATTTTACTCTTGAAAATTTTATATGGTATACCAAACATATTTAATTCCTTTTTAGGGAATGGTTATGTTAATTTGTACCCACCAAAGAGACAGAAAAAAGAAGAAATAGAAAAGGGAAAGGCCCAAAATAATTTTAGAACTCTGAATACACAAAAGCTTTTTCTCTATTTGCTTTTTATGTCTCTTTCTCTTCTTCTTTTTCTTTTTGGTATTTTTTTTTTATTTTTGAATACCTTTACTAGGCATATATTCATCATCATTTTGGAGTTTGAAAAGAAGGTAGACATAGGGATCCGTGTTATTTAGTTATAAATTTGTATATTAATTTTACAAATTAAATATAATGTAATAATTTATTTATTCAACTACCACGATACCTAAAAGTCTTCTTATCTTATGGCTTATACCTCTTATTACAAGTAATCATTTTTCATCAAAAATATTATATCAGATGATAAAAGGCCTGTATTATTCTAATCGAGAATATACATATTAATTTTTATATTAAGGATGACTTTTGTTCCAAGAAAATATTTTTTATTTGCCAAGCAACTTATACAGTTTTTCGAAAACAATTTAAAATGATCAGATTTCCAGAAAAATTTACGTTTCTGATTCATTAAAATCTGTCGTTTTTATTTTCTTGAAGGCGCAAAAATGAAGATTAAACCCTAATTCCTTATGGCGTTCTTCAAAATCTTGCCCAAATTTAATCTTATCAAGTTTTCTCTGAAATCTACTCAGTTTCCGACTCTTTACTGTTTTAGTGCTACTGCGTGATTCAATTTTTCAGACCGAAAAAACTGAACTTCTTGTGGATACAGTTGCACATCTTATATTTTTATTTCATGTACCAAAAAATAATATAAATGCTACTTTTAGGGAAATTTAATTAACATTTAAAGATTCCAATTTTAAGTATAGTCCAAATATGAAATATACATGTTTAAAGTTAATTAATTATATCATCAATGTAGTAAGCATAATTAGTGAAAAAGAATTGAAATTCATAAGAAGGAAAGTTCACTTGCCTTTTGTTTTCTCAACAATTGTCAAAATGGAACAACTTATTTAGTTTGACAATTTCCGAGTATTGAATAACATTTCAAATTAAATGTATTTCTTTTTAATATGTATTATTATCTATCGGAAAAATGATGCAATTGCATTTGTAATAAGGTCAAAGATACATGTCTTGATTTAAGTTATAAATTACTCCTCCATCTAATAATAGTTGTCCACTATATTATTTTTGAATGTCCAATAATACTTGTTCATTTTATGAAATTAATGGATAATTTTACACTTAGTTATTAATTTACTCTAATTTGTAGTTTGTCATGCCCCGAGCTTATAATGCTTAATTGAACTGAAAGAATATAAACATTTCAACTTGGCCAAATTTGGCAACCCTAGTCTTAACAATAAGAGATAATATTGAAAACACTCAAAAAACTGACATTTGACTGTCTATCTATGAAGCCTCTAAAACTGAGATGGATGTCGAGACAGATCCCACAACATCCTAATAAAGAAAATGCTGAAAGCAATAAAAGGAGTCACCGGAATGCAAGGAGGCTCACCAACTGACTCTGGAGTTCTCAATGGTGAGCTGGATGCAAATCCTTGTTACCTGCGCCTGCATCATGATAGATTCAGGCCAACTGACATCACTACATTGGATGTACGAGTATGCAAGTCGGAATACTAAGCAACATAGGCTTGATAGGGATATCTGAAGAATAACCTGACTCAACTCAACTCAACATACTGGACTTATTTCAATACAAAACAATTTAAAAACAAGTGCAATATTAAAAAACTATTTAAAAACATGTTGTAAACTCTGTGTGTATGCAATAATACAATTAACTATGAGATGTATGTACGAATACAAATAAACTTTGTGTATAAAAATACAATAACTTAAGTGGGAATTTCTCTAACCGACAACAATCACATAAGAGCTACAGTGATAATACAACGATCAACCTCACGTTGTCAGCGCATTATATACCCGGCCAAAGGTATAAGACCTGAACTGCCTAATGGATTCATTAGTCTACTGTAAAAATGGTTCATCTAAAAAGTATGACTCTTTTCTACCCATGGTAGCTACATGATTTAATGGAGATGTGAGTTATCTAAACTCATGCTCGTCTCCAATTTGGTGCTCAATACTACTCTCAAAATATACTAACTCTTATGTTTTTAAAACATACTTCTTCTGTGATATGATATTAGTGCTCAAAACTTAGTTCAAAGTCTATCTTGAAAATCTTAGTTTCCCCTGGCAGCTTCATTTTAGAAAGTTATAACTCTTTTCTTAAAACTAGCTCGACGGCTCTTCGAAAATCTTAGTTTCCGTTCTTGTTTAAATGTGAAAACATTTCTTTAAAACCTTTTTGAAAATATATAATCCCCATATACTTGTTTGAAGAAAAGAACTTCAGCTTTACTTTACTGAACTCAACACTTAACTCTTAAAAATAAAGTTAAGACATTGCTAAAGACTCTTGTAAACTTTTAAAAACTTTCCTTTGACTTGCTTTTTAACTTCTAGACTTGACTCTTAACTTCTTTGAGTTTGATCTTAACTTTCCTTGAATTAGATTATGGATTCAAGGTTCATAATCTCATATTTATGTATGATTTCATGATGTTTAGATGTAGATTAGAGTGTTGGAATCAACTAAGAAACATAGGTACATCACTTAGGCACTAGTATGAAAAGGTTGAAAAAGAATGGAAAGAACTGGTGTCTCTATGCTCTGAGAGGCGCAGGGCGCCAACCCTCAAAGTTTAGAGGACTTTCTGTGGTGCTCTGTCTGGAGGACAAAGTTCAGAGGAACTTTTGTGGCGCTCTGGCAGGAGCGACGCCCCAGCCCTTGCCCAGAAAATCTCCCACTTTTTTCCTTCAATTTTCATCTCTAAATTCGGCCTCTAAACTTTCATAGTTCTTTTCTCAAGAACTTAGGACCATTAATACTATCAATATAAACTATATTCAACCCAAAATTACACCCTAAAACATGAATCAAATTAACAAGAGACTTCAGCGACACAACCATCAAGAACTCAACGAATTTTCGACAATATTCTTCAAGAACTCACTTTCTTAGCATTCAAACACCTTAAATTCGCTATATTGAAACAAAATTGGGGTGTGGATGAACTAACACAACACTATGTGATCTCACATACCTTTTGTGATCACCCACAAGAAATTTCACGCGCAAAGCTTGAGCGTTCATGTCAATCCTTGATTTCTCTCCTCTTTTCTCTTCTTTTCCCTCTTCTCCAAGCCCTAGTGTGAATTCTATTTTTCTAAGCCGAACAAAGTTCTGGTTTTACCCCAATTAATTATTAAAAATGAATTAATTTAATTAGGTAAGGAAAATACTATTTTGCCCTTTCCAAATCCGGATTGATCTTTTCTTAATTCAACAACCCAACTTCCAAAAGACATAACTCACGCATATAACATCTTAATCGCGCAAACTCAGCGGCGTTGGAAAGATTATTCTAAGGGATTTCCAACCATACTTGGAACTAATAAGTATTTTCAGATTTTAAACTCTTTTCTAGTTCTTTCTAGTTGCGAGATGTTACAGTAGTCATTTCTCTATTATATTTTTCAAGATATTATATTTATTATATTCAAAGTGTGATATAGTAAAACTACCCTTCTATTTAGAGTTTCTTAATAAGTGGAAAAAGTCAATATGGACAAGTATTGTCGGACAGAGGTAGTAAGTCGTTGATAGTCAAATATGTTACACCATATCATATTAATTGAATTGTTGAAGTGCTTCACACCCTTTAATAAAAAAAGATTAAGACATAAATTAGGCTTAACTTTCAACTTTTACCCTTATTATTATTATTATCAAAATTATATTAAAATAACTAAACAATATTTAATAACTAATTTCAATACTAACTAGGATAAAATTGGAAAAACATTTTAATTGTAGTTTTAAAAATTGAACAGTTGAGTTATCTGAAAAATATCTCAACAATTCAATAAATATGAAATGGAGAGAGGTAATAAATATTTCTTCCGTCCAATAATAGTTGTCCACTATTGATTAGACATATCCCTTAAGAAACAATAAATAAAAGGAGTAATTTATTCTATCATTTGCTTTATTGAATTTAATGCTTTGAGAAATGTGTCATAAGGTAAATTATCTCTTAATTTTCTAAACTGCACAAGTATTGTTGAACAATTATTTTTAGTATAATTGACAAGTATTGTTAGACGAAGGGAGTAGAAAGATAATTAAATGACTATTTTATCTTGTGTGAACTCTTTTTCAAAGAGTAAAAAAATTAAATAATATTTCGTTAAGTTCTTTCGTACTTTTAAAGTAGGATAAGGATCAAAAATACCCTTCAAATTTAATGTATTGGTTTACTTTACCTTTAGTGCTAAAATGAAATTATTCTTACCCCTACCGTTGATAAACTTATCATTTGTATCCCTCCTTGAATGGAAATCACCAACAAGTCAAAGAAGCAGATTGACGAAGAAATTCTGCTGTGAATTACAAGATACACATTCAGTGTTTATTTACCTTATTATTCATTCATTGGTATCAAAGTCATTGTTATAATTCTCATTTCTTTCATTCTTGTGTATTCACTTTGTATGTTTATAAGAAATTATATAGAGAATATTTTTTTAAATCTAGTGAATAGAAAGAAAAATTTTGGAAGAAGTTAATTTTTTTTACGTTTAATTGTGGATTTATAATTTTAAAAATAGGATTCAAAATCCTATTTAATTGTGACTCATAAAATAGATAGGAGTACTTATCCTACTAAGAAAGTAGATCTGCATTATTTATTGAAAAAAATGCTTCTAATTAATATTGATATGAAAATTTATTGAAAAATATTTTTGGTCAAAATTTATTGTTCATATATTGCTCGTTCATAGCTTTCCGAAATATATTATAATGGAATAACGAAATTAAAACGAGTAAGATACGAATAATTAAAAAAATTTGTTATTTTTTTGACTATTTTTCGAAAAACTGCATCTGTTTGGAGCAATATGAAAATTCGGTGTACAGTTTATGGGTGGAAATTTATTCTTATAACGATCTGCTCATTTAAGCATTTCGAAAATATATTATAATAGGGAAACAAATTTAAAACAAGTAAGATATGAACTTTTTAAGTTGGACTAAAAATATCGAGTTAATACCTCAGATGGTCACTCAACTATGCACTCTTCTCTCAGAAAGTCACTCAACTTTCAATTTTCACTCAAAAGTCACTCAACTATGCACTTCTTTTTCAGAAAGTCACTTAACTTTGAATTTTAACTCAAAAGTCACTCAACTATTCACTCTTTCCTCAAAAAGTCACTCAATCTATTAAATTATTTTTTTAATTAAAATTTATTGATATTAATTTTTTATATAACAAACCAAAATTTTTTTAAAATAAAAATACCATTTAAACCATTTAGTGATCCACCCACCTAACTCGACCCATTAAAAAATATGATATGACCCATTTTATTTTGTCTTTAATCCTAATTCAAGGTTTAAAGAGCGGGATTAATTTAGGATTAAAGACAAAATAAAATGGGTCATATCATATTTTTTAATGGGTCGGGTTAGGTGGGTGGATCACTAAATGATTTAATTTATTTTTAAAAATTTTTGATTTGTTATATAAATAATTAATGTCGGCAATTTTTAATTAAAAAATACATTTAATAGATTGAGTGACTTTTTGAGGAAAGAGTGGATAGTTGAGTGACTTTCGAGTTAAAATTCAAAGTTCAGTGTCTTTCTGAGAAAGAAGTGCATAGTTGAGTGACTTTTGAGTGAAAATTGAAAGTTGAGTGACTTTCTGAGAGAAGAGTGCATAGTTGAGTCACCATCTGGAAATTCAGTTTTCAGTTTTGGTGTGGAAAGTTGTTTATTTTAATGATTATCTCGTTTTAAGCTTTCTAAAAATATATTATAATAGAGAAACAAACTTAAAACGAGTAAAAATATGAACTTTTTAAGTTGGCTAAAAATACTTCAAACCAATTTTCGGATCACTATTAAACAGTGTTGACATCCCTTTGAGAGGGCGCAACGTCGCGGTGACTCAATTTTAAAAGAAAGTTAGAAGAATTTTACAAAGAATTAAATGAATTTTTAAGAGGTACGAAACCAATTGATTCTAGGTAAGGGGTATAAATTATTTCGAAGGGAAGAGTTTATACACCTTTTGAAATCCATAAATATGGGTCACGACTGAATTTATTTTTTTCAAATTGAGGAGGAAAATATAATAATGTACAAGTATAATAAACATGTAATATATAGAAACAATAAAATAAAATAATAACGTAAAAAACGATCTAAGGTGCGCCTAACGTCAATATGTACATAATAATGAATAAAAAATATAATTTGAATTCTTTGAATAACTTCAATGGGAAACAACTTTGTGTACCTGTAAAACACTTAGTAAAAGTGTTTAGTAATAAATAATATGAGTAAAAATAAATGAATTAAATAATAACTTAAAAATAAAAATCCGTCTTATTTAATAGGAAGCCTTGGAAATCGACGGTAATTTCTTCATTGCCAATTTAACAAACAATATATATGAACTTAAACTAAATTTCCGTCTTTCAAAATTGGGGAGGCCTCCAAAACCGACGAAAAATTAATCTCATTGGCCAATTTTAACATGTAATATATTATCTAATATTCTAAACATAAAAAAAAAATGCAAATCACCATTTAAAAATGTGTCCAAATTAATATGAAAAATCCAACAGCAAAATAAAAAAATAAATTAACAAAGTAAGAGAAATTTACATTAAATCATAATATGATTTAGAAACAATAACAACAAAAAAGTTTGTTCACCATTATATAATTAGTACTTGTTGAGGAATTAACAAATTGTATTGCAGTACATTGAAGAATTTACTACAATTAGTTATTAGTTAGTTACATAACAGATTAGTTTGTTAGTTTCTTTATTAGTTAGACTTAACAATAAGTAGTTAGTTAAGTTGGTTAATTACAATTAGTGGTTAGTATAAATAAATCAATTCACATTTTGTACATCATCAAAATATATGAATATTTGAAGGGATCACGTTTTCTCTCTGAACCTTCTTCTTCTTCTTCTTCTTCTTCTTCTTTTCTTCTTCTCCTTCTTAACATAATTTCAGTTGTTTTCTGCATATTTCCATGGTGAATTCTTAATTCTAACATGGTATCAGAGCATTAATCAAGTGAATCTAGGTATTTCCTTCGTGGATTGATTGGAAATCGAGAGATTCCTTTGTTTACTTTTTTTTCCTACAAATTTGTTCTTGATTTTGATGGAGACTAATGAAGCTGTCATCGATACTCATACCAATGCTACTGTCATTGATTCTAACCGATCTAAGGATCAGTTTGGTATTGATTACCATCATCCTTTGTTCCTTCATGCTTCTGATGCTCCCAACTCAATGTCAATTGGTATGCCGCTTGTAAAACTACTCAATCTGGCGTGAAGCTATGCAACTTTCATTGTTGACTCGCAACAAGCTTGGTTTTGTGGATGGATCTATTAACAGAGGTACTTATGGATATGCTTATGAATTGCTATGTAAAATCATGGATTGCACAATGTGAGTCGAGATTTGATTAATGGAGTTCTATTTCGATCTAGTGCTCATATGATCTGGGAGTATTTATGTGAACGTTTTGATAAAGTTACTGCATCACGAATGTTTTCATTGCACAAATCCATTTTCTCTTTAGTACAGGGTACTTTATCCGTTTCTACTTACTACTCTAAATTGAAGGATCTTTGGGATGAGTATGATTCATTGATGCCTCCACCTTGTTGTAACTGCACTAAGTCCGAAGATTATGCAACACATCTTCAATACCGAAGGTTGTTACAGTTCCTTATGGGACTTAATGATGGATATGCTAATGCTAGTCTGATATTGATGAAATCTCATGTTTCGAATGTTACCCAAGCTTATGCAATGGTTTTACAAGATGAAAATTAGAAAATTACAGCAGGTAGTGGAGGTATGATTCCTACTGCTTTATTCACTGCTAGAGGTTCAAGTACGAAGCCTAAGAAATATGGACTGAAATGTGACTTTTGCCATGTCCAAGGACACACTAGGGATAAGTGTTTCAAACTAATGAAGTGTAACCATTGTCAACTCACTGGTCATTTGAAGGAAAAATGTTATAAGCTGATAGGTTATCCACCTGATTTTAAATCAAGAAGAAAAGATCTACATGCTGGTAGTAATTTAGTACAAATTGAAGGGAACACACAAACTACCATACCAGCAACATCTATTACAACTCCTATGTTCACTCATGAACAATACACACGACTTTTGGAATTGCTAAACAATGAAGGAGGACAGAATGCTAGTGCATACATGACAGGTATCTCTTCTCATACATCTGAATTTAATCCTAACTGGATTATTGACACAGGTGCTACCAATCATATGGTTGGTAACTCACATTTGTTAGTTGCTGGAACTGAAGTAGGAAACACAGGAAAAATGCAATTACCTAATGGGGAGTCTACTGATATCACACATGTTGGTAGCAGTCATCTAGCAGGATGTGATGTTCTTAAAGATGTGCTCTATGTGCCAACATTTAAGTTCAATCTACTGTCAGTTTCTAAAGCTACTAAACAGTTGAACTGTTGCATTTCTTTCTATCCTGATTTTTGTGCATTTCAGGATCTCTCCAATGGGAGGGTGAAGATGATTGGTAGAGAACAACATGGACTTTACTTGTTGAAAGAACATAAAGACAATAAAAATTCAATTACCAGTCATTCTTTAGTTGCATAGAAGCTGCCAAACTCAGATCTCTGGCATAGAAGAATAGGTCATGTACCATTACCAGTCTTGAAGAAACTTCTCAGTATTTCCAATACATGTAGTAGTACATTAGGACAATGTGATATATGTCCTATGTCCAGGCATACTAGAATTCCTTTCAAACACAGTCTTACTACATCTGTTACTTATTTTGAATTGATCCACATGGATGTTTGGGGACCTTACAAAATTACTATCTATAATGGAATGAACTACTTTCTTACTCTAGTGGATGATTACTCTAGATGGACTTGGATTTTTTTTGCTCAGAGTCAAGTCTGATGTATCTAATATACTCAAAAATTTTCTTGCTATGATTTTGAATCAGTTTGAGACATGTGAAAATTTTCAGAATTGATAATGGTTCAGAATTTTTTAACAATACTTGTGGTGAATTATTCAAAACTCATGGCATTCTGCACCAAAGTTCATGTCCATATACTCCACAACAAAATGGAGTGGTTGAAAGGAGGCCTAGACATCTCTTGGAGACAGCTAGAGCCATCAAATTTCAAGGAAATTTACCATCCAAATTCTGGGGTTGTTGTGTTGAGGCAGCTGCATAAATACTCAATAGAGTACCATCTACTGTTTTGAAAGATAAATTACCATTTGAAATGCTTTATGGTCGAGTACCCTCTTTGTCACACTTGAAGGTTATTGGTTGTCTATGTTATGTAACTGTCATGCCTAAGCAGGACAAATTTAGTGCAAGAGCTGTTAAATGTGTATTATTGGGACATGGTTTATATCAAAAGGGTTACAAGGTGTATGATTTGGATAAGAAACAGGTCTTTATCAGTAGAGATATTGTGTTCCATGAATCTTCTTTTCCATTTTTATCTAAAGAACCCACAGAGCTTCATTCTATAACATCAGATCATGATTTTTTCCTGTATTCTGATTCTTCTGATCTTATTCCTACACCTACACCATTAATTCATGTTCTTCCTGAACTTCCTAATCCTTCTAGTTCTTCTTCTGCTGAATCATCTTCTACTAATGTTGACACTCAGCCCACTGCTGAATTTCAACCCACATCCACACTTTTTTCTTCTGAGGTTCTTTCTTTTCCTACATCTAGAAAATCCACAAGATCCACCAAACCTCCAATCTGGTTGAAAGATTTTATAGTACCCCACAAAACTCCTAATTCTACGTGTTTATATTCTCTTAGTGATGTTATGAACTATGGTTGATTATCTCCTACTTATCAGAGTTTTATTGCTAAATTTATGCTGATATAGAACCTAAGTCTTATGTTCAGGCTGCCAAGGATCCTAGATGGGTTGAGGCAATGGAGTTAGAAATTAAGGCTTTGGAAGATAATCACACATGGGAGATTGTGACTTTACCTACTGATAAAAGAGCAATTGGTTATAAATGGGTATTCAAGATAAAGTATAAAGCTGATGGCACAGTTGACAGATTCAAAGAAGGATTGGTGGCTAAGGGTTATAGCCAACTTGAAGGTCTTGATTATCAAGATACATTTTCCCTGTGGTTAAAATGGTTACTGTAAGGGTTGTGATTTCCTTGGCTGCCACCAGAAAATGGTCCATTCATCAAATGGACGTATACAATGCCTTCTTACAAGGTGATTTGGAGGAGGAAGTTTATATGACTATGCCACCAGGTTTTTTTTGACAATTACAAAGCTACGCATGCTTGCAAACTAGTCAAATCTCTCTATGGTCTGAAGCAGGCTTCGAGGCAATGGAATGTGAAATTAACCACAACTTTACTTTCTTTTTGTTTTACTCAAAGTCCTTTCGATTATTCTTTATTCATTAAACAATCTGCAAGGAAGATTGTCATTATTCTTGTCTATGTTGATGATTTGTTAATTAATGGTGATGATCTGGATATGATTCAAGATACCAAAATCAGTTTGCACTCCCATTTTAAAATCAAAGATCTTGGAGAGGTCAGATATTTTCTTGGGATTGAATTTGCTAGATGTGCAGCAGGTATAGTCATGCACCAGAGGAAATATACTCTTGATCTTATTTCTAACTTGGGATTATCTGGAGCCAAGCCAACAAATTCACCACTTGAGCTACATGAGAAACTTACATCTACTGATCTTGATTGTCTTATTTGTACTAAGGATGATCCTTTACTTACTGATATCAGTTCCTATCAAAGACTTGTTGGTCGATTGTTGTATCTAACTCACACAAGACCTGATATTTCATTTGCTATCCAAACATTGAGTCAATTCATGCATTCTCCAAAGTTATCTCATATGGTTGCTGCTACTAGAGTTGTTCGATATCTTTAAAAATCTCCAGGTCTAGGGATTTTTCTTTCCTCAGATTGTGATTCCACTTTAACTGCATTTTGTGATGCTAATTGGGCTTCATGTCCTAATACTCGACGATCAGTTACTGGTTATTTGATCAAATTTGGTTCTTTACCTATTTCATGGAAGTCAAAAAAACAATCCACTATTTCTCGTAGCTCAGCTGAAGCTGAATATCGCAGCCTTGCATCCACTGTAGCAGAAAATGTTTGGCTTGTAGGCTTATTTACTGCACTTAATGTCAAGGTTCCTCTTCCTGTATCATAACATTGTGATAGCAAATCTGCCATTCAGATAGCCTCTAATCCTGTCTTTCAGGAGCGTACAAAGCATATCGATACTGACTATCACTTCATTCGCGAAAGGATACACACTGGATTGATATCACTTCATCATCTTTGTACTTCAGAGCAACAGACTGACATTCTCACTAAAGGCTTAGTTTTTTGTCAACATTCTTATCTTCTTTCCAAGCTAGGAATGAAAAATATTTTCATTGCTCCTAGCTTGAGGGGGTCTGTTGAGGAATTAACAAATTGTATTGCAGTACATTGAAGAATTTACTACAATTAGTTATTAGTTGGTTACATAACAAATTAGTTTGTTAGTTTCTTTATAAACTAGACTTAACAATAAGAAGTTAGATAAGTTGGTTAATTACAATTAGTGGTTAGTATAAATAAATCAATTCACATTTTGTACATCATCAGAATATATGAATATTTGAAGGGATCACATTTTCTCTCTGAACCTTCTTCTTCTTCTTCTTCTTCTTCTCATTCTTAACACAATTTCAGCTGTTTTCTGGAGTGCGGAGTTAAAACGGTAAAAAAAATTGTCAAAAATTCCAAAAGGGCATATCAATTTCTTTTAAAACTAAAACGGTAAAAACGCTAGCGACTTGTACTCTCAAATTTCTTAAAATTGCCTTTTCTTTTTTTTCAAAAAAAAAAATTAAACAAATCGCTCCACACGGAGCGATTTTCAAAATTAAAAAAAATAATTTTTTCTATAAGTCGCTGCAGAAGCAGCGACTTCCATAAAAAATTTTTAATTTTTTTTTGCTTTATTTAAAAGAAAATTGGCAGCGATTTTTAATTAGTTTTTTTTTTAAAAAAAAATCAAATCGCCGTAAAGACAGCGATTTACACTAAATTTATATATATTTTTTAAAAAAACAATTAAATCGCTGAAAAAAAATTAGCCGATTAAATTAAGTTTTCAAAAAAAAATAAAAATATAAGTGTAAAGCAAAAAATGTGTTAATTAAGAATTCATTTTATGTTATGAATTCTTAATTAACACATTTTTCGCTTTACACTTAATTTTTTTTTGAAAACATAATTTAATCGGCTAATTTTTTTGCAGCGATTTAATTGATTTTTTTAAAAAAAATTATATAAATTTAATGTAAATCGCTGCCTTTACAGTGATTTGATTTTTTTTTTAAAAAAACTTATTAAAAATCGTTGCCAATGATTTTTTTTTGAAAAAAAAATTGAATCAATTTTTCTTTTAAATAAAGCAAAAAATAAATAAAAAAGTAAACAAAAAAAAATTGATGGAAGTCGCTGCATATGCAACGACTTATAGAAAAAAATTATTTTTTTAATTTTGAAAATCGCTGCGTGTGGAGCGATTTGTTTAATTTTATTTTTTTTAAAAAGGCAAATTTAAGAAATCGCTGCTATTGCAGCGATTTCGCTTTTTTATAAGTTACAAGTCGCTACATCGTGAGCGATTTTACCGCTTTTTCATAAAATGAATTCTTAATTAACACATTTTTTGCTTTACACTTAATTTTTTATTTTTTTTTGAAAACTTAATTTAATCGTCTAATTTTTTTTGCAGCGATTTAATTGATTTTTTTTTAAAAAATATATATATAAATTTAGTGTAAATCTTTGCCTTTACAGCGATTTGATTTTTTTCAAAAAAAACTAATTAAAAATCGTTGCCAATGATTTAAAAAAAAATTGAATCAATTTTTCTTTTAAATAAAGCAAAAAAAAATTTAAAAAAAAAATAAAAAAATTTGATGGAAGTCGCTGCTTCTGCAGCGACTTATAGAAAAAATTAATTAATTTTTTATTTTGAAAATCGCTCCGTGTGGAGCGATTTGTTTAATTTTTTTTTAAAAAAAAGAAAGAAAGAAAAGACAATTTTAAGAAATCGCTACTATTGCAGCGATTTCGCTTTTTCGGAAGGTACAAGTCGCTAGCGTTTTTACCGTTTTGGTTTTAAAAGAAATTGATATGCCCTTTTGGAATTTTTGACATTTAACTCCGCACTCATGTAAAGAGATTGTGTATATTATGTGAAAGGATTATATTGAGTCCGGAGCCTAAAGGGTAAAAAATATTAACAAAAATTCCAAAACGGTATATGAAATTTCTTTTTAACCAAAAGAGCAAAATCGCTCGCGAAGTAGCGATTTTGTCCACTGAAAAAAGCAAAATCACTGCTATAGCAGCGATTTGTTAAATTTGCTTTTTTTTTTTAAAAAAAAAAAATTATAACAAAATCGCTCCCTCGGGAGCGATTTTCAAAATAAAAATCTTTTTTTTAAAATCTTTTTTTGATATGTCGCTGCTTTGGCAGCGACTTGTGTATAATTTTTTTTAATTAATATTTTTTGTTTTTTTTTATAAAAAAGTTTAAATCAATTTTTTAAATCAAATAGCTGCCAAGACAATGATTTTTAATTAAATTTTTTGTAAAAAAATAAATAAATAAATCGCTGCCAAGGCAGCGATTTTAAATCAAATTTTTTTTAGTGATTTAATTTTTAAAAATTAAAAAAGAAATAATTAAAAATTGCAGCAATGTAATTTTAAAAAAATATTTTTTTCATTTAAACTTTTTTAAATAAAAAAAGCAAAAAAGAAATAAAAATTAAGGTAATGTCGCTGCATAAGCAGCGACTTACTTAAAAAGGTATAAATAAAATTTTGAAAATTGAAAATCGCTCCCTCGGGAGCGATTTTGTTTTAATTTTATTTTTTCTTAAAAAAATCAAATTTAACAAAATCGCTGCTATAGCAGCGATTTTATTTTTTCCAATGGACAAAATCGCTACTTCGCGAGCGATTTTGCCCTTTTGGTTTAAAAGAAATTTCATATACCGTTTTAAAATTTTTGTTAACATTTTTTACCCTTTAGGCTTCGGACTCATGTTTTCTGCCTATTTCCGTGGTGAATTCTTAATTCTAACAGTACTAAAAAATAAAAATTAAATAATAAAGCAATAGTGAACAGATAACTCAAAAAAAGAAACAACAAATATATAAGAACGGTTCAACTTTAGTGACCAACAAAACATAATTAATAAAATATAATAAAATTAACTCAAACTACCAAAAAATATATCATAGTGGAATAACTATGGAATATTACCCAAAATGCCAAAAATAAAATAGGAATGAAATAATATCAGTCCAACCAACAAGAACAAATATTCATCAAAATTTAATAAAATAGAAGCTTAAAAGTGTACCAAAAGGAAAAACGAGAAGTCTTGGTGGTTTTTAGCTGTCGGAATTTCGCCGGAGCTACTAGTGGTTGTAGCTCATCGGAGGAGCAACAATGATGATGATCTGGTCCTGTTTGGAGTTGTGTCGCCATTCATGGAGCTCGACTTTGAGCCAAAACACCTGTAAAAGGAAGAAGAAAATGTGAAAGGGAAAGGGGTTTTGGGGTCGATTTTTTTGGTCAACCAGGGTTTTGGTGTCAATTTTTTTGGTCAGCCGGGATTTTTATTTGGTGATTTTGAACTTCAAGCTCTATTTTGTCGGAGACGAGGAGGAGGAAAGAAATGTGGTCGGAGTTGGAGAAAACGAGCTCACCAGTGGCTGGCTTGGTTTGAGCTCGCTAGTGGCTGTTCGCAGAAGATGGTGAGGTCTGAGTTTTTGTCGGTTTTGGATGGGTGGTTGTTTATGGAAGATCCAATGGTTGTTTTGATGGTTGTGTGTTGGGTTTGGGTGACCCTTTGGTGGCTGTTTGGTTGTCGGAGAAACGGAAATAAGGAGGGGTTGGGTTTGTTGTTGATTTGAAGTCGCTGGTCGGATAAAAATGGGAACACAGATGATTTGTGAGCTGGTTCCTAGTGTTTTTTTTGTTAGAGAAGGTTGTGGGTGTATGTGGTCGTTTGGTGGCTGTTTGGTTGTTTCTGCCGGAAAAGGGAGAAGATAAACAGAAAGAAGGGGTTGTTTATCTGGTTATTTGCTGAAAAAAATAAAAATAAAAATAATAGGGTCATGGCTTCGCTGGAAAATGCTCTGGGGTGGGTGGTGGACGGAAAAATATGAACACTAAAGAATGTTTTGAGACTTTGAAAAATTTGAAAAATTATCCCTTAAATTTATCCACTACCAACCTAAGCCCAGGGAGCGCCAACTATTCTATATATAGGGAATTGTTAAAAATGGGTCTAAGTTACAGGATCAAGATTGTGGCCCAAAATTTATCGTTGATAAAATATTTGTGTATGAAAATTGTATTTGGATTTGAATGAATTTTTAGAATGCACGAAATATCAAAATGAATATTAACAATGTGACAAATAAAATGAATATTATAAAAAAAACTTAATAAAACGTAACAACAACATGTAAAAAATGCAATTTAATAGAAATAATGATTTTATAAAAAATGAGCAAATATTTGAACGTCCGCTTGTGACAAAATAATATAAACAGCACAACTGATAAAAATCCTTATACTTTGAGAAAACAGATTATTATCAACAAAATTGCTTAAAATAAAAAAAAACATGTGTTTTGAACTATTTAAAATAAAATACTAAAAAAGAATTAATTTTAAAACTATCACACCAAAATTTAGTGTCAACAAACAGAAGCATTTTTTTTAAAAAAAATGCAGAATTATTTTCTTAGTACGACAAGTAGTCCTATTTATTTCATGAGTTACAATCAAATATGATTTTGAATCCTATTTTTCAAATTATTTAAGTGTGTGAAACAGAAAACTAAAAACCAAGCGATCAGTCAAGAAACAAAGAATTGAGTTTCTCACACAAATTCATCAATACACAAATCAGACTTCTAATTTGTGAACACATATCTTTATTTTCTAGTGATTCAATGATGAAATTGAGCACCAATCTATTAAAAAAGTAGATAGATGAAAACTGATGTGAATACAAGGTATACATATTGCTGTTGATTAACTTAATATTCCTTCATTGGTATCAAAGTTGTTATTAATCTCATTATGTGTTGCGTTCTTGTGTATTCACTTTGTATGTCTATAAGAAATTATATGGAGAATATTTCTTTTAAAATCGAGTGAATAGAAAGAAAAAGTTTGGAAGAAGTTAATTTTTTTTACGTTTAATATGGATTAATAATTTGGAAAATAGGAACCAAAATCCTAGTTGATTTTGACTCATAAAATAGATGACATTACTTGTCCAACTAAGAAAGTAATTCTGCATTTTTTTAAATAAAAAAATTCCTATTGTTTAGTAGCGATCTGAAAATTGGTGGACAAATATTTTTTATCAAAACTTATTTTCCCTATTCTTCTTGTGCATCACTTTTCAAAAACATATTATAATGGAATAACATAATTAAAACGAGTAAGATATGAATTGTTAAAAAAATTGGCTGTTTTTTAAATATTTTTTATAAAACTGCATCTGTCTGGAGCAATTTGAAAATTTAGTGTGCAATTTCTGTGTGGAAACTTATTTTATGAATGATCTGATCATTTTAAGTTTTCTAAAAATATATTATAATAGAGAAACAGACTTAAGATGAATAAAGATATGAAATTTTAAGTTGGGTTAAAAATATCTTCCAACCAATTTTCAGTTTGCTATTAAACAGAAGCAATTTTTTTTGAAATGCAGAATTTCTTTCTTAGTAGTTAAGTAATCTTATCTATTTAATGAGTCACAATCAAATAGGATTTTCAGAGATTTTAAGGAACTTCGTCTTAATAAATCGAAATTCAATTAAGAAAATACAAAAAAGGGTGTAGTGATTTGTATATAACTTTGTATGACTTTTCTCTTCTATTATTTTGAATCCTATTTTCCAAATTATTAAAGTATGCAAATGAAAATAAAAAACCAAGCAATCGTTCAAGTGCCATGACCCAAAAATAGAAGTGATGACACTCGTCTTATCCCACCAAGACAAGTCAGTCTAAACTCAAAAAATATCTCCAGGATCTAGTTATCACGTGTACAAGTCTCTATAGTATTACAATTGATTCAAAGAAAACATCAATTTCAAATGCCCTTGTTTCTAGGGTAGAACAAAACCATAAATAAGGAGAAAGAAGGTGCGCTGAGATGATAAACAACTACCTAACAAATCTCCATAGCCTCAGAAAACAAGAGAATGGAAAGTAAAAAAAATTCAGGCTTGTAACCTACAAAAGTTGTAAAAGCAAGGAGGTGAGTATCAAACCACACGGTACTCAACAAGTAAACCTCTAAACACAAGTTAAGGGGATAAAATACAGGTACTCCATACACCATATCGAACCTCCCACAACTACAACCTGCATAAAACCAACCCAACCTAATAGTTCACCCTTTACAAGAACATATTCCAACAATAACATTTTAACAATCATACATTCTCAATAATAAGATCAATATTTATCAATTGCAAACTCCACAAAAAGACACTCATAATATCAACAAAATACAAGATAAAATTTATCAAATAGAGATTATTAAATATCAAGTACTTTTCAACCACCAATAAAACACAAAATCATCAAGAATGAAGGAGGTCATGTGATGCAATGCAATATGACACCATGAAATGATATGCCTCAAAATACCAAATACTCTCTTAATTGTATATACATGATACTCTTAAGCAATACATCGAGAGTTCACCCATGAGGGACTTGCGAGGTCCATATACCGACACGGACAATATCAACGTGTCTGTGCGGATATCAATGCACTATTATAGATCAAATAAATTTCACATTGATGTCTTCACATGCTTAAATTATACTTTTCCATCGCACGAACGATCTCTACGTGCCCGAATAATTATAACTCGATCTCAACACGGACGATCTCCACGTGTTAGACCTTTACTCACACCCAATCTCATGTCAATGCATGTGCACAATATTATATCAAATAAAGGAGATGATGCAACATCTCAATAAATCAAATATCGATATGATATATAATCTCCTCAATTATCACAATTATATGAGTTCAGTTTAAACATAATTACATATAATAAATTAAGTCAATATTATATCAGCAAATGCCCATATGCTTTGACATTCTCGGATTAAAATTCACATTCTATAGTAATAAACTTTGCCTTTATAACACCAATACTCATACTATTTTCAATTCATCACACACAACCAATTAATCACATTGCCTTATATTATCCCTTTTCATCACTAGAATTAATCAAGGTGGACAAGTCAACCCTTCACCAAGTCCCATTACTCCCAAACACATACCACAAGGAAATACACGAATTTCATAGACTTAACAAGAGTTTAGAAATCCACTTGCCTCAATAAGTCAGGAATTTACTCTTAAGCTTAAGCCTTCCTGTTTCATTAAACTTCTAACTCAAAGCAATCTATTCAAATGATGACCACAATAAGATTTCAAGACCAACATCATCCACATTAACATGTTTCTTGTCTAGAGTCAAAAACTCACTCAAATATAAAATCAAGTTCTTAAATTTCAAGCCTAGAGTTAAGTCTCAATTTCTTTTAAATATCATAAATCTAAGTGTATTTTTCTAAATACAATATACTTGATATTTATTTTATATATATATACTAATTTATCAAACTAGGCTAATTATATAAGTCATGTGATGAATTTTCTTTTAAGACATAAAACAAAAGAAGAAAAGGAACCAAAACAGAGACAATAACCCTTTTGTTGCAAACTAATTACTATTGTACCAATCATTGACAATATGATTAGCCAATGATTCAGCAACAATCACTTATATTACAAAATCCCAAAACATTTAACACTTCGTCCAACCCTACCTTTAAATTATTTATTTTCTTTTTAACCCAAATAACACGTCTATGATACAATTTATATTTCAATCATAATTCAACTATAACATATTAAAAGATAGTTCCACTAACTTCTCACTGCAAGTTTATATTATAGAATTCGTGGTTGCATTCCTGAAGTCGATGCCCTCTCGTCCGACACCATCAGAGTAGTTTTCTCCTTTTTTTAAAATCTTTTTCTTTTGAATAATTAAGTATAAAAGTGATAAAACGCTACTACTTATTTTAATATATATTTGAGTCAAATAGTATAGGGTCTTAAAAAAATATCACTTTAGTTTATTAACTTTTGATCAAGTCAATTATCTACAATTACCCGTCAATTAATTAACTCAGGTTAAACTGAATATTTGAAAATTCCCAAAAATAACCTATCAAGTCATTACATTATCTACCACTAAAAATCATATTCGTCTTCGAACATAAGGAAGAAGAATAAATTATAACAAATGTTACCAACAAGATGAGGTGTGGTCATTCAGATTAGTGTTCATCTCCAAGTAAGCTCATCCTTAAAACCATTCCATGAAGATCAACTATTTTGAACTAAACTTTCGAATCCAACTTTGGAATATTTATAAAACGAGAGTGATTATTAAACCAAAAAAATAACTCATGAACTCAAACCCATTTGACCTTGATACAATCATCATAACATATCATTTTTCACATAACCAAGACAAACTTTTGAATCTGTACTGATTGGAACCAAGAGTGAGCCTGAATCAACTACCAGACACTCATAATGCACATACCATCACTTATCTTATCACGGTTCCCTATTCACAGTACAAAATATTTTTACGAGCTTAAGTGATAAAATCTTATCTTTAGACACTGGTACTCATCAAGGAGAATCAAACTTATCTAATCCAAATAATGAAATGATCAATTAACCACCTAGCAAGCGATACATTTAAGTATACTAAACCACTAACAACACTATCTGAGTTCTAGAGTCAGTAGCCATGAACGTAGTCAACCTTTAAGAACGGTAGAGCTAGACCCAATCCTCTCTTAATTCAATCACACATATTCAAAACATGTCCTCGATAACAATATTATGAATATTAAGACTATCAGACAACTCTAAGTATCCATGGTATCACTTCTACGAATTCTCTTAAGCAAGGTGGTGAGTGTAGAAGTACTAGTATACTTTAACTATCTCAAATAATGTGAAATCTTTCGTAACTGAAAAGAAAAAGTCTAACCAAAGATGTAACCCTACCAAGAGGACAATCACATGATCGTTATACCCGATCCACCACTTGGGATTCACCCATAAATATGAAAACATGTGCACATTCCAAACTATATCCAAATCGAATCAGATGGTCATATAAGAATATACAGAACCAAAGTCTAATAACACTATATACATCTTCCATAGTGCCCATATCAAACATTTTCATTCATATGACTGTATCTCTTTAATTTTTCAGTTACCCATAATCACCAATCTAGTTCCGATTATAATTGCTCAGATACTTATTTTATCGAACCATATATGCTCTTTATAGTACTTCACTAGGGTCAACACTCTAATTACTAATAGAACATCATAACAACACCAACCATTAATATTTCTCTCAACCCGTCATTAGTATTAAAGTCTTCTTAGCAAATACATTATCACCTCCAAAATTTCAAATTATGGCGCTCGCTCTTTCCAAATAAGCATTTTATGATATATACGAGTCCCACACAAGACTTATAGCACTAATTTCAAATTTGATAGTACCTTTTTATCAAGGAAAACACTATTAAATCACCCCTAAATTCAACTCCATACAACTTCCACTTACCATGCTTTAACTACTATTCCAAACCATCACATACCTCATGCTAACACTTAGAAAAATCTTTGGTTACCCCAATTATTCTATATAAGATGAGAATATGGTCTCTATTTACCATCAAATTCCTATATAACACATCATATCAATCTATATTGTCCCATTAATAAAGTAGTTCAACCCCCTCAAAATCTTCATTAACCATGTAGAACTGTAGGTCCACAACGTTGAACATTCATATGTTACATATCATATTTTGAATAATCTATCTCGACATAACCATATAGAATATTTCCGAATCTTTGTTTGTCACCCAAACTAAAACTCTATCTTTATGAAAATCGATGATAAAACCTTAATAAGTCTATATCGAATCAATTCACATTCATAGTCATATTAGAACTTATATATGAAAACTCATACAACCTTTACTTCGAACCAAGAGTCTATATAAGAGGTCTTATTCCTTCGCATCTCTTAAATTCGTTCCATGATGAAAATTTTTAAATATCTTGAACTCTTTAATAGACTTCGCTGATTCACTTACCAATCTTAATAATTAACCAATAATCCATGAACTTCAACCTTATAGTCTAAACCAGAACATCATGTGAAACCTCCTCAAGTATAACATCAATATTAACCAAATTTACTATTCAAATTTATAAGTCCTTCCAAATACTTCATACTCAATGAGATCAATCATTTCTTACCTTACCAATTCATACCTTGACAAAAGCACTACCATAAACCTAAACTCATCATGAAAAACTTGAATTTTTAATTGTACTGTATAACCCAATCCCATTATCTATCAACATTAGCTAATACCATGAAGATTTTTATGACTTCATGTATCGTAGCTTATCACTGATTGTCTCTACATCATACATATCATATCTTTCGCTAAAAATCCTACCATGCTTGTTATCCATCTCAAAACCACAAAAGAGCTAATCATCATACTAGAGTTGGACGTACATACACTCTTTATCACGTCTTATGTTTTTAACCAATTTAATGAACCTATGACACTATTACCAAACTAGACCAAAACAGATGAAACCTCACGTCCCTGCCAATTATCCATTCTTTATGAAGATAATAAATTTTTTAAGCCCTTGCAATTAAAGTAATATCCTTTTTGTCTCACCTCTTTTCAAAGGCTACCCTAAATCTCACTATTTTTTTTGACTTTAGCTCCTTTAAATTTCATTCGAGCGGGATCCCAACATCTCCTAAGACTTTCCATACAATCACATTATTCATCAAATAGTGAAAAACCATAACATTAAATACTCACAAGCCATTATTATCATAAAAAATCGTTTAACAAAAAAAAAATCAGCATCGTATAGTCACATCCTAATTATAATCTATAAAGCTCTTATTACCATCACACTCAGTTAGCTTTTTTCATCACCACGAAGTCAACCTTTCCATCAATATGACACCTTAAACTGAGTTATAGCAATCAAATCCAAAGTACTGACACACTTTTATATGTATTTTTTTACTAAAATTTTCAATGACCTTCACACAAGTTTACTTTTTACGACTTCCTTTTCCTATAAGCTTCTCACTCTAGTATCTATCCATTCTCTTGGACCTTAAGATAAAATAACCAGTCCTCATTAATGACCCTCAAGATACACTTCCAAAATCTAAATGTATGAATATCGTACCAAAGATCCACCACTAAAATCTCCCTTAAGACAATGCTTAACCCAATCATTCGTGGTAACACCTTAGTTGGTTTCTCAAATGTAAATGCAACACTGAATCTCATTGTCTGAACATGTCATACAAGTGATAACTCCTTTAGTAGTTAGTACTCCCACATGACAATCAACACATATGTTTTCATATACCACTAGTACCACAACGTGGAAGTTTGTGAAATCCACCACTAAAACACATCATACCTATCAAGAAGATTGTTCCCAAATATACCACAGATTTATGTCCATTAAGTAACTATAATACACTACCAATTCATTCAATCTCTCATCCCAAGTGATATGCATTCCAACATAGATTAGGTCCATAGCAAGAGTAACACAGTCTGTAACTCTAACCAAGTAAGAACTGATACCATTGTAATAGTCATATCATGACCCTCTTTAGTATACACTAAATCTATTAAACCATAAAAGAGATTCTGACCTTAATTGGTGCAACATCATTCTTATCATTCGCTAAGCAACCCATTCATGTTATGAAAAATTTTTAACTGTGTTTTATCAAGTTACATTGTTCATTATCTTGCCATCATTTTAATTAGTCCACTTTCAATTGTCGAACCACTTTAAGTATTGCCTATACCACACAAGTGTTATTATCTCTACTAAATTAATTAACGTGAAAAAGATAACACATTCATAAGTGCCCTCAAACCATTGCTTAACCTTGTCATTCAAATATCCTCATTATGCATCATAGAACCATATTAACCTTACTAAACTACCCAGAATCGTTGAACAATCTTAATCTAACAACACATTATTTTTATTAGCTTATCACTTCCACTTTAGTACCAAGTCTATATTCAAGTCATACACTACACACCAACTGCTGAGAATCTACACACAAGTTATCACTATAAGTGACGTGAGTAGAGTGAAGCGATAAAAATCAAATCAGACCAAGGACGCAAGATAGATATTCAAAGATGAAGAATTTTCCTAAAAGTCACCATAATATATCAAAGATAAGTACAAACGTCTCCTTATCGATCCTCGAGACTCTACTTAGAATCAAATTTTATACACGTGAGACCTATTAACCTGGGGATCTGATACCATGTTGTTACGACCCAAAAATAGACGTGATGACACTCTTTCTTATCCCACTAAAACAAGTCAGCCTAAAGCTAAAAATATCTTTAAGATCTGGTTGTACGTCTACAAGTCTCTAAAGTATTACAATTAATTCAGAGAAAACATTAATTTCAAATGACCTTGTTTCTTGAGTAGAACAAAATCATAATAAGGAGAAAATGGTGCGCTGAGATGATAAACAACTACCTAACGAATCTCCAAGAAGCCTCAGAAAAAAGATAACGAAAAGTATAAAAAATCTAGGCTTGTAACCTACAAAAATTGTAGAAGCAAGAAGGTGAGTACCATACCACACGGTACTCAGCAGCTACACCTCTAAAGACAAGTTAAGGGGATAAAATACGGGTAATCCTTACACCCCAACCAAAACTTTATAGCTACAACCTGCATAAAATCAACCCAACCTAACAGTTCACCCTTTACTAGAACATATACGAACAATAACACTTTAACAATCATACATGCACAATAATAAGACTAATATGTATCAATTGCAACCTCCACAAAAAAGACATTCACAATATCAACAAAACACAAGATTAAGTTTATCAAATAGAGATAATTAAATATCGGGTACTTTCCAACCACCAATAAAACACAAAATCATCAAGAATAAAGGAGGTCATGTGATGCACTACATTATGACACCATGAAAGGATATGCCTCAGAATACCAAATACTCTCTCAATCGTATATGCATGATACTCCTCAAAAGTACATCAAGAGTTCATGACCCACGGGGGACTCGCAAAGTCCATATGCCTACATGGACGATCTCCATCTGACTGTGGGACGATCTCAACGCACTATTATAAATCAAATAAATTTTGCACGGATGATATCCACGTCCAAAATTATAATCATAAATTTTCCATCGCACAACCGATCTCCATGTGCCCAAATAATCATACTCGATCTCAACAAAGACGATCTCCACATGTTAGACCTTTACTCATACCCAATCTCATGTCAATACTGCATAATATGATATCAAATAAATGGGATGATGCAACATCTCAATAAATCAAATGTCGGTATGACATATAATCACATCAATGATCACAAGTATATTACTTCAGTAAAGAACATAATCACACATAATATATTAAGTCAATAATATATCAGCTAATGCCTATATGCTTTGGCATTCTCGGATTAAAATCCACATTCTATAGTAATAAACTTTGCCTTTATAACACCGGTACTACTCGTACCATTCTCAACCCATCACACACAACCAATTAATCACATTGCCTTATATTATCCATTTTCGTCACTAGATTTAAGCAAGGTGGACAAGTCAACCCTTTACAAGGTCCATTACTCCCAAATACATACCACAAGAAAATACACGAATTTCATACATTTAACAAGGGTTTAGAATTTCACTTGCCTCAATTAGTATGGAAATACACTGAAGCTTGAGCATTCCCGTTTCGTTGAACTTCCAACTCAAAGCAATCAATTCAAATAAATGACCACCATAAGATTTTAAGACCAACAACACCCACATTACCATGTTTCTAGTTTAGAATCAAAAACTCACTCAAATATAAAATAAAGTTCTTAAATTTCAAGCCTAGAGTTAAGTCTCAATTTATTTTCAATATCATAAATCTAAGGGTATTCGTGTAAATACAATATAAGTCATGTGATGATTTTTCTTTTAAGACATAAAACAAAAGAAGAAAAGGAACCAAAACACACAAAATAACCCTTTTGTTGCAAACTAATTACTACTTTACCAATCATTGACAACGTGATTAGACAATGATTTAGTAACAATCACTTATATCCAAGAATCCCAAAACGTTTAACACTTTGTCGAACCCTACCTTTAAATTATTTATTTTCTTTTTAACCCAAATAACAGGTCTACGATACAATTTATATTTCAATCCAAATTCAACTATAACATATTAAAAGATTGTTGCACTAACTTCTCACCACAAGTTTATATTATAGTATTCATGTTTTCATTCGGTGGAAAATTTTTTGTGAATAGATCTTACCTGAAGTCGATTCCCTCTCCTCCAATTCCATATAGGTAGTTTTCTCCTTTTTTTTAAAAGTATTTTTCTTTTAAATAATCAAGTATAAACGTGATAAAATCCTACTACTTATTTTAATATTTATATGAGTCAAATAGTATATGGTCTTAAATAAAATATCACTTTAGTCCATTAACTATTGATTAAGTAAGCCTATCAATTAATTAACTCAAGTTAAACTCAATAGTTAAAAATTTCCAAAAATAAGTTGTCGGGTCATTACACCAAGAAAATAAAATTGAGTTTCTCAGACAAATTCATGAACACACAAATTAGACTTCTAGTTTTTGAACACATACCTTTGTTTCCTAGTGATTCAAAGACGGACTTGAGCACCAATCTGTCAAAAAAGCAGATCGACGACTTTCTCTACAAATTACAAGGTACACTGTAATGACCCTCTTGGTCATTTCTATGTTTTGTTTTTGTTCATTGTTTAGAGCGTTCCTATAGAGACCCCAAGTCATTTATGATTTACTGGGACCGACAGTTTGGTCACCTGGTCGTTCGTTTGGTTATTGCGCGAGTTTTAGTGTCTTTGGGCTTACGAACCTTGAACGATTATTTTCGATCAAAAGTTCAAGAAGATGACATCAGAATCCATTATAACAATTCCATCAGCTCCGGAAGGGTCATATTAGGCTAGTTTCATGGTCAGCATGACTTCCGAGGTTTTTGGTGTGAGTTGGTGCGATTAGATGTTTAACTTTAAGTTTAAGCCTAAGTTTGATTTTAGTAAACATTTGTAGTAAATGTGCTCGAATGAGAATTCTTTTAGTGCGGTTTTCTCTGGAATGACGAGTTTGTTCTATTTTGTCCCTTCTTTTGTGTCCTGAGGTTTTTGATATTTTTCCGAGCCCTTTTGTGGTATTTGACTTAAAATGGCATTTGGGTGTTGGATCCACTTTTTGTCAAGATGACCTTGTATGGAAATTTCGACTGCGCTCTTGAGTTTGAAAGATCAAATTTGCTATGGTTGCATATCTCGTTTGTGTGCACAGGGTTCTGAATGAGTTTGGAGCTCCCCGTCGGAGTTTTTAAGTTTTCAGGAATAAGTGCAGAAAAAGATGCTATAAATTACAGAAAATTTTGCACATTTTGGAAATATTTATAACCATTTAATTCTTTCATCTCTCAATTGAGTTAGGTGATTCAAACTGCGGCAACTTCGTATTTTTGGTTGCTTCTGTGTAGAGTGTTTTTGAAGTTGTCGAGTGCGCGTATTTCAAGATAAATTTTGCGAGTAACCTGACTGTTAGACGCTTTTTCAATCTAATGTTTTTGGCCTTCTAATTTTGGTCATATATCTTTCATTTTAGCTCAGTTTTGGGTTATTTCAAGTCCCACGTGTTGGGAATTAGCGTGACTACATCGTGGAGTGTTCAAAAAGGGCTGGGCACCTTTCGATTATCGTAAATTCCTAGTTTAGACTACTGCAGGTTTGTTTTAAGTTGATTAATATGTGGATTTCTTACATGTTAGGGTTTGGTTGCGTTTTGACCCCGAATGGTGTTCCATTTTGGAACACAAGTTCACAGATCTCTTTAGGATCTACGGGGTTGATTCTGGAATTCTCAGAGTGGGTCCGACTTTTCCCATTTTGACTCTCAAATTCGTCCATATCCATTTATTGCAATTCTAGTGTCTAAACGGCCGTAATAACATTATGAATCTATTTTTTATAGTGTGTCAACGTTTCAAGGCCATTCGGAAAGGGTAAACTCTAGAGAAGTGATTTTTGGAGCGCACATGATCTACCTACAGGTAGGCTACTATTTTCTTCTCTTAGATTGAACTTGAACATGTGAATTCATGTTGATTAGTTGGGATTTGGGTTGGGAGTTATTGAATCATGTATAAGTTTTAGAAAATCATGTTTTCGGCCTATTTCTTTGAATTATTGGGTAATTATGAGCATATTTTGTATTATTAATTGACCTTCTTTGCTATGTGGAGTACTTGTATGTTGTAGTACTGTCTATTTGAAGTATGTTGGGCCTTAGTTTAGGTTTAAATAGGGATTCCCTTAGAAATGCATGACTGAGAATTGGTTGGACTTAGTTTTGCCCCAAAGTCGCTCGGTCAGCTTAAATCCTTGTAGACTGGTATAGCAGACTTGAGTTTGTTTGTTTGGGTCTTATCTAGGCAATGAGCTTGATCCAACAATAATTATCTTTACTTTTTTTATGTTAAGGCTTCACGATTTACATCGGTGATAATGAATTGCGCTTTGAGATTGAAAGTTGATTTTTGATTCGGTTCCAAGGACTTACATTGATTGGCTAAGTATGGATGGCGTTCCACAGGTATATAGATACTCTTTTAACAGCAATATTAACTAACACCTTTGTCAGGCATCCGGATTCAAGGCTTGGTCTTGACTTCATTGATGATTTTTGGAGAGCATCCGGTTCAAAGCCGACATCGATCATACTCATACTTATAAAGGGTATCCGGTCAGATGTCGGAACTCAATTACTTATACTTTTGATTGGATACTTGGGTACTTCTGGTGTGCGTGCGATTCAAGTTCCGTCCTCCGTATCGTCATATTCTACTAATTGATTTCGAGCATCTGGTCGATGTTCTTTGTCCTTGGAGACTATTCTCATCAATTATAGTTATTATGTGTACTCCTTAGGCTTATGGGGGTCCGTTCGGGTTTTTATTTTAACTAGCACAGGAGTGTACCTTCCGGGCTTATAGGGGTCCAGTTAGGTATAGTTAGCTTCTAAATTACATTAGTTAGTGCTTTCTACACTCGTGTACATTCTATTGTTACCTAGACTTCCGTTCTTGACCTCTAGTTGTGTGATTCCTTCTTTTCATATTGCTTTACTTTTCAAGCTAAGTCGGCCTATGATGCCTACTGGGTACATATTGTTCGGTACTCATGCTACACTCTGTATCTATTTTTGTTATGCAGGTTCGAGCACCATTAGCCAGCATTGATCGAGTTTGGAGCGGTCTGATTTGGGGACAGGGTGAGCACCTGGCGTTCTGTACAATTTAAGTCTCCACTTGTATAAATATAGACTTATCTTTTACCTTTTGAGATATTCTAGTTTTGGTGGTTCACTTTTGGGATTTGTATCCATTTTGTTAGTAGCTCTATACTAACCATTTCAAGATTCTGGGAGGGATTCTTATTTTTATATATATTTTGGTTTGCTTCCACCTGTTTAATTGTTATAGTTAATTTTGCCTACTCTTGTTTAGTTTCTACCCTTAGACCCATTACGTGTTGTTCCGAGTTACGGGTCGGCTAACTTACTGGTGGGTTATAGTAGGTGCCATCATGACTCGAGAAATTGGATCATGACAAGTTGGTATCAGAGCCAGGTTCAACAATCTCAATTGTATAGAGCTAATTTACAATAGAGTCATACAAATCGGTGCAGAGACGTCCGTAACTTATCTTCGGCATGCTATAGGATGTGTTTAGGAAATTTTTTTGTTTTGTTTCACTTTTCTGCAACGTTATTCTTGTTGGTTCCTTGAAATATCACTTGTTTTACTCTATCACAAGATGGCTTGCACGCGAGGTGGTGCATCCGAGCCTGGAGAGGGGGCCCCAGCTTGAGGTAGACGCTGTCCTCTTGGTCGAGATAGGGCCGCAACACCGACCCAAGATAAAGAGAAGGAGCCTTATGCAGCACATGTACCTCCACAGCTAGTGGGGCCAGGGCAACCCGCCACCACCTGCACCAATTGCAGCACCTGATCTTCATGCCCTTTTGACTCAGATACTAGCAGCTTTTGGGGAGATATGACAGTTACCATCCTCTACAACACCGCTCCAACAACACAGGGCAAGCCTTTCGCAGAGGCACTAGAGGTTCAACCTCCACTAGTTCGTGTGGCCGCCTCACCAGAATTAGAGGTCAGAGAGATGCCACTACGCGAGAAGAAAAAGTTCGGGGTATTCTATATGTTTGCACCGCCTATGTTCTCAAGGCAATTGGGGAGGACGCCCACGAGTTCTATCTCTCTTGCCAAGAGCAGTTATAGTCATTAGGCCTCTTAAAATTGAGAGAAGCCGACGTTATTGATACGCTCAAACTTAATTCTCAAATAAGAAGTAAAGAGGTCGTGTCAAGTAAATAACCCAACTAGTGAGGTTGGATCGTTCCCACGAGGAAAATAGTCTAGACTTAACTTCAATCTATTATTACTATTGTTCAGTCAATGACTTCCTTGGAAAGTAAAAACAAAAAAAGGGGGTTTTCTATTTCTAAATGAATGAAAATAACTAACGCAATTGAAAGAGACACTTAACAACTTTGAATGTTGGATTTTAATCAATTAATCAAAGTAACTAGGGTTTACGTGTTCCCCACAGGTTCATAACTTGATAATTCTTATAAAAATTCTTTCCTAGTATCTTGCATGCAAAGTGATAAGTTATGTATTTCTAAATCCTTGGTACGACATCTAGAAAATCTCACTCCGCACCTTGGTCCGGCTACGTGTGTTGCCATCCTAACCCTTATCTTTACCTCATATTAAGCATCATATTCGATATTTGACTAAGTTATTACCTCGTACCAATCAATACTAGGCTATTGGACAGTATACACTTAATCTATGTTGATAATTCTTTTCCTATTATCTACCTCCTTGGTCCGGCAAGTAGCATTAATGCGAGTTCTAACGTTGTCCATCCGTTAAAAAGACTTCTAAGCGAAAGAATTATTAATACATGCAAGACACTATTCTAGAATCGTTATTTTAGTTAGATTTTATCTCATTATTTGCCTATGGTTCCCACAACCCTAGTTATGGAGTTTAGTTACACATAGTCATAATCACAATATTCAAATATATTAAATAAGAATTCATGTACTTACTTCAATGAGAAATAGTAAAATCCGAAAGTTTGCTTGATTAATCACCAATAATCACTTGCAAGAATCTTAAAGTAATCAACAATCTCACAAAAAGTCTAATGATTCTCAAAAGTCTAACAATACAGTGTCTACTAATATGATGTCTAACAATACGGAGTCTCACCTCAAACACGAGGTTTTTCAAACTATTTATAAAAAATAAAAACCTAATTAAATAATGACCCTATTTGCTGGAAATCTGCCAAAACGTGGCTGGGTCGATGGACCTCGCGACGGATCATCGTGGTCACGACGGACTGCCGTGGACTCTATCGTCCCATACTTATTCAATTTCTTCTGTTGCTTTCTTCATTACCCTCGACGACAAGTATGACGGACTGTCATAGGCACAATGGTCCGTCGAGGGTCTTCGTTCAAAAACACTTCAACTCTTGGAATATGGGTACCACGATTACTTCTCTGAACTTCATGAGAACCTGCAGGACGGACCGTCATAGACACGACTGACCGTCACAAGCTTCGTAACCCCACACTTAGTCAGACTTCCCCATCTTCCTTCAGCAGCTGCACTACGCTGCCACCTATGGACCGTCAGAAGCATGGCGGACTGTCACAAGCACGACGGACCGTCACAAGCTCCGTAGGTGGTCTCTTCTGCATTTCTTCACTTAAAATCTCCGCATTCATCTTTGGACAGATTTCCTGCAAAATAAAGAGAAACTTATATAAACATTAGCACAAAAAGTCTTTTGGACACACTAAACTTAAGGAAAAAGTATTAATAATACCGTGAAACTACGGTATATCAACACCCTCAACTCAAATTTGTTGTTTGTCCTCAAGCGACACACTATGACTCAATACAAAATCTTTGTACAATAGTATCCATGTTTTATCCTTTGCAATCATTTGGCTATCAATCCCAATTAATCTCATTAAATCTATGCATACTATCATTATTAGGCTTGAATTATGTGGGATCAGAACATGACACAGACTCACCATGCACTAACACCTATCCTCTTTAATTTCTCACCGAGGTGCTAACAATTTCGGTATTGCAACTAATGTCCTCACTTTAAAATAAAATCCTCATTTTTCACACAATGATTTCAATTTGAGTATAAGGATTACTTTTCAACGCTCGCTCTCAGAACAAAGTCACACTCATTCATACTTATTTCCATAAGCTTGCCCTTATTTTCACTGCCTTAAGTTTGCTATACAACCCTTAGGATCACGATAGGACTTTCTTAGCTTGTAACATAGGCTCAGGGTCAGGTAGGGTATATTTAGGTATACTTTAGTGACTTTTTGCCCTCCTTGACATATCGGCTAAATCTACCACTATCTATCGTTTTATCTCGCCCAGTTTCTCATATTCTTTCACCTTGCTATTTTCTCTTCTTTCTTCATTTGTGTAAGTGACTCTCTTCTTTTCTTACTTGTATTTCTTGTATATTTTTCTTTTTCTTTACTTTTCTTTCAACTAATTCTTGAGTCACTTTACTTTTGTTCTTTCTCTCTCTTTGTTATTTCAACCCCACTTTCCAGAGCATTCCTCATAATAGCCACCCTCAACTCATGGATTTGACATGAGTCAAGGTACATAATACCCAAAAATGGGTCAGGGACATAAAGAAGGTTGTTTACTGCATTATCCACCCTCAACTTATGCTTTTGGCATAAGCTGCGGTTCACATGTCCAAGGAGGGACCAGGGCCAACACATTATTCCCAGAAAAGAACAGATGGGGTGAAAAAGAAAGGTCTAATTTAAGGTTAGATCATTTGGATCAAAGAAGGATAAATTTCATTTGGTTCTTTTTTATTTAGGCTAAAAATGGGCTATATTGAATAAGGGCCTATAATCCTTTCCTAATTGTCTATTACAACTTACTTTTAGCAGGACTAACCAGGCAAGTTCTAGCTCTATGTCATGCTTAGATCCACACATTTATCACTTACTATGCTTATTCATGCATCATTTTCCAATTTATTTGGATATCATTTTAGCCATCATGCTCCAGAATTAAACTATGTACGAAAGATATAGACATGCCGGTTTAATAGAAAAAGTAATCAGTCTTTTGGGGAGAAAGAACACAGGCAAGAAAACCCCAAAAGAGGATAGTGAATTGGGCTACTCAGACTTCACCCTAACACTCACTGTCCATTTACCCCACCACCAACAAAAAAAACATGCAATTTTCCCCAATGCATAAAAATTTAAATACTAGAGTGGTTGGTGAAGCAAACCTGTGGCGCAAAGCGCCGTCGATCAGCAAACTGGTGGGTTCGGTTCCCTAGAACCCAGGTCCTCTGCAATCTGGATACCCCCAGTGGTATCCTCAGCAACAACCGCACTATCAGTAGTGCCTCCTTCTATCTCTACAGTTCGGGAGCTAGACGCCCCAGCCGCTAACTCTGATGCTCTCATCTGGTGTGCCTCCTCCTCAGCAAGTAAGGCTTTCCTCGCAGCCTCCATCTCTTGGCGCTCCTTTTTCCGTGCTCGCGGCCTCGTCCTCTGCTCGAGCCCTACGCCTCTTGGCATGCTCTCGAGGGGGAGGTGGTGAAATCTCTAAAGTGGCGAATAGGGCTGCCAACACTGTGTCTTCTGCAGGCTCGACAGAAGGGGCCTCAGACTCCGGCACCCTATCTTTTAAGATCGTGTCAATATCTACGTGAAGGCTGTCGACCTCAGCTTGAAGAGTCGACACATCCACTGGAGGGGCTGGCCGGGCTAGCACCCGCAACTCAAAGGCATCCAAGCGCTGGTGAACCTCAACGATCTTGACCATTTTCCGCTCTAGGCGCTCTTCTGACTCAGTAATAGACTTCTGCATCCACAACTTGATATGATGCAGAAGAGTAGCCATTTGTGCCTCTAATTTTTGGACCCTAGCAAGCGGGACCAGCGCCGGTAGAGGGCTGTGCGAGAGGAGCTCGGGGCAGTGCTACTACACGAGATAGACTCGACCGGGGTAGTGTCAGTGGACGCCGCCTGCGTAGCCGTGCGGGCCTGGGCTACTGTATTAGCAAGATCATCATCAAGTGGGGGCAGCTCTGGACGGGGCCCTCTGCGTGGAGACAACTCATTGGCCTCATCTCTGATGAGGCCGACGTTAACAGTGCCCTGCGGGGTCTTAAGCTGATCTACGTGCCATATAGGCACACCTGCAGACCTGCAGAGAGAAAAGATCATGCACGGGAAAGGGTAAGTAGTTGTGACCTTGGAAGCCCTCTCGTGCATGACTGCTTGTAGAAGCCATGCGAAATCCACCTTGAACCCGTCTATCATCACCTCCATCAACACTGCTCGATCCCATGTAACGGTATTAGCAGCGGCTGTGGGGGAAAGGCAGTGGCGGACAATCAACCACAAGAACTTCGCCGTGAAAGTGAGGTTGGCCTTCTTGATGGCCCCTTTGGCTCGGTCACTCAATCGGCACCCTCTCCATCAACTGACAGGTGCAGGGCCATCCACCTCTTGATGGTCTCTCTCAGCGATGGCTTGCGCAGGAACTGGCCATTTTTAACAATCTACCATCGGTAGTCAAACTTGGCAGTGAGAGGAGTTCGAGTAGCATCAACAGCCTCGCCGCATAGAAACTAGCGGATGGCAGGCAGGGAAATGTCAACGTGCACGCCCCATACTCGGACCTACTTCAGTGGGGCCTGTTTGGCGGGGGCAGCCCTCCTATCTATCTGTGATCGGAGAGTCACTACGTAAGATGCGTAGAACTGTCAAACCATTTTTTCACTGTAACGTCCCTACAGACGTGCTGTCCACTCCAAGCGATGAATGGTGAAGAGAATGTGGATCTCAGGCATTGTCGAGAGACTCCCTGTAAGGACCCGCCGCTCCAAGGTGAGTGTTTGAGTCATAACTCCTTTGTCAGTCAGGAACTTGGCATCAGAGTAGACTTGAAATTGCCCATCCACACACCACTGGTTGGGCTGGTCAGTGGCTGGGGTGAGGTCCTGAGATGGTGAGCCTGATGTGGATTCCGAACTGTCTGCCTCATCAGACGAGGCCGACACTGCAGCGGTGGCGGGTGCAGGAACCTCAGCAAAGCTGGAGGCTTCCTCCGACCACGAGACTCCTAAGGAGCCAGACGCTCCTTATTAATTTGTGGCTGACCCAGAGGGTGTGCCGGTCAGTGTGCGCTCCTCATCAGACTGGGAGGCAGTGACTACGTTGGACGCCACCTTTTTTGGTGTGGCTCTGGTAGCACGTGCAGCACGGGAAGGGGTGGAAGTTCTCGGGGGCACGTACTCGGGGTCACGCTCGTCATCAAAGCTAATGACCATGCACGCAGAGGGGGCGACAGACTTAGATCGCCCGCGTGCATAGATTCGATCTTGCTTGGGTGCCATAGTAGATAGTACCTGTAAAGGATCAATATTAGTACGAGTAGTGGCAAACAAGACAAGCAAAACTGCACAAAAAATTAAAATAATATGATATTTCTATAGTAACAGTGAAACACAACGGGCCAGGTGACGGCTCGCCGTGAATATGATGGACCGTCATGGGGTCCGTCGTGTCTTACTTAGACTATGTATATATGGAGAACCCTGAAGGAAAGTCTCTGACTAGTATGACTGTATGTGCAGGACGGACCGTCACAGGTACGATGGTTCGTCGTAGGTGTCCGTCAGAGGACACTTGGAAAAAAATATGGAGACCCGTAGGAGAGGGGTCTCTGACCGTCATAACAGTCATGCAGGACGGACCGTCATAGGTACGACGGTCCATCGTAGGTTTCCGTCAGAGGATACTTGGAAAAAAATATGGAGACCCTTAGGAGAGGGTCTCTAACCGTCATAACGGTCATGCAGGACGGACCGTCGTGAAGACGACGGTCCGTCACATGTGTCCATTGAAGGACACTTAGAAAAATGGAAAGAGACCCTTAGAAACAGGGTCTCTGACAACCAGAACGGTTGTGCAGGTGACGACGGTCCGTCACATGTGTCTGTTGAGGGACACATAGAAAAAAATGAGAGACCCTCAGGAACAGGGTCTCTGACAACCAGAACGGCTGTGCAGGAAGACGACGGTCCGTCACATGTGTCTGTTGGAGGGCACTTAGAAAAAAAATGGGCAGTGGGGTGTTAGGGCTTTTGGAACGGACCCTATGACGGTCCGTCGTGGGTAGGATGGTTCGTCATCGGGCTCTCGCTCTGTAGATCAGTGACAGAACTGGGGTACCCCATTCATCCCTGATGAACCCAAATCAAACTTGTAGTGTTTTTTACCTACATTTGTCTAACCCAATTACCTAGGAAACTAGCAATGCAAAAGCACGTATGTCTAGGGTTGTAAACACGATAATTTTGAACATTTTTAACCTAGATTAGGCAGAATCTTATATAAAAGAAATGAATATATCACGAAGAACTAAGATAATACTAATTAATAAACAACAATACAGGATAAATGAGTAGAAATTAGAGACACATACCTTAGAATTAGAGAAAAACAAGATGGACAAGTACTCGGTGACCAGGAAGACACCCACAGTAGCAACTCTGACTAGTAGGTAATAACTTGTAGGGCTTTGGAGAATTTTGGGGGAACAATGATCAGTTGATAGAAGGAGAGATTGTGGAAGTTGAAAAGAGAGGGAAATGAGAGGAATAATGAAGGAATGGGGTGAAATGAGGGGTTGGGGAGTTAAAATGGGGAAATTTTATAATAAACTCCAACCGGGTCGGGTTGGGTACGCCACATTAATCACGCGACGATTCCGCGACGATGATCCGTCGCAGTTGTGACGACCCGTCGTTGGTTTCGTCGTGTGTGTCCTAGTTTGAAAATAACAGAAAGACGTACCTGGTACGACGGAGGCATACGACGGTCCGTCGCAGGCGCAACGGTCCGTCGATGTATCCGTCAGTGACTGTTGCAGAGTAATTTTCTGCAGAATTTCCTGGTGATGTGCCTTCAAATTTAAAAACCCATTAGTAGAAAAATGCTACCATTACTAAAAAGACTATAAGTATTGAGTTGCCTCCCAACAAGCGCCTGATTTGATGTCGCGGCACGACTGGGGACACTTGATTACTCAGACTTCATCAAGATGCTGTGCCTCGATTACTTCATTCGCCGATTCAGCATGCCCGAAAAAGATTTTTATGTGTTGTCCATTCACCTTGAATCGCACACCCTCCTTAGTTTCCAACTCAACTACTCCATGAGGGAATAGTTGGGTAACCAACTAGGGACCAGTCCATTTGGACTTGAGCTTGCCCGGAAACAAGCGCAACCTTGAATTGAATAAAAGCACCAAATCCCCGACCATAAACTCTCGTTTTTCAATTTTGTTATCATGGTACTTCTTCATCTTTTCTTTGTATAGGGCTGAGCTTTCATAGACTTTCAGACGAAATTCATCGAGTTCATTCAACCAATTTAACCGTTGATCTGCAGCTTCGCTCCAATCCATTTTCAACTTCTTCATAGCCCACATGGCTTTATGCTCTAACTCAACCGAAAGATGACAAGCTTTCCCATATACAAGTTTGTATGGAGACATACCTATGGGAGTCTTATATGCTGTCCGGTAGGCCCAAAGAGCATCATGAAGCCTCCTTGACCAATCCGTTGTACTAGCGTTCACTGTTTTTGACAATATCTGTTTGATCTCCCGATTTGACACTTCAACTTGCCCACTAGTTTGAGGGTGGTAATGAGTGGCCACATTATGGCGAACCCCATATTTCTCCAATAAGCCCTTGAACAATCTGTTGCAGAAGTGGGAGCCCCCATCACTAATAATTGCCCTTGGGGTGCCAAAACAAGAGAATATATTCTTTTTCAAGAATGCAAAGACACTCTTCCCTTCATTGTTTGCGAGGGCGATGGCTTCGACCCATTTAGATACATAATCAACTGCTACTAGAATGTACTTCATTCCATGAGAACTCACAAAAGGGCCCATAAAGTCAATACCCCAAACAACAAATAACTCAATCACAAGAATGGGGTTTAGAGGGAGCTCTTGCTTTCTTGAAATGCCGCCATCTCGTTGGCATCTGTCACATGCTTTAGCAAACTCATGAGCATCTTGATGAAGAGTTGGCCAATAGTAACCACATTGTAATATCTTATGAGCGGTTCAGATACCGCTGTGATGTCCACCAATGGGTGAGGGATGGCATGACTCCAACACACCCAACATCTCACATTCTGGCACACAACGCCGAATAAGCCCGTCCGCACAACTCCTGTATAAGTATGGTTCATCCCAAAAGAACTTCTTTACATCGTACATGAACTTTTTCTTTGATGAAAGGACAATTCCGATGGAACAATATCACTAGCCAGATAGTTCGCAAAATCTGCGAACCATGGGATCAAGTCTTTTAAAGCAGCCAATACATGCTCATCGGGGAAAGTATCATCAATGTCAGCCTTATTTCCTAACTCTCTCATAGCTTCATCCTTTTGACGAGACAAGTGATCATCAACTTGATTTTCAGTTCCTTTTCTATCCATCACTTCAAAGTCAAATTCTTGTAGCAGTAATACCCAACGAATCAACCTAGGTTTTACATCCTTCTTTGCCATTAAATATCTCAGTGCTGAGTGGTCAGTATGCACTATAACTCTAGTACATGCAAATAGGAGCAAAATTTCTCTAAAGCAAAGACTACTGCAAGGAGTTCTTGCTCGGTTACTGTGTAGTTCTTCTGAGCTTCATTTAGGGCTTTACTAGCATAGTAAATGGGGTGAAGGATTTTGTTTTTTCTCTGTCCCAATACTACACCAAGAGCCACCCCATTAGCATTGCACGTCACCTCAAATGGACTGTTCCAATACGGAGAAATAATGATAGGCGTAGACAACAATTTTTCTTTTAGCTCACTGAATGCTTTAAGACAGGATTCATCAAAACAAAATTTACAATCTTTCTCCAGCAGTTTGCATAATGGACGTGCAATCTTTGAAAAGTCTTTGATGAATCTCCGGTAAAAACCTGCATGCCCAAGAAAGCTTCTCACACCTTTCACAGAGATCGGTGGGGGAAGTCTCTCTATTACCTCGACTTTAGCTCGATCAATCTCTATGACCTTTTCTGAAATGCGATGACCCAAAACAATACCCTCTTTCACCATTAAATGACATTTTTCCCAATTTAATACTAAATTGCAGTCTTCACATCTCTTAAGGACCTCAGATAAATTGGTCAAACACCGCTTGAATGAATCACCAACCACAGAAAAGTCATCCATAAAATCTTCTATAGTATCCTCCACCATGTCAGAAAATATCGACATCATACATCTCTGAAATGTGGCGGGTGAATTGCACAACCCAAATGACATTCTTCTGAACGCAAAGGTCCCATATGGACAAGTAAAAGTGGTTTTGTCTTGATCTTCTGGTGCAATAGAAATCTGATTATACCCTGAATATCCATCAAGAAAACATTACCACCCTTTTCCGGCAAGTCTATCCAACATCTGATCCATGAAGGGCATAGGAAAGTGGTCTTTTTCAGTCCATGAATTTAGTTTGCGGTAATCCATACACACCCTCCATCCAGTAACTGGTCTCATTGGAACAAGTTTATTTTTTTCGTTGGGGACCACAGTCATTCCCCCTTTCTTAGGTACACACTGAACCGGGCATACCCAACTACTATCGGAAATTGGATAGATTACTCCGGCATCCTACCACTTAATGATTTCCTTCTTCACGACCTCTTGCATAGGAGGATTTAAGCGTCTCTGGTGCTCAATACTTGGCTAATGATCAGGCATGAGTTGGATTTTATGTGAGAAAATACCAGGAGGGATCCCAATAATGTCCGCAATAGTCCACCCAATAGCTTTTTTGAACCTTTTTAGCACCTTCACCAAACTCTGAACTTGTTGTTCATTCAGGTCCGATGCAATGATTATTGGCAAAGTGTCACTATTTCCTAAGAATTCATACATGAGATGAGGTGGGAGAGCTTTTAGTTCTAAGTTTGGATCCTCCTCTATAGATGGTTTCGCGGGTGGGGACTCATGATTCTTCATATCTAGCTCATATTTCTTTGGTTTAAACTGGACATCACCTCTGTCAAGAGCCGCGACTAATGACTTATACTCTTCAATGCAATCGCTATCAAAATTCATTATCACTGCCGCTAATGCTTCTACACCTAGACGTTCTTCTATTTGTGTCTCAGATGTCTCACCCATGTTGTAGGATATAGCAGATACCGATTGGAGTTCACTACTCTGCCTCATGGACCTAAAAATGTTAAAGGTCACTTCCTCATTGTTCAATCGATATTTCATCTGCCCCTGTTCCATGTCTACTAAGGCTCTTCCCGTAGCAAGGAATGGCCTCCCAAGAATAATGGGCACTTTGAAATTGACTTCATAATCAAGAATAACAAAATCTGCCGGAAATATGAATGACTCCACTTTTACTAGCACATCGTGGAGTATCCCTATAGGCCTTTTTACTATTAAATCAGCCATCAGTAGCCGCATCGCAGTGGGCTTTGGATCACCCAAACCCAAATTCTTGTAAATCGAGAGGGGCATGAGATTTATGCTTGCCCCCAAATCACATAATGCTTTCGCAAAATGTAATAGCGCGATTGTACAAGGAATAGTGAACGCACCCAGATCTTCTTTCTTTTGTACCAGAGATCTTGTAGCAATAGCACTACAATGCTGCATTCTATCATCATCCTCAAAAGTGACCGATCTTTTCTTTGTGACCAAATCTTTCATAAACTTTGCGTAACCGGGCATTTGATCTAAAGCTTCTACCTGAGGGACATTGATAGAAAGTTGCTTCAACATTGTTATAAAACGCCGATATTTACCATCCTCGGTCTTTTTCAATAATCTTTGAGGAAATGGGGGTGGTGGCCTAGGCATGGGAGTTACCTTTTTAGGCACTTCAGCATATTGTACAGTGTTATCCTCTAATTCACCATCAACATTTACCACTTTATCAGTATCTTTTGTCACCTTTTTCTCATTAGACGACATAGGTGGGTCAATGGTTTGCTTGCCACCGCGAGTAGTAATTGTCATACAATGTCCATCATTTTTTGGATTTTGGATAGTGTTGCTAGGAAGAGTGCTTGGTTGCCGTGTGTTCACAGTCGCAGATAATTGGGCCAATTGTAACTCAAGTTGCTTAATCAATATTGCATGTGTATCGACTTTTTGCCCAATACCCGCTAAATTATTCCTCAACTCTTTATTGTACTCATCACTAGCATCGAACCTCCTCATCATTTTATGCAACATATCCTCAACTCGCGACATACTACCTCCACCATCCCTAGGAGTAACTTTACGATTTTGAGGAGGAACATAGGGTCCATTCCTGTCGTTACTATTACCATAGTTACCCCTGTTGAAGTTGTTGTCGTGGTTGTAGTTTCCATCTCGGACATATTGACCCTCACGATTGTAGTTATCATAGTTCCGACCTTGGTTCCCTTGACCTTGGCGCCAATTCTCCTGATTAGAGCCTTGGGAACTTGGTCGGAAACCCCCCGTCTGTTCATTTACTGCTTAGGAATCCTCCTCATAATAGCACTCATCGCTTTGTGGCGGTGGTTTCGACAAGTAGTTGACTGCATTTATCTTTTCTGCACCCCAGTGATATGTTTTAGTACCAACCCAAGCTCGATTCTCATTTGATCCATTTCTTCGTAAATCTCATCTGTGGCTGGGTTGTGAGTGGACTGCACTGCGAAGGTGTTTCTCCCTGTATCAGACTTCCTAGTACTCCAAGCTTTATTATTCCGGGAGATCTTCTCTAATTTTTCGGCAATCTCAGCATAAGGACATTCCCCATGATATCCACCTGCTATAGTGTCCAACACCACTTTATTATTATCATCCTGTCCCCGATAGAAGTATTCCTTCAATGACTCATCATCGATACGGTAATTTGGAACACTTCTCAAGAATGAGGTGAATCTATCCCAAGAATTACTAACTGACTCTTCTGGTAGTTCCACAAAGTTATTCACCCTGTCTTTGTGGTTTAGTTTCTTAGAGACTGGATAATAGCGTGCTAAGAAAACATCCCTTAGTTGGTTCCAAGTGAAGATTGAGTTGTATGGGAGCTCAGTGAACCATATAGCAGCCTCTCCCATCAGTGAGAGAGGAAACACTCTTAGCCCAATTACATCTAAATCCAAATCAGGCCTCCCTACACAACTTTTACACACTGCCCTCACCTTAGCTATATGGGCATGTGGATCCTCAGAAGGTAGCCCTGAAAAGAAACCTCTAGCAGTGAGCATTTGCATCAGGCTACTAGTTACCACAAATGTATGGCCTGTGGGTAGGGGAGGCAAAACAAGTGGCCCATCGGAGTCTGCTATGTTATCATAGGCTCTGTAGTATTCTTGGGGCCGTGGAGCGGGATTTTGTCCCCTTTGTTGGTGTTCACCCGGAGCATCGGGTAACAACTGACCATGAACATCAATCGGAGCTGGGATGTTCTGGTTTGGATCATCATCATTTATTCCCAAGTTTTGATTCATATTGCACAGTGTACGCTCTAAATTTTGATCGTAGGGAAACAAGGATTCTCTTCCTCTCCGTGTATTTGGCATACAAGGAGGATAGTTCTGGATAAAAATCAAAAATAATAAAACAAAGTAAAAATCAAGAAAATATCAACTAAACTATAGTAATAAGTTCAAATTTATCTAAAATCTATAATCCCCGGCAGCGGCACCAAAATGTGATACGCTCAAACTTACTTCTCAAATAAGAAGTAAAGCGGTCGTGTCAAGTAAATAACCTAATTAGTGAGGTTGGTATCGTTCCCACGAGGAAAATAGTCTAGACTTAACTTCAATCTATTATTACTATTGTTCAGTCAATGACTTCCTTTGAAAGTAAAAACAATAAAAGGGGGGTTTCTATTTCTAAATGAATGAAAATATCTAACGCAATTGAAAGAGACACTTAACAGCTTTGAATGTTGGATTTTGATCAATTAATCAAAGTAACTAGGTTTACGTGTTCCCCACAGGTTCATAACTTGATAATTCTAACTATAACAATTCTTTCCTAGTATCTTGCATGCAAAGTGATAAGTTATGTAATTCTAAATCCTTGGTCCGGCATCTAGAAAATCTCACTCCGCACCTTGGTGCAGCTACGTGTGTGGCTATCCTAACCCTTATTTTTACCTCATATTAAGCATCGTATTCGATATTTGACTAAGTTATTACCTCGTACCAATCAATACTAGCCTATTAGATAGTATACACTAAATCTATGTTGATAATTATTGTCCTATTGTCTACCTTCTTGGTCCGGCAAGTAGAATTAAGGTGAGTTCTAACGTTGGCCATCCGTTAAAAAGACTTCTAAGTGAAAGAATTATTAATTCATGCAAGACACTATTCTAGAATCGTTATTTTAGTTAGGTTTTATCTCATTATTTGCCTATAGTTCCCACAACCCTAGTTATGGAGTTTAGTTACTCATAGTCATAATCACAATATTCAAATATATCAAATAAGAATTCATGTACTTACTTCAATGAGAAAGAGTAAAATCCGAAAGTTTGCTTGATTAATTACCAATAATCACTTGCAAGAATCTCAAAGTAATCAACAATCTCACAAAAAGTCTAATGATTCTCAAAAGTCTGACAATACAGTGTCTACTAATATGATGTCTAACAATACGGAGTCTAACCTCAAAAACGAGGTTTTTCGAAATATTTATAAAAAATAAAAACCTAATTAAACAAGGACTCTATTTGCTGGAAATCTGCCAAAACGCAGCTGGGTCGACGGACCTCGCGACGGATCGTCGTGGTCACGACGGACGTCATGGACTCCGTCGTCCCATACTTATGCAATTTCTTCTGCTGCTTTCTTCATTACCCTCGACGGCAAGTATGACGGACCGTCATAGGCACAACAGTCTGTCGAGGGTCTTCATTCCAAAACACTTCAACTCTTGGAATATGGATACTGGATTACTTCTCTGAACTTCATGACGAACCTGCAGGACGGACCGTCATAGACACGACGGACCGTCACAAGATTCGTAACCCCACACTTAGTCAGATTTCTCTATCTTCCTTCAGCAGCTGTACTATGCTGCCACCTACGGACTGTCACAAGCACAACGGACCGTCACAAGTTCCGTAGGTGGTCTCTTCTGCATTTCTTCGCTCAAAATCTTCGTATTCATCTTTGGACAGATTTTCTTGCAAAATAAAGAGAAACTTATATAAAAATTAGCACAAAAAGGATTTTGGACACACTAAACTTAAGGAAAAAGTATTAATAATACCGTGAAACCACGGTATATCAGTTATCACTCATCAGTTTCGTGGGCCAGACAAGCAGTGATAGCACATGTTTCAAGAGTCCAGGCCAATTGGATCGCCTCCTAAATCTTGGAGTGAGTTATCAGAGGATTTCTTGGCCCGGTTTATGCCACGGAGTATCACAGATAGGCTTCCTGATCAGTTCTCTAGATTGGAGCAAGGCCCTATGACCGTCTCAAAGTACGAGGCAAGGTTCCATAAGTTGTATTACCCTGCTACTATTATCTTTCCCACAGAAGGGGAAAATGTTCGTAGGTTTGTACATGGGTTCCGATACCATTTGAGTGTTGATAGAAAGCATATGGTTTCAGCCGGCCGTTCATTTCTCGATGTGGTTGATCATGCCAGATTCATGGAGCATATTCATCGTGAGGACTAAGGGGGCAGCGATAAGAGAGCACTCTACCAGGGTGTTTTCAATGGGTTCTAGACTAACAGGATGGACTGCTATGATAGTCCTCGTCAGAGATTCCAGTAGTGTTAGTCTAGTAAGTCTGTTCAGGCGGCATTACCTACTTCTGAGGGAGGCCAGTATCGGCAGATTTGTCTTAGTACAGGCTAGAGTTGAGAGGATTATATCCCTCACTTCATGTCGCGGTTGGGTTACTTTATGGCGCTCAACTTTATGGTGTTATGATTGTGGTGCTTTTGACCATTGGTCTAGTGAGTGCCCTCGGTGAGGCCGGGGGCGATTGTACTAGATCCACTTGCACCTAAACCAGTTTCAGCAGTGTCTATAACTGCTAGAGGTGGTGATCAGGACCACAACCATCGAGACAACCGACAGGGTACCAGGGGTGGAGCTCGGGCAGACAAGTCATGTGGTAGACTGGCCACACTAGGCAGAGGTGCTCAAAGCCATTTTTATGTAGCCCTGATGAGGGCGACAACTGAGGCATCTGACGATGTGATCACAAGTACACTTTTATATGTCGTCAGCCTGCTATACTAATTACTTGATCCCGGTTCCATATTTGTTTATGTATCTGTTTATTTTGCTACCCAGTTGGGTATGAGGTCTGAGTCTTTGGTAAAGCCGATTCATGTTTTAAGCCCTGTGGGTGAGTCCTTAGTAATGGATCAGGTATTACGGTCTTGCTTAGTCACTATCTAGGATTATGATACTAGAGATGATATTATTATGCTAGATATGGTTGATTTTGATATAATTCTGGGCATTGACATGTTATCCCTCTACCCCATGGTCTTGAATTGCTACGCCAAGACTGTTATCTTATCCATGCCTGGAATTTCCTTAGTGTTGTGGTACAGTGCTTATAGTCACATACCAACGGAGATCATCTATTTTATGTGGTCTAGGCGATTGGTTGCTTCTGGTGCTTAGCTTATTTGGCCTACGTGAGAGATGTGAGTAGGGAGGGACCTTCAATTGACTCAATTATTATGGTTAGAGATATGCAGATGTGCTCCCTACATATTTACCTAGATTACCCTAAGAGAGTGACATTGATTTTGCCATATATTTGGTGCCCGATACCCGTCCTATTTCTATTCCGCCTACTGGATGGCTCCTGCAGAGCTAGAGAGATTAATGTTCAATTATATGACCTATTAGGTAAAGGGTTCATCCATCTGAGTGTTTCGTCTTGGGGTGATCCTATTTTGTTTTATGAAAAAGAAGTATATGATTTTGAGGATGTGCTTGACTATAGGCAACTGAACAAGGTAACGGTGAAGAACTGTTACGCCATGCCTCGTATTGATGACTTGTTTGATAAGCTTTAGGATGCCTTCGTGTTTTCTTAGATTGATTTGAGGTCTGGGTACCATAAGCTAAAGATTAGGGCAGCGATATCCCTAAGATCGCGTTTTAGGACTCGTTACAACTACTATGGGTTCCTTGTATTGTCGTTTGAGTTGACTAATGCCCCAGGCGCCTTCATGGACTTAATGACACGTGTGTTCAAGCCATACCTTGATTAATTTGTTAACGTCTTAATTGATGACATACTGGTATACTCGTGGAGCTGGAGTGAGCATGAGCAACATTTGAGTTAGTGCTCCAAACTTTGAGAGATCAGCGACGTTATTCCAAGTTCTCAAAGTGCGAGTTTAGGATTCAGTCTGTTGCATTCTTGGGGCACGTGGTATCCAAGGAGGGTATTAGGGTTGATCCGGTGAAGACTGAGTCTATTCGTGGTTGGGACAAACCCACTTCTTTTAGAAAGTTACTACAATGCTTTGTTGAGGGATTTTCTACTATTGCAGCTCCTTTGACTCGGTTGACTCACTAGGATATTCCCTTTGTGTGGTGAGAGGAGTGTAAGATGATATTTCGGAAGCTCAAGGAGTTGATTATTACGGCATGTATATTGATTCTTCCTATTGAAGGCGAGGGCTTCGCAGTTTGTTGTGACACATTCGACATTGGTTTAAGTTGTGTATTGATACCGCAGGGTCGGGTTATTGCTTTGCGCCGAGGCAACTTAAGGCCCATGAGAAAAACTAATCCATACATAACTTGGAGTTGGTGGAGATAGTTTTCACGCTTAAGATTTGAAGTCACTACTTGTATGGAGTTCGATATGAAATCTATACCGATCACAGGAGTCTTCATTACATCATGAGATAGGGGGGCTTTAATTCGAGGCAGTGTCGTTGGGTTGAGCTCCTGAAGGACTAGGACCTCTCTATACTCTATCATTTGGGCAATGTGAACGTGGTAGCGGACGTCTTGAGCCAAAAGGAGGTGAGTATGGGTAGTCTAGACTTCTTATCTGCGGTGGAGATACCCTTGGCTTTGGTAATTAAGTTCTTAGCAAATAGCATGGTTCAGTTAGATATTTCAGATTCTAGACGCGTCTTGGCTTATATGGGAGTTCAATCTTCTTTGCATGATAGGATCTGTGGTTTTCAGTTTGAGGATGAGCTTGGTGGCCCTTAGATATTGATTGTTAGCGAGTGATGGTAGTCAAGCTACCTTAGATCCCAATGGAGTATTGAGATTCGCCGGTCGCATATGTGTTCTGAGAGTTGGGGATTTGATACAGTTGATATTTTCTTAGGCCCATGAGTCTAGATATTCTATCCATTTAGGCACAACGAAGAAGTATCGATGTTTGAGACGATATTACTGGTGGAGTGGCATGAGACGAGATATTGCTGACTTTTTTTCCATTGCTTGTGTAGGTAAAGGCCAAGGATTTCAGGCCTGGTGGTAAATTTTAGAGATTACCCATTATGGAGTGGAAGTGGGACCATATTACTATGGATTTTGTTGCTGGCCTACCACAAACTTTTAGGAGAATTGATAGCATTTGGGTCCTTGTTGATCGATTGACCAAGTCAGCACATTTTCTTCCCGTTCGGTCTTATTTAGCGCTGAAAGCTTGGCTCGTATCTACATCGGGAGGTGGTTCAACTTCATGGGGTGCCAGCTTTTATTATATCAGGTCGAGATTCTTGGTTCATGTATAGCTTTTGGAGGACCTTTCCAGGATGAGTTAGGCACCCGGGTTGACCTTAGCACAACTTTCCACCTGCAGATTGATGGTCAGTCAGAGCATACTATTCAGGTCCTTGAGGACATTCTAGGGGCTTGTGTTTTGTAGTTTGGTGGTCATTGGTACCAGTTCTTGACTTTGGTGGAGTTTGCGTATAAAAATAGCTACAATTCTAGCATTCATATGGCCCCATTCGAGGCCTTGTATGGTAGGCATCATCGCTCTCCAGTGGGTTGGTTTGAGTCTATAGATCTTAGGCTGCGAGGTACGAATTTGATTTAGGAGGCTTTGGACTAGGTGAGAGTGATTCAGGATAGACTCAATATAGCTCAGAGTAGGCACTAGAGTTATACGGATTGGAGGCTTCGACCTTTGATATTCTCTGTTGGTGATTGGGTATTCCTCCGTGTGTCGCCCATGAAGGGCGTGATGAGGTTTGGAAGGAGGGGCAAGCTTAGCCCTAGGTATATTGGGCCTTTTGAGATACTTTGGATAGTTGGAGAGGTTGTTTATGAGTTCGGTCACCTAGTAATTCGTTTTGTTATTGTGCGAGTTTTAGTGTTTTTGGATCTTATGATCCTTGAAAGACTATTTTTCAATCAAAAGTTTAAGAAGATAACATTAGAATCCATTTTTGATTATTCCATTAGCTCTAGAAGGGTCATTTTAGGCTAATAAAATGGTAGGCACGACTCTCGAGGTTTTTAGTGTGAGTTGGTGCAATTAGCCGTTTTAACTTTAAGTTTAAGCCTAAGTTTGACTTTAGTCAACATTTTGAGTAATGCGCTCGAATGAGAATTCCATCAGTGCGGTTAGCTCCAGAATGTCGAGTTTGATCTAGTTTGACCCATTTTTTTTGTCCAGAGGTTTTTAATTTTCCCGAGCCCTTTTGTGGTTTTTGACTTAAAATGACATTTGGGTGTGGGACCCAATTTTTGGCAAGATGACCTTGTATGGAAATTTTGACTGCGCCATTGAGTCCAAAAAATTGAATTTGCTATGGTTGCATATATTGTTTGCGTTCATGGGGTTCTGAACGAGTTCGGAGCACCTCGTTGGAGTTTTTAAGTATTTGTGGAAAAAGTGCAGAAAAATTTGCACATTTTGGAAATCTTTAGAACCTCTTAAATCTCTCATCTCTCAACCGAATTAGGTGATTCAAAGTGCAGAGTAAATTCTGCGAGTAACATGACTGTTAGGACTTTTTAGATTAATTATTTTTAGCCTTCTAGTTTTGGTCATATCTCTTTCATTTTATTTTAGCTTGGTTTTGGGTGATTCGAAGTCCCACTTGTTGGGAGTTATCGTGGCTACATAGTGGTATTCAAAGAGTGATGCAGACCTTTCCATTCTCGTAAATTCCTAGTTTAGACTACTGCATGTTTCTTTTAAGTTGATTAATCGATGAGTTTCTTGCATGTTGTGGTTTTGCTGCTTTTTGAGCCCAGAATTGTGTTCCATTTTTGAACACAAGTTTGCATAACTTTTTAAGACCTATAATTGGGGTTAATCCTGGAATTTTCAACAAAGGTCCCACTTTTTCTGTTTTGACTGCGAAATTTATCCGTCTCCATTTCTTACGGTTCTACTGTCTTCACAACCGTAATAACGTTTCTTGTGACTCTATTATTGATAGTGTGTCAATGTTTCAAGACCATTTCGAAAGGGAAAACTCTGAAAAAATGATTTTTGGAGCACACGTGATCTACCTACAGGTAGGCTACAATTTTCTTCTCTTAGATTGAACTCGAATATATGAATGCATGTTGATTAGTTGGGATTTGGGTGGGTAGTTATTGAATACGCATAGGTGTTAGAAATCATGTTTTCAGCGTATTTCTAGGAATTTTGTGTAACAGTGAGCATGCTTAGTGTTATTAATTAGCGTTGTTTGCTATGTGGAGTACCTTGTATGCTTGAGTACTGTCTATTGGAAGTATAATGTGCCTTAGTTTAGGTTTGAATAGGGATTGCCATAGAAATGCATGATTCAGAATCAATTAAACTTAGTTTTTCCCCAAAGTCGCTCGGTCGGCATAAATCCTTATAGAATGGTGTAGCAGACTTGAGTTTAATAGTTTGGGCCTTAGCTAGGCGATGAGCTTGATCCAAAAAAAATTGATAGAGACAATGAGTGACAATGAGTTTCGCTTAGCAATTCAAAGTTGATTTTTTATTCGGTTCCAAGGACTTACATTGATTAGATAAGTGTGGATGGCGTTCCATGAGTATTTATGATTATGAATTGATAGAGACTCTTTCAGCAGCTATATTGACACCTTTGTCGGGCATCCATATTTAAGGCCCGACCTCAACTTCATTAATTATTATTGAAGAGCACCCGTTTCAAGGTCAACCTCGATCATTCAAATACTTATGTAGAGCATCCGGTTAGAAGTCAAGAAGCAATTACTTATACTTGTGATGGCTACTTTGGTACTTCTGGTGAGTGTACGATTTAAGGTCCGCCCTCAGTACCATCATATTCTACTAATTGATTTTGAGCATCTGGTCAATTTTGTGTTTTTATTTAAACTTGCACATGAATGTACCTTCGGGGCTTATAGGGGTCCAGTTAGGTGTAGTTAGCTTATATATTACTTTAGTTATTTCTTTCTACACTCGTGTGCATTTCGTTGTTACTTACCTATTACATTCTCGACCTTTAGTTGTGTTATTCCTTCTTTTCATATTGTTTTACTTTTCAAGTTCAGTCGGCCTATGATCTCTATTGGGTACATGTTGTTTGGTACTCATGCTATGCCCATTATCTATTTTCGTGATGCACGTCTGAGCATCAGTAGCTAATGTTGATCGAGTTGGGAGCAGTCTGATCTGGAGACGGGGGTGAGCACATGATGTTTTGTACAATTTCAGTCTTCATCTTTATATATATAGACTTGTCTTTTACCTTTTGAGATAGTCTAGTTTCGATGGTTCACTTTTGGGATTTGTACTCATTTTATTAGTAGCTCTGTACTAGTGACTTCCAGATTCTGAGAGGGATCCTTATTTGTATATATGTTTTGGTTTGCTTCCGCCTGTTTATATAGTTATAGTAAATTTTGCCTACTTTTGTTTAGTTTTTATCCTCAGACCAATTACGTGTTGTTTCAGGTTACGAGTCGGCTAACCTACTGGTGGGTTATAGTAGGTGCCATCATGACTCAAGAAATAGGGTCGTGACAAACAAGTCTCGTTGTTGATTTACCTTAATATTTCTTCATTGGTATTAGAGCCATTGTTATTTAATCTCATTATGTTTTTCGTTCTTATATATTCACTTTGTATGTTTATAAATTATATGGAGAATATTTCTTTTGAAATCCAGTGAATAGTTTGAAAAAGATTGGAAGATGTTAATTTTTTTTACGTTTAATTCTGGACTAGTAATTTGAAAAAAAGGATTCAAAATCCTATTTGATTGTAACTCGTGTAATAAAAAAGGATTACTTCTCCTACGAAGAAAGTAATTCTGCATTTTTTTCAAAAAAATTGCCTCTACATTTAGTAGCGATTTGAAAATTGGTCAGAAGATATATTTGATCGAAACTTATATTTTCATAATTCACTAGTGCATAGCTTTCAGAAAACATATTATAATGGAATAATGAAATTAAAACGAGTAACATATGGATTGTTTAATAATTGTTTTTACTGTATTTCAAAAAATTGCATCTGTGTGGAGCAATATGGAAATTTACTGTGCAGTTCTCGATAGAAACTTATATACGTAATGGTCTGCTCGTTTTAAGCTTTTCGAAAATATATTGTAATAGAGAATCAGACTAAAACTAGTAAATATGAACTTTTTAAGTTGGGCTAAAAAAATGATTTTTTTAAAGGAATTTTCTTATTGTGATTCGAGTCCTATTTATAATTATTTTTATGTGTGTCCTCTTTAGGATCTTATTGGTCTTGTGTATTCGTTTAGTCATTCTGTTCCTCAAACAATTGCTTGTCTTTTATGAGAAATTTGTGACATATGTTGTCATATTAAATGGTATTAACTATATTTTGTTTTGTTTCAATTTCATGTTATGGCTGAACAGGAACATGCTCAAATTACTCCAAGTGGGAGTTCTCATAGTCAAGCAAAAGGACGAGGTAGAGGAGAAGCCCGCCGTAAGACATGGTTTCGAGGGCGAGAAGTCGTATGGATTGATGTCCCAAAATTGACACAAAGTATGTTAATAAATGCAAGGACCACTTGGAGACAAATAGAAAAAGATCTAAGTGAGTTTAATTCTTTGAAGATGGATCCCCTTGGTTGTTTAATAGAATTACACTAGACACTTCTACAAAAATAGTGAGTACTAACTTAAAAATATCGACCTCCAGAGGTCTGTAGTTCCTTATACCGACCAAAAATCAACTTCCCAGCTTAGGTCGGAAAAAGCTTGGTAGCTAGTCAATTCCGACCTCTGGAAGTCAATATTTACTGATCTCTCGAGGTTAGTTTCAATTTAAGTCGGTAAAATTCAATATTCTATTTTCTGACATTCGGAGGTCACTTTTATATATTTGTTTATTTTTTATTTTTATTATTTTCGTCTTCTAGAGGTCAGAATATTTAATTCTAAAATTTTTGAATACCGACCTATGGATGTCGGTATATTTTAAATTTATTTTTTCTTAATTTTTATATTCTTACCTCCTGAAGTCGGTATTCTTATTTTTTATTTTGGCAATTCCGACCTCTAGAGGTCGGTATTTTTAATTCTTATTTTTGAGACTGCGACCTCTGAAAGTTGATATTTTTATTTCTTATTTCTTAGATTCCGACCTCCGGAAGGTCAGTATTTTTATTTCTTAATTTTAGATTCAATTCTCCAGAGGTCGGTATTTTTATTTCTTATTTTTGAGAATTCGACCTCCGTAGGTCGGTTTTTTTGTTTCTATTTTTTTTATTCCGACCTCCAGAGGTTGATATTTTTGTTTCTTATTTGAGATTCCGACCTTTGAAGGTCGGTTTTTTTATTTCTTTTTTTATTCTAACCTCCGGAGCTCGATATTTTTTTATTCTTATTTTTGAGATTCCAACCTCCAAAGGTCGGTATTTCAGCTAGAAAACTGGCAACATTAAGCTTCAATTTTAGTATCCTACCTACATATTTATATCCAAACAATCCAAAGAATTCCAAATAAGCTATTTCAAAATATACTTCATCCAACCCAAAGAATTTCAAATCAGCTATTTTAAAATAAACTTCATCCAACCAAAATAACATAATATTTTCAATATATAGATAAAAATATTTCCAAATAAACTTCATTCAAGTTGAAAATAAACTAAAATACGATAAAAAAATTTCAAAAATATAGAAGTCTAAAATTTCAATTTGATACAACTACTCCTATAACTCTCACTCTCCTTATGAGACTCTGATCAGATCCATCATTTCTTGCCGGACATGGAGGAAAAATATTTCCTGATTCAAAAAGAAGAATTAGTTGGACCTGATGCGCTGCATACCTCTTGTTCTCTACTTCCTTTGTTGCCGCAATCTCCTCCTCTCTCTTCCTTTATTTTTCTTCTGTCTTTCAGCTACAATATCAAGCTTGACATTGAGAAAATCTAGCTCACCCTACATTGCAGATATTGACTCTTTATCCCCGCCATCGAAGCTAGAGGATGATGAACCACAATACCAAGCCTGCTTCTTTTGATATGTATTTTCTGGATAGCCGTAGGCTAAACCTCTAATCGGTTTAGATGCACTTTGTTTCCAAGGATTCTCACTTTCTTCTTTGGTAATGATCTGTCTCGGTTCTCAAGAGGTAGAGTACTACGATCTATCATATAATTTAAACAAAGAACTCTATGAATAAGAATGTAATATATACGAGAAAAAGAAATTTTGTTTAGCTTGAATGGAGTTCTTACATATGTCTCTTGAGCACGTGGATCAATCCATATTTCTTCTTCTCGGGGATTTGTTCTCTTCGTGACATGAGTAACCTTGAACATCTCTTCTACAGCTACCGGCCTACGCAACTCTTTTTCTTGCAAATAACATAAATAAAATTTGATCTCCAAAAACTACTTATCAAAAATTAAAAAAATATATATTACAAAATTAAGAAAGTATACCATTCTTTCCTTCCTAGTAACTAGGCTAATAGCTCCACCAGTGTGCAAAGAGCCTCTCTTTTATGATGTGCGAGCCATCTTCCCAATCTCACTCCTCTTTTTATACTTTTCATCAGTGCCCAATGTTCCAGTAACACATCCCATCGAGCTATTACCGTAAACTTAGGAATTCTATTTTTATCCGACATTCACTAAATATGCTAGAAAACAACTTTGAAGCTTCAACCTTGAAATTCGCTAGAACTTCTTCCTCGTGTTCGGGAGCTCATACATAATATTTTTTAATGAAAAATAACTAAGTATTTATTTTTAAATGAATAGCGAGTTTAAATGTATATGACGTGAATTTAATTGATACACATTCTTACCTTATATTCATTGAAAATCTGCTCCCTTTTGTTAATTGGAATCGAACCCCAAGTCGGACCCCCTATTGTTAATTGGAACTGAACCCCAAGTCAGGTACACACTTTAAAGTGAGTACCAATACACTTTAAAATAATCTTTGCCATACCCACATGTGGACGTAACCTGAAATATGAGTTCATTGACAAAGAATGTTAAACAAAAGATAATCAATCAATTAATTAAAATATAAATAGACAAATGGAATATGAAACATAATTAAATCATACTTGTATCCTAACGGATCGATGACAAGTCTCCAAAAACTGTCTTAATCACCTGGCTGAGAACCATGTGCATCAGAGTGCTGGGTGGTGAGAGTATTAGGCTCCAAGCCATTGGATTCAAGATGAAGATTGGAAAGTCCAAATGATCCACTATTAGTATTCAAATTATTGCACCGACTAGCACTAGCTGATGTTAATTAAATAATATTGTCATCGAGAAGTCGGCATAAATTTTAATTATACACCTCCTAATTATATAAATTTAAGTTTATCGATCAATACGAGTTTATCAATATCAAATCTAATGTATAAATCTACTTAAATTGAGCATCGATTTTTTAATTAATTGATAATGTATTTTATAGATAATAAATTAACAAATTTCATACTCAGATGAAGTATCCCTCACATGTGATCATAATTAGGAAGTGATCACTGCACTTGACATCCATTCAAGATCGAAAGTATATAATAACACTATCCGCGTTTCATACTCAATTGGATTATATGTTAGCTCTTCACCTCTACATCATAACATGAGATATTAAGTGCATGATTAGACGATAGACTGATAGATTTGTACATTACTCTAGAAATATAAGTATAATTATATCCTAATTCATATCAACGTAGTTTCATACTTTAAATATGGATTACGTATAATCTTTTTATTTATTCCACGAAGTTTAACTTTTTATTTAAAAAGTATAAAAAATTGTTAAACTTTCTAAACAATTAATTGTAAGTTTCAAATGAAATTTTGTATTATGAGAAATAGCAAAAATTATGATTTATAGAAATATTTTAAACAAAATGACCTCTCGATGTTGCTTTTATTAAAAGTAATTAGATATAATAAAAAATAATGACTTCATGAGGTCGGTATCACATTAGATTTTAAGATAAATAAAAAATAATCATATTAATTAGATAATTTTGACATCGAGAGGTCGGTATTTTATATTAATTTATTTTAACCTATATAAAACAGTCTTCCAGAGGAGGATTTATTTAAAGTTAATTGAAAAGATTGTTTTTTTGAAAGCCACAATATAAATATTTAAATTAAAACTAATTTAATTGCATAATATTTAATTTAACCACTTCTGAAAGTCGGTATTATAATAATTTTTTGTTTCTTATTTTATGCAAAATCGTCCTCGTGAGATTGGTATTTGGATAAAGTAAAAATATTGACCTCATTAGGTCGGTATTTGGATGAAGTAAAATTACTGACCTCATGACTTCGCTATTTGGACGAAATAAAAATACCGACCTCATAAGGTCAGTATTTTATATTAATTTATTTTTTTAATTTATATAAAACCATCATCCAGAAGACGATTTATTTTAAGTTAATAAAAATATTAATTTATTAATTTTATGGAAGTCATTATATAAATATTTTACTAAAAATTAATATAATTATATACTATTAATTTTATCGACATTCTGATGTCGGTATTATAATATTTTTATTTTTTATTTTACACAAAATCGTCCTTCGAAAGTCGGTTTAAATAATACTAAATTAAAATATTTCTAAATTTTGTTTTTTATATTTAATTGAGAAAAATATAAAATATGGTTAGTTATTTATTTTATTTAATACTGACATCAAGAAGTCGGTTTTTATTGTAATTCATTTTATTTGCGGAAAATACTGACCTCTTGAGGTCGGAATCCCCCCCCCCCACACACACACTTTATTTTGTATAAAAATCGACTAGTTGTAGTCGATTTTCTAATGTTTTTGATATTTTTTTATTCTTTTTAACAATGCTTGCCTCCGGAGGTCGAAATCACCGACCTCCATTTGAGGTTGGTAATTTTTAGGTCGATATTCACTATTTTTTAGTAGTGAGATCTTTGTCATGAAATTTGAAAAGCTTAATGAAAGTAAATCTCAAATAACAGAGCTGGAAGGATACAATGTTTTGTATCGTTCCTTGTCAGAATACTGAAAAATGAACTAATTGAAGTTACGATCGAAATTGGGGATAATGAAGAACTATGGAAGTACTATGTAAAAATAGGAGTTAAGTGGGTAAAATTTCACTCACGATGTATCCACATACTCCCTTTTTTTTATTAGAATAATTGTTTTTACTTTAATTTTTATTAGACTTTGAAGTGAACATTTTTAATTGTGCTTTAATATGAATATTTAAGTTTTATTCTCTTTTATTTGGATAAGTGAATCATTATTCTATTGCACAATATCATATAGTGTTTAATATTTAGACATGAAAATCCGTGTGATCATATTCTAAAATAAATTAGTGTACACATTAAGAAGTTAATTTCAAATTTTGGTTGAACATTTCATTCGTAGATGATGAACGGACGCTTACGTGTCTTTTCAATTATACATTTAAATATGAAACATTTATGTGAATTGATTTGATTGAATGTTTATATCACATGCATAATTATTAAAATTCTTGTCTAATTGTATGTCAATAACAGATATGACATCAAAAAATATCATTACTAACTTAAACAGAGCTGAAAAACTTAATGGTGATAATTAAGGCATCTGGAGTCGTAAAATATGGTATGTGCTGGAAGATCAAAATGCTCTGGAAGGTATCAACCATGTTTTGAATCAACCAAAAGAGGGTAATACTGCACAAAACCTTAGGGTGATGTCAAACATGGTAGCTCAACTCAAGAGTGTTGGTTATGTTTTTCAAGATGAGCAACAACTTCAGTCAGTTATTCGTTCTTTTTCCAATAAATGAGAACATTTCAAGGTTAAATAGATCCACAATGGTAGATTAAAATATTTTTATTAAGTTGCACACCATGTTGAACTTGAAGATGAGCGCCTTGATGCTGCTAAAGCTGATTCTGATGCCTTTGTAGCAGAGTCAAGTGGTACAAAAATCTTCAAACTTTAAGTGTAGAAAAAATTGGAAAAGAAATGAGAAAGACAAAGATACTGAAGAAGGACCTTCTAAGAAAAAGAAAAAATTAAATTCCAAGAAAGGAAATATTTTTTAAGAAGAGATTCAAGAGCAAAATGACGTACTACAATTACCAAATGTTGGGACATTTCGCTCGTGAATGTTATGATCCAAAAAGGTAGCATTTCTAAATGCGTGTCAAAGTGCAACATATGGTTTCAAGCACTTCTTTACAAACTGAATCTTATCCTATGTGGATTGTAGACTTGGGATCAATCAACCACGTGAGTCGAGGTCGAGAAGCACTTTTGGAGTTTCATCTAAATAAAGGTGGATCTTCGTAGGAAATAATGTGAAACTAGAAGTCAAAGGGATAGACACTTGCAAAGTAGACTTGCATGGTGACCGTTCTTTGATGTTGCATGACATCATATATACACCACGTATTCGATGAAATTTAGTATTTATGTCGGTTCTTTTAGACATCATTTTTGAATTATTTTTAGTCGTAATGGTGTTATAATAACTCAAGATAATATTTTCTATGGTTTCAGATTAAGTTATGATCGTTTTATCGCTTTAGATAGTAATTTTCAACTTATGACTATTATGTTGATATTTGTGTAAGGGCATCTTATTCAAGTAACAATGATGTTGATGTTATGACATGACATGCTAGATTAGGTCAAATAGGACAAGTTCGAATGAATAAGTTTACAAAACAAGGGAATTTAGGTTCTTTCACCAAAATTGAAATGTCAACTTATGAAAATTATCTTATCTAAAAGATTACGTATAAACCATTTGGGATACTAAGAGAGATGAATTTCCACTTCAATTGATTCATTATGGCATTTGTGGTCCAATAAATGTAAAGTCAAAGTCTAGTGATACATATTTCATTACATTTATTGATAATTTCACGCACTTTGGTTATGTGTATTTGATTTCCCATAAATTTGAAGCACTTGAGTGATTTAAAAGATATATGAATGAAGTTGAAAATCAATTAGATAAAAGCATAAAAGCTTTAAAAACTGATGGAGGACGTGAATATTTTTCAAAACAATTTGAACAATTATGTAATTAAAAGGGTATTATCAGACAGTTAACTATTTCTTATACACCTCAACAAAATGGTGTAGCTGAAAGATGGAATATGACACTATTAGACATGACAAAATCAATGATGGCGTAGATAAATTTTTCTATCTCTTTTTGGGAAGATGCATTATTGTCTGCGGCTTACATATTGAACAAAGTTCCTTTAAATCAGTGTCTTCCACTTCTTATGAACTTTGGACTGGTCATAAAACAAACTAGAATGATCTACGACCGTGGGGTTGTGCAACATGTGCAACTTACATTAAAGATCATTTTAGTGAGTTTGGTAAACTAAGTCCAAAAGAAAAGAAATGTATTTTTATAAGGCACTCTGAATGCTCCAAAGTTTATGAGTTCATCGATGAATTGGAGGATGGAAGTATTACTAAAATTATATCACGAGATGCCAGATTTTTGGAAAATGATTTTCCCAAAAAGGGTGAAGTAGATGAAGTAGAACCTATGTACGAAATGTTGAATTCAGAAGATCAGATAATGTTGTCAAACATACATGTGTCACGACTCGAGAGTACCCCCTAGGACATATGGCGTTCTCGGATCACAGCAAGGCGTACTTGACCTCTCGGAGGTCTTGTAAAAGCCCTTTGACATCATTCATTGCATACATGTATGAAAAGTAAAGCGGAATTAAAACTTTTCTCACGAAATAGTAATACTTAAAAATATCTTTCATATAAAATCATCGGAAAGACTAAGTCTCAAATTCGTCATCTTAGACATATGAATATATTGGGACACGGACCATACTTTAACATATAGAAAATAACTAAGTCTATTACAATACTCTCAATAAGGAAATTTAAACATTATGATGTCTTCGAATATAGTGAGGACATACCAACTCTTGCTTGAATGAACACTAATCCAAGCTTCCACTTCAAGACTACTCTCAAATGTCACCTACACATTTAGAGAGAGACAAAATATATGGAATTAGTACATTAGAATGCACTAAGTATGATGACATGTATAAAATCATGATAAAGGGACATTTGTATAAAACATGCTTATTTTTAGTATAGTTTCATAAAACAAGTATAAGAGATCACATCAAGTCAATATAACCACATATAGTTGTAACGACCTGTTAGTCGTTTTGAGCAGTAGAGCTTATTTCTGGTAATAACTGTCTGAGTCGACGGATCCCACGACGGACCGTCATGGGCACGACGGACCGTCGAGGGTGTCTCGTTCCAAAACACTTAGAATTCTGAAAAATTGGGTACTGAGAACAACTTTCTGAAACTTTGCGACGACATGGCAGGATGGACCGTCGTGGGCACGACGGACCGTCACAATCCCTTTAGTGAAAAGTTAGTCTCTGAACTTTGTGACGGAAGCAGCAGGACGGACCGTCACAGGCACGACGGCCCATCACAGACTGCGTAGCCCTGACTGGGTCGGATTTCTGTTAAAAGTTTTAAGGGGCGTTTTGGATTATTCCTGCTTATAATTATAAAGTTAGTGGTTGAATGTTAATAATTCAATTACTTGGGGGTTAAAGGAGAAAACCTTGGATTAATTAGTGGGGTACTTTGGTCATCTTTTACACTTAATTATATGGTAATTAGGGTAAAAGAAAAAGAGTTTGAATAAGGAAAAATCAGAAAAAGAGAAGAGGGAGAAAAAACAAACGAGAGAGGGAGAAAACGAAGAAGAAAGCAAAGCATTGGAAAAGTAGATTTCTTGACTTCAATTCTTCGGTGGAGGTAGGCTATGGTTTATGCTATTTCATAGTAAACTCTTAATAGCGAATGATATGTATTGGGTAGTATTGTAAACCCCTCTATATGCTTAATTGTGTGCTTGCATGATGTGATTATATAATTGTAATAAAATAAGCATGATGAGGCTGTTGAATCTTAAACCTTTAAAAACCTCTTTGTTAATAATGATGCCTTGGTATAAAAGAAGGCTTGATGAACTAAAAGAATGAGGTTAGGGGATCGGGTGTCACGTTCCGGCACCAGGATAGTATTAATGGATCAGGTGTCACGTTCCGGCACCAGGATAGTATTAATGGATCGGGTGTCACGTTCCGACACCAGGATAGTATTAATGTATCGGGTGTCACGTTCCGACACCAGGATAGTATTAATAGATCGGGTGTCACGTTCTGACACCAGGATAGTATTAATGGATCGGGTGTCACGTTCCGACACCAGGATAGTATTAGTGGATCGGGTGTCACGTTCCGACACAAGGATAGTATGAGGAGGATCGGAGTGTCACGTTCCGACACCAGGATAGTAAAGAGAATCAATCTTGAATCATGTTAATATACTCAAATTAATTAACCTATTTCCCAAATGAGTATTGTATGGAGGCTTGAGTCCTCATGGGTGTACTTGGCGTTAGTATCAATGATTCTTGTACTTGTTGCTGCTACCTGTTGAGTATTGTAGTTGATTTTATGATATTATCTGATATATATATTGCTTTCTATTTTGAGTTGGCCGATGATATCTACTCAGTACTCGTGTTTTGTACTGACCCCTACTTGTATGTTTTCTCTTTGTTATTTGTGGAGTGCAGCAAACGTACCGTCATCTTCAACTCAACCGCAACTCTAGCCAGTCTTCATCACGTCAGATTTCAGGGTGAGCTATTGTTTTTAGCTTGGACTGGATCTTCTTCTTCAAGTCTTGATGCCTTGAAGTTCTGGCATGGACTAGCTATTTAGTTATTTTAGCTTCTTAGATACTCTTAGATTTAGTAATTTGAGGATAGATGTTCTTGTGATGATGACTTCCAGAGTTTGGGGAATGATAAGTATTGAGTTTTAGAAGTTGTTAATTGATTTTGTTAATGAGTTTTAAGTCTTCCGCATTATATTCTGTTTATTATGTTTGAAACGTTGGGGTTTAGATTGGTTGGTTCGCTCACATAGGAGGGTAAGTGTGGGTGCCACTCACGGCTCATTTTGGGTCGTGACAATAGTCATATTCCACAATATAACACCAATATCACTTTAATTCACATAAACATAAGGCTCTCCTACCAAAGGTGATTCTAAGGTTCACTTGATTGAGTTATGAAGCGACCACCCATACAATCCCTTCACACACACACCAAAGTGATCCTTTAGACTACCTAAGATAATATTATTCTCATTTCGCACATTCAACAACCTACCTAGAATTACAATAAGACTCATCTAAGTACGACATGGAGAGAATGCCCATACACCCTCTTCAAGCCTACCTAAGAAATCCTTAAAGCTACTCTAGAAAAGTACCTTTTCATTAACACACCTTTACTTAAGTCATTATGTTCATTAGTTAATTTTGGAGACATTCAACACTTAAGTACATTTACATAATGGTCTGGGAGAAGACCTACGGAACTTACATACTAACATCTTCAAAGCCTAGTCGTACAATGTCTACATAGTGTCCCATTACACTACCTAAATTTCATCGTACTTCTCCAACTCTAGTATGTATACCACATGATGAGAATAGGTAATAACCGACATAGACCATACTACCTAGGCATGGAATCTGGAGTCTACCCTACTCCGATGGAGGGTGTTCTACTTGCCAATGGTAGAACTAGAATACATCCCATGTAGACACATGGTTAAGGAGTATCGAGGGTTTTTTGTACCTCTAGCCTCAACATACAGCTAGAGCTACTCCCTAAGCATACTCACTCGGTTCTAGCCTTTGTTCTCATATAGTAATTCAATTAAGAAGCATAAGGAAAGGTCCCATATCTTGTTCATAACCAAATCATACTGCATCTTACCAAGGAGGGTCCACTAGGGCTACCTACAATGGTTATCAAGATAGCTCAATGACTTTCCTAAGGATGATTTCATGCCATTCCAACCAACCAAGCCTAAGTCCACCATTCACACAAGAAGGATGTCATTACGGCTTTCAACTTCAAGGCTATCATAACCTTCTTTCTAAAAGGTTCCACATAAATGACCTTCTTTACTATATTCAAGATCATATTACATTCATACATATACATGCATGACAAAGGTGCTTTATCCTACTAAGTCAAGGATTCATATTCACATTTTCTCATGTATCAAGTAAGGGACATAGGTCTACCTAAACAAGACACACTTTATTATCATCTTATCACATGTACAATATCATTCAAGTAGCACATAGGGTCAACTGAATATACTTTCAATTCACCCTATACACTTCTATAGAATCATCAAGTAACTCATCATAATGTTTATATAGTCAACTAGGAAGATTCACACTCCATCATCAAGTATACACATACAAGGCATCACTATAGCCTATCATGATCACATATATTCAATTAGAAGAACTCATACTTTGACTTCACATCTACACATAAGTCATCAATACCTTCACAATACTCATATATTCAAGATATAACATGATAATATCATAATTCATAAAGTAATGTCGACGAGGCCACATTGTTTCACAATTCATAAAGTAATGCTAACGAGGCCACATTATTCACAACTTTAGCACACAAGCACCGCCACAATAAGTGGACCATACCAAATTTCACAATTGAAACACCTATACTACACAATATAAAGAAGGTTAGATCAACATACCACTAATTCAATCTTAACAACTCCAATCCATAGCCAATTCAACCAACTCAATATACAATGGCTCTTACCAACAAACATCACCAATTCAATCCAGTAATCACAATATACAATGACCCAAGATAATACAATATAATATTTCATCAATTTAGGTCATCCTACGTATAATTCTAACATGATTCTTTCATAATTCAATAACCCAAAGTAAACTACACAAGAATTCAATAGTATAGAGACATGATCAAATCACCCATAATAAAATCAAAATAAGGATTGTATTATTTGCATGGGTTCATAAAGAATTTAATTTAAAATCATTTAGTTGACATCAATTATATCGTAAAACACCGTTTCAAATCGTTTCATGCAAGAACCCATGGCTAGAAGTTGAAGAAGAAAGATTCATGTTTTTTATCATCTTTGAAAACTATTTGAATTGACTCCTTGAAGAAACAAGATTCCAGGATGAAACACCATACCTTAATTGTGAAAAAAATTCCACAAAGTTGATGGAGAAAAACTTAGAAAATCTATGTTCTTCCTTGGAGCTTCAAATCATCATCAGTGGAGGTTTTGGAGAAAGCAATGGAGAGGTTTTGTTTTGAGTTGAGTTTTTTTTTTTTTGCTTTGTTTGGTGAATTTAGGGGCTTAGAAAGACTCAATAACTGTCAATAAGTCATCCCTAAATTACCCAAAAGACCACTGCACTTAATAGACATTTTAACCAATTCAAATTTCACTTAAAAATGACGCGACCAAAACTGGGAGGTAACTGCGCGTCGTAGAGGCATTTTCAGTTCTTGGTTCTAGAAAATTTTGAGGCAGAATGGTTCATGATGTCCTCACGTTGCAGGGCAAAAAATTTCCCTTCACAGTGTAGGCTGCGAGACGCACATCTACTGCCTATTCTTGGGTGGCACGGTAACTTGCTTGGACCATGGTTGGGTCCTCCTTGGGAACCCTTAGGCTGGTCCTCGGGGCTTTGTTCTCGGATGTTTCAACCCTTTACATGTAAGTATATGTGGAGGAACCATCGATACTCAATTTCACTCTCAAATAATACCTCAAAACTCTACTACAAAACACTATGATATACTAGTTCAACTTCGACAAGTTTCCGGACGCCTTGGACATTTCACTTCCAAACTCTTCCAAAATCCTCAAATTGACTTCTAACACTATTATTAACCATTTTAGGAAACCTCATGACACAGATTTTAGGATCTAGTTTAACCTAGATCTTTTAAGAGGTGTTACAACTTGATAATTTAATGAATCAAGAAATGATTCCTAACCCAAGTGGGAGTTATGAATCCCAAAATCCTATAGAGGAATCTGAACTTCAAATTCGTAAGAGTAAAAGAAAAGGTGTACCTAAATATCTTATGAGATTGATGATTATGATTTCTTGGTACCTCTTACAGAACTGGATGAACCCAATTCAGTAACAGAGGCCTTATTGAGTCCTAAAACAGATGAATGGTTAAAACCGATGCAAGAAGAATTAGAGTTCATGAAAAACTAACAAAGTATGGGATCTAGTTGAACATACTAAGGAAAGTAAATTTATTGGGAATAAATGGATTCTTAAAGTTAAATGTAAATTGGATGGGTCAATAGAAAGACATAAAACACGATTGGTTGCAAAAGGTTTTACTCAAGAAGTTGGAATAGACTATGAGGAAATTTTTTTCACCAGTTTTAAAGTTTACATCTATACGATTACTTTTAGCTATTGCTGCATGTTTAGATCTAGAATAACACAAAATGGATGTGAAGAATATTTTTCTCAATGGAGAATTAAATGAGAAAATCTACATAAGAAACCAATAAGTTTCGTTGTTAAAGGTCAAGAAAAGAAAGAATGAAACTTGTTAAGAAGATATCTTAGAAGAACCAATCTTATTGACATCAAGTGTAACTTTGTGAGAGACGTAGTTACAAGTGGAGAAATGACTTTACAATACATTCATACACGTGAAATGATAGTTGATCTTTTTAAGAAGGTCTTCTCCAGAGACTTGTTTGAAAAACATGTTAAGGCTCTAGGTTTACGTAGAGTATGATGATATTTTATTATTGTAAACTAACTTGATTGCTATGATATTCTATTCTATATAAAACTATTGAATTTATGTTCAAATGTAGTATGAATGGGATAATATGTAAGATATATAATGTGACGAACAAGTCGCGAGATTGGCTCTCTCACACGAGCAATCGCCTCTTATGTCGGGGAACATGAAGAGATGAGTTTCACCACAATCTTATGACAAGTTTTATGATCCAAACAAAAGATCTCCAAGAAATGAGCTTAAGGTGTCATGTCCACAGTCTACACACAAGACGTAACAAACACTCAAAGACCATTGCTGGTCCCAAAGTGAACCCTCATCCTGGATGACAACAAGCGTAAGACTAACTTAAGCATGCAAAAGTTTAAAACATATTTAAATCATGAAACTCCAATACAATGTTTTAACTCAAATGAAAACTTTTCGTAATCAAGTACTCACAATAAATAGGCAACTTTATTTGTTAAAACATTTAATAAAATATATGAATAATACAGACTCCTCAACTATATTGACTATCTATGAAACCTCTAACTGATAATGAAAGAAGTCGAGACAAGACCAACAACCTCCTAACTAAATTAAAAGAAAATGAAATCCTCTAGAAATAAAGGAGGCTCACCATAGATGATGCGAACTCTCAGATGTATCAACAAAGCTCTTGTTGATGATCTTGAATATCCGTGTCTGCATCATCAAAAGATCCAGGCCAAATGGCTCAGTACGTGGAATGTACAAGCATGAAAGGGGAATTCTAAAGAATAAAACATAGTCTTGAACATGATAAAAAGGAAACATACTTACCTCTTTTCAACTCAAATCAAGTCAAGAATAAGATACTCAACTCAATGATTTGATATTCAACTACAAGATTAGATACTGAACTTCAAAGATATGATACTCAGCTCAATTAAGCACATATCAACTCAAGATACTCAACTTAAGGTACTCAACTCGAAATAATCAACTCATGATACTTAATTGAATTCGTTTAAATATAAAGATTTTAAAACAAGTGCAATATAAAGAAAAGTTGCTTAAAAATATGACGTTAACTCCAGATAATAATATCATAGAAGATATATCATGCTCCCTCTCAAAATCTACTTGTGCAATTCATGAATAAAGTCTTATACCTCCATTCGTACTATGCAGAACCCTTAGAGGAACCATGTAATTAATACTATGGAAGTTTCTCTAACCAACAATCATCACTATGAGCCTAAGTGGTGATACAACGTTTCATACACGCTGCCAGGATTGTTTTATATTTTGCCATCGCATAAAACATCTCAACCTAGTGGATCCACTGGATTAACTTACATGATCATCTAAAAAGTATGACCCGTTAATACCCATGATGACTGCATGATTTACATGGAGACTTGAGTTAATATGAACTCGCATCGCCACATCGGTGCTCAATATTACTCCTTAAATATACTTTAGCTCATGATTTTAAAATAACTTCCTTTATCTGGGTTGAGATAATTTGCTCAACCCCTTTTAGCTTTAAAAATCCCTCTTGGAATGAATGTTCCCTTTTTCTTATTCAAAACTCTTTTGGAACTCTTAGTTTCCACTTAACTTAAAGTAAAAACATTTATAAACTCTTAGGGAATACATTGTTCCTATATACTTCTTTGAAGAATAGAACGTCAACTTTACTCTTTCTCAACTCAGTGCTTAAGTCTTTAAAACAATTTTTAAAACAATTTTTAAAAAGACTTCTTAAAATAACGTCCATATCGAATTATGTACATGAACGACTCAATTGAAGGTTTTCAATAACCATGCAGAAAACTCAATACTTGAACTCAGAAACTCCAGAACTCAAGGATTCAATGATACTGCTCATCTCAAGAATGATTGACTCGGAGGGTTCATGCAGAATTATGGGCATGAACTACTGAACTCAATGACTCAAGCTCGACTTAGAGGGTTCATGCGGAATTATGGACATAAACTACTTGACTCAAGGACTTAATGGGTAAAATGTAATAGTCCCATCATTAGAAATATAATCTCAAAAGGAATAAGGAACTCAATACTTAAGACTTTGGAATTTGGAGATAGTACTCCTCTCAATGATACTCAATTTATAGAGTTAATGCGGAAGTTATGGGCATGAACAACTCGACTAGATGGTCTAGGTAACTAGATGGAACTTGTGAATACAAATCTTGTCATTGTCTTAGTTACTTCCTCAAAACATAGTTCAAATCAATGATGGATCTCAAAGAATTCACAATTTTAACTTAAAGAATTTCTTAAACTCTACTACTAACTCTCTCTTGAATGTGAATTATGCATTTAAAAGTTATCAGTCATGATATAAAGGATCTAGGTGATATTGTAGACTGATGGATACATTCTACTCACTCTCATGCTCACTTACTTTAGTTTCGAAACAAGTTACTAGAAAATGTAGAAGACTCCTTGAAAGGAATCGAAGAGACTCTTTCAAAAGGTTCAGAAGAACTCTTAAAACTGAATCTTAACTTTACCTTGAATTTGAATTATTATTGTAAGGTTATGATTCATGTTATGAATTAGTTATAAGAATTTATAAGTATTCTAAAGTTTTTACAATCAAAAGGAGTGAAATACAATTTAAATGAGCTCAAACGGGACAACCGACAGATTAGAAGCAGGGGCATACAACCCTGGTGCATTCTGGGCACGGGGAGCAATCTCCTAACATTTGAGAGTGACTTTGGGTGCACTGAAGGATCCCCTCCCCAAACCCCTTGGCACATCTGGGGCGTGTTGCACCAGAATTCCACCACACATGCTTTCGACGAATTTTGCCTCTCATTTTCTGACACAATACTTTTAATCGACTTCTTTTCTCAAGCTTTCCTTAGATTCAGTTAACCAATGTAAGTAAACACTAATAAACTCAAAAAAACACTCCAAACAATCATTTTCATCTCAAGAAATATCAAAACTCCAACAAGACAAGATCTACAATGAATCTCAAGAACACCTGTGAAGAACTTAAATCCTTCAACCTTTTGAGAGTGGAATTACGCTAAAAATAACATGTTTGGCATGTGGGTGAATAAAACCAACACTATGGAAGCTTACTTATCTTTTAAGAATTAGAATCATGGTGAAATTTCACAACAAGACGTAAGAATCTCGACGATTGTCTCTTCTTGTTCTAAACTAAAACCTTAGGCGTATATTAGGATTATAATACTGAATCTAAAACGATTATACCCTTAAAATAGTACTAAAAATGAATTAAATCTGAATGGATAGGGAAAGGACTTAAATACCCCTTTTATTTTTGGCTAACTTTCCTTAATTGGATAGCCTAACTTGAAAAGGTCATATCTCACTCATCCAAACTTGAAAATTAGAAAAATCAACGGCGTTGGAAATATAATTCAAAGATATTTGATACGGTATCTTGAATCACACCTAAATCATCATTTTCTAGGAGTTATGATCGTTTGAAGTTTACCCAAAACTCATACTTAGCTTAACTTGCAAAATTTCAGATTTTGCTATTTCCAATTTAATTCTTTTGGGAACTCAAGGTGCTAAATATAGTGAACTGGGCTTAATACATACGAAATTTTTAATTACTTGGTGAAATATCACACACTACGATGAACGCTTTGAGTCTTATCTCACCCTTGGGACCATTCATCCTCGAATGAGGACTGAACTTTATATGGAATGGGGTTACTCTCACCAAGATCTAATTTTAATAGTACCCTTTCAATATATACAAGCTTAACAAAAATCCTTAAGTTCAGGTTTTATACCTCTCTATTGGTATCTCATCACAACACTATTACTATTTACCACCACATTTCTCATCTCAAGAATCCACATAATGTTTAACAACATAACACTCAAGCTTAGTACTCTAAGAACTACATGGATTCATACTAATCAGCTCCTTAAGAAATTCTCAACACTTTACTTTCCTTCTCATATTATCATCTCCCCCTAGGTCTAAAACTGACACTTAAAGTTATGGACCTATTCCACACCTCTAAATGGTCTATATCTTATTTTTATCTAACACTCCATCAGCGGTACCAAGACCTAATGCTAAGGTGTTTTCTCTTAACCTCTCCCGATTACATAGACTTTTAGTACTTAATGCTCTTGTTACTCTTGTGATTTAGCTACACTTTAGTGCCCTTATCTGAAAGTTTGGGTATGTCACTTATATTAGTCATATTTATTGCAGCAACATATCAATTCATCACTTACTCTATATCATGTCTACTAGATGAACTCATCTCAAATTCAAGCTTAATGTTCATTACTAAACCCAAGTATCAATATGATTGCTCTACTCTATATACTTCATTGCTACTACGGAATTCAGAAACACCTGTCCACTAGGACTTCATGAAAATTAGTCAATCCTTACCTCTCAGTCTACATACTCGAATTACCATCATATTCCACTTCAAAACTTAAGTGCTACCTACTCACTTAATGTGCCTTATCTCAACTCTATCATCATCTGAGTACTATGAGGTTCTCCTTTCAAAATTCATAAGCCTAGATTAATCTTTAATATTATGAATACTCTATATTAACACAATGACACATTGTTCTAACCCCTTTTTAGTGAAGATATATTCCTGAGCTCTTCACAGCTCTTCACTTCTTAGTGTACCACAGGGAAACGTTCATTATTATCTTATTAGGTTTGTGACTACAGAAGCAAAGCTTATCAAAACACCATCTCCATTACTTAGATCACTAAACCTCTTGCATACTTTCCTCTAACTCTGGGTCTTTCACTTCTATTATTCATGATCTCGTAACTCATGCAACCCTTTTCAGGAAAAAATACTACCCAAGCTCTAATCATATTTTCTCATAAAGATCTGAGCTAAAACAAGATTTAAGGAAAATAGTACAACTCGCTTTTAGCTCAACCGCACGATTAATGTGAATATAGGTGCATTCCTCAGAAACTGAACACTTAACTTGCTCTTGGGCTTCTCTCGAGCCCCTCTGTAGTCTCATGACTTTCTCAAGAGATTTTTTAAGAACAACTCATCCAGAAGGATCTTTACACTTTATTTTTCAACCACATCTAGTATGATGGGTAGCCAAATGAATATGAGAACACACGATTGGAATAGATCTCTATGACGTAGCTCTTTTGCGTGATTAAGAGTACGAAAGAAGGGAATTTTTCTTAAATGCCTATATTATCTCATTCATAGAAGTGGGGCCCTCACAATCATAAATAAGATCCTATTGACATGACTTTATAATCACCCTAGGACACTTAAACTTTCCGCTCTGATACCAATTTTGTCATGTCCCCAGTCTACACACTGGACTTAACCAACACTCAAAGACCATTGTTGGTCCCAAAGTGAACCCTCATCCTGGCTGACAACAAGCAAAAACTAACTTAAGCATGCAAAAGTTTAAAACATATTTAAATCATGAAACTCCAATACAATGTTTTAACTCAAATGAAAACTTTTCATAATCAAATACTCGCCATATAGGCAACATTATTCGTTAAAACATTTAATAAAATATATTAATGATACAGACTCCTCAACTATATTGACTATCTATGAAGCCTCTAACTGATAATGATAGAAGTCTAGACAAGACCCACAACCTCCTAACTAAACTAAAAGAAAATGAAATCCTCCAGAAATAAAGGAGGCTCACCAAAGATAATGCAAACTCTCAGATGTATCAACAAAGCTCTTGTTGATGATCTTGAATATCCGTGTCTGCATCATCAAAAGATGCAGGCCAAATGGCTCAGTACGTGGAATCTTCGAGCATGTAAGGAGAATTATAAAGCATAAAACATACGCTTGAACTTAATAAAAAGGAAACATACTTACCTCTTTTCAACTCAACTCAAATCAAGAATAAGATATTCAACTCAAATATTAGATATTCAACTCCAAGATTAGATACTCAACTTCAAAGATATGGTACTCAACTCAATGAAGCACAAATCAACTCAAGATACTCAACTTAAGGTACTCAACTCGAAAACTCAACTCATGATACTGAACTGAACTCATTTCAATGTAAAGCAATTTAAAACAAGTGTAATATAAAGAAAAGTTGTTTAAAAATATGATATTAACTAAAGATAATAATATCATAAAATACATGTCATGCTCCCTCTCAAACTCTACTTGTGCAATGCATGAATGAAGTCTCATACCTCTACTCATACAAAGTAGAACCCCTTGAGGAACCATGTAATTAATACTGTGGAAGTTTCTCTAACTGACCACCACCACTATGAGTCTAAGTGGTGATACAACATCTCCTTCACGCGGCCATGATTGTTCTATATTTTTGTCATCGCATAGAACATACTCAACCTAGTGGACCACTGCTTTACTTACGTGATCATCTAAAAAGTATGAACCGTTAATAGCCATAATGGATACATGGTTTACATGGGGATTGAGTTAATATGAACTCTCATCCCTACATCGATGCTCAATACTACTCTAAAATATACTTTAGCTTATTCTTTTAAAATAACTTCTTTCATATGGGTTTTGATAATTTGCTCTACCCTTTTTAACTTTAAACCCTCTTGGAATCAATGTTCCCTTTTTCTTATTCAAAACTCTTTCGGAACTCTTAGTTTCCTATTAAATTAAATGTGAAAACATTTATAAACTCTTAGGAAACACTTAGTTCCCATATACTTCTTTGAAGAACAAAACTTTAATTTTACTCTTTCTCAACTGAATGCTCAAGTCTTTAAAAAAAATTTGTAAAAAGACTTCTTAAAATAGCATTCATGTCGAATGATGAACATGAACGACTCAATTCAAGGTTTTCAATAATCACACATAAAATAAATACTTGAACTTAGAAACTCCAGAACTCAAGGATTCAATGATACTACTCATCTCAAGAATGCTCACTCAGAGGGTTCATGCAAAATTATGAGCATGAACTACTTAACTCAATGACTCAATTTCGACTCAGATGGTTCACCGGAATTATGAACATGAACTACTTAACTTAAGGAATTAATGGGTAACATGTAATAGTCCCATTATTAGGAATATAATCTCAAAAGGAATAAGGAACTCGATACTCAAGACTTTGGAATTTGTAGATACTAATGCTCTAAATGATACTCAATTTATGGAGTTCATGCGGAAGTTATGGGCATGAACAACTTGACTCGAAGGTCCAAGTGACTAGATGAAACTCATGAATACAAATCTTCTCATTCTCTTACTTACTTCCTCAAAACATAGTTCAAATCAATGATGGATCTCAAATAATTCACAATTTAACTTAAATATTTTCTTGAACTCTACTCTTAACTCTCTCTTAAATGTAAATTATGAATTCAAGTGTTATGGTTCATGATATGAAGGATATAGGTGATATTGTAGACTCATGAATATATTTTCCTCACTCTCATGCTCACTTACTTGAGTCTCGAAATAAGTTACTAGAAGTTGTACAAGACTCCTTAAAAGGACTCGAAGAGACTCTCTCAAAAGGTTCGGAAGAACTCTCAAAACTTAAGCTTAACTTTACCTTAAATTTGAATTATTATTATTTCAAGGTTGTGGTTCATGTTATGAATGATTTATAAGAGTTTAGAAGTAGTTTAAAGTGCTTATAATCAAAAGGAGTGAAAATACAATTTAAATGAGCTCAAATGGGACAACCGACAGGCTAGGAGTGGGGGAAGGCGACCCAAGCGAGTTTTGGGCGCGGGGCTCCAGTCCCTAACGTTAAATAGTGACTTTGGGAGCACTGCAGGCACACCCCAGCATCTCCCAGATATGTTTTTGACGAATTTTGCCTCTCTTTTTATGACCCTAAATCGCTTTTAATCAATTTTTTCTCTCAAGTTTTCCTTAGACTCAATTAGCCAAAGTAAGTAAACACTAATAAACTCAAAGAAACACTCCAAATAATCACTTTCATCTCATGAAATCATCAAAACGCCAACAAGACAAGATCTACAATGAACCTCAAGAACACCTATCAAGAACTTAAATAATTCAACTTTTTGAGAATGGAATTACACTAAAAAAAACATGTTTGGCATGTGGGTGAAGAAATCCAACACTATGGAAGATTACATACCTCTTAAGAATTAGAATCATGGTGAAATTCCACAACAAGACATAAGAATCTCGACGATTGCTTGATCCTCTCCTCTTTTCTCTTCTTATCTCTTCTTGAACTCTCAACTAAAACCCTAGGCGTATATTAGGATTATAAAACTAAACCTAAAAAATTATACCCTTAAAATAGTACTAAAAATAAATTAAATCTGATTGGGTAAGGAAAGGAAATACCCCTCACTATTTTTCGGTTAACTTTCCTTAACTGGACAACCTAACTTTAAAAGGTCATATGTCACTCATCCGAACTCGAAAATTAGCAAACTTGACGAATATGAAAAGATAATTAAAAGATGTTTTTATGGTATCTTGTATCACACCTAACTCATCTTTTTTCAAGGAGTTATGGTCGTTGGAAATATACCCAAAACTCATACTTAGCTTAACTTGCAAAATTTCAAATTTTGCTATTTCCAATTTAATTTTTTTTGGAACTGAAGGTGTTAAATCAGTCAAAAGACCTTAATATTATAAATTTTTACTTACTTGGTGAAATATCGCTCACTACGATGAACGTTTTGAGTTTTAGTTTGAAAAATATTTCTGGGGTGTTACATAAGCATAACTACTAAAGAGAGAAACTAATGTTAAACATTTGGAGGATGTTAGACCAAGGTCTGTATGATGTTGAATAATCAAAAAAAATGATACAATACACTAATTTAAGGTTTAAACATCATAGCACGTGTTTCATACCACGTGTGTCTAGTGATCAATGGGTCAATGAAAGAATATTCCTTGCTTCTTCATTGTGTGTGACCCTTAAAAGTTAAATTAACTTTTCAATTAAATACCCTTTGACCTTTTGCTGTTTCTTGAAGTTTCAATCAATGTTGCTACTTAAGCATGTTACTAATATCCATGAGCGACTCGGCAATACAGTACATGTCTAGGAAAGCAGTTGATATGAAACAGATAGATTCGAGTAGAAAGGGAAGATGATTAAATGAACAATTCAACTTGTATACATAAGCCGACTATTACACTCAAGGGTATTTGTGTATATAAAGTTAAACATGAACTCGAGTTCACCTCTTTAAGAGATCGAGGGATCGAATAAGTAACTACTGAAGTAGTGAATGACGTATGAGATATTTGTGAGTAATAGTGTCCTTTAATAGTAGTGAATTCTTTCCACATGTAATTGAATTCATATATAGGGCTAGTAAAACCTTAAAGATAAACTCTTCATGCTCACGGGTGGCACGAACTATCTGTCTTATGAATTGTGTGTTTGATTGATACAATGTTAACTTGGGTCTTGTCCACCATGTGCGAAGTGGGAGATGTAAGTTTTGCGTCGTAGTTCACTTATGTGGACCAACCCAACCTGACCCGATCTGTTTTATGTCTTATGCAGTTAATTAATTAGTTATTTAGTTTTGAATAAATCCTTTTACAAGGATATGACAGAACAATTACAAAGTAATTGTTCAACCTCTCCTTAAAAGACTCCTAGCATAAGTATTTTTCTAAAAAAAACGTGAAACGTGAAAAAACAGAGAGGAAAGTGTGTGAAATAGAAAACCAAAAACCAAGAGATCAAGAAACAAAAATTGAGTTTCTCAAACAAATTTATCAACACACAAAGCAAACTTCTAGTTTATGAACACATACCTTTGGTTTCTAGTGATTCAAAGATTGACTTGAGCACCAAATTGTCAAAGAAGCAGATCGACGACTTCCGTTGCGAATTACAAGGTACACATCTTGTTGTTGATTTACCTTAATATTCCTTCATTAACCTTTCTATACAAAAGAAAGTCTCATTTTTTTGCACTTCATAAATATTTTAATCTCAATCATTCAGATGTTAGTCATTAAGTGTGTTTAGTTTCAAGATATGAATCTTAATTATTCATATCATACTCATTAAGTGTGTTTATTTTTATTATTTTACAACACACTCAATGAGTCTGAGTATGTATAAATGATTAAGATATTTATCAAAGTCTTAATAATATAAAATGTCTATTTAAGAATTTCTACAAAGATGACAGTTCACTGCAACTCCATCTACTTTCACGCACAACTATTACCATCATCAATCACCGCCACCTATCATTTAGAATCACCATCTTCGGCCCAATCATAACTATCATTATCATTAATCGATCACCAAATCAATCGTGAATTTGGTCCATGCGATGGGGATCACATCACAACCCTCTTGCTTTTAAACTTAAGTTGACCAAATTCAAAAAAAAAAATTAACTAAAATTAGGATTTCGACACTACTTGTATATACCTGTTATTAAGACGTTTTGAGGATGACAAATTCATATCAGAGATTACTAATTAATCATAAAAATTTGGGATTGCTCATACTATAGTAGATGCATTTCCCTTCTATCTTTAAGACTAATTATAATTTTTAATAGATTTTTATGAATCAAACAAAATTCTTTTATAAGAGCTGCATTAATTAAATGCGTTTTATTATATTAACTTTCTTTTGTAACTTAAATTATAATAGTCATTATAATCCAGTTATGAATAGAAAACTCATAATTAGGGTTATAAAACTTAGAGTAGAGATGACGATGATAGATCCTTGACGGTAAAATCTTCTCATAAAGGTGTTATCATTGTGTAGTAAGGTACTTTTGTAAAGATTAATTTTATAATGATGGCGAATATTAAAATTCATACATTTTTTGACTTGTTTGATAAAAAAACGTTAAGGTTAGAAAAAAGAAACATTAACAAGGATTTCGAACTATCAACCTCCATCTGATAGCTATAGATAGGATTGAGACTTTTAATAAATGAAAAAATTAATTTGATACTCAATTGTCAAAAAGAACTTAGGGTGATATTCTCTTAATTTAGTTGAGAAAATTTAAATTACATAAAGATTTGTCAATTTCGTACAATCAGTACACATGAAATAGTTGGTTGTAAATTATATGTTTGACTTCGGATATCTAAGAAATATAATTTTAGTTCATCTCTTACTATTAATTAAAATCTAAGTAGTTAAAATAGTATTTAATTTCTAATTTAATCATCCAATCTTCAATAGTAGTTAATAATTATAATTTGCAATCCATCAAAATCTCTAACAATGCTCTCTATGATATTCGATTTCAACCTAATTGGATTACTATATTTCAACTTCAACCGCTTTAATTCCAATTAAGGATACATCAACAAAATCTATTAATAAAGTCAAACAATTCATGAAATAATTGTGTTTTTTCTAAATAAAATTTGTATATCTTTCTTGAATCAAATAATTTCATTAGATTGTTAGAAAACATTGCATAAACATGTGTTGAATTTGAATTTTAAAGCAATAAAATAAGTCAATAGTTGAAGACTAATATTTGAAAATATAACTTAAGTATTGACATATAGAAACTCAAAATAAATTTATTTGTGTATCTTGTAAGTTATAGTTATGTATTGTAAGTTGTATGTCTTATATATATTGTATGTATATTTATGAATATCTTAAATATATGTATGTATATTGTTTATTTTGTATATATCTTGTAGATAATATATCTTGTGGATATTTTATATATATCACTAATATATAGAGGAGTCTATAATAAGCTGCTCTTCGTCATAAGATGTGCTTCTTCAAAGGTTAAATTTGTATTTTCCTGTCTTTCTTCATGCGATGCGTTAAGGTATTTCTGTCAGTATGTGCATTTGAATATAGAGATCTCACAGACTTAACAATACTACAACTTCAACAACAACTTTTTCTTCTTAAATTTTTTATTTTCTTCTTCCAATTTGGATTTCCTCTTTTCAGTCGAATTTATTGAAGATTCTGTAAGAGCTTCGTTTTTTTTTTGTCAGCATATCTGATCTATATTTGTGATTTCTCTTTCACTATGATTTTGGAGAATTGTTCTCTATTTGATATTACATCTTCCGTGAATTTCATTAATCTGCCGCTTTTTTTCCATAATATTTGATTAATTTTTCGTTTCTTTTGAGTTTACAAATATTTTGGATACGCAATTTTGACCTTATCAATAGAAAACATGAAAAGGATTGTGCCAGCATAAATTGGCTATACGCATAACATGCACTGAGCTTCTGGTTTTAATTGTTACTTTGCTTGAAATTTTATGCATGTTCCCCAATAATGGATGGTGAAATTCCTAAACTTCATCTCGTCTTTAAATATGTGAGATCATCAAAATTTTGATTTTACATGTTGGTCACCTGCCCCTACGTTGTCCTGCTCTTTAATTAACATAAATATATATGTATGATACTATCTTTCAGTCAGACATAACCCCTGCAATTTTGTGTACATAACAAGTCCATTTAAAGGAAATACCTACAATTTTGTGTTTTGTGTGTTCCAACGCGTGCATGCTATTTTAGGTTCATTTTTCTTTGAAATAAATATTGAAAACATCCTAAACTTGACACAAATTATTACTTTAGTCCCTCAATTATTGATAGCCTTAAAGTACCCCTCTACTTTATTAAGTGAATTTAAAATAATCCTACTATGCCATATGTGACATGTGAATATATGTGGATTTTCTATGCCACATGTGACATGTGAATATATGTGGATTTTCTATTGATGTGGCGTACACATAGATATATGTATTAAAAAAATATTTAACTAATTAAATGCCAATAACTTAGAAATTTAAGAAGATGAAAAGAACTTTCTTTTTCTTTTAAAAATTTAATTTTTGTTACCACCCCACTTCATCCTCTACCCTATACCCTATTCTCACATCTCACTACCCACCCACCCTAAAAAATATTCTTTTTAACTATTTTTTTGGAGGGCAGGGGAAGAGTTAGGGGCGGGGTGGAGGTGGGGGCGGGAGATGATGTTGGATAAAATTTGTAGTGGGGTGGAGTTGGGGTACCTGATAGGGATGGGGTGAGGTAAGATAAAGAGGGATGTTTTTAACTTAATAAGTGTTTCTAAAACTGTTAATAATTGGGAGACTAAATAATAATTCACGTCAAGTTTAGGGATATTTTTAATATGTATCTCATTTTTTTTAAAAAATAAAAAATAAAAATAGATTGATGAATCATTGAACCTGCAACTGACTTACTCTACCCTCTAATTTTCTGTATTTTTAATTTTTTACTTACAATAATTCTTTTGAGTCTGGAGTTCATTATTATATGACATAACAACAAAAATATAGTAAATGATGTTTCCTTTATATGCCATTGATAAAAAAGTGTTGTCAAAAAAGATTTTGTATTACTAATTATAAAGCTAACTGTCACGGAATTATAGTATTTGCTAAGATTCCGTGCTGCACTTAACAACTTACTCACGAATTTTTCACGATCTTGTAAGCTCAAGTAAGCCCTTTTATACTAAGATCGCTAAGAGAATAAAAGGTCCCTTTTATACTAAGATCGCTAAGAGAATAAATGGAAGAATTTTGGAAGGTCTTTTACTACTTAAAAGTTTTCTTTACAACTTGCTTGGTTGGTTCACAAATGAGAGCCCCCTATTTATACTACTTTTTAGGGGCTAAATTTTAAATAGAAATTAGTTACAAGTCCCTATTCTAGAAAAGTCTTCACTTTCTAGAATCTTCCAAATGCTTTCTTGAAATGTCTAAGTTATTCTAGAGAATTGTAATGAATTCTCTAGTCTTCTTGATTAATCTAGAAGATTCTAGAGTTCTCCGCAAACCTCTCCACAATTCTAGATCCTTCCGCCTCTATTCGGACGCAAAATATAACTATGATGTAGCGGGACGTGACATAACTCTCTTTACAATTTCTTTATTAACATATTACTGCATAAGATTAGAGATTAAAGGGATCTTTGCTAGAGCATTATGCAAATGAGAGTTGCACAAGCAAGGTATGGTTATGATGGATGTTGCTTTAATGTAGTGCTTAAGATGAGTGAATGGACATTGTTAATCTATTATTCTGTTTGTGATATTGCTTTCGACTATTGTGGCAGGGAAATATGAATTTTTTTCTTTTTATTTTTATTTCTATATTTGTATTGTGGCATCTCGACTAGTCTCACACACACACGCGTGTGTATATATATGTGTGTATATATATATATGTATATATATCAAGGTTTATCATATTGGCCTAATCTACTGATGACAATATTCAATGATTTAGTGCCTAAGAGAAAGTCCAATATCTATATGGTTACTCAGTTATTTACTCAATTTTATTTCCTTTAAATGTGTAGTAGTTCACCGAAAACTCATAATCAAACATAATAGATATGTGAGGTTTCTTATTGCATATATAAAGGTCTTGCAATTTCAAAAAATTGAAACTTGGAGATAATTTCTAAAGAGGTCACGTATGTGTTAAGGGTGTCATGCCTCGAGCTTACACTCAGGACAAGATTGACACTTGAAAATCATTGTTGATCCCAAGCGTATTCTTGTCCTGATTAACTTAATCAGCAAAAGACTTCACTTATCAAAAATAATCCATATTAACTTAGAATGTTATAAAGAAAACATTCAACTAGCTAATAAAGCAAACTCAAATATCACCATAAGATAAAGGAAAATGAAAAGAGTAAAAAACTAACAACGGACTGTTTACGAAGCACCTAAAAAATTGATATGGATGTCAGGACCCACGACATCCTAATGAACTAAAACTACTAAAAGTAATAAAAAGGGGTCTTCCGAAAGCAAGGAGACTCACCAACAAACTCTGAAGCTCAACTAGAATCAATGTGCTGGATGTTGATCCTGGTTACCTATATTTGCGTCATTGAAAGATGCAGGCCAAATGACATCAATAAATTGAATGTACGAGTATGCGAGGAAAATTCTAAAACAAGACATAATCTTGATAGGAAATAAAAGAACTTACCTGGATCAACTCAACTAAACTGAATTGTTTTCAGTATAAAGTAGTAAATGTAAATGCAATATAAAGAAATGCTTTTAAAACATGGATATAAACTTTGTATATTTAGAAATACAAGAATAACTTGTGTGTATGCAAACATACGATATAAACTTTGAATTGTATATAATAATACAAATAAACTGCGTATATAAGAATACAAATACTTCTATGGGAGTTTCTCTAATCGACAACCATCACGTAAGAGCTATTGTGATGATACAATGTTTTGCCTCACGCTGCCAGGGCCTTCATATACCTTGTCGATAGTATAAAACCTGACTACTAAATGAATCTAGTAGTCTATATTAAAAAACACTAAAGAATCATGTAAAAAGTATGACTATTTTCTGCCTATGGTTGCTACATGGTTTATAGGGCTAGAATTGTCTCAAATCTCCCCCATATAGGTGCTCAATACTACTCCCAAAATATGATATCAGCTCTTATGTTTAAAAATGTACTTCTTTCTGTGATTTGAGATAATTGTTGAAAAACGTAGCTCAAAGACTATCCTGGAAATCAAAGTTCCCGCTCTTGCTTAATTGTGAAAGCATTTAACCTTTTCTAAAAACTAGGTCAAAGTCCCCTTGGAAATCAAGGTTTCCTTTTCTTGTTTAAATGTGAAAGCAATTTAAACTCTTTGGGAATACATAGTCCCCATATACTCTTCGAAGAAATGAATTTCAATCATTACTCTTTAATATTTACTCAACTTGAACTTTAAGTCTAAAAACAAGATTAAAATATTTGGAATTTTTTTGGGAAAACTCTAAGAACTTCTCTTAGCTTAACTCTTACTTCTCTTGACTTTGATCTTAATTTTTCTTGAATTGGATTATGAATTCAACGTTCATAATCTCTTGTTATGGATGATCTCATGATATTTAAGTGTAGCTTAGAGTATAAAAATCGACTAGAAAACATTGGTACATTGCTTGGAAACTAATATTGGGGGGGGGGGGGGGGGGGAAGAACTGGCGTTCCTGGCGCTCTAAGAGGTGCAAGAGCCAGCCTTAAAACTTCAGAGGGCTGAGGTAGGGCGCACTGGCTGCCGCAGAACACCAGAGCCCAAACTTTAGAGGTCCCTTCTTGGGGATCTAAGAGGCGGTGGCACCCCGGGCCTCTGTCCAAGTGCACTCCGACTTTTCCTCCTTCATTTTTCATCTCTAAACCTCCCATTTCAACTTAGTTCTTCCCCAAACACTTAGAATCAACTAATACCATCAATATATGTGATATTCTACTTGTATTCACACCTAAATTCATGAATTTGGATCAACAACTCCTTAACAGATTCAACGAATCCAGAACTCAATACAACTTCAACATAACCTATCAAAAACTTAATTTCTAAAACCTTAAAGAACATTAATTCGCAGAAATAAATCATGATTGACATGTGGGTGAACTAACTCAACTCTATGTGATTTCACATACCTCATACGGATCACCCCTTGACGAAATCCACAAGCGATTCTTCAAGAAAGTGACAATTTCCTTGTTTCTCCTTTTCTTTTCTCCACTTCTTTTCTCTTCTCTCAAAACGCTAACTTAGTTTTCAAAAGCGTAAAGACCTCTAAGTAATTACCAAGAATGAATTAAAATAATAGGATAATGAAATCCAAAATCCGATTTTGATTTTCCTTAACTAGACAACCTAACTTCAAATAGACATATATCACTCATACAAACTCGGAATCAAGTAAACCCGGAGGCGTTTGAAAGATAATTCTAAGATCTTTCCTAAGATATCTGGAAGCACACATAATTCATCCTGAACTAGAAACTATGATCGTTTGATGTTGACCATAAACTCAAACTTTACATAATTTAACCAATTTTTTAGATTTTCATTCTTTCCAAAAATATTGTTTCCAATTCTATTTCTTTAGTTACGGGGTATTACAACGGGTATGATTGTCAACCTCTTAAGGAAATACTCCTTTTCATTTTGATGATGAATATATATCTTAGTCATGGAAAGAGTCTATTGGGATGTATTACTAATAGAAGCAAATGTTAAGCCGATTTAGACACATAAGTGGTTATATCTTAAAATATGGAAGCACAATTATCATTCATACTAAGGATTTACACAATACTGCAAATTCAACTGATGCTTTTGTGGATGAGATAGTGTACCATATTTCCATATTTTCATATGCAAGTTGAAGTACTTGAATATCTAAGTAGATTTACTCATATCATAACGTGATTTCTTTGTTGAATCTCACTAATGTATATAGCATCAAGTTTTGCCGATACAAAAAAAACAAGATGGAGTAATTTCTACATTGTTGATCTCTTCCATTTTCATTAGATTATTTTATTAACTAGTTATGTTTTATTTTACGACACAAAGCAGGGCACAACGGACTATCATCTAAACAGAGACAGACATAGACACAAAGAAAAAGAGAGAAGGAGAAAGATGGGATTGGACGCACATAATGTACATATGTATTCGCCCCAAGTAAAACAAGTTAACTTTTTATGATAATTATTATTATAGAATAATTCAACGTTTTATTTGTATTTCATCTTTACTCCTTTACATTTCTTTAATGCATATAGTTATAACCACTACATAAGCTATTATTGTTGGGGCCATGCTTGCACGAGCACCACTTATCTAGAATATTTATAATATTTGTGATTATTTTCTTGTGTACCTTAATAAAAATTAATTGATGAATGATAATACTATACTACAACTTCAATTTTTAAATTTACCATTATTTCAAAATTAAATTGATAACACAGCATTACATGATTAAAATCCAACTTTCAAATTCCAATTTTATAACATTATACTTCAATTTTTTCAAATTTTAAATTCATTTAATTCTATATAAGATAAAAGTTAGAAAAAAATGGAACTTCAAAGTTGAATAGATAATAATAGAAAGGCGATATGGTCTGGCAGACCCTTATACTTGTATTAGTTTGTATTCTAAACCCTTCTATTTATTCCTTTGTTATCTGGACCCTTAAACTCAATTAAAATGAGACTTTTGAGCCCCTCCAACAATGTGTGTAGCCCACTCTCCTTTATATAATTTACATGTGATATTCACGTCAGATATATTAATGTCACACCATAATCATTTAATAACTATTATAAAAATTATTAATTATTTTAGAAAATGTAAAATAACAACATTTTAATTTATTATTGGCATTTATATTTCTCATTATTTTCACTATTTCACAAGAAAGTCATCGCCATCGGGTCATCACCATTTTTGTCGGCAAAATCACATATACTTTCTCCCTCACCCGTCTTCATCTCAGATGCACACCATCACTATTATTTTTTCCTTCTCCAACCTCCACAGTAAGAACAACTTGCAGATGGATATTGGTGGCATTACTTTGATGATCTCCATTCCGATCGTTTCTAAGAATGTTGCTGCCATCCATTTCCCGATCGCCGACTGGTGGTGGGGTTTGGGAGTGTTGAAGTTTTTCAAGGTTTGTTTGAAAAATCTCACGAAAACAGAAAATTTGGCGTAACTAGCCACCACACATTAGATCTGGCCACGCACGATTAGATCTGGCGAAAAATGTTTCCGTAATCCAACGCCGACTACTATTTTCACACTCTAAATTTCCTATAAGTACAATTTCGCACCAATCTGTCATGAAACTCGTCAAAATTTACTCAAAATTTGCCTAAAATTTTCTTGAGTTATTAGAATAGATTGAAAAAGAAATGTTTAAGGGATTAGAAGGAGACCTTGGAGGAGATCTCTTGGCTTATCGAAGAAGATATCCAAAAATTCAAGTGAAAGAGATTAGAAGAAGACAAGTTAAAGGGATTAGAAGAAGATTTTCTTGGGTTAAAAACTTCATCTCGAAATTGCTGTGAAAGATTGAAAATATGGAAGAAAAGAAAGTTAAAGTTGCTAGGAAAGCAATTAGCTTTGGGGAAGAAAAAATATCTTTTTAATTAATTATTTTTAAAAAAAAACCTTTTATAATTTTAATTTTTTAACCTAAAAAGTTGTTCACTCGCTTTAAAATGTGTAATGTCACGCAATTTCGCCAACTCAGCCATTTTAAAGACACATAAGTTTGGTCAATGGTCAGTGGGATGTATTAAATTGCGTTTTATTGAGTTTAAGGGTCCAGATGACCAAAGTGTAAGTATGAGGGTTCATGATACAAACTGATACAAGTTTAAGGGTCTACCAGACCATTTTGCCTAATAGAAAAGAAGTAATTAGAAATTCTAAATAGATAGAGAAAAGATTATGTGACAAATGAAGTTTGAACTATCAAGTTTCAACTTTTAAATTTTGCATTCACAACAATTACTTTTATTTTAAAATTAAATTGATAAAAATACACTATATGATTAGAACCCAAGTTACAGATTTTAGAGTCAATAGGTTGGAGACCTTTTTATAAGGAAAAAATTACGCGGCTAAACAAACTTATACAGTTTGTATAATTAGTCACATTTGTATATATATAATTCGCCACGATATGCAAATACACATGTATAATATACAACTATTTAACCTATATAAATATACAATTCAACTCTCTCAATCTCGCTCGCCTCTCTCCTCTCTCTTCCAATCTCGCTTGCCATATATACAAATGCATATGTATAATATACAATTATATACATAGACAATTCACTTCTCTCCCACTCTCTTCCCTCTCTCGCTTGCCTCTCTCCTCCCCCTCCCAATCTCTCTTCCACTATTTTCCCCCTCTCTCTTGCCTCTCGCCTCTCTCTCCTAGTCTCGCTCGTCTCTCTCCTCCATATAACATGTAGTTACAAATCGTAATTATCAAACTACAGTTATGAAGAGTAATTAAGCTATTCTTAAGTGACTATATATGAAACTTTCTCATTTTTAAAAAACAAAAATTACTGGCCCAACCAGGTTCCAGACCCAGCAGCTCAATGCTTAGACTTTGACGGTATGTGGCTTATGCTAAGTATTAGGATTTTGGTTCGTTTGGTTACTGGTTAGAGTGCGCAGATACTTGTTATACAGGATTTAATTCTGCAGGGTTTGATTATGCAGGTATTAGTTATACAAGGTTTAATTATGCAGGTGTTAGTTATGCAGGGATTAGTTATGTCGAGTTTAATTATGCGGGTATTAGCTATGCCAATATTAGTTATGTAGGTATTATTTAGTTATGTAGACATTAAATTCATGAATTATTAACTATTGAATATTGAATTTGTTGTAAATTATTAATATATATTATTTACAAAATAATAATACACACTAATAAAATATGAAATATATTGAATAATATATAATGCTAACATATGATTGGCATATTTACCGTCAAAAAATATACAATCAAATTTCTAATATTAAGAAAATATTTACTTAAATAAAATAAAAACTGCAAGTATAAAAAAATAAAGTAAAAATTCACAAGTACCCCCTAAACTATGACCGAAATCCCAGAAATACACCTTAACTAAACTAAGGTCATATTACCCCCTAAACTTATTTTTTTAAAATTTTATGTGCCGTTTTGATTTACATGGAATTAAAATATCTCCCACGCACCTCAACTTCGTGAAGTCACGGAGTATGCCACGTAAGTCAAAAGGTGCATAAAATTACAAAAAAGTATAACTTCAAGGGGTAATAGGACTTTGGTTTAGTCAAGGTGTGTCTCTGAAATTTAGATCATTGTCTAGGGGGTACTTGTGCATTTTTTCTAATATGAAATGAAAATAGTCTATATTCTATTATAAATAAAGCAAAAATAGTTGGACGAACACGACATTTACAAATATATATTTGGGCTTTTCTCTTACTTGACTCTTAACTTTGATCTTAACTGCTCTTGACTTGTCTCTTAACTGATGCTTGAAATGAATTATAGATTCAAGGATTATGATTTGTGTTTGGAAAGATCTCATGATGTTTAGAAATCATTCTAGATAGCTAAACATGAAAAAGATCGAAAATCAATATTTGAAGGTGGGTCCACAGCATGGAATGACATTAAATTTTTAGTTTTGAAAATGTCTTTTGAGGCATGGCACCTCGTGTCAGCTCCGCGATGCGAAGAAAATTTTTTCAAAATTGGGGACTAGGAACGTGACGCCCCACCATGCTCAAATTTCGTTTGACGAGATTGTTCTTCGTTTTCCAGCCCCAATTCACCCAATCTCGATTATTTTTTTTAAATTACTTTTACATAAGATTCTCAACACATGTACTTAAAAACCTAACTTGAAATTTCTCCATAATACGACGTAACGATCTCAGAAACTCCCCAACTCAGTTAAATTCAAACAATAAAGGATTCAAGAATAGGTATCCAAATTATCAATATTCAAACTCCTTTAGGAAGGATCCAAATTGAAACAAATATGTTTGGCACGTGGTAGAACGATCCCAACATTATGAGAGTCTCACATACCTAATAGGAAAAAATCCTTGGCGAAAACCCCAACTCGATTGATGGATCTTGATAAATTTTTCCCTTTCTTCTTGTTTCTCATCTTTTTTCCTTTCTCCAAGCCCTAACGTAAATTTCCAATTTTTAAAGCTGACAGATTTCTGAATTGATCCATATTAAAATCTTAAAAATGGATTAAAATAAAAGGGCAACGAAAAGAGTAAAATACCCCTTACAATATGGATTGGATATTTCCTTATTGCAACAACTCAACTTTCAAAGGGCATATCTCACTCATAAGAAATCAGGATTGTGTAAACGTAACTGCGTTGGAAAGATCCTTCCAAGAGCTTTCCAACCATTTGTGGAAATGCACCTATTCTCATGAGATAGGAATTATGTGCGTTTGAAGTTGACAAAAACTCACTTTTTCCTAACTTGAACAATTTTTCAGATTTTTCAGTATTTCGAAAAATCATTATCTCAAGTTCTTAGCTTCTTCCTAACTATTTCAAAGTGCGAGATGTTACATATATGTCTCTCTATGTATCCTGTCATGCATTACTTTAATGACAATACAAAGCAATAAATACGCATACATGCATAAATTACAATCATCACCTACCTCGGATCAAGTCTCTTCAAAACTCTAAATAGCCCAAAATTTCTCTTTGTAAAGTGTCTCAAATTTTTCTTGGTCTAAATATTTCGAATATATTATATAAAAATATCAATATCAATATAAAAGTATGAATATCATATGAACTATGAAAAAATTATCCCTCTATTATGAAATATTTAAAAGTATAGGGTATCTTTAAGTTGTGCTATATGGTTCGATAAAATAATTTAAGAACTTCTTTTATTATATATTGTTGTAATATTGCATATATATTGATTCATGATAATAAATGGTAATGTGATTGAATATGACGTTTATAGTTGAAAACATAAATGCCGTTGACTATGCTAAAGAATCTTTTATAATTTTGTTTGGTGATGGTACAAATTTTATATTTCATTAAATGTGTAAAATGATGTAATATGAATCTCAAAAGTCACTAGTGATTATGAACTATGATTGGTGTGGTGTCAAAACATGGAAAGTTAATTAATTAGAGTTAGTTGTTTTTGGAGTTGGTTGATGAAGAGATTGAGTGGTTAAGAGAACTCTTATTAAGTATATTGAGTGGTTAAGAGAACTCTTATTAAGTATATTGTAATTTTTTGTGGTTACATGTATTGTGATTGTCAAACGAAAATAACTATATAAAAAATAATTTTTTTCATTGGTAATTTAAGAGGTGGTGTGATTAAAAAAATGCAGTGAGATAAATTATTCACGTAAATAATTATCGGTAGTTGAAGGTAAGTCTAATAAATTGACTAACTAAATAAAACATCGAGAGGAGTAAAATTTTTGTCATTTAAGAAGATCAATAATGAAGGTAACTCAACCTATGTGATAGGAGATCACCAAAATTAGGTTCATATGGATTATTACAAGTCATTAGCAGATCAAAGAAGCACTATAACATTATGTCCCTCCTATTTTGTGTGAATATAGAGCAACAAACAGCAACTCAAAGTGAGGCTAAGTTAATCTCTTAATTCAAATCATATCATCTATAGGTGGAGTATTTCTTTGTAGGATACACTTGATGATTGGACAGATATGAGTATTGAATTCGCTAATATGAAATTCTGTTAAATTTCTAGAGCATTCTTGAATATCATGACACGAGCATGACCTCTTAGCTCAAAATCATGATAACAACAAAAATTGTGCAAGCATAATGTGATAGAATAAGACGCTATACTTACAAAATAATTATTGGTTCATAGAAGTTATAAACTTCACCAATTATGCTATAAATTTGATCTTCTTTTATCAAGACCAGATTCATAGTTTACGGATACCACATTTGATACACTGTTCCAATATTTGAAAATTCAACAAAATTTATATTCCTTCACAAATTTTTTTGAGATATGTACGGGATCGTGGAAAAACCAATTCTGATATCTCAAAAAGATCCTTGTTCATATTATTGTCTAATGTTTTTATTCTTTCATCCTTTATTAATGTCACGATCTAAAAATAAACGTGATGACACTTGTCTATTGAAACCAATACATGTCAGCCTAAATTCAAAAGAACTAAAATAAATGTGGAAAGTAAAGTAAGAACATGATAAAAATGAAAAAACTTATAAATTTTAGTAACGCCCCAACACCTTGTTGACATTTGTACAACCTAATAATACATAAAGTGTGGAATTTTAAGATGATTATAAGTCTTTGTTTCTTAAATAGAACAAAACATAAAAAGGAAGAACTAGAGGGCCCGCCACAATGACAAGCAGCTACCTCTCAACATTCCTTTGACAAGCCTCGAAAATAAGAGAAGAAGAGCAATCACACAACACCAGGCTCAGAACTTACACAAGTGTAGAAGCAAGGAGTGAGTACCAACCAACACAGTTTCTAACAAATACAACCTAGTAAGAAAGGAAAACTCACTAGAAACCAAATATTCCTTTCATTCATAACCGAACCTCCTCAAACTACAACGTACACATAGATCAGTTCAACCTGACAGTTTTACAATACACAACCCACAAAGCTAAATAATCACAATCCAATAGTCATAATTCAACAAACATCACATATCAAGTAAGACAATGTAAAGTGTCAAGTAGATCAATCAAAAGTAACAAGTGCATTAATAAAAATTAACGAGTAGTTCAAACATAAGCATCAAAATGCATCAAATCACAATAACCAAACTCTTATTGTAACAATTTCCCTTTGGCACAATATCACTAGATGGGATCATTTCCAATTGGCCTTATATCACTTTTCTAGTCAGGACCGTTTCCCATCAGCTTTATGTCAAATCACGTGTAAGAACCATTTCCCTTCGACACAATATCACTAGCAGGAACTATTTTCCTTCTGCCAATATTGCTAGACGAAACCATTTCCCATCGAATTCATATCATATGACTACTTAGAATCATTTGATTTCATCTTTATTTCATATCACTTGTCAAAAATATTTTGCTTCGACATAATGTTACTAGCTAGAACCATTTTCCATCAGATTTATATCACATGTCTAATCACAACGTATAAAAATCAATGCACATAAGCAAATTCACATCATAAGGAAGATAAAACAATTAAAAAAATTTAAATCTACACTCACGCCATAAAAGAATTCCATCAATCAATCAAATAGGGCCTACAAAAAGGTGATTCACAGAACATTATGATCAACACGTTGTAAGGACCCAAAAATGAATTAGGTAAAACTAGAGTCTAATATGTGTGTCATGAGATAATAAGGTGTAAAAAGGGTGAATTATTGCATTATAAGTTAGTTTGGGGAGTTTTGAGGTCAAATATCCAAGAACAACCAAGACGTTCGAAAGTTAGCATTTAGGCGTACTAGTGTGTTCTACTATGTCTTTGCGTGTTTTATGTGTTGTTTGGGGTTCAAATTTATAGAAGAAGTTTCTAATATCTATATGAACGTGCTTAGGGTTGAAACTTCTGGGCACGATTCCCTCAAGGACCACCCTAAGGGTCCTTGCCCAAACTTTGGCATGAAACTGCCCAAGGCAGTCCCAAACCATGCCTAGCCAAACGACGCCTCGTGCATCAGTCAACGCCCCGTCGATTGAGGTTGTCGCTACACGCTTAGACGTGGGAGCTAAGACCCCAAAATGAGAGTCTCTGTCACAAATGAAGGACGGGAAGGACGGCGCGTCAACAAGACGACGGCCCCTCGACTTCAACCGTCGTTTGAGCGTGCAACTTTCTTGTAGTTGTCTCGACATAGATAGGGGTGAATTACGTTCCAAAAAAATCATGGGAGGTTATTTTTAGAGTTTGTAGGTATTTAAAGTATATTTAATCTATAAAATAGCCATTTGGACAGTAGACTCGAAATCAAAAGCTTTCCCTCCCTAAAACTCTCTCAAGAACACCATTGGAAAAAAAAATAGGAGGCAGCTTCTATGAAGAAATTTATTATTGAATCAAGATGGGTATTAGTCTATAATGCAAGGTATGTGAAGCTTATTCATTCATGGAGCCCCCATATTTATATCCCAATTTTGAATTCAAAAGACCCCAATCTAAATAGAGTTGTGATTACATTGTGGGTAAGGTGTGGTTGTGATCCCAATATAGTGGAGATAGCATTCAATTGTGTTTATATGATGATTATGTGATGTTTTTGAGTGGTTTCATCAATGAATTCTAAGTTTTGATAATGAAGATCATCATGGTGGGTTTAGGCCATTAGAGGGAAAATTGAAGGTTCTAAGTTAATCTTCTTAATCCAATTATTTTGAATTTTAATTGATCATAATAGGATCACCTAGATATGAATTGAACTAGTCCTAATTGATCAAGGAGAATCTTGACTTGTAAAGTTGGAATTTAACCTATGTGATCAAGTATGTCTAGACTTACCTTCTAATGATGAAATTGAATTAAAATACTTGTAATTGGATATGGATCATGATAGAATGAAGTTAGCTTTAATTATAGGACTTTTATGTCATTGTTTATAGGGCTTTGGGGTGAAGTCATTATGAGGGAATTGTGGTGAGTTATTCTCCTTCTCCTTTACACTTAAACATGAACAAGCTAAGGGAAGCAAGTTCTCTCACATAGAAGGATTCTAGGTTAACCTAAGAATCTAGAATGAATCAAGGCATCATAGACTAGAATAGCTTGAAGTTGTATTGAATAGTCATTTCTTGTGTAATTGACTTGGTAAGATAAGACTAAGGCGTGATAGCTTGAGATGGTATATCTCATGAAAACTTGAGAGGTGAATCTCATGGAAACTTGAGTTGAATTACTCATGGTAGATTGAGGTGATGAATCTAATGGTAGCTTGGGATGGAGGAATCAAGCTCGCCCATGTTTAGGTTGATCTTGTATTGTAAGGATGCTTAATCATGGTTGCTTGCATTAATAGTAGGCCAGATAACCTAGGATGGAGGATAGATACTCCTAGGATTAGCTTGAAGTAGCATGACAAAAGTTTGCCTTCATGTTAGCTTGACTTGGTTAGGCCAAAAACCATTTCATGGTACCTTTAGGAGAAAGTCCTATACTCTCCTAATGTTAGCTTGATTTGCATGCAGGAAGGATTTCATGGAATAGATTGAGATAGGCTTCTAATGGTAGCTTAGGGTTGAGGATTCATGCTCCGTTATAGATTAGTTTGACTCTACATGATTGGTTGCATGGTAGTTAGGTTGGTTCTTTTCTATCCTTCTTTTGTTAGCATGTTAAACTTAATAGACAAGAATGCAAGATAAGTTAGCTTGTTAAACTTAATAGACAAGAATGCAAGATAAGTTAGCTTGGTTTAGGATATCCTATAGAAGAACTTAGTATGGATGGTAGTGTGGGATGTCATTCATACATGGCACAAGTATGACTTGAAGTTATCTATGACATAACCCTTATGTGATGTATGTTTAGCTTGGGTAGTGGTTATTGTTGCTTTCAATGATATGATTGACTTAAGATGATAGTTCCTTGTCAATGTGAAGTAGGTCTACTAGTAGCACCTAAAGTGGATGAAAGTAATTTAGGATGATCTCAAAATATGCATAGTATGTGAGGTAGAATGGGATACCTCACATGCATCGCACAAGTGTACCTTGAGGCGATCTAGGGGAATAGTTCTCATATGTTATGAAGAACTTAGGTCTTAATTATGATCAACAATGACCAAAGAGAGGTACTTAGCATAGGTAGTAGTATGGGATGCTACCTTAGCATTATGAAGTATTTCATTTGAGTAAGTTTGACAATGGTCTAAGTATGAACTTGCATATGCTTTATGATGATTTATTATGCTTATGATATTCATGTTATATTCATGCTATTATCTCTTATGATTATGTTAATTATTGACTAACCTTATGAGATATCTTATGTTTGGTATGACAGTTTCCACACTTGGTACATTTTGTACTAATGCATTTTTTGTCTACATTCTAATCCAATGTAGGGTGTTGAGAAGATTGATTTTCTTTGATGGGTAGAGTTTCCAAGGCTTTCAAGGAGTAAAGATTGGTGAGTCGTCATAGAATCCGAGGACGCCATCCCTATGTTTCTTTTATGTTCTTTACTATGTTTAGAATTTTGTCGGCTGCATCCCAAGAAATTTGTACTCATTTTGTCAAAAATGGTTTTTGAGACATACGTTAGAAAGACTTATGTTTTATGAAATGATTCCACATTATGTTTTTGGAAAAAAATTTAATTTCATGCTACTTTCATATATATGCAATTAAATATGTCATAGGGCTTGTCCAAGACCTCCGAGAGGTGAACACGCCATGTAACTTCTAGGGGGTGCTCCCCGGTCGCTACAAACTTGGTATCAGATCTAGGTTATGAAATGGTGATAAGATGTCTCAAAACCAAGTCTAGTAGAGTCTTATTCATCACTGTGAGTTGTGACACATCTATGAGTAGGAGGTTATGGGATGCTTAGGAAAGTTTCACTTCTTTATTCTTCAAGTCGTACCATAGAGTTTAGCTTTACTACGACCTTTTTATATAATGTTTGCCTATGATTTTGTCCAGGCTATGGCTAACACTAGGGCTAATGCTAGAAGAGAAGTAGGATGGACAATGATGGATCCAATGGACATAGTCGTTCCAAGAATCAACAAAAGCTTTCCGGAAAATGTTGTTTTAATTCTCCTACATATTAGGATGAGAGGGTGTCTCATCCTAGTCCCCAAGGGAAGAGCAATGAGTATTCAAGTCCTACTTTCCCTAGGTGTGGTAAGAGACACGAGGGTAGGTGTTTGGCCGGTAGAGATGGTTGTTATGGGTGTGGTGAGAGTGGACACACGAGGAAGGATTGCCCTAAGGCAAAGGCTAATGTGAGGTAAGGCAATAATGTTGCTCCTAGTGATGTGGAAGATGATCCTCTAAAGAGGAATAGGTTTTATGGTCTCTGATCCAAGGCTGATTAAGAATGATCTCCTTATGTCCTTTTCAACATGTGCTTCCTTCATGATTTACGAAAAATTTTAGATTTGCTTGTTGTCTTGACTTGTTTTTTTAGACTTGATGTTTTCTTTGTTATGATGAAATTATGATAGAAAGACATGTGTGGCTTACTCCCAAATGGGTGATAGTGAGCCCTTTCCATAGGGTTTTTATATGATTATATGTTGCTATGGTTTTTATTCAATGTTATGAAGGTGTGTAGACCTTGTTAAAATTGACCTAGTCGCGTGGAGTTGTCTCTTTTTGTGATATAATTGGGTCAATGAGCATTCTAGGCTCCATGAAGTATGTTGAGCATGTCATATCTATGAGGTATTAATTCTCCTTGGATTTTAGTGAGAATATTTCCTTCATGCAAGTTGAGTTGCATTAGACATATCTAGCTTGAAATTGAAGTTCCCTTGATTTGGGTGTGTGCATTTAGAAATAATGCATACACGATGGGCTGCTATTCTAGAATTTGTCCTTTAAGAAGTGTTTAGGAAGGTGTCATTCGAGGACGAATATTTTCCAAGTGGGGGATATTGTAAGGACCCGGAAATGAATTAGGTCAAACTAGATCCTAATATGTGTCTCATGAACTAATAAGGTGTAAAAAAAGGTTAATTATTGCATTAGAAGTTAGTTTGTGGAGTTTGTAGGTCAAACGTCCAAGAATAACCAAGACGTTTGAAAGTTAGCCATTAGGTGTACTAGTGTGTTCTAGGTGCCTTTGCATTTTTTACGTGTTGTTTGGGGTTCAAATTTATAGGAGAGGTTCCTAACATCGAGATGAAAAGGTTTAGGGTTGAAACATATGGGCAAGACTTCCTAAGGACCACCCAAAGGATCCTTGAGGAGGACCTAAACTTTGACATGAAATTGCCAAAGGCAGTCCTAAACCACGCCTAGCCAAACGACGCATCATGCATCAGTCAACGCCCCGTCGATAGGGAGAGTCTCTCACACTTAAGAATGGATCTAAGTGACCAAATGAGAGTCTCTATTACAAAATGGACGTTCAGGACGGCGCGTCAACCCTAGATGATGTCCCGTTGACTACAACTGTCGCTTAACCCGCAACTTTCCTACATGTATCTCGACATAGCTAGGGGTGAATTGGGAAAGTCACTCCACATTAAAAATAAATTGTGGGTGGTTATTTCTAGAGTTTTTAGGTATTTAAAGTATATTTAAGCAATAAAATATCCATTTAAACTCTAGACTCCAAATCAAAATCTTTCCCTCCATAAAACTCTCTCAATAACACCATTAAAGAAGAAGAGAAATAGGAAAAAGCTTCTAGGACGAAATTCACTATTGAATTAAGTTGTATTTAAGGCTCTAATCAAAGGTATGTGAAGCTTATCCATCAATGGAGCCCTCATATTTATCGCTCAATTGTGAATCCAAAAGACCCCAATCTAGATAGAGTTGTGATTGCATTGTGGGTGAGGTTTGATTGTGATCCCAATCTAGTGGGTAGCATTCAATTATGTTTATATGATGATTATGTTATGTTTTAATGTGGTTTCATTGATGAATTCTAATTTTTGATTATGAAGATGATCATGGTGGGTTTAGGCCATTAGAAGAAAGATTGAAGGCTCTAAGTTAATCTTCTTAATTAAATTGTTTTGAATTCTAACTGATCATAATAGGATCACCAAGATATAAACTGAACTAGGCCTAATTGATTTAAGGAGGATCTTGACTTGTAAAGTTGAAATTGAACTTATGTGATCAAGTATGACTAGAATTACCTTTTAATGATCAAATTTAATAAAATAGCTTATAATAGGATATGTATCATGATAGAATGAAGATAGCTTTGACTATAGGACTTTTATGTATGTGTTGCTAGGGATTTGAGGGTGAAGTCATTATGAGGGGATTTGTAACGACCTGTTTAGTCGTTTTGAGCAGTGAAGTTTAGTTTTGGTAATAGCTGTCTGGGTCGACGGATCCCACGACGGACCGTCATGGGTACGACGGACCGTTGACGGGTCTCGTTCCAAAACACTTAGACTCTGGAAATTTGGGTACTGAGATCGACTCTCTAAACTTCGCGATGAAATGGCAGAACGGACCGTCGTAGGCACGACGGACCATCACAGAGTCTTTAATGAAATCGACTCTCTGAACTTTGTGACGGAAACAGCAGGACGGACCGTCGCAGGCACGACGGACCGTCACAAGCTGCGTAACCCTGACTGGGTTGGATTTCTGTTAAAAGTTTTAAAGGGGTGTTTTGGACTTTTCCTGCTTATCATTATAAAGTTAGTGGTTTAATGTTAATAATTCAATTACTTGGGGGGTTAAAGGAGGTAACCTTGAAATAAATAGTGGGTTACATTTACCATTTTTTATACTTAATTAGATAATAATTAGGGTAAAAGAAAAGAGTTTGAATAAGGAAAAATAGAAAGAACAGAAAAGAAGGGAGAAACAAGCGAGAGAAAGAGAAGAACGAAGAGGAAAGCAGAGGCTTCGAGGAATAGCTTGCTTGATCACAATTCTTCGGTGGAGGTAGGTTATGGTTTATGCTATTTCATAGTAAACTCTTAATAGCGAATGATATGTATTGGGTAGTATTGTAAAGTCTTCTATATGCTTAATTGTGTGCTTGCATGATATGATTATGTAATTGTAATGGATTGGAAAGAGGAGGCTATGAATCTTAGACCTTAAATCCACTTTGTTAATGATGCTGCCTTGGTATAAAAGAAGGCATGATGAACTAAAAGAATGAGATTAGGGGATCGGGTGTCACGAACCGACACGTAGAATTAGGGGATCAGAGTGTCACGTACCAACACCAGGAATTAGTGGATCGGGTGTCACGAACCGACACATATTATTAGGGGATCGGAGTGTCACGTTCCGACACCAGGATAGTAGGGGATCAAAGTGTCACGTTCCAACACAAGGATAGTAAGATGAATGAATATTGAGGGGATTGGAGTGTCACGTTTCGACACCAGGATAGTAAAGAGAATGAATCTCGAATTATGTTAATATACTCAGATTTAAAGAACCTGTTTCCAAAATGAGTATGGTGTGAAGGCTTGAGTCCTCATGGGTGTACTTGGCGTTATTTTCAATTATTCTTGTACTTGTTGTTGCTACCTGTTGAGTATTGTAGTTGATTTTATGATATTATTTGATGTATATTGCTTTCTATTTTGAGTTGGCCGATGATACCTACTCAGTACTTGTGCCTTATACTGACCCCTACTTGTAATTTTCTTCTTTATTATTTGTGGAGTGCAGCAAGCGCGCCATCGACTTCAACTCGTCCTCAACTCTAGCCAGTCTTCATCACATCAGATTTCAGGGTGAGCTATTGTTCCTAGCTCGGACTGTATTCTCTCTCATTCATGTCTTGATGTCCTTGAAGTTCGGACACCAGGATAGTAAAGAGAATGAATCTTGAATCATGTTAATATACTCAAATTAATGAACCTATTTCCCAAATGAGTATTGTATGGAGGCTTGAGTCCTCATGGGTGTACTTGGCGTTAGTATCAATGATTCTTGTACTTGTTGCTGCTACCTGTTGAGTATTGTAGTTGATTTTATGATATTATCTGATATATATATATATATTGCTTTCTATTTTGAGTTGGTCGATGATATCTACTCAGTACTCGTGTTTTGTACTGACCCCTACTTGTATGTTTTCTCTTTGTTATTTGTGGAGTGCAGCAAACGTACCGTCGTCTTCAACTCAACCGCAACTCTAGCCAGTCTTCATCACGTCAGATTTCAGGGTGATCTATTGTTTCTAGCTTGGACTGGATCTTCTTCTTCACGTCTTGATGTCTTGAAGTTCTGGCATGGACTAGCTGTTTAGTTATTTTAGCTTCTTAGATACTCTTAGATTTAGTAATTTGAGGATATATGTTCTTGTGATGATGACTTCCAGAGTTTGGGGAATGATAAGTATTGATTTTTAGAAGTTATTAATTGATTTTGTTAATGAGTTTTAAGTCTTCCGCATTATATTCTGTTTATTATGTTTGAAACGTTGGGGTTTAGATTGGTTGGTTCGCTCACATAGGAGGGTAAGTGTGGGTGCCACTCACGGCTCGTTTTGGGTCGTGACAAACTTGGAATCGGAGCATTAGGTTCGTTGGTCTCATCACACAAGAACGAGTCTAGTAGAGTCTTGAGGAACGGTAGGGAGACGCCTTTACTTTTCTTTGAGAGGCTACAAGAGTTTAGGAAAATTCCATTCTTTCTTTCTTTCGTGCTATTACTTGGATCCAATTGGTATCTAGTTGATACAAGTTGGTATCTAACCATCTTCACTCTATTTCGCAGATGGTTAGAACTAGAGCAAAAACTGCGCCAACACCAACACCGGCAAGACAAGATGCGTCTGAAACAGCCAATGAGGCTATAGCTCGAAGAGGAGCAGTGGCAAGAGGCCGTGGTAGAGGTCGCGGGAGGACGTCCTCTAGGGGAAGAGGACAAGCACCTGGCCCAACTGGTACTAGGGCAGTGACTCCTCCACCGACTGAGGAAGTATTAAGAGAGGGTGAGAAAGGGAGAATGAACAAGTGCAGAATGAGGAATTACCACCCCAACCTACCCCAGAGATAATTAATCAGGTTCTTGCTTATCTTAGCGGGTTATCTGATCAAGTCCAGACACCTCCAGTGTTTTCTGCACCAGCACCTCAGGTTCCGGGAGTACAACATGCAGCTGCTGTGGCTCCCCGCATGGATGCCTCATTAGAAATAGGCACGTTTCCTCGATTGACTACAGGACCTATAATGACAAGTGATCAGCACAAACTTTTTAGTAAGTTCTTGAAATTGAAACCTCCAGTCTTTAAGGGTGCTGAATCTGAGGATCCCAATGATTTTCTGGTTGATTGTCATGAGCTGCTACATAAGATTGGCATAGTGGAATGATTCGGTGTTGAGTTTGTAACCTATTAGTTTCAGGGAAATTCCAAAATGTGGTGGCGCTCGTATGTTGAGTGTCAACCAGCACAGGAACCACCCATGACTTGAGCATCATTCTCTAGCTTATTTATGGAGAAGTATATACCCTGGACTTTGAGGGATAGGAAGAGAGATGAGTTCCTGATCCTAGAGCAAGATAGGATGTCGGTTACTGCTTATGAGGCTAAGTTTCGTGCATTATCCAAGTATGCCACCCAGCTTTGCTTCAATCCACAAGAGCGGATTCGCCGTTTTGTGAAGGGATTGAGGTCAGATTTGCAGATTCCAGCCTTACAGGTAGCTACTGCAGCAAAATCCTTTCAAGAGGTGGTAGATTTTGTGATAGAAGTAGAGGGAGGTTACCCAACCCGACCTATTCAATCTTCACTGCAGGCTGTAGCTTGGGGTCCACCGCAGACCGGTCAACACTTCCCTGAGTGTGGGGGTTATCCCCAGACTCCGTCGTTCTCACAAAGACCTATGCTTGAAACCAGAGAGTGTTATGGGTGTGGGGAGACTGGACATATCAGGAGGTATTGTCCAAAACAGAGTTACAGACCCCCAATAGTCAGAGGTAGAGGTGGTCATGGAAGAGGTCACTATTCTGGAGGACGGGGTGGCCAAGGTAATGGAGGTCACCAAATCAACCGGGGTGGCGGGCAAAATGGAACTACTGCGGCGCAACATGGTAGGGGCAACGGACAGACAGGTGATAGGGCCCATTATTATGCTTTCCCTAGGAGGTCTGAAGCGGAGACATCTGATGATGTTATCACAGGCAATCTTTTGGTTTGTGATTGCATGGCTGCTGTATTATTTGATCCTGGCTCCACATTTTCATATGTATCTTCCTCATTTGCTACTTATCTTAATTTATATTGTGAATTTCTTGACATGCCTATTCGTGTCTCTACTCCGGTGGGTGAGTCTGTGATAGTTGAAAAGGTGTATAGGTCTTACCTTGTGACTTTTGTGGGGAGCAATACTCATGTAGACTTGGTTATCCTAGAAATGGTTGACTTCGATGTAATTCTTGGTATGACTTGCAATCTTAGATTGTAATGCTAAAACTATAACGTTGGCCAAGCCTGGGACAGATCCGTTAGTGTGGGAGGGTGACTACACTTCCACTCCAGTTCGTAGCATCTCATTTCTTCGTGCTAAGAGAATGATTAGTAAAGGGTGTTTAGCTTTCTTGGCACACCTCAGAGATGATACTACCCAAGTACCTTCAATTGAGTCGGTTTTGATAGTCCGTGAGTTTCTGGATGTGTTTCCTGCAGACCTTCCTGGTATGCCACCGGATAGGGATATTGACTTTGGCATTGATCTGGAGCCGGGTACTCGCCCCATTTCCATACCCCCTGATAGAATGGCTCCCGCTGAGTTAAGGAGTTAAAGGCTCAACTTCAAGAGTTGTTAGGCAAAGGCTTCATTAGACCAAGCGCTTCCCCTTGGGGTGCTCCTATTCTGTTTGTGAAGAAAAATGATGGAAATTTTCGGATGTGCATAGACTACAGACAACTGAATAAGGTAACTATTAAGAACAAGTATCCTCTTCCTCGCATTGATGATTTGTTCGATCAGTTACAAGGTGTTTGTACCTTCTCAAAAATCAATTTGAGATCTGGTTATCATCAATTGATAATATGGGCAACGGATGTGCCAAAAACTGCTTTCTGGACCAGATATGGACATTATGAGTTCTTAGTAATATCTTTTGGGCTTACGAATGCCCCTGCTGCTTTCATGAGCTTGATGAACGGGATTTTTAAGCCATATCTGGATCTCTTTGTCATTGTATTCATTGACGATATACTGGTATACTCCAAGAGCAGGAAAGAACATGAGGAGCACTTGAGAATTGTATTGGAAATGTTGAGGGAGAAAAAGCTTTATGCCAAATTCTCCAAGTGTGAGTTTTGGCTAGATTCAGTGTCCTTCTTGGGGCACGTAGTTTCTAAGGATGGAGTAATGGTGGATCCTTCTAAGATCGAAGCACTAAAGAGTTGGGTGAGACATACTAATGTTACAGAGGTAAGGAGCTTCGTTGGTTTAGCTAGCTACTACCGTCGATTTGTCAAGGGATTTTCTTCTGTTGCTTCCCAATTGACAAACTTGACTAAGCAGAGTATTCCATTTGTATGGTCGGACGAGTGTGAAGAAAGCTTTCAGAAGCTCAAGACTTTGTTGACTACTGCACCAATTCTTACCCTGCCAGTGGAAGGTAAGAATTTCATTGTTTACTATGATGCATCCTATTCTGGTTTGGGTGCAGTGCTAATGCAAGAGAAGAATGTAATTGCTTATGCTTCAAGGCAATTAAAGGTGCATGAACGTAATTATCCGACCCACGATTTGGAGTTGGCTGCAGTAGTGTTTGCATTAAAGCAATGGAGACATTATCGATATGGGGTTAAGTGTGAAGTCTATACGGATCATCATATTTTACAGTATGTCTTTACTCAGAAAGATTTGAATTTAAGACAGAGGAGGTGGATGGAACTACTGAAGGACTATGATATCACTATCTTGTATCATCCGGGGAGAGCTAATGTTGTGGCAGATGCTTTAAGTAGAAAGGCAGGGAGCATGGGAAGTCTAGCTCACTTGCAGGTTTCTAGACGCCCATTGGCTAGAGAGGTTCAGACTCTGGCTAATGACTTTATGAGGCTGGAAGTACTAGAGAAGGGAGGATTTTTGGCCTGTGTGGAGGCAAAATCTTTCTTTCTTGACAAAATTAAAGGAAAGCAGTTTACTGATGAGAAACTGATCCGGATTCGAGATAAGGTATTGCGAGGAGAGGCTAAAGAAGCAAAAATCAATGAGGAAGGTTTTTTGAGGATTAAGGGAAGGGTATGTGTACCCCGCATCGATGATTTGATTCACACTATTCTTACAGAGGCTCATAGTTCAAGGTATTCTATACATCCTGGTGCAACCAAGATGTATCGTGACCTAAAGCAACATTTTTGGTGGAGTAGGATGAAGCGTGACATTGTTGATTTTGTTGCTCAATGCCCGAATTGTCAACAGGTAAAGTATGAACACCAGAGGCCTGGAGGGACACTTCAGAGAATGCCCATTCTTGAATGGAAGTGGGAGAGAATTGCAATGGACTTCGTGGTTGGTCTTCCAAAGACAATGGGTAAGTATGACTCCATTTGGGTAATTGTTGATAGATGACTAAGTCTGCTCATTTCATTCCGGTCAAGGTGACTTATAATGCAGAGAAGTTAGCCAAACTTTATATCTCAAAAATTGTTCGATTGCACGGAGTTTCACTTTCCATCATATCAGATAGAGGTACGCAGTTTACTTCTAAGTTTTGGAAAACAATGGATGCTGAATTAGGTACTAGGTTGGATCTTAGTACTGCATTTCACCCTCAGACCGATGGTCAGTCTGAGCGAACGATTCAGGTGTTGGAGGATATGTTTCGTGCATGTGTGATAGAGTTTGGTGGTCATTGGGATAACTTCTTACCCTTAGCAGAGTTCTCATACAACAATAGCTATCACTCAAGTATTGATATGTCCCCATTTTAGGCACTGTATGGGAGAAGATGTAGGTCTCCCATTGGGTGGTTTGATGCATTTGAGGTTAGACCTTGGGGTACTGACCTTTTGAGGGAATCGTTAGATAAAGTGAAATGCATTCAGGAAAAGTTTCTAGCGGCTCAAAGTAGGCAGAAAGAATATGCAGATCGAAAGGTTAGAGACTTGGAGTTTATGGAGGGTGAACAAGTCTTTCTGAAGGTTTCACCCATGAAAGGGGTGATGCGGTTCGGTAAGCGGGGTAAGCTTAGCCCGAGGTACATTGGTCCATTTGAAGTTTTGAAGTGCGTGGGGGAGGTAGCTTATGAATTAGTCATTCCCCCAGGACTCTCAGGAGTGCACCCGGTATTTCATGTGTCTATGCTGAAAAGATACCATGGGGATGGAAATTACATCATTCGTTGGGATTCAGTTCTTCTTGATGAAAATTTGTCTTATGAGGAGAAGCCTGTTGCCATTTTAGATAGAGAAGTCCGCAAGTTGAGATCAAGGGAGATTGCATCCATCAAGGTTCAAGGAAGAATCGGCCAGTTGAAGAGTCCACTTGGGAGAAGGAAGCTGATATGCAAGAAACATATCCATACCTTTTCACAGATTCAGGTACTCTTCCTCGCCCTTGTTTTTCTTCGTGTGATCGTTCGAGGACGAACGATGGGTAAATTGGTATCTATTGTAACAACCTGTTTAGTCGTTTTGAGCAGTAAAGTTTATTTCTAGTAATAGCTATCTGGGTCGACGAATCCCATGACGGACCGTCACAGGCTGCGTAACCCTGACTGGGTCGGATTTCTGTTAAAAGTTTTAAAGGGGTGTTTTGGACTTTTCCTGCTTATGATTATAAAGTTAGTGGTTTAATGTTAATAATTCAATTACTTGGGGGTTAAAGGAGGTAACCTTGAAATAAATCGTGGGTTACTTTTACCATCTTTTATACTTAATTAGATGATAATTAGGGTAAAAGAAAAGAGTTTGAATAAGGAAAAATAGAAAGAACAGAAAAGAAGGGAGAAACAAGCGAGAGAAAGAGAAGAACGAAGAGGAAAGCAGAGGCTTCGAGGAATAGCTTGCTTGATCACAATTCTTCGGTGGAGGTAGGTTATGGTTTATGCTATTTAATAGTAAACTCTTAATAGCGAATGATATGTATTGGGTAGTATTGTAAAGTCTTTTATATGCTTAATTGTGTGCTTGCATGATGTGATTATATAATTGTAATAGATTGGAAAGAGGAGGCTGTGAATCTTAGACCTTAAATCCACTTTGTTAATGATGCTGCCTTGGTATAAAAGAAGGCTTGATGAACTAAAAGAATGAGATTAGGGGATCGGGTGTCACAAACTGACACATAGAATTAGGGGATCGGAGTGTCACGTACCGACACCAGGAATTAGTGGATCGGGTGTCACGAACTGACACATAGTATTAGGGGATCGAAGTGTCACGTTCCGACACTAGGATAGTAGGGGATCGGAGTGTCACGTTCCGACACCAGGATAGTAAGATGAATGAATATTGAGGGGATCGGAGTGTCACGTTCTGACACCAGGATAGTAAAGAGAATGAATCTCGAATTATGTTAATATACTCAGATTTAAAGAACCTGTTTCCCAGATAAGTATGGTGTGGAGGATTGAGTCCCCATGGGTGTACTTGGGTTATTTTCAATGATTCTTGTACTTGTTGTTGCTACCTGTTGAGTATTGTAGTTGATTTTATGATATTATTTGATGTATATTGCTTTCTATTTTGAGTTGGCCGATGATACCTACTCAGTACTTGTGCCTTGTACTGACCCCTACTTGTAATTTTCTTCTTTGTTATTTGTGGAGTGCAGCAAGCGCGCCATCGACTTCAACTCGTCCTCAACTTTAGCCAGTCTTCATCACGTCAGATTTCAGGGTGAGCTATTGTTCCTAGCTCAGACTGGATTCTCTCTCATTCATATCTTGATGTCCTTGAAGTTCAGACATGGACCATCTGTTTACTTATTTTAGCTTCCTAGACACTCTTAGATTTAGTAATTTGAGGATAGAATGTTCTTGTGGTGATGACTTCCAGATTTTGGGAATAATCAGTATTAAATTTTAGAAGTTATTTATTGATTTCATGAATGAGTTTTAAGTCTTTCGCGTTATCTTCTGTTTCTTATGGTTGAAATGTTGGGGTTTGGATTGGTCGGTTTGCTCACATAGGAGGGTAAGTGTGGGTGCCACTCGCGGCTTGTTTTGGGTCGTGACAGGATTGTGGTGAGTTATGCTCCTTCTTTTTTACACTTTGACATGAACAAGCTAAGGGAAGCAATTTCTCTCACGTAGATAAATTCTAGGTTGACCTAAGAACCTAGAATGAATCAAGGCATAATAGACTAGAATAGCTTTAAGTTGTATCAAAAAGTCGTTTCTTTTGTAATTGACTTGGTAAGATAAGACCAAGGTGTGATATCTTGACATGGTATATCTCATGGAAGCTTGAGATGGTGAATCTCATGGAAACTTGAGTTGAATTACTCATGGTAGCTTGAGCTGATGAATCTCTTGGTAGCTTGGGATGAAGGTATCAAGCTCTCTCATATTTAGCTTGATCATGTATTGCAAAAATGCTTGATCATGGTTGCTTGCATTAGTAGTAGGCAAGATAGCCTAGGATGGAGGATCGATACTCTCCTAGGATTAGCTTGAAGTAGTATGACTAAAGTGTCTTCATGTTAGCTTTACTTGGTTAGGCTGAAACCATTTCATGGTAGCTTTAGGAGAAAGGCCTATACTCTCCTAATGTTGGCTTGATTTGCATGCTAGGTGCATCTCATGGAATAGCTTGAGATAGGTTTCTCACGGTAGCTTAGGGTTGAGAATTTATGCTTCTATATGGATTAGCTTGCATCTACATGATTGCTTGCATGATGGTTAGATTGGTACTTTTGAATCCTTCCTTTGTTAGCTTTCTTTGTATGTTAAGATGATTTCCATGGTAGTAAGTCTATTATGTTAGCATGTTAATCTTAATAGAAAGAATGCAAGATAAGTTATCTTGGATTAGGATAGCCTAGATAAGTACTTAGTATGGATGGTAGTATGGCATGTCATTCTTACATGGCACAAATATGACTTAAAGCTACCTATGACATGACCTTTATGTAATGTATGTTTAGCTTGGCTAGTGGCTATAGTTTCTTTCCATGATATGATTGACTTAAGATGATAGTTCCTTGTCAATGTGAAGTAGGTATACTAGTATCACCTAAAGTTGATGAAAGTGATTTATGGTGGTATCAAGATATGCTTAGTATGTGAGGTAGAATGGGCTTCCACATGCATTGCACAAGTGTACCTTGAGGTGATATAGGGGCATAGTTCTCATATGTTATGAAAAACTTAGGCCTTAATTATGAGAGTGGATTGTGATCAATAATGACCAAATAGTGATACTTAGATTAGGTAGTAGTACGGGATGCTACCTTAGCCTTGCACAAGTGTACTTGGAGGTGGCTTGTGAAGTAGTTCATTTGAGTAAGAAGGATAATGGTCTAAGTATGAACTTACATATGCTTTATGATGATTTATTGTGCTTATGATATTCATGTTATATTCATGCTATTATCTCTTATGATTATGTCAATTATTGACTAACCCTATGAGATATCTTATGTTTGGTATGACAGTTTCCATACTTGGTACATTTCGTACTAACGCATTTTTTGTCTACATTCTAATCCAATGTAGGGTGTTGAGAAGATTGAGTTTCTTTTAAGGGTAGAGTTTCCAAGGCTTTCAAGGAGTGAAGATTGGTGAGTCGTCGTAGCATCAGAGGACACCACCATTACGTTTCTTTTATGTTCTTTACTATGTTTTGACTTTTGTGGGCTGCGTCCCAAGATATTTGTACTCATGTTTTCATAGATGGTTTTTGAGACATATGTTAGAAAGGCTTCCGTTTAATAAAATGATTCCGCAATATGTTTTTGGGAAAAAGTTTTAATTATGTGCTACTTTTCATATATATGCAATGAATGATGTCTAAAGGCTTTTACAAGACCTCCAAGAGGTCAAGTATGTCATGTAACTTCTAGAGAGTGCTCCACGGTCGTTACACACGTCGCCTTTTCTTTAATCCCCTTTTTATTTCTTACGGAAAAGAGCCTAAAATACCCTCGAAGTATTGAAAATGGTACACAATTACCCTCCATCCACCTATTAGCCCCCAAATACCCTTCACATCCACCTTTAGGTCCAAATTTACCCCTTCATTAACAGACCAAAATTAAAAATAATTAAATAATAATTTTTAATGACGTGGAACTCAACCATTGGTTGTAATTTAATTATTTAAAATAATTTTAAACCCACCCATTTTAACTAAACCCACCCATTTTAACTAAACCCACCCATTACTTTCCCATTCATTTTTCCCTTATTACCCTTCTCTCTCTAGAGTGAGGGAAGAAGATGCCAGAAATTATGGATACGACAAGCACGTATAAATTTGGGTATACCACCAATTACTTCCAGAGGAGCATGTACAACATAAGCTTTTTCTCGAGTACCTCTATCTTTCATGCATTCCTGCAGAATAAGAACAAATCAGAGTTCCAGCAAACCTGTTGAGTCTTAAAACATTTGTCAGAAATTATGACATTATCAAGGAAAAAAATTGAACATAAGAAAAAAAATGCAGAAATAAGAATTTTCATATGGATTAACTTTATTAGTTTGAAGAAGCGAATTCTTAAAGTTGTTGAGCTTGGTGACCATTTCATCCGGCAAGGTCAATGGAAGTGATACAAAATGAGTGTACCCAATGTTTTTGCTTTTAATTGCCTACAGGCGAACATAAAACCTTTAGGAATAAGTCAAACAAGTGGAATAATAAATTTGTATTCATGATTTTATGAATCAATCACAAAGAAGGTAACATCCATGGTAAAGAATCTAGTGATTGTGATAAAATCATGCTGAGTTGAAGCAGTTATAAATCTCCCATCCATAACATGAATGGGAAAGTTAGGAGAGAGAAGGGTAATAAGGGAAAAATGAATGGGAAAGTAATGGGTGGGTTTAGTTAAAATGGGTGGGTTTAGTTAAAATGGATGGGTAATGGATGGGTTTAAAATTATTTTAAATAATTAAATTACAATCAATGGTTGAGTGCCACGTCATTAAAAATTATTATTTAATTATTTTTAATTTTGGTCTGTTAATGAAGGGGTAAATTTGGACCCAAAGGTGGATGTGAAGGGTATTTGGGGGCCAATAGGTGAATGGAGGGTAATTGTGTACCATTTTTAATACTTCGAGGGTATTTTAGGCCCTTTTCCGTATTTCTTAAGATTAGTCAAGTGGAACAATAAATCATTCACATCATTCTCATTACTTCCAACACTCATCGAAGGAAAACACATAAATTTTAGTAGATTAAAAGGTTTAGGAGGCCGCTTGTCTTAATTCAATCAACTAGTCACTCCAAGACTTGAGTCTTCCTCTTTTAAAAAATGACCAAAGCCATAAAATTTATTGCAATCAAGTATCCACAATTAGATTATGAAAACAACAATACTCATATCATATACTTTGAAAAATGAATCAATCAACTCAAAAATTCAATTCTATAGATAAAGTTTGAATCTGGAAATCTGCATGTGTAAATGTAATTCAAGGCATTTGGAACCCATTAGTGAAATTTTTTTTAAAAAAAGAACTAAAATAAGTTTACAATTTTCATTTTAGTTTAGAACTTGACTTCTTCCAAAATCTTATCATTTGTCAATCCAAATTTCAAGGTTTGATGTTAAAATCCAAAAATAATCAAAGGAAAATGAAGTTTTAAGATCGCAAAAGCTTACCCAAAAGATTTAGCGCAAAAAATTGCCTTAAAGGGTTTACCAAATCCAAAAATTTTTAAAAAAATGGGGTTTATACCTCAAAATTATAGACCCATAACTCCTTTCTAGTATCGCTTAAGTGACCATGAGATAACTTAAGCAAACCTCGTAAAAATATAGAGTTTCACTTTTGCGATCCTCGCGATCGTGACCTATGGTTCACTTAAGCAAGCTGTGCCAACAAGTCAAGCCTTTTCTTTCGCGAAGGTCGCGAAAGTGGAGGACCTCTTCCTACCGTGAATATTATAGACATTAACAAATATCAACCCACTCTTAAATCATCATAAGGATCTTCAAGATTCGTCAAAAACCCCTCTACAAATTAACTTTAAACGATCTTCCATACTCACTGAAATTGTCAAAACACGAATATAGGGTCTCCTTATCCCAACATCTGTAACATTCAGCAGAAAGGAAAATAACATCTAAAAGGGATAAAATAAGATCAAAAACTCTCAAAAAATTAACCAAGATCTCACCTAAGCCTAAAACCATCCCCTGAAATCAATAGAACTCTCAAAATTTTGATCCAAGCATCCAAACCCCGAATATTTAACAAAGTCAACTCAAAAGTAAATTTTGCTATTAGGACCTCAAATCCTAAAAAATACTTTGAATCTAAAATCGGAAACTCTTTCAGATCATATTTCACATTTGGGACTGATGGAATCGACAGAATTCCATTTCGACACTCGAAACTTCAATAGACATTGAAAATTACTTTTTCACAACTTAATTCTTTCAAACTCACAACTTACCAAATTATCAACTTTTAACTCAATGTTTGAAGCCAACTTTCAAAATTCAATTATAAAAGACTCAGGCAAGATTGAGAAGAGAAAAATGATAAATTTATGAAGTTTTCAGAAAATCACTAACCGAGTCATTACAATTGATAAGTATGAATGTTATTTAACATAGTTTCACAATTAGTTTTGTGAGAAGTATCTAACCATTAAAAAGTATTTAATTGGTTGCATAAAGTCAATTAGTTGTTATCATACAATTATTAAAATTCATTAGCCTTATTCCATTGATCATCCATAATTGTTTTTAGACCATTGGATGATTTATCTTTGTGAATTTGAGATATAAATCTAGTTTCCTCAATCATAGTGAAAAGAGAATAATATACATCTCTAAGAGTAAATATTTTCTCCTTTATGTTATTAATGTGCTGAATTTAATTCTTTGAATCCTTAGTTTCTGGCTCCTAGTTTTATACTAGAAGAGCTTGTTGAATTCAGAGAATATATATTTAACGAGTATAATATTTTTAAGGACAGTTTCTTTGACACACCTTAAGATATAAGAATTTCCAACCATTGTTCGCTTTTCTGAAGTACAAAGACAAATATGACTCTTTTCCATTTTGACAATCTAGCCAAAAAAAAATAAGGAGAGTGTAATACACTAGTTGTTTATGTGACAAAATAATAAATTAGCTTATTACAGGTGGTATTTTGAGTTAAACAGGGGGGAAAATCTATGTAAATTAAAATAAAATAATATTCTATAAAACGTAATTTGCACCCATTCTGAATATAAAGAAAATCGCATCTTTTGAAATAAAACAAAAAAATAAAATATCTGGGGAAAAAAAAGAGGAAATATTATTTTAAACAAAATAAAATAACATTCTCAAGAATAATTTAATTAGAAACTAAATGAATGTCACGACCCAAAAATGGGTGTGACGGCACTCGTCTTATCCCACCAAGACAAGTCAGCCTAAAACCCAACATCTAAAAACAATTTTGCAGGAAATAAACAAAAGTCTAATAACACTTTCTATTATGAAAACAAGTCAACTTAATTCAATCCCCAAAACCATGTTGTCACGTGCACAAGACTCTAATGTAAAAATACTAGAATAGCAAAGTCATAAACTGGAGTAGGAAAGTTTGCTGATATGACAAACAACTACCTCACAATTCTCCACAAGATGCCTCAGAAACGAAGAAAATGGAAGGTATCACGAAGATACGGGCTCGTAACCTAAAAAAAATTGTAGAAGCAAGGGGTAAGTACCAAACCACACGGTACCCAACAAGAAAATCTCTAAACACAAGTTAAGTGTAAAAAATACGGGTACTCTTTACACCCTATATGAACCTTCACACTACAGCCTAACAGTTCACAGTTTACCAAGCATACAACTCAACAACAACACTCTATCCGATTACATATTCTCAACAATAATCTCAATAATTAACAGTCGCAAGTTTCACAGAAAAAGACTCACAAGATCAGCAAAACATGCGTTCAAGTTCATCGATAATTAAAATGTGTAATGTTATGAGATGCAATGTCAAGTATAATTATGCATGTCTTCCCTAATGATACACACCCCTTGTCTCTCAGTCTGGGACCCATGGTTGGACATATATTTCCATGCATCGCAGCGAGCGATACGACCCTCGATAATAGTAACCATCGCAGCGCGCGATACGTCCCTCGAAATATAATATTCATTGAAAGTTGGGCTCCTTGATAAATAGAGTTTCAAGGATCAAAAATCATACCTCACTGAAGCTAATTCTTTGATTTGATACATAATCTCCACTCAATTATCCAATCCAAGCCCTTCCTTTGAGTTTTGGCTCCAATGGAATTATAGGGAATTTCTAAGGGAATTTGGGTTTTGATTTTTTAAGAATGAAATATTCTAAGTGTTTTAGCCTTATAAACATATTTAAAATACCCAAAAGACCGTTAAGTAACCACCAATATTCTTATTTGGATGTTGGGTTAATTTACAAGTTCACCCCTCAACTTATAGTGAACTGCACGCAGAGACAGACCCATCGATTGTTGCCCATCAACGGCCCGTCCATTGACCAACGTACTGTCCTGTTTGTCCGTGGTCTAAGACTGTGGCTTGTCTTTGGCTTCCTATACCCCACACCTAAGTTCCAGTCGACGATACTCCACCAACGGGGCGTCGACTGACCCACTGGGCGCCGATTGCCATCCGTTGGTAGGCTGTCTTGGGCAGTCTTGGGCACCAACTTTGGGTCCTTCCTCAAGGACCTTTGGATGGTACTTGGGGATATTTACTTGGACGTTTACAATACAAACATGATCGTATATAAGTTATCATCTCTCACATGAATTTCACCCAAAATGAACACGTAAAACTCGACAAAAAACGCTTAGACACACAAGGTCATTTCAAGGCATAACTTTCGAACGTCATGGACGTTCTTGGACGTTTGACCTCCAAACTTCAGTAAACTTGAGACGCTTCATATATACACCATAATAACTCATTTAAGGACCTTATAGACTCATGAACCACACATAAACACATAGAAACACATATGAGGCACATAAGTGACTTAGTCGTCAAACATCTTAGTCGTCCCTTAACGTTTCACTTCCAAATCACCTCAACTCTTAGTCACTGCATCAATACCACATTATAAATCATTTTAGGCCCTCAAAACACTCATGAAAAACATGTTAGGATCTATTTTACATAAATCATTTTCGGGATCTAAAACCAAAGTCAACAAAGTCTTGAGCTTTTGAAAGCTCTTTTGACACTCATCATACCACTTAAAACCCACATACTGTCGAGTCAATCTAGTCCATGGAGCTTCAATATTAGAGAAACTCTGAACAAATCATCGATAATAGCCTACCAATCCCACAAAAGTCCTAATCTCAGTAGGTGAAGTAGGTCGCGTCCAGTCTCTAACTGCCTCAATCTTGGTCGGATCTACTCTAATACCCTCCTTGTACACCACATGTCCCAAGAATGCCAAAGAAGTAAGCCATAACTCACATTTTGAGAACTTGGCATACAACTTCTCTTCTCTCAACCTCTGAAGTACAATCCTCAAGTGTCGTACATGGTCATCCTCAGTCTTGGAGTAAATCAAGATGTCATCAATGAAAACAATCACAAAAGAATCAAGGTATGGTCGAAACATCTCATTGATCAACTCCATCAATGTGGCAGGGACATTAGCCAATCCGAAGGATATCACTAGGAACTCATAATACACATACCATCACATATCTTATCACAATTTTCTTTTCTCAACACAATCTTTTCACGAGCTTAAGTTATAAAAATATGATCATTAGACATCAGATACTCATCAAGGGAGGATCAAACTTATCTAACCCAAACAAGAAAATGATTAAGCAAGCACCGAACAAGCGATGCACTCAAGCATTGTATATTCACAATCAGATTTCGGAACTAACAACACCCACATTTTTATGTGTTTAACCTTGACCTGAAAATTCACCCAACTTTATAATCAAGTTTGTAATTCTTCATGTCAATTAACGTTTCAACTACCACAATTTTCCAAGTTTCAAGCCTTTGATTAAGTTCAAATTTAATTATGAAACTCACGAATTCCAAAGAAATCAACATACAAAATTATAAATAGTTGGTATTTGATTTCCACTAATAGTTCTCTGATTTGAGAACCTTAACGTCATCTACTTAAAGTCTAATAATAATATTTGTGAAGTTACCATATTACTGGCAATTGTAATGATTATTAAAATCACAAATTAACATTGCATGTATTAAAACAATTAGAAATTTCACTCATTCTATGAAACATAAGGATAATTTTGTCTTATTTTATTTTTTCCTTTTCTTTTCCTTGACTAACCATTACTCCAACCAATGATTGGCTCATTATGGCCAATCATTGGCTCATTATGGCCGAGCCACCATCCTTATTAAATTAGCATCCAAGAATTTCCAGTAATATCCAAAACAAATTCATAAACCTTTTTGCTTATTAACAACATATACAGCAAATTGCCTCACTTTCTCAACTCTTAAAGAAATAAAATATTAAATATTAACCAACAAAAACATATCTCACATCCTAGTATTGTTTCACCCGCCACCATATTAATAATTTAACTAATACCTTCTCCCTAAACGCAAATAAATAATATATTCATATATGTGCACAAAGAGAAAACAAATTTGCTCCACGAATATCCATTTATTATGTACATCAATATTTTTGGTTTTCAAGCCGCACCTCCACGAACCTTACTTTCTTTTCTGCCGCACAGGTGAGTTTCTTGCCTTCTTTTTTTTTTCTCTAATAATTTGTTTTCCTATATGGATTGAGTGGTATTAAAATAATAATAAAACTTAACCTATTAAGTATTAACTAAACTTAGTTGTTTAATTATCAACCATCAATAAATTTACTCTAGTTAAATGAATAATCAAAATTTTCAAAAATGTCTGTCATGGTCATTACAATGAAACTTAAATAACATTCTCAAATTGGAAAAAAGTTTCACTTAGAAATTGGTTCTCATTTTTGCAACTTGTAGGCTTTAACCAGAAAATAAAAAAAGTTGTTTTCTTGATCTTTTATGTGCTTGTTTGGTATAAAATTCACACCCTTTGACAACTAACAGAAAATAACAAATGAAAATTTTGAACTCTGTTATAAGAGTTTTAAACATATAGATTCCAAAATTGAAATATCTAAGTAAAATTTTATACTAATTTGAAATGACTGCACTACTAACGGTTGGCGTTTTCTTGATGGCAAGGTGCTTCTTTTATTTGAATAGTCATTTATAGTATTGATTGATCCTATTATTTTTTCAAGAAATATAACGTCATTTCTTTTCGCAAACTATTAAAATCGTTTGGTGTGAGGGATAAGAATAAATAGTCATAAAATAAAAAAAATAGTCCTAAAATAATACTTGTTTGGTTATCATTTTGAGATAACTTGTCCCACCATTTATAACATAGTGATGGAATAAGTTATCCTAGAATATCTAATCTCAAGATAATTATCAATCCTGGGATAACCCGTTCCCTATTACGGACCGTATATGTTCAACCACTTTAAATTGAAAAACAGGGAGACGTGGGATTAGGCCGCTTTACTTTTTTAAGCATGATTTCTTAACAAGTGCCTTTGAAAACCACTTTTGTCATTTTAAAGCTTTTTTTTATTTTCTTATTATAGAATAGAATAAATTCGTAATGATAAGATATACAATTCTAGTAGCATCAAAAGTTTCTTCTAGATAAGTATAATATAATTCCTTGAAATTCCTTATTGTTATAAATCAAGATTACAAGAAGAAGACAAGAGAAGTAGATGTAGGAGAAGACTTTCTTCTTATTCAAGAATATGTAAGTTTCATATGTATATATTACAATAGTGAACAAACAACCCTATTTATAGAGTGAGAAATCATTCCAAAAGTCATCATATTAAGTATCGTAATAAATAGATACATTCTTATCCAAAAAGGTTCATTAAACCTAGTGAATATGAATGGTTGTTCATGTACTAACTTTATGGACTATCCACTTATTCAATGGATTTATAACACTCCCCCTTGGATGTCCATAGATATTGTGCCTCGTTAAAACCATACTAATGAAAAATTTGTGGGAAAAAATTCTAGTGAAGGAAAAAGAGTACACATATCTTTTGATACGCATTATTTGCTGCCTCATTAAAAACATTTCTAGGAAAACCCAGTGGGGCAAAACCTAGACTAAGGAAAAAAGAGTACAGTGCGTATTTACTCCCCGTGATAAAAACCACGATTCAGATGGTTAAGTTTCCGCATTCCAATTTTGTGAACCATCTTTTCAAGAGTTGAGGCAGGTAAAGATTTGGTAAATAAATCTGCTGGATTATCACTCGAACGAATTTGTCGCACATCAATATCATCTTTCTTCTGGAAATCATGTGTGAATAATAATTTTGGTGAAATGTTTTTCGTTCTATCTCCTTTTATAAAGTCTTTTTTTAATTGAGCTATGCATGCAGCATTGTCTTCAAAGAGTATTATGGGTATCTTGACGTCACACTTCAAACCACATCTTTCTTTGAAAAAATGTATTACTGATATTAACCATACACATTCTCTACTTGCTTCATTAATGGCTATTATCTCAGCATGATTTGAAGAAGTAGCGACAATAGACTGCTTCGTAGATCGTCATGATATAGCAGTACCTCTGTATGTGAACAGATAGCTTATTTATGATCGAGCTTTATGTGGGTCAGATAAATAACCTACATCTGCATGACCAACAAGATCTGCACTATCTTTGTTAGTATAAAACAGACCCATATCACTAGTTCCCCTTAGATATTGCAATATATTTTTAACTCCATTACAATGTCTTCGTGTAGGGGAAGAACTATATCTTGCTAACAAATTAACAGAAAATGATATGTCAGGTTTCGTAGCATTAGCAAGATACATAAGTGCCCCAATTGCACTAAGATAAGTTACTTCTGGACCAAGAGGTTCCTCATTCTCTTCTTGAGGTCGGAATGGATCCTTACTCACTTCAAGCGATCGGACAACCATTGGAGTACTTAATGGATGTGTTTTGTCCATGTAAAATCGTTTCAAGATTTTTTCAATATAGGCAGATTGATGGATGAAGACCCCGTCTACTAAATATTCTATTTGTAGTCCAAGACAAATTTTTGTCTTTCCAAGGTCTTTCATCTCAAATTCTTTCGTTAGATATTCAATTGTCTTTTGAACTTCTTCTGGAGTTCCAATGAGATTTATGTCATCAACATAAACAGCAAGAATAACAAACCCCAATGTTGTTTTCTTAATAAATATACAAGGACAAATGACATCGTTTAAATAACCTTGTTTTATCAAGTACTCACTGAGGTGATTATACCACATGCGCCCTGATTGTTTTAAGCCATATAATGACTTTTGTAGTCTGATTGAATACATTTCCTGATATTTTGAACTACATGCTTCAAGCATTTTAAGTCCTTCCGGAACTTTCATATAAATTTCATTATCAAGTGAACCGTAAAGGTAAGTTGTAACCACATCCATTAGATAAATTTCAAGATTTTCATGTACAACTAAACCGATGAGATATAGAAAAGTCATTGCATCCATAACAGGTGAATATCTTTCTTCATAGTCGACACCGGGTCGTTGAGAGAATCCTTGTGCAACAAGGCATGCCTTGTATCTTACAATCTAATTTCTCTCATTTCTTTTTTGTACAAAGACCATTTATAGACAATTAGTTTAACATCACTAGGCGTTTGGACTACTGGTCCAAAAACCTCACGCTTAGAAAGTGAACTTAATTCTGATTGAATTGCTTCTTGCCATTTTGGCTAATCACATTTTTGTCGACATTCTTCGACAGATAGAGGTTCAAGATCCTCATTTTCTTGAATAATGTTAGGTGCAACATCATATGCGAAAACGTTATCCACTATGATTTTTGATCGATCTAAACTTATCCCATCACCTCTAGAACTTATTGAGAGTTCTTCATTTACTTGAGTCTCAGGTTCACTGATCTCTTCAGGAATATCAGGATTAATCAGGTCTTGAATTTCTTCGTGAAATTCTTTTGTCGTGTCATTTTTTGTACTTTTTCTAGGATTTTTATATTTTGAACCCAATGGTTTACCACGCTTCAGGCGTATTTATGATTCAGAAGCTATGACACTTGTAGATGCTCCTTTTGAGACGTAGATTCGGATAGGCACATTTACTGCAAGAATATGTGACTTTGTTATCCCTTTTGAATCAGTAAATACGTCTGGCATTTGATTTGTTATGTTTTGCAAATGGATGATATTCTGGACCTCTTGTTCACACACAGGGGAGCGTGGATCAAAATAAGATAATGATGAAACTTTCCATTCAATTTCACTTTTAAGTTTATTTTTCTCTCCCCCTAATTGCGGAAAATTTGTTTCATCAAATCGACAATCTGCAAATCTTGCAGTGAATAAATCTCCCGTCAATGGCTCAAGGTAGCGAATTATTGAGGGTGAATAAAACCCAACATATATGCCTAACCTTCTTTGAGGGCCCATCTTGGTGCGCTAAGGTGGTGCTACAGGCACATATACAACACATCAAAAAATTTGAAGATGAGCAATATTTGGTTCATGGCCAAATACCAATTGTGATGGGGAGTATTTATTATAATGAGTCGGTCTGAGACGAACAAGTGATGCTGCATGTAAGATAGCATGACCCCAAACAGTAGTAGGCAACTCACTTTTCATAAGTAGAGGTTTTTCTATCAATTGTAAGCGCTTAATAAATGACTCAACAAGGCCATTTTGAGTATGAACATGAGCTACAAGAAGTTCAACTTTTATCCCTATCGATACACAATAAGCATCAAAAGCTTGGGATGTGAATTCACCAGCATTATCAAGGCGAATTATCTTAATGGGATAATCTGGAATATGCGCTCTTAATCATATCATTTGTGCTAATAATTTTGCAAACGCCAGGTTGCAAGATGATAAGAGGCACATATGAGACCATCTTGAAGATGCATCTAAACGACCCACTAGATGGGTGAATAGGTCCACAAATATCCCCATGTATTCATTCTAAAAATTGAGGGGATTCAATGTTAACCTTCATTGGTGATGGCCTGCCTAGTAATCCATTTGCCTTGGCAACAAGCAGCACACGAAAACTCATCATTTGTAAGAATCTTCAAGTTCTTTAATGGATGTCAATTTGAGTTTTCAATGATTCGTCTCATCATAATTGATCCAGTATGGCCTATTTGGTCATGCCAAAGCACAAAAGTCTTTAAGTAAGTAAACTTCTGGTTTATGATAGAGTGTGCTTCAATCGTACTTATTTTTGCATAGTACAGGCCAGAAGATAAAGTTGATAATTTCTCAAACACATATTTATGGTCTAAGGCAATCTTGGTAATACCAAGGTATTCAACATTCATTTCATTTATTGTCTCAACATGGTATCCATTTCGGCAAATATCTTTAAAACTTAACAGGTTTCTTGGGGATTTAGAAGAGAACAAAGCAACTTCTATGACAAGTTTCGTCCCCTTAGGCAGAAATATAGTACCTCTTCCAGAGCCTTCTATTTAGTTTGAATTACCAAAAATTTTAGTAACATTTGTTTTTCTTCTAAGCAAGTAGGAGAAGTATTTCTCATCTTTGAATATGGCGTGCGTTGTTCCACTATCAATTACACAAATATCTTCATGATTGATCATTGAGGTATCGATATACACTTCAAGATAAAAGATATAAAAGAAATAAACATTATAATATTATTACTAAACAAAAACATTACGCAACCTTTTAGCTATTTACAAGTCTAGGAAAACATATTCAGACTAGTTCATATAAACGACGAAAATGAAATATATTTACATTATCACCGACCCATCACCGATTACGTGATCTATCTTTCCTTCGGGATTCTCAAAGAAATCCGCTACATCTAGATGTATGGGTTTCAACAGTATCTTCCATGATAAAGTTGGCTTCTGCGTTATTTTTCACCTCCTTCAGGAAATCTTGATATAACTCAACCGGGTGCTTTGGCGTATGACAGGTACGTGACCAATGTCCTTTTCCTCCACATCGATAACATTTGTAGTCTGAATTCTTCTTCTACACTACGTCATGTTTTTCATTCTTCTTTTTACACTGCTGGTGTTGAAGGTTATTATTTAGTCCAAGACAAATACCATGATTGAAATTTCTTCCTAAGCCACAACCACGGCCACGACTGGGGCCACGACCTTTTTCACGCTTAAATTGGTGAAAATTTATCGTATTTACTTCCGGAAATGGCATAGAACCAGTAGGTCGACTTTCATGGTTTTCCATCAGTAAGTCATTATGTTGTTCAGCAACAAAGAGATGTGAAATTAATTCGGAATACTTTTTAAATCCCATTTCTCGGCATTGCTGCTGCAGAAGCATACTCCAGGCAGGGAAAGTGAAAAACGGTTTTTCCAGCATATCATGGTCAATGATATTTTCTCCACATAATTTTAATTGTGAGATAATTTTAACCATGGAAGAGTAATACTCACTGATAGATTTAAAATCTTTAAGTCTCAAGTGGATCCAGTCATAACGTGTTTGTGGAAGGACAACCAACTTCAGGTGGTCATATCTATCTTTTAAATTGTTCCACAACACCAGAGGGTCCTTGACAGTTAAATATTCCATTTTCAAACCCTCATCAAGGTGATGAAGGAGAAATATCATCGCCTTAGCACGGTTTTGATTCGATGCTTGATATTTTCTTGGATGGTGTCTGCTAGACCCATCGCATCAAGATGAATTTCTGCATCGAATGCCCATGATAGATAGTTTTTTCCCGATATGTCTAGAGCAAGAAATTCAAGTTTAGAAAGATTAGATTTTTTAAAAAAAAATCATACCTCCAAGGATTTTAAAGTCTTTATTTGAACTGGCAGAGACTCGTGCTGATAACATGTTATAAAATCAAGATTATAAGAAGAAGACAAGAGAAGAAGATGTAGGAGAAGACTTTCTTCGTATTCAAGTATATGTAAGTTTCACATGTATATATTACGATAGTGAATGAACAACCCTATTTATAGAGTGAGAAATCATTTCAAAAGTCACCATATTAAAAATCATAATAAATAGATACATTCTTATCCAAAAAGGTTCATTAAACCAAGTGAATATAAACGGTTGTTCATGTACTAACTTTATGGACTATCCACTTATTCAATGGATTTATAACACTTATAATTTTATTTGTTCAATAGTCCCTTCTAGAAAGGTTTTTTTTAGAATTAAATAAGGGAAAATTTACAAGTATCCCCTAGACTATGACACGAATTCCAGAAATACATCTTAACTAAACTAAGGTCCTATTACCCCCTGAATTTTATTTTTTTTTGAAATTTTATATACCTTTTGCCTTACGTGGCACATTCCGTACTTCACGCAATTAAGGCACGTGGGAGATATTTGGATGCTACGTTAACCAAAAAGGTGCATAATATTACAAAAAAATATAAGTTCAAGAGGGTAATAGGACCTTACAATAGTTAAGGTGTGTCTCAAAAATTTTGATCATAGTCTAGGGGGTACTTGTGCATTTTTCCATTAAATAATTTGAAAAATATACCATCTAAATAAAGGTGATCGTTTGAATTGCAAGCAAATAAGTAAATAAATAATAATCGTGGATCGAGCAGGGTCTTCAAGGTCAGGCGGTGTTCTTCACTATCGATCTGGAGGGTCGAGAGGTGTTGTTCATACTTCAAAATCCGAATTTGCTAGCTCAAATGATAATGGAAGGAATGCGTCTAGCATGGAAAATTATATAAATCAAGTTTGGTTGAACAACATTCTGAAACCTTTGGCCCCATCGATTACTCCAGCTCTATTTCACCACATGCAACAAAAGTCGAATCTCCCAAACCACTTCAATCCTCTATTAGCAACTATAAGAGAGGATCTTTCTTTCTTCACTCCAATTGAACAAATCGTGGAATATCCTCTATTCAGTCTATGGATATCGCATGCAAACCATCCAATGAACTCTCCCCATATTCCGGTAGAGGGCGAAGCAATAGAGGTAGCAATGGATGAGGAACTGCCTCTCTCGTTCACCGAAATAGCAAACTTAGAAAGAGTAGGCCTTATGTTATTTCCAGAGATGGAAGACGAGAAGTACATCTTCAATTGCCCTCTAAATCTAAAGAAATGTTCGATTGTCTTTCTCCCTCAATTCACTGCACAAGCAACCAAGATGGCGGTGGTTCTGAGTCCAACCCTGAGGACGCAGACGAAGGGTGTAATGAACAATATAAATCTTTATCTTACAAATCATTCTAACGCTATTATAGTTTGGACTATTCGTGTTGCCCACAGTGAATCTTTTATGAGGAATCTTAAGAAGATTATTAGGAATCATAACCCTTGTATTCTAGCTTTGCTTGAAACTAGACTACAGGAACACACTACTTTGAAGGATGAACTAAAATTTAGTAATTTATTTGAAGTCCTTGCTGTGGGGCATTCTGATGGCATTGTTCTACTTTGGCATGATAATTTGGTGAAGGTTAACCAAGTGCGAAACTCAAATCAGGAACTGCATGCATGGTTCAAGTAAACCCTAATCATAATTGTTGGCTATTTAGTATAATTTATGCTAATACAGATGTTTATAGTCGTAATGTATTATGGGAAAACCTTAAAGTGCTAAGTGATCACTATAAGTGATTTTGATGAAATTGTTTGTCAAGACAAAAATGGGTGGTAGGCCTTATAACATTAGCAGGGCTCATAAACTTTTAAATTGTATAAACTACTGTAATTTACTAGATTTGGGTTTTAAAGGGTCTCGTTATACCTGGTCAAATCATAGATTTAGAGAGGGTTTAATTTTAGAAAGATTAGATCGGTACTGTCCTAATAAAGAATGGTTATTTCATTATGAAAATGTTGGAGTGACTCATCTTCCTAGAACCCATTCTGATCACTCTCCTATCTTACTTAATCTTAACAAGACTCATACCAAGTATATGAAAAAAAACCTTTTCGTCTTGAAACTTACTGGTGTGCGCATCATGAATTTCAGGTTTTAGTTCGAAATTGCTGGTCAAATCAAAATTATTTCCATTCAAACCATGAATTCCAAGAGGTGGTTACAAGATGGAATAAATACACGTTTGGTGAGAATAAGAAGGCCCATGCCTTAGCTTGTCTCAATGGAATTCAAAAATCTAACAATTTCCCTACGGATATTTTTCTTCAAAATTTAGATAGTGAGCTTAGAAATGAATATATAACTTGCTTAAAATTGAGAAGGAACATCGTAAAATGAGATCTAGAATAAACTGGTTAAATAATGGGAATGCAAATTCTAGATTCTTTCATCTCTCGGTAATTAATAGACGTCGCCCAAATAGAATTTCCTATTTTGGTTGGATATTTGATCATGATAGTCTATTACAACACTTATTTTATTACTATCAGGAAATATACACCATGTCCCATAGGGCATCCACTTTTAATTCTACTTCAAGAATTACTACTTCATTTAATAAAGTTAATCTAGAAGACCTAGAATGTCCTTTAAAAGATTCGAAAATAAGAATGTTGTTGATTCTTTCCAACCATTCAAAGTTTCGGGCCCAGATGGTCTTCATCCTTTCTTTTATCAAAAATATTGGAACATTATTGGTCCCTCAGTGAAAAACCTAGTTCATGAAATTCTTATAAATGCTAAAATTCCTCCGACCATTAATCAAACTTATATTTGTCTTATTCCCAAGTTGAAGAATGCCAATAGCCTTAGGAATTTTCTACCTATAGGTCTTTGTAATACGATTTATATAATTATCTCCAAAATAATAGTTATAAGGATGAAACCCTATTTACAAAAAAATCACTAGCCCTTTTCTATCTAGTTTTCTTAAAGGGAGAACACCAGCAGATAATGCAATTATCATTCAAGAAATTATGAATTATTTCAAACATTCTAAGATTAAAATTTTTATGATCAATCTAGACCTTGAAAAGGCCTATGATAAATTAGAATGGTCCTTTATTTATAGAGCATTAATTTATTTTAAATTTCCTCTCAAGTTATCCAAGCTAATCATGTCTTGCATTATTACCTCCTCTATGGCAATCCTTGTTAATGAATCTAAAACAAATTTTTTTAATCCTTCCAGAGGCATTTGACAAGGAGATCCCCTCTCCCCTTACATTTTCATACTATATATGGAAATGCTATCCAATTATATAAATTATCAAGTTGATATTGGCCTATGGACACCCATTAAATTAACCTCCCGTAGTCCTCTTATATCTCATATTTTTTATACCGATGATCTTACTTACTCTTATGGCCAAGGAAAATTCTAACTCAATCCAATTCATTACTCATTGTATTGAAACGTTTTGTCAATTATTAGGACAAAGCATAAATAAAATTAAATCAAAAATTATTACTACTTCAAAGTGTAGCCCTGATATCATTTCTCAACTTACTACTATTTTTGGGATGAACCACACCAAAAAATTTGGCAAGTATTTTGGTTTTCTATACTTAATAATTCTCCTAGACCCAGAATTTCTTGTATATCTTGGATAGAATGAAGCAGAAAATGGGAGACTGAAAAGTTAATTTTCTAACAATAGCGGGTAGAACTACTTTAGCAAAAGTCACTCTTAATTCGATTACAAATTACCCTATGCAATATTTTCTTTTACCCAAGGAAATCCTTAGAAATATTGATAAGATACAAACAGAATTCATTTGGGGAACTACTCATCAAAAAAAAGAATTATTATCTTAATTGGGAGACAATTACTTCCCCTAAACATCTTGGAGGATTAGGGCTTAATAATGCAGAAACTAAGAACAAAGCCATGTTGGCCAGCCTAGCTTGGAGGATGTTTAGTAACTCAAAGTTACCTTGGGCCCTTTGTCTTTTCCACCGCAATAATTTTAGAAGTAATAGGAATAAAACTTATTTTGTTTGGAAGAATTGTATGTTAGGATGGAAGTATTGTGATAAAAGAGATAGATGGTTACTTGCAACGGGTGATTGACCTAATATATGGTCGTATAATTGGATTCCTCCTGCATCAAACCGTAGAGAACTTATTGAGGGCCCTATTCATCTCACTGATATTAACAAGAACGTTTCCGAATCAAGAGTTAACAATCAATGGAATCTTAACTCCTGCTCCTTTGTTTTTCCTCAATCAATTTTGAAAAAAATTCACTCCATTCCAATTTTTCAATTTTCTTAACAATGACACTCTAATTTTCTCCCTAAATGAAAATAGCTAGTTTACAATGAAATCTGTTTATAGTTATATAAACCCTACCTCTAATAAGCAGCACATTAAAGATTTCAATGGATCTGGCAAATCAACACCCTCCCGAAAATCAAGTTATTTTTATGGCTCTGTTATCATGATAGGACCTGTTAGGACCGGAAATAAGCAGGTGTAAATGCGGAAGCTAGCAAAACAAATCTTGAAAGACCACGAGTAATAAGACAACGAGAAATATATCAAAAGACACAGAGATTTAACGTGGTTCGGTCAATCGACCTACGTCCACAAAGGAGATGAGTAATCCACTATAAATATGAGAGTACAAAATACAGAGGGAAACAACCTCAACCAATTCACTCAGAATAAATGGGAGGTTCACACAAGTGATAACGTATCAAGCTTGTGACCCATAAATTCTCCCTCTAACCAAAACTCTCAAAGCTCTTAAGACTACATTGTGAATGCTAATTAAGTTAGAAGGAACATGCCTCTATTTATAGAGTCCCAAACCTTTTCCTACCAAAAAAGGATTAGTCAATTCAAAACCTTTTCCTAAGAAGAAAACCTATTTATGGTAAGAAATCAGGGCAAATAAAACCCAACAAATCTCCCCCTTGGCCTGAATTTCAGACAAAATAAATTTGTCCACCTTCTTCACTTAATCTTCAACAACTTGCTTCTCCTCTCCATAATCTCCTTTGCAAAATTTATGTCTCAACACAAAGAATCTCTCTGAAACAATTTCTCCAACAAAATCTTCATTACTGTCAAAAAGGTTACTGCTAGAACTACACCGCCAAGATGAACACATCTTTCTAACCTGGTTCAATCATCGATTATCGAACCACTGAACCTGACTCCGTCATTGAATATGGCTCTGATACCACTTGTTGGGACCGGAAATAAGCAAGTGTAAATGTGGAATCTAGCAAAACAAACCTCGAAAGATCACGAGGATTAAGACAACGAGAAATATACCAAAAGACACAGAGATTTAACGTGGAGCAATCCACTATAAATATGAGAGTACAAAATACAGAGGGAAACAACCTCAACAAATTCACTCAGAATACATGGGAGGTTCACACAAGTGATAACGTATCAAGCTTGTGACCTATAAATTCTCCCTCTAACCAAAACTCTCAAAGCTCTTAAGACTACATTGTGAATGCTGATTAAGTTAGAAGGAACATGCCTCTATTTATAGAGTCCTAAGCCTTTTCCTACCAAAAAAGGATTAGTCAATTCAAAACCTTTTCCTAAGAGGAAAACCTATTTATGGTAAGAAATCAAGGCAAATAAAACCCAACAGGACCCCTTCCGATTTCTATCTTAATAAGCTCAAAATTATCCCTTCAAATAAGTGTAAATTTTGTAATATGTTCGTTGAAACTACTAAATACATTTCTGCTGAATGCCCAATTTCTCTAGACTTCTGGTGGCGACTTAGTATTAATATTTCTAATATTAGGGATGTTAATAATAGTACGGATTGGATGTTAAACCTTTATAATCTAAACCATATACCCAATAACCATCTAGTTGAATGGAATGTCCTTTATCCGTTTGCTATTTGGCATCTGTGGCTCAGTTGTATTTGATAACTCCTCAATTCAGACGTCTACCTCAATAGTTTTGGCTCGCACTATTGAATTTAAGTATACAACAAAGTTGATTTCTTCCAACCCATCGAAAAGAATTAGTGTCCACATAAAGTGGAAGCTCCCTCCAAAATATTTTTACAAACTCAATATAGATGGTTCCTTCTCTAAAATGACCAATTTAGGAGGAATAGGAGGCATCATCCAGGATGATACGGGTACTTGAAAAATGGGTTACAACCAGAAATTGTGGGGAGTAAATGCCACGTTTATGGAAGTTCTTTCCTTAATTAAAGGGGCTGAAATTGCTTTTCAATACAAGTTATTCCCAATTATTATGGAAACTGACTCTAAAGAATTAATTAGCCTTCTCATGAATAATCAAGATTCAGTTTTTGCATCTCTAATTTCTCAATGCAGGTATTGGCTGAGGAAACTGCAGAATCTGGTAATCCAACATAGCTTCAGGGAGGGCAAGAAAGTAGCCCATGTTTTGGCAAATCAAGCATGAACCAATAGTACTAATGAAGGTTGTGTAGTTTTTAGTAATCCTCCTAGTTTAGTGACACACTACCTAGAGGAAGATTTAGCGGGACACGTTATTACTAAAAAAGTGTCCTTAGTAAGTTGTGTTAATCTAGCTAAATTTGCAAACTCTAATATCCCCAATGTAATAGTTTAACTAAGGATTATATATATATCATATAAAATATCTGTTATTACCAAAAAAAAAAAAGAACTACTAGAAAATGAGTGCAAGAAAAATTATTATATAAAAGAATTGTAGAATTGAAGTAAAAGTTTTTATTTTGTAATAATAAAATTTAATTTGTGATAAATAATTACCCAACGGACTTTTCAATAATTTATTCATGAAGTATTTATAATAATCACTTTCTTCAAATTTTTGAATTGTTTTTCAGTCATAAATTTTTAAAAAAATACATTTTTAAAACTTTTATTATTAATAAAACTAAAGTATTATTTTACTTGACTAATACAAAGAAACTGTCAAACTGCTTTTGGATGTAAATGATGAAAAAGATTATGAAATTTAAAGCCAACTATAAGTCAATTTGAATAACTATACGTCACTCCTCTCAACCTTTACACAAGAAATTAAGAAAAAATGTTGACTTCTAGAAAACTTTAGCTTAAACTATTTTAGTAGTGAGTTTCAATATTTTGAATAGTCGTAGAGATTGTGCTTCATATCTTCCTTACACCAATTATTTGAATAGTCATAGAAATTAAATTAAAGGGTAAAAACCACATTTGAACTTTAGAAAGAATGTTTTATTAGTGTGAGGAAATCTCATCTTCTGTAGCTAAAATCTTGGCTTGAATCTCCTCGACATTGTTCTTAGCAGCTTCTAAAACAGCTTCAAGACCCTCTCGCTCTCCTTGTAAAATTGCTAGCTTCCGCTTAACCTTCTTTAGCGATTTCTTGTTAGAAGAGACATGTTTTGCCTTCTCACCTTCCTCTACTTTGAATAATTTGAGACGCTCTTTGGCATTGGAAAGCAGTCCCATCTTCTTGTCTTCATGCGCCTTGTCAACAAAATTAGAGTGTTCTTGATCATAAGAAGTAGCATGATCAAAAAGAGAATCTACCAAGCCTTTTAATGGTGAAAGATCTAATAAATTCATCTCACTCATCTCCTTGAAAATCTCATAAATATCATCTTTGTAAGATGAAATATTGTTTAGAGAAGTTCTAGAAAGTTTTCCAGAAATCTCTTCCCAAAGACCCAAGATGTACTTCCTTTTGTGATTGAACACCACACCTCTTCCTTCGGAGACAGACATAGCACCATTAATCTTGGGAAGAACTTGGAAATCTCATTTGAATTAGGAGCCAAACCCTTTTAAAGTTTGGCCACGACAAGTAGACGATGACTTTTGATCTTTCTCGATATTTGAAATTGATTTTGCCTTAGGTCTCAATATCGCGGTAGACTCTTCGCTAACTTGTGGCCTTTCACGCGGTGATCCTTGTAAATGTCCGTCAGCATAAACCTACAAATGAAAAGGGCTGGTTAGAAAGGTCATTTCATTTTATTTATTTATTTATTTATTTTAAAAAAATTTATAATAAAAATATATATACCTTGTCACTCTGAATTGTCAATGATCTAGAAGGCCTATCGACACTTCGGACTTCTACAATTTCAGCCCCAGATAGTTCAACTCTTTGCCTCTTCCAACATCGATCCTTGCTAGTTTTTCTTGTTTCTTGAAGGGACCGTTTACTAGAGAAGAGAAATTGGGGGCATTTCTCTTTATCGGTAGGAGTATGAACCAGCTTTTTCTTAGATGCCTTAGGAAAGTTAAGCTTCTTACTTTGATGTTGGGGAGCAAGTCATGTCTTGACTTTTGAAAGTGTTTTCTCGATATCTTGACTTTTGACTTCTAGAAGGGTAACGAATTCTTACCCTGCTTTTTCCACCATAACATCCAAATTATCCTCAAGAAAAATTCCATAGGACCTCTCCGTCCAAGATGAATATTGGGTGGTATAAAGCTTCTTTGCAGAAGCTACCGCAGGAGGAAATGTCGCTTTAGACATAGTCACACGTGATACACAAATGCGCCAATATCTAAGGCCTTTATCAAGTGACTCAACACGAATATCATTTTCTAAATAGCCAGGATTATCTTGATGAAACCAAATTGGCGACTAAATCAGTGCGAACAATATGGCTCAATGACAAAGGAACCTCCCCTCCTCAATGGAAGATAATTAAAATGAATTCTCATAAAATAAGCTTGCTCCAACTCTGATGATTTTTCATCATCAATATAATAAGTTGGGTAAGGCATACTAAGCATGGTTGCATTCCATACAATGTTCTCCCCCCGATGAACACGCTTTCTTGCCTCATCTTTGTCAAAATACTTTGCTGCACCTTCTCCAGAATATACCACCATTCGTGGTAGAGAAGGTCCACTTAAGCGGATAGTGTGTTTTGAGATAATAAGCAACCCAACCATAGACATAGTGAATGGGAAAACAAACTCTAACATGGTCCAACTGTGAAGAATTTGAAATTTTATTTAACCCATGATATATACTTGTTAAAACTGGAATCGCAAGGCTAACCCTTTTACCGCTCACCATTAAGCTCGCTATCTTGAAAGTCTCAGGTCGAATGAAATTTCCTTCTTCAGACGGAAGTACAAAGGCACATAACCAACATGACAAAAAGACCATCAGATAAGTCTCAAATTTTTTATGTTTCGCTCAAGCTTAGAAAATACCATCTCTTGAATACTTGACCATGTATTTATCTCAGTAGGTATTTCGCCTGTAGGATTATGAGTAGACGACAAATGTCGAGATTTTTTCTCTTTTCTTGGGGGAGCTAGCTCATATTTGAGATCTTTCTTGCACCAAAATTGTATTCATTCATTAAAAGAGACTCCCATATTACCATGATTTTCCTCTTTAAGGTGATGAAAGGCAACAAACATATATTCACAAGTTCGAGGAAGAAATATTTCCCTCTTATCATTAAATCCTGTAAGTTCAATGGAGTTTGGTATCACTTCTTCGTAAGGGTATCCGTTAATTGGCAAACCACCAAGAATATGCAAGTCCTACTGGGCGTGCCAGAATTTGTAGACAATAAAATTCGCGTCGAGGAAACAATAATCAAGAACGGAAAATTATAGAAACAATCAATTGTATTATTTCAAATGCGAGTGTTACAATCTCTATAATTCCTCTGAATTCGTCTTTTCAAATATAAATTCAAGGGTTTAAAAGCTTGTTCTTGAATATATGATGAACTTGAACTTGAACTTTATTTTGATCTTGACTTTTATTTGAATTTAAGGGCTTCGAGCTTGTTCTTGAATTCGGTGGTCTTGATCTTGATCGTTCTTAAACTTGAATGCTCTTAAACTTGTAGCTTTGTAGAGAATTAAATGACGTTTGTAACACGGAGTTTCTCTAGCTTCTTGTTTAGAATTTTCCATCCCTTTTCTGAATTATGAGGACCCCTATTTATAGTTTTAGAATAGAGGAGTTGCGATTGAATAGGATTCCGTTCAGCCAATCAGATTTTAGTAACATGACATTTGGGTTTTATGGAGCGGGCTTGTCATCTTTGACACATGTCATGATTCTATTGGTTTTCTTATTTGACTTGACATACCACATCATCTGCACACGTGGCGCCAAGATGGGCTCTAGAATAAGATCGGATTGGGTTTAACAAATTGGGTTCATCCAATGTAGCCCAAATCAATTATTTTAGACTTTAATTAAATCCATATTTATTGGACTTAAATATTTAACTCAATTATATCAATCCACAATATTTATTTGAATTAAAATATTTATGAAATCAATATAATCCGAATTATTTTATAAATTTATGTTTAATAAATTTTAAATGAATATACTTATATCATTCGGTCAAAACAACTTGTGTGGTTTTTGATGAAGCTCCAAAAGTGAATTATGAAGAAATAACCCTAGTTGAGGACCTAATACAACATAAACTTGAAGAAGAAGAACAAGAAAATAAGGTAAAATCAAAATAAAAGGTAAACACAATTCACATACAAAAGAGATATCTTCAAAAGAAGAAAATAAGTCTATAACAAACTGAAATATATCAAACCCCATAAGAGTTGCAAGAAGGAGCCTAAGGAACCTTGCAACTTCAACTAAGACGCTTGAAATACCCAAACAATTAATATATTGATGTAGCATTAGTTGAGGTGTCAAGATGAAAGATATTACTGTTATTCTTACAATAACTTATATTTATGAAGTTAATGAACAGAAACAGAAACAAAAATAAGATGAAGCAGAAAATAATATAGAATACAAGAATTAATCCGAGTCCATAGAAACTACTGTGTGTCCTTAAGAAATTTAATCCCCTCACTGTATCCAAGGTTATGGATTAATTTCTCCCAAGATAAAACGGATTAAACCTGTTAAAGAAATAGCGGTACCTCAAACTTCTTTAACTTCAACGAACTTAAGAACAGCAACAAGTCACACAGACTCAGTCGATCGACACTTTGATTTTATTTGAGAGAAAAATAAATGCAGAGAAAGAAAAAAATTTCAGTGATTAAAAAATCAAAAATTGACTTCCTTTTATAGCCATTTTCAGCAAGGAACATGTCTGTTCAGTGAAATCTGTTCAGACCCATTTTATCCAGAAAGTTGTGTCTTTTGGAAAAAATAACAACTTTTCAAAAAATTGTGTCTGTTAGGAAAATAACTACTTTTTGGAAAGTAACGACTTTTCGAAAAGTAACGACTTTTCGGAAAGAGTAACAACTTTTCGGAATGTTACCGTTACCTGCAAATTTATAAGAAATGACTTTTCATTTGCACTTTGCAAATGACTTTTCATTTTCTCTCCAAAGTAGTTCCCTCACTTTTGATATTTTCTCTTTTCTTTTCCCATTCACACTTGCTAAAACCCAACAATTACCATCTTTGAAAAAACTTCAAAAGATAGGAATGAGACTTATACAATAGAGGTTAAGATCCTCAAAGAGCATTGACATTGTGGTGTATCAAATTAAATCGATGTCGGGTGAGTGTTAAAAATTCATCACCAACTTGATTAACATTCAAGATATTTTAAAAAAGAACCGAATTCATTCAAGAGTAATATATAATTAAATGAAGAACTCTAGAACAAGCGTTCTAGATAGAGAGAGATTCAAAAATATTCTAACTGTGATAATTCTAGAATTAAATAATTGGAGGTTATAGTAAAATAGTAATATCCTAATTAGACCTTTCAATCATCGCCTATAAGAGATGACCGTTTGAGTTGTAAATAAGCAACACGTGACTAAGAAATAAAAGAAAAATGTTCAGTTGTGAGAACAAAAAACTTATAAGAACAACCGAATCTTTGCTTTACAATAATAAAATTCAATGTATCAATTAACAATAATAAAAAATGTAGTTGTTATTGATAGAGAATTTTCGTAATATATAATTGTGTAATTTACATTATTTAAACTAACATTTACTTGACAAATATAATGAAATCATCAAACTGTTTTTAATTAAAAGTGAAAAAAATTTCAAATTTCAAAACCAACCATATTGATATTTGACTAACTAACGTCACTCCTTTAAACCCTCCACAAAAATCTAAAAGGAAAAACATTTAACTAAAAACCATAATAAAATAAATACAAGACAATAATAATCGTTATTTTGACAATATTTTAAAAGCGTTGGGGAAAACATATAAAAAATGACGTTTAAAACTGAAGCTATACATTGAAATAAAAATTTCTTTTCTTTTCTTTTTTGTAAAGAAGAACCTCAATATAAGTTTTCAATATTTTGCTAATGTTTCAAATATGGAAGTTTTGGTAAATAATAAATATTAAATCATTATTTTCAATATTGAACTTCAATATTTATAAATAATGAAATATTTATTATTTATGATTTGACTGAAATCAAGAATATGTCTTTTCCATTATAAGTATGTTTCAACTTTTATTCTTTGTATATTGGTTCAATTTTATTTATAAAATTATCATTATATTTTAATAAATAAAATTATTTGACATTTACACTAAATAGTACACGAAAATTAATATAAATACCATCGTTATGAAAAAAATGTTAGCATTAAATAAATTAAATGCAATAACTAACGTAACTTGGGTTGCATCAAATATTAAACAAAACAGAATAAATTAATTTAAGAAATTCAACGTTTAGTCAAATGAGCACAACTCTATCTTAAGCTATTCTAGTGGAGAGTTCCAATACTTTGAATAGTCATGAAGATTGTGCTCCCTATCTTCCTCAACCAATATTTTAAAATAATACATATAAAAAAAAAGCTACTAGCAACAATATTTTCTCCCATCTATATTAAAATATAAGTTATTGAGATTTTAGAAAAAATTATATGGTTAAATAAATATATATTAGGTAGTTAGTTATTATAATTATTGTTTTAGTTAATTAATTATCGCTTGCGATTAATATTGACTGATAATTATGTGAATTGAGATTTTTATTTTGTATTATTCGCATATTTGTATTAGTCAAATTTTGTATAATATAATAAATTTTGTATGATGTAGTTTTGTATAATATAATTTGTATAACTACTTAAAGTTCAGATGTTTAGTTGTATAAATTCGTTATTTCGAGTTTATTTTAAAAATAACTCAATTATATAATGTACCTGTAAATTTTATAAATTTACCCGCGAATTATATAATTGAGTCAACTTAAATTATAGCTATAATTTGTAAATATGTAAACTATAATTATGAAACATAATTAAATTTAGGGATAATGCACAAGTATCCCTCAACCTATGCTCGAAATCTATGTTGGTTGACTTTTTTTTTAAGGTAGTGTCACGTGGGTTTAAAAGAGGCAGAAAATTATTTATAAAATAAGTTCAGGGGATAATGGATCTTACTATAGTAATATAAGTGTGTTTTTGAGATTTTTGGTATTGATTGAGGACGTACTTATGCATTTTCCCCTAAATTTATTATCATGGCCGGCTATTTGCAAAAATTTCCCTTTTTTATGATTTATTAAAGGAATTTATTCAAAATTCAAAAAAATTATCAGTAAGATTTTTTTTATACTTTCCTTTCATTTATTGAAGTTTTAACTATTTTATAAATGTAGGTTAATATGTTTTGCATAATTAGAGTATATTTAACGTGCTCCCCTGTTGCCCCAGTCTTTTAATTTATAATTATAAAACCCATCACGCACCGTCCATTGACCTCAATGATTGAATCGACGGCTGAGAATTAAGAAGAAAGAACATCAGGAATCTCCACGTGTCACCTATGGACCCCACCTCCCATCTCTTCCACCTTCTATAGTTTTCTCCGCTTATATTCCTCCCCTGCTCCGATCACCCCACCCCCTACAAACCCCTCTGTAATTATTCATACAAAACACTAATTTCAAGAAAATGGGTTGTTTATTGAACTTAAACTAGCTTAAATTTGGTATATTTTTGTTGTTCTATTTATAGAAAACTCTGTTTTTTTTCTTCTTCTTCTTAATAATAATATATAGTATTTGCTTGCTCTGACAATATATATACATATACAAGTGTATTTGTATATGTATTTACAGAGCTAGGGTTTGATTCTTGAGATTTGATTAGCTTAAGAGTGAATAAATAAGCTGATTTTCAGTCACTCAATAAGTTCTGTAAATACATACATGTCAATACTAAGGCGTAGGAAAGGCACAGAAAACAAGAAAACAGAGCCGGAGTATGAAGAATTTAAGGAGAAGAAGAGTTTGAGGGAGTTAAAGGGGAGGGGAAGATGGAGTTGTGTGGATGGTTGTTGTTGGTTTGTTGGTTGTATATGTTGTATATGGTGGTTATTGTTGTTTCTTTACAACGCAATGCCAGCATCTTTTCCACAGTATGTGACGGAGGCGATAACGGGGCCCTTGCCGGATCCACCAGGAGTCAAATTGGCTAAGGAAGGGCTAAGAGCTAAGCATCCCGTGGTATTTGTACCTGGGATTGTCACTGGTGGACTTGAGTTGTGGGAAGGACATCAATGTGCTGAAGGTTTGTTTAGGAAGAGACTGTGGGGTGGTACTTTTGGTGAATTGTACAAAAGGTTAGTTAGTTAGTCTTCTTCTAGTCCATCAAATTTGTACTTTTTTAGAATGTTCTGGAGGTTGATTACTTTTTATCAATGGATTTATTGACTTCAGGGTAATTACGTGAGTAAGGTGTTCTTAGTTATTGATGGAAAATGAATCGAAAGCTGAAAGATTCAACCTTTACTACTTTTTTCCACAATTCCTTGTGACTATAGTTGGCTTTTCTTTTTGTTGGTTTTCACTAAAAAGATCAGTGGATCTTGGGCTGGTGGGATTTATGGCATTTATTCTGCGAATTCGGATTTTGAGTTAGGCAAGTAGGTTTTTTCTAATTTGTTTTTGAAAAAATTTCAAACTCTTGCCATTAAGTAGAGTAGGCTAATGTGGCAGCTAAAGTAAGTGTTGGTGGTAGGGGAGTGACTTATGCTTCCTTTTTTATATATTTCCTCTTGAAATTTGTAGCAAATATTGGATCTTATGTCTGAATCTTCCGCTTCTACACTTTTACTTATGAAGCGCCTTCTCTTTGTCGAAATAAAATGCAGACCTCTTTGCTGGGTGGAACATATGTCACTTGATAATGAAACTGGATTGGATCCTTCTGGTATAAGGATTAGACCTGTCTCTGGGCTTGTAGCAGCTGATTACTTTGCTCCAGGTTATTTTGTTTGGGCTGTTTTAATTGCCAATTTGGCTCGCATTGGATATGAGGAGAAAAACATGTATATGGCTGCCTATGATTGGAGGATCTCATTTCAGAACACTGAGGTACTGTGAACTCTGAAAGAAGCATATGCGCAGTTTTCTTTGTTATTCTGATGTTTTATTATTTACTAGTCTATGTTTCCTTACAGTATCTGACCCCGAGTTACAGAATATGTGTATCTGCACGTCTAGCCACTACCTTTGCAAAATGATAACCCATCATTTTTTCTCTCAAAATCTGTAGGTGCGAGATCAAACCCTAAGCAGAATTAAAAGTAACATAGAACTCATGGTGGCTTCAAGTGGTGGGAAAAAGGTGGTTATAATTCCGCACTCAATGGGTGTTCTATACTTCTTGCATTTCATGAAATGGGTAGAGGCGCCAGCTCCAATGGGTGGAGGAGGTGGATCAGATTGGTGTGCTAAACATTTAAAAGCAGTAATGAACATTGGAGGACCCTTTTTGGGTGTCCCGAAAGCAGTCTCAGGTTTATTCTCAGCTGAAGCCAAGGATATTGCTGCTGCCAGGTTTCTCTCTCTTCAATGAATAGTTTGCTTTCTATTAAAATAACAGTAATTATGTTGCACTCTCTTCTTTTGAAATGTCTAATTGTTGAGATAAAAACTCGGACACAAGTTCCGCCGAACCCAGTAGCTTTTGCTCAACCAGTGTGTTTGCATTAATAAATACTTAATGTGTACAAATAGTAAATATAGAACCCCGTTATTAGCACTTCATCGTACTAAAATCCAAAACTCATAAAGTTGTAATCCTGGCTCCACCTTTCTAAGTGGTTCTTGACGTTCACTGTAAGATAAATTGTCGATAACATACAATTCTTATACTATGATCAAGTTCCCAACACCAAGGTCCTAATAGTTTTGGCTTCTCCTTCTCATTTTTAGAAAAAATAGCTTATCGTTATACTTTAGGGTTCAGAAAGGATCTTAACCTTTACCTGTTGGCTATTTTTTTCTACCTGCAATCAGGTAAACTATACTAATGAATAAAACTCACATGATGTAATTCAAGGGAGCATTTCTGTGCAGACCTCCCAACTGCATTTCACAGTAAAACATGGCCATACTTCATATGTCTATAAAGGGTCTAACAAGGAATATTGTAAAAATCCACTTCAACTTCTCAGTTTCTCTTGTTAGGTTCTTCCTCATGCTACTTACTAGCTTCTTTCTTGATTCTTCTTCGTCTGAATTAATCACTGTTGTGGTCATCTTTTGTCATAGTTGTAGAAGAAGGTGTTATTGGTCTTCACTATGTTTTACTGCCGCGTATATTTTAATGAAGGAATTCGTTGCTTTTTCTATTTCTTTCCTCTGTATAAATGGGGAGGGTGAGAGGGATAGAATAGAAAAGATATGGAAATAAAATTTGTGCTCCAATAAGTACAAGAGCTACTAAACCTATGTTTTAGATAATGTTTTTAGCATTCCTCTCCTCTTTCTCCTTCTTGTTGGTAACCACCTGTGAGGTTGTATATCCCGACTTCGCTCGACTAGAGTAAGATGTACCACATTCTTGCCCGTAGTGTTATGTTAAACCTTTTGTAGCCTTAACAAATCTAATTAATTTCCTCTATGATACTATTCTGAAGCTATGTTCTTTTGATCATCTTATCTGTTCTAGTGAGTGTGTTTGCATCTTTTTCTCAAGGGGAATGTTTAATGCACATGCAAGACAGTGATTGCGTGCACAAGTATGTTTTTTTGCTGTGTGCAAGAGATGTGTTACCACCATTGACTAACCTGGAGTTTCCAGCCTTTCGTTTATCTGCGAGAGGCATTGTTGAGCTAAAGTAGAAATTGCTCCTTCTGCAGGTCTATGGCCCCAAGTTTCTTAGAAAATGAAATGTTCAACTTTCAAACTTTACAGCATGTAATGCGAATGACTCGTACATGGGATTCAACAATGTCAATGATACCTAAAGGTGGGGACACAATCTGGGGTGGACTGGATTGGTCCCCTGAAGAAGGCCATGAATGTAATGAAAAGAAGCCAAAGAATAATAGCACCCAGACATCAGAGAGTGACAGGACCAGAAAGTCGGCTAATGCTACTCGTGTGAAGTATGGAAGATTAATATCATTTGGGAAGCATGTAGCTAATTTGCACTCATCAGAGATTGAGAGGATTGACTTCAGAGTAATGTTCTTACTTTAATTTTGGATTTTAACTAACTACTATCTCTAGGGTAAAAACTTACTTGAACGTTCACGTTCCTAAATAACATTATGACCCATTAACAAAAGTGTGGAAAGATGCTTAGACCTAAATCCTGACATGCCGACCCAAAAAAAAAGGTACCAACAGGCTGTCACAAATTTGTTAAATATACAAATAATCTTTTTTGCATCAGCTTCCCCAATGAATATGCATCCTTTGCTCTACTTTCTAATGTAGAGGATGGGAAAGGCCTGGTGAGATGAGACACAACTGGAATAAGAAGAGAACATTTTCTCTTTCATACAAGTTTGAAGTTGGATGTAATACCTTATCCCCCCTCAAAAAAAAAAAAAAAAAGAAGTTGGAATTCCTCTAATCCTAAGTAAAACTTTCAAGTATCTCTGAGTTCTTTCAAGTTAATGTGGAATTTCTGTATCGAGTTCCATTGTTTTATATGAATCCTCTCCTGCAGACTGGTGTGTTCTGCATCTCTGCACATTTCTAAGAAATAAACACGTGAACTTTTTTTACTATTGCCTATTCAGAGTCTTTTTCTTCTTTGACGTGTCCAATATCCACTAAAGCTCAAAATCTCCCCTAATTAATGATCAAGTAGCCAAAGCAGCAATAGAACAGCTATTACTATGGGCTAATGAATGCCTCGAGTATTCTTGCATCAGTCTTATAAATGATTGCATGGATCATTTTTCACTCCTTTGATAAGGTCGTACAATTTCCAATCCAAAGGGAAAAATCAGACAAAGAAGTCAATAGCTCTTTACAATGTGTAAAAGCAGATTTTAAAGTACTACCAATGGTTAGTTATCAAATTGATGCCATATTTTTGTAATTTGAGATCCATTGACTAGTGGAGTTCATTTCTGAAGTCTATGAGTTATCAGATAAGACATTTGGGGTAGTGCATTTTTTCTTTTTCTTATTAGGACATTTCCTAGTAGTCTCTCACTGGTGGATGACATATTGTTGTGCTTGGTGCTGCTATACGGAGATCAGGATAGTCATTTGTCTTTCAGAGTGAAATTGTTGATTTGATCAGCTTTCAGAAAACATAAGCAATTAAACCAGTCATTAGAGTAACTTACATGTTAAGTGCACTGCTATCTTTCACAAGGAAAAACTCTCTGCTGTCACTGTGTCCAAATAAGGGGAAAATGCAGAAATTATTTGGCAAATCCTGTTGCAGATTAAAGTGGTTTTAATACATAATGCATCCTGAACCTGAAGAGGCTAGAATTGCACATGGTATTGCAAATTACCATGAATTAACAGTTATTCCAATACTAACATTAAAAGGAAACATTATTCCAATAGTCCATCCCGTTTTGAGGTACTCTACTATCTCCAAATCAGTTTCTCATGTTTCAATATACGCTTAATGACTTATACTAGTTTGTTTGTGTCTACTACTGCTTGCTTAAACTTCCACATGGATAGGTTATCTGAAACAACTCCAGATGTTGCATTTTTACTTTCTGGTTTTAGTTCTAACTTGCCCTCTCCATTGTTCGGTCCTCCCCAGGATGCTCTTAAAGGTAAAAGTCATGCCAATTCCACTTGCCGTGATGTGTGGACTGAGTACCATGATATGGGTATTGGAGGTGTCAAAGCTGTTGCAGATTACAAAGTTTACACAGCTGGATCTGTTTTGGATCTTCTTCATTTTGTTGCACCAAAGTTGATGAAGCGTGGTAGTGCTCATTTTTCATATGGAATTGCTGATGATCTGGATGACAAAAAATACGAACACTACAAATATTGGTCAAATCCCCTGGAAACAAAGTAAGCTTCTATAGTTCTATAGAAGTATTCTTGATCTTTGTCATGCTCTTAGGGCAGCTCCTCTCAGTCATCTTCAATTCATCAATGTTTTGTTGTACAACATGGAAATTAAAGGTGAAATTTCAGGGTTCTAGGGAGTGCAAACATATTTTTTTTCTTGGAAGTATTGGTCCATCTTGTTAACATTCTCTATTAGTTTCAATCCCAAAGTTCCAGTTTGGCAGTTACTGTTCACTTCTTCCTTTGTCTGTAATTGTTCATAGAAGAAACTGCAAAATATGATCCTCCTTGACCTTGTTCATTATGTGTTACAGCAATCTATTTTGGCATATTTATAGCAAGTTTTCACTGTGATGTTCCATTTACAGATTGCCCAATGCACCAGGGATGGAAATCTTCTCAATGTATGGAGTTGGAATCCCAACTGAAAGAGCCTATGTATACAAACTAAGTCCTGGTGGAGATTGCTATATTCCTTTCCAGATAGATACTTCGGCTGAGGGTGGAAGTGAAAGTCCTTGCTTGAAAGGCGGTGTCTTTCATATAGATGGAGATGAGACTGTACCTATTCTAAGTGCAGGTTACATGTGTGTGAAAGGGTGGAGAGGAAAGACCCGATTTAATCCATCAGGCATCCGTACATTTATAAGAGAGTACAATCACGCCCCTCCAGCTAATCTTTTAGAGGGAAGGGGAACGCAAAGTGGTGCACACGTTGATATAATGGGAAATTTTGCACTTATTGAAGATATCATTAGAGTAGCTGCTGGGGCTACTGGAGAAGACCTGGGAGGAGATCAATTATACTCGGGTATTTTCAAGTGGTCTGAAAGGATTAAACTGAAGCTTTAGATTTCAAATGGTGAGATTTACGCCATTTCTTTCTTACAAGCTTTAGATTGGTGCTATATGTTTCTTAGATAGCTGCTTTTGTATCTGCAGAATTTCATGGGTGCAATCAATTGGTTTGAGGAACTGGTGGTGCTCTACTATACGTCTTGCTTCTCGTCTCCTGGCTGAAACATCTGCTGTATACTTGAAACAATAATACTCTGGGAAACCTGAAGCTGCAAATGTCGCAGGAAGCATGGATGTATAGGTAAATTTTGGACATAACATTGATTTTTTGCCTGTAATTATATGATCCTTGATAGCATAGTGTAGTCTGTAGACCTAATATTGGAGCACAAGTACTGCATTTATATGTTCAATTATTACACAGCACACAAGGAGGGACAAGTGTATTTCTATCGTGGGTTATTTGAAATTTATAAGTAAATATTTACTCATAGGTTTTGTTTTGTCCATCTTCAAAAATATTTAGAACAATTGCAGACAAACGCTAGCTCATTATGTTCAAATCACTCGTTAAATGCCTAACTCAACCAATTCTTTTACTAATTGATTTAGAAGGAAAAAAATGTGACAAAATGGGAATTTAGATTGTTCTTATTTGTCTGTTGCGCCTAAAATGGTTATTGCTTGTGTAATGATTCATTATGGTTGGGCTCTAGGTTCTCGGACCCAAACAATTGACAAATTTAAAATGAAATCGATATGAATCTTAATTAATTAAATTTTGAAAATACAGGTATCGGATACTATATGTTGGCATTAAAATTATACTGCCTGAATTGAAAAAGGAAGGGGGAAAATGAATTTTTAAATATACGAGTAGAATCTTATAATATTAGTCCGAACTTTATATATAAATATTAGAATATCTATTAAGTATACATGAAATTAAATTGTAAATCTGATCACCAACCGTTGGTCTTTATCTTCAATTTCAAATTATAAAGGTTTTTTTTTTTTGGTTGTAATGATGTGGAATTCTTTGGGAAAAGAAGTGGTGGCCTTTTAAAAGAAAACATGAGTTGTTTGCTTTTTACAACATTCCAGATTTTTTTAGCAAAAAGTGATATAATAGTACTACTCTTATTTTACTGGCTAAGGGCGGAGCTATAACCACTTCAATACACTTTGTGGAAAATTTATATATATATATATATATATATATATATATATATATATATATATATATATGTCAAATTCTACGTTTAAAATATATATAGAAAGTTGAATATTTTTGACAAAAATTGATGCAGTGATAATAGATATTCATTTGAATTAAGAAAGTGTTAACTTCAAATCTCAAATAGTGCAATGTTTTTCCACACGCCATTATCTGACATTACTTGAGTAAAAAATAAGTTATTTCGTAATTTTATTTTAAGTAGATATGAGAGTTTATTTTAAAATTAAAATAATTATTCTTTGTTCCTTGTACCAAACAAATTCTAAGAATATGAATACTTTTTTGGTTTACGTACACTAATTTAAAAGCGATGAATAAAATGATTATTTAAGTATATCATTCTTTGAAATAGTAAAAGTGAATATCTACTTTTAGTATGTAAATAAAACATTAATTAAAAAAAATTATACTATCATAATAATGATAAAGATTTTTTTCATTTGATAATAACAATCCTACATGAATTCAGGGGCGAATTATTAAGGTCATTAGGGGTGTCATGCCATTCATGAGCGTCGACGAAAACTCTATTTATATATAAATATTTATACACAACATATGTATACATAATATAGTGAACAAAAGTATTCTTTGCCCAGTGATAAGCCCTCTACTTAGAGCCTGTTTGGCTCAGCTTAAAAGCTGGTCAAACTGACTTAAAAGCTGGTTTTTGACTTATTTAGTTGTTTGGCAATACTCAAAACAGCTTATTTTAAGCTAAAAAAAACTTATTTTAAGCCAAAAGTTAAAAGCTGGGGTAGGGGTGCTTTTTTTTTTTAAGCTTATAAGTTGTTTTAAGTTGACCACATTTTTATCTTTTTGTGCTTACTATTTTTGTACAATCTCCAAATTACCCATATAACCCTAACATTTTTTTCTTCCATTTTTTCCTTTTCACGTTTGACATAACAACTTCAGCACTTTTATCCAAACGCATAACTGCTTATTTTAAAAATAAGTTTCAGCACTTTTAAAAGTACTTTTTTAAAGCTGCTTTTATTAAGCCCATCCAAGCGGGCCCTTAGAGCCTGTTTGGCTCAGCTTAAAAGCTGATCAAACTGACTTAAAAGCTGGTTTTTGACTTATTTAACTGTTTGGCAATACTCAAAAAAAAACTTATTTTAAGCCAAAAGTTAAAAGTTGGGGTAGGGGTGCTTTTTTTTTTTGCTTATAAGCTGTTTTAAGTTGACCACATTTTTATGTTTTTTCCCTTAATATTTTTATACAATCTCCAAATTATCCATATAACCTAACATCTCTTTCTTCTATTTTTCCCTTTTCACGTTTGGCATAACAACTTCAGCACTTTTATCCAAACGCATAACTGCTTATTTTAAAAATAAGTTTCAGCACTTTCAAAAGTACTTTTTTAAAGCTGCTTTTATTAAGCCCATCCAAACGGGCCCTTAATGACTCTTAGTTCGCGGGATCAATTCTAGCTAGCAGCAAGCAACCTTTTTCTTGTTTTAATTTTTCCTTTTTAGTGCAGGCAACGTTTCTATTTGAAAACTACAAGGCACATTTTCTTATAATTTTTCTTTTTACTTATTTTAACTTAGTGTTAATCAATAATTGTCTTTAACTAATTTAATTTAATTCTTTGATTTTTCTATTATATGATTAAATATTTAAAAAAATATTCTCTTCACCGTTGAAATCCTAACCCTTCCTTTAAACTTTTGAACAACAAAAATTTATCATTAGTTAAAACTTCAACCTTTCGCCCATCGCCCAATCCTGCTCTCTCATCTAGCCACAAGAAGAATAATTCATTTAATCGATCAATCTACTGAGCATTAGAGATGAATCCAAAATTTGAAGATTTTGATGCACCAATACTATCTTAATTTAGGTAGTTAACAAAACTTTTACTATAATTAACTAACAATGTAGTATTTGATTGGTAAGTAACGGCTCAAATATAATTTATAAGCTAATCTTAAAATAAATATAACGAAATAAAATTGAATTATATTCTCACGAGTGGTTCTTCTGGCTTGTAGCAACTAAACAAGGGCACCCCTACGCTTCTTATGGGGGCACTGTTGATTATATCCTATCTTATGTCAATTTCTTACGATATTTTATACATATATATATATACGTGATTTTTTTTTGAATTTAACTGATGCATGTGCGCCTTTATCAAATCATGTGGGTCCGCCTCTGCTTGGCACCCAGTGACTCTAAATCCTAGATCCGCCTCTATTAACATGATTACCATAACAAGCAAAAATAAATACATCTAAGTAAACCTAAATCTATAACGAAATTATATTTATATTTAGTAACAATTTAGAACATGTTTGGATGTGCTTAAAAGCTAGTCAACCTAACTTAAAAGCCAGTTTTTGACTTATTAGAGTGTTTAGCAAATATGAAAATAACTTATTTTAAGCCAAAAGCTAAAAGCTAGGTGAGAGGTGTTTTTTTTTCCAACTTAAAGTATGTTGACAGTGTATATTACCTTTTTATCCTTAATTCTATTTTTTTTTATTTATTTTTTTTTATTATTATATTATTATTATTTATTACTATTATTATTTTATTTTATTATTATTATTACTATAATTATGAGTATTATTAATATTTTATTATTTATCATTATTAATATTATTATTACTTATTTTATTATTTTTTGTTATTATTATATATTACTATTACTATTAATAATAATATATTTTATTATTATTATTATTATTATATTATTATTATATATTATTATTATTATTATTATATCATTATTATAACTATTATTATTATTATTGTTATTATATATTATTATCATACATTATTATTATTAACATTTTATTTATTATTATTATTATTTATTTTATTACTATTAGTTATTATTATTATATATTATTATTATTATTTATAAATAATTTGTGATGATAAAGAAAATGTGAATGATAGCAAAATGTAATTATTTATGGATGCATAATATTAATTAATTTTGTTTTATTTTATAAGTATAAAAATCTTAAATTAATCAATTTTTATCATGGTAACAATTTTTAAGAGCATTTTAGATATTTTGATTAAAAAAAGTGTTTACCAGCACTTATTTGCCAAACACATTAACAATTTTTTTTTAACTTCAACACTTTTATCCAAATACATAACTATTTGTTTTAAAAATAAATTTCAACACTTTCAAATGAAAGTATTTTTTAGAAACTATTTTTATTAAGCCCATTCAAACGGGTTCTTAATTTAGAAATATTTAATTAAGTCTTAATGAAATAAAATATTGAAAATAAATAAAATGGTAGAAGCAGGAAAGTAACGCCGTGGTGGGATCGGTGGTGAAACAAAAAGGCATATCAGTGTAGACATGAGGAGTTAACAACCATTACACAAGAATTTCACTCATTTTCCTCCTCCAATTGCTACTGTCAATTCAAAAAAGCTTAGCTTGAGGGAACAGAAATGGTGTCGTACATGAGCTTGTTGCTGTACGGAGTGGGAGGAATAGTGGTCGCCGGGATGGCAATACTGGTCGCCTTTCAGGAAAAACTTGTATATGTTCCCGTCTTACCTGGACTCACTAAGGCATATCCAATTACTCCCGCTCGACTTCGACTCCTTTACGAAGATGTTTGGCTCAGATCTTCAGACGGTGTTCGTCTTCATGCTTGGTTCATCAAACTCTTCCCTGACTGCAGAGGTCTCTCTTAAACTGCCTTTTCTTATGTTTTATCTACTCTAATTACACCAGATGGCCGTAATTTGTTTTCGATTTGTCATTTTCATCCATATTTTTTCAAGTTACTAGTGAACTTGTGGATGATTTTTGACCTAATTTCACTTGTACAACCTTTTTAGTTTATGTTTTACCTGAATTGTGCGAAAGAATGGATTAATGTTTATAGAAATAAGAGTTACTTTTTGAACGGAATAAGATTGGTTGATGCGGTTTTCTGATTTGTTCCTCAAATTTACTTGATAAATGATTCTTTGAGTAATTTATTTGTGCAAATGAGCTATGTTGTTCATGGAAAATGATTAATTCCTGGATCCCAAGAGTTTAGAATTAGTTGGTACCTATGTCTGCCAATAGTTTCGACAAAATCTAGTGGGGGCAAACTGTTAGAATGCTGCTACAGATAGATGCACATCAACATCTATCAGCGGAGATTAAAAATCCTGATTGTAAATTAGTGTATATGATAGTGGTTATTATGTTGCCAAGGCAAGAAGTATGGATGTGGTGGCAGGGTTGCTAGTTAACCATCTATCAGAGCAAGAATTGAAGTCAAATGCAATATCGGCATTCACCTTTGAACTCCAAGTCAGTATCTCATTTGAAGTTTTAAACTAATATATTTTCAGTACAGTTAGCAACCTAACCACCTAGCTGGAGCATGCACAGCTATGATGTTTCCGCATTGTTTTCTACTGATGTAGGAAGTGGTGCTTACAAGGATTTTAAACTAATTTGGATGTGTTGTCCACATATGATTAGTTTTTGTTTGCTGGTTAGCGTAATTTATGCTGAGATACTATTTTGGTTCTGCAGGTCCTACTATCATCTTTTTTCAAGAGAATGCAGGAAGTATCCTTTTGTTATAATGTCTTCTTGAATGATTGCAGACCTTCCTTTTCTTAATCTTCTTCTTGCACTCGTGTTGTAAAAGTCAACTTTATCTCTTTTGGTTATCCTGGTTATCCTTTACTAATTAATTGCAGATATTGCACATCGTCTTGAAATGGTTCGCATAATGTTACAACGTTTGCAATGCAATGTTTTTATGCTTTCTTATCGAGGGTATAAATCATTTCCCCTTATTTGTTAGTTTCCTGTCTGTGTTGTCTTTGATTAAACTAGTGTCTTTTTCTTTTTCTAATAATTTTGTTGTAACAAAGTTACGGAGCCAGTGATGGATACCCTTCTCAACATGGAATCACAAAGGATGCTCAGGTTTTGTTAGCTTTCTCAATTTCATAGATTTTGACCCAAACCTTATTTTTGAAATTACATAATTGTGCTTGTCTTGTTCAATAGGCTGCACTGGATCATTTAGTTCAGAGGACCGATATTGACACATCAAGAATAGTAGTCTTTGGAAGGTCACTTGGAGGAGCTGTTGGCACTGTTCTTACCAAAAACAATCCTGACAAGGTAATGTAGCAATTTATTTTTCTTTTTGTCATGCTGTTACGTCTAATAATGTTATAAAGCCTGATTATCTCTAATTTGTTTAGTTTCCTTTTTACTCCTTAAATTTGAGTTCAACATAGGTTCCATCACGGAAAGAGAATTTATAGTACTTTGTCAAGTTTCTTTCAAACTTATATGCTCTATGGGTGCTCTTGGCTCCACCTGGTTGAAGTAAATAACTTTAGAGGCACTCTTTCGAGCTTGATAGGAATACAAGCTTTCAAGCGAAAACTAAACTAATCTGAGTTCATCACCAGCATGAGAGGGGCAACTTATAAATATGACGAAGAAAAAAAGAACTATTTCTTTTCTAGAATAAAAACAAAGCTGCGTTTCTTTCCCTTTAGAGTAAAGAGAAATCTCTTCTGCACCTAAACTATTGACCGTAAGATAAGTTACTAGCTTGTAATATTGTAGATGTCTGATTTAATTCCTTTTTTTTTTCACTTCTTCAATGGATGAGTTTAGGAGAATGTTTGCTCCCATTTTTCTCAAATAAAATAGAAGTCCATATAATCTTATGATGTTAGTCTCTTGGGTGTATAACCTCTACGATTTATCTCATGACGGTGATGTTCTTTAAGTACATTATCCTCTTTTGCGCTATTTGTTCATTATGTAACTAGAAACTTTTGATGTGCTTCTAGTATTGAGACCCCATCAGAACCCGAGTTTGTTTATCTTACTCCATTTCCACATACTTTAATCTTCATCCAATATTACATCCAGTTCATGCATACAAGAAGAGTTTGGTATCTGAAAGAATGTAATAGTAGTCGAATGTTCAACAGAATCTTTATTTGTATTACAGAAATCATTAATTCCACATGCCAAGTGAAAAAATCTCCCTTAATGCAGTTCCATGGTTTGATGTGAGTGACCCAACGATCTAGATTTGGTAATTATATTAGTATTCATCAGTTGATCCCGCGTTTCTTAGATGATCCACAAATTGATATGCCTTGATTCCCGCGTTTCTTAGATGATCTACAAATTGATATTCCTTGATTATGGTTTTCTTGTTTGATATTCAAGTTCCTTGTTTATGATTTTCCTGTTTGATGTGTGAGGTGATCAGTTTATTTTTGAGGTTTTCCCACTGCCAATTACGTATAGTTGATTAAGCATGTTCTGGGTCAAGCTGCATAGAATAGAGTCTGTCTATTTTGTTTAGGGGAATCTATATGAACCTCTTTTTTGTTTCTTTCTGTTCTGTGTCTTTATCTTTCCGGGTTTTATTCCAAACTTTTCTGTTCCAAGGTGTGTAACTTGTACATGTGTTTTGACATTCAAATCCTAGTTTTCTTTCACTATCGTAGGTTGCGGGGCTCATTTTGGAGAATACTTTCACCTCTATCCTGGATATGGTTTTTTGACATTCAAATCCTAGTTTTCTTTCACTAATGTAGGTAGCTGGGCTCATTTTGGAGAATACTTTCACCTCTATCCTGGATATGGCAGGAGTTCTCTTGCCATTCTTGAAGTGGGTCATTGGTGGCAGTGGCTCAAAGGGTTTCAAGCTTCTTAACTTTGTTGTTCGATCTCCATGGAATACCATTGATGTCATTGGTGAGGTGAGGATGCATCTTTATAACTCTCTCTGTCCCATTTGAATTGACTTGAGTTTACTTTTTCTTCAGAGTAAACTTCATTTTTTTTGTTTTATTGAGTATACTAAAGGTAGAGAAAGTTGTGAAGATGTCACTCAAGTTTGTAAAGTTTAAGTTAAGTTCTTGGAGGGATAAAAATTATGTTTCTAGCAAATAGTTCATAATTTTTAGGATGGACTAAATAGAACTGGGTAATTAAGTTGGATTGAGGTAATATATTTCATGGTTTGACTAATAGCGAAGTGTTTTAAAGTAGTAACGTGGATAAGTCATTTCTGATCCTTTTTTCTGAGTAGGCATTTGGCCATGGAAACTAAATATTTTTCACTTTATTTGGGATTTCTGAAGTTGAAGTTGAAGATGGATTTGTGTATGGTTATAGCTTTTGCAAAGAATATTTGGTTGCTAATTTTCAAAAAAAGAATATTTGGCTTCTTGAATGTTTCTTTTCCATAGAACATGAAAATAATGAAATATGATTTGTACCCCTCAATTTTTAAAAAATAGCATAACCATCAAACGTAATGAATTTACATGAAACATACAATCTGATTTCTCTATAAGAGTAATATCTCGTAATGGATAGTCATATAATATCATAAATAGGATACCACGTTTTTAAAAAGTGAATCTTTGTAGAAAAAAAGAAATACAGAAATAGTCAGCTGGCTCCATTGATTTTGTTATCTACATTAACATTGGACCAAACAGACATAAAAGCACCAACAAAGTAATGGAACAGAAACTCTCCAAGAAATGAAAACCAGATCATACACAAAGCAGCCTAATTATCTACATACCTGTTTTACCATTTCAAAGGAACACAAAGAAAAATCAAAATCCAAGAGAAGTAAAAACAAGATTTCATAAGTAAAAGCACATACATATAATCAATGTTTTAACCTCCTATGTAAGCACTCATTTCAAAAAAATGCATAAAAGAGTGATACTTAATTTAGGCATGTTGCCAAGCAATTTCTTAAGTTCTGTTCTTCTTATAATTTCTTGGAAAGTGATCACTTGGATGGCTTAATAAAAACAAACTTTTTATAAAGTTCTGCACTTGTTAAAATTCCCTGGCTAGTGGCTGATTTAAACGGTCATTTTTTATAAAAACAAAACATTTAGGGCATTTTTTTTTTTAAAAAAGAGAAATAAATGCAATGGTCAAAAGTGAGATGGAAATAAGTGAAAACAAGTTTTGAGGTGTTTTCCGAATTTCAAATATAGCTTCAAGTTGTATTTGGAATTTTCATGGTTAATTGATGATTTTCAGATGAAATTTAGAAAAGAAAAAAGTGAATAATTCTGACGTATTCATTTACTATGAAATGCACTTGAATTGCATCTCAGTTGTATATTTGTAATTTCATAGATAAGATGCGATTGATGTGATATTGAGAGATCTAGTCACTGTTCTTGCACGTTTTGATAACAGCAGGGTTTCTTATCGACCATGAATCTGTATTTTATTATAGTTGCCTGAACCATCTTAGATTTTATTTTAACTTTGTGAAATAACTGTGTCTGCTAGCCTTTTATCTATTTATTGTTAAGTTGCTAGAAGCTGGTCGAAATTATGTTCTCTTCCCCCCTTTTTCAGAAGGAAGCTGGTTGTAATTATATTTCTGGCTTTTGTTGTCCTTGTTATGTTCAAGTTAGCTCAGACGTCTGGCTTATGTTATCTGATTGTTTTGAGTGCAGATCAGGCAACCAATCCTCTTCCTATCTGGATTACAAGATGAGATGGTTCCACCATTCCACATGCAGATGCTGTATGCAAAGGCAGCGGCACGTAACAGGCAATGCTTATTTGTGGAATTTCCTAGTGGGATGCACATGGATACCTGGTTGGCAGGTGGTGATCATTATTGGAGGACAATTCAGAAATATTTGGAAGAAACTGTCCCAGAGAAGAAGGATGATGAATCAAAGAAGGATTCCGAACTGTCCTCTAAGCAAAATGGTTAGTTGCAGATATCAACTTCATCTGCTATTGTTCTGCTATCTTTTCTTTGTTATATGGTTTTGGGCATCTTAATTATCGTCTAAGAAAATATTTGTGAAAACACAGATGATAAATCTTCTTTGAAGGATATTGTTAGTTAGGGTTCTAGAGGCTGCAATCCTTCTATATACCTGGACAGTCGGCCCCTTTTAAACTGTCTCGAAAAAAAAATTGCTCTGTCGAAGACTGGGTCAAGTATGACTGATCCCTCTAGAAATCTGAAAGGAAGTCATGTCCTATTTTATCAGCCTAAGGAATAGTCCATTTTGTTATGTCTAAAATCTATTTTCAAAATTAACTCATAAAATAGTATTTGGAAAAGACATTTGAGAGTATGATATCCAACAGGTATCTAATAATTCATAGAACAGTAAATGCTATAAATTCTTTTGATTTAGCTCCTGTTATAGCTCCTTTCTGAGACTACAAGATTGTTAAAGTATTACCTTATCCTGCTACCTCATATATCCATTTATCTTCACTTTGTGGATCATTGTTTCTCACTGTGTTGAATTTGAAAGCTGATGAACTTCAATTCTTGTCTAGGCTAATCGTGGCTGTTTGGTTTGTGATAATATCATTTGCAGTATCTTCAGATTTCGCTGCAAGCTGAAATGTTGAGTTTCAGGCAGTTCAAATGTAACTTTGGATTCGAGGATTCAAATACATTTCTTTTGATGTTGCAGTGATGAAGAGCAGTTTGTGATATCAAGGGAATGGAAGTGCATCCTTTCAAATATTTATTCTTCTGATGATATTTTTTGGTGTCCTATTTTCAGAAGGTAAAAAGATGTGAAGGGTCTTGATTTATACTGCATCTCACTAACAATACTAGGGTGTCGAAATATAGGTCCAGCTGAGTTGTTTTGTATGAATAAGGATCCAAACGTAAAATGGCAACTCTCTACTAGAGAGTGATAACAGGCGGAAGACATTCTTTCGTGTGAATGGCTTACTCTTTATTTTGGTGTGATGCTTTTTCTTCCAAAGGGAGTTATAATTTGTGAACTTCCAATCTATGTATTCAAAAACTTTCCTAAGTTATTACGTACACACCAGGATTTTCAGCTGAAGGACTTGTTCGTATTCAAATTTCAACTATAACTTGCATAATATACCATTTGAGGAAAACATCACGGCTTGTAATTTAATACAATACGTACTAATGTTTATTTAGTCTCGTTTGCAAATATGTCTAGGCTTCTTTTTAGCTATGGATTTTGAAGCTTCAAAGTTTGACTTTTTGTAGTATATTCCTTTAAGTCCAGTATTATTTGTCATGATTTCTATTTTTAGAGTTAAATTATAAAAACTTTGACTAACATTTTAAGATGCATTTTTTCATCATATTAATATATGAAAAATTGTAATTTATAGTACTTTTCATATAGTTTTAGAATATCTAGTTTTTTTGTTTAAAATATTGAATTAATGTGATTTATTTTACTTATGAAAATTAGTCAAATTAATTTCCGATAAGCGCAACATGACAAATATTTCTGGACGGAAGAAAGTATTTTACTTGAAAACAATGTGATGTTTATGAGCGAAAGTGATTAGTTTTTGGGAATTTGAAAATCGGTTAATATTGTAATATTTAATTACTGAATTCCTCATCTCACCTCATTCCAGTTTGGATGGTTGTTGCTTATTGTATTATTAGTTTAATACGATGTTTGCTTTGATTGTTATTTGAATTTTATTGGATTGTTTGAATTTATTGTTTTTGATTGTTATTTGAATTTTATTGGATTGTTTGAATTTATTGTTGGATGACAATTAAAAGTTTCATTTAGTGTACACGATCAATTTGTGTTATTATATTATTATTTTAATCTTTTTTTAATTTTTGTCTTATTTGTTAATAGTATTTATTTTTTACAAAGTAGCACTCGCTTGTATTCTATTTGTGTTATTATATTATTATTTTAATCTTTTTTTAATTTTTTTCTTTATTTGTTAATAGTATTTATTTTTTACAAAGTAGCACTCGCTTGTATTCTATTTTTTTGGTAGGGTTACAAGTTATAATACAAATTATATTCTACTTTTTCTTGTATATTTATCATTCAAATTCTTAATATGTGACATTATGTAACGATGAAAAATAATACAATTCATTCTATTCATTAAAACAAGAAATAATATTTTTTTTGTTCCTAATTATTTGTCTATTTTCTAACTGATACACCTATTAAGAAAATAATAATCACCCTTACTAAATATGAAGTAGATGAATTAAAAATTTAAGGTTTTCAAGAAAATATGTCTTTTTAAAATAATTAATTAAGAGTAATAGATTAAAAAAATATTTTTTTGATTTGTTAAAATGTATAAATAATTAGAGATAACTAAAAAAAAGGAAAAGTGAACAAATAATTAGTGAGGGAGGAAGTATTTAACAGTTTGATTGAGTAGCCAAATATAGAAGCCATTGCTGAATTTAGCATTTCTGTTTTTGCTAGTGCCATCATCTTATCCAACACGTACCTCAATTCCCATTTTATTTTATTTTAAAAATAAACATTTGAAACTTCACATCCACCAATGATATTATTCCACGTCCGACAAATAGTTCATTCGAATTGGTCTGTGTTTTGATTTCCACTTCCGTCCAAAATGATCCAGTATTATTACGATAATGCCCTTGTCAATTATATTCCTTTCGTGCTCAAAAAGTTGTTTCAAATTACCAGAAAAATTGTTTAGAGTGATCCATTGTTAAGATGGAAGGAGGTGCACAGTACAATCCTCGCACCGTGGAAGAAGTTTTTAAGGATTTTACCGGCCGTCGAACCGGCATGATCAAAGCCCTCACCACTGGTATCGACAATTTCCTGTTTTGCTGCTCTGTTTTGTAAGTTTATGCTACATTTCATCATTTTTCTCTTGCTTTTGCAGATGTGGAGGATTTTTATCATCAATGTGACCCTGGTTAGTTAGAGATCTTTACTTTCTTTTTCCAATTTACATTTCCGCCTTTGATAAAATTTTTCTCTTCCGTTGCCTGTATGTTGCTTTCTGTGTTTGTTCTCCAGTGTTTCGCTAATTTTTACCGGATTTGGTTGGTTTTCAGTTTTCTTGTTATTTGCTAGCTCTTTTTCACATTTTACCCAACTGATTACTGTTTCTGATGGCGACCCAAATGGAACCTTTTTTATTTGAGATAAAAATAATCAATCAAATTTTCGGGTTTTGGGTCAAAGGACAGAAGAATGTAGCGCCTTCTTTTTCTTTTCTTTCCAATTATAAGCAATTTAATAAAAATTAAACTACTGGATAATCTGTTTTTTTTTTTTTGCTGTATTGTCCTTTGTCCTGTTTGTATAGACATGGTTTTCTTTTTTGTTGCGTGACTTTTAACTGAGATTTTGTTTTTACTGGTAAATATCTCTTCCAATTCAAGATTTTAGAGTTGTTTAATGGGGTGTTGGTTTTCTGCTTGCGTCTAGAGCTGTTCATAATGCTTCAAGAACACTACTCTCTCTGTTATGTACTGTACCGTGTGCTTAATGTGAATTCATTCTACTTTAAATGGAGATGTTTCAGACATATGAGTTGTGGGAGAAATATCTTATTTAGATTGTTGGTTAAGCTTTCTGCCCAAACTGAAATTGCCATGTTTACCGGTTGGGTGGACTTGACCTGGAGATGAGTGAATAGTAACTGTGGTCTTATGCTCTTACTGTATGTTGTCCCTCACAATATGATTCTAGCAATCAATCCCCAGATGTTTTAAGTTTTCATAGCTTGGAGGATATTGGTCTAACTTCATATACAGGCTTCATTTTTTCGCTTTGATTGAGTTGCTATTGCAGATGTAGGATCATTTTCTGTCTGCTCCTTTTTTGCTTACTGACCAGCTTTGTTATTGATTTAAGTCTCAAATTACTAATTATCATTTCGTGAATTCTCATCCAACTTAATAAATTCTGTGACAAAAGATTGAAGCTTGTGCCTGATTTTGTCCTTAGAATACTTTTTGCATGATAAAGATATTGGTGGCGCCAATGTTGTATTCTGACTTCGCTGTGCTTAGATGCTGTTTCTTATTGAACAAGTGTTTTTCTGATTGTGATTAGTCTTTGTTTACTGTCTCTTTATATTTGGATACCTTGCAGAAAAGGAAAATCTCTGCCTCTATGGATATCCAAGTGAGCAGTGGGAAGTCAATTTGCCAGCTGAGGAGGTGCCTCCAGAGCTTCCAGAGCCAGCACTAGGTATAAACTTCGCTAGAGATGGGATGCAAGAAAAGGAATGGTTAGCTCTAGTTGCTGTACATAGTGATGCATGGCTACTCTCTGTTTCCTTCTATTTTGGTGCCAGATTCGGCTTTGATAGAGCTGACAGGTAAACTTGATTCTACAGCAATATAAGAAAATTGTTTCTTGGTTATTTGTAATTTTAATAGGTCACCTTTCAAGTGATTTATTTGTTTATATTTTTTTTTCCTTTTTAATCATATCAGAATTGTGTCTTTTCTTCAAATATCTTGCTTTGAATCATAAATAGTTGCGAACAGCATACAAGTCTTTGCTGTGTCATTTTGTAAAGCATTCTGGAAGTATGCTTATAATTACACCTTGTCAGATGTCAAAGCTTGGAGGAATTGTCCCAACAGGCATATGTGTGATTTCTTTGATGGAGAAAAACAATTATTTCCTTCATTTAGAGTCCTTAGTATGGGATATTTTTTCACTTCACTGAATTCTTTTGATCTCTTTCATCTAGGAAACGTCTTTTCAACATGATGAATGATCTGCCAACAATATATGAAGTTGTTACTGGAGTGGCCAAGAAGAGAGTAAAGGATAAATCAACAGTTTCAAATCACAGCAGCAACAAGTCAAAATCAAATTCTAAAGCGGTACTGTTGAAAACCTCTCCAGTCCCCAATCCTTCTCTCTTCTCTCAAATAGATGTTTTTCTTGGATAACAGTAGCTGTGCAGTAGTGTTCAAAGGATTCCCTTTGGACAGTATTTAGCTGAAAACCTTCAGCTTTAGGACATTGCCACTGAATTCTTTCCTAAATTTATGTTTGTCAATCTAAGATATGGTCAATGAATCACTAGATGGATCCTCTCTGATTTTGAGCCATGGTTCAGATTTCAATCATCCACACCCATTTTGAATTATAAATGTGTATGATGACTCTCGACAGCAGTAAGTGGCATATTTAGTGATGTTTTGCTATTGTCATAGAAGTTTAATAACATTGAGAGGTAGAAATCAGGAAAGTGAAGCATTTGTATAATGTTCTCCTACAGTGGAAAACTAATCTTTCTGCCCTGTTATAGTATAGGAGTTCAAACGGGCCTCCTAAGTTGATATATTGTTGATTTGTCATTTTCTTGTATAATTGCTTACCTTGGTGTTCGGTGTAAAAACAGAACAGGCTTGCGTCTATGCATTTCTGGGCAGGTCACGTAATGGTTACCCCGTTTCTAGTTTGAGGAAGGCTTATTAGTCAGTTAAAAGTGATTTGAACTATAGTAATTACAATTGTGTTTATGCTTAAGTTTGATAGAAGAGGCTTTTTAGATGCCTAGGTACTAGGGTGAAGTCAATGCTGGATAGAAGAGGTATTGTGTAAGGTAAACTATGAGATTCCTATGAAGCCTTAGTGTTGTGTTATTATTATTAATCTATCATTTCTCCTATGTAACTTCATTCAATGTTTTATGTCTACCTCAACTCCTGCAGCTGCTTCATCATTGGCCTTTTTGCATAAATTGATTCTCTATCTAAAATTATTTGTGATTTTGGTGCTGCTGTTGTGCAACATTTTACACTTGATTTTTCTTTGCACTACGTTTGTACATTTTGGTTGTCTTTAGTGAATTATATCGAACGGCTTTGAAAAATAAACCTTTCTTCTCAAAAGAAATAAATAAAATGAACTTGTGCCGTCTTGCAGTTGCTTGTGCTAAGTTTACTGTCTTCTGAAGTATCCTCTTTTAAACTTGTCACTGGGTATCTTGTTGTATCATCATCTAGACTAGATGTTACTGCATCTACCTCATTGTCATTGTGTCTATTTCAATGCACTAAGCCATATTCCTCTAACTAAATTCAGTATCATATACCCTGTATCATTATGCCTCTAATGTGTTGACATCTTAGTTATAGATCCATGCTTCATTGCTTTTTTTCCATGCATGGCGCAGCAGACATCCACATTGTTTTATTTTAAATCTCAGGGTAAATACTCAAAGCCTCAAGTAAAAGATGAGGATGATGGATTTGATGAGGAAGAAGAAGATGAACATGGCGACACTCTGTGTGGTGCATGTGGTGAGAACTATGCTTCAGATGAATTCTGGATTTTCTGTGACATGTGCGAGAGGTGGTTCCATGGAAACTGTGTGAAGATCACCCCTGCCAAGGCCGAGCATATAAAGCAGTACAAATGCCCTTCATGCAGCAACAAGAGGATACGCCCATGACATCCCCTATCAGATATGTGCTGAGTTCCACAACTTGTAATTGTTCATGTTGAGCTCAGCTCACTGCCATCTTACAAATATCAGTAAGGCATGTGTAGTCAGAGTCCTAGTCTCTTATGTTTATCAGGGTGCTTAACTAGTTTAGTTCCCTCAAGACACCCTTTTATTCAACTCTAAACAATTGGATATTAGATGCATAAACTTTCAGTATCAAATGCTAACTAAACGCAGTTCGTCTGAAGCATATGTTGCAGCTGTAGTTTTTGGGTGCTCCTTGTTTGATCATAAAACGTGTTCTCAATGATTTCAAACGCTAGTATATGATGTGATTTGGAAGGAACTGCTGAGCATTTATTTGCCTCATCGTGGTTACAGCTTGCGAGCTAGTTGAGTGGTTAGAGATTAGTCAGAATAAAACATGTCAATGAAGATTGAATTATGTACTTGATGGGCGATGTAAGATATAATCGTGCTGGTCTTGCAGTAGCTTCATTTGCTGTAACGATACCCGTACTGCTGTATCTGCAAGCTGCTCTCCCCATGGTTCAATGTGAAATCCTTTATTGCCATGGTCGAATCTCCTATATCTTCTATCTTCACAAAATATCCATTAAAGAAGTTACTTATTATGATACCGTAATCTATTACTTCCATTTTTCCTTTCAACTATGCCTTTTCTCTGAGACATACATCACTGGATCTCAATTTTCAAGGTAGGGGTCATTGCCAAATACATTAGAATTTGTTATTGGTCTTTTTCTAGTTGTGTCCTGTATTCAACATTGGTAAGCCTAATAATTTAGCTTACATTGTGATATGAAATCATGATTTCTTCAAGAAAAAGTAAGTACTATAAATGATGTTCTACGTACAATGCTACCTCAATCTAATCTTTTCATTAGGGAAAATAACATTTGGATTTCTGATGTGTGGATTTAATGCAGCTAATTCCTCCCATTTAGCCCCTGTACCATGCACCCGTGATGATATACTCCATAACGTCTCACCAGGCTGCACTGTTGTAGTTGCTAGAGAAGAAGCAGCTGCTATTGATGATTTATTTATACCCTTTGACTTCATTAATGGATGCTTATTCTTCTTTCCCATTCCATTCGCCAGCAACCAACGCGATCCTGATTGCTGTTGACTTGACGAACCCCATAATTTCTTTTTACCTTGTTCTGTCTTTAAACCTGCAACATGTACTCCAGTGATTTTGTATTGAGGGATTTCTTCATCCTCACGAATCTGTTCTTCTTTCACATCCACACCACCAGCTTCCTTTTGGGGGGACTTGAGTTCATTATCATCATCATCTTCATTGCTCTTTCTAACTTGAGAAACTGTGCTGTATATCTTAGCTTTAGGTGTTACAAACACTCTCTCCACTTGAACAAGAGCAAGCATAGGTGTACCAACTGGCTCATAATTCCTTAAAGGATCACGAAGTTGCACCATTAGGGCCACTGTAAAGCTGTTTCCCAACAACCCGCAGTTCTTACCCTTGCCACGTTTCTTCGACCTACCACGAAACAAATCAGTGCAGGTACCATGATGAGCTGCAAGCAGTTTGGACGTCCGCTCGCTGATTTCATCAATTTCTCCGGCGTCCAACTTCATCCATTCATCAAGAGTGAGAGATAAGCCCATTAGTCCATCAACCTCACCACCACCATCATTGTCTTTAACGTCCAGTAACTGCAATCCACCAGTTCCTTCTAGACCTACAGCTCCTCCAAAGTTGACCTTCTTTCCCTCGATGGCTGAAAACTCACCAATGGGTTTTGAGCTTACATTAGAAGGTGTGTCCTCATCTGACATGCCTGACTGTATTCTCAAACCTTCAATTGAAAGGGCTTCAATTTTATCCATCGCCAAAGGAGCAAGGTCCTCTAGTGATACGTATTCTGAGTCCTTGTCAAGCCCGGCAGAATTTGACTCCAACTTGCTGCTGGACTTTGGTCTGTGCAATTTCCCCTTATTACTTTGAATACCAGCCATATTTTTTCCATACTCAAATTCATGCTGCAAAAATTCTTGTCTGCAGTAGGTAGAAATCATATAAGACAATTTGTTAATCGATATGATGTGCTAAATATGCGCGTGATTTCAAATACAAGTGAAAGAGAAATTCAAACCTCACAGTTCCATCTAGGCTTGGTGCAGTTTCCCATCCTATATGTTGCATTGTCTGGCCAGTAATATCTTCTAAAGGCATCAATTTATTTGCCTGAATAGAGAGCTTTTCAATTCCAATAGAAGCTAAATGATGCAGTATGTCCATTATGCCAGATCCCATTTCTGCAGGAACCACCACTGGACTGGATACCTGCATTATCAAGCTCCCCCCACTCTTAGCATTCTTGAAAAGTGAAGGGTTCACTGATCTTAAAAATCCTCCATTTTTAGTCTTAATGAAGGGTCCTAAGCCTTCTCCAAGAGGGGGCAATTCGGAAGGGTCCTCATGAGGAATATCAATTGGGCTTCCAAAACCGCTTGAGCTCCTAGGAGGGGAACGTTGAAATGCCCTCTCGTTCAAGCCCCATTCGTACATCAAAGCCTCTGTCTCCAAGTCCTCCAACATCGACGCCCCAATTTTATTGCTTGTTGCTTCGATTTCTATCTTTGGCATCTCTACATTACATGAATAATCGAAATCCTCATAAATGCTCCTCCAATCGGATCCAGTTGAAGCATCACAAGCGAAGTCTTGGTGATCAATGTCCTCATCAAAGTTGAACAAGGAACCCCCATCGGCCAAAGTATCCTTCTCAAATTGCCTCAGCAGTCGTTCTCTTGGGGAATCAGGCTCACTTTCAGAACTCAGGGAAAATTGATTGTGCTCTATCCCTAGCATATCCAGAAAATCACTAGCCACAGATTCAGCGTCATAATCCAAGCTTAGGGATTTTCCCTTCCTAAGCTCCTCAAAGTTTCCTTTTATGTTCAAGCCTCCATCATGATTTATAACTTCATTTTCATCATCTTGAGAATCAAATCCCTCGTTTTCCAAGTCAGAGACCCTCTTTAAGGCAGACTCTAATTCTTTCATGATCGACTCTTTGGAAGATTTGTCTGTCTCGAAATTGCAGGTACTCGCTGAAAGATCTTTATTCTGAGTGTCAACTTCCTTGGACAACAATGCAAGCTGTGGCTCCTCTTCATTGAACATCCCAAAACTACTATTAGGTTCAGCATTCTCTTCCGAAGGAGTATCACCAGTTTTCGTGGTTTCTTCTTCTTTTTCCTCCTGTACCTCTGAGGCAACTTCTATACCTTGATCTCTGATTGAAACCTCACTTAAATCGTCCGCATTTTCAATATTTCCCTTCTCAGGCTCCGATAGCAAGGCTATGTTGGGCTTTAGGGTCTTAACATCATCACAGCATACATCTATCTGCGGTTTGCAATCAACTGAATATTCCACTTTCTCTTCCTCAAGTTTCTGATACATCACATTTACAGATACGGAAAGTTCAGACGAAGGAACTGGTAAAACCTCGTGAAGGTCTTTTATATTCTCAGCTGAACACTGTGAAGCAGAAGATCGAGCAGGAAGGCTCCCCGCTCGCCTCATTGTTTTACTCAGCTCATCACTTTGCTCACATTGTGCCAAAATTTTTGCTATCTTTTCACTATTGCGCCTCAAGTTGTTCACATCGAGAAGACTCGTACTGCTAGGAAACACAGTAAAAGTTTTCCCAACGATGTGATACTCGAAACTAACATTCATGGTTGCACCTTTAGCCTTACCTGATAACCTGAAACTAGTACTCCACTTGCCTGAGCTATTCTCCTCCAATTCATCCAATGCAAGAGGAAGCAACCTAGTAAGATCAACGCGATGCTTTCCTAAATCAAGATCAGGGGTAGCATATATAGAAGCATACAACAAAAAATGTTTAGCCTCATACTTTGCTGATTGATTAGGACCATTCTTGCTACCAGATACAGAACATGTATGAGTCAACTGTTCCTCAAACTCAGCTACCCCTTTAGAAACAACAACAGGACGAGTCGTTAACTCACCATCTCGCCTCTTCCAATGCACAACAAGGCAAAGCTCATCAAATAATGTTGATAACCCTTCAATAGAATGTACTTGAACAGAAAAACAACAATTAAATTTTTTGTTCCTAACAGCTAGAGATTTTAGGCCTTTCCAACTCCAAATGGATTTCTTATTCTCCTTCCCAGATAAATCATCTCTATTCTTCGATTTCTGATGGGTTTTTCCTACAGACGTTGAACGATTACTAGCTCCTAACATCAAACTCCTCCGTCCACCTTTATTATCCGAACACAAAGCTTTATTTAGAGCTTCAATATCATCCAACAATTTTTCATTTCCACCAATTTTCGACATCGCAAAAACTACAAGAATAACGTAATCTTACAATTATACAAAAACCCAATTCACAGAATTGTAAAACTAAAACAATTCAACATTCAAAATTGCTTATTTGCTAAGATGAGCAGATTTACATTATGAAAAACAAATCCATAGGTTCTATCGCCATTGCATAGACAAATTTGAACATAAAAAATAAAAAAATAATAAAAAAACTGTTTAGTTTGACATAAAAAAATGAACTTTTTGTTATTTTGTTGACATGAAGAAGAATAGAGAGAGAGAGAGTTTGAATTTCTTACAAAGTTTGAATTAGCGATGTCTGAGGCGAGTGTTTCTCCTTTACTCATTATTTGTGTCTATTTTGGCGTTATCATCTTTATTTTAAATATATATTCAAACTACAGATTATGCCAAAAATGGTCCCTTATATTTGAATCTAGGTTTAAAATAGTGTTATATTGAACCATTTAAAGAAAATTTAATTTATCAAAAGTTCAAATTTTTAGACTTATATATTTTTATTGAACTATCTGTTAGATTTGACGAGAGTTATAAAAATAGAAGAGAGAATTCATGGAGACTCATTTTTTCCTTTAGAGGTATAGTTTTTGTTTTTTTTTTTTTTTGAAGTGCATTTTCTAGGTTAATTTTTATTATTTTCTTATCAGTATATTTTAAGATTTAATTAATCTTTTTTGTATTTATGATTAATTCTTTACTATTATTATGATTTTCATCGAACTTAACAACATAAATTGTTAATTTTTTACGGAGATTAAAAAGTTTTAATTTTCTTACAAATTTAAAAGACTAAAATTGTTCAAAATATTATCACACTAACTCCTCTAATTTCTTGTAAGTAGAATTGATACACGTTTTTTTTTTAAATTCGCGTTAGGTACATCACATTTTGTTATAAATCTCGTTCTTCTCAAGTGATTTCATAGTCTTCTCGTAAAATCACTTATTTACTTTTATTAACTAAGATAAAATTGGCTATGCATAGAATTGAGTCATCTCAGGACTTGATTCGCTTGTATTACAATCCAACTTAGCTAAAAAGCTTGATCAAATCTCGACTTGGTTCAGCTTATTTGCTTTGATCATGTAGTGATTATTTTAAAACCTAAATATCATCTATTGATCTTAAATAAGATAATAAAATGACAATCTAATCTATTTTTTCTTATTGTAAGTAAATGGTGGTCTTTGAACCAATTTATTCATCAAACAAGTCCAACAACAAATAAGTTATGAAATCGGACCAGGCGGAAAAACTAATTTGGAAGTAAGAAAGAAACAAGTATAAATTACATAAATACTATAGTGTAAAATCTAAATTACCTTTTATCCCTATTATTTTTATAATTACATAAATCCCATATTTTTTAGACATTTCAGATACATAATTAAGGATCCGAATACATTATTGTTGATACATTATGTATCAATCTTTTGCACTTATTAAGGAAAAAAAAGCTGTAAAATCAATTTAAAGTCTCATAGTATCTATTTGTTCCACTAATTAAGGGGAAAAACTGAAAATTAAATTAAGATTCCACAAATTACGTTATTCCATTCAAAATTATTATCAAGAATTCAAAATCCTGTATTGTAACAACCCAAAAAAATCAAAAAATTAGATTTCTTCTCCTTGTTCATCATTCTCTCTGTTTCATAAAAGAATATATCGAAATTTTGAAAAGCGGGATGAGTTATGAAGGATTGTATGGAATTGTTGTTGTACAAACGATTTCTTTTGTAAATCTTCATGTTCATCGAATATCTTTTCGATTTTGATTCAAGATTATCAAAAAATTTGAGATTCTAAATTCTTATCCAGTCATTGAAGATCCTTTCCATTTTGATTCAAAATTGATAATAATTTTGAATTTCAAAATTATTCTCCTAGTTCATTGAAGATTCTTTCAATTTTGATTAAAAATTATCAAAATTTTCGAGAAGATACACCATGAAGATCCTTTCAATATAAATTGATAAGTGTTGTATTTCTACTAGGTACACTTAATAAGAAAGTGTTGCCCATAAAATTTTAGGTTTGAGATCAATACATTATTATTTGGCAGTTGTTATGTTACACATACATTTAGTATAAATTCAAATTTATGTATCATAACTAAAAAATTAGTGCATGATATATATTATTATTTATGTATGTTCTTTTGTTTGAGATCATGACGATCCTTTCGATTAAATTGATAAATATTATATTTTTACTAGATACATTAAATAAGTGTCGCCCATAAGATTTTAAGTTTGAGATCGATAGATTATTGTTTGATAATTGTTATGTGTAAGATACATCTAGTATAAATTTGAATTTACGTATCATAACTAAAAAAAATAGTGTTTGATACATTATTATTTATGTCTGTTATTTCATTTGAGAAATACAACACTTTCAATTTTTTAAAAAATACATTATAGTAATTGTTTGAGATCATACATTATTGTTTGGTAATTGTTATGTATTTGATACATTTTAGTATAAATTTGAATTTATGTATCATAACTAAAATAAGCGCTGATACATTAATCGTTAAGTAAGATACATTACATTTTATACATGATACATTAATCTGATGCGTGAGATACATTAATCTAATGCGCTGATACATTAATCTAATGCGCAAAAATGAGGGATTTTGAAAATTTGTAAAACAATAGATTTAAAGCTCGAGCATGTGTCCTTCCTCGATTTCTTCTCTCACAAATGTATCACGAATATAATTTGATATTGTGTACGAAAACATATTCTTCTAAATTTGAATAACCGTAGAAGATACATAGCAACACTTGATACATGAACAAATGATATATTTGGTAGAGACTACTTCTTTTCATTTCATAATGTAGTTTCAACAGCAAAAGAGGATCTCCTAAAACTGATTTTTTTGCAGGAAACAATATGAATACATTATATCTTTTACATTTCCCTTATGCATATTGTGAAGGTGAAAATGGAGGAAAATCCGATAATTCTTAGAAAAAAATTATAAAGCGAAAACTTGAATTGTTTTGAAAATAATTGTGAAGAGATATTACTAAAAATAGAGAGAATTAAATCTGAAAATTAATAAATAAAGGAAGTAAAGATTGAGGGAGTGAAAATAGGAAGAGATAGAGTGAGTAAAAATAGAAAGAGGTTGAGGGAGTGAAATAAGGAGTAAAAATAGAAAGAAAAATGTGTATAACTTTATGTCTGGAACAATGGATTTGAAAGGAAAAAGAGGGATTTTTGAAATATTTTTAAATGATAAGGAATAATAGAAATTATGAAAAATAAAGATGTGTATATAGGTAATTTATCCAAGAAACAAATCAGAAGCAAAAAATAAAAAATGTTTGTTTTACTATATTACATCTAATAAGTTGTTTGATAATAAACACTCCACATCTCTAATTCAATCTAGGAACCCATTTGACTACGGAGTTTGTTTTACTTTATTTGAAAAATCATTTGATCATATGATATTTTTAAAACGAGTAAATACATTTAAAAAGGTAATTTTTAAAACGAGTAAATATATTAAAAAAAGGATAACTTTTACATATAGCAAACATAAATTTATATTTGTATATTATAGCAAAGTTTGTATAATTATGTTCCATAGTAAACATATATATATATATATATATATATATATATATATATATGTATATATATATATATATAAATTCGCTATTCATATACAGTTGAAGCGAATTGTATAAACTAGAAAGAGGAAGAGAGTTGATCAGAGAATTGTATAAAATAAATTGTATAATTATAAGTGTATAGAACGATTATATACAATTTGAATTTGTATAAAATGAGAAAGAGAGAAAGGCAAAAGAGACTTGGGTAGGGAATATACAATTGAATCGAATTGTATAAAACAAGAAAGAGAAACATTATATACAATTTGAATTTGCATAAAACGAGAAAGAGAGAAAGGCAAAAGAAACTAGGCAGACGAGTATTTTTATTGTATAATTATAAGTGTATAGGACGAAGATAAATATATTTGCAAATGTATATATAATTTTCTCTTGCTTTATACAAACAGAAACACAATTTATACAATTCGTTTTTGTTTGTATAAGCGATAGAGGTTAGAGTGGAGAGCCAGATCTGGGAGAGTGGAGAGAGGGGAACGGAAATATATGTATATATACAAATTTTTTCGGTTTATACAAATAGAAACAAATTTTATACACTTGTGTTTGTATAAAAGTGAGAGGAAGCGAGTGAGACATGGAGCTAGAGAGGAGAGTGGCAAGTGAGAGTTTGAGAGAGAGAGGTGACTGACAAATAGTTTGCTACGGGGCACAATTAAATCAAAGGATGGTTATATCATTTAATTTGATTTATTAGTTTTGTCTTATATACAATTTTCCCTTAAAGAAAACTCTGAACTTGTCTGCTAAATTTATTTTATTACCTCCGTCTCATTTTATTTGTCACATTTTGAATTTCAAAAGGCAAACTAGTCTATTTTTGACCATAAATTTTTCATAGATCTTTTAAACATTTTGAATTATCAATTATTGTGACTCATATTATCTTTTACGTAGTTTACAAATATGTAATTTCATTTCGAAAAAGTTAAAGATTTCATGCACAAATTTCTGGTCAAACTTAAATTGTTTGACTCTCAAAATATAAAAAGTGTCATATAAATCGAGACAAAGGAAATAGCATTTTAACTTTACAAAATAATTATTTATTCCCCTAATCTCATTCCAAGTGAATCAATATTCACCCAAAGAGCTGATGTGACAAATTAAAAAAAATAAAAATAAAAACAATAGTTATGCCCTTTTTTTTCTTTCTAACCAATAAGATTTCTTCTTCCTCAGACCTCAGCACTCCACCACCACCTTTATCCACCGACAACTCCACCCCTTTCTTCTTCCTCACACCTCATCATTGTCGTCGCCCTCAGCCACAACCTGCACCACTCATTTCTTCGACAAACCCTCCACTTTCTTCTCCTTTTTTGAAATCCTCCACTTTTTCTCTATTACCCATTCTTCAAATCCCCCACCCGCAACTCTCTTTCTCCTTTTCCGAACCTCCCACCACCGACTCCTGCCTCACCTCTTTCTTCTTCTTCTTCTTCATCGAGCCCTTGCTCGACACCTTCTTTCTTCTTCTTCTTCTTAACACCCCCACCCATTCTTTCATTTAAATTATTCTTGTTTATTCTTAAAATTGATGAACCAAAAAAAATGAGAAAGAAACAATATTTATTGTTGCTTCAAGATGTTACGTATCGAAAAAGTTGTTGATTATGATGAAAAAATTATAATTTTTTATCTCAAATTATTTATTTTAAATTTTTATTCTTTATTTATTTTAATTGTGTGTTTTGAAAATTGAATTTTTTCTATTCTTGGACATATAGAGTTTGGATTATTTTATTTTTGAGATATCTTTTATTTTTATAACGTTGAATTAATCCTCATTTGTTTTTATATTTTTCACCTTTCTAAAATTCTATAAATAAGAAGAAGAAAAAACAAACTCAAAATTTAAAAAATTTAGTTTGTCACTAATGTGGCAATCAAGTGGGCTGATGCGTCATGGACATGACGCGTATATAATACATTTGTCATTGTGAGACTGATATTGTATTAGTATTGAAAAAATCACTTCAAAGATATTAACGAGAGTATTTAAACGTCCGTAAAGTTTAAGCACTAAAGTAAATTATGCTGCCAAATTTTAAGAAACTGTTTTATGTGTTTTCTTTTTCAAAATTCACTTCTTCTTTTTTCATTTTACCATTTTTTTCCTTTTATAATCTTATCCTAATATTTTTTTAAAAAAAAAGTGATTTCATTTAAATTATATTTCATTTTTAAAGGAAAAGTACATTGAAACAATTAAATATTTTTTGTAAAAATTACGAACACATTCCATGTTCAACTTCAAATTTAAAAATTTCAAATAAAATGAAAAATAATTGTAATAGTATATAGTAACTTATAGAGAAAAGACATAATATGACATCTGAAGTTGTCTTGAATTTTTAAAAACACACTTTAACCATGAAGGTGTCCTATTACCCGACATACCTTTGTAAATAAACCATTTTCTCCCTATGTTTGTTCTCACGGAGATGAAGCACGTGAATAATATTTTTCTTCCAAAAACGAATTAAAAAACACCACATGTTAGTTCTTTCTCTGTTATTTAATAATTTCTTTTTTTAAATACATCATCTTCCCCAAACTCTTTTTTAAAAAATCTTCATCTCTTTTGAACAAATCAGCCCAAAAGAATAAGAATTTTCTCATTTCTTGTTTATTCTTCCTCTTTAAAAATAACATTAGTTGGATTAATCTCTCCCCTTTATGATAATATTTTCTAGTTGAAGCATCTTTCTCTTTTTATTCTTTATGTTGCTCAACACTCCTCTTTGTATTTTCTGCAAGCTAGGTGCACCAGCAAACAACAATTTGAGTTAGTGAGTTAGCTCACTAAAAGTTGGTGATTTTGATGATATATGAGTGACAGTAAGCTCTTAAGGAGATGCAAATGCATCTCTTACTATTTTTTTTTTTTAATTTTGTACCAAAATGTTATAAATAAAACAAGTTTCTCCTAACATACCCAATAGTAAAAGCACATTCAAAATGGACCAGGAATCATAATCGAGAGAATTCCGGCGATGGAACTTTTTCGACAAAATTGCTAGGCAACCAGCAATGCTAATATGAGCACTGGAATGAACAAACACAACTAACAAGTAGAATTCGTAAATTAGGGTTAAGAATAAACAAATTAGGCAAGTCTTAGGCGAAGAAATCCAAATGCAATTTTAGATAATTTCAAAGCCATCAGGTTTATTGTGACCAATGGAAGTATGAATCAAGTTCATATTATTGAAGTTAAAAACTCAATTCGGGTCGGGTTAAATTATCATCTTATTAATATTTAAATTAAAATACTTAATTAAAAGAGAGTGTGCTTCAAACACATACTCAAAATCTGGGATTGATGAGAACAGGGCAAAATGGTATATTTACAAAGATATTTAAAAGTTTTGTGGGGTAATAGAACACTTGCTTAGTTAAAGTGTCTTTTTGAAAATTCGAGACAATTTCAAGTGCACTTTATGTCTTTTCTCTAACTTATATATGAGATTTATCTCATGACACTCTATGACAATCTATTTTGTTGTAAAAAATAGAGTCAAATACAATTCAAACCTCAAAATATCAAATAAAATAGAAAAAAATATTTAATTTTTCATGGTCAAACGCTAATAAATGTCATCTTATTAAAATTATTATATTAAAATTTTCAATTTTATTATGAAATTCAATATCAAATATCCACTTCTAACTTTAGAGATCTTCCGAGTAGGGAAAATTTTTATGAATAGGTGTAACATCTCGTAAATCGAAATAGCTAGGATTAAACAAAGAAACAAAGATAGTTATTTTTGGAAAGACTAGGAAAAATCTGGAAAATTTTCCAAAAGACAAGAGTGAGTTTTTGGTCATTTTCAAACGATCATAACCTCTGGATCAGGATGAGTTAGGGTCAGTTCTTTATATGGTTGAATATTCCTTGAAAAGATCTTTCCAACGGTGCCGAGTTTGTGCATTTTCGATATTATATTAGGGAGATATGCCTATCGAAAGTTGGGTTGTTGGACTGAAAAAAGTTCAATCCGAACTTTAGTAAGGGTGAAGTAGTATTTTCACCCTACTATTTCCTAATTTGTTTTAAGGGTTTATTAGGGGTAAAATTAAACCTTAAGTCAGTTTTTTAAAAATTGAATACGCTTAGGGCTTGAAAGAAAAGAGAAGAGAAGAAGGAGAAAGGAGAAAGACCAAGATTTCGAGAAAGTAGAAAGACCAAGATTTTGCCAAGAACGCAAAGATCATTGAGTGAACTTTGTCGGGGTGATCCCTTTAAGGTATGTGAGATATTTCTGTGTTGGGTTCTTCCACCGGCAAAATAATATGTTTAATTCAGTGCAATTAGAGTAAAATGAATGATGAACATTGAAATTCTTGATGAAAAACCGTTGAATTCTTGTTGGTTGAGTTGTAGTAGATTGTTTGATTCATGTTTCCGAGCTGTTTTAGGAGTCTAAACTATTAGGTATCGAGAATTAAGTGATCCTAAGTGTTCAGAGTGAGATCCATGGAAGTTTAGAAGGTTTAGAATTGAAAATCGGAGAAGAAAAGTCAAAAATCTCGTCTGACAAGCCCTGGGGCGCCACGCCTGCCAAAGCCCCTCAGAGAAGGCTCTATCTGAAAGATCCTCGGCCGCCGTGCCATCCAGAGCCTCTCAGGACAGTCTCTTTCCGTCAAGCTTTGACGCCCCACGCCTCTTAGAGCGTCAAGGTCACCTGGAGATCTCATTCCCCCCCAATCTTTTCGTACTAGTTCCTAAGTGATATACCTATAATTCCTAGATGATTCCGACACTCCAATGCATATCTAAACATCATGAAATCTTCTATAAACATGATATCATGGTCCTTGAATCCATAATCCAATTCAAGGAAAGTTAAGATCAAAATCAAAGAAGTTAAGAGTCAAGTTTACAAGTTAAGGATCAAGACAAAGTGAGTTCTTAGAGTTTTCAAGAGTCTTAAACAAACATTTTTACTTTGTTTTAAGGCTCAAGCTATAAGTTGAGCAATGAGAAATGAGTAATGAGTTGAGTCTAAGTCTCAAAAGCTATAAGAGAACTAGTATTCCCTAAGAGTTAAGTTTCAAGTAAGGCAAAGAGTGAGTTCATTTCTCAAAAGCTATAAGGGAACTAAGTAGTCCCTAAAAGTATAATGTTTTCACATTTTGATAAAGAAAGGAAGCTAGACTTCCACCTGGCCTTTGGCTAGTTTTAAAAATGGGAACTATGATTTCTAAGAGAGATTTTAAAGCTAAGTTTGAACAATTACCTTAAGCCGGAGAAGAAGTTGTTTTAAAAACATATGAGCTAAGTATTTTGGGAGTAGTATTGAGCACCGATATGGGGACACGAGATCATATCAACTCAAGTCTCCATAAACCATGTAGCCAACGTGGACAGATAAAGGATCATACTTTTTAGATGATTCCTTAATACTTTTTAGCATAGACTAGTGGACCCACTTAATAGTACAGGTTCTATACTGACGACAAGGTATAGAGCGGTCCTTTTTCCACGTGAGGTAAGACGTTGTACCATCGCTTAGGATCATAGTGATGGTTGTCGGTTAGAGAATCTCCCATATAAACTATATTACTTTCATATGTAAGTAAAGTTGAGTTTACTATTGCCTTTCCTTTAATGAACTAAGTGTTTACACTGTTTTACAAGCTTTATATATATATGGCATGCGTCTTTACTGCTTTATATTGAGTTATGACTTCTTGAGTTGAGCAGAGACAAGATAAGTTCATTCTTAATCCTTTCAAGTTTGCTAGTTGTTATTTAGCATTCCAACTCGCATAATGGTACATTCAATGTACTGATGTCAATTGACCTCTATCGTCTTATGATGCAGACGCAGGTAACCAGGATCAACATCCACTGCCTCGTTGATCCAGCTTGAGCATTCAGAGTTAATGGTGAGCCACCTTGCAATCTGGAGGATTCTTTAATTGCTTTTCTTATTTCCTTTATAGAATGTCGTGGGTTTGTCCCAACATTCGTCGTAGTATTAGTGGAGGCTTCATAGACAAATAGATAGTCAGTTTTGAGTCTCTCTTTATTTACAGATATATATTGTGTTGAGACTTAGGTGTCATTTTAGCCAAGACTATTATTTAAAGTATTTCTCATGATAATGTTTTCAACTTTATAGTTGAGTTAAGTTAAGTCTTCCGATGAATTAAGTAAGCCGGGCCAAGAGTTCGCTCAATGTCAACAATGGTCGTTGAGTGCCGATCACGTCTAGGGTATAGGCTCCGAACGTGACAATAGGTTTATTGAAATATGATAAAAGAAAAAAGTTCTTTTGATAAAAAAATTTGGTTAGAATTCTGTCAAAATGGTAAAATAACATATTTTACACTATGTTATATTTTACCTTTTTGAATAGTTTTACATTTTCAACTTTAATTCCCTTTTAATTAAAATTGTAAAAAAATCAATTTAATTTTAAAATAAAAAAGATATTATAGACTTTTTAAGTTTTTGGCTAAATTTTTCTGGCTACTTAGCATTGCCCTATGATAAACTGGTGAGTAATATATCTAAGGACAAAAATTAATAGCTATTGTTTTTACTATCCTTTTGATTATTTGTAAACAATTCTTTTAAAAATATAAAATAGTTAAAGAATCTCATTAAAAAAAGAATGACTATGAAAAAAAGTTCCATTAATTGACTTGGTGAATTTTGAAAATTTATACTTAGAATGAACTATAAAAAAAGTTTCAATAATTTAGTGAGGGATCATCTGATAAGGTGTATAAGCATAATGCTAAATAAAATATATTAATAATACTTGTATTAGTAATGCTCGTATGATTTTTTATGAATTGCTTAATTTCGTGTATTAAAAATAACAATATTGCATAATATTTTTTTTAAAAAAATAATTACTTAAAAAGATATCTGTCAGTATGATGAAAAAGAGATAATTCTTTTTTTTACGTATGCATTAAATTCCATAACATTACTAACACCATATATTGACATGTATTAGTAATACACTCCTCGTTCTTCAATACACAATAAAGTGTAAAAATTTGAAAAATATATCAAATAAAATATTACTATATACAAAATTAATATAAATTTCCATTAAAAAGATTGATAATTAAATAGTAAATAATAAATATAGTACTTATTGTTATTTTTATAATAACGATAGTGTACTTGTCACTTCCCATTAAAGAGTGTGAATTAAATAGTGTGTAGCAAATTGCAAGCTTTGGAGCAACAAAATCAGAAGGCTATCTATTGTTGTCAGTCAGGTGCAGGCCACTACTCCATGTATTCAATTTTGCTATTAGTTAGATAAAGAGATTTGTCCTTGGAAAATGAAAACTTCAAATTCTAGATTTTTCCAAGGTTCTCTTCTTTTTCCTCTTTTGCTTCATTGCAAAGTTTGTTTGGGTAACCCCACTCTATTTCTTCCTCCATTCTCTATACATTTATGGAATCTTTGCTTACCCACATTACTATATATGGATAGAGTGTGTATGGAAGTACACATTAAAATATTCAAAAACAAAATTTTCTTTGATCATTATATACCATTCCTTTTCTTGTTAATTATCATTAAATAATTTTTATATTATAGCTCCATGTAACTACCACGATAAAGTAAATTAAATAATAGTAATATATTCTATATAATTTTAGAGATAATGTATAAGTACCCCCTTAACTTATGTCCGAAATGTTAGAGACACATTTATACTATATTAAGTCTTGTTATCCCTAAATTTATTTCACGGAAAAAGCCTAAAATACCTTCGAAGTATTGAAAATGGTACACAATTACCTTCCATCCACCTATTGGCCCCCAAATACCCTTCACATCCACCTTTGGGTCCAAATTTACCCCTTCATTAACGGACCAAAATTAAAAATAATTAAATAATAATTTTTAATTACGTGACACTCAACCATTGATTGTAATTTAATTATTTAAAATAATTTTAAACCCACCCATTTTAACTAAACCCGCCCCACTTGACCCAATTTTTTTTAAAAACCATTTAATTAAAATACCTAAAACTTTATTCCTCCAATCTTCATAACTTCCATAGACTCCATTGTTGTCTTCTCTTTCTTCAAGAAGAAGAAAAATGTCAACTTCTTCTTCGATTTCTTCAGTTAAGTGTGTAGGAAATGTGATTGCTAGGCCTGGTTGCTGGTCATTTTTAAAGGGTGGATTTGTGCTTGATTTGCCTTCCTCATATGGTCTACTTTATCTCCAGGTATGTCTTATTAAGACGATAGCTTCAGGTATTGAGTTATTTTTTCTGCAATTGTTTGAGTAATTATAACAAATTTTGGAGCAGAGATCAGATGGAGAAAAGTTAAATATCTCGATTTCAAGTGTTTCGTTACAGCCATTTACTTATCAACTATGGAAGAAAAACCAACAAGACGCTATCGATAAAGTAAACTCCTGAAACTCTATGACTTTTAGCATCTTCAGTTTTATGGTAACATTGCATTTTTTCAGGTGTGGACCGTCTGTTTTCAATCAATCACATTTCCTACACACTTAACTGAAGAAATCGAAGAAGAAGTTGACATTTTCTTCACGAAGAAGAAGAAGACAACAATGGAGTATGGAAGTTATAAAGAATGGAGGAATAAATTTTTAGGTATTTTAATTAAATGGTTTTTTAAAAAAAATTGGGTCAAGTGGGGCGGATTTAGTTAAAATGGGTGGGTAATGGGTGGATTTAAAATTATTTTAAATAATTAAATTACAACCAATGGTTGAGTGTCACGTAATTAAAAATTATTATTTAATTATTTTTAATTTTTGTCCGTTAATAAAGGGGTAAATTTGGACCCAAAGGTGGATGTGAAGGGTATTTGGGGGCCAATAGGTGGATGGGGGTAATTGTGTACCATTTTCAATACTTCGAGGGTATTTAGGCCCTTTTCCGTTTATTTTATTAATATTTTTCTACCCTTTTTCGACCTACGTGGCACTATCTTGTGGGCCCAACGCTGGTTGACTTTTTTTTCAAGCTAGTTCTACGTAGGCCGAAAAGGGATAGAAAATTACTTATCAAATAAGTTCAGCGAGGTATAGTATAAGTGTGTCTCTGAAATTTCGGACATAGGTTGAGGGGTACTTTTGCATTATCCCTATAATTTTATAATCGATGTTTGGAGAGGATAAAACATACACATATCTTATTTTTATCTTTGAAGTAGAGAGTTTATTTATGATATAAAATTTAGGAGAAATTTATATATATAAAAAGAACTTTAACTCAATTGGGTTGATGAAAAAATCAAAGTTATTTATAAAAAAAAATATGACTCTGTATTTGGATTTTTGATAATGATGGGTGGTGATATTTGTTGGTGAATGACAAAAGAAGAACAAGAATCGAAGGTGATATTGTGATGGTGAAGAATAAAGAATCGATAGTGAAGGTGGTCAGACATGATTTCGATGAGTTGAGAAATGAAGTAGGTGAGACTTGGTGATGAAGAAAATATAATTACTCCATGAGCGACTCCGCACATGAAAATTAGTGGTGTGTTGACCATGGCACGAGTGGATTGTTCATTGATCGTGATATGTATATATTGTGTGGCTTCTTTGATTGCTTTGTGATAGCTTCGCATAGTCAAATCATGTCCTACTACAATCATGTCCTACTACGTTATGCGTAAATCTTGCCTTAGTTCTTGTGTATCTTTCTCCTTTCATGACTAAGTTTCTCCAATTCAAGACATTTACATAGTCATGCGGCCCACCGCATATGAAGCGATCATTTTCCTTTGTTGTGAGTCTTCTGTTCAACATCACTTTGCTTTCTAAACTTCTTGCTATCGAACTTATAGGTACTATTGTTCTTTGAATGTGGCTAATGCTCCTTGCTTTTGCCATGACATCCCCAACCTTAGTAATGACTATCTTAGCCTTAGTCATGACTACCTCTCATCTTCTCTCATCTGCCTATATCATGCCTAATGTCTATCAAAGCTTCAACCTGTTGATGACTTTATCAATAGTCTTAACCAGTTAGCTTTTCAACTTCCTCTTATCCAACGCATCCAGAAGTGGAACAACACATCTTCATACTTGAATTTGAGAATCTGAAGCATAAGGGTAGTCCATTCCTTCACCTATGCTCGTATGTTGTCGGTCCACTTCAACTTCTTTAATTTGCCTTCACTTCATAGATGAAATTGTTGGTAATGAAGACTTTCCTAAACTTGATTCGAAATTTCTCCAATGTGTTGATAGTGTAATGCCCCTTTTCGATTTTCTGATTTCCTTCACTTCTACCATAACATCACCATGTCTGAAGGTACACTACGACAATGTTGATTTTGTTCTCATGGCTTCTTACTTTGTTACACTTGAATTAATTATTCATGTTAAATGAATCTTCTACCTCTTGCGCGTCATAAGTGCTTTTGAACATTGACTGTTTTTTACTCTATATTTCGGTTGGATGTCGCAAACCTTCCAACTTCAGTTTCTCTCTTGATCACTACATCTTAGCTTTCATGGTTTCAATTGTGCGTAATGAATCCATAAGGCGATATTCCAAAGGCAGCGATGGTCTTTTTCATCTCCAATTCTACATACTTGCACCCCTATAACTCTTTTGGAATTTTTTCATTTTTCTCAAGGGTGAATCCTCAAGAATCTTGAACTCGTCATCAATCTCGTTCAAGCGTCTGCCTAGAATCTTCACAAATTGCATTCCCATGTGAACCTTTGCAAAACACTCCGTTTCAAGCATTACGTTTATGGGCTGCTCCCCATGTTCATCATCACTTGCCTCAATTGCAGAAGGTGATGGGAACGTTAGCACTTCGCATGGTGTGGGATCCTAAAATAATTCCTCATTCTTCATCCCTTTTTGGTTCTTCATTTCACCATCCTTCCTAACATTGGTGGTGCTAACAACATTAATGTCTCTCTTCTTTGCCATTACCCTAGTATCAACCTTTGCCTGATACTACTTTATCATTGACTTAGACTTCTATTGATAATTTGGTCACGAATCATTCACAATGCTCAAGTAAGCCTTTTAATATTAGAACAACGAAAGACGCAATATAATTTCTTAAAAAGATTTTCTGTGTTGCTCAAAGACTTGAAATATGTGCTAGAATCTTGTTTGATTGTATTACAAATGAGTGTCCCTCTATTTATACTATACGTCTATGACACGATAAATATATATAATTGCTATACAAATCCCTATATATTTAAAATAAGCCCTCATTCTAAAATTTTCAACATAACTTGAAAATTACAAGAACCTTCCATACAAATTCATGAAATTCTCCATATATTTTTAACTATACCACTTAAGGACTATTCTTTTTACAATGCAAGCCTTCCATGTCACTAATTTGTGTCACGTGACACCGAAGTGATATGATGATGTGACGTGTCATGACATTAGGTTTAGATTAATTAATGGGTCGAATTCACTATTCCATATTCACATGAATGCCTCTATTTTGGAGTGATTTTTAATTTTTTTTAGTTCAACACTTTATGTAATTAAGAAAATGACTTAAATACCTGAGATGCAAATTATACTTTAAAAGAAATAAATTCAGTTTCAAAGCATTATGCCTTAAAAGAAGTTTATAATCCACAAGTAATGGCTACAGGACAAAGAAAATTTGCAATGCAAAACTAACAAGACACATGCTAATTATGTCTTATAAGGCATAAGTTTAATTTCAAAATCCACGAAATTAAAGAGTCCTCTTAATTTTTGTTTCGTAAAATTAGGTCATAATTAAAACATTGACTCTCAATTTTCTTATTAAATGTGAAACATAATAAAAAAAAATTTAAAAATCATAAATTTAAAATACAAAATTGAAGATCACCCCCAAAATAAAAATATACCTTTGCAAAAACTTGTAGTTAGAATTGTTGTGAGTTATGAATGTATTAGGCCAAAAGATATTATTCTAATTGCAAAAAAAAAAAAAAAAAAAAAAAAAATTGCAAAATTGAGGGAATAGTTGGCTTAGCTTTGTTCATTGCTTAGAGTTTAAGTAAATAATATTTATAGATTTAAAGATAATGCATCTCACTTTTTAATTTAAAAAAAATGCATTTCACTTGTCATTTTCAAATGCATATGCAAGCAAAGCTTTATTCAAATAAAATATTCGAATAAATTAATAAGATTCTTTTGTATAGGAAACAGAGTTATCTACAATGTCATTTTGTTATGTGTAATGGGACCATTGATTGCCTGTGTAAAATTGACTTGTGGCCTTTTTTAGGTTAGAGACAAGCTCAATGACCACCAATTCTCCAAGGGGCAATTTGTTTTTGTTTTTTCAAATATCTCACATACTAACTTAATTAAGTACTAATTTTAAAATATAAAAATAATTTTAAGCTTTATAGAACAAACTGATGCTAAATTCCAAATTTAACCATCAATCATGTTTGTGGCGGAATGATAAATACTTTTTCTGATACTTTATAACTATTCATTTAATTTTTAAATTCAAAATTTTCAACGAAAAATAAAAACATAATTACAACTCCATTTAACTATTACCGATAAAAAAGAAACAATTGTTGCAATTAATATTTTATTAAAATAAATAAGCATAAGAAAAGACGTTTTATCAATGAGATAAAGAAAGCGCAAAATTAAGTATTTTTGAGCTAGTTGCACTCTAAACAACATTTAAATTCTAGAAAATTTATGGTACACATTTAAAAATAATAATACTAAAAAAATTCACCAGCTTGATTAACTATTTGTTGTTATAGTTTTCTTCCTTAGCTTTTTTTCTTTTTCTTAAATAAGTGAATAAATCGGAGAATAATAAGAGAGAAAAAGAATTGGTGGGATTGGAAATGGAAACTTGTGAATAAAGTCTTAAACTTAAAATTGCATCTTTAAAATACATTTTCTTTTGTCAATTTTTTTTTAAAAGTTAAATAATTTTCATGCTTCTATTAGTTATTGTCAAATAATTGATGAATTCTACAAAAAATATGTGGAGTTCATATGACTAACAACAAAAGTTTTTTTTTTATAATTTCATTACCTCCTATAAAAAGTTTTTGACAAAAAAAAATAATTAAAAATCTTGAAAATCAATATATGATTGAACCAAAAAATGGTAAGAATGTGTGAGGATATATTATCTGTTATTTTCTCACTTGCACACGAAAAGAAGTTGGAAATTGATTAACTTCACATTTTCAAAATCAAATTATAGTAAGATCAATAACTTTTTGCAACAATGTGATATTAAGGTGATCATAATTCTGATTATGTCTCGTATTCAAGTTTCATTTTCCATTTTCTGAAATCTCTAGCGAACACTGCTTTTAGCATATTTAATTGAGAAAAAAATATTTCAATTGATAAATGTCAAATAAACGAAATTTTTTTGTGAAATTAATTTTTTTTCATAATACTAAACTCTATCACCGAAAAAATTCATGACAATTTTTTTGACGCATCTTGAATAATGAAAACGAATGGGTGATTAGATTTTTGTAGGATCTGTTAGTTTTCTGAAAAATTCTAATAGAAGAATGAAAAATATCAACGTTTAAATACTTGAAAGAAGTTTTAGATAATTTAAGAATGTATTATAAGTTTGAAGTATAATTTAAAGATAATTTTAGAGATAAGTGTCAAAAACATATCTAAATTATTCACTTTTTTTGAGTTTCATATATAAACTATTGAGAATGTGAGTTTCATACCTAAACTATCACTTTTTAATTTAAGAAACACACCTCAATTGTGTGTGTAATATGACTCTCTCTTTATTTGATAAAACATTGATACATGACATTCCACATAGATAAAATATTTTACCTAGATATAATTAAATAATAAAATATTAATATTAATTAAAAATTAAAAATTAAAGTTTTACTATCCATATAAAAAATTAAATTATTTTTCTTACCCACTCCACTACCTTCTCCACGTACCCCCCACCCCGCTACAATGCCCATCCTTTTTTTTTTTTAAAAAAAGTCATTTATAAAATATTTTTAAAATTTCATACATCATCCTCCCCTCCCCCTCCAAAAGAAAACCACCCATTCATCCCCCACTATAGAAATTGATATTATTTTATTAAAAAAATAAAAATCTATCTCATCTTATTTAATTCTCCGCTCTTAATTTATTTTTTTTACGTTTTTCTTATTTAATGTTAGATATGCACGTACATATATTTTTAGAAAAAAAATTTCACTAGTGGACCGAATATAATATAAATAATTTAAATTTTTTTAAAAATCTTGTGGCGGCTAGTAAAAATATTTTCGATATATATATTTAGACACTGAAAAAAATTTGAAAGCAAAGGGTTAAGTGAAATGAGTAGAATTATCTTTTTACGAAAATAAAATAATATATAAATTAGTATTTGAGGAGGTGGAGGAGATGAAGTAAAAAAACGAAATACTTTTATAAATGAAACTTAAAAAAATGGTGGTGGTGGGGGTTTGGGATTTGGGGTGGGGGGGGGGAGGAAGTGATGACATTGGGTAAGAAAAATATTTTACATCTTTTTTATAATAGTTTTTTAATTTCTAATTTTAAATAATACTAATAATTTATTTATTTTTTGTGTCAAGATTAAATGTTTTGTCTATGTGGAGTGAGATGTGGAAATTATTTAAAATAAAAGAGAGAGTGTATTACACATACCATGATGAGAGTTGTATAAAAGAGAGAGGTTATTTCTCAAACTAAAAAATAATAGTTTACGTATGAAATTCAAACTTTCAATAATTTAGGTATGAAATTAAAAAAAATGGCATAATTTAGATGTGTTTTTGACACTTATCTCATGATTAAACCAAAAACTCAAGATAAAAAGTGAAAATTCTTTCAACTTAATTATGTTAAAGTGATAAAAGAATATTCATGAAACATTCTTGATTTAGTGTAAAATCATGCATATAAAGTATTTGCTACATATAAATACACTTGTTTAAAATAAATTGTATGAAAAGGAATTGCGTAATTACCGTATGATTTGGTCTTTTCTTCAACTTTGCTGCTCATAGATCATCAATTCAATTCAACTGTTGAAGTCTAATTGATTCAAATTTTATTATTTATTGATTTATAGACATTTTAAATAGTTATAAAATTAATAACATATTAATTATTAATTATTAAATTGTTAGATATACTAAATCATTATAAAACTATTAAGATATTGATTGACAAGATAAAATTGCTCGAGTAGTAAATACTCTTCGCTTTCTACACAAAAAATTGTGAATTTCAGAAAGCAATGAAATGTACTAATGATGTTTTTTTCTTTTTTCGATTCCATTTTGGTAAAAAAAAAACAATTTGGATTTTCCATCCGATGTTCTGACCTCACTTGGAGCCTCGATAAAATTAGGATCGCACTACAAGATTCATTTGGGGTTGGCCTATAGTGAAGCCTCTACTAGATTTATATGCCACAATATAGAGTTTATTTCGAAGTGACGCTCCCTAAAAGATTTTCACTATATCTAAAATTTATATTCGAGACGTGTTGGTCGGTCAAAATCTTATTCACAAACTTGACGTGTGTAGTTGGGAAAAGACACAAGTTGAGGGTTGAAATAAAAATGAAGAAAGACATAAACGCCTGGAATTGTGTGCTCTGCAAAAACAAATGAAGGTTGGCAATGGCAGATTTATTTTATCTAACAACAAACATAAATGATCAATCATCAACTCTCTCTGTCAACATAAATTAACCATTCCTCAATTCGAGATTTTTTAATCCAGTATTTAATCGCAAAAATACCCATTTTCATCACACAAACATGTCAAGTAACGAAGAATCCATGGAAGATATCAATGGCCATTCATTCGGCAAGGTCAAACAGCGTTTCAAAGATCGATCTCAGGTACATATTTATTTCAATTTCTGTTTTTCTTCTTCTTTTCAATGATGCACTCTACGCGTTTGAACAATTTCTTCAATGATATCATCATCTTCTTCTTTATTTGTGTAGAAAACCAAAGAGAAGACGAAACAGATCTTGACAAAACAAGCTGCACAGATCGCTAAACGGGCTGAGGAGCACGAACGATTCATCAACAAGGCATGCATATTACTTCTTTCTGAGTTGATACAATAAATCAAATCTTTCTGTTTGAAGTTGTATCAATTGGACTTGTGATGTTTGTAGGTGACTCATCTGATGGGTGTTCTTGGGTTTGGGGCATTTTGCTTTATTTTGGGTGCAAGTAAGTGGAACTTCTTATACTCTAATTAAACCTATATGGAATTGATTCTTCCTAAATTTTAATTTCTTTTTTGACTCAGGGCCTAAGGATATTCGATATGTTTACTGTTTGTTCTATGTCATATTTGTTCCTCTGAGATGGATCTACTATAGATACAAGAAATGGCATTACTATCTTTTGGTAAGCTCAACTTTTTCGCCCCTACAGTTTTTGTTTTTCAACTTGTAGTTTATGTGAAGCAAAACAATGTAGTTAGTTGAACCTCTATGCAAAGGATATCATCTAGTTATATTTGTATTCCAAAATTTTGAGTTGTTGGCTGTCGTAAGTTCACACTCCATGAATCTATTTGTTTGTTCATTTATTTTAGTTTTACTAAACAATGCAAAATTAACATCTTAAATGAAAGAGTACGATGATTCGTAGTAGAAAGCGGATAAGAATGAGCACTGATGTACCATCATATTTATTTGGTGCTTTCGGCATTTTGACTTTGTCTAAATAACATCCATGAAACGTTTATGTTATTAATCCCAAATTTCAGGTCCTACTAGGATTTCAATCTTTAAAGCATGGGGATATAGTTTATGTTCCTTCCATGTCTAGCTATTCCTGATAGGTGGGGAAATCGTTCAAATTTGGGCTTCTTGTTTTGCAGGACTTCTGCTATTATGCAAATACAATTTTCATAGTTACACTTCTGTTTTTTCCTACTAAGGAGAAGCTATTCATGGTTTGTTTTTCATTCGCTGAGGTAAGTATCTTATATTTTAAAGGTCCTTAATGCTAACTTTAGATTTATCTACTCTTAAGTTTGTATTCTCTTTCATTTAACTGCAGGGACCTCTAGCATGGGCATTGATTGTTTGGCGGTGTAGTTTAGTGTTTAGTTCAGTTGATAAAATTGTCAGTGTCTTCATACATCTTTTACCTGGTAAGTAGTGCATTCTTTTGTTTTCCTATTGCGGCCGATATCAACTTATTCACTCCCACCAATGAAACTACTGCATCACTCTAAATATAAGAGGGTGTCTTGTTTTGGATATACTCATGCATATGTATAGTTGAATCCCTGTTATTTCTCCATATTTGGTTGTGGTTTCATTCTAAGGATCTGGTTTTTGAGTTCAGTGCTGCTTTAAAACCTCTAGTAGATTACATGTTGGGTTGTCCATTTGGATTATCATTTCTCTGCTCTTTGATTACATAGCTTGGTGTTTCATTATCAAAGTATTTGTCTCAATGTGTAATTGCTACAAAGGTTTAGTTGTGTAAAGTTATTTTTAGAAGGAAAAGAAAAAGGAGATGAAATGAGGTTTATTGATATTCCTCTTTTGAGAGCTTGTCTGGTTGCCTCGTGTTTCCCACTTTTATTTGTAATTTCTATTATGATCATGCCTTCGTAAATAATATTTGATTTGATCAATTTAGCTTTGTACAGTATAGGTCAACAGTAGGTCGATTGTAATAAGGGTACCCTTCCAATTTTCTATTGATGCCTGATAGATACCATATGCTTCGTGGGTGTTCAATTCCTCTGAAAGCTAATTCTTCAAAGTCTGTCAGAGTTGATTAGTTGTAAATTGTACTTATCTGGTTGTTCAACTTCTGCTCCAGAAAATCGTGTAAAATACCCAGTGACTAATCACCTTTTAGTGCTGCATTCTGTGAAACATGTTTCGAAGTTTGTCAGTGATCTTAGTTGTAATTATCTGGCTGGTCAGCCTCTGCTGCAGCATATCATGTAAAACACTCAATCAACTATTTTATGAAAAGTAAAAATGTAAGACACTCAATAAGTTATCAAACATTTAGTGCTGCACTGTGTTAATAACTAGAAGTAGTAAGCTTTCTGTTCAGAGATCATAAGATGTTTATGTGACCATTGTATTACGAATGATATATCCTTTGGAATTGTAGTTCTACTTTTTTCAAATGAACTAGAAAGTTTGCCTGTTTTCTCTCCATATTAATTTAACAGAACTCTTGGCTAGTAAATTAATTACCTCCAACCATTCTGATCTGCAGGGTTGGTTTTCTTCACAATTCGCTGGTGGGATCCTGAGTTTTTTGGAGCTATGCATCCTGAAGGAACTCCAGAACGAGCATCATGGCCTTATGTAGAAAGCCAGTCCTACCTTTGGACTTGGCTATTTTGGGTACCGTTAGCTGCATACTTTCTCTGGCAGGTTCTCTATTACCTTATAGTAGATGTCCTACGTCGACAGAGGTTTCTGCGAGACCCTGAAGTCATGACATCTTACAGGTAGTCATAGTGTTCTAATTTTTGCTGCCTATGATAAAGTCTTATTTTGGTTCATGTACTTTTCTTTCTCCATCTGTCCTTGTGCTAGTTTGTGAACGTTAGCGTGGGTCATTATGTTTATTTTATTCCTGGCTGTTAATATTCATTATTTGGTAGGGAGCTCTCCAAAAAGGCAAAGAAAGCAAACAACGTATGGTGGCGTGTTAGTGGTTTGCTTGGGGACCAGAATCGCTTGCTTATGTATATTCTGCTGCAGGCCATATTTACTGTAGCAACTACAGCGCTCACAGTGCCCATATTTCTGTCATATAAGTTGCATGTTGTATTCCAAATCTTCAAAGTTTCAGCATCTATATGGAATGGTGGAAACTTTATGCTTGATGTGATGCCCAGACAAGTGATTCTCAAGGAGGAAAAGAAAAAGTCAAAGATGTCAACTGTCCCCGACCAGAACGATGAGATTTCTTTACACGAGACCAACGACACTTCTGAAACAGTTCATTCAGAATAATGGAAGTGTTCATCATCTGATTTAGCTGTTGTTAACTTTTCTATCTGCTTTACACATGAATGAAAGGTTTAAGTTGTGTGACTCACAAAGTTGTAGATTTGGTGAAAGGGAAAATGAACTATCTTCATTCTATTGTGAATTTGTAAGTGAGATCAATCTAGGTGCTCCAGCCAATAGATATCGCTATGCGTAGTTTTGCTTTTTGTCCTGGTGAATTGCTGGAATTATTATATTATTAATACAAGCTTAATGATTAGGTATATGTGTTAAATAAAAATATGTTTGTGTCGTAGATTGTAGCTAGCGTGTGATTGAAGTAGTTCAATAAATAAACGATAATAACTAATCCATTGGAGTCGAGTGAAATCGAATGAATGCATAGTTGGATATGTAGTTGGTTCAGGTCTGAGGCTTACAAGAGTAATTCGGGTCATTGGTTGAACTTTTGGACTGTTCTGATCACGGTTAAACAATTAGTCAAAGATGAACCCAGATCGACGATTTGATGATTCCAAAAGGTTAGGAATGTGATTTTGAGTCAATCCGCATTTTAAGTTATTTTCACATGATTTTGAATGAATTTCGAGGGTCCATTTGGAAAATTTGAAAGATTAGACATTATTGGCATAGTTGTGTATTGGTGCAGGTTGATTTCTTCTTTGCGTTCCCCATGATCCTATCATGATTCAAAGGGGAAATGAGGTGTGTGTTTAGATCGAATGAAGGGGTTTGCAATTGCGTTAGAAGATTCGAGGGTTGGGTCAATTTGGTCTAAGACCTCGCAAGTGGTGGGACTGGGAGGGACCTATCACATTTGCGAATAAGGATTCCACTTCAATTTTGGGAGCTTGAGATCACAAATTGGGGCGATTCAAAAGGGGATTTTCGAGCTTTCTTTGTGAAGTGTGATTCTAAACATATAATATATGCATTCTATGCCAATGTATCATAAAATTAGTGGCATTAATATAGGCCTTATGAAATGATATTTTGAACATGCTTTAGCTTGGAGTTGATGTTTTCTCCTTGAATATGTGCATTTATGTGATTGCATTCATGTTGGACTGCTAGGTCTCCTTCCTACCCTCCTTATGATGTCATGAATGACGAATGTTCCATAGGGAGCTATTTTAGCTCCTCAAATGTGAAAATAGCTATAAAAAACAAGGTCAAACGGCAAGTCCACGAACCCAAAAAGACTAGACTCTTCACGATGCCCTAGACGGGTCGTGTAAGATTCCACGACCCATTAAGTGGCTCGTGAAAACCATCAAGGTGACTTGGACGACTCGTCTTGGGGTTCATACAAGTCACCCAGTCAGCAAGGTTTCATCACAGGTCATTGTGAAGGACCACATACATCTAGACAACCCATGAAGTCGTCCATGAAATAGACTTGTCAGGCCTTGAATTTTGGATCAATTTCAAACAATCATATCTTTCAGCCTAAAATGAATTAGGTACCCATAACATGTCAAATTAATAAAATTGAGTCCTCTTTCCATCTCCACTAAGTTTGACTAATTTCGAGATCGGAGTAAAAAGTTATGTCCATATTAGTGAAGCACTATCGGGCAGGACATCTTCTCGACCCACTAGACGGGCAGTGATGCTCTAGACGACCCGTGAAGCCTCTCGTGAGAGGAACTTCGTCAATTTTAAGTCAGGGTCATGTTATTTTTTCCTCAATCGTTTTAACCCAATATTATGACATTTTACCCTCTGCCTTACACCCTATATAATGATTTTCATCCCCAAAATGACCCAATCAATTCATTCTTCAAAAATCTAAAAGTTGATCAAGTTTATCCTCCACAATATTTCTTTCTCTAAGGAGGCTAGAGTTTCAAGAGCAAACCTCCAAATTCACCATTGAATGCAAGCTTTTGACATCAAGGTATGATGACATTCACCTATGGAGTCCTTTCCTCCTTAGGTTCCTAAATTCTCCATTTTTTCAAGTTAGAATCTCTAATTGAAGTTAGGATTTTTACTCAATCTCATGTGTTCTTTTCAAATATGATCCAGTTTATTGTTTTATGTCTTCTTTTGCATGAATTGAAGAAATTTCATGTTTTAGGTTGAATTCCGCATGAACTCAGGCATAAAACCAAGATTTCTAGACTTTGATGATATGGTGTGAGTTTTGAACTATGAAAAATGAATTTATGAAAATATGCATGTTTTTTTTTATGAAATTGATGAAAATGATTTAAGTTACTTTTGAGAGTAAATCATCAATGTTATTGTTATTGTGAAATGTTTTCTCACATATTACTCAATACATGAATGCGAAAAAGTTTTCTCACATAAGGATTCTTAGGATCGAAAGGTTTCCTCAACTAAACTTTGAATCAAGATTAACTTGGATTCGGTACTTGATGTGCCTTCCATGGATGATAAGGCAAGAGGTGATTAACCATGCCTCTTAATGATAAGATAAGTTAAAATTAATGATTAATCCATAGAATTTACGCTTAGCACCGAGAAGATATTGATTTGGAAGCTAGGTAGCTTGTTTCTGGATTTTTAGTAGCAATGTTCTTATCGCATACCTATGTGCCCCATATGATGATTGTCTTAGATAAACATTAGCTAGTGGGTTCATGTAAGTTAGAAGTTCACGATTCTTACCTTGACAAGTAGGACACCCCTTTTCGGTGTGGGGTAGACACCGAATTCCACGTTATAGCTCATATGGTTTCTATATTGGTCAAAGGTAAATCCCACAATAATGAACTAAGGTTACTTCTAGAAGTATCTCACGAGTGTTCTAAGTAAGTTAACTTTCATTGACCATATTTATGATTTATATTTTCTAACCAATTTATCTCATGATTTAGCTTGGTCATTGCATGTCACATAAAGTCTTTTTAGTATGATTTTGTAACTCTTATTTATTGCTACCTTACTTGTTACATTCTTTGTACTAACATATTCTTCCCGACATTGTTTCTCTAATTTAGGGTCTGATCCTCCTATTCCATATCCCTGTGTGAGTAGTGATCACATTAGTAGATTTGAAGATCGGTGAGTTCTCATGTTCCGAGGATCGAACCCTTATTGCTTTTTGTCTTTACTTCTTTCACATTATATGTGATGCATGTGTTACGTCCCAATCACTCTTGATGTACTAGATAACTTTGAGACATGTTAGGTTTTTTGCTTCATTTCCTGTCAAATGTTTTATGATATAAAATGTCTTTTAAACTCTTAAATTCTATTATCTTGTATGATGTAGGCTAAGTGGTTTGAGTAGGACTTTTCGGGGTCTTATATATCATATCACGTCTAGGATGTACTTTAGATCGTGACAAATTTAAATTCCAAAAATGATTTAGTTCAAGTATCTTATTTCCTCTAAATAACTTCCACTAATTCTTGTTGATATAGTTTAAAACAGATATACCGTTTTCCCTGATATCATACCATATAATTTTCCCAATTATAGTTACTACTGAATTCGTCTAGGAAATTACTTTAGTTTGCACTTTTAGCATTCATATTTCTTACAACTAAATCCAATTAAAACACACGTCAAAAAAATAAAAATAAAAAATTAGCAGCAAATAAAATGTAAAAAACCAAGAATTATATATTATTTCCCTTTGTTCACACTATCTAAAAGTAGATTTTTACGTTTTACTTGTCATTTGTCATTTTTGGTATATTAATTATTATTTTTCTATTTTGCCCTTAACGTTAATAAAAAATTCTCCAAATTATTTTCAATGACCTAAACTATATATTAGTTAATTTGGATATTGCGATAAAATATTTATATTAATTATTATTTCTGAAATAATGTAAAAAATTTAAAACAAAATAAGTAAAATTTAATGGAGAATGTAATATATTCAAAGAGAATTGTGATGACAAATGCTAATAAGACATACCATTATTTATTGATAAATAGAAATACACTTTATAAGATATAGTAATTTAATACTTATCTATTAATCCACAATACTAATAAGTAATGTATCAGCAAACTAAAAGATAAAATAAAGAAGGGTTTGTTGTAAAAGTACTTAAGAACAAAAGAATAATATAAAGATGAAGACGAGAAGAATATAAGACAAGAGGAATAATATAAGATATTTTTTTTAAGTGTTCACTAAATCTTTAAGTATCTACAATATGAACCCTTATGCCTCGATTTATAGTGTAACATAGAGGCATACAAAAGGTTAATCATAAACATGACATTAACATGAATATAATAGAGGAGGTTATGAAAGTGAAAGATTACAAGAATAATGATATAAAGTTTGAGGTTATAAAGGTTATGATTATCTTCATATTGGTGGAAGTAATGGAGATAATGGGTGAAAGAAAATGTCTTGGTGCAATGTGCATCCACACTATAATGTTTTACAACACTCCTCTTGAATGTTCATTGATAATATGTCTCGTTAAAACCTTATTAGGAAAAAACCCTGTGAAAAAAAATTTCAGTGAAGGAAAAAGAGCGCACGTATCTTCTAATACGCTTTGAATGTTGTCTCGTTCAAAATCTTACTAGTAAAACCAATTGGAATAAAACCATGGTTAAGGAAAAGAGTACAACACATATTTTTCTCCCCCTGATAAAAATTTTACTTGGTGTCTCGAAAACAATGCATTTCAATATTGTATTACAACTTCTCAAATATTGATGTTGACAATCTTTAGTGAATAATTTATATGATTATTACTTGAATGAGTCTTTGAACGTCAATCTCACCATTTTGTTGAAGATCACGCGTGAAAAAGACTTTTGGTGAAATATACTTTGTCTAATATCCTTTGATTGTATCCTTCCTTCAATTGAGTTATATATTATTTTCGTATATGGTGGTTGGAATATCTTTTTAAAAAGAAAATCACATATTTTCTGAATATGACATATCATGATTCCAACCAAACACACTCACGACTTACATTATAGATCAATATTATTTCTGCACGAGTTGATTCTCTGAATGGTAAGATTTTGTCGTGCCACCATATGTAAATAAACCATCCATTTGTGATTGAGATTTATGTTGATCAAATAAATCAGTATCTATCAAATAATTTTTGACTCGGGGATCGATCATTTCAATTTTATTGAAGCTCGTTTTTTCTTCTGAAATAAAATCACACATCTTCTATGTGTTGAGTCATTTGCTTTGTTAGTTTCTTGTCATAACTTGAATGATAATATATCATATAACTTTCTTTAATGTATATCAAATAATCTTCTAGCTTTAGCATAAGCAACAATATCTCAGTGTACCAATTGCACTAATACATTTCATTTTAAATCATTTTCATGAGATCAAAAAGATTCCTTCTCTGTGTTAAGTAGTCTCAAAATCATTGGGTACTCAATGGAACAAGTCTTTATAGGATTTTCATATAACCTTAATCGTTTACACTACCAAAAAAAGGACAAAAAGAGACCTAAAAAAGAGACCTCAACGATCGATCACTAAAATGCAGGTCACTTTTTTGTAGACACCTCACGAGGTCACCGAATGGAGACCTCAGGAGGTCACCAATAAATTGTCAATTTTTTTTAAAAAAAGAGACCTCATGAGGTCACTATTATATTATTTAATTTTATATTTTTTATAAAGAGACCTCATGAGGTCACTACTTTATTATTTGATTTAATTTTATATTTTTATAAAGAGACCTCATGAGGTTGCTAAGATATTATTTAATTTAATTTTATATTTTAAAAAAGAGATCTCATGAGATCACTATTATATTGTTTAACATTTTTCATATTTTAAGAAAGAGATCTCATGAGGTTACTACTATATTATTTAATTTAATTTTATATTTTAAAGGAGAGACTTCATAAGGTCTCTTTTTTGCATTTATTTTATAGCGACCTCATGAGGTCTCTATAATAAAATTTACGAAAAATATAATGCAAAAAAGAGATCTCATGAGGTCTCTTTTTTTTGCATTTATAAAATATAAAATGTTAAATAGAGACCTTATGAGGTAAGGTCTCTATAATGAAATATCTGGAAAAATTAATTCGAAAAAGAGACCTCGTGAGGTCTCTTTTTCTGAAAAAAATGTCAGCTAATTATTATTTTTACGGCTTCTCATCACCGATTATTTTAATTTAGTACCCAAATCAAGCTCAAAGAACTTCCAAAAATCAATTGAAGCAATACATTTACTAAATATTCTCTTATCAACTCAATTGCAACTCACATTCAACATAATTATATGTTAAACAAAAATCCTGATATCCATAAGTTATATAATATATTGCAATGTTATCATGTATTCACAAAACAAATAATTCCTATCACAAAATTATAAAGTTAACAATATTATCCATAAGTTAACTTAGATTATCTATCACAAGTCTAAACTTCACTAATGTGGTAGTGTATTTGCCACATAATCATCACTTTCTTCATCACTACTAGATTCATGTGTCATATTTCTTTGTTGACCATACATTGGATATTGAGTAGGTTGAGATAGAGGGGGTCGAGGAGGGAAAGTAACATCACCGAAACAAGGTGGAATCCCTCTTGAAGCAAGTAATGCATCGAATTGAGCTTTAAGACCCGCAAACTGTAATTCCAACCGCCTTTCCCTAACCCGTGATTCTTCGGCTTGGCTAGAAAGCTCAACAATCTTTTGCTCATAGCCAAATTTTTCTTCATCGATTCATCATATGAACTATTTAGGCCTTCAAACTCAGAAAAAAATTCACGAAAGGTTTTATGCGGAATTCCATATGCATACTCATATCTACTCGGTCCACAAGTCAAGTCTAACCAAACTCTCTCAGCATGTTCTTGAGTAAGGGATATACCTCGATTTTCTTCCAGCAGAGTTTGTTGTAAATCCTCCAAAGCTTGAAGATATCGATTCAAAATTGAATGTTATTATATGAGAATATAAATTTAAAAAATAAGTAATTATTTTTTAAAATTAAAGGCTTACATAGGTCACTTCAGCTCGCGGTTCAACCCACACGTCTGGTTCTTTAGAATTTTTCTTCTTTCTAATGTGTGTTGACTTAAATGCCTCAGCCTGAGTTACCGATCTTCCTAGTTCCTTTTCCTACATATAAAAATAATAAATTTATAATCAAGAGTAATTAAATATTAATAGATATATTATATAAACACATACAATTAACAAATTTCTAAGTCTAATTAGTTTAATTTTAACTTAATTCTAACACTATAGTCACAAATTTAACTTATTAACCAGCTTAACAAATTTCTATATCTAATTAGTATAGTTTTAATTTAATTCTAATACTATAGTAACAAGTTTAACTTATTGACCAACTTAACAAATTTCTAAGTCTAATTAATTTAATTTTAACTTAATTCTAACAAAATAGTCACAAATTTAACTTATTAACCAACTTTACAAATTTATAAATCTAATTAGTCTAGTTTTAATTTTAATACTATAGTAACAAGTTTAACTTATTGACCAACTTAACAAATTTCTAAGTCTAATTAGTTTAGTTTTAACTAATTCTAACACTATAGTAACAAGTTTAATTTATTGACCAACTTAACGAATTTCTAAGTCTAATTATTTTACTTTTAACTTAATTCGAACACTATAGTCTCAAGTTTAACTTATTAATCAACTTAACAAATTTCTAAGTCTAATTAGTTTAGTTTTGACTTAATTCCAAAACTATAGTCACCAATATAACTTATTAACCAACTTAAAAACTTTCTAAGTCTAACTAGTTCATTTTTAACTTAATTTCTTATACTATAGTAACAAGTTTAACTTACCAAACAACTTAACAAATTTCTAAGTCTAATTAGTTTAGTTTTGACTTAATTTCAAAACTACAGTCACCTATGTAACTTATTAACCAACTTAACAACTTTCTAAGTCTAACTAGTTCATTTTTAACTTAATTTCTTATACTATAGTAACAAATTTAACTTACCAAACAACTTAACAAATTTTCAAGTCTAATTAGTTTAGTTTTGACTTAATTCCAACACTGTAGTCACCAATGTAACTTATTAACCAACTTAACAACTTTCCAAGTCTAACTAGTTTATTTTTAACATAATTTCTTATACTAAAGTAACAAGTTTAACTTACCAAACAACTTAACAAACTTCTATGTTTAATTAGTTTAGTTTTACCTTAGTACTTACACGGTAGTAACAAATTTTTCATCAATAGAATCAACTAGTGTTGGTACTCATTCTTAACAAATATATTAAATCTAAATTTAAAGCTAAGTATCCACAGTAGATGGACACAAACTGATTTTTTAAAGAAAATCAATTTTGTCATCAATAGGATCAACTAGTGTTGGTAGTTATGCTTAACAAATATTTTTTTTCTAAAATTTAAAGCTAAGTGTCAACACTAGATGGACACAAATTGATTTTCAAAGAAAATCAATTTTGTCATCAATAGGATCAACTAGTGTTGGTACTTATGTTTAACAAATAATTATTTCTAAAATTTAAAGCTAAGTGTCAACACTAGATGGACACAAAATTGATTTTCAAAGAAAATCAATTTTGTCATCAATACGATCAGCTAGTGTTGGTACTTATGCTTAACAAGTATATTATTTTTAAATTTAAAGGCAAGTGTCAACACTAGATGGGCACAAATTGATTTCGAAAGAAAATTAATTTTGTCATCAATAGGATCAACTAGTGTTGGTACTTAAGCTTAACAAATAATTATTTCTAAATTTAAAGCTAAGTGTCAACACATATTTAAAGCTAAGTATCAATATTATATGGATACAACACATATTATAGAAAACAATTGTACTTCAACTTTATTAAATTTAGAATTACCATACCTTATCTCCTACTTTGATTAAAGAAGAAGTATAATCTTGTATCAACTTTTTTAGATGTTGAGCTTCCTTAGTGGCCTAGTGTTAGACCCGTAAACTACTTGATCTAACTACGTGCAGACATGTCAAGGACTTGGGCATTGGTCTCGACATGAATGGGGGCAAAACGGTGCAACACAGGTTCAAGGTGCTTGGGTGTTGGCAAGGCAACTTGAACATACAAGGCTTACATGCGGGCTAGAGTCATCGGCAAGGCAGCATGTTGGCTTGACAAGGCAAAACTGTGAAGACTTGACGATGGCAAAAACAAAGACATTTCACATGAATTACTGAAATAAAACTAAGTGTTGGAGGGCAGCTAAAATATTCTAAGTATTGGAAGCTGGCTAAAATATTCTAAGTGTTGGAATGTAGCCTGAAATATTTTAAGTGTTAGAATATTAATATTTCGTATGGATAAGGATGTATTTTGAATTAGACTCTATCTGTTAGAAATATAGCTGTTGGAAACTTAGTTTGAATCCTGTGATGACTAGTGTCTGACAGGTGTCATGTGTAACTGCCGCATATAACTGCCATGTGCAGAAATTTTATAAGAGTGGAAATTTCGTTTAAGGATATAGAGTGTGTTTCTGGCCTTAGACAAATTCGTGAAGCCTTCCCTTTGTATTAATTATAAGATTAATAAAGGTTGGGACGAGTTCCTGTACATTTTGTCTGTTGTTTCACTTTGCTGCTTAAGTATTTCTATACTTAGTCAAATCTGTGGGAGTAAGATAGGCTGAGTGTTGCAGGCATTTGCAAGACTGCCTAGAGTGGTAATCCGTAAAAATAAATCGACCCTCTTTCACCTAGCAAGAAAAGAGAAAAAAAAGTTAACACTAGAAAAATAGAGTTTGAACTCCAATGGTGAAGATCAAGTATTTGATCCCATGTACTAACTTATTTTCAAAGAAAATCATGTACACTAATAATACTTTATGTTTATTGGCAGTGGAATCAAAATCGAAGAGGTAATTACTAATTTTATTGATTGGGAAACTTTTTCAATATCTATTTGACACAAATTCTTTTAAAAATTTCAAAGATAATCACATTAGGAATGATCAAATTACTAATACAACAGGGTAACATTCAATCTACTAACTACTTTTTAATTATTTTAAGCACTTAGAATTAAAAAAACCAACTAGTTTGTTCAAAAAGTTCATCTGGAGTCAAATGGATAAAAAGCTGACCCACTGATGCTGCTGCACGACCCGGCGGAGATGGAGGCGGCGCGACCTCCAGCTGCTGAGGCCCGACTGCAGATGGCGCGCGGAGATAGAGGCAATTGACTTTCTCGTTAGGTCCGATTTCTCTCTAGAGATGAAGAATGTTGAATGCCTTGAATTGGGCCCTTAATTATCTGTCAATTATGTATTTTGGGCCCAAGCCTGTTAGGGCGTAGCTTAGCACTATATATAGACGCTATGGCAAACCCTATTCTGTAATTCTGTTTTTGCCTCTCCATAATAAAACTGCTCCCTCTCTTCCCCGTGGACGTAGCCAATTTATTGGTGAACCACGTAAATCTGTTGTCTTATTTTTCGCGTTTATATTTTCTCGTATTATCTCAAATTCCGCATAACAAATTGGCATCAGAGCCTCTCGGTTAATCGGTGTTCTTGGAGAATTTGAGATGTCTGCTTTGAACGTGAAAATCGACAAATTCACAGGGAGGAACAGTTTCAGTTTATGGCAGATCAAGATGCGGGCTTTGTTGAAACAACAAGGCTTCTGGGCGCCGTTGTCGAAAGACAAGAACGCCGTCGTTACTCTTGAGATGGAGATTCTGGAGGAAAAGGCGCACTCGACGATCATGCTGTGTCTCGCGGATGATGTCATCACGGAGGTCTCGGATGAAGAGACTGCTGCTGGTCTGTGGTTGAAGCTGGAGATTTTGTACATGACAAAATTGCTAACCAACAAGCTGCTTCTGAAACAACGTCTATTCGGTTTACGAATGGTTGAAGGTACACAACTCAAGGAACATTTAGAGCAATTGAATACTTTGTTATTAGAATTGCGTAATATCGATGTGAAGATCGAGGATGAAGATGCTGCCCTGATTCTGTTAGTATCTCTCCCAATGTCATTTGAGAATTTTGTTCAATCTTTCATTGTTGGGAAAGATACTGTGTCACTGGAAGAAGTCAGATCGGCCCTTCATAGCAAGGAATTACGGCATAAGGCTAACGGCACAAGTACGGACATACAGCCTTCCAATCTGTTCACCAGTAGCGGAAAGGGAAGGAAAAACAGCGGAAAGAAAAATAAGCCGATGTCGAAGGGTGCAAAGTCGGATGATGTTTGTAATTACTGCAAGGAGAAGGGACATTGGAAATTTGATTGTCCAAAGAAGAAGAAGCAATCGGAAAAACAATCAGTTTCTGCTGCTGTTGCTGAAGAAGACACCAATTCCGAAGAAGACATTGCCTAGTTGGGGATGAGCACACTCATCATTCAGATGTGTGGGTTCTCGATTCTGGGGCATCCTATCACATCTGTCCTAGGAGAGATTGGTTCACGACTTATGAGCAGGTAGACGGAGGCATCATCTCGATGGCCAACAGTTCTGTCTGCAAGGTGGTTGGGACAGGCTCGATCAAGATAAGGACACATGACGGTAGCTTCTGCACATTGAACGAGGTCAGGCACGTTCCATTGATGACAAAAAATCTGATATCTCTCAGTCTTTTGGACAGCAAGGGATTCATCTGGTCGGGAAAAGATGGAGTCTTGCGGGTCTTGAAGGGTTCAAATCTGATTCTGAAAGGTGTCATGTGTGGTACTTTGTATTTTCTACAAGGTTTCAAGGTTACAGGTTCAGCCCATGTTGCATCGTCAGAAGTTCACCAGGAGGATATGACTAAGTTATGGCACATGAGACTTGGTCATATGGGTGAAAGAGGGATGCAAATTCTGTCAAAGGAGGATCTTCTTGCTGGTCATAAGGTTAAGAGCCTAGAGTTTTGTGAACATTGTGTCTTTGGAAAACTACATCGCAACAAGTTTCCAAAGGCCATTCACAGAACAAAAGGCACACTTGATTATATCCATTCTGATTGCTGGGGTCCATGCCGTGTTGAGTCTTTGGGAGGCTGCAGATTTTTTGTGTCCATTATTGATGACTACTCAAGGATGACTTGGGTGTACATGATGAAGCATAAAAGTGAAGCTTTCCAGAAGTTCAAGGAGTGGAAAATTTTGATGGAAAATCAAACAGGGAAGAAGATCAAGAGGTTGCGAACTGATAATGGGCTGGAATTCTGCTGGTCTGAATTTGATCAATTCTGTAAGGGTGAAGGGATTGCTCGACATCGTACAGTCAGAAATACACCACAGCAGAATGGTGTAGCTGAGCGGATGAATCAAACACTTCTGGAGAGAGCAAGGTGCATGCTCTCTAATGCTGGGCTAGATAGAAGATTCTGGGCAGAAGCGGTTAGTACAACTTGCTACTTGGTTAACCGCGGACCACATACAGGCATACAGTGCAAGACACCTATGGAGATGTGGTCAGGAAAAGCTGCTGATTATTCAAATCTGAAAGCTTTTGGTTGTACGTCTTACTATCACGTCAGTGAAGGTAAGTTAGAACCAAGAGCTAAAAAGGGGTATTTGTGGGCTACGGAGATGGAGTGAAAGGTTTCAGAATCTGGTTTCCAGCAGAAAAGAGGGTTATTATGAGCAGGAACGTTGTCTTTGATGAAAGTTCTCTACTTAGAACCATTGTGAAGCCTACAACTACGTCAGAAACTGGGAGTCTTGATAAACAGGTGGAGTTTCAAGTCATTCAGAACGAGGGCGATTTGAAAGAACCTGAAGAGGAGGATCAAGAGCCACAGACAGAAACTGATATTCCAGAATCTATGCCATCAGATATCCATCAGAGTATAGCTCAAGATCGGCTAAGGAGGGTTGGAGTTCGGCCACCTACGAGGTATGGTTTTGAGGACATGGTGAGTTATGCACTGCAGGTTGCTGAAGAGGTAGATACATCTGAGCCGTCTACTTACAAAGAATCCATTTTAAGTCCTGATTCTGAAAAATGGTTTGCTGCTATGGGAGATGATATGGAGTCCCTACACAAGAATCAGACATGGGATTTGGTCATACAGCCTTCGGGGAGAAAGATTATTACTTGCAAATGGGTTTTCAAGAAGAAGGAAGGGATATCACCAGCAGAAGAAGTCAAGTATAAAGCCAGGGTTGTTGCCAGAGGTTTCAACCAAAGAGAGGGAGTGGACTACAATGAGATCTTCTCACCAGTGGTCAGACATACTTCCATCCGAGTGTTACTAGCGATAGTTACACATCAGAATCTGGAGCTTGAACAACTTGATGTGAAGACAACGTTTCTACATGGAGAGTTGGAGGAAGAGATATACATGACTCAGTCGGATGGTTTCCAAGTTCCAGGGAAGGAAAATCATGTCTGCAAGTTGAAGAAGTCCTTATATGGACTTAAGCAGTCTCCAAGGCAGTGGTACAAAAGGTTTGACAGCTATATGGTGAAGTTGGGCTATATTCGGAGCTCATATGATTGTTGTGTCTACTACAATAGGATCAAGGATGATTCATTCATCTATCTGGTGCTTTATGTAGATGATATGCTGATAGCTGCAAAGAAGAAGTATGACATTCAGAAGCTAAAGGGTTTACTTAGTGCTGAGTTTGAGATGAAGGATCTGGGAGCCGCTCGGAAGATTCTAGGGATGGAGATCATTAGAGACAGAGAGAGAAGGAAACTTTTCTTGTCACAGAGAAGCTACATTCAGAAGGTCTTGGCGAGGTTTGGCATGTCTTCATCTAAGCCTATTGATACCCCCAGTGCTGCCAATATCCATCTCACTGCCATGTTCGCTCCACAGTCAGAAGAAGAGAAGGAGTATATGTCACGAGTCCCTTATGCCAGTGCCGTAGGAAGTTTGATGTATGCTATGGTCTGTACAAGGCCAGATTTAGCACATACAGTCAGTGTAGTGAGAAGATTCATGGGACAACCAGGGAAAGAACATTGGCAGGCTGTGAAGAGAATAGTCCGGTACCTTAGAGGTACATCTGACATTGGTCTCATTTATGAAGGTGATACTCAGTGCTTGGTTACTGGCTATTCTGATTCTGACTATGCTGGAGATGTTGACACAAGAAGATCGATGACTGGCTATGTGTTTACCCTTGGAGGATCTGTCGTCAGTTGGAAGGCAACTTTGCAACCTACAGTGACTTTGTCTACTACGGAAGCGGAGTACATGGCCTTGAGGCTGCAAAAGAAGGGATTTGGCTGAAAGGACTGGTTAGTGATCTTGGTCTGCATCATGATTAGGCTACGGTGTATTGTGACAGTTTGAGCGCAATTTGTCTAGCCAAGGATCAAGTCCATCATGAGAGAACCAAGCATATTGACATAAGATATCATTTTCTGAGAAGTGAGAAGGGAATCAAGGTGAAGAAAGTAGGAACTGCTGATAATCCTACTGATATGTTCACAAAGCCGGTTCCACAGAGCAAGTTTCAACACTATCATAGTGCGTCTGAAGAATCTGTTTGGAGAATTCAAGTCAAGGTGGAGATTTGTTGAATGCCTTGAATTGGGCCCTTAATTATCTGTCAATTATGTATTTTGGGCCCAAGCCTGTTAGGGCGTAGCTTAGCACTATATATAGACGCTATGGCAAATCCTATTCTGTAATTCTGTTTTTGCCTCTCCATAATAAAACTGCTCCCTCTCTTCCCCGTGGACGTAGCCAATTTATTGGTGAACCACGTAAATCTGTTGTCTTGTTTTTCGCATTTATATTTTCTCATATTATCTCGAATTCCGCATAACAAAGAAGATGAAGGCAGAGAGCAGGACGATGAAGGCGGAGAGAGGACGACTTCAGGTATGATTAAAGGAGAGAGGACGATGAGAGAGAGAGAGTGTAACGACCTGTTTAGTCATTTTGAGCAGCAGATTTTATTTCTGGAAAAACAGGCTGAGATGACGGAACCCACGACGGACCTACATGGACACGACAGACCATCGAGGGGTCTCGTTTTAAAACACTTAGAAATTCTGAAAATTGGGTACTGAAAATCGACTCTCTGAACTCTGTGACGGACCTGCAGAACGGACCGTCACAGGCACGATGAACCATCATGATCCACCGTTTCAAAACACTTCAACTCTTGAAAATATGGTACAGGGAACGATTCTCTGAACGTCGTGACGGAAGTGCAGGACGGACCGTCGTAGGTACGATGGGCCGTCACAGACTCTTTAAGGAAATCGAGTCTCTGACGAACCTGCATGACGGACCGTCTCAGGCGCGACGGGTCGTCACAGGTTGCGTAATCCCAGTTTGGGTCGGATTTCTTTATACGTTTTAAGGGACGTTTTTGACTACTCCTGCCTTAATTATAAAGTTAGAGGGTTAATGTTAATAAGTCTAATTAATTGGGGGTTAAAATAGGTAACCATAAGTTAATTAGTGGGTTATTATTGTCATCTTTTATTCTTAATTATATACTAATTAGGGTAAAAGAAAGAGGGTTGGAATAAAGAAAATAGAAGGAACAAGAGAGAGAGGGAGAGTCGAACGAGGAAGAAAGAAGAACAAAGCTTTGGGAATTTGCTTGCTTGATCACTAGTCTTCGGTGGAGGTAGGTTATGGTTTCTCTTACGATATTCGTAGTAAACTCTTAATAGCGAATGATATGTATTGATAATATTGTAAACCCTGCTATGTGCTTAATTGTATGCTTGCATGAATGTAATTATATAATTGTGATTATATTAAGCATGATGAAGCTATTGAATCCCAAATCTTGATAAAAACCTAATCTCTTTTAATGACGATGCCTTGGTATAAAAGAAGGCGTGATGAACTAAAATAATGGGATTGATGATGCCTTGGTAAGAAAGAAGGCTTGATGAATTGATAGAAGGAGATTAGGGGATCGGGTGTCACGAACCGACACGTAGATTTAGGGGATCGGGTGTCACGAACCGATACTTAGAATTAGGGGATCGGGTGTCACGAACCGACACGTAGATTTAGGGGATCGGGTGTCATGAACCGACACGTAGATTTAGGGGATCGGGTGTCACGAACCAACACGTAGATTTAGGGGATCGGGTGTCACGAACCGACACGTAGATTTAGGGGATCGGGTGTCACGAGCTGACACATAGATTTAGGGGATCGGAGTGTCACGTACCGACACAAGAGGATTAATGAATATGAGGGAGCGGAGTGTCACGTACCGACACAAGAGAAATAAAGATAATGAATCTTGAAAGATGTTAATATACTCAATCTAATGAACATAATTCCCAAATGAGTATGGTATTGAGGCTTGAGTCCTCATGTGTGAACTTGACGGTAATTGTTAACGATATAGTACTTGCTGTTGCTACAGGTTGAGTATCATAGTTGATTTTATGATATTACTTGGTATATATATTGTTTTCTATTTTGAGTTGGCCGATGATATCTACTCAGTACCCGTGTTTTGTACTGACCCCTACTTTTATGTTTTATTCCTGTTTATTTGTGGAGTGCAGCAAACGTGTCATCGTCTTCGACTCAACAGTAATTCAAGCCAGTCTTACTACATCGGAAATTCAGGGTGAGCTAATGCTTCTAGCTTGGACTGGATATTCTTTTTCAAGTCTTGATGCCTTGAACTTCCGGCATGGACTAGCTTCTTATGAATTTTTAGCTTTTAGAATACTCTTAGTTTAGTAATTTGATCATAGATGTTCTTGTGGTGATGACTTCCAGATTTTGGGAAACAATAGTTATTGAATTTGTTTTTATTAATGAGTTTAAGTCTTTCGTATTACTTTATGTTGATGTTACATTGAAATGTTAAGGTTCAGATTGGTTGGTTCGCTCACATAGGAGGGTAAGTGTGGGTGCCAGTCGCAACTCGGTTTGGGTCGTGACAAACTTGGTATCAGAGCATTAGGTTCGTTGGTCTCATCACACAAGAACGAGTCTAGTAGAGTCTTAAGGAACGGTAGGGGGACGCCTTTACTTTTCTTTGAGAGGCTATAAGACTTTAGGAAAATTCCATTCTTTCTTTCTTTCTTTCGTGCTATTACTTGGGTCCAATTGGTATCTAGGTGATACAAATTGGTATCTGACCATCTTCACTCTATTTCGCAGATGTTTAGAACTAGAGCAACGACTGCGCCAACACCAACACCAGTACCAGCGGGACAGGGTGCGTCTGAGCCAGCCACTGGGGCTGTAGCTCGAGGAAGAGCAGCGGCAAGAGGCCGTGGTAGAAGTCGTGGGAGGACGTCCTCTAGGGGAAGGGGAGAAGCACCTAGACCATCTGATACTAGGGCGGTGACTCCTCCACCGACTGAAGAAGTAATAAGAGAAGGGGAGGATGGGGAAAATGAACAAGTGCAGAATGAGGGATTGCCACCCCAGCCTACCCCAGAGATGATAAATCAGGTGCTCGCTTATCTTAATGGGTTGTCCGATCAGGGTCAGGCACCTCCAGTGTTTTCTGCACCAACACCTCCGGTTTCAGAGGTACAACATGCAGCCACTATGGCTCCTCGTATGGATGACTCATTGGACATAGGCACGTTTCCTCGTCTGACTACAGGGCCTATAATGACAGATGATCAACATGAACTTTTCAGTAAGTTCTTGCAATTGAAACCCCCAGTCTTCAAGGGTGCTGAATCTGAGGATGCTTACGATTTTCTGGTTGACTGTCATGCGCTACTACACAAGATGGGTATAGTAGAACGGTTCGGTGTTGAGTTCGTGATTTATCAATTTCAAGGGAACGCCAAAATATGGTGGCGGTCGCATGCTGAGTGTCAACCAACAGACCACCTATGACTTGGGCCTCATTCTCTAGCTTGTTTATGGAGAAGTATATCCCCCGAACTTTGAGGGATAGGAAAAGGGATGAGTTCCTGAGCCTAGAGCAAGGTAGGATGTCGGTCAATGCATATGAGACTAAGTTTCGTGCATTATCTCGGTATGCCACCAAACTATGTTTCAGTCCACAAGAGCGGATTCGCCGTTTTGTGAAGGGGTTGAGATCAGAGTTGCGGATTTCAGCTTTACAGGTAGCGGCTACAGCGAAATCTTTTCAAGAAGTGGTAGACTTCGTAATAGAGGTAGAGGGAGTGAAGCCAGATGACTTCACTATGGATACTACATCAAAAAGGTTTCGAAAGGGAGGTGAGTTTAATGGTTCTTACTCTAGAGGACAAGGTTCCGGAGGTTACTCAGTTCGACCCATTCAGTCTTCACTACAGACTGTAGTTGGGGGTCCACCTCAGACCGGTCAACACTTCTCTGAGAGACCTATGCTTGACTCTAGAGAGTGTTATGGATGTGGGGAGACTGGACATATTAGGAGAAATTGTCCAAAACAGAGTTATAGACCCCCAATGGCTAGAGGTAGAGGTGGTCATGGTAGAGGCCGTTATTCTGGAGGACGTGGTGGTCGAGGTAATGGTGGTCACCAAAATGGCCGAGGTGATGGGCAAACTGGAGCCGCTACATCACAACATGGTAGGGGCAATGGACAGACAAACGATAGGGCCCATTGTTACGCTTTCCCTGGGCGGTCTGAAGTGGAGGCATCTGATGCTGTCATCACAGGTAATCTTCTGGTTTGTGAATGCATGGCTTCTGTATTGTTTGATCCTGGATCCACATTTTCTTATGTATCTTCCTCATTTGCTAATGGTTTAAATTTACATTGTGAATTACTTGATATACCTATTCATGTTTCTACTCCGGTGGGTGAGTCTGTGGTAGTTGAAAAGGTATATAGGTCTTGTTTGGTGAACTTTGTGGGGAGCTACACTTATGTAGATTTGGTTATCTTAGAAATGGATGATTTTGATGTAATTCTGGGTATGACTTGGCTTTCTACGCAATTTGCAATCTTGGATTGTAATGCTAAAACGGTGACGTTAGCCAAGCCTGGGACAGATTCGTTAGTGTGGGAGGGTGACTACACTTTCAATCCGGTGCGTATCATCTCCTTTCTTCGTGCTAAGAAAATGGTTAGCAAAGGGTGTTTAGCTTTCTTGGCACATCTCAAGGATGACACTACCCAAGTACCTTTGATTGAGTCGGTTTCGGTAGTCCGTGAGTTTCGGGATGTGTTCCCTGCAGATCTTCCTGGTATGCCACCATATAGGGATATTGATTTTTGTATTGACCTTGAGCCGGGTACTCGCCCCATTTCTATACCCCCTTGTAGAATGGCTCCCGCGGAGTTAAGAGAGTTAAAAGCCCAACTTCAAGAGTTGTTAAACAAAGGCTTTATTAGACCAAGTGCATCTCCTTGGGGTGCTCCGATTTTGTTTGTGAAGAAGAAGGATGGGAGTTTTCGAATGTGTATAGACTACAGACAACTAAACAAGGTAACCATAAAGAACAAGTATCCTCTTCCTCGCATTGATGACTTGTTCGATCAGTTACAAGGTGCTTGTGTCTTCTCTAAGATTGACTTGAGATCCGGTTATCATCAATTGAAAATACGGGCAACGGATGTGCCAAAGACTGCTTTTCAAACGAGGTATGGGCATTACGAATTTGTAGTGATGTCTTTTGGTCTTACGAATGCCCCTGCTGCGTTAATGAGCTTGATGAACGGGATTTTTAAGCCATATTTTGACCTCTTCGTGATCGTATTTATTGATGATATACTGATATACTCAAAGAGCAAGAAAGAACATGAGGAGCATTTGAGAATGGTATTGGAAATGTTGAGGGAGAAAAAGCTTTATGCCAAGTTCTCTAAGTGTGAGTTTTGGCTAGATGCAGTGTCCTTCTTGGGGCACGTGGTTTTTTAAGGATGGAGTGATGGTGGATCCTTCTAAGATTGAGATAGTAAAGAATTGGGTAAGACCTACTAATGTGTCAGAAATAAGGAGCTTTGTTGGGTTAGCTAGCTACTACCACCGATTTTTCAAGGGATTCTCTTCTATTGCTTCCCAACTGACGAACTTGACTAAGAAAAATGTTCCATTTGTATGGTCGGATGAGTGTGAGGAAAGCTTTCAGAAGCTCAAGACTTTGTTGACTACCGCACCCATTCTCACCTTGCCAGTGGAAGGTAAGAATTTCATTGTCTATTGTGATGCATCTTTTTCGGGTTTGGGTACAGTGCTAATGCAAGAGAAGAATGTGATTGCTTATGCTTCAAGACAATTAAAAGTGCATGAACGTAACTATCCAACTCATGATTTGGAATTGGTCGCGGTAGTGTTTGCATTAAAGCAATGGAGACACTATTTATATGGGGTTAAGTGTGAGGTCTATACGGATCATCGTAGCCTACAATATGTCTTTACTCAGAAAGTTTTGAACTTGAGACAGAGGAGATGGATGGAACTACTGAAGGACTACGACATCACTATTTTGTATCATCTGGGGAAGGCGAATGTTGTAGCGGATGCTTTAAGTAGAAAGGCGGGAAGCATGGGAAGTCTAGCTCACTTGCAAGCTTCTAGACGCCCATTGGCTAGAGAGGTCCAGACTCTAGCTAATGACTTGATGAGATTAGAAGTAAATGAGAAGGGAGGATTGTTGGCTTCTGTGGAGACAAGATCTTCCTTTCTTGACAAGATTAAGGGAAGACAGTCTGATGATGAGAAACTGCGTAGAATCCAAGATAAGGTATTGCGAGGAGAGTCTAAGGAAGCACAAATCGATGAGGAAGGTGTTTTGAGGATCAAGGGAAGGGTATGCGTACCCCGTGTTGATGATTTAATCAACACTATTCTGACAGAGGCTCATAGTTCAAGGTATTCGATACATCCGGGTGCAACCAAGATGTACCGTGACCTAAAGCAACACTTTTGGTGGAGTAGAATGAAGCGTGATATTGTAGATTTTATTGCCAAATGTCCAAACTGTCAACAAGTAAAGTATGAACACCAAAGGCCCGGAGGAATACTTTAGAGAATGCCCATTCCGAAATGGAAATGGGAGAGAATCGCAATGGATTTTGTGGTTGGTCTTCCAAAGACGATGGGTAAGTACGACTCTATTTGGGTGATCGTTGATAGGTTAACTAAGTCTGCTCATTTTATTCCGGTCAAGGTGACTTACAATGCAGAGAAGTTAGCCAAAATCTATATCTCAGAAATTGTTCGGTTGCATGGGGTTCCACTGTCCATCATATCAGATAGAGGTACGCAGTTTACTTCCATGTTTTGGAGAACATTGCATGCTGAATTAGGTACTAGGTTGGACCTTAGTGCCGCGTTCCATCCTCAGACCGGTGGTCAGTCTGAGCGAATGATTCAAGTGTTGGAGGATATGCTTCGCGCATGTGTGATAGAGTTTGGAGGCCATTGGGATAGCTTCTTACCTTTAGCGGAATTTTCATACAATAATAGCTATCACTCAAGCATTGATATGGCTCCATTTGAAGCATTGTATGGTAGGAGATGTAGGTCCCCCATTGGTTGGTTTGATGCGTTCGAGGTTAGACCTTGGGGTACTGATCTCTTGAGGGATTCGATGGAGAAGGTGAAATCTATTCAAGAAAAGCTTCTAGCGGCGCAAAGTAGACAAAAAGAATATGCAGATCGAAAGGTTAGAGACTTAGAGTTCATGGAGGGAGAACAAGTCTTGCTGAAGGTTTCGCTCATGAAAGGGGTGATGCGGTTTGGTAAAAGGGGTAAGCTAAGTCCAAGGTACATTGGTCCCTTTGAAGTACTTAAGCGAGTAGGGGAGGTGGCTTATGAATTAGCCTTGCCTCCAGGGCTGTCCGGAGTACATCCGGTATTCCATGTGTCGATGTTGAAAAGATACCATGGGGATGGAAACTACATTATCCGTTGGGATTCAGTTTTGCTTGATGAGAACTTGTCTTATGAGGAGGAACCTGTTGCCATTCTGGATAGAGAAGTACGCAAGTTGAGGTCAAGAGAGGTTGCATCCATCAAGATGCAATGGAAGAATCGACCGGTTGAAGAAGCCACTTGGGAGAAGGAGGCAGATATGCAAGAAAGATACCCACATCTGTTTAAAGATTCAGGTACTCCTTCTCGCCCTTGTTTTCCTTCTTGTTATCATTCGGGGACGAACGATGGATAAATTGGTATCTATTGTAACGGCCTGTTTAGTCGTTTTGAGCAGCAGATTTTGTTTCTAGAAAAACAGGCTGAGATGACGGAACCCACGACGGACCGTCATGGACACGACGGACCGTCGAGAGGTCTCGTTTTAAAACACTTAGAAATTCTGAAAATTGGGTACTGAAAATCGACTCTCTGAACTCTGTGACGGACCTGCAAGACGGACCGTCACAGACAGGACGAACCATCGTGATCCGCCGTTTCAAAACACTTCAACTCTTGAGAATTTGGTACAGGGAACGATTCTCTGAACGTCGTGATGGAAGTGCAGGACGGACCATCGTAGGTACGACGGGCCGTCACAGACTCCTTAAGGAAATCGAGTCTCTGACGAACCTGCATGACGGACCGTCTCAGGCGCGACAGGCCGTCACAGGTTGCGTAATCCCAGTTTGGGTCGGATTCCTTTATACGTTTTAAGGGACGTTTTTGACTACTCCTGCCTTAATTATAAAGTTAGAGGGTTAATGTTAATAAGTCTAATTAATTGGGGGTTAAAGAGATAACCTTAAGTTAATTAGTGAGTTATTATTATCATCTTTTATTCTTAATTATATACTAATTAGGGTAAAAGAAAGAGGGTTGGAATAAAGAAAATAGAAGGAACAAGAGAGAGAGGGAGAGTCGAACGAGGAAGAAAGAAGAACAAAGCTTTGAGAATTTGCTTGCTTGATCACTAGTCTTCGGTGGAGGTAGGTTATGTTTCTCTTACGATATTCGTAGTAAACTCTTAATAGCGAATGATATGTATTGATAATATTGTAAACCCTGCTATGTGCTTAATTGTATGCTTGCATGAATGTAATTATATAATTGTAATTATATTAAGCATGATGAAGCTATTGAATCCCAAATCTTGATAAAAACCTAATCTCTTTTAATGACGATGCCTTGGTATAAAAGAAGGCGTGATGAACTAAATAATGGGATTGATGATGCCTTGGAAAGAAAGAAGGCTTGATGAATTGATAGAAGGAGATTAAGGGATCGGGTGTCACGAACTGACACGTAGATTTAGGGGATCGGGTGTCACGAACCGACACATAGAATTAGGGGATCGGGTGTCACGAACCGACACGTAGATTTAGGGGATCGGGTGTCACGAACCGACACGTAGATTTAGGGGATCGGGTGTCACAAACCGACACATAGATTTAGGGGATCAGGTGTCACGAACCGACACGTAGATTTAGGGGATCGGAGTGTCACGTACCGACACAAGAGGATTAATGAATATGAGGGAGCGGAGTGTCACGTACCGACACAAGAGAAATAAAGATAATGAATCTTGAAAGATGTTAATATACTCAATCTAATGAACATAATTCCCAAATGAGTATGGTATTGAGGCTTGAGTCCTCATGTGTGAACTTGACGGTAATTGTTAACGATATAGTACTTGCTGTTGCTACAGGTTGAGTATCATAGTTGATTTTATGATATTACTTGGTATATATATTGTTTTCTATTTTGAGTTGGCCGATGATATCTACTCAGTACCCGTGTTTTGTACTGACCCTTACTTTTATGTTTTCTTCTTGTTTATTTGTGGAGTGCAGCAAACGTGCCGTCGTCTTCGACTCAACAGTAATTCAAGCCAGTCTTACTACATCGGAAATTCAGGGTGAGCTAATGCTTCTAGCTTGGACTGGATATTCTTTTTCAAGTCTTGATGCCTTGAACTTCCGGCATGGACTAGCTTCTTATGTATTTTTAGCTTTTAGAATACTCTTAGTTTAGTAATTTGATCATAGATGTTCTTCTGGTGATGACTTCCAGATTTTGGGAAACAATAGTTATTGAATTGGTTTTTATTAATGAGTTTAAGTCTTCCGTATTACTTTATGTTGATGTTACATTGAAATGTTAAGGTTCAGATTGGTTGGTTCGCTCACATAGGAGGGTAAGTGTGGGTGCCAATCGCAACCCGGTTTGGGTCGTGACAGAGAGAGAGAGAGAGAGAGAGAGGAGTAAGAGAGAGAAAATTTGACTAGGATTTTCATTTTTTTAAGAGACCTCATGAGGTCTCTCCTATTTTAATTCTTTATTAAATTAAATTATCATTTTTAATTTAACAAGTACAGACCTCGTGAGTTCTCTAATTTTATGGGAATCAGATTAAAAATTAAAAATTATTAAATAAGTCACTTATAGGAAAAAATAAATTCATGAAATTGACCTCACGAGGTCTCTCCTACTTTAAAAAAAATTAAAAAATTATTAATACAAATAGCAACCTCATGAGGTCTCTTATTATAGACCTATTTTTGAGGTCTCCTTTTCTAGGTCTCTTTTTGTCCTTTTTTTTAGTAGTGTTAGTTAAATATAATAATCATTCATTATACATATTCAAGTATTTCATTTATTGTCAGACTGAAATACGTCTTATTGCATCCACCACTGGAGAACATATCTCCATTCAATAATGTCAGGACTTCTGTGAAAATTCTTTATGTCCTAAAGCACAATCAATACTTTATATGTTAAGGCTATACTTTTACATAATGATTCGTTTGTACCCAACTGACATATATTTTGATTTATGAATTATATGTTCAAAAACATCACTTTTCTAAGTGAAACAATACATACATGAATAGTCCATTTATTTGACCAATCATTTATCTGTCCACATTATATGAAAGATTCAAATATACAATCCTCGTAACCACTTATAGCATTGAATGCTACTTCATATGAAAGATACCATCGACAGTCATTTGACTCGATTTCATTATGACATAAATTATGAGATCTCTTTATTTTCACCATTTTCATGTATCTGAACCTTTGCCAAAGTTTTATGAAGTGTTATGTCATAGTGCTCTTTCAAAGCACTTACCTCATTATCATGACCATTTTGATATTTTTCTCTTCTCCTTCCTCAAGGAGTTTTAAATTCGGAGTCGATTGGTCTATCATGTTTCTGACGTACCATAGATTATGTCCTAGAAAATTATTTATTGGAACATTTCCAACTTTATTAAAATATTGGGTCAACAAATATATCTGGCAAATTATTTGCAACATTTTTCAAATGAATTATCTCTTGAACTTCAAGTTCACATTTTTTTATCTAGGATCTAGATAATTTACGCACACATAATTTCATCTACTAAACATATCTCCCCCTAATGTAAGAAAATCTAACATTCACCTACACCCTCATTTAGGGATCCAATTTTTTTTGCGTGATGAAGCAAATAAAATCATATGTGCACACGTTAAACTTTTAGATGGAAATTATTTGGTTCCTGACCCCGAACCAATTGTGATGGGAGAACCTTGTTGGCTTGATGCATACAATAAACTCATCTCATACCAAATTTTATTTGAGAGATTTGTTCTCATAATCACTGGTCTAAATATAATTGGAAGCATACAATTTCTGCTAAACCAACCAACATTATCAACATAATTTTATAGTTTGGAACTGTGCTCTATTTAACCATTTTAACAACGAAAAAGGGTCTAAAATACTCTCAAAGTATTGGAAATGGTACAAAATTACCTTACATCCACCTATTGGCTCCACAATACCCTTTCGACCCACCTATTGGGTCCAAAATACTCTTGTCATCCACCTTTTGGTTCAAAATTGACCACTTATTTAACGGTTTTATATTTAAACTATTTAAATATTTTTTTAAATACGTGGCGCTCAACTATTTGTTATAATTTAACTTATTAGTATAATTTATAAATCAATCCACTACCCATCCATTACTAATTAAACCCTCCAAATTAATAAATCACTCACGTTATTAATGCAACAATAGAAAAGCTACTGCCAATTGAGTGTTTTTAAAAAATTTGAGACGAAAATATCTATAGAAGTAAATTATCATACATTCAACTGTCTAAATAAAAATTACCGATAAACTTAAAAAGTCTGACTATGTTCATCTTAATTATTCTTACGTCTCAATTATGTGATGTTACTTCATAGGTAACTTTTTTTTTCAAAATAATATATCAAAAGTTTTAAAACAAATCATAAATATTTATAAAATTATATTTTAAAAAAGTGCATGAATTTTAATTCGGGATGTATTACTTCTTTACCTTTAATCATAAATTTCTAATTCAATCTTGAAAGAGAATCAAATTGAAAGTGTCCTCCTAAATAAGTGTCTCAACATAAATTTAATTATGGTTTCGATTCGGACTCGAATAATTTTGGATGTCATTTTCATTAATCTATAATTTCATCGTGTTTTAGTAGTGTTTATGACGATTTTGATATTATAGTTGGATTATTAATTGGGTGGGGTTTAGTTAGTAATGGGTGGGTAGTGGGTTGGTTTATAAATAATACAAATAAATTAAATTATAACCAATAGTTGAACATCAAGTATTTTAAAAATATTTAAATATTTTAAATTTAAAATCATTAAATAAGTGGTCAATTTTGAACTTAAATGTGGATGACAAGGGTATTTTGGAACCAATAGGTGGATGAAAAGGGCATTTTGGAACCAATAGGTGGATGAAGGGTAATTTCGTACCATTTTCAATACTTCAAGGGTAGTTTAGACCCTTTTCCGTTTCAACAAACAACGTTACAAAAACCAACTTGTAAGTTGACACAAATGCATATGTAACCATAGGACAGATGAATCTATTAAATCATAATAGTGAACGACCCACATGGCAGGTGAACGAGCCATATTCACCTTCTATATGTTCCAAGTAATTTGAGGGGATAAAACCCCAATCTTAGTTGATACCATTATCATTTTATCAAGAGAACAAGCAACAAAAGAGAATCTTGAAGAATCTCTTATTTCTTCAAACATATAGCCACGCGAATTTTCAACTTCGTTTACATCACTCTGAACCAAAATGACCAGCCGGTTATGCCAACTTATATTTTATTTTAGTAAGCTTTTAGTTTACTTTTACATGTGATTCCTTCATCATGCTCATATTTTTATTCAACAAACAAGAGAAAGGTGGGTAACCTTTAATATAAATATTCATAACCCACTTTGATTGTAGTAATTTGAAGATATTTAATCCTTCAATAATTTACAATCTCAATATAATAATTTTAAATTCCGTCGAAACTTTAAAAGTTTCTTCTGAGACTTACTACAATCTCAATATTATGAACAATTTCATCTCAGAAAGTAACAAATCAATTTTTCAGAACTCTCAATTAATTTTGTGTACTATCATAAATTTCACAACACCAATTTTATTATTTTCATGGTTAAAATTATTACATGCAAGACTTATTTCTTGACAATCAATGACAAATTTGTGTTGCCACACAATAACATTTATTTTGATCATGGCCACAACCTTTATAGAAAAGATTATTTTTTTCTTTTGTCCTCCAATAGTTCATAGTAAAACACACCACAATATTTGTGTAGAACTCAAAGTATATGACAAAAATGACTATTTATGTCAAAATATTTCCTATCGATCTCTCAAACCTCCAGTAGAGATGAGATATGAAATTCATCCAACAATAAATGAACATGTTCTTATCCATACGAACACCAGTCACATTTTCTTTAAGAAATAGACTATAACTATTTATACATTCTCTATAAGTTTTTATTAAAAACTCATTGTCATGCCTTGACATTATCAAGTTTATGTGACTCACCTCAACATCACTTTAGTAGGTCAAATGTACCAATTGTACTATCAACTTGTATTCCTTTATTTTGATGGGAAATTTACAAAATTTTTCAAATTGGATTGCACAACAACAATGTGCCAAATAACTTCTCATACCACCTTTAATGGATAAAAATTACCTTTAACAATTATCTTCACATTTGAAGGACCATTAGAAATAATGTGTCCAATAACCTTTTTATATCACTTTAGTGGACAAAATTATCTTTTCATTTGAAGAGACATCTTAAGAACTCATAATGCTATTCCTTTTAATTATCACAATTATGACCATTAATATTTTACCACATTCATATTCATACATTCAATCACTTGTCATTTTTCAGCCATATTATGCACTATGTTATTACATTCACATAAAAGAATGGAACAAATCAATTGGACGGATTTCATGACGTTTATCAAGAGCATATCAATTTGCTCTGTCATCAAAATCCAATATTTTATCATCATGATGCATCAGAACTCTTATCCGATTATCCTTTTGGTGTGATAGGACTTGAATCCTTCGACTTACCCTCAATCAATGACATAAATGTCAAATATAATAGGACTCACCATTGAGCCTTAAAAAAATATTACCACTTTCTGATTAACATGTACATAAATATATAACAAAAAATTTCACTTAGTGATTAACATGGATAGTAAAATATAGCACAAAAAAGCACAATAAAAATATTCTCAACAAAGTATGTACCAATATCTTAAACTTGTCAAAACAGAGAGTTACATATAACATTATATTATATAATGTTTGGTGCATAATTATTATGGCAGGGAATCACTGTTATAAATCAAAAAATCAATTGCACACTAAAAAATAATAATAATTTCAATTACACTAAAATAAAACTGCTCACTGTCATCACCCATTTTTTAATTCCCATGTATACCCAAAATATTTCACACAAAACAAAAATAAATTAAAAGTTTATGTAATAACCAAAACAGTGAGCATAATCATAAATAAAATATAAAATACGTTTCACATACAAAACAAAGTATGTATAGTCATATGTGAAGAAAATGCACAGTAACAATAATATTAATCATTCACCTTGTTCACAAATAAAATATAAAATAGATTCCTCAATAATTTACTTTGTTCCCAAGAAAAAAAATAAACACAATTAATTTACCTTCTTTTGTTTACTTTGCTTCAATCTTGCAATGGTAGAACATTCATGTTGATAACATGTTGTAAAACTTTAGAACAAAAGAACATTATAAAGATGAAGATAAGAAGAATATGAGACCAGAGGAACAATATAAGATAACTTTCTTTCTTTCAATTATTTACCAAATTTTCAAGTATCTACAATATAAACTTTATGCCTCTAAGTGTAACATAGAGTCATACAAAAGGTTATTCACAAACATGACATTAACATGATTATAAAGGAGGAGGTTACGAAAGTAAAAGGTTACAAAAATAATGGTTATAAAGTTGGAGGTTATGAAAGTTATGATTATCTTCGTAATGATGGAAAATAATGGAGATAATGAGTGAGAGAAAATATCTTGGTGTAATAGACATTCAAACTAAAATGACTCTGAATTATTTTAGTATAATATTACTTTTTAGTTATTCTTCGGGACAAAAAATGCTCTTATTATTATAGTCCACATTCATAATGTTATGTTCCGAGTTTACAATATATGCGTGACCAACACATAAAATTATTGTTGGTCCAAGCAAATTTTACGTTAATAGGAAATGATTAAAAAAAGTAATTAAACGAGACAAATGCAAATTTTAATTTGATCCCTATTTATAAGTTGAATTCTAATAGATTAGAGGTTAATTTAAAGGAAAGACTACATAAATGAGCTGTAAAACTCAAAAAATACTTGCATGTTCATACCCCAATCCAAAGTAATTCAAGAAATATACCTTCTCTCTAAAAAAAATGCAGTTCAAACCTTATTCATTGAGGCTGATAGTTTTTGATTAATTGATACTAAATCAATATCATATAATGTATTGATATCATTAAGGCTGATAATTTCGCTTATCTCATACTAAAAAATAGTTAGAGGTGTGTTGATTGACTATTGAGTGCAAGGCAGTAAATAGAGGACAATGGATAGTTCAGGTGCGCTTAAAGTCAACTACAACTAGAAGTCATGCCGATCTTGCTACAAACAAGCCTTTGACTTTGACAGTGAAAAGCTCCAAATAAGCACACAGTAGTTCAAAGTAAAAGAAGTGAAAGTCCCTTAAAGGAAAGGAACTCTAAGTTGGAATTCAAAAGTGAAAGTGCTCCATAGTGTCATCACCATGCTGCATCAATTGTTGATTGTCAGTGTTGAAACCTGATTTGGAGGTCAGGTCTCGATTCAGGCGTCGAAGCCGAAACCAGAATTGATAGATTATGTTCAAGTTTGTGTGTTAGAATCAAGTCTTCGGTAGGATATCTGATCTTAATTCAAATATCGGATCTCGGGTCGGGGTCAGATCTTAAGATCAAATTTAATATTTTTTATCGGGATTGTATCTTAGTTTGCATGTCAGGGTCATATCCTAGATCGTCTATCGAGTTTGATTTTCAGGTAAAAAAAATATTTTTTACTCTTTGGTAAAAAATAAAGATATTTACTTAAAAGTGTTTTTCATACACAAATCAAACATTAAAAGATATTTCTTGAAAAATATTTTCTACTCACTAAACAAACATAAAAAAAATAGTCATAAATCCACTAGTTTTTTAGCTAAACATTTACTTTCATACCAAACACGCCCTTACTTTTGACTTTCTATAATACCCTCAGCATTTTAACCTTGCTCTTAAAAGAAAAATGAGTTTTCAAAAAAAAAAACCTTCCAATTAAAGTGAATACCTTATAGTCACCAGTTGGATTGAATTTCGGTGTTGCATATCACCTTATTTGAATCTTTAATCAAAAGAAAATTGAATCTCTATTTTTATTAATTTATGAAAAAAAATTGAATAAAAAATTTTATTGATCAAAGTAAAGATATTAGATATCTCTCAAATTTTGTAATTTTTGTTTTAATGACTAAACAAAAGATAATAGACACCTTCAAATCTCGAATACCTTAAAATATATGATGTATCAATGCAACATCTTAAGATATATGCACTTGTATCTAGTGCACCACATGAGCATCTTATGAGCCTTGCATTTATTTCATGTGTCTTACCTACATCTTAGTAGTTATATATAAGGTGAAAAGCCTTCCATTTATAGCAATTTCTTAGTAGCTACATATAACATCACAAATTAAACACGTGTAACCATATTTTACATGCAACCATATATATACATTCATTTTGTTGGTAATTTATGTGTTGTTTCCAACAAATTAAACCTCTCTTTTTGTTGATAGACCGCTACCACATATTAATTCATACACCACTGTCTTTTGATGGTTAAGATTGAGATGAGCTTACTAATGTTACGTAAAAACTTTACTTTTGTGTATGTTATTAATTACATTAATTCTATTCGTATAAAATTTGTTTTAAATTTCAAACTCAATATTCAAATAGACGTGCCATGTATCATTCATAAAATTAATTCCATTTTTCTATTCGAAAAAAGTACACGAGAAATAAATAATTGACCCGCTTGAGATATTTCATGATTGTATCACGTCTAATCTTATAACAGAGTTGTTAATAAACTACAAGTAGTAAAATTAGATTAAATTCGATAAACCCAGGATATAGAGGATCAAGTTTGATCAAATCAGATTTAGTCATTCTTTTTGAAACGGAAGGGATCTAACTAGATATTCTCATTACCCTCTATTGTGTTGATTGTGTCAACGCCAAAAAGGAAAAATGGTATAATGTTGGATCGAATCTAATCCTCTATATTATGGAGTTTAGTTTTAGTTTTTCACTTATAGTTTATTGGGAGGTCCGTTATAGGACCAGAATGCTTTCACAGTGATCTTAGGCAGATTATTAATTAATTTTTTGTGGATAGTACCCTATTCGATATAAGAAGGAAACAATTTCACAAGTGGGATATGTCGCATCTATTTGAGTGATTTTGAATAGATTGAGTCCATACTTATCCTCCTGTGTAGTCATGTATATCATCATGATTGCATATATACGTGGATGAGTACGAACATGCATATTCTGAGTGTCGTCGCGATTATAGTCGTCTTATATCTTAAAGAGGTTAATATGATTATTATTCTAGTTTCATTGTAATATATATGATACTGTATTTACTTTTGACTTTGATATCTATTTACCACTATTGGTTCCGATTGTTAGTGTATAAGTGTTAGACCCGTAAATTACTGGATCTAACTACGTGCAGACATATCAAGGACTTTGGCATTGGTCTTGACATGTTTGGGGGCAAAACAGTGCAACACAGGTTCAAGGTGCTTGGGTGTTGGCAAGGCAACTTGAACATGCAAGGCTTATGTGCGGGCTAGAGTCATCGGCAAGGCAGCGTGTTAGCTTGACAAGGCAAAACTGTGAAGACTTGACGATGGAAAAAACAAAGGCATTTCATGTGAATTGCTGAAATAAAACTAAGTGTTGGAGGGCAACTAAAAAATTCTAAGTATTAGAAGCTGGCTGAAATATTCTAAGTGTTGGAATGTAGCCTGAAATATTCTAAGTGTTAGAATATTAATATTTCATGTGGATAAGGATGTAATTTGAATTAGATTCTATTTGTTAGAAATATAGCTGTTGGAAACTTAGTTTGAATCCTGTGATGACAAGTGTCGTACATGTGTCATTTGTAACTGCTATGTGCAGAAATTTAAAAAGGGTGGAAATTTCGTTTAAGGCTGTAGAGGGTGTTTCTTATCTTAGACAAATTGGAGAAGCATTCCCTGTGTATTAATTATAAGATTAATAAAGGTTGAGACGAGTTCCTGTACATTCTATCTATTGTTTCACTTTGCTGCTTAAGTATTTCTATACTTAGTCAAATTTGTGCGAGTAAGATAGGCTGAGTATTGCAGGCGTTTGCAAGGCTGCCTAGGGTGGTGTTCAGTAAAAATAAATCAAGCCTCTTTCAATTGGTATCAGAGCACGGTTGAACGATGGTGAAAAACGCAAAACTGTGGGAATTGGCACGAAAAATCGAAGCATTCGTAGGGTTTATAGATGATACTCTAGGAGATCCTTCGTTTGTGGATATGTCGACACAAATCATTGATTTGAGACTTAACGCAGAGAAAGTTCAGGGGAGATTGGTGCATATCGACAAAATATTGATAAACACATTACTGAAATCTTGAGTTTTCGTAACACAACTACACAACAACTTGAGGGACTGCAGAAGGAAAATGAAAACCTTCATGAAGAGATCGTTGTATTGTGTCGTACTGTGGCTACGTTGAGTTCAAATAATGTTGAATCATTTAAGGTTAAAATTCCATAACCTAAAGCTTTTACTGGTGCAAGAAGTGCTAAAGAACTGAAAAACTTCATTTGGGACATGGAACAATATTTTACTGCTGCAAGGGTGCCTGACGCTGACAAGTTAAACATTACCACAATGTCCTTGACGGGTGATGCTAAACTTTGGTGGAGAACTCGAAATGCAGATAATGTAAGTGTTGGTCGTCCTAGAATTGATATGTGGGATAAGTTAATAAAAGAAATGCGCGATGAATTTTTTCCTAGCAACACCTCTTGGATTGCAAGGGATAAGTTGAAAAGGCTAAGACAGACAGATTCAGTGAGGGAATACATTAAAGAATTCACCTCTATGATGTTAGACATTCAAAACATGTCTGATGAGGATTAGTTACACAACTTCATTTCGGGTATGCAAGGCTGGACTCAAAACGAACTTCAGAGGCAGAATGTTAAAGATCTGCCTAGGGCAATTGCTGCTGCAGATTTGTTGGTTAATTTTCGGACAACTCGTCCTTTTGACGGATGTTCCCTCTACTTCAAAAACTAAGAAAAAGAATAATAAGATAGGGGAATGAAAAAAGGATAGTCGTAAGGACTGCACAAATAACAAAGGAAAGGCACAAATGAAGGACGGTAAAGACAGACCAAAGAACAAAGATGGTAATTCTAAGGGTTTTTGGACTTGTTGTGGCCCTCATTTGGACAAGTATTGTCCAAATCAGGAAAAAGTAAACGCTTTGCTTGTTTGAAATATGAATCAAAGGGAGGAAGATGAGGAAATTGTGGCTGCAATGGCAAATCCATTGGGATTTTCCTTCAACCATATTACGTAGGTTAATAATGTTGGAGAAATTTCTAGTACTTCGATTTCTCATGCTTCCCTAATTCATAGAGAAATGACAGTTAAAGAACAACGTGTGATGGCAATGGTTGATACTGGAGAAACTCATACGTTTGTAGAAGTGAAAATTGCTACAAAATTTGGGTTGAAGTTGTCTAAAAGCCCCTCCTATGTCAGAACAGTCAATGCTAAGGCACATGCCATTGTGGGTATGGCATATGATGTGTCTATGTCGACTGAAAGTTGGGTGGAAAAACATAATTTGATGGTGATGCCGCTTAGTGAATTTGAGATCATATTTGGGATTGATTTTCTAAGAAAATTCCAATTTGTTCCGTTTCCTCACTTAGATGGAGTGATGGTCATGAATGGAAGCAATGCTGGATTTCTTAAAGGAGTTCATCCATTTGGGAATGTTAATAAAGTTGCAAAGAAGAAATACAAATGAATGTTCTTGTCTGCTATGTCAATTGACAAAAGGCTGAAGAAGGGTGATGCCACTATACTTGCTGCCTTGGTTGAAGTGAAACCTGATGTTAACATGGAAGTGCATGATTGTGTTGCTGAATTGCTAAATAGTATGTTGATGTTATGATGCCTGAATTACCAAAGAATTTACTGATACGCTCAAATTTACTTCTCAAATAAGAAGTAAAGTGGTCGTGTCAAGTAAATAACCCAACTAATGAGGTTGGGATCGTTCCCACGAGGAAAATAGTTCAGACTTAACTTCAATCTGTTATTACTATTGTTCAGTCAATTACTTCCTTGGAAAGCAAAAATGATAAAGGGGTCTATTTCTAAATGAATGAAAATAACTACCGAAACTGAAGGAGACAACTAAGTTATGTGTTCCCCATAGGTTCATAACTCGATAATTCTAACTATAACAATTCTTTCCTAGTATCTTGCATGCAAAGTGATAAGTTATGTGTTTCTAAATTCTTGGTCCGGCATCTAGAAAATTTCACTCCACACCTTGGTCCAGCTATGTGTGTTGCTATACTAACCCTTATCTTTACCTCATATTAAGCATCGGATTCGATATTCGACGAAGTTATTACCTCGTACCAATCAATACTAGCCTATTAGATAGTATACACTAAATCTATGTTGATAATTCTTTTCCTATTATCTACCTCCTTGTTCTGGCAAGTAGCATCAAGGCGAGTTCTAACGTTGGCCATCCGATAAAAAGACTTCTAAGCGAAAGAATTATCAATACATGCAAGACACTATTCTAGAATTATTATTTTAGTTAGGTTTTACCTCATTATTCGCCTATGGTTCCCACAACCCTAGTTATAGAGTTTAGTTACCCATAGTCATAACACAATATTCAAATATGTAATATAAGAATTCATGAACTTACTTCAATGATAAAGAATAAAATCCAAAAGTTCACTTGATTAATAAGAAAAAGTCACCAACAATCAATTATAAAAGTCTCAAAATATTCAAGAATCTCAAAATAATCAAGAATCTCACAAAGAGTCTAAAAAATAATCAAGAGCCTAATCTCAAAAACGAGGTTTTTCGAACTATTTATAAAAAAAATAAAAACCTAATTAAATAAGGACTCTATTTGCTGGAAATCTTTCAAAACGCGACTGGACCGACGGACCTCGCGACGGATCGTCGTGGTCACAACGGACCTTCATGGACTCCATCGTCCCATACTTGTGCAATTTCTTCCGTTGTTCTCTTCATTACCCTCGACGACAGGTATGACGGATCGTCACAGGCACAACGGTCTGTCGAGGGTCTCCGTTCCAAAATACTTGAACTCTTGGAATTATGGGTACTGGGACTACTTCTCTGATCTTCATGACGAACCAGCAGGACGGACCGTCATAGCTACGACGGTCCGTCACGCATTTCGTAACCCCACACTTGGTCAGACTTCCCCATCTTCTTTCAGCAGCTGCACTACGATGCCACCTACGGACATCACGAGCATGACGAACCATTCCAAGCTCCGTAGATGGTACTTTTCTGTATTTCTTGCTCAAAAACCTCCGCATTCATCTTTTAGACAGATTTCCTGCAAATAAATGAAACTTACATAAAAATTAGCACAAAAAGGTTTTTGGACACACTAAACTTAAGGAAAAGTATTAATAATACCGTGAAACCACGGTATATCAACACCCTCAACTTAAATTCGTTGTTTGTCCTCAAGCGACGCACTATGACTCAATACAAAATCTTTGTATAATAATATCCATATTTTATCCTTCGCATTCAGTTGGCTAACAATCCTGATCAATCTCATCATATTTATGCATGCTATCACTATTAGGCTTGATTTATGTGGAATCAGACCATGACACAGCCTCACCATGCATTACACACCTATCCTCTTCAATTTCTCACCGAGGCGCTAATATTTCCAGTATTGCAACTAGTGTCCTCACTCAAAACAAAATCCTAATTTTTTCACAGAATGATTTCAGTTTGAGTATAAGGATTACTTTTCAACATTCACTCTCAGAACAAATTCACACTCATTCATACATATTGTCATAAGCTTGCCCTTATTTTCACTGCTTTAAGTTCGCTATACAACTCTTAGGATCACGATAGGACTTTCTTAGCTTGTAACATAGACTTAGGGTTAGGTAGGGTATATTTAGGTATACTTTAGTGACTTTTTGCCCTCCTTGACATATAGGCTAAACATACCATTTTCTATCATTTTATTTTCCCTAGTTTCTCATATTCTTTCATCTTGCTATTTTCCCTTTTTACTTCATCTGTGTAAGTGACTATCTTCTTTTCTTGCTTGTATTTCTTGTTTTTTTTTACTTTTCTTTCAACTAATTCTTAAGTCACTTTACTTTTGTTCTTTCTCTCTCTTTGTTCTTTCAACCCCACTTTCCAGAGCATTCCTCATAATAGTCACCCTCAACTCATGGCTTTGCCATGAGTCAAAGTACACAATACCCAAAGTTGGGTCAGGGCCATAAAAGGGGTTGTTTACTGCATTAGTCACCCTCAACTTATGCTCTTGGCATAAGATGAGATGCACATGTCCAAGGAGGGACCAGGGCCAGCACATTATTCTCAGAAATTATCAGTTGGGGTGAAAAAGAAAGGTCTAGTTGAAGCTCAAATCATTTGGATCAAAGAAGGATAAATTTCATTTCGTTTTCTTTTATTTAGGCTAAAAATGGGCTATATTTAATAAGGGCCTGTGATCCTTTCCTAATTGTCTATTACAACTTACTTTTAGCAGGACTAACCAGGCAAGTTCTAGCTCAGTACAAATAGTGGACTATTAAAATCTTCCTAACACCCACTTGACATCTCGTTAATCTACCAGATTATCAGACACCTAGTTCAAATTTTAGACTTAGGGTCATGCAGTGGTGTACCTCTATGTCATTCTTAGAGCCACACATTTATCAATTACTATGCCTAGTCATGCATCATTTTCCATTTTATCAGGATATCATTTTAGCCATCATGCTTCAGAATTAAACTATGTACACAAGATATAATCAGTCTCTTGGGGAAAAAGAACACAGGCAAGAAAACATCAAAAAAGGATAATGAATTGGGCTACTCAGACTTCACCCTAGCACTCACTTTCCATTTACCCCACCCCCAACAAAAAGACATGCAATTGTCCCCAATGCATAAAAAAATTAAAATACAAGATTGGTAGGTGAAGCAAACCTGGGGCGCAAAGCGCCGACGATCAGCAAGATGGTGGGTTCGATTCCCCGAAACCTACTACCTCTGTAATCTGGACACCCTCAGTAGTGTCCTCAGCGTCAACAACACTATCAACAGTGCCTCCCGCTATCTCCACATTTCTGGAGCTAGACGCCCCAGCAGCTAACTCTACTGCTCTCATCTGACGCGCCTCCTCATCAGCAAGCGAGGCTCTCCTTGCAGCCTCCATCTCATGGCGCTCCTTCTTCCGTGCTCGAACTTCATCCTCCTCTCGACCCCTACGCCTCTTGGCATGCTCTCGAAGGGGAGGTGGTGAAATCTCTGAAGTGGCGAATAGGGCCGCCATCACTTTGTCTTCAGTAGGCTCTGCAGAAGGCGCCTCAGACTCAGGCACCCTAGCCTCTAAGATCATGTCGATATCTGTGCGAAGACTGTCTACCGCAACCTGAAGGATTGACATATCAATCTGAGGGGCTGGTCGGGCTAACACCCGCAACTCAAAAGCATCCAAGCGTTGATGAACCTTAGCGATCTTCCGCTCTGTGTGCTGGACCATTTTCCGCTCCAAGCGCTCTTCTGCCTCCGCAATAGACCTTTGCATCCAAGGTTAGATGTGATGCAGAAGTGTATCCATCTGTGCCTCTAATTTCTAGACCCTAGCAAGAGGGACCAGAGCGGGGAAAGAGGCTGAGCGAGAGGAGCTCGAGGCAGTGATACTACATGGAATAGACTCGATTGGGGTAGTGTCTGTGGAAGCCGCCTGCGTAGCCGTGCGGGCCTGTGCTACCGTATCAACCAGATTGTCACCAAGTGGAGGCAACTCTAGACGGGGCCCTCTGCATAGAGCCAACTTATTGGTCTCATTCCTTATGAGGCCGATATCAACAGTGCCCAGCGGGGTCTTGAGCTGATAAACGTGCCATATAGGCGCACATGCGGACCTGCATAAATAAAATATCATGCACGGGAAAGGGTAGGTAGTTGTGACCTTAAAATCCCTCTCATGCATGAATGCCTATAGAAGCCAAGCAAAATCCACCTCAAACCCGGCTATCATCGTCGCCATCAGTACTGCTCGATCCCATGTGACTATATTATCAGCGGCTGTGGGGGAAAGGCAGTGGATGATAATCAACCACAAAAACTTCATCGTGAAGGTCAGGTTAGCCTTCTTGATGGCTCCCTTCGGCTCGGTCACCCACAGCACCCTCTCCATCAACGGACAAATGCAGGGCCATCCACTTCTTGATGGTCTCTCTCAGCGATGGCTCACACAGGAATCGGCCATCTTTGTCAATATGCCATCGGTAGTCAAACTCGGCGGTAAGAGGGGTTCGGTTGGCATCAACATTCTCGTTGTATAGATACCGACGGATGACAGGCAGGGAGATATCAACCGGATTGCCACGTACTCGGAACTGCTCTAGTAAGGCCAGTTTGGCGGGGGCAGCACTCCTACCAATCTGTGATCTGAGAGTCGCTACGTAGGAGGCGTAGAACTCTCGGACCAACTCTTCACTATAACGTCCCAACGAACACGCTATCCACTCCAGTCGATGTCTGGTGAAGAGATTGTGGATCTCTAGCATCATCGAGAGACTTTCCGTAAGGACCCGCTGCTCCAATGTAAGTGTCCAGTCATGACTCCTTTGTCATTCAAGACGTTGCATCGGAATAGACTTGATACTGCCCGTCGACACACCACCGGTTGGGCTGGTTGGTAACCGGGGTGAGAGCATGAGTCAGTGAATCGGCTGTGGATTTTGAACTGTCAGCCTCACCAGACGAGGCAGACTGTGCAGCTGTGGCGGGTGCAGGGACCTCAGCAGATCCGGAGGCAACCTCCGACCACGAAACTCTTAAGGAGCCAGACGCTCCTTCTTCACTAGTAGCCGACCTAAAAGGTGTGCCAGTCAGTGTGCGCTCCTCATCATACTTGGAGGCAGTGACTACGCCAGACGCCACCTTTTTGGGTGTGGCTCTGGTAGCACGTGCAGCTTGACTGCGATAGTCTTACATACCTGATTATGAAGCTATAGATCGAAAACGTTGGTGGAGACTTGATTTTTCTTAGGCCCAGGTAAGAACACTATCTTTATTGGATGAAATCCTTGGTCTTGAAATCTTGATAAAAGAAATTATTTTATGGAGTTCTTAGAGTCGAACAACATGGGAAAACCTTAGGTGGAAGAATTTTTTAGGTTTATGATGTTGAGAGAAAAACTAGTTGGTTAAATGATACACACAGTTAAAACACTTAAGACCTACTTAGAATAAAGTTAAAAATCTTGAGAAAGGACCAAAACAACCCTAAAACGTGTGCAGGAAGTTGCTGAAAAGAAAAGTTGCAACAAGCCTTCACGAAAGGGTCTACCATGGATCGAAGTTTCTACCGTCTATACGTCTATTTGTAGAACGTACACCTATTGCCTGTAAAGGCTTCATTAAAATGGGCATAATTTTTACTCAAAACTCAAAATGAGGCAAACTTAGTGGCACTGGAAAAAAAGGACCCTATACCTTTAATTTAATAGGTCATAGGTCACCTATATGAGCAGAAAAATATGGTCGTTTGAAGTTGACAGAAGTAAAATCTTATGTCAAAATTTAATCGGTAAGAAAACTTTCAACTCAACTTTGTGCTAGGGTTTTCTTGTGATATTAATTCATCTGTAAATTTATCCTCTTATTAAAGAATTGACGTTAACATGATCTAAGCATCATATCATATATTATTATAAGTGAAAAGGTTTTGAGTTCGAAGTTAAATAACTAAAATTCCCTTCACTTATTTATTAAATTAGAAAATGTCATTTACAAACTTCGGAAATTAAATAATAATGATAGCAAAACATTTTTCTATTTTTTGTTGATCTTTATTTATTGATCTTTTAGTTAAACTCATTTCAACTGCACTTAATGTTTCACACTTAATTCAATACTTGAGATTGAAGATAAGTCATAATCTCCTTGATTACAATCCAAAGACATTTCAAGTCATATTTTTCTTAGTTATTGTCGATTAATGTTTATATAATTTTCTCCACCTTTTCATATTCTTTACATTACAAAATTCTATAAAGATATACAATAAGTTTTCTTTCTCTCTTCTTCCAATCATTCTCCTTCTGCTAGAGATTCTTTTTTTTCAAGTATATCTATCCTTTTTATATATGTATATATGGTTTAAGCCTCAATCTTAGTATGTTTAGCGATATAGTATTTGATATGAAGATAGAATGATTATTTTTAAATTAGAACTATCTAATCCAATTTCTTAAGTTAATATTTTAGTTTATATAATTAATTTTCATCTTATGAAAACAAAGATCAAATAGAATGGTCAAAAGATATTCAAAAATGAGAATAATGTTCGTCAATATTTTTTTCTATTTTCTTTTAAAAAATACTACTGTATATATAAAAAAATGCAATTCATATAAGCACAAAAGAAATTAAAAGAAAAATATTCTTATATTTGTGATTTCAATAATAACTAAAATTGTATTTATATCTTCTTCGTGCCTTTGCTATTTTTGTCAAAGACTTTTACATCTATTTATTATTTTTTCGAGTAGATATTCATTGTAAAGTACTTCAGTAACTGAGTTGTTTGATCTGGAAAAAAATAGCTAAGAATAGACATATTTATACCATTAGAGACTAAATCATAATTAAAATTGTTAATTTCTGCATTTCTTATTGTATAATTGAACTTTATAAAGAAAAATTTAAAATAAAAGTGATAAGGAAAAAACAGGCAATGCACGCTCGAGATAATTTCCCCATCACAATTAATACAATTCATACCTCCAAGGTTATGATATTCATGCTATAGTTGGAAATGTTATGGCAAAAGCACAAAGAAAAGAATAAAACGATTAACGAAGGGTATCTGATTCTATCTTTATGAACAACTTACATTGACAAATCTCTTTTTCCTTAAAATAACAATATCCACAAAAAATAAAAGAAGAGAGATTTGTGAAAGTGTAAATCATTCATGAAAAATGATATTAGACACATCTATTTTCTTCTTCGTTAATCATCTTATTCTTTCTTTTGCTCATATGCCTATATATTTTCAACTCTGGCATGGATAACACAACTTTGGAGGTGTCAATTGTGTTAATTATGGGTGAATGTCATGGTGGGATGAGTCTGTGTGATAATGTTTATAGTACCCTAGGGCCTAAAGTCATACTGTTGGGAAAATAATAAAAATTCACAATAATAATTTATAATGTTACTTAGCAAAATAGTAAGTCTTGAAAATAAGATGAAAATTAATACGATGAAATATAATAATAGTGCATAAAATTAATAAATACTTAAGTTGTGCTGAACATTAGCTATTCTAAGAAACTGTTTTAACGATGTGAAATATTTTTTCAAAATTAAATAAGCACTTTCCTATCTTAAATAAAAAATACATGAATTAACAAATTAATTAACACCAACAAGTTATCAGTGAGAAAATAAGATAATAAAGCTAAAATTAATTAAATTAAGAAAATAAAAAACTAGCAGAGAAGCAAAACATTAGAAGCAATGAGCAGAAAGTATTTATTTATTTTTTCGCTTCCCCTAATTCCATAAAGGCAAGATGCATATTTTGTAAGGATATAGTATTAATATTCAATCATACATTTTGATATAGTATTAATATTGAACAATTGTTTATTTATTTATTTAATTCAATAAAGTGTTACATTAAATAGATCAATTGTCATATATGTGTCCTTAACTTATATAGTAGATGATTTGGTGTATAGAGTTTAAGCTTATACACAGAAGATTAAATCATCGGTTCTTATAAGTTAAAATTTATAGTTCACAATCATAGATGGAAATTTGGACAAAACCATCAGAAAGATTGTAGCACGAGATTAAATGTAATTTATCTTGATTATGAGAATGGCATAGTTCTAACTTCTCGTGCTAGTGTATTTGGTATGTATTGAACGGGATCAAGCAGAGATAGTTGTTTTAAACTGACTAATAAAAACATATTCTCTAAACTATTAAATGTACTTATGTTCTTAATCTTGATATAACGATTATGATCTGTATATATTAATTATCATTTTGATTTATTAAAAGGTGAGATTCTGAGATGGGTCAATATGTCTGGTAGATTGGATGATAATAATATATATTGGTGAAATAATTAGTTAGTTGATGGAATCCATGTCTTAGTATAGAGATTGATGATGCACCTTTTATAAGAAGCTTATAAGTTTTCATATGTAAAATCGACCGGTAGATTTATGAATCTAGCACATGAAATAAGTTAAGTATTGCTCTAAAAGAAGTTCGTCAGTAATTTAATTTATTGATTAGTATCGGTAATCTTAACATGGGGAATCAAATAAGTGTTTAGTGGTGAATTTCGAAATAAATAGAGGAGTTCAATTACGAATTTTTAGTGGAATGATTTGTAATTTATCATGGTAAGAATAATTCAAATTAATTATTTAGAATTATTTCCATAATAGGAAGCACCACTAATAAATTTTGTGGTCCCTCCAGTGCCCAATTTAACTAGAACTAAGAATCTTTTTTCTAGAAAAAGGAAAAAATAAATGTGTTTTTCTCCAAAAAGAAAAAAAACGTGTGTTTCCTGTTTTTCTTGAAAGAAAAAGAATCATCTTTGGACAAGGAAGACATCTCTATAAATAGGGATTATTCTAACCTAAAAAAGAGATTGAATTCAGTATTCTGTACATTACTTGCTCACCCAGGTATTGAGAGAGTTCAATTGTTGATTGGGATCACTGTAGAGAACTATAGAGCTGGAGTTGGATTTACTTCAAGATATCTGCACACGCTTCAAGAGGTAATCCTGAGTTAATTTTCAGCATACTTTGTATGTGATGACTATTTGTGATTGTTATTTATATTCATGCAAGATGTATGATTTTGAAATGCTTCCGCTGTGTATGCTATTTTTTAACATATTTATAGGCCAAAAAGAGACTTAATTATAAGACAAAACACTTGCTATTCTTTTCATGCAAAAGGTCAAGTGTGAAGAATGGTAAAAAGAATGGCATACACTGCCAAGTCTATCAATTTATATTTTTAATACACTTAAATTATTTTGGCTTTGTAAATACACTTTAAAATAAATTCAATTGAAATAAATATTTACTTACATATACATGCAATGACAATGATTTTATTCCCGGATCAGGAAAGAAATGTAGTTGAAAAGCTTGAAGTTCATTAGTATTAAAAAAAAAAAAACTTTTCAATTGTAAAAGAAAAGTAATGGAATGAACTGAATCTTCCACACGAGAATATATTAGTCAAAATTAATATTTACTCGACACGTAGACTTGTATAATGACGTGCGTTAGCTCTGACTTTTTATATCATTTGATAACAACTATGAAGAAAATAAATAGTTGTAAAAAGAGAAGCTGACATGAAATGCCTAATTAAGGAAAGTATTGTATTAATGACTATTCACCTTATAAAAGAATCAATTCTTATTTGTCAAAATGGGAGAATTGATATGTAAAGCTCTCACGCGGAGGGAGTTTGAGGAATCAATGTTTGTAAATTAATCATCATTATTTGAAGCTTCAATATCATCTATAAAACGCATCAAACTTGTCTATAATATATTGACAACTTAACAATTTTCATGTTATATGATAAACATATATAGACTATTTTGGAAAGATTAGTTAGTAGCAAGAGTACACAAATTTAGAAAATTCAAGTTCTATCACTACGTGTTATCGTAGAATTTGAGTATATAACTACTCGGTCCACTCCTTTGTCCCTTTGAGGCTCAGGATCCACATTAGAAAGAAAGGTTATATATCTTGACGAGGTATAGGGCAACCCTCTCAACAGAATTAGTTATTGGATTTCATATTGCTCACATGATTTATGTCGGTTGTAGAAAATTTTCCTCAATAAAATAAAGTAATATTATTTTTAATATTCCCTATTATTGCAAAAAAATCCATTTTTAAATTTTATTGTTAAAGCACATATGTGTGTTTTATTATAGGAAAAAGGCTCAAATATGCCATTAAACTTTCACAAAAAATTCATTTATGTCATAAGTTGAAAGTTTGGTTTATTTATGTCATTATCGTTATGGAAAAAAACCCATTCATGCCATTATTTTTTAACAATGGTTTTGCAAAACCATTTTGACACGTGGCCAATTATAATTCGACCACATCATGAAAAAAAAATTAATTCAGTTTTTATTCAGAATTTTAATTTTTTTTGACATGGACGAAGTATAATTGGACACGTTATCAAATTTTTAATAATAAAAAAAATTAATTCAATTTTTTTTCAGAATTATGATGTTTTTATTTTAAAAATTTGATGACGTGGACGAATTATAATTGGCTACGTGTAAAAATGGTTTTGCAAAATCACAGTTAAAAAATAATGGCATCAATGAGCCTTTTCTTGGACGGTAGTGGCATAAATGAGCCAAATTTTTAACGAATGACATTAATGAGCCTTTTCTGAAAATTCGATGGCATATTTGACCTTTTCCCTTTATTATATCACGTTTACTTTGTTTGAGTATCTTTAGAGCTCTTTATTTAACTCAGTATGTTCAGTTTTATCTAGTTGTTTCATTCAACTACTATACATACCGTACATTTCATGCAGTAACGTCATTCAATGTTTAGGTATATGATGCAAATTCGAATATTCAGAATCGATAGTAGGCACATCATTAGGATCACATTCTCTATCTTTGTTGAGATCTCCTTGCTTTTGGATTCCACTATCATGATACTTGTTTGTCTATGTCATTAGGAGAGTATTCAGATAGCCTGTGATCTTATCTCAATAACCTATCTTTAGTATGTTAGAGGTTTCATAGATAAGTTGAATGAGTTTTAGCTTATATATCTCCATTGTTTCATAAACATATATGCACATGATACAAAATTTTATATTTCTAACTATAAAGTTATTGATTTCGTATTCTTCTAAGTTACTGCATGATCATCTTTTAACAACTGATAGTATGTCAAGTCAAGATTTTGCTCGGACCAGGAATAATTTTGAGTGTCGATCACATCCTGGTGATAGTATAGGCAAAAGAAACCATCAATATTGACCTCACATCATTAAATTTTTGTGATTGATCCAATCTGAAAGTTATCATCTTATCTAGAGCAAGCATTGGATCAAGAGGGTATGCAATTTTATGAAAAGTCTCAACATCTGGAATAACGTATAACTAAAAAGGTATGTGAAAGGGCACAATAGTAGAGTAAAATATATAAATTGTTATAAAATCAAGCTCATGACAATATAAATATAAAGAGATGAAGACAAGAGAAGTAAAATGGAAGATAAGACTTTCTTCTTATTCAAGTGTATTTTACAAAAGGTGAATGATATCTCTATTTATAGAATAGAAATATCACCCAAAGGCCACTATGATAAATGCTCAATTAATAAGTACATAGTTATCTATAAAGGTTCATGTCACCTTGGAAATGTAGATACATGATAGGATAAGTTCATGAAGAAAGCAAATGGACAATCCACACAATTCAATGGATTTATAACACTCCCCCTTGGATGTCCATAGATAATGTGCCTCGTTAAAACCTTACTAGGAAAAACCCTGTGGAAAAAAATTCTAGTGAAGGAAAAAGAGTACACATATCTTTTGATACGCACTATTTGTTGCCTCATTAAAAACCTTGCCAGGAAAACCCAGTGGGAAAAAAACCTCGGTCAAGGGAAAAAGAGTGCAACGCGTTTTATACTCCCCCTGATTTAAACATCACTTAATTTCTTGTGATGATGTCTCCAATCTTCGTACGTTGTGGTTGGTATATTCTTTTTTTAAAGAAAAACCACACATTTCTTGAATATGGTGTGTCATTTATCTCAACCAAACGCACTTTCGACTTGCTTCATGGAGGACTTTTATTTCTGCATAGCAACATTTGTTCGCTTCATTGATCGCCAGGATATTATTGTGCCTCCACATGCAAACACATAACGTGCTTGAGATAGAGCTTTATGCGGATCAGATAAATATTCTGCATTTGCGTAACCAATCAATTTTGTCTTGGATTCCTCGAAATAGAAATAAACCCATAACTATGGTCCTTCGAGGATATTCAATCATGTGCTCAACACCATTTCAATGTCCTTTTATCGGGGAGAAACTGAATCTTTCCAGTAAATTTACTGCAAAACAAATATCTGGTCAAATATTGTTAGTACTATGCACTAGTGCCCTGATTGCACCAAGATAGAGTTTAATCACCAAGAAACTCTTCATCCTTCTTTTGAGATCAAACCGAATCATCATTTATGTCAAGTGATCTCATAATCATTGGGGTACTCAATGAATGTTATTTATCCATATAAAATTGCATCAAAACTTTTCACTGTATGTGCACTGTTAGACAAATATTTCATTTGTCAAATTATCAATCTGTAGGTCAAGACAAAATTTTGTCTTACCAAAACCTTTTCATAAAAATACAAGGACAATTAGGGTCATTCTTTTGTACCCTTTTTCTTTCTTGACCATTTCAATCCATATAAGGATTCTTGAAGCTTTATTGAAAAAAGTTTCTTTCAAACTCTTATATGCTTCAGACACCTCGATTGTTTCAAGGATTTTCATATAACCTTCATTGTCTAGCTAGACATTACAATTATTCATTACATGCATTCAAGTTTTTCGTATGTTGCCAGATCAAAACAAACCTCATCGCATCCACCAAAAAAAAAACATCTCCAATAATGTCAGAATTTTTGCGATAAACCTTTATGCCCCAAGGCACAAATCGTATTTGATATCTTACGGTTATAGTATCGCATAATAATTTATTTGTACCCCATTGACATTATACATTGATTTATGGACTACCAGTCCAAGATGTCACTTTTCTAAGTGAAACAAAATATACTTGAATTGTGCATTTTATTTGGCCAACCATTTATCTGTCCACACTATATGACAGATTTAAATTCAAGATCCTCGTCACAATTTATATCATTGAGCGCTACCTCATATCAAAGATATCGTCGACGGTTATTTGATATCGATTCCAACAAGACATAACTTATCGAGATCTCTTCATTTTTCATTATTTCAGGTACCTGAACCTTTTTCAAGATTTTATGAAGTGTTATGTCAATGTGCTCTTTTATAGCACTTGCCTCATTATCATGACCATATTCATCATTTTCTCCTTCCTTCTTCAAGGAATTTTATATTTGGAATCGATTGGTCTATTACGCTTCCAGCGTATCATAGATTATGTCCTTCATGACTTCACATTGGAGCATTTGCAGCTGAATTATATCATAGGGTCAGTGCATTCATCTGGCAACTGATTTGCAACATTATGCAACTGAATTATTCCTTGAACTTTAAGTTCACATATATATTTAACGAGGATCTAGATAATTCATAATTAAGCTCACACATAATTTTCAGCTGTCAAAATCATCTCTCCCCCTAATGTTAGAAAATCTAATATTCATTCCAATCTTATTTGGAAGTTCATCTTTGTGCATGGTGGAGCAACTAAAATCATAACCGCACATTCAATATTTTAGATGAAAATTATATGGTTCCTGACCCTGAACCAATTTTAATGGGGAAAACTTGTTGGTTTGATGCATACATGTGTTGCTACATGTTAAATAAAATTATCTCATACCAAATCTTATTTGGGAGTTTTGTTCTCATAACCGTGATTTAGCTATAATTGGAGGCATACAATTTCTGCTAAATCAACCAGCATTATCAATATAATTTCATAGTTTGGAACTGTGCTCTTAATTTTAACAATTCGAGCAAACAACCTTACAAAACCAATTTGTAAGTTGACAATAAAATACATGTGACCATCGCATAGATGCATTAATCATATAGTTGCAAATGATCCACATGACAGGTGAATGGGCCCATATTCACCCTTTTATATGTTCCAAAAATTTTAGGGGATTACAATCCCAACCTTAGCTGGTACAATGATCATTTTATAAAGAGAACAAGCAACACAAGAGAATTCTTGAAGAATCTTTATTTCTTCATCATATAAATCACCTGAATTCTCAATCACGTTTACATCACATTTAATCGGAATGGTCAATCAGTCATGCCAACTGATCTTTATTTTAGTACACTTATAATTTACTTTTACATGTGATTTCATCAGCATGTACATGTTTGTATGGAACAAACAAGAGGAAAAGTGGGGTAATCTTTTACATAAACATTTATAACCCTCTTCGGTTGTAGTGGTTTATAGTCTCAATATTTATTTTCAATTCATCCGAAACTTAAAAAGTTTCTTTTGAGACTTACTACAACCCCAATATTATTCCTCTGATAATAGCACAACTCGTTAGAGCTTGCAATTAATGTTATGTACTATTACATATTGCATGACACCATCCCTATGGTGAGCATCTCCTTCAAGGAGGAAATTATATTATTATTGTCATGGTCAAAATCATTACGAGCAAGACGTCTTTCTTGCTTTACTTTTGTTGTACCATAGGTACACAACCAATGACAAATTTGTATTGCCACACAATAATGACCACAATCCTTATAGGCAAGAACTATTTCTTTCTTTTGCCCTTTCGGTAGTTCATACCATAGTGACGTATAAAACGTACAATACAATTAGCCATTTCTGCCAAATAAAATTTATTTCCTCTCAAATCTCCCGTAGAGATGAGAAGTGACATGTATCATTTTTTCTCAAAGCTTCCATAGAGGTGAGTTGTGACATATATCCAACCCATAATGATTTTATCATATCTGGACCCATTCTCTTATAGAATGGTCGAGCATTCACCATACTCATCACAGGTCACATTCTCTTCAAGGAATGGACTAATTATTTATTTGTATTTCATAAATTTGCATTATAAGCACATTGTCATGGCTTTAAAATTCATCATATTTCCATGACACACCTGAACATCACTTTGAAAGATTAAGTGTACCATCACTTTATCTTCTTGTATCATGATAGAGGATTTATAAACTTGTCAAATTATTGGGTCGACAACATTCACAAGTCCAATGTCCTTTCATACCATTTTGATAATGAAAACTACCTTCACATTTCGAAGGACTATTTGGAAAACCCATAGTGTTCTTCCTTTTATAATTACCACAATAATGACTATTGTCCCTTCATGCTCTTTTTCATATTGTTAATCATTTGTCATCTTTCAGACTAACTATTTACTGCTACCACATTCATATGATTGAACGGAGCAAGTGAACATGCGATTTTAAAATTATCATATGTTGCTACCACATTCTTTTCAAGGAATGGAGCAAATTCAATAGGACGAATTTCAAGACTTTTCATCAAAGCCTTAGTCATCATTATATCATCACTATGGTGCATTGACTCAAACTCAATGTCTTATCCATATAAGGCGTGTTATGCCATAATTCTATGGGACTTGAACCCAATCACGGTGCATTAAAACTCAAATTGATGTCTTACCCTTTTGGTGCGATAGAACTTGAATCTATCGTCTTATCCTCAAATATTTTTATTATGATGCATTCGGACTTTAACCTGATGTCTTACCCTTTTGGTGCGATGAAACTTGAATCCATCGTCTTACCCTTAACCAACGGTATAATAAACCGAAGTACAACATGACTCATCCTTTGAGTCTTTCATAACAATCAAAATAACATTCAAATTCATACTATTAAAATTTTATACCTTCTTCTATTTAAGAAATTTTGTATAGCATGTCATATTCAACCAATAGTAGTATATGTCTTCGGTTCCTGATAATTGTTAGTGACTGAATTTTATTTTTATTCTAAATCATAAAAATATTCTAGAAAATACATACCTGATTTTATGCATATAATACCTTGATTCTCATAACGAGATCAACCAAAACATGAGTTAAAGAAAAACTAAAAATCAATCTTAATTGACTAGAGACTCGTGCTGATAACGTGTTATAAAATCAAGCTCATGACAATATAAATATAAAGAGATGAAGACAAGAGAAGTAAAATGGAAGATAAGACTTTCTTCTTATTCAAGTGTATTTTACAAAAGGTGAATGATATCTCTATTTATAGAATAGAAATATCACCCAAAGGCCACTATGATAAATGCTCAATTAATAAGTACATAGTTATCTATAAAGGTTCATGTCACCTTGGAAATGTAGATACATGATAGGATAAGTTCATGAAGAAAGCAAATGGACAATCCACACAATTCAATGGATTTATAACATAGATAAGTATTATAATAATGAAAGATAACTGGCAAAGCAAAGGCAATCTATAGACTCACTCACGAGTTCACATAGACTCAATATCTTATGATCAAACCTTATAATTAAATATCTAGAAATGACTGCATAAAATCGAAATGGATTGCACAAGATAATTGGAAGTCGAAAGGACAATAAGAAAATTCAAATCAAAGTGAAAAGGGACTTGAAAATCGTGGGGGAATAGCGATAAAAGATTATTCATCTAAGCGGAGCAAAAATCTCCCAAAATGGGTATTGTTTGGGGTTTGTATTTTTTTTTTTGGCCATGTACACAATAAACTACTATAGACTATGTCTCTTGGTTGTGTTTACTATATGAATCATCTATATTCCTCTTTTAGGTTCGTTCATTTCTATATCAATAAATAATTTGTACTTTGAGGTGACAGTAAGGTTTTCAAATTTGTATTTGTTTTTCTTTCTATATGAACAATAGATATTTGAAAAATTAAGTAAAAATAAATTCAATGAATTCATCAAACTTTTTTGTATTTCACAATAAGAAGCACAACATCTACCAATTCTTGAATTCTCTTGACCCAAAGAAATTTTCTTGAGAGAACAAGTAATTGTTCGTGACCTAGGAAAAACATTTGAGAGAATAAGTAAAATTAAAAATTATTTTTTTATTGTAAAACTAAATGGATGTCATGTGGATCATTTTTTTAACTGTCATCACTTGCTACACTAAAATGATCTCATGTGGGGCCACCCATGTTTGAGGTGTCATCACTTGGCCAAATGTATAGCTTATCAATGGTCAAGTATTAGTTTTAATTTTCTTATTAGCCGTAAATAACCATTGTTTTCATTCACAAAGATATATATATATATATATAAAAGAAAAGTGTGAAATATATTATTATGCTCTCTCTTTGTTATTTTAATATTTAATTTAATTTATGAATATTAATTTATTGGTTAGTTATTTTTATAACACTTTCAATTATTGATTTGTCGGTCATTGTTTTATATTACGGTCATTGTTTTATATTTCCACGCAGAGAAAACAATATTTTGCATATAATGTGCATTTGCGCTACCATTTCATTTCAAAGAATGACATAGTGACAATTATCTTATGGTTAATTATTTTTATAACACTTTCAATTATTGATTTGTCAGTCATTGTTTTATATTACGGTCATTGTTTTATATTTCCACGCAGAGAAAACAATATTTTGCAGATAATGTGCATTTGCGCTACCATTTCATTTTAAAGAATGACATAGTGACAATTATCTTATGGTCGTCAAATAATCGCCACTAAATATATTTCTTGATATAGTGTAAAATAGATAAACATTTTTTCCATTATAATTTTATCAATAGTTACTGCTGAATTTGTCTAGGAAATTATCTATTTTGCAATTTTAGCATTTATTTTTTTGTTACAGTTAAGTCCAATCAAAACGCATGTAAGAATATATAAAAATTAGCAGCAAATAAAATATACAAAAGCAAGAATTATATATTTATATATTACTCTCTACATTCACTTTTTACTTGTCCACCAGTTTAAAAAAAGATTTTTTATTTTACTTATCGCTTTTAACATATCAAAAAAACAAACAATTATTGTTTTCCTATTTTTTCTTCAACATTAATTATTTATTCTCCAAGTTATTTTCAAACACCTAAAACTATTCATCAATCAATATATTATGCTAAAATAGTCATATTAATTATTATTTCTCAAGGGACATACATAATCAAAGTGAACAAATTAAAGTGAATTGAAGGATGATATATTCAACAACAATTGTAATGGCAAATGCACATAAGACATTGTAATGACCCTCCAAGACATTCTTTTTTTCATTATTCAGCGTTTTCAGAGTTAGAGATTTTCTGTAGCGGACCCACAAAATTTGTAACTTACTAACATTGATAGTTCAGTTATTGAGCTGTTCATTTGATTTTTATTCGAGTTCTTCTGTTTAGGAGCTTTTGAAATTTAGATTTGACTTCGGTTAAAACTTGAGATAAACAAACTTCATAATACAATTCTAATGGTTTTGTTAGCTCCAAAACGTCAAGTTGGTCTAGCTCCTTCGGTTCGTGTACCAAGGCTTCTATACTCATTTAGAACAACCTTGTGGCTTAAATGAAGTCTAGAATGTGGAACCCACTTTTTTCAAGACGACCTCTATTGAAAGTTTTGACATCTCTATTAAGATTGAAATATCAAATTTGGCGAAGTAGTATAGTTCATTTACATGCACAGGGTTCTGAAAAAATCTGGTCCTTGGAGTCCATTTGACTTGGCCGTTTTTGGCTGGGGCCAAGTGATAGTGTGACCATGTTTTCAGTCTGCGGACCACTCAAGCAGCAGACCCTTTAGCGGTCTGTAGCAATACATATTACTTTGAGAATGGATTCCTCCAAAACGCCCATCGCTAGAGCAGTCCTAGGCCTCTAATCCAGCCAAGCCAAGCAGTGGGTGCTTTGGAGGAATCCATTCTCGAAGTAATATGTAACCTGCTTCAAAATTTTAACATAACAAAAGAATATTTCATGCAATAGCTAAGAAAAGAACATTGTGCTATGATAAAATTTAGTTCCAAAGGAAAAATCGACTGACTACTACTATCATAATTTGATTCTCAAAATCATCTATACTGCGTATTATGAGTAAACCATGTATAATTGTGAAATTAACTCCTTTCGCACTTCTAGCTATGCTCTTATTTGTCCGCCTCCTCATACTTCAATGGAGGTGATACAAAGTTAGGTCCATACCACTGATTCTTTATGCAGTTTGATCAGTCACTAATGGGAAGAAAAGACTCACAACCCTTTTTTCCTTAATAATTTAACACTTCTATTACACATAACTGCACTTCACCTACACACTACAGCAAATAAGGACCTAAAATTGACAACTTTAGAGACTTTACAACTCTGACAAAGACAAAATAATAAAGGCAAGCAACAAAAACCAATGCATCTGCCTATACCTACCTGCATATGACCACACTAAAAGCCTTTTGGCATAAATAAAAATACCTCCCAAGTTGAGCAGGAGAGGAAAAAAGAATAAATTGAACCGGACAACAAACAGCTACGATTGCCCAAAAGCAGGTGGACAAAAATATACACTAGCCATTAAATGCAACAAACAATGTATGCACAAGTTCTGCATGTTCCTTGATGTGCACGAGCGTCAGCTCTCTGGAGCTATGCAAACATGTTGAATTGTATATTTAGAACCACCATCAACTAGACCGTTGATGCAAGAATACAAATCCTGAATTCTCACGGATTAATGGAGGAGGTTCAACATCACCAATGTCTATTTGTTGCATCGTTTTGGAGATGTCATCCACGGAGAATGGAATGCTGTGTCATAATTTAAAACAAGATATTGAATTTGAGGTGCTCAGTAAAATGTACATATATACCAAAGATTGAGGATGAGATATTTAATAAATGATACCTCGAATCATCATCCAACAAAAAGGAACTGCTGACAGCATTGTTGGAGTCCTCTGTCATCATAACTCTCATACTTGAAATAACCTATCAGTTGAAGGTAAAGCATAAAACCCATAATCAAAAACCAAGCAAATAGTATAATAACAAGCCCCCAAATTACTGTAAACCTACATAGGTATCCAAACTGTAGGTGCAACCGTGCAAGAACTTACATCTGAAGAGACAGTGTGGGTTCCGTATTTGTCATCCCAGTACATAGTGCTGATCCTATACAGTTGCTGTATGCTAAGCACCTAATAAAAGAGTAAAATAAATTAAAACAGCATGCGAGAAGTCGAAAGAAACAAACTTTCTTTTTTTCTTTTCATAGGTAAAAGAAAGAAGCAAATTCTATGCAGAAAATATGGGAAGAATGGAGGAGAAATATAAAAAATGACTCCTTACTGGACAAAGTTCATTAGTGATTTCATTCAATGACTTTTTGGGCTTTTGATGGATAACCTGCGAGAAGTTGAGAGAAAAGAAGAGTCAGATAAAAGCACCTCATAAAAAATTCATTTAGCACATAGCCCCGAAATCAGTTTCTTACTAGGAATCCAACTGCCTGTCTAATGTGTTTCAACTCGTCCCATGCTGAGCCTACAAACTGGACATAAAAATACAGAAGTAAGATGCTGAATAGCACTAAGAACTGAAAAGATATAGTAGAACATGCTTACTTCTTCAGTTGCATAGCAGCACCACTGTTCCAATTCAGCCAACCCGGCTTTCACAAATTCTCCATTACTAAATGAGCAACACTCACGCCGCAAAAGAAGACTGAATGTAAAGAAGGTCAACACACAGATACATAAGAAGGTGACAATGAGCCGAATGAAATCTATTTAATGTAAAATCATACAACTATTTACCTGTTGAAAAGTTGAACATTGATAAAGGAAAATATTTGAGTGAAAACCTTCCGAACTAAGAAGGGAGGAACCTACATAGGTGGAGCAATGGAAGCATATAAACATCAAGGAGACAAAATAACAGGTGATATTATTTAACACTTCAATCTTTAACTTACATGGTTTGATTTCATCATCATCAAGTAGTTATTCAAACTTTTTACAATGCTTTGCCAATGAGCAAATAGAGCTTGCTGGGCAGCAGCATTAGCTTGGGATCTTCCTTTGACTAAACTTGCACGAGATGTTCTTGGTGCCTGCAGACACATTATGCAGATAACGATTTGACAAAATTAACTCCTTCCCTCTTTCTCTCGGCAGCAAAAATAATTACAGTGGGAGAGAACAAAATAGAAAAGGTAACAGTGTCCCAAAGAGAAAAGGTGGTCTCTCTATAAATTGTTCAGCTTCAAGGCACAGTACTAAACCTAGAAAGATCCACTCGTTCCAACACTTTGGGCTGGAAGAGAAGTATTGTCACTAGTCATTGGATTTGTCTGATTTATTTTACTCATTTTAATAGATAAGAGAACTCCTGACTTGAACAGGCAGAAACATTCAAGAGCTTGCGCATTGCATAATTTACAGTACAAAGTGACAATCAATCTATAAGGTTGTACTGCTTCAACACATTGACTAGTTCAAGCATCAGAGAACTACTCGGTGGTACCCACAGTATATCAACTTACCCAAGCGCTAAAAACCCCAAGTTATCATAACGATTCTACAGTAAGCATATGGACTAGCTCAAACTACACATCAAGCGGTAAACATTCTATTCCATAAGATTTCTTGGACCTGTGGCATAAATAATACTAGTTCATAAAAAGTAATGCACCTGAATACATAGCCCAAGCAATGGGGATATCTCTTTCTTCAGATTGTCTCTTATCATTCCATATATTTTCTCCAAAAAGGCAGTCAGCTGCTGCTTGAACAGCAGCGCAGGATACTTGGCCTCAACATGACGTAAGTCATCCAATCTCCCAAGCATACGCCCATTGAGAACTGAAAGCCCAGCACTCTGAGGAGAACCTCGCAAGCCCTACATAAACATTAGAGATAGCAGAGGAGAAGTATTAACTATGATATGACTAAGAAATTGGGCAAACCAGCTGAAACCAGAGAACATAATATAAACCATAGAGCTCATACTTGGGACATCCTTCCAAACAAAGAGGCTGAACTGGATCTCCGCCTCTGCGGAGTCAAATTAGCAGCCCCACTAGCTTTAAGTGTTTGTTGAAGCAGCATCAACAATGTGGACGTATTGCATAACCAGTAGGCTAATATATCATTATTATCTTGGACCTTTGATGAAGAAGTTTCAGAAATTAATTGCCTTCAGATTTTATAAACATTAAAAGTTGAAGAAAACTGGAATGATATAACATTACCAAAGTAATAAGCTTTCTACCTCTATGGCTGAAGCAATGGTTTGTATTATACGGTCAAAAACACTAGTTCTTTCCACTTCAAAGGACCTCCAGTGGAGCAGACATTTGTATATGAGACAAGCTGCAATTGGTTTGCCTCCAGAAAAGCCTAAATCTTGAGAAATGCACTTAATGAGCATGTCTTGGTTCTCCTGTGAAAAAGGATAAATCGTACAAAAACAGTTTCCGAAGTTTAGATGCCACAGTGTGATTAAACAAGCATAATTGATCAGGTAATATTTTGTGCAGGCAGTGCACTTGCCTGCTGCTTTTCATTTAGAGACTTCTGTGGTTTCTCTTCAGATGAAGGCTCCTTTGGACTTGCTACAACAAGACTCATATCCTATGCCATATAAACAAGCATATACATCAAAAGAGGCAGACGTTTAATTTACATTTAAAAATGATTGTAAACACATCAATCTGCAACTATTGAACTTACAGAATTAGGTTTTGATTCTCCGTTTATAACATTTCCATTCTCCGGAGTCCTCTGCAATTTCATGAAGACAGTGATTATCTATACAACCTGCAGCTATTATGAAAATCTACTCCCTCAAAAAAAATCTAAGAAGATGGGAATTGGCAACTGGCTGTGCACCTGTATGATGGTAGTCTTTGGCCGTGTAGATAGCGCTTTTCCAGTTGGTGACATGGTCAAAGCTTGTTGACGAAGCACTTGGTTCTCTGATTCCATATTGGAAAGCTTCTCTTCAAGCCTGAAACATGAGACATACAAAGAGGGAATAGATGATAGAGAGCGTCAGAATATCTTTACATTCTTTAAGAATGCAAAATCCTATGTTCGGGAAGTCCAGTTCACAAAATGCGATGATTTAAGGATGCAAGTCTACTGTTATACTGCATGTTGGTTGTTCATAGCTAGAAATCACAAGATCAAAGCCCATAAGCTTATTTAGGTTCAATCAAAAATAAAAAAAGACATGAATCGTGGGAAATCAGCGCTATGTTTAATCATAAGACTCTTGATTACAAGGTCGGACTAACAACAATAAACCCATAAAGAGAAGTGAATAAGTTGACTCCGTCATAGACAGGGAGTCGATATTAATTTACAAACCTCTGCACAGAATCTTGAAGCTGATCTACTTTTCGCTCGGCAGTTTCTAGTTTGCTAGCCAGCTCTGTGTGTTTGGCCTCTGCATCCCTGGAAGAATCTCTAGCCTCTTCTGTAGCTTTCTTTTCGGATGCCAGCAAAGCCTGGATAGTTCGTGAAACAACTTTTCAACCAAGAGAAACATAGAGATCATCTTTATGTGTTCTTTTACACGAAATAGCAACCTACTAAAGATCAACTTTTTATTATTGGTTTATTATTTAGCACATCATAGGAATCTTTTGAGGTTAATTCCTCTTCCTAGACCAGCTCAGAAGCAACTTCAAGGTGGAGAATGAACTTAAGGAGTACACTTGCAGAAACCATGATACAGAATATTTTGCAACATTGAAGTCAAGCATATGCACTTGTAACAGTGTTTATCCAGTAAAACGGATCAAATAAATGCAGTGACAGGAATTGTATGTTGTAGCGCTCCAAATCCAACTATCTTCTTTTTTTCACAACTGAAATCCTTAAGGGCTGATGGTGCATGGATTGAAGTCAGTGAATAATGGGGGCACCTATCTACCTTTTTTTACTTCAATACCAGGCTTTTGTCTAGCAATCCCGCTATAGCCATTAGCAGGATAAGACATATATGTTCCATAGGATTTCCATACATCGATCAGTATTCGTCTAGGTCCGAGATAATCCTTTGTTCCATAACCGTTGGTCTATTTACAACAAGCCAATTAAAAAGTCTCAGATGTACTAGCACTCAACTTTTGGTCGTCATCAAAGAAGTGACATCTGGGCTTCCTCTTTCCCTTTCAGTAAAACAGGTAAGTCCATCCTAAAGTTGTTCAAACCCTTGTAGCACCCTAATTATCAAACCGCAGGCGCAAGACTTCTCTATGATATCCAAACTTTATGTAGAATTGGATGTTTGGAAAGGGGGGTTTATTTGCAACAATCAACATCATATGCTATTTCATATTCATATGCCCTCTAACTTGAACTTCCTGGCTAATTTGGTTAGAGGACAGATTTGTATTCATATGCCCTCTAACTCGCAAGGAAATAAAGAATTGGTTGGCAGTTTTTATTAAGGTTTGCATCCAACTATAGTGATAATAAACCTTGAGGTAGTGGAACCATACCTTCAAATTCTCTACTTCAGCTGACAGGGTATTTATTTTTTCTGTGTCTTGAACTATAACTGGGGTCTCCTTGATGACTGGAGGTGCCTCTTCAATTGCTCTCCGTGCTGCCTCCCGCTCTTGGACCACTTTAGCATTTGCTTCTTCTACTTGCTTTTGCATTGCATGCAGTGCCTCCTGTAGCTTTCCAACTTCTTGGGCTTTAGTCTCCTCCAACTCAGCCTGTATTAATCCAAAGAACAATAGTGTCAGAATCTAGGAAATGAACCAAGGAGAAACTTCCCTAGAAATAAGAGTAACTTACCCTGAGTCGTTTCTCAAATTGCAACCGCCATGTAAGTTCTTCCACTTTCTTTTCGAGCTTGTCCTTGGCTTCCTTGAGAGCACCTGTTTCCCTTGCAGCCTGTATAAGTAATCTCTCATTAACAATGATCTACCTTCTCTGAACCAGATGATATGAATACATTTCTACAAGACATGATCACAGAAATGCATAACAAACCATTTTGAGATTTCGAAGCTCCTTCCTGGCCACCCGTCGCCTCCAACCACACTGAGTAATGATCGCAGCTCTCTGAAGACTTCTGTAATAAGAATAAGCGGCATGGCCACGTGCATGAGCCTGCAGGATAGTAAGCAAATCATGCATTAGATATTATACTCTTTCAACAATTCAAGACTTCATGTATCTTCTGCATATATGATAGGGAAGATCACAAGCGTAGTAATAGCAGTAGAGAGATAAATTCCTGTATTTTAATTGCAGCTTTAGTTTGTTTCCGGTATCTAAAGTCGTTCCGAGCAATCATGGCTCTCATGCCTGTTTGCAACATAATTGCAGAAGTATGCAGCGTTGTATATGTTATGTGTGCAACATGACATCTGAAATTCTTTTGAATCTTCAGAGCAGCTGCTTCACGTCTCAATTGTTCATAGAGTTTGCAGGACAGCATAGCTGACATTATGACCAAGAAAATAGTACACACGGTGTTAATAGTTTTAAGAAGAAAAATTGACAAGTCAGCTGATAAGAGAGTAAGTAATTGTCCTCAAACAACACTAGCAGAGTGAAGTTGAAACCTAATATGCACTTTTAATCATAAATTGGAGCAATTGACATATGTTCTCAAGTTTTGTGGTCAGGAGAACTCTTGAAACCAGTTGACTTCTCAATGCCAGCTCAACTTTGTATTGACTTAACCAAATCAGAGCTGTAGAACTTTTTTTCATTGTATTGACCATACCAAATTAGGCTGTAAAGCTTTTGAAGAGGTGGAATACGACTTTGTGCAGATTAGTGTGTTTCTATTGGCTTCAGTTTAATTTTGGTGCACCCATGAGCTTCCTGTTAGTATAAGATGGCTGGTGTCTATCGTAACCAACCATATTTTCATTTAGGTTCTCTACTTCTTTAAAACTTCTGGTTATCCAGGGTATCCCCCCCCCCCCCCACATCATCAATAATTTATTTCTAATAATAAATAAATAATAATGTGCATGAATATGTAAATTTAATCGAAGCTTTTGAAACTTGAATAAAGCACCATTGAGATATACAAGCATCATAAATCATACAATGCTAGAAACATTCAAATTTAATCGAAGCTTTTGAAACTTGAATAAAGCACCATTGGGATATACAAGCATCATAAATCATACAATGCTAGAAACATTCTTTAAAGTCGGCTTCAAAGCACCATATTTTATGCTAAAACATTCCATTAGCCAGTCTCAAAACATTCTTCTCAGTAAAGTAGGCAGCAGATGAAAGAAGTTTCAGTGACCTAAATGTAAACTTTCAAATGACTGATTGAAACATACCTCGCCAACATGATTGCAACTGAATAGCAGCTTGACGCAGAGAAACAAATTCTTTTCGCATAATATATGTACGGATTTGTCTTTGAATAATTTTTGCTGCATTTCCAAGTACCTCAGCTCTTCTAGCATCGAGCTCAGCCATCTGTCCAGCCCGTAAAAAGACCTTTGTCTTTCCCATCTGTAAAGACAAGCATTCAGATTAGGTAAAGACACTGAAATCGCAGATTTCATGATGCCACAGAAGGTATATAAAAGAACTTGTCTAATACTTCCCTAGCTCAGATATTCCCTCAGCAGTCCACAACCAACCTACTCTAGTTGGGGGATGAGAACATTTGATTCAGCACAATATCAAAAATTTACCTGATAACCCTTAAGTCCCTTTTTGTCTAGAATCATCTGGCATGCAACTTTGTCATCATAGCTGACAAGGGATCATTATAGATCATCAGAAAAATCATAAAGAAACTGATCGGAAAGAAGGAAATTCACATATGAGAATAAAAGTTTCAGCAAGAATCGACACAATGAGTCCGGAAAACATACCTTCCAGCTAAAACTTCTGGAGCAAGAACACCAAATCTAAGAAGAAACTCATAAAATGTACGTCTAGTAGGATATCCAGCACAACTGATTCTGATAGCTTCTAAGACACCCTAGAATAAAAAGAACAACTTATGTGAAGGGCAAGAAGAAGTAATAAATCCATTACATTCGCAGGCACAAGGATGAGCATCAATAGACACTTACACCACATCGCAGTTGCTGGATCACATTCAGATTCTCAAAGATACAAGGCTTAAGGGCATTATTAGGCTTGACACATCTGATGTAGTGAGGCTCTGTTGAACTTAATGTTTCCATTAAAGATTGCAGTTGTAGCTGCAAGCATGTAAGAAAGCCTTCAGTAATCAGAAAAGTACCATTATAAAAAACATAAACTAGAAGTTCAAGTATGCTGTAATGAACCATTTTTGCTAGAAAGAGAGGCGGAGAAACAAAAAAACAAACGCAGAAGCACAAGAAAAAACATATACTAGAAGTTCACATATGCTGTAATGAAACATTTTTGCTAGAAAGAGAGACGGAGAAAACCAAAAACAAACACAGAAACTAAAACCAACACAATAGCAGAAATATGAATCTTTTGAGATGACAAAAGCAATATTGCAACAAAAGAACCCAATCAAAATTAAAATTGTGATAAAAGAAGTGGAGATGGAGTTGTCCAAGCAGTTGTCCAAGCATTAACAACCAGAACATGCTATGGGTAAAAAGTAGCATACCAATCAGTCAAATGATACATGGACCTAACAAGCGAAGGCAAGACTTACTCTAACTAGAGTATACTAGGCATACAATAGAATAAGAATGGACAGCAAAATCTTCAGAAATTCCATCGTAAAGCACAAGTTATTCAGTTACATGGAGCAATACATTATTCTATTACTCCACATGATTCTTGGACATATCTGAAGCACCTAATATACAATGAAAACTAAACGCAAGAGCTCCTCGTAAGACTTTTTTGTAAGAAGCTTCTCTTAGACAGATTAGTCTTTATTTTTTCATAAACAACTGATCCATTAATTATTTTCATCTTCCAGAACATTTGTGATGACTCAGATGTTACGCCTGGTAATTAATATCAAGTTATTAAGAAAAAGATAACTCACACAATAGAAAACACAGATAATAGAAATCCATACGTCTAATTAAGCTATAAAAAAAAAGAGACATTTTTCTGGGATTGGTGAAGCATGTTCTTTTAATTGTTTCTAAAATCTACATTAACCAAAATACTTGATGAATAAGATGAATTAACCTTAAAACGAGACCCTATGGAGGAGAATTTGGACGATTTCGATGATTCTTCAGGTAGAGGAGGAAACAAACCCGCCACAAAAGTACATTTTGAGGCTGTTAACAGAACCTGATGTTCTGCAACCACATAATCTTTGTTCTTATCCAGAAACAGATCCGCTTGATATGTCACCTGCATATCATATAGACGCTTTAGCCTTACATTGAAAACTGTGAAGGTATAGATGTTTCCATAAAGACGAACTAGCAGCACCTCTCCGGCATAATGAGATATTGTAAAACTAGTCCGTGAAAGTTTAGGTTTGATGAAGCGCTTGTTTTTAGGGAATGTTTGGTACAACTTCTGAGCAAATGTTTCATGAGTAGATTTAGGAAACATACTGCAAGGACCAATAAATGAACATAAATTATATCATAAGCTGACAAACCGAAAACAAGAAAAATAAATATATAAATATTTATATATAAACATATATGATGAATAAATAATCAAGCATGCATACCAGGCTTCATCTAAAAGAGCAATAATTCCCCCAGGTTTCTGCAAGTTTTCAACTTCAGTTGTTACAATTTAAGTTACCAAAAGACTGAGGCTAGAACTAATAACAAATCATAGCATCGCATGATAAGTTACAGAGGTATACTTCTTTTCAACAAAATAAAAAAAAAATCAATTAATAAACAATGAATCAACCCATTGGTTGCAGACCTTTTCAATCAGATCTAGCACATCTTGGTTGTCAACGAACTCTATGTAGCTCCAGTTAATCTCTTCTTTTTCATATTCTTCTTGTTCCATCTTGAAGACATGCTGAAATCATAAGATGGAGTGACATTATTAAATACCCCAGATCCCCCCCAATAAGCAAAGAGGTGGGGCAGCAAACACATCAGAACTTACTCATATATACCCTTAACAGATTGAAAAAAAAACAAGGAAAACAGTTTTAAAATGCAAGAATGAGATCTAACCTGGTTAAAATGTTGTTGCAACTTTTCGTTTGTAAAATTGATGCAGAATTGCTCAAAACTGTTTTACACGGGAAACTGTTAGAAAGGCACCACTAAGGTTTGAAGTAGCATATGCCATACTGAAAGATTACCTGTTCGTTTTAAAACTCTCAAACCCATAAATATCAAGAACTCCGATTATTGACTTGGAGTTTGGATCCTGGCCAATTGAGATGTTTATCTTTTCCACAATCCTGGAGTCAAAAGACGAATATTTTAAGATACAAAAGAAGATAGAAATAAAGAACACCAAAGAAGTGTGTATGTATTTGACTTGCTTACCAGTCGAAAAGGCGAGAATATATGGTTTTAGCCAAAGCATCCCTGCTACCCAGAGCAGCTTCTGGATCAAGAGTCCTTGTAATAACCTCCTCAGGTGTGACCATCACACGTGTAATTAGTGCATCTTCCAAGCTCTTGGCATCACACCTATCCATTCTTATTCATAAGATCCAGCAGAAATAACATATCCAAAATAAGAATGCAGTGAGATTAAACAGTAGAAAATAGACCTACTTGAGTAACTCCGCCGTCATATTGAGATGAAATCGAGACTGCTCATCCTTAATCACAGAAGAGTCTATTTCCTCACCTTTCGCAAATTCAACATTACCAAGGTGAAGAATTGCAGCAACCACCCTGAAAATTGCATCCTGAACAAATTTGTTAAGGCATTAGCAATTCATGTTAACAGCAAAACAAATTAGTTGGGAGGAAAAACTAACCTGCTCTTCCTCACTGATTCCTACTATATCCATAGCCCTTCTTGTTGCAAGATATTCTTCAGCATCATTTACTCCATCCAATTCATAATACTTGGACTGATTAAGATAGTGAAATGATTTTGGGTTCCCTAGTTTATATCTCTCTACCTCCTGCAAAACAAAAGAATATCATAATTATGTGCATCACCAATGTTAGATCAGCTCATCACCAATGATAGATCAGCAAAAAACAGTTAAAAAAAAAACATAGATACCTCAGCTGGAGCAGCACAAAGAAGATAAAAGCAATGGTAGTTTCTCTCGGGATTTGAGATTTGACAGACGCGAGACCTCTCCAGAAGGTAAGTTCGTATAGCTGCCCCAGATATCCTCCCACTCTTATCAAATTGTATCTCAACAAATTTACCAAAACGACTGAAAGCATTATACCATTTCCATCACGAAAAGGAACATCATATTTAGAAATCATCAAAAAAGTTGCAAAAGCAATTAGCATCAACTGTGGCATCAATTAGAGAAGTGGCTAACCTTGAGTTGTTGTTTCTCACAGTTTTGGCATTTCCAAATGCTTCAAGAACGGGATTGGACTGTGTGTCAAGTGTCAACAATAACAAGAATTTTGAGACAGTAATTTGATAGAATAAGACCAGTTTCAGCGGAAAATGCTAATGATAGATTAAAGTTGAAGTGAAAGGTCAATCATACTTCTAGAACTTGTTGTTCAACAGTTCGTCCTTCGACACCTGACCGGCCCCCAAGATGCGCAAGATAACGCATAAGCATCTTAGTAGTTTCAGTTTTACCAGCACCACTTTCTCCACTAACCAAAATTGAATTGCTTTTTCCCTCATTGATCATTGCCCTGAGACCAAAATGAGAAATAAATAAGTGTCATGCCAAGCAACTTAAAAGAGGAACACACAACAAAGAAGAACTCAACCTATATGCAACATCTGCAACTGCAAAAACATGCGGACTTAGCTCCCCAAATGCTGCTCCTTTGTACTGTTCCATCATGTGAGTGTCGTACAGATGAGGCAATCTTTGGAAAGGGTTTACTGCAATCAATATGTTCCCAGTGTACGTCTAGACAACAGATAAAAAAAAACTAAGAAAAGTTTCTCCAAAGGATAATACATTTATAGAATAAAATTAGCAGGTATTGACAATCAATTTGCATGAAAACAAGGAAAATCAGAGCTCCTACATAAATTTCATTGAGCTCATATCGGGTGGCCAAGTTCTGCAGAACTCCAGGTTCATGCAAATAGGAAAGTTTGGTCATATCATCTACACCTCCAGGAGGAGCCTCAGTATCTTTAGGAAACACTTTAGCGATTTTAGCAACAACCTGAGATCAACAGTTTGAAACTATAAGAACCTTAGATAAAAAAGAAAAAACTCCATGCACAACCAAAAGAAATGCACGGACTGATTTGTTGGTTTCAACTTCAGGGACCGGCAAACTGCAGGTAATCTGAAAGTGTGGAAGTGTTCACCAGAAAAACTACTCATGTTTGAACAAGTTGATGACTGCATGACTAGAAGGAAGTACAACATAAAACTTAAAATTACAAGAAGAACGCAGTTAACAAAGTTACAGTCTAGAAGCATCAAATGTTCGCTATATATGCATTAAAATTTACTACATATTTATAAATTTTAGTGTGAGTCCACTTATTAACATATGCTAACTTGAAGTCATTGTAGGAACTCATAACTTTCAAAATCATGGATCCGCCTTCGACGATAGACAATCAAAATTAAAATATTTACACTAACTTGAAATAGAGAAGAATGATACTTTTGGTGCAGAAAGGAGGTGACAAGCAAAAGTGCATGTAAAGGAGAATCAATGCATGAAGAAACAAGAACTAATATTTAGAAAAAATAATCAAGGTGTAAATGCAAAAGAAAGACAAAACCTCGATATGAAAAGTGTTCATCAGTTTCATCACCCTATGTACTTTTTGAATTCATTTTTAAGAAAGTAAACCGAAGTGAAACGATCTAAGTACATGTAAGTAACTTGGTCAGTCAAAAAAGGAAAGCTTCTACCGTAGAACCTGCTTCTAATTTCTCTCCACGAGAAGCATTCCAGTTACGGTGAACCATCAAATCGGTCTAAACTTGTTCATTCCTGGCCATTTTGAGGGATTTAACAATTGTTTGCATTAGCTAGAATTGGGAAGGCATTAGTTCTCAGTACCATCCATTGCTCGCAACCCAGAACGAATTCTAAGAATACTTTGAAATATTCGTATGGCTTACTTGGACATATAGCATGCATATTACACACATGTATGCACACACAAACACACACATACAAACAGTAGCATGTCATATGTTCCTTACGGTATAAATACTATCTTAAGGAAAAGGAACCAATATGCAGGATATTTCACCTTAATAGAATACAAAGGACCAATTTCTCAAAATTAAAAACATCTACTTTCACCAGTGAAGTCTGGCCAGATCCATTAACAAGTTCAGAATATATGAGCACATTGATTCATTGTCGCTCCAGGTTGACAACAACGTATGGCCCTTAATATTGCTGTTAAAAAAAACAAATACTCACTTCTTTTCCATCGGAGGTTTTAACATGAACATCTTGACCATGTATTTTGATTACTTCTCCATCTTTCCATGCCAATTTAGGGTCTTCCACCCAAACATGAGAACCAACAATAATGTTAACTGATGCCTGCAAAAAAGTTACTTGCATGAGATACCAAGAGGACAATGATTACTGCACGAATTGTCAGCCATTTTAATAAGACGCCAGAAAACTTAATCTTTATACACAGAAATTCAAATAAAGTGGACCTGAATAGAGTGGATTTATACATCAAATTCCAACTAATTTAGGATTGAGGCATACTTGATTTATTAATTGAGACACAAGATCAAAGATTTATTCAACAAGTCTTCAAACTATGTTCGTACTAACGGGGAGAGATTAAGAAATAAGGGTGGTAACTCGTCCAGTGTTGACATTTCTTTTTTCAAAAGAATTAATATTGCCTGGTTTAGAAACTAAGAGATGGAAAGAAACAGACAAGAAAAGGGAAGACAGACTTTTTGAGAAAGAAGAAGATGCAAGATGTTTTGTGGAATTTACGCATGCGGTCGAACTTCAGAATCCAGCCGGAAAAAGAAATCATGCATGTAAAACAGTACTCTCCAGCAGTGCTAGGCATAGAGGTCCTTCTACTATGCTCTATCATAAAACGAAATCAAATAGTAGGAAATTTGTAAAGCAACACATATAGCTAAACGGACAGGAGTCACGCAGGGAATGAACTTTCAGTCTAAACTTCTTTTCTTTTTGAACAGGTAAGGAAGGCTAAAATTTGAATACAATGAAGCACCTTGTATGTCAAAACACTTTCCAAACATATCTTGACATGACTAAGCTTTAGGGCATCCTTCCTATTTACAAAGAAAATTGGAATCCTAAAATGAACAATATGATATTTCTAGAACAAATATCAGGAGAGGGCTGAGAGGAAATGAACTGCTAGATGATTTCATTCCATCTATCTAAGCCTTGGTGGACAGAGTTACCCCAAACTTGTGTTAGCGTTGGTGGGAGATAGAAGGCACCATGTGGATCAGTCGAGGTGCGTGCAAGTGGTGGGGCCACCAAAGTTATTAAAAAAAAAAGGGGGGAGGGGGGGGTTGATACTTAATGGGTTCCTTAAAATGAAAACCTATTTCATTCCTCTTGGAAGCAATATTATGTTGTAATCCTTTTGAAAGCTAACATAACTTTGTTTATGTTGTTTCTCTTTAAAAACTTCTCATCAGATAACATTTGGAGTACGTTGATTCATTTATGAAATATTTTTGAAGCACAAAGCGTCTGAAAGAACAACTGCCTTGTACTAATTTGACCATAGGAACTTTTGCCACTTAGATGCTAGAATGACCTTTAGGGCTTTAGACTAGTTGTACTGGTCGCAGACTTCCACACAATAGGTGGTTCCTATCCAAACTATTCCCTTCACTCTTCCCACTCCCCTAATGTAATTAGAAAAAATCAAAAAGAAAATGTTAAGAGCTGATTTTTATATGCATCCTTCTTCTCGTCAGAAGCATTGTGAAAATATTACATGCGCTTTTACTTTGACTAGTCTACATTATTCATTTATGCAAGAGAAAAATACACATAATATGTGTAGTGTTTTTAGGTTAACAACAAACACACTTTTTAAAGTCTTATTAATATGGCTGTCCTTTTTGAACTGAAATTGATATCTTAATCAATTTCTTCCCTTTCTGCAGTGTCAATAAATCCCATGATATATATACATCTTATCACCCATGTTTACATCTAAGTTTTGGACCTATGTAATTACATAAGGAGACTCCACAAGAGATCAATGGTCATAGATGCATCTGACATTGGACAACTTTGATTTTAGAGCATTGAGGTGCTACAAACACTGAAATTTATTTTCAATGGTTCAAAATTTAATGTGTTTACTGCTGCAAAGAGACTACTTTATCTGAAAAATTAATGCATTCTTTCTTTTTTTTGATGACCAAGAAATCCTTGACGGCAACTGGGGTAAGATTCGGAACTCCCTGGATAATGAGCTCACCTCTCTACATCTCTCCACTTAAATACAAAGATTTTCACGGCGGTAGGTTACGAACATGTGACATGCGCCGATTTCTCGGCGGTAGGGTTCGGTCGGACATGAGACATGTGCCTAATTCTCAACGGTAGGGTTCGAACATGTGACATTCGCCTATTTCTCAGCGGTAGGGTTCGAACCCATGACATGCGTCTGACCCACACATCACGTGTTGTGCTCTTACAGGTAACCAAACCCCATCCCTGCTTTAAATGATACATCCATTCTTTATAAAGAGTTGTAATTCAATCTTTTAAGATACATGTATCCTTGGAAAGGCTTGTTAATTATTTCTTCATTCACCGTAAACACCTATTCTACTGGTCAAAATATTTAAATCTAGTGATTTCATGTCCTTCGTCTTTCCACTATTTCATATTTTTCTTTTCTCATCCATTGTAAATTCCAATAAATGCAGTTGAGAGATTCTGAAGTAACAAAAACAGTTAAGCGAGTCAAGAGGTTTAAGAGTTTTCCGGAACTTCTATTTGAAAGCGCTTTAAAAGATTCTTAAGTGGCTTTTTATATTTTTGGAGTAGGAAGTCACCTTGCTATTACCTAGGTGGTGACAGAAATCTACTAAGAAGACGCGCCTTCCGTAGCATTATCCAAAACTCTATCTCAAATTCTATTTATTAATAATCTTTACATCTTATTTATTATTACTAAGTGCCCTTCTAAATGGTATTTATATCTCCAATATTTCCAAAAAGAAAACATATGAATACCTCTAACCAGGTAACGTTCAATTTAAACCCAGAGTTGTGTAGTGTCTATTATGGCACATTCACCTCTAAAGCTGAAGTTGCATTTCCAAACTTTAGCTCCTCAAATTATTACTACAAGCAGCCTCTTAATTAACACTACATACATCCTCTTTTAATATACAGCCTCTGTTATTCTAGGTAAATCAAATTACAATTCAGTTGTTAATTCTATCGTTTATCTCTTTCTGGCATCCGAATTCAAGACTTAAGACAAAAAAATGGATAAAATCAAATTTTACGAAATGACTTCAAAGGAATACCTTTAAACCATCCATCAATATACGGTCATAAAAACCTCATAGAAATCCTCTCACTCTTCTCGGTCCAATTCCTATATATTCCGCACATACCAAAAAAACGCTAATATTTCCTAATGATACCTGAATTAAATTTCATCCACACAATAACCTCAAAATAATTAATAAAGCGCAAATTGACTCTGCGCTGAACAGATTTGACTAGAGCAACAAGCAATAAGTCTACAAGGCAAGAGGTATAAAACGACAAGGAACCTCGCGTTTCAGCATAGACTTACCATTGACGAGTTTTTTACTATTGATCTCCTGCTCTCCAACTCATCAAGGCAAAGAGAAACAAATTTTGAGTCGGCGAGTCAGATCGGACTCCACAAGCTTCAAATATTTCAGTCGAAGTTAACCACAACGACGATGATGATGAAGCAAAGCTTGCCTCCGATGATTCAACTTCTGGCAAAGCGAAAACCGTTTATGTTTGTTTCTCTCTATATATATCTGCGTATATAAATATGTATATGCCTCCGTATATCTGTATGTATTTTTTGTGGAGAGAGAAGAAAATGGGTAGACTTTCTCTCTCTATAACTTGGAGCTGCTAATGGTATATTTTGTTTGAAGCTTTTAAAATTTATTTGGAAAGTTGAGTTATTTTCATTTGCTGTGTTTCCTATGAGGTTGGGGGGTAGGAGTAGGGGTAGGGGTAGGGGCTGGGGCCTACACTGGGCGGTATTTTTTGTAAATTGTAAGAAGTGGAGGGGGGCGCTGGACACAAAAACCGACAATTTAGGGGGCGGATTTCTGACATTATTTATGTTTTATGTGTTTGGGCATAACGTTCTGTTTTATTTACGATATTTGCCATTCATTTTTGGACAATTCGAACGTTACCGTGTACCGCTTTTTTCCTTGTGGTAATTTGAATTTTACAGTCTGTGTGTTAGATTTGAATTGAGTAACAGCTAGGTTTCACTTGTACAGCCTATCTTGGATTTTGGAAACACAATTATGACTGCACTCATTGCTGATTAAGAGCTTGTTTGGGATTTTTTAATTTTTTTAACTTAATCAAATACTTAAAAAGTAATTTTAGAATTTCCACAAATACTCTAAAAGTGATTAAAAGTTATTTTGATTTGAAACAAGTACATGATTAATTATCCTGAGATAATTATTATGGGATAACTTATCCCACCATTTGCATGAATAACTAATCATGATATAAATGGTGGGATAAATTGTTTCAAACATGACAATCAAAGAATATACCAATTCTTTTTTATCCTAGGACTATTTTTTACATATGACTATTTATTTTATCTCCCACATCAAACAACCCCTGAAGGTCTAACTCATCGATGGCACGTAAAGTTGGTACATTTTTTCATTTAGATGATTTAACTAGGCGTTCTTCATTTTAGACACATTATGTCATGTCTTGCTAAGATTGGACATCGGACCGGGTGTACCGATTCTGTTCCGATACAGTTGTATTCAGAAAGGAATGGAATACAGTGAATCGATACTCGTAACAGGACGATATCATGATTTGGTATAGGTACTTGTTCATCCAAGTTCATTCCCAATTTCGGCCGAATCCGACTCGTGAAATTGGATTTTTTTTAAAAAAAATTGTCATTGTTTAATACTTCTATTAACATTTCTTTTCACGAAATCATGATATGGTATCATAATATGAAATCATGAGATGAATTGAAGTTTTGTTTGGACAAACTATATGAAAAAAATTTTGGTTATATATTTTCTCATAAACATAAGAATCACATATGTTGTAAAACCATTAAAATAGCCCCAATTGTTTATTCAATCTTGCCGTATAAACAAAAAATTATAATATCGCATAATAAATTATTACAAAGCTATTTGTTTCCAACTTAATTAATGGTTTTATCAAACTTTAATTCAATAAAAAAAATTGACACGTAGTGAACTAGTCGTTATTATAATTTCTCCCATATAATAACGACAATTTCCTCACGTTAAGCTTGCACTTCTCGATAATGTGACCGAGAAGACAAATCAACATTGTTGCTTTGAGTCATTTTTTGGTTAATATCATCCCCAACTATATTTTCATAATCATAGACCATAAATATTTCATTACTCCTTTTCGCAAATTAAATATGTAACATTGTACAAGTTATGACAATTTTCACTTGTGTGACAATATATAATGATTCATATCTTGTTTCTGCATTTGGAATCTATTTTTTGAAACTTCAAAAGTCTGTGGGTTTGTTTTAACAAAATATAAACTTGTTGGTCAACTTTTGTGTTTAAAAATCTCAAATTATGATTTTTGGAGAATATGGTATTTCATCTCATGATATGGAATCATGAAATGGAATCAGGAAGAAATTGCATGCCCAAACGCTGATTTCATCTCACGTTTCCATATCGTAATATGGTATCGCATGGTCAAACGGCTACTTAAGCTATTAAAATTACAAGTTATTGTTGGATTTTAAAGGTGTGAACAGGAAATGAAGGGTTGTGACTATTCTGAAGGGTTGTCACTTTGCCAGAGGGTTGTGACATTTATGAAAGGTTGTGTCCTTTCTAAAGGGTTGTGACCGTTTGAAAGGTTGTGCCTTTTCCAAAGTGTTGTGAACTTTCTCGAAGGTTGTCTTCTTTCCTAAGAGTTGTGACCTTTACCTTTTGTTGGTTATAAATAGAGATGTTGACTCTCATTTTTTAGCATTGAATTATTCTCTTCTTTTGCATACATTTCTACAAAACAAAATTGATTGATCGTGTCTGTGTGTGTGATTCATTGCTGTCATTTTGAGTTCGCTGAAATTATTGAAGTTTGAGGTACGACTATTTCTTTAATGGTTAATCCGTTTTATCTTCGGAGGAATTAATCTGCAACCTCGGTTACTTGAGGGGATTAAATTTCATGAGGGCACACAGTAAATTTTGTGGACTCGAATATTTCTTTGTGTTTTTCTTTCATCTTCTATTATTTCTTCTGATTTGCCAATCTGAATATAGGAGATAACTAGCTGAAGAAATTTAAATTGATGGTATTTTCTAAGCTAAGGAAATTACTTTTATTTTCTGTGTTCTTTTTTTTTGTAAAGAAATAGAAAATTATTTTATCATATGATAAAAGAGTTTTGGGATGAATTAGTGCTACTTTAATATGTTTGAGTATATTTTCTGTAGTAAATTTTCCTTGGATGGATAAGATCCAAGTGCATTGAAGCATTACACCCCTTCAGTCTTCTTTTCAATAAAAAAAAGTTATTTTGTGCATAAAGGATAAGATATGCACTTTAAATTTGTTTTCTCTATATTCTTGATTTTACATAACTATGAGAAGAAGTAAATGAACAAATGTTGTCTTCTAACAATATTTGAACCTGAGTTTAGTTTCTTGTTGAAATTAAATGTCTTCTTGAGTAAAATAGGAATATCATGAAAACTAAGGAAAGGAAAAAAAATAGCAAGGTAAGTGACTTGCATGGAATCATTGCTGACAGATAGAATATGATTCAATGAGAGCAAAAATCAAGTTCAATTTATTTTTTCCCTTGATTATTTTTTTCCCTATCCTTTATAAGTTATGCGAATTATTTCATAAATGTTAGGATAGATGGTCATTATGTGATGACTATTACTAATATGCATTCTGTTAAGAGAGTATTTTTTTTTTGTATTTTTATACTCATGAAAAATTTGATTGTGTTTGACTTTTGAAGACTAAAATCTTCTGATTATTTTTTATACCTTTGGTTTGAAGAATATAAGAATTTCACGAACAAATAAGATTTGTGCATTGGTTTGAAGAATATAGAAATTTTCACCAATTTGTTAGATACTTTGTTGCAATGAATATTCTGACTTGATCAAGAGTACAAAATCTTCATCACGAATATTAAGGCTAAATGATTTGAAAAAAAACATAAAATCCTCATCGTTAGCTAGAAACGGTGTTGTATTTGAGGTTTCTGGAGATTAAAACTTTTTTGTTTTACTACTATATCTGAATGTGAAACTAATTCGAGAAATATAAAAACTTTATCAGAGTTCAGTGTTCATTCGATTAACGATTAGAAGAATATAAAAAAATTATTGTTAAACTAGAAACTAATTGTATAAAGATTGAATCTTTATTGTTAGTATTCTAATACTAAATGGTCTGTCTAGTTATGACAGAAAGAAATAAAAACATTGGTAACATAAAATTAGTGATTTTTTTGCCTGTAATAAGTGTTTCTATGGATTAAATCTCCAAAAGAAAGTTTCGTGTTGCCAATGTATATTTTGGTGGTATACAAATTGAAAGCATAGGGAAAAAATATTTGAAAAAGAATTTCAAATACTTGAAAATGTTGTAAATCTATTGTATAGTATACGTGGATTATCCATTAGATTTATCCACTATTAAATGGGTTCATGTATAGGTGCTTCCAAGGTGATAAGAACTTCCAAGATAACTATGTATCTATTAATTATATGACTTTTGGAGTGATATCTCAATACTATAAATAAAGAATCATTCACCATTTGGAAGATACACTTGAATAAGAAAATTATTTCCTCTGTCTTATACTTCTTGTTTTTTTCTTCTTATATTCTGAGCTTTCTTTATAACAGAAAAATATTTTTTAGAACATATTTAAAATGTGGGGGTCTTTTACTTGTGATAAAGACTAAATTAGACTAACTATCTAATTTAAAAGTACAAGATATGAAATTTGATGACATTCTTGTATTATGTTAGACCCACAAAATTCCGGAGTGTATTTGTTATTTTGGTCGTTGAGTCTCTCTTTACTAGTATATGAGATGACTAATAAAAAACCACAAAATTATATTACTCGTTCAAAAGAATTGTGGTCTTTGATGAAAAAATTTTACTTAAAATTTTGTGATTTTTCATGAAAAGATATGTCTATTAAAATATTCTTTTTTGTATAGACATGAACATTAATGAAAAGTGACATGTTATGTTTGTGTTGTAAAAGAAACATTTGGACCATATTGCCTTTATTGGACCAATGAGACTATGATCATGGGTAATTCTATAACAAATTGAATGTTATGGAAATGTCCTTCTTAAAAGGACATATGACAAGGTGTTGACGGTAAAACAATGTCTGTATTTGAGAAAAATTATAAAAAGTAAAAAACAAAATATTTGTGGGAAAAGGTTACCTCACAGAAGGTCTTTTTAAAGTTAGTGTTTTTGTTTGTTCTTACTTGCTTAACTCAAATTATTTTGTGACATAAATGATTGAGATATGTCTGTAGACACGTAATTTTTGACCGAATTTAAGTTTTATACCCTTTTTAGAGCTTAAATATTTTTTATAAATATTTTGAAATTTATCTTATTTTATTAAGTTTATTTTTAAAAGATATAAAAACCACAAAAAATAGAATCACACTTTAAGGTACATTTTTATTTATTCATTCAAAGTTTAATAAGTTAGTGATTTTAATTTTTATATTTTTTGTAATCTGGCTATTTAATTTTTCTTAATTAATATTATTTTATTTAGTAACAAAAAAATAATTAAAAAAAATTAACCTACCCATTATCCCACCGCCATTTCACCATTTTTCTCCACTTACCCCACACCCACTCCACTTATCCAACTCTTCCATACACACATACACATATACATAACTATATATAAATATAAAAAAAAAGGGGGGGGGGGGGAAATCAGCAAGAGAGAGGAAGAGAAATAAGAAGAAAAAGGGGGACAAAGGAAAAGAGAAAGAAAAATATTTTAGAAATCCAAAGAAAAAAAATCAGCAAAAAAGAGGGAAAAAACATGTAAAGGGAAGGAGGAAAAAAACGTATAAAGGAAAAGAAAAAAAAATACACACACAAAAGGAAAGAAAATCACCTTAAAAAAAATCAGCAAATATACTCACTTTTTATTTCATATTTTGCTTTCACTCACAAACAAAAGTTGAAGTTGAGGTTTACTTTCGTGGTTTCGAGTTCGTGGTTCCTTATTCTTATTGTTTTCTTTTGGTGAAATTTTTGCCAGAGGTACCATTTAATTTTTATTGTATAATTTAATATCATGATTATACAAGCATTGATTGCAATATATTGAGGTTGTCAAATTTCACATGTGGTTAAACCATTATGTTTTTATATGAAGTATGTTCAAATATTTCATATCAACTTTATGTTTAGATCCTTTATATAGTTATATTTTGTGTGAAATTGTTATAACAAACCGTGGTTTACTTCATATTTAAATAACTCATAGTTTATTTCATACTTAAGTAAAATTATTGTTCAATTCTATTCTGATTTTTCATATTTAGTTTTATAATGATAATATGTGTAGTATTATGCAAAGATGTTAATTTTATAATAATAATATGTGTAGTTATTATGTAATATATTAATTTTAGTTAGTAGATTTTTCTTTTAATGCCAATGACGTAAAAAAAATCAAATAAAAAAGGAAGAAAAATATAATAATAATAATAATAATAATAATAATAATAAAAAAAGGAAAAGTTAAAAAAATGTGAGAAAGAATATAACAAAAAAAAAGGAAAAAGAGAAAACAGAAGGAAAAAAAAAGAAGTATAAAAATAATATTTTTAAAAAAACATGCAATTGAAAAGGAAAGAATTTTTTCTTTGAAAGTTCCTTTGTCAAAACTTTTTAAAAGATTAAATTAAATTTAAAAAAATAAAACCTTGAGAGTATAATAATAATAATAATAATAATAATAATAATAATAACGAAAAGGTAAAAAAGAAGAAAATACAAGTAACAATAAAAATAATGATTAAAAAAAAATAAAGAATCTCTTACTTTACTTTATTTGATTTAATTCATGCACATATATATACTTTAGTTAATGAACATATATTAATAAAATATGATAATTTTAAATATTTTCAAATAAATCAAAGAATGAGGGCACATAATACTTTTAATTTTTAATTTAAATAATATATCATAAAAAATTTAAGTTAAGTCATAAAAGTCAATAAAGCGACTGTGCTAGAACCACGGGATCGAGGGGTGCCTAATACCTTTCCTTCGGTCAACAAAATTTCTTACCTGATTTTTGATTTCGCAGACCATAAAATAACGAGTCAACTTCCTTTTGATTAGAGATGTAAATAAGGTGACTTGAAACACCAAAACTCAATTTCAGGTGGCGTCTCTGAAATAAAATAATCCCTATTCGAAATGTCACTTTAATTGGAAAAATTATTTTCTTTCAAAACAAGCAATTCAGTTTTGAGAGGAAAATAGGGGTGTGACAATGTCAATTACAGAACTTTGCAAAACCTGGTCAACTTAGAACTTTGCCTAACTTCTAGTGCAATAAATCAATGTCAAGTATGTGTTGTTGAAACAACCTTTGAATTGATTTACACTGACATTATGAAGTCAACACCATCTCGTGGTGGAAAAAAATGTTTCATAAATTTTATTGGCAATTGCAATAGATATTATTATGTTTATTTGCTAAATGGTAAGGAAGAAGCAATAAAAACATACATGCAATTATAACTTAAGTTGAAAGTCAGTTGAATATTTTCATGATTTGAAGTGGTAGATGTGAGGAATATGAATCTTTTTCTTTGCAGAAAATGAAATCATTCATCAAATTATAGCACATTCTCACCTCAATCTAATGAAATTGTTGACAAGAAAAACTGAACTTTGAAGGAAATGTTGAATGTCCTATTTATAAGTACATGTTTACCATAAAATTTGTGGGGGGTGCTATCATTATAGCCAAAGAGAACAACAAAAATTTTGTCTGTTCAAAAAGAGAAACAAAAGTTCTATTTATTCATAAAGGAAGTAACAAATAATAAGAAAAAACTTTTGTTTATTAAAAAAAAAAAGATGCAACAAAAAGTTTTGTTTGTCCAGGCTGTTTGTATCTAACAATTTTCAATATAGTCTATTCCATATAAGAAATGAAAATGAGGAAACTATTTCTAAACTGGTAAAAATAGGACCTAAGAATGTGGATTATATGTTCATTGGATATGCTACAAATAGTAAAGCATGTCAAGTTATGGTCCATATGATCGAACCATCGGGTAGTTAAGTAAAGGGTCTAAACGACCTTGGAATGAATCAAAGGAGAATGTATTTAATAAAGAGATTCAGAGGGGTAGTAAATGTAAAATGACAAATTACTTCCTTTGAATTTGATTTTGTAATATTTCTTCTTGAAAGTGAGTCTCATAAATTTGAAGAAGTTATGCTCTTTGTGGACACATTTTGGAAAGAGGTTGTCAATAGTAAGATTGATTCAATCTTAAGCAACCGTACTTAAGAGTTACTGATGTGATTGAAAAGGTACTCGACAATTGAATTATGCTAGAGTATTGAGAAGCATGATATATATCATGAAGTGTACACGATCAGATATAACATGTGCTATTAGTAAACTGAGTTAGTTCATAAGTACTCTCAATCAAACTTATTATATGACAATGAAAAGAGTTCTGAGTATTTAAAAGGGATAATACGCAAGTACCCTCTCAACATATGTCAATCTCAGAGACACACTTATACTATAATAAGGTCCTATTACCCCCCTGATCTTATTTTATTAATAATTTTCTACCCCTTTTTGGCCTACGTGGCACTATCTTGTGGGCCCAACACTGGTTGATTTTTTTCCAGCTAGTGCCACGTAGGTCGAAAAGATGTAGAAAATTACTTATAAAATAAGTTTTGGGGGGTAATATAGGGCCTTAGTATAATATAGGCGTGTCTCTGAAATTTCGGACGTAAGTTGAGGGGGTACTTGTGCATTTTCCCTCATTTTCCCTATTTAAAAACATACGTAAAAACTATTGCTTTCCATTAAACTAGTATTCAACAGTATTGAAAGAATATAGTGATGCAAATTGAATCACTAGGTCAAATGAAATAAATCTACTAGTGGATATGTATTTACTCTTGGAGGAGGAGCAATCTCTTGGAAATCTTCCAAACAGAAATGTATCGCTCGTTCTACTATGAAATCTGAGTTTATCACTCTAGATAAGGCCGGTGAAGAAGTTGAATGACTCTGAAATTCCTTGAAAGATTTTTGGCCCAAACCTTTAGCTCCAGTATGCATATACTATGAGAGTTAATTTGTAATAGAATGGTCATAGAGCATGATGTATAACGGAAGGTTTCGTCATATATGACATAGATATAATATCGTTAGAGAACTACTTTCTAGTGAAATTATCATAATTGACTGTGTAAAGTAAAAAGATAATGTGTCGGATCCACTTATAAATGGCCTAACTAGAGAGGGAGTTGATAGGCTATTAAAGGGAATTGGACTATGGCTGAGAACAAGTCATTGTGGTGCTAACTCTACCTAGAAGACTGAAAATCCCAAGATCTAGGTTCAAGGAGATAAAATAAAGTTATTAATGGTCAAAATATTTCTTTTTATGATCCATTCTCTTGATAAGACAATGATCAGTAACAAAAATAAAGACATTAGGACTTTTTAATGGTTTCTAAGTTTGATACATGGTATATCAAATGGTGTATCTACGAGATAACACATTTTGAAATCACCTATTGTAAGAGTGAAATATAAGCCGCTTCAAGGAGAATCAGGTAAGGCCAGTTCTCTAAGCACTTATTAACCGAGATGTGTTCGTGGCTAAAATGAACAAAATAATAAGAATAAAAAATAGTTCAAGGGTAGGTTGTGTGACTTATTGTTTTACTTTAAAATGTATGATAGTAAAAAATGGTGAAAAAATGACTAAATTTTGGAAAATCAGTTAATGTTATGATTTAAGAGAAATTAATTTTCCAAATTACAGAGTCGCCACTTGTTTTTTTGTAAAATCAAGAAAAAAACTTAAAACTATTTTTCGAAAGATTTAAAACAGATAAAAATTAATTGAAAAGGGTTCGAAGTTCAAATGTACATTCCGAGAAGGTGTTAGGCCCTCGGAATGCCCACTAACTCGCGGTTGACCGGCAATTTGACTAAATGACCTTCAATAATTTATTTTAAGACTAAGTAAAAGAAAATTGTACTTTTAAATTATTTACTTTCTATCATCATTTTTTATTTAGTTATCATCAAATTGGTTCCTTTGCGTGTGAAGGGGAAGAACAATGTGCTGTTACCCACGCCTGCCAAGAGTTTTCGCGCGTGAAGAAGAAGAGGAATTGGGTTGGGCCTTAAAGGGAAACAGGGTAAAATTTAATGGGATGGAAAAGGGAATGGGTTTTGGGTTGAGGTGGGCTGGGAATTAAATTAACTTTCTGAAAATTTAGTTAAAAGGAAAGAGGAAGGAAACAAAAAGTTGGGCCTGGAAGTTTATTTAAAGTGGACTGCTGAAATTTGAAAAAAAGAGAAAAATTATTGGAAAAATAACTTAAATACACAACTATAATTTTTATATTCTCCAATTTTCCCTACTTTTTTTAAATATTACATAATTCCCTATTTTTTTTATTTTAGTGTAAGTTTTTAGATACATTACACTCTCTCTCCTATAATACACATTTACCAATTTTAATGCCTATTTTTTCTCCATTAAAACACTCAACCTCTTAAATCAGTTTTTGAATTTTAAATTTTTTCCATTTAAACACTCAACCTATTAATCAGCTTTTTAATTTTGAATTATTAAATTTAATTAAATTTAAATAAAAGAACAAATTTTGAAATTTTGAATTTCAAAATTCAAAAAATATGGAAGCAGGGTAACTTCCACTGCATTCTACCGTTTTGTTCTTACCAAAGTCACCTTTCAATTCTTTTTTTTTCCCTAATCGTCTTCATCCCACTATTTCTTCATAACTTTGAATCTTCTCAACCCAGCAGATTTTTCTATTTTCTTCTTTTTATTCTTAATCCATATTCGACTATTTCTTTCTAATATTGAATCGTAAGAACCAAGACCCTTTTTATAGTTAATCCATCATCAATTCGTATATTCTTCTCTTTTTCGTTTTTGTTAATTGTTCTATTACTTCATAGTAATGGATCCGTCAATTAATAGAAGGATATATGATTCCGATGATGATAATTGGAAAGAAAATAGGAAAAAGTCTTTGCATGATCCTATGAATCTTCAAAAGGATTCAAACAAAGATCATGGCGAAACATCAAAGGTTGTAAAAATACAACCAAAAAGGAAAAAAGAAGCAGCAAACACTGTTGTTAGGCCTACATTGTCTCGGGTTAGTATATTGGTACTTAAAAATGGTGTTGTTTAAATTAATAAAATTTTTAAGGAATCAAGTGTGCTTGCTGATACATTTTAAAAAGGGTGTATAGTGTTTTAGATGGTCAATTGATACGTGAATTTGTTGTGTTTCATAATATTTTATATGTATCATTAGGTTTTTGAAAATTATTATAATGTATCATTCAATAAGTGTAGTAAAGTATAATCTGTGCTTGATGATACATGTTGAATCTGTGTGTACATTGTTTAGTCAATGTAATGATACATGTAGTAGCTATGTATCACATGTTCTGCATGTAGTATGAATTCCTGTATGATATCATGTATCAATAAGGTATTAGTTGTTTAGTTGATTTACTCATACATGTTTTGAAACTTGTTATAATGTATCATTCATTAAGTTTAATAAATGCTTCATCAGATATAGTTGATGATACATATAGATTCTTTGTGTATGTTGTTTAGTCGCTGTTTATGATACATGTATTAGACATGTATCACATGTTATAATGTTTTATTTAATTCAATGATACATGTTATAGACATGTATCACATGTTTTTCATATAGTATGAAATTCTGAAAACTGAAACCATGTATCATTAAGTTATTAGTTGTTTTATTTAGTAGTTATATTTCTATATCGTTTTAATTTGCGGTTTTATTTTCAAATTGCAGCCACTGAAGTACAAGATTAAAAAGATACCAACACATCCCATAAGGTTTGCTGTTAACTTTAACAACAATTTCCTAAAGGACTTTGAAAAATACGTGGGGGATAATGTTATCCAAATGTTTAAGGATACAATTTTTGGACCCTTTTTAGACATCTCTAAATGTAGTTTTTAGGGCAAAATAACTAAGTGCTTATTGCTTTTAGAATTGGAACAAAGCAACCCTAATGTGTTGCATATTAGACATTCCAACGGGTGTGTCCTGAAATTTGGTATAGATGATTTTGCATTATTAACAGGACTTAAGGTCAGAGGAAATACCAATGATTTCAAATACCCAGAACAAACTAATTGTATGCTTTTTAAAAAGTATTTCCCTGGTGCAGTCAATAGTGTTACAAAGCATCAACTAGTTCAAAGGTTTAAGATGGGTAATTGGGAGAGCAATCAGGATGCACTCCAAATGTCTATACTGTTCTTTATTCATACATTTGTATTAGCTACTATTGATAACACAGCGATATCTATTGTCGACTTTCTAATGGTTGAAGATGGTACATATCAACATTTTCCTTGGGGTCAGCTATCATTTTCCAAACTAATTGGTTCACTTAGACAGGATTTTGACGTTAGTAAAAAGTTGTACCAATTATATGGGATGCCATATGCACTAAATGTTTGGATATACGAATGTGCATCCAATTTAAATTCAGAAATAGCTGTGAGAGAACGCAATGTCATCCCAAGAATATGCAATTGGAGAGTTGTGTCTGAAAAGGCAAAGTTTGAAATGCTTATGTCCACCATTTTCCAAAAGGTAAAATTTTATTTTTGTATATGGAATATCGTTATTTATGTCTTTGTGATACATTATGAATTATTACTGTATCTAACAATTAAATTATCTTATGTGTTTGTGATACATTTAGAATGCATGTTCAAACATTGTCCCAACAGCAGAGGAAATTGAAGCTTTTGATATTGCTCAAGTTGAACATGCTCATTCTACATCAATACCATTAGTACAACCAAACGAGCAAGATGATTTAGATGATTTCTCCACAAGACCGCCAGAACAGTTATTGAGGACATATTCTAGAGTGTCTGATACATCTCCTCCACCACCGCCAAAAAGAAGAAAAAAATCGATTATTCAAAAAAAGAAGGTGTCAGAACAGAAACAACCTGATCAATCAAATGTGTCTCCGACACCGGATGATGATGTACATGTTTCCATGTCAAGTCTGCCTCAACATTCGTATGCTGATGATGTACATGGTTCTGTTCCACAAGTGTCACCGAAATCGGCTGCTGATGTACATGGTTCTGTTCCAGACGTTTCTCAGAACCCGGCTGCTGATGTTCATGGATATGCAGATTCATAGAATGTCAACAATATAATTCCTCATATTGAAGAGTTGAAAGGATATTTGAAAACTTACGTAAGTAAATTATTTTGTAATTTTTAAACAAACTTTTATTTATCCTAAATGTATCTACAATTTTTAGGTTGACAAGAAATTTGAGGAATTGATTATTTTGATAAAAGCAAATCACTCCCAGCTGATGCAATCTATTAGCAAAGAGAACATCAATTTTCAGGCTGATACAAGCACATTTCAGTCTGACAAACAAACATCTCAGCAAATACCGGTTGATCTCGATGATATGGGTGGTGTAGCTGAGGATGGTGGTGGTTTTTCTGGTAAAAATGATGAGCATCATATCGTCGATGATGCAGGGGATGTCAATGTAGATGGTGTTGGTGTTGCCATAAATGAGGGTGAACCAATAGTCAGTGATCCAAAGGTAATGTTTATGATACATTGGGTATGTTGTGTATCATGCACATATAGTCAATGCTTTGTATCATGATCATTTTTTTTCTCATTTTATATTCTGTCATGTATCATACATATTTAATCAATACTATGTATCATGTGATTGTTATCAATGTTACGTATCAGCACAAATTATATTAACAGTTTTTATTTCAAAATTGCATATTCAGGATGGTGACGCACATCAGTCGCACCAAGACTTAAATGAACATATCATGGACCAAGCCGTTGACGACAATGTTCATCACAACATCCCTCATGTGTTGCCCGAAAAAACAACAACGGATTCATCGGTACATTTTTCAATTTTGATTTATGACACACAATTTCATTACACACAAATTTATTCTAAAAATCATTACGTCATATTATACAGGATTCTTCAACTTCAACAACAATATCGCCATCAACTCAAGCAGCAATAGATGCGCTTATCAAAGATTTGGGTAAAGATGCTACCAATGCTAGACCATTATATTCTTACGATCCAAAGAATATAACTAGCAGCCAGTACTTGTTGATCGACAATCAATTACCCACTGAAATTCCAATAACGGAGATTGCTGTTAAAACTGATGCAGTCACTCCTGCGCATAAAAATAGAATGCCTTCGAGAAGGATTCAATCTCCATATTGTACTTCTTTTGGGTCAAGCGAAAAGGGAAAAGAGAAATTGAAGGATATGGCTCGACTCCATTTCCCGTTCGAAGGATGTGGCATTGCAGATAAAGTTTCACCGAAACTGATTGAGGATTACATGAATTGGTTGTTGAGGGGGCTTCTAAAAAATCATAACAATAAGTAAGTTTTATACATTTTTTTTCAGTGTTAGGCGTAATCATTTTATATACAACTAATTCATGATACTTTGTTATATAAAAACTGTAAATAATTGAGTGTTATGTATCATGTACATACATTGAAAACTTATGTATCATATATGCAGGAACCCATCGGACGATAAATACAGATCAAGATCTTCTTCTTTTGGATTTACGATGATGGACTTTGTTGTTGCTTTTCCAATGAACAAGAATTGGTTTTATGCCATGTCACAGCCAAATAAGTGTTAGTCTGATGAGGTAAAATATTAAACTATTTATGAAATATGTATCAGTCATAACTATATTATAACATCATGATACATTATCTATAAGTATCATGATATTTAATTAGCAATGATACATTATGTATAAGTATCATACTATTTAATTTGCAAAAGTATCATACTATATTCACATTATTATATTTCTTTTTTTATATTGTTTAGATGTAAATAATTTCTTACTCTGTTTTCATTTTGTTTATAGCACATCGATGTGATTTTTTACTACCTTCGTAAAAAATCAAAACTTTGCAGCATGGATCAATACAGATACACAACAACCCACTGTTTGTTCATGTCACATGTAAAAAACTGTTATGATAGATATTACATGGACGATGATGATGATAGTCTTACTACACAAGAACATATTGATCGCGCTTCAGTTGTATCTGTACATGAGAGGTCAATAATTAACATCATCAAAGGGTTTGGAATACCAGCTGCTTTACCATGGCATCTTGTAGATGAGGTCTACATCCCAATTAACTGTGATCAACAATTCCATTGGGTGTTGGCTGTTGTTGAGTTGAAAAACAGGTTGATAAGGGTTTTTGACTCATCAATTAGCACAAGGAAACAAACAATTCCTCATGAGATCAAGATGTTGTCTAAAATGCTTCCTTCATACCTACTTGACAGTGGATTTTTTGAAGAAAATGAACGCACAAAATTTGCTGATTGTCAAGCATATAAAGACAACAATAATGGCTCACTTCTGGAGCCTCAAGTTCCTTTCATGATAGAATTTGCACAAGACATCCCTACACAGGAAAGCGATAGCCTGTAAGTATCAAGAATTTTTTCATTTGCCCTTTTTAATGTATCATTAAGTTTTTAATTTATTATGCATTTTTTGTAGAGACTGTGGGTTATATGTTACTGCATTTGCTGAGTATATCAGTGACCAAATCAATATATCTTATGCTGATTTTAATCCTGATTACCTGCGTCAACGATATGGAGCATTGCTGTGGAGTTATGGAAATGAGAAGGCTAAGTGCGGATATGTTAGCGACAATGATGATCCACCAAAATCCAGGGGCGTAGTCACACCACCACCAGAAGAAGATTTAGTTCACATAGCGTAGCATTTCATGATAAACAATGTTTTAATGTTATATTTATTATTTTTATATGTTATTGAACAACTATTTTTATCCTTTTTAATGTTGTTTTTTTGGTTTTGTCAATTTCCATGAATATTTTTTTCACATTACGTAACAAATTTGTTTATATTGAAGATATAAATATCAAATGATAGACGTAAAGATTTTTAAATTTTTAATTAAAAATAGACATAATAAATATACTGACAAAACAGGGTTTAAATCATTTAATAAAGTATAATCAAAGTATTTATAATCAAACATAGACATAAAGATTTTTAAATTTTTCATTTAATCTAGATGATACACTGCCAAAACCAAATGATACATATGTACCAGAAACACACTAAAAATAACTGATACATTGGCCAAACCGTATGTATAATGTACAATATGTTACACTCTAATCCTTAAATTTTACAAGATATTTAGGTAAATTGAATAGCATATTCATATGAATTGCTATTATTTTTTTAAAGGAAAGTTATTTACTTTATATTTCAATAAAAGCATATCAAAAAAAGCATTACACAAGTTAAATTATATAAATTCACATGATACATGATTTATAGTCATTCTAAAGTACTCAATTACATTAACAATATATTTGTATTTTTTATCTAATGGAGATGTATCATTGTGCAAACCAATGATACACACTAAAAGTACATGATACTTTATATAAACAATGTGTACAAAAAATACACAATAAATGTACATGATACACTAGATTAACCATATGTATCATGTACATTATGTTATCTTACTGTAGCATAAGATTTATATATTCAAAACAAATATTGACACAAGTATTTTTATCAACACCAATAATAAGAAAGTATTTATAATCATAAGCAAGACTTCAAATGTAATTACAACATGTTTGTACGTTTATTTATCTAAACACAAAGTTTTCAATTTGCAGTCGTAATTAAAACTGAAATTCATTTAAATGTTTACGTGATAAATTATTCTTTATATCATAGAAACATTACGACAAATTCACTTCTCTTTTGGGTAGAAAGTACAAGTTCTTCTGTTGTGCCCTTCTTGTCCACATTGTCCACAACAGTTTGTGTTCACCGAAATCTTTTCATCTGCATTCTTTCTTCTTCTTTTTCTTGATCGTCCAGATGATCTTCTGTATCTAGGTGGATACACAGTTTCAGCTACCACGTGTTTAAGATCTGACCAATCTTTCTTATCTGGCATTGGCATCATTGGAATTTCATATGTTTTTGCCAACGCATCAGGCTTGTAATAATCAGAGCAATACGGATTCATATCGGTGACATTCTTTTTTTTCAATACAGCTATTGCATGTGAACAAGGTATCTCATCTAGTTGAAATCTACCACAACAACATACTTTCCGCTCAAGACAAACAATATATCTTCTTCCATTTTCATAAACCGAGAAAATAAACTCAGATGATGGAACAACCTGTGTACATTAAAAATTTTAAATATATAACTTTTAAAAACCAAATCATGTTAAAAAAGCATAATGATACACAGAATTAGATATATATAATATAAAGTATCATATAATGATACATACCTCCATTTTTGAACTTTTAGCCGCGTTTATAATCAACAATTCCTCAAATTTTCTACCTAATGTGTCCTTTGTGTATGAGGCTACTTCTCTGTTTTTGCAATGCCAAGATCCAAAAAGAATTCTAACCTCTTCCAAGAATTCTAATATAGTTAATTGGCGTGCTTCAACAAGACAACCATTGATACATTCTGCAATGTTTGAAGTCATCATTCTACCTCTGTTTACTGTTGCATGAACTCTTGACCACTTTTTCGTAACCTGCATATTCAAGGTACTCCTTAACCCTGTGATCAATTCTATCAACCTTAGCCATCAACTTATCAAAATCTTCCTTTCTATATGCCTTGGCCATAGAGTAGAATAGATCACTTATGGCCTTTCTGCTCCTTTTGAAGTTTCCACATACATTCTTCCAAAGATGCCAGATGCATGCATAATGAGGTACATCGGGGAACACAATCCTTACACTCTTCATGATACTCTCATTTCTATCTGAAACAACACACATATCTTTTCTATCGCCAAATGCATGTTTGAACTGTTCGAAAAACCATTTCCACGAACAATCATTTTCGGTGTCAACAACACCATATGCCAATGGAAATATGCAACCTGATTACACACACATTATATTATTTGATACTTAATATATAAAAATACATCATTACTATAAATAAAAAATACCTGCGCCATCAAGTGTGCTTGCTGATACAAATGTCCCTTTGTAAGCTCCACTCAGATGTGCACCATCCACAACAACTACTGGTCTGCAGTATTTAAATCCCCTAATGAATGGTCTTAAGGCGATGAACAGATACATAAATTCATCCTCTTCAGTCTTATGCATTCTTATATAAGAATCTGGATACACAGTTTTTAACATGTGTATGTATCGCGGCATCCGTCTATATCCAGCAGATGGTTTTCCTCTAATCATGGAGAGTGCACGTTCTTTAGCACGCCATGCTTGCTGATAAGATATTTCAACACCATAATATTCTCTAATATCATCAATTATATCCCTTGGTGTATAAATCCGTTTATAATTGACCAATTTTGGAGCTGTCACTCCACTTACAAATCCCACTGTTGCTTGGACTTTGGTTAATACCCTCTCCCTCATCGGACACGTATGTTCACTATTGAAATTTCTAACAATGAATATATCAGATTTTTTCCTGCACGACGCCTTCATAGTCCAACCACATTTGTCTGAAAAGCATACCAACACATAGCTGCGTACATTTTTTAAGCATATTAATACACATATCAAATACATCATATATAATATATTCAACAATAATGTTTAAAGTAATCAAACAATGAATCACACAAAAAGTATCAACCAATTTTTAAGAAAAGTATCAAACTTTAATGAAATTTATCCACTATTTGTGATATGACTGTTTAAAATGATACAGTCCTTACTATATCAGTAGTAGTACTTTCAAGTATCAAATATACTTATTTCAATGTATCAAAAACAAATTCCTGAAATGTTGATACATTAGATTATAAAATAACATATGAAACTTGCAGGTTTTCATATAGAACAGTAATGTTTCATGTACTAATTAAATTATAAAACAACACATGATACATTAAAATATCAAAATACTGTCATACCTTTGTTGATCAGACCTCTTCACTTTGCAGTTGAAGTTGTTCTTTATCTTATATTTCGTCATCACATCTACAAGTGTTGCTTTATCCTTGTATATCTGACCTGTCTTCACATCAACAATATCTGAATTGATTATAACATTTGCAACTCCAACTTCTCAATTTTCATGTGTCTCAAATAAGCTATTTTCAACTATTGCCAAAGCCTGTGTATCATTTGTTGTGCCTTCTACACACGTTATTTCTCCACTTCTTCCATCAAAGTTATGTACAGTACCACTATTCATCTCAATTGTGTCAATACATAATGGATATATTGAAAATCCAGGCTCGTTTTTTTTCAGTTCAAAATATAGTTTAACACTCATATCGTTCTTAAGTTTCATCGGACAGGAGTTACCTTCTACAATGTATCGAATTTCAATTTCTTTCCTTGATACATCAATGTCCAACTCGGCCGCAATTGCTGCTTTGAGATTAGAAAACGAAATTGAATCTCCAACAACGATTCCATCAATTTTGTAATTTTCATACTGCAATTCGTTCACCCAAATTCCGGAATGTCTCATCAAAATCGAAGTATTCATCTTCAAAAACTCACTGCAACAACAAAAAAATTTCGGCAGCTCCAATTGTTTTCTAAATAACTGATACAATCTTTGATTTTCAAATTATGAAATTAATATCCAATTAAGTGCTGATTTAATGCTGATTAATGATCTGTTACCACAAATTAAGCTGTTTTAGTAACAACTTTAAATTTACCGTTTTTATCCCCTATTTTTTCTTAACAATTTTAAGTTACTATGTATCATTTACCATGTATCACAACTTTCTAAAGTATCACAGCTCAGCAATTTTAAGAGATTTTTTGTAATTATTAAACTTATCGGGACAGAATGTAATTATTGAATTACACTATGGGATTCCTTAAATTTATGGGAGATGGGCTGAAGGAGGATAAAAGGTTGGGCTTGGTAATTAAAGGACAATTGCTGGAAATTGTTAAAGGTATTATAAATTTATCCAATTTTAATGTAATTGGCCAATTTGACTAAATCTTAAAAATAAGACAAATTAATACAACTAATTAACAAGCTTCTTAAGTTTAACAAAAATAAAATAGTCGATTCGGATATGAACTAAGGGTTTAAAATATAAGGTGAAATAGTTAATCAAATATCCATACAAAATATTATTATATCTTCTTGATTTTTAAATAATTATATGAATAATTAGGTAAGATATATACGCTAGCTAAAACAAATAAACGACGCTAAACTTTAAACGCAATCAAAATATATTTCACTTATTATTTTTTTATTATTTATATATATATACTAATTTATAAAAAATAATTATTTTAAATTTTTTAAACTCGAGAAGCTCGACAATTAATTACTATCGAGGAGGGTCAAAATTTGGGTGTCAACAACTGTCCCTCATTTCACTTGGATTGATGCAAGAAATTTGAGGAAAATAAAATTGATTAAGCCAATTTTGACCGACCACACATTCATCTTTAATAAAAGGATTGGGAAAAGGGTTTAGGAATTATGGCCGAACCCCGAAAATTCAGGCTATATGAGAATTCAGGCCACTTGTAGTTCGAGTCGATCGGTTGAAAAGAAAATCTATTATGTTAGATAACTTTTGGTTCTGGGAGAGTGACCAATAGGCCGAGTATGAAAAAGAGGCTTGTAATCTCTTAGCCGTGAATGTGGTGCACTTCACACCCGTAACTAAGAACTCACACGGACATAATTTCCAAGTATTTTGGTGGATCATAACTCAGATTGGAAAGTTGCCTTCGGCAGACACCGAGATTTTTGGATGCGGACCGAAACTGGCAAACTGAAAGAAAAACCCACATGCTTTATGATAGGTGTGTGGTTTGATTGTGGTGGAAGTCGCTCCTCTACTCGTGTCCTAGGAGTTTGACATTTCTCTTTGGACTGTGTCCCAGTTCGCTGCTAAGAGAAAGTCCCACATTATGCTGCGTCCTTTTTGACATCGTTAACACCTATGGTTTTTGGAAAATTCATCCTTTCGGATGCTCTCGACAAAGACTGAGATAAAAACTCATCAGCTTAAAATGCAATTAGGATGGGAGACAGTGCCTTTTACCATGTCGACACTCAATTGTTCCCTTCGACATTTGATGTTAACTCGATCGATCTGACGTAACGCAAATAAAACTTTTGTCTGGTGTTTGCAATATAATCTCCAATGTACTCTTCACTTGATGTCGAAATAAATAAATTTTGATACGATGCTGATATTTCTTTTAATGTCTTTGATCAGAATAAAGGAATGCAGTTGATGCCAACGGATAATACTTCTCCTTAGATGCACAATTCCTTCTCCAGTAGTGCATGATTTCTTACGGGACATGAAGATCTTCCCGTGAAAGGAAAATTTCCGCGAGGTATGAAATCTTCTCACGATGTATAATTTCTGTAAGGTATGAGATCTTCTCAAGAGCATAATTTCTGCGAGGTATGAAATCTTCTCACGGTGCATAATTTCTGCGAGGTATGACACCTTCTCGCGACGCCTAGTCTTCCGCAGTGCATGAGTGTTGACCTGCGATGCACGATCTTCCGCGATGCATGAGTATTGACTCGCGATGCATGCGTATTGACTCGCGATGTATGATTTTCCACGATGCATGCGTATTGACTCGCGATGCATGATTTTCAGTGATGCATTTGCATGCATATTGACTCGCGATGCATGAATAATCATATCGCCTCCAACGATGATAACGGTAAAACGTCTTCCAGGTAATACATCGTCTAGATCGATAATAAACTAGTTGATACCCTCCGGGTAATGCATAGTATTATATCCGACATTATGATGCAAATGAGGTCCTTTATAAATTTTGTGTTGTTGGAAATTGATTGAAATAAACAATTCATATTTCCAATTCTCCGACATAAGAGATATAAAATGTCTCTTGCTTCTAGGAAAACTATTGAGTTTGGGATAGTTTTCTTCTCTTTGGACCTTTCGATATTCATCCATCGGAAGAATTTGCTGATTTTAGAGCAAAACAATAAACTTGCATCCACAGAAAAATTGTTAGTTTTAAAAATAAACTTATCTGTGTCGATTTCTTCAGTTATTTGTTCCTTGTCTTGCTATCTTCGGTTGATTTCCTGATCTCTTGACTCTTGATAGATAAGACAAATTATTTTATGCCAAAATAAATGAAACATAAAACGAAAAATTTAAGAGAAATAATTTTTTTGAGAAATAGTATCTAAAAAAAGAGTCTCTGCCAAGTCATGTCATATCAGGCTTAACAAACTTCTTTGAGTCTGATGCTTGAAGGCCTATCTGATCATTTGCTGTGGAGTTTTCAGAGTCGCTCCGGACTTGCGGATAAATCTGTGCTGAAATTTTGAGGTCATTCTTAGAATTTCTGTCCCAATTAATGTTTTGCTTATCTTTCCACTGTAACTGAGCAGGTCGCGGAATTTTTTAGATCTTCTCAAAAATTCTGTCCCAGTTGCAAATCTCAAATCATTTTCTGTCTTGACTTGCTGAGGAAGAATCTTCTTCTCGAGAATTTTTGACTCCCTCTCAAAAATTCTGCCCTTGTGGCGCCTATGTATCCTGTTGAGACAGGATTGAGGTGAAACGTACTTCCCCTCAAAGATTAACAAAATAAAAAGCATTTACAAAGAAAATCGACCGAGGCCGACATAGGTCGCCTACGTATCTCATTCTTGAGAATTCAGCTCGAACGTAGTTCAGATATAAAGAAATAAATAAAGGGGATAAATTAGGTGATCGAAGCCGACATAGGTCGCCTACGTATCTCATTCTTGAGAATTCAGGTTATACGTAGTTCATTACAAGAGGGGTAAAATTTTAAGTAAAACAAATACAAGTAAACAAAATGATTACAAGTAAATAACAGAAATGCAAATCGAAGCTTCACACGTAGTATCTCTTGACAACATCTGAGTTGATAGGTTTAAGTCATACAGTGACATCCATATCCGACAGGACCAAAGCACCTCTAGATAATACTTTGCAAATCATGTATGGCCCTTGCCAGTTCGATGCAAACTTTCCTTTGTACTCGTCTTGATGAGGAAAAATACGCTTAAGAACCAACTGACAAACCTCAAAATTTTATGCTCGTACTCTCTTGTGAAAGACACGAACCATTCTCTGCCTATACAATTGACCATGACAGACGAAAACCATTCTCTTCTCATCAATCAAAGTTAGTTGGTCAATCCGCTTGCTAACCCATCCAACGTTACTTAACTCAACTTCTTTAATGATTCTCAAAGAAGGTATGTCGACTTCAGCAGGTATGACTGCTTCTGTTCCATATACTAGCAAATATTGAGTGACTCCAATTGATGTTCTGACAGTCGTGCGGTATCCTAATAGAGCATATGGTAACATCTCATGCCAACCTCGATGCTTGTCAATCATTTTCCTCAATTTTTTTGATATTCTTATTGGCGGCCTCTACAGCTCCGTTCATTTGGGGACGATAAGCAGTTGAGTTTCGATGAGCAATCTTAAATTGCTCACATATCTCTCTCATCAAGTGATTGTTGAGATTTGCGCCATTATCAGTAATGATGGATTCTGGCACTCCAAAGAATCTACATATCAGATTGTTGCGAACAAAATCAGCTACAACTTTCTTGGTTACCGACTCGTATAAAGCTACTTCCACCCACTTGGTGAAATAATCAATGGCGACCAATGGCCAAGGTGAACTCATAGCAATAAGTTCATGAGGTGGCACTCTGATCAAATCACCGTGCACTTGACATTTATGGTACTTTTGTATAAATTTGCAAACGTCATTCTCCATAGTCATCTAGAAATACCCGGCTCGTAATATCTTTCTTGACAAAATGAGTCCATTCATATGCGTGCCACAAACTCCAACATGTATCTATTCAATAAGCCTCACAGCTTCGACGGGATCAACGCATCTTAGAAAACCCAAATCTGGAGTCCTCCTATACAGTATTTCCCCACTCAAAAAGAAATTGAGAGCCATATGGCGTATCAACTTCTTTTGGTTGGACTTAGCATTTTCAGGATATGTTCCAGACTCCAAATACTTCTTTATGTCAAAATACCAAGGCAAACCGTCCGGTTTTGCTTCAACATGGGAACAATGTAGTGGGTGTTCTTTCAATTCTATATCCAAAGAATCAATATAATCTGCATCGTCCAATTCATTCTGTATTTTGGGAGTATGTCTGAACTCGATCTTACGAAATCTTTTGCACAACTTCTGCACGTATTGTACGTAAGGTATAATATTAGGGTTCTTCACAACCCATTCTCCTTGAACTTGATGAATCAAAAGATCTGAGTCTCCAATAACTAACAACTCATAGACATTCATGTCGTTGGCCATTTTTAAACCAAGAATACAAGCTTCGTATTCGGCCATGTTATTTGTGTAATTAAATCGAAGCTTAGCCGCCATGGGATAGTGCTGACCGGATTCTGACACTAAGACTGCACCTATACCTTAACCATGATGATTCACCGCTCCATCAAAGAATAATCTCCATCCCGGATACGCTTCAGAAATATCTTCACCAACGAATGACACCTCTTCATCGTGAAAATAAGTCTTAAGTGGTTCATACTCTTCATCAACGAGATTTTCCGCAAGGTGATCAGTCAAAGCTTGTGCCTTTATCGCTTTCTGGGTTACATACACAATGTCAAATTCACTCAACAACATTTGCCACTTGGCTAACTTTCCGGTCGGCATCGCCTTCTAGAAGATATACTTCAATGGATCCATTGTAAAAATGAAATATGTAGTATAAGAAGACAAATAATGTCTCAGCTTATGGGCATGCCACGTCAAAGCACAACACGTTCTTTCCAACAAAGTGTAAGGAGACTCATATGGAGTAAACTTCTTGCTTATATAATAGATAGCCCTCTCCATCTTTCTTATCTCGTCGTGTTGACCAAGTTCGCATCCGAATGCACTATCTGAGACAGACAAGTGTAGCAACAAAGGACTCCTTTCTCGCAGAGGAACCAATACCGGTGGATTGGACAAATAGTTCTTGATAGCATCAAAAGAAGTCTGACACTCTTCAGTCCACTTTGTTGGTGCGTCTTTCTTCAACAGCTTGAAAATAGGTTCACACACCACTGTTGATTGAGCTATGAATCGACTGATGTAGTTTAACCTCCCTAAGAAACTCATCACCTCTTTTCTTGTCTTTGGCGGAGGTAACTCTTTAATTTCTTTAATATTAGTGGGTCGAGCTCAATACCCCTTCTGCTGACTATAAATCCCAATAGCTTCCCGGCTTGGAACTCCAAAAACGCATTTGGCGGGATTTAACTTCAAGTTGTAACTACGCAAACGTTCAAAGACTTTCCTTAGATGTGTCAAGTGGTCCGAACTCTCGCAAGATTTGATTATGACGTCATCCACATACACTTCAATCTCCTTATGAATCATGTCATGAAAAATGGTCGTCATAGCTCTTATATAGGTGGAATCGGCATTCTTGAGGCTGAACGATATCACCCTGTAGTGATATACACCCCAAGGTGTAATGAAAGCCGTCTTTTCTGCATCTTCCTCATCCATCAGAATCTGGTGATAGCCTGCGTAACAGTCCACAAATGACTGCATTTCATGCCTTTTGCAGTTATCAATCAAAATATGAATATTCGGCAGTGAAAAATTATCCTTCGGACTAGCTTTGTTGAGGTCTCTGTAGTCGACACAAAAACCTGATTTTCCCGTCTTTCTTGGCGACCGGAACAACATTGGCCAGCCAAGTTGGATACTGTGTCACTTCCACCAATCGAAACTCTATTTGCTTGGTGATCTCTTTCTTGATCTTCAAACTCAGTTCAGGCTTGAATTTCCGAGTTTTTTGCTTTACTGGATCGAACCCCGGGTTGATCGGCAGCTTATGAGATACGCCATCGGTACTCAACCCTTGCATGTCACCGACTTCCCAGACGAACACATCCGTATATTCAGCAATCAAATGAATTAGGCCCTCTTTCTGAGCTTCATTTAGGTGGATGCTGATTAAGACTGGTCAACGGACCGGAATGAACCGGTACCGGACCGGACCGGAATCCGTTGACCGGAATTTTGACCGGTACCGGGATGAATTGGACCGGAATTACCGGGATGGTTCATCGGTTCCGTCCCGTTCCACTATATACCGGGACGGAACCGAAATGAACCGGAACGGACCGGGATGGAACGGGACGGGATTAACGGGACGATATTTTTTAAATTACGAAAATATAATTTTTTTTTATTTTTTAAGTATAAATTAATAGTTTTTTAATTTATACTATAATTTTTAACTTAAGTTTATTTTAAAGATATTTTATTAATTTTTTTGATTATTGTTAAGTTTGCAAGTAATCTAATAAAGTTTTCAAAATTTAAATCTTTTGAAGTTTATACTTTATAAGTTATTACTTATATTCATTAATATTTATTTTAGAAGTTATATTTATAACTCGTATCTTGTAAATATTAAATAAATAAAATTTGTAATTTTAAAAAAGTAAATTAAAATAAGGATAAAACAATTACAAAAATTAAAAAATATCAATTTAATTTATTTAAATTTGTAACAAATTACAATTTCAATTTACAACTATTAGTAGAGTACATAGCTTACGGAGCCACCTTCTAGGAAGGGTTCTGTTTCAACTATGTCTTGAATGTAATACTAATAGTTGTATAGTCCCGTAAATCCTCTTTCTAACTCAGCTAGGGATTGATTGTGATCAACTTCTGGTCTTGGTAAATCACGTTGACGATCTTGAATTTCGATGCCATCATCACTACCACATCCAATAGCTGAATCTATGAAAAGTTCAAATTGACTATCTAACTTTGGAAGTCCTTGATTTCTACGCTCAACATTTATCCAGTCTCTAAATAACATTGATATCTCCAGGCTGTCTTCTGCTAACGAAAATTTGTGGTCTCCAATTTGAAATCTTGCCGCGCTGAAAGCTGCCTCCGAAGCTACTGATGATGCTTGAATTGCAAGCACATCCTTCACCATCCTACTAAGTTTTGGATATTGAGCTCCACGATTTCTCCACCAGTTCAATAGTTCCGGTATACCATTATCGTTTGTAATATCATCTGTACCCTGTTCAAGATATTTAACAAATTCACATTTATTAGAAGAGTCAAGACCAAGTTTATGTTTCACTCGTCCATGAGCACCTACTTGATTCGTAGACGTTTGAGGATTTTCAACATTATTTAAGAATAAATATTTATCATACATTTCTTTTGCAAAGTATTTTATACTATTTTGACATGTTACCAAATCAGGTTCTTCTTCAGGTTGAATATCTAAATTCTGATAAATGCATTCAACTAAAGCTTTTGCACCATATTCTTTATATTCGGGGTTGAAAAGAAGTGCAGTTAAATAAATTTGAGGAATAGGAAAAAAATATTTTTTAAATTTTGTAATCATAACTTCAATAGCAGAGGTGAATAAAGTATTTGTTTTATATTCAGAAAAAATAGATGAAATCTCACATATGTGTATTAAAATTTCAGAAATAGTAGGATAATATATTCCAGAAAAAATTTTAGTAGCATCATAAAATGATTTCAAAAATATTCTAAGTTCATTTAGTTCATCCTAATCACTATCATTAATTTTAAATTCAGGATAAGCATTATGATTATTAAATAGCGTAGTAATAGGTTGCCTATATGCATAAGCAACTTCAAGCATATCATAAAAGGAATTCCATCTAGTTTTTACATGCTTCGGAACTTTTCTAAACGGAAGTTTAAATGCATTACAAAGTTCTTTAAATTGATTAATTCTACTACTACTATTCATATGAAAAATGTAAAAACAAGCATTATCAATTTTATCACAACTATTTTCAAATAATTTCACACCGTCACTAACAACCAAATTTAATATATGCGCGGCACATCTAACATGAAAAGCATATTTACTAATAGGACAAAGTCTAGGTTCTAGCAAATTAATAGCATTTAAATTAGCAGAGGCATTTATCTAAAGTAATACTAACGACTTTATCACAAAGACCAAAAAAATCTAAAATTTCCAACACAGTAGTAGCAATATAAATTCCAATTTTTTTCTTTTGACAAATTTTATAACCAATAATTCTTTTTTGTAAATTCCAATTATAATCGATCCAATACGCAGTAACAGTTAAATAATCAAAACCATTAGGACTACGACCCATATCAGTAGTAATAGCAACTCTACAATCCATTAGTTCAAAATAGGCACGTAAATATTGACAATGTTTTTCTAGAAATTCGAAAATATCTCTTTTTACCATGCTTCTTGATAAACCTTGAAAACTAGGATTATATGTTTCACGAATATAAGCAATAAAACCCGGATGTTCTCCAAAACTAAAAGGTAAACCACAAACAACAACCATTTTAGCAAAGTTTTCACGATCACGATCCTTGTTATAGGTTCGATGTGTAAGAGGACCACTTGGGTTCGAAGTATTTAACTCACTTTGAACCATATTTGATCCTCTCACCGATTCTTCAACATTACAATTTCCAACAACTTCAAGAGAAGACATATATGCAAACCACTCTTTACTATGCTTGTTAATCAAATGTTTTTTTAATCCCCCCGTTGAACCTCCCGTCCCACCAGATGTATATTTAAAATGTTGTTTACAAAGATTACATATACTAAAAGTTTTTTCTTCATTCAAATAACAAAATTTCCACACATGTGATTTTAAAGAACGTTGTACCTTGGTCTTACCTCTAGTTGGAATAATAGGGGGACGAGTAGTTCCAACCGGAGGTGGAGCTTCAATACCTATACTATTGACTGTATTGAGGTCGGCGGCGGGGCTAGTCGGTGTATCATCTAAATCTACTTCTTCATCTAAATTTAATTGTTCATCCGTTTCCACTTCTTCATTTTCTTGATTAATACCATAATGTCTTTCATAGAGTTCATAGGGAGTCGGACTATCTGAATTAATATTTATAGGACCGGGACGGGAAAAACTAGTTTCATTCACATGCGTAAATTCATCTGTATTTATTCTAACAAGAGGAATTTTAGATTTAGACGAACTAGCACCTTTGTTAGTTTTTTTAACTAATTTTTTTACTGATTCTACTAGACCTTTTTTACTTCCACTTTTTTTAGAAGACTCCATGATATAAAATTATAAATTATAAAATACGAAACTTAACAAGAACAATAATATAACAAGAACAACTTACAAGTTAAATAATAAATACAAAAAATAAATATAAGATTAGAGAGTGGAACGAAGTTACCAAACGTTTGTATAAGAGTAAACGATTATAATGAAAATTAAAATATTGATGTCGAAACTTGAAATTTGAAGAAGATTCCTCCTCCGAAATACACCAAATGACCAAATGATATAAGTTATAAATATGAATGTAATTTGGAAATATATATTCTCTCAAATACTCAGACTTATATTTGTAAGTTGTAAACTTGTAATTATAAAATTTTTACACACAACTCTAATTTATACAACAAAAAAACTAGCCGTTTTAATTTTTCCGTTTAAACTTTAAAGCTGTTCTCGGTAAAAGGGTAGGGGGCAGGGGGGGGCTGCCTGCACTGCAGCTGCAGTGCTGCTTTATGCAGACTGCAGTCTGCAGGCTGAAGGGGCGGGAAATTGAAAAAGTTAAATTTTAAATTATAATTTATAAAAAATATAAATATAGATTATATAAAATATAAAATATAAAAAATTAATATATATTAAATAAACCGGACCGGACCGGAATGAACCGGTACCGATACACTGATACGAAACTGCGGTTCCGTCCCGTTTCGTGTACCGGTTTAGACTATTCCGGCCCGTCCCGTAGGCAACCGAAACGGGACGAACCGGAACGCTATCGGTACGTCCCGTTCCGTTGCCCAGTCTTAATGTTGATCTTAATTTCTTTGGCACATTCTGGATCTCCCAAATTCACTGTTTTCGTTTCCTCTAGATTTGGCTTATGCTGATTCTCAAACTGCCGAAATTCCTCGGCGACATAATCTGGTTACTCACTTTCTTCTTCATAATCGTCAACCCCGTCGTCACCTGCCTCATTTTGTTCATTTAACTCGTGACATGACATGACATTGGAAGGTCTGTAACTTATGTTACAGAAATCATAAACAGACAAAATTAGGAAAGTAAGGTATAACAAACGACTAAATAAATAAAGTTAAAAACAAAAAGGCTTTCATTTAAAAACAATGCAAACTTTGGCCATGGCATGGGGCCAGGTTGCCCCTTTTTTTGGAACATCACAATGAAAATTTTAAAATTCGAATAGTTGTGAAAAATGCAAAAATGGTGGGTCTCGGGCCTCTTTCGGACTACCACCGATTTTAATGTGCATGAAATGATGCCTTTTTATCGAAGAGTTCGGGGTATTAGGATCAACGTGGAGGTCCAGTTTTGTAGCACCTCCCCTGGATCAGCATCGCGGATACCAGCTAACTCGATCTCTTCCTCGACAACAGCATCAATATCCTTAAAGAGGTCATAGATTCCTTCCCTAAGGTCTTCACGCTCGGCATACTCCCGGATTGGAAAGGATTGATACAGATGTGAGATTGTCCTAGTCAAGACTTGATCATTTTTCTTCTTCCCCTTCCTGTCATCATCCGTGGGGGAGTACCCCAAACCATATTTGGATCCCTTAACAAGGACCAGAACAGGCTCAATAATTCCTTGGGAATCTCCCCTCTCCATGACTAACGAGCTCTTCGTTCCTCCACACGAGCTTCATCATCTAATGGAGAGCATAGGGGACTACTCCAGCCATATGGATGAATGGTCAAATTCACTGCTCCCAATGTGTCTCTCTGAACCCCATCAAAGGCTCTCACGTTGACCCAGTTTTGCTCCAGTTTCCCAAGGCCAAACTTTAGTTGCCTCAATGTCGATAACGGGCAGATATTTAAAAAGATCCATCATCTACTAAGACACGATTGACAACCTTTTCACGGCAATATCACAGTGATGTGTAGCGCCTTGTTATGTGATCTCCCTTCAACAAGCAGCTCATCGTCACAAAAGCTGATTCGGTGTCCTCGAATAACCCGATGAATCATGGCGGCCACATTCACCGGCGGGTACGTACGTATCATCGAGAGCTTTCATTCAGGCTTGCCTGTGGGATTGAGAGCTCATCATCAGGGCCCATACGGAGATCTGAGTTGGAGTCTTCTCCAAATGTTTGACGATGGAATAGTCTTTTGGTTGCATCCTTCTCCAGAACTCATCCGCTTCCCCTTCGCTTATCGACCATTTTGCCTAATCTTTCTTTTGTCCTCCGAGAGAAAGCTCATCAGGAGTGTAACACCTTCCAGACTTGGTCATGCCTTGAGCAGCAACAATTTCAATAAAAAACTTAGGCTTGATGAGATTTTCTAATGGCACCAAGGCAACAACCTTTACAAATGTCAAAATAACAAACTCTCTCTTTTTTTGTTTGACGCTTGAAGAAGCGACAGCTCTTTCCAAATCATCGTTAACGATGGGAGTAATCATCTTCGTTCCACACCAGTCTTCATCTATCTCGATCATATTGACATTGTTGCCTCCATGATTCGGCAATGGGTTGGTGTTGACATTTGGTGTCGCTGGTTGGAGAGAGACTACCTCTTGATCAATCAGGTGCTGAATTTTGTGCTTGAGGTTGATACAATCTTCAGTATCATGCCCAACATTGTTGGAATGATAAGCACATCTCTGATTGGGTTTGTAGAACTTTGAATTGACATCCACGGGTTTGGGCCCCACAGGGTGGATGTATTCGGCCGCAACTAGTCTCTTATACAGTTTGGTCCGGCTTTCAGCGAGTGCAGTAAAGTTCCTTGAAGTCCTGTTCTCAAATCTGGGTCGGGGAGGGTCATAACTGCCTTGTTAAGTGCAGTAAAGTACCTGTTGATAATTTCTGGTATTTGGATGGGGAGTTTGGCTTTTGGGGTATGGCTTTGTTTGGTAGTTTGGCGATGGAGCTTGGTAATTCGGAGGGGGATTTTGGTATAGTGGAGCTTGGAATTGATAAACAGGAGGGGTGCTCTGTAGCTCGACTGTTCGTTAGCAAAGTTGGGAGCAACACCAAGGTAATAAGATGGAATTTGGTAGGGTGAAGGATGATTTGGGTAAATGGGGGATGAACTTTGGTAATTGAGGGGGGGACTTTGGTATATGGGAGCTTGGACGGTTGGATAAATGGAGGTGACATTCTGATTATTAAATGACTATCTTGCGTATAACAAGATTGGTAGGAATTTGGGGAAGGCCGGGGACGACCTTGGGAATATGATGAGCTTCTGGGGGTCTTCCTTCCCCCCAAATGAAATAGCAGAAACTTCTTCTCTTTTTTCTTTCTCAATAACCCTGAAGATCCAGGTGATGCGGCTACACGGTCTATCTTCCCTGATTTTAAACCGTCTTCGATAGTCTCACCAATCTTGACTATCTCGACAAACTTTGCCTCAACGAGCAACATGATTCTATCATAATATTCCGGCTATTGCACGCGCACGAATACTTCAATGATTTCTTTCTCAGTCATGGGTGGCCTCACCCTTGCCGCTTCTTTTCTCCACCTATAGGGAACTCCCTATAGCTTTCGGTTGACCTTTGCTTCATCTTTTCCAAAGAGTTCCGATCGGGAATGATTTCTACGTTGTAAGCAAATCGATCGATGAAATCTTTGGCAAATGCATTCCATCTGGGCCATTGTCTGATTTCGTGTGAGGTAAACCATTCGAGAGCTTCTTCACACAGGCTTCGACTGAAGAGCCGCATCAATAAAGCTTCGTCCCTTCCAACTCCCACGAGCTGGTCACAGTAGGCTCTCAAATGAGCCATAGGGTTTCCCACTCCCCCGAAGGTGTCAAACTTCGAAATCTTGAACCCTTCTGGAAGGTCCAAATTTTGGTGGATACACAAGTCCTCATAAATAAGTCCAGCGATGTCGGGGATGCATTGTAGCTCCTTCATGGACTTCTTGATCACTTCTTTTATATCGACCCTTACATCTTCCTTTTCCCTCTATTCCTTTTCTTGTTCCTTGTAATTGTACAGCTCAGAACCATGCACATCGTGCTTCACAGGGACGAAGACTTGGAAAGTGGCTCTCTTTGGGAGGGGTGGAGCTACAGAGGGACTTTGGGCGTTTTGCGCAGTTTGGTAATTCTGTGGGTAGGCCTGAGGATTGGTGTTCTGATTCAAGTGGTGGTGGGGTGTTTGGGGATTGAAAGCATTTTGATTTTGATTTTGGGTTTGGTTTTGGTTTTGTGGGGGTGGAGCGGTCTGATGGTGAGTATTTTGAGGGTGGGGTGGCATTTGAGGGTGGTTGTTTTGAAGAGGAGATGGAGTTTGGTAGGATGTAGAAGCATATTGGGGATTTTGGGTAGTCAGATCTACAACCGATGATTCTGAATAGGCTGGGTTTTGAGTTGGATCCATATTCGAGGAAGGGAAATAGATTGGAGGCGTCCCATCAGCAGCGTTAGCGCCGAATCTAGGTGGAGGCAAATCCTGCCTCCGCTGCATTTCCACCCTTATCTCTGCAATCTGATGCATAATCAACTCATTCTGTTCTGCTACAGTGGGTTGAGCCACCACAACATCAGTAAGACTCACTTCTTCATTATTATCCCCCATAACTGCCTTTCCTCTGTCTGAGCTTTTTCTAAGGAAGGAATTTGCGGTACCTTTTGATCTTGTGAAATAAGGAGGATCTGCCAACTTTTGATCAACACAGATTAGTTTCAAAGTACCTGAGAAGGGAAACAACTCAAAGACAAATTTGTTAGTGCAGATTCAGAGTACAAAATGCATAATATCACATAGAGAGCAGATAAACACATAAGTTTCTTTGTTTGAGGATATCTTCAACCCACGAGTGAGGACGGAAACACATTTTTTAACAAGCAGGATTTTGCTTGTTTTAGTTTTGACTCTGTCTCAAGAAGGCTAAATCATGTTGAGCTATGGTATTCTTGCAGCCGCTCTTTGACATTTGTTGATCCGGTCTTCGTATCTTCTCGTAACATGGAGGGGGGAATGAAATTTTTTAAAGATAGGGGCCAGGCCTAGGAAGGCTGCCTACGTATCTCACAAGGAGAATTCAGGCTCAACGTAGTTCGAGTACAAAAGAAAATATTTTCATTCATTCGTTCCTTACGATCACAAGGAAATTTAATGGCAACAACAGAGCTTTTAAAAGATGAAATGATGACGACACATTAGTTGTTTCCCTTCTTGTTGCAGCATTAGCCTCCTCCTTTCAGACGACCTAAGAATGGAGGCTTATAGATGATTTTCTCGTCGTCGTCTTCCTCAGTCACTTCAAGGTGAGCGTTGTCGGGACCACTATTGGATCCTTGCTCATAGACGGGGTATTTTTCGCCCCTTTTCTGAAGTTTATCAATCGTGTTGCTATGGAAGGCTTTGTTCTTCTTCCTCAGTGCAGCCATCCTTTCCCTCATGTAGGCGAATTCTCCCATTTCTATAGTCAGCTCTTTGTCAAATGACATGCTTTTCGCTAACAGAGCGGCGGTCTCCGAATCTATCCTCACCTCTCTCGCTTCTCTTTCTTGCACTTTCAACCAAAGCATGTCCAACTTCTCTCGCAAGTCCTCCGTCCCCATCTCAACATCTTTCTTTCTCTTCATCTGTGATGCCAGATCCTCATTCAACGTCACGGTTGCAATTTTGTAGATTGCGGTGACCATGTCGACTCTAAGCCCTTCCTCCTTGGCTTCTTGAATTTCTCTAGTGATTCGTTCGATCTTTCTTTGTAGTTGTTTTTCAGTGAGTTCCATCTGGATGTTCTTACCTTTGTCCATAGCAGTGATTTTGCCTTTCCTGAGACGGTAGAATAGTGTCTTTTGAGTGAGAAACTTGAGACTCAAAAATTTTGATCGGACATTTTGTAACAGTGACTTCTGTATATTCTTTTGGAAATTTTGGACAAGAGTGGATTTACGGTATTCTCATTCAAGGCAACGCAACACATAAAGCAGTTAAACACACATATCGCGTCCTAAACATGCTCGTGATCCTTTTTTTGTCAAGGGTTGGCCTAACGAATTGAAGGATGTATATGCTTTTTAAACCCGATTTATTATCCCCAAAATACTTCGTTAATAGCATCCATAATGTCTAATAAACATAAAACAGAGAAATAGTTCTGAAAATAAATTACAAAACAAAGTACAACTAAAGCAGTCCCGTGCAAAGGATGGTAAATAAAATTCAGGCCTCCTCTGATCCTTCACCAAGTATGGTCCTCTTGGTGATGTTGACCTCTTCGCACATAGCATATCTGTTCGCCCAGAGATGATCTCTCGCTAATTGAGATGCTTCTTGATGTTTGAACCCTTCTATCGACTGAATCTGTTGCTCCATGCTATCGTCTAATTTTGCCATTCACTATCTAGCTCTTCGTAGTTCTTGTTTCAATCGAGCTATGACTTTGGCGTCTTTTGAGTGACGATGTTGATGCTCTAATTTATGTCTATCAAACTTCTGTTGAAGGCGGTGAAGTCGGACTTGATATTTGGCTCCAACATCGGCAATAATGTGAGGAACATTTAGACCAGGTTCAATAGTTCCAGCGAGACTCTTTTTCAACCATTCTTTGTACTCCCTCGAACATTTTGGACGAAACCTATTTGGTACAGGTTCACCGAACACTCTTTGAGATCTCCACATCCTATGCATGTCTACAGCAAATGCAACTCGTCCATTCTCGTGGTCAGTTGCAAATTTCCTCATATCTGCGATCTAGGGCAGCTTTTGTTTCCCTCCTAGTTGTCTCAAAACTCGACCGAGAGCATATGGTCTAGTCCCTCTTAATCAAGCAAATGCAATCACCATATTCTTAGTTACCACCAAACTATCTATTGACCATTTTATGTTGTCTTCTCTCAGTCCTCGAAGCCTCGGATACCAAAAAACTCTCTCCTCCAGTCTTGTTACAACGATTGTGATACAACCACCAATCATGACCATGTAGCTCGTCTAACCGCCTTAGGGGATCTGGTTCTTTTGGATTATGAGTCTTGCATCCACCACTATAGTATCAGATTACACCCTTGAAAAAAACGTTCTCCGTTCTAACACTTATCTAAAGCCCTGTAGATATCGTCCAGAATCATAGGCGCTAAAGTGTAGTACTTTGTTGATATTTTGTAATCCACTCCATAGAAGATGGCGTGAGTGACCATAAATACACTAGGATGAATAGTGTACTTTGGCCCTTGAGGGAAAATCATCGTTCCGAGTGAACATATTGCAAATGCGAGGGGATGCGCCTCTTTTCTTTTTTCTTTTGAAACGAACTCGTCTTTATATTTCTCATAAGCCCTTGCACGCCCGAACCAATAATATAGTTTTCTGAAGGGTATATTTGGGTCAGGGAGCTTGTCCATTCACTCGACTTTAACCAACGACAACTTTTCTTTAATTTCAGCAAAATCCCATGCTATGGGATTTAGGAGATCTGTATCTGGATGTCGTTTCCTTTTGTTGCACATTGCAATACTTTCGTAGTTGATAAGAACTTCTTCTATAGTTGGTGTCAACTCCACTTCCCCGAAACGAAAGACTTTGTTTTCACTATCACTGAATTTCACCATTGTCCCAATTAGGCCAGGTCAAGCATTCATCTCTAGCAGCGATGGGAGGTGACCTATGTGTTTTTGAACGATCATTTTATCATCGTTGTTCATGAACCTTCACCATACTTTGAGAAAAGGATTGCGGATAGTAACCATTCTTGTTTTCAAAGGCTTATATGTCGGATTCATCCTACAAAAATAACAAACAAAAATTAGTCACCCCACTCCTAGACAATAAATTGTTTTAAAATGCATATACATCCTTCAATCAACACGTAAGCATGATTGTCTGTTTTTGGCAATTTGAGCCAGGTAGACACAAGATGGGCTTCTAATGGGCCCAAAACTTGGGCGTTGGGTCATCTTAGTTCAAATGCTCCTAAATCTGGGATTTGGCTCAGCTCTACGCTAGTTGACTAAGAGTGACTTTTGAAAAGACCTGGAACCCAAACGGACAATTTGGGCTGAAACTCGCGACAACCATTGGATGCATAACGAACCAATAAATTGTCGCTAATTTCGAAAGAGGGTGAGTATAAAAAAATCCGGTTGCGGTTCCGCAAACCGTCCTTTAATATACTATACGTATATATCGGAAGATGCCATGAAATGCAATGACAATTTATGAAAAATTTAAACATATTCGGCACAAACATCATTTTAACAATTAAAAACAATTAGTCAAACAGTCAAATCTCATGGTTAAAACTTAATTAATCCCCAACAGAGTCGCCATTTCTATTTTACTTTAAAATATATGATAGTAAAAAATGGTGAAAAAATGGCTAAGTTTTGGAATATCAATTAATCTTATGATTTAAGAGAAATTAATTTTCCAACTTACAGAGCCGCCACTTGATTTTTGGTAAAATAAAGAAAAAAACTTAAAACTATTTTTCAAAAGATTTAAAACAGATAAAAAATCAATTGAAAAGGGTTCGAAGTTCAAATGTACAATCCGAGAAGGTGTTAGGCCCTCGGAATGCCCGCTAACTCACGGTTGACCGGCGATTTGACTAAATGACCTTTAATAATTTATTTTAAGACTCAGTAAAAGAAAGTTGTACTTTTAAATTATTTACTTTCTATCATCATTATATATTTAATTATTTACTCCTTGAAGGTAATTAACTAAAGGGAGGTATTCTAAGGGAGGGGATTAATCGTTAACAAAATCGGTTGAACAAATCAAATAATAAGGTATAAGAAAAATAAACATACATACATATATAATAAATGACTATCCTTTGGAATTAATAAAAGTCAATCAAAGTGTTAGTCAATCCAAAAATAATAAGTAAAGGAGGAGGAGGAAAGAGTATTTGGATTTGGGTCAATTACCCAAATTCATCTAATTGGGCTTTGGCTCACCCGTCCTAATTCTGAATTTATACCAAATGGACTTGGGCCCAAACTTGCTAAGCCTGTGGATTTGTTTTGGGCCCTTTTGCACCTGTATTCCGTGATACACCAAATACTTTGGCATATATATCATGTATATGGCTGTTTTTCATGCTCATGGTCCTGTATTTTATTTGAGTTCAATGGTCCTGCACATTAAGACTGCATTTTCACGTTTTACACCTATCTGCGGTATAGTGCATCCGTATACCAGTGTATACAAATGGTATATCGACCTGTTCTTCGACTTTCAAAAGCTGGAAAATACTTTTTAGAGGTATATCTTTACTGCTCTCATCCTTTATTTTGAGTTCGGACCCCCTACGCATGTTTTGACCTGTATATCGATGTATCAAATGGGTATAACAACCCATTTCCAGGCTTTGGAGGGCCTGCAACTCAATTTCCAGTCATGTATTTACTGTATTCAACCTGTGCCAGATTTTCAGGGAGGGGCTGACCAACATCAGGGAAGGTGGCTTGAGACTTCACGGCTCAACGAGGAATGCAAATAGAGGAGTTCATGATGAACTCGGGTTGGTTTCACATGCAACAAACGGGAAGAAGAAATTTTAGAAAAACTATTGATGAAGTAACAAAGAAAACTGAATAAGGGTGACTATTGATATTCGTGAAAGCCACACATGTACAAATCAAGCTCTAAAAAACTACATGATGGTTATTATAACTCAACATCATCAAGGACTAAAATAAAGACATAACTGTGAGACATTCTTTGCATATACACAAGATCACAATAATTCTAAATAAATAAGAGTTGAGACAAAACCAATCAATTACGCTAGTGGGTAATTTCTTGAATAGTTTAGAGCGATGCATGCAAAGAGAGGATTATACTTGTTCAAAGCATGATATTCAAGCAAGCCGTCATTTAAGAAGATAACAAAGCAAGGACTTTACATTTATGACTTGACAAGGATACTATATGCTAATTGGAAAGAAAGTTTAAGCCAGAACTTATGCTTATTGTAGCAAACTGTAGTGACTAAAATTCTAACCAAAAAAAAATGCCACTGTTAGTGAAAGTTCAAGCATGAGAACAAACAGGTGAACTTCCCCATTTAGGCATTCTCTCCGATTTTTAACAAGGAAGAAAGTACATTGGATCGACATAAGCAGCCATGAGGTTCAATACATATTAAAACCAGAAATAATATACATTTCAAAGCCATAATAGAGTAAAACCAGCCCTTTAAGACTATAAACTTTCAAAAAAAAAAAAAACTTCAAGTAACTACTGTTTTGTCTCATATCCAACTTAAGACGAGAGAGTAATGGCTTAACAACGAATGTGAAACGAAAATGCCCACACATGATGGCTAAAGAGAAGGACTAAATGAGAAGAACAACAATTTTTAGATTAAAAAAAACATTCCAAAGAAGATACACAACCTCATATGCATTCTTGGGCAATATTCTCGAGTCCATCACTGTAAAGGAACGAGAACATGCTTGAAAGATTTCAAAAATCAATTTAACAGTAATAGACCATATCCAAATCCTATGAACAAAATCGACAGACTTCTCATTCCATTCTCAATCTTCATAGGTGTTTGAAGACGAGCAGCCGACATCAACAACATATATCGACCTTAAACACGAAACAAACTATTCGAAACCAAACGAAACTCTCATCACTATCAAAGATAACTCACAGAGGATATAAAACAAACGAGCAAGAGGAGGAAAAACCAACAGAGAACTTCATGCTTACTGAAACATAACAAGATAAAATGACGAGCGAGTTGAGATAAAAGAAGTTCATCTTGATCGGGGCAGCGAGCTAGAGATGATGCGAGCAGTGGATTTATCTTCACCACACGACTTGAATTCGAATGACAAACAAGAATTGGGCAATGTTTCTGCTTCGAACACGACTTTTGGGTATATATATGTGTGTGTGCGCGCGCGCTTATCTATTTCCTCTCTTAAGCTGCTATAAAAATTTCCTCATGAATAGATTTTCTCTCCAAAAATCCCCCTCAATATAGAATAGATGAGAGTTTATATAGCAGAACTTGGTGCTGAGCAAAAGGGGGAAAACGGGCAGATTTTTGAGAAGGAAACAGGATAAGCTCCAACTCCAAAATTCAAAAATCCCTGGAGGATAAGGTTGCCAGCTAAACCGAGTACAAATCCTCAACGGAACAAACAATCACAGCCATTGAAATGCGAGTGAAGGACGATGGAGAAAGGGGATTTCTCCACCTGGACTGCTCGCGTACGAAGGATGAGGGGGAAAAAGGAGAAAACACACACCCGCGTCTGGCTTTCAGCGATTCTGGACGCTCTCGCGAGTGAGCTCGATCAAATTGGTTCCTTTGCGCGTGAAGGGGAAGAACAACGTACTGTTACCCACGCCTGCCAAGAGTTTTCGCGCGCGAAGAAGAAGAAGAGGATTTGGGTCGGGCCTTAAAGGGAAACAAGGTAAATTTAATGGGCTGGAAAAGGGAATGGGTTTTGGGTTGAGGTGGGCTGGGAATTAAATTAACTTTCTGAAATTTAGTTAAAAGAAAAGAGGAAGGAAACAAAAAGTTGGGCCTGGAAGTTTATTTAGAGAGGGCTGCTGAAATTTGAAAACAAAGAGAAAACTTATTTGGGAGATGGGCTGAAGGAGGATAAAAGGTTGGGCTTGGTAATTAAAGGACAATTGCTGGAAATTGTTAAAGGTATTACAAATTTAGCCAATTTTAATGTAATTGGTCAATTTGACTAAATCTTACAAATAAGATAAATTAATATAACTAATTAACAAGCTTCTTAAGTTTAACAAAAATAAAATAGTCGATTCGGATATGAACTAAGGGTTTAAAATATAATCTAAGTTAATCAAACATCCATACAAAATATTATTATATCTTCTTGATTTTTAAACAATTATATGAATAATTAGGTAAGATATATACGCTAGCTAAAATAATTAAACGACGCTTAACTTTAAACGCGATCAAAATATATTTAACTTATTATTTTATATTATTTATATATATACTAATTTATAAAAAATAATTATTTTAAATTGTTTAAACTCGGGAAGCTCGACAATTAATTACTATAGAGGAGGGTCAAAATTGGGGTGTCAACACTTATGTTACACCAAAGCTCGATGGTTCAAAGATATCAAATCTACCAATTGACCGAGTATATCTGATATATGTTCACTACGGAAAGTTTAAAGGGAAACCTACTTATCCAGATGCAATTAACCCTTGCTTACGAATCACATAATTTTTCATGCATATGTTTTTAAAAATTAGTCTTTCCCTATTCAAGTGGGGGATTGTTGGGTTTTAAAGGTGTGAACAGGAAATGAAGAGTTGTGACTCTCCTGAAGGGTTGTAACTTCGCTGGAGGGTTGTGACATTTATGAAAGGTTGTGTCCTTTCTAAATGTTTGTGACCGATTGAAAGGTTGTGCCTTTTCCAAAGTATTGTGACCTTTCTAGAAGGTTGTCTTCTTTCCTAAGAGTTGTGACCTTTACCTTTTGTTGGCTATAAATAGAGATGTTGACTCTCATTTTTCAACATTGAATTCTTCCCTTCTTTTGCATACATTTCTTACAAAAAAAAAATTGATCATGTCTGTGTGTGTGATTCATTGCCGTCATTTTGAGTTCGCTAAAATTATTGAAGTTTGAGGTACCGCTACTTCTTTAATGGTCAATCCGTTTTATCTTGGGTTGAATTAATCTGCAATCTCGGATACTTGAGGGAATTAAATTTCTTAAGTACACATAGTGAATTCTTTGGACTCGGATATTTTTTTGTGTTTTTATTTCATCTTCTATTATTTTTTCTGATTCGCCAATCTGAATACAGGAGATAACAATTATAACCTATAACATATAACGTATAAACTTTAAAAGATTTAAATCTTGAAAACTTATAACATAAACTCAATTTTTTTTTAAAAAAATAACTTTATTAACTTAATTTACAAACTTACAAGTAAACATTTTTTTTTTAAAAAAAAAACTTAAAATAAATTAAATTAAGTAAAGAGACAAATAAATATTATAAATTTCAAAACTTAAATACTTTATAAATTATTATACTTAGAAAAAAAATATTCACATTTTCGTAATTCATCTAACTCGATCAAAATTATTATTTTTTGAAATAGTTATATATTCCTTCACGTTTATCCCATTCTGTTCCATTTCAGTTCATTCAGATTAGTTCTAGTTCTATCTCTGTATAGACTGGGACAGAATGAAATCGCATTTTCATTCCTATAATTTTGGTCTGATTTATTCTAATATCGATTGGATACCGATTTATTCTGGTCTAGTGGTCTCATTCTGATTCGGTGACCAGTTATATCACTTTGATACTAGTTTTACAACCAGTTAAATGTGAAAAGTGTGTGTAGCACTCTCGTTGGTGACATATCAAAATGACAAATTAAATGAAGACGTGTTACATATATATTGAAAACAATTTTTAAATAACAATTTTAAGGAGAAAAATCGACAAATCACACAATGGCATGTGTCATATTTAAACCCAAATAATTCAGAAAAAAATTAACATATAGTCTACCCAATTATCTTCTCCAGCACCCACCATCCCCAAATCCCTAACCCCATTAGCACCACTCAATCCCCAACACCTATCTCGCATAAATCATTTTCCCCACCACCAAATTCTCAAACCCTCTTCTACCCAAATTATCTTACCCATCAGACCCACCACCCAAACCTCCGCCCCTCTCCCACAAATCATCTTCCACGTCAGTTTTTCGCTCATGGAAGATTCATCTTGTTCAATCTTCCTCAGTTAAATTCTCTATTGTTTCTATATTTTCTTATGATTAATTATAGCTTGATCTACTATAATTTTAGTTATTTTTTTTTAACTAATTACCACTATTGAATCTACTTCTCTTTCAATGATTTTAAGTTTAGGGATATGGTAATATGGGAAAGAAAAAAATATGTAATACTTAAAAAATTGAAAAGTTGAGTTGGAAAAAAAAGTTGCAAAAAATTATAAGTGCAGTGATCTACAAGTCTCACGAACCATAGGATGTCCTAGAAGTTGTAGGAAGGAAGTCGTAAACCTAGAGTGTTGAGTTTTTGTAAGTTCAAGTTTCTGAAGTCTGACCCACGTCTTGATCGAGCGATCCATAGAAATTTAAACAAGACGTAAATGGCACTTGTAGGATGGATTCAAAGATTTGATTTAGGATCTCAGGCCTACAGAAGATAACAACAGGTCATAAGAGGTTTAATGGATCATAAAAAAGGTCTCGTAGAGAGGTTTCAGACTTAGTGTAATTTTAGACTCAAAGTTGAGGACTACGAATGGGATCCACGAATGTAGCAAGGTCGACGACTCATAAAATTGTTTCGTAGAGAGTTGTTCGCACTTTGGGTTTCTAAAGTTGGTTTTACAAATAACCAGTATGAGTGGTAGAAACTTCTACAGACCATAGGTCCGACTTTTAGGACTATACGAGATCTATTTACTAAGGGTATGTGGGTCTTTTCCTATGCATTTAATTGCTAGAATATATCGTTTTGACCCTAATTCTATGATCTGCAACTAACTCTCTATTCTTAAATTAACCTGAACTCTCTCGTTCTCTTGGATTCCCAAAATTCCATCCAAGTTCATCCCTTCTAAATTCTCTCAAGCTTCAAGAAAGAAAGCTAGGGTTCCAAGCTTCAAGGCTTCTTTTTCCTCCATTGCTTTTGGTTTCGATCAACAAATATGTGGGAATTCATTAATGGATGGGACTCAAAAGATCTCCATGTTTCAAATTCAATTTCTTCAAAATTGATTAGGTTTTTATCCAATTTCTCAGGATCTTAAATTTTATGATTCAATTGTTCAATTTTAGTCTTCTTAATTTGATTCAATAATGTCTATTAATTTGTTTCATATGAACTCATGCATTATTCATGATTTTTATAATAAAATTATGAAGATATGAATTTATGAAGAAAATTATTAACTTATGAATGATGTTTTATGAAAATAATACTTTTATGAATTAAGGTTGTTGGTAAGATAAGCATCAATGAAATTGTGGAAGCTTTTTCTCACATATTAAGAAATCATGATGTGGTGAAAGATTTTTCGGCATATGAATGATTCATGATATAAGGAGCTACTTTGATGATTTAAGCTTGAATTAGTAAGTTAATTGTGTTTTTTCATGTATGATGATCTATTTATGAAGATATCTCGTTGAGATTTCCTTGAGATGAAGATTCTCCCATAAGTAGAGGTCAGATCTCTAGAAGCACTCTCTTTGTCCCTAACTATGTGCCCCGTATGATTTCTCTTAGAAAGAAATAATAGTGGATACACCAAAGCTAGAAGTTTAAGGTCATTGCCTTAGCAAGCAAGTACATCTTTTATTAGTATGGAGCAAGACATCGAATTCCATGTTATAATTCACATGGTCTATGTCAATTAATGGTAAATATATCACAAAATGAACTAAGTTACTTTCAAAACATTTATGAAGCTTATATTATGATTTTAAGATGCATTCTTAATGTTCATGATTATAATAATTCTTTAAAGCTTTTACTATGTTTTAGTTTGGTTATGCATATCACATTTCTTTTATGTCTCCTTATGATCATGTTTCATATTTTTATGCATATATTTCATAATTAGTACATTGCATGTACTAATGCATAATTGTGTCTATCACAATTTAGGGTTCCTTTCCTCTCACTCATGGATAGATATGGATTGCTACATACTGTTGTGAATTGGTGAGTCATCATATTCTAAAGGCAAGACCATGAAGACTTTACTTTTGATGTCATTATTTTTGAGACTTTGTATGTGGTGTATGTGTTACGTCACAACCACTCTTGATGTTTAAGATTGGTTGCCAAACCTAATATTTTTTGCACTTATGTTCCTTTCATAATATGAGACTACTTTACCTATTCTATTCTATCTATAATGTTGTGTTATATGCATATCAAGTGACTTGTGTAGGGTTTTTTGGGGTCTTATATGTCATGTCACACCTAGGGTGTACTTTGAGTCATGATGAAATAAAAATAATTAAATAAGCATTTGACACGCTGGTAATGATATGAGTGTATCAGACTCACTATGTCACATTAGAAATAAGTGTCAAACTGGAACAACAGGGGATAACATAAAGATGAACAATATATGTTTAAGGTGTTTAACTAAAAATTGATTTCAATTTTAGGTGGTCACGAATAGATTAGGCCGACGTTAAATAAAAAGGTATTCCCTCCTCTAATTTTACTTGTAAACTTGGGAATTTACACACCCCTTAAAATAATTATTGATATGATTATTTTAACTTAATAATTATATTAATTGATGTTTAGTATAATGTCTTAAAAAATAATTTAAGAAACAAGTAATTATTTGAAATGTCTGCTTTGATCATTTTTTACTTTTGATTTATAAGCTAAAAGTCAAAAATTACAAATTTTAATTTATAGCTTAAAAATCTACTTAAAACATTTCAAAATAAGTCAATTCAAATATGAAAAATATATTATTTTTCTTAATACATACTAAAAGGTTATAAAGAAAAGTGAAAATTGAGTGAACAAGTAAAATATGAGTCTAGTGAGTAACATGTAGTTGTCGTGGTCTTATACTCAAATATCTTTTATATATTTCTCTTTTCTAGGTAATTTTTTGCTATTTATCGATATTTTATTTCTAGTTAATTTTTGAATATGTGTTGTACATGTATTTCATTTTATATATTCTTGATTAAATATATAAAATTGCCTATATTTACGAAATACTTTTTTGTATTTTTATTAAACTATGATTAGTATCTTTTTAAAATTTGTTTATCAGGTGCACCAAAAAAATTAAATTCAAACTACGCAATATTTATTTATATTCTTAACAGCCACCCTAGTCAACAAGCTATGTAGGTATTTTTTTTTTGCAGGAATAAACATAGAAGAGATATATCTACAACAACTCATAATATCTTTGTGGAAACAGAAAACAACATAACATATATAGAACAATACCAGCTATCATCATGTGGAGCTTATAGAAAATAGGAATTCCCTCAAACATGACAATAAAATCAGCTAGGAAGGAATGGTGGAAATGACAATTAATGTGGTCAGGCAGATGGTAAAGAGTCAATTTCTATGGATAAAGAAAATGAGATGGTCATGGCAAGAGATAATTAAAAAATTAACACAGTACGAGTCCAAAAACTTAAGTGTCACATGAAAACTTCCTGAAGATTACCAAGTACAGTGTAACACTAATGGAGCATGAAGAGGTAACCGAGGTTGGAGATATTTAGAATTTTGTATTAGCGATAATCGAAGGAATTTCATATATGACAAAGCCAAGGATATTGACATTGCATCAAATATGGAAGCAGAAACTGTTGTTATCCTAACATCTCTTTAAAATATTGCAGCAGAATAATCCAAAATGTAATTATTGAGATCGATTCACTCGGTCTGAAAATTTCACTCATAAAACTTGGAGAATCTCTTGGAAAATAGCATAAAAAGGGGAGATAATGAAGAATATTAGTGCAATTATTACACACATTTTTAGAGAGGGTAATAATTTGATTTTTTTTTGGCTAATATAGCTAAAAAATCACAAACGGAGCATTCATATTGTTAGGAACTAGGATTTTAAATGCAGATAAATTAAAAGTTCCTACTCAAAATCAGAAAACACAAAATCAATCTACAATGAGTATAAGACAGACCAAACATCATACAAGCTAAAAAAAAGTTAAGTTGTAAAGCATGCAAAGACTAATGGAAGAGCAAGGCACAACCAAAATTCATAAAGAGTCATAGAAACACCAGCAAGATCTCCAATATTCCAGCATATAAAAAGAGGTTGAAAAGCATAAGAAAGTATACAAATATTATGTCGTGTAATGAAGACAAAATTGGAAACACAAAGCTAGCTTCCAGCTTCGGTATTCAAAACTTACATAATGGAAAGGGGTAGGGGTTATACATATTAAGGAAGATAAAATTCAGCTAGGAGGCATCAAACACAGCGGAGCCGCCATCGTCTCATTCCTTCATCATCACATAAGAGATAGAGGACCCGAAATCTTGAAAACGAACAACAAAAATGATTAATTTAATTCATTAAACTCATTTAGCTAAAATAATGATCATATTATTTTAATTTTTTTAAATTAATTTATTAAGAATGAATTTCATACTTAAAATCTTTTATCATAATTGAACTTTTTATTTTTTTATGTTATGCAGAATACATTTTTAAAACGTACTACAATCTCATCAATTTCAAATACTTATAAACATATACATTCAAAAATATTGGTATACAAACCACTCCTAATTTACTTCAATTAATCATAAATTGTATAATAAATCAATTATATTAAAGTTCAATTAATTATTAAAAAATAATTATTTGGATGCTTTGAAATCGATACATATATATATATATATATAGAGAGAGAGAGAGAGAGAGAGAGAAAATAAAATTTTGATATTTATTTATCAGTATATTAATCTCATATAATATGTATACTATGAATTAAATAAGTAAATTCAATTAATTATTAGTTTATTTATTGATGTTTAATTGTATGAAAAGTTATAGTATAATATAATATAGAATAAAAGAATAAAAATAAAAATAGAAAAAGTTAAATAATAATTTTCTCTTTCTTATCAATTTTTTTGTCAATCTTACAAATTTATCTAAATACTTTTATTAAAAAAATTGTTTAAAATTTTCAAATAATTTAGTTAGGAATTTTAAAATTATTAGGTAATAAGTGCACATAGAGATTTTTTCATTTAATTTTGTTTGGTGATAATAGATAAAGTTACTAGACTTTTTAAATTACTTTTCTTATAATCTTCATAAATTCTCATGTAATTTATATATTTATTTAGAGACATAAGTTTGATGAATCAAATAGGTTTAGAGTATTTCATTAAAATGATTATTAATGACAGGACATATCAACTAGAATTTAAGGAGACTTTTGAGGTATTTAGTATTTCTAATGGATAAAAAATATATTATCATTCACTTTCTTCTCTATTTTTTCAAAAAATATAATAACGGAAGCATGAATTGCAAAATATAAAATTAATATTACTGTATTGGCCTTTAATATTATTAATTTATTATACAACTTATGATTAATTGATGTAAAATAGCGTAAATGAGTGATTTGTATATCAATATTTTTTTTTAATATGTGTTTATAAGTATTCAAAATTGATAAAATTATAGTACATTTTCAAAATGTATTCTTCATAACATAAAAAAATAAAAAGTTTAATTATGATAAAAGATTTTAAGTATGAAAATTTATTCTTAATAGATTAAAAACTAATTAAAAATAATATGATCATTATTTTAGTTAAATAGGTTCAATTAAATAAATTAGTCTATTATTAAAAAAAAGATTTTAATGACATGTCATGCCAACTAGGAGAGAGTGATGATTTTAAAGTGTCAAGTATATTTGGAGGAAAATGGTGATAGTTGAGTGATATTTTGGTCCTAAATGAAACATAAATGATATTTCAAGACATTTTTCTTAACTTGTGTGACCATTTAGGAAATTGACTCTAAAAAGAAAGGAAAAAAAAGCAACAGAAAGAAAGCAAGAGAGAGCAACGAAAAGAAAGCAAGGGAAAAAGATCTACATAAAGGAAAAACAAGGGGAGAAAGAGATAAAAAGAGAGACAAATGTTGAAAAGACGAGAGAGAAAAAGAGAAAGAAGCAAGGGAGAAAGACAAATCTAAGTAAAAATATAGTATTGTTATATATTGCTATAAATGGTAATAATCAAAGAGTATATTTAAGATAAGTAATTATTTTTTTAAAAATATTCACTCAAGTAATTAATTGTTTTACTAGATACAAAAGTCTGGTCAAGTCCGGCCTAATATATATTATTTTATTTGTTTTAATTTTATAATTTTGTTGTTAATTATTTTTTTAATATTTAAACATACTTTTTAAATAATATATAAGGCACATGCGATATTTTGAGAGTCCTAATTTGCAAGTAGCCACAAATAAATAGAGAATTATTTAAATTATCCTCGACATCAAATTTCATTTCAGGAAAATAGACACGTTGACCGAGACGTGTATGATTATTTCCTCTTATATATTAATAGTGAATACACATGTTTACATAAATTTGGATAATAAAATAACATATGTTATTTAAAATTACTACTATAAATTATAATAATTAACAACATAAATATCTTTAATCATGTTAAAATTTAATTGACTTTCTAAATTTTTCCTTATCACATAAATTATGACAAGTTATAACATATATTGGGGTCGTGCTAGCATAAGTACTTGTGTCTAGTAATAATAGAAAAAAGGCTCAAATGTTTTATCAAACTTTAAAAAAAGGTTCATTCATGTCATTGGTTAAAATTTTGATTCATCTATGTCATTATAATTAAAGAAAAGACTCATTCATATCATTTTTTTAACTCCAATTTTGTTAAATCACATTTTACACCCCAAATAAGTTTAACACTTTTCAATTGAAGTTTTTGGATCAAATATACAATTTTTGCTTCTTCTCTTCTTCTTCTTCTTCTTCTTCTTCTTTCTATCTTTCTTTCTTTCTTTCTTTCTTTACGAACACCAATAATAGATAAAGTACATTATTCAAACTTCTTCAATTCTTCACGAGATCACCTATTACTTCGACTAAATCATTGATTTCTTCTTGAATTTTTTAATAAAATAAAATTCTAAAATTATTTGGACAGCTTGAAAAATTCGCCTGTATTAATAAAGAATATTCCAGAAAATCAATTCCAAAATTTTAAAAATTTATTTTGATTCATGTTTTTGTAGTTACTTTTTACATTAGGGGTGTGTTTGGTATGAAGGAAAATGTTTTCCACGGAAAATGTTTTCCCGGAAAACAAGTAGATTTTGAACTTATTTTCTCATGTTTGGTTGGTGAGTAGAAAACATTTTTTGAAAATGATTTTTAGCGTTTGATTTATGAATGAAAAATATTTTTGAGGAACATCTTTTATTTTTACTAGAATACAAAATAATTTATTGAAATTGAAAATATTTTTTAAAAATAATTTTTTTGGGTGGTGGTGATAGGGGGTGGGGGTAGTTGGGGGGGGGGGTAGAGGGAGGGGGTAGGAGTGAAAAAACAAAATTTTGAAGTTGATAGTATTTTTAAAAAACAAAATTAATTTTTTGAAGGGTTGGGGGTGAGGGTGAGGGGGCTGGCCGGGAGGGGGAGGGGAGGTAGGAGTTTAAAAATAAAATTTTGGAGTTGAAAATATTTTTAAAAAGCAAATTAATTTTTTGGGGAGGGGGTGGTGTTGGGGGAGGGGGGAGGGCGATCAGAGATCGGGTGAAAAAATAAATTTTTTAAATTGAAAATATTTTTTTTAAATTGATGTTTTTCCCCCAAAAATATGTAATTTGAAATTGGATGAGAGCTTTGGAAAATCTTTTCCTTAATTTTTGAAGGGAAGTCATTTTCCTTAATTTTGAGGAAAATGAGTTGATTTGGAAAACATTTTCCAAAACTTTTGCCCCAACCAAACATGAGAAAATTGGAAAACATTTTCCAGAAAATGTTTTCTTTCATACCAAACACACTCTAGATCTTTGTTGTGTTTTATTATTTCATGATTAAAATCTCAAATGAGTTGAAGTTGTGCAGAAATTTTTACCATTAAAAAATGTTGAAGTTTTGAAAGTTTGAAAATTTCAAGTGGGATTTATTGAGTTGGTTGAATTCAGTTCAATTAACTACTCTTGAAATTTGAGATGATTTGGTGAAAAATTAAAGAAATTTGAAATTTAGAAATTATTAATATTCTTTATTTCAATACTAATTGGTATGCGTAACCGGCGATGTGCGGTCATTTTATATTAAAATTAAATCATAAAAAAAATTACACATTTAAATATGATGACAAAATAATAATATGATGCAAACTGTTCTCGGTGGAAACAAAATTATATGATTTGCAATTCTTTATGTCAAAATTATTATTATAAATAATAAATTATACTAGTATTATTCATTAGTTTTTTTTGGTTTTGTGTGTGTATATATATATATATATATATATATATATATATATATATATATATATATATATATATATATATATATATATATATATAAGGTACCCAACCTAATAGCTATTACAATGGGGATATTAGAATTTCAAACTCCAGTAGATTAACACAAATAGCTAAGGACACTTGTTTAGTAGTTGTGTCCCATGACATCCTCCGCTAGACAGTGAGACGCCATAGCATGAGAGGTTACAAAAACTAAACAAACTTCATTAGTATTATTAGTTCGAGCTTGATTTGCCAAAACATGGGCTACTGTATTGCCTTCCTTGAAATTATGCTGGATTACCGAATTCTGCAGTTTCCTCAGCCAGTATCTGCATTGAGAGATGAAAGAGTTAAATAACGAATCTTGATTTTTCATGAGTAGAGTAATTACCTCTGTGGAGAACGTTTTGATAACGATCGGAAACAGGTCGTGATGAAAAGCGATTTCGACCCCCTTAAGCACGACAAAAATTTCCTTAGAAGTAGCATTCGGTCCACACAATTTTTTATTGTAATCCACCTTCAACAACTAGAGTTATCCCGAATGACTCGCCCAATACCTCCGATTCTTGTTGTAGAAGAAAAGAAGCCATCAATATTGAGTTTGTAGTGATGTTGAGGAAGGGGTTTCCAATTGATTTGAATGGAAATTCTGTCAGTGGGACAATACGACAAGGATTTAGTAGTATACATATATTCAACAGTATGAGCAAAGACTAGAGATGGTAAACTTGGATTAAAGGAGTTGTTAAACACATTATTATTTCGGTTAAGCCATAGATGCTAAATGGCAAACGGAAATAGGAATTTCTAGTTAACTAGAGGATTACTAGGTGTGTGATTAAGGCCTTTGAGCTTTTTGAGCCAGTCAAGACTATTGTTAGCATCATTAATTATCGAATGAGTGAGACCTAGTTGGTTCCAGAAAACTAAGGCAATAGGGCATTCTAAGAATACATGTTTGGTTGTTTTAGCACCATTAGAGCAGATCCTACAAGTGCTAGACGGGATAATTTTCAGTTTTGCAAGGTAAGAACCCGAGGGAATTCGACCATGCTAGCAAAGCCATAAAAAGATCTTAATTTTAGAGAGGGTTTGTAAATTCTAGATCCAAAGAAAATCCCTAGTATGTTGCTGATTTGGATTGACACTAATTATATTATAGAGAGATGCCAAGGTGATTTTACCATTGTCCGTCAAGGACCAGATTGGAGTGTCTTTAGTGAATATGTCAATGATAGGGACGGAGTGGATTTTTTGTTATGATAGAAGGAGGAAAAATAAAAGAGCGGGAATCAAAATTCCATTGCCCATTAAACCTTAAATCCCCAACTTTCTTTTTAAGAGCATTTATAGGATTAGGGCCTTCAATAAAACTTCGAAGGTTTGAAGCTGGGGGAATCCAGTTATGAGACCAAATATTTGTTTGCTCTCCCTTCACAATTATCCATCTAATTCCTTTATCTCAATACTTTTATCCTGACATAACATTCTTCTAGATGAAAGAGGTTGAGCTTCAACTATGCCTAGAACTATTACGATGATATAGACAAAGTGCCCAAGGGGATTCAGGATTACTTATGTCATGCCCCGAGCCTGCACCCTTGGTGGAACTGGAACTCGAAGACCATTGCTGGCCCCCAAGCGAACCGTTGATCTGGCTTACTTAACTCAGCAGGATACTAAACTCAACTTAAGCAAAAATAAGACATATTTAAAAGAAAGAACTTCATATAATAAATCTGGCCAAAATGGCACTTAAGTCTCAATAACTAATATAAACTCCAAACTAGACTATTAACTGTCTACGAAGACTCTAACATGTGTGAGATGGATGTTAGGGCAGACCCCACAACATCCTAAAAACTAATCTACTAAAGCAAATGAAATGGATGTCTTCCGAAATGCAAGAAAGCTCACCACTAACTTTGGAGCTCAATCTGGATCAATGAAACGTCGATGCAAGTTGAAAATCTAAACAACACATAGGCTCTAAAAGGAGTAAGAATGAATACTTACCTTGTCTCTGCTCAACTCATGATCTATTAACTCTTATTCAATATAGGAAGTTTTAAAGTAAGTCGAATAGAAAGAAATATTGACTGAAAACATGTTGAAAACTCTAAATGTATACAAGTATACAATAATTTCTGAGATGTATATAAAATACAATTACTGATGTATATGAGAATACAATAACTAATGTATATGAATATATGATACTGCTTTGGAAGTTTCTCTAACCGACAACCACCACTGAAGAGCTACAGTGATGATACAACGTTACTCGCCCACGCTGTACGGCCATCCTAATTTTTCCAGACTATAGGACCTGAACTGCCTAATGGATCCACTTGTAAACTATAAAGAGGGTTCATCTAAAAGTATGACCCTTTTCTACCCATGATGGCTAAATGGTTTAAATACAGACTTGACTTATCTGAACTCACATCCCCACATCGGGTGCTCAATACTACTCCCAAATATATATATATATATATATATATATATATATATATTGGCTCTTATGTATTGAAAACATACTGATTCTATGATTTGTGATTAGTGCTCAAAACTTAGCATTTAAAAAGCTGTCTTGGAAATCATAGTTTCCTCTTTCTTCTATATATACTAGCCATAGGCTATGGGGAAGTCTAGCTTCCTTTCTTTCTCAAAAATTTGAAAACATTTTAGTTTAAGCTCTGAGGGACTAGTTAGTTCCCTTATAACTCTCTAGAAATGAACTCAACTCTATGCTCTTTGCTTACTCGAAACTTAACTCTTATGGAATAATTCGTTCCTTATAGCATTTGAGAATATAACTCAACTCTTTAGTTAAACCTTAAAACAAAGTTAAAACGTTTGTTCAAGACTCTTGAATGCTTTTACGAACTTACGTTGACTTGCTTCTTAACTTCTAGACTTGATTTTTAACCTCCTTGACTTTGATCTTGACTTTCCTTGAATTGGATTATGGATTCAAGGATCCTGATCTCGTGTTTATGGATGATTTCATGATATTTAGATGTACTTTAGAGTGTTGGAATCAACTAGGAATGATGGGTTCATAACTTAGGAACTCGTAGAGAAAGATAGGGGAAGAATGCGGTCTTCAGGGAGTCGTGGCGCTCTAAGAGGCGCGGGGCGCCAGGGCTTGTCAGACAGAATCTGCCTTGAGGCGCTCTGGCAGGCGCGGCACCCCAAGAGCCTTCTGACGGGACCTCCGACTTTCTTCTTCGTTTTTCATGTCTAAACCTTCCCGAAATCCCATGGATCCCACCCCAAACACTTAGGATCCCTAAATAACTCTTTTCCTAATAGTTTAGACCCGAAAACACTCTGGAACCAAGAATCAAAACTACTAGAGATCAACTACAAATCAAACAACAAGAACTTCAAACTTTTCATCAAGAAAATCAAGAGTTACTTTCAATTAACTCTAAATTTCTGTAATGAATGGAGTTGGAGGGTGGGTGAAGAACCCGACACCGAATGATCTCACATAACTGTTAGGGATCACCCCCGACAAAATCCACACAATGATTTTTTTAGCGTTTTTGCGTCTTCTTCTTCCTTCTCCTCTTTTCTCCTTTTATTCCAGAACCCTAGCTTATTTTCTAAGTGTGAAAACTGAATGCGATCAGTTTAGACTCCAACATATTACCCCAAAAACGAAATTAATGATTTACTTAGGAAAAGACCAAAACACCCTTAACAAATCCGGATTTGGAACTTTTCATGCTCAACATCCTAACTTTCGAAGGTCATAAATCCCTTATACGACCTCTAAAATTCACAAACTTGGCATCGTTGGAAAGATCTTCCGATGAACTTTCCATCCATATAAATATCTAACTCAAAATATTTATGAGCTGGATGTTATGACCATTTGAAAATGACCAAAACTCACATTTGGGGGCAGTAATTGTTTCCCACTTCAAGTAGTGGGTTCTTTTCCCAATACATTTGTGAGTTTCTTTAGGTAGCAAAAAATATTGCATGAGGTAATTCGGGATAGAATTAAGAGTGGATTTTGCTAAGATTGTTCTACCCGCCATAGATAGAAAATTTATCTAGAATATAAAGGAAGTATTGGGGTCTAGGACACTTATTAAGAATAGGGAAACCATGGTATTTCCAAAAACTTTTGGTGTGGGTAATTCCAAACATAGTAGTAAAGAAATAAAGTCAGCACTACACTTTGCCGAAGGAATGATCTTGGACTTCACCTTATTGATACTTCGTCCCGAAAATTGACAATATTCCTCGATATATTGAGCCACAGACTGAAAAGAACTCACATTAGCCTTATTCATAAGAGTAAGGTCTCTGCATAAAAGAGATGGGACATATGAGGACCTTGCGTGGATAATTTAATTGGAGTACATAAACCAATATATTCTTGATAATTTATATAGTTTGACAACATATCTATACAAAGGATGAATATATACGGAGAGAGGGGGTCATCTTGTCTGATACCTCTAGATGGCTTAAAAAATTGGCTTGGAACCATTGACGATAACCCCCATAGAGGCTGTGGTGACACGATACATGATAAGTTTTGAAATTTTTGGAGGAAATTTAGAATATACCAAGGCTCTATAAATAAATGACTATTCGAGTTTATCATAAGCTTTTTCTTGATCTAATATTAACATAAAATTACCTATCGATGAGTGCTTAAAATGATTGATAACTTTTTGAATGAAAATGACATTGTCTGTAGGCCTCCGACCCTTCAAAAAACTAGATTGGAAGGGCCCGATGATCTTTTAGAGATAGGGTTGAAACAATTTTATAGATTGTGTTGCAAAACCTAATTGGTCGAAATTATTAAGATTATTACCATTTTTCATCTTAGGTATTATAAGACAAATATAAGTTTGATCAATAATTGTACGGATTTCACAACTTATGAAAACTTCATGAACAAGGTTTTTAACGCTCCGTCCAACTATGGTCCAATACTTTTGGTTAAAAAAAGGGTGTAATACGTTCGGACCCGGAGCTTTAAAAGGTTGGAAGGAGTTAATAGCGAGATTAATCTCTAATCTTTTAGAGGCTGGTCAAAGTCTTTAAGATCATTTTTATTAAAAGAAGTTGTAAATCTTTAAGTCGCACTAATCCGTGATACCTTATGGGAGGTCGTGTAAATTTTCCGGAAATACTCCATAGAGTGTTGTAAATTACTATTGGATCGAAAATTATATTACCCTTTTCGTCCACAAAATAGGAAATTTTATTGAGATGACGTCTATTAATTATTGAGAGATGGAAAAATCTCGTATTATTATGACCATCGTTTAAATAATTAATATGCGATCACATTTTTCACTGTTCCTTTTCAACTTTAAGTAGATTATAATACTCACATCTTAGTTCATAATCGAGGTTTGGATGAAATTGTTAGAGGGATATTTAAAATATTTTTTTAATACCATTTAAATGGGCTAGAAACTGGGCCTTTTTTTATCCCTAAAAGTGTAACTGCTCCACCTTTTCACAACCTCCTGAAATTTCTGATTTGCATGAATATTATTTCGATTAGTCCAACAATTTCAGATTAAACCCTGAAATTAATGGTGAGCACACCAATATGATTTAAGTTGGAATAGTTTCTCCCTGGTGTAAGAATATACTTTATTGAGATTGAGTAAAATAGGAGAATGGTCAGAAAGAGTCCTAGCAAGATGAATCACCTCAACATTTTCATACTGAAGTAATCATTCCTTATTAGCAATGTATTGATCAAGTCACTCAAAAATTAAACCCTCTCTATGATGGTGGTTCGACCAGATGTAAGACAATCATTAAACCCCATATCTAGCAAATTACAGTAATTAAAGCAATCAACAAATTTATTTGCTCTAATCATATTGAATGGTCGACCCCCTTTTTTATCTTCCTAGCAAGTAATTTCGTTATAATCACCACCCATTTGCCAGGGGCCTCTATAGTTATTACTAATTTCTTTAAGATTATTCCAAATAACATTCCGGTTAGTAACATCAATACTAGCATAAATAATACTAAGTAGCCAAAATTTTTATTAGGGTTTACCTGAACCATTGCATGCAGTTCCTGATCGGAGTTTATGATCTAATTGGCAGTCACAAAGTTATCATGCCAAACAAGAACAATTCCACCCGAGCGTCCCACAATAGAGACTTCTAGCATACTGCTGAACTGCAATTCATCGTTTAAAATGGTGTGATCCTAGAGTCTAGTATCAAGCAGTGCTAAAATGCAAGGATTAGAGTTCCTAATAATATCTTTGAGATTCCTTATGAAAATATCATTGTGATTACCACAGATATTCCAAAATATTATAGAATTGGCGTGATTCATAAGATTAAGATTGGTGTTGATCATTACCTCCTCAATTATGTCCTTAGAATTGAACTCAGTACCACCACCATTTTTGCTATCTGTGCAGTGAAAATTGGACAAAAAACAATTGAGCACTTTTTGATGAGATTCAGTGGGCTTATGAAGATGTAATTCTTGTCTTCCATCTCTTGAAATAGAATAAGGGTTACTCCTTTTAAGTTTGCTATTTCAGTGAACGAAGGGGTTTGCACTTCCTCCATAGCATCCTCGATCACTTCGTCCTCTACCAGGGTATTTGGAGGAATTAGAGTGAAGGTAGGATGAGCCATCCATGGGTTGAACAATGAGTTCTCCAAACTTTGTTCCAGCGGAGTGAAGAAAGGTAGATCCTCCCTCACTGCTCTTAGTAGAGGATTGAAATGATTTGGAAGATTCCACATTTGTTGCATGTGGTTAAAGAGGGTTGGTGAAATCGAAGGATCTAATGGATTCATTATATTTTTCAACCAAACCTGATTCGTGTAATTTTCCATGCCTAGACGTATCCCTTCCATTATCAGTTGAGCTAGGAAGTTGGGGTTTTGGAGGATGATCAACACCTCCCTCCCCTCTAGATCGATCATGAAGAAATTGCTTGACCTTGTAGACCCTATTCTATCCATGATTGAGGGGGTTGGGATATAGGGAGAGCAGTAGTGGTGTACACTATGGGAGAAAAGTTTTGATTTTGAGAATGGGAGTGGTTGTCCATGGTGGAAGCACGTGGAATCATTGGGTTCAACCTGTGTTTCTTGGATAAAGAGGAATTTTCCATTTCTTCATTAGGCCTACTAGAAGGACAGGTATTTAATATAGGAGTACAATTAGATTTTTTTTTGTGGGGGGGGGGGGGATATTTTGACATATCTCTAATGATTTAAAATCTTTTACTTCAGATTTAGAATGCATGTGGTTGGGGCTATTTAATGTTTAAAGGGAGATTTCAGAATGGGAGTAATGCATCTCATGCATGCAATTTCCTTGTTCCACCTGTTCAACACTTTGAGCCAAGTGGCTGTGGGGTTTAAATATTTTGTCAACTTATTGAGTAGGACAATTGTCAGTCAAAGTAATAACCTCATTTAAATTAGTGGACATGTTAATATGTGAGAAAATAGTACTCGGGTCCTCCAGCGTAGTATTGGGTGACGTGGGAGACTGGCTGTTTGTCACTTGTTGTGTATCTGTCACTTTGTGATTTGACGGAACTTACACAGAATTTTGGTGGTTGCAAGCTTGGTTTTCTCCCAATAGAACACTACTATTGCATTGATGACTAGCAGTACAGGGTCCATGAAAATTGTACTCAGTATTCTCTAATACCTCAAATTATTCATATGTGATTAGATTGTAGTGTTATTTAACAGTGAATTTGACATAGGAGAAACTCTCCTCTCATTTTACTAAGTAGATTGATAGAATTTATCGGCACTAATAAATAAGGGGGCAGAGAACTTTCATGGTGTGTCCTTCAAGTAGGTAGTTTCACTCCCCACGACTGACTCTGAAAAATTATTTTTATCCCTCTGTTTCCTCGCCTGGTATTTCTTCTCAGGGAAGATGATTGTACGCCATTCTTGTTCATCTTAATTTATTTCTAGATACTCTACCTCATTTGGTTGCTTAGTTTGGATAAAATTGCACTATGATTTCAAAGACCAATTCTTCCATAGGATTGATATAATTGCCCAACCTCCTCATACCATATTTCCTGCATATGACTTCTGATAGTGATCGACGATTCTAGTGGCTTTCGTAACTCTACCTCTATGCATAACCTTGCATATCTCCCTCGAATTATCGCACTCTACATGCATCTATCTTCAATAAATGCCCAATGGCGTTCCCAATCTTTCTCAAAATTATATCATAAAATTCCTTCGGAAGATGAGGTAATCTAATTCAAATGGTTGTTTAGAAATAGTAGTTTTATTTGCAATAAAATTTGAGGCCAATTTTTGAACAGATAGAAAATGATTATTGATGAACAAAGGTCCCATTTTTGAAGAGATTTTTTCGATAAATAAATCAAAGTCTAGATAAATTAATGAAAATGCGAAGTGATTTTCCAAAGTGCCTTGGGTTTAGATTTTAAAAGTTGATGTTGGGTGCGCCCACCCACAAGTTCAATTATGATTGAGAACTTCCAATGAGCATACATCCTCATTTATCCCTTCTGTGAGATTAATTTGATAATAACTCTCAATATTTGAGAGTATCTTCCATTCACGTATATATATCATTTACATCAGGTTTGAAATACTAGAGTTTACATGAGATTGAAATTCCAAAATATAAACTAGATGTCATCCAGAGGATAATTCAAAAACTATAGTGATAATATTACAATTGTTTATCCTTAATATCCCTTTTCAAGCTCAACAGTAGTGTACAGACATTGAGCTTGTCACGGAAATGAATAAAAAGTGACGAGAATAGTGCTTTTGTGAAGATATGCCATATTGATCTTGAGTGGGAACATAGGGAACAGTCAATAAACCTTGCTCAACTTTCTCACGAACAAAACGATAATCTATCTCGATATGTTTTGATCGATTGTGAAAAACAGAATTGGTACACATGTAAAGTGCACTTAGATTATCACATAGAAGCACAGGTGGCTTGTTGCAAGTAAAACCAAGTTCAAATATTAGATTTTTGAGCCATGACACTTCGGCTATCGCAAAGGCAATTTATCTATACTCTCCCTCAGTGCTGGAGCAAGCAACAACAATTTGATTCCGAGAAGACCAACTCACAAGATTACCACCTAGAAAAATGGCATAGCCATGGTGAGAGTAACAATCAAGAATCTAGGCAGCCCATCCCGCATCAGAGATGGGCTGCCTAGATTCTTCAATCCGAAGAAAGAAACTTAAATTGCCTAAGTACTTGAGGGATAAAATAGAGTCCAAAATGGTTGTAAAGTTGAAGATAAAATTAGAGTCTTTACCTTTAATAATGATATCATCCACATAAGCGAAAAGGTGAGTAAGAGTAAAGCCACGATTTCAAATGAAAAGAGAGGAGTCAGTATAACAACTTTGAAATCCTTGTTGCACCAGAAAAGTTTTCAGTTTAATAAACCAAGCTCTAGGAGCTTGTGTCAAACCATAGAGTGCTTTTCTTAGACGACAAACATGATTAGGATATTGTGTATCAATAAAGCCAGGGGGCTGAGACATATGTACAACCTCTTGAAGATCGCCATTTAAAAATGCATTATTAACATTAACTTGTTAAAGTGGCCAGCCACGAGCAAGGGAAAGTGATAAGACCACCCGAATGGTAGTAGGCTTCACAACAGGGCTAAAAGTTCAAAATAATCAACACCCATTTCTTGATGATAACCGTTATCCACAAGACAAGCTTTATACCGCTCAATCTTCCCATTGGCATGTCGTTTAATTTTGAATACCCGTTTGCACCCGATAATATTGGCATGAGGAGGAGATGGCTCGAGGGAGAAAATTTCATTACGGATGAAGGCATTAAATTCATGTGACATGGACTTACACCATTCCGAAGATAAGCTTGCTTGGTTATAGGTTTTTGGTTCCATGTGAGGAGATGTCAAGGTGTTTTGAACGGTAGATAGGAATGTTCTGGGTTTAAGATAATTAGTTCGGGCTCTAGTGGTCATGTGGTGTGTAGACATTGAGGATTGACGAAGGTAGGGAAGGGTAGAAGATGGAGGGAAAAATGGGGAGAAACGAAAATGGGAGGCGGAGAAGCGGAAGAATTTGGTAGTTTTAAGGGCTGAAAAGTGGCAGATAAGGGAATGGATGAGGATGATGGACAACTTGATAAAGGAATTGAACTTTTAGGGTGAGAAGAAATGGGCGATGAGACAGTACGGACTGGAAATAGGTCAGATAAGGTGAACAAAGAGGTGAGTATATCAAGATTGAGAGAGTTTAAAGTGGGATGTTGGTTTGTAGGTATTGGTCTCTATGGAGTAAGGAAAATTCTGCTCATCAAAATAACATGAAGGGCAACCTAAATGCGACTTGATGAAGCATGAAAGCGTATGTAACCTTTATGTTTACAGTCGTAGCTGAAGACACACGACAAAGATCGATACTGGAGTTTATGATTGTTGTAGGGACGTAGAAAATGACAACACAAACACCCAAAAATTTTAAGTAACGAGTAATCAGGACTACAATTATAGAGAAGAGAAAATGGAGATTGAAAATTAAGAGATGTACTGATCATCCGATTATGAAGGTAAGTGGATGTGGAGAAGGCATGTTCCCAAAAATGCAAGGGAAGAAATGAATTTGCAAGAAGAGCAAGACCTTTTTCAACAATAATGTGGTTACGATGTTCAGGAGCACCAACTTGTTCATGAGTATGACAGAAGTGACGCGATGAATTATACCTAATTGTTGGACAAAGGTAGAAACATTGCGATATTCACCTCCCCCATCATTTTGAATGGATTTAATTGTGCAACTAAATTGAGTTTCCACCATTTTTATAAAATGTTGAATGATGGTTAACACTCGAGATTTAGAAGACAGAAAAAAATCCATACAAATTTGGAATAGTCATCCAAAAATTGAACAGAATATTTGTTTCCATTAACAGAATCAATTGGAGCAGGGCCCATAAATGGGAATAAACTAATTCAAATGGAGAAGAACTTGATATATGAGACGAAGCTAAATGGAGACGACGACTCTTGCCAAGTTGACAGGGGCCACATACTGAGTTGAGCTTATTGCTAGAAACTGGAAGATTAACACTGTAAGCCAAACGACGGAGAACGGATTCTTGAGCATGACCAAGTCGATCATGCAATGTTTGGAGAGGAACTTTGACAGCCAAAAAACTTCTAGGTTGAGATGGAAGATGAGGGTCAGCAAGACGATAAAGGCCATGCTTAATAATTCCTCGAAGAAGAACCTTTCCCTTTAGATCCTTTATAAAACAAGCAGAAGGGTGAAACTCAATTATGATGTTGTTATCAGGAGTAAATTGAGACACACTAAGGAGATTGGTTGTAATTTCGAGAACAATTAAGACATTTTTTAAATGAAAAGATCGAGAAGGAGAGGGAATAACGTAAGAACCAGTGTGAGTTATGGGAAGTTTAGAACCATTACAAACAGCAAGCGAGTCATTTCCAGAATAGTCTGAGGTGTTAGAAAGATTACCAATATCTGCAGTGATATGATTTGTAGCACCTGAGTCATGACACCAAGATGGACCTAAGAATGTCGAGGATGAGGTAGTTGCATTGTCTTGAGAGCGAGGTGTATTAGTTGGCGGGTAGTGGTCATTGTATCAATCATAGCAATTTTTTGCCAGGTGACCAAGTTTCTCGCATATTTGGCAAATTGGGCGATTTGATGGCCGCCTATTGTCATTGCGATTGGGATTGCGTTGTTGGGATTGATTTGTTATTGGACTGGAGTTATAAGAAGGCCGAGACTGAAAGCTTTGGCGATTGGCAACATTAGCTGAAAGAGTGACATGGTTCATCATCAAGTTTTTGTTCTTCTCATCGGAGAAGACCAAAAATTTTCTTGCAAGTCCCAGGAGGAGTTCGGAGGTGGTGATTGTGCAGAAGGGGCCATAAAATGGATCAAGTCCATACAATATATAAGTCATCAATTCATAATTGGCGACATGTTGAAGGGCCATAACAAGATTGTTGGCAAATGTACGTTTCTGTTGGACGTACTCCATGATGGAGAGACTACCTTTCGTCATTGTTTGTAGTTGGAGATGCAAAGTCATCACTCGAGCAAGGGATTGAGTTTGAAAAATTATTTAATTATAAAGAATACTTTTTTCTTGAATTTATCCATTCTTAAGAATTAAATTACATGATACTAACTATTGTATGATTTCTTTATACGTCAATATCACGTTGATGCGCAGTTATATAAATTCTTTTTTTCACTAACCACGTTGCTTGCTTTATATTGTTTTAAAAACTTTTTGTCAATTGACACTTTGAATTTGTGATTCCCATTTTTTATGCTAACATATGTATTGTTTTAAATTGATGATATATATCTATTTTTTATTTAAAATTTTGATTTTATAAAATTTTAATAGTGGATTTATGATTTACATTTTTATGATGACATTTGTAATTACTTGTATAGATGTCTATTTTTTATTTAAAATTTGAATTTATAAAATTTAATCAGTTATACTTTAAAATTCAAAATTTGAGAATAATTCAAATGCAACTATTTTAATAATATAAAATATACATAATATAAATTCAAATACAATAATTTAATTAAAATTTATTTTTAGTTCAAATAGTTAATATCAATTATAAAAACTTTTTTTTTAAAAAGATTTCTAAATATTAACTGAAACAATTTATTTTGAGTTAATTTGTTGTGTTGTTGATCGAATGAGAAAAGAAAACTAATTTTGAAGCAATGAAAATACTATCTAAACATTTTTTCATGTTGCAAAAAAGACTTAATAAGTTATGTAAAAAAGACATACCAGAAAAATGCTACCATGATAATTGTTTCAATTTGCTTCAATAGTGGATAGTCAGTTGCTTCAATGGTGTATGCAGAAGAAGAAGGAACGTCAATACAACTAAGAAAGCTGAAAGAATTTTTTATTTTTTATTTTTGGTAAGGCAAATAAGAATTTTAATCAAATTTGTACAATCAATTTAGAATCCAAGTTACCATATAATACTCTGTCATTATTTTTATTTTAATATTAATAATATTTGAATATATTAATTAAAAAAATTAAGTATTTCTAAAAATAAGATGCATTTGTAATTTTTTTGTCCACCATCGATGAATAGTAATTAAACTCAATTTGTTTTTAACATTTTAAATTGAAAATAACTAGCTAACACAAATTTAATTATTTAAAAATTAAAATTTTAAAATTAAAAATTTTATGATATTAACACGTATTATTTTTTTTCTCCTATTATACATATACAGATATAATAGATTGGATGTTGCCGTATTTTATTTTAAGGGATACTACAGTGGGATGTCTGCGCACAATTTGCTGGCAGAGAACAACTATTAATTTCGTATAAAACACTCCCACCAAGTGTTGTTCTTTTTTTCCACAATCACACTGTCATTTGGTATTTGTTCTACACGTCAAGTTATCATTTTGGAGTAATATTTATCGTATTAAATTTATTTATAATTATCTTATAGATAATTTAATTTGAGCTGTAATATTTTTTTATTCTATTCTAACTTTGACTACCTACATAATTATTCATATTATCGAAGATGATAGTCATTCATCTTGTATTACTGGCACGGGCTCCGATATAAATTACTTTATTTAATTTAGAGAAAATTATGCGATTATATAAATTTATATTATTTAGTTACTCATTATAGTTATAATTTGCTAAAATTATCACTTGTGACTAACTCTTTACATTAATAATGTGGGCTCACTTCGAATCTGTATAATTAGGCACATTTATATATGTATAATTCACTAGAATATACAAATACTTGTGTATAATATATAACTATCTAACCAATTATATACATATACTGTAACGACCCGCTAGGTCGTTTTGAGAACTAGGACTAGTTTGACTCCTTTTGAAAATTTAAAGGGGTATTTTTTTAAACTATTCGAAGACTAAGAGTATTTAGTTGATAAAAAGAAAAATTTTAGTGAAGAATTAATATAGTTAATAGTTAGTGGATCATATCCATAATTCATTTAATACCGATAACCACTTAACTATAGGCAAAAGTGGACTAAACTAATTGAATTTTTTTATGGGTCATAACTAAAGAAAAAAAAAGGGAACGTGTTATTCATATGGAATGAAAGAAGAGCATAGGCGGAAAACCTATCTACGCATTGACGCAGCCGCAAATCAGGTGAGAACTTTAAATTTCCCAAATCCATGTACGTACTAATGAACTAGGTGTATAAATAAAGTATGCATTGTTCTCATGGGAAGTGGGTCTTTTTATATATTGGAGGTTGGAGAAAATTGAATGTTCTACTTAATAATGCTACATGAGTGACCATTCTGATTGATTATTCGATTAGGACTAATAAATAAGTACAGTCGGATAAAGTAAAATAAAGTAACCCAAATGAAAATTTGTTGCCGATACAATGTGCAAGTTTGTGGGATATAAATACTAGATTATTCTGAATTGGATTGTTAGTAAGCTTGAAATATATATAAAGGAATAATCTTGAGTTAATAATTAGTTTATGGATGTGTCAGTAGTAAGGACTTGTAATGCACTGCCAATATCATTGTGATGGGTTGGATTGAGGAAAATTAATTTTTGGTTAAGAATAGAAAATTTAATTATTGGCAAAAGGTAAGACTATTGCATTAATGGGTTTCTGTGCATTTTGTTTGTTAAGGTTCCAGGCTATGGGATTTTGGTTTTTAAGTTTGAAATTTTCCAATGCTTATTACCCTATAGTTGAAGTTTTAATATATTGCAATAGGTAATTAAATACTAGATGTATTTGGATATCATTACATTTATAATGCTTTGGAAATTAAGACTTAATCTTAGTTTTGAAGCTTAGAATATGAGACTTGGCATATTACTGACACCAAGATTTACAAACTTTGATATAGATTTGAGTGTAGAAAAAAAAACATATAGTAAAATACGGGTATGTACGGATTTGTTTACTTATAAATATTGCATAATTGATAGATTGGGAACGATTTCAAGCCTACTAAAAGGAAATGCAAAAAAAATCTTGAAGATTCGTGGCACGTATTCCGCATTCAAGGTATGTTAAGACTTTTATACTTGTTGAAGGATGTTTTCCTAATTAAAGATTTACAAAAAAAATGAAAATAGACAAAGGGGTAAGGGCGAAAGATGGGGGTCTCGTATCAATGGTGTGACGGGCATTGGTAAGAGTACCGGTGTTATGAAACGGAAAATTTCTACTATATAATGCGGATTGTAATTTGAGAATTTCCAAAGCATATGGGCATTAGCTGATATATTATTAACTTGAATTTTTTGTGTGATTGTATTTTCTTTATTACACTCATATAATTGTGATAATTGAGGTGGTTATGTATTATGTTGATATTGATTGAGTGAGATGCATCATTATCCCCTTATATTGAAATAATACTGTATGCATGCATTGACATGAGAGTGAGTATGGTGAGATGTTAAGATTGTAATTTGGGCACGTGGAGACCGTCCGTGCGGAAATTGTTTGATATTATGATGGGGCGTTGAGATCGTCCGCACAGACACGTGGAGATCGTCCGTGTCGGTATATGGACCTCGCGAATCCCCCATGGATCATGAACTCTGGATTTATTTCTGAGGAGTATCATGTATATACGGTTGAGTGTGTACTGGGTATTCTGAGACAATTCATTACGTGGTATTATATTGCATTGCATTTCATCACATCATTTAGTTTGATGATTAGGTGTTTTGTTTGGTGTTTGGAAAATACTTGATGTTTGATTACCTTTATTGATGAAACTTAAATAGTGAGTGTAATATATATATACTTATATAATTTAAGAATTTATTTTTTGTATAAACTCTCGTCACTACTTCTTCGTTGTCGGTCAATGAGACATACTGGGTACACGTGGTTTCGTACTCATACTACGCTTGTTGCACTCTTTGTGGTGCAGATTCGATTCCGAGTAGGAGCACATCTCGTGGAGCAAATTGAGTCCGACTTGAAGTTCTTGGAGTTGTGGTGAGCTGCTTGGTTGTTCCGTGGCCCACACCTCCCTCTATTTTTTACGCATTCTGTTATTCAGTATTCAGACAGGATTTCCCTTAAGTTAGATTTGTCATTTTAGTTTCAGACTTGCATCGTTTTCTAGAAGCTCTTGTACTTATGACACCAATTCTTGGGTAATATTTTTTTTAGTTGTTCGCATTCGTACTTATAAGGAACTCAGTGTTGGAGAATTGAAAATTTATTGTCTTTTCACTTATTATTTAGTTAAGTTTGTTAAAATACGTTCGTTCGCTTACCTATTAGTGGGGAACGTAGGTGCCATCACGACTCGTGATTTTTGGGTCGTGACAAATTTTGTATCAGAGCCCTAGGATCATCGGTCTCACGAGTACAAGATCAATGTCTAGTAGAGTCTTGCGGATCGGTATGAAGACGTTCATACCTATCTTCGAGAGGCTATAGGACATATAGGAAATATTCTGTTCTTTCATTCACTATCGTGCAACTTGACCTTGTAGAAATTCTAATCTTGATATCTAATTCTCTCTCAGATGGCAAGGAATCGTACATCGACAAGTGGTGGTAAGGATCCTATTCCTGCGCCTGCTTCTGGGAACAATATCTGAGGTAGAGGTAGGGGACGAGCTCGAGGTCGGGGTAGGGGCCGCATTGCAGCACCTGTGGATGGTCAAGTACCAATAGCTACCCGGGGTCGTGATAGGACCGTACTTCCTAATGCAGAGGTTATTCATAGGGATGTGCAAGATCGTGTCGAGGGGGATGGGCCAGCTCAGGCTCCACCCAGTACTATTGTTCCCCAAGTGCTTCAAGATACCTTGGCTCGTATATTAGGAATCCTAGAGGGGATGGCCCAGGCAGGAGCTTTGCCTGTCACTTCTGATGGCTCACAGACCCGTGTTGGAGGTCAAACTCCAGATCCGATAGTTGCTCCAGATTCTCAGACTCCCAAGACTCAGCCAGTTGCCGTTGTAGCTCCTTGTTTGGATAGTATGGAATTTCCAGATATGACATCACATTTGGTGAACATGCCTTCTATGACTATTGATGAGCAAAAGATGTTTGGGAGGTTCAGACTAATGAATCCTCCTACTTATCCTGGTGACTTAGCTGAGGATGCATATGAGTTTATAGTTAGTTGTCATGAGAGGTTGCATAATCTTGGATTAGTGGAGTCTCATGGAATTGACTACACAGCGTTTTAGATGACTGGCTTTGCTAAGCAGTGGTGGAAGGATTATATTAGTAGTAGGCCAGCTGGATCCCATCCATTATCTTGGACTCAGTTTACTCAGGTATTTCTATCCAAATTTGTTCCACGCAGTGAGAGGGAGCGCAAGAGGGCCAAGTTTGAGGGTTTGCAGTAAAATGGTATGTCAGTTGCAGAGTATGAGGGTAAATTTCGTGCCTTCGCTAGGCATGCTTCGATGATACTTCCCATAGAGGATGAGAGAGTGAGGAGGTTTGTTAAGGGGCTGATTATTCCAATTCGTCTAGGAGTTTCTCAACTTGCTGCTTCTGGTGTTCCATTCCAGAAAGTGGTAGATGCTGCTAATGAGTTGGAGATGATTCGGCGTGAGGGATTTGAGAAGCGAGAGGGCAAGAGGACTCGTTATTCAGGTGATTATGGTGGTGCTCCGCCTAGGATTCGGGGTTACTTGGGCAGAGGTTATCACCCTCAGTCCAGCAGATCCATTCATGCTGCTATACCAGCGTCTGAGGCTGGTTACACTGGGCATAACTCTTCGAGCTCGGTGCATACTTCGCAGGGTTCATCTTCTAGAACTGTAGTTCGTGGAGGGCATTCTGGTCATTCAAGTTCCTCTCATCAGCCTGCATCTCGTAGGGGTTGCTTTGAGTGTGGTGATATGGGACACTTTGTGAGAGACTGCCCTAGGACCAGACGTGGTGGCTTACATCAGGGTTCTCAGGCTTCGACTTCCAGGGCTGCGCAACCTTTAGCTAGGGGTGGTGCACAGAATGGTAGAGCTGGTTCTCTTTCGGGTAGAGGTGGTTCTCCTTATGGTCGAGGTGGTGGTCGTGGAGGTTCACAATATGATGGAGGTCGTTCTCACTGTTATGCTTTTCCAGGTAGGCGAGAGGCTGAGGCTTCAGCTGCTGTTATCACAGGTATTATTCCGGTTGGTCATCGATCAACTACTGTATTGTTTTATCCAGGATCTACTTATTCTTATGTCTCCACATATTTTGTTCCTAGTCTAGATATATTATGTGAGTCTCTTAATTTGCCGATACGTGTTTCTACTCCTGTCGGGGATTCTGTAGTTGTAGATCGGGTGTTCGACTATGTACTGTTACCTTGATGGGGTATGACACTCATGCAGATTTAAAGGTCTTAGGTATGATAGATTTTGATGTGATTCTCGGTATGGATTGGTTATCTTCTTACCACGCAATTTTAAATTGTCATGCCAAGACAATCACTTTAGCTAAGCCTGGAATTCCTATAGTAGAATAGAGAGGTTCTCTTTGTCACCCTTCTAAAGGTGTGATATCATTCCTTAAGGCTCGTCAGTTGGTACAGAGAGGATGTTTGGCTTACTTGGACCACATTCGAGATACTAGTATTGAGACTCCTATGCTTGAGTCTATTCCAGTAGTGAGTGAATTTTCAAAAGTATTTCCGACCGATTTGCTAGGTCTTCCACCAAATCGTGATATTGATTTTTTTATTAATGTGGAGCCAGGCACTCGGCCTATTTCCATTCCTCCTTATCATATGGCACCGGCTGAATTGAAAGAGTTGAAGGAGCAGTTGCAGGATTTGTTGAGCAAAGGTTTTATTAGACCAAGTGTATATCCTTGGGGTGCTCCAGTGTTATTTGTGAAGAAGAAAGATGGATCTATGCGTATGTGTATTGACTATCGGCAGTTGAACAAGGTAACCATCAGAAATAAGTATCTGATACCTCGTATTGATGATTTATTTGATCAGTTACAGGGTGCTTCAGTTTTCTCCAAAATTGAATTGAGATCTGGCTATCATCAGCTGAAGGTTAGGGCGAAGGATATCCCTAAGACGGCTTTTCGAACACGTTATGGTCATTACGAGTTTCTGGTGATGTCTTTCGGACTGACTAATGCCCTAGCAGCTTTTATGGAATTGATGAATGGAGTGTTCAGACCGTATTTAGATTCCTTTGTTATTGTCTATATTGATATACTCACGAACTAAGGAGGAACATGAGCATCATTTGAGGATTTTTCTTGGGATTCTAAAGGAGAAGAAGCTTTATGCAAAGTTTTCAAAGTGTGAGTTTTGGCTTAGTTCGGTAGCATTCTTGGGACATGTAGTGTCCAAGGAGGGTATCATGGTGGATCCTAAGAAGATTGAGGTGGTTAGAGATTGGGTCAGACCTGCTTCAGTTACTGAGATTCAGAGTTTCTTGGGCCTTGCAGATTATTATCGACGGTTTGTTGAGGGTTTCTCATCCATTGCATCTCCATTAACTAGAATGACACTGAAGGAGGTGACTTTTCAGTGGTCTGACGAATGTGAGGTTAGTTTCCAAAAGCTCAAGACTTTATTGACTACTGCTTCAATTTTGACCCTACCCGTGGAGGGAGAGGGTTTTGTTGTATATTGTGATGCTAGTCGGATTGGTCTTGGTTGTGTATTAATGCAGAAGGGAAAGGTGATAGCTTATGCTTCGAGACAGTTGAAGGTTCATGAGAAGAATCATCCTATTCATGACTTAGAGTTGGCGGCTGTGGTGTTTGCATTGAAAATTTGGAGGCATTATCTTTATGGTGTGCATTGTGAGGTGTTCACAGATCATCGTAGCCTTCAATATATATTCAATCGGAGAGATCTAATTTGAGGCAGCGGAGATGGTTGGAGTTGCTCAAGGATTACGACATGACTATTCTTTATCATCCAGGCAAGGCAAATGTTGTAGCAGATGCCTTGAGTCAAAAGGCGGTAAGTATGGGTAGTCTAGCCATGTTACAGGTTGACGAGCATCCTTTAGCTAGGGATATCCAATCCTTGGCCAATAGCTTTGTGAGACTTGATATTTCAGAACCTCGTAAGGTGTTGGCTTATATAGAGGCTAGATCATCTTTGTTGGAACAGATTCGGGCTCAACGGTTTGATGATGGTGATTTATGTAAGATTAGAGACAAGGTGTTAAAAGGAGAAGCCAAGGCTGCAATTCTTGATAGTGAGGGAGTTTTGAGGATTAAAGGTCGTATCTCTGTTCCTCGTACAGGTGATTTGACTAGATTAATCATGGAGGAGGCCCATAGTTTGAGTTACTTGATTCATCCGGGGGATACTAAGATGTATCGTGACTTGAAACAACATTATTGGTGGTGTCGTATGAAGAGGGACATAGTAGATTTTGTATCCCGTTGTTTAAATTGTCAGCAAGTGAAGTATGAACACCAAAAGCCTGGAGGTGTGACACAAAGGATGCCTATACCTGAGTGCAAGTGGGAGCGTATTGCTATGGACTTTGAGGTAGGATTGCCACGCACCTTGGGTAAGTTCGATGTTATACGGGTCATTGTGGATCCATTGACTAAGTCTGCACACTTTGTACCAGTTCAGACTACCTATAACTCAGAAAAGTTAGCCAAGATTTATATTCGGGAGGTAGTTCGGTTGCATGGGGTTCCTATATCTATTATTTCAGATCGTGGAACCCAATTTACATCTCATTTCTGGCGTTCTATGCAGAAAGAGTTGGGCACTCGGGTGGATCTTAGTATAGCCTTTCACCCAGACTGATGGTCAGTCTGAGCGGACTATTCAGGTTCTTGAGGACATGTTGCGGGTGTGTGTGATTGACTTTGGTGGTCAGTGTGATCAGTTCTTTCCTTTAACGGAGTTTGCTTACAATAATAGTTATCATTCGAGCATTGAGATGGCACCATTTGAGGCTCTGTATGGTAGGAGATGTCGATCTCCAATAGGATGGTTTGATGCATTTGAGGTTAGACCATGGGGTACAGATTTGTTGAGGGAGTCCTCGGACAAGGTCAAGTTTATCCAAGATAGACTTCTCATGGCTCAGAGTAGGCAAAAGAGTTATGCAGATCGAAAGATTCGTGATTTAGTGTTTATGGTTGGAGAGAGGGTTTTATTGAAGGTTTCACCCATGAAAGGTGTGATGAGGTTTGGAAAGAAGGGCAAGTTGAGCCCAAGGTATATTGGTCCTTTTGAGATTGTTGAGCGTATTGGTGAGGTGGCTTATCAGTTGGCTTTGCCACCTAGTTTGTCAAGTGTCCATCCTGTATTCCATATTTCAATGCTTAAGAAGTATCATCAGGGTGGTGATCATGTGATTCAATGGGATTCAGTGTTACTTGATCAGAATTTGACTTTTGAGGAAGAGCTGATCACCATTTTGGATAGGCAAATTCGGAAGCTAAGGTCCAAAGAGATTGCTTCAGTAAAGGTTCAGTGGAAGCATCGTCCAGTGGAGGAGGCTACATGGGAGACTGAGTCAGACATGAGAAGTAAATATCCTCATCTTTTTGAGCATTCAGGTTAGCTCTTTTCTTTTCCCGTTCGAGGACGAACGTTTATTTAAGTGGTAGGTGATGAAATGACCCGCTAGGTCGTTTTGAGAACTATGACTAGTTTGACTCCTTTTGAATATTTAAAGGGGTATTTTTTTAAACTATTCAAAGACTAAGAGTATTTAATTGATAAAAAAAATTAGTGAAGAATTAATATAGTTTATAGTTAGTGGGTCATATCCATAATTCATTTAATACCTATAACCACTTAACTATAGGCAAAAGTGCACTAAACTAATTGAATTTTTTTATGGGTCATTACTAAAGAAAAAAAAAGGGAACGTGTTATTCATATGGAATGAAAGAAGAGCATAGGCGGAAAACCTATCTACACATTGACGCAGCCACAAATCAGGTGAGAACTTTAGATTTCCCAAATCCATGGAGTACGTACTAATTTACTAGGTGTATAAATAAAGTATGCATTGTTCTCATAGAGAGTGGGTCTTTTTATATATAGGAGGTGGGAGAAAATTGAATTTTCTTCTTAATAATGCTACATGAGTGACCATTCTGATTGATTATTCAATTAGGACTAATAAATAAGTACAGTCGGATTAAATAAAATAAAGTAACCCAAATGAAAATTTATTGCCGATACAATGTGCAAGTTTGTGGGATATAAATACTAGGTTATTCTGGATTGGATTGTTAGTAAGCTTGAAATATATATAAAGGAATAATCTTGAGTTAATAATTAGTTTATGGATGTGTCAGTAGTAAGGACTTGTAATGCACTGCCAATATCATTGTGATGGGTTGGATTGAGGAAAATTAATTTTTGGTTAAGAATAGAAAATTTAATTATTGGCAAAAGGTAAGACTATTGCATTAATGGGTTTCTGTGCATTTTGTTTGTTAAGGTTCCAGGCTATGGGATTTTGGTTTTTAAGTTTGAAATTTTCCAATGCTTATTACCCTATAGTTGAAGTTTTAATATATTGCAATAGGTAATTAAATATTAGATATATTTGGATATCATTACATTTATAATGCTTTGGAAATTAAGACTTAATCTTAGTTTTGAAGCTTAGAATATGAGACTTGGCATATTAGTGACACCAAGATTTACAAACTTTGATATAGATTTGAGTGTAGAAAAAAAACATATAGTAAAATACGGGTATGTACGGATTTGTTTACTTGTAAATATTACATAATTGATAGATTGTGAACGATTTCAAGCTTACTAAAAGGAATTGCAAAAAAAATCTTGAAGATTCGTTGCACGTATTCCGCATTCAAGGTATGTTAAGACTTTTAGACTTGTTGAAGGATGTTTTCCTAATTTAAAATTTACAAAAAAAATGAAAATAGACAAAGGGGTAAGGGCGAAAGATGGGGGTCTCGTATCAATGGTGTGACGGGCATTGGTACGAGTACCAGTGTTATGAAACGAAAAATTTCTACTATATAATGCGGATTGTAATTTTAGAATTCCCAAAGCATATGGGCATTAGCTGATATATTATTAACTTGAAATTTTTGTGTGATTGTGTTTTCTTTATTACACTCATATAATTGTGATAATTGAGGTGGTTATGTATTATGTTGATATTGATTGAGTGAGATGCATCATTATCCCCTTATATTGAAATAATATTGTATACATGCATTGACATGAGATTGAGTATGGTGAGATGTTAAGATTGTAATTTTGGCACGTGGAGACCGTCCGTGCGGAAATTGTTTGATATTATGATGATGCATTGAGATCGTCTGCACAGACACGTGGAGATCATCCGTGTCGGTATATGGACCTCGCGAGTCCCCCATAGGTCATGAACTCTGGATGTATTTCCGAGGAGTATCATGTATATACGGTTGAGTGTGTACTAGGTATTCTGAGACAATTCATCTCATGGTATTATATTGCATTGCATTTCATCACATCATTTATTTTGATGATTATGTGTTTTGTTTGGTGTTTGAAAAATACTTGATATTTGATTACCTTTATTGATGAAACTTAAATAGTGAGTGTAATATATATATACTTATATAATTTAAGAATTTATTTTTTTGTATAAACTCCTGTCACTACTTCTTCGTTGTCAGTCAATGAGACATACTGGGTACACGTGGTTTCGTACTCATACTATGCTTGTTGCACTCTTTGTGGTGCAGATTCGATTCCGAGTAGGAGCACATATCGTGGAGCAAATTGAGTCTAGCTTGAAGTTCTTGGAGTTGTGGTGAGCTGCTTGGTTGTTCCGTGGCCACCTCCCTCTATCTTTTACGTATTCTGTTATTCAGTATTCAGAAAGGATATCCCTTAAGTTAGATTTGTCATTTTAGTTTCAGACTTACATCGTATTCTAGAACCTCTTGTACTTATGACACCAATTCTTGGGTAGTATTTTTTTCAGTTTTCCGCTTTCATACTTATAAGGAACTCAGTGTTGGAGAATTGACAATTTATTGTCTTTTCACTTATTAGTTAATTAAGTTTGTTAAAATATGTTTGTTGGCTTACCTATTAGTGGGGAACGTAGGTGCCATCACGACTCGTGATTTTTGGTTCGTGACATATACATTCACCTCTAACCTACTCTCTGCCCTATCTTGCTCGCATCTCTCCTCCCTCTCTTGATCTCGCTTGCCATATATACAAATGAATATGTGTAATATTCAATTATCTAACCGATATACATATACAATCACCTCTATTTCCCACTTTTTAACCTCTCTCACTCGCCTCTCTCCTAATCTCGCTCTCCTCTTTCCTCCCTTTCCCTATCTCGCTTACCTCTCTCTTTCCATTGCTAGTCTCGATTGCCATGTTTACAAATACGTATGTATAATATACATGTATAATTCCCCTCTCTTCCACTCTTTGTCTCTCTTTCTCGCCTCTCGCCTCTCTCCTCTCTCTCACAGTCTCGCTCGTCTCTCTCCTCCCTATAACTTGCAGTTACAAATTTTAATTATCAAACTATATTTATTGAGAGTGATTAAATTATTTTTAAGTATTTATATATGAAAGCTTCTTTGATTTATGTAACATATAAATGAGATTTGAATAGTCAATCATTTTTTTAATATAATTTTTGAATATTGTAAATTATTAATTGTTATTATTTATAGTACTTTTTACATATTTTTTTTAGATAATGTTATTCATTCTCTCCTAAATTATGTGATGTAGAACATAGAGAGTCACACAATTATTAATTTTTATGTCTTTTAAAGTTATTGTGATTTGTAATAGTTTTCACGTCATTTTTAAATAAGATATGTTACTCTTTTTGTCTCAGCATAATTTTCAGAGTGAACCAATTCTTTTTAGGAAAAAACTACATAATATGACAAACTTTAATATATATTTAAATAATATAACTATATTTTTTTTATGTTATATGGCTATAACTATACAATAAATAGCAAATTTAATTGTATATCAATAATCAGTTTTTTTTATGTCTAATATAAATAAATAATAAATAGGAAAATTATTATTAAACTCATAATTGATTATATATTCATACCTTCTCTTTCATCAATATCCTTATATTACAGATTTTTTTGTATTTTCCCCTCAATTCCTTCCAATTCAAGATCCTTTTGTATGATTGTAGGAGTGATTTTTGTGGTTCAATTCATTATACTTATATTTGTGGTTCAATTCATTATACTTATATTTGTGGTTCAATCATATGTCAAATGTTCATATTTAATAATACTTATATACATAGATAATTGTATTGTACTATTAATAAAATAGTGATTTGTGAATACAAATATATTTGGATACATAAGTAATTTATTCAATTTGATTCGGCAATACAAGTATAGTTGGATACATCAATACTATATTTTTATAAATAAATACCTAAGTTAACGTCAAGCCTCAAGTATTATAGAAGACTTCACAAAAAATAGATCGGCGTTTTGTTTATTTTTTTTATTTTTATATAGTCGAATACTTACACACTTTGATACATACACATTCTATTGTTTTTCCATTTTCTTATTTAACAACAATGTATTCATATTATAGTATATTGGTATATTCATTTTATTGGTTAACAATAGTGTATCCATTTTTCAAATTATTTTATTCATTTGCTAAAATTATACTACTTTCCCTTGTTTGATGTATTAATACATTAAATTTTTATAAATACTTGTATCCTTGATATATTAATACTTTAAGTTTTATAAATAGAAACACCAATTTGAATTCAAAATATTCATATGCTAATTGTACAAGTAATACATTTTCCTTATTTAGTTATTGTAATTACAACTGTATTAGTGTATAAATAATAAAAATAAAAAATATATGCAATAATACAATGAGAAAAAACATGAATAAACTTTTATATTCAAAATTTTATGAATACCTTTATGATTAGTATTTAGTGATATATTGTATTTAGAAATATAAATACAACCTTCTGTATTAAATACAACCTTTTGTATTATGTGAATCAATCATATATGCATACTATGTAATTATTAGTTGGTAATTTAATAATGAAAATTTCAGTTATTTAGGAACATAATAAATGGTTGGTACTTGGAAGTTATGGTAGCATATCATACCTTATTTAGTAAATTGTATAAACAATAATAATAACAATAAAATAAAATAAATTTTAATACAAACATGCAGCTAGAAATTGAAATAAAGTGTAGTCATTTCTAGCAAATAACATATTTATAGTTATTCAACTTCAATAACCCTATAAATGTAGTCATTTTTGTAAGTTGCTCTTTTTCTTATATATCTTTTTAACAAATTTTAAGATGTTAGTTATTGTAGTTTATAACTTTTTAGCCCTCTTATTAAGTGATATATATTTTTCCTTTGTCTCAATTTATGTGGCATGCGAGTCAATCAAATTTTCATGTGTTTTAAATATTTAAATTGTGTTGTGAATCCATTGTATAGTATATGTGGATTATCCATTAGATTTATCCACTATTAAATGGGTTCATGTATAGGTCCTTCCAAGGTGATAAGAACTTCCCCGATAACTATGTACCTATTACTTAGATGACTTTTGGAGTGATATCTCAACACTGTAAATAGAGAATCACTCACCATTTGGAAGAGTATACTTGAATAAGAAAATTCTCTCCTCTATCTTATACTTCTTGTCTTTTTCTTCTTACATTTTGAGCTTTCTTTATTGAATTATGTCTGGATATTTATTGAAGGCAAGATTTGTTGATTGTCATTTTGATGAATCAGTATACCCAACATTAGGGTGAGAATATAAGTCGTTGGGAAAAGAGATAGATTGGAATTCATCATCTCTATCTCATCTGTATCCTCAAACAAACCAATGTGAGCAAGAAGTTCAAAGAATAATTTATTTGCAGAACATTGCAAATCAGCTACCAGATGCATTTACTAATCTTCCAAGGATTACTAAATCGCATATTTTAGCTGTTAATGCTCCAGTTTGAGTTCATATCCCGACGGGATAAATTGTTAACGCAAATGAGTCTAGAACACATTTGAAGCGTGGTAGACCAATTGGTTCCAAAGATAAAAATCCTCGAAAGAGAAAAGAAATAAATGATCAAGATGATCATGGGTTGAAAGAAATTTCTCAATATGAGACCCAAGTCATAACACATGATTATGATGAGGTTCGAACTTCTGAAAACAATAAAATTTCAATGAATTATCTCTCAACGAGAAAGTTGTGGAACCGAAATAATGTTGTGATTGACAACATATTTGCCTATAATGTTGCTATTGAAATAATGCAACAAGATGAAAATTTTGAGCCAAAATTTGTTCATGAATGTAGACAGAGAAATGATTGGCCAAAATGGAAGGATGCAATTCAAGCTTAATTGGCTTCACTAGAAAAACGTGAAGTTTTTTTATTCAATAATCCGAACACCAGAAGATATCAAGCCAGTGGAGTACAAATGGATTTTTATACGAAAAAGAAGTGAAAAAGGTGAAGTCGTGAGATATAAGGTTCGACTCGTTGCTCAAGGTTTTTCTCAAAGGCCTGACATTGATTATATGGAGACATATTCTTCAATGGTAGATGCAATCACCTTTAGATATCTCATAAATCTGGCAATTCATGAAAAACTTGAAATGTGTCTAATGGACGTTGTCACAGCCTATCTATATGGCTCATTGGACCACAACATTTTCATGAAAATTCCTGAAGCATTCAAAGTGCCTGAAGCATACAAAGATTCAAGAGAAACTTGTTCAATAAAGCTTCAGAAATCTCTGTATGGATTGAAACAATCAGGAAGGATGTGGTACAATCATCTGAGTGAATATTTGTTAAAGAAAGGGTACAAAAATGACCCGATTTGTCCCTGCATTTTCATTAAACCGTCGGGGTCTGAATTTTTTTATAATAAACAAATAGCCTGTTTGTGATCGAGCTTTATGCGGATCAGATAAATACCCTGCATCTGTGTAACTAATCAGTTCTGACTTGGATTCATTGGAATAGAATAAACCCATGTCCATGGTCCCTTGAAGATATCGAAGTATGTGTTTAACACCATTCCAATGTCTTTTTGTTGGGGAGGAACAATCTTACCAGTAAACTTACTGCAGAACAGATATCTGGTCAAGCATTGTTAGCAAGGTACATTAGTACCCAGATCGCACTAAGATAAGGAGTTTCATTACCAAGAAACTCTTCATCATTCTCTTGAGGTCGAAATGGATCTGTATTGATGTCAAGCGATCTTACCACCATTGGAGTACTCAATGGATGTGAGTTATCCATGTAAAAACGCTTTAGTATCTTTGTTGTGTACGTTGATTGATGAACAAGTATTTCAAATTGACAAATTCTCTATCTGTAGGCCAAGAAAATTTTTTGTCTTGCCGAGATGTTTCATTTCAAATTCTTTTTTCGGACACTCAACAGCTTCTAAAAGCCCTTTACGAGTGCCAATGATGTCCAAATCATCAACAAACACAACTATTATAAGATGTGTGTACTCTTTTTCCTTCACTAGACTTTTTCCCACTGATTTTTCCTAGTAAGATTTAAACGAGACAAATAATCTATGGATATCCAAGGGGGGTGTTGTAAATCCATTGTATAGTATATGTGGATTATCCATTAGATTTATCCACTATTAAATGGGTTCATGTATAGGTGCTTCCAAGGTGATAAGAACTTCCAAGATAACTATGTATATATTAATTAGATGACTTTTGGAGTGATATCTCAACACTATAAATAGAGAATCACTCACCATTTGGAAGAATATACTTGAATAAGAAAATTCTCTCCTCTATCTTATACTTCTTGTCCTTTTCTTCTTATATTCTGAGCTTTCTTTACAATAAATTGCTAATTATTTTAATTTATACTATTTTTCATTGAACTTTCTTTTTTGTACTTCTCTTTTTTAATCGATTAGAAAATTTGAGATTCAATGTTAAGTCAAATTTGAAAAAAACATTAAAAAATTGTTTTCACCTTTTTCTCTTTAAATTCCTCATAAAAATATAAAATAATTCTAATTTGTAATTACAATCAAATATAAAAAATTCAATTTTTAAATATTATATTTATTTTTAAAAATGAGATTAGTTCTTTTAGATACCAATTATTTTCACCTTCACAATATTTTTATTAGTGAAATATTAGGATTTAGGAATGTAATTATTATCATTTTTAATGAATAATTTATCATGAAATCAACAATGTGAAAAAATGAGAGAGCTAGAAGAAGCTGCGAGGTATGCAATGAAAGAGGAATAGAGTTAAAATTCAAAAGTAAGAGGTAATATATATATATATATATATATATGGCCCAACAATACTTTTCGGCTGAAGGAAAATAGGAAATTTAACTCAATGTACGAGTAAGTATCATTTTTGAAGCAATAAGTACAATTTATTCAAGCATAATAGCAATGATATACCAAAATTATCCCTTGGTCGACAAGCAAGCATGTCGACCAAGAGTTACTTGCTCTAAAACTCCTATATATAGTATAATAAAAGTATAAGTAATATAAATAGCAATAATACGGTTTACTTTTGTAAAATAAATATACTTTAATGCTAGAAAATGTCATAATGATTGTGCTAAAAAAATTTGTTATCTGAATTGACTAATCATTCATGTTTCATTATAGCATTAAAAATCAATAATTAGTACTATACACAATAATTAGTGTAAAGTAAATTTCTCAAACCATCAATCAACTTACTGAAATTGTATAACAAAATCATTTATCCAATTTCTATATTAATACAATCATTTACTTTAGACCTTATTTTCTCTTCTCCATGAAAAATAAAAAATAAGTCTAAGTGGAAAACATAGTTTTCTGCACTGCAAAATCATTTTTATGTTTCTATAAAAACATAGAAGTTATCTTTTGGACCAAAAAAAGTGAGAAATACTAATCAAGTATATAAGTTAATGATGTTCTATAATAAAGTAAATTCACAGCATGAGAAAATTGATTTTAGTAAAAATAATCAAAAACACTAATATTTATTTATACAAGTGAAAATAACAGAGAATAATAACTACACAAATATATTCGATGTAGGATATATAAAATAATTAATTTAATTAAGGTCAAATTTTTAAAGAGTGTTTTTAATTAGATTTTAAATAATTTCACACTACAATTTATGTTATACTCCATTAATGCCAGTTAAAAGTTGTTTATATTTTTATATAGAAAATAGAGAATTCCCCCACTATTTATATTACTTTACCCTTATTATAAAATAATAGTTTTAATTTACTTTTTCAATCTATGAAATTAAAAAAATTAATATTTTTTTACTTTTATCTTTAGTATTCCTTCTGCTCCTAATTACTTGTTCACGTATAAATTGACACATTTATTAAGAAAATAATAATTGATATAATAAGTGTACTATTTTACCCCTATTAATTATAAATTAATGAGTCAAAAAATTAAGATTTGTTATAAAATAATATATTATGATATTTACTACATCAAGAAGAAACAACATTACTTTCCTATAATTGTAACCTCCATAACCTCCACCTTTATAACCATTATTCTTAATATTTCACTTTCATAACCTCCTCATTATATTCACGTTAATGTCATGTTTATGACTAACCTTTTGTATGTCTCTATGTTGCACTATAAATATATACATAGGCTTAATAATGTATATACTTCAAGATTTGATGAAATGCTTTGATGAATAAGAAATGCTTTAATCTTTTGCCTCCCTATTTCTATTGTTCTATCTTTTATGTTCCTTGTCTTATTTTGCTTTAGTTTTACAACACGTTATAAGCACGAGTTGCTCATTTTCCGTCAAGAATCAATGATAGGTGATTTTCATGATTTATCCTAGTAGCTTTTGGTTGCATGGTATACTTCATATCCTATATACTATTTGTACTAACAAAATTTGTTTTGTAGTTATTCTAAAATGGTTAGTAAATTATAATAATTTTTATAACAATGTTGAAAGGGACTATTAAAATGTTTTGAATTTATTTTAAGTTCGGACTTTTATATGATTCTAACATGTTCTAATTAATTGATTTATTCATTTTTCTTGTATATTAAGTCAAGTTCTGATTATATTTATGATTTCGATAATTATTTTCTTGGTAATAAATTTGGTTTATTAAGACATTGGTTGAGGGTAAAACAGTGAATTCAAGTCTCACCGCACCAAGTGGGTAAGACATTGACTTAAAGTCTTGATGCACCATGATAATAAGAAATTGGCTTCAAGTCCCATTGATTTATGACCAACCATATCTTTATATGGATAAGACATTGGATTAAAGTCCTAATGCACTATAGTGATAATATGATAATGATTAACATAAAGTTTTATACTTTTGACTGGAAGTCATGAAATTTAACCGATTAACTTGTTCCACTCTCTTATGTGAATGTGGTAGCAGTGTATTAATTTTTCTGAAAACTGACAAGTGATTGAATGCATGAACATGAGTATAGTAAAATGTTAATAGTCATCATTGTGGTAATAAAAAAGAAGAACATTATGGATTTTCTAGACGTTCCTTCAAATGTGAAGGTAATTTTGTCCATTAAAATTGTATAAAAGGTTATTGGACATATTGTTTCTTAAGATGGTCCTTCAAATGTGAAGGTAATTTTTATCCATCAAAGTGGTATGAGAAGTTGGGCACATTGTTGTTGGTGCAAAAAGTTTTTTAAATCCTCCATCAAAATAAAGGAATACAAAGTGGTTGTACATTTGACCTGTTAAAGTAATGTTGAGGTGAGTCACATAATGTCAAAACATGACAATGAGTTTCTAATAAAAATTTATGGAACATGTACAAAAGGTTATGATCCATTTCTTGAAGAAAATGTGACTTTTGTTTGAATGGATAAGAACATGTTCATGTATTGTTGGATGTGTCACATCTCACCTCTACGGGAGGTTTGAGAGATTGAAAGAAAATATTTTGACACAAATGATCATTTTGGTCATATATATTCTTTGAGAACTACACAAATATTGTGGCATGTTTTATAATGAACTATTGGAGGACAAAATAAGAAATAAATCTTTTCTGCAAAGGTTGTGGCTATGATCAAAATAAATGTTGTGTGGCAACACAAATTTGTCATTGGTTATCAAAAAATAAGTCTTGAATGTAATAATTTTAACTATGACAGTAATAATAATTTTCTCCTTGAAGGAGATGGTCATCATAAGGATGGCGTTGTGAAAATAGTGGTAGTACAAAAAATTAATTGATAATTTCGAAAGGGCTAATTTTTTACTATATGGAGAAATGAAACTATTCATAATATTGGGATTGTAGTAAGTCTCAAAAGAAACTTTTTAAGTTTTGAAAGAATTGAAAACAAATATTATATTGAGACTATAAATTAAGGAAAGATTTAATATCTTCAAATTACTACAATCAAAGTGGGTGATAAATATTTACTTATAAGATTATTCATTTTTTTCGTTGTTTGTTATATACAAATATGGGCATAGTGTGAAATCACATACAAAAGTAAATTAGAAGTTTACTTGAATAAATATTAGTTTGCATAATCGGTTGACCATTCCGATTCAAATGTGATGCAAAAGAAATTGAGAATTCACACGGCTATATGTTGAAAAAATAAAAGATTTCTCAAGAATTCTCTTTTGTAGCTTGTTCTCGTGATAAAATGATCATTGTACCAGCTAAGGTTGGGATTATATCCACTAAAATTATTTGGAACATATAAAAAAAGTGAATATTGACCCGTTCACTTGCCATGTGGACCATTTACTATTATGATTTAATAGATGCATCTATGGTATGGTCACATGTGCATTTATATCAACTTATAAATTGATTTTTGTAAGGTTGTTTGCTCGAATAATTAAATTAAGAGCACAGTTCCAAACTATAAAATCATGTTGATATTGTTGGTTGGTTTAGCAGAAATTGTTTTTCTCCAATTATAGCTAGACCATTGATTATGAGAATAAATCTCTCAAATAAAATTTGATATGAGATGAGTTTATTAACATGTATGCATCAAGCCAACAAAGTTCTCCCAACACAATTGGTTCAGGGCCACGAACCAAATAATTTCCATCTAAAAATTTAATGTGTGCATATATGATTTTATTGTTTCACCACGCACGGAGATGAATCCCCAAATGAGGTTGAGGGGGAATGTTAGATTTTCTAACATTAGGAGGAGATATGTGTAGCAGCTGAAAATTATGTGTAGGGTGAATTAATAATATCCTCATTAAAAAATGTGAACTTGAAATTCAAGAGATAATTCATATGCAAAATGGTGCAAGTAATTTGTTAGATAAATTTACTGACCCAATATTTTAATTAAGTTGCAAATGCTCCAATAAATAGTTCTTGAAAGACAGAGTCTATGGTACATCGAAAGCGTGATAGACCAATCGATTCCAAATGTAAAACTCCTTAAGGAAGGAGAGGAACAAATTATCAAAATGGTCATTGACAAATGAGGTAAGTGCTTCAAAAGAGCACTAAGACATTATATTTCATAAAACCTTGGCAAAGGTTTAGGTACCTGAAAATGATGAAATATGAAGAGATCTCGATAAGTTAAGTCGTATTAGAATCGATATCAAAATGATCGTCGACGGTATATTTGATATGAAGTAGCACTCAATGTTAGAAATGATTGCGAGTATCTTAAACTCGAATTCAACATATACTGTGACAGATAAGTGATTGACACTATTCAAGTATATTTCGTTCCACTTAGAAAAGTGATGTTTATGAACATATAGTTCATAAAGATCAAAATATATCAGTGGGGGTATAAATGAATCATTGTGTGAAAGTATAACCGTAAGATATAAAGTACGGTTTGTGCCTTAGAGCATAAAAAAATTTCGTAGAAATTCTGACATTATTAAATGGAGATATGTTCTCCAATGGTGAATGCAATGAGACTTATTTCAGTTAATAAATGAAATACTTGATTCAACGTTTTGTGAAACGATTGTCATATTATCATTCAAGTCATAACAGAAAACTAACAAAACAAATGACTCAACACATAGAAGATGTGTGATTTTCTTTGAGAAGAAAAGATGAGCTTCAATAAAATTTAAAGGATCAATCTCCGAGTCAGAAATGATTTGATTATATAGATGCAGAATATTTATTTGATCCGCATAGAACTTGATCGCAAATGGACTATTTATTTACATATAAAAGTACAACTATATCTTGACATTCAAAGAACCAAACATTGGTAACCACTTCTTCAAATTCATGCAGAAACAATATTGATCTATGAAGTAAGTCGGAAGTGTATTTAATTGAAATCATGATCTACCATATTCAGAAAGTATGTGATTTTTATTTGGCAAAGTATATTTCAGCCATCATATATGAAAATAATATTGAAGAGATGATACAATCAAAGGAGATTGAACAAAGAATATTTCACCAGAAGTCTTTTTTTTACACATGATCTTCAATAAAATGATGAGACAGACGTTCAATGATCCTTTCAAGTGATACTATTGTAAATTTATTTATTAAAGATTTTCAACATCAATATTTGAGAAGTTGTGATACAAGATTGGAATGCATTGTTTCCAAGATATCAAGTAAAGTTTTTATTGGGGGAAAGATATGTTTTGTACTCTTTTCCTTAACCATGGTTTTATCCCAATTGGATTTTCCTGGTAAGGTTTTTAATGAGGCAACATTTAAAGCATATTGAAAGATATGTGCACTCTTTTTTCTTCGCTAGAATTTTTTCCACTTCTAGTAAAGTTTTAATGAGACGTATTATCTATGGATATTCAAGAATGAGTGTTATAAAATAATATATATATATATATATATATATATATATATATATATATATATATATATATATATATATATACTATAAATAGAGGCATAGGCTTCATATTGTATATACTTCAAGATTTGATAAATACTTTGAATAATAACAAGAGAAAAGACATAAAATCACCATTTGAAGTTGTTTCAAATTTTCAAAAAGACACTTTAACTTTGCGAGTGTCCTATTACCTCACAAAACTATCTAAATCTACAATAAGTATACCATTTTGACTAATTTTAACACCACTCGTGTTGCCACAGCATGTGGGCGCGTGAAGGACTGTTGATACATCTTCCTACCAATGTAAAATTGTCTTTGGCACGTTTAATTTGCCTTATTGAAAAAAACTATAAAAACTCATGTATTAATTTTTTTAAAAAAACTTTATTAAGAATAGTTTTAAATTTTACAAATCTTTTTTCTCATCTTCCCTACCATTATTAGCTTATCCATATTTCTTGAGCATTCATGGCTTCCTTCATTTTTTTTTTCTCTTTTTCCTTTTTGGCGTTTTATTTTTAAACTAATGTTATTCAGTTTTATTTTTAAAAATAATAAATTAGTTTATTGATTTTTTTCTCTTACAAATCAAGATTGGAATCTGGGAGTAGTTAAACTATGAAAAATTCAATATGAAAGTAAGAGTTGGAAAAGGTGATGATGACTTGGTAATATTTGAGTATTTGGATTTTAATTACTTGACGATATTTATTTTCATAAATAAATTAATTGATAGTAATTGACTAAAAATTAACGGTGCTGCTGCGAAATCTGCTCGCTTACAATGAATTTAATGTTGCTGCAGCACAAAGAGAATGGAAAAGAACAACTCAGTTGAGATGAAGAAGAAAGAGAAAAAGAAAGAACAGAGCTGAGGTGAAGAAGAAAGAGAAAAAGGAAAAAAGAAGAATAAAAGAAATACAAAAAATTAGATAAAAATAATTAAAAATTATTTTAACACGTGGCAAGTGATTATTAGTGCGTGACATACAAATACTATTGTATAAGTGGTATTGAGTGAAAAACGGGGTATACATTCTATTTTGAAATTGTTTAATGGGGTAATAGAACACCCACAAAGTTAAGGTGTCTTTTTAAAAATTCGAAACAACTTCGATGGTGATTTTATGTCTTTTCTCTAATAAGAAATGCTCTCATCTTTTGTCTCTCTATTTCTATTGCTTTATCTTTTATATTTCTTGTCTCGTTTTGCTTTAGTTTTACAACAAGATTTTTGAAAAGTTCTACATTTTTAAGGATATAATAGAGAATTTGTTCTTTTTATTATTTCTTGATTTGTTAAAATGGACAATTAATTTGGAACAACTAAAAAATAAAAAGTGAACAAGCAATCACGGAAAAAGGCAATATAAATAACTGCATAAAGTACTAGTAGTCAAATTTAAAGTTTCAAAACATTATTAATAATGTTAATAGTGAAAAAGGACAAATATACCCCTAATTATCGTCAACGGTATGCATATACCTTCTATCATACTTTTTGGCCATTAGGGCTCTGTCGTCTAAAATTAGAGCATATATACCCTTTATACTAATGAACATACACGTGTCATAAGCTTATCCACCGACCCAACATTTATTAAATATCATATCGGCGGATAAAATTGCACCACTTGTTTTCATTTATTCGTTTGTTAGAGTGAAGGACATATATGCTCTTGTTTTTTAACAGCGGGACACCAATATCCCAAAAGTATGACGTAGGATATCTGCATACCATTTACGATAGTTAGGAATACATTTGTCCTTTTTCTCATGTTAGTATAGCAAAATACATCTCTAATTAAAACAAAATTAAGGAGCGTCATTATAATATCACAGAAGGTCAAATAATATAAATTGCATGGAATAAGAGAGTGGAGAAAATCAAATATATACGCATGCATACATATACACACGCTTAATGCATATTATATTGAAATAACAATCATAAAATGTCATTCTACTTATAATGTTGATGAAAATAAAGAAAAAGTTATAAATATCTAGGCTGGATTTTTTTTTATAAGTAATAAAAAAAGTATTACATATATGTGATATAACAAGGGCAAAATGGACAATGCATGGGATTAAAGAGGGAACCTAATTATTGTTCAAATTAAAAGGGAATTTGACTTTTAGAAAAAAGTTAAGGGGTAAAAATGTTTCAACCTTAATTATCATGTATGCATAATCGATCTAAAGGCAGTTTGGTCTGCGATATGGTATTGTGATATGAAATTATGATATGGTATCGTAATATGAAATCATGAGATGAAATTGAAGTTTTATTTGGACATGCGATATAAAATTTTTGTGTTATATATTTTCTTATAAACACAAGAATTTCATAAATAGTAAAACTACTAAAATAACCCCAATTGTTAATTCAATCTTACGAATAAATAAAAGATTATAAAATCGCATAGTAAATTATTACAAAGCTATTTATTTCCCACTTAAATAATCGTTTTATCGAACTTTAATTCAATAAAAAATTGAACATAAATTGTAGTGAACTAGTCTTTAATATAATTCTCTCACATAATAATGACAATTTCCTCACCTTGATCTTGCATTTCTCGATCTCATAACCGAGAAGACGAACTAACATTGTTACTTTGACCTTCGAGTAATTTTTGGTGAATATTATCTGCAACTATATTTTCATGATCATAGACCATAATTTTCATTACTCCTTTTCGCAAATAATTGTGGAACACTGCACAAGTTATGACAATTTTCACTTGTGTCTAATATCATAATGACTCATGTCATGATTTAGGATAATATTAAAAACTAGTACACTATAATTTATGTTCAATTTTTATTAAATTAAAGTTAGATAAAACAATTACTTAAATGGAGAACAAATAATTTTGTCATAATTTATTATGTAATTTTATAATTTTTATTTATTTGATAAGATTAAATAAACAACTGGGGTTATATTAAAAGTTTTACAACTTATGAAATTTCTATGTTTATGCGAAAATATACAACAATTTTTTTTTTATATCACACGAACAAACATGTAGTAAGTATTGGATTTGTTCTAATTCAAGTACTTTAAGCATAATAAAGAAAAGAAATGGACAGAGTCGAAGACATACTTACGGTCCCTTCTCTTACAAAAAAACAAAATGAATTTAGTTCAATTATAGTAAGTACATTAGTTTGAAACTAATTTAGATTATGATTAGTGGATTGATGAGATGATTTTGTATACAACGATTAGTAACGACCAGATTTCGCTGTTTTCATATAGTTAATTTGGAAATACCATTAAACAGTTTTACAACTGGTACTCCAAATAAATATGATGGAATAGCCCAAAAAACTTCTCTTAAATTGTTACTTAAACGCATTAAAATACAATATTTAAAAACATTTTCTCATATGATCATGTACGTAATACAACCAATTGCACATGAAATTTTAATCAACCTTGACATGTTAGTACAATCCGCTTCACAAAAAGTCATCAACTACAAACCGGACTAATGTGCTTCATGGACAATTTACACAATAGCACCAGCTGGCTATGTATCATATTCAAATATAATCTTCTTTATGTATCCAAGTAATAAAGGACTGATTTTCTTGTACATTCTTTGTTCACATAACAGCGCATGACGATAAATAAAATTTGTGCTTTTACTTGCGCATGACAATTAGGAGTATTGGTAGAAAGATATACTCTTGTCATCAGATACACTGGCAAGCATACAAGACCTAACATCAATCCTTGATGGCGGTCCAAAAGCAACAGACCATACCTGGTCTGTGTGGTTAGTTAATGTCTGCGTAGCTGCTCTCATTTTAAGATCCCACAGCTTAATGGTCTTGTCGCTTGAACCTGTTGCAACGGCTGCCCCATCTGGAGAAACATCCACACTCAAAACCCAACTCGCATGACCTGACAAAGATGTGAGAAAGGTCTTTCCCTCAGCATCATACACATGCACATGACCATCATCTGATCCTGAGAAAAGTATCCTTGATTCATGGAGTAAAGGTGAAAACACGAGAGAGCGCACAGGCATGCAATGGCCTTCCAAGAAGTGGAGGAATTTCACACGAGCTACATCAAAAACAGAGATTGTTCCATCAACTGAACCACAGGCCAGAAGCCTCCCATCAGGATTCCATGCAACCGAGAGGACAAATTTCTTGCTGCCACTTCTCTCGGATGGTTGCGAACCTCCTTGACGCGGAATAGACAATGTGGCAACAAGTTGCCACTGAGTGGTGTCCCATAGCTTGACTGATGAACTACCACCTCCAGCTGCTGCCAAAGTGCTACCCTGAAAAATGTGGAGAACCATAATGCGGCTGCTTAAAATCGATTAGAGTAAATATGATTAGAGAAAGTGATAATGTTTGCAGTATAAACCTTGAGCATCACATGACAATGATTCAAGTAGCACACACAGGGAAAGAAGAAAATCCTGATTTATGATGAACAAAAAACCAAAGACAAACAAGAGAAAAAAATTGGAAATAGGATGAAAATAATTTGTGAGCCGCATCATCAACCAAGGAAAAATAACAATCACTGTAGACCTTATACTACCAGAAAACATATTAAAACATAAACCAACATTTTATATTTTATAAGTTACAAAGATCACAACAATTCATTATCAAGAAATATAAAAGATTCCATAGGCAACATCAGTCTTACGCCCCCAAGGCCTAGCTCGAGTGGCAAAAGGTAGAGGCTTAGCGGCTTAGATCGCAGGTTTAAGCCCCATGTTATGCAAAGCAAAGCCTGGTATTTAAGTGCAGAAGGGTAGAGGGGTGGGCCCATTATCCACCAAGTTTAGAAGGCTGTGATTGGTCCAAGGGGCAGGTCACAAATGGATTTCTTGGTTATCAAAAAAAAAACACATCAGACTTACATCTTCTCTCAGTGAAGTCTAACAACTATCATAATCAATTGCATAAACAAATAAAAAAAGATGATTATAATTCAGTACTGTTCCAAGTATGAGCAAAATCTTCGGTACCTCACTATGTTGCCAAAATAAAATATCCAAAACCACCAAGAAACTTCTAAAATACATTGATGACAAAACAGCATATCAACTCTTTGGTGAGAATTTTTATTAACATCTAGCACTTGATCAAGTATATGTACTCTTCATCTCAACGTCAAGTGCTAGACATGCACTATCTTCATGCAAGGAAACCAATATGAAAAAACTTCGATCAAACTGTTTTAAGCTAAGCAACCTATTCTCAGGAAGGGTTTTGGTCCCTCTTTCTGCTATATCTTTTTTTGAGATCAAGCGTCTTTTGGCAAGAGTTATCCAAGATACTTCATTTTAGCTCCATCCATGTAACTGACTATTCATAAAATATCGCATAGCAGCAATGATAAATTTAGTAACCAGTGAGTTTCATTAGGTGATAAAATTAAGAGCATTTATTTCTATTCTAAAGCCATGATAATGAAGGGAAAAAAATATGATGTAGTATCGACTCCAGGTATTCTAAATGAAGGTGGCAAGAGATTCAACTATCAAACTTAACTTTTCACATTCGATCCTCAACATAATATCCTTATAACAAGATGAAGTAAATTTATTAGTCACCAACTCTTCTAATTCCATCTGGTTGCTCCTGATGTCAAGTTATTATCATCCTTGTTTACAAATCAGTAAAAATAATTTCTAACTTTTAACTAGTGAAAACGATTGGATTTCCTGATGTTATTATGGGTATGTCTGGTATGGACGAAAATATATTCTAGGTTTTCCATGTCTGGTTGATCAAAATTTTTTAACATCTTCGGAAAATAAGTTCCTTAAAAATGAGGAAAATGACTTTCCTAGTGAAAGTAGGAAAACCAAATTCCATGAGTGGCATGCCACTCTACGTCACACCCCACACCCACATCCCACCCCCCACTCCCATAGCCCCCACATCCATTCCCTACCCCACCCACATAGTATTTGCCTAGAATATATGTAAATATACCTTGGGACAATTTTTTCAGCTTACAAAAGTATGAAAATAATTTATAATTTAGGAAAACATTTTTCTTTCTACCGAATACACCCTATATTACTAGTAATTTAATGAATTAACCTTTTAAGATAGTTGTTCATTGATTATTTGTTTGTTAGGTGTATTACTCACAGCTCTAGAAACCTATCCCTAGCAAACTGACTCATATAAAAATATAGAACCTTACAAACTTAACCCTTTCCCATAAACCAAAGCTATACTCCACTTATTACCAGTCACTGCCAACCAAATCTCAACTCCTTGGACTAACATTGCTTACTACTTAAAAAAACATGTAATCCTGACAAAATCACATAAGAGATCTTTTATGCCTCAGTGTCTTACATTCCTTTTATGGTCTTGTCCCAGAAAGAGTGTTTTTTCCCTATATTTAGTAAGTTTTCAATTCCAAGGCAATCTTAAGACCAAAAATTGATAAGATTACAAGATTAAAAAGTTTCTCTCTGTTTCTTAAATTGCAATGGAGGGAGTAAACAAAAATTACCCCTAGGAGCTGGTAATGAATTGTTGAGCAAGATACCAAATTTACTCTTCAGAAACAAGCTTCAAGTATTCTGCCTCAGTATGCTAAATAAGGCATAAATCCATAAATAGATAAAAGTTGAACACAATTATAGACAGTCAGAAAAGATTAAAGCTTCTACTTCTTCTTCTGGTATGATGGTGATATCTCTTTAACTCATTTACTGGACATAAAACAATACCGCTATTAGAATGCAAAAAGCAATTTAATTTTTCAAAAAAAGGAAATGTGTTGCTTACATCGGGACTAAATTGCAATTGCCAGACTTCAGATGGAGGAGCTTCGAGAGTAGCGATGGTGTTATTAGTATCAACCTCAAACACTCGAATGAAGCTGTCTAGAGAAGCAGAAGCGGCAATTCTCCGATTCGGATGAGCAGTGACTGATACAACGCCGAGGCAATGACCGGTGTTTGTGTGAAGGCAAGTGAGTTTGGTTGGGTCCCATAACCTAACAGTTTCATCAAGCCCTCCTGTGAGAAGTAGCGCCGGTTTATCGCCGTCCGATCTGACCCACGCTGCCGTCCAAAGTGAGTCTTCGTGAGCATTTTGGATACTGTCTAGTGAAGCTAGCTTCATGGTTAAACCCTAGGACATTGAAGGTCTCTCGGATCACTTTCTTTGCTATAAATAAAGTGAATTCTATTTTCCTTATGCAACCTTCAAATGTCAATAATTACATATCTGGTCCGCTTCTCTCCTGTTCCGGAGTTTGGAGCCTAAAGGGTAAAAAGATTTGATAAAAATTCTAAAATGGTATATCAATTTATTTTAACCAAAACGGTTAAATGACTACTGACATAGAGATTTATTTTGACAGCGTGAAAGCAAAATCGCTGCTCAAGCAGCGATATTACAGAATTTTTATTTTTTTATTTTGAAATTGCTGCCATATTTTTGCTATTGTTTTTCTTTTTAATTTTCTTTTTTAACAAATTGCTGCCAAGGCAGCGATTTTAGTGAAATTTTAATTTTTTATTTGTGTATTTTAAATCGTTGTATGATCTTAGTGAATTTTTTTTATAATAATTTGAAAATACTGTTATTTTAGTTATTTATTATTACTTTTTAAGTAAATCGCTGCAAAAGCAACGATTTTAATTTTTTTTTAAAACAATAATTGTGTTGTATAATCGCTGCAAATACAACGACATTTATTTTTTTTTCTTCTACAAATTTTAGTGGATTTCTTTTTATTATTATTATTTTATTTTATAAATATTTACAATTGATAATTTTTTTTAAAAAAAATTTCACTAAAATCACTGCAAATATAGTGATTTAAAATACACAAATAAAAAATTAAAATTTTACCAAAATTGCTGCCTTGGCAGCAATTTGTTAAAAACAAAAAAACTTTTTTAAAAAATAATATAAAAAATCGCTGCCAAGGCAGCGATTTCAAAATAATAAAGAAATTGTGCAGTAGCGCTGCTTCAGTAGCGATTTTGCTTTAACGCCGTCAAAATAAATCGCTACGTCAGTAGAGATTTTACCGTTTTGATTAGAAAATTTTTTGGATATACCCTTTTGGAATTTTTGTCAACTTTTTTTGCTCCTTAGGCTCCGAACTCTCCTATTCTGATACGTTGTTAGCTCGATTTGTTAATTAATTAAAAGAGTTTGTAATTGTCTCTATTTTTTTTAGAAGAAAGTTATATTTATTCTTAATCATATAATTTTTTTAGTGAAACAATTTGATGGGCTTTTGTATGTTTTTATATTGGCATAAATACATAAATATGTCCTTTAATTTGGTTTCAAATCTTTTTAGGTGAAACCATTTGATGGACTTCTGTATGTTTTTATATTGACATAAATACATAAATATGTGCTTTAATTTGGTTTTAAATTTCATTTGTACGCTTCAACTTTGAGTGTGTACAAATAGACACTTAAACTTATAGAAGGTTGAACAAATAGACACACATGTTCTACATGACATCATGTATATCATTTTTCGTCATATGTGGTATTTTACGTGTATTGTGCTACGTAGAACTCATGTGTCTACTTGTTCAAGTTTATACAGGTTTAAGTGTCTACTTGTGTATACCCAAAATTGAAGGACAAATGTGAAATGAGTTCAAGTAAAAGGGCATGTTTATGTAGTATGCCTTTTATATTCTAAATCAATCTATTTAATTCCTTACCAACTACATCCTTAAATCCATCAGAACACAATAATCGATGATTCATCCACCAGACAATGTCTTCCATTGTAATTTCACTAAAGTTATCTCCTTGACCTTAACTTTAAACTCGTTTATCCAAAATAACTACATGTTCTTTCTCAAAAATCAGATTTTGATCCAATTATATCGAGTGTCGTTGAATCAAATGAAAACCATCAGAATGATTCTTCTTTAATATAAACATATAAAATACTTAAATCACAACTAATAGAACCGGAAGTAAGGCAAACTTATAAGATATCACCACAAAGTGTCGAAGTACCTCGAATAGACTAATAAACCTTGCACTAAGTTTGTCCTTTCTTCAGACTTCATGACACCATCCATGGGTGTTACCTTTAACAACACCTTTCTAACTATTGATTCAAAATCATGAGCCTTCTATCTGTGTAGTTCTTTTGCCAACTCTAGGCTATAAGAAGTCTATCTTGAATAACGTTTGGGTGAAATGGTCTGGTAGACCCTTGTACTTGTATGTGTTTGTATTGTGAACCCTTCTACTTAACCATTTACCTAGTAAACCATTAAACTTAAGTAAACGAATATTTGCAAACCACTTTTATCATGTGTTTAGCCTTGAATAAATGACATGTCAGATCTATATCACATAAATTAATTAAATGTCATAATTATCTTTATTATTTAAATAAAGTTTTATAAATAAAATATAAATGAATAAATTTTAAATTTATTGAATTTTAGGACTCCACACCTCGGATTCAACAGTATAACATCTAAATCCACCGGCGAGAGTCGTCATCATCACCGTTTTTCTTGCCGGCAAGACCTGCAGGTCTCCATCTTCGTTCCAAACCTTACTATTTTCCTTTCCTTTTTCTCCAACCTCCACAAAATTAGTAACCCTAAGCCGAAACACCATCGACGAGCCCTGCGAGCCACCAGGTACCGTCTCTCTTCTCCATCCTCTCCGTCGTACCTATATACCCCCTCGTCGCCTCCCGTTCTGGTGAAAAAGGATCAGCATCGCCTCTCTCTCTCACTTACTCCACTTTAAATTAGTAGACTCCGACGAGCACCACCATAAAATCAGCTCGCTTTCTTCGTAATAACAACTTGATTTGTGGCGACAAAGAGGTGTCAATATCCTTCTTATGGTGATAATAAGTGTATAGAAGAAGGAAAAATGGATTTGGGCAGGAATGGGGATGACAACTGGAGTTGAAGAAGAAGAAGACCTTTTTTAGAATTTTTTTTTCTTTTTTTAATTTATTATTTTAGTTTTTAGTTTTTTTTAATTGAATAATTTATTTCAAAATATTTTTAAAATTTAAATATGAAGTTCACTCGCCTTCACATGCGTGTAGTCATACTCTTTTGCCAACTCAACTATCTTGATGCCACATAAGTTTAGTACTTAATGTTTGTTATATTGTGAGTGAAAAAATATCTACTTCTGCTTACATGATTGAAATTATTTTTTTATGGCATGCTAGATTATGATATGTTAATTTCTCTTATATAGAAAGTATGCAATCACTTGGTTTGATATCTGACTTAGATTTAAATAATATTAATAATCTACTTACATGATTGAGATTATTTTTTTATGGCATTCTAGATTAGGATATGTTAATTTCTCTTATATAAAAAATATGCAATTACTTGATTTTTATATCTGACTTAGATTCAAATAATATTAATAAATGTGAAATATGTATTGAAGCTAAAAAGTCATGTTTTTGAATAAATAGAGAAATTGAATTATTGTCTTTAATTCACACTGATTTAGGTTATTTAAAACAAACAATGACTAGACATGATAAAAATATTATGTGACCTTTATTGATGATTTTTCTAGATTTACTAAACTATATTTACTTAGATATAAAAATGATGTTTTTAATGCCTTCATTTCTTATAAAGCTGAAGTTGAAAATCAACTTAGTAGAAAAATCAAGAGAATTAAATATGATAGAGATGGAGATATTTATCTTTAAATGCCTTTTATGAAAAAGAAGGAATTATTCATGAAGTAACTCCACCTTACTCTCCCAAATCTAGTGGAGTGGCTGAAAGGAAAAGTAGAACATTAAAAGAAATGATGAACTCTAGTTAATAAGTTCTAATGCACCTAATAATTTGTGGGGGCGAAAATATATTATCTACATGTTACTTACAAAATAAAATTCATGAGAACTCTAGAGACTAGGTCAAAATTTCATAGGAGCGACTTCACTCCACTTCTCATATAGGTGAATTCATCAAGTTTATACTACTTTAATTACACCATTCATTAGGACTATGAATTCATTAACATTGAATATTCATCCCTCGTAAATTAGTAGCAGTTCAAGCACTCTCTATGAGTGTGCAGTGTCAATATCGACTTGTTATTACCCATTTGAACCCGCTTCACGGGATCTCTAATCACATATGTTGGGTTACCATATCTATTGACAATCATATTAGCCTTAACCCCATTTCGAGGTTTAAAAAATTAATTTTCTTTCCACGAGTTTAGTCAGTAAATCAACCGAAATAAGTTCTGACTTCGCATAGTCAATGGAAATTACTCCATCTCTCAACAGTTGCTTGACGATATCATGTCTCAATTTCATGTGTCTAATCTTACAATTATAAGATTTATTATTTGCAATAACATTTGCGGCTTGACAATCACAGTGTATAAGCACATGAGGCAATTCATCATTTATTATTGGAATATTCACTAAGAAATTTCTTAGCCATTCATCCTCAGAACCATTCAGCTCCAGAGTATACCAACTCAGACTAGTCGATCTAGCAATGATCATCTGTTCATGATATTGCACCACCACCTAAGGTAAACACATATCCACTAGTGAATTTTGTCTTATATGAATTGGAGATCCAGTTTGCATCACAATATCCTTCTAATGTAGAAGAAAATTCACTATACATGATATCATAATTCGTCGTTACTCTCAAATATTTCATTAGTCTATTCAATGCAGACCAATACTTTTTATTGGGATTATGAGTATATCTACTTAGTCTACACATAATAAAGGCTATATCAAGCCTAGTAAAATTCATCAAGTGCACCAGACTCTCAATAATCTGAGCATATTTAGACTGAGCAACTGGTCATCTTTATTCTTTTTCAATTGAGAGTTAGCATCATAAGGAACGGCCACAAGTGTTACCTCAAAACATTCAAACTTCTTAAGAAGTCTTTCCATGTAATGTTCTTCTCACAACACTATACCATTTTTACTCCTTGTGACTTTAACTCCCAAAAATAAGCATATCATCAACATATAAGCATATTATCACAATCATTATCTACAATTTCTGTATAAACATATTTATCTACTTCATTAGAAGAAAAAATGTCTTTCATCAAGACTTGGTCAAATTTTTCATGTCACTGTTTAGGAGATTGTTTAAGGTCATAAAAATATTTAATTAATTTGCACACTTTATTTTTCTTGTCCAGAAATGATACATCCTTCATGTTGAGCCATACAAATTTCTTCTTCTAAATCAGCATTTTGAAAAGTTATTTTTACATTAATTTGGTGGATAAAGAGCTTAACAATTGATGCTAAAACCATTAATATTTGAATAGAAGAAGTTCTAGTCACCGGTGCAAATGTATTAAGATAATCAATATTTTCTTTTTGAAAGAAACCTTTTCCTACTAACTGAGCTTTATATTTATCTATAGATCCATCAAGATTAAGTTTCCTTTTTGAAAATCCATTTATAACCAATATTTTCAATTTTTATTGCTTCTTTCAAAATTTAGCATCAGAAGAAGATATGGCTTCAGAATAATTTAATGTTTCACTGTTAACAAGAAAGGTTTGAAAATTATTTCCATAAAAAAAATTCTTTTCTAGGCCTTTCACTCCTTCTTAGTTCTTCAAATTAGAAATAGACTCGTTATTTCTTGCAGCACGTATAAGAAATTTTTTATCACATAGTAAAAAAATATATTCAAAGAATTCAACATTTTTTGTCTCAATAGTAGTATTACAATAAAAAACACCACTCTTTAAAACAAGAAACATATATGTAGCACTATTTCAGCATATCCAATAAACATGCAATCAACTGAGATTAATTGGTTCATAAAAATTTTGTATTTCACGAATACTTTTATAAGTTAAATTTTATCGGTCTAAGTTTGATTCATAGTCTGAAAGACACCAAAATTATTATATTTTGATCATACAAAATAAAACAAGGCTTGTTCTTTATTTGAAAATCTTTTCAAAGTATATGGGGAATTGTTGGATATAAAAAAATATTTTAATTAATTCGAGTTTGACATTATTTTGATGACTAAGTACACATATGTCATTAAACTTGATGCAAGTTTGAACTTGACATCATCACGTAGGTTATTAAAGTTGGTGTCCAAGTTGTTGATTTGCTTTCTTTCCAAGTTGTTGTAAAGAAGTCTCCCACCACTTTGCTCCTTTCTCTATATATTGGTTGGTTTAGTGTTGAAGGCAAACTTCACTTCTCAATCCTACACTTTGAGCGGGACTAACACTCGAGAATCATTATTGGCCCTAGAAAAACCCTTGATCTGGCTTACTAACTCAGTGTAAGACTTAAAAACAAAAAATATAACTCATGCAATAAATTAAGAATAATATTTTAATGAAAACGGCAGCTCAAGTCTTAAACGTATAAAACTGAAATGGAAAAGACTAAAGAACTATAATTATCTATCTATGAAACCTCTAAGATAAAGATGGATGTCGGGACAAGAAACGCCGCCCTCATTCAAACAAATGAAAACAAGAAAGCAATGTAAAGAGGAGCCCTCCTGAAAGAAAGGAAGCTCACCAACTGACTCTGAGTGGTCAACCTGATCAATGAAGCGCTAGATACTGATCCTAGTTACCTATATCTACATAATCGGACGATGCAGGACAATTGACATCAGTACATTGCATATACGAGTATGTGAGTTGAAATGTTAAACATTACATAGGCTTACAAAGAATAAAAGAGAAACACTTATCTTGGCTTTATTAACTGCTGGATACTTCAACTCAATATAAAGCAATTAAGCACATGCAATATATATAAAACTATAAGTAAATAAATAAAAACTTAGTTCTCTAAAGAAAATGCGATAACAAACTCAACTTTACTCATATAACAAAGTAATATAGTTTCTTTGAAAGTTTCTCTAACTGAAAATCACCACTACAAGCGTCAATGGTGATACAACATCTTGCCCACGTTTCCATAACTGTTCTATACTTTGTCGTCTTATATAACGCCTTAACTAAGTTGATCCATTATTCTATGATAAAAAGCACTTAAAGAATCATCTAAAAAGTATGATCCTTTACTACCCATGATGACTACATGGTTTATGGAGACGTGAATTATCTAAACACAAACTCATCTCAATATCGGTGCTTAGTACTACTCTCAAAATACTCAGCTTATATGTTTAAAAATATAATTTCTTTTTTTGGTTTGAGATAATTACTCAAAACTTAACTTTAAAGCTCTCTTGGAAATCTCAGATTCCTTTCATGCTCAAATATGAAAAAAATTTCACTCTTGGAAACACGTAGTTCTTGTATAATCTTTGAAGAATGAACTTTACTCTTACTCTTTACTATAGCTAGCTTTTTGAAAATCTCAACTTTTTTTCTTGTTTAAATGTGAAAACATTTACTCTTTGGAAATACATAGTCTCGATTTACTATTTTGAATAAATGATTTCAATCTTTACTCTTTACTCAACTCTAAACTTAAGTCTTAAAACAAAGTTAAAACATTTGAAAACGATTTTTGGAAGACTATGAACTTCTCTTGATTTGACTCTTACCTTCTCTCAACTTGACTCTTAAATTTTCTTGAATTGAATTATGAATTAAAGGTTCAAGATCTCATGTTTCTAGATGATTTAATGATGTTTATATGTACCTTAGAGTGTTTTTTATCAACTAGAAACATAGGTACGTTACTAAGGAACTAGTACAAAAAGATGGGGGAAGAATGAGAATAATTGGCGTTCTTGGCACTCTGAATGGCGCGGAGCACCAACCTTTAAAATTCAAAAAAACTGACTTGGGGCCCTCTGGCTGGCGTGGCTCATAGAGGTCAAAATTTAGAAGCCCCTTTGTGGGGCTATGAGAGGGGAGGCACCCCAAACCCCTTCCCACTTGCACTCTAACTATTCTCCTTCATTTTTCAACTCTAAACCCTCTCAATCAACTTAGTTCTTTCACCAAACACTTAAGAATCAGCTAAACCATCAATATATACAAGATTTAACTCAAAATTACACACCCAAGCATGAATAAAATCTCAAGAAAACCTCAACAACACAACCCACAAGAATTCAAACGAATTTCATCAAGAACTCAAAGGATTTAATTTCAAATATAATATACTTTGCTCAAACGAATCATGATTTGCGCGCGGGTGAACTAACAAAACGTTGTGTGATCTCACATATTTCATAGAGATCACCCTTGACGAAATCCACACGCTCTCCTCCTTTCTCCTCTTTTCTCGTTTCTTACTTTCTTTCGCCAGAAATTCTAACTCTAATTTAAAAAGCGTATACACTGAAAATTTCAGCTAGACCCTTAGATAACTACGCGAAACTAAATTAAAATAATAGGGTAAGGAAAATACCAAACTATCCTTCCAAAATCTGGTTTTAGACTTACTTTATTTGAACAACCTAACTTCCAAAGGGCATTTCTCACTCATACAAACTCTGAATTGCGCAAACTCAGCGGATCTGGAAAGATAATTCAACGATCTTTTTTATGGTATTTGGAAATACACTTAACTTAACCTATGTTAGTCATTTGAAGTTGACTAAAACTCATTCTAAACTTAACTTAAGCATTCGTCCTTGAATGAGATTACTCTTACTAGGCTAAGTGTGTAGTATCAATCATGTATTTCATGCACCCAACAAGCACAATACAATAATGACATGCCAACTTATAAATCAAAAAGTACTAAGAAGAGAATTAGTACCTTGACTGGAATTTCTCCGGGATTAAAGAGATGTTTATATCTCTTCTTCATATCTTCCTCAGCTTCCCAAGTAGTTTCCTCAACAAATTGGTTTCTCCTAAGAACTTTGACTTATGCTATCTCTTTTATCCTCAACTTGCGAACATGGACATCTAGAATCTAAATCAAAATCTCCTCATAAGATAAGCTATCATTGATCCCAATATCTTTGGTTGGTATGATCAATGAAGGATCGCCCATGCACTTTTTCAACATGGAGATGTGAAACACTAGATAAACCGCTGCTAACTCTTGTGGTAGCTCTAACTTATAAGCTACATTACCAACCCTTTTGGATATTCTGTAAGAGCCAATATACCGGGGACTAATCTTCCCTTTTTACCAAATATCATAACACCCTTCATGGATGAAACTTTTAAGTAGACCCAATCATCTAATTCAAACTCTAACTCCCTTCTCCGAACATTAGTGTAGGATTTCTGACGACTATGCGCCGTTTTCAATTTATTTTGAATTACTTTCACCTTCTCTATCGCTTGATGAACTAAATCTATCCTATCAACCCAAATTCACCAAATTCAAACCATCCAATAGAATATTTACGTCTTCGCTCATAAATAGCTTTATAAGGAGCTGTTTGGATGCAAGAATGGTAACTATTGTTGTATGCAAATTCTATAAGAGGTAGGTGATCATCCCAATTACATTTGAAATCAATCAAAAAATCCCTCAACATATTCTCTAAGGTCTGAATTGTGGTACGCTTCGCTTGCCTATCGGTATGAGGATTAAAGGCACTACTTAAGTTTACCTTTGAACCCAAGCCCTTATGAAATGACTTCCAAAGTTGTGTTGTAAATTAAACACCTCTATTTGAAACAATGGAGAACAGAACCCCATGAAGTCTTACCACCTCTTGAATGTATAACCTGGTATAATCCTTTGCTTAATGGGTAGTTTTTACCGGAAAAAGTGGGCAGATTTTGTCATTTTATTGACAATCACCCAAATAGAATCATGTTGCCTGCGAGACCTTGGTAAACCTTTAAATACATATTAATTATCTCCCACTTCCATTCTGGAGGTTCTATGTTTTGAGCTAAACCATCGGGCCTTTGGTGCTCTACTTTAACTTGTTGGCAATTCAAACACTTGGCTACAAATATGCAATGTTCTTCTTCGTACTACTCCAGCAATACACCTCTCCCCCTTGTTCAAAAGCTAATACTTTTTATGAACATTTGCCTTTAATTCAAGCAAAATAGGGTCTTGGTCTTGCTTCTCTTTTACTTCTGACACTAATGATGATTCAACCTCATTCATCACCACTATTTCTCCTTCTGTGGAATCTATTAGGCGAACTCCCAGGCGTGCGATTCTATGCACATCTCTTGCTAGTTCTTTGTTATCTTTCTCAAAATGGGAGGTACCACCCATAGACAACCTTCTCAAGGCATCAACAACAATATTAGCCTTACCTGGGTGGTAAAGAATACTCATGTCATAATTCTTGAATAATCTAACCACCTCCTTTGTCTGAGATTAAGCTCTTTCTGAGTGAACACATACTGAAGACTCTTGTGGTTAGTGAACGCATACACATGAACACCATAAAGATAATTGCACCATATTTTCAAGGCAAATACTACGTTAATTAACTCTAGATCATGGGTTAGGTAATTCTTCTTATTCACTTTCAATTGTCTGGAGGCATAAGCTATAACCTTGTCATTCTGCATTAACGCATAACCCAAACCAACTCTGGACGCATCACAATATACAATAAAGTCTTGCATACCTTCTGGTAAGGTTAATACCGGGGCAGTAGTCAACCTTTTTTTCAATTCCTGAAAGCTTTTCTCACAAGTTTCAAACCTTTAAGACTTAAATCAAAGGTGATGAAATAGATGAGAACCCCTCTACAAACATCCTATAATAGCCAGCCAAGCCCAATAAAATCCTAATATCGGTTGGAGATGTGGGTCTAGGTAAATTCTTCACTGCCTCAATTTTTATGGGTATCAATTATAATTCCCACCGAAAACTATGTGACCCAAGAATGACACAAACTTAAGCCAAAACTCTCACTTAAAAAACATAGCATATAACTCCTATCTTTCAAAGTCTTGAGAACTATTTTGAAATGGCTAGCATGATCTTCTTCATTTCTCGAATAGATTAGAATGCCATCAATGAAGACGATAACAAGCATATCTAAATAAGACTTGAATACTCTATTCATAAGCTCCATATATTCATAATGTCCATGAATGTTGTAGGTACATTGGTCGAACCAAAGAACATGATAAAAAATGCATACTGACCATAAGGGGTTCTAAAAGTTGTCTTTGGAATGTCACATTCCCTTACCCTTAACTGTTAGTAGCCAAATCTGAGGTCTATTTTCAAAAATAGGTGGAACCATGAAGACAATCAAACAGATTATGGATTCTCGGAAGATGATACTTATTCTTGATTGTAACCTTGTTCAACTAGCGATAATCTATACACATCCTAAGCGAATCATCTTTCTTTTCACAAATAAGACTGTAGAACCCCACAGTGTGACACTTGGTCAGATGAAACCTTTATCTAGGAGATCTTTCAACTGCTCTTTTAGCTCTTTTAACTCTGCTGGTGTCATTATATACGACAACATCGAGACAGGACGAGTATATGAAAAAATGTCTTGCCAAAGTCTATTTCTCTCTCAGGAGGGACTTGAAGTAGATCATCTGAAAAGACTGCTGGAAACTCTTTTACTACTGGAACTGACTAAATGGGAGGTATCTCAACATAATGTCATTGATACACTCAAACTTACTTCTCAAATAATAAGTAAAGTGGTCGTATCAAGTAAAGAACCCAACTAATGAGGTTGGGGTCGTTCCCTCAAGGAAAATAGTTCAGACTAAGATTCTCCAAAGGTGTAACAATAATCACCAAGTCTAATCTACAAAAGAAGCTCAAATAACCAAGAATCTAACAACCAAAGAGTATAACCCAAAAACGAGGTTTTTCAAACTATTTATAAAAAATAAAAACTAATTAAAGAAGGACTCTATTTGCTGGAAATCTATCAAAACGCGGCTAGGTCGACGGACCTCGCGATGGGTCGTCATGGTCACGACGGGCCGTCATGGACTCCGTCATCCCATACATATGCAAATTTTTCTTCTGCTCTCTTTATTACCCTCGACGGCAGGTATGACGGATAATCACAGGCGCAACATTCTGTCGAGGGTCTCCGTTCCATAACACTTGAACTTTTGGAATTTGGGTACTGGGACTACTTCTCTGATCTTCATAAGAACCAGCAGGACGGACCGTCATGGCTACGACGGTCCGTCACGCACTTCGTATCCCCACACTTGGTCATACTTCCCCATCTTCCTTCAGCAGCTTCACTACGATGCCACCTACGGACCGTCACAGGCACGACGGACCGTCACAAGCTCTGTAGGTGGTACGTTTCTGCAATTCTTGCTCAAAAACCTCCGCATTCATCTTTTAGACAGATATCCTGCAAATAAAGATAAACTTACATAAAAATTAATACAAAAAGGCTTTTGGACACACACTAAACTTAAGGAAAAAACATTAAAAATACTGTGAAACCACGGTATATCAACATCCTCAACTTAATTTCGTTGTTTGTCCTCAAGCGACGCACTATGACTCAATACAAAATCTATGTACAATATTATCAATCCCGATCAGTCTCATCCTCACTGAGGGGCTAATATTTTCGGTATTGCAACTAGTGTCCTCACTTCAAAACAATATCCTCATTTTTCACACAATGATTTTAGATTGAGTATAAGGATTACTTTTCAACACTCACTTTCAGAACAGATTCACAACACATTCATACATATTATCATAAGCTTGCCCTTATTTTCACTGCTTTAAGTTCGCTATACAACTCTTAGAATCACGATAGGACTTTCTTAGCTTGTAACATAGGCTCAGGGTCAGGTAGGGTATATTTAGATATACTTTAGTGAGTTTTGCCCTCCTTGACATATCGGCTAAACATACCACTTTTTATCATATTATTTCACCCAATTTCTCGTATTCTTTTACCTTGATATTTTCCCCCCTTTCTTCATTTGTGTAAGTAACTCTCTTCTTTTCTCGCTTGTATTTTGATTCTTGAGTCCATTTACTTTTATTCTTTCTCTCTTTGTTCTTTTAACCCCACTTTCCAGAGCATTCCTCATAATAGCCACCCTCAACTCATGGCTTTGCCATGAGTCAAAGTACACAATACCCAAAGTTGGGTTAGGGCCATAAAAAGGTTGTTTACTGCATTAGCCACCCTCAACTTATGCTTTTGGCATAAGCTGAGGTGCACATGTCCAAGGAGGGACCAGAGCCAATACATTATTCCCCAGAAAAGATCAGTTGGGGTGAAAAAGAAAGGTCTAGTTTAAGCTCAAATCATTTGGATCAAAGAAGGATTAATTTCATTTATTTTTTTATTTAGGCTAAAAATGGGATATTTTGAACAAGGGACTATGATCCTTTTCTAATTGTCTATTACAGCTTACATTTAGCAGGCCTAACTAGGCAAGTTCTAGCTCAGTACAAATAGTAGACTATTCAAATCTTCCTCACACTCACTTGACATCTCATTATTCTACCAGATTATCATACACCTAGTTCGAATTTTAGACTTAGAGTCATGCAGTGGTGTACCTCTATGTCATGCTTAGAGCCACACATTTATCAATTACTATGCCTAGTCATGCATCATTTTCATTTCATCAGGATATCATTTTAACCATCATGCTTCAGAATTAAACTATGTACACAAGATATAGACATGCCGGTTCAACAGTAAAAATAATCAGTCTCTTGGGGAAAAAGAACACAGGCAAGAAAACCCCAAAAGATGATAGTGAATTGGGCTACTCAGACTTCACCCTAGCACTCACTTTCCATTTACCCCATCCCCAACAAAAAGACATGCAATTGTCCCCAATGTATAAAAAAAATTGAAATACAAGAGTGTAGGTGAAGCAAACTTGGGGCGCAAAGCGGCGACGATCAGCAAGCTGGTGGGTCCAGTTCCCTGGAACCCACTACCTCTGTAATCTGGACACCCTCAATAATTTCCTCAGCAGCAACAACACTATCAACAGTGCCTCCCGCTATCTCCACATTTCTGGAGCTAGATGCCCCAGCAGCTGACTCTACGGCCCTCATCCGACGCGCCTCCTCATGAGCAAGTGAGGCTCTCCTTGCAGCCTCCATCTCACAACGCTTCTTATTCCATTCTATAGCCTCATCCTCCTCTCGACCCCTACGCCTCTTGGCATGCTCTCAAGGGGGAGGTGGTGGAATCTCAGAAGTGGCAAATAAGAACGACATCACTGTGTCCTCAGTAGGCTCTGCAGAAGGGGCCTCAGACTCAGGCACCCTAGACTCTAAGATCATATAGATGTCTGCGTGAAGACTCTCGACCGCAGCCTGAAGGGTCAACACATCCACCTTAGGGGCTGGCCAGTCTAACACCCGCAACTCAAAAGCGTCCAAGCGTAGATGAACCTCAGCGATCTTGAGCTCTGTGTGCTAGACCATTCTCCGCTTCAAGCGCTCTTTAGCCTCAGCAATAGACCTCTGCATCCAAGGCTGGATGTGATGGAGAAGTGTAGTCATCTGTGCCTCTAGTTTCTTGACCCTAGCAAGCGGGACTAGAGCGGGGAAAGGGGCTGAGCGAGAGGATCTGGGGGCAGTGCTACTACCTGGGATAGACTCGACCGGGGTAGTGTCAGTGGAAACAGCCTGCGTAGCCATGCAAGACTGTGCTACCGTATCAGCCAGATTGTCACCAAGTGGAGGCAACTCTAGACGGGGCCCTCTGCGTGGAGCCAACTCATTGGCCTCATCCCTGATGAGGCTGATATAATAGTGCCCAGTGGGGTCTTGAGCTGATCAATGTGCCAGATAGGCACACCTGCGGACCTGCATAGAGAAAATATCATGCACGGGAAAAAGTAAGTAGTTGTGACCTTAAAAGCCCTCTCGTGCACGACCGCCTGTAGAAGCCAAGCAAAGTACACCTCAAACCCGGCTATCATCACCGGCATCAGCATTGCACGATCCCACGTGACTATATTATCAGCAGTTGTGGGGGAAAGGCAGTGGCCGACAATCAACCATAAAAACTTCACCGTGAAGGTCAGGTTAGCCTTCTTGATGGCTCCCTTCGGCTCGGTCACCCAGCCAGCACCCTCTCCATCAACTGACAAGTGCAGGGCCATCCACCTCTTGGTGGTGTCTCTTAGCGATGTCTCACACAAGAATTGGACATCTTTGACAATTTGCCGCTGGTAGTCAAACTCGGCGGTGAGAGGGGTCCGGTTGGCATCAACATCTTCGTCGTATAGATACTAGCAGATGGCAGGCAGAGAGATATCAACCTGAATACCACGTACTCAGACATGCTCCAGTGAGGCCTATTTGGCGGGGGAAACCCGCCTATCAATCTGTGATATGAGATTAGCCAAGTAGGAGGCGTAGAACTCTCAGACCAACTCTTCACTATAACAGCCCAACGAACTCGCTGTCCACTCTAGTCGATGTCCGGTGAAGAGATTGTGGATCTTTGGCATAGTAGGGAGACTTTCCGCAAGGACCCGTCACTCCAATGTAAGGGTCCGTGTCATGACTCCTTTGTCATTCAGAATCTTTGTGTCTGAATAAACTTGATACTGCCCGTCAACACACTACCGGTTGGGTTGGTCGGCAATCGGGGTGAGAGAACGAGTCGGTGAGCCGGGTGTGGATTCAGAACTGTCAGCCTCATCAGACGAGACAGACGGTGCAGCTGTGGCGGGTGCTGGGACCTCAACAGAATCGGAGGCTTCCTCCGACCATGAAACTCCGACGGAGCTAGACTCTCCTTCTTCATGAGTAGCTGACCCATAAGGTGTGCCGGTGAGTGTGCGCTTTTCATCAGCTTAGGAGGCAGTGACTACGCCGGACGCTACCTTTTTGGGTGTGGCTCTAGAAGTACGTGCAGCTTGGAATTGGGTGGAAGTGCCTGGGGGCACGTACTCGAGGTCACGCTCATCATCAGAGCCAATGACTAGGTGGGCAAGTGGGGCGACAGACTTCAATCGCCCACGTGCGTAGACTCGATCTTATTTTGGTGCCATAATAGATAGTACCTGTAAAGAATCAATATTAGTACTAGAAGGAGCAAACAAGACAAGAAAAACAACATAAAATAAATAAAAGAGTCAAGATGTAATGACATTTCTATAGTAATAGTGAAACACGACGGATCATGTGACGGCTCGTCGTGAGTACGACGGACCGTCATGGGGTCCGCCATGTATTACTTAGACTATGTTTATGTAAAGACCCCTGAAGGAAAGTCTCTGACAGTTATGTCGGATAAGAAGGACGAACCATTGTGATGATGACGGTCCGTCGTCAATGTCCGTCATGGGACACTTAGAAAAAGTATGGAGCCCCTTAGGAGAGGGGTCTCTGACCGTCATGACGGTTTGTGCAGGACAGATCGTCGATGGTATAACTGTCCATCGTAGGTGTCCGTCAGCGGTCACTTGGAAAAAATATGGAGACCCTTAGGAGAGGGGTCTCTGACCGTCATGACGGTTGTACAGGATGGACCGTCGAGGGTATGACGGTCTGTCGTAGATGTCTGTAAGAGGACACTTGGAAAAAGTTGGAGATCCTTAGGAACAGGGTCTCAAACAACCAGAACGGTTGTGCAGGACAGACAATCGTGGGAACGACAGTACGTTTCTTGTGTCCGTTGGCGGACACTTGGAGAAAATTTGACAGTGGGGTGTTAGGGATGTTAGGACGGACCCTATGACGGTCCGTCAGGGGTACGACGGTTCGTCATCGGGTTCTTGTTCTGTCATCAGTGACAGAACTGGGGATGCCACAAGCATCCCCTATGACCCAAATGGAATTTTTTTAGTGTTTTAACCTACATGTGTCTAACCCAAATACCTAGTAAACAAGCAATTCTAAAGCACCTATTTCTAGAGTTTTAACAAGCCAATTTTGAGGATTCTCAACCTAGGTCAAACAGAATATATATTAAAGAATGAACCCATCAATAAGAAATAAACTAATACTAATTGATAAATAAAAATGCAATGTAAATGGGTAGAAATCAGAGATACATACATGAGAATTTGATAAAAACAAGCGAGGAAGGTACTTGGTGATCATGAAGAGATCACAGCAGCAAACTCCGATTAGTAACGAGTGGATTCTTGGAATTAGGGAATTTGGGGAAATGATCGATTGAAAGAGAGGTAGGAAGTGGGAAGTTGAAAATGGAGGGAAATGGGAGGGAGAGGGAAGGAAATGAGTGAAATGAAGGGGTGGGTTTTTTAAATGTTCAGAATATTTTTAAAAACCTAGTTGGGTCGGGTCGAGCATGCTTCATTAATGTCGCGACGAGTCCCCGACGACGGTCCGTCGAAGCCATGATGGTCCCTCATTTGTTTCGTCACGTGTTCCCTAGTTTTGAAAATAACTGAAAGACGTACCTGGCATGACGGATTCATGCGATGGGTCGTCGATGGGTCCGTTAGTGACTGCTGCAGAGTGATTTTCTGCAGAATTTCCTCGTGATGTACCTGCAAATTTAAAACCCATTAATAGAAAATGCTTCCCTACCAACGCCTGATTTAACATCGCGGCACGACTGAGGACACTTGATTACTCAGCCTTCATCAAGATGATATGCCTCTATCACTTCATTCACCGACTCAGCATGCCCAAAATAGGGTTTTATTCGTTGTCCATTTTCCTTAAATCGCACACCCTCCTTGGTTTCTAACTCAACTGCTCCATGAGAGAATAGTTGGGAAATCAAGTAAGGGTCAATCCATTTGGACTTGAGCTTGCCCGGAAGCCAATGCAACCTAGAACTGTCTAAAAGCACCAAATCCCCAACCATAAACTTTTGTTTTTCACTTTTTAGGTCATAATCCTTCTTCATCTTTTTTTTGTAGGATGTAGCAGATACCGATTGGAGCTCACTACTCTGCCTCATGGACCTACAAATGTTGAAGGTCGCTTCTTCATTATTCAACCGAAATTTCATCTACTCCTTTTTCATATCAACTAAGGCTCTACCCGTAGCAAGGAATGGTCTCCTAAGAATAATAGGCACTTCAAAATCGACTTCACAATCAAGTATAACAAAATTTGCCGGAAATATGAACGACTTCACTTTTACTAGCACATCGTGGAGTATCCCTATAGGCCTATTCACTGTTCGATCGGCCATCAGTAGCCGCATCGCAGTGGACTTTGGGTCACCCAAACCCAACTTCTTGTAAATCGAGAGAGGCATAAGATTTATGCTTGCCCCCAGATCACATAATGCTTTTGCAAAATGTAATGAACCGACTGTAGAAAGAATAGTGAACGCACTAGGATATTTTTCCTTTTGTACGAGATATATTGTAGCAATAGAACTACAATGCTGCATTCTATCATCATCCTCGAAAGTGAGCGATCTTTTCTTTTTAACCAGATCTTTCATAAACTTGGCATAACCGGGCATTTATTCTAGAGCTTCTACCAAAGGGATATTGATATAAAACTGCTTCAACATTGTTATAAAACACCGATATTTACCATCCTCGGTCTGTTTCACTAATCTGAAAAAGGGGGGGTCTGGGCATGGGAATTACCTTTATATAGACTTATGCATCTTTTTCAGTGCTATCTTCTTCTTCACCACAACCCTCTACCACCTTATCATTGTCCTTTCTCACTTTTTCCTTATTAGACAACATAGGTGGGTCAATGGTTTGCTTACCACCCCGAGTAGTGATTGCCATACAGTGTGCATCATTTTTCGGATTTTGGACAGCGTTGCTAGGAATAGTGCCCGGTTGGCCTGTGTTCACAGTCGCAGATAATTCGGCCATTTGCAACTCGATCTACTTAATCGATATTGCATGTGTATCAACTTTCTTCCCAATACCCGCTAAATCATTCCTTAACTCTTTAATGTGCTCATCATTAGCATCGAACCTCCTCATCATTTTCTGCAACATATCTTCAACTCGCGCCATACTATCTCCACCATCCTTAGGAGTAATTTCACAATTTTAATGAGGGACATAAGGCCCATTCCTATCATTTCTGTTACCATAGTTACCCTTGTTGAAGTTGTTGTGGCGGTTGTAGTTTCCATCTCGGACATAATGACCCTCACAGTTATAGTTACCATAGATCCGACCTTGGTTCCCTTGACCTTGGAGCCAATTATCCTTATTTGAGCCTTGGACACTCAGTCTGCAACCCCCCGTCTGCTCGTTTACCTCATAGGAATCCTCCGCATATTAGCATTCATCATTTGGTGGTAGTGGTTTAGATAAGTAGTTAATTGCATTTATCTTTTCTGCACCCCTAATGATATGTTTAAATACCAACCCAAGCTCAGTTCTCATCTGAGCCATCTCTTCACGAATCTCATCTGTTGCTGGGTTGAGTGGATCGTACTGCGAAGGTGTTTCTCCCAGTATTTGACTTCCTAGTACTCCAAGCTTTATTGTTCCGGGAGATTTTCTCTAACTTTTCAGAAACTCAACATAACGACACTCCCCATAAGAACCACCCGCAATAGTATCCAACATCGCTTTATTATTTTATCATCCTGTTCCTGATAGAAGTATTCCTTCAGTGACTCATCATCTATGCGGTGATTGGAGATACTTCTCAAAAACGAGGTGAATCTATCCCAAGAACTACTAACTGAATCTCCTGGTAGTGCCACAAAGTTGTTCACTCTGTCTTGGTGGTTTAGTTTCTTGGAGACCGGGTAGTAGCGTGCTAAGAAAATGTCCCTTAGTTGGTTCCAAGTGAAAATTGAGTTGTAAGGGAGCTCAGTGAACCAAATAGCAGCCTCTCCCGTCAGTGAGAGAGGAAACATTCTTAGCCCTATTACATCCAAGTCCAAGTCAGGCCTCCCTACACAGCTTTTACACACTGCCCTTACCTTAGCTATATGGGCATGTGGATCCTCAAAAGGTAGCCCTGAAAATAAACCTCTGGTAGTTAGCATTTGCATCAGACTACTAGTTACCACAAAGGTGTGTCCTGGTAGTAGAGGGGGCAAGGCAAGTGGCCCATCGAAGTCTGCTATATTGTCATAGACTCTGTAGTATTCTTGGGGCCGTGGAGTGGAATTTTGTCCCCTCTGTTGGTTTTCACCCGGAGCATCGGGTAACAACTGACCATGAACATCAACAAGTGCTGGGATGTTCTGGTTTTGATCATCATCATTAATACCCAAGTTTTGATTCATGTTGTGCAGTGTACGCTCTAATTCGTGATCGTAGGGAAACAAGGGTTCTCTTCCTCTCCGTGTATTTGGCATACAAGGAAGATAGTTCTGCAAGAATAAAAAACAACAAACAAAGTAAAATTAAGAAAATATCGACTAAACTATAGTAATAATTTTAAGTTAATCTAAAAGCTACTTTCCAGGCAGCGGCGCCAAAATTTGAGGTAAATAAGAAGTAAAGCGGTCGTATCAAGTAAAGAACCCAACTAATGAGGTTGGATCGTTCCCACGAGGAAACTTAACTTCAATATATTATTACTATTATTTAGTCAATTATTTCATTAGAAAGCAAAGACAATAAAAGGGGAGTTTTTTATTTCAAATTAGCTAAATCAAAGTAGACAACTAACAGATTCAAATGTTGGAGTTTAATCAATTAATAATAGTAACTAGGGTTTATGTGTTCCCCACAGGTTCCTAACTTGATAATTCTAACTATAACAACTCTTTCCTAGTATCTTGCATGCAAAGTGATAAGTTATGTATTTCTAAATCCTTGGTCCGACATCTAGAAAATTTCACTATGCACCTTGGTCCGGCTACATGTGTTGCTATACTAACCCTTACTTTTACCTCATATTAAGAATTATATTCGATATTTGACTAAGTTATTACCTCGTACCAATCAATACTAGCCTATTAGATAGTATACAATAAATTTAAGTTGATAATTCTTTTCCTATTATTGACCTACTTGGTCCGGCAAGTAGCATTAAGGCAAGTTATGACGTTGGTCATCCATTAAAAAGACTTCTAAGCGATAGAATTATCAATACATGCAAGACACTATTCTATATTTATTATTTTAGTTAGGTTTTACCTCATTATTCGCCTATGGTTCCCACAACCCTAGTTATGGAGTTTAGTTGCCCATAGTCATAATCACAATATTCAAATATGTAATATAAGAATTCATGCACTTACTTCAATGAGAAAGAATAAAATCCAAAAGTTCACTAGATTAATAAAAAAAATCACCAACAATCAATTATGAAATCAATTGAAGACTAAAGATTCTCCAAAAGTGTAATAATAATCACCAAGTCTAATCCACAAAAGAAGCTCAAATAACCAAGAGTCTAACCCAAAAATGAGGTTTTTCGAACTATTTATAATAAATAAAAAACTAATTAAAGAATTCTCTATTTGCTGGAAATCTATCAAAATGCGGCTGGATCGACGGACCTCGCGACGGGTCATCATGGTCACGACGGGCTGTCATGGACTCCGTCGTCTCATACTTATGCAAATTCTTCTACTGCTCTCTTCATTACCCTCGACGGCAAGAATGACGGATCGTCACAAGCGCAACGGTCCGTCGAGGGTCTCCGTTCCATAACACTTGAACTCTTGGAATTTGGGTACTGAGACTACTTCTCTAATCTTCATGACGAACCCGGAGGACGGACCATCATGGCTACGACGGTCCGTCACGCACTTCGTATCCCCACACTTGGTCAGAGTTCCCCATCTTCCTTCAGCAGCTTCACTACGATGCCACCTACAGATCGTCACAGGCACGACGGACCGTCACAAGCTCCGTAAATGGTACTTTTCTGCATTTCTTGCTCAAAAACCTCCGCATTCATCTTTTAGACAGATTTCCTGCAAATAAAGAGAAACTTACATAAAAATTAATACAAAAAGGCTTTTGGACACACACTAAACTAAAGGAAAAAACATTAAAAATAGCATGAAACCACGGTATATAAGTCATTAACTCGGACTAAGTGATAGACACAACCTTTGGAAACTAACTTTCTTGCCTTAAGGTATGAAATAAAATAACCCTTATGCACTACTAAACTACTTTTCCATTCTAAGAATGTCTCATTTGGAAACTGAAACTTGACAACTCAAGTTCTATAGTCAAAGAAGGCATAATAGGCATGAAACTAGTCCATACCTAGAATGACATCGAAATCTACCATGTCTAACTCAATTAAATCAACCATAGTGTCCTTGTAATTGATGTAAATAACAGAATCACGATATACTCTCTCAACTAGAATAGACTCCCCAACAAGTGTAGAAACACACAATGGTTCAATGAGTTCTTAAGAAGAACATCAAAATTATATACAACATAAGAAGTCATAAAAGATAAACCTACTCAGGGTCTAGTAAAGAAAAAAACATCAAGAGTAAAAACTTTGATCATACAAGTGACAACATCTAGAAAGTTCTTTTACTTTTGGCGACTAGTGATCGCATAAAGGCAGTTTTCTCCTTCGCCAATACCAGAAGTAGCTCATCTAAGTGCAGCCTATCTGGTGGGGCAACTGATGAAGACTGACCCTTATTGACTTGATTCACATTACCTTGTCGATTCTTAGGGCACTCTTTCATGAAATGACCCTCTTAACCACACTTGAGACAGCCTATAGAGCCATAGCAATACTTACCTAGGTGGTTTCTACCACACTTAGCACATGCAGGAGCCCAGTTACCTCCTCATTCTACACTACCCAAAGATTGGGAAGGTTTATCCCTAAAGTGCATAGAATTCTGACTACTGTACTTACATTTGTTTCTTAGTGAAGGTGCACTAGTCAATAATAGAGAGTCTCTTCTTCTTATGTAAGAAGGAAGAATGGTTCACATTAATCGTTTGCTTTGTGGATTCATTCTCTAATGTCTTAACCCTCTTGTTCTTAAACTCTTCTCTATCCATCAACTTGTCCTCTTCAACTTATTGCACATGGGTCATCAACATTGCTATGCCTATGTCACCTATTAGCATGGCTGTCTTACTTTCCTTATTTGATAGACGAAGCAACCCAACATCAAATAAACTCACCATGATCCTAATGTTGGCAACCATATCTTCGCTTCTCCTAGCTCACGGGGAAAGAAACGTCCCATTAAAACACCCTCTAAAATATCCCAACTCACAATTTGATAAGCTCAAGCACGATCAGAAAGAAACTGTATAAAGATGAACTATATCCCACAAATTGAGTATGAAAGAAGTAAAGGGATTTCCAAAATATTGAAGCCTCCTAATTATAGATGTGGCGAGCTTCACACCGATAACTATGACTCTATAGACATGGATTCATGAAATTTCTAGAACTCTTGAATTTTAGACTCTGATATCAAGTTTGTCATGAATCGAGCCTACACCCTGGGCGGAACTGGCACTAGAGAACCACTTCTTGCCCCAAGCTAACCCTTGGCTTGACTTATTTTCTCAAATGAAGATTTAAACACAGGAAAATAACTCATGCAATAACTTCAGAAATAATATCATAGCCAAAATGGCAGCTCAAGTCTTAAACGTATACAACTAAAATGAATAAAGTTAATGACTATAACTATTTGTCTATTAAGCCTCTAAAATAAAGAGGGATATCGGCACAAGACCCCAATTATATTAACAACTAAGAACTAGAAAGCAATGCAAAAAGAGGCCCTCCGAAAAGTAACAAGGCTCACCAATTGACTTTGAGTTCTCAACCTGATCAACGAGACGCTGGATGTTGATCCTGGTTACATGTATTTGCATCATAAGACAATACAAGAAAACTAACATCAGTACATTAATGTACGAGTATGTGAGTTGTAATGCTAAACATAACATAGGCTTTAAAAGATCGGAAAGAAACACTTAATTTGGCTTTACTCAACTCATGGATAACCCAACTCAATATAAAGTAACAAAACACATGCAATACATAGGAAACTTTTAAATCAATAAATAACAACTTAGTTTTGTTAAATAAAGTGTGGTGACACACTCAACTTTAAACATATAATAAAGTATTATAGTTTCTGTGGGAGTTTCTCTGACCGATAACCATCATTATGAGCCTAAGTGGTGATACAACTTCTTGCCCACGCTGCCAGAGCTGTTCTATACTTTGACGTCCTATCGAACGCCTTAATTAATTGGATCCACTAGTCTATGCTAAAAAGCACTTAAAGAATCATCTAAAAAGTATGATCCTTTAATATCTATGATGACTACATGGTTTATAGAGGCGTGATTTATCAAAACTTAAAGTTGTCCCGATATCAGTGCTCAATAAGACTCGCAAAATACTACGCCAATATGTTTAAAAATATAAATTCTTTCTTTGGATTGAGATAGTTACTCAAAACGTTGCTTAAAAGCTCTATTGGAAATCTCAATTTATTTTCTTTCTCAAATGTGAAAACATTTTAACTCTTCGAAATACTTAGTTCTCGTAGAATCTTTGAAGAATGAACTTTACACTTACTATTTACTAAAAACTAGCTCAAAGGCTCTTTTGGAAATCTATGTATCCTTTCTTGTTTGAATGTGAAAACATTTACTCTTTGGGAATACATAGTCCCGATATACTCTTTTGAATAAATGACTTCAATCTTTACTCTTTATTAAACTCAAAACTTAAGTCTTAAAACAAAGATAAAACATTTGTAAAGGACTTTTGGAAGACTCAATGAACTTCCTTCACTTGACTCTTAACTTCTCTTGCCTTGACTCATAAATTTCCTTGAGTTGAATTATGAAATCAATGTTCATGATGTCATGTTTATGGATGACTTCATGATGTTTAGACGTACCTTAGAGTGTTAGAATCAACTAGAAAACATTGGTACTTTGTAAACAACTACTACGAAAAAATGAGTAAAGAATGGGAAGAACTGACGTCCCTGACGCTCTGAGAGGCATAGGCTGCCAGACCTTGAAATTCAGAAACTGACTTAGGGTGCTCTGGCTCGTGCGGTGCCCCAAAGGTCAAAATTTTGAATCCCCTTCGTGGGGATATGAGAGGGGCGGCGCCCCAAACCCCTTCCCAGGTGCAATCTGACTTTTTTCTTTCGTTTTTCAACTATAAACCCTCTCAATCAACTTAATTCTATCCAAAACACTTAGAATCAACTAAACCATCAATATATACAAAATTCAACTCAAAGATACACCCTAAATGATGAATCAAATCTCACAAAAACTTTAACAACACAACCCACAAGAATTCAAACGAATTTCATCACGAACTCACATGATTTAATTTCAAATCTAATATACTTTGTTGAATTGAATCATGATTAGCGCGTAGGTGCTAACTCAAATCTCTGTTATCTCACATACCTCGTAGGAGTCACCCCTTGACGAAATCAACTCGCAAATCTCCAAGAAATGGACGAATCTTGGACTTTCTCCTCCTTTCTCTTTTCTTACGTTCTTTTTACAAAAATCCTATCTCTAATTTCAAAAGTGTATACACAGAAAAATTCAACTAGACCCTTAGATAATTGCCATAAATGAAATTTAAATAATAGGATAAGAAAAAGACCAAACTACCCTTCCAAAATCCGATTTTAGACTTTCTTTATTTGAACATCTCAGCTTTATAGGGCATATCTCACTTATACAAACTCGAGATCGCGCAAAATCGCTGGCGTTAAAAAGATAATTCAATGATATTTTATACGGATCTGAAAACACACATAACACATCCTGAGCTAGGAGTTTTAGTCGTTTGAAGTTGCCCAAAACTCATTCTTAACTTAACTTAACTTAAACAAATTTCCAGATATTCATTATTTTCAAAATTCACTATTTTTAATTCTTAACTTCTTCCTAATTATTTTAATTTATGAGATGTTACCTAAACAACTTAGCAGAGGAGTAATTCTTAGAATAATGCCTAGCATGACTCAATTATTATATATATATATATATATATATATATATCACGATGTAGACAAGTTAATGGGGCATCTCTCTATGACCTAGAAAACTATTTTTTTCTCCGTTTCAATTTTTTTTCTTCATTCTTTTCATTAATCAATTTGGTTAATATATTTAGAAGAAATCCTATCATATTTATTATATCTGTTTATGTCTTATGAGTTTTAAAAAATTAAATTTATGTCATGATTAAAAAAAAAGGACATGATGACACATTTTTTTCTCACTAAGACAAGTCACCATCAATCCAACAAAAATGAAAGAAAAATGCAAATAATAAAAACAAGAACAAGATAAAGGAGAAAACTTATTCTTCTATTAAACCCCCCTTAAATCTGATTGTCACGTGTATAAGCCACTAATTACATATGTGAGAAATTAAGAAATAAGTACAAATCTCAGTTTTTGTTTCTCAAATGGAAAAAAGTGTAAGAAAAAGAAAAAGGAGGTCTAGCCGAATGAAAAACATCTCTTCAAGTCCTTGACGAGACTCGAGATAACGAGAAGGAAAAAGAGATCACAAGGGTCCGGGCTCGGAACCTACACAAGTGTAGAATCAAGGAGTGAGTACCAACAACAAGGTACCCATCAAGCAGTCTACTAAACAAAGAAACTAGCTAAAAATCGAATACCCCTTACACTCTAATTGTACCTCCTCAAACTACAGCCTGCATAAAAATTAGCTCAACCTAGCAATTCTACAATACACGTCTCACAGACCTAATATTCACAGTCTAATCTTCACAATTCAACAATCAAGCAAATTAAGTTGTTCAATCTCAATGACAAGTAGCTTAGTCAAACGTAACAAGTACATCAATCACATTCCACAAGTCAGTCACGCATAAGCATCGAGGGCATCAAGTTGTAATAACCATCACTAGTCGGAACCATTTTCCATCGGCTTTAAAACACTCGTCTGTAAGAACCTGGGCTTAATAACACTCGTCGATAAAGACCTTGACATAATAAGACTCGACGACAAAAATCACAGTATCATAACACTCCCCATCAAAGACATCGACATAATAACACTCGCCAACAAAGACTTTGGCATCATAACACTCGCCAACAAAGATTTCAGACCTCATCATAATGACTCATCACATGTCTCATCATGACATTTACAATCAATCTATATAAGCAATATCAAACCACATGAAAGCAACAACAAATCATACAATTCAACTCCACACTCATCCTTTCAAAAGCATTTCATCAATCAATCATCAAGGTCATAATAAGACAATTCACATTATCATGTTCATCGCCTAACCCTTTTCATATCAACATTTTTTCATTCATTTAGAGATACAAGTGGATAATTTATACCCTTCACTTCATTTCCGTTACTCCAAACACACAATCAACGAAGGAAGGATACAAATTTAACTCGAATAGAAATTTGAAGAAACTACTTGCCATAAGTCAATCAACAATTATTCCAATAGTTGAGTCTTTCTATTCTGAGTCATTTTCAAAGCGACACAATCTATAAACAAACAAGTATCACAATCACTTTTTGAAAACAACAACACCCACATTCATTGCCTTGAAAGGTGGGTGAATTAACATGATAACCAATTCCAAAAATAAGTTTTGAATCTCAAATTTAATACTTGACAACATAACTCAAGGTTTTAGGAACTCACAAGGAAAAAATAATTTTGAAAAAAGAATCAAAACCACTTTAAAGTTATTTTTTTTATTAACTTTGTGGGTTCTTGAAGATTGCCCAAAATTTTCATTTCAAAGCTTGATTGGAACACATAAATCCATAAATAAAAATGGAAAGTTGAAGATTTAGAGTTAAGAATCGTTACTCAAAAATGTTTGCTCCAAAAACCAAATTCAATTGCCTCCCCAAAGCTCTCAAACTCAAAAATAGTGAAATGAAGATTGAACACAAAATTTGTAAGCTTCTTAAATCTCCTCATGGATTAAAACAAACTTCAAAAAAATGAAATGAGAAATTCAAACAAGTAATGATTTCTAATGGCTACTCAAGAAATGGTGGTGATATTTCATATTTAGAAAATTTCAAGAAAATTACAATGTTATAATATGTCTGTATGTAGATGATATTTTGATCTTTGAAACTGATATTGAAAGAGTAAAAAAGAAGCAAAATCTTTTCTAGTTTCTTAATTTGAAACGAAAGATCTCGGAGAAGCTGATGTAATTTTGGGTATTAAAATCATGATATCATTGAATGACTTGAATTTTACTCAACCAATTTATATTGAGAAAATCCACAAGAGGTTTGACCACTTTGACGACAAACCTTCCCTTACACAATTTGACCCTTGCATCAAACTAATGTGAAACTCTAGAGATTGTTGGGGGTCTTATGTATGTCATGCATTATACCAGATTAGATATTGATTATGATGTAGGAGCTTTGAGAAAGTTTACTATTAATCTTAGAGTTGAATATTGGATTGTCATAATTGGTGTTTTAAGATATTTGAAGGGTGCGATTAATGTTGGCATACATTATTTTACCTTTTCGGGTGTTCTTGAATGCTATAGTAATGCTATATGGAATTTCAATCCAAATGAATAAATCAATTATTGCTTGGATTTTCACTTTGGTTGGATCAACAATATCTTGAAAATAAAAAAAACGTGTATTACTTACTCAAACCATGGAGCCAGAATTTATGACTACGCCTTTTGTTGGAGAAAAAATTGAATAATTGAGATCTATGTTGATAGTCAATACCACATTTAACTATCTATTGTGATAATCAAGCTGCTATATTTTGGGCTTCAAGTGATTGCTACATAGAAAGTCGAGACACGTTCGTTTCAAACGCAATCGTGTGAGGAGATTATTGGGAGAAAGCATGATATTACTTCAATATGTGAAGTCTAGATTTAATTTAGCAGATTCTTTGTCTAAAGGGTGAGGCAAAGAGTTAGTGGTAGAAACTTGTAATGGGATGGGAATAAAGGTTGTTGTAAATTAATTATAATTTGTGGTAGTCCTAACTAATGATGTAATCTTGGTTTCAAAGGGAAAACAAGTAAAGTTACAATTGTGAAGCACATCAATAAATTTTCATTTACAAAATAAAGAAATAAGTAGATGTGCATGATTGAGATTCCTTTTCCTTAATAAATTTATAAGACCAATCACGATTGGAGTTAGTAAGATAAATATTTTCAATATCCCTACTAAAGAGAAGGATGAGATTATGTTCTCTTAATAACTCTATAAATCGATTTTGATTTGAGTTTGTAGAAATACTCTTGATAGATTTACCGTTACTTTTCACAAAGAAGGATGAGATTAGTTTATCTTAATGAATTTCATAGATTATTTGGTCGAGTATGCAAAGTTACTCTTGATGAATTTACCGCACTAAGTGCGAAGTGGAGTCCGCTTCAATAAGATTTTGACATGAAAATCTTAAAGCACTTGGCTAAAAGGACTCTATCACATGACCGTAAGGTGTCAAAGAATTTGATTTTCACCGAAACATAGTGATGTGCGTGGAGTATTTTTCTATTTCATTCAATGAACCACTTAGTTCAAGATTCACTCACTAAGTATGTCACGACCCAAATCGGGTCGCGACTGACACCCACACTTACCCTCCTATGTGAGCGAACCAACCAATCTAAACCTTAACATTTCAATATAATATCAACAGAAAGTAATGCGGAAGACTTAAACTCATTAATAAAAATCAATTCAATAACTTCTAAAAACTCAACAAATATTATTATCCCCAAAATCTGGAAGTCATCATCACAAGAACATCTACTTCAAATTACTAAAGCTAAGAGTATCTAGAAGCTAAAATACATAAAAAAGCTAGTCCATGCCGGAACTTCAAGGCATCAAGACATGAAGAGGAAGATCCAGTCCAAGCTAGAAGCATTAGCTCACCCTGAAATCCGGAGTAATGAAGACTGACTAGAGTTGCGGTTGAGTTGAAGACGATGCCACGTTTGCTGCACTCCACAAATAACAAGAAGAAAACATAAAAGTAGGGGGGTCAGTAAAACACAGGTACTGAGTAGGTATCATCGGCCAACTCAAAATAGAAAACAGTATATATCAGATAACATCATAAAATCAACTACAATACTCAACATGCGGCATTTACAATTACCATAACCCTTGGTCATAACACCAAGCACATCAATGAGGACTCACGCCTCCTCATCATACTCATTTGGGAATTAGGTTCATTAGATTGAATATATTATCATCTTTCAAGATTCATTATCTTTATTCCCCTCGTGTCGGTACGTGACACTCCGCTCCTCATATACTATCCTAGTGTCGGAACGTGACACTCCGATCCTCATTCTATCCTGGTGTCAGAACGTGACACCCGATCCATATTCTATCCTGGTACCGGAACGTGGCACCCGATCCATATACTATCCTGGTGTCGGAACGTGACACTCCGATCCTCATTCTATCCTGTGTCGGAACGTGACACCCGATCCACATTCTATCCTGGTATCGGAACGTGGCACCCGATCCATATACTATCCTGGTGTCGGAATGTGATACTCCGATCCTCATTCTATCCTGGTGTTGGAACATGACACCCGATCCATATTCTATCCTGGTACCGGAACGTGGCACCCGATCCCCTAATCTCACTACTTTCGTTCATCAAGCCTTCTTTTACATTAAGGCATCATCATTAACAAAGTAGATTAGGGTTTCTTTTTCAAGATTTAAGATTCAATAGCTTCATCATTCTTATTTCATCACAATTATATAATCACAACATGCAAACACACAATTAAGCATATAGAAGGGTTTACAACACTACCCAATACATATCATTCGCTATTAAGAGTTTACTACGAATAGTGTAAAAACTATAACCTACCTCCACCAAAGATTAGTGATCAAGCAAGCAAATTCCCCAAAGCTTTGTGTTTTCCTTTTCTCGTTCGATCCTCTCTCTCTCTTTGTTCTTTCTATTTTCTTTATTCAAACCCTCTTTCTTTTACCCTAATTAGCATATAATTAAGAATAAAAGATGGCAATAATAACCCACTAATTTACTCAAGGTTACCTCTTTTAACCCCCAAGTAATTAGACTTATGAACATTAACCCACTAACTTTATAATTAAAGCCGAAATAGTCCAAAACGTCCCTTAAAACATTAAAGAAATCCTACTCCGCCTGGGATTACGCAGCCTGTGACGGGTCGTCGTGCCTGCGACGGTCCGTCCTGCTGCTCCGTCACAGAGTTCAGAGACTCAATTCTCTGAAGAGTCTGTGACGGTCCGTCCTGCTATTCCGTTACGAAGTTCAGAGAGTCGATTTCAGTACTCATTTTTCAGAATTTCTAAGTGTTTTGAAACGAAACCCCTCGACGGTCCGTCGTGCTCATGACGGTCCGTCGTGGGTTCCGTCGTCTCAGCCTGTTTTCCCAGAAATAAAATCTGTTGCTCAAAACGACTAAACAGGTCGTTACAATATATTCAATGATTTAGAAAACCTTCACTAGCTAATGGTTCAAGTCAAAAAGACTTCATTATTGATGCATTTTGCTAGACTAATGTCTCAATATTTTTTGAATTTTTCAAAGATAAATTTTTTTGAAATAAATGAGGGATTGTAAGAGTCAGTATTTCAATTAATTCTGAAACAAATTCATCGGTTAAACGTTTTGAAATATACAAAATACATGATGTGAATTGTGACATTCATTTTTGTTTTAATTCTACGTTATAAGTTTTTTGGAAGAGACTTTTCAATTCCACGTTATGTTTTTTTGAAAGATACATTTTTGTTTTCAATTTATGAACCTATAACAAATACAATTTAATTAAAGACTTGTCTTGCAAAAATTTTGTCCTATAAATTGAGTTTCTTTTGGTTGAAAAGATAAGCACTAAAAATAAATTACAAAAGCTTTTGTGAGACATTAATCAAAAGGTGATACCACCAAATCAAGAATATAAGAGCAACATTTTTCAATTAGGCTTATTTTGTGGCTTCATTGAAATCGCGAAGATAGAGTTGTTATTTATTTTTTCGTTTGCTCATGGGAGAGACTCCAACTATCTTCAAAAGACATATCAACCTGTCTCTAAATCAAGCAAGTTTTATTTTGGATTCCTTGTATTTTTGTTATTCTTGTTCTAATAACAATACAAGTGTATGTGTGAGCCATTTGTGTAACGATAAAAGTATATATGACCCACTGTCATAACGAAGATTATATCGATTTGAAATGACAAAATTCAGACTATACAAGACCTTTTTCTCTCTTCTAAAAAAAAACTCTCCTTACCAATCTCCATTATACTGCTTTTTCCTAGCTTTTCATGTAATGAATCTTTTCATTTTGGTTTAATTTAACATTATTTATCTTCTCATTATGTGATTATTGTATCTTGTATGTCATCTTTTATAGCATGATCTATAAGTGCTAGCTTCTTTATTTTAAAAAAAACCCCAGAAGGGCTGGCACTATAAGTGCTTTCTTCCTCTTCTTTAAATTAGTTTAATTTAAAAATTCATAGTTCTTTCAACTTGTTTTCTCAACTCGTGAAAGAAAAAGAGCCACATATTCTATATTTGAATTTGAGTGCTCAAATTCAAATATATATATATACTAAAAAAAGTATGTGTTAGGTTTATGTTTGGTCCAACTTTTATAATGTCTTTTTCTACTTTCATTATCAAATGAGAACTGTCTTTAGAAACCACTTAGAAGTAGATACGAATATACAAATGGTCACCTTCTAAATAAAAGTACATATTTATGGGATCATATATATTGTACTCTTTAAAAGTTGGATGGCTTTGGACATACTGGTGTATGATTAATTAATTGTTACATGCCCACTATATATTAAAGTTTTCGATCCTTTTAGGCTTTTTATTTTATTTAAAAAATGTGACACTGTATATATCAAAAGTCAATTCAACTATGTTAAAATGACTACATCACATCATTTGGTGCCGGTTGATGAATAATTTTAAGATATTTGTTGAAATCTTGTTTTGCTTTTGTACATTACTTCCTATGATCCTTTTTTAGTTAGTAGAAATAATTAATTCAAAATACTTGTTATTATAAAAAAAAATGGAGAATATTAATATGATTAATAGAGATAAGTAATAAATTGAGATCATATAAGGATAATTTAGTCAAATTATATTTTAAATTAATATTATTCATAAGGGTGTGCCAAAAAAAAAACATGTGACAAATAAAAAGGACAGTGTATTTCATTAAAACCTAATTAGTTGAGCAGTTCCAATAAGTTAGTGCTAAATGACATGCAATTGAGCATCTTAAAGGTGCAGTTCTCTTTATTTATCACTCATGTAATAAAATAAAGGTAATGAATATATCAACAATTAAAAAATATATATTTGTCATTGTCATGGTCTTGTCTTCTCTCAATTATTTCAATGAGAGAAGATTGTTAATTAGCATATTTCATATTTGTCAATACTCCAAGTCATCACCACCTTAATGAAAATTAGCACACATCTTATGAGCCATACTTAAAAAGGCTAGTTTGTATTTTAACTCAAAACTAGTCGGTTGTCGACTTGTCTTGTTAAAAAAAATCCATTTTGGTCAATTACTAATATTAGCACAAACGACAATTATAATTGCAATCATGCAACTAATTGGTTTGAAGTTTATGGAAAAATTATGCTTGATAATGATATCGTTTGTAATGACTCATGGAGTTTTATGAGTGTGGAAAAAGAAATCTTTCTACTAAACATAACTATTTCGTTTGAGTCAGGCTCATTCAAGGCATTTGACACTTATTCAAAGCACTGGAACCATTAGACTACAACAGAAATATGTTTGACATTTATGACTATGATTTATTTAGGCATAACTAATACCTAGATCTTTGAAATATCATTATGTTCCAAACAAAAGCAAAAAAAAATGTTTCAAATCCTTTTATGTTTACAAGGCTCCAACTGAACACCAAAAACTAATCAGAGCCAACTCAAAATCATATATTTACCTCTATAAAAGATTTCTATATACTCTTATATTTTGTAGTACTAATTTTAATGTAGTTTGTATAAATTAAACGTATGGAATACAATAATATAATAAGGTAGAGAAAAATGGAGCAGCAGCCTACAAGTAGTAGGCCTGTTGACATTGGGCCTGTTGACATTAGGCCCGAGCTCAGCCCAGTGCACTCTTTTCACGCATTGAATTCATTTTCTCCAATCGCCACTCATCTCGCAGCCGAGCAATGAAAGAGTCCGCTTTCATGTTCACATCCGGACTCGGGCAACTGACCGACGGCCCCGTTGAATCTTCACAGTCCATTGTCTCCGACGACGATCTGACGGGCATTTCGTCAACGTCAACGTCTACGTCTTCAAGCTCCGGTGAGCTGCAGCGAGAGCTGTGCGCGGTCCGTATCCTGACGAAGTCACCGGAAGGGACGAAATTCATCTCCCGCATTTTGAACGGCGGCATAGGAGGCGGAGGTGGCATTGGTATCAAAGGTGATTGCGAGCCACTGTTCAAGTTATCTTCGTAGTAACTGGCCACTGGTTTTGTTGGCAATGGAGGTTTGCTCCAATTGGATGAATGTGAACGTGAAGGTTGCATTGGTGGTTCAGATTGCGTTGAACTTTTTCTCCGCCTTGATGTTGAAAAGTGTGCTTGTGGCGGAGGTGGAGGAGGAGGAGGTGGTGTTTGAGTCGAAATTGATGATTTGAATCTCCTGCTTTTGGTTCCATGTTTGAATAAATTATTGAGAATGGAAGAAGGTGGAGGTGGTGGTGGAGGAGGTGGAGGAGTCGATGTTGATGTTTGCTGGAATCGCTTACTTTTGCTGCCTGTTTTGAATAAATTGTTGAAAATTGAATTAGGAGGGGGAAGCGGTGGAGGAGGAGGAGGTGATGGCACATTGGAAGGATCGGAATGTATACGCTTACTTTTCCTATTCTTCTTGAATAGGTTTTGAAAAACCTTAGACGGAGGTGGCGGAGGTGGTGGAGGCGGCGGCGGCGGTGTAGCTGGTGGCAGGACTTGATCTGCAGATGGTGGAGAATCGGAGACACTCACGAAAGTATCTCTCTTCTTTGTTCTCCTCCTGTTTCTCTTACTCTGATTGTACAATGAGGCAATAGCTGTGGCTAATTCCTTTGTGCCACTCTTTCTCCGCTGAAGCTTCTGAGGCTTTTCCACCGGAGGAGATAGCTCCGTTGGCAGCGACGGCGGGATAGGAGGTGACGGTGGTGGAGGCTCTTGTTTTTCGTTGTGATCAACTTCAGCTTCATTACGCTGCATTTCAGCCTTGTCTTTGCGCGGAACACTCTGAAAGGATCTTCTCCGTTTCAAATTCGCCTGAGATGCCTTTGATGAGGTAATCGGAGGAGGTTCTTCCGGCAATAAAGGTTCAGGTGGAGAAGAACGACTTTCAAATGTATCCACCGGAATCACCTTAACGTCAGGTTCTTCTCTCTGCTTCTCCCTTCTCTGTTCTTCCCTCTGCCTCTCGGTCCGCCGTTGACGGTGAGTATCATATTCCGATGCTGTAGACCGGTACAAATTCACACCAAAATCGTCAGAAAAGCGAGAATGATTCTGACCGGTTTCCCATTGCGGCACTTGTCTCAGATCAGGATAGGAGCTACTGCTTCTTCTCAGACGATTGACACTAGTTTCAGGTACACCAAAATTATATGTTTTGTCATGACTAGTCTCAAACCATCGATCATTAGAAACAGTAGGCGGCATATGATGATCATTAAAATTAGAAGAAGATTCAGTTGTTGAAACATTCCTATTTCTTTCAGCAGCTGAATTATCATCATTTTTTCGGGCAAATATGCCGCAAAGAATAGCAAACACTACAAGCAAGATATTAAAAGAGTCCCATCCCTTTTTCACAGAATTAGGTCGAAGAATATGGGTCGTGTGGGTAAGAATAGGAGGAACCAAAAAGAACAAGACGAGGAGAGCGAGAATGGGTATGAGAAGGATGAGAATCACGGGGTTGATGATAGGAGGAGAAGGTGGTTGTCGGCGGCGTTGACGGAGGAGTGTGGTTGTTGCTTGGGACCAGATAGGTGGAGAGTCTCCATCGAGTTCCATGGAGTGTTAAAGGGTTTTTTTTTTTAGCTTTAAAGGTGGACAGAAGAAGAAAAGCTTTAAAAGCTTTTTAGGAGGGAGAGGGTGGCCTTCATTAATGATATGACTGATCATAGAATTTATAGAAAATGTTTTGGCCTTTATTGAAATCATTTTATATATTTGTAAATTAGTAAAAAATAAATTATATAAGTTATAATAATTAATAGTTCAAAAAAATTAAAAAAAAATATGTGAAAATTTACAATGAAAGGTTTGTTTAAATTTTGGAATTTAAATATGTCATATAAATTAGGACAGAGAAAATACTAAATATAGAAATAACTAATTTTTTTTAAAATTAATTAAAAAATAAGTCTTATCAATTGAGACAAGAGTGATTTTTTCATGTTAATTTGTTTATCTAAATTTAATTTAATACAAATTCAAGAAAGTAAAAATGACTTTTAAATGATGAAATATAAAATTGAAAATATGTAACACGTACTAAAAAAAATTTTAATCTCTAGAATTTTAAAACATATTTTCTAAAAAGACAGTTTTTTAAAAATGAATTAAAAAAAAAAATGGAACTATCAACTCATTTTCAACAAAAATCTTGGCTGTGTTGTGTATACGGGTGTGCTGGAGCCTCCTATTAATTTCCAACAATCATTAGTGTCTAATTCTCCTTTTTCAAATGTCCCAATAGCTATGTTTTGAATAATTTCAATTGAGTTATCCCATGAAACGAAGAATTTGAGTCGTACTTCAAAGTCATATTTAGAATTTGAAGACTTAGGTTGCATTAATATTGCCTTAGCTCAAATATAAATTCTAAGTTAATTTTAACTCTAATCTCGGAGATGATTTCTTTAGCTTACATCAACACTCCACACGTGCACGGTACACCCCTCCTAAGGTATGAGTCCGCCTTTGCTCAAGGTAGAGTGTTCTTTTAATTTATAAATGGAATACAAAGTAGAATTATTTATCTTTTAAAACAAAGGTTACACAAAATAATTAAATTTCTTCTTTGATCAAGAATTGTGAAGACATATGTTGGTATAAAATGGTGCATTCCATTTATTTATGTCATTTGTTGAAAAGTTGTTGATTTAAATCTATGGTAGGTTACTTGATAATATGTTTAAGAATGCAGTATGTACCTAATATAATGGCCCTTGCCATCTAACACTAAACTAAAGAAAGAAATCAAATAACTTATTTTTTACATAATATTTTTGTATATTCCCAAACTTGTGTCATAATAAAAGGCAGATGTCAAACAGTTGTTGGTCAGAGGGGGGAGCCCTAATTTCCGGGGAAGGAATACTGAATAATATGTGTATATATATTAGAGAGAAGAATAATGTTTTGTTGGAGCGTGGCTGTAATGATTGAAGTTTCAAAACTTTATAACATGAAAAATACCAAAGGACACCTTTAAATCAAGTACTACTAATTCATCTCCTCCAACTTTATCTAAACAATCAACAAAAGGACACCCCTTTCGGGGTGGGGGTCCCCTCTTCACTTTTTTTACCCATCGTACAATACTTATTGTAATTAATGATGTGAGTTAAAATTACCATAGAATTATAGATGTGAAGTAGCTAATTGAATTCTTTAACATGAACGTTTAAAATGTTTATAAAATGAAGATGAAGTACAATTATATTGTTTTTTAAAAAAGAATAATAGGAGTATTTGAGATTTTGCAGTAAATTATAAGGGTATTAAGGTGTTGAGCCACACCATATAAAAGTTTGGGAGAGGACAGTGGATATGAGAATGAAGAGGAGTGTCCATTACTTAGAACTAATTCGGATTCTTATTAGAGAAATCAACTAGTGAATTCATCCATCTAGTAAGGAGATTGATGGTGCAATATAGGGAGAAAGAGAGTGGCATGTATGGTCTTCATTGATCTAAATAAAAATCATACGACAAAACCCCTATGGGTATCTAGAGAGATGTTTAGAGACTAGATGTATACTTGTATCTTACATTAGGAAGATTAAAGACATGTACAGTAGAATCAAAATCCTAGTGAGATCAGTGAAAGAGATTTGTAACACTTTCTAGTTGTAATAAAATTTCTCTAAGATTTGATCTTAGCCCATATCTTTTTTGCTCTGTTGATGAATCAACCAACTGCGATATATCTGAGGGGATGTTTCATAGTGCATGTTATTTGAAGATGACATAGTAATGTTTGACGAGACTCGTTGAAGAGTTCATGAAAGATTGGTAGTTTAGAGACAAGACCCTAAAATCTAAAGAATTCAGGTTGAGTAGGACCGTGACAGGATATTTGTGATATGAGTTTAGAGACTTAACACGCGAGACATATATGAAAGTGAGGATTGAGCACAAGTTATGATAGACAACTGCAAGTATCTTAAGTCTATAATCCAAAATAATGGAGAGATTGATGATTGTTTTAGAAAAAAGGTCTCGTATCCAAAATCTTGTGTGATATGATGATTGTATTAGAAAAAAGGTCTCATATCCAAAATCTTGTGCGATAAGAATATGCTATGAAGACCTAAGAATAAGTTTTATAAAGCGATTTTCATACCAACTATGTTATAAGGGATGAAGTTTTGATGTTGCACAATTACAACTTACCCAAGACATGATTGTGTATAGAAGGATATGAAGTTCGATAATTAGCGTAAGAATAGTAGGTAGTCGAGTATTGTGTATGTTTCATTATCATTATTAGTATTATTATAATTACTCACTTACCATCCTTTTTTGTCAATTTTTTTATTAATTGTTGTTTCTTGCTTTGGTTATCATATTGTCCGATGTTCGCTATTGTTCTCTTTCATATTATATTCAACATGATTGATTCATTGTTTTATCTTTCTTTTTGTACTTATTTTTGTAATATCGAGAATCTATCGTTAACAATTTTTTTATTTCGACAAAATACAATTCAGAATGCATGCATACTACACTCCCTAGATCTCCTTGCAAAATAACACTAGACATGTTGTATTTTTTTAGTGGGAAGAGTTATTCAGTGTCTATACTTAGTTCATTTTTTTTTATACAAATTCAATATTTTTAATGTAAAGCATAAATATACATGTGAACTTATAAATTTTTCAACAAATATTAGTTTTTAAAAAATAAATATTCATGTGAAACCCATAAACTTTTCAGCAAATATTAGTTTAAGAAGTTCAAATTTTCTTAAGTATAATGAGCTCACGGCTAGTAAATCTTAAAAGTATAACTAACCTTCTTTAAGTTTGAATATTGACAAAAGGTTATCAGACTAAGAACTTTAATAAACAATCTTAGGCTTATTTTCTATTTAGAGACAAAAAAAATTCTTTATTTGAAATCTATTTTCCTAATTCTCGAGATGAAAGTTATTAAATAAAATAAATAAATTATAATAGATTTATCCTATTTTTTCAATTGATATAAAAATATAGTAATTTCATTCAATTTTTCTTTACAACAATGTGAATCCTAGTTAAGATCTTATCAAATTTAATTTAGAAAAACTTATTTCCATAGTTACAACTGATTAGAGCATTATTTTATTTAAAAAATTATTGACAATTAGAAAAGAATCAAATATTGTTTTTTTTGGTTAATTTTATTGATTAGAATATTACTTTTACTGGTAATAAAGTGTATTATGTTTTAATCGAGGTTAAGGCAATACTCCCTCTATCTCATATTAGAGGTAGACTTTCTATTTTATATGGTAATTAAGAGATTAGTAGTAGATTGATCAATTTTACTATTTTGCCTTTTGTTCATACTAATAAGCCTTTTGAAAAAAGAAATTTTGAATCTTTAAAACTTGTTTAAACTTACAAATGTCATATTAATTATAGAGATAAAGTGAAAAAAAGTTAATTAATTCTTTCGAATTTAGTAAGTGATCAAATAATATGATACAAATATTTTTAGTAATATGTCTTATTTGAAAAGATTTATTACTTTAAAAATACTTAAATTCCTTCAAAAAAATAATTCATAAAATTACTATTAATGAAAAATGAAGCCTCTACAATTTTAATGACTAAAATTATTGCTTAAGCTGAACCTTATCCTTCAACCAACATCTAAATTCATAAATATATACTCTACCAGAGCTAACGCGCTAGATCGAGCGACCATTCAAACTTACTTGCTAAAATAGTTAAAATGTTAGATGACCCAAAAATTATTATCATGAAAAGAAATTCCAACATAAATTGTCTCAAAATCAAATGGTAGGTCATAGTGTAAAGTATTATGCAATGGTTCATGTATCAAAATTTATTTATTTATTTGTTTTTTAACGCAGTATTCAGAGCTCATATTAAATTTAGATTACATAGTGTAGAACCTATTTGAGAGTAACGCTTCTAATATGATTGTCTCCATATTCAGTATTCAATTTGAGATCTCTGATTAAGATTCAAACAAGTTCACCACTAAATTAAAATTAGGGCGGAGCAAATGTCAAGTCAAATCCATTACGTATGAGATTGACTTTTTGCGGTTTACAAGTCCATTTGGTAGTTAGGCTAAATCTTTAGGTCCACCTATCACATTAACTATAGCATGCAGGAAATTATACTCTTATACAGTAGAATGTTTGCCAAAATAATATAATAATATTTTATATTTTAATTTGTTTTTTTTCATTTTAAATTAATATCGAGCGTTATCAAAATTTTTATATTTTGTGATCTTTGAATTAAAGATATCTTAGATATTATACAATGTTTATTTACCAAGTGGATTAATATTGGATCAAATTTAAGCAAATGCCAAGACAGAAGTAATTTATTTCTGATTTACGTAATTTCCGCAGAATTACTCGCTGTATACATTTAAGTGCAGATATATTACATCAATTTAAAAGGTATTTCTGAACAACAATCATAAGTAGTTTTTTCATCAAACTTTTAAAAAATATTTTTAATGTGTTTTTTCATAAATTCTTTTGAAAAAAAACTATGTTTTTCAACTACTCAAAATCACTTTTTCTTCTTTTAAAAGATTTGTCAATCAACTCCACTTTGAAAAGAAACAATTTTTTTTAAAAATAAATTAATAAGCACTATTGAATTTGAAATATCTTAACTAAGGAGGATATAAATATTTGATAAAATTAAACTCATTTAATCTTAAATTTTGAATCCAGAGCTACATTAGAAAATTATCTTTAGCTAGCACTATTTAGTTTAGTTTGTTGATTCAATTACTTTGTCACGAAGTGTATCCATTTCATTAAATAATGTGTTAACTCTTCTTCCACTTTTTTCATTGAAAAATTATTTAAAAAACGTTCAACTGGCGCAGACTTCTCCTTTAATTTCAATAACTTCTTCATATTGACAAAAGTTAAAATCTTTTTTGAAAAGGTCGGAAGAAACTATTGAGGCAACTTGAATGGTTTATCAAAAAAAATATTATGGTGGAGTGGTAAGCAGTCTTTCATCTTTTACAGTTAAGGTCTCAGATCCAAGTCATTTTAGATATAGAGTCGTCTTTGTTAGAAAGTATATTACCTCTAACATAAGAATTTTCGATAATCGAATTTAGTCAGGTACCAATACCATAGACCTAATAGAAAAAAAAAAATAACTTAGACTGGTTTAATTAATAAGAATATTGCCAAACTTTGGAAGATTTGAACTTTTGCTTTGATACATTAGAATTTTTGACTTTTACATCTTAGTGCACCAATGTTTCATGCACCTCATCCGGCTTTTTTCCTTAAATACTCATTTGTAAAATTAAAAATTTAAATTTCACCAAAAGCAAAAATAAATAAAAATTACTACTAGTACTTTAATTAAAGGTCTTGCCTTTATTTTGCCATGCATAAAAAATGCATGTGACCTACTTCATAACAGTTGTTCATACTTCATCCTCAAAACCATGCGCACCAAAATAAATAAAAACAGAGGTAGCTAGTTTTATTTTTTTTCTAAAATAAATAAATTAAATATAACATTGACAGCAAAGTTTGAATTCACACCTATTATTCATAGATTATAAGGGTGATTTAGTTGGAGCTCGTTATTGGCTTAAAAAGTATTTTCGAAAGTATTTAAATTTATTTTTAAAATAAGTGGTTATCTATTTAAATAAAAGTGTTGCTCATTTAATTTTTATTTTTTGATTTAAAATAAGTCTTTTTGATAATTGTCAAATACTCTAATAAGTTAAAAATTGATTTTTAAATTAGTTTGACGGGCTTTTAAGTCCATCCAAACATGTTTTTAGTATGTTAAGAGATATCTAGGGTTAGTATTTTTATGGTGGATTTAATCAAACTTCGATTTGATTATTTGATTTTGAAAACATATTTATTGAATATTGAACCAAATAATTAGTTTGGTTCGAACTTTTTCAACTTGGACCCGTTTGGTTCTATATTTTCAAAATAATTTCCCTTTATTCAATGCAAATAAAAAATAGTTTTATATGAGAATCACATTATCAAAATATTCCATCTCAAATGAATATGTTAGGCAATACACACCTATTACAAAAAAAAATTAGGACGTAATTTAATCAATCACTTCTCACGACATGGTTCAAAGTTAAATTGACATGAGCAGTTGAATTTGGAAAAGCTTTCAAAAAATAAATAAAGAAAACAATGCACAAATAGAAAAATGGATAATGTTAATTTTGTGATAAAACATAAGGAAATAAACATTTGATAAGCTAAAGAGAAAGAATGAATGGATTTGATTTAAAGGAGTCTAAAGAGGCAAGAAGTTCAATTGAAGAAAAAGTTTCACTTGAAGAAGAACTTTTCACGATACCACTGAATTGAAGAGTTAGCGTTCGACCACAATATAAATGAATCAAATTTGATTTGAAGGAGTCTAAAGAAGCAAGGAGTTTGAATTGAAGCAAAAGTCTTACTGAAAGTAGAACCCTAAGTCAAGAGAATTCAAGTCAATAAGGAGTTTGAAGTGAACAATAACTCTATAAAGAATTGTGCTTAAATAGAGGTGAAGTCGTCCACAATAGATGTGCACTTATTGAGTTAAAGGGACAATTGTCTTCGGAGGAAAGGATCAAAACAATCCTTCTTCTTTGGGTAAAAGCTCAAAGTTATCCTTGAGTTTTCACATGAAGCTTTAATAGTCCCTCATGTTTGAAATATTGATGCATTTTTTGTCCTTCTTTAAAATTTTACCTATTTTTTTGCATTGATTTATCGATAACCTATGTATGAGATGTTCAGTCGTCATTTTTTATATTTAGTAGAAATAACAACTTCGTATCAAAGAATGTGAGAAGAAAAACACTTTATTTTGTTTAGTAGAAATCGTATTGTTGGTAAAGTCGAGAGGTTCATCACGATAATTTCATGCGCAACAGTATAATTTTTTCTTTTTCTGCAAATCATATGTTAAGATATTCTTACTTTAGCTACAGTAATATTTCGAGTGAACATAATAAAGTGTTTTTCTTATCACATTCTCTCAGATAGAGTTATTATTTGTATTAAATATATATAAAGACGATTGGACATTTCTTATATAAAACTTTGGACAAAATTGATGTTAAAAAATAGACAAAATTTTAGGATAGGACCAAAAGTGCACCAATATTGCAAACATGAGGAACTATTAGTGCTCCATGTGAAAACTTAAGGATCACTTTGAGCCTTAACCTAAATATGAGGGATTATTTTGAGTCTTTCCCCATTGTCTTCGCAAGTGCTACCAGCTGTATGAGAGAACACATTGATGAACCAAATCCTAATACAGATTTTGTGTTCTAGGAGGTCTTATTAAGTCGTGGTATTGATGTATTTTTAGTTCAGTGTGTTATAAACTAAATTAAAAGTGTTGTCTTCATATTGGCCTCGAAGACTTGGGAAGACATGTCTTGGGAGGTTTGTGTTGACGTTTGAAAATTATAGTTCGTAATTTCTTAGGTTACATAGTTTTTTAATATGTTTATGTTGAGGCTCAGTTGGAGTTAAATAATGTAGGCGTACATGTCATGGTTTTTTACACATTTTTTAGTCTGTGTTTTTCACATAAAATGTGTTTTTTTACTTGTTGTTCTTATTGCTTTGTAGGAACACGTTAGACAATCTGTTTACACTTAGACGAAATCAAGTACATGCTTTCTTCTGTCAATGTTTCTAAGATCCAACTTCTAAGCAACACATCTTTCTTCTTCTAATAATCAATACTTCTAGTATCTTCTACATCCTTCTCAACTATAAAAATTTCTCATCAGCGTGTCCAGTAGAACAAATATTTTATTTGGTTCATTCTCTCTGATGAAATAGGTTAATATCAAAATCAATTGAGATATTTGTGTCATCCATATAAGATAATTTGTTGGTATGAGTTTAATAGAACAAGACGCAATAAGATGGTGAAGTGAGGAGGTTGATAGAGTATTGGTAAAAGATGTCATTGCAATTTGATATTGTGATCATTCTAATTTTTATATCTAATACGTTAAAGAGTTGAAAATCTTTAAAGCTCTTATACCATGTATAATTCCCACGTTAAGTATAGAGAAAATTCATATACTTGCTACACTAGAAGTCCTATTACAATTTAAATATATAATTACATGAGCAGTATTACTAATATAAACTAAAACACTTTATCCTAGTCAACTTTAGCCCCATACACGATACATCACCTTAGTCGTACATAAATTATGATTTGGTGGTTTGCAGTACACACATTAGTCAACTTCCTTGTACCTTTTTCTTTGACATGTTTCATTCATCAACTTTTTTCAACTTCAACAATTTTAGATATCATGGAGGCTTCGATGGATTGCGTAACATTCAATGATTATAGATATAGTGATGGCCTAGAAGTAGACATACATAATATTTGGTGATTATAGACAATATGGTGATCTTGTCAGCCAGCCTTGTTGTGCAAAGACTTTCGATAAAATTGAAATATATTTGTTTCTTTTTACCGAATTCAGCTGTTGCGCACTAATCTTTCAGTTGATTTGACTCAAGATCCAGTATTTTACAAGGTGCTAGTTCCACCTCCCAAGATGAGAGCATGAATCCTAGGTATCAAGAGGATCATGGATCAAATCTCACCTAGTCATTTATCAATTGATTGAGTCGGTGCAACGGATGTGGCATTCCAAAGGGATGCTAAGGGTTCTCTTTCACATGTTCCATTCTTAGACGAGTTCGTCACATAGGATTTATCTAGTGTGCTTCGCATATCTTGTGCAATAACAAATTTACAGTGCACATTGAAGAATATTGTCACGAACCAAATCCGGGTCGCGACTGGCACCCACACTTACCCTCCTATGTGAGCGAACCAACCAATCTAAAACCTTAACATCTCAATATAATATCAACAGAACATAATGCGGAAGACTTAAACTCATAAGTAAAATCAATAATCAACTTCTATAACTCAAAAACTTATCGTTATCCCCAAAATCTGGAAGTCATCACCACAAGAACATCTATAATCAACTTACTAAACTAAGAGTATTCTAAGAAGCTAAAAATACATAAGAAGCTAGTCCATGCCGGAAGTTCAAGGCATCAAGACTTGAAGAAGAAGATCCAGTCCAAGCTAGAAGCATTAGCTCACCCTGAATTTCCGATGTAGTAAGACTGGCTTGAGTTACTGTTGAGTCGAAGATGACGGCACGTTTGCTGCACTCCACAAATAAACAAGAAGAAAACAATAAAAGTAGGGGTCAGTACAAACACGGGTACTGAGTAGATATCATCGGCCAACTCAAAATAGAAAACAGTATGTATTAAGCAATATCATAAAATCAACTAATATCCTTAGCATGCAGCATTTACAGTTACCATAACCCTTGGTTACAACACCAAGCACATCAATGAGGACTCACACCTCCTCATCATACTCATTTGGGAATTTAGTTCATTAGATTGGATATATTAACATATTTCAAGATTCATTATCTTTATTCCCCTCGTGTCGGTACGTGACACTCCGCTCCTCAATATACTATCCTGGTGTCGGAACGTGACACTCCGATCCTCATTCTATCCTGGTACCGAAACGTGGCACCCGATCCATATTCTATCCTGGTGTCGGAACGTGACACTCTGATCCTCATATACTATCCTGGTACCGGAACGTGGCACCCGATCCATATTCTATCCTGGTGTCGGAACGTGACACCCGATTCATATTCTATCCTGGTGTCGGAACGTGACACCCGATCCATATTCTATCCTGGTGTCGGAATATGACACCCGATCCATATTCTATCCTGGTACCGGAACGTGGCACCCGATCCCCTAATCTCACTACTTTCATTCATCAAACCTTCTTTTATACCAAGGCATCATCATTAACAAAGTAGATTAGGGTTTCTTTTCAAGATTTGGGATGCAATAGCTTCATCATGCTTATTTATTCACAATTACATAATCACATCATTCATGCAAGCATACAATTAAGCATATAGAAGGTTTACAATACTACTAACACATATCATTCGCTATTAAGAGTTTACTACGAATAGCATGAAAACCATAACCTACCTCCACCGAAGATTTGTGATTAAGCAAGAAATTCCCAAGGCTTTTGTTCCTTCTTCTCGTTCGATCCTCTCTCAATTCGTTTCTCTTTTCCTCTCTTTGTTCTTTCTAATTTTCTTTATTCAACCCTCTTTCTTTTACCCTAATTAATATATAATTAAGAATGAAAGATGGTAATAATGACCCACTAATTAACTTAAGGTTACCTATTTTAACCCCCAAGTAATTAGACTTATTAACCTTAACCCTCTAACTTTATAATTAAAGTAGGAATAGTCCAAAACGTCCCTTAAAACGTGCAAAGAAATCCGACCCAGACTGGGATTGCGCAGTCTGTGACGGGCCGTCGTACCTGCGACGGTCCTTCCTGCAAGTCGTCGCAAAGTTCAGAGACCTAAATTTCCACTCAGGGTCTGTGACGGTCCGTCCTGCCATTTCGTTACGAAGTTTAGAGAGTCGATTTTCAGTACCCAATTTTCAGTTTTTCCAAGTGTTTTAAAACGAGACCCTGCGACGGTCCGTCGTGCCCATGACGGTCCGTCGTTGGGTCTGTCGCCTCAGCCTGTTTTTCCAGAAATAAAATCTGCTGCTCAAAACGACTAAATAGGTCGTTACAATAGATACCAATTTACCCATCGTTCGTCCCCGAACGATCACAAGAAGGAAAACAAGGGCGAAAAGGAGTACCTGAATCTGTAAACAAATGTGGGTATCTTTCTTTCATATCTGCCTCCTTCTCCCATGTGGCTTCTTCAACCGGTCGATTCTTCCATTGCACCTTGATGGATGCAATCTCTCTTGACCTCAACTTGCGAACTTCTCTATCTAAAATAGCAACAGGCTCCTCCTCATAAGATAAGTTCTCATCAAGCAAAACTGAATCCCAACGGATAATGTAATTTCCATCCCCATGATATCTTTTCAACATAGACACATGGAATACCGGATGCACTCCGGACAGCCCTGGGGGCAAGGCTAACTCATAAGCCACCTCCCCTACTCGCTTAAGTACTTCAAATGGACCAATATACCTTGGGCTAAGTTTACCTCGCTTACCAAATCGCATCACCCCTTTCATTGGCGAAACCTTCAACAAGACTTGTTCACCTTCCATGAACTCTAAGTCTCTAACCTTTCGATCTACATATTCTTTTTGTCTACTTTTCGCCGCTAGAAGCTTTTCTTGAATAGACTTCACTTTCTCTATCGAATCCCTCGAAAGGTCAGTACCCCAAGGCCTAACCTCAAATGCATCAAACCAACCAATGGGAGACCTACATCTCCTACCATACAATGCTTCAAATGGAGCCATATCAATGCTTGAGTGATAGCTATTATTGTATGAAAACTCCGCTAAGGGTAAGAAGCTATCCCAATGGCCACCAAACTCTATCACACATGCACGAAGCATATCTTCCAACACTTGAATCATTCTCTCAGACTGACCATCAGTTTGAGGATGGAATGCAGTACTAAGGTCCAACCTAGTACCCAATTCTGCCTGCAATGTTTTCCAAAACTTAGAAGTAAACTGCGTACCTCTATCTGATATGATGGATATTGGAATCCCATGCAATCGAACGATTTCTGAGATATAGATCTTGACTAACTTCTTTGCATTATAAGTCACCTTTACCGGAATGAAATGAGCAGATTTAGTTAACCTATCAACAATCACCCAAATGGAGTCATACTTACCCATTGTCCTTGGAAGACCAACCACAAAGTCCATTGCAATTCTTTCCCACTTCCATTCCGGAATGGGCATTCTCTGAAGTGTTCCTCCGGGCCTTTGGTGTTCATACTTTACTTGTTGACAGTTTGGACACTTGGCAATAAAGTCAACAACATCACGCTTCATTCTACTCCACCAAAAGTGTTGCTTTAGGTCACGATACATCTTGGTTGCACCCGGATGTATAGAATACCTTGAACTATGAGCCTCTGTCAGAATAGTGTTGATCAAATCATCGATGCGGGGTACACATACCCTTCCCTTGATCCTCAAAACACCTTCCTCATCAATTTATGCTTCCTTAGCCTCTCCTCGCAATACCTTATCTTGAATTCTACGCAGTTTCTCATCATCAGACTGTCTTCCCTTAATCTTGTCAAGAAAGAAAGATCTTGCCTCCACAGAAGCCAACAACCCTCCCTTCTCATTTACTTCTAATCTCATCAAGTCATTAGCTAGAGTTTGAACCTCTCTAGCCAGTGGGCGTCTAGAAGCTTGCAAGTGAGCTAGACTTCCCATGCTTCCCGCCTTTCTACTTAAAGCATCCGCTACAACATTCGCCTACCCCGGATGATACAAAATAGTGATGTCGTAGTCCTTCAGTAGTTCCATCCATCTCCTCTGTCTCAAGTTCAAATCCTTCTGAGTAAAGACACACTGAAGGCTACGATGATCCGTGTAGACCTCACACTTAACCCCATATAAATAGTATCTCCATTGTTTTAATGCAAACACTACCGCAGCCAATTCCAAATCATGAGTTGGATAGTTACGTTCATGCACCTTTAATTGCCTTGAAGCATAAGCAATCACACTCTTCTCTTGCATTAGTACTGCGCCCAAACCAGAATAGGATGCATCACAATAAACAATGAAGTTCTTACCCTCTACTAGCAAGGTAAGGATAGGTGCGGTAGTCAACAAAGTCTTGAGCTTCTGAAAGCTTTCCTCACATTCGTCCGACCACACAAATGGAACATTCTGCTTAGTCAAGTTTGTCAATTGGGAAGCAATAGAAGAGAATCCCTTGACAAATCGACGGTAGTAGCTAGCTAACCCAACAAAGCTCCTTATTTATGACACATTAGTAGGTCTTACCCAATTCTTCACTGTCTCAATCTTAGAAGGATCCACCATCACTCCATCCTTAGAAACCACGTGTCCCAAGAAGGACACTACATCTAGCCAAAAATCACACTTAGAGAACTTGGCATAAAGCTTTTTCTCCCTCAACATTTCCAATACCATTCTCAAATGCTCTTCATGTTCCTTCTTGCTCTTTGAGTATACCAATATATCATCAATAAATACGATCACGAAGAGGTCCAAATATGGCTTAAAAATCTCATTCATCAAGCTCATGAACGCAGCAGGGGGCATTCGTAAGACCAAAAGATATCACTACAAATTCGTAATGCCCATACCTCGTTCGAAAAGCAGTCTTTGGCACATCCGTTGCCCGTATTTTCAATTGATGATAACCGGATCTCAAGTCAGACTGAATGTGTGAAGGATATGGATCTGGTTCTCTTCTGTCCCGTTCCTTCAATCAATCTTAGAGAAGACACAAGCACCTCGTAACTGATCGAACAAGTCATCAATGCGGGAAAGAGGATACTTGTTCTTTATGGTTACCTTGTTTAGTTGTCTGTAGTCTATACACATTCGAAAACTCCCATCCTTCTTATTTACAAACAAAACCGGAGCACCCCAAGGAGATGCACTTGGTCTAATAAAGCCTTTGTTCAATAACTCTTGAAGTTGTGCCTTTAACTCTCTTAACTCTGCGGGAGCCATTCTATAAGGGGGTATAGAAATGGGGCGTGTGCCCGGTTCGAGATCGATACAGAAGTCAATATCCCTATCTGGTGGCATACCAGGAAGATCTGCAGGGAACACATCCAGAAACTCATGGACTACTGAAACCGACTCAATCGAAGGCACTTGGGTAGTGTCATCCTTGAGATGTGCCAAGAAAGCTAAACACCCTTTACTAACCATTTTCTTAGCACGAAGAAAGGAGATGATACGCACCGGATTGAAAGTGTAGTCACCCTCCCACACTAACGGATCTGTCCCAGGCTTGGCTAACGTCACCGTTTTAGAATTACAATCCAAGATCGCAAATTGCGGAGAAAGCCAAGTCATACCCAGAATTACATCAAAATCATCCATTTCTAAGATAACCAAATCTACATAAGTGTTGCTCCCCACAAAGTTCACCAAACAAGACCTATACACCTTTTCAACTACCACAGACTCACCCACCGGAGTAGAAACACGAATAGGCATATCAAGTAATTCACAATGTAAAGTTAGACCATTAGCAAATGAGGAAGATACATAATAAAATGTGGATCCAGGATCAAACAATACAGAAGTCATGCAATCACAAACCAGAAGATTACCTGTGATGACAGCATCAGATGCCTCCGCTTCAGACCGCCCAGGGAAAGCGTAGCAATAGGCCCTCTCACTCGTTTGTCCGTTGCCCCTACCATGTTGTGATGTAGTGGCTCCAGGTTGCCCATCACCTCGGCCGTTCTGGTGACCACCATTACCTCGACCACCACGTCCTCCAGAATAACGGCCTCTGCCATGACCACCTCTACCTCTAACATTTGGAGGTCTGTAACTCTGTTTTGGACAATATCTCTCAATATGTCAAATCTCCCCACATCCATAGCACTCTCTGGGTTCATGCATAGGTCTCTCAGAGAAGTGTTGACCGGTCGGAGGTGGACCCCCAACTATAGTCTGTAGTGAAGACTGAATGGGTCGAACTGCGTAACCTCCAGAACCTTGTCCTCTAGAGTAAGAACCATTAAACTCACCTCCCTTTCGTAACCTTTTTGATGTCGATGTCGAGGTGAAGTCATCAGGCTTCACTCCTTCCACTTCTATCACAAAGTCTACTACCTCTTGGAAGGATTTTGCCGTTGCCGCTATCTGTAAGGCCGAAATCCGCAATTCTGACCTCAACCCCTTCACAAACCGGCGAATTCGCTCTTGTGGACTGAAACATAGTTGGGTGGCATACCGGGATAATGCACGAAACTTAGCCTCATATGCATTGACCGACATCCTACCTTGCTCTAGGCTCAAGAACTCATCCCTTTTCCTATCCCTCAAAGTTCGGGGGATATACTTCTCCATAAACAAGCTAGAGAATGAGGCCCAAGTCATAGGTGGTGCCTCTGTTGGTTGACACTCAATATGTAACCGCCACCACATTTTGGCGTTCCCTTGAAATTGATAACTCACGAACTCAACACCAAACCGTTCTACTATACCCATCTTGTGTAGTAGCTCATGACAGTCAACCAGAAAATCGTAAGCATCCTCATATTCCGCACCCTTGAAGATTGGAGGTTTCAATTTCAAGAACTTACTGAAAAGTTCATGCTGATCATTTGTCATTATAGGCCCAGTAGTCAGGCGTGGAAACGTGCCTATTTCCAATGGAACATCCATGCGGGGAGCCATAGTAGTCGCATGTTGTACCTCCGGAGCCTGAGGTGCTGGTGTAGAAAACACTAGGAGTGTCTGGCCCTGATCAGATAACCCGCTAAGATAAGCCAGAACCTGATTGATCATCTCTAGGGTAGGTTGGGGTGACATTTCCTCATTTTGCACTTGTTCATTTTCCCCATCCTCCCCTTCTCTTATTACTTCCTCAGTCGGTGGAGGAGTCACTACCCTAGTATCAGATGGGCTAGGTGCTCGTCCTCTTTCCCTAGAGGACGTCCTCCCATGACCTCTACCACGGCCCCATGCCGTTGTTCTTCCTTGAGCCACAACTCCAGTGGCTGGCTCAGTTGTTTCTTGTCTGGCCGGTGTTGGTGTTGGCGTATTCATTGCTCTAGTTCGAACCATCTGCGAAAGAGAGTGAAGATGGTCAGATACCAATTCGTATCACCTAGATACCAATTGGACTCAAGTAGTAGCACGAAAGAAAGAATGAAAGAGTGAGATTTTCCTAAAGTCTTATAGCCTCTCAAGGAAAAGTAAAGGCGTCCCCCTACCGTTCCTTAAGACTCTACTAGACCTGTTCTTGTGTGATGAGACCAACGAACCTAATGATCTGATACCAAGTTTGTCACGACCCAAATCCGGGTCGCGACTGGCACCCACTCTTACCCTCCTATGTGAGCGAACCAACCAATCTAAAACCTTAACATCTCAATATAATATCAACAGAAAATAATGCGGAAGACTTAAACTCATAATTAAAATCAATAATCAACTTCTATAACTCAAAAACTTATCGTTATCCCCAAAATCTAGAAGTCATCACCACAAGAATATCTATAATCAAATTACTAAACTAAGAGTATTCTAAGAAGCTAAAAATACATAAGAAGCTAGTCCATGCCGGAAGTTCAAGGCATCAAGACTTGAAGAAGAAGATCCAGTACAAGCTAGAAGCATTAGCTCACCCTGAATTTCCGATGTAGTAAGACTGGCTTGAGTTACTGTTGAGTCGAAGATGACGACACGTTTGCTGCACTCCACAAATAAACAAGAAGAAAACAATAAAAGTAGGGGTCAGTACAAACACGGGTACTGAGTAGATATCATCGGCACACTCAAAATAGAAAACAGTATGTATTAAGCAATATCATAAAATCAACTAATATCCTTAGCATGCAGCATTTACAGTTACCATAACCCTTGGTTACAACACCAAGCACATCAATGAGGACTCACACCTCCTCATCATACTCATTTGGGAATTTAGTTCATTAGATTGGATATATTAACATATTTCAAGATTCATTATCTTTATTCCCCTCGTGTCGGTACGTGACACTCCGCTCCTCAATATACTATCCTGGTGTCGGAACGTGACACTCCGATCCTCATTCTATCCTGGTACCAGAACGTGGCACCCGATCCATATTCTATCCTGGTGTCGGAACGTGACACTCCGATCCTCATATACTATCCTGGTACCGGAACGTGGCACCCGATCCATATTCTATCCTGGTGTCGGAACGTGACACCCGATCCATATTCTATCCTGGTGTCGGAACGTGACACCCGATCCATATTCTATCCTGGTGTCGGAACGTGACACCCGATCCATATTCTATCCTGGTACCGGAACGTGGCACCCGATCCCCTAATCTCACTACTTTCATTCATCAAACCTTCTTTTATACCAAGGCATCATCATTAACAAAGTAGATTAGGGTTTCTTTCAAGATTTGGGATGCAATAGCTTCATCATGCTTATTTATTCACAATTACATAATCACATCATTCATGCAAGCATACAATTAAGCATATAGAAGGTTTACAATACTACTAACACATATCATTCGCTATTAAGAGTTTACTACGAATAGCATGAAAACCATAACCTACCTCCATCGAATATTTGTGATTAAGCAAGAAATTCCCAAGGCTTTTGTTCCTTCTTCTCGTTCGATCCTCTCTCAATTCGTTTCTCTTTTCCTCTCTTTAGTCTTTCTAATTTTCTTTATTCAACCCTCTTTCTTTTACCCTAATTAATATATAATTAAGAATGAAAGATGGTAATAATGACCCACTAATTAACTTAAGGTTACCTATTTTAACCCCCAAGTAATTAGACTTATTAACCTTAACCCTCTAACTTTATAATTAAAATAGAAATAGTCCAAAACGTCCCTTAAAATGTGCAAAGAAATCCGATCCAGACTGGGATTGCGCAGTCTGTGACGGGCCGTCGTGCCTGCGACGGTCCGTCCTGCAAGTCGCCGCAAAGTTCAGAGACCTAAATTTCCACTCAGGGTCTGTGACGGTCCGTCACACCTGTGACGGTCCGTCCTGCCATTTCGTTACGAAGTTCAGAGAGTCGATTTTCAGTACCCAATTTTCAGTTTTTCCAAGTGTTTTGAAACGAGACCTTGCGACGGTCCGTCGTGCCCATGACGGTCCGTCGTTGGGTCCGTCGCCTCAGCCTGTTTTTCCAGAAATAAAATCTGCTGCTCAAAACGACTAAACAGGTCGTTACAAATATTAACCACATATTCTTAAAGAAATTTGGAACATAATGTGTGTGAGGGTGTGTGTGGAGTAATTAATAATGAATATATTTGTTAAGCAATGATGATAAATAAAGTATGAGTTGCTTGTGAGATTAAAAGTCGACTAGATTTTTTATATGACTTTCAGATATTTTAAATAGTTAATTATTGTGATTTATTTGTTTTCACGTCATTTTAAAATTATCAATATCTCTTCTTTCAATTTTATTTACGTGATAGTAATACAATTTTGAGAGTTATTCAAATATTGAAAAAATGACCAAATGAGCCTCCAATCCATTATCGAATTTTTAACTACACACTTATATTTTACGGGGGTTTTATTACTCCCCTGAATTATTTAAAATCGAAATTATGATTTCCCTAAAAAGTCATAACCACATTTACGTTAATAAGTGAAATCCACGTGTTCGACACGTGTAATTTTTTTAATCCTTTTTGACTGTTTATTTTATTTATTTTTTCTTTTTTCTTTTTCCTTTTATTTCTTTCTCTCTCTTCTTGTTCAACTTCCTCTTCCATCCTTTAATTCCATCTTATCATAGGAACCACGAGTAGCTTGAGAAGCGAAAAAAATTATGGTGGTAATTAGATGAATAACAACCCTCCGCGTCATTTTTTCAAGAACAAGAGTTCAATAAAAGGAATGACCTAAAAAGTAAATTATTGGTCAAAAAAATTTTCGATGAGGATATTTTAAGATTTTTTTAAAAGATCCCCAACATTATTAAGTTGTTTGAATGAATTTTATTAACTGAGAAAAATTGTTACAATACCTTCAAAATGATATTTCACTGATATTTTAATGGTAAATAGTTGATTTTGAAAACTGGATAAAATAATTTACTTAATAATTTTTTATTGTGTGAAGAGTACGAAAGAGATTTATAACTAGCAATTATGGTATGTTAATAGATATTATAAAGATGGTGTAAAATTTGATGGCTAGCATGCTCTACTAAGTTGTGAAGAAGAAGAAAAGAGACGAGATAAAACAAATAAAGAAAAAATAAAAATTGAAAAGAATTTTTTAAAAAAAATTAATATTTTTTTTAATCTACACTCTGTTTGAGAGAGTGGAATACATTTGCTTTACCATATAAGCATTTAGGGAGGTGATAATTTCAATTCGGTAATATATTGGAGGCTCAATTGACCATTTTCTCATAAATATTTTTATATCTTTTAAAATTTAAATATTTTAGATTATTATTTACTGTAATTTATATCATTTTAACATTATTTTAACTACAAAATTATTAAAAATAAATAATAAATAAATTAAGATTTAAAAATTATAATTTTTACATAAATATGTCCTTAGCTAGAAGCGAGCTGATATAAAAACTATTTGCTTCTAACCTTCTCAAATAGTATTATTTCCCTATTCTATATCACAAAAAGAATACAAAAGATTTTTCATATGACTTAATACGAATTGCCAATCAAATATCGAAGTAGTTAATACGAATTGCCAATAAAATATCGAAGTAGTTATATGTATCTTATTTTCTTCTTGTTATGTAGTCAACTAAGCAACATATTTCGTATATATAAAATTTCATTTTTACATCAGTTCCCTATTCCTATTCACAACCAAACAATCCTTGGGGTTATTTGATTCGATATACGTTATGTTGGGATTAATTATACTTTGATAAGTTATACTGGAATTAGTTATGCTGAAATTAATTTTTATTGCTTGTTTGGTTTGTAATATTCAAACTTATATTCATTGCATAATTTCTAAGAACAAGTTATTTGTTTGTAAAACCCATATATATATGTATGTATGTATGTATATTATTTTTTTCTTTGCAAGTTTTTGTCATTCATTCTTAAAATAAAATTTCCATCTTATTTAGCTTAGATGTTTTTGTGTATGCATTTCCATAATTGTGCCATGTGTTTTTAAATTAAACTTCAACTTTTTAACTTACAAAATAAAACTTTCCTTTTTATTTATCTTTAAAATAAAATTTACGTGTTATTTAACTTAAAACTAAACGTTCATCTTGTTTAGTTTAAAAATAAAACTTCTATCTTATTTAGTTTAAAAATAAAATTTTCATTTTAAATTTATTAAAGTAAAAGAAATTTTGTTATTAAAGTTATCTACATTTTAATTGATATATAAAATATAATATTTAAATGAGCAATAAACTACTTCATTAAAAATATGTAACTTAGTAGTGGAGTGAATATTTTAAGAGAAATCAAAATGCAAATAAACATAAGAATTAGACAAATCAATTCTTGTAATATATTCATAAATAAAAATGTATTTATAAACTGTAATTTTTAATAGAAAAAATATATTATCATAAGAACACCAAATAATTAAGGATGTGAATGTTATTCTAAATATTGCTAAAAATTATGTTAATATACATGAATGTAAAGTGGTGTATAAAAAGGAGTCTGGGCGGATATTTTTGTTATTTCACATACTTTAATTTATTTCAAGATAAGTTATCCTGAGATTACTATTCCATCCCAAGGAGGGATAACTTATCCCAGGACTAATTATTGATCATGAGATAAGTTGCCCCGGCCTCTACAACCAAATAACATATTAAAGGCTACTTAAGAGTTATTCCGAAATTAATTTCTTTTATCCATCACACCAACCCATAATGGATCACTTGGTTATTGATTAAGGGTGTGTTTGGACTTTGGTATGAAGAAAAATATTTTCTGGGGAAATGTTTTTAAATTTTTTCATGTTTGATTGACTTTAAATTTTAGAAAATGTGTTCCAAATCAACTCATTTTCCTCAAATTTAAGGAAATTGACTTTCCTTAAAAAACTAAAGAATATATTTTTCAAACTTCTACCCCGATCTTAAATTATAATTTTTTTCTTATCTTACCCATACCCCGACCCTTCCCATCCATTTCTCCTTAAAAAAATCAAATACTTTTTACTTCTATCCCCAAAACCAGCCTCACCCTCTTCCTCCTACTAAACAAAAAAAAATAGAGTTCTTTTACCTCACTCAACCACGGACTATCATCCCCTCCCCCACCCTCCAAAAAAAATTAAATCATTTCTGAAAAATATTTCAAAATTTGAAAATTTCAATTTTTACCCCCACCCCCACCCCTACCCTACCCTAATCCCCCCCTTCCATCCTTCAATTTTTTTTTAAAAAAAATATTTTTGAAAAAATGTTAATTTTTTAAATCTTTTTACCCACCACCTACTCCGACCCCATACAATGCTACCCCCGCATTAAAAGTTCATTTTCAAAGATATCAGGTTCCGAGTTTGCAAGGTGAGTTAAGTTGGGTCTTGATCGAAAGTTGGGTCCCGCATCGACTGTTGGGATCAGATCTCGAATTGAGATGTTTGATCGTTTCCAAGTCGAGTGTTGGGATTGGGTCTTTTTTTGAATGATGTATTTCGGGTGGAACGTTAGGTCAGATCTCAATGCTTGAATTTGGAATTGTCTGGGGTCGTTTCCTAGATTGAATGCTAAGGTCAGGTCCTAGACCGATTATAGGGGCTGATTTTCGGGTCAAAATTAAGTTTACCAGAATATATATGTTACTCTCTAAAATAAAAGATATTCTATGAAAAATGTTTTTCATTCACCAACCAAACACAAAAAAATATTTTTCAACAAGTCTTTTCTACTCAAAAACCAAACATGAAAAAATAAATTAGAAATCCACTTGTTTTAATTCCAAGAAAATTCTTTTTTCTAGAAAAATTATTTCTACAGAAAACATTTTCTTTGTACCAAATACAACCTAAGTGGGGATGCGTACATCTTGTTTGGTTGGTTGTTACCCATTGTATTGTACTACATTGTTAGTTTAGATTTGGTTTTGACTGTTATTTAAATTTTATTGTACAATATTATTAAAGGAACATGGAAGAGTTAGTTACAAGGCTAACTAACTTATTGAAAGTTAGTTAGTTAAAGTATGACAGTTAGTTAGAGTTAAGTCTAGTTAGTAGATCTATCTAAACTAAACTCTAAGTCATATTGTAAGGATTGAATAGAATGAAAGTTTGACAGATTGTAAATTTGTTTCTTCTTACTCTCTTCTTATCTTATATCATCTCTTCTCAAATAGTCTAATTCATTCTTATTGCATCCTGCTATAAGTTCATGGTATCAGAGGCAGCAACAACCAATTAAACTGGTTGAAAGGGTTAATCAACAGATCAAGGATCGAGTCATTTGATTCAATTGAAGAAATTGAAAAATTCTCTGTAGTTGCAATGACAGTAGATGGAGATCAGTCTACACAGTCAAAAACAGTCGAAGCTGGGCAGAAAAATGAAATTGACTACAATCATCCTCTGTTTCTTTCTCCAACTGATGTGAGTGTACACAAGTCATATCGTTACAATTAATTGGGGTTGAAAATTACTCGATTTGGTATCGTTCAATGGGAGTAGTCTTACTAGGAAGGAATAAGTTAGGGATGGTTGATGGTTCTTGTAAAAAAGAAGTGTTTTCTGAACAAATGTGGAACCACTGGGAGAGAGTTAATGCTATGTTATTGTCTTGGTTGATAAATTCGGTGGAAAGAAGTCTACTAGGAGGAATAATGTATGCCTCACAAGCTCAAGAAGTTTGGGATGATCTTTATTAGAGGTTTAACAAGGTTGATGGTTCAAGAAATTTCAATCTGCACAAGGAAATTGATACATTAAGCCAAGGTATTGCTACAGTTTCTACATATTTCTATAGATTAAAAAATATGCGGGAAGAGTTCGAAGTCCCGTGTATTGGGTGTAACTGTGAAAAATCCAAAGATTTTAGAGTGCACGTATAGAAGTTAAATTTTTTTCAATTTCTAATGGGGCTTAATGAGTCCTATAATCAAGCAAGAAGTCAGATCTTGCTCATGAATCCTATGCCTTCTGTAAATCAAGCGTACGAAATGCTAATGAGTGATGAAGGACAAAAGTCTATAAGTACAAATGCTGGAGTTTTGGGGGCTAATCCTTCATCAGGAGGCAATAATTTTGATATGGCTATGCTCACAAGGAATGGGTATACAAGATACAAGAAGAATTATAATGTCCAGTGTGAGTTTTGTAGAATGAAAGGACATACCAAGGAAGTGTGTTACAAACTAGTAGGTTATCCAGCTGATTATAACAAGTTCTTAAGAAAGGAGTGCAGATAGAAAATAATAGTTATACTCCTGGTGCAAGGGCTCATAATGTGATTACTGGTGATTAATTCCAAGATTCTGAACATTGTGATGTAATGGGTGATGTGTTTGGGAATATGGCTGAAGGAAATAAGACAGACTATAGAGGTAAAGGAATAGCATCTAAATCTGATGATCCTTCACAGAGCATAGAATCAAAAGTGGGATTGTATCCTTTTACCAAAGAGCAATATACTCATATCATGAACCTATTGAAGAATATGAATGACAACAACATTGCTCCAAATTCAAAATGTGTATCTTCATCAAATGTAGCAGGTATTGATTAGTCTGATTATTCAGTTAAAAATATTTAGAAGTGGATAATTGACACTGGAGCTACCAATCATATGGTAGCAGATGTTAACTTGTTTAGAAAAACCTGATATAATGTCTAAATGAGTGTTTTTACCTACTAGAGTTATTGCTAAAGATGCTCACGTTGGATCTAGTAGTATTAATACAAGAACATCTTTGACTAATATGTTACATGTTCCATAATTCAAGTTCAATTTAATGTATGTTTCAAAGATTACAAACGACTTAGGATGCTCGGTAAGTTTCTTTCCTGATTTTTGCCTCTTTCAAGATCTCTCTAATGGAAGGGTGAGGGAGATTGATAGAGAGGAAAATGGTTTGTATATTCTAACCGGAAGTACAAAGTTGCAGCAGTCTCAAAACAATGGATGTGGTTTTGTTGTAAAAAAGTCAGGATCATGAGGAGGCTGCAGATGTTAAGCTATGGCATAAAAGACTTGGACATGCTTTCTCAAGGTCATTGAACCAACTTATTTCTGTTAAAACTGAAAAATAGCAAATACATTGAATAATTGTACTGTTTGTCCTTATGCAAAATAACTTAGAAATACATTTCCTAAAAGTAGTATACAAACTTCAGCATGCTTTGATCTTGTACACATGGATGTTTGGAGTCCATACAAAGTACCTACATTTGATGGTAATAGTTTTTTTCTCACTATTGTGGATGATTAACATGGGTATACCTGCTAAAGATGAAGTGGAATGTGCGTGTGATTATTTAACAATTCATTGTGTATGCTAAAACTCAGTTTGATAGGTGTGTTAAGGACATAAGAACAAATAATGGAACTGAGTTTGTCAACAAAGTGTGCAAAGATTTGTTTAAGAGGTGTGGCATAGTACATCAAACTAGTTGTGCTTATACTCCTCAGCAAAATGGAGTAGTTGAGAGGAAAAACTGACATCTACTAGAGGTAACTTGGGATCTAAGGTTCCAAGCTCATATGCCTATTAACTTGTAGGGTCTGTGTGTATTAGCTGCAGTACATATAATCAACAGGCTACCTAGCTCAGTTTTACTAAACAGATCTCCTTATGAGGTGTTCTAAAGAAGAAGCCTAGTATCACACATTTAAGAGTTATTGGATGTCTATGCTATGCTAATGTAATACAAGAACAAGATAAACGAAAGCCAAGGTCTAGGATGACAGTACATATGGGATATTCAATGACTCAAAAAGGTTATATTCTATATGATTTAGAAACAAGGAGGTTAGGAGTTAGTAGGGATGTTGTGTTTAAAGAGGATGTTTTTCCTTTTAGAAACAAAATTAGTGAGGCAGGTAACAAATTGTTTGTTCCATATGCTAATGTGTATAATGTGAGTGATATGGATAAAATTATTATGACACGTGAAGGAACAACACCTACAACACCTGAAGTTCATAATACACAAAAAGAGGATAATAGACGAGTGGAAGTTTCTATGACACCTGATAGGGGTACAAGGAGGTTTTCTAGGGATAGAAATCCTCCTATCTAGTTAAAGGATTTTGTTTCATTAAGTGTAAATGAAACAATAGACTATCCTATGTCTGAATATGTTGCATATGCTCATTTGACACCAACATATCAAGCTTATATTGCTTCTATTTAAACATCCACGGAACCTAAAACTTATTATGAGGTCATTACAGATCCTAGGTGGGTAGAAGCTATGAGAGAAGAAGTTAGTGCATTACAACACATCAACTTGGGAGGTAGTGTCTTTGCCTAAGGGGAAGAAACCTATGGGGTACAGGTGGATTTTGCAAAATAAAGTACAAAGCTGACGGTGAAGTGGAAAGGTCAATTGGTAGCCAAGGGGTATAGTCAGAAATAAGGAATTGATTATCAAGAAATCTTCTCTGTAGTAGTAAAAATGAAGACTGTAGGATCAATACTTGCTATTGCATCTAAAAATAGTGGCACATTCATTAAACAGATGTGTTTAATGCCTTTTTATAAGGCAACTGGTTTGATGAGATTTACATGGATTTACCACAAGGTTTTCAGAGTCAGGGGGAGACTAAGACTAAGACAGTGTGTAGACTCAAGAAATCCTTGTATGGATTGAAACAAGATCCTAGGCAATGGAATGCTAAGCTAACTGAGGCACTTCATAAGTTCCAATTCCAACAAAGTCAATATGATCATTCATTATTTACAAAAAAGAATACAGAAGACATTACAATTGTTCTTGTATACTGGATGATATGCTCATCACAGGAGATAGTTTGACAATGATCAAAGAGACCAAAGGGCACTTACAACAAGCATTCAAAATGAAAGACTTAGGAGAGCTAAAATATTTCCTTGGTATTGAGTTTGATAGATCAAAGAAAGGTATTTAAATGCATCAAGGAAGTATGCATTAGAGTTGATCTCTGAAGTTGGTCTGGGGGCTGCAAAGCCTGCTATGACTCCTATGGATGCAAATATAAAGTTAATAACAAAGGAATATGATGATCATGTGATCAAAGCTTAAGCAAAACCTATGGCTAATCAAGAATCATATCAGAAACTCATAGGTAAACTTCTGTACATCACAATGACCTGATCATATATATCTTTTGTGTACAGACTTTGAGTCAATATTTACAAGCACCTAAACAGTCTCATATGAATGCAGCAAGTAGAATAGTTAGATATCTGAAAAAAGATCCAGGACAAGGAGTCTTATTGTATAGCAAAGACAACTTTGATATATCAGCTTATTGTGATGTAGATTGGGTTGCATGTCGAAACACAAGAAAGTCAGTGACAGGATATGTAGTTAAGCTTGGAGATTCGTCTATCATTTAGAAGTCTAAGAAACAGACTACAATGTATAAGAGTTCAGCAGAAGATGAATATAGAAGCTTGGCTTCAACAGTGGCCGAAGTGATATAAATAATTGGATTGATAAAGGAACTTGGTGTAGATGTTACTCTCCCAGTTAAGGTATACAATGATAGTAAAGCTGCTTTGCAAATAGCCGCAAACCCATTCTATCATGAGAGGACTAAGCATATTGACATAGACTGCCACTATATTAGAGAAAAGATTATGCAAGGAGTAATTTCTACCACTTATATTCCTACAATTGATCAGCCTGCAGATTTGTTAACCAAGAGTTTATTCAGGATGCAACATGAAGTCTTGAGTTCCAAGTTAGGCATTAAAAACATTTTTAGAGCACCTAACTTGAGGGGGAGTATTGAAGGAACAGGTAAGAGTTAGTTACAAGGGTAACTAACTTATAGAAAGTTGGTTAGTTAACTATGTAGTTAGTTAAACTATGGTATTTAGTTAGAGTTAAGTCTAGTTAGTAGATCTATATAACCTAGACTGTAAATCATGTTGTAAGGATTGAATAGAATGAAAGTTTCACAGATTCTAAATTTGTTTCTTCTTACTCTCTTCTTATCTCATCTCGTTTCTTCTCAAATAGTATAATGCTACAAGTTCACATATCGTTTAAATTCATTGTTAGAACGACCGATAATATGACTCACTGTTACCTTAATATTTTTTTCTCATTTTATTTTTATTTATTATTTAATAATTATATTTCATCTTTTCCCTACCTTGTTATAGTATCTCTATCCCGTACCCTACTTTTTTTTTAATTCAAATAAAAAATGTGTGAAATTATGTAACGAAAGAGAACAATACAACCTATCCAACAATATATTCATTGAATAATATAGTACGATACGATACAACACAACACAATACAAAGCAATACGATATATTATGAAATAACATATTATAACTATCTAAATATCTGATTAACGATGAAATAATTTCATCAATGCATCATAATTGAGGTGGCATTTCTATTTTCTATATTAGGACAACAGCTCGAAGTAGGGTCTGAGAAAAAGGACGTGGGTGTGAAGAAAAGACTTGAAGGTAGGGTCTCTTCTCTTTAAAGTTTAAAAACATAAATATTAGGATGGGATTGAAATTTGAAGGAGAGAGAAGAGGTTGGAAAACGACAATTATCCCTTTTTCTAGGCTAAAACACCATTCGGACGGTGGCTATGGGGACTACATAACATAACATAACATAAGGGGTCCCTTTTAATTATATAGTATATAGTTTTATCTAAATCTCTTTCTCTCTCACGTGATTTTTCTATTTCCACTTCAATCATTCATTTTCATCTTTTTTGTCATTTTGTTACTGCTCTAATGGAGTTTGAGAAGAAGAAAGTGTTAGGATTCGAAGGTGATTTAAGACTCAGTGTGGAACTTTATAATTTACAAATTATAATGCGATAAATTAGATAATAAATAAAAATATATAGAAGATATAATATTATCAAATGGTAAAGTTAATTGACCTACATAATTAAAAATTGATAAAAACATAAAATTACATAAGCAAAAACTTTTTATTGACTATATTGTGGATGTTCTTGTGTTGTGCACTTCTGCCATGAGAATAAGAATAATCTTCAAACTTTTCCTCCGAGAAAGGAATAACCTAAATATAGAAGAATAGAAAGGTTGTTTTTAGAAGATCTTATCTTGAATATATCAATCAATTGAAGTAAACGTTAAGGCGTCAATAAAAAATTCTATATAGTATATAAAACAAAAATAAAAATATCATAATAGTGTGATAAATTAAAACAAATTGTATATGGTATTCAATCATCAAAAATTCGTTTTATAATTTGATTACGCTATAGCTAGGGATTAATTAATGTCCGTGTATTTTATTGTTTTAGTATGTTTTCGTTAAGATACATACTTTTGTGGTGTTGAAATGTTATTGGAGTGTAGTTTCATAGATATCTCCATGTTTTGTATATTATGAAAGCACGCAACTTATTATGATCTATCACTTTAATTAGGTGTTTGATTAGATTAACTTTTTCTAAGATTGTAACTTCATGAGTATTTAATTACTAGTCGATCATTAGGATATATACGTAGTTTATTATCTACTATGTTTCTTAATTATTATATTATATAGTAGATGATCTAATCATATGCATGAAAATCATACTAACTACATACGGAAGAGTCCTTCGAAAATTATATACACTTTTAAATTAAGTTTGAAATCATGATATTAACTCAAAAACAATATATATATATATATATATATATATATATATATATATATATATATATATATATATATATATAAAATAAGAACAACAAAATTAAAATAAAATATACAAATGTCATTTCATTATGTCGTGTAGGGATCGATGAACCACTCCTTATAAATTAAATTAAAATAACTTACAAAAATCTCAATAATTATATTCTATTCCATGGCTTACCCAACTAGAAAATTCTGGATATATTATTACTCGATAATATATTTCTTAGATGTTTGATAAATTACTTAATTTGATAAATGTTCCGAAAAGGGTAGAGATGTGTCCGAAAGGGTATTGTGATGTATTTGATAGTAGATTTTTGTAATTTTTTTAAATAACAAAAACTTTTAGAGATTATAATATCTTAAGTTGTATAATTACTTAATTTTTCCAACAAACAAACAATGTTTTCACAATGCTATTCATGATCTTGAGATGATTTTCTATATGGACTGGTTGGGGTGGGGTGGGGGGGATGCGTAGGGAAAAAAAAGAAGGTATTTTCAAGGAGAATTGTGTCAATTGTGTATGTGATTGAATAAATCATTTGGCTTATACAAAAGGAATTAATTTTATTCTATAAAACATGTAACAAAAAAAGGGAAATAATTAGTTGGAGATTCATAAATTTATCTCTTGCAGGATTTTTAATTAGGTACTAAGTACTATTTTATTGCATATTATTCCATTAATCATCTTTTTTGGAGGGGAAGTACCCACGAAGTACACTTTCACCAACTTCTTTTTTTTCATGCTATTCCAGCTATATATATTTCATATTTCAATTTAAAATATCTTATATTATTATTATTACTACTACTTTTGGGAAAACATAGGCTGGCTCTTCAATAATTTGTTTCATCATTTCAAGGAAGATCAGATGTTAATATATTAGGTTCATGAATATAATTCAATTCAACATGGGATAACATTTTTCTTCTTTTGGGTGGGGGTGGGGTGGGGTGGGGTTGTTTGAATTGTCAATAACTTGTACGTGAATTTATATTTTCTATATTGCATGAAAACAACAACAATATGCTTGAAACGATGAGATTTTGAACCTAACTCAACTCCAAAAATTAATTTTATAGACAAGGATTATTCAAGTCATATAACGCTGACCATCTATCCTCTTCACCAATACATGTAGGACATTTTCACACTAAATGGTGAAATTTATTTGTTAGTATTGTTTTATATGACATGAATCTGAATTAATTGACCATAATTTAAAATACGTTAAAAAGAAGAAGATTTTGAGGAATTTATTTGAATTATTGATCTCAAGTCTATTGTTTGAGTTGGAAGAAAATTGAATGCTGAATATACGTCTCGTTAACAAGAAGCTGCATATTTAGATGCAGAAATTGAGAAAAGCAAACTCATTTAATTAATTAAGAGTACTAGCTAGCTTAGCTATATATATATGACACCACAAATTAATATTCCCTCCATCGAATCTTATATATCGCTTTTTTACTTTGCACTTGCATTAAGAGTTGATGTAACTTTACTTTCTACTCTTATTTAATGTTTTTCTTAAGTTAACTTATAATAAATAATGAATACATTTTCAAGATTAATTAATTATTCTATCAAGAATATAATAGGTAAAATATGTCAATTTATGCATAAGTTTAATAATAGGTAAAATATGGTAATTTATGCATAAGTTTTATAAAATGACAAATATTATGATTTAGGTATTTATAGAAAAAGATGACATATAAAATGAGACGGAGGACACTATATAAATTTTGTCAAAGTTAGGGCCCTAAGTTTCTCTTGTTTCTTGTAGTGCATAATCTCTTGAAATGTAAGTACATGATAATTAATTCTTCTTAATTAAGGAAATAGTATCCCCTTTGACCAAAGAATTAACAAGCAAAATGAAAATAAAAAAACTAAAGTTTTTCTATTAATTAAGCTAATAATTTGAATACAAATATTATCTCTCTTATGGTTAGAGATATTTCTAGACATAAATCTGCATACATAAGGGAAAACAGAATTAAACATTTTTTAAGCTTTAGTATGACATAATTTTAGAGAATAAAGGTTAGATGGGAAGATCATTAACTCAGTGTAAGTTAATTGTGAAAATTACAGAAATTTATATATATATATATATATATATATATATACATATATATATATATATATATATAGTAAAAGGAAAATATATTTTTTGAAAATCAAAGAAATTTTAGGCGTCTCAATAAAGATACTGAGCTGCACTAATTAGTTTCATTGTGTTTTTTTTCTTCACTTATGAGAGTTGCCTTTATTTTCACAATTAATGGATCTGTATTTGTATATTTCTTCATCTAAGTTAATTGACAAAAAAACACCAACTACTTGTTTATTTATAGAGGGGAGCAAAACTCTGCAAACTATTCGCAGAACAAAAAGTAATGTGTATGGTTGCAACATTATTAAAGATTTTCAAATATTTTATAATATTCGAGTTAATAATATTACGTGATACTCACGTGCAATACACATACTTTTCAGGTAGATCATATTCCAAGATAAGCATGTGGTAGGCCTTGTTACGTTGTTAGCAGATAAATTACGATATGAGTAAATACATATCACCATGAACCATGAATGTGAAACTCGTGAAAGGTGAATAGTTAGATAATAACTTTGAGGTCCTCTTGGATTGTTATTTAATCCATGTTATGTGGCTTCTATAATCAATCCGTTTAAGGCTAAAACTTGACCATTCTGGAAATAAGAATAAGAGTCTGGCATAACATCTAATTTTGAATATTTGACGTTAGTAGACATAATATACTCATTCGATAGCTAGGTGTCCTAATGTGGATGAAAAGCAATTGGAAGCCAAATTTTTCTCATTGAATAAGTAGTCATCCAATCATTTTAATTTTCATTCTAAAAAATAATGTAGACTCCTCCTAATATGGCATATTTCTTAAAAAAAATTGAAAACTAGTCAAATTGATTTTAAAGTATTTTAAACTCCTAATATAAGAACTCATGTTAATTTGTGTAACTCCTAAATATGGTAGTACTATAAGTGATATTCTAAGAATCAAAATCTTTTTTTGATTTAAGATTTTTCTACTTGTGTAAAGACGAAGCCAACCTAGATCACATATACAAGTCATTATATACAATGTCTCACATATTCACAAGAATCAAGTCACCCTTCCAATATAAATGTTTAGACATCATAAATTATTTTTGTTGATTTACATAATCTTACTTTTCATGTCAATGGCGAAAATTGATTGACTATATTCTTTCTTCTTATTTATCATAATTATGATAGTGAAATTCTTCTCTATTTATTTTTTAAAATGTAATTTGAGTTATTTTTTTGAGATTCTTTTATCTGTTGCAGGCATATGTTTATATATTGGTACTTAAATTAACTATGATATTCATGTGATTGCGCAAAGAAAAAACCTATGAATTTATAAATATGGGTTTTGCCGTATGAAATATTTTCACTAACATGATATATACATGCAATGCACGTATGTTAAACTAATATAGAAAACTTTGACATTTTACGTATAGATTATTAATTGTAAGGATGCTTTTGTACACGCTCAATACGATACATATATATATATATATATATATATATATATATATATATATATATATATATATATGCAGATTATTTTTGGGGCAGTTTCAAGTATATACAATAAACTAATTAATTATAATGAATAGTTACATAAAAAAAAATAGCTAAAAATTATACACATGTCAAAAGTCATAAAAGTGTGTGTTAACTGTATGATATAGCTTAAATAGGCATGAGTTATATGTTGATTAATGACAACACCTTATGATATACACTAAAAAAGTTCATATATATGAAGCATGAGTTTTTCTTTTTTGGGTCGAACGAACACATTTTATTATATAAGAACCCCAAGCTCCATCAATTACAAACTACACCCTCTATACTCCTACTTATCTCCAATGACAAGAAACAAAAATGACAGAAAAAACATAACAAACTAAACTTAGCCTAATGCTAATTTCCCCCGACCACATTCAATATATTTCTTCTATCCACTTTTTCTCCTTACATTTCATTTTCCTATCCAAAAATCTGTATTTACATCCCTCTTGTACTTCTCTCCTGATCATGGATGGTTGAGGAACTCTTGATCATAAAAATTTGGGACAACTATCATTACTCCGCCTATACTTCCACCATTCTTCTTCCTTTATATAAATATTATGAACCCATTTTACGCACAAGTTGTCTTCCTTGTCTGCTACATTCCACACATATTTTGCAATTCCAACCCTCCTTCTCTCTTAGGCTTACAAACTTTATCCCATGCTATTAAAGGTGATCTGTTTGTTACTACTTTCCAACTCCATATATAGTTCCTGCATTCAACACTATTTGTGGTAGCATAAAAGTGGATGCCCAATAGGAATGGCAGTACAGAATTAACTAACTGCACTCTCCCTGCATAAGATAGGTGTCTTGATCCCCATGTACGAATTCTTCCGCTCATTTTCTCAACAGTCTCCTGGTGATAATCTTCTCACTGAAACTGGCACTCCCAAGTACCTGAATGGTAATTTTCCTTTTGTATACCCTGTCACCGCTCTTGTTTCTCCATATTTGCTGAAAAAATATTTGACTTTGCTGCATTTGTTGTTAAGCCTGATGCATCCGACAAAGATTTCAATCCTCTTCACATTATAATTACAGCTCCGTATTCCCCTTTGCTAAAAATAAGCATATCATCCGCAAAACATAAGTGATTGAGCTTCATTCCTTTGCATTTCGTGTGGTACATAAATCATTATTCTACTAAAATATTCCATCCATATGACAAAAAGTAGCGGGGAAATTGGATTATTTCCTTCAATACATCCAAATATTCCTCCATTTAAAGCAATACTATACCTTGTTGTTGTCACACATTCCATTATCCATGTTATAAACACATGAGGGAAATTTAGACCACGTAGCATTGCTTCCACACTATCATACGCCTTCCTTATATCAATTTTTATTAGACAACTTCTTGTGGTATAGAGTCTCACCATGTCTTGACATATTTGAATGTTTTGCACTATTGACCTGCCAGCTACAAATGCACTCTGATTGCTCGAAATTTTATCTGGTAACACCTTCCTCATCCTATTACATAACATTTTTGAGATGGTTTTATAAATGGTATTGCAACATGAAATTGGTTTCTAATCCCCTACTGTATCTGCCTGACTTCCTTTTGGTATCAATGTGTTTGTGGTATTATTTATCCCTGTAGGCATCTTCTTTGTTCTAAAAAACTCTAGCACTCCATTCACCACATCTTTGCCTACTATCTCCCAATTGTCCTTGAAGAATTGGCTTCCATATCCATCTGGCCCTGGAGATTTATTCCCGTCTATGCTCCATATAGCTTCCTTCACGTCCTTTTCTGTAAACACTGCTTCTAGTTGCATTCGTTTCTCCTCGTTCACCATTGGCCTATTCAGGAGTATTTCCCTGCACATGCTTCCTTTCCTTATTTGACTGCCCCAGTAATTCTTTGTAGTACTCTAAAAACACTTTACTAATTGCTTCTGTTCCTTCTTGTCTTACACCATATTTATCTTTTATTGCAAACCCTCTATTTGTATTCCTTCTTGCCTTTATATAACTGTGATAAAACCTCATATTCTGATCGCCTTCTTGTGTCCACTGGATCTTTGCCTTTTGTTTCAAGAATTGATCTCTAGCCTCCTTCAATTGACCATACTTTTTTGTTATCTCTAGTTCCTTATCAATCAGGTTATTATTTTTTGGGTTTCTTCTCAGTTCCATCTGACATTCCCGTAGTTCCTCTTTCCCCTCATCCGTTTTCCTCTCAATGTCTCCAAATTTCTCTGAGACATAGTAACACCTTCTTCAATCTATGTAGTTTCCCTACTAATTGGAACATGTTCCTTTCCCCTATTTTTGCTTTCCGACTTTCCTTGATCTTTTCTTTGTAATTTGGTGCCATTCTTCACATATTAAAATATCTAAACTGCTTTTTCCTATGTATTTTCCCTCCTCCCAGCTTATAATTGCAGGACAATGATCATATATTCCTTCATTCAGCTGGTAATTGATTGATCCACTCATTATTTACTAAGACTATCAATTTTACTCCATACCCTGTCATCCCCTCTTTGCTTATTGTTCCATGTGAAAAATGATCCTGATGATTTGAGATCCTGAAACTCACACTCCACGACACAGTTCCTGAAATCTCTGAGTTCCGCCAATTTTACCGGTGTACGAATCCTTTCATTTGTATTCAACATGCAATTGAAATCTCCCATTATTGCCCAAGCCCCTTTGATACTTCCTTTAATTCCCTTAATATCACTCCATAGTGTCCTTCTCATCGCCTGATCATTAAACCCATACACCATTGTCATATCAAACACCCTTCCTGTACCTCTATGCTCCACCTTGCTAGGAATTATTTGCCCTGTTACCATCTTCACATCAACATGATATACCTATGGCTTCCACAAGATCCATATTCTTCCTCCATTGTCTGCTCCTAAATCTGTTGTAAATGACCACCCTCTACATAGATTAAGAGCCGCCCTTTTTGCTTTGACTCTCTTAATCCTTGTCTCCAGGAAACCAAACATGCTAATTTTGGAGTTATACAAAATAATCTGCATCTCTTTTTGTTTATCGACTCCGTTTAATCCCCTGGAGTTCCAGAATCCTATCTTATCCATTCAGGATGAGGTTTCCCCCATCCTTCCCCATCCCTTGTTTGCACGCTATCACATTCCTCCCTTTCCCTGCATCCATGCTTCCTTGCCTTTCCTTTCCCAATACGCTGTCGCTATTAACCGTCTCATTTATCCCTTTACCTGCCTCCTTGCTTTCTTGCCCTTCCATTCCCAATATATTGAAGCTATTAGTCGTCTCAGTCAACCCTGTATTTGTTTTCCATCATTGTATCTCTATAGTTCTTGGCATCCTTGCTGATCTTGTATCTCTCCCTACTTCCACTTCCGTATCTACTCTCTCCATTCCTTTCCTTACCATCCCCATTCCTCTCTATTTCTTCTTTGTGTTTCTGCTCATTCTCCTTTAATTGTCTTCGACATTCACTAATATCATGTCCGAAATTTTTACATTTCATGCATAATATTGGTTTCCATTCATACTCAACCTTCTGATGAACTATTTTTCCCATTTCATTTTCAAACATAATATCTTTGGGATATTCCTTAGTCAATGGCATTTCTATCAATACTCTTGCATACGTCAATCTATCCTTCTGTATTGTTGCCATATCTGCTTTCAATGGGTTCCCTACCATCCCTGCTATTTTTGTCAATGCACTCTTCCCCCAATAGTTAATGTCTAACCCTACCAATCTCACCCATATTGGCACATTTTCTACCATTTCGTTCGTTACATCAATGTCCGGTTTCCATGGTTTTACTATCACAGTCTTTTTATCAAACATTTGGACTCCTTCTTCCACTGCAATTCCTCTACTCTCATTTGTGTTAAATCTCGCCATAAACACCCCTATTAACCTGGGCTACTTTGTATACTCCCAATTTTTTCCATATTCTCCTAAAATATCCTTCCATAACATTCGGCGGTGGATTCAATCCTAGAACATAACATGTTGTTTCCCAATATTCCACTTCTTTTATATCATCATTCGTTATCTTAATAGTTACATATCATTGTTATCCATTGTATTGTATTGTATCATTACTATACTTACAATGTTTGTTTTGATTGTTACTTAAAATGTATTGTATTGTTAAATTTCGTTGTTACGTAATAATGAAACAATGGGTAACAATGACCCAAACAAACTGTTAGACTAGTGTTCACTTCCCAAGTTTGATCTATCTCTTCTTCCCCCGTCATTCTCCCTACTGTCCTACTCCATGTCACTCCTTCCCTTATCCTTACTTCAGATCTCTTTTTTGCTGACTCTTCCTGTTCCGCCATGTCTGCCCATGTACTCTTCCCTGATGTAGTTGCACTACTTCCAACACTATTTGAATTTTGTTTTGGTGTTACTTGCGGAGTTAGCCCTTTCCTCACCATTTGTAATGGATCAATTCCTTGTAGAACATTCATTTTTTTTCGTTCTCCTAGCATCCGTTGACTGTGGAATTCCTTTTATCATCGATTTGTTGTTGCGGTACCCAGATTCGTTCGTCCTCATGCCCTAGCCTTCGATTTCCTATCCATTTCAACTTTCGTTGAGAGAGAATCACATTCTTAGAGAGAAAAAACAACTATGAAGTTTACACTGTCAACATAAAATCACCTATAAACAATTTCAAATTTTAGATATGAAATCCTCTCAATATCACGTTGGTTATTGATATATAATTCGCTCAAACGAAGAAAACAAGAAGAAGATGCCAAATTTTGAAGGGATAAGACACAACTACCCTTCTAAACTATGAATGAAATCCTGGAGACACCTTAAGTAAACTAAGGTCCTATAACCCCATGAACAAAATTTTCTTTGGTGATTTTGTGCACCTATTTGGCTTGACATTTGAACATCTCCACGCGCCTCAGCCACGTGGAGTCATGAAGTGTGCTACATAAGCCAAAAGGTGTACAAAATTACAAAAAAAAAAGTTCGGGGGAGGGGCAGAGAGGATGATAAGACCTTTGTATAGTTAAAATGTGTCTCTAAAATGTCAGTCATAGACTAGAAGTTACATGTGACTTATCCCAATTTTGAATGACAAAAGTGCCGAATAATTACTTATAGTAATAACTAACTTATATTTTCATGTCACAACTCAATTCATCGGGCCGTGCGGACACCCACTCTAACATCTAAGTAGGAGAACCCTAATATCCAATAGTTTGAACATGTGGAAATTTTAAGAAAATAAAGATAACTATTGCGAAAAAGACCTTTATAAATAACCTTTTTCGTATATACTAGCGTTAAAACTTGTAAAGTAATTTTACAACTCACAGGGATCTAGTGTAAACATGTACAAGAGCTTCTAAGAGTACAACATCATAAATTAAAGGCACAACTTTCACCATGCGGAAGGAAGAATAGAAGCTGCTGGAGAATATCTTCATTTGGTTTCCAATTCGATTAGGAGATGTTAAGGGTCCAGCCCATTTGTTATATTTTTTTAAGTGAAAGCCCAATCACTTATTGATGTGTGGCCCATATGTTTTGGGCTTTGTTGACTTCTTCTAGAAGTCTTTGGGAGCTGTTGTTTTCTTCTGAGGGGTTTTGACGTGAAGAAAAGAAGAAATTGAGAGGGTTGTGATAGAGAGAGAGAAGCAGATTTTTGAGAGAGGGTTTGAGTGCAAATTTTCTGGACAACCTTGACAAAATTTCAGTTTTCCGGAGATCCGACCATTGGATCGTTCTGAAATTTTCACTGGTTCACAACATATAGCACTACATCTTGATGGTTCAGATCGTCAATCGAAGCTCTTGATCGTCTGTTATTGCAGCTGGTGTAACCTGCGTTTTTTGGGTGATATTTCCCAATTTCTCTTCTCTTTTGTGTTGGCTCTTATGTATGTTATTGTTGGTGGGCTGTGACATCCTTGTAGACTGATTTGGGTGTCTCTACTCTCAATTTGCATAATAAGAGAAGAAGAAGGGTGGACTCCTACAAGTCCCGTGGTTTTTATCCTTCACACCGAAGGGGTTTTCCACGTATAAATCTCGTGTGTCACTTGCATATTTATTATTCATATTTGCTTTTGATTTTTTTTGATATGTTGCTGATTTGAGCTTGGTTAATTTAGTGGTGAATTTCTTCTGGTAAATTGGGTGAAGTATAATTGGTTGATTGTCTTGAAGTCGATCCTTGTAGGTGTTGTATCCTACTTGTGTTGTTTTGCGCCTCCCCCTACATCTGGTATCAGAGCGGAGTGTTAAACCATAGACATGGAGCATGGAAATAACTCTATGGTTAAACTGACATCAACCAATTATTCCATTTGGCGTCTGATGATGGAAGATTTGCTATATTGCAAGGATTTGTTTGACCCAATTGATGTGGATAAAATAAAGAAAGATGTCCAGCCCACTAAGCCAGAGAAGATGACAGATAAAGAATGGGAAAAGCTGAAGAGAAAGACCTTGGGGACAATCAGACAGTGGATTGATATTAGCATATTCAATCGTGTATCCCAGGAGACTGAGCCGCTTGAACTATGGAGAAAATTGGAGGGTCTTTATGAGAGGAAGTCCGCTCATAACAAGGCCTCGTTGATTAAGAGGCTTGTTAATTTCAAGTTGAAGCCAGGGAAGTCTGTTTCTGAGCATCTTAGCGACTTTCAAGATATTATTAACAAGTTGACTGTTATGAAAATTGTCCTTGATGATGAGTTGCAGGCTTTATTCCTCTTGAGTTCTTTGCCAGACAGTTGGGAAACTTTGGTTGTGTCCATCAGCAACTCAGCTCCAGATGGTACGATTTCATTGGATGTCATCAAAGAGAGCATGTTCAATGAAGAGCTTAGAAGAAAGGAGATGGGTGTTGATATTTCGCAGGCACTTGTGGTAGAGAATAGAGGAAGAAGCAAGAGTAGAGGTCCCAAAGGGCGTGGTAAGTCAAAGTATAGGTCAAAGTCCAAGGATGGGAGAGAACCTACGATATGCCACTATTGTAGCAAGCCAGGCCACATTCAAAAGTTTTGCTACAAGTTGAAAAGAGACCAGTGAAATAAGAAAAATGACCATCATAAAGAGGGTGATGACAAGAATACAGCTGCTACAACATCTAGTTCTGATGATCATGTTTTTTTGATATGTGCTATTGGAGAGTGTTGTCATGTTGATAGTTCTGACACTGAATGTCTTATTGATACAGGAGCTTTCTATCATTGTGTTCCTAATAAGGAGTACTTTATTGACTACCGAGCTGGAGATTTTGGTAGTGTGAAGATGGGGAACCAGAGCTCAGCAAGTATTGTTGGCATTGGAGATATTCGAGTCCAAACCAATGTTGGGTGCTATTTGACGTTGAGAGATGTTCGCCACATTCCAGATCTACGCCTCAATTTATTGTCTGCTAATGTACTTGATAAAGAGGGTTACAAGCACACTTTTGCGGTAAATGGAAATTGTCTAAGGGTTCCTTGACTGTTGCTCGTGGTAAGCTTTGTTGTACCTTATATAAGACACATTTGAAAGTGTGTAGTGGTGAGTTGAATGCTATTGAGGAGAAAAATTCTCCTAACTTATGGCACCGAAGATTGGGGCATGTCAGTGAGAAGGGTATAAAGCTGTTAGCTGGTAAATCTCTTATTCCTGCTGATGTTACTATTTCACTTGACCCTTGTGATCATTGTTTAGCAGGAAAGCAACACAGAGTTTCTTTTCCGAGGACATCTACAAGAAAGAAAGTGAAGTTAGAGTTGGTTTACTCTGATGTGTGTGGTCCCATAGAGGTGGAATCACTTGGTGGTAACAAATACTTTGTTACTTTTATTGATGATGCTACTCAGAGAACTTGGGTTTATATGATGAAGCACAAAAGTGAGGTGTTCGGTATCTTCCAGAAGTTTCATGCAATGGTTGAAAGGGAGACAGATTGCAAACTGAAGCGTCTTCGAACTGATAATGGAGGTGAATACACTTCAAATGAGTTTAAAGCATATTGCTCAAAATATGGCATTCGACATGAGAGAACAGAACCGGGTACCCCACAACACAATGGCATTGCCGAGAGGATAAACAGAACCATTATTGAGAAAGTGAGATGCATGCTTAGAATGTCCTATCTTTCTAAGTCATTTTGGGGTGAAACAGTTGGAACTGCTGTGTATTTGATAAATAGAGCACCATCAGTTCCTTTGGAGTTTGAGATTCCCGAGAGAGTTTGGTTTGGGAAAGACCCCTCTTATTCTCACTTGAGGGTGTTTGGATGCAAGGCTTTTATGCATGAGCCGAAGGAACATAGATTGAAGCTTGATTTCAAGACTTCTCCTTGTGTGTTTGTTAGATATGGTGATGAAGAGTTTGGTTACAGACTTTATGATCCAGCAAAGCAAAAAGTTGTGAGAAGTAGAGATGTTGTCTTTTATGAGCACGAGATGGGTTTTCATCTCTTGGGTGCTGATAAGACTTATTATTCTAATTTCTCTCATGATGTTATTGATATGCCCATGCCTCATGTTTCTGCTTCAGATGATCAATTAACAGGTGATGCTCCAGAGGATGGTCATGAAATTGCTCATGAACATGACCATATTGAAGAGGTACAACCTGATGTTGTTGTACCACAACCTGATGATGAATCTGTAGATGTTCAACATGGAGAGTCTTCTAATCAGGGGGAGAAATCCAGCCCACAGGTAGAAGATCCAACACTTAGAAAATCGACCAGAGTTCGTCAACCTTCAAGACTTTATCCAAGTTCAGAATACATCCTAATCAATGATGAGGGGGAGCCTGAAAGCCTTCAAGAGGTCTTGTCACATTCAGACAAAGACCATTGGCTCAAGTCTATGCAAGAGGAGATGGATTATTTGAAGAAGAATGAAACCAATGACTTGGTGAAGCCTCCAAAAGAGAAGAAAGTCTTGAAAAACAGGTGGTTGTTTAAGAACAAGAAAGATGGCAACAAGCTAGTGAAGCGGAAGGCAAGATTAGTGGTGAAGGGATGCCATCAGAAAAAGGGCATCGACTTCGATGAGATTTTTGCACCGGTGGTGAAGATGACTTCCATTCGTATGATTTTGGGACTAGCTGCCTATTTGAATCTTGAACTTGAACAACTTGATGTTAAAACTGCTTTCTTACATGGTGATTTGCATGAGGAGATATACATGGAGCAGCTGGAAGGATTTGAAGTTAAGGGAAAAGTGAATTTTGTTTGCAAGTTGAAAAAGAGTCTTTATGGACTCAAGCAAGCACCAAGGCAATGGTATCACAAGTTTGATTCCTTCATGAGTAGTAATGAGTACAAGCGAACTACTGCAGATCCTTGTGTGTATTTTAGAAAATTCTCTGAAGGTAACTTCATTATCCTTTGCTTGTATGTTGATGATATGTTGATTGTGGGACAAGATGTTGAGATGATTTGCAGGTTGAAAGAGGATTTGTCAAAGTCCTTTGATATGAAAGATTTGGGTCCTGCGAAGCAAATTTTTGGTATGGAAATTGCTCGTGATAGAAAAGCTGGTAAGATTTGGTTTTCACAAGAAAAGTATATTGAACGGGTGCTTGAAAGGTTCAATATGAAGAATGCCAAGCCAGTTAATACACCACTTGCAGCCCATTTCAAGTTGAGCAAGCGTTGTTGTCCTACAACCGAGAAAGAAAAGGAAAGTATGTCTCATATTCCTTACTCCTCTGTTGTTGGTTCATTGATGTATGCCATGGTGTGTACAAGACCGGATATAGCACATGCTGTTGGATTGGTTAGCAGATACTTGGCAAATCCGAGCAAGGTTCATTGGGAAGCTGTAAAGTGGATCTTAAGATATTTGCGAGGCACATCAAATCTGAGTTTGTGTTTTGGAGGTGGTGAGCCTATTCTCGAGGGATTTACGGATGCTGACATGGCTGGAGATCTTGATAACCGGAAGTCTACCTCGGGTTACTTGTTCAAATTTGCAGGGGGAGCCATTTCATGGAAATCCAAGCTACAGAAGTGTGTAGCGTTGTCTACAACCGAGGCAGAATATATAGCAGCAGTGGAAGCAAGCAAAGAAATGCTTTGGTTAAAGCGTTTCCTTCAAGAGTTAGGTTTGAAGCAAAGTGAGTATCTTGTATTTTGTGATAGTCAAAGTGCTATGGACTTGAGCAAAAACAGCATGTACCATGCTCGCACAAAGCATATTGATGTGAGATATCATTGGTTGCGTGTTGTCATTGAAGAGCGACTAATGAAGTTGAAGAAGATTCACACCAACAAGAATGGTGCTGATATGTTGACAAAGGTGGTCCCTGGAAGCAAGCTTGAATTTTGTTCCAAGCTTGTAGGTATGTCTTCTTGATGACCTTTTATGTTTGGTCTCCCCGAACTGGGCTGGAGGGGGAGATTGTTAAGGGTCCAGCCCATTTGTTATATTTTTTTAAAGTGAAAGCCCAATCACTTATTGATGTGTGGCCCATATGTTTTGGGCTTTGTTGACTTCTTCTAGAAGTCTTTGGGAGCTGCTGTTTTCTTCTGGAGGGTTTTTGACGTGAAGAAAAGAAGAAATTGAGAGGGGTGTTATAGAGAGAGAGAAGCAGATTTTTGAGAGAGGGTTTGAGTGCAGATTTTCTGGACAGCCTTGACAAAATTTCAGTTTTCCGGAGATCCGACCACTGGATCGTTCTGAAATTTTCACTGGTTCACATCATATGGCACTACATCTTGATGGTTCAGATCGTCAATCGGAGCTCTTGATCGTCTGTTATTGCAGCTGGTGTAACCTGCGTTTTTTGGGTGATATTTCCCAATTTCTCTTCTCTTTTGTGTTGGCTCTTATGTATGTTGTTGTTGGTGGGCTGTGACATCCTTGTAGACTGATTTGGGTGTCTTTACCCTCAATTTGCATAATAAGAGAAGAAGAAGGGTGGACTCCTACAAGTCCCGTGGTTTTTATCCTTTACACCGAAGGGGTTTTCCACGTATAAATCTTACGTGTCACTTGCATATTTATTATTCACATTTGCTTGTGATTTTTTTTTGATATGTTGCTGATTTGAGCTTGGTTAATTTAGTGGTGAATTTATTTTGGTAAATTGGGTGAAGTATAATTGGTTGATTGTCTTGAAGTCGATCCTTGTAGGTGTTGTATCCTACTTGTGTTGTTTTGCGCCTCCCCCTACAGGAAAAGGATTGGAATTTTAATCCTATTTGTAGTTGGTTTTGACTTTGTAAGGAAAAGCACAACTCTATAAATAGAGGATGGTCTTGAGATTATAATTAATTGCTCATTGGTATTGTCTTTGAAAGACATTAGAACATAAGAGAGGTTTTTGACAAAGCTTTCAACAAGAGAAAAGAGAAAAAGAAAAGGGTTCTTTTGTTACAGTCTTTTTCTCCGACCAGCAATGTTCAGATGGTGTTTCCTGATTAACAAACCATTGGATCGGGCTGAAATTTGGACTGAGCATTTCTGACATCTTGGTGGTTAATTTGAATGGTGGAGATCAGATTCGAAGGTAAAAAAGATCCTGTTTTAGGTCCCGAACAAAAGATGGGTTGGGGTGGTGTATCTCTTTTGGCACTGGTTGTGTAGCCATTAGAATAATATTTTTAACCTTTTATTAGTATAGTGAACCCATTCAGATCTTGTAGATCCCGTGGTGGTTACCTTTGGTTTGCAGGGTTTTTCGACGTTAAACTTGGTGTTCTTTATTGTTAGAGTTTTGGTTTCATCTTTTCGTCACAACAACTCATATCAGAGATAAGGTTATCTATATGGAGGGGTATATGATCAAGATGGTATGTATAGTCTGAAGAAACTACAACATATGGAAAAGCAAGATGAAAGATCTATTGTTCGTGAAGAAGATGCATTTTCCAATTTTTTATGCTCATAAACCCGAGAATGTGACCGATGAAAATTTGGAATTTGAGCACCAACAAGTATATGGATATATAAGACAATGTGTAGAAGATAATGTTCGCAATCATATTGTGAATGAGACACATGCTAGAGCATTGTGGGAAAAGTTGGAGACGCTTTACGCTTCAAAAACTGGCAATAACAAGTAAATCTTGTTAAAGCAATTGATTACCTTTGAATATAAGGAGGGCAGTCCTATTCTTGATCATATAAATGATTTTCAGGGTATTCTTGATTAGCTATCAGGAATGAGTGTTAATTTTGATGATGAAGTACAAGGACTGTGGCTTCTTATTACACTACCGGATACTTGGGAAACTCTTCGTGTTTCTTTAAAAATTTTTGTCACTGGTGAAAAGATGACTATGAAATGTGCAAAGAGTTGTGTGTTGTATGAAGAGGTTAGAAGAAAATCTCAAGACACATCTTCACATTCAGATGTTCTATATACAGAAGATCGAGGGAGACATAAGACAAAAGATCCGAGAAGTAGAGGTAAAAGCAGAAGCAAGTCAAAATTCAAGAATCCAAATATTATATGTTATCATTGTGGAAATAAAGGACATATTAAAAGATTTTGTAAACAATTGAAGCAAGATCTGAAAGAAGGGAAGAAGGAAGAAAACAATGAAAATAATATTGTTGCTATTGTCCAAGATGACCTTCTCTTCGCTTTTGATAAAGACGTCATCAATTTTGTATCTCAAGATACAAGTTGGATAGTAGATTCTGGAGCTACATCACATGTCACACCAAGAAAAGACTTCTTTTCATCTTATACTTCTGTTAACTCTGAGGTGTTAAAGATGGGTAATGCTGGTGAGGTTAAGGTGTTTGGTGTTGACACTGTTTGTTTGAAAATCACTACCGGTTCAACGTTTGTCCTTCAGAATGTCAAGCATCCTCCAGACATTCCCTTAAATTTGATATCTATCATAATGACTTGTGCAATGGCTAATAGAAGCTCACCAAAGGCTCACTGATTTTAGCTCGAGGAAGAAAACATTCAAATTTATACGTGACACAAGAATCGATTCTTGGGGACTATAAATTTGGTGGAGAGCGAGACTTTATCAGAATTGTGGCACAAGAGGCTTAGTCATATGAGCGAGAGGAGATCACCTGGTTGGCTAAGAAGAATTTGCTTGCTAGTATGAAACAAACAAAGGTGAAAAGATGTGTTCATTGCGTAGCAGAGAAAGAGAAAAGGGTTTTTTTTTTCACAGTCTTCCTCCTTCAAGAAAGCCTGAGCTATCGGAGCTAGTACACTCATATTTTTGTGGTCCTTTCAAAGTGAAGTCAAAAGGTGGTGCACTTTACTTTTCTACTTTCATTGATGATCATTCTCTCAAGATTTGGGTATATCTTTTAAAATCCAAAGATCAAGTGCTTGATGTGTTTAAACAGTTTCAAGCCTTAGACAAATGGGAAAGAAATTAAAATGTATTTGCACTGATAATGGTGGTGAGTATATTGGTCTCTTTGATAACTACTGCATATAGCAAGGAATTCATCATCAGAAGACTCCTCCAAAGACTCCTCAATTAAATCGTTTGACAGAGAGGATGAACAAAACTTTAGTTAAGAGAGTTAGATGTGTGCTTTCAGAGGCTAAACTTCCAAATTCTTTTTGGGCTGAAGCACTTAACACTGTTGCTTATGTTATCAATTTGTCTCATGTTATTGCTTTGGATGATGATGTTCCAAACAGAGTTTGGTTTGATAAGGATGTTTCTTATGATCACTTGAAAGTGTTTGGGTGTAAAGCTTGTGTGCATGTTCCAAAAGATGAGAGGTCGAAATTGGATGTTAAAACTAAGCAATGCATCTTCATTGGTTATGGTCAAGATGAGTTTGAATATCGCTTTTATGATCCAATTGATAAGAGAAGTCGTGATGTTCTGTTCTTTGAAGATCAAACTATTGAATATATTGACAAGACTGAGAAACTAGATTCTCATACCGATGAGAGATTAGTTGATGTTGATCCAATTCTTATTATTGATACATCTTCTGCACATGAGGGAACCCAAGGTAATGATCCAAATAATGATTAGAGTATAGAATATATAAATGTTCTTACTTATGATGATGTGGTTTATAATCAACCAAGTCATGGTGAGATAACCACTTCGAATGATCCAGAAACCTCTCGTAGAAGATCTACTAGAGAAAAGTGAAGCTCAACCCATTATTCTCATAATGAATATATCCTCTTGACTGACATGGAAGAACCTGAAGGTTATAATTAATTCATGTTATATACCATAGAGATAAGTGGAAAAAACTCATCGTAGACAACCATGAGTTTTGTAGAAGTGTGGCAGACAGGAAGCCTGTCAAAAGTTACTTCACTTAAAGTCCATTTGGACCCTTGGCTGGAGGGGGAGTTTGTTGGACTATACCATGTTCCATCCAAAGTCCCATGGAATAATCCTACTTGAAAAAGGATTGGAATTATTCTCTTTATTTGGTTTCCAATTCTATTAGGAAAAGGATTGGAATTGTAATCCTATTTGTAGTTGTTTTTGGCTTTGTAAGGAAAAGCACAACTCTATAAATAGAGGATCTTGAGATAATAATTAATTGGTCATTGGTATTGTCTTTGAAAGACATTAGAACATAAGTGAGGTTTTTGATAGAGCTTTCAACAAGAGAAAAGAGAGAAAGAAAAGGGTTTTTTTTGCTGCCGTCTTTTTCTCCGACCAGCAATGTTCAGATTGTGTTTTTCGATTAACTAACCGTTGGATCGGGATGAAATTTGGACTGAGCGTTTCTAACAAATTTTTGGTTAGTATGAACGGTGGAGATCTGATTCAAAGGTCAGAAAGATCATGTTTTAGGTTCCAAACAGAAGCTGGGTTTGGGTGGTGTTTATTTCTATTTATCTTTTGTTGGTGTAGCTATAGTTTGTTCTCTTTTGGTTCTTGTTGTGTAGCCAATAGAATAATATTTGTAATCCTATTATTGGTATAGTGAAGCAATTCAAATCTTGTCGATTCCGTGGTGGTTACATTCGGTTTGAAGGGTTTCTCCTCGTTAAACATGGTGTTCTTTATTGTTAGATTTTCGGTTTCATCTATTCGTCACAACACAATTCTCTAATTACTAACCGGCTTCTCAATTAACTCATTGTTCTGGTTCGTGATCATACCCAAAAACATGATACCACCTTAATGAAATCCAAATTTCACCCACGAGCAATTTAACTAACCGCTCATTACTCACTCTTACTTTCTCGTCACCTTATCAATCATGGTCACATAGCATACCACTACGAGTCCCTTTCCATTAACGTCAATTGCTTCCTCCAAGTTGAAATTCACCTAAGCACACATCCTCACAAATGTTACCTCTACTTTCTTTCCGTAATTACAACACTCGAACTATCTAAACTATACATTACTCGTCGCCCTTTGGCTCTTGACTATACCCCAGGAGTTCGCTCAACACAACCAACCATAAACCATCACAATATATAACCATAAGTGCAACATATATGATTCACTCAACCATAACATCAGATGCAGAAAAGAACATACACAACAACCTCGATATGAAAAGCAACAACGTATTTCACAATCCTCAATTATCACAATTATGTCAAGTAATTGGTCCTCTCATGGAACCCAAACTCAAACTGTTAGTGCAACGGAACTTGGTACCTGATCCCATAGTTATGACAAAACATGGCAATTCAATCCTATTTTTATGTCGGAACATGACAATCCGATCTAGTTAGTTATGCCGGAACGTGGCAGTATGATCCAAGTTAGTTATGCCGGAACGTGGCAATCAGATCCATCATGCCACAATCATAAATACAAGTATATTTTCAAGTCATACAATCACGAGTGATTCATGAGACATAACATCATTCATTTATCTCATTTACAACAAGTATGAATCAACAATGCATCATTCACATACGTACATGCATGATCATGAAGCAATAACAAGAACACATCACAAAATCATAGAATCACAACCATCACCTACATTGGGTGCCTTGTTACGCACCTTATGCAAACCCTAATTCAACCACACTCGGCCCTACCTCGTCTTCTAGGCTTCTTTCTAGGGTTTAAATCATACATCATTTGGTGCACGAAGGTCTACGCATAAATCCTACCATTGATTCACGTATATTACGAAGTAAGCACAAATTCAAACTACTCAATTCATAAAATCTAGCCTACCTAGGCGCCAAGTAGTTGCACGGAGTTATTTACTTTGATCCTATTTTCCAGGCTCCGTGACGCTGAATTCGGCCAAGAATCCGCAAGATAGTGCCATCCTCACGCTAGAAATCTGCCTCTCCATCCTTCCTAAGCTTAGAGCAGCTTTTCTAAGGTTTCTAGGGTGTTTTACGCCTTATTTTAGGTATTTTAGGAAGATGGAGAAAATAATATTTCTCGCAATTCACGTTTTGTCTTGCTAATCCTGCTCTGACGCCAACTCATTCCGCTTCGGTGCCGCTGCCCCAACTACAGCTTGCCCGTTGTGGCTGGATAGTGTCCTAGGATTTCCCATTTATTTTTTGTTTCTCTTAAATAATAACGATCCGAATCGTTACATTTGAGTAGACTATTTTTTGTGTAAGAAATTTAACATAATAGGCATTTTGTCTAATTACTAATTATTTTAAATTTTTAATAGAGATAGCACCTAATATTAGTTAGGTGTATAAGGCTACCAAATACTTTATTTCTTTATTTTGCAATTGTCTAGTTGATAACACCTATTATTTGTCTTTCGGTAAATAAGGTAATAAATAATTTTACTCAATTTAAAATAAGTTATCCTTCATGTTTCGTTTAATATCACTTAATTGACACTCCATTAACTAAAATAGTAACAATGGATCTTGCAAGACATTAAAACAATATATTATTTTCTAGTTTTTTTTTCAAAAGAATTTATAACTCTTGTATTTTGAAATAAATTCAATTCACCAAAATGTCTAATATTTTGGTACCGACATATAATATAATAATTTTTTTCCATACTTACTGTTATATATGTGACAACACATTATAAACATATATTTTATATCAACTTAAAGAGATGATGCTTAATTGATGTGATTTTTAATTTGATTGGGTATTACATGTATCCCAATATTTAATTCTATTTGACTTCATAATATAATTTTATACCCAATACAGGGTTGAAGTGTATGTCGTTCCTATGATTTGAAGAAATTTAAAATAAGAAAATGAAACTTTTATTCTACAAATGATTGGACAACATTAGAATGATTAGCATGATATATTTATATAAGTTTTTCTTTTAACGTTAAAGGAAAACCGATAGTACTCTATCGTCTTTTGTTATAATTCACACCTTATCCTACTTTTAAAATGACTCCACCCTAACTTCTTTAACTTTAAGAGTCCATTTAAATTTACTTAAAAAAATAACTTTTAATTTAAAAATAAAAAGTCAAATTGAAATAATTTTTAAATTTAAAATAAAAAGTAGGAAAAAACCTACTTTTAATAAAAATTGACGAAGAATATTTTATGTATGTTTTCTCACATCACCATAATTAGAAGTTTCTTCTCATACGAAATATTTGTTGTCTATAAGTTTCTCAAGTATGGATATCAGTTTTCGTTTTAATACTTGTACAGTGAAAATTGTGATCAGCAATGGGATCAAACAGTAGCCCCAAATGATTGTTTTTAAGTTTAATTCGGTTGAAAACTTATGAATAAAAAAATAATATAAAGATGAACATAAGAAGAAGAATATAAGATAAGAGAAATAATATCACTATTTATAGTATTACGCTGATGAATATTAAAGGGTGTCATAAACATGACATTAAACTTGAAAATAAGGAAATTACTATCCAATGAGGAAATTAACATAGGGGTTCTGGTCCATGACCACATTATCAATAATATTACTATTCATAAAAGAGGAAATTAACCTAGGAGTCATGGTCATCCATTTAACCAAATTATCAACAAAATTATTACCCATAAAGAACAGAATTAACCTAGGACCTATGTTCATCTATTTAACCATCAAATTAGTTACAACACTCTACTTTTGATGACCTTTTATAGATCATATGCCTCTTAAAACCTTACTAGGAAAAATCTTATGAAAAAAAATTCTAGTGAAAGACAACAAAGTATACATATTTTGTAATACGTGTTGGGTTCTAAAGGTGTGAACATGAAATGAAGGGTTGTGACTCTCTTGAAGGCTTGTGACTTTGTCGAAAAACTGTAACCTTTACAAAAAGTTGCGTCTTTTCTAAATGATTGTGGTCGTTTGAAAGGTTGTCTTTTCCAAAGGGTTGTGACCTTTCTGAAAGGTTGTCTTATTTCCAAAGAGTTGCGACCTTTACCCTTTGTTGTCTATCTCATTTTTATGCATCAAATTCTTCCCTCCCTTGCATACATTTCTTACAAAACAAAATCGATCAATCGTGTCAGTGTGTGATTCGTTGCTTTCATTTTGAGTTCGTTGAAATTAGTTAAGTTTGAGAAATAAATCCATTTTATCTTGGGAGGAATTAATCTGTAACCTCAGGTATTTGAGGGAATAAATTTCTTAAGGACACACAGTGAGTTCTGTTGACTCAGATAGTTCTTTGTTTTTTTCTTTTCATCTTTTATTTTTTCTGGTTTGCTAATTTGAATACAAGAGATAAGAATATGCGTTGTTTTTTGTTTCATCAAAAACATTGTCAGGAGAAACAATTGGAATAAAACCCAGGCCAAGAAAAAAAACTGCAACACATAGTTAATAACTCCTCGCGATGCAAACATCATTTCATTTCTTGGAGACGATGAATTTCAGTCTTGAACTACCAGATTTTTAAATGTTGAGGTTTGTAATGCTTTAGTGAGCAAATCTTCTAAATTATTAGTTGGGAGAATTTGCTGAACATCTATTTCACATTTCTTCTCAAGATCATGAGTAAAAATAAGTTGGGTTGCATTTTCTCCATACTTAATACATTTCAAGTACTGACTGCATATCTTTGATGATATAGATTCAGACGATCATCATCAGGCTTGTGGTTAGTTTGTATGTCTAATCAGTTAGCAACAACATTGGTGTGTGTTCTCCTCGAGGACAACCTTATTTTTGCTTTAATATTTTATTTTAAGTTTAATTTAAGTTAGTTAGGTATTCGTCCTAGCAACTCATAGAAGTAGAGACTTTCAAACAGTCAATCAGATTCCTCCATGTTATGTTACCTTCCATGTTTTGCCGAATCTCAGTATTTTGGGCTCCATCCAGATATTTCTGTTTTAGCTTCGGTATGTGTATTTCAGTTTTATGTTGATTTTTCTAATCTTAGCGTTATTTAAAGAGGTTAGCTTGAGGTCACTTGTAACTCTAAGCATCGTGTAACATTTGGTGATTGTCTCAACGCATAAAAAAATTGGTATTAGAGTATTAGGTGAAACGACCCACCAGGTCGATTTGAGAATTAGGACTGTTCTGACTCTTCTTGTAAAATTTAAATGATAATTTTAAAACTATTCAGTAGCTACGAGTTTGTAATGATGAAAATTTTATTGTATAATTAATATAGTAAATAGTTAGTGGGACAAGTTCATAATTCATTTAAGGGGAACTTTCACATATAGCAACTAAAAAATAGCCTAATTACTCTCCATAACAATAGTTTAATAATTACAATTCGTAGCTACATGTTATAGGGAGGAGAGATACGAGCGAGAATAGGAGAGAGAAGAGAGAGGTGAGAGAGAGGGAAAAAAAGTGGGAGAGGTGAATTGTATATGTACATTTATTAGATAATTGTATATTATACATATGTATTTGTATGTATGACAAGAGAGATTGAGAGAGAGACGAAAGAGGCGAGAGAGATTGGAGAGGGAGGAGAGATGCGAGCGAGCGAGTGCAGAGAGTGGGAGAGAGGTGAATTGTAAATGTATATTGGTTAGATAATTGTATATTATATATATGCATTCGTATAAAAAGCAAGCAAGATTGGGTGATAGATGAGAGAGCCGAGCAAGATTGAGATGGGTAGGAGAGATGTGCGCGAGAGAGGTCAGAGAGTGGGAGAGAGGTGCATTGTATATTATATTAATTAAATAATTGTATATTATACATATGTATTTGCAAATTATAGCGATTATACATATAAAAATGTGACTAAATATACAAACTCGAAGTCAGCGCACATAATTAATGTATAATGTTATTCTTGAGTGATAATTATAGCAAACTATAGCAATAATGAACAATAAGTAGTATAAGTTTGCTTAATAGAATAATTTTCCCTTTATTTACCCTTTTAGATTTCGCCCATGAATTAAAATAAGTTAGAGGGGTTAAGAATTGTTATATCATAAATTGGGGGAAAACAAAAATAAGAATAGTCTATCAGCACGCCGTGTCTAAGAAGAAACCCTTGTTCAGACAAAACGATACAATGTCTCTCAAGACTTTAAACTTGGAGTTGAATACTTTTGCAATATGTATTACGATGACTTGATTAGTTGTCATTTTTATATTAATGAAGCGAGATGAAGGTAGTATCTGTCAATGGGTTTAAAGTGTTAGCCTATAATTTCCTTATTTAGTCAGGTATTAAAAATGGTAGGGGACAATATTTGGAGCCAATCATTAGGAAATCATGCAAATGATTGGCATTTCTTAGATACATTTTAGATATTAGACATTTTGTTTACAAAATGGATTTTAGGAAAAAAGGGTCACGTTGCAGGCTTGCGGTGCTTTGCCTAGTGTTATTCATTGGTGGAATTGATTCTTATTTTATTCATTTACCAAACCTAGATAATAGTTTTAATATATTAATAGAGGTGATTATAGGGTGTATTATATTAGATGACACCATTAGAATCATGTTATTTGGAGACTAGACTCAACGTAGGCTTAAAATTTATGAATATGAGACTTGACATATATAGTTGATATAAGATTCATGAACTCAATTATAAGTTATTGGTGAGTCTTGAGTTTAGGATATACATATAACATATGAGTATCTATGGAATTGTTTACTTATAAATATTGCATAATTGGTAGATTGGGACGTTCTGAAGCTTTGTGAAAAGAGAAAGAAAAATATTGAGGATTTGTGACACGTGTTCAACATTCAAGGCTTTCAGACTTTATTGAAGGATATTTTTCTAAGTAAAGATTAAAAATCAAAATAGACAATGGTCAAGGGCGAAATATGGAGGTCTCGTACCAATGGTGTGACAGACATTAATACATATACCGGTGTCATAAAGAAAAAATTTATTACTATGGTTGTAATTTGAGAATGCCAAAGATTATGGACATTGGTTGATGTATTGTTGAGTTGAATTCTTTGTGTGATTGTGTTCCTATTTAAACCCGTATATTTTTATTAGTCGAGGTGATTCTGTATTATTTTGATATTTGATTGATTGAGGTGCATCATCATCCCCTCATTTTGAAACAATATTGTGTACATGCATTGACATGAGATTGAGTATAAGTTGGGTCGAGATCGTACATGCTAGGGATTGTGAGAAATTAAGATTATAATTTGGCTTATAGACTGTCCGTTCGAAAATTGTTTGATTTATGATAGTGCGTGAGATCATCTGCATAAACACTTAGAGATCGTCCGTGTCAGTATATGGACCTCGCGAGTCCCCCATGGTCGTGAACTCTCAATGTATTTCTAAGGAGTATCATGTATATACGATTGAGAGAGTATTGGGTATTCTGAGGCATATAAGTTCATGGTGTCATATTACAATGCATCTCATGACATTCTTCATTCCTAATGATTATGTGTTTTTAGTGGTAGTTAAAAAATATTTGATATTTAATTACCTCTATTTGATGAAAGTTGACTAGTAAGGGTAATATAGACTTGTATAATTAAAGAATTGATTTTTCTTATCTAAACTCTCGTCACTACTTCTTTGTAGTCGGTCAATGAGATATACTAGGTACACGTGGTTTCATACTCATACTTCACTTGTTGTACTTTTTGTTGTGCATATTCAATTTCGAGTCCGAGCATATTTTTTGGAGCACCTCCCCCTATCTTTTACTTATTTTGTTATTTTTGTATCTAGACATGATATCCCTTATGTTGGATATGTCTTTTTAGTTTCCGACTTGAATCGTATTTTAGAAACTCTTGTACTTACTAAACCAATTCTTGGGTGGTAATTTTAGATTTCCGCATTTTGTAATCATAAAGAACTCGGTGTTTGATATTTTCACTTAGTGTTTACCTTTTACGTATTAGTTAGTTAAAATTGATAAAATATGTTGGGTTGGCTTATCTATTGGTTGGTAATATATGTCACATCACAACTTGTGAATATGGGTAGTGACAATTTGGTATAAGAGCCTTAGGTTCATTGGTCTCATGAGTACAAGAGTAATGTATAGTAGAGTCTTACGGATCAACATGATGACGTCCATACCTATCTTCGAGAGGCTATAGGGCATTTAGGAAAAAATATTTTCTTTTATTCGTTATTGTGCACACTTGACCTTGTTGAAATTTTAATTTGTGATATCTTATTCTACCAGATGGCGAGGACTCGTACATCAGCAAGTGGTGGTAAGGAGCCTATTCCTGTGCCTTCTTCTGGGAGCACTATCCGAGGTAAAGTCTGGGGATGAGCTCAAGGACAGGGTTAGGGCCGTATTGCAACACCTATGGAAAGCCAAGTACTAATAGCTACCTAGGGCCGTGATAGGACTGTACCTCATGATGCAGATGTTGTTCATGGGGATGTGTAGGATCGTGTCAAGGGGATGGACCAGCTCAGACTCCACTCAGTATTATTGCCACCTCAGTGCTTCAAGATACCTTTGCTCGTATGTTAGGATTTCTAGAAGGGATGACTAAGGCAGGAACGTTGCATGTCACTTCAGATGCCTCACAGACCTGTGTTGGAGGTCAGACTCAAGATTCGATAGTTGCTCCAGATTCTCAGACTCCCAAGACTCAACCAACTGCTGTTGTAGCTCCCCGTTCATATAGCATGGAATTATCAGGTATTGTATCACACTTGGCGAACAGGCATTCCATGACCATTGATGAACAAAAGATGTTTGGGAGGTTCAAACTACTGAATCCTCCGACTTATACTGGTGACTTAACTGATGAGGCATATTAATTTATAATTAGTTTTCATGAGTGGTTGCATAATCTTGGATTAGTGGAGTCTCATTGAGTTGACTGGACAACGTTTTAGATGACTGGCTCTACCAAGCAGTGGTGGAGGGATTATATTAATAGTCGGCCAACTGGATCTCCTTCACTATCCTGGACCCATTTTACTCAAGTATTTCTAGCCAAATTTGTTCCACGTAGTGAGAGAGAGATCATAATAGTGTCGAGTTTGAGAGTTTACGACAAAAATGTTATGTCGATCGTAGAGTATGAGGTTAAATTTCATGCCTTGGATACGCATGCTTCGATCATACTTGCCAGGGAGGCTGAGAGATTGAGAAGGTTTGTTCAGGGGCTGATTATTCCAATTTTTGTGGGAGTTTCTCAAGTTTCTACTTCTGGTATTCCATTCTACAAGGTGGTAGATTTTGCTACAGAGTTGGAGATAATCTGATGAGAGGGATTTGAGCACCATGAGGGCAAGAGGACCAGTAATTCAGGTCATTATGGTAGTGCTCCACGTAGGATTCAAGGTTACTTGGGTAGAGGTTATCACTCTCAGTTTAGCAGACCCATTCACGCATTTTTATTAGCTTCTGAGGCTGGTTACGCTAGACATAGTTCTTTGAGTTCGATGTACACTTCACAGAGTTTATCTTCTATACCTGTAGGTCGTGGAGGACACTTGGTCATTTAGGTTCCTCTCATCAACTTACATCTCGTAGGGGTTGTTTTGAGTGTGGATATAGGGAGACTTTATGAGATACTTCCCTAGGAACAGGCATGAGGGCTTACACCTGAGTTCTCATGCTTCAACTTTTAGGGCTGCATAACCTCCAACTAGGGGAGGTGTACAAAGTGGCATAGGTGAATCTCCTTCAGGTAGAGGCTATTCTTCTTCTATTCGAGGTGGTGGTCGTAAAGGTTTACAATCCGAGGGTGGTCGTTGTTGCTATTATGTTTTTCTGGGTAGGCTAGAGGTTGAGGTTGAGGCAAGTGGTGTTATAACATGTATTATTCAAGTTTGTCATCAACCAGCTACTGTATTTTTTAATCCTGGCTCCACTTATTCTTATGTGTCCACATATTTTGCTTCGAGTCTAGCTATATTATGTGAGTCTCTTGATTTGCCGGTACATTTTTCTACTCTTGTCGGGGATTCTGTAGAGGTAGACCAGGTGTATGGATTATGTATTGTTGCCTTGATTGTATATGACACTCAAGGAGATTTAAAGGTTTTAGATATGGTAGATTTTGATGCGATTCTTGGTATGGATTGGTTATCACCTTATCACGCTATTTTAAATTTCCATGTCAAGACAATTACTTTAGCTATGCCTAGAACTTCTATAGTAAAATGGAGAGGTTCTCTTAGTCACCCTCCTAAGGGGGTGGTATTATTTCTTAAGGCTTGTCAGTTGCTAGAGAGAGGATGTTTTGCTTACTTTGCACACATTCGAGATACTAGTGTTGAGACTCCTATGCTTGAGTCTTTTTCGATGGTGAGTGAGTTTCTTAAGGTATTACGGACAAATTTGCCAGGTCTGCCACCCGATTGTGATACTGATTTTTGTAATGATTTAAAATTGGGCACTCGGCCTATTTCCATTCCTTCTTATCATATGAAACCGACTGAATTGAAAGAGTTGGAGAGCAGTTGCATGAGGTACTGAGCAAGGGTTTCATAAGACCGAGTGTATCTCCTTAGTTTGCTCCAGTATAATTTGTGAAGAAAAAAGATGGATCGATGCGTATTTGTATTGACTATCGGTAGTTGAACGAGGTAACCATTAGAAATAAATACTTAATGCCTCGTATTGATGATTTATTTGATCAGTAGCAGGGTGCTTCAATTTTCTCCAAGATTGACTTGAGATCTGGTTATCATCAGCTGAAGTTTAGGGCGGAGGATGTCCCTAAGACAACTTTTCAAACACGTTATGACCATTACGAGTTTTTGGTGATGTCGTTCGGATTGACTAATGCCCCAACAACTTTTATGGACTTAATAAACAGAGTGTTCAGACCGTACTTGGATTCTTTTGTTATTGTCTTCATAGATGATATATTAATATACTGCTGTAGTAAGGAGGAACACGAGCATCATTTGAGTATTGTTCTTGGGATTTTAAAGGAGAAGAAACTTAATGCAAAGTTTTCAAAGTGTGAGTTTTGGCTTAGTTCGATAGCATTTTTGGAACATCTAGTTTCTAAGGAAGGTATTATGGTGGATCCTAAAAAGATTGAGGCAGTTCCAGATTGGGTCAGACCTGCTTCAGTTATTGAGATGCGGAGTTTCTTAGGATTTGCAAGTTATTATCATTGATTTTTAGAGTGTTCTCTTCCACTGCATCCCCATTAACTAGATTGACCCAAAATGAGGTGACTTTCCTGTGGTTTGACGATTGTTAGGTTATTTTACAAAAGATCAAGACTTTACCGAATACTTCTCTAATTTTGGCCCTACCTGTGGAGGGAGATGGTTTTTTTGTATATTGTGATGCTTCTTGGATTGGTCTTTGTTGTGCATTGATGAAAAAGGGAAAGGTGATAGCTTGTGCTTCGAGGCAGTCGAAGGTTCATGTGAAGAACTATTCTATTGATGATTTAGAGTTGGTGGTTGTTGTGTTTGCATTGAAAATTTGGAAGTATTATCTTTATGGTGTGCATTGTTAGGTGTTCACGGTTCATCGTAGTCTCCAATGTATATTCAATCAGAGGGATCTTAATTTGAGGCAGTGGAAATGGTTGAAGTTGATCAAAGACTACGACATTGTTATTATTTATCATCCAGGCAAGAAAAATGTGGTAGCAGATACCTCGAGTTGAAAGGCAGTATATATGGGTAGTTTAGCCATGTTACAAGTTGGTGAGCGTCTTTTAGCTAGGGATGTCCAATACTTGGCCAATAGCTTTGTGAGACTTTATATTTCATAATCTGGTAGGGTGTTGTCTTATATGGAGTCTAGGTCATCCTTGTTGGAGAAAATTTTAGTACAACAATTTGATAATGGTGATTTATGTAAGATTAGAGACAAGGTGTTCAAAGCGAAGCCAAGCCTACAATTCTTGATAGTGAGGGAGTTTTAAGGAATAAAGGTCGTATTATGTGTTCCTCGAACCGGTGAATTGACTAAATTAATTATGGAAGAGGCCCATAGTGTGAGGTATCGTGTCACATCCGGGGAGCACCCTCTAGACGTGACCGGTGTCGTCGTCCTCTTTGAGGACTAAGACTAGCCTCTTAGCTTACGTTATTACATTCATAGGTTAAAATGCAGAAATTTTTAAAAACTTTTTATTACTTATTCATTGAGGTTTACATAGACCTCTACATACATATAATCCTTATATTGAGTATACATAGACCCTTCTTATAGGAACATTACTTGGTCTTCTACTTTTATTGCACAATGATATATAAAATATAACATAGTCTCAAAAGAATGTCTCATCTCATAACCATCAAGCAAGAGTATAATAATTTGGGCCTAGCCCATACATCAGTATAACAAGACCACATATAGGTCATACAATGTTTAGTTCTCAAATAAAAAGGAAAAAAACATAAGAGTCTTAAAACTAAAACAACCCCATAAGCTTGATGGTGGTATTGCCCTCAAAAAGTGAGGACCTACCCATCTTGGATGAATGAGAGTTCCAAGTCTTCCTTTAAAGTTGTCTCAAAAGTCCTTCAACGACTGGAACCTAAAATATTGGGGGAAAAAAAGAAATGGGGTTAGTACACCACTTGTACTAAGCAAAAGGACATTTCATTAAAATATGCAATTTCCTTTAAAAAATTTTATGCACATTCAATAAGACCATACCAATCAGTAAGACATATTCATTGAATCCAAAGAATGTACACATCACAAGATCAACAATATCAAGTCTAATCAAGTTAACATGCATATCATATAATTGAACACATAGTCAAAATAACTCTATCATCAAGTTATAATAGCAACAAGCATGGATAAGAGTACATTTCATTCATAAGTAAAGAAAGACCATTATTTATGACCCTCTTTAAGTCCACTTGTGCATTGACTAAGCAAATCCCAATAACCTTACTTAATCAAGTAAACCTATCAAGAACCATAACTAATTTCCAACTTCATATAACATAATATTAAAAGTACATAATATCATACTTTAGCAATAGAGACCAAATACATGTCCATAAGAGTAATCAAAATCATATAGTATCATTAACATGTAAGATCATCATATACATATCATTTACATTTATAAGAATATACATACATAAGAACATCCTCCTAAGGTTTCCCTCAAGGCAAACTAGTGCAAGGCATAGGTAGAGTCCCATACCCCTACCTAAGCTAAGTCAAACCTCTCAAGTCACCCTAGTTGGTTCGTACTTCATTACTTCCTTTTAGTTTAGGGAACATTTGTCTTAAACGACACTAAACACAAGAGCTATGTGTGGAATTTGGTGTTGTAAACCTTAAATTGATGGAAGGTGGTCTACCGGCCGAAGTAAAACCAATCATAAACGTAGCTTTGTAGGTCGATCCACTAGCTAGTCTTCCTATAAGGGCAACATAGTTCAAGAACTAAGAGATAGGTACAACCTCTCTACATTCCACTTGGAAATTAGAGTCTCATATCATGGGAATACATAAGATGAGTATCCCTCATAGGAGAGTATAACACCTCATGTATAACTATAGGGTGAATCTTTCTCTATGGGAAGTCAACTCCTCCCATTTTCAAGTTCACTCGGTGCTAAACTAAGTCACTTTTTGAAATATCTTTAATACCTTTATTAATCATCATATCTTAATGTAGGTCATAGGGTCTATCCCTTGTACAATAATCATCATTATATCTCAATAAGAATTGCATGAGTTGATCCTTTCATTACAATTAATACATGTGAGGTTAGCACATTTACATAGTCACATCATATTAAGGCACATTGGTAAATGATCACTATCCTTATAACATTTACATCTTAGCCAAAACCTCACAACCATAGTCAAGTAATTTAAATTCAACATCATACTAGCCCTATCAATCCTAATACAAGGCATACTTCAACACAACATCATCACTTAACCACAAGTAACCATAATTGAAGTAACGAATAGGGATCACAAGACTTACCAAGTCTCCTTCATAATCCATCATCAAGGTCTTACCATCAAACCATTAATTCAACCCAATAAGGGTGTAGTCATCTCATAACAATAACCAACATAATAATGAGGCTAATTGAAGCACTACATCACAATCCATTACTAGTTCACACCTTAAGATAAGAGACTTAGGTTAAAGTCATAATCTAGATCAATTACTGAAGAATTAGCATAGTAGGACTATAATTAACCCTAATATACTCATAATTGATACAATAACATCATCTAATAGTAATTTAACTAATAACCAATTCAATTCAACCAACATTACATAATTCATATTAAGATCATAACCTAAGGTTATGAGAAATAGGTCATCTTGTACAAACTAGACCAACCCATCAAGATAAAACATAATTGAGTTAAAATACATGTTGATATATTCATAATATCCAAATAAAATCATAAAAAAGTTAATATATAACATCAATTTCGTATTGGGTGAAAACCAACTTGAAAACCCAACTTTTGAAATCGATTTGATGGAACCCTTTGAGGAAAGAGGTTTCAAAGATGAAAGGAATCCCATAACTTACTAATTGATGAAGATTTATGGAGAAATTCTATCCTTTGCAGCCCTTGAACCGACCCATGGCTTGGTCTTGAATGGAGTTCTTCAACTAGAGAGAGAAAGAAGAGGGAGGGAAAAGAGTTTGGGTTTTAGAATTTTTGAGAGCTTAGGTTAGTCTAATTAGCTTAGGGGATTTATATAGAAGGTTAACTAACTTAATTAGACCTCCCCTAATCCCTAATTAAACTCCTAACTAAGCCAACTAATTAAATGAATTAATTCAAAATGAGCAGCAAAACACAGACCTCACACACGACACCACGATCGACGGATCGTGTGTCCATCGACGACCACTGTTTCTCTTCCTTGCTGCACATCCGTCGATGAGTTTAGAGACTATGAAAAACAGGCCCTGCTAAGTGTCCATTGAAGCCCCTTCAATGGGACCACGAGCCGTCTATGACATCCGTTGGTGATACTGTCCCTTGACAGCTTTTGGTCACTATTGCAAGGGTCCTCCTCAAGGGCCCTTGGTTGGTCCTTGGGGAGTCGTGCCTATACATTTCGAATATGAATCAACTCTAATACATGTTAAACACCCTTACACCAATTTTCATCATTTTCCGACTCCTAAAAGCTAGTCAAATAGGCTAAGGCACACTAGCACCTCGTTTAACTAGTTTCAGATGTCATGGATGTTCTTTGACGTTTTGACTTCTAAACTTTCTAAATTACTTATATACATTAAAATTGACCTTAAAACAGTGTATAAACCTCTTAACACTATGTTAGGATCTAGAAAACTTCTTAGATTTTCGAAGTGTTATATTATCCCCCCCCCCCCCTTAGGAATATTTGTCCTCGAATGACACTAAAATCTCTTGAAAGGAAGGAATAGACTCAAGATTAGCAGCCCAACCAAATAACAATACATACAATATGAGTAACAACTTCAATCATTACATTTACACATAGAAATTCAAAACTTCAATTACCACACATAAGGCTCAAAATCATATTATGAGAAATTTCCTTCTCACAACAACAAGTGCTCAACATATCATATATGAGTCAATTATGCCAAAAATTAAGTTAACAACATGATACATATCATTTCATAAAGACTCACCATATAAAAATGCACAACATAACTCAAAACAAGCCAAAGAGCAACCTTTTAAAGTCAAAAGTACATTTCATTGTAACTTCACTGTAATGACATCCAAAAATGCACATTTTTGCAAAACTTCACCAAAAATCAAGAAACTTCAATTTTTAGTCATTATTTTAATTATTAATAGGAATAACTAACCTTACTAATCAAATAGATGAGTGTAACGGGACTTCATGTCGGTCTCGACCTCCCATGATTCTTCCATAACACCTCTACAGAAGCTACCTCCTAGTTCCTTAACTTCTTTACTTGCCTATAAAGGATTTGAACTGGAACCTCCTCATAGGAGAGATTATCCTTCACAGCAAGACCCTCAATAGAAAGAATAGACTCGGGATCACCGATACACTTCTTAAGCATAGAAACATGGAACACCGGATAACCAAAGCCAATTCATTAGGCAACCTCAACTCATAAGCGAGTTTACCAACTCTTTGCAAGATTTTATAGGGACCCACATAACGAGGACTCAACTTCCCTTTCTTTTCAACTCTAACCACCCCTTTCATAGGCGAAATCTCAAATACACTTTATCACCTTCTTCAAACTCTAATTTCCTTCTCCTATGATCGCCATAAAACTTTTGCTGACTATAGGTTGTTTGCAATCGGCTCCTTATGACATGAACCTTCTCCAAAGTCTTGTAAATCAAATTTGGACCCAAAAGTGAAGACTCACCCACTTCAATCCACCCAATAAGAGACTTACACCTCCTACCATATAAGGCTTCATGAGTAGCCATGGATATGGATGAATGGTAACTATTGTTGTAAGTAAACACCACCAAAGGCAAATGATTATCCCAATTTCCGTTGAAATCAATGATACAAGCTCTAAGCATATACTCAAGGGTTTGAATAGTACACTCCGCTTGACAATCCGTTTGGGGATGACAAACGGTGCTTAACTTCACCTTGCTATCAAACCCTTATTGAAATAACCTCTAAAACCTAGATTTGAATTGTGCACCTCTATCCGATATGATATATAACGAAATACAATGGCGACACACAATCTCATCTATGAAGATCCTTGCATAATCCTCCGTCGAATAAGTGGACTTGACGGGAATAAATTGGGAAGATTGGTCAACCTATCTACAATCATCCATATAGAGTCGTATTGCTTTTGTGTCCGAGGCAAACCTACCACAAAATCCACATTGATGTCTTCCCACTTCTATGTAGGAGTTTGAATTTCTTGAAGTAAACCACCCGACTTTTGGTGTTCGTCTTTCACTTGTTGGCAATTTGGATACTTAGCAACAATTTTCACTATCTCCTTTTTCAAACCTTCCCACCAAAACACTTTCCTATGGTCATGATACATCTTCGTAGAACCCAAATGAATGGAGTAACGGGACCTATGAGCTTCCTCAAGAATCTAACTCCTTAAACCATCTTCATTGGGAATAACCTCCCTTGGTACCTCAATACACCATCCCCCTCCAAGGAGAATGACTCCTTAATCTTACCAAGAACCGATTCCTTCAACTCCATCAATGTTTGATCAAGGTGTTGTTTGGACTTCACCTCAACCACCAATGATGACTCAGAGTTATGATGGACCATAAAACCACCATTCAGAGAATGTTCAAACCTCATACCTAATCTAGCCAACCTATGAACATCTTTCACTAGGTATTTCTTGGCTTCCTCTACATGAGACACAATACCCATGGTCATACGACTTAGAGCATCCGCCTCCACGTTAGCCTTACCGGGGTGATAGAAAACACTCATGTCATAATCTTTCAACAATTCCAACCACCTTCTTTGTGGGAGATTCACCTCTTTTTGAGTAAACACACATTGGAGACTCTTGTGGTTGGTATAAACATATAAATAAACACTATATAAGTAATGCCTCCATATTTTCAAAGCAAATACCACAATCTCTAACTCAAGATCATGAGTTGTATAGTTTATCTCGTGCACCTTAAGTTGTCTAGAGGCATAGGCTACTACCTTCCAATGTTGCATAATAAAACACCCCAAATCCACTCGAGATGCATCATAATATAAAATGAAAACCTTGGTACCTTCCGGTAAAGTCAAAACCAGAGCGAAAGTAAGCTTATCTTTTAAGATCTGGAAGCTTCTCTCACATGCCTCCGATCACTCAAATTTCTTACTCTTTTGGGTCAAAGTAGTGAAGGGAGATGCAATAGATGCAAAACCATACACAAACCTCCGATACTAACCCGCTATACACAAGAAACTCCTAATGTAGGTTGGATTCAACGGTAAAGGCCAATTCTTAACCGCCTCAGTTTTTCTTGAATCAACCTCAACTTCATCACTAGAGATAATATGACCAAGAAATGCCACCGACCTCAAACAAAACTCACATTTGCTATACTTGGCAAATTATTGATTTTCTTTAAGAACTTGTAATACCACCCTCAATGGTCCATATGATCACTTCATTTTTCGAATATACCAAGATGCCATCAATGAAGACAATGACAAATGAATCTAGGTAACTTCAAAACACCCTATTCATGAGATCTATAAATGTCGCCGAGACATTCGTGAGACCAAATGACATAACTAAGAACTCATAATAACCATATCTAGTCTAAAATACCGTCTTTGGTATATCCTCATCTCTCACCCTAAGATGGTGATACCCTGATCTCAAGTCAATCTTAGAAAAGTAGCTTGCCCCTTAGAGTTGATCCAATAAGTCCTCAATCCGAAGGAGATGATACTTGGTCTTGATAGTGACTTTATTGAGTTGGTGATAATTAATGCTCATTCTAATAGAACCATCCTTCTTCTTCAATATAAAACTGGAGCACCCCACTGAGAAATACTAGGTCTAATGAAGCCTTTGTCTAGTAAGTCCTTGAGTTGAACCTTCAACTCTTTCAATTTGTTTGTAACCATCCGATAAGAAGGAATTTAAAATGAGATTTGTATACGATAACAAGTCAATACGAATACCAATTTCCCATTCGGGAGGAACACCGGGAAGATCATTAGAAAAGACATTAAAAAATTCTCTCAAAACGAGGACCAACTTAATGGGAGGAATTTCGGAGTCTAAATCTTAGACATATACTTTATGGTATAAACACCCTTTAGAGATCATCTTACAAGATTCCAAACAAGAAACGATACGACCTCTAGGAAAAGAATTTCCCCTCTTTCAATCTAAACCGGGCTTATTTGGAAAATTAAACTTCACCACCCTTGTTTTACAATATATAGAGTCAAAGCAAGCATGCAACCAATATATGCCCAATATGACATCGAAATCAAACATATCAAGTTACACCAACTCAACATAAGTAACTGTATTGGGCAACTTTATAGGCCAATTTCTATATACCTTTTTTGCAATAATTGATTCAGTTACCAGGGTAGACACCATAAAAAGTTCAATCAAGACATTAGGAAATTAAACAATAACAAGTTTAGTTGAACCAAATTTAGATAATTCATATCAAGATCATAACATAGGGTTAAGGGGAATAGGTCATCTTCTACAAACTAGACCAATCCATCAAGATTCAACACAATTGAGTTAAAATACATGTTAATCTATTCATAATATACATAGAAATTACAAACAAATTAATTCATAACATCAATTTCGTATTGGATGAAAACCCACTTAAAACCCCAACTTTTGAAATCAATTTGATGAAACCCTTTGAGGAAAGAGGTCTCAAAGGTGAAAGGAATCCCATATCTTACTAATTGATGAATAATGATGGAGAAATTCAACCCTTTTAAGCCTTTGAACCCACTCCTAGCTTGGTCTTCAATGGAGTTCTTCAATTAGAGAGAGAAAGAAGAGAGAAGGAGAGAGTTGAGTTTTGGAATTTATGAGAGCTTAGGTTAGTCTAATTAGCTTAGAGGCATTATATAGGTGGTTAAATAACTTAATAAGACAGAAAATAAACCCTAATTAATATCCTAACTAAGCCAAATAACTAAATTAATTAATCCAAAACGTGCATCAAAAAACAGACCTCATAGACGACACCCTGATCGACGGATTGTGTCCATCGACGACCACTGTTCTTTTCTGTGCTACACATCCATCAATGCGTTTAGAGACTTTGTAAAACAGTACCTTCAAGAATTTGGCTAAGTTTCCATTGACTAAGGCAATCGATGCCCTGTCGATTGGACCACGAGCCGTCTGTGGCATTCATTAGTGACAATGTCCCTTGACAACTTTTGGTCACTTTGCAAGGGTACTCTTCAAGGGCCCTTGGTTGGTACTTGGGGATTTCTGCTCAGATGTTTCGACTAAGAATCAACTCTAATACATGTTATACACCCTTCCACCAATTTTCATCATTGTTCGACTCGTAAAATCTAGTTAAATAGGCTAAGGCATGCTAGCACCTCGTTGAACTAGTTTCGGACATCATGGACGTTCTTTGACGTTTTGACTTATAGAATTCCTAATTACTTATATAATTTAAAATTGACCTTAAAATAGAGCCTAAACCTCTTAACACTTATATTAGACTGTAGAACACATTTTAGATTTTCGAAGTATTACATATCGTGACTTAAAGAAACATTATTGGTGGTGTCACATGAAAAGGAACATAGTAGATTTTGTATTTCAGTGTTTGAGTTGTCAGCAATTGAAGTATGAACACCAAAAGCATAGATGTGTGACTTAGAGAATGCTATATCTGAGTAGAAATGGGAGCTTATTGCTATGGACTTTGTGGTAGGGTTTCCACGCACATTGGGTAAGTTTGATGCTATATGGGTCATTATGAATTGATAGACCAAGTCTTTACACATTAACCAGTTCATACTACCTATAATTCAAAGAAGTTAGCTAAAATATATATTTGAGGGATAGTTTTCTTGCATGGGGTTCCCATTTTTATTTCAGATCGTGGTACCTAATTTAAATCTCATTTATGGCGGTCTATACAAAAGGAGTTGGGCACTCGAGTGGATCTTAGTAGAACCTTTCACCCTTAGACAGACGGTTAGTCTAAACAAACTATTTAGGTTCTTGAGGACATGTTGTGGTAGTGTGTGACTGAGTTTGGTGGTCAGTGGGATTAATTTTTGCCATTAGAGGAGTTTGCTTACAACAATAGTTACCATTCAAAGTATTGAGATGTCACTATTTAAGGCTTTTTATGACAGGAAATGTCAATCTCTAATTGTTCAGTTTGATGCATTTGAGGTTATACCGTGGGGTACATATTTGCTGAGGGAGTCCTTGGACAAGGTCAAATTGATACAAGATAGACTTCTTATGGATAGAGTAGGCAAAAAAGTTATGAGGATCGAAAGGTTCGTGATTTGGATTTTATGGTTGGAAAAGGGTACTATTTAAGGTTTCACCCATGAAGGTTGTGATGAGATTTTGGAAGAAGGAAAAGTTGAGCCCAAGGTATATTGGTCCTTTTGGGATTGTGGAGCGTATTAGTGAGGGGTGTATCAGTTGACTTTTCCACCTTGTTTGTTGGATGTTCATCCCGTATTTCATATTTGACATTAAAAAAGTATCATCAGGGTGATGCTCATGTGATTCAATGGTATTCACTGTTACTCGATCAGAATATGACTTTTGAGGAGGAGTTGGTAACTATTTTGGATAGACAAATTTCGAAGTTAAGGTTCAAAGAGATTGCTTCAGTAATGGTTTAATGGAAGTATCGTCTAGTGGAGGCATGGGAGACCCAGTCAAACATGAGGAGTAGATATCCTCAGCTTTTTTAGCATTCAGGTGAGTTATTTTCTTTTTCCGTTTGAGGACGAACATTTGTTTAAGTGATAGGTGATGTAACGATTCGGTAGCTAGTTTTGAGAATTAAGACTATTCTGACTCTTCTTGTAAAATTTAAATGAGGATCTTTAAACTATTCAGTAACTACGAGTTTTTAGTTGATAAAATTTATTAAATAATTAGTATAGTAAATAGTTAGTGGGTCAAACCCATAATTCATTTAATACCATTTTATATTCGCCCGTGAATTAAATTAAGTTAGAAGGTTTAAAATTGTTATATCATATATTGGGGAAAAAAAAAATAGAAATAGTTGATCAGCACGTCGCGTCTGAGAAGAAACCCTTGTTCAGGTAAAGCGATACAATCTCTCTCTAGATTTTAAACTTTTAGTTGATTACTTTTGCAATATATATTACGATGACTTGATTTGTAGTCATTTTATATTAATGAGGCAAGCCACGGGTAGTATATTTCAATGGGTTTAAAGTGTTAGTATGAAATTTCATTATTTAGTGAGGTATTAAAAATGGCGGAGGACAAGATTTGGAGCCAATTATTAGGCAATTATGCCAATGATTGGCATTTGGTTGATAATTTTAGAAATTAGGAATTTTGTTTATCGAATGGATTTTATCAAAAAACGGATCACATTGCAGACTTGTAGTGCTTTGCCTGGTGTTGTTAATTGGTGGAATTGATTCTTATTTTATACATTTACCAAACCAAGATACTAGTTTTAATATATTAAGATAGTTAATTAATTATAGGGTCCATTATATTAGATGACACCATTAGAATTATGTTATTCAGAGACTAGACTCAACCTAGACTTAAAATTTAGGAATATGAGACTTGACATATAATGTTGATATAAGATTCATGAACTCGATTATAAGTTATTGGTGAGTTTTTAGTTTAGGATAGACATTATAGCACATGGGTATCTACAAATTTGTTTCTTATAAATATTGCATAATTGGTAAATTGGGAACGTTTTGAAGCTTTGAAAAAAGGGAAGAGAAAATCTTGAGGATTTGTGAAACATGTTTGGCATTCAAGGTATCTTTAGATTTCCTGACTTCGTTGAAGAACATTTTCCTAAATAAAGATTACAAACCAAAACAGATAATGGTTAAGGGCAAAAGATTGGAGTCTAGTTCCAATGGTGTGACGGACATTAGTACGAGTACCACTGTCATAAAGGAAAAAATTATTACTATGGTTGTATCCGAGAATGCCAAAGAATATGGGTATTAGCTGATCCATTGTTGAATTGAATTCCTTGTGTGACTGTGTTCTTATTTAAACCCCTATATTTTTACTAGTTGAGGTGGTTATGTATCATGTTGATATTTGATTGATTGAGATGCATCATCATCCCCTTATTTCGAAACAATATTATGTACATGCATTGACATGAGATTGAGTATAAGTTGGGCACGTGGAAATCGTCCGTGCTGGTGATGGTTAGAAGTTAAGATTATATTTTGAGCACGTGGAGACTGTCCGTATGGAAATTTTTTTATTTATGATAGTGCGTAAGATCATCCGCACAGACACGTAGATATCGTTCCTGTTCGGTATATGGACCTCACGAGTCCCCAATGGGTCATGAACTCTCGATGTATTTCTGAGAAGTATCATGTATATACATTTGAGAAAGTAGTGAGCATTCCGAGACATATAAGTTCATGGTTTAATATTGCATTACATCTCATGACATTTTTCATTAGTGATGATTATGTGTTTTTAGTGGTGGTTGGAAAGTACTTGATATTTGATTACCTCTATTTGATGAAACTTGACTGCTAAGGGTAATATATACTTGTATAATCAAAGAATTAATTTTTCTTATATAAACTCTCACCGCTACATCTTCGTTGTCGGTCAATGAGCTATACTAGGTGCACGTGGTTTCATACTCATATTACACTTGTTTCACTCTTTGTGGTGTAGATTCAATTCTAAGTACGGGCACATTTTGTGGAGCAATTTGAGTCTGAGCTTGGAGTGTCTTGGAGTTGTGGTGAGCTTCTTGCCTGTTCCATGTCCCACATCTCCCTCTATCTTTTACTTATTCTATTATTTTAGTATTTAGACAGGATATCCCTTATGTTGGGCATTTCATTTTAGTTTAAGACTTGCATCGTATTTTAGAAGCTCTTGTACTTACTAACCAATTGTTGGGTGTTATTTTTAGCTTTCCATATTTTGTAATTATAAATAACTCAGTGTTGGATATTTTCACTTAGTTTTAACCTTTTACTCATGATTAGTTAAAATTGATAAAATATGTTGGGTTGACTTACCTATTGGTTGGTAACATAGGTGCCATCACGACTTTTGAATTTGAATCGTGACATCAGGTTCAAGTGTTTGAAAGTCATGTTAAGTAAAATCTTTTCATGGGTGTGAAACACGCTAAAACTATGAATGAGGAACTATGAAGCATTTTAAGAAATACTGTATTTTTTTCATACTCTTAGTCGTGCGATAGATCCTAAGTCCATAAAATTTCCTTATAAGTCATCCCTTACATGCTTTCAAAACCATACCTCCTACTAGAAAAAATCAAAATGAGGAGAAACAAACCCTCTGACTCAGGTTGACTCTTTGGATGAACACGTTACTCATGCTAAGTTTGAAGATGCTTTTCAAGTGCTATCTCAAGCTATGACTACTTAGGATAATCGAGAGGTTGTGACTCATTTGATCTCAAATGTTTATATAACTACTATGAAAGTCTGGGATTTCACCCAGATGAACTTGTCAAAATTTCATTGTTTAAACGAGGATGAGCATCCACAAGAGTTTATTGAGATTATGTGTGTCACTCCGATAAAGAGTGCAAATTTAGTCACTTATCAATTGAAGGGAGTTGCCTATATTTCGTACAGGCAATGGAAAAAGGAAATGACTGTTGATTCAGGCAACCTAAATTAAGAAAATTTGAAGGGTACTTTTATAGACACAATCCTTCTGCATGCGATGAGAGAGGCTAAGGTTAAAGAGATCATAAATTGGAGGTAAGATAACATGACAGTGTAAGATTTTTCTTTTAAATTTACTTAACTCTCTAGGTATTCTCTGACTATGGTGGTCGTCCGCATGAATACAATTGTGTCTAGTGTTCCTAAGGTGATGGGAAAGAGTGTATGACTACGATGTTAATCAAGGAGATAGAAATCTCTTATTTGATGACTCATCCCCAAAAGATTAAAGACGGAAAATTTCAAGGATAGTGATAGAGATAATTGATGGGTTCGAACAAATAGTATTGATTACTCTTATAAGAGACAAGGATGTGCTATTCTTTCTTCGTTCCAACAGAAATATTATGGCTTGTTAATATATTTTACTAGTGCTTCAGTGCCTAAGTTTAACAAGGATAGAATGTCAAGCTCTAAGGTAGTATTTCTAGTGGATGTTCTTTCCCCACTTGTCATAAGTGTGGTAAGAAATAATTGAAGATTAAATGGTTGGTACTACTGGACGTTTAAAATAAGGTAAGACTCGTCACATATTAAGAAATTGTCAATCTGCAGTTGGTAAGGGTAGAGATGTTCGGCAGTGAACTCAACCTAAGACTCCAACAGGTTGCCCGACCCAGCACGGTACCTCATCTGGCATTGATGGTGGACAACACTAGAATAAATTTTATGTTCTTTAGACTAGACAGAATTATGAAGGTTCCCTTAATGTTGTCAGTAGTATAATATTATGAGTCTTTTTGTTTGATGGCCATACCACATTTGATCTAAGAGACACATTCTTTTCATGACTCCTTATGTTGCAATGAAATTTGATCACAATCAAAGTCCTATCGAAACTCTTCTCAGTCTCTAGTTCTATAGGTGAGTTAGTTGTAGCTAAACAAGTATATTGAAGTTGCCAGTTTCTACCTTTCATAAAATCATCTCAATTGATCTAGTAAAGTTAGACATGATTGATAGTAATATCTTCTCGACATTGATTGACTAAACACTTATTATGCCTCAGTTGACTGTAGTACCTGAGTCCTTAAGTTTCAGTTTCTGAATGAACCTGTCATCGAATTAAACATTAGTACTTCAATGCCTGTAGATTGGTATATTATGTATGTATATCATCTCGTTTGAGTTGAAGATACTAGTTCCTAAAGGTCAACTCTCCAATCAGTCACCATAATTTAACTTAAGGAGTCTTCATTTAAAGATGAATCAGGATGCCTATATATTTTACTAAGTTATGCTTAAATTAACTCCAATGAATGATATACTTTGCTTATGTAATTTTAGGTAAGAGTCTGAGTTGTCCTAAAAGAAAGGAGTTAGTCCTTTAAGATCCATAAAAAATAACTACCGGTTAGGCATAACTTAATTAAAAGAATTTTGTTTGAAAATATTCATTAGCTTAATATTGAAAAAATAACAAGTTAATATATATATCAAACCTCCAAACTTCTGAATAAAGGGGAAAACATTTGTTTATGCCTCTCTAAACCTGTATAAAAGTAATTAAATTTGATTGTTAGAATAGGTAACTCTTTAATAAATTTGTGCATTATATCTAATACTATTTCACATTAAAAAAATTACTCTAATTTTTTTCAGTTCTTAAATTCCTAAAGATTTCCTTGTTAAATAACACCTTTAGAGACAACATCATTTGAAATGAATATTTTGAAAAACATTTACTGCAAAGATGACTTCTTTAAAGAAAATACAATATGTAATTTAATTATTATTTTCTTTAGATAAGAAATTATTTATAAATAAGTTTTCTAACTAGTTGGACATAAAATAAAATAACTTAAAAGTTTCATACCCCCCAAAATACCAAAATAGGCTTAAGCTCAAATAAGAAATCTCATTTTATCTAAAAATTCAACTGATGAGATTATGAAAGTATTTTATAATCCCTTCAAATTTGACAGAAAAACTTACTTTAGCACTTAAACTACACAAGTGTTTATTTACCCTTCTAATTTCATTTAAAGTGACTTAGTACCACCTCATCGAACGATGTGACAAAAAAAGAAAAGCAAAAAAATTGAAGGCGCATAAGTTTTTTTGTTTTTTTAAAAAATAAGGGTCCAACACCGGCCCATCCTATTCTCCTTCATCAAACTCTACATCCTATACATTTTTTTGCTATGCAAAAATAAAAAATCACATTCAAGACCCACATAATTTTCTTTATTTTAATTTTGAGATTTGAATTTTCTTTAAAAAATAATTATTCATCTAACTATAACATTACTTAATCTATACCCGAATATGCACTAACAAGTGAAATGAGTAAAGTAAAAACAAATCAAAAAAATTAGCATATCGATTTTGCATAGATTTAAAATCACCATTGTTGAAATAAGCTGATAGTTTCACCTAGTTAGAAAAAGGTATGGTGACTGATATAAATATTGATGGAAGTAATAGTGAATAGTTACAAAGATATGAAAAAAAATGAATCAATCAATATGATATTTTGGATCTTAAGAAATTGACCGAAATAAAATAATGAAAAAGGTGGGTGAAGTGTGAAAATAAAATTTAAAATATAAAAAAATACAAAATTCAATTATTTGACATGTCATCGATGTGAAACAGAGGTGTTATTTAGAAGGCGCGCATGCGCTTTAACCATGAATATGAAACTGGTATATAAGGTTCTATAAAATTCACTAACAAAAATTTTTTATTGGGGAAGGGGGGGGGGGGGGAGGAATGATTATCGTAAAGTTAAAGGCTAAAATAAGTTATGCTACCAAGTTCAGGGGGAATTTTATGTATTTTCCTAGTTTAAAAACATGAGACAAATTTTACAGAATTTCTATATATACTAGACATGGCTGTCCGTGCATGCACGAGCCCAATATGTATTAGGTAATAACTCTCACAAATATTGATAGGGTGACGACTGGGAAAAGGATTAAAATATTTAGACACATATTATTTATATATTGCACTGCTTATGGGCATTTACACAATTCATGTTCGAATATTCATACAAAAGTAGCAAAATAGATAGTGGTGGTAAGTCGGACATTGTAGTTGACAAAAAACCTATTGTTGAAATGAGGAGTGTTTTAAAATTTTGGATGTGCAACATCAATCGTCAAGCACGATCTTTTTGTTTAATATTATTCCAACTTTTTATAAAAGGTCGTGCATGGGCAAAAAGATAGCAAGACGAGGTTTAATTTGCTGCAAAACCTTTCTAGAAAATCAAAACTGAGATGAGAATGAAAGATTATTTTAGTAATGTGGTAGTAACTCGGTAAGAAACTCAAACAATAGAATAGTAATAGACAAAGCACCAATCATTTAATTAAGTGAAGAGTGTTAGGTTGTGGAGCCTGATTAATTTGTTCTCTATTTATTCTCTGTAACAAAAAATACTCTGATTTATTAATATAGATATACCTCACCTCCGTGAAAGTTTACTCACGGGGTGTTACCACGAAATATTGGGTTTTCTCTTTCTCTCTCTAGATCTCTCATCTCTTTCTCTTGAAAGTTCTTGTGTTCTTCATTCATCAAGTGTGTGTGCGTGAATTCGATCCTAACAACCGGTATCAGAGCTAAGAAGATTCAACACGATTACTAAAGATGGATAGTTCAAAGCTTGGAATCGAGAAGTTTGATGGATCCGATTTCAGTTTCTGGAAGATGCAAATCGAAGATTATTTGTACCAGAAAGATCTTCACGAACCGTTGACCGGGGTGAAGCCGGAATCCATGACGGAGGAGAAGTGGAAACTCAAGGATCGCCAGGCTCTAGGGTTGATCCGGTTTACTTTGTCAAGAAACGTGGCTTTCAACATCGTGAAGGAGAAGACTACGTCCGATCTGTTGAAGGCACTGTCGAACATGTCTGAAAAACCATCAACGATGAACAATGTATATTTGATGCGTAGATTGTTCAATTTATAGATGTCTGAGAATGTATCCATTTCTGATCATATAAATGAGTTCAATATGATTGTGAGTCAACTCAATTCTGTGGATATTAATTTCGAAGATGAAATTAAGGCGTTGATTTTGATGTCATCTCTGCCTGAGTCTTGGGATACTGTTGTTGCTGCGATTAGCAGTTACCGTGGATCTGAGAAACTGAAGTTTGATGAAATCCGTGATGTTGTTCTTAGTGAAATTATTCGCAAACGAGAAGTGGGAGATTCATCGGGCAGTTCTCTCAGCGTTGACCGAAGGGGGAGAAGTAAGATGAAAGGACAAAATCAACATGGTCGATCAAAATCAAAGAATCGAGGAAAATCCCTAAACAGATCAAACGTGAGTTGTTGGAACTGTGGAGAAAAAGGGCACTTTCGGACGAACTGTACAAAGACAAAGAAGAAATAGAATCAGAAATTTGGAGATGATAATGATTCTGTAAATTCAGCAGAGGACATTAGGGATTCTCTAATCCTTAGTGTGAACAGCCCAGTTGAAATGGATTTTGAATTCTGGTGCATCTTTCCATTCGTCTCCAAGATAGGAGTTGTTCCAAAATTTCAAATCTGGAAATTTTGGAAAGGTATATCTTGCTGACAACAAAGCCTTCGAGATTGAAGGAAAAGGGGATGTTTGCATAAAGACCACCTCGGGAAACCAGTGGACATTGGAGGATGTCTGATATATTCATGGGATCAAGAAAAATCTGATCTCTGTTTGTCAGTTGGATAGCACAGGATATGCAGCAAAGTTTGGGAAAGGTTTGTGGAAGATTGTGAAAGATGCTATGGTAGTAACTCGTGGCACCAAATCTGGAACCTTGTACACCACTGCAGGGTGTATTAACATGGCCGCTGTTGCTGAAGGTGCTTCCGGTTCATGTTTGTGGCACAACAGACTTGGACACATGAGTGCTAAAGGAATGAAGATGTTGGTTGCAAAATGAGCATTATAGGGTCTGAAGTCTGTTGATATGGGTCTTTGCCAGAGCTGTGTTATGGGCAAACAGAAAAGAGTAAGCTTCACAAAGACTCCTAGAGAGCCAAAGAAAGTGCGGTTGGAAATGGTCCATACAGATGTTTGGGGACCATCTCCAGTATCATCACTTGGAGGATCCAGATTCTATGTTACCTTCATTGATGATTTCAGCAGGAAGGTATGAGTTTACTTCTCGAAGCATAAGTCAGATGTGTTTGCAACCTTCAAGAAGTGGAAAGTTGAAGTTGAGAATCAGACCAGTTTGAAAGTCAAATGCCTAAGGTCTGACAATGGAGGAGAGTATGACAAATAAGATTTCAAGGCATTCTGTGCAGCTGAGGAAATCAGATTGATGAGAACAGTTCCTGGTAAGGCAAGGCAGAATGGAATTGCTGAGAGGATGAACAGAACATTGAATAAGCACGCAAGGAGTATGAGGATACACTGTGGGCTGCCCAAAACATTTTGGGCGGATGCTGTGAGCACAACTGGATACTTGATCAACAGGGGACCATCAGTTCTTTTAGGGTTCAAGATTCTAGTGGAGGTTTGGACAGGAAAAGAACTCAAGTACTCACACTTGAGGACTTTTGGTTGCACTGCTTATGTTCATGTTGATCCATAAAAGAGAGACAAGCTTGATGCCAAGGTTGTAAAGTGTTACTTCATAGGCTATAACTCTGATTTGTTTGGTTACAGGTTTTGGGATGACAAGAATAGAAAAATCCTGAGACATTGACGTGACATTTGATGATTCTGTCCTGTACAAGGACAGAGAGCAGAAGGTTCTAGAGATTACAAAGCAAGTGGGAGTTGAGGTTGAGTTGGAGAAGAGTAACTAGAGATGTCGAAACAGATACTCAACCAACTCTTACTGAAGAACCTGAAGTGGAGCAAGTTACACCTGAGCAGGTGTTAAGGAGATCATCCAGATCCATCAGAGCAGCAGATAGGTATTCACCTTGATTACACTATCTATTGCTGACTGATGAGGGGAACCAGAGTCTTTTGATGAGGCTCTACAGGTGGAGGATTCGATCAAGTGGGAGCAAGCCATGGATGATGAGATGAGGTCACTTGAGAAAAACGACACATGGATGTTGACTGAGTTACCTGCAGGGAAGAGAGCTTTGCTGAACAAGTGGGTGTTCAGAATCAAGACTGAACCAGATGGCAAAAGAAGGTTCAAGGCTCGTTAAGTAGTTAAAGGATATTCACAAAGGAAAGGTATTGATTATGCTGAAATATTCTCTCCTGTTGTGAAGTTAACCTCTATTCGAATTTTGTTGAGTATTGTTGCACCAAAGAATTAACATCTAGAGCAAATGGATGTAAAAACAACGTTTTTACATGGAGATCTGGACAAAGAGATCTATATGCAGCAACCAGAAGGATTTGTGGTTCCAGGCAAGGAACACATGGTGTGCAAGCTCACCAGGAGCTTGTATGGACTAAAGCAAGCACCAAGGCAAGTGGTACAAGAAATTTTACTCCTTCATGACCAAGAGTGGATTCTGCAAAGCTGAAAAGGATCATTGTTGTTACTTCAAGAAATACACTGATTCATATGTCTTTCTACTCTTGTATGTGGATGATATGTGTATTGCAGGATCTAGTATGAGGGAGATTAATAATCTGAAGACAAGGTTGTCTGCATCATTTGAGATGAAATATTTGGGTCCAGCGAAGCAGATTTTGGAGATGAAGATTTCTCAGGATAGATCTGTTGACACTTTAAATCTATCTCAGGAGTTGTACATTGAAAAGGTGCTTAGCAGATTCAGGGTTAATGATGCTAAACCCAGCACTACTCCATTGGCAAATCACTTTAAATTGTCAAAGGAGCAGTCACCCAAGACTGCCGAGGAGCGTGATCACATGGCACTTGTTCCATATGCTTCAGCAGTTGGTAATTTGATGTATGCTATGGTCTGCACTAGACCTGATATAGCACATGCAGTGGGAGTTCTTAGCAGGTACATGACGAACCCTGGGAAAGAGCATTGAGAAGCTGTGATGTGGCTTCTGAGATATCTGAGAGGTACATCCAGTACTTCACTTTGTTTTGGCAAAGACAATGTGACTCTACAAGGTTTTGTGGATGCTGATCTTGGTGGGGATGTGGACTCGAGCAAGAGTACATCCGGGTACATTTACACCATAGGTGGAACAGCAGTGAGTTGGATGTCAAGGCTTCAGAAGTGTGTTTCTCTTTCATCTACTGAAGCTGAGTATGTGGCAATAGCTGAAGCTGGGAAATAGATGATATGGCTGGCAGATTATCTTGAGGAATTGGGCAAGAAGAAGAGCGAGAAGATTCTTTACTCAGATAGCCAGAGTGACATACAGTTGGTGAAAAATCCAGTCTATCATTCGAAGACATAGCACATCAGAAGGCGATACCATTTCACTTGCAGGGTAGTAGAGGATGGTGATATGTGCTTGGAGAAGATAGAGGGTGCAAAGAACCCGGCAGACATGTTGACGAAATGTGTTGATGTTGAAAAACTAGGTTATGTAAAACCTCGATTGGTCTTCTGTAGTTGTTGCTACAGATGTTGCGGTGTGGGGTAAAGATGTTGATGATGAAGAGATTTTTTTGAGAATGTATTTTTCGGATGAAGTGTATAAAATAATTAACATAAATGGATGACCACAATTTACATTTCAGATAATTCTGTGTGTTGCCAAGTTATTATACAGTTGTACTTGGAAAAATGGAGCGTAAGCATTGTAAATTTCTTTAAGTAAGAAATGAGCTATTGTGAAGAAAGCTGGAAAATAAGTAACTAAAACTTTTTCTAATGAGTTGAGGTCAGTGGGGGCAAAGAAGTATGAAATAATTTGACCCGAGGTGAGTGGGGGCAAAGAAGTATGAAATAATTTGACCCTTTAACCATTGTAATTTTTATGTATAACATAAATTAAGGAAAATATCATTGTCTCTTTGAAATTCATCTTCAGAAGAAACGATTAAATACCAAACAGTGGGGAAAAATAAAAGAAGAAAAGTTGACAATTTATATGTCCAACACTAAGATGTAGTTTTGGTTGTGCTTGTATTTTATTTAAATAGTCTGAAGTCTATATGATATCATCTTAGCAAGCGATAAATATTTATTTCCCAACTCTAAGGCAATTCGTTGATTTTGATTGTAGTATTTAATCTACTGTAGATAACCTTTTAAGAATCTTATTATTTAAATGAAAATATTGTCAGTCCTTGCTCAAAATTGATCAACAATGATAAGAAAAAAAAAGGAAAAAGATGAAGCAGAGATGGAGGAAGAGAAGACATATCTTTTGAGAAGTGATATGATGACTATGTTGAGTTTTTTGCCGGAAGGCTTGAGTTATATTCATTGACACCTGTTAAAGTGAAGGAAGTTGAACACATTTGAGAACAAGAGTCACAAATTATACGAACGAAAACCTAAAAGAGCTCAATCAAAAATAACAGATTAGTTTAGATAATTATAGGAAAGTTTAATGTAACAAGAACTAAACCATGTTTTGCATCATTTTAGTGACACACACTCGGTTGGTTTCGAAGAAATTTTTGATCAAGCTAGTAGCTCTATGCAGAAAGTTGTTCAACAAACTTTAAGACTAAAAACTCTGTTATGTTAATCAAGTTTGTTTATACTTTAGTCATCGAGCAAAGTATCAACTTCCTAGAGTTTTAAAAATTAATATAATGAACAAATTGATGCTATCAGTGAGCCTTATAATCCTTCAGGAGCACGAATTTTGGAAAAATCAGTTGTTAAATAGAGTCTATTTGTTTCCTTTTTATATGATCTGTCAAGGTTCTAGCAAGAATGATAAGTCTTAAGTGTACACATCGGGATGACACGTGTATAACTACGTTATGAGGAAAACAAACATAAGAAGAACAGAGGCCTGAGCAACTAAATTTCTTTCTATTAACAATTTCATTCTTTTTTTCACATCTCGCATCAAATTATGTCTCAATTAAAGCAAAAATAGAATTGAGTAATCTGACATGAATAAATAATCACTTTAATGCTTTACACCAACTATATTAAGCATTATCATGATTATCTCAATAAATATCTTTGGCTGATAAAATAATAAGCTTCAAAGACAAGTTATTTCTTGGGTTTTATAGTTTAAGATATCCTTTTTTACTTTTAAGAAAGCATGAGCTCATCATCTATATATAATTATATATAGGTTAATATTTAGAAATTTTTGATACCAATCAAGTGTTGCCCGTAGGTTGTTATGTGCCTGAGATGACTGTTTCTTATTCCTCTAAAATTGAAAACTCCATCATGTAGTAAAAAACGACCATAATGAATATTTAGCAAGTGTTTGGCCATAAATTTTCAAATATTCTTGGCAAATATTATTTGAGTGAAAATTTGGGTGAAATTTCACCATGTGTTTGGTCATATGATTTGGAAAATATATTTCACCTTTTTAGAAAAATATGATTTATACCCATAAGTTTTAAATACTATTAAAACTAGCAATAAGTTTGTATTACAAGTCAATTGGATGTTCGTTACAACAATAAAAAATAGTTTCTATCACACTAGAGCAATGTGGTAATTTGGAGCGAGTGCAACAAGTATCATTCCATACATTGTGAAGTAGACGAAACACATGATTTTATTATTACCTTGAGTTAATTTTTCATCATTTTCATCAACAATCATATCATTATTTAATATTCACTAAATATTTCATCACTATTTTGGTGTTCACGTAAAAAAATTATATAATACAACACAAACAATTACTATAAAAGATGTTTTTATAAAAGACAAAAATTTGGGGTAAAATTTTAATTCAAAAGATCTCAAATACTATGTTTTAGGTATCTGTGATTGCAACAACTAGAGTGCCAAATATTCATCTCAAAAGTCTCTAATAAACATGGATGCTAATTAATTTGGCTAAATCACAATATAATTTAACAATTAGAACTACAATTACATATTTAAAGAAAAGAAATGAAGAAAACTAAATCTAAAGCAAAAAAACATAAATATATTAAGCCAAATTTAGAAATTGAATGAAAAAAAAATCCAAACATATGAAGATCAAAAGCTAAAGAATTCAAATCTAAAAATTAAAGAAATGAGAAAGATTTTTACCTTAAAATTGTTGCAGTAGTTGGAGAAGATGTAGGATAGATCCTTTTGTCTTCCTCTTCAATAGATGAGAAAAATATGATGAAGCTGAGGAAAGCACACGTACATGCCACGTATAACAAAGCTTGCTACACACCACCTGGAATGAGATCAAGATAGAGCAACAAATTGAGATGACCAAAATACACTCGATTAATAAAAAAATCTACCATTAACAGACATGTTAGATACATGATTTCATGCCACTCTTCTACTATCGTAGAATATATATATATATATACACACATATACATACATACATACATACATATATATGTATATATGTATATATATATATATATATATATATATATATATATATATATATATATATATATATATATATATATATATATATTCTCTTACTATCCAAAAACACTCTTCGTTTCTATTTGTTTGTTTAAGTCCATTCAGAAATGAGTTATTTTTTTTTTATGAATTTTAAAATTTTAATTTTTCACATGACAGTTTTAAGATCATGAAATTAAAATGCATTTTGATACATTCGACATATCATTTAAGATTAGAGGATTCATAAATTCTTTTTTCTTAATTAAATTGAGTCAAGTTAAAATGAACAAATTAAAAATACGAAAGTAATAACTAAGATAAGTAGATTAAAAAAGAGGAAGCACTTCTAAATAATAATGTAAATCATAACAAAGGATGTTTGAAATAAGAAATATGATGTTTGTAGTTAAAGATGAAGAGTTTTACCTAGAAATACAACTCTAAATATTTTAAATTGACAACAAATTGAAACAACAAAATCTAAACTTGAATAAAGAAGTTCAACACTTCTCTATCTATGAAACAGAAAGGACTAAGTGAAAATACAATATCAAGATTATTCAAAATGTTCTATTCTCAAAGAATTTATTTAATAACATATGCACTACTAAGATATAGCGTCCAACACCAACACAATATTCCTCAATTGTTTAAATCTATCACCACTTTGTTTTTACTATCAACCTCAGACTTGTTTACAATTTTAACTGATAAGAACGAAAATTAAATATAATAAATAACCATACAATAGTATTATTTAATTTAGTTTATAGTTTTTCAAATTGTTAACTTACTAAAGTTTGATTTTCCCTTAAGCATACACAAGCATGAATCCACTGGTAGACCTTTGGCAGCAAAGCTTGGATGGTACAATCGGTTGTTAATAGGATTAAGACTACATTCTAAATCAACAATTATTATTAGTATTTTCACAAATGCATTATTGTATTTTTGTTTCTTACAAATTGAATCCATGATTTAATTTCTTTTATAATTCATTTTATTTCACAATTAGTCAAATAATCACTAAAAAAACATATTTATGTAAGGTTCAAATAGTATTTTGGAATTTTTTTTATAAAAGAAATTAATCGATTTCAAATCTTAAGAATTTTTATCATGAAAATTACCATAAAAATAAATATTACCTAGTCAGCTATGGATGCTCCCTCTTTCCACGTCCATTTTCTTGCTCAACAACTCTGCTCTATAATAATATCATTTAAATGAAAATTGATATACAATTGTATCGATTTAGAAACATTATAAGAAAATCTATTGAAAATTAATTTTAATAATATATAAGCCCATTTGAAATATGAAAAATAAATTAAGAATAAAATTAACAATGACGACGACGACGACGACGACGACGACAACAACAACAACAACAACAACAACAACAACAACAAGAACCATCACCACCACCACCATCACCACCACCATGATTTATGACATATTGAAAGTTTTGGCACCCGAGGATCAAAACCCTTAGTGGGGTTGACATTCTTTTCCTATATATCAAAATAAATGATGGTTAAGTAAAAAATATAAAATAAAACATTAAAAGAACTTCAAAGAAATATACCCTTGAAAGTTCATTAGCTCATACCTAAGGAAAACTAATATCAAATTAGATTATAAATAGAAAAATTCAAGTAAAAATAGAAAGATATTTTAATTAATAATAAATGCTAGTAAAAAACTCCATCTATATATAAATGAAAATAATAATATATTATTTCTAATTTTTCTTTTGGGCGATAAAATAATAATAAATATGGATTATCATAACACTTGATATTAATCAAGTTTTAGACTTTTAATCTATATTTTAAATTATAAACAACAATTTACAATTTATTCAAAAGTAACGCTTATAATTTTAGTTAAAAGAAATCTGCACAGTTCATTATGACACACACACATACACAGACAAATACGCACGCACGCAGACGCGCGCACACACATAGAGACACACACGCAAGTACGCACACGCACGCGCACGTATGCACATACACACACATTGTATGCTACAATACACAACCTATCTATGTATCCGTGTATATGCAAGCTAGTAAAGGATAACATGTGTTATGCACGGGCATACTAATATTATGTTAATTATTTAAAACAAATAACTTTTTTATTATTTTGTTTCAAAAATTTAGTTGGTCGTGACTATTACCTAGGAGGTATAGCCGAAAGAAAATTGTCTTATTACGATGATTAATGATAATGATACTGAGGAGTTCGGAATTCGATCAAAAATGAAAACTTTGGATATTTTTCTTAGAAGGAGATGAACTACCTATAGATTTGTATGTAAGTGCACGAATTAAGAGAAAGTTGTCATCAGATACGAGTGAGTGAGCGCTTTTTCTGCTATGAATGAATGACCTCTCCATTTATTTTCAAGCTTGCTCTTCAAACCGGCCTATCGTTATTGATAACAATCTTGAACTATTTAAGAGTTGTGCACTAGTTGTCCTGTATTCGTGGTGAATAAGGGTGGTGGGTGGCAATAAAGGTAGTTGGTGTTGAAAATTGATAATAGTATAGCGATCAGGTCATAATATAGCTCCAGATATATAAAATATGAACAAGCAACTGTAACTCAGTAAACTAACAATACATAGGCAACTCATGTCAGTGAACATTCACAGGACTCTAAGTCATCAACATGACTTAACCACTACATGAAACATATCCAGCATCACCACAACTGAATATGCCCGCTTCAATCATCGAACCAACACCCAACAAATCAATCACCAGGTACATGAGCCACAATAATAAAACTTTTAGCAGACATGGTACCGAAGCCAACCATTAGATTCCTAGTACCAAGTATTGTACCTTAGACAATCGATAATCTATACAAGGTGTAGTGTCCTAGCAAATGAAATCAAAGACAACACATAAATGACAATCATAGTGAATACAAGCACACTTGTAAGACCACAAGTAGTTAAGACAAGCTTATTGCATATGATTGACAAAAAGATACCATATTATATTCATCATTTTTTCTCCATTATCATGTGCTAACATTCAATATACCGTATATTGAAAATAAATTCACACATATATTGAATCAAGTCTGAATATTATATTGAACCTCATGTCTTTCCATTCTGTAAAATTTTAACTTGCTCTTGGTGTAAACTAATAAATAACACCAAATCAGCCTTCTTGGCCTAAACATTCTTGGAATATAACTTAATTTTAAACCTCATACCAATTTCATGGTCATTCCACCACAACCGTGTCATGAACTGAAATCGTTACATGATGGCGCTTGCTATAACTCTGTAGTAGGAAAGCCTAAACCCAAAGCGAAAGACAACAATCCATCGAAAATGGATGAGAGAAAGTAGAATTAGAGATACAGAACAGTATCTATCGAATAGTTTTGTAAACGTAATACAAAATATTAAAAATGTGCCTAAATGTAACAAATAAACACAAGTTGTACATAAAAACCAATCCCGGACCTGGTGTCAGTGGTATAGAAGAATCTAAGTACAGAATGAATTATATGCATCAAGTTTTTTTCTAATAAATTTACATAATACCTAGAAATATGCAAAATAAAGAAAAGTCACAAGTCCTAAAATTCTAAGAGCACACCACGATTCAAGTGTGTTATGTCCATATGAGATTCAACACTAAATACGAGTGGCTTGTATTACGAGACACATAAGAAAAATGTGCAGAAGTGCAGCATAAGTTCCAAAATACTAGGTACTTATGTATATGTAACAATCCCTTTTAATCATTATGGGTAGACCAATAACTAAATATTTGGATGAGAAATCGTTTTTAGGTAGTGACTTGAAAATCTTAGGCTAAGCTATTCTTAGGTGAGATATGAGTGAGGTGTGGTCTAAGACAACCCAAAATTGAATTAAGTAGTATGTCTAAGCTCCTATCAAGTTTATAGTAGCTAAGACGTTAAGGAATTCATAAGACAATTTTGAATGTGAATGTGGGTATGTAGAACCCTCATAGCAAACATAGATGAGGGGATTAATATAAAATATCAATTATTCTACGGCGTGTTATGAAATTGGGGATTTGGGGATGATTCTAAGAATTAGACTGCATGCAATTCACCATATCAGGTATCATGCAACCATATATACCAGGATAATTTCATTCCCGCAATAGTGGGTGGGCTTCTACAACAACATCACTATAGCGGTTCGACAGTAAAAATTTAGTCACTTATCAGTTGAAGGGAGTTGACTAGATTTAGTACTTGCAATGGAAATAAGAAATAACAGTTGATACAAACCCCTATATTAATAAATATTGAAAGGTACTTTTGTAGACAAAATCTTTTTGCTTGAGATGAGACAATCTAAAGTTCAAGAGTTCATAAATTTGAGGTAGGGTAACATGACAGTACAGGAGTACTCTTTGAAGTTTAGTCAACTCACTTTGAGTTCTCTGAATATGGTGTCCGACTCTAGGGCCCACACAAACTCATTTGTCTCTAGTGTTTCTAAGATGATGGGAAAGGAGTGTATGACTCCGATGTTGATCAAGGAGATAGAAATCTGTCGTTTGATGACTAATGCCCAAATAATTAAATAAGTAAAATTTCAAGGAAAGTGATAGGGATCGGATAACTAATGGTCTCGAACAAATCGTATTGACTTCTCTTGTAAGATACCAAGATATGCTATTCGTTCGTAGTAACAACATAAATATTCAGGCTCGGTCTTATCTTCTACTAGTGCTCAATTCCCAAAGTTTAACAAGGATCGAATGTCAAGCTCTAAGTTATTGCTTCAAGTGGACATTCTTTCCCCACTTATCGTAAGTGTGGTAATAACTATTAGAAGACTGTGGTTGGTACTACTGGATGTTTCAGATGTGGTAATATTTGCCAATAATTAAGGAGTTGTCTTTCATTGCCCCGAGCCAACACCATAGATGTAACTAGCACCTAATGACCATTTCTGGCCTAGAGCGGACCCTTGGCCTGGTTCACTCAACTTAGTGGAAGACATAAATTTACTCAATAATAGTAAAGAATATTTTCAAGGGAAATACTTAAACAGTAATAGTTTGGACAAATTGGCACTTAAGTGTCATCGTTTAATTTACAATTGAAATGAAAAGACCAAGAACTAACACTCTCTGTCTCTGAAGCCTCTAAAAATACTAAGATGTATGTTGGGAAACCCCCCATAACATTCCATAACCTAAATGACTGAAAACAAATAAAGAGTCCTACAAATTCAAGGAGGCTCACCACTGACTCTTAGATGCTCACTCGATCAACGGCGCGCCAAATGTTGATCCTAGTTACCTGCATCTGCATCATAATACTATAACACTCCTAAAGTCCATAACCTGATCTAAAGCCTCAAATGATAAACCAAAACTCTTAAAAACTGTTTCAAAGGATAAACAAATGTGTTGGAACTAATTAGGAAATGTTAGAGTTAAAACATTAAGAAATGACCATGACATCCGGAAAATTGTGAAATGTGAACTTGTGTGCTTTGCCATGTTTCAAGGGGGTTTAATAGTCGGAATTAAGTAAAATTTGGTAGAAAAAGGTGTTAAGAATGTATTAGATTAAGTTTAGATTCAAAACGTATGGGTACGGCTCCCCAAGGACCATTTTAAGGGTCCTAGGAGGGGACCCTAACATTTGACCCCAAAATTATCAAATTAAAAGTGATAGTGTACGAACCAAGCAACGAGCCGTCAATGGATCAATGGCCCATCGATGGATCAACAGCCCGTCGATGGTGGAAGTGGTTATACACTTAGCCATTTTCCCAAAACATCAAGAAGTCGAACTCTCTGTCACAAACGATGGAGTGGCAGTATAGGGCCGTTGATTGGTCTACGCCCCGTAGGCTGACAACCGTCGTTTGGAGGGCGAGTTCACTCGTAAGTTTTAGTTAAGTTGGATTAGTTAGTTGGTAATTTAATTAAGTAATTAAGGGTTAATGTGTGGTTAATTAAGTTAGCAGGGGGACTATATAAGAGTTAACTTTAATCTAAACTAACTCAACACTCATTATTCTCAAACCCAATTCTCTCCAACTTCTCTCTACTTTCTCTCTCTATTCCAAGACCAACCATTGAAGACCAATGTTCAAGATTATCTAGGGCTCTAAGACTCACGTTTTTCGTTATTAAAACTCAAGGAATCCTAAGGTATGGAAGCTATTCACTCTTAGAATCTATTTCCCCAAAAGGCTCTTCAAAATTGGTTTTTAATGATGTAAAAAACATGGGTTTTCATCCAATATCGTGAATGATATTTCAAATTTATGTTGAATTACTTCAATTTATATTGATAGATTATGGATTAATATTGGTTATTGTTTTAGTTCTTAGTATTTGACCTAATCTATTGAAGAGTCCATAATTGAACCCTTTATGAATTGAGGTTGATTTGATTAGTGATGATGCAATTGACTTAGTTCTTGTATAAATTATTATTATATGGTTATACTAAGTGAATTGATGGATGAATATTGTTTGATTGATGGGGAAATGTTGAAGGAGGCTTATGGGTGCTATTTGGCAAGACTTTATCATGATGAGTTCTTTACTTCAATGATGATGATTTATACTTGATGATTATGTTCAATTGAAGTATAATACATGAATAGATTAAGAAGATGATGATATGATGAATGTGATGAAATGTTATGAATATGTTGAATTGTGATATCATGTTAAGGGTATGATGATTAAAGGTTAAATTTGAATCATTTATGTACCTTATTATGACATGACTATGATGTGATGATCTTACTACATGATGTGTTGTATTGAAAGAAATACTCATGCAATACCTAATGAGCTAATGACATGATTATACAAGGGGTTAGTCTACTATGGCCTATATTAAGATATGATGATTAAGAAAGGCTTAAAGACATTTCAAAAAGGGACTTTATCTTAGCGTGAACTATATATGAGAGGTGTCCTTTCCCAATGTCACAATGATTATCATGAGATAAGGACTCCAATGCTAATGTGCATGTAGAGGGGTTAATACATATCTCCTAGTTCTGAAACTATGTTGCCTCCATAGGAATGCTACCTAGTGGATCCATCGAGAATGTTATCTTCCTGTTTTGGTTCTACCTTGGCAAAAAGAGCACCTTCTTTTGGTGTAGGGTTTTATGACACCAAACTCAATGCTTAGCTCACATGGTCTATTGTCGGTTAAGGCGATTGATACTGAAAATAAAATGAATTAATGAAAGTAATAAAGTGAACAATAACTAAGGTATCTTAAGGGATTTTACTTAGTGTAGGTAAGGGTATGAGAATTAACCTATGCATTACACAAATTGACCTTAAGAGGTGTCCTAGGAGGTTGTTCTTATGTACTAATGATATAAATGAAATGCATATGTTGAGTTTACATGTTGATGATCGTATATGATATTAGTTTCACTAATGGACATTATATTGGTGTAAGTTGTTATATATGATGATGAATACGCATGATATTAAGATATATGAAATGTAGACATTGCTAATGGTCTCTTTTCTAACTTACTTGATTTTATGGGGTTATAGGGCTTCACATGAGCATTGCACTAGTAGGCTTGGGATGGGATTGTGAGTAAGGGTCTCGTATGTTTGATGTTATGAATTCTAGTACATGAATTGTTGTTATGAAATAATGTTGGAGTTATTCATCTTGGTATGACCTTAGTATGATATAAATCATGTCCAATGACTTTATGATGATATTGGTTTTGTATTGGATATGATCTTATCTTAATGATGCTTTGCCTATTGACTTGTATATGCTCTTATATGTGCATAAAAGGATTTCAAAGTGACTTTGCATAGTTTTGAACAAAATCTCCTTTTTAAGCATGATTTCACTGGTTTTACTTGCACTTCTTTCCATACTTAGTACATGTAGTTTGTACTAACCCATATTCTTCACTTTCCCCCAAAAAATGTAGGTTTGGGCCATTGAAGTGTAGGAGGCCACTTTGAAGGAAGACTTGGACATATTTCCCAAGTTATTGGTAGGTCCCCAAGTTCGAGGATGTTTCCGTTCTTCTATTCTATCTATGATGTTGCTTATGCCTAAAGACACTTGTTTATTATTGTTGTAAGCCTATATGTGGCATATTGTATTGAAGTAAGGGTTATACCCAATATTGTAATTCTCTATTCTATGGTTTAATGTGAGGCAAAGTATTAGACTTTTTATTATGAAATGGTTAAATTACCTAAACCGGAAGTCTATGTAAACTTCATAATAGAGGATTCCTTGTAAACTCCATACATGATATAACAGAAGTCTAAGTATATTTCACTATGTAAAAGTTTTTAATTTTCTGCATTTTTGACCTATGATATGTTATGACGAATACTAAGGGCTAGTCCAAGTCCTCTCCGAGGACGAAGACGCCGGTTACGTCTAAAGGGTGCTCCCTGGTCGTGACAAGTACGATGCAGGCCAACTGGTATCAGTACATTGAATATAGGACTGTGTGAGTTGGAAGTCTAAAACAACACTTAAGATGGAAAAGGAGTAAGAAGGAACACTTAATTTGGCTCTGTTCAACTCTTTAATAACTACTCCTTTCAATATAATGCAATTAAAAGTAATATGCAATATAAATAAAACTAAGTGAAAACATGCTGAAAACTTGAATGTACACAAGGATACAAATAATCTGTGAGATGTATGTAATATACAAATATATGATGTATATGAAAAATACAATAACTTCTGTAACTTCTGTGGGAGCTTCTCTAACCGGCAACCATCACTTATGAGCTATAGTGATGATACAACGTTAATCGACCCACGCTACCTGACCATCCTTAACTTTCCAGTGTATAGGACCTAAACTGCCTAATTGATCCACTAGTATACTATGAAAAGGGTTCATCTAAAAAGTATGATCCTCTTCTAACCATGATAGCTACACGATTTTCATGGAGACTTGAATTAGTATGAATTCTCATCCCTACATCGGTGATCAATACTACCCCCAAAAATATATTGGCTCTTATATTTTTAAAGCATACTGATTCTATACTTTGAGATTTGTGCTCAAAACTTAGCTTGAAAAGCTCCCTTGGAAATAATATTTTTCCTGCTTGCTTCATTTTATAAAGTTATTACTTTTGTCTGAAAACTAGCCCGAAGACTCTTTACTTCTTAAAATGTGAAAACATTTGTAACTCTTAGGGATTACTTAGTCCCCTTATAACTTTTGAGAATGAATTCAACTCTTTACTCTTGATTAACTTGTAACTTGAGCCTCAAAATAAAGTTAAAAATATTTTTTAAAGACTCTCAAAAACACTAGGAACTCACTTTGAGTTGCTTCTTAACTTTAAAACATGACTCTTAACTCCTTTGACTTTGATCTTAACTTTCCTTGAATTGTATTATGGATTCAAGGGTCTTGGTCTCATGTTTATGGATTATTTCATGTTTTTTACATGTACCTTAGAGTATTGGAATCAACTAAGAACGTGCTTATATCACTTAGAATCTAGTACGAAAAGATAAGGAAAGAATAGGGTCTCCGGGTTACCTTGGCTCTCTGAGAGGTACGGAGAGCCAGAGCCTGATGGAAAGACTATTCAGAGGCGCTCTGGATGGCGCAGCGTGCCAGGTCTTGTGAGACAGAGCCTTCCCTGAGGGGCATTGGCAGGCGCGATGCCCTATGGTATGTCAAACGGGAATTCCAACTTTTCTTTCCCTTTTTCATCTCTAAAACTTCTAAACTTCGATGGATCTCACCCCAATATTTAGGATTACAAATAACCCCAATACCCAATAGATTCGACTCCAAAAACAACCTGGAAACACGAATCAAATCAACTAAAGGCATTTTACAGCTCAACCAACAAGAATTCAACAATTGTTCATCAACAACTTCAATATTCATCATTCAAACTATTTAAAACTCATTGAATTAATCATCTTGGTGTGTAGGTCAACTAATTCAACACAGTAAAATCTCACATATATTGATAGGAATCACCCACGATGAAATTCCACTCACGAAACCTTAGCGTTCTTGATGGATTCTTGGCCTTTTGTCCTTTCTTCGTCATTTAATCTCTTTTCTCCCAAGCCCTAAGCATTTTTTTCCAATTTTCTAAAACTAACTCAAGGGTTAGTTTTACCCCTAATAAAACCTTAAAATGAATGATAAAATAGTAGCGTGAAAAGACTATTTTACCCTTACTAGTCTGGATTGGAACTTTTCCCAATCGAACTGTCCAACTTCCGAAAGGCATATATCCCTCATATTATATCAAAATCGATAAAACTTAACGCATTAACATTATCTTCCAATGGAATTTCCAACCATATCAAGAACTAACTCTAAATCTTCCTGTGCTAGGAGTTATGACAATTTGATAATGCCCAAAATTCACTTTTTAAACTTGGGAAATTTCAAGATTTTTCCTTTTCTTTGAAAAAATGATTATTTTCTGTTTCTTAGACTATTCCTAGATATTTCGAGTTACGATATGTTACAATATCTCCCCCTAAGGAAAATTCATCCTCGAATGAGAACTCATTCACTAAGCTAAGGATAGTAATATTATTTCAACCCTTAACAAACAAAAACAAGTAATAACATGCCTACACATAGTCTTATAAAGTTCTAATAAGAGAATTTGGTACCTTGATTTGAATTCTTATCGGATTGAAATATATGTGGATATCTTTTCTTAATATCCTCCTCAGCTTCCCAAGCCCCTTATTCAATGAATTTGTTTATCTAGAAGACCTTGACTGATGAAACTTCCTTAGTTTTCAACTTGCAAACTTGACAATCTTAAATCTGAACTGGAATATCTTCATAGGATAAGCTATCCTTATTTCTAACATTCTCAGTTGGTACAATCAATAAAGGATCACCCAAGCACTTCTTCAACATAGAAATATGGAATACCGGATTAACCACTGATAACTTTTGGGGTAGCTCAAACTCATAGGATACAGTGACAACTGTATTGGAGATTCTATAAGGACCAATATACCATGGACTAAGTTTCCCCTTCTTACAAAATCTCATAACACCCTTCATGGGTGAATATTCAGATACACTCAATCACCCATTCAAACTTTAATGGGCTTCTTCTAATATATGTGTAGGACTTTTGGCGGCTCTGTACCATTTTCAATATCTCTTGATCACTTTCATCTTCTCCATAGCTTGCTGAACTAGATCTGGTTCTATTTACCCTGCTTCACCAAATTCAAACCACCAAATAGGAGTATACATCTTCTCCCATAAAGAGCATCATATTAAGCAATTTGGATGCTTGAAAGGTAACTGTTATTGTAAGTGAACTCTAAGAGAGAAAGGTGATCATCCCAATTCCCTTTGAAATCAATCACAGAATCTCTCAACATGTCTTCTGAAGTCTGGATAGTACACTCTCCATCAATCTGAGGATGAAAAACAATGCTTAAGTTCACCTTTGAACCTAAACCTTCTAAGAAAGATTTCCAGAATTGTGCATATGAAATAACGGAAACTAAAAATCCATGAAGTATTACCACTTATAAAATGTACAATTTAGCATAATCCTCGGCCGAATAGGTAGTCTTTACCAGCTAAAAGGGCTGATTTTGTCATTCTATTGACAATTACCAAAATAGAATCATGAGGTCTGCGAGATATTGTCAAGACTGTGATGAAGTCCATATTAATCATCTCCCACATCTATTTTGAAAGTTTTATAGTCTGAGACAAACCTACAGGACTTTGTTGTTTTATTTTCACTTGCTGGCAATTCGGGAACCTTGCAACAAACTCAACAATGCCCTTCCTCATACCTTCCCACCAATAAACCTCCCTCAAATTGCGTACATCTTTGTGGAACATGGATGAATGGAATATCTGTAGATATGAGCTTCTTACATGATCCTCTCTTGGATTCCATCTACCCTAGGTACACACAACCACCTTGATATTTCAGTACACCATCTCCCCCTTGTTCAAAAGCTAATACTCTCTGCTTATGAGCATTTTCCTTCAAGTTAAGCAAAATAGGATCACGATCTTGCTTCTGTTTTACCTCTGACACTAATGATGACTCAGACCCATTGGTCACCACTACTCCTCCTTCTGTGAAATCCAGAAGTATGACTCTCAGGAATGCAAGTATGTGCACATCTTTAGCTAACTCCCTTTTTTCTTCTTCAACATGGGCGATACTCCTATGGGTAACTTGCTTAGAGCATCAAAAACCACATTACTCTTACTTGGGTGGTAAAGAATACTCATGTCATAATCTTTGAGTAATTCTAACCATCTCCTTTGTCTGAGATTTAGTTCTTTTTGAGTGAACATATACTGAAGGCTCTTGTGATCAGTGAATATTTCAACATGAACACTATATAAGTAGTGACACCATATCTTCAAAGAAAAAGCTACTGTAGACAATTCTAAGTCATGAGTTGGACAATTCTGCTTATGAACCTTCAAGTGTCTGGAGGCATAAGATATAACCTTGTAATTCTGCATCAAAACACATCCCAAAACCAACTCTTGATGCATCACAGTACACCATAAAACCTTGAGTACCCTCTAGTAAGGTCAAAATTGGTGCGGTAGTCAATCTCTTTTTCAACTCCTAAAGCTTTTCTCACAAGCTTCAGAGCATTGAAACTTGACTATCTTCTGAATTAGCTTGGTCAAAGGAAACGATATAGATGAAAACCCTTCAAACAAATCTCCTATATGAGCCAGCCAAACCCAAGAAACTCCTTATATTTGTTGAAGATGTGGGTCTACGACAACTTTGAACTACTTCATTATTTTTGGTATCAACTCTAATTCGATCACCAGAAACAATGTGGACCAAGAATGCCATAGACTTAAGCTAAAACTCACACTTGGAGAACTTGACATATAACTCTTTATCTTTCTAAGTCTACAGGACTACTGTAAGATGACTAGCATGATCTTCTTCATTCCTTGAGTTCATCAGTATGTATTCAATTAAGACAATGACAAACATATCTAAATAAGGTTTAAAAACTCTTTTCATAAGATCCATGAATGTTATAGGAAAATTGGTCAAACCAAAGGGCATAACCAAGAAACTCATAATGCCCACATCTGGTTCTGAAAACTATCTTTGGAATATCACATTCCCTAACTTTCAACTGATGGAAGCCTGATCTAAGATCGATTTTTGAGAAATAGGAAGCACCCTGAAGCTGGTCAAAAAGATCAATAATCCTTGGGAGAGGGTATTTTTTATTAATGGTCACTTTATTAAATAGACGGTAGTCGATACACATCCTAATAAAACCATATTTTTTTCTCACAAACAATACTGGAACACCCCAAGGTAATACACTTGGTTGAATAAAGCCTTTGTCTAACAAATCTTTTGGTTGTTCTTTCAGCTCTTTAAGATTTACTGGTTCCGTTCTATATGGAAGAATAGAGATAGGACGAGCATCCGGAATGATGTCTATGCCGAAGTCTATTTTTCTCTCAAGAGAGACTTCGGGTAAATCATCAGGAAAAAATTCTGGAAATTCTTTTACCATAGGAACTAACTGAAGGGAAGGTACCTCAACACTTGAGTCATTAACTTGGAGTAAGTCATATATACAACCCTTTGAAACAAACTTCCTTGCCTTAAGGTATAAAATGAAAAGACTCTTATGCACTACTGAACTACTACTCCTCCCTATGGCTGACTCATTTGGAATATGAAACTTGACAACTCGAGTTCTACAATCTATTGATGCATAACATGCATGAAGCCAGTCCATACCTAGAATGACATCAAAATCTACCATGTCTAACTCTACTAAATGAGCCATGGTACTATTGTGAATGATGGAAACAAGACAATAACTATAGAATCTATCTGCTAGAATGGTCACCAACAAGTGTGGAAACACTGAATGATTCACTAAGTTGATCAAGAATAATTTCAAAGTTCATGGTAACATAGGGGGCTGCAAAAGATAAACTCGCTTCTAGGTCTAACAATGCATAAACAATTAAGTTAAAGACTTGAATCATACTAGTGACAACGTCTAGCGAATTCTCATGTTCTTCGCGATTGTTTAGAGCATACAAACGGTTTATTCATCCTCTAGCACAAGAAGTAGCTTCCTTAGGTGCATCCTTATATAGTGGAGCAACTGATGAAGACTGAGCTCTGTTGCACCCATTACCATGACCTTGCTTGCTCTTTGGACACTCTCTCATGAAATTCCCGATCAAGCCGCACTTGAAAAAAATCGCGGAGCCTTAAAAACAAATACCAGGGTGAAATCTACCGCACTTAACGCATGCAGGAGGCTTACTACCTCTGTGCACTACACTACCCTGTGAGTAGGAAGGTTTAACTCTATAATTCTGCCCATAGTACTCACCCTTGTTCTTAGGTGAAGGTGTACTAGCAGATGATAAAACAGGACCATTTTGTTTCCGTAGGAAGGATGACAGGTTGGCATCATTCTTCTGCTACCCGGAATTATCCCCTATCTTATCTCTCATGATCTTAAAGTCCTCTCTATGCCTAAGATTCTCTTTCTATACCTGATGCACATAGACCATTGACCTTGAAATGTCTATGTCCCCAACCAGCATGGAAGCTCTACATTATTTGCTTGATGTCAGACCCAAGACAACAACAAACAAGCTCATTCAGCTTCTCATATATTTAACCATCTCAGGACTATACAATTAGGTGAACCTCAACTCATCTTGATGAATACTCAAGAAGTCCTGTTTCAATGTAAGGAACTCTTGTACCTTTGCTTCCTTCAGTTTTTGGGGAAAGAGACGCCCCAAGAAAGGTTCTTCAAATCAAACCTAACTCGGATGTGGTACATCCTCATATTTGTCCTTCCACTGATCGAACCAAGTCTATCCACATTTTTGAGTTGATATGCGACTAGTTCAACTTTCTCAGGTTGAATCACATACATCACATTGAATACCTTCTTCAACTTTTCCATAAATTTTAATGAATCCACAATAGTTCTCAAACCAATAAAGCTTGGGGGATTCATCCTCAACAATTCTTGAATCCTCAAAATGTCAGCCCCTTCTTGTCAAGCTTCGTTTTTGTTGCCCGACTTGGTTGGTCACAACTTGACTCAGCATCCGGATAGTCTCATGGAACTCAACATTGGTAAACTCAATTTGAGGTTGCACTCGAGGAGCATTTGGTAACTCTTATCCCTGAGGTTCAAAATTCCTCCTAGTAATATGATACATGCGCAAGCACCAAATACTGAGAGACTTTTAGATATAAACTCTAACACACGAAAAAGAATATGAAATAAGTAAGGGATTCCTAAATGTTGTAGCCTCCTAATCATAGATGTGTAGTGCTTTACACTGGTGACTAAGACTCTACAAACACAGCTTCATAGACTCCCTAGGACTCTTTAACCTTGTGCGCTAATATAAAGTTTTTCATGCATCGAGCCTACACCTTGTACGTGGCCGCATCCGATGATCATTTATGGCCTTCAGCAAACCCTTGGCCTAGTTTACTCAACTCAGTGGAAGACTTAACTTAACTTATATAAATTGTAAATAAATTTTTCAATGGAAATACTTAAAGTTTAATAGTTTGGAAAAATTGGCAGCTAAATCTCATTCGTTTTACAAGTGCAATGAAAAGACCAGAACTAACACTACAAGTCTATGAAGCCTCTAAAATTAATAAGATGAATGTTGGGACTAACCCCACAATATTCAATAATTGAAAATGACTGAAAAAAATAAAGAGTCCTCCGAATGCAAGGAGGCTTAGCACTGACTCTAAGCTGCTCACTAGATTAACTACAAACCAAATGTTGATCCTAGTTACCCCTGAGTCTACATCATTATACAGTGCTTGAAAAGTGGCATCAATATATTGAATGTACGAGTACGTGAGTTGAAATTCTAAAACAACACTTAAGTTGGAAAAGGAGTAAGAAGGAATACTTACTTTGACTCTGTTCAACTCATGAATAACTACTCATTTCAATATAATGCAATTTAAAAGTAATGTGCAATATAAAGAAAACTAACTGAAAACATGGTGAAAACTCTGAATGTACACAAGGATACAAATAATCTGTGAGATGTATGTAAAAATACAAATATATAATTTGTATGAAAATATAATAACTTCTGTGGGAGCTTCTCTAAATGAAAACCATCACTTAAGATATATAGTGATGATACAACATTATTCGGCCCATGGTGCCCACCCATCCTAACCTTGATAGAGTATAGAACCTGAACTACTTAATGTATCAACTAGTATACTGTGAAAAGGGTTTGTCTAAAAAGTATGAACCTCTTCTACCCATGACGGCTATATGGTTTTCACGAGACTTGAGTTAATATGAACTTGCATCCACACATCGGTGCTCAATACTACTCCAAAAAAAATATTGTGTCCTATGTTTTTAAAACATATTGATTTTGTAGTTTGAGATTAGTTCTCAAAACATAAATTTAAAAGATTTCTTGGAAATCATAGTTTGCCTGCTTGCTTCATTTTATAAAGCTATTACTTCTATAAATAATCTAGCCCGAAGGTTCTTTACTTGTTTAAATGTGAAAGCATTTGTAACTCTTAGGGATTACTTAGTCCCCTCATAACTTTTGAGAATGAACTAAACTCTTTAATAATGCTTAACTTGTAAGTTCATCCTCAAAAAAAAGTTTAAAATGTTTGTTAAATACTCTTGGAAACATTAGGAACTCACTTTGACTTGCTTCTTAACTTTTAGACTTGACTCTTAACTCCTTTGACTTTAATCTTAGCTTTCCTCGAATTGGATTATGGATTCGTTGGTCATGATCTCATGTTTATGGATGATTTCATGATGTTTAGATTCTATTTAGAGTGTTTGAATCAACTAACGAACGTGCGTACATCACTTAGGAACTAGTACTAAAAGATAGGGAAATAATGGGGTATTTATGTGACCTTGGTGCTCTAAGAGGCGCGGAGAGCTCGAGCCTGACGAATAGACTCTATTTTGAGGCACTCTTGCTGGCGTGGTGTTCTAGTGCCTGTCAGATAGGTCCTGCCCTAAGGGACTCTGCCAGGCGCGGCACCCTAGTGTATGTTAGACGGGAATTCCAACTTTTCTTCTCCATTTTTCATCTCTATGCCAACTAAACTTACAACGATCTCACCCAAATAACTTAGGATTACTAATAAACTCAATACCATATAGATTCAACTTGAGAAAGAACCTGGAAACACTAATCGAATCAACTAAAGGCATGCTACAATTCAACCAACAACAATTGAACAATTGTTCATCAAGAACTTCAATATTCATCATTAAATCTATTCAAAACTCGTTGAATTAAACATGTTGGTGTGTGGGTGAATGAAATCAATATAGAAAGATCTCACATACCTCGATAAGGTTCACCCCAATGAATTGCACTTGCGAAACCTCAGCGTTCTTGATGGATTCTTGGTGTTTTCTCCTTTCTCCTTCTTCTCTTTTCTTTTGTCCCGAGATTATCTAATTTTCTAAAAGATTCTTAGTTTTACCCCTAATAAACCCTTAAAACGAATTAGAAAATAATAAGGTGAAAAGACTACTTTACCCTTTCTAAAATTCGGATTGAAACTTTTCTCAATCTAGCAACCCAACTTCTGAAAGATATATCTCCCTCAATGACATGTATGTAGAGCAAATTTGGTTCCATTGGAAAGATCTTCCCAGTTATTTCCAACCCTATAAAGAACTCACTCTAACTTCTCCTGTGGTAGGAGTTATGACCGTTTGAAAGTGCCCAAAACTCAATTTTAAAACTCTGGAAATTTCATGATTTTTCCCTTTTCTTTCAAAACGTGATTATTTTTTTATTTCTTAGACTTTTTATAGATATTTCGAGTTGCGAGATGTTACATTGTCCATATGCAATTTGCAAGGGTAGAGATGTTCGTTTGTAAGACCATTTTAATATTCCAATAGGTCACCCGACCCAGCTGGGTACCTCATCTAGCATTGATGGCGGACAACACAAAAATAAGTTCTATTCTTGTTAGACTCAAAAAGATCAAGAAGGTTCTCCTAATTTAGTCCCTAGTATATTATGAGTCTTTTTGTTTAATGTTGATATATTTTTAGATCTAGGAGACATACTTCTCTTTGTGACTCCTTATGTTTCCACGAAATTGGATGTCACTCCCAAAGTCCTATTATAACCCTTATCAGTCTTTACTTCTGTAGGTAATTAAGTTTTTCATGACCCAAGCCTGCACCCTAAATGTGGCCGAAACTTAAGAACCATTTCTTGTCCCCAAGTGAACTCTCATCTTGGATGAGTACAAGCGGAAGACCAGATCAAGCATACATAAGAATCAAATTGAAATAAATGTTTAAAAAAGTTTGTTGAATCTCAAAATCTTGATGAATATACATAGTATGAAACATATGCTTAAATAGCAACATTGTATCAGGTTTCTGAAATGTCCATAACTTTTTACTTAGAAATTGTATTGATGTGAAAATTTCTGATGTTAGAAAGTAGATTCTAATAGTTTTAATTTGATAGGTTATGAGTCAGGTAACTCTTTATATGCTAAGAGGTATGGTCGTTTGGTGTTGACCCATGTAGAATTTTACATCAAAATTTAATCAATAAGGAAACTTCAAGAACACTTATTAAGAGCTCATCAAGAAATTAATTTCTCAATATTTATGGATCGATTCTCAAAAGAAACTCATGATTCGTGTTTGGGTAAAGAAACCCAACACTATAAAATATTACATACCTACAAGAACTAGGTACTTGGCGAAATCTTGAATTTCTTGAACGATCGCTTGAAACTTTGAACTTTATTTCCTCTTGAATCTTTACTCTAAAACTCTAAACGCTTTTAGGGAAGAATAAAACTGATTATAATAAGTTTAGACCCTTAATTGGGTGAAATTTATGTTTATAATAAGTGGGGGTAAGTAAAAGACTCATATACCCATCTTATTTTTGGGTAACTTTCCATATTGGACAACCTGACTTCAAAATAGCATATCTTCTTCATACGAGCTCGAAAATTAGCAATTATGGTAGCGTTAGAAAGCGGGCTCAAAGATATTTCATTTCATATCTTGTGGGTCTCTAAACTTATTATGTACTGATATTTATAGTCATTTATGTTTCATGACCCAAAACTTAAAAGAATTAAGAAATGACTTGAATGAATTCTCTTTAATTATTTTTGGAACGCAAGGTGCTATATCTAGTGACCTGAACTTAATGCTTAAGACTTTTAAAATTTCTTGGTAAAATCCTACTCATGAAGAAGGTTTGAGTCTTAATTCAGAACATTTCCATGCTTTTACATTATGTCTCCCTTGGGATCATTCATCCTCGAATAACAATTGGACTAATTATGGAACAGAGTTACTCTCACTATGCATTTTGACTCATTAACTTGTCTGATAACACATGCTGGATTGATTCGTACCGAGATTTGGCACTTCATATAGCACCTGAATCAAGAATGATGTTGTTGCCAACATAGTCACATTCTCTATGAAATTACCTTATTTAAAACAAAGGAAATTTGGGCATGACGTATGAATAGGAAAACTATGCCTCATTGGCTGCAAAACATAGCTCCTACAAGGGTACATGACTTCTCTTACCGAATCTGAGTCTAATGGCACACTCTTGTTGTATTCAAGATAAACCAAAATCCTAAGGTTCTATTCCTCGATAGGTTCCATGAATATTACTCTTTCCCACCATATTTAATCAACACTTGACTCATATTAAGAACCACCCAATGTTTAACAACACCACATTAATTTTAGTATTCTAAGGACTCAATGGACTCTTACTAACCAACTTCCTAAGAAGTTATCATTCTCTCATAATCCATTCCATACAAACTAGAATTTCCCACATTACTACTCGAACCAACTATGGGCTTTCATTTAACTATTTCTCATAGTATAGCCTCATCCTCCTCTTCCTCCTTGTTTATACCTTGAGTAGAATTATCACACCATCATTATCACGATGAAAAAATTAATCTTCTTCTTCTAACATCACTCCACTACTAAAAGATCTCTAAGAAGACATCTTTCATACATTATTGAGCTCAGTATTATCTTTTTTTCAACACTTGACTTGATTTTCCATCTTATAATCTTCCCCATTAGGTCTAAAGGTGACACTTGAAAGTTATGGACATATTCTATATCTCTAAACTGTTCTACATCCCCCTTTTCACATCTTAAGTACTATTTTCTAACTTATTATACCTCATTACTTAATTAGTTCTATAACTTTATGAACATCATGACCCTCTCAAGCAAATCATAAGCCAAGTTTTGATATACCACTTTATGAATTCTATGTTCTCTTATTCGACACATGAATTTAGTTTCCTATAACACGACATATCGACATAAATTCGATTTTGGTTAAAATATACTCAATCTTATCATGAATAGTGAATACTCATTTTCCTTCTATCGAGAACTCTCTACAAGATTGTTATTCCTTATTTCACTCATAAAGGAACTCATCACTAATAATTGGTTGGGTGCATGGTTGCAACAATATAATTTTCCCCATCACTATCTCCTTTCCTTAGATTACTAAACCTCTGCATATTTTCCTCAAACTCTGGGAACTTTCACTACTATTACTCATAATTTCATAGTTCATGCTACCTTTTTATGATGAGAATACTACCCAAGCTCTAAACATACTTACTCATAAGGATCTCATCTGAAACATGGATTAGAGAAAAGAGTACAACTCGATTTTATCTTAAATGCACGATTCACATGAATGTGAGTGCAGTTTCACGAACTCAACACTTCAAGCACTCCGAGACAGTCTCATGACTACCTCAATACTTTGCTAAGAGAAACTGATCAATTACCTCTAGTATGAGGGGTAGTTGAATGGATATGAGAACACACGAGTTAAAATAAGTCTCTATGACATAGCTCTATTGCACAATTTAGAGTATGAAAGAAGGAAAACTTTTCTAAATGTTTGTAGTCCCTTATTTATAGAATTATGGCCCTCACAATCATAAATAAGTTCATAATGACTCGGCTTCATATACACCCTATGACACTTGAACTTTTTGCTCTGATACGAAGTTTGTCCTGACCTAAGCCTATATCCTGGACATGGCCGTCACCCAAAAACTATCTCTGGTCCTAAGAAAACTCTCATCATGGTTGACTACAAGTGGAAGACTAACTCAACCATACATAAGTGTCAAACTAAAAGAAACATTCAAAAACAATTTTCTAAATATCAAAACCTTATTGAATATACTTAATAAGAAACATAAGTTTAAATAAATTATCTAAAAATTGAAAGACTCTCTATAATGTCTATCAATGAAGCTTCTATTAGTAAGAAAGGATGTCAGCAAAAGACCCACCACACCTTAAAACTACTAATTGGAGAGTAACTGTGAAGCCCTCTAGAATACAAGGAGTTTCACAAAGCTAACTGGAGTGTAGAATGATCTCAACGAAATACTTGTTGATAATAATGAACACCTATATCTACCTCATAAAAGTTTGTAGGTCAAATAACATCAGTACATGAAATGTACGAGTATGTAGTATGATTAAGTAAATAAATAACAAAATGAATGGAAACAACTCAACAGAATCAAAACAGGAATTCGAAGTGAAAACCTTTTAAGCTTTGCATTAAAATATACAATTAAAGAAACATGAAAATAATGTACTTTACTTATGGGATTTCCTCTAACCAACAACCATTACTATGAGCCTAACAATGATACAACGTCCCGGCGCACGTTGCAAGCTGATACACTCAAATTACACCTCCCTAAAGAAGCATAAGCAATCGTTATCAATTAAACCCAACTATTAGATTCTGTTCGATCCCACGAGGAATATGGTTTAGACCTAACTTTAACCCACGATAATATCTTTTTAGTCAAGGTATTTCCAAAACAATTAACTAAAAGGAGGAGGGGTGAAACAAATTCCTATATTTATAAGAGTATTAAGTAAGCAAAGGTCAACTTCAGTTGTTACCAAGGTGGAAAAGTAACAAGGGTGTAAATGTTCCCCACAAGCTCATAACGTGGTAATCCTAGTAATAGTAATCCCTTCCTAGTGTACTGCATGCAAAGTGATAGGTTATGTATCTCTAAATTCTTTGTCTTGCATTTAGAGAATTTTTCTCCGCACCTTGGTCCGACTACGTGTGTATAAGTTACTAACCCTTACCTTTACCTTGTATTAGACATTGCATCAATGTATGACTTAGTTTTTAGACTCACACCAATTTAAACTAGACTATTAGATAGTTCACACTAAATCTGTGTTGACAATTCATTTCTTATTAACTACCTTCTTGGTCAAGAAAGTAGTAACAAGGAGAGTTCTAATGTGTGCACTCGTTAAAAAGACTTATCCACGAAAGAGTAACAATGCATTAAAAACACTATTAAAGAATTGTTTAGTTACTATTTATACTTTTTTAATCACTCATGGTTCCCACAACCTAGTTGCGGATTTAGCTACCTATATAAGCAAGAACACAAATCATGTTTATAGATGAAGAAATCATGTACTTACGTAATAAGAATGAAAAACCCAGAAGTGCAACTTGAATTGCAAAACATGATCTTCAAATAAAATCTGAAAATCAATAATTTTCTAAAGTTACAAAGAATTAATCTCCAAAGCCAAAAACTTGAATAATAGTAATAGTTGCGAACCCAAAAAACGAGGTTTAATACCCTATTTATAGAAAAACACCTAATTAAAAAGGAAAATAAATAATAAAAGTTGGTTCAGGAACGCGTTTTCAACCTACGAGACTGATTGAGGGACCGTAAATGGATAGGTGGTTCGTAATTCTCTTCCTTCAGTCACGACTTCGAAAATATTTTAGCCCTTAAAAAGCCTCCTTCTCGGAATCAAATGAAGGACCACCAGTATGGTCCGTCAACCAATCGAAGGTCCATCAATTCCCTCAGTGACTCCACATTTAGAATCTTCAATAAATTAGGTACTGGAACCCTCTCTGAATAAATCGACGGTTGATCAATACGACCAGTCAATTAATTAACAGACCATCAACGCTTTATGTGGTTCCACACTTGGTAAGATTTTCCTCAGTTCTTCCAAAGCTTGGGGTGCCTATCTAAGATGCAAGTCTACGGGATGTCAATGGCTCTATGATTCATCGATTTCCTCCGTGTATACCCTTTTATGCATTTTATTCAATTGTCTCTTTAATCTCACGCGTCAACATATTTCTTTAAAAACATGATATAAAACCATCATATTCACTTCAACAAGTTTCTAGACACACACAACTCTCAAGTGAAATGCATTAGAAATACCATAAACTCACAATACATCACAAAGGCCCATCTTATATATAGGATGATATCATGATTATGGATCCATCTAATCATCCTTCACAGAGGCAGTGAGGAGTTGCATGAAGAATCAATGCTACCTATGCTACGGTGTCTATGTAGTTCTATGGGACATCCGAATCATAAAATACTCTAACCCAACTCGATGCTCGATACTACTCCCAAACTAATTAATATAACTTCATGCTCAATTCACTAATTTAAAGTATGAACTTCTTACATTGTTTGAAATACTTTTGACAACATTACACATATTTACCTTCTTGAAAACATGAACTTATGAACTTATCGTTCAGTTCAATAATTAACATAGGTACTTATGCATATATGTGTGCGTGAGAGAGAGAGAGAGAGAGAGAGAGAGAGTGTGTGTGTGTGTGTGTGTGTATATATATATATATATATATATATATATATATATATATCTTTACTTTCTCAAAAATAAGTTTAAAACTCAAGTGGTGGCTTTGAAAAACTTTTCAAGATTTATGACTCAATATAGGGTTCATGCTGAATTATAGACATGACAATCAACTCAATGATATCAATGAAATAGAAACTTAATACTTAGGAATAGAATTTCAAAAAGAACAAATAACTAAAATCTCATTTTAAGAATACTCAAATCTAGTGGTAGAATCTTAGTTTTTTTTTACTTATTTGAAAGTAGATGTAGGACATGAGTACGAACTAGTCCAACACTATTTTAGCCTCACATACATGGAAGAATAAGGTAAAACAATCAAGAGAAACATTTCTTGAGTTTCTTGAATTATTTTCTTGAAATATCTATGGCAAAGAATTATAATATTCTGGTTTGAGACAATCTTTGTAATGCCAAGGTATTTAACATTCATTTCATTTATCGTCTGAATATGATATCCATTTCGGTGAATATCTTTAAAACTTAACAAGTTTCTTGGGAATTTAGAAGAGAACAATGGATCTTCTATAACATGTTTTGTCCCCTTAGGCAAGAATATAGATGCTCTTCTGGATCCTTTATTAAGTTCGAATTATCAGAAATTGTAGTAACATTTCCTTTTCTTCTAAGCAAGTAAGATAAGTATTTCTCATCTTTGAATATGGTGTGCCTTGTTCAACTATCAGTTACACCAATATCTTCATGATTGATCATTGATCTAAACAACGTTTTGGGCTAGTTTCTTCAAAATAGATGTAAGCAAAGTAAAATATTAATATTAAATAGGGTTAATATATTTACAAGGATTAGAAAACGCAAACACACAAACTAATACAAATAAACAGGAAATGAAAATTATCTAGATTATTGCGGGATCATCACTGATTATTTTTCCTTCAGGGAATACAAAAAAATCAACTACATCTAGATGCATAGGCTCAACATTTGCTTCCTCATTATTATTCATCTTATGCATGGACTCAACATTATATTCAGAGATAAAGTTTACTTCTGGATTATTATCACCCTTTTTCAAGGATAAAGCTGAACCAGATGCTTAGATGATCGACAAGTACGCGACCAGTGCCCCTTTCCTCCACATCGATGACATACACTTACTAAATTTTTCTTTTGTATCACTTCTTGTCTCTCACCCTTTATTTTATATATTTCTTCACTTTTCGGTGCAAGATGGAAACTTCATTATTATAATTTATTTTACAACCACGACCATGACCATGATCGGAGCCACGACCACTATAGGAGCCACAACCTCTTCCTAGTTGGTGATAATTTGTCTGATTCACCTCAGGGAGCGTTATAGAACCAATAGGTCAACTTTTATAATTTTTTTATTAAATGTCATTATGCTGTAGGAGCATACTCGAGGCAGGAAATGTGGAGTATGTTTTCTCAAGCTTATCATGTTCAGTGACCTCTTCTCCGCATAAATTTAATATCATGTTCAGTGACCTCTTCTCCGCATAAATTTAATTGTGATATAATTGTATACATGAAAGAATTATATTCAATTATACTTTTAAAGTTAGATAATCTCTAATTAAATCAATCATGATGTGCCTGTTATAGAATGAGCAACTTCAGGTGGTCATATCTATCATTTGAATTTTTCCACAGTACAAGGGGGTCTTTTATAGTGAGATATTATATTTTCGACCCCTCGTCAAGATGGTGATGGAGAAATATCATAACTTTTGCACATTCTTGACTGGATGTCTTATTATTATCTTTGATGGTTTCTACTAGACCCATTGCATCTAAGTGAATTTAAGCATCTAGTATCCAAGAAAAGTATCATTTGCCCGATATATCCAAGACAACAAATTCAAGTTTAGAAATATTAGACATTTTATAGAAAAATAGAATTCTTACCCTTTTTTCCTATTTAAAGTAGTTCAACTTGACAAAGTCTTGTGCTGATAAAGTATTATAAAATAAGTAGCTAACAAATTAATAATAATAAACTTAAAATAAAAAATAAATAAATAAAGAGTATAATAATGTATGCCAAATTTTTCTTTATATTTTTGTGAAAAACACAATGACTATTTATAGCCAATAGGAGAAAATAAATTAAACACTTGACCATTGATAGGCTATCAATTTGGCTAAGTAGTTACACCTCAAACATGGATGGCCCCACTTGTCATCATATTAATAAAGTAAATAATGACTCTTTAAAGAATGTTCACATGTCATCCATTTGGTTATACAACAAATGTATCATTATATATCCTTGGTTTATGACATTTTGAACCTTTTGGCACTTGAGGATTAAAATCCTTAGTGGGATTCACATTCTTTTTCTACATATATAAAAAATAAATGACGGTTAAATAAAAATATAAAATAAAACATTAAAAAAAGGTCAAAGAAATATACCTTCAAAAGTTTAATATTCTCATGCCGATGACAAAAATATTTAATTAGATTGTAAATGGACAAATTCAAGTAAAAATAGAAAGATACAGTAATTAATAATAAACTCTAGTAGAAAATCTCCATCTATATATAAATGATATAACAATATATTATTTCTATTTTTCATTTAGGACATAAAATAATAATAAATATGGATTAACATAACACTTGATATTAATCATGTTTTAGACTCTTAATCTATATTTCAAGTTATAAATAAAAATTTATTCAAAAGTATACCTTACAATTTTAGTTGAAAGAAATCTACAAGTGTGTGTGTGTGTGCGTGTGCATGTGCGTGTGCGTGCGTGCGTGCGTGTGTGTGTGTGTGTGAAATTTTAGTCTTGTTTTTTTCTAATCATGAAGGAAATTTTTTTGAAAAAATATTATTTTGGTAAAATCTTGCCTCATTGTAATTCAACCCTCTCTCTCGCAACTCTCACAAGACTTGGCAAAATCATGAGAGTCTTGATGAATGGTTTACCTATAGTATTCACACTGCAAAATTTTGTGTGCAATCTGAACACCACTATGATGCCCACCAAAAGGCGATGAATGATCGCCTCAAGAACACTCACCATCTCAACTTCGGTCACACAAGGATGAATAATACCATCATGCATAAACTTCTTCTTTTGGTGAAATGATAGATCTGAAGGCACCACATCACTTGCCAAATAATTGGTAATGTCGGTAAACTAAGGAATGAGGTCATCGGATGCAACCAATACCTTTACATCGGGAAACATACCATTGATGTCAGCTTTGTCACCATGCTCGAGTAAGGCTTCATCCTCCAATCTAGACGAGTGACTGGCAACTTGGTTCTCTGTCCCCTTGGGGTCTCTTACCACAAATCAAATTCTTGAAACAACAACACCCATCTAATGAGTCGCCGTTTATTATACTTTTTGGCCATCAAATACTTCAACGCCGAATGGCCGGTGTGCACTATCACCTTTGTGCCAAGAAAATAAGAGTGAAATTTCTCCAAAGCAAACACTACATTAAGAAGCTCTGCTCTGTCTCCCTGTAATTCTTTTGGAATGAATTTAGGACTTTTCTTTCATAGTAAATAAGGAAAATTATCTCTTAATACCTTTTCCCCAGTACCACACCAAGCGCCACCCACTAGCATCGCACATGACTTCAAAGGGTTCGCCCTAATTTGGAGCAATAATGATGGGGTTAGAGACCAACTTCTTCTTCAACTCTTCAAATTCTATCAGACAAGCATCATTAAAATCAAATTTACTCTCTTTTTCAAGCAGCTTGGAAAAATGGTGAGCAATTTTTGAGAAATCTTTTATGAACCTTCTATAAAAATCGACGTGCCCTAAAACTCCTAACACTCTTTATGGAGATGGCTGGTTGAAGCCTTTCAATCACCTAAACTTTGGCCCTATTGAACTCAATACCCTTACTCTAGATTCCATGGCCTAGCATAGTACCTTATTTCACCATAAAGTGACACTTCTCCCAATTCAATACCAAATTGCAAACTTTGCATCTTTTGAGTACCTCGACTAGGTGGTCTAAGCAATGATCAAAGGAGTCGCCCACAACAGAGAAATCATCCATGAACATCTCAATAGTGTCCTCCACCATATAAGAGAATATCTACATCATACAACGCTGGAAGGTGGCTTGTTCATTACACAAACCAAATGGCATTCTCTTGAATGCAAAAGTCCCACAAGAATCAAGTGAGTGCGTTCTTCTCTTGGTCTTGCGGAGCGATTGAGATTTGATTTTAGGCAGAATATCCATCAAGAAAGCAATACCATCCCTTTCCTGCAAGCCTATCCAACATATGATCCATGAAGGGCATATAGAAATGGTCTTTTTATTGTCCACACATTCAACAATCTGTAATCCATGCGAACTCTCCATCCGTTCATCGATTGAATCCAAACAAGATCGTTTTTTAATTTAGACCAAAATACTCTCACCCTTCATGGGTACACACTAACAAGGCATACTCAACTACTATCTACGATGGGCTAAATGACTCCAACATCCAACCATTTAATAATCTCCTTATTCAATATCTCTTGCATAGGCGGATTCAATGTTCTCTGATGCTCGATATAGGCTTATAATCCGACATGAGTTGAGTTTTGTCACAACAAATATCGGGGGAAATTTCGATAATATCTGTAATAGTCTACCCTATAGATCACTTGAACCTCTTTAGCACTGCTACAAAACACTCGAATTGTCGCCCATTAAGATTTGATGCAATTATGTCTATGAGTGTCTCATTCATGCGAAAGAATACATATCTCAAATGCGGTGGTAGAGCCTTAAGCTTTAATTTCGATGCTTCCTCAATAGATGGTCTTGCGGGTGGTAATTTATGATTCTTTATGTCTAGGTCCATCCTCTTTGGTTTTGACCGGTACTCAAATCACTCTAATGTATCCACCCACTTATCATAGTCTTCTATGCCATCATTCTCAAAGTTCATCATAATTGTTGCTAGTGACTCAACCGCTAACTTTTCTTCAATCTGCACTTCAAACACACTGTCAACTCTATAGGTTATCGCAGACACCGATTAGACTTCGCCACTGTGCTCTATTAACCTGCAAATATCAAACATAGTTTCTTCATTTGTTAGCCAGAATTTCATCTCCCCCTTTTCCATATAAACCACAACACTCCCAATAGGAAGGAATGGCCTCTCAAGGATGATAAAAACCTCAAAATCAACCTCGCAATTAAGAATCACAAAATCAACCGAAAAGATAAATGACTCAACTTTCACTAGAATATCGTGGAGTATACCAATTGGTATTTTCACCATGTCGGCCATAAGTAGTCGTATCGCAGTGGGATTTGGATCCCCTAAACCTAGATTCTTACAAATTCACAAGGGCATGAGTTTTATGCTCGCACCAATATCACACAATGCCTTAGCAACATATTACAACCTGATAGTACATGGGATAGTGAAGGCGTCAGGATCCTCCTTATTTTGTACCAAGGTCCTTCTCGCAATAGCACTACAATGTGGAAATCTATCATCATCTTCAAAAGTCACTGTCCTCTTATTTGTCACAATGTCTCTCATGAACTTCGCATACCCATGCATTTTATCTAAAACCTCTATCAAAGGGACATTGATGGAGAGTTGCTTCAAGATAATTATAAACTTGCAGTATTTACCTTCTTCGATCTTCTTCACTAATCTTTGTAGGAATGGTGTTGGAGGTATAGGTATAAGGACAACCTTCTGAGTTATTTCCTTTTCCTTTTCCATCACAGTCGCAGACCCTCCACTCATCTCTATCACCTTGATATCTTCTTTAGTTTCAATATCCACCCTAGACGCCATAGGGGGATCAAAGGATTGGTTGACGCCTCAAGTGGTTACTTTCATACAATGCCAATCGTTCTTTGGATTCTTGATGGTGTTGCTTGGGAGAGTACCTTGTTTCCTTACGTTCCCAGTGGTAGACAAATGATTCATCTGTAGCTCAAGATGCTTGATTGACATTGCGTGGGCAACAACCTTTTGACCAATATCATATAAATTGTTTCTCATTTCCCTCATATTCTCATCAGTCGTATCAAACCTGCTCATCATCTTTTGTATGATATCCTCAATTTGATCTAGGTTACCCCAACATCCCTAGAAGAAGCTTCCCTATTTTGAGGAGGAACACAAGGTCCAACTTGATCATTTCTGTTGTCATTGTTATTCAAGTTAAAATTATTGTCGCAATTGTAGTTCCTATTTCGAACATATTAACCCTCTCGGTTGTAATCTCAATAGTTCTGACCTTGGTTTCCTTGACCTTAGCCCCAATTATCCATTTTTGACACTTGGGAATTCGGTCCAAACCCCTCCGTCTGATCATTTACTTCATACACATCCTCTTCATAAAAAGACTCTTCTACCGTTGGTGGAGGTATAGTCAAATATTTCACCGCATTCACCTTTTCTGTCCTTCCATTCACATGTTTTAGCACCAATCAAACTCAGTTCTCATCTGCGCCATCTTTTCATGACTCTCATCTTTGACTGGATTGTTTGAATCTTGAACAACAAAGGTGTTGCTCTTCGTGTCTAACTTTTTATTGCTCCAAGCTTTGTTTTTGTGAGATATCTTCTCCATTTTCTCTGTGATCAAATCCCATGAGCATTCTCTATACGAACCTTCTGTAATAGTATCAAGTACTACTTTTCCATTGTCATCCAGCCCTTGATAGAAGTATTCCTTCAATAATTCATCATTGATACGACGATTTGGGACTCCTCTCATGAAGGCAATGAATATACCCCAAAAACAATTCACAAACTCTCTAGGTTGAGCTATGCAGTTGTTGAACTTTTCCTTCTTGTTCAGCTTCTTGGACACTGGAAAAGATTATGCTAGGAATGCTTTTGTCAATTGATGTAATGTATAGATACATTTATAGGATATTTCATTGAACCATATAGAAGCATCTACGACTAATGATAACGGGAACATCCTCAACCCAATCACGTTTATATCCAATCAAATCGACCTATGCAACTTTTGCAAACATAGTTTAGCTTGGCTATGTGAGCATGTGGGTCATCCGCTAGCAAACCTGCAAATAAACCCCTTGTTGTAAACATATGCATCAAGCTATTGGCCACTAAAAACGTATCCCTTGGAGGTAGAGGTGGAAGGACGAGAGGTCCATTAGACTCGGCGATGTTTATACCGACCCTTCTATTACGATTCAGACATTATCCTTAAGGGTCTTAGGGCCTTAGTGTTTCTCGTAATCTCTTGCCAGGTAGAACCTTATTAACTTATTGAATTCCCATGGTGGTTGCAGCCCTACTCCACCACCTAATCGTCCTCCGATATGAACAATTTGGACTCTTTGATTATTCATTCTATGCAAAGTTCTACCCAATTCTGGATCATAAGAAGTGAGTGGTTTGCTTCTGCTATGTGTACTTGGCATACACTAGAGTAAGAACATAAGAGAGACCAAAAAAAAAGGAAAAATGAAGTTAGGAAATATTTAACTAAAGTTCAATATTGTAGTTAAACTTAATCTAAAAGCCTTATTTCGAGGCAGCTGCACCAAAATTTAATACACTTAAATTACACCTCTAGAAAGAAGCATAAGTGATCGTTATCAAGTAAACTATCCAACTAGTAGGTTGGGGTCGATCCCATGAGGAATATGGTTTAGACTTAACTTTAACCCAGGATTTTATCTTTTTAGTCAAGGTATTTCTGAAATAATTTAGCCAAAGGGGGGGGGGGTTGTGAACTAAATTCCTAAAGTTATAAGAGTATTCAGTAAGCAAAGGTCAACTTAGATTGTTATCAAGGTGGAAAAGTAACTAGGGTGTAAGTGTTCCCCACAAGCTCATAACGTGGTAATCCTAGTAATAGCAATCCCTTCCTAGTGTATTACATGCAAAGTGATAAGTTATACATCTCTAAATTCCTGGTTCAGCATTTAGAGAATTTCACCCCACACCTTGATTCTTCTAGGTGTATATAAGTTACTAACCCTTACCTTCACCTCATATTAGATATTGCATCCATGTATGACTTAGTTTTGACCCTCACACCAATCCAAACTTGACTATTATATAGGGTCACACTAAATCTATGTTGATAATTCTTTTCTTATTAACTAAATCCGGTCCGACAAGTAGAAACAATGTGAGTTCTAACGCGTTGACTCATTAAAAAGACTTCTATATGAAAGAACTATCAATGCCTGAAAACACACTATTCAAGAATTGTTTAATTACTATTCATACTTTGTTAACCACTCATGGTTCCCACAACCCTAGTTTTGGATTTATTTACCCATATTAGCAAGAAAACAATTCATGTTTATACATGATGAAATAATGCACTTACGTACTAAGAATGATAAAACCATAACTCCAACTTGAATTGCAAACTAAGATATTCAAATAACAACTGAAAATCAATAATTTACTAGAGTTGCAAAGAATTAATCTCCAAAGCCAAAAGCTTGAACAATAATAATATTGCTCACCCCAAAATGATGTTTAATACCGTATTAATAGAAAACAAACTTCTAATTAAAAAGGAAAAAATAAAGGAATGGTTGTTTACGAATGCTTCTTCAATCTATGAGATTGACGGACTGTCAATGGATACATTACGTAATCTCTTCTGACAACCAGGACTTAGAAAATATCTTAAACTTCAAAATACTCTTCTAAATCAAATGATAGACCACCAATATGGTCTGTCAACCAAACAACGGTCTGTCAATGTCCTCCGTGACTTTATACTTAGAATTTTCAATAAATCAAGTATTGGAACCTCCTTTGAATAAATCAATGGCAGTACAGTCGGTCAATTGATTGATGGACCTTCAACGCTTTTCGTGATTCTACACTAGGTCAAATTTCCCTGATTTCTTCCAAAGCCTAGGCTGCCTATCTACGATGCCAACCTATTATGCGTCAATGGATCTACGATTCGTAGATTGACTCCATGGATACAATTTTTTGCATTTTATTCAGTTGTCTCTTTAGTCTCGCGCCTCCACAACTTTCTTGCAAAACATGATACAAACTATCAAACTCACTTCAAAAAGGCTCTAGACACACACAACTCTTAAGTAAAATGCATTAGAAATACTCTAAGCGCATGGTACATCAACACCCCCAACTTTAATTCGTTGTTTATCATCAAGTGATGCACTACGTTTCTAAACGACACTTGTATAGGAAAAGACACTTTAAGCTTGAGCAATCACATAGTTGTTTATCCTGGTAAACCATAGTTTGAGTGCACAACCAAATTTCAAACTTGATAAGATAACTCATGTGGATCATAACATGACACTAATTTACGACTTAACAAATGCCTTTACTGTTTTTCCTATCACCAAGGTACTAATTTTCTAACAATGTAACTAGTGACCTCAGTTCAAACGAAATCCTCCATTTTCACACAATCATCATATGTTTCAGCACAAGGATTTAGTTTTACAATCATGCTTAGAAGTAAGTATAAATACAATCAACGTTCAATGCCATAGGCTTGCCATTATTTTCACTACTTTTAAATTCACTGAACTGGACTATGGGATCACTATAGGATGTTCTTGGCTTGTAAGTAGGTTCTGGGTCAGGTGTGGTACATTTGGGTATATTTTAGTGACTTTTTGTCCTCTTTGACATTACATTAGACCTTTTACCTTTTTCCCTAACTTCGACATCCTACTTTTTCTTTTCTTCTTCCTTTTTATTTCTTTGTAACCATGGATGCGACTTTCAACTTTGCACATACTTTTTGTTTTTTTTTTAAATTTCAGAATGTCACATCTTGTTTCATTTTCACTTTCTATTCTTTTCAACATGAAACTTTCTTCTTTCCCATTTTTCTTTTGATTTTTTCTTTCATAGACACCCTCAACTTGTTGATTTTCCATGAGTTATGGTGCAGAATACCCGATGCCGGGTTAAGGCCAAGAATGAGGTCACTTTTTTTGTATTAGCCGCCCTCAAACTTAGGCTTTTGGTCAGAATCCTTTAGGCTAATAGTGGACTATTTCGAACAAGGGTCTATGATCACTTTCTAGCCTCTAGAGTAGATTATCTTAGAAGGACTAATCGTACAAGTTCTAGTTTGGCACCAACTATTAAACAATTAATTATTCTCACACTCACTCGATACATCGTTTCATTATCAGTTTATCAAATTACTCAGTTAAAGTTATAGTGTAGGGCCATGCAATTAGTGCATTATCATGTCATACATAGAGCCAACATATTCAACCTATCCTAGATTAAACATTCAATCACATGACACAAAATTTTGACGGGTGTCATTTATTCACAAGAAATCATGCTTCAATATGCCTTGCTCCTACACCTACAATCCTAATACATTTCGGTTCAACAGAAGTTTTAAACAGCATCTTGGGGAAAAGAACACAAAAAAGAGAACCCTAAGCGAGGAGTGTGAGTTGGGTTGATAAGACTTCACCCTATCACTCACAATGATTTTGCCCCACCCTCAACAAAATAGAGTGCAATTGTCCCTAATGCACAGAAAAATAAAAAATTGAAGGAATTGGTAAACCAAACCTGAGGTTGTAAAGTGTCGAAGACCTATCAATATGCGGATGGGTCCGGTTTCCTAAATCTCAATGGAGTAGGTCACCCTGAATAGCTCCCACATAAACAAGGATGACACCATCAATATTGTCATTTGTTGTTCTAGCTGCACCCTCTGTAGTGCTCACATCTCCACTCACGGGCCCTAAACTTGACGCCCAACAAGCCGCCTTACGCACCCTCATCTGGAGAATATCTTCATCTATTATGGATGCCCTCCTATTCTTCTCCTCCTACATAAACTACCTTTTTTTGGCTTGATCCTCATCAACAGCCTCAACGGGACGTCTAGAACAGTGCATTTGGCCACGAGCATGGGTAGGATCAGGTTGTGTCTCTACACGTGCCTTGAACAAGGACTTAACAACACTATCCTTAGACAACTTTATAGGTGCATTCCGGTTCACCCTAATGCATCTTGAAAATGGCATATATATGCTAGTATACTAGTCAACTTTGTTAGAATAGAGGCAAGGTCCATGGTGGGGGGTGGTCGTGCAATTACTTCCAACCAAATATGTGGAAGTGTTTGTGAACTGCCTGGATTTGTTGCTCTGTCTTCTTGGCGACCCTTTTTCTATGCGGGCATTAGCCTCTGCCATGGACTTCTGCATGGAAGGTTGGATATGGTGAAACAAAGTGGTCATGTGAGCCTCAAGTTTCTGGACTCTAGCCATGGGATAACCGCTACTAGTGTGGGAGGTGTAGACCTAGACGATCTGGGGGCCGTGATAGCGACATGTTCAGTGTGCTCTGCTATTATGAGGTCAGTAATCTGTGCATGCTCCACCGTATTTGCAACTTTTTTTCCAAAGGGGGGGACCTCAACCTAAGGCTCTCTATGAGGTGCTTCCATATTAGCCTCATCTCTGATGAGACATATATGTAGTGTTCTGGTTGGTCGAATCAGTTTATCACAGGTCCATATCGGCAGACAATAGTCCCAGCACATCGAAAAGACCAAACACGGATAGGGGTAAGTAGTGTAGGCTTGAATGCACTCTCGTGAATCTCCTCCAGTATCATATAGGCAAAGTAAATATTTAACCCAGCTACTAGTGCTGCAACTATGACTTCCCTATCGCGCGTGAGTTGGTTGTCATCTTTCATGGGTGAGACTCTGTTTTGGATCAACAACGAGAAGAATTCGGCCACAATGTTTAGCGTTGAATTTCTGATGCCCCCTCAGGATGTTGTGACCCACTTTGCACGCTCTCCGTCTATAGTAATGTATTGAGCCAATCATGTCTTCACTGCCTCCCATTTCTCTACACTCCTATGAAAGTGACCGCCCTGGACTATGTCCAATACGTAGTCAAACTCTGTGGTGTTTGAGGAACCAATCTGGATTAGTAGTAGGGTCGTGTAGAAGTCGGTTGATGGTGGACTGTGAGATGTCTACCCGGCATCCTTAGATGATTGTGGAAGTACGAGCGTCCTTTTTTGTGGGTTTGGACAACTTGTGAATCGCCCTGGGAGATTGGTTACATAGGAAGCATAGAATTCCCGCACAATCTCCTCGATGTATGTACCGATATCACACGCCATCCATCCATACTTGTGGATTTTAAATAATTGATTCACCTTTGGAACTGTATGCAGACTCCTTTTGAGGACTCTATAATACTTAGTAATAAGTCAAGATATAACCTCTCTCTCATTATGCATCTTGGCATCTGTATAGACCTTCCATTTACCCTAGACACACCATCTCTTTAGTTCACCAGCCACTGGAAGAGGATCATCCTTTTATTGTGTTGGTGCTACTTTGAGCAAGTAGCCTCATCAGACGAAGCTATTTGTTCATTGTCACCCGATTTATTGGCTCCCTTAGAGCTGGAGCTGGAAGCATGGTCCAGCTCAAACTCGGAATACTAGTCGGACACAGAGCCAGAAGCAATGGCTGACTCTAAGCCAGATATGAAGCCACCCTTAGAACTAGAAGAAACCTAGTCGGTAACCCAATTAGTGTGTGCTCCTCATCAGATTAGGAGGCAGTGACTACGTCAGGGTTCACCTACCGGGGGGTGCTCCTAGTGGCCCAGGGTGCTTTGGGTAATGCTCTTGTTCTCGGAGAAATATAGGTTGAGTCCCTATCTGAATCTGTTAGTTCATCAACTAACCAGAGGATCAGGGCAGTTGACTGAGATTTTCCCCTTTTTGTTTAGATAAGTTGCCTCTTGGGAGCCATAGTACATGTCGAGGGGTTATTAGTACCAACACGACTAAGGGCACACTCAGAATAAATTTAGGATGATGAGTGAATAACAAGAAAAAATTAAAAAAAATTTGACTTTGTATTGATTTAATAGTAGATGGGTAGGGTTGAAAGTCCATAAAGTGATCTACGGTTTGTGAAGCCCTTCCGTGGATTAGATGGCCAAAAGCATGGTCCTTAATAAAAACAATGGATGTGCATAACGGTCCATAAATCAATTGACGGACTTAGTCTAAATTTTTTGATTGAACACTTAGTCCAATTCAGGTGATTATTAATGCACGAACCTAATAAACACTCTCGATGAATCAACGGCCCGTAGACGAGGTCTCGTGGATGAGATATGTGCCAAGTTGCAGACCACATAGAAATTAAGGTCCATAATTGTGACTATTTTCATATTTTCCTAGTATACTTATGCACCTTCACACATCATAATCTTGTTCATCATTCATAGGGCTCCAATTTAGCAATATATACGATTATTTGGGGCAAACTATGGAACTCTAGGTCGGAACTTACAATTTATATGCAAATATACATTTTATTGGTGGTGGATTTAGACACCCATCATACCAATGGTTCGCACAAGTTTAATTTTTAGTATGATTTTTAAGTAAACAAACCCTATGTCAAGATCCGACTCCTGACTCCCTATATTCAATCTATGAATCAAAATTCAAAGTGAGGGAAAATCGTATTACCTTTTAACTAATGAATAGATTTATGGTTGTATGACGACAATTTGATATACGACCACAAGAAACTTCCTTTGGTCACTTAACCCGAATACCAAACTTTTGGGAATGAGATGGGGAAGGTTTGGTAGTAGGGAAGTTGAAATGGTAAGGGTATGGGATGTGGGTGGTTGATGGAAGTGAAAGAGTGATTTAGGGGAGTTGGAAAGGGAAGAAAAAGTTTGAGTTTCTAAAATGAAAGTGGCGAATAAATTTGAATTTTGGGATTTTAAATGAGGTTATACAGGTCGGGTCGGCAGGCTGGAGATTTTGACTCATGAGACCTTGTTTACGATCCGTGGATTGATTGATGATCCGTCAATGGGGATCGTTGATAACTTTATGACATAGAAAATATGAGAGAATTACCTGCAGATTTCGCCTTTAGCTCCTGCACATGTAACAACCCTAGGCAATTCTTTTTGTATTTTTTGGACACTTTTTAGACACGGGGCCTATGTTATATCTAGCCAACCTTAAAACCAACAAAAAATCATTAAAACTAACTATGTTTGTACACGAAATAAAATAAACAAAGGAAAACAGTTGATCACAATTTTAAACCAATGGTTAGCTACATTTTACACTTTGAGTTTCCTCCCATGTAACACTTGACATTTAACATTGCGACATGAAGCTTGCTTCTTGATTACTAAGACTTCATCAAGATAATATGCCTCAATCACTTGTTGAATACTTTCATCATTTCCAAGATAAAGCTTTGACCTTCGGTCTCTTCACCTTTAACCGTGTTCATTCACTATTCTCTAGCTCCACCTCTCCATGTGGGAACACTTGCTTGAGTAAAAATGTTCCGAACCATTTAGACTTGAGCTTTCTTGGAAATAAGAGCAACCTAGAGTTGAATAGTAGCACAATATATATAGTTACAAAATCTCGCTTTTCAATCCTTTAATGATGGTATTTCTTTATCTTCTCTTTATACAAGGCTGCACTTTCATAGTATTTAAGGCAAAACTCATCGAGAAAATTCAAGTCATTCACTGTTAGAGATAATGCGCCGCCCCAATCCAAATTATGCTTCTTCATTTCCAACATAGCCTTATTCTCTAGATCCACCGGAAAATGGCAACGCTTTACATATAAAATTTGTATGGATACATGCCTATGGGAGTCTTATATGTAGTGCGGTATGCCCATAGAGCATCATCGAGCTTTCTTTACCAATCCGTTCTATTTTCATTCACCATTTTCCCAAGATTTGTTTTATATCTCAATTGGACACTTTGATTTACCAACTACTCTATGGATATGTCACCATCGGAGAGAAACCGCTCGTCGTAACTGGTGTCTTTGTCCTCAAAGGCCTTATACAAGCCGATATTATACATCATTGCTTCATAGATAAAATAAGATGCGGGAAAGTTAAAACATTTAATTTGAAATTCAACTTCACTTCAAAATATATTATATAATTGTCTAACATAACCATCTAAAACATAAGAATATGAGAAATGGGACTTATCCCTTACATCAAAAACAAGTCTTATAATAGGAATTGCAATAAAGTCTTCGAATAAGAAAAATGAAACTAGAATTAATCATCTCCATCCTTGAACTTGAGGACTCACTAACTTGGGGATAGCAATCCAAGTTCTTCAAGAAAGGACTAGAAACTCTTCAACGGTCCAAATCAACACTTTGTGTAGAAAATAGAAGTGATATGGGTTAGTACAAACCATATGTACTAAGTATGGATACATATGTAAGTAAAATGCCTAAAGGGACATTTGTAATAACATGCTCAGTTCCCTTTAGAAGCTTTTATGCACATTTCAAGAACATATACAAGTCCATATCACAACTATAATAAAACATATTCATATTCATATTCATATTCAAGAGTAACATCATAATAATGCCATAATCAAAATTTCATGTTTAGAGTTCATTTCATCATTATATCACAAGACCTCACTATAACCCTAATCCAAGTTCACTAGTACAATGTGTATTTAAAGCACCATAACCCTACGTAAACAAAGTAAACTAACAAAGGGATCACAAGCATTGTCTTTTACCTCATATATCATCATAAAAAGAGTATTGACATCATGCATAACAATTTATCCCAACACCATTATTAAGTGAAACCAATATCATACATGTCATATATACATAAAGAACCCACCCTAGAACTCCCCTCAAGGTCCACATGTGCAATGTATAGGTAAAGTCTCATACCCTTACCTACACCAAGTAACACCTCTTAAGTAGTCCTAGTTAGTGTTCTTATTATTACTTTTATTCATTCATTTTAACTTTTGGGAAACTTCACCCTAACCGACATAGACCATATGAGCTAACATGGAATCCGGTGTCAATTACTGGTACCAAAAGGAGGGTGTCCTACTTGCCAATGTAAGACATATACATTCAGATAGCATCTAGGTAGATCTACTAGCTAGATTTCATATAGGGGCACATAGATAAGGAACTAGGAGGTTGTTACTAGGAAGCCTCTTTATGTTTATTAGCATTGTAGCTTCCACCTCATGAGAACATCAGGTGAACCTACCTTCTTTTGTGAAGGAACACCTCCCTTTGTCAAGTTCACTTGGTGCTAAGCAAAATTCCCTTTTTGAAGTGTATTTAAATCTTCCTTAACATTAATTTATAAGGTAAGTCTTAGGAGTTTAATTCCTCATATAACATTTTCATAGTTCATAGGTTCTAGTATGAGAAAGTCATTTCATCACAAACCCAATATCATGTGAGAACATTACATCATAGCATAATCATAAATGCACATAGGAATTACCTTTAACACCTCATAATAGTGCACGTATTATCATTTCACAACCATCATATTCATAGCATGATCATACATTCATAATTTCATCATTCATACTTCAATTGACCAACATCAACATACATAAGCCAACAATTCTACAATAACATGTTCATGACCTATAAGGTCTTACCAATGGCCTCCAAGAAATACATTCAAGACTTCATCTGGAATCAATGATATTTACCCATAAAATCTATTATCATCATCAAAAAATAGTTAATTATGCTAGATCATACTAAATTACATCACCTCCAATGATAATTCAACACAATTAAAGAGTAAGTGTCAAGAGAAGAGGGACATTCATAAGTTCCAAAAGAATTATATCAAAACCTAATCAATACATTATATAAGTCAGTCCATAAATTAATAACATAATTAATACAAATATAACGATTGATATATTCATCATCTTCAACCAAATCATCTACAAGATCAAAGATTTATGAAACTGTGGAAGAACATGGGTCCAATTGAATTTTATGTGAACAAAAACATTTAACCATCATTATACACTTAAATAACCCTAAGTAATCATAATTCATCATAATTGTTCCACAATTCAGTTTTAAAAGAAGACCCATGTATAGAGAGAAACCCTTAATTTTAGGGGATTTTGAAATCATCTTTGAATAGACCTCTTGGGGAAAGGAATCCCAAGAGTGAAATAATCCATAACTTAATTTTGCCATGAATTTGTGTATAAAACTTGGAGAATTGGTCTTCTTTTTGAAGCTTCATTGTCATTCAATGGAGGTTGGGTAGAGAGAGAATTTAGAGAGAGGTGAAGCAATATGGTTTTCAATTTGGGGATTTGATTTGGATGGGTAAAAGTGGAATTAAGCTGACTAAAAATCAATATATACCCATCCCCTAAAATACCCAAAACACCCCTCAATTAGTTGGATCTTTTTCTGATGTCAAACTTGACTTTAATTTTCAGAATTTTCGTCGTGGAATAAGTCTGCGTCACTGAGCTGTTGCCACAATTTTTCTGGAAATAAATTTTGGGACAGTAGATTCCGCGATGCGTACTAACACTTTGGACCTTTGTTGAGCTAGTCCGTGACGTGGACATGCTCCCTATATGAACAATTGATTGGTGCATTGCACAACTTGTTGGTCAAGTGTTTGGGTCCTCCTCAAGGATACCCAAGGTGGTCCTTGGGGGATCATAACTAGACCTTTCGATCCTAAAAATATTATCTCACATATTTAAAGTATTTTTACAAGTTTTACCCTCCACATGACACTCTGAAACTTTCACAAACCTAAGGACATCTACTAGTTAAATTTCACTAGTTTCCGGACGTCATGGTCATTCCTTGATGTTTAGGCTCTAATACTTTTAAATCAAGTTAATTACATTATTTTAGGTCTGGAAATACCATTTTGATCATTATTCATTAGGTGAGGCTCTATTCTAGTGTCACGACTGTGGAGCACCCCCTAGAAGTAACATGGTTTACTTGATCTCTCGGAGGTCTTATACAAGCCTATAGTCATCATTCATCGCATTATCATAGGTAAATTTAGCAGAAAATTTAAAACTTTTCATAGCACATCGTATGCTAGAAACATCAATTCATATATATATAATATCATAATATATAGTTAGACTCTAAGTCTCCTTTGCCAACTTAGACTCAACATCAATAGAATTTAATAGGGACACAACCCTTATCATCATATAATAATAACTAAGCTATTGATTAACTTTGAACATAAACATGACATAGGAAATCCCTGAATCATAATGATCCCATTCTTGATCTTGGGAAAAACATATCAAGCCCTTCACTTTAGAGACGTCTTTTAAGCATACATAACCTACACTTTGTGTAAAAAAGTAAAGAAGAATGGTGTTAGTACAAGAATGAACTAAGTATGGAAGCCATGTAAAAACATGCATTTAAAGAGGAAATTTGGTTAGAAAACAATGCATAATTCCTTTTTGTAGAACTTCATAAAACTTTGATTCAATCGGTACAACATAACTCATATACTTTACACAAGCATAGACACTATTTATAACATCACATAAAGCCACATAATACATTTAAAGCACATTTATCATATATAGTATTACCCTCACCTTACTGTAAGTCCTTACCCCCAAGTAACCGCCTAGTAATACTTGGTGCAATGCATTAGTAGTGTCCTATTTCACTAACCACACTCAAGCATCACCTTAAGGCCATCAAGGTAAACATTCACATAAACTTCATCAACACCAAACACTTATACACATACGTAGCGACATAACATATCATAACAATACAAGTTTCATATATAACTCAACATAAAGCATAGATCTCATATGAGACTCATTCCAAGACAACATGCAAGTCAACACTACCATTAGCATCATAATAGGCAATAGTCAACAATAGAACGCTTGGAACATATTTCATTAAACATCATAAGACCTTACTAATAATCCCAATCAAATCCTACTAGTCCAATGTACATGTGAAGTCCGATAATCTCACACGCACTTAGAAAACTCATAAAGAGATCACAAGCATATTATATACTTCACACATCATCAAGAAAAGTATAGACAACCTCATACATGCTAAGTAAGACCTTCATCATATAGTCAATGAGACCACATTATGCATATAAAGTAAGACCTCATCATATAGACACAATAGGACTCATTTTTGCATATTATCATAAAATTAGGTCAATATCAGAATATCATGCATATACATATACATATAGAACACCTTCCTATAAATCCATTCAAGAGGTACTTGTACAATGCATAGGTAATGTCTTATACCCCTCAACTACACTAAGCAATTTCCCTTAGGTTATCCTAGTTATGGTTCATTACTTTATTTCCATAGTCCATTTTAATTTAGGAAAATCCTAGAATTAACTGAAAATAAGAACATGTAATCCAAAAATAGAATTTGGTGTCATCCCCTCACACCAAAAGAGGGTATATTACTTGTTAAAGTAAGACATGAATAACATTCTAGCATTTTAGATGGATCCACTAGCTAGGTCCTATAGGGCAACATAGTTATGAAAACATATAGGTATATATGGAAACCCTCTTTATGCCTATTGGGCATTGTAGTTATCCAACTCGTGAGGAATATGGTGAACAAGCCTTCCCTTTGAGAAGGGTCACCCCTGATCATCAAGTTCACTCATTGATAAGCTAACTTCCCTATCAAGTTCACTCATTGATAAGCTAACTTCCCTTTATTAAAAAGTCTTCATTAACTTTACTTCAAAAAATGGCTTTAGGAGAATTAACCCTCATATGCTTAGATAATAGGTTATTGATGAGAATTTCCTTTCATCAACCTAAATAATGTAATAAAAACCTTTAACATGGACATAACCTATTCAAGCAATGTCTAGTTTAGAGTACAACTGAGAAAACCTTTTAGAAGACTCCCTTTTTACTAGATTATCATACATTCTTCCTTATATTCATTCATGTGTGTATACATGTTCATACATGAGGAAACCTTTTAAATCACATTTAGACACTACGCATATGCATACTTCATCATATCATGTACTTTCATGTTCATAGCTTAATCATGTATCATATTCATCTACATAGATTAAGCACCCTAGGAACTATTCTATCAAGATACACATGTGCAATGTATAGGCAATGTCCCATACCATTTCCTACACTAGTAAATCTATCAAGACATTCTAGTTAGGATACATTTCACATTTCATGGACATATACTTTAAGTGCATAGTAGTAGACATTAGTGCATATGACAATTATCCTTTCATTAGAGACCATTAACCTATACTACTTACAAACATGCATGAGGTGTCTGTGTGTGAACATTGGTCAAAATGATCACATAAAGTCTATAAACATAACATTGAGGCAGCCACCCTCTTAAAACCACAATGCACATTCAAACACAGACAACCACATAATAGAATAGGAGACAAGACACCTTCACATTACATCCAAGACTCCTAACATTGGATAATATAATAGGGTTAATTCACCATTAGAACTTCATCATCGGTAGCACATAGACCAAACCTAACTGTAACAACTTCATTCAATCGACATCACATCATCAAGGTAGCCTAGATCATGAACTAGAATTGGAGAATAGGCATATAACTTTATATTGTATGATCATCATAACCACACTTCACAATACACAAACTTACCTTCAAGGGCATGATAAACATATATAATGATTGACAATAAAGCAAACACCGCCAACATAAGTGGACAATAACACACAATGTCGTACAAGGCCAATTCGACTATCAATTTTATAGAAAAGAAGAAAAAGTAGAGAAATCTTACCAACTCACCAAGCTTCAATAGTAATTCATAAATACTCATAATTCATAAATAACTCATGTATAAGTCAATAGCTGAAAGGACCATAACATAAATGAATCATAATTCCATCATCATAGAATCAAGATCACTTTATGTACACTACATCATCAATTCTATAGAAGGAATATAGGTCAAACTTACCACATTTCTAAACCTTGATCCTCATTGATCAATATCCAAAATTCACCATCAATTCACACAAAAGATAATAGCTAAAATCAATTTATCATAATCGAATTACACTACCAACAACCTAACATCAAGATCACAATAACCACAATATAGGCTAAATTGAAAAATTGGGAGGATCATGTGTTTATATCAAATTGGACTGAAAAACAAATTAAAAATAAAAGCTAATCAATAATTCATCATAAACATGCTTTTTAAATCAACTTGAGAAAGAACCCATGGCTAAATTGAAGCATAGGGAGTTTTGATCATCAATTCTCTTCGAAAGCAATTGAAGGAAATCTCTAGATGAATGGATTTATAAATATGAAGGATTAAAATATCTCATTATAGGAGAAAAACTCAAAAAATTGCTGAAGAAACCATCACAGTCCCATCAACCAAGTTGTTGTTGAGCTTCATCTCCAATGGAGGTTTCTAGAGAGTTTTTTTTAAGGGAAAGGGTGATATTTGAAGAATAAATTGGGAATGGTGTTTTTTTCACATAGGGGGAGCACCGCCTGGACGTAACTGGCGGTTGCGTCCTCTGTGAGGACTAAGACTAGCCTTTAAGCTTACATCATTACATTCATAGCTCAAATTAGCAAAAATTTAAAACTTTTCACTACTTCTACATTGAGGTTTAGATGGACCCCTACATACAATATATATATATATATATATATATATATATATATATATATATATATATATATATATATATATATATATATATATTGAGTATACATAGACCCTTCATATAGGAAGATTACTTAGTCTTCTACTTTTATTACACATAGATATATAGAATATAACATAGTCTCAAGTAGTCGTCTCATCTCATAACCATCTAAAAAGAGTGCAATAATTTGGTCCTAGCCTATACATCAATGTAACAAGACCACATATAGGTCATACAACGTTTAGTACCAAATGAAAAGGAAAGAACATAAGAGTCTTAAAAACTTAAACAACTTCATAAGCTTGATAATGGCATTGCCCTCGGAAAGTGAGGACCTACCAACTTGGATAATTAAGAGTTCTAAGTCTTCTTCAAATTTGTCTCCAAAATTCTTTCAACGACCGGCACCTAAAATGTTGGGGAAAAGGAAGAAATGGGGTTATAACACCACTTTTACTAAGTATGAGATTATATGCACACATATGATGCAATCATGCTAAAATGGGACATTTCATTAACACATGTTATTTTACATATTAAAAGCCTTATGCACATTCAAGAAGACCATATAAATCAATAGGATATATTCATTAAGTCATACACATGTACATCACAAGGCCAACAACACCAAGTCTAGTCAAGTCAACATGCATATCATATAATTGAACGCATAATCAAAGTAACTCCAGCACAAGCTATAATGGCAAAAAGCATGAATAAGAGTACATTCAACATAACCAAAGCAAGACCCTTACTCATGACCCTCTTTAAGTCCACTTGTGCAATGACTAAGCAAAGCCCCATAACCTTACTTAATCAACTAAACCTAGCAAGAACCATAACCAATGTCCAACTTCACATAACATAACATTAAGAGTACATAATATCATACCTTAGCAATAAAGACCAAGTACATATTCATAAGATTAATCAACATCATATAGTGTCATTAACATGTAAGATTACATATTATTTACATTTATAAGCATATACATACATAATTACATCATCCTAAGGTTTCCCTCAGAAGCATTGGTAGAGTCTCATAGTCCTACCTAAGCTAAGTCAACCTCTCAAGTCACCCTAGTTGGTTTGTACTTTATTACTTCTTCTTAGTTTAGGGAACACTTGCCTTAACCTACATAGACCACAAGAGATAAATATGGAATCTAGTTTTGTAAAACCTTACACTTATGGAAGGTGGTCTACCGACCAAAGTAAAACACGACATAAACATAGATTTCTAGACAGATCAACTAGTTAGTCTTCCTATGGGAGCAACACAGTTCAAGAAACAAGAGATAGGTACAACCTCTCTACATGCCACTTGGAAATTGGAGCCTCCTTTCATGGAAATCCATAAAGTTAGTAGCCCTCATAGGGGAGCCAACACCTCCTATAGAACACCTCCCGTTGTAAAGTTCACCCTGTGCTAAGCTAAGTACCTTTTTGAAATGTCTTTAATACCTTTATTAATTATCATAACTTTATGTACGTCATAGGGTCTAACTTTATTTAAAAATCATCATCATCATAACTCAATAAGAATTGCATGAGTATAATCCTTTCATTATAATTCATACATGTGAGGTTAGCACATTTACATAGGCACATCATATTAAGGAACATTGGTAAATCATCACCATCCTTATAACATTCAAATCTTAGCCAACACCTCACAATCCATAGTCAGTACATTTCAATTCAACATCATACCAACCTTAAATCCTAATAAAGTCATACTTAAATACAACATCATCACTTAAGCACAAGTAACCATAATGGAAATAAAGAGTTGGGAGCAGAAGACTTACCAATCCTCCTTCATAATTCATCATCACGGTCTTACCATCAAACCTTAATTCTACTCAAAAAGCGTATAGTATCATCACATTTCAATAACCAACATGATAAAAAAAAAGTCAATTTAGTCACTAAATCACAATCCATTGCTAGTGCATAGCTTAAAATAACAGGCTTAGATCAATTCCATAATACACTTTATAACTAGATAAATTACTCAAGAAATAGCATGATAAGACTAAATTCATCATAATATATTCATAATTGATATAACGGACAAGGACCTAAAATACTCTCGAAGTATTGAAAATGGTACACAATTACCCCCCATCCACCTATTAGCCCCCAAATGCCCTTCATATCCACATTTGGGTCCAAATTTACCCCTTCATTAACGGATCAAAATTAAAAAAAATAAATTATAATTTTTAATTATGTGGCACTCAACCATTGGTTGTAATTTAATTATTTAAATAATTTAAAACCCACCCATTACCCACCCATATTAACTAAACCCGCCCCAGTTGACCCAATTTAAAAAAAACCATCTAATTAAAAAACCCTAAGACCTTTTTCCTTCAATTTTCAAAATTATTTAAATAATTTTAAACCCACCCATTTTAACTAAACCCTCCCAACTTTACCCAATTTAAAAAAGACCATCTAATTATAAAACCCTAAAACCTTATTCCTCCAATTTTCACAACTTCCACGCTACTCCATTGTCTTCTTCTTCTTCTTCATGAAGAAAATGTCAGCTTCTTCTTCGATTTCTTCCCCTGAAGAACTTCAATCTCGTACATGTAAGTGTGAATTTTTGGCAAGATATTATACTGCTACAACTCTTGAAAATGGTAGGCGTCGATTCTACAGATGTCGTCGTGTTGGGTCAAATTTTTGTGGTTATTGGAATTGGATTGATGACAAACTTCCACGTCATGTGTCAACCATGATTCATAATCAAAAAGTTGAATTGGATTCAATTCGGAAAGGAAAAAATCATTTGAAGAAGATTGTGGAGGATATGGGTGGCATTGCAGATTCTTATTTGAAGGAGATGACTGCCGATGAAATGTTTTAGTTGAATGATATGAATGGAAATAAAATTTCTTATTTGACGAAATTTTCTTCCTTGAAGGGGAAAATGTCAAATTTGGAGTTGATGGATAAAATTGAGAGTTCAAAGATGAAGAAAGTATCTAGCTTGAATGAAAAAGTTTCGAAGTTAGAGTTGAAAGTTCATCAATTAATAAGTTTGCTTGCAGTTTCTTGGGATATTATTCTTGGTTTTGCAGCTGCCAAGATGATTTAGTGTAGTGCTATTGTTTGTTTTAAGTTAGTGAGCTGCATCTTATTTGATTATTTGTGAAGATGATGTTGGTTGTTGTTGTGTCTACTAATGAAGAATTATGCAATATTGCTATTGCTAATGATACATTGGTGTGTGCATTTTATGGCAAAGCTACATTTATTTTGATTGTTATGTCTACTACTTCATTGTTAATTTCTCATCAATTTGGCAGTAATTCAGTGATTGTTGCTTCCTCTGTTCAAAGGTGAAAGATATGAATTTCACTATAAATTTGTGACTTTCACTATAAGTTGTTGATAACCCAAACCAGAGGAAGATAAAAAAGACTACAAGAAAACCTACTAGCTAATACTTACAATGTGTTTTCTTCTGTAAATATGAGTAAGATTTAGGAATGATTTTCCCTCTTATGGGTTGTGCTAATCAGAGGCTAAATTGTTTTGCCTTGCTCTAATTTTTTGCTTTCAATCCCCATGCAGAAACTGTGAGAAATCACAAATTGGTTTACACTCTTTTTATGATGGTAGAAGCACATAATCAACACCAAGAGTAATGGAGCAATCAACAGCTCAAACATAGAGACATAAAACATTTGTTGACTATCACTACCATCTATTTCAGGGTTAATGACACAACCTAATGATACCTAATTAAATAAGGACTCTATTTGCTAAAAATCTGTCAAAATGCGGCTGGGTCGACGGACCACGCGATGGATCGTCGTGGTCACGACGGACCGTCATGGATTTCGTCGTCCCATACTTGCGCAATTTCTTCTTCTGCTCTCTTTATTACCCTCGACGGTAGGTATGACGGATCATCACAGGCACAACGGTCTTTCGAGGGTCTTCATTCCAAAATACTTGAACTCTCTGAATTAGGGTACTGGGACTACTTCTATGATCTTCATGATGAACCAGCAGGATGGACCGTCATGGCTACGACGGTCTGTCACACACGGAAAATTTCTTCTGCTGCTCTCTTCATTACCCTTGATGGCAGGTATGACGGATCGTCATAGGCACAACGACTCGTCGAGGGTCTCTGTTCCAAAACACTTGAACTCTTGGAATTTGGGTATTGGGACTACTTCTTTGATCTTCATGACGAACCAGCAGAACGGACCGTCATGGCTTCGACGGTCCGTTACGCACTCCGTAACCCCACACCAGAATTCCCCATCTTTCTTTAGTAGCTCCACTAGGATGCGACCTACGGACCATCACGAACACGACGAACCGTCACACCCTCCGTAGGTTGTACTTTCCTATATTTCTTGCTCAAAAACATCCGCATCTTCAGCACTGACTGAACGTATTCTTATGGATGTTAGGAACACTAACAACTCAAGTATTGAAGAAGCCAAAAAAGAGTAATTGTGCTTCCTTTCCAACCACTGTCCTTTGCATTTAATCATATTTTAATGTACACTAAACAACTGTGCCTTTTCACAACCTCCATACAACAAACTCATTATTTCAATACATTTTCCAGCTCATATGTTGGACCTTAAAAGAAAACAATTGAGTGAAGCATCTCTAAAAAAATACTATGGTCTGCTCATCAGTTCCACAAACCACAAAATTGCAACAGTTCCACAACCACAAAGTTTCAACAGTTCCACAAAACCACCAAATAATAGAATGCATTCATAAAATTTTCAAGTCACAAAATATTATCAAACTAATTTGTAATGCTTTCCCCTCCAAAAATAGCAGTTTAAGAAGTTCAATTGTGCCATTACATACTAAAAAAAAACTTTAAATAAATACTTATCAACTACTTTCTAATGCTTGCCCCTCTTTGCCTAAGCTTGCCAATCTTTTTTTCTTTGTCTTTTTTCAACTGACTTGAGGTCACACATGCTTTGCCTTTCAAAGTTAGTATGATAAATTAGTAGGGACAACAACAACATTTTCATCACCCTTAAAACTAATCCTTCTTGAACCAATTGGTTGTTGTAGCATCTTCTTCATTTGAAGTCTAGTTTTTTCTTCAAATATCACTCTAGTGCAAGGATTGTATCCTCATCCGTGATTCAATACCGTCTTCAACTTCATACTGATCAACAATTGGAATAGAAAGTGCAACAACCTTTTCTTTTCCATCGTTTTTAGACCTCTTTGGTAGTGCATCTACTTTGGCCTTTGACACATTTTTTTCTTTTTGATTTTGAAGGACCAGCAACTTCATTGAATTCTTCACTTGATTGATGGCTAGTTTGTCGACTAGAAGATGCAACAAATTCAAGAGTTGGCATCAAGATTGGTTCATCTGGGAGAACTTGTCTTTCTTCTTGAAGCTGTAAAATTTCTCAAAGTGTAAGATAAATAATTATACATTAGAAGTAATTAAAAATTGATAAAACATGACTTACTAGGGGACATCTTCTTCGATTATGACCTACAGCACTGCAATTTCCACATGTCATTTGCAATACTTTTCTACTTTTCGACCATAATCCATCCCTTTTTCTTGCCTCATATTTTTCCCTTGCTCTCTTTAATTTTTGTCTACCAACCAATTTATGAATTTTTGGTGGTTACATAGCTTGAGAAAGATCAATTTTCCAGAATTTCTAACCTCTAACAGGTTGAATTTTAGGCTGCTATACAAGCAATTAAGCTTCATTAGAATACCACCAATGCATCTCATTCAGTGGATCTATTTTATCATGTTCTAATGCTTTTATAGCATGAGGACATGATATTCGTGTCAAATCCCATGTCCTACAATTACACTTCTTTCTAGCAAGATTCACAACATGTCTATCTATACCCTCAACCACCTCATATCCTAAGTCTCCATTAGTAATAACTTGACAACCTTGAGCTATCATTCTGAAATCATGATACAGATCCACAGAATATGGACTATACTCTTCCGTCCACTTTTTACCCTTTTCTTCAAGTTTTTTCAACCTTTTTATAACCTATAGATAACAATGAAATATATAACATGTACATGACTTATATAATCTATACATGTACATCTACATATTACTATCATACTAAACATTAATAGATGTTATCATATAGTTATATAAAATAGCGGCAATACCTTAATTCTAATGTCTTCCAGAATCTTGATTATTAGTTTTGCCCTTGCTTCCAAAATCCATTTGTTGAAAGACTCCGTAAAGTTATTATCACAGGACTAGTTTTTGCATACAGTGTCAAAAAAGACCCTGCACCAATTTTGTGGTGGATACCATAAAAGACCTTCGACTACTTTTTTAGACACAGAATCCATGGACTTTAGTTGGTCTTCAAATTCCTCTCCATATGTACTCCAAAAAGACCACCAAAACATCTTTTTCATCTGTACACCACTCCAAGACTTAGACCAATTGGCTTCTATGTGTTTTGCACACCATCTATGTTGTGCTTTTGGAAGCAAAGCACTACCATCACCAATCAAGCCCTGTAACAATAAGAAAAAAAATAGAATAGAATAGCTTAAAAAATTCAAGTGTATACAATAACTATAAATAAAACACTGTCAAACACTTGAAAAATTACCTTTTGCATATCCGACATTAGTGTCAATCCTTAACCATCTCCCAACCCCAATGAGTTCCTCAGCAACTCAATGAACCATTTCCATGTTCTAATAGTTTTTCTATCAACTACTGCCTAATCAAGTGGATAGAAATTCTTCATTGAATCTTGACCAAGTGCGACCAATAAAATTCCCTTGAACTTACATCTTAAAAAGGTGCCATTCTAACCCTATAAATGGTCTCAAACCAGCTCTCCAACCACTTTTCAAAGCCTGAATACAAATATACATTCTCAAAAATTTTCTTTGTTTATGACCCAACAAAGCCTCTTTGGATATGTCTATAATTACATCAGCACCAGGATTACTGTCCCTTAACTCTTGAGCACAACCCTCCAATTTATTGAAATCATCAACATAGTTACCATCTAGTTTTTCCAGTACAAGTCTTTTAACCCTCTTCATTTTTGAATAACTAATATTTAGCTTAAAGTTATCATCTACAATCATTCTCATTTCAGTCACTTTGCAGTTAGGATCATTTTGGACCCTATTCTTAAAGTAGTGTGCTAGAGCTTGTTGAGTATCTCTTCTATTCTTGAATGCTTCTGGACATGTATGTTTTCTTTGCAAAGTCTTAATTTCAAATCCTTGCCCTTTCTTAACTTCAGAATTAAGACAAACAATAGGACAACCAACAATACATTTATATCTAACTCTAACATAGTCACTCTTATCAACTCTAAGGGCAACCTTCCTAGCAATTGAGTAGTAACTTACAACCCTTTAAGCTTCATCAAGGTTCTTAAAACTCATACCTTTTTCCAACTCTTTAAAGTTGTCAAGTTGATCATTAATTTCTATTTTATTTTCCAACCTAAAGGATTCCAATTCTTCACTATTGTAGTCACTTAGATAAGGCTCAGTTTCATCATTTTCTTCCTCACAGGATTCACCTTCAGTTGCAACATCTATTCCAGCATTCACTGTGACTAGATTAGGTTCATTCACTGTGACTAGATTAGGTTCATTTTCATCATCTTCTTCCTCACTTGATTCACCTTCAGTAGCAACATCTACTGTGACTAGGTATGGTTCATCATTGTGGCTGATGTCAATAGCTGGAAAAACATCATCCCCCTTATCTACGGCAAACAATCAAGTACACCAGACTTAATAGACAGTGATTTCTGTATTGTTCTTATGACAGAATCCCCCTCAATCAAATAATACCTCCCAGAAGGTCCTTTGAGTAGAAGTTGTTGGACCTTACTAAAACCTAACTTTTCATAGAACTCTTCACATATGTCTATATATGACAATAAATCTAGATCATACTCCTTCCAAACATGAGTGAATTTTTTAGTGTAAATAACATTAGGTGTCAGTACCCACTTACCCCCATAATCGAATAATAGGTCCACCTATTCAACCATTCTTCAAGAAAAGGACATTATAGACAAAAAAGAAGAGAAAAGGACCATTCTTCAAAGTAATACTTTACATACGCAAAAATATATAATAGAATACCTAAAATCTAAAAAATGGACCATTTAGTAAAATATTTCATACCTAACAATAGTAAAGACATATTTGACTAACACAAATTGAAAAGTATTATGAAATAAAGGGAGAAACGACGAGTAAAGGCAGAAAAGAACAAACTTGAGACAACAATAAAAAAATTCTACTCAAAATCAACATAGTAACACATAAAACTAACATAAATAGACAACACTAAACAAAATTGTAGTATCACCATAAGTAATTGTCAAAAAAGCACAGAATCCACGAAAAATTAACATACATAGAAATCGATTCTCAAAACAAGTAACATCGATTAAAACCTAAATCCTAACTGAAATTTTGAAGTGCACAAAAGTTCTTACTTGAGTTCATGTCGAGATTGTGAACGAATTTTCTTCAAGTTGCAGGATGAAGAAGAAGAAGAAGACAATGTAGTAGCGTGGAAGTTGTGAAAATTGGAGGAATAAGGTTTTAGGGTTTTTTAATTAGATGAGTTTTTTAAAAATATTGGGTCAAGTGGGGCGGGTTTAGTTAAAATGGGTGGGTTTAAAATTATTTTAAATAATTAAGTTACAACCAATGGTTGAGTTCCATGTAATTAAAAATTATAATTTAATTTTTTTAATTTTTGTCCGTTAATGAAGGGGTAAATTTGGACCGTAAGGTGGATGTGAAGGGTATTTAGGGGCTAAGGTGGATACAGGTAAATGTGTACCATTTTTAATACTTCGAAGGTATTTTAGACCCTTTTCCGTTGATATAATAACATCCTCTAGTGGTAATTCAACCAATAACCAAATCTATTGAACCAACATTACATAATTCATATCAAGATCATAACCTAGGGTTAAGGGGAATAGGTCATCATCTACAAACTAGAACAATCCATCAAGATATAACATAATTGAGTAAGAATACATGTTAATATATTTATAATATCCAAAATAAATCATAAACAAAGTAATTCATAACATCAATTTCATATTGGATGAAAACCCAACTTTTGAAATCAAATTGATGGAACCCATTAAGGAAAGAGGTCTCAAAGGGGAAAGGAATCCCATACCTTACTAATTTAAGAATATTGATGGAGAAATTAGACCTTTTTCATCCCTTGAACCCACACATATATTGGTCTTCAGTGAAGTTCTTTAACTAGAGAGAGGAAGAAGAGAGAAGGAAGAGAGTTTTGGGTTTGGGAATTATGAGAGCTTAGGTTAGTCTAATTAGGTTAGAGGATTTATATAGGTTATTAAATAACTTAATTAGGAATTCCTTAACCCCCTAGATAATCCAACTAATTAAATGACTTAAATGAAAACGTGCAGCAAAACTAGTCCTCAAAGACATTACCACGATCGACAGAGCGTGTGTTCATTGACGGTCACTGTGCACCTCCGTGCTGCACATCTGTCGATGAGTTCAGAGACTATTAAAAATGACCCTTTGTACAACTTTACAAAGCATCAATCAAAGGTTTCCATCGAAGCCCCGTCGATTGGACCACGCCTCGTCAGTGGCCTCCATCTGTGGACATTGTCTCTTAACAGCTTTTGCCACCTTTTGTAAAGGTCCTCCTCAAGGGCCCTTGGTTGGTCCTTAGGGATTCGTGCCCAAACGTTTTAACTATGAACTGACTCTAGTATGTGTTATACATCCTTCCACCAATTTTCATCATTTTATGACTCCTAAAAGCTAGTCAAATAGGCTAAGCCACACTAGTACCTCATTGAACTAGCTTTCTGACGTTATGGGCGTTCTTAAATGCTTTGGTTTCTAGACTTCATAAATGACTTATATATATTAAAATAGACTATAAAACAGTGTCTAATCCTGTTTAAAATTATGTTGGTATCTAGAACATGTCTTAGAATTTTGAAGAGTTACATCACCCCACCCCCCACCCCATAGGAACATTCATCCCCAAATGACACATATATCCTTGAAAGGAAGGAATAGACTAAATACTATCATCCCAACTAATCAACAATACATAACAAAATGAGTTACAACATTAATCATGACATTTACACAATGCAATTAAAAACTTTAATTACCATAGAACATGTACAAGGTAAGGATTTCATCGGCATAAAGCATGATCATAATCAAAGACATATTATCATAGAGTGATGTTAAAATTTCATATTCCATAGATCATCTAAACATAACATACAAAACACTTACCAATGATCCGATCCCTAACCTACAAATCCAATGGTAATGTGAAGCCCCATAAGCCCCACACAACCAAGTAGATAAGATAGGAGACCATAAGTAAAGCTTTGATTTATATAACTTGTAACATAGTAGTCATCATCTCATATACAATATAGACCGATAACATGTTCATCAACATAACCAACATTATATAAGATTAACATCATATATCATAAGCATCATACCTTTAATATTATTACATTACATAAGAACTATTTCCAAAGACTTCACTTCGAGTAAACTTGTGCAATGTCTCGGTAGAGTCTCATACCCTTACCTATACTAAGTAGACTCTTCAAGTCACCCTAGTAAACGTCCATTTACTTTTCTTTCATTCTACTCGACGGAACATACGCCTTAACCGACATAGACCATGTGAGCAAAACATGCAATACAATGTCATAAAACTCCCAAACCGAACATGTCATAGTTTTCTAGGTGGATCCACTAGCTAGTATCTATGGTGGCAACATAGTTCAAGAACTAGGAGATGTATTAGAGACTCATATTTCTACATTACATGGAAGCCTCTATCTCATGAGAATCATTGTGAACCTACCTTCAAACTAGGGAAGGGACTCCTTTCATAGCTAGTCCTCGGTGCTTAGCTTAAGCCCCTTTCTTTAATAACTTTTAAGTTGTATTTTATCATAAACTTATCATAGGTCATAGGATATTAACTCCTTCTATAAACATGATCATGAGCTCTTTAGGATTAGATAAGAATTTCCTTTCATCATAACCCTTCGTATGTGAGATTAAAATAACATAATCACCTTGTGTAAATCATACAAGAAGACATCATAAACTTCTATTTTCGTATTCTTATCATGATCTCACATATAGCATGTTCATAGCCCAACATATATTCATAGAAACATCATGAATACTTTATTAGCATACTATCATCATTCATAGGCTAACATAAACATCATAGAGATATCACAACTTTAGAAGACTTGCCTCTTGCTTCCAAGTGCCTTATCAAGAACTTACGTTCAATTTTCAATAATCATAACAATAACATAGTGAAATAATTAATAGCATAGTCAATACCAAATCTTCAATTCACGTACAAGATCAATTAATAATGTTGGATAAGGGAAAGGGTCATTAAAGAGTTCTTACAAGTTTTAGTTACAATCCTAACGTTTACACGTTATCAAGTAATTGAAACAACCCAATAAAAACTATTATTTTAGGAGAGATCATGTATCACATGAGATTCAAACATTTTTAACCAAATAATCAACAATTCGTGTGATTTAAACCATAGAAATCCATTATTTTTCATTGAAAGTCATATATCTAGAGTTAGGAAGAAAACGCGTTTTGCAGAGTAAAATCCCTAGGATTTGATTTTCTAGAAAAATATCTTTGATATGAACTCTGGGGGAAAGGAAACCCCAGAGTGAAAACTCATACCTTATAGACGAATAATCCATGAAATTTGATTGGAAATCTCCAAGTCTTCGTCTTCTTCCTTAAGCTCTTATTGTTCTTCAATGGAGTTTGGAAAAGAGATTGTTTCTTGAGAAAGATGGGTAATTGCGTTTGAATCTGATTTGGACATGTAAAAAGTGGTATAAAGTTGACCTAGTTTCCATATATAGTCGTCCTATAATATACCCAAAATACACTACGCTTAAATGGATCTTTTTATGAAGTTAAATTACCAAAAATACTAATTAAATGAATTTGGGATGTGGCTGCACGTCGCGGGGCCAATTCCAAATATTTTATGAATTTTTGTGTTGAGCAAGTGAGGTGCGCGTCAGCCTCATGTCGCACACCTCATGTCCCAATCTTGTTCGCGCAGGCTGCTTTGGCAGCCTGCCTACCCATGTTGGGGTCTTTCCCAAGGATCCTTGGGTGATCCTTGCCAGCGTGCCTACCCATCCAAGGTCTTTTTACAAGTTTTGGACTTCATTTGACACTTTGAAAACTTCACCAGACATAGGGACGTCAACTAGTTAAAATTAGTGTGTTTCCGGACGTCAAGGTCTTTTTTTGTTGTTTTAGCTCTAACCTTTTCCATATGAACTTATTACATTAATATAGGTCTGTAAATATTATTGTTAAACATTATTTAATAGATTAAGTTTTAGTCTAATTGATGGCATTTCCGTAGTGTTACATTATCCCCCCCCCCTCCCTCCTCTTAGGAACATTCATTCCCAAGTGACACTAAAATCTTTTGGAGGATAGGAATAGAATCAATACTAGCAGCCTAACAAACCACAATATAAAATCATAATGAGTCATAGCTCATAGGAGTACTTCAAAACTCCTCTCAACACATACCATAACATTACACATAACACTCAATTCATGATGCACACATAAGAGAGCTTAACATTTCATAACACATAGTGAAGAATTTCCTTCTCAACATCAATATGAGCTCAAAATACATCAAGTGTTACCATGATATCATTCTTCTCAAGACAACAACAAAACAGCAAAAATCTCAAGAAGGCACATGCATACATATTTCATATAAGTGCAAGGATAGAGTATGAAAGCATTCTCTTAACTCAATTTGGTATGAATTCTACCATAGCATGCACCTATTTAGAAAATAAATCAATAACCTGATTAACATTAATTTATTTACCAAGAGGAATGTCTAACCTCACGGAGTAAAAAGATGAGGATAGCGAGACTTCATGTCAGCTTTTTCCTCCCTTGTTGCACCCTCGACAAGATGTTTCCTTTATGGAACTTTTACGGAGGCAACCTCCTTGTTTCTGAACTTCTTGACTTGGAGATCTAGGATCTCAACCGGGACCTCTTCATAAGAGAGGTTCTCATCCACCCCTAAACCTTCACTAGGCAGAATGGATACCGGGTCACCTATGCATTTCTTGACCATAAAAATATGAAACACCGGATGAACTGAAGCTAATCCACTAAGTAGTTTCAACTCATATGCAACCTTCCAATTCATAGTAAAACCTCATATGGAAAAACATACCGGAGACTTAACTTCCCCTTCTTACCAGACCTCATCACCCGTTTCATTGGTGAAATCTTCAAGTAGACACGATCACCTATTTCAAACCCAAGGTCTCTTCTTTTATTGTCGGCATAAGACTTTTGCCAAATATAGGAAGTCTTCAATCTATATCTTATGATCCAAACTTTATTTATAGCCTCATAGATAATCTCTGGACCAAAGAGTGAGAACTCACTAACCTCAAACCATCCAATCGGAGATCTACACCTTCTTCCATAAAGAGTTTCAAAAGGTGCCATGGAGATGCTCGAATAATAGCTATTATTGTAAGAGAATTCAATCAAAGGTATATGATAATACCAACTTCCTTTGAAGTCAATAACACAGGCTCTTAACATGCCTTCAAGGGTCTGAATGGTATGTTCCGCTTGACAATTTGTTTGAGGATGAAAAATGGTGTTAAGTTTCACTTGAGTACCTAAACCCTTTTAAACAGCCTTCCAAAAATGAGAAGTAAGTTGGGAACCTCTATCTGAAATGATGGACAAAGGAATCCCATGAAGACTCAACATCTCATTGTAGATCCTTGCATAATCTTTAGTCGTGTATGTAGACTTAATGGGAATAAAATGGGTAGATTTGGTCAAACTATCCATAATAACCTATATTGAATCATTTTGCCTCCGGGTTCAAGGCAACCAGTTACGAAGTCCATATTATGTCTTCACATTTCCAAGTAGGAACATCCATGATTTGGGTTAAACCACCCGGTTTAAGATGTTTACCTTGAACATGTTGGAAATTTTGACACTTAGCAACAAGCTCTGCTATGTCCCTTTTTAAACCATACCATCAGTAGATCGCTCTAAGGTCATGATATATTTTGGTGTCACCCGGATGTATAGAATTATGAGAACCATGGGCTTCTTCCATAATTCAATTTCTCAAATCCTCAACACCAGGTACAGATTATATCGCTTGGTACATAACAATATCGTCCCCCACCTTAGGAGGATGACTCATTGAGCTTAACAAGTACCGATATCTTCAACTCCATCAATAGTGGATCAAGATGCTGCCTATATTTCACATCCACCACTAATGATGAGTTAGAGTTATAACGTACAATGAAACCACCATTTGGAGAATCTTCTAACAGCACACCTAATCGAGCAAACCTATGAACATCTTTCACGAGTTCTTTCTTCTCTTCTTCCACATGAGACACACTATACATAGTCATACGACTCAAAGAATCCGCAACTACATTGACCTTGCAAGGGTGGTAAAGGACATTCATGTCATAATTCTTCAACAATTCTAACCATCTTCTCTGTCAGAGACTTAAATCCTTTTGTATAAATGCATATTGCAGACCTTTATGGTTAATAAACACATAAACATGCATACCATACAAATAATGTCTCTATATTTTTAAGGCAAAAACTTCAGCAGCTAATTCAGGTCATGAGTTGGATAATTCTTATCATGAATTGAGTTGCCCAGAAGCATAAGTTATCACCTTACCATGATGCATGAGGACACATCTCAATCCCACTCGGGAAGCATCACAATACACTACAAAGACTTGATTTCCCTCTGGTAAGGTCAACACCAGAGCAGAGGTAAGCTTATCTTTCAAGTCTTGAAAACATTTTTCACAAGATTCCGACCACTCAAACTTCACATTATTTTGGGTCAAAGATATAAAAGGAGAAGAAATAGACGAAAATCCATTAACAAACCTTCTATAATACCTGAATAGCCCCAAGAAACTTCTTATGTTTGTTGGAGTCAAAAGTCTAGGCCAATTTTTGACCGTATTTGTCTTCTTCGGATCAACCTCTACACCATTAGTAGAGATAATATGTCCAACAAAAGCAACATACCTCAACTAAAATTCACACTTACTAAATTTGGCAAAGAGTTGGTGTTCTTTGATGACTTGAAAGGCAAACCTCAAGTGACTATCATGCTCATTTTTATTCTTGGAGTATATCAAAATATCATCAATGAACACAAACACAAATGAGTCAAGGTAATCTCGGAAAACTGTATTCATTAGGACCATAAACGCTGCTGGGGCATTTTTTTAACCCAAAAGACATAACTAGAAATTCATAGTGACCATATCTAGTTCAGAAGGCTGTTTTGGGAATATCATCACCTTTTACCCTAAGTTGGTAATATCCCGACCTTATGTAAATCTTGGAAAAGTAGCTAGAACCTTGGAGTTGATCAAAGGTATCATCAATCATAGGGAGAGGAGACTTGTTCTCTATGGCGACCTTATTGAGTAGGTGATAATCAATGCACATTCTAAGGAACCCATCCTTCTTCTTAAAAAACAAGACCGAAGAACCCCATGGAGAAATACTAGGTTGAATGAAACCCTTGTCTAGTAAATCTTTGAGTTGGAGCTTCAACTCTTTCAATTCAGTTGGTGACATCCAATATGGAAGAATTAAAATGGAATTCGTATCCGATAATAAATCAATGCCAAAGTCAATTTCCTATTCAGGAAGGTCGACTCAATAGAAGCAGTTTCACATTCCAGGTCCTTAACCCTCACAACATGGTATAAACAACCCTTGGATATCATCCTACAAGCCTTCAAGCAATAAATGATTTGAACTCTTGGCAGAGAATTTCCACCCTTCCACTATAATGGGTTCATTTGGGAATTAAAACATTACTACCCTTGTTTTATAATCTATGAGAACAAAACATGCATGAAGCCAATCCATACCCAAGATGATATCAAAATCAAACATGTCAAGTTCTACCAAATCAACAAGAGTAACTCTATTAGGAAGCATTATATGACATTTCCTATAGACTCTTTTTTCAACCACAGAGTTACCCATTGGGGTAAAAACCAAAAAGGGTTCAATCAAAACATTGGGAAGTACATCAAACTTCCTAGCTACCAAAGGTGTAACAAAGGAAAGAGTAGCACTTGGATCAAGAAATGCATAAACATTAACAGAGAAAACTTGTAACATACCCGTGACAACTTCAGGAGAGTTCTCTTGTTCACCCTTAGCCTAAAGTGCATAGAAACAGTTCCCTTTTGGAGCTTTATAACTATGACCGCTTGGTTGAGCTTGGTCATTCCCCTTGACTAGGATTCTCACATTAGGACACTCTTTTAACATATGGCCAACCTTGCCACAACCATAACAACTATTAGTCCCAATAAGATATTAACTCAAATGTTTCTAACCACAGTTACCACAAATCGGTGTCTTTTTTGGTGGATCTACATTTATTTTCTTTTGAGGTTTAGTATTATAACCTCTATCATTGCGATTCTTGGAGAGATTAGAAGGAACTTGATTAGAAAAACTCTTCTTGAACTTAGGCTTGTCTTGCACATCAATCCTATTCTTACGAGAACTACTTTCAAAAGACATTGCCTTGTTACCTTCCCTATTATTCCTCCTTAAACGACTATCCTCAACCTGTTGAGCATGAACTATCAACCTAGAAAGATCCACATTGTCATGAAGCATGGCTGCACGAAATTCTTCTTCAAGCTCTTCGGACGCGTCCATTACAAAATGGTTCATCTCATCCCCATCACTTGAAACAAAAGTGGAAGCATATTTGGACAGCTTGATAATTTCACGGAGTATTCCTTGACACTCATACCTCAATGATGAAGGTTGATAAACTCCTCTACCTTATATTCCATTTTCTCCCTTGGGAATAAACCATCAATATATGCCTTTTTAAAGATCTCCCAAGTCACGAGACTACCTCCTAAAGCTCTACTATACTTCCATTTATTGTACCATGTCTAAGCCACGTCTTTGAGTTGATAGGCATCAAGCTCAGCCTTCTCAATAGTAATCACCACGATAGCAAAAAAATCTTGTAAACCTCATCAAGGAAATCTAGGGGGTCTTTATCAACATTAGATCCGAAAAACATAGGAGGATTTATCCTTGTAAATTTCCTCAAATGGTTATCTATAGTTCTAGCATATTGGTTCTTTCGAGGATCAACCTCCTTGTTAGCTTGTGTCATAATGGTCTGAGCTTTGGTGGTGATGGATTGGCAATTTTAAGTAGGGATGCCCTCATCTCACCATCATTCATTGCCGGAGGATTGACCAGAACTTGTTCGTTTGCAACAGCTTGTACTTGTGGAGCATTTCGATTGCCTTGGGGAGTAGCTCCCATATTCACAATCTCATCTCCTACTCTCGTCGTGGCTGTCCTTCTTGTGTTCATCGCCTAAAACCACAAGAAAGGAATTAGATTTAAAAAGACACATAGTGTCCAAACTCTAAAGGCACGACATAGGATTATCAAGAAAGGAGAAGTTTCCTAGTCAACACATAGCCTCTCATCCATAATTGTAGCAATTCACAACCATAAACATGATACTATGTAATGTGGTTTAATGAGACATTGATCCTAAGGATATTCAACCTTGTGCTCTAATAACAAGTTTGTCACACTCAGATAGTACACCCCAGATGCGACCGAAGTCATTGTTCACTTAGAGGACTCAGATAAGCCTCTTAGCATTCGTCAAGACATGTCATTAGTTAACATTTGCAGAAAATTAAAAACTTTTAATACTATGTGAAGTATACTTAGAATTCATACATAATAATCGTGGAAGCATATGTACAATATTCTAAATGTTGTCTCATATTAAAAACCATCTAAAGAGTACGGATTTGGACTTAGATAATAAATTGTCAATACGCCATATAACCATCAATACAAAAGAATCTAAAGAACATAAATGGAAATAAGAGTATTCTTAAAATCTACTAAAGTCTTCATAACCTAGAATAATGAAAAGATAGCATCCCTGAACATGAGGACCTACCAACACTTGCTGAAAGATTTCATAGATTTTTCAATCAACCTTCTTAATCTTCAACGGTCGGACCCTACATTTGTAGTTATATAAAGTAATGGGGTTAGTACGCCACATGTACTAAGTATGGGTATATTCACATAACATTTAAGGATATTCATGAAAAAAGATCATTTATCATTTCTTTGGATAGCATGCTAAGTCATATGAATGTCTTTGATGCACATACCATAGAAAATCTACAAAGTAAAGATTTCATCAACATATATCATGATCATAATCAAAAACATATTATCATAGAGTCATGTTAGCATTTTATATTCCATAGATTATATAAACATAACATACAAAACACTTACCAATGATCCCATCCCCAACCTATAAATGCAATGGTCATGTGAAGCCCCATTAACCCCACACAACCAAGTAGATAATATAGGAGACCATAAGTAAAGCTTTGATTTATATAACTTGTGACATAGTAGTCATCATCTCATATAGCAATATACACCAATAACATGTTCATCAACATAACCAACATTATATAAGAGTAATATCATATATCATAAGCATCATACCTTTCATGTTATCACATTACATCACAACTATCTCCAAAGACTTCACTTAGAGTCAACTTGTGCACTGTCTAGGTAGAGTCTCATACCCTTACCTATACTAAGTAGATTCTTCACGTCACCCTAGTCAACGTCTATTTACTTGTCTTTCATTTTACTTGAGGGAACATACGCCTTAACCGACATAGACCATGTGAGATAAACATGGAATACAGTGTCATAAAAACCCCTACACCGAAAGAAGGTGATCTACCGGCCAAAGTAGGACCAAACATGGCATAGTTTTCTAGGTGGATCCACTAGCTAGTATCTATGGTGGCAACATAGTTCAAGAACTAGGAGATGTATTAGAGACTCATAGTTCTACATTACATGGAAGCCTCTATCTCATGAGAATCATTGTGAACCTACCTTCCAACTAGGGAAGGGACTTTTTTCATAGCTATTCCATCAGTGCTTAGCTTAAGTCCCTTTCTTGAATAACTTTTAAGTTGTCTTTTATCATAAACTTATCATAGTTCATAGGATATTAACTCCATCTATAAACATGATCATGAGATATTTAGGATTATATGAGAATTTACTTTCATCATAACCCTTCGTATGTGTGATTAACATAACATAATAACCTTGTATAAAGCATACAAGAGGATACCATATACTTGCATTTTCTTATTCTTATCATGATCTCACATATAGCGTGTTCATAGCCCAACATATATTCATTGCAACATCATGCATACTTCATTATCATATTATCATCATTCATAGGCTAACATATGCATCATAGAGAAATCACAACTTTAGAAGACTTACGTCTTGCTTCCAAGTACTTTTTACAAGAACTTACGTTCAATTTTTAATAATAATAATATCGTAGTGAAATACTCAGTAGCGTAGTAAATCCCAACTCTTCAATTCATATACAAGATCAATTATTAGTGTAGGATAAGGGAAAGGGTCATTAAAGAGTTCTTTCAACTTTATGTTATAATCTCAACGTTTACACATTATCAAGTAGTTGAAACAACCCTATCAAAACTATTATTTAAGGGGAGATCATGTATCACACAAGATTAAAACATCTTTAATCAAATACTCAACAATTTGTGTGACATCAACCATAGAAAACCATTATTTTTCATTGGAAGTCAGAAATCTACAAGGTAGGATGAAAACCCGTTTTGTAAAGTAAAAACCCTAGAATATGAATTTCATTAAAACTATCTCTGAGAGGACCTCTTCGGGAAAGGAATCCCAAGAATGAAAAACTCATACCTTATAGACTAATAATCCATGAAATTTGATTGGAAACCTCTAAGCCTTCGTCTTCTTCCTTAATCTCTTCTTGTTCTTCAATGGAGTTTTGAAAAGAGAGCGTTTCTTGAGAGAGATGGATAATTGCATTTGAATATGATTTGGACATTAAAAAGTGGTATAAATCTGACCTAGTTTCCTTATATAGTCTTCCTATAAAATACCCAAAAGACCGTTCACTTAAATGGGTCTTTTAATGAAGTTAAATTACCAAAAATACGATTTTAAACGAATCTTGGAAGTGGTTGCGCGATTGCGGGGACAATTACCATTATTTTTTTGAATTTTTGGTTTAAGGCAGTGAGGTGCTTGTCAGCCTTGTGTCGTGAGGATGCTTCTCTATTCTTCAGGAAGTAGCCTACGCGTCAGCCTCGCGTCGCACACCTTATGACCCAATCTTGTTCGTGCAGGCTACTTTGGCAGCCAACCTACCCATGTTGGGGTCTTCCCCAAGGACCCTTTGGGTGATCTTTGATGTGTCGTTACCGGACGTTTGGACACTTTATTCTACATACTACCTATACAAGATATTTTTACAAGTTTTGGACTTCCTTTGACACTTTCAAAACCTTCACCAAACATAGGGACGTCAAATAGTTCAAAATTAACTAGTTTTCGGATGTCAAGGTCTTGCTTTATCGTTTTGGATCTAACCTTGTCCAACAGAACTTATTAGATTATTATAGGTTTGGAAATATAATTTTAAACATTATTTAATAGATTAAGTTTTATTCAGAGTCAAGGCATTTCTAGAGTGTTATAGTGGTCATCGACGCCCCATCGATTGGACCATGCCTCGTCAGTGGCCACCGTCTGTGGACACTGTCTCTTGACAACTTTTGCCACTTTTTGAAAGGTTCATCCTCAAGGTCCCTTGATTTTTCCTTAGGATTCTTGCCCAAACATTTCAAATATGAATTAACTCTAATACGTGTTATACACCCTTCTAGAAACTTCCATCATTTTTCGACTCCTAAAAGCTAGTCAAATTGGCTAAGTCATGTTAGTACCATATTGAACTAGTTTTCGTACGCCATGGACGTTCTTGGATGTTTTGGTTTATAGACTTCCTAAATGACTTGTATTCATCAAAATAAACCTTAAAACAGTTTTTAAATCTTTTGACACTTATGTTAGGCTCTAGAATACGTCTTACATTTTCGAAGCGTTACAGTTTTCATTTTAATCAACTAACTAAATATACTAAAAATATTTCCATGATAATCATCCATAGTAATTCAGTAAAGTAAGTTGAATTTTCTATTCACCCCTTTAATTAAACAATGCGCATGACACAGGAAAATAGATTGCATCAACGAGACCAATCAATGGGGTGTCAATTGGACGATGGCTCGTCTTGCTGCTCCGTCGTTTTTGACTGAAGCTCCATCTTGGGAGCTTAATATCACATGTTTAAGTGTTGATATGCCCCCATCGAAGGGTCTTTGATTGAGTAATGATACGTCATTTCTTGTCACGTCATTTGGACACTTCCAACCAGTGTCTTGGCAACCTTTTGGGTCCTCCTCAAAAACCCTTTGGGTGGTCATTGGGGAATCGTGCCCAAAATTTCTAACGTAAATACACTCATATACATGTTAAGGACATCTCACATCAATTTAAACCAAAATGAACACGTAAAACATGCCAAGACACACATGCATGTCTCAAGGCTAACTTTCAAACGCCATCGAACGTTCTTGGACGTTTAACCTCCAAACCACTTCAAATCTAGTACTCATACTTTGAAAAACTTGATTAAAACATTATTAATCCTTTTTAGGCACATGTGAGTCTCTAATAACCTTATTTCATTTTGAGAGAAGTTACACCTAAGTCATTGGATTTTCGAGGTATAACAATATTATACCTCCTTGGGGAACATTTGTCCTCGATTGACGCTGTAAACATCCTTTTGGAAAATATGACTCAAGACTAGCACCCCAACCAAAACATGGTATATAATGATGTTTTAACAACAAAGGAGAAAATAGTTACTCTATTTTCAAACACAACGCATCATTATGAAATTGAAACTATGCCAACTACCAATTATGAACATATTTCATCATTTAAAATTATTCTAGGAGGAATGTCCTTCTCCTTATCATATAGCTCAACATATTCAACAAGGAGCCAATGCATCATTTCATCCTTCTCACTTAAGCAATTTCACAACAAGAAATATTACATAACGTAACTATACTAACCATATAATCAAGTGTCATCAATTATAAAGAACATATAATTCAAGACATATAATGAATTTTTACAAGAACATGAATAATCAAGGGAAATCATGGAAGTTCAAATACATTTATGACCCTTCATAAAAAATACTATAAGGAATTACTAACCTCAACCTTGACTAGAAGAGGAAGGAAAAAGATGAGGATATCGGGATATTAGTTAGGCCTCAACCTCCCAAGTAGCATTTTCCACAAAATGATTCTTCCAAAGAACTTTTACGGAAACTACTTCCTTATTCCTCAACTTCTTCACTTGTAGGTCTAAAATTTCAATTGGGACCTCTTCATTGGAAAGTTTAACATTAACTTCTAAAGCTTCTAGAGGAAGGATAGACACCGGGTTGCCTATGAACATTTTGACCATTGATACATAGAACACCGGATGAACAGTAGCCAACTCAATAGTTAAAATTTCAATTCAAAGGAAACACTTATGATGCATTTCAAAAGCTCATATGGCCCCATATACTATGGGACTATGTTTTTGATTTACCCTGAACCTCATCACCCTTTTCATGGGTGATATCTTCAAATAGACCAAGTCATCTACCATAAACTCAAGGTCCCTCTTTCTATTATCGGCACAAGATTTCTACCGACTTTGGGTCACTTCAATATATCCCTTATGAGTCAGACTTTCTTCACAACCTCATAAATTTCTTGGGGACCTATTAGAGCAAACTCACCTACCTCAAACCACCCAATATGAGATCCACACCTCCTCCCATAAAGGGCCTCAAGGGGTGCCATGGCAATACTTGAATAATAACTATTATGGTAGGAAAATTCAATCAATTGTATATGGTCATCTCTATTACCCTTGAAGTCAATGACACATGAGCTCAACATATTTCTAAGGTTTGGATGGTTCATTCCGCCAAACCATCCATTTGTGAATGAAATGTGTTACTAAAGTTTACCTTGGAACCAATCCCACTTTGGAATGCTTTCTGAAAAGAAGAAGTAAATTAAGTACCCCTATAAGAAATGATAGACAAAGGAACTCCATTCATTCTCACAATCTCCTTGAGATACAACTTAGCAAATTATTCCGTTGAATAAGTAGCTTTGACGGGAATGAAATGGGATGTTTTGGTCAACCTATCAACAATAAGCCTGAAGCATATTGCCTTTGTGTACGAGGCAAACCCACAACGAATTACATATTGACATCCTCCCACTTTCTAGTGGAGATAGCTATATTTTTAGTCAACCCTCCCGGTCTTTGATGTTCGGCCTTGACTTGTTGACAATTAGGACATTTGGGAACAAATTCCTTATATCCCTATTCAAACTATTCCACCAATAGACCTCTTGTAGATCACGATACATTTTTGGTGGCACCCGGATGAATGGAATATCAGAACCATGACCCTCATCTAAAATTTGTCTTCTTAAGTCATCCACATCTGGCATGCACAATCTACCCTTGTACCTAGTACCCCGTTCCCCCATTGGGAGGAGAGCTCATTAGATTTACTAAGAATCTATTCATTGAACTCCATCAATAGAGGATCAAATGTTGCTTACATTTCATCTAAACTATTAAGGATGATTCGGAGTTGTGATGAACCATGAGACCCTCTTTTGGAGAATCTTCAATTCGAACACCCAACCGGGACAATCTTTGCACATCATTTACTTACACTTTATTATCATTGGAAACATGGGCTACACTATTCATAGACATTCGACTCAAAATATCCGCAGCCACATTGGCATTCTTATGGTGGTAAAGGACACTCTTATCATAATCTTTTAAAAGCTCTAACCACCTTCTTTGATGGATATTCAACTCTCTTTGTGTAAATACATATTGGAGACTCTTATGATCGGTGAACACATCTTATTCATTTCATATAGAATGTGTGTTCATATTTTCAAACAAAACACTACGTCTACTAGCTTAAGGTCATGAGTTGGATAGTTCTTCTCATGTACCTTGAGTTTTCTAGAGGCATATGTTATCACCTTACCATGTTGTATGAGAACACAACCCAAACCTACTCAAGAAACGTCATAATACATAACAAACCCTTCGGTACCCTCCGGTAAGGTCAACACTGGAGCAAAAGTAAGCTTATCTTTAAACTTTTGGAAGACTTTCTCACAAGCTTCTGTCCATTTAAACTTAAATTTCTTTTGGGTTAAGGTAGTCAATAAAGAAGCGATGGATGCAAACCTATCAACAAATATCCTATAATACCCGGCGAAACCCAAGAAAATTTGAATATTGGTAGAATTTAAAGGTCTAGGCTAATTCTTAACCACCTCCGTATTTTTCGGATCAAACTCAATATCCGCACAAGATATAATGTGACCAAGAAAATCCAGCAACCTTAGCCAAAATTTGCACTTACCATATTTAGCAAAGAGTTGATGTTCCTTGAGGACTTGCAATACTATCCTCAAATGACCCATGTGTTCATCCTGACTCTTGGAATGTACAAAGATATCATTAATAAAGACAATTATAAATGAATCAAGATAATTCTGGAACACCCTATTCATAAGGTCCATGAAAGTCGTCGGGCATTAGTTAGACCAAATGACAATACTAGGAACTCATAATGACCATATCTTGTTTGGTAAGCCGTTTTAGGAATGTTAACTCCTCTAACTATAAGTTAGTTATACCATGACCTCAAATCAATATTTGAAAAGTAACTCGCCCCTTGGAGTTGGTCAAATAAATCATCAATTCTAAGGACAGGATACTTATTATTTACAATGACCTTATTTAGTTATCGGTAGTCAATACACATTCTAAGAGACTCATCTTTATTTTTTACAAATAGTAATGGAGTGCCCTATATGCTTGGTTGTATAAAACCCTTGTCTAGAAAATCCTTGAGTTGAGCTTTCAATTCTTTCAACTTGATCGAATCCATCCAGTAAGGAGGAATTAATATGGGTTGAGTATCCGACATCAAATTTATGCCAAATGTATTTCCCGTTTGGGAGGAATTTTGGGTAAGTCATCAGGGAAGAATTCCAGAAAAACCTTCACTATGGGGACCGACTCAAAAGGATGAGCCTCGTACCTAAGGTACTTGACACTCACAATATGATAGAGACATCCCTTAGAAATCATCTTACAAGCTTTTAAACATGAAATAATTTGACTGCTAGAAATTGAGTTTCCCCCCTTCCATTCTAAAACAGGTTGATTAGGAAACTCAAATTTAAATACCCTTGTTCAACAATCAATTTAAGCAAAACAAGCATGTAACCAATCCATCCCCAATATGACATCAAAGTCCAACATATTAAGTTATACCAAGTCAACAATTGTAACTCTATTGAACAATAATATGGGACAACTCCTATAGACTATTTTAGCAACAACTATGTCACCCACCATTGTAGAAATCGAAAAAGGTTCAACTAAGACATCAGGGTGCACATAAAAAGTCATAGACACTAAAGGATTTACAAAATATAAGGTGGCACCGAGATCTAGAAATGCATAAACATTATTGAAAATACTTGCAATATACATGTAACAACATCGAGAGAATCCTCTTGATCACCCCTAGATTTAAGAGAACAGAAGCGGTTTTTCTTAGGTTAATTAGAATTAAGACCACTTGATTGTGCTAGATTACTCTCCCTTCCTTGAGTCATGGCCATAGGACAATACCCACATGTTTCTTACCACATTTGGCACAACTAGATTTCTCACTTTCTGAACCACCACATTTTCCTCCTCGAAGGTTGGGGTTAGGCACCCTGTCCTTGTTAGCCTTGCAGAAATTAGAAGGAACTTGGTTGGAGATTCTCTTCTAAAAGTTTGGTTTGTCTTGGATTTCAAACTTACCCATAGAAGTATCTCCATCATAGGGCTTTGCCCTCTTAGCATCCCTATTTTCCCTCTTGAGCCTACTTCCTCAACTTGTTGAGAATGAACCATCAAACGATAAAGTCCATGTTGTCATGAATCATTTCTGCACACACTCTTCCACAAGATCATCGGATAGCCCCATCACAAATCGTATCATTTCATCCCTTTGATTAGCCACCAAAGAATAGGCATATCTAGAAAACTTAATGAATTTCAAAAAGTATTATTGAACACTTACACCTCCTTCATGAAGATTGATGAACTCCTCCACTTTTTCCTCTCTTTTCTCCCTTAAGAAGAATCTATCAAGAAATGCTCCTAAAGACTTCCCAATTTATGATACCCTCTCTCAAAGCCTTATTGTCCTTCCATTGAAGGTACAAAGTATGATCCACATCCGTGAGTTATAAGCGATTTGCTCAGCCTTCTCATTTGAACTTGCCCCTATAGCATATAAGATCTTATACGTATCATCTAGAAAGTCTTGAAGATCTCCATTCACCCTAGACCAAACATTGGAGGGTTCATCCTAGTTAAGTCCCTCAAACATGAAGCCATGGTACTAGCATTCTGATTCACATGAGGTGAAACTTCCTATTATGCTTGGGCCATCATAGCTTTATCTTGAGTAGTCATGGCTTGAGCTTGAGTCAAGTTTAAGAAAGCAGTCTTTATTTCTCTATCCGACAGGACCAGAAAATTAAACAGAGCTTGGCACCTCTAGGAACTTTCTCTTGAAGAGGATCTTGGTTGTTTTAGGGAGAAACTCCTGCATTTGCAATCTCCTCTTCAACCCTTCTTTCGGCTTCCCTTCTATTTGTCATAGCCTAAATCCACAAGAAAAATATTATAAGAAAAGGAGACATAGAGTTAAGACTCTCAAGGCACAACTTAAGGATACCAATAAAGTGAGAATCACCTAAGCATCACAAAGTCTCTCATTCATAAGTGTTGTGCGCTTTACAATTATGAAAGAGACACTATATAGACGTGGTTTTGTGAGACATCAGTCCTAAGATTATTCCACCTCATGCTTTGATACCAAGTTTGTCAGGAGCAAAGACCACTTACTAGTTGTAACCAACGCCTTCGTCCTCAAAGAGGCCTTAGGCATGCCCTTAGCATACATCATTGCATCATAGATAGAATAAAAACAAAAAAACTAAAAATTTTCATTTGAAGTTCAACTTCAATTCAAAATAGAATCTATAATTGCCTCACATGACCATCTAAAACATAAGAGTATGAGAAATGGGACTTAAACCTTACATCAACAACAAGTCTTATAATTGGAATTACAACAAAGTCTTCGAATAAGGAAAATGAAACTAGAATTAATCATATCCATCCTAGGACTTGAGGACTCACTAACTTGGGGATAACAATCCAAGATCTTCAAGAAAGGACAGAAACTCTTAAATGGCCCGAACATACACTTTGTGTAGAAAATAGAAGAGATATGGGTTAGTACAAACCACATGTACTATGTACGGCTACAGATGCAAGTAAAAAGTTTGAAGACATATCTAAAAGGACAATTTTTAATAAACATGCTCAGTTCACTTTAAACGCCTTTATGCATATTTCAAGAACATATACAAGTACATATGACAACTGCAACAAGACATATTCATATTCGTATTCAAGAGTAACATCATAAAAATTCCATAATCAAAATTTCATGTTTAGAGTCCATTTCATCATTACATCACTAGACCTTACTCATAACCCCAATCCAAGTCCACTAGTTCAATGTGTATGTGAAGCTCCATAACCCTAAATAAACCAAGTAAACTAACAAAGAGATCATAAGCATTATCTTCTACCTTATATATCATCAAAAAAATGTAGTCACATCATGCATGACTCTTTAGACCAACATCATGTATATTAACTGAAACCAACATAATGTATATTAAGTGAACAAACACCATACATTTCATATATACATAAAAAAAACCCACCCTAGAACTCCCTCAAGGTCCAGTTGTGCAATATATAGGTAAAGTTTCATACCCTTACCTACACCAAGTAACACCTATTAAGTAGTCCTAGTTAGTGTTCATCTAATTACTTTCATTCATTCATTTTAACTTTCGGGTAACTTTTCCATAACTGACATAGACCATGTGAGCTAACATGAAATCCAGTTCCAACCCCCCACATCGAAAGGAGGGTGTCCTACATACCAAGGTAAGATATATATATATATTCATATAGCATTAGGTGGATCCACTAGATCGGTGTCCTATAGGGACACATAGTTAAGGAACTGGGAGGTTGTTACTAAAAACCCTCTTCATGCTAATTAGCATTATAGTTTCCACCTCATGAGAACATCGGGTGAACTTACCTTTCTTTGTGAAGGAACACCTCTATTTGTCAAGTTCACGCGGTGCTAAGCTAAATTCCCTTTTTTGAAGTGTCTTTAGATATTCCTTAACAGTAATTCATAACATAGGTCTTAAGAGTTTAACCTCTCATATAACATTTTCATAGCTCATAGGTTCTAGGATGAGAAAGTCATGTCATCACAAACCTAACATCATGTGAGAACATTACATTATAGCGTAATCATATATGCACATTGGAACTACATTCAACCCCTCATAATAGTGCACCTATCATCATCTCACAACCATCATATTCATAGCAATATCATACATTCATAATTTCATCATTCATACTTCAATTAACCAACATCACCAAAGATAAGCCAACAATACTACAACAAGAAGTTCATGAATTTGAAGGTCTTACCAATGGCCTCCAAGAAACCGTTTCAATACTTCATCCCAAGTCAATGATATTTACCTATCAAATCAATTATCATTATCATATAATAGTCAATTAAGTAAGATCATACTAAACTACATCACCTCCAATCATAATTCAAAATAATTTAAGAGTTAGGGTTAGGAGAAGAGGGACATTCATGGGTTCACAAAGAATTAGATCAAAACCCAATCAATATATGATATAGGGCATTCCATGAACTAATAGGACAATTAAGACCAATATAACTATTAATGTATTCATCATCTTCAACCAATTCATAAAACAAGATCCGAGATTCATGAAATTAGGGAAAAACATGGTTCCAATGGAATTTCAAGTGAACAACAATAATAAACTATTATTATACACTTACACAACCCTAATTAATCATAATTCATCATAATTGATCCACAATTTCAGTTTTAAAAGAAGACCCATGAGTAGAAAGAAACCCTTGTTTTTGGGGGATTTTGAAATCATATTTGAATGGACCTCTTGGAAAAAGGAATAAAAAGAGTGAAAGAATAATTAAGACTTTAGCCATGAATTTGAGTAGAAAACATGGAGAATTGCTCTTGTTCTAGAAGTTTCAATGTCATCCAATAGAGGTTGGGTAATGAGAGAATTTAGAAAAAGGTGAGAGCAATTGGATTTTCAATTTGGGGATTTGATTTTGAAGGGTAAAAATTGTATAAAACTAACTTAATATGAATATATACCCATTCCCTAAAATATTTAAAACACCACTCACTTAGTTGGACATTTTTGTGAAGTCAAACTTAACTTTAATTTTTAGCATTTTTGTCGTAGAGCTGTTCCCACAAGTTTTCTAAAAATAAATTTTGGGACAATAGAGTTCGAGACACGTCCAAGACATGGACCAACACTTTTTCCCTTCGTGGATTTAGTCTGCGATGTGGACATGCTCCCTCTATGAATAATTGCTTGTTGCCTTGGGCAGCTTGTTGTCCAAGTGTTTGGGTCCTCCTCAAGGACCCCTATGGTTGTCCTTGGGGGGTTGCAACTACACTTTTAGATCCTAAAAAGATTATTTTACCTATGTAAAGTATTTTTACAAGTTTTACCCTCCATAGGACACTTCCAAACCTTCACAACATGTAAGGACATCTACTAGTTAAATTTCAATAGTTTACGAACGCCATGGTTGTTCCTTGACGTTTAGGATCTAATACTTCTAAATCAAGTTAATTACATTAGTTTAGGGCTGCAAACACCATTTTAATAATTTTTAATTTGGTGAGGCTCTAACATAGGTCATTGGATTTTCGAGATAAAATAGGATGGTAAGGAGTAGCTACGTTGTGGTGGTCACCATATTTCTCAAGCAAAGTTTTAAACAACTTGTTGGAAAAATGGTAACCTACATCACTGATTACTGCCCTTGGGGTTCCAAATTGGGACATTATATTTTTATTCAAGAACACGGTGACTCTTGCCTTCATTGTTGGGGAGTGAAATTGCTTTCACCCACCTCGATACATCGTCAACCACAACAAGAATATACTTCATCCCATAAGAACTCACAAATGGCCCCAATAAATCAATGCCCCATATATAAAATAAATCAATTAGGATGATTGAGTTCATAGGAAGCTCTTGCATTTTTGAAATTCCTCCCTCTCTTTGGTAACAGTCACAAGACTTGGCAAAATCATGAGAGTTTTGATGAATGGTTGGCCTATATTATCCACATTGCAAACTATTGTGTGCAATGCGAACACCACTAGAATTCCCACGAACAGGAGGTGAATAACACGCCTCAAGAATAGCATCTCAACTTTGGGCACACAGCGACGAATAATATCATCAGCTCAACTACGATACAGGTTAGGATCATCCCAAAAGAATATCTTAATACAACGTATGAACTTCTTCATTTAGTGAAACGAATGATCCAGAGGCACCACATTAGTTGCCAAATAATTAGAAAAGTTTTCAAACCAAGGAATGGGGTCATGGGAAGCAACCAATACCTTTTCATTGTGAAACATATCATTGATCTCACCCTTGTCACCAAGCTCAGGTAAAATTTCATCCTCCAATCTAGACAAGTGATCAGCGACTTGGTTCTCTGCTCTTTTGAAGTCTTTTACCACAAAATAATTTTTTTGCAACAACAACACCCATCTAATGAGTCGCGGTTTAGCATACTTTTTGGCCATCAAATACCTTAACACCGAATAGTGTGTGTGCACTATCACATCTAATGAGTCGTGGTTCGCAATCTTTGCATCTTTTAAGTACATCAGCTAGATGATCTAAGAAGCAATCAAAGGATTCGCCCACCATAGAGAAATTATCCATGAACACCTCAATAGTGTCCTTCACCATTTATGATGATATCAACGTCATACAATGCTGGAAGGTGAACGGTTCATAGCACAAACCAAATGACATTCGCTTGAATGCAAAAGTTCCATAGAGGAAAATGAATGTGGTCTTCTCTTGGTCTTTCAGAGAGATTGAGATCTTATTGTATCCTAAATAGCCATCAAGAAAGCAAGCTTATCCAATATCTAATCCACGAAGGGCATAGGGAAATGATCCTTTCCTATCCACACATTCAATTTCTGATAATTCCTAAAAACACTCCATCAGTCACCAGCGTATCAAAACAAGCTCATTTCTTTCATTTGTGACCATAATAACCCCACCTTTCTTAGGCGCACACTGAATAGGGCATATCCAACCACTATTTGTGATAGGGTAAATGACTCCAGCATCATAGCATTTATTAATCTCCTTTTTCAATACCTCTTGGATAGGCAGATTCAATCTTCTCTAATGCTCGATACTAGTCTTATGATCCGGCATGAGTTGAATTTTTTTTAGAACAAATACCGGGGGAAATTACGATGATATTTGATATAGTTGATCCAATAGCTCACTTGAACATCTTTAGCACTACTAAACACTCGACTTGTCGCCCATTAAGATCTGCTGCAATATTGACTTGGAGTGTCTCATTCATTCTCAGGAATACATATCTTAAATGTGGTGGTAGAGACTTAAGCTCCAATTTTTGAACTTTCTCAATAGATGGCCTTACAGGTGGTGATCGGGATTCTTTAAGTCTAGCTCCAACCTCTTCAGTTTTGACCAGTACTCAAATTTCTCCAATGCAGCCAACCCACTCATCATAGTCCTTTATGCCATTATTCTCGAAGTTTATCATAATCGCTGCTAGTGACTCAACCGCCAACTTTTCTTCAATCTGTACCTCAAACATATTATCAACTCTATAAGTTATCGCGAATATCGATTGAACTTCAACATTGTCCTTCATGGACCTGCAAATATCAAATGTAGATTCTTCATTATTAAGCCTGAATTTCATCTGCCCCTTTTCCATATCAACCACAGCAGGCCCAGTAAAAAGGAATGGTCTCCCAAGAATGATGGGAACCTCAAATTAACCTCGCAATCAAGAATCACAAAATTCGCCAGAAAAATGAATGACTCAACTTTAACTAGAACATAAAGGAGTAAACCAATTGGTATTTTATCATCCGATCGGCTATTAGTAAACGCATCGCAGTGGGTTTTCGATCCCCCAAACCTAGCAACTTATATATCGATAAGGGCATGAGGTTCATGCTCGCACCAAGATCACACAATTTTTTAGCAAAATGTAATAACCCGATAGTACATGGGATAGTGAAGGTGCCAGGATCCTCCTTCTTTTGTATTAAGGACCTTGTCGCAATAGTACTACAATGCTGCAATTTATCATCATCTTTAAAAGTTACTACTCTCTTCTTTGTCACTATGTCTTTCATGAATTTTGCATACCTAGACATTTTCTCTAAAGCTTCAATCAAAGGGACATTGATGGGGAGCTACTTCAACATACTTATAAGCCTGCGGTATTTAACTTCTTCGGTCTTCTTCACTATCATTTGTGGGAACAATAGTGGAGGCCTAGGTATAGGGACAACCTTCTATGTTTTTTACGCTTCTTTTTCCATAACAATCTTAGACTTCCCCACTAACCTCTGTCACCTCAATATCTTATTTAGTATAAATATCAACCCTAGCAAGCATAGGTTGATCAATGGTTTGTTTGCCCCCTCGAGTGGTGACTGACATACAATGCACATCGTCTTTTAGATTATGGATGGTGTGCTTGGGAGAGTGTCTGGTTGCCTTGGGTTCACTGGGTAGACAACTGATTCATTTGCATCTCAAGAAGCTTGATTATCATTGTGTGGGCATCAACCTTTTAACCAATATCGGATAAATCGTTCCTTATATCCTTCACATTCTCATCAGTCGTTTTAAACCTCCTTCGAGTTGAGCTACATAGTTGTTGAGCTTGTCCTTCTTTTTAAGCTTCTTGGACACTGGAAGGAATCTTACTAGTAATTCTTCTGTCAACTAATCCCATTTATAGATAGAGTTATAGGGGAGCTCATTGAACCATATAGCAACATCCACGGTTAATGATAGCAGGAACACCCTCAACCCAACGACATTCATATCCTAGTCTGGTCGACCTATACAATTTTTGCAAAACATAGTTTAGCTTGGCTATGTGAGCATGTGGTCATTGCTGCCAACCCGGCAAATAAACCCCTTTTTGTATGAATCTACATAAAGATACTAGTCACTACAAACGTATGTCGTGGAGGTAGAGATGGAAGGACAAGAGGTCCATCAAACTCGGCGATATTTATATTAACCCTTGCATTATCATTCAGACATTCTCTTTGAGGTTCCTGAGGCGTTAGTACTTCTCCAAATTTGTCGTTAGGTAGAACCTTATTGTTCTCGTTGACTTCCCCTGGTGGTTGCATCCCTACTCCACCACCTAATCCTCCTCTGATAGGATCAATCGGGACTACTTGATTATTTATTTTACGCAAGGTTCTACCCAATTTTGGATCGTAAGTAGTAAGTGGTTTGCCTCTACTACGTGTACTTGGCATACACTAGAGTAAGAACCCGAGAGAGACAAAGTATAGTTAAACTTAATCTAAAAGTCTTATTCCACAGCAGCGACGCCAAAACTTGATTTGCTTAAATTGCACCTCCTTAAAGAAGCATAAGCAATCGTTATCAAGTAAAGAACTCAACTAGTAGGTTGGGGTCAATCCTACAAGGAATGTGGTTTAGACTTAACTTTAACTCACGATAATATTTTTTTTAGTCAAGGTATTTCTGAAACAACAAAGTAAACGGGCGGGAGGTTGTGAAACAAATTCCTAAAGTTATAAGAGTAATAAGTAAGCAAAGTTCAACTTTGGTTGTTCTCAAGATTTGAAAGTAACTAAGGTGTAAGTGTTCCCCTCAAGATCATAATGTGGTAACCCTAATAATACCAATCCCTTCCTAGTGTATTACATGCAAAGTAACAAGTTATGCATCTCTAAATCCTAGGTCTGGCATTTGAAGAATTTCACCCCGCACTTTGGTTCAACTACGTGTGTATAAGTTATTAACCCTTACCTTTACCTCATATTAGACATTGCATCGATGTATGTCTTAGTTTTCACCCTTGAACTAATCAAAACTAGACTATTAGATAGTATCACACTAATTCTATGTTGATAATTCTTTTCTTATTAACTACCTCCTTGGTCCGACAAGTAGCAACAAGGCGAGTTCTAACGTGTGCAGTCGTTTAAAAGACTTTTACATTAAAGAACTACCAATGCATGCAAAAACACTATTCCAGAATTGTTTAATTACTATTCATACTTTGTTAATCATTCATGGTCCACACAACACTAATTGTGAATTTAGTTATCCATATTACCAAGAACACAATTCATGTTTCTAGATGAATAAATCATGCACTTACGTAATAGGAATGATAAACCCAGAATTCTAACTTGAATTGCAAAACAAGTTCTTCAAATAATATCTGGAAATCAATAATTTTTTAAAGTTGCAAGGAATTATTCTCCAAAGCCAAAAGCTAGGACAATAGTAATAGTTGCTAACCTAGAAACGAGGTTTAATACCCTATTTATAGAAAACAAACACCTAATTAAGTAAGAAGCAAAATAATGAAAGTTTGTTCATGCACGCGTCTTTAATCTACGAGACTAACCGACAAACCTTCAATCGATCGATGTTCCGTAAGTCTTTTCCGTCATCCAGGACTTAGAAAATATTTTAGCCTCCAATGTACTCCTTCTTTGAATCAAACGATGGACCACCAATACAGTCTGTCAACCAGCCGACGGTTCGTCAATGCCCTCCGTGAATCCATACATAGAATTTTCAATAAATCATATACTGGAACATTCTATGAATAAATCGATGGTTAATCATTACGATACGTTAATTTCTTGACGAACCGTCAATGCTATCCTTGGTTCAATATTTGGTCAGATTTTCCTGATTTCTTCGAAAGACTGGGCTGCCTATCTACGATGCCAGTTAGGAGGTGTCAATGGATATACGATCTGTTGGTTACCTCCAGGGATACCCTTTTCTGTATTTTATTCAGTTGTCTCTTTAATCTAGCGCCTCAACATCTTTCCTTGAAAATATGATACAAAACCACTAAAGTCACTTCAAAAAGGTTCTAAACACATACAAATTTTAAGTGAAATGCATTAGAAATACCATAAAATCATAGTACATCACAAGGGCCCATCTTATACCTTTTGGGGGGTATATATTGGATGATATCGTAATTATGGATCCATCTAAACAGAGGCAATGAGGAGTCACATGAATAATAAATTATACCTATCCTGCGATGGATACGTAGTTCTATGGGACTTCTGAATAATAAAAGACTCTAACTCAACTCAGTGCGATACTACTCCCAAAATAATTAATATAACTTTGTGCTCAATTCACTCATTACAAAAAATGGACTTCTTACATTGTTTAAAATACTTTTCAAAACATGGGACATATGTATATGTATATATATATATATATATATATATATATATATATATATATAGAACCTTTGAACTTCTTCTCAAAACTCATCTTTATTTTTTCAAAAGTTCAGCTTAAAACTCAAGTGTTGGCTTTGAAAAACTTTTCAAGATTTTGTCACGACCCAAAAATGGACATGATGGCACTCGTCTTATCCCACCAAAATAACTCAGTCTAAATAGAGTCTTGATGATCGGTACGGAGACGTCTGTACCTATCTTCGAGAGGCTATAGTGACTTTTAGAAAATATCTTCACTTCTTGGATCACTATTGTGCGTACTTGGTCCCATTTTGATTCTTATCGCTTCACTCCATTCGCTCTCGTTTATGTGATGACTCGTGTGTAGTTCATTTTGTGAATCATTGGCATGTCGTATATTGGTTTGATGTTAGATCTGGTATTAAGGTGGAAATGATATACTTATGAAACGAATGTGTGATCATATTTGAAACAGTTGAGTAAGGTTAGTTATTATTGTAAAATAATAATAATAACTATAGTACTTATCTGGTATAAGCAAAATATGGAGTAGTTCTACAATTAGAAGTTAAACGTTTGAAGAATTAACTAGATAATAAATAGTGTAACCCTGAAAAAAATACAATTGAGTGTATACCAAAAGAAGGATAGGGTCTTTGAGAAAGAAGTTTACATACGTTTAGCTCGAGTGAGACGAAAAATTTTTCTTTTGCGTGTGTAATTTTGATTTTGGTAATAAGTACAATTGAATTTTAGTGAAAGATATGATAAGGTCGATGGAGACGCTATCAATGATAAGCTAAGATATGTGAATTCATAAAAATCTTTAAGGTATGAGCTAATTTTGATTAATAAAGGGATTAGGTTACACAGTTAAATTCAAAAATTCAAGTTTTTCATGGTGAAGGTTTGTGGTAGTGGATTTAGTCAAGATATGGATTGATAAGGTAAGAAATGACCGATCACATTGAGTGTGAATTATTTAGGACTTAAAATTTGAGTAGTACATTTGGTTACTTTTGATTGTTATACCTAAGGTTTTCCATATTGTTGGCCAAAAAAAATAAAAGACTGGTAAGTGAGTTAGCAAAAAGGAGAAAAATTATGGTGTATTGAAGAGTTAAAGTTATTTGAAATTTTCGTCGTGGAAAGATTTTAAGAAAGGCAAAGGAACAATAAGACCTCTCATACAAACATTGGATTCAGAGGTGATGGTTGTAGTGATTTCGCCTTTGAGTTTAGATATGATTATGAGATGTGAACTTAGTGCGGAACCTACTTACTATGGGTTTATTATTAACTTTTCTAAATATTAAGTTTTGGTTGGGTTACAATAAATGACGTATGGAAGATTATACATGGTTATGTCGAGCTAGATTGTTCAGAATGTGATGAAGTAACAAATGGATGTTAAATAGTGTGGACCTACACTTTTACATGGTTAATGAGGATTGGAGGGGATTAAAAGTATTTTGTTGACGAGACAAAATAGATTGCTATAATGTGTTACATTGACATTTTATGGTGGGTAGAGGTTATAAGGTTATAGTTTACATAAATATTGGAGTGATCAAGCGTTTCTTTGAGTTATTGCATGAAGTAAATGATGGTACAGATGGTGGTTGAAAATGGTATGTGAAAGTTTAGGTGAAGTTGACACTAAGTGTGATTTAATTATTTTACCCTAAAGGAGAAATATAGATTTGAAATTAGTGTCATCGGTCTTGGATGTGACTTATATCTATCATGGGACGCTTAAATAGAAAGATAAGAAACCATAGTTCAAAGTCTTGGAGACTACAATGTGCTTGCTAAGAAGAACGTGATACTACTGACGGTGTGAAAGTAAGGTAAATGCTTGCTGTGGTTATTATATTTGTTAATATTAAGTGTGTTAGCTTTGATGGAGTACTGTGAGAAGTATACGGGGTTTGGCCAATCCAGCATGTGTAAAATTGTAATGGAGATCAGACTGATTGATTTTGGGTGGAAAAAATATTAAAACTGAGAGATCTAGACAGATGAATTAAAATATTGATATGGGAATTATGGAGAAATTATCTAGTGTTATTCGACCTTGATTCCATATATTCTTAAGTTGACCAACTACTTCGTTTCGGACATGATTTGGAGTATGATTCATTGCATATGACCACGTTTTTTTTTTTACATCTATGGGTGAATTCCTAGTGGTGGATCGGATGTACCGATCCTCTTATGTCCTCTTGATAGAGTAGGAACCTTTGACAGACTTGGTCATTTCATTTATGATAAATTTGGCGTTGTTGAAATAGTTAAAAAATTTCAATATGTCTACAGATACAACCTTGCTTATGAGAACTTACAGAAGAGCTTCCGTGAATAGTTACAGTTATTTGATAGTGTTCTTAGAGGTTCTATACACATGAGTTTATCATTTGCTAGGTGTTTACTGGATAATTTTATTCTTTGGGTTAGGTAAGTTTAATTTTTCCTCAATAGGTACCCGATGCTAAAGATTAAATTTTTATAACTTAGGCTCGTGAAAAGATTGTGTTGTGAAAAGGGAATCATGATAAAATATGTGATGATATGTGCATTATGAGTGTGTGGTCCCTGATTCAGGCTCACTTCTAGTTGTATCCATTATTTATTCAAAAGGATATCTTAGTTTTGAAAGAAAAGATTCATCATAATAGCTATGTTAAGGTCAAATAAGCTAGAGTTGAGATGGACTCCATGGGTTAGTCTGTGGCTTGAAAATCACTCCCAATTTGTAGATATTCCAAAGTTTGATTCAAAATTTTATTTATCGTTAGTTGATATTTGATGGAATGGACTTAAGGAGAAGTCACTCAAAGATGAATACCGACTAATAGGTCATAACTGAGATTTTTTATAACATTGATTATTTTTACTTCTTCTTCTTTATGTTCGAGGACGAATATGATTTTTATTGGTGGATAATGTAATGACCCTGATTCGAAAGGTCATTTTTGATAATTTTGAATAGTCATTTAACAATAGTTAATTAAATTGGGAGTAATTTGTATATTATTAATAATAATTGCCCATGTATATATTAACATAAGTTATTAGGGTTGACATTTTTAGATCATAATTTAAGGGGGGGAAATTAGAAGAGAAAGTTTTTTTTGGTTTTTTTGGTGGCGGCTCTTGGCGATGGTATTGCATGCGTACTTCAAATAAGTCATCAAAATTGTTAACATCTTTTTGTATTGTCTATATTGATATGAGTTATATTAACGTTATTATTATAATATTGGTTATAGAAGAGAAATCAATAATCTGGTAGTGTAATTATATTGAACTTGAGGGAATAATATTTATGGATAAAAGTACGTAATTTCAGCAATAATTATTTCCAAAAATTGATCCATTATAATGGAATATCACTTGTGGTTCATATACACATGGAAGCGAGGTCGGTTACTATTCTGTATATGTGTAGTATTTTAGTCAATCTTAAGTTGAGTTAGTAACTACTTGACACATTTTTTTTATTTATTATTTTATTATAATAACAATGTTTGCTTTGATAGAGAAAGCACAGAAATTGAATTTAATCTTATGTCAACGGTTTCTTGGTGGGAAATTGTTAATGGCTAATGTAATCATTGGATAATGATTGTGGGTAATCATTAGGTAATTTGTGGATTTAAATGGTGGATGGTTAAATTTTTGAGTTACTAACTACATTATAAACTAAAGTTATTGATATATCGAAATTTAATTCTAAACTTGAAACTTGGAAAATATGAAAGTTAACATGTCAATTGAGATTAAATTTAGGAATTTGATTATAAATTTGAGTGAGTTCAGTGTCTAGACTAGAGAAAGAGTAATATGTGTGTTGTTAGTTTTGAAATCTTATTGTTATTATTAGTTTGAATAGATTGCTTTGAGTTGGAAGTACAACGAAAGGGAAGACTCAAACCCGGAGTAATTATTTGACTATTTGAGGCTAGTGGATTTCTAAACTCTGGTTAAGTGTATGAAATGTGTGTATTTCCTTGTGGTATATGTTTGGGAGTAACGGAATTGGTGATGGGTTGACTTGTCCACATTGATTAATTCTAATGATGAAAAAAATGGGGATAACAAAAAGCAATGTGATTAATTGTTTATGTGTGTTGTGTTGAGAAAGGGTTGAAGGCTTGTTGAATTATTGTTGATGTAACTTTATGTTTGTGTGGTTGTGAATTGTGTGATGTTATGAAAATAGTCATCTCCTTATTATTTGTGTGAACTTGTCATCTGCATTATTCTGAAGCATTGATTGTGACAAGTGTTATGTGCATTGAGAAAGAATGGGTACTTAAGAGTATGTACTACTTCGAGGGACGTATCGTGCGCCGCGATGGATACTATATTTCGAGAGACATATCGCGCGCTACGATGGTTACTAATATCGAGGGTCGTGTCGTGCGCCGCAAAAGATGCATGGACAGATATGTCCCCCATGGGTTCCGGACTGAGAGCCAGCGGGTGTGTATCACTAGGTCAGACATGCATCATTATACTTAGACATTGCATTCCATTGCATTGCACATACTTATCATTAGTGAATTTGATATCGTGTTTTGCTATCTTCTAATTGCCTTTCTGCGAAACTTGTGATTGATCAATATTGAGCTTGTTATTGCGGATATGTAGTTTGTTGAAGTATTGTTATTGAGGATATGTAATTTATCAAAGTGCTGTTGTTGAGGATATGTAATTTGTCTAACTGTTTTTATTGAGCTACGTGCTATGTAAACTGTGAGCTGTTAGGTTGGGTTGATTTTAATGCAGGTTGTAGTTATGGAGGTTCTGTTGGGGGTAGTAGGAGTACCCGTATTTCATCCCCTTAGCTTGTGTTTAGAGGTTTACTTGCTGAGTACCGTGTGGTTTGGTACTCACCCCTTGCTTCTACAAATTTTTTTGTAGGTTATGAGCATAGATTTTTGTTGTACTTGTCATTCTCTTCTTTTCCCAGGCTTATTGGAGATTTGTGAGGTAGCTGTTTCCATCTAAGCAGACTTTCTTCTCCTTAATTATGATCTTGTTCTATTCTAGAAACAAGTTCATTTGAGACTTGAGTTTTCATTTGAATCAATTGTAATATTTTAGAGGCTTGTACACGTGACTACCAGGTTTTGGGGTTTTTATTAATTTACTTATATTTTATTTCCGCACTTATTATAATGGTTGAGTTTTAGGCTGACTTGTCTTGGTGGGATAAGACGAGTGCCATCACGTCCATTTTTGGGTCATGACAGATTTATAACTCAAAATAGGGCTCATACTAAATTATAGACATGAACAAATCAACTCAAGGATCTCAATAGATATATCGAAACACAATACTTAGGAATAGAATTTGAAAAAGAATAAAGAACTAAAATCTCATCTCAAGAATATTCAAATCTAGGGGTAGAATCCTAGATTTTTCGTTTACTGATTTGAAAGTAGAACTAGGGTGTTAGTACGAACTAGTCCAATACTATATTAGACTTACATACATAGAAAAACGAGGTAAAACAATCAAGAAAACCTTTCTTAAGTTTCTTGAATTATTTTCTTGAAATCTCTATGTCAAAGAATTATGATTTATATTAGTGATTCATAATTTTATGGAGGAAACTGAGTTGAAAAGAATGGAATTCTCGGAGAAAGACTTAAATTGAAGAAGAATCTTGAAAAAGATGGAAAAAAATCTTGAATGAAGTCTTCCACTTTGATTATTCCTTAGGGTTTTGCCCTAGGGTTTGAGAGAGAAGAGAATGATGGGACAGTGAAAATATGATTATTTTGAGCCTTTTTATAAGTCAACAAAATTCGTTTAGGATTTTCTTGGAGGTAAAAAGACAAAAGAAATGACCCTTTTAATGTTTTTCCATAAGCTAATTTATAACAACACTGTATCAAACTACTAAAATGGTCAAAACATTTTACTTAGAAATTGGATTGATGTGAAATTTGTGGTGTTGGAAAGTAGATTCAAATAGCTAGAATTTGATAGTTTATGGGCCACAAAACTCTTTATATTCTACAAAATATGGTCGTTTAAAGTTAACCTAATAGAATTTTACATCAAAACTTAATCGATAAGAAAACTTCAAGAACTCATCAAGAAATTAATTTCCTCAATATTTATGGATAAATTTGCAAAAAAAAAAACTCATGATTAGTGTGTGGGTAAACAAACCCAACACTATGAAAGCTTACATACTAAAAAAACTAGGTCCTTGGCAAAATCTTGAATTTCTTGAACTAACGCTTGAAACTTTGAATTTTATCTCCTCTTGAATCTTCTCTTTAGAACCCTAACGCTTTTAGCGATGAATGAAAATTATTTTAATCAGCTTAAACCCTTAATTAGGTGTAATTCTCATTTAGAATAAGTGGAAGTAAGGAAAATACTAAAATATCCCACCTATTTTTGGATAACTTTTCTTAAATGTACAGCCTGAATTCAAAAGAGAAAATCTACCTCATAAGAGCTCAAAAATTATAAATCTCGGTAAATTTTGAAAGATGACTCAGAGGTCTTTCATTTGATATCTGGTGGGTCTCCTATCTCATCCTGTAGTGAAATTTATAGTTATTTGAAGTTGACTCCAAACCTAAAAGTACTAAAGAATTACCTCAATGAATTCTCTTTAATTTTTTTTGGAACTCAAGGTGCTATAGCTAGTGACCTGACCTGACCTTAATGCTTATGAAATTTTAAATTCCTTGGTAAAAATTCTACTCACAGAAAAGAAGGTTCGAGTCTTAGTTAAAAATTTGTCCGGGGTGTTACATATAGTTGTAGCTAAACAAATCTATAGAAATTACCCAAATTTGTATATTTTAGAAAATAATCTTCATTGATCTAGTAGAGTTAGACATAAATGATTTTGATATCTTCTCGACATGGATTGACTATACACTTATTATGCCTCAGTTGATGTAGTACCACAGTCCTTAAGTTTTTGTTTCTGAATGAAACTGTCATCGAATGAAACGGTTGTACTTCAGTGCATATAGATCGGTATATGTATGTATGTATATCACCTCGTTTGAGTTAACGATACTAGTTCTAAAAGCCCAACTCTTCAATAAGTCACCATAATTTAACTTAAGGAGTCGTCATTTAAAAATTAATTAGGACACCTTAATATTTTACTAAGCTATGCTTCAATTGATTTCAATAAGTGATATACTTTGCTTATGTGATTCTAGGTAAGAGTTCTAGTTATCCTGAAGGGAAGGAATTAATCATCCTTTAAGATCAACCAAAAATAATTACTGACAAGACTAAGGTTATTTAAAAGATTTTTGTTTGAAAATATTCATTAGCCAAATATTGAAAAAGTAACGAGTTAATGTGTGTGTGTCATTAAATGCCTAAAGCCTTCCTTGCTAAATAACCTTTAGAGCTAGTATGATTTGAAATGAATATTTTGAAAAACATTTACTACAAAGATGACTTCTTATACAATATGTAATTTAGTTGTATATTTTTCTAAATAAGAAATGATTTATAACTAAATTTTTCTAACTAGTGGATATAAAATAAATTAAAAGTTTCATACACCAAAAATCTTAAAATTGCCTCAAGTTTCAAATAAGAAATCTCATTTTATCTAAAAATCCAACTAATGTGATTATGAAAGTAATATCCTTACTTTTACAACATGAGACAAATTTTACAGAATATATATATATATATATATATATATATATATATATATATATATATATATATGTGTGTGTGTGTGTGTGTGTGTGTGTGTGTGTTACTATTCAAAAACACTCTTCGTTTCTATTTGTTTGTTTGTTTTTCTTAGTAGTCCGTTCAAAAATGAGTTTTCTTTTCTTTTTTGACAAATTTCAAAATTTTAACTTTTCACATGATATTTTTAAGATCACGAAATTAAAATCTATTTTAATACATTCTACATATCGTTTAAGATTACAAGATACATAAATTCTCATTAGTTATTTAAATTATATCAAGTTAAAAATAAATAACTTGAACTAAGAGAGTAATAACTAAGATAAGTAGATTAAAACGGAGAAAACACTTCTAAATAATGAAATAAATCATAAGAAATGATATTTGAAATAGGAAATATGATGTTTGTATTTAAACATGAAGAGTCTTACCTAAAAATATAACTTAGATTATGTTAAATTGACAACAAATTGAAACTGTAAAAATCCAAACTTGAATGAAGAAGTTCAACACTTTTCTACCTATGAAACTGAAAGGAGTAAATGAAAAGACAACACCAAGAATATTCAGAATGTTCCACAATATTCTCGGAGAATTTATTCAATAACATAATTTGCATTACTAAGATATAGCGTCCAACACCAGCACAATATTTCTCATTTGTTTAAATCTATCACTACTTTGTTCTTACATCAGCCTTAGACTTGCTTGTAATTTTATCTAGTAAGAATAAAAATTAAATATAATAAATAAGCATACAATAATATTCTTTAATTTGGTTTATAATTATATTTAAAATTGATAACTTAAGAAAGTCTGAATTCTCCTTCAGCATACGCAAGTAAGTGTCCACTGATAGACCTTTGGCAGTAAAGCTTGGATGGTACAATTGTTTGTTAATAGGTTTAGTACTACATTTGAAATCAATAATTATTATTAGTATTTTCACAAATGTATTATTGTATTTTTGTTTCTTACAAATTCAATTCATTATTTATTTTCTTGAGTAATTCATTTTATTTCACAAGTTGTCAAATAATTACTAAAAAGGCATATTTATGTAAAGTTCAAATATACTTTTAAAAAATTTGTTTGTAAAAAATAAATTAATCGGTTTTAAATATTAAGAAATTTTATTTTAAAAAAATTACCACAAAAAGAAATATTACCTAATCAGCCATGGATGCTCCCCCTTTCCACCAAATCTTCTCTATAGTAATATCATTTAAATTGAAAATAATATACAAGTAGAAGCATTATGTCAAAATCTATTGAAAATTAAAGCATTTAAATATAAACCCATTTGAAATGCAAAAATAAATTAGGGGTAACTTATTCACTTATATTTGCACAAAAATGCATTATTGTCATTCTACCGTATGGATAGCGAGCCTGTATTTATTTACGTAATAATAACAATAATAATGATAATAATAATAATATTAACAGCTTATTATCGCATACCTTAGGTTTATGAAAGTTTGAACCTTTTGGCATTTGAGGATTAAATCCCTTAGCAGGGTTCACATTCTTTTCTTATATATCAAAAATAAATGATAGTTAAGTAAAAGATATAAAATAAAACATTAAGAAAAAGTCAAAGAAATATACCTTTGAAAGTTCAATATGCTCATGCCTAAGAAAAAAAATATTTAATTAGACTGTAAATAGAAAATTTCAAGTAAAATTAGAAAGATATGTTAATTATTAATAAATGCTAGTAGAAAGCTCCATCTATATATAAATGAGAATAACAAAATATTTTTTTTATTTTTAATTTAGGCCATAAAATAATAATAAATATAGATTAACACAACACTTGATATTAATCAAGTTTTAGACTCTTAATCTATATTTCAAATTATAAATAACAATTTATTCAAAAGTGTCCCTTACAATTTAGTTGAGAGAAATCTACACTGTTGAAACATACATACATACATATATATATGAATAAAAGATTGTGATGCTATCAAAATGTACATGCACAATTTGCCCATGTATGGGCACGCTAGTAAGGATAGCATGTATTGTGTACGTGCCTAATAATATTATGTTAACTATTTAAAATAAATAATTTTTTAGTGTTTTGTTTCAAAATTTTGTTGATCGGAACTATTATGTAAGAGGTATTGTGAAAAGAAGAATTGTCTTATTTTCAAGGTGCGCAAATTAGCATAAAATAACGTTTTATTAAAAAAATTAATACTTATATGTAATGACAATTTTATAGTGTCTCGTCTAATGCAACAACACTTATAAAAAATATTTAATAGAATCCATTGTTAAATCTATTTGAGAAAAATATTATACTAAATTAACTTTATGAATTATGTACCAAAAATTTTAAATTGATGAATATTATTTTATAAAGCTATTAAATGACAAAAGTAGTATTGAATGAAAATAATAAATTTGTCTTGATTCGTTAAAACAGAGAAATAATATAATCAAGTAAAAAAACTATTAAATAAATATTTATACATGTAATAAAATGTGCTGAAATCTAAACAAACTTTTTTATACTAAAAAAAAGTAAACAATTTGTACTTGCTCAGCATAGCTTCCTGCAACATAACTATGCAGGTTTGATGATTTTTTGCATTATCATTGCTTTGAGACCTATATAATTAGACAATAAAATCAAATAAATTATTAATTTTGATGAATGTAGGTCTCGCATTTATTCTCCAACTAAATATATCAAAATTTATAATTCTCCACATCTGAACATGCATAACAAAAATTATTGTTTTTTAAATAGAAAATTTATTTAAATAATACACACGCATGCACACACGTGCGCCGCACTCAACTCACACACATACATATAATAATTTATTTATAAATATTATAAAATAAAATTTTTAAAAATTATAACGATGATCAGTGATGATAATAGTGGGCAAAAATTGATAACGATCATGAATCGTTGAAAAGTTGTGCACTAGTCGTGCAATATTCGTGGTGAATAAGGATGGTGGGTGGTGATAAAGGTAGTTGGCATTGAAAATTTACAATGGTATTACAATGCCCAAATTACATTTAAACGATTGAAAAAAAAATGATCTTACATTGTGAAATAAAAAAAATTAATAGAAAATCGAAGAATCAAGACTTCACAGAAGATCAGTTGAAAGTTCTTATAAATAAATATAACATTAAGCAGACCTAAAGGTCTTACTTATAGTGCTCAGAACTCAATTCTACTCTATATGTAAATTAAGTTTTCAAGCTTTAATTACCAAAGAAGTAATTTGTATTAATTAGGTATAATAAATGATATTGACTAGGTTTAAATCAAAAAGTTCTGTATTTAGGTACTACAAATTTCATTGATTAGGAGCATATCTAGAATTTCTCTGTATTAAATTTCAAACGCATAAATACATATTTTTTTAATTTATTATACTTTAAATATTCTGTATACAAATATATAATCGTATTTTGAGAAAGTATATTTAATTTTTCTTAACCCTTATTGCCTCCATTTCAATTTGTTAGTCTTATTTCTTTTTCTAATCATGAAGGAAAATTAAAAAAAAATTATTTCTGAAAATCAAAAAGTTTTTATGTTATAGTACATTTCACAACCTAAACCATCATGAAAGACACTCAAACTAAATTCCAGTGGAAGAACCAATTACTCAAGCCAGCCCAAAAACAATTAAATTTCTTAATAACATTTTCATAAATTAAATAAAGTTTCTTAACTAAAAATTATTATAAAAAATGTTTACGAAAATATTTATCCTAGAATCTGAAAATCGTGTAACCAGAACGTAAACATAGTCTAGATTACATGGATGTAACAAAAAAAAGGAGTCTAAGTTCAAAGGGTGACCTAGAAAGAGAGTGTATATCCTCTGAAAGAAAAATTTTACCCTTTGAATTCAGGGAGCATGGGATTCACATGTGGGATTGTGTAGCTATCACCGAAATATGTCATATAATCAATAAAGAATGAACAAATACAAAAAATAAATAAGTGCAGTATCAGTACATAAGAATGATACTGTATTAGTAGGATCATAATATAGCTCTGATATATAAAATATGAAGAAGAAATTGTAACTAGATAAACTAGGACAATACATATGTAACTCATGTCAGTGACATACTAGTCATTAACCTGACTTAACCATTACCTGAAAAATGTAGTGTATCACCACAATTGAATATTCCTGGTTCAATCATTGAACAAACACACAATAAATCAATCAACCATATACCATGCATGGTACATGGCCCATCATTAATGAAAGTTGTACTAGTCTTGGCACCCTAAGCAATCCATTAGATTCCTAGTACCAAGCGTTATACCTAAGACAATCAATAATTTATATTAGGTGTTGTGCCCGAACCAATCAAAATCAAAAACAAAACATAAATGACAATCATAATGAATACAACTACGCTTGTAAGACCACAAGTAGTTAAGAAAATTTTATTGTATATGATTGACAAGAAGATATCATATTTGCATAGACTAGTGGATTCACTTAGTAATTCAGGTCTATACTGACGGCAAGGTATAGGACAGTCCTCTTGCAACGTGAGGTAAGACGTTGTACCATCTCTTAGGCTCATAGTGATGGTTGTCGATCAGAGAATCTCCCATAGAAACTATACTACTTTCATATATAAGTAAAGTTGAGTTTGTTATTGCATTTTCTTTAACCAACTAAGTTGTTTACTATTTTACAAAGCTTTATATATATCTCATACGTTCTATTACTTTATATTAAGTTGAGTAATTTATGAGGTGAGAAGAACGAAGGTAAGTTTCTTCTTACTCCTTTAAAGCTTAAAGTTGTTATTTAGCACTCCAACTCGCATACTCGTATATTCAATGTATTGATGACACTTGTCCTGAATCGTGTTATCATGCAGACGCAAGCAATCTGAATCAACATCCAGCGCCTCGTTGATCCAGTTTGGGCATCCAGAGTAAGTGTTGAGCCCCCTTGCATCCCGAGGAATGTTTTATTACTCTCAGTCTTTACATTAATAGAATGTTGAGGGGTTTGTCCCAACATTCATCTTAGTATTATAGAGGCTTCATACACAGATAGTTCAGTTTGAGTCTCTATTTATTTACAGATATATTATCATGAGATTTAAGTGTCATTTTGGCCAAGTTATTTTATTTTAAGTAATTCTTTGAGAATGTCTCATTCTTATAACAAGTTAAGTCTTCTGTTGAGTTAAGTAAGTCAGGACAAGAATCCGCTCAAGGCCAATAATGGTCATTGGGGGCCGTCCACATCTAGGGGGTAGGCTCGCGGTGTGACAAACTTGGATTCAGAGCACAATGTTCAAGAGTCCTAGGAAAACTATGAAGTCGTGTTTGTAGAGTCCTAGTTATCAGTGTGAAGTGTGCCACATCTATTATCAAGAGGCTACAACATTTTGGAATTTCTAACTTCTTTCATATTCCTTCTCGTAAGTTAAAGTCCATCTCTGAAAAAGTTTCCCTCTAATTCGTGCTTGCGCATGTTTCATATCATCATGCCTCTATGAAGCCAAGGAGAAGTCACAAATGTTGAGTTTCATGAGGCTATCTGGATATTAAGCCAAGCAGTGACTATCCAAGTTAGGCAACAAAGAGGAACTCAACAAAAAGAGACTGACACCTCGAGGATTCGCGAATTTCTCAGAATGAGTTCTCTCAACTTCATCGGTTTGAGCACTAATGAGGATCCAGAAAACTTTGTGGAAGATTTAAAGAAGGTTTTTGATGTGATGAATGTGGTTGATGTTGAGAGAGTATAGCTACCTGCATATCAACTGAAAACTGTGGCTACGACTTGATTCAATCAGTGGAAGAAGGGTAGATCTGAGGATGCACCACATCCGAGTTGGGACTATTTTGAATCGACTTTCTTAGGACATTTTTTTCCTTGAGAACTAAAAAAAAGGCAAAGGTACGGGAGTTCCTTCCAGTAAAATAGGACTTCTTGAGTGTTTATAGTAGAGGTTAAAGTTCAACCAACTGCCATGCGATACTCCTGATACGGTTAAGGATATGAGGAGTAGAACGAGCTTGTTTGTCGCCAACTTGGGTCATGCATCAAGAAAAAAGTCAAAGCTACAATACTGATCAGCGACATGGACATATCCCGATTGACTATTTATGTGCAGCAAGTTGAAGAGGAAAAGTTGAGGTATAGAGAAGAGTATGAAAAGTAGAAAGCTAAGACTGGAATGAGTCTGGGCAGTAGAAGGGTGGTTCAATTGGCCACAGTTTTAGAAACAAAAGGGGCATTGCACTATCATTTGCTAGTGCAGCTGCGCGTAGAAAAAAAGGTGAGTATAATGGCCAGAATTCATAGATCTTCAAGGCTAGACAAACCCAGTCCAAAGGTAGTGTGGCATTAGGAGGTAGATAGGCTTCTGCATGTGGTAGGTATAGTAGAAATCACGCTGGTAAGTGTAGTGATGGCCATTCAAGTTGTTTCAAGTGCGGTAAAGATGGTGTCTTTATGAAAGATTGTCCTAATATTAAGCAGGGTGGTGGAAATCCATGCAGTAGAGCCCAATCTTCATCAGTCGCTCCACCAAACAAGGCTGCACAGAGGAGTCAATTATGGTAGTGGTAAAGGGGTGAACCATCTTTATGCAATCACTAGCCTCCAAGAGCAAGAGAACTCTCCAGATGTTGTCATTGGTGCTTTGTTAGACCCTGGAGCAAGTTTATCTTTTGTAACTCCTTATGTTGCAAGTCAGTTTGAGTTACTCTCTCAGAAACTTTGTGAACCTTTTTGTGTGTCTACCCTTGTTGAAGAGCCTATTCTATCAAAAAGAGTCTATCGTGATTATCCTATTTATATCAATCACAAGAACACCATGGCTGACCAAGTGGAGTTAGACATGGTAGATTTTGATGTCATTTTAGGTATGGACTGACTTAATGCTTGTTATGCGTCAATAGATTATAGAAATCAAGTCTTCAAGTTTCAAATTCCTAATTAGCCTATTATAGAGTGGTGTAGTAGTTCAGTAGTGACTAAGGGTCGTTACATTTTGTACGTTGAGGCGAGAAATTTAGTTTCAAAGGGATGTACCTGTCACTTAGTCCAAGTTAACGACTCAAGTGTTGAGGTACCTTCCCTTTAGCCAGTTCCTATAGTAAAAGAGTTTCCAGAAATCTTTAGTGATGACCTACCCGAAGTCCCTCCTAAAAAAGAAATATACTTCGGCATAGACATCATTCTACATGCTCGTCCTATCTCTATTTCGCCATATAGAATGGCACCAGCAGAGCTAAAAGAGGTGAAAGAGCAGTTGAAAGATATGTTAGATAAGGGTTTTCTTCGAACAAGTGTCTCACCTTAGGGTGCTTCGGTCTTGTTTGTGAGAAAAAAGGATGGTTGTCATAAGATGTGTATATACTACCGTCAATTGAAGAAGGTTACCACCAAGAATAACTATCTTCTTCCAATGATAGATGATCTTTTTGACCATTTTTAGGGTGCTTCCTGCTTCTCAAAAATTGATCTCAGATTAGGCTACCATTAATTGAAGATTAGGGAATATGATATTTTAAAGAGAGATTTTAGAACCAGATATGGGCATTATGAGTTTTTGGTCATGTCCTTTGGTTTGACCAATGAGCCTACAACATTCATGTATCTTATGAATAGAGTTTTCAAACCTTATTTAGATATGTTTGTTATCATATTCATTGATGATATACAAATCTATTCAATAAATGAAGAAGATCATGCTAGTCACCTCAAAATAGTACTTAAGACATGTCACGCCCCGATCTACCGCTAAGAGGCGGACGCGGAACCTAGGATCAAAATTGATCCCAAGCTAACCCTGTTGGCATGATTATGAGCATACTAAAGATAATAAATTGAATGCGCAAGCTAAATCATAGTTTAAAATGAAAAGATGGGGAATACCCATATTCTAAAACTAAGATAAATGAAATACTGATGAGTTTAATACAAGGAAGTTATTAACTCAATATTAAGCTGAAACTAACTATGTCTGAATAAGCCTCTAACTGACTGGAAACTAGAAATGCTGGGACAAGACCCAGCTAAGTCTAGCAAAAATTGAAACGAAATGACTAAAAGACTGAAATGAACTCATGACTATTGGCTTCGAAGAATGAAGACTCACCACTGAATCTCCTGAACTTGAGATCTGAAATCGATCTAAGCGTGATCTGGATGCTGAGTACTTGAACTTACATCACGAGAATATGTAGCGCACATATGTGTCAGTACTTTAAGGTACTGAGCATGTAGGATAGAGTAAAGCTAAAATAATACATAACTTAATAAGCACAAAACCAAGTATATAATTTGAACATGATATAGATTTTGACTTCTGAGATAACTGAATGCAATGACAAATTTATAACATGCTAAAAGTGAATAATTAATATACAAATAAATGATCAATGCGGTGGAATCTAACTAATCTATAGGAGCTACTAATAATCGATAATAAAACCACGTGAGCTAAATGTGGAGTCTGATGTATACTCCCCATCGAGAGGACCCAATATACCCTGCCAAATGTATAAATGCATGATGGTGTGATCGCTAAACTTATGCCCACAGAGGGGACTTACAACCTACTTGGCTACTAGTTTTGGACTATTAGGTATGTTGAACCCTAGTCCAACTCGGCATTATGCTACGACCAATGAATTCTGTAATTAATTGACTATGACTGAGTTTTTGTAAATACTAGATAGCTCAAAATTGAACATGTAAATTGAGAATGCAACAATTAATCTAGTAATTATGCATTATAACTGAGGCATGTTTTCTGTAACGAATTTTAAAGTGACAGAAAATAAATTGCAATCACAAATAAAATATGAAGAAACATGATTTTATTAATCAAAATAGATTACGGGTACAATTCTATTGGTCTACTCTCCTATGATTTATCCATGATTTGAGAGTCGTTAGTGGTGTATTTCTCAAACTAGGATAATTTAGATTTGACCTCTCTATATGAATAATCAATCAATTTACGGAGTATTCGAGATCTTGATCTCTTTATGGAATTTTCAAGATGCCTTTTAAGGGAATTTAGTACCCTTTATATATGCATAAACTAGGGTTTAGGGTTGACTAGCCTCCAAGAATCCTTATTTGAGTTGAACACAATTCGTAGAGTCTCAACTCGAATGGAACGCATCTAGTAGAGTCCCACAAAATTTCAATGTCATCACATGTATATCTGAAGTGACTAAAATATCTTACCTAGTTTGTGTAATAGAACTAAAGAAATACATAGCTAGCGTTCTGAAATTCATGCAATAATCTGAGTAATAACATGATGATCTGATCTGGAACATATAACTAATTAATTCATGAAGTTATGTTGAAGTTCTAGAAACCCGAGGTCTAATCATGATATGGGAATCAAGAATCTGACTGAAAACTAGGGACCCAACGGGTGAAAGGGACCCACTAGTGAAATCTCACATACCTAGTGATAAATTTCACATAGAAATATTTGGATTTTGGGGCTGGAAATGCTGGAACCTTACTGTGTTTTTGAACTAGGTTCTTGACCTTTTTCTCCTTTATTGCTTCTAATTTCTAAGTTTTGATTTATTATTTGACTAAGGCAAGTTTTAGTTATGTTTCTAGGCTTAAACTAATTAAAATATGATGATTTAAGGCCAAAACGACATATTTTAGGGTTTAAACGAAGTGCGAAAAGACCAAAAGACCCCTGAGTTAGTTGTTGTTGGACGAAATGAGGAGTTGGACTTATGGGCCGTTGTTCAATCGACTGTCCGTCGTTTGGGTCCGTAGGTTTGGTCTGCTCGACAGGCGTTTACTAAAACAGGCATAACTCTTTACTCGGAGGTCTGATTTTACCAAAGTTGGTGTCTATAAAAAGATAATTCAATTATCTATCATATCATAGATCACGGGACACCTAATTCATTGTTTTCTAAGAGGTATGATCATTTGAAGTTCACCCAACTGCATTTTCCCCCTAACTGTCCGCTAATTTCCACCTACGGACCGTGTTGGTCAATCGTAGTTCTTTTCAGAGAGTGGGTGAATGGGGTCTTGATCGATGGGCACAGACTACAGACCATTGTCTGACCTATGGAGCGTAGGTCCATTTGTCGTTCGACACTTAGTCAAATTTTCTGGGCTGCGTCTTGGGAGAGTTTCAGTCACAATCGACGGATGTGCAGCACGGGCCATGGGTCAAGTTACGGTCCATCGATGGTAACCATCGATTGCACCTATAGATTTCTTAAAGGCTGAGTTTTAGTCTATTTTAGATACGGGGTGTTATATTATCTACCCCTTGGGAATATTCGTCCTCGAATGAAGACTAAATTAGCTTAATAGAGGAAGAGAGTTGTAATCCTTACTACTAAACACTGAGAACTGAGTTTCTGACAGAATTGAGCTCTGAAAACATCTAAATACGCTGAAAATGCAAGTACAAACTGAGGGAACATGATTAGAAGGATGAATTCATGCATGAATGACTGAAAAAATGTAGAGGAACTATTACCGCAAGCTAGAATGGAATCGGAAGGAAAGAGGTGAGGATACTTGGCTTTCATGGTTGCTTCTGCTTCCCAAGTAGCTCCCTCTACAGAATGACTCCTCCACAGAACCTTGACTAAAACGACTTCTTTATTTCTCAAACTTCTAACCTAACGATCAAGAATCTCAGCTGGTACATCCTCATAAGAAAGACTATCTTTTACCGCCACACTCTTTAATGGCACTACAAAGGCTGGATCACCCGCACACTTCTTAAACAGGGAGATGTGCAAGACCGGATGTACTACTACTAATTCTGATGTCAACTCTAGATTATATGCCACCTTGCCAACCCTTTTCAAGATCTTGTAAGGGCCAACATATCTAGGACTGAGTTTCCCTTTCTTTTCAAATCTCATCACTCCTTTCATAGGTGACACTTTCAAGAAAACCCAATCATTAACTTGGAACTCTAGTTCCCTTCCCTTTACATCTGCTTAAGATTTTTGATAACTCTGGGATGTCTTAAGTCTCTCTCTAATGATTTGCACTTTATCCATAGAATAAAGGACTGAATCTAGCCCTACTAAAGCTGCTTCACCTACTTCAAACAAACCAATGGGAGATCTCCATCTACGCCCATATAGTGTCTCATAAGGGGTCATCTGAATTTCATAATGGTAGCTATTGTTATAGGCAAGCTCAATAAGAGAAAGGTGATCATCCCAAGTACCTTTAAAATCGATCACACAAGCTCTAAATATATAGTCTAGGGTCTGAATGGTACTCTCTGCCTGTTCATTCGTCTTGGATGAAATGTTGTATAACTTGAGTACCAAGACCCTTGTGAAATGACTTCTAGAAATGAGAGGTAAACTAAGGACTTATATGTGAGATGATAAACAAAGGAACCCCATGTAACCTCACAACTTTATTAATGTAAATCTTGGCATATTCCTCTGCCGAATCTATAGTCTTGACCGCTAAAAAGCGAGAAGACTTAGTCATCCTATCAAGTATCACCCAAATTGAGTCATGCTATCTGCGAGTACAAGGTAACTCTATGATGAAATCCATATTGATTACTTCCCACTTCCAAGTAGGAATATCGATATCTTGAGTCAAAACTCCTGGTTTCTGATGTTCTACCTTGACTTGCTGGCAATTGGGGCACTTACTCACAACATTTGTTATATCCATCTTCATGACATTCCACCAATAGACTTCCCGCAGATCACGGTACAGGTTAGTGGCACCTAGGTCAATAGAATATCTGGAGTTATGGGCTTATGCAAGGATATGGTTTCACAACTCACCCACATCAGGAACACTCAATCTACTCTGTTAGCGAAGTACACCATCTCCACCTTGGGAGAAAACCTCTACTCTCTAATTACGAACGGCACCCTTAAGTTCAAAAAAGATTGGATCACTATATTGCTTTTCCTTAAACTCCATGAAAAGAAGATTCTGCCCTATTTTGAACTGTTACACCATTGTCTGATATGCTAATAAGGTGAACTCCTAAGCGAGCAAGCCTGTGTAATCCTTCACTAGCTCCTTCATTTGTTCCTCAACATAGGCTACAATACCCTTAGATAATCTTCTAAGAGCATCTACTACTACAGTCGCCTTACCAGGATGATAATACACACTCATATAATAATCCTTAAGGATCTCATCTCCTCTGGCAAAGATTCAACTCTTTCTGGGTGAACACATACTGAAGTCTCTTATGATCATTAAACACGTTTACATGAACACCATACAAGTAGTGTCTCCATATCTTGAGTGCAAATACTACTGCTACAAGCTTGAGGCCATGAGTTGGATAGTTCTTCGCATTAACCTTAAGCTGTCTAGAAGCATAAGCTATAACCTTATCTCGCTGCATCAACATACAACCTAGTCTAACTCTAGATACATTACAATAGATCACATAACCATCTGAACCCTCTAGTAGAGTCGAGAAAGGAGCTGTAATCAATCTATATTTTAATTCTGCAAAGAATTTCTCATAATCATCTCACCATTAGAACTTGACCATCTTCTGAGCCAAGCTAGTCAATAAATGAGGCTATGGATGATAATCCTTCCACGAACCTTCTATAATAACCCACTAGACCTAAGAAAAATCTGATATATGTAGCAGAGGTAGGTCTGGGCCATTGTTTCACTACTTTTATCTTATGTGAATCCATTCAAATCCCTTTGCTATATATAATGTGACCAAGGAAAGCAACAGATAGCAACCAGAACTCACATTTGCTAAACTTAGTGAATAATGGAGATCCTTGAGAGTCTGTAGAACACTTATCAAATGACTCGCATGTTCTTCCTCATTCCTCGAGTAAATGAGGATATCATTAATAAAGACGATAAAGAACAAGTCCAAGTATTGTTTGAACACTTCGTTCATCAAATACATGAAACATGTAGGAGCATTGGTTAGTCAAAACAACAAAACTACAAATTCATAATGACCATACCAAGTTTTGAATTTTGTTTTCAGAATGTCACTATCTTTGACTCTAAGTTGATGGTAACCCAATCTAAAAACTATCTTTGAGAAATGGCTAGCTCCTTGAAGTTGGTCAAAGAAGTCATCAATCTTGGGGATAGGATACTTATTCTTGATTGTGACCTTGTTCAACTGTCTATAGTCAATTCACATTATAAGAGAGTCATATTTCTTCTTTACGAACAACACTGGTGCACCCCATGGTAAAATACTAGGTCTGATGAAGACCTTATCTAGAAGGTCTTACAACTGCTCTTTCAATTTCGTAAGCTCTGCTAGATCCATTCTATAAGGAGGAATAGAAATAGGTTGGGTATCTAGAAGGAGATCAATTCCAAAGTTGATTTCCCTTTTGGTAGGGACTCCTGCAAGATCTTCTGAAAATACTTCTGGGAACTTACAGGCTACTAGAACTGACTCAACACTTGGAGTTTCAAAGCTAGAATCCTTAACCCGAACTTGATGATAGATATAACCCTTAGATATCATCTTTATAACCTTAAGATAAGAAATGAATCAACCTATAGGCTCTAAGCTACTACCCTTCCACTCTAAGATTGGTCCATTTGCAAACAGAAAATGAACAATCCTAGTTCTATAATCGACTGAGGCATAACATGAATGTAACCAATCCATGCCTGGAATGACATCAAAGTTTACCATTTATAACTTTACAACATTTGCTAAGGTGACTTTCTGAGAGACTGTGACATGGCAATTTCTGTATACTTATCTAGCTATAAGTGGGTCACCGACTGGAGCAGAGACTGAGAAAGGTTCTGAGACAGTTTCTGGACTAACACTGAACTGGACTACTATGTAAGGAGTTACAAAAGAGAGAGAGTAGCCCCTAGATCTAACAATGCATAAACATTAAATTCAAAGACTCATAACGTACCAGTGACTACATCAGGAGAACCTTCCTGATCCTGGTGATCCTGAAGAGCATACAACTTGTTCTAGCGCTGAGCCACCTGTACCAGATGACTTACCCTGCTGAGTCGAGTGACTTGATAGTGCTACTGAAGTTGTAGATTAAGCTCTACCATTTCTAACTCCTTAACCCTTTCCAGAAGGACAATCCCTCAACCTGTGACCAGACTGAGTTACCCAAAGCATCCTCCTTTTCCTGCGAGACACTCGCTCAGATGGTTCTTACCACACTTAGGGCAAGTGGGGTAAGTCTTGGTGCCTGAAACACTTCCCTGAGACTTAGGGCCTGATGCTCTACCCTTCTAGTCATACTTATTCTTGGAGGATGAAAGACTAACTGAAGAAGGGGCTGGAGCTGAAAACTTTTGTTGGCTCTGCAAGCGATTTCTACCACCCTATTTCTGGTGAGAATAGTCATAGTTCCCAGTCCTAGCCTTCTTATTCTCCTTAGCCTGTTCACTGAGTTTATCACCCTCAACCTACTGAGCATGAGTCACAAGCGTAGATATGTCATATGTCCAAGTAACATAGCACTTCTACACTCAGTTTTCACCGAATTCGACACTCCATACAAGAACTTATTCATCTGAGTCTTGGAGTCAGCAACCATGTGAGGAGCATACCTGGAGAGTTGGTTAAACTTCAGCCCATACTTGCCTCAAGTTCATGAATTCTTGATCTTTTGCTTCTCTCAACTTTATTGGGAAAAACCTATCCAGAAAGGTCTTACTAAAGTAACACCAAGTAATAGGAGCCGCATCTTTACCCCTATTTTCCATCCACTGAGTGTACCATATATGAGCAAATCTTTCAACTGATATGATGCCAACTCAACCCGATCATTCCTAGTGACTTGCATTACCTCAAAGATCTTCTTTATATCATCCAAGAAATTCTGACGATCATTATTAGTTTGTGATCCTAAAAACTCAGGCGGATTCATCCTAACAAACTCACGGACCCTTGCTGCTACTGATCCACCATTTGCATTAACATGAGCATGAACCCAATTGTTCTAGTTAGTCATACTCTGAGCCAACATCTGTATAGCATTCCTAAACTCATCATTAGAGACTTCTTGATCTTGGACTGGTCGCATTCCTAGCGTTGGCTCTATGAGAAGGCATGATCTGAAATGTAGAACGTCAATTAGAATGGAATAACATCATACCTTACGCACGATAAGAGTAACAATAAAGTAAGTTTTCCTAAAACACTTCATATCCTCCCTTTCATTAGATGTGGTGCACTTCACACCCATGAAAAGGACTCTACTTAGTGCGCTTTTTAGACATCCTAGGACTCTTAAACCTAGTGCTCTGATACCAAGTTTTGTCATGCCCCGAGCTACCTTCGAGACGCGGACACGATACCTAGGACCAGAATTGATCCCAAGCTAACCCTGTTGGCATGATCATAAGCATACTAAAGATAATAAACTGAATGTGGAAGCTAAATCATAATTTAAATTGAAAAGATGGGGAATACCCATATTCTAAAATTGAGATAAATGAAATACTGATGAGTTTAATACAAGAAAGTTATTTATTGAATATTAAGTTGAAACTAACTATGTATGTAATAAGCCTCTAACTTAATAGACTAGAAATGTTGGGATAGGCTCAGCTAAGTCTAGAAAAAACTGAAACTAAATGACAAAAAGACTGATATGAACTCATGACTATTGTCCTTGGAGAATGAAGACTCACCACTGAATCTGTTGAACTAGAGATCGCGAATCAATCTAAGCGTGATCTGGATGTTGAGAACCTGAACCTACATCACAAGAAGATGTAGCACATGTATGTCTCAGTACTTGAAGTTACTAAGTATGTAGGATAGAGTAAATCTGAAATGATACATAAATGAACAATCACAAAAGCAAGTATATAATCTGAACATGATATAGATTTTGAATTCTGAGATAACTAAATGCAATGACCAATTTATAACATGCTGAAAGTGAATACTGAATATACAAATAAATGGTCAATACAGTGGAATTTGACTGATCTATGGGAGCTACTAATAACTGATAATAAAACCACATGAGCTAAATAAAGAGTCTAATGTGTACGCCCCATCAGAGAACCCAATATACCCTGCCAGAGGTATAATGGTATGCTGGTGTGATCACTAAACTGATGCCCACATAGGGGACTTACAACCTACTTAGCTACTAGTTTTGGGACTATTGGGTATGTTGAACTCTACTCCAACTCGGTACTATACTACTCCCAAAGAATTCTGTAATTAATTGATTATGACTGAGTTTTTCTAAATACTGGATAGCTCAAAATTAAACATGTAAATGAGAATGCAACAATTAATCTGGTAATTATGCATTTATAACTGAGGCATATATATTTGAAGTAACTAAAATATTTTACCTAGCATGTGTAATTCAATAACTAAAGAAATATATAGCTAGGGTTCTGAAATTCATGCAATAATTTGAGTAATAACATGATAATCTGATTTGTAACATATAACTAATTAATTCATGAAGTTCTAGAACCCGTAGGTCTAATCATGATAAGGGAATCAAGAATATAATAGAAAACTAGGGGCCCAATGGGTGAAAGGGACCCACTAGTGAAATCCCACATACCTGGTTATGAAATTCACAGAGAAATATTTGGATTTTGGTGCTGGAAATACTTGAACCTTGCTGCGTTTTTGAACCAAGGTTCTTGACCTCTTTCTCCTTTTTTGCTTCTAATTTTCTAAGTTTTGATTTATGATTTGACTAAGGTAAGTTTTAGTTATGTTTCTAGGATTAAACTGACTAATATCTTATGATTTAGGGTCAAAACAACGTATCTTATGGTTTAAACAAAATGCAAAATGACCAAAAGACCCCTGAGTTGATTGTTGCCGGATCAAACAATGACATGGACTGACGGGGAGTCGTTCAATTGACTGTCCGTTTTTTCGGTCCGCAGGTTGGGTCTGCTCGACAGGCCTTTACTAAAATGGGCATAACAATTTACTCGGAGCTCTGATTTTAGCAAGATCGGTGGATATGGAAAGCTAATTCAATTATCTATAATCTCATATGTCATGGGACACCTAATTCAGTTTGTGATAAGAGTTATGATCATTTAAAGTTTACCCAAGTGCATTTTCCCTCTAACTGTCTGCTAATTTCCACCTAGGGTCCATCTACGAACTGTGTTGGTCAATTGTGGTTATTTTGAGAGAGTAGGTTAATGGGGTCTTTATCGACGGACAGAGGCTACACCTTAGTCTAACCTACAGACCATCGGTTCGTCCATCGTTTGATACTAAGTCAATTTTTTTGGGTTGCACCTTGGGGAGTTTCAGTAACAATCAACGGATGTACAGCACAGCTCATGGGTCAGGCTATGGTCCATGGATGGTAACCGTCAATTTCACCTACAGATTTCTAAAAATATGATTTCTTGTCTTTTTTAGACACGGGGGTGTTACAAGACATTAAATGAAAAAGAATTGTATGCAAAGTTCTTCAAGTGTGAGTTTTAGCTTAAGTCTGTGGCATTCTTGGGTCAGATCGTATTCCAATGATGGGATTAGAGTTGATACCCAAATTATAGAAGCAGCTCAGAGTTGGTCTAGACCCATGTTTTCTACTGATATTAGGAGTTTCTTGGGTTTGGATGGCTACTATAGAAGGTTTGTTTATGGTTTTTCATCTATCTTGTCTTCCTTGACCAAGTTGACTCGGAAGATAGTTAAATTTCAATGGCCTGAAACTTGTGAGAAAAGTTTTCAGGAGTTGAACAGAAGTTGACTTCTCCTCCAATTTGACTTTACCAGAGGGTACTCAATGTTTTGTGGTGTACTGTGATGCATCAAGAGATTGTTTGGGATGTGAGTTAGTGTAGAATGCAAAAGTTATAGCTTATGCCTCCAGACAGTTGAAAGTTCATGGGAAGAACTAACCAACCCACGAATTGGAGGTTGATGTTGTAGTATTCATATTTAAGATATGGTGTCAGTACTTGTATGGCATTTATGTTGATATATTCACTGATCACAAGAGCCTACAATATGTGTTCACCCAGAAAGAGCTAAATCTCAGAGCATATGGTTAGAATTACTCGAGGATTATGACATGAGTATTCTTTACCACCCAGGTAAGGCTAATGTGGTTGTTGATACTTTAAGTAAGTTATCCATGGGGAGTACCGGCCATGTTGAGGAAGAAAAGAGGGAGTTAGACAAAGATATGCACAGACTCGCACACCTGGAAGTCAGACTGGATTTCATAGAAGAAGGGATAGTGGTGACTAATGGGACTAAATCATCACTACTTTCAAAGGTAACAAAAGCAAGATCAAGACCCCATTTCTCTTGATTTGAAGGCACATGTTCATAAGTAAAGAGTATTAACTTTTGAACAAGGGGGAGATGGTGTGCAGAAGTATTAAGGTAGATTGTGTCTACCTAGGGTGGATGGGCTCCAAGTGAGGATAATGGAGGACGCTCATAGCTCTATATATTCCATTTATCTGGGTTCCACCAAGATGTACCTTAATTTGAGAGAGGTATATTGGTGGGAAGGTATGAAGAAGGACATTGTTGAGTTTGTTGCCAGGTGCCCGAATTGCCAGCAAGTAAATGTAGAACACTAAAGGCCTAGAAGGTTGGCTCAGAATATAAAACTTCTGGAATGGAAGTGGGATATGATTAATATGGACTTCATCACAGGCTTTCCAAGGTCTCCCAGGCAACATGATTTAATTTGGGTGATTGTCGATAAGATGACAAAATTTGTCGACTTCTTGCCAGTAAATACTACTCATTTGGCAGAGTATTATGCAAAGTTATACATTCAAGAGGTGGTGACATTCCATGGAGTCCCACTTTAGATCATTTCAGATAGAGGTGTACAATTTACTTCTCAGTTATGGAAGTATTTCCAAAAAGGTTTAGGTTCAAAGGTGAACTTAAGCACTGTTTTCCACCCTTGTTTGATTGATTTCAAGGGAATCGGGATGATTACCTACCTTTCATTGAGTTCTCTTACAACAACAGTTACCATTCGAGCATCCAAATGGCTCACTATGAAGCTTTTTATGGGAAAAGATGCAGATATCCTATTGGGTGGTTCAAATTTGGTGAAGAAGGGTTGATAGGACCAGATATAGTTCATCAAGCAATGGAGAAGGTGAAGCTAATTTAGGATAGGTTGAAAATGGCACAGACTCATTAGAACTCCTACACTGATATTAAGAGAAGTTCGTTGGAGTTTGAGGTGGATGAGTGGGTATATCTGAAAGGTTCACCGTGAAGGTTATTATGAGGTTTGGTAAAAAGGAAAATTTAGTCCTAGCTTAAGAGTTAGAGTTTCCACAAGAGTTAGAAGTGGTTCATCCTTTATTTTGTATCTCCATGTTGAAAAAGTGCATGGATGATCCCTCATTGGTTGTACCAGCTTAAAATTTTTGTAATAAGGATCGATTATCCTATGAGAAGATTTTGGTTCATATTTTAGATAGTCACGTCCACAAGTTGAGAACAAAGAAGGTTGTGTGAGTCAAGATTCTTTGGAGGAACCAATTTGTTGAAGAAGCAACTTGGTAAGTTGAAGAGAATATGATGACGAGATATTCACATCTCTTTGAATCCAGAAAATATAGATGAAGGCACTAATTCTCTTCTCATCACTTTATAAACTATGAGTAAGCATGTTTTACTTGCTTTTGATTGTTTGAGTGTTAAACTTGAGGTTACTATTCTTAACTTAGTGAATGAAATCTCATTCGAGGACGAATGTTCCCAAAGAGGAGATATTTTTTAACTTCTGCAAGTCGTAATAACCAAGAATAAGCTAAAAAACTAGAAATTTTCACTTTAGTAAAGAAAAGGGAAACTCTAAAAAAATTACTAAGGTTAAGAAAGTGAGTTTCTGGTCATTTTCAAGCGGTCATAACTTATAGCACAGGATGAGTTAGAGTCAGTTCTTTATATTGTTGGAAATACCATGGATAGATCTTTCCAACGGCGCCAAGTTTGCACGATTTCGATATGATATGAGGGAGATATGACTTTAGGAAGTTGGGTTGTTGAAGTAAGGAAAGTGCAATTCCGAATTCAAGGGCAACCTAGACTTTTCACCCATCTATTTCCTAATTTGTTTTAAGAATTAATGTAACATTCTGAAAATCAAAGACCTAGTCTAGAGCCTCACATGAGTGTATAAGGTTTATAAAACTGTTTTAAAGTCAATAATAAGGTATAAAAGTCATTTAGAAAGCTTTAGATTTAAGACATCAAGGAAAGTCCATGACGTCCGGAGATTTGTGCAAAAGGTGCTAGTGTACCTTAGCCTATTTCAAGGGGTTTTAGGAGTCGAAAATTGATGAAATTTGGTGAAAAGGTGCCTAGCACATATTGGAGTAGGTTTAAGGTCAAAACGATTGTGTACGACTCCCCAAGGACCACCCTAAGGATCCTTGAGGAGGACCCTTCCACTTTGACCAAAAGGTTGTCATGGACAGTGTCTACCTACGACTTGCAGGCGACGAGGCGTGGTCCAACCAATGGGGCGTAGATTGCCTCCTTCGATGTCACTTAAAAAATTTTCAAAAATGCCATTTTAGCAACTCTCTGACCAAAATAACAGTTGTGCAAGATGGGGGGGGGGGCCTGGTCGTGACTGACTTACGGCCAATAGGTCAAGGTCTCGTAGGTCAGACCTGCATTTTCTGTCAAGTTTTTAGTTTGGTAATTTAAATAAGTTAGTTAGTTAGGGGGTTTATTAGTGTTAGGGGTTGGTTAATTAGGTTAGCTAATTAACTATATAACCTACCCTAAGTCTAAAACCTAACTTAACAGCCCCAAATTGCTCTTCCTTCTCTTTACTTTCCTCTCACAAAAAACAAATCCATTAAAGGGCTAGTTCAAGGTCATTAGGGAAGAAATAAGGGTACTTTTCTTCATAAATGTTCAACAAATAACAAGGTATGGAAACTCTTCACCTTCGGGATTCCTTTTCCCAAAGGGCTCTTCCAAAATTGGTTTTCAAAAATATTATGTCATATGGGTTCCTTTCTAATGCGGAAATGATCTTCTAAATAGTATTTTCTATTGTTTCTTTTGATTATTATGCTTAGATTATGATGTATTATGATTCAATTATGCTAGTTCTTGATGAGTTAACCTAGTTTGTGGAATAGATCATGAAATTGACCCAAATCCCTAACCCTAGGTTATGAACTAGTGTTGAATGAGTTGTAGTGATGCAATTGACTTCATTATTGTGTTAATTACTATTGATTGACGTTATTACACCTATAATTGGATTGAATTGACTTGGTTGATGGTAAGATCATAACGATAGCTTTCAAAGGATATTGGGTAAGTCTTGATATCTTAAACCTTTACTTCAATTATGATGGCTTGTACTTGGTGATGAAGTTCAATTGATGTATGTCTAGTAATTTTAATAATTAGGTGTATTATGATGTTTAAATTGAAATGTCTTAATTACGTGATTGTGATATTATGCTTGAGATATAATGATATAAGTTGGTTATGAAGTACCAATATGCCTTACAATGATGAAATGATGTTAAGGTACTAATCTCACCTATGAGGGTTGTAATGAAAGGTGTTCTCATGCAATTCCTATTGAGATGATGACTATGATTATACAAGGAGTTATTCTCCTATAACCTAAACTAAGTTATGATTGTTAAAGAAAGACATTTCAAAAGGGACTCTAGCTTAGCACAAAGTGAACTAGTAGTGAGAAATATCCCTTCCCAATTAGGGAAGGTAGGTTCACTATTGTACTCATGAGATTGGAGACTGTAATGCATGTAGCATAAAAAGGGTCCTAAGCACATTTCCTAGTTCTTTAACTATGTTACCCCATAGGAATACTAGCTAGTGGATCCACCTAGATGCTATGTTTATGTTTTGGTACTACCTAGACAAGTAGTCTACCTTCTTTCGGTGTAGGGTTTAATGACACCCGATTCCACATTAGCTCATTGTTTAATTTTGAAAATACTATTATTAGTTTAAAATGGTGTGAAAATGACTAGGTTTCGAAAAATCAATTAATCTTATTATTTAAGAAAAATCAACTTTCCAAATTATGGAGTTGCAACTTGATTTTTGATAAAATCAAGAAAAAATTTCAAAAGATTTAAAAACAGAGTAAAAAATCAATTGGCAGGGTTCGAAGTTCAATGTACATTCCGATAAGGTATTAGGCCCTCGGGATGCCCGCTAACTCGCGGTTGACCAGCGATTTGACTAAATGACTTTTAAAATAAAATTTTTAACTAAGTAAAGAGAAAATTTGTTTTAATATTCTTTATTTCATTTTCTACATCTAAATGGAAATATTTAGAGGGAATTAATTTAAGAAAAAACTAAATGGTGATAAAAGTAAATAAAACAAAATAAGTAAATAAAATAGTAAAATTTAAAATAACGAAAAATGGTTGTCCTTTAGGAGATTATTAAATTCTACCAAAATATTAATTAATTCAAACAAATAAATAATAAAGAGAAAAATATTTGAACTTGGGCTTGATTGCCCAAATGTTTGAGATTTGGTCCACATGTCCTAAACTAATTCTTATAATTGGGCCCTCTTTAAAAAAACTGCAGAAACAAATGGCCTTTGGGCCTGTTATTAAAAAAGGCTGAAGGGCCCTGGCCCAATTTCCTGGAAAGAGACATAAAGTACACAAACGATGTATATTGTTGTATACGATGTATAGTCAATCCTTTTTGGACTTTTTGAGTCCTGCATTTGTTCGAATACGCGATTCTCTCTATTCACCCGATATTTCCCACATTGTTTCTGCGTATTTGTACCTGTACCATTTTTTAACCTGTTTAACAATTGTATATCACTGCCAAAAAATGTACACCAATGTATACGGGTTGTACCCTATGTACGTATTCATTGCTTATTCCCGTATTTTATCTGAAATAGGCGTCCTTGTACGTTAACCTGCAATTCACATTTTTTACACCTATTTAAGGAATAACGTCTCAACCTGTACATCTGTTTTGAAAGAAATCTACGACTCGAGGAGGCTATGTTTTAAGCCTTTACGGCTCAACAAGAGAATTCAACGGAAAGAAATTCATTATGGATTCGGAGGGGTTCATGCAACAAACAAAAGGAGAAACTTAGAAATCGCTTCAAACATGGATGAAAAAGAAATAATTTAACTCATACAAGAACTAAAAAATAGAAATTCGAAAAAAGGATGCAGCCAATTTCAACAAATAATTCTTGAGATAAGTAAATAAAAACAAACCACCTTGATGAATAATATTAACTAACAAATGCTGCTACTTACTCAAAAAGAATACCTCATGTTCAAAGTTCCAAACGATTCATTTCGATAAACAAAAAGAAACTAACGATGCCATATACAATCTTTAAAAAGAAAGGGAGAAAATTTGAGGCCTTGTTAAATCATTCAAAAGGGCATAAAAATACGACTATATACTGTCAAACTCTAACAGGCTTATCCTCCCTAAGTTAACATGTTATACACAAATACCAACAGACTCTAATAAATAAATTCCCAAATCAATTTGACTAGCTATTTTTATTTATGATAAAACATATGAAGAAATCAAAAATTTGGATATCACATAACGCCCTGAGAGGCACATAAATTTTAGAGATTAAACCCAAGAAGGCCGAAAGGAGCAGGAAAAGGACACAAAGAAATAGGACAACTGGGTCATAACCATTTGGCTTAAGAAACTAAAGTCATTCCATAAACTCAAAATCAATTATCAAAGCAACATACTCAAGGCATAAACAAAACAAAATACTATAGCACTGGCAATTAGGAACGTTGATATTTGAGTGAAACAAACAACACTAAGCAAAATACTACTCTAGCAGTAGGCTAAGCTAAAAAAACACATGAATGAACTTAAGAGAAGAAAAGAGAGAATGGAGGAGTATACCTTCTGCGGAGCAGCGAACTGAGATGGAACAAGCAAAGCAGCGCTTCAACGCACATCCCCAATAATCAAAGGCTCCCTCCTCTGTTTTCTTCGCTCGAAGGCTAAACTCTCTTACACTCGTCCTAAAATGTTCGAAAACGTTTACTATCTTTTGGCAACGAACCCTTTCAAAGAAAACTTATAACTCTCTACAAAATTCTCCTTAGGAATCACCCTAAAATTTTTACTTAATTCTCCAACCCCCCTTTTCAATAATACGGGCGGGGTTTATATAGAGGAGCCTTAGGATTTTTGGATGAGGGAGGGCGGAGGAAATCTTAGGAGGGCCTGGGGAAAATTCGAGATTCTTCCTCACCATTTGAATTTGAAATTCCCTAAAGGGATAACGATGCAAGTTGTCATCATACAGACCTCCAACAGAATAAAAATCACAAACCTTTGATCCTTGAGCAAGGACGATGAAGCCAAGAGATTTTGACACCTCACGAATCTCAAACATCTCTTGTACGAGAGGATAAGGTTAAGGGGAAAGGGACACGTCAGGCTGCTGGTTGTTAGGTTTTGTCGCGTAGGAAAGAAGAAGAAGATAGGGTCGGTTGGGTACTAAGGTGGAAAGGGAATTAAATTAAAAGGGAATGGGCTAGGAAGGAAATGGGTTTTGGGCTGGAAATTAAGGGGAATGGGCTAGAAATTAATTTAAAGGGAATGGGCTGGAAAGGGAATGGGCTGGAAATTAATTTTAAAGGAATGGGCTGGAATGTTGGGCCTTCTGTGAGATTAAAAAGAAAAGGATTTGGAGTTGGGTTGGAAATATATTTGGGCCTTGGAAGAGAGGGAATTGATTTGATGGGCTGGGTATTTAAGTCATGGGTTGGGTCAATCAGAAAAATGAAAGAGGCCCAAATTTGGTTTTTGCTGAGTTTAGGGGGAATGGGTTGATTAAATAAATAGCCAAATTGAGTTAGGATAATAAATTTGGCTAAACCTTAAATAAAACGAATTTGTATTAATTAATGAACGAGCTTCTTTATTCTAGTAATATAATTATTTAAATTGTAAAATAGTGATTAAAAATATAACCATAATTTAAACTAAATTAATTAAATAGAATACTTACTAAAATTTAAAATATTTTGAGAAATAATCGTAAAATATACCAACTATATACATAATTATGTAAAAATATATATATTATCTATAATAAATTATAAGAAAATGGCATAAATTTCATACATTATTATTATTTTTCGCAAAATTTATAAAACTAATTAATTTAAATTGTTTGGAAATTTAAAAAGCTCGAAAACTAATTTATACCAGGGAGGGTCGAAATTGGGTGTCTATAGTTGTCCCTCATTTTACTTGGATTGATGCAAGCAATTCGAGGAAAATGAAATTGACCAAACCAATTTTGACCAACCCCATTCATCTTTAAGGGAAAGATTTGGCAAGGGTTTAGAAATTATGGCCGAACCTTTGAAATGGGTTTCCTACATATCTCTGGCTATATGAGAATTTAGGCCACTTGTAGTTCAATAAGCTTGATTTAACGCACGATTTTTGAAAGAAATCAAAAGCCACCTCGATACCGAATTATGAAGGTATCGAAATGCTCGAGAATAAAATTTGAGAGCGAATGTTAGAATACAGCCGAGTTTTCAACATTGAATCCGCCTACATATCCTTAAACCTTCAGGAATCAGGCTGTGTGTAGTTCGACTCGATCGGTTGAAAAGGAAATCTATTATGCTAGGCAACTTTCGATTTTGGACAAGTGACAAATTAAACGAGTATGAAAAGGAGGCTTGTAGCCTCTTAGCCATGAATGTAGCGCGCTTCACACCCATAATTAAGAGCTTACACAGACATAATTTCCAAATCTCTTGGCGCATTGTCACTCAGATTGAAAACTTGTTTCCGACAAATTGAAACTTCCGGATGCGAGACGGACATTGACAAAACTAAAGAATAACAAACAAGTCTTAATATAGGGGTGTGGTTTGATGTGGTGGAAGTCGCTCCTCTGCTCGCGTCATAAGAGTTTGACATTCCTCTTTGGACTGTGTCCCAGTTCGCTGCTAAGAAAAAGTTCCACGTTGTGCTGCATTCTTTTTTATGTCGTTCGCACCTGTGATTTTTTGGGGAATTCATCCTTTTGGATGCTCTCGACAAAGACTGAGATAAAACTCGTCAGCTTAAAAAAGCAATTAGGATGGGAGACAGTGTCTTTTTATCATGTCGACACTTCATTGTTCTCTTCAATATTCGACGTCGACTCGATCGGTCTGACGTACAGCAAATAAAGCTTATGACTTGTGTTTTGCAATATAATCTTTAATGTACTCTATACTTGGTGTCGAAATAAATACGTAAATGCTGATGCGATATTGATATTTCTTTTGCCGTCAACTTCGATGCTCTTCTTGATGTTTACTTTAATCAAAATAAAAGAATGTGGTTGATGCCGATGGATAAATATTGCTCTTGGGATACACGATTTCCCTTTCTTTATACGTGTATGTCTTCTTGCGGGGCATGAATATCTTCCCGGGATACGTAAATTCTGCGAGGTATGGAATCTACTCGCAATGCATAAATTTTGGCGAGGCATGAAATCTTCTCACGGTGCACAAATTTAAACGAGGTATGGATTCTTCTCGTGATGCATAAATTTTGGCAAGGCATGAAGTCTTCTCGTGATGTCTAAATTTTAGCGAGGTATGAAATCTTCTCGCGATGTATAAATTTTGACGAGGCATGAAATCTTCTCGTTGTGCATAATTACTGACTTATGATGCATGATTTTCTGCGATGCATGATTTTCAACGAGGCATGGATTCTTCTCGTGATGCATAAATTCCAGTGAGGAAGAAGTCTTATCACGATGTATAATTTTAAAGAGGCATGAAATCTTCTCGTGATGCATAAATTTCAGCAAGGTATGAACTCTTCTCGCGATTTCTAAATTTCAGCGAGGAATGAAATCTTCTCGCGATTTATAAATTTTGACGAGGCATGAAATCTTCTCGTCGTGCATAATTATTGATCGCGATGCATGATTTTCAACGAGGCATGGATTCTTCTCGTGATGCATAAATTCAAGCGAGGTATGAAGTCTTCTCGCGATGTATAAATTTGACGAGGCATGAAATCTTCTCATGATGCATAAATTTCAACGAGGTATGAACTCTTCTCGCGATGTCTAAATTTCAGAGAGGTATGAAATCTTCTTGCGATGTATAAATTTTGACGAGGCATAAAATCTTCTCGTCGTGCATAATTACTGACTCGCGATGCACGATTTTCCGCAATGCACGATTGATAATAACTATCTTGTTTGATAATGCAGTGCAAATACCATCCTTTACGGAAACCGTAAACTCTCCTTTGAGATTCCTATTTGATTCACCTTTGAATATGGCTAGACTTTCTTTATAAATTTCATGTTGTTCGAACTAGATTGAAATAAACAATTCATATTCTCAAGTATTTGACATAAGTGATATAAATGTCTCTTGCTTCTAGGAAAACCCTTGATTTTGGGATTGTTTTCTCCTCTTTGGAGTTCTCTGTAACGAGCTAGCTAGCTCAATAATTATTCAATTGTAACGATGTGGATGGCTCGATAATATTTCAACTGTAACGAGGTGGATGGCTCGATAATAGTCCAACTGTAACGAGGTGGATGCTCGATAATATTCCAACTGTAACGAGGTGGATGACTCGATAATATTCCAACTGTAACAAGGTGGATGGCTCGATAATATTTCAACTGTAATGAGGTGGACGACTCGATAATATTTCATGTGTAACGAGGTGGATGGCTTGATAATAGTCCAACTGTAACGAGCTGGATGGCTCGATAATAGTCCAACTGTAACAAGGTGGATAACTCAATAATATTCCAACTGTAACGAGGTGGATGGCTCGATAATATTCCAACTGTAACGAGGTGGATGGCTCGATAATGTTCCAACTGTAACAAGGTGGATGACTCGATAATATTCCAACTGTAACGAGGTGGATGCTCGATAATATTCCAACTGTAACGAGGTGGATGCTCGATAATGTTCCAACTCTAATAGGTGGATGGCTCGATAATATTTCAACTGTAACGAGTTGGATAGCTCGATAATATTCCAATATAAATCAAAAATAGGAACCATCATCTTTTTGATGTGATGGATTCAGTGATTTTCCCTTGCAACACTTCTAAGTTAGTGTCACTTTTGATCATCTTCAAATTTGACATCGATTTCATATATAGTTTTGACTTTATCAATACTATCACCTGCAAAGCTCAACACCAAACATTAGTATCGATGATGAAGTAAAGAATAAAAGTAAAGAAGAGGAACTAGATTGAGTCATTTGGCCTATCCAGATTAGGCTATGATGAGTCCAACTGTAATCTTTGATCATGACTCATAACTAGCGATCCTCCCGCACTTTGCTTCTTGAACCTTTGAAAGAATCTATCAGTGTTCGGCCTTAATATTCCTGCAAGATAAAATGAAACTTGTTTATAAATCACTTGAGGCAAAATAAAGAACTAGAGAGAAAATGAGATTGAAGATTTTCTAGGTTTCGTTGATCAGTCCACGATGGGTGCAAGTGACGCCCTTTGTCATTCTTGACAGCTTTATATAGCCATTTTTGTGACCTCAATGTTCCTACATCCAAAGAAAATTCTTAGTTTGAAAGACTGATTTGTGTTGGTCTTGTCTCCATGCTCCTTCTTGCAGTTGGCTTACACGCTCGCCCGTCCTTTATATGACATATTTGATGAAATTTTTGAGGACCCTCCTCAAAAATTTTATCCTCGATCTAAAATATATAAGAACTCTCATAACTTGCTCTGTTAATTCTGAGGTTGCTCATTCTGGAATTTTGAGGCCCCTCCTCAAAATTTTATCCCAGTTTATCTCACTAAGTAACAAATAACATTTGTGGAATTTTTGAGATCATCTCAAAAATTTTGTCCCAGTTGCAAACTAGATAATCGTAATTTTTTAGATCCATCCAAGGCTAACTACGTAGAATTTTGGTCTTCTGTTTTGACTTGTTAAAGAAGTCCAACTTCAAATGAATTTTTGAGATCCTCTCAAAAATTCTGTCCCAGTTTCCATTATGAAGAGAAATGGAAATATTACTTGGTATATGACCGAGCCGTTGTGGTGCCTACATATCCCATTGGAGTAGAAATCAGGTCAAACGTAGTTCCCCCCTCAAGGATTAACCAAAATAGGAAGTTTTTATAAAGAAATGACTGAGGCCGACATAGGCCGCCTACATATCTCACTCTTGAGAAATCAAGTCGAACGTATTTCAAACCGTATTTTGGTTTTGAGGGAGATGGAAGATTTGAAGGTTGGTATTTTGAGGATGATGTGGTGCTTGACACGATGTGGTGGCGTGACGGGGATTGGGGGTGGTTAAATCAATGGTTGGAGGATTTTGAGTGGGGTTAGAGAGGAGGTTCTGAACCTGTTCCTTGCTTGGGGGAGGAAAGTGGAGTGGAGGTCCTCCATCTCTTGGAGGATTGAAGGATGAAATTGGATTACACAAATCTTGCATTCTTTGCATTTCGACCCTCATTTCGGCAATCTGTTGCATCAACTGCATAATCAATTCATTTTTATCACCGGCGGCGGGTTGAGCTACGACAACATCATTCATGTCAATCTCATCATTTATATCCCTCATTGTTGTCTTTTCTTTTTGCAAATTTGATTGGAGAAGGAATCTTTAGGGGTCTTAGACCTTGTGAAATACGGATGATCAACCAACTTATCAACACAGATCAGTTCTAAATACCTGACAAATGAAAAAACTCAAAAGACAAATGTGTTAGTGCGTGGAGGTGGTAAATAATATAAGATATCACATATAGGTGTAAACACATAAGAGTTGCTTTATTCGGAGATAAACTGACTCACAAATATAGAGAAACCAACATAGAGAAATGACTAAATAGACAGGAATTTGTCTACTTGACTTTGGGATTAGTGAATAAAAATGTCGACTTGAGTCGAGAAAAAGTGGACGGTATCTTTCATTACCGTACTTTGATTTTTGATTGAGATGTAACTCTAATTTCCTTGTAAGAGTTGGAAAAGATAAAATTTCTCAAAATTCTTTTGATTTGAAATGAGGAATCTTTTTCTGATATGAGAGTAGTACTAAAGAAAAATGAAGTTCAATTTTTTTTTAGGAAACTAAAGATTCGAGTATTTGGACGCACTTTTGATAGTGACTTGATATTTGTGCTTAGGGGTCCTAAAAGTATTTGAAGAAGAGTGAGCTAGAATCTCTCCAAATAAAAACAACATATTCACATAAGCACTTATAACACATAAACAAATATTGTGCGTTCTAAACAGATATGTGACCCTTTTGTGCCAAGGGTGGGCCTAGCGATTTGAGGGATGTATACGTCATTTGAAATATTTCATTGCCCCAAAACTCAAATTTTTACAAATTTTATGAATAAAACTTAATGGGGATACATAATAGGGGAAATGCATACAAAATAATCAGTCCCACACAGGGGTACGACCCTAAACTATGCCTCCACGAAAGATCCTTCTTCTTTCTTGACTCTTGTAATCTTCGGGTGCCAACGTCTTTGGATGAACCAGTAGCTTTTAAAGATCTTTCTTTAAATTATATAAACTATAATCTAATCCTTACCCTATGAGACAATGATTTTCTCAAACAACGTATACGTCCTTCAAATTTAAACACATAAGTATGAACATCCATTTAGGTCATGGGCCATTTTGGACTCAAGGTGGTCTTCTAATGGGTCCAACACGCCTTGGGTATTGGGTCAACTTAGTTAGTATGCTCTAAATTCGGGATTTGGTTTAGCTCTATCCTAGGTTTACTAGAATAGTTTTCAAACTGACGGTTACCCGAGTCGGAAAAACATCAGGGTGAAGCTACCAAACAACGTCGGATGACCGCATTCCAACTATTTATTTGATACTTCCAAATGAATTCTTGTGTATTCTATGAAGAAATCTGTGGAAAGACACATAACTTTCATTTTCCTAATGCATACTACTTGCCGTTTGGCGGAAATATGTCATGAAATGCACCAGTTTATGAAAAATTAAACATATTCGGCACAAACAACTAAAATTAATTAGTCAAACAGTCAAATCTCATGGTTAGAACTTAATTAATCTCCAACGGAGTCGCCATTTCTGTTTTATTTTGAAAATACTATTATTGGTTTAAAATGGTGTGAAGATGACTAGGTTTCAAAAAATCAAATAATCTTATTATTTAAGAAAAAACAACTTTCCAAATTACGGAGTCGCCACTCGATTTTTGATAAAATCAAGAAAAAATTTCAAAAGATTTAAAAACAGTGTAAAAAATCAATTGAAAGGGTTCAAAGTTCAATGTACATCCCGATAAGGTATTAGGCCCTTGGGATGCCCGCTAACTCGCGATTGACCGACGATTTGACTAAATGGATTTTAAAATAAAATTTTTAACTAAGTAAAGAGAAAATTCGTTTTAATATATTTTATTTCATTTTTTACTTCTAAAGGGAAATATTTAGAGGGAATTAATTTAAGAAAACACTAAATAGTGGTAAAAGTAAATAAAACAAAATAAGTAAACAAAACAGTAAAATTTAAAATAACGAAAAAATGGTTGTCCTTTAGGAGATTATTAAAATTCTACCAAAATATTAATTAATTCAAACAAATAAATAATAGAGAGAAAAATATTTGAACTTGGGTTTGATTGCTCAAATTCATTCATATGGATTTTGGTCCACATGTCCTAAACTAATTCTTATAATTGGGCCCTCTTTAAAAAAACCTGCAGAAACAAATGGCCTTCGGCCCTGTTAATAAAAAAGGCTGAAGGGCCGTGGCCCAATTTCCTGGAAAGAGATATAAAGTATACAGACGATTTATACTGTTGTATATGATGTATACTCAATCCATTTTTGGACTTTTTGAGCCCTGCATTTGTTCGAATACGCGTTTCTCGCTATTCACCCTGTATTTACCACATTAGTTCTGCGTATTTGTACTTGTACCATTTTTTAACCTGTTTAACAATTGTATATCGCTGCCCAAAAATGTAAATCAATGTACACGGGCTGTACCCTATGTACGTATTCATTGCTTATTCTCGTATTTTATCTGAAATCGGCATCCCTGTACGTTAACCTACAATTTACATTTTTTAAAACCTATTTAAAGTATAATGTCTCTGTATACCAGTGTATACAGATTATATATCAGCCTGTTTTTCAACTTTCGAAAGTTGAAAGTCCCTTTTTAACAGTATATATTCACTGCTACACCCAGATTTCGAATTCAGATTCACCTGTACGCCTTCAACATATATATCATTATATAACTGTGTATAAAATATGTATACTGTTGTATACATCTTCTTCAAATCCCTGCAAAATAATTTCCAGCTACTTTTCCAGGTTCTGATGAACCACTATTTTCCAGCACTGCATTTCTGTTGTTTCGACCTGTACATCTGTTTTGAAAGGAATCTACGACTCGAGGAGGCTATGTTTTAAGACTTTACGGCTCAACAAGAGAATGCAACAGAAAGAAATCCATTATGGATTCGGAGGGGTTCATGCAACAAAAGAAAAGGAGAAACTTAGAAATCGCTTCAAACATGGATGAAAGAGGAATAATTTAACTCATACAAGAACTAAAAAATAGAAATTCGAAAGAAGGATGCAGCCAATTTCAACAAATAATTCTTGAGATAAGTAAATAAAAACAAACCACCTTGATGAACAATATTAACTAACAAATGTTGCTACTTACTCAAACAGAATACCTCATGTTCAAAGTATTCATTTCGATAAACAAAAAGAAACTAACGATGCCATATACAATCTTTAAAAAGAAAGGGAGAAAATTTGAGGCCTTGTTAAATCATTCAAATGGGCATAAAAATTCGACTATATACTGTCAAACTCTAACAGGCTTATCCTCCGTAAGTTAACATGTTATACACAAATACCAACAGACTCGAATAAACAAAATGCCAAATCAATTCGACTAGCTATTTTTATTTATGATAAAACATATGAAGAAATCAAAATTCAGATATCACATAACGCCCTGAGAGGCACATAAATTTTAGAGATTAAACCCAAGTAGGCCGAAAAGAGCAGGAAAAGGACACAAAGAAACAGTGAGCCAGAGAGGGTAGGAGCCACTTGACTTGGAAGAAGAATTCTCCCAAGCTTTGAAGACTTTTTCAAAAGTTTTTAGCAAAAAAAGCAAAAACAATTCTCAACGCCCTTACGAGGTAGTTATCGTGAATCAAGGGAAGAATGAGACCATAATTTTGAAGTCGCCCCGTAAAGACTAATACCTCGTTACGCTAAAAATAGTAGAGGTGCGACAGCGCTTTGGTAGTGAGTGGAAACTTACTTTTTGTCTTGTTAGTAGAAATTTCTTGCCTGCTAATGGATTAGTCCAAGTTAGATCGAGAAGTAAGAGTTTGTAATTGAGGTGGTAGTGCAGACAAGGTTAATTCACTCTGGGATTGGTAGTCGCGTCTGCTCTGACGTCAGAATAATCATTATAATACGATGATAGCACCTGATTAACAAGAAATTCCCAGCTCTCCTCTTAGCAATGATCTGTCTAGGGCTACATTCTAAACTGGACAACTGGTCATAACCATTTGTCTTAAGAAACTAAAGCCATTCCATAAACTCAAAATCAATTATCAAAGCAACATACTCAAGGCATAAACAAAACAAAATACTATAGCACTGGCAATTAGGAACGTTGATATTTGAGTGTAACAAACAACACTAAGCAAAATACTACTCTAGCAGTAGGCTAAGCTAAAAAAAACACATGAATGAACTTAAGAGAAGAACAGAGAGAATGGAGGAGTATACCTTCTTCGGAGCAGCGAACTGAGATGGAACGAGCAAAGCAGCGCTTCAATGCACAACCCCAATAATGAAAGGCTCTCTCCTCTGTTTTCTTCGCTCGAAGGCTAAACTCTCTTACACTCCTCCTAAAATGTTCGAAAACGTTTACTCTCTTTTGGCAACGAATCCATTCAAAGAAAACTTATAACTCTCTACAAATTTCTCCTCAGGAATCACCCAAAATTTTTACTTAATTCTCCAACCCCCCTTTTCAAGAAGATGGGCGGGGTTTATATAGAGGAGCTTTAGGATTTTTGGATGAGGGAGGGCGGAGGAAATCTTAGGAGGGCCTGGGGCAAATTCGAGATTCTTCCTCCCCATTTGAATTTGAAATCCCCTAAAGGGATAACGATGCAAGTTGTCATCGTACACACCTCCAACGGAATCAAAATCACAACCCTTTGATCCTTAAGCAAGGACGATGAAGCCAAGAGATTTTGACACCTCACGAATCTCAAACAGCTCTTGTACGAGAGGATAAGGTTGAGGGGAAAGGGACACGCCGGGCTGCTGGTTGTTAGGTTTTGTCGCGTAGGAAAGAAGAAGATAGGATTGGTTGGGTACTAAGGGGGAAAGGGGAATTGGGTTTTGGGCTGGGAATTAAATTAAAAGGGAATGGGCTAGGAAGGGAATGGGTTTTGGGCTGGAAATTAAGGGGAATGGGCTAGAAATTAATTTAAAGGGAGTGGGCTGGAAAGGGGATGGGCTGGAAATTAATTTAAAGGGAATGGGCTGGAATGCTGGGCCTTCTGTGAGATTAAAAAGAAAAGGATTTGGAGTTGGGTTGGAAAAATAATTGGGCCTGGGAAGAGAGGGAATTGATTTGATGGGCTGGGTATTTAAGCCATGGGTTGGGTCAATCAGAAAAATGAAAGAGGCCCAAATTTGGTTTTTGATGAGTTTAGGGGGCATGGGTTGATTTAATAAATAGCCAAATTGAGTTAAGATAATAAATTTGGCTAAACCTTGAATAAAACGAATTTGTATTAATTAATCAACGAGCTTCTTTATTCTAGTAATATAATTATTTAAATTGTAAAATAGTGATTTAAAATATAACCATAATTTAAACTAAATTAATTAAATAGTATACTTACTAAAATTTAAAATATTTTGAGAAATAATAGTAAAATATACCAACTATATACATAATTATGTAAAAATATATATATTATCTAAAAGGAATTATAAGAAAATGGCATAAAGTTCATACATTATTATTATTTTTCACAAAATTTATAAAACTAATTAATATAAATTGTTTGGAAATTTAAAAAGCTCGAAAACTAATTAATACCAGGGAGGGTCGAAATTGGGTGTCAACACTCATGTGGTCTATGTTAGTTAAAGCAAGATATTACCGAAACTAAAATGAAGTGATTAAGTGAACTCTAACTAGGATGACTTAAGGGATTTCACTTAGTCTACGTAGGGGTATGGGACTCTACCTATACATTGCACTAGTTGGCCATGAGGAAAGTCTTAGGAGGATGTTCTTATGCACTTATGAAGTGAATGATATGCATATGTTGACTTTATATGTTGATCATACTAGAAGATGTTGGTTTCATGTATGAACATGTTATTGGTCTATTATTGATAAACTATAATGATGACTACTCTTAATGCTATGGTATGTGATGTTAGGACTACTTGTGATCCTTTATTTGGTTTACTTGGTTGAGTAAGGTTATGGGGTTTTACTTGGTCATTGCACTTGTAGAATTGATGGGGGTTGTAAGTAAGGTTCTTGCATATGTTGTTATGACATAAACTCTTACATGATTTGCTTATATAACATGATGTTGGAGTTGTGTTGGCTATGGTTCTAGTATGCTATTAATCATGTTGGCTTGGTTATACTTGATGATGTTGGTCTTGTATTGAATATGCTAATGACTTAAGGATTACATGGTTATTGTCTCTTATGTGTTCTTGATTGTGCGTAAGGCTTTTCAGAGTAACTTGGCATGGTTTTATCAAATGTCCCTTTTTAGCATGATTCCTATGTTGTGTGTGCATATGTTTCCACACTTGGTACAAGTGGTGTACTGACCCTTATTTCTCCCTTTTCCCCAATATTTTAGGTTCCAGTCGTTGAAGGGTTCGTGACCACCTTGCAAGGAAGGCTTGGAACATTTCTCTAAGTGTTGGGTATGTCCTCAAGTTTGGAGGTTGATGTATTTCTCTCACTCTACCTACGTTACATTGCTATAGTCTAAAGACAATCATTTCACTCTTGTTGTTTCAAGATATTGTTGCAATCCCTAAGTGGCATTGATACATTTGTGTAAGGGCTATGCCCATATTGTTTTACTCCATTTAGATGGTTTAATATGAGACATCCCTATTAAGACTATATTGCCTATTTATGTATATGTGACATAAAATTAGAAGACTAAGTAAACTTCTTATTGTAAGGAGTCTAAGTAAATTCCCTATATATGTATTATGTGTATGCGAGAGGTCTATGTAAACCCCAATGTAGAAATATATGAAAAGTTTTAATTTTCCCGCACTTTTAACCTATGAAATGTATTGATGAATGCTAAGATGGCTAGTCTTAGTACTCTCTGAGGATGACAACAGTTACGTTTAGGGGGTACTTCCTGGATGTGATAATTTATTATGGGTAACAATAAGCCTTAAGTCAGTTTTGAAAAATCAATTCACGCTTAGGACTTGGGATAAAAGAGAAGAAAAGAATGAGAAGGGAGAAAGATCAAGGCTTCGCCAATAACACCTAGGTATTTCAAGTGGAATTTATCGAGGTGATCCTTATCAAGATATGGAGCTCTTTCGTGTTGGATTGATTCATCTGCACATCAATCCTTTTGAATTCAGAATTTTTAGAATTGATTACATGATTAAAAGTGAATTCTTGATAAATCTTGTTAAATCCTTATTTAGTTCAGTTGATTTCATGTCCACTGATGTTTATTAGTAGTTTTCGATGTTGTTTTGAGTTAGATCTGATGAGTATTGAAGGTATTGATGATCCTAGGGGTTTAGAGAGGAAACCATGGAGGTTTAGGAGATTTAGGATCAGAAAATGAGTTCAAAAATTCGTCAGACACACCTGGGCAAAACCAAGTGTTTCGTCCTTGTATCGCACCAAAAGAAGGCTTCAGTCAACTAGGGACTAGCATGGTGCACCACCACTACGCCAGAACCCAGGCTTAGTTAGCTGAGGCTGGTGCGGCGCGCCACCTATGCGGATTGGCGTTTTTTACCCAGTTTTCATAGTTTAGTCTTTTTAAGTCCTTCTAAGGTACATTAATACCCTCCAATGATTCTAATTACTTCAAATGATTTCTAAACACCTAGAAATCACTACAAAGTGCAAATCATAACCTTGAATCCATTATCCAATTCAAGTAAAGTTAAGATCAAAGTGAAAGAAGTTTAGAGTCAAGTCTAAAGTTGAGAAATAACTCAAAGTAAATTATTAAAGGTTTTCAAAGAGTTGTTATTAAAAGTTCTTTAACTTTTTTCAAGGCTCAAGTTTCAAGTCAGAGTAAGAGTAAAAGTTGAAGTCTTTCCTTCAAAAAGTATAAGGGAACTAAGTATTTCCTAACGGAGTTAAGGTCAAGAGTTTCCAGTTAAGCAAAGAGTAAAGAGTTGAGTTCATTTATCAAAACTTATAAGGTAACTAAGTAATCCTTAAGATTTATAAATGTTTTTCCACATTTTTTTAGCAAGAAAAAACAAGCTAGACTTCCAACAAAGCCTTTGGCTAGTTTTAGGAAAAAGATAACTATGATTTCCAAGAGAGCTTTTTTTAAAGCTAAGTTTGAGAAATTACCTCAAACCAGAGAAGAAGTTGTTTTTAAAACATATGAGCTAAGTATTTTGGTAGTAGATTGAGCATCGATATAGGGACGTGAGTTCATATTAACTCAAGCTCCCATAAATCATGTAGCTAACATGCACAGAAGAAGGGTCATACTTTTTAGATGATTCCTTAATGCCTTTTAGCATTGACTAATGGATCCACTTAGTAGTTCAGGTTCTATAGTGATGACAAGATATAGGACGGTCCTCTTTCAACGTGAGGTACGGCGTTGTACCATCGCTTAGGCTCATAGTGATGGTTGTCTCTTAGAGAATCTCTCACAGAAATTATACTACTTTCATATATAAGTAAAGTTGAGTTTACTTTTACATTTTCCTAAACGATCTAAGTTGTTTTACTGTTTCACAAAGCTTTATATATATCGGACGTGTTTTATTACTTTATATTAAGTCCATTAATTTCATGAGTTGAGCAGAGCCAAGGTAAGTTTTTCTTACTCCTTTCAAGCTTAAAGTTGTTGTTTAGCACTCCAACTCGCATACTCGTACATTCAATGTACTGATACCAGTTGGCCTGCATCGTCTTATGATGAAGACGCAAGTAATCATTATCAGCATCCAGCGCCTCGTTAATCCAGTTTGGGCATCCAGAGTTAGTGGTGAGCCTCTTTCCATTCGGAGGACTCTTTTGTTGCTTTCAGTCTTTACATTTATAGAATGTTGATGGGTTTGTCCCAATATTCATATTAGTATTATAGAGACTTCATAGACCAGATAATTAGTCAGATAATTTATTTTGAGTCTCTATTTATTTACAGATAGTTTATCATGAGACTTAAGTGTCATTTTGGCCAAGTTATTTTACTTTAAGTAATTATTTGAGATTGTTTCGTTCTTATAATGATCTAAGTTTTCCGTTGAGATAAGTAAGTCAGGTCAAGGTTTCTCTCAAGGACATCAATGGTCATTGAGTGTCGGCCACGTCCAGGGGGTAGGCTCGTGACATGACAGTTCTAGAAGCTATTGCCATCAGAGGGTGGTTGAAAGTCTATGTGGACATATAATTCACACCTCACAGAATAAAGATAGGTTCTCTAACTATGACGAATATTCTAAATGGTATTTGTATTGGAGGTCAAATTCATAAATAGACTAAGGGAAGGAATGGTTGTAATGGTTCAACTTGTCATGAGAAAAGGAAATACCTTGACATATTTTTTTGATAACCTAGTTTTTTATTTTGCTAGTAACTTTCAGCTAAACAACTTTCAAGAAATCTGATCTACTGAGAAAAAAAAGTCATTAGCTTAGATAAGAAGCACACATCAAATTTGAGAGTCAAGCAAGTTAACAGTCGATCAAGAGAAATAAGCTAATCATATACAAGCATAAACACAAGAAACAATCCATAGAGAATACAAAATTCAAAGCAAAGACGGTAAAAATTCTACACATTCATAAGAAGATAAGATATTATGAATTCCAATGTCTATTACCTAAAGTTATTTCATGTTTGGTTGATTGGGAGCATTGCATCTGGTGAGAGCTTGAGGTGTTTGTGGTAGTTCCACGCCAAAATAAATGGACATGCTTTGCAATATTAACATTTGCTAATTAGTTTTTCTTCTGTCTATGAGTGGCGATATGTATTTCGACAAAATTTTCCATATTATTGTTATATATGTACTAGTCTCACTAAACACCTCGTCAAATGAAATTAAAAAAATAATATAATATTAAGGAGAGAGAAAAAGTATTTTTAAGAGAGTAAAATAGATGATTGAGTTGGAGTTGATAGTCTGTAAAAATAGAAAATTTTATATTTGAAGAGTAAAATAGAGTGTTGGATTGGAGATGCCCTTATTCCTTGAAACCCTACTTTAAAATAATTGTATACCAAAACTACATTATTACTTTAACAGAAAATCTACATGGTAATACTCAATCCCGTATTTCACACATATTTAGACATTGTATTCGACTAATTTTTTTCTTCTCTCACATATACTATTCATATTCTCTCCCACACAATAACTCCGCCAATTTAACACGATTTACTTTTAATTTCTTCAATTTCGAATAAAAGATTTTCCTTAGATGAGATACTAGTAACAATCTATCCCACAAAATAAATTTAAAATAAAATATAATAACTTATATTTATCCTCATTGGCTTAATTTACTTTATATTTATTGGGTTGTGGATTGAAGTATCAAAGTTAGTTTATTATTGAGGTATATCAACTATGTCATGAACAATTCAAATTCTGATACGACATTGCGAGATCGAAGCACAATGAACAATTATACAAATTATGTAATTGATGGTATCACGATACCTTTTCTATATATTAAATAATGATAGGTCTAACCTATCGGTGGCCCCATGAAGTTGGCACGATGTCTCACATAGACACCTTAACTGAACAATGTTCATTTTAGACACCTTAGGTATAATGTGTGTGTATACACTCGCGAATGATGTGTAAAGTGTTGATTAGATCACGACACTTGTATTTTATGTCAAAAGTAATTTTTAAATAATTAATGTAGAATTAAAATAAAAATGGACTAATAAATTAATGACATGTAATGTTTTTTCCCCATATAGTTACAAAATAAATTTTAAATTACCCCCACAACTCCAAATGGCCTACTCAAAATCCTCATCCCATCGTCTTCTCCAAATCCGTTAACCCCATTCCCAAACATGATCGCCTTCGGCAACCACCCCCACACTTTCTCCTCCAAATATTCTATCTTTTTTTGCAAAACGCTGTGCAACCAGTTATTTTTTCTCCAAATAAATCTTTGGCGCAAACAATTTAATGAACGGGTTTATTAAATTCTTAATCTTTTTTTTTAAAAAAAATCATCATTTTTGTTGAAACCTTCATTTACAATGGATGAGAATCAGCTTGAGTAAAATGGTGGGTGAAAATGGAGAAGACGATGAAAAAAATAATTGAAAAGTAACTAAATAACCACATCACGCACCTATCAATGAGTCTATCACACTCATTATTCATGTAAGCAAAAAGTGTCAAAATGACACTATGAGATTCTACCTGAAGTGTCTAAAATGAATCGCGCAGTTAAAGTGTCTAATTGGAATATTGTGTTAACCTTAGGAGGTCACCAATGAGTTATGCCTTAATTAAAATACGAAAAAGGGCCAAAAATATCCTTGAACTATTTGAAAAAGTCTAAAAATACCCCTCATCTATCTATTGGGCTAAAAATATCCTTCCATCTATCTTTTTGGTTCATCTCTACCCTTAAAACTAACAACCACTTTTTTAAAAATAATAATAGTAATTATTATTATTATTATTATTATTATTATTATTATTTGTTACATGTCATTTACTTATTGGATAAATTAAATCTCAACCCATTTAACTTTTTCCTACCCACCCATTGCAGTGACCATGACACAAACACAATTAGAAGACCCATTAAAAATAATTTTATTGAATTTTTCTCCCCTAATCCAAGCTTCTTTCTTCTTCCCTCTTTTCTTATTCAATTCAAAATATTCAAGATGATATTCAATCAATTGATTTAAAATGATTATTTGTGAACTCAGCTCCTTAGGACTTCAAAATATTAATTAAATATTACATGAGTACAAAATTGACATCAAAATTTTTAAAGTAAAATCAGTTCGGAATTTAGATGAAACAAGAGAAAAATTTTCCACTAGAGATCAACTTTAGAGTTAAGACAAAAAAGATTGTTACCAAATTCACTAGCTCTTGAAGAATTTGATCAACGTTAGAGTTTATGTTTGATTTTACTATATTAGGGTTTGTTAGAGTTTATGTTTAATTTTACTATATTAGGGTTTGATGATAAGTGTAAAAATAATTCCTTTTAGTTATTAGCTTGCTTACTTGTATGCATTTTGTGTAATGTGGATGGCTAATCTATCATCTATGAAATCTATCACCTTTTGTTAATTCATGAGAATTTGAGTTTGCATAATTTCTAGAATTTCCTCTGTTACTGTTTCTTAATTTGTTAGTTTCTTTAATGGTAGTCTCGAATGTTCCCAAATTTTCTCTTCAACAACTGATTTATTTTTTAATGGGTCTTCTAATTGGGTTTGGGTCATGTTCACTATAATGGGCGGAGATGAGAAAATTAAATGGGTTAAAATTCAACTTCTTTTCGTTACTAAATAAGAAAAAGAGTAGATCATATAATCATCACACCTTTCAAATATTTTTTTTTGTTTCAATAAGTAATAGTGTCTAAGATTTAAAATATTTTTAGGAACATGTTATAGCAGGTAATAAAACTATGTAGAAAAACTTTTTTTGATAGTCATGTGAACTACTCATGTTTCTATAGGATCCTTTAGTTTTTGACGATATCTAACAGAAGGATAAAAATTGTTAAACTTTTAAATACTTGGATGATGTTTTCTGTTAAAAATGATACTTTAAGAATATAGTTTAATTTTAGAATATAGTTTAAGGATGTTTTTAGCCAAAAACTCGTCTTTGTATGGAAGCGAAAATACGAATAGAATAGATGAGACAAAAAAAATTAGTGAGACATAATTTCTAATTATGGGTGAAATAGGAAATTAGGTATAATCAAGTTTCCTTAAATATGTATGTATGATGAAGACCAACGGGCCGAACTTCTCCGAAAAATATTTGGGCCCCGAGGAAACAATGGCCCATGCTACTAACTTAACTCACCTTGTTCGCTGTTTACTCTTTCATTTGGATTTAACACAGGAACGCCATAGCTAGCCTTTGTGTTTTCCTCAATCCCTAAAACCCTAACCACACACCATTTTTTGTTTTCCGGTTGAATTAGCTCAGAATGGTTTGGTTTCAGTGTGAAGATTGTGGAGACAATTTGAAGAAACCCAAATTGGCAAACCACTTTCGAATGTGTTCTGCTTTTAAGGTGCCTTTTTTTTTCCATAGATTGATTCTGAATGCAATTACGAATTCAAGTTAACTTATTGTTCTTTTTTTTGTGTGTTTTCTTAAGCTATCTTGCATTGATTGTGGAGAGACTTTTAGTCGTCAAACTGTGGAAACTCACACCCAATGCATCTCTGAAGCGGTAATATTCTCTGCCTCTTTTATGTTCCAAAGCTTATTGTGCCCTACCCAAATTCTTATACTTTATTACTAACTTTTGTACATGGAGTATTTGCAAATATACATTTCCTTTTGACAGTTATTTTTCTCTTAACTAGCTTGTAGAATAGGAGTATTACGTAGCAGTAAGTTCTATATCCAGTGTTATCAAGTATCACTGATGTCGTGCTCCATAGGCCATACCTATCTTTCTAAACTAATAGCTGAGTGCTTAATCAACAAAATGATCGCCGTCATTCTCGCTTGTTGCAAATTCTTTAGAGAGTTGGTTACTAAATGTTTCATGCATGATTTCATCTACATGTGTTTTAAATATTGCAGAAAATACTTTCCTATTTCCCATTTATGAAATTATTTCCAGTGTTAGTTACCGAAAATTTATTCTCTTTCTCAGTAATGAAATCATTTTCCAGTGTTTGGTTAAGGGAAATAAGTTGCTTTGATTGATTGAAAGGGGAAAGATGACATGCCTGCAAATTTATTCTGTTCCAAATATCACAACTCGTGTTTGGTATGATGGAAAATGTTTTCTATGGAGAATAATTTCCTAGAAGATGTTTTCTTGTTTCCGGCTTAGTTTCTAGTGTTTGGTAAGCATACAAGAAAATACTATCCGAAGAGCATTTATATCTTGTCTAGTAAAACACTATAGAGGCAGGTATTAAATGGGATGGGAAGTGGGGATTCGGAGATGGATGGTCAAGGAAGTGGGAGTTGGAGGGATTGGATGAGTGGAGAGGAGACAATAAACTTGGAACGACACTTATGCAACTTGTTTTGATGTTTTCTTTACTTCCATTAACAAAGTCATTTCCTCCAAAAAGAACTATAGACTATCTGATGAACAACTTTGTCATAGTGAAAGTAGCTGATGATGAATATATATAGAGTAAGATTTCACCTCCTTTCTCTTGATGGAATATATCAATACCTGAGCTCCAGCCTTGCTTGCGTTCTTCACCGGCGCTTGCCAGATGTATCATTCATCCCGCTCCCCACAAAGCGGTAAAGGGTCTTCATGTGCACTGTAATTTTACGGGAATGAATCACATATGATGGTTTAAGGAACTTATTTTCCTACGGAAAATGACAAAATGTTTGGACAAAACATAGGACAAATGAAAAATGTTTTCATCCATACCAAACACACCTTTAGGTCTCATTTGTTTCATTAAGGTTAAGGCGTATGAATCTGAATGCACATCTGTCTCTAGATCTGAACATTGAATGATTTAGACTAATTCTTTTTCAACATAGAATGTGCATAATTTATTTATTTTTAAACATAATCATATAATTATAATAAAAAATTATATTTTATAAATATCTAAATTTAATAAAATAAAATCATTATTTGAAATAAAAAAATAAACGTTTATGTTCTCTAATGATTGGGATGGTCTATTGTGGTGATGATGATCGGTATTGTAATATGACTGCTATGAGAAAATCAAGAACCCATTAACTTAGGCTCATAAAATTTAGGCAACAAAAATTGTTCTCTTAGTGAAATGATCAATTGACAAAAGTAGACCAATTACAATTGCAACACAATGGAAACTTAGAAGAAAGAGGATGAAGTAAACATTAAATATTATACATCAGTAGATTGAAGAAATGCTTTATTGCTGTCGCTGCTGAAAAGATATCTCTGGGAATACTCAAAGCAAAAAACTTGTCACATGTCTTCTATTTTAACCATTGATCTTTTATCAAAGCATATTTAAAAAAAAAAAGAGGCTGCTGGATTTTGTAACTTCAAAATCCAGAATGTAACATACTTGCTGATGGTAGAATATCTCACTCTTCATTTCTCTCTATTTTCTCATAGAAATCTGTGTGCTTTAATTCCTATTTGTTTCTATTTGTTTGGCTTAACTTGTGGCATCTTGTTGGTCTTTTTAAACTCCAATTTCATAAATGAAAACTATCATTAAATGCATAATAAAGATGGAGAATTAGATTCGATAATACCCAAATGTGATTTGATATGCTAGTTAAAAAGAAAATTATTGAATTGATTGAAGTTGAAAGGGACGAGGAAGAACAGAGTTGCTTTGATAAAGGAAAAAAAGGAAACAGTGCGTGAGTTTGAGTGAGAGAGAAACAAAAGTGTGGTGTGTTTGTTCGATTGGTGTTTTGATATATACAGATTTGTATTTTCTTCAGGAGAAATATGGTCCAAAGGGCCAAGGAAAAGCTTCAAATGGAGCTCCTGTCAAGCCCAGCAGTGATGCTAAGCAAAAGCCTGATGTAGACATCAATGTTGGATTGTCAGACCGTCCACCTTGGTTTTGTAGGTCTGGTGAAGCTTTTTATCTTTCTCTTGTTGATTACGCTTTTATAAGAATTGAAGAAAAAGGTTATGGATATTGCTTGACATGAAATGACAATTTTGTTGAAACAGATCAGATCATCCTTGTCCAATTTAATGTTTTTATTGCACTGATGCTTGCATTAATCTTGGTTTATAATCACTGACTCCAAGTTAGAATGATATTTTGCCTCTTATCCCCTTATCTATCTGAAACTTTATAACTACTTAAATAAGTGCTTCTCTTTCCTACCTAATTACTTTATTCCTTTTTTCCCTCCTTTTTTCTTACTGGCTTGTATAGTTGTATTATTGGGTTGCGAGACTTGTTTCTTATGCTTCATTTGTTAATTTTCTTTTCTAATGTTTTTCTTCCTTCCCCTTTTTCTGAGATTTATATTCATCCTTGTTTGATCTCAAATGTTTGTATCTGCAGTTTGTGTAATACCAATGCAACTAGCAAGCAGACTCTACTTCTCCATGCTGATGGTAAGAAACATAGAGCGAAGGCACGGGCTTTCCATGCTGCTAAGCAGCCTAAGCAGACTGAACCAGCTGATGGTGGTGTGGATGTCTTAAATGATAATAATCAAAAGAGCGAGATTCCTGAGAACAAAGCAGGTGAGGGATTGAAGGAGCAAAACTCAAAAGAAGCAGAAAATGATAATTTTCTTTCAAATAAGAAAAGGAAAGACAGGGAATCTGAAAATGGTGGTGACAAACTTTCTGCTGAATTAGATATTGGTGAAGTGATCCAGGTCGAAAAAGAACAGGAAACAAAACACAAGAAGAAAGCCAAAAATGAAACAGTGAAGCAAGATAAAGCTGTCGTGGATGGGTCTAACAGAAACGACAGCAAGAAGAAGATAAAGTGGAAGAAAGTGATCACATTAGCTTTGAAATCTGTATGTGTTCTCTCCATTTCATCACTAATTTGCAACTTCTCTTTCATATACATATTCCAACTTTTTTTTCAAACATCTTCATGAACATTTCTTCCTCTTTGATTCAAGAGTCTTTATGTATCACATCTTAGAGGCTATTTTATGTATTGTCTGGTATCTCTCTTACTCTCTTGTTGCATTTGGGCCAGAATTCCGATGGAGTTCTGAAGTTGAAGAAGCTTAAAAAGATCGTTCTGAAGTCTGTGAATGTGTCTGGCATGGTAGAAGACGAAAGCCAAGTCAGTGACACAATTGAGCATAAGGTCAGCTAATCCTATCCAACCTCATCAGTGTTTATTTCTTTCAATCCTTTGGCTAAACATGTATGGTGCTAATGTGTGATTCTTTATTACTGTTCCGTGCAGATAAATTCAAGTTCTAAATTTGTTGTTGATGGCAAATATGTACGATTGGCAACCAAAAGTTCCTGAAAATTCTTTCAATTCAGATGTTATAAATTTTACAACCAATGATTTAGGCAATCTATTGAGGAAAAAGAAAACAATCTAGAGCCAAAGCTATAAAACAAGCTTCATTTATACCATCAACCTCTACGTCAATTTGAAGGAGTCTGTTCCGGAATTTTGTTTGTGCTAGATTATAGATATTAGTTTCTGTAAGAAAATTGTCATGGCTTTTATTTTATTTTGTTGGTTTATCAGCAAATTTGTGTGTTCTTTTTTATGAAGAGCGTCAACCTCTACGTCAATTTGAAGGAGTCTGTTCCGAAATTTTGTTTGTGCTAGATTATAGATATTAGTTTCTGTAAGAAAATTGTCATGGCTTTTATTTTATTTTGTTGGTTTATCAGCAAATTTGTGTGTTCTTTTTTATGAAGAGCGTCAAGTTCTTATTATCTTCACTCTCATATCTCAACATGTTTGCTGAAGATTTTGGGGAATTAGAAGTGTTTATTTAAAAAAAAAACTACTTGCTAGCTGAAACTGTTTTCTGCAGCAGAAGAGCAACTTGGAAAGAAAATTTCACCTTAGAAACCTAAGCGTTTAGAATTTTCAGGACGAAAATACCTTCACCAAACTTTGTTTGATCCCAACCTTTATTATCTGAGTTTTTTTTCACCTTTTAATGAAATGAGATCACTAATGGACATCCTAGAAGGTGATATCTTTGACCAGCCCATATGGACTGGCAATACTGATGGCTCTTTTAGTTGTATGTCTGTTTGGCAAATTATTAAACAAAGGAAAAAGGCATAAAAATTTCCCCTCCAATTTGTCTTTGAAAAGTAGTTATACACTTAAATTATCATAGTGACTTATTACATACATATACTACTCAAAAATGATTTTTCTTACCCTTATAATTGATGTGGCAATAAAAATAAAAATAGACACATCAGTTTGAAATCAAAGTAAAAAAGAAGAAGTTCGAATCTCCTTTTTTGAAATTAAATTAAAAAAATAATTTTAGAATCTTCTTTTCCAACCCCAGCCCCCATACTTCTTCTTCATACCCCGTCCATTGTTCTCTTCTTCTTCATTCTTTATTTTCATCGCATTTCTTTATTTATTTATCACATACTTAAGCATAATTCTTTTGTATTCAAAATTAGATTACTTCTCATAGATTTGTTAGTGAATAATTGTATTTTTTTCTAGAAAAGTTTTCATTAATTGTTTCTATCTTCTTTTTTTTTGAAATTATTTTTTTGATGGTATTAAAGAAATTTGATTTTTGATCAATTTTTTGAGTTTGGTGGTGATGGGAGACGAATGACAAAAATTATAAGTGGTAATTGAAGGTGGTGAAGAAAAGTTGATATTAATAATGGCGGTGGTGATATTTGTTGTTGGGTGATAAAGAAGAAGAATAAAGTGATATAGTGATGGCAAAGAACAAAATCAATAGTGAAGGTAGCTAGATATGAATTTTTCGATGAAATGAGTTAGATTTAGTGCTGGAGAGAATATAATTATTAAAGATATAAACTAATTAAGTAAGAATTAGTTACGGTAAAATATATTTAAGAAAAGAAAAAAAATTATAATATATGACATGGTATAAGAGTGGGAATGATTTGAATAATAGATCACCTTAATAATTGGAATGTATGTTTTTTCCTTAAGAAAAAGTAAAATTTGGCACAAAGTGAATAGACTATAGAGAGGAGGGTGATGGAGCTTAGTAGCTTGGGAACTCCAATATCTATCTCTCAGGTGATTGATTGATTATATGTTGGGAAAATTGAAAAAAGATTGTGCAGCTTTTAGTGGCACATTTTGGTCCTCTTCTTCCCCCATTACATAGAAAGTAAGCCATCGATCCAGGTAACATTACCACCTAGATATGGAGGTGAACTTTTTGTCAGGAAATTGTTTATTTCAAGATCCAACAGATGTTGTTAATACACAAATTCACTTTACAGCAGAGAGATATAAAAACCCTTTATGTTTACAAGGCCTTCTCTATTTCACATAAAAGCATATCTAATATTATTAGTACACCACTTTTAAAATGAAAAAAACACGAGGATTTCCAACAATAAATCTGGATGGAACACATAATGACCATGTATATAGTTCTGTATAAGAATCTTTTTTTTTTCATTCGTCACAACATTTACAATTGGAGAGTTTGGAGGCATTTGACTTGACTACAGAACAAGTAACATTGATCATATTAGTATGAAACTTTGCATCGCAGAAGCTACAAGAAGAGAGTTGCTGCTATAATAAGCAAGACAACAGAAAACACCATTGCCTGCACAAGAGAGTAAATTCTAAACATTGTTAATTAACGCATGAACACGATATCAAGAGAAGCAAAAGATATTGAAGGGTCAATGAAAAGAAGAAAGGTAGAGAAATCCAATCTCAAGCATTTACTTTTTCCATCTTTTTGATTGATCCATTATTTTAATTTGTTAAATGCTTAGCAAAGGAGAAATGAATCAACTTACAGCAATAGCAGATGCAGCAAGCCCAGCACGTTCTCTAGGATCCTTACGGTAGTAGTTTCCGAAATAAAGTATCGTGGCATAATACCACATCAACGGGCATAGAAATCCCAGAAGAAATCTAGTAATAATAATAAACAATCAGATTTTTCAGAAGAGGAGAGAGAGAGAGAGTAACTGAGACTTATAATAATAGCACTTACGAAAACCATCCGATTCCGCAACCAAAGCAAGGAAGAGGTTTATCATAGAACCCTGTTTGAAGGTCCTCTACATCTCTAATCAAGGTATACTTTCCCTTCTCACGGTCTTCTGCATCACCAGCTTGCCCTATTATCATGGTGTATCCAATTCAGAACTTTGGTTTGCTTCAGTTATTTTAATCTTTTCTGTCTCAGTGTAGACAGATGATTGGTAGATAGAATCAAATTCAGAGGAACATATGTCTTCAGATTTACATAGATACCAGGGAACTGAACATAAAGTTTAGAAAAGATCCTTACCCCCAACAACCCAAACAAAAGGAAAGAAAACTTAAATAGGTAAAAGCAGGTAACGGAATAGTTTTTCTTATGAAACATGTATCAAAATATTTTGCCTATAAGGCCTCGAATAAGTAACTGAATGAAAGTAAAACTTGTGACATGAAAAGATAAAGATATATTTCAATGTATTTCAATCCTATAGCAATGCTGCATTTATTTGCTGAGGAGTGTGAGAAAACAACATTGATAACTTTTTGTTGTTCTAATTCAGAAGCTACGATAGATAAGACAAAGGTAGGGAACCTCCATAGATAGAAGTTTGTGAAGAAAATGATCCTAACAGCATTCTACTTCTTTTCCTGATCTATATAGGCCACACATCATAGAAATGAGCATTTCAATCTGTGCGCTAAATGCAAATGCACTTCTTGGATTTAGGCACAAATACAAGTTATAGACATGGGAATATCTTCCTAGGATAATCCAAAAGCATGATGGAAAAGCATGTCCACCAAGCGCTGTCCAGGTTGTGATCAGAACAAAGACGGCCAAAATAGTCGTGGTATCCCAGAAATAAAGAAAACGGCTAGTTTTGGATCAAAACAAAGTTGACCCATCAGCTAGAAGGGGCACTCCAAAGGACTTTTTCAGTTAGAAATTGCTTCGTTGTGATGCAATCTGACACCAACAGGGTTATATGACCTTGGAAAAAGATTTGGTTCAATAGTGCTCCTTTGAAGGTCTCTTGCCTTTCTTGGAATTTGGCTAGGGATGCTTGACTCACTCGAATAAACAATCAAAAGAGGGGATTTCAACTTTGCAGCAAATGCCCATTGTGTGAAGAACGACCTAAAGAAGTGGGCCACCTTTTTTTGTACTGCCGGGTCACAAGTCAATTATGGGGCATGTCTTTGACAATACTTGGCATGTGTTGGATCATGCCTAGCTCAATAACAGAGCTTCCACAGTACTGGAACAGAAGGGCATATGCAAGAATTCTCAAGAGACTTGGAACACTATACTTCAGGCCATGGTAGTTGGTGAATGGTCTGACTTGAAAGAAATAGCAGAATATTCTAAGGCAATAGGAGAAACATTCACCGCCTCAAAGATGGATTTATATTTTTCTTGCTTTTTGGTGCAAACTGTTCATTGTACGAGATGTTCATGCAATGCTACACACTAGAGAATTTGCACGGTTTGTAATTACGCCTGATGCACTTGCTTAGTTCAAGCTTTTATAAAATTTCTAGTTACTTATAAATTTAAGAAAAGGCTACCTTTCGACACTGAATAATATCGAGCTGATGGCCTCAAAAGGTCAAGATGTTTTTCAGAGGCTGATTTCACAAGTTCAACGGTATTTCTTCCCTCTCCAGCTTCAAGAATAGCCCCTGTTATACCCAATGTCCAATTAATCATGGCTACAAAAATTCCTTCATCTAAAATTCAGTATGAGTAATAAATCCTACAATTATAAATGAAGGGTAAACACATTTTTCCTGAAAAAATATGCATATTCTAAACCAAGTAATATACATATCCTAGAAGAGTTCATTATGTAAAACTTCAAACAACTGTCCAAAGTGATAATTATAAGCATTTCATCATGCAGTAACAACTTTTTGACTAACTTGAACTCAACATTTAAAGATACCTACAAGAAATATAATGGAATAAGACATGAAAGTAGAAATTTTTCATGAGCTACATGAAGAATACATCATCAACAAACAAATATATACCATAATCAATGTGATCCCAGAAAACCCTGTCGGAATTTGAAAAATGAGATAGCAAATTAGGTTAGGTAGACTAAACGCTTACCCTTGTCCATGTGTAGTTCTTAGCTGATAGCTTCTACCTTTAAGTATTTTGAGTTATCCCCTCTGCTTGACCTTCAGATAACCTACTTTGCATGATCAAATAAAGGATTTCAACCTTACTAATTTACCATGTGATAAGCAATAACTCATTGAGTAATGCCAGCAAAGTTGGAAAATAATTGATTAAGGAGGAATAAGTTGTATCTAGTAGCATTGTTAAGCATAATCGTGTCAATACCATTTAAAGCATAGTGAATCCAGAGGGTAGTGAGAGGGTTCAGCAAAAATTACATGGCATATCTAAGGTACTTTTTTAAAACTTTATGTATATATATAAAATTTGAACCCCTAAACAAAAGATTAGAGGTTGGCTTTAGAGACCAAAATTCTCTTGAGGTTCTAAATTCATTCATAAGTAGTACATCTTTATTTTTCAAACTCCATTAGTGAAAGTTTAATTCTTGGATTCGCCACTGATCGAAAAGTCCATTTTTCATGTAGCAACCAATTCATCGCAGTTAAACAGATAACTAAACAACAACAATCATAACATAAAAATGAAAAAGTAATTTCTGAACCAAGAAATGAAGAATTCACATGCCTTGATTGGTCTCTAAATTATTTCAAGTATGTTCCGCCCACAATTTCGTATCAGTTTAAGTAAAACCAAAAATTATTTAAACAGTCCAATAAAAACTTTGTTTACTCAAAGTGGACAAAGAAGTTGAAATAGCCGGAAGGCGGAGGTAGGTGGGAGTTCGTGGGTTCAAACAAATCCACTAGCTTTTTAATAGGCGTATATTGTATTAAAAAATTAAATAAATATATGTATATTAACTTGTGAACCCCAAACAAGATTGATTCGAACTCGTAACTTTGCTCTGCCTCTAGAATTAGCAGCAGATGAGGATTAATGGCTAAATATTTTTGCTTATTTTTCATAGATGTATATTTAATAAAAACAGATTAAACAAAGCTAAAAGCTTAAGAAACATCAACTACCGTCTACCTACCGTCCACCAGAAGAAACAGAAGAATTAGCCCAACAAAAGAGAAATTCCGATCGGAGAAAGGAATAAAGATCCAAACTAGAAAATTCAACACAAGAAAACTATAACATATTTTCCTATTTCTTGTTATCAATTTGTATACTAATCCAGAGAAGAAAAACAAGAATCTGATTTGTAAAAAGAGAACACAAAAATGTTTTAAGAAAAACTTACAAATGAATTGCTTCTGCTTCTGCTTAAGCTTAAGCTTTGAGATTTTAGAATTTTCAAGTATTTCTAAAGTAAGCGGTCGAGCAAGACAAAAGAGTAGTGTGTTTGGTTATTCATCAAAATGACTTCCTACTATTCATATTCATGATTGTGACATATACTCTTTAAAAATAAGAGAAAAGGGAAAAATTATTTGCATAATACGTTTAAATAAGTAATTATTAATTTTAGTTATATTTTTTAGTTATTATTATTTTTAATAATTTCAATATTAAATCTATAATAAATAAAAAAATGAATTATATGTAATATATCTATATTAATTATGTTTTAAAATATATTATATTTATTTGATAAGAAATTGACACATTGATTATAAGTGAATTGAATCATGTAATAAATGTAATATATATTAATTAAACTTGTATTATATATAAATAATAATTTTTTTGATCATATGTATTAAAATTGATCAAATGAAAATTTCTACGCAATAAATGATAAATATTTTTTTTGATGTTCTATACATAGGTAAGTTTCCATATTAGTTAATCTAATATAGAATAGTATTCTTAAATTTGTAGTTTAATACGCTCTTAACCATTTGTATAGACTATATATAAATAAATTAATAAAACATTTAGGAGTGGGGGAGGGTAAGTTAAGAACAATAATTCTGATTGGTGAAGGGATAGCATATTCCATACGCCGACTCCTACGTCTGCGCCTTCCTTCCTCCCGCATTAAACTAATCTCACCACTTGTCCTTGTCAACGTCTCCTTTCATTGCTATTAATGACGTGGCAATGAATTATTGAGTCGAGGTCTTGTATGTTCATTTTAATATCCATACATTTTTCAAAAGTTAATTTGTTTCATTTTTTAACTTAAATTAAGTAATATTAATTTAATATTTTTTAAATATATATATATATATATATTAAAAAATTATACAACAAGTATTGTAAATGACAAATATTTTGCGTATAAATATGATGAAAATATATATCATAAAATGTTAGCTAAATTTTTATCGTTTAATTCTACAAAAGGAAATCATGCAGGTATCTACACCTTTACGTTCTATTTTACTCTTCAAATATAAATTTCTCTATTTTTTCAGACAATCAACTTCAACTCAATTCTCTATTTTACTTTCTAAGAAACAATTTTTTTTCTTTCTCCTTACTAGTATATTATTATTATTATTATTATTTCTATTCCAGTCTTATCTTCTTATTTCATAATATAATTATTTTGTTTCTTTTTCTCATATAATTACTTTACATAACTTTCACGTGATATAATATTTTATTTTTTCAATTTTTTTATGTAATATTAAAATAAATTTATTGTTAAATATCTAAATTACATAAATTGCAAGAAAATATTATATATTATATATAAATTAATGAACAAATTCAAATAAAAGTGAACTATAATTACATAATCATTACATAAACATTTAATTTGTAAAATTGTTACTTTGCTCGCATAGATGCTCTATTAATACATTACGGAGGTCAAAATGAGCATTTTGTCCTTAATTTTTTTTTTATGTCTAGCTAAAATTTGTTTAAAGTGGAGATTTTCATCTACCTCCATTTTTGTCATTAGAGTTGGAGGCTTTACAACATCTTGAATTTGTGCATTAATATCACCTTCATCCTCAATTATAATGTTGTGCAGTATAATACATGTAGTCATTATATCATGTGACACTTTATTTCTCCAAAAAAGTGACGGTCTTGCAAAAATTGCAAAACTCCGAATGCACGTTCAACATCTCTTTGGCATGATCTTGTTTCATCGCGAATTAATTATTATGTTATGTATTGTATTTTATCTTGTATTTTAATTATTATGTTATGTATTGTATGTTATCTTGTATTTAAATTATCATATTATGAGTTGTATTTTTAAATTAATTTTTTCATCTTATCATTTTAATTTTGTGTACTCCTTCCGTTCAAAAAGAATGACCTAGTTTGACTTAGAACAGAGTTTAAGAAAGGAAAGAAGACTTTTTGATCTTGTGGTTCTAAATTAATGTTATGTCAAATGTACCAAAATGACCTTTAATCTTGTGGTCTTAAACATGTCACGTGAAAAGCTAAAGTGTTGCCAAAAAAGGAAAGGAGTCATTCTTTTTAAAACAAACTAAAAAGGAAATATGGTTATTCTTTTTAAAACGGAAGGAGTATTATTCATAGTGAAAAATAATAATAAAATCAAATTATATTGTCGACGAAAATTAGAAAAAATTAAAATACTATTAACTCGGGATGAAAGTAGTATAAAATAATATATTACATTTAAAAAGAAGTATGAATATAAGATATTTAATTAATGATATTATATGTAAAATAATATGTTAATTAGAAAGTAATTAAAATAATAATAAAATATTTAAAAATGAAATAGAGAATGTAAATAGTATTTCATCAAATTTGAAGAACTACTATTCACCTCTCTATAAATGTAGTATAGAGAGTAATATAAAGAGGGGCTGGAGAGAGAATTATCTATTTTACTCTCCAAATAGAAAATGTAGAGTAAAATAGAGGAGGTTGGAGATGGTTTGACAATTAAAAGTAGACGGACGAAGTATAATATACAATAATTTCAAGAATAAAATGTAGAATTAATTTATTATGTTTTTGGTTGGACGTACTAGGCAATCTTGAGATTATTTATGAAAAAACTACAAAATATGGCAAACATTAATATACATTTAAAATAAATAGCTACAATTTACTTTTTTTATGTTATATGTATATAATTACACAATAAATAGCAAAGTAATTATATATATAAATAATTAGAAAAATTATTAATATTAAATAGGAAAGTTATTATTATACACCTAATTTTGTATGTTTAGGTATATTTTATGTGATTGGTTCCCCATGTTTACTCTCACTTATACTTTCTCTTTCATCAATTTTTCTATATTACAAAATTATGTATTTTTCTCCCAAATTTCTTTCAATTGAAGATCTTTTCGATGATTTTAGAAAGAATTTTTGTAATTTGAAATCATCAGATATCACTTAATTGATTTTCTCTTCGTTTTTATGAAGATCATATTTGTGTGTGTATGTGTGTGTGTGTGTGTGTGTGTGTGTATATATATATGTTGCATCTATTTTTATAGGCTTTCGATTGACTCGTTTCTACATTACAATGACTACAGTTGTAAAAAAAAGTAGTACAAGAAGAACACGAATAAACAGAGATTGAGGTTTGTTTGATGTCAAATTTGTATATAGTATAATAGTTATATACACAGATACTTGTATTCTAAATTTTTTTTTGGATCACTTGTATTCTAATATTAACACAAATTGAAATGGTGTTATCTTAATACAAGTATTTGGATACATAAGTAATCTATCGAATTTGAAAGGTTAATTAGGTAAACAAGTAATTGGATACATTAATACTATTTTATATAAACAAATACATGAGTCAACACCAAGCCTCAAGTATTATAAGAAAAACTTGATCAAAAAGAGATTGCTGTTTGTTGATCCCCCCCCCCCCAATTTTTACGCAACCGAATACTTGCATACTTTTGCTTTCTACACATTCTATTATTTTTCATTTTTTTTGTTTTTGTATTGTCAAATATATTCATCTTTTGTTAAACAACAATGTATATGCAAACTATATTAGTGTATTCATTTTTTTTTAACAACTATATATTCATTTTTCAAATTATCGTGTTTGTATGCTAAATTGTTATATTTTATCTTGTTTAATATATAATATATTAAGTGTTTATAAATACTTGTATCCTGGATATATCAATACTTTAAATTTTATAAATAAAGAGACTATTTTGATACAATTAATACAATTTTCTTATTTAGTTCATTGTAATTAAAACTGTATCAATGTATGAATAGAAAAATAAAAAACATATACAATAATATAGCTAGAAAAAGAGTTAAAATGTAGTCATTTTTTATAAATACCATACTTGTACCTATTGAGCTTTAATAACCCTATAAATATAGTCATTTTTGTAAGTTGCTCTTTATTTATCTCACTATTTATGGTTTTATACCTTAGTGATTAGATAAGTTATCGCATATGCATGCTGAAATAACTTATCTCGGGATAACTTGTTCCCTACCAAATGACCCCTAAGTATTGTTATAGATATATTTATGTACAATATATATACACACACACACACACACACACACACACACACACACACACACACACACACACACACTTATATACTACTCGAAAAGCATAAACTTCCTAACTTGAATGTTAAATTACTATAACACTCCCAATTTAAAACACACAATTTAGTATATATTCTATATTTACATTATATTTATTTATCAATTATTTTTTCTACATTATATTAAAAGCAGACTGGTTTCACATTGATGAGTAGTGACTTTTTCGAATGATTGTGACTTTCTTATTTTAGAGTTGTGATTTTCTCAAGAGTTATGACATTGTCAAAAAGTTGTGAATTTCCTTAAGGGTTGTGACTTATATTATAAGACACGATAAATACATTTTCATAGTATTCTTTGTTGTCTATAAATAGAGAGGTTTTCTGACACTTTTAAACTACGAATTTCGTAGGTTTTCTATTTTTCTTCTTAAGATAAGGAAGATTGCGAGAGTTGTTTGATTATGCAATTATAATATTTTAAGTGGGTAAACTAGGCAGATTAATAAGAATAGATGCAACAAGGAGAATTGAATAACTCAACTACAAACGAGAAGAAAATATACATAATTAATATGTATTTATTTTTATAGTCATAAATATACTTATACAACAACTTCTACTCGAAAAGAACAATGATTTTCTGTTGCAAAAACTATAACTTTGTATTCGAGCTGTGTAAATCTCAAACTGTTAGAGAAAAAAAATTAGATTCAATAGGTACTCTTCCGTTTTCAATTTATTTGTTACACTTTTACTTTTTTGAGAATGTTGTTTTTTGGGGTGGGGGTGGGGGCACATATGTAAAACCAAATAGTTAAAATATAGTTTTTATATATTTTTCATATCCTTGAATTAAAAATTGTCTTTCTTTTTTGAATTTCAGATATCTCTTTGTTGTCTATAAATAGAGAGGTTTTCTCACACGTTAAAACTAAAAATTTGTAAATTTTATATTTATCTTCTTCTGATTGTGGAAGTTGTTCAATTATACAAATATGATATTTTTTGTGGATAAATTAAACAGATCAACAAAATTGATGCAAATAAGGAAAATGAAATAACTAAACTATAAAAGAGAAGACTATCTAAAAAATTAATATGTACTCATTTCATAGCCATAAATATACTTTTGTAGCAATTTCTACTTAATAAGAAGTCTACTGATTCTTTTGCATAAACTACAACATCGTGTTCAAGTTATTTAAGTCTCAAACAGTTGGAGAAAATAATCTGATCAAAACTTGTTTGAAGAGTCCAAACTATATTTTAAAGCTACTTCTCCATTTTTCAATTTATTTATTATACTTTTATTTTTATTCAGTTTAATATAGAATGTTCTATTTTCTTGGGAGGAGTTGTGGGGGGGGGGGGGTTGAGGTGCTTTGTTTAAGAGCACAAAACTAAAAGACATTTTTATATATTCTACATATCCTTAAATTAAAAATATCTTTTATCTTTTAAAATTTCATGTCAAATTAAAATTAGACAAATCTATATCTATATTTTTGTCTATGTTGGGTATGTAGCAAGAATTGATGGGAAATATCGGGAAAGAGATGAACTTGAAAGTTTGAGAACTTGAAGAGTTGGGAACTTGTAAAGTCCTCTTATGCTTTAATGAAAAGGTATTTGTCCCTCATCGGTCGTGGAAAGAAAAATAGGAGAGTTTAAATGTCGAAACACTACTATTAATTGTTAAATAGGTTGGAAATAGGGAACCCCCCTCACGCCGTCGTCGTGACTCGTCTCGGCTACGGCTTTGACAAATGATCTAGAGATTATTTTTTGGATAAAGTTTGTTTTAATTAATTAATTAATTAATTAAATGACCAAATATTTTCAATTAATTAGTTGATAACAGAAACGTTTTCAGTTATTTAGTTGAAATTAATCAAAACGTTTCAACTTTTTAGTTGACTAACCCGACCCGACTCGAATCTGCACGCGAACCATTTAATTTTAAAACTTTTCTATTTTATTAAAATTTCCCACCATTTTTGGAAATGATTGTTCTAAAAGGTTACAACTTTCAGGAACAGTCAGTACCATTTCAAAGGTTGCAAACTTTCATTAAGGATCATGTGGTTTCTGAAAGGATTACAACCTATCTAAACCTGTTCCTCTGGCCTATAAATATCATTCACTCATCTGAATTTTCCTTACGAATTTTTCTGATCTCTTCTTCTTCTTCTGTACAATAAATTACTTCGTGTATTTTACTGCTATTGACTTGTTCGCTGACACCAAGGTTTTTGGTTTCTATACTCTGGTGATTGAGATCATTTTACCCTGGGAGGTCTTATTCCAAATCAAACCTCGGATACTAGAGGGGAATAATTTCCTTAAGGGGACACTGTGAATTCAGTGGATTTGATCTTTTTTTGTTCAAAATTTTTCAGATTCTGGTACGTTACAGATTTTAAGTTTTTTCTTAATCAATTTATGTTCATTTCTCATACTAATTCTATAAACTTTGGTTACTTCGTGTTTCTACAAAGTTTTGTCAGAATCAGTATTTCAAACATACACTGACAATAATCTTAAGGAAATTATTTTATTATATATTAATTTATGTTTCTGGTGGAGACAAAAATCTTCGTGATTTTATACTCATTTAAGATTACAATTATAAGTTATTCCTAACTAAGACTGTATAGATTTTTATTTATCAAAAATGGCAAACAACGGTGTTACAGTGATTGTTGTTGCGCCAACCCGAACTATTGTACCACAAGTAGAGAAATCGGGTAAATTCACTGGGGTGTGAATTTCAAATGATAGCAGCAACGGGTATTTTTCTGGCTTACCACTCTTGATCTGCAAAAATTTACCAGTGAAGAAACTCCAGTGCCTGCTGATGATATGCCAGACAGAGAAAAATTCATGATTATTGAAGCATGGAAACAGGCAGACTTCCTATGTAAAGGCTAGATTTTGAGTGATTTAGAGGATGACTTATATAATGTCTATAGTGCAAAAACAACTTCAAAAGAGTTGTGGGATGCACTTGAGAAAAAATATAAGACAGAAGATGCACGCTTGAAAAAGTTTGTGGTCGCAAAGTTTTTATAAAATAGTAAAATTGTTGGATCACAAGAGCAAGAACTTCAACTTATTGTCCATGATCTGATTGCTGAAGATATGGTAGTAAATGAAGTTTTTCAAGTGCTTGCAATGATCGAGAATTTGTCTCCTTCGTGGAACGATTTCAAGTATTATCTAAAGCATAAGCTAAAAAAATAAAGCTTGAAGATCTTGTGATTCGGCTCAAGATTGAGGAAGATAAAAAAAACGCTGAAAAGAAGTCTTGGAAGAGCTTAAAACTCATTAGAGTTAATATTGTTGAAAAAGCTCCTATCAAAGACAAAACGAGAAAGAAGTACAATGGGCAGAAGTTAGAATAGACCAAGAAGAAATTCAAAGGCAATTGTTACAACTGTGGCAAGACTAGACATAGGTCTTCTAATTGTCGTGCTCCACGAAACGACAAAGACAAAAGAAAAGGCAAAAGTCAAGCAAACATCATGGAAAAGATGGAAGATGCAGATGACTTGTGTGCAATGATCTCAGAGTGTAACTTAATTAAAATTCCAAAGAGTGATTTCTCGACTCAGGTGCCACTAGACATATTTGCTCTGCGAAAGAAGCCTTTGCAACGTACACTCCTGTTGAATATGATGAAGATTTATTCATGGGAAACACATCAACATCAAGGATTGCAAGAATTGGGAAAGTAATGTTAAAAATGACATCCGGCTAGGTGTTGACTTTGAACGATGTTATGCATGTCTCTACTATTAGGAAGAATTTAGTTTGTGTTGCACTACTCATTAAGAACGGATTTAAAAGTGTCCTAATTAGTGATAAAGCTGTAATAAGTAAGAATGAAATGTTCATAGGAAAGGGCTACCTCAATGAGGGTCTTTTCAAACTAAATGTAATGGTTGTTGACAGTATTAATAAGAATTCTGTTTCTGCTTACTTATTGGAGTCAAATGATTTATGGCATGCCCGTTTGGGACATGTAAATTACAAACCCTTGCAAAAATTGGTTAATCTAGAAGTATTGCTTGATTTTAAATGCGATGAATCGAAATGCAAAATTTGTGTGTAAAGTAAGTTTGTTAAAAATACTTTTAAGTCTGTTGAAAGAAATTTCAAAACGTTAGACTTAATCACACAGATATATGCGATATAAAGTCGACACCATCTTGTGATGAAAAAAAAGTATTTTATAACTTTTATTGGCGATTGCACTCGATTTTTTATGTATATTTGCTTAATAGTAAGGACGAAACAATTCATGCATTTAAGTAATACAAAAATGAAGTGGAGAACCAATTGAATCTAAAGATAAAAATGATTCGGAGTGATTAGGGTGGAGAATGTGAATCTCCTTTTGCAAAGATATGTTTGGAATATGGTATTATTCATCAAACTACTGCACCTTATACATCACAGTTACATGATTTGGCAGAACGGAAGAACAGAAAATTAAAGGAAATGATGAATGTCTTGATGATCAATTCTGGTTCACAACAAAATCTATGGGGGGAAGCCATCCCTATAGCTAATAAGATACTCAATAGGGTAACCCATTGAAAAAAACAATCAATTCCATATGACTTGTGGAAAGAAAGGAAACTCAACTTGAAATATTTCAAAGTGTGGGGGTGTTTAGCCAAGGTAGAGGTTCCTTTACACAAGAGGGTTAAAATTGGACCAGTTACAATAGACTGTGTATTTATTGGAATGATGTGAATGATAAGGCCTGTCGATTTTTGGTTCAAAAATCTGATCATTCTGAGATTCATATTAATACACTAATTCAGCCAGATAACGAAGAGCTTTTTGAAAATATTTATCCGTATAAAATTGAATGTGAGGTGACAAGTGAAAGACCTAAACGACCATGAAAAGAATTAGCAAAAAATGCAGTAACTAGTGAGGATATTAGGTGTAGTACTCGCCAATGGAAACCTGCTTCTTTCAGATCAGATTTTGTGGCACTATTGCTTGAAAATGAACCTTGAACATTTAAAGCAGCTATGTCTTTGTCTGAGTCAACTTATTGGAAAGAAGCATTCAATAGTGAGATCGAATTAATTTTAAGTGATCACACTTGGGAATTGGCTGATCTTCCAGGAAGTCAAAGGGTACAAACAAAAGGAAGGTCTGGACTACTTTGACACATACTCTCCAGGAAAAAATAACATAAATTAGGATGTTAATAGCACTAGCAGCGGTGCATGATCTTAAAATTCACTAAATGGATGTAAAGACAACCTTCTTAAATGGAGAGTTGGAGGAAGAAATTTACATGGAACAACCTAAAGGGTTTATAGTTCCTGGTAAAGAAAAGAAAGTGTGCAGGCTTGTGAAGTCACTTTATGGACTCAAGCAAGCACCCAAACAATGGCATGCTTAATTTGACCAAACTATGTTAGCAAATAAATTTAAGATTAACGAATGTGATAAATGTGTTTACATTAAAAACTTTATGAATCATGAAGTCATTGTTTGTTTGTATGTTGATGACATGTTAATAATGAGTAAAGACATTGACGATATAAATGCTACTAAAAGTATGTTGTCCAACAAGTTCAATATTAAGGACTTAAGAGTTGCTGATTTGATCTTAGGGTCAGGATTTATCATAACTCCTTAGGGACTAGCATTATCTTAATCTCATTATATTGAAAGATTATTGGATAAGTCAATTACTTGAATTTCAATATTGTCAAAACTCCAATTGATGTAAGTTGTGCATTTCAAAAGAATGAAGGTTAAGGTGACTCTCAATTGGAAGATGCCAGAGTATTGGGAAGTTTGATGTATATTATGAATTGCACGCGACCAGATATAGCATGTGTTATTAGTAAACTAAGTTGGTTCACTAGTAATCCGAATCAAACTCACTAGATGACAATGAAACCTGTGTTGAGATATCTGAAATATACACAACACAACGCTTTGCATTATAAAAAATATCTTGTTGAGATTGAAGGATATAATGATGCAAATTGGATCGCCGAATTAAATGAAGTAAAATCCACAAGTGGTTATATGTTCATACTTGGTGGAGGAGCAATCTCTTGGAAGTCGTTCAAACAGACATGTATTGCTTGGTCCACAATGAAATCTGAATTCATTCAAACAGACATTTATTGCTCGCTCCACAATGAAATCTGAATTCATTGTTTTAGATAAGGCTGGTGAAGAAGCTGAATGGCTCCGGAATTTCTTAGAGGATATTCTATTTTGGCCCAAACTTGTTAGACCTATTTGCATACAATGTGATAGTCAAACAGTTATAGGTAGGGAAGAGAACATTATGTACAATGAGAAGTCTCGTCATATACGTCGGGGACATAACACCGTAAGACAACTGCTCTCTAGTGAAATTATCACAATTGACTATGTAAAGTCAAGCGCTAATGTGTCAGATCAACTAACGAAAGGTTTAGTGAGAGAGACAGTTGAAAGATCATCTAAGGGAAAGAGCTTACGGCTTAGGACAATTCAACATGATGGTAACTCTATCTAGCAGACAGAAGATCGCAGGAGCTAAATTCGAGGATAAAAAAAAGTTGTGGCTGACGATTCGATATTGTCAATTAACTCAATCCATTCTCATGATGAAAACAATGTTCAAGAAAAAGGTTAAGACTTTAAGTCTTATTAATGAGGTAATAAAGCTTAAAGTTTTTAATGATTTGCTAAGTTTGGTAGATTTGACCAAATAGTGTATCTACGAGATGACACGGTTAGAAATCACCTATGTGAGTGTTCATGGCTGAAATGAACACAACCGTAATAACCATAAACAATAAAGGATTAATTGTATAACATATGGTTGTCTAGGTATACACCAAAGCTTGACAATTCAAAAATATAACATCAACCGATTGACCGAGTATATCTGACATATGTTCACTACGGAAAGTCCAAGGGGAAACCTACTTATCCAGATGTAATTAATCCTTGCCTGTAAAGTGCACACTTGTCTATGCATTCCTATGTTATAACCACTCCCCATCAATGTGGGGGATTGTTGGATATGTAGCAAGAATTGTTGGGATATAGAGAGAAAGAGAGGAACTTGAAAAGTTGAGAAGAGTTGGAAACTTGAAAAGTTCTCTTATGCTTTAATGAAAAGTCATTTATCCCTCGTCGGTGGTGGAAAGAAAATTAGGAGAGTTTAAATATCGAAAACTCCTATTAATTGTTAAAAGGGTTGGAAAGAGGGACCCCCCTCTCGCCGCCGTCGTCGTCGTCGCTCGCTCATCTCGGCTAAGGATTCGGCTTTGACTTTGACAAATGATCGATCGAGAGATTATTTTTTGAACAAAGTTTATTTTAATTATTTATTTATGTATTTATTTATTTAATTAATTAAAAGGCCAAAATATTTTCAATTAATTAGTTGATAACAGAAATGTTTTTAGTTATTTAGTTGAGATTAATCGAAACGTTTTAACATTTTAGTTGACTAACTTGACCTGACTCGAATCAACGTGAAGCGTTTAATTTAAAAACTTTCCCGTTTTATTTAAATTTTCCACTAAATGACTGTTCGAAAAGGTTACAACTTTCAGGAACAGTCAGTACCATTTCAAAGGTTGCAAACTTTCATATGGTTGTGTGGTTTCTGAAAGGATTATAACCTATCTAAACCTGTTCCTCTTGCCTATAAATATCATTCACTCCTCAGAATTTTCCTTACAAATTTTTCTGATCTCTTCTTCTTCTTCTACACAACAAATTACTTAGTGTATTTTACTACTGTTGACTGGTTCGCTGACACCAAATTTTTTGGTATCTATACTCTGGTGGTTGAGATCATTTTACCCTGGGAGGTCATATTCCAAATCAAACCTCAGATACTAGAGGGAAATAATTTCCTTAAGGGGACACTGTGAATTTAGTGAACTTGATTTTTTTTCTGTTCAAATTTTTTCAGATTCTGATACGTTACATCTTTCAAGTTTTTCTTAATTAGTTTCTGTTCATTTCTTATACTGATTCTGTAAACTTTGATTCTTCGTGTTTCTGCAAAGTTTTATCAGAATCAGTAATTGTAATTTTCAAACACAAACTGACAAAAGTCTATACTATCTTTAAAAAATTGAGTAACTTACTTAAATATTAATTTATTATAAAACCCCCAATATAAAACATCATATTTAGTATATCTTCTTGATTTTGTATTGTACTATATTTATTCTTTATATTAAAAGCAATCCCTTTTTACATTTAAGGACCGTGACATTTTCAAAGATTTATAACTTTTTTCGATGAGTTGTGATCTTGTCGAATGGTTGTGACTTTTCTACAAAATTGCTAATTTTTTAAATAGTTATGACTGTTCCAAAGAGTTATGATTCTTTCAATTAGCTATGACCTCAACTTTTTTTTTTTTGACAAAGCACAATAAACATTTTTTTCATACACTACCCTTTTTGGCTATAAAAAGAAGGATTTCCTCAAAATATTTAACTACATTTTTTATAAAATTTTTCATTGTTCTTGTTCTCCTTAAAACACCCAACTTAGTATATATATTATATTAAAAGAAAACACCATTTCGTTTTAAATGGTTATGACTTTCCAAAAAGTTATGACTTTTCGGATGAGTTGTGATGTTTTTGAAGGGTTATAACTTTATAATAAGAAACAATATGCACATGTTCATACTACTATTTGTTAACTATAAATGGAGTAATTTCCTCACATTTTAAAATTAAGACTTTTTCATATTTTCTATTCTTTTCTTAAGTTCTGTGAAATTTGAATACTCCATAGCATGAATGTTAAATTGATAATACTCCAAAAAAAATCCAATTAAGTATATATTATATATTTTATATCAATAATTATGTATATTATATTATACTAAAGTGTGAACTCCAACAATAAAGTAACAAATAAGCAATGCACTATGGGGCATGCAGGAGGAAGTTTATTTACGATGTCTAACTATGCAATTTTAAGAGTGACTAATTTTTTGTGGTAAACATAAGAAAATTTACATCCACCATTCATAGTAACTTATAATTTATCATTCACTTTATAATTGCTTACTTAAATTTTTTTAATAGCATTCACATTATTTTAAAAAATAATATAGTACATAATTTGATATTTACGTGCAACGCACATGCATTTAAACTGATAGAAAGAAAAGGGGAAAGGTCCAGAATTGAAAAGTCAACAATATTTTAGAAATCTGAAGCATTTCAAGTTTTGTAAAAAATATCACCACAAAAGTCACTATTTTCTATTAGAAATCATATGGATTAAGCTTTACGTCAAGATAAACAACAAAGATATATTGTTCTAATCATTAGTATCATTCTTAATAAACCTATCACGTGCAACGCACGTGCGTTCAAACTAGTAGAAATAAAGGGGGGAGATCTACAATTGGAAAGTGAATGATATCTTTAGGCATATGAAGATCTTCAAGCTTCCTCAAAAATGTCATCGTAAAGGTAACTATTTTCGATTAGAAATCGTATGGGTTGAGCTTTGTTTCAAGACAAACAAAAGAGGTATACTCTCCAATCATTAGTATCATTCTTAAACCTATCCTTCAATAGATTGAATCTCTTAAGAAGATTGATACCACCATTTAAGGAGCAGATCTATGACTGAAACTAATTCAAAACCGGTATCTCTAGGTCTTCCATCAATCTGCTCAGTCGATCGACACCATTGGGAAAAGTTCATTGGTAACTAAAATGATAAATTTAGATTCAATCAGGTAACGTCCATATCCCTTTCAGTAATACTTAAAACCATATAATTTATTCATACATCTCATTTAATAATGATCAAAGTCAAGAAAAACCATTCAAACTGTTCAAATTAAGTATTTGTATCACCTGCTTTTATTGAAATCGAATACTTATCTAACATACTCGAAGTGATTTGCAATTCCATTACGTAATATTCATCGGATTGAATTCCACACTGAATTAATACCACCAAAAAAGATTAGATATTTCAATTGTTTATTAATTCATAAACTATAAGCTAAAGAAGAGATTAACCTTTGAATCAATATCAGTGTCAGTGAAAATTATTTGATATATTTAGGCACTAGTTTAGTACCTTTTAAAGACCTCTATATTCTCACCAGGTGTAAGTATGTCAACTAGATCAAATTTTTTCAGGCTTAAAAGGAAACTCTAATAAAATCACCAAAACCCTCTTTTGCATCCTAGAATTTTAATTTCTTATATTTTTTTGTTCTTGTACAATCATATTTGATTCTGTTTATTCTGCTTGGCTATTGTATTAAGATTGATGTGTTGCTTTTATCTACTATCATTATTCTCCTTCCTTCACTTGAAACTTCATGTTTTGTAATACATTCATATTTACCTGCAAAACTAAAAATCAAGTAAGCAAAAATATCAGCAAGAGTGTATCCCTTCCTTAAGAGTGTTGTACTCTTACAATGATATAATTACTGATTTTTGTGAATGGAGTTGACCTCTATAGTCACACCCAAAAGAATCTTCCGGACTCCATTAATGATCTTAACCATAGACAATAAATCTAAGTAAATGATAATATTGGTAAACTACTTTTCTAGGCAATATTACAACCCTCCATTTATATCCCTAACCTCAACCACTAAATTATTAGATCAGAAATCCTTAGTCCTTAGCACCTATAAGATAACCTTCATGATATCTCAAATAGAATGCAGTTGTACTAAGACAAGGATTACCTCTAGATCTACATGTGAGTAATTTTCAAACATGATCACCATTTGTGGCCAAATAGTAAGACAAGTTGTGTGAAACTTTAGCCTAATAAATTTGGATATGGTAGCGTTAATTTCTCATATCATCTTGTTTGTAGTATATTAGCCTCCATGAAAAATTATGTGTCTCTTCTCCCATAAGAACCATAATATGATATTAGGCATATCATGAAAAATTACTCTCAACCTAGAATTACCTTGGGCATCCCACCATTCTTTTATAGTATTCCTAATCTGAATCCATGATCCTAACAATCCCAATAGATCAAGCACAATAATCCCAAATATATCTAGCACAATAATTCCAAATAAAGGCATTCATTTCCCAAAGAGGATAATATGATCAATAGTTTCTGTAACGACTACCCTACATCACTAACACAACTAAGAAAGTAAGGATTCAAACTAGAAATTTCATTAGCTCTAGCACGGTAATTCCAAATAAGGCAATTTTAAGAGTGACTAACTTTTTGTAGTAATCATAAGAAAATTTACATCCACCATTCATATGAACTTATACTTTATCATTCACTTTATAATTGCTTACTTAATTTATTATTATTATTATTATTATTATTATTATATATATATGTATATATATATTTATATATATATATATATACACACACATATATATATATATAACACCCTATATGCTAGAACCCCAAAAATATAGATTTTCAAAAGTTGTAGGTGGCACTGACGGGCACCACCACAGATCGTGTAGTGACCCATGGACCGTACTGGTAGTCTTTGGTGAACAACCCCAGAATACTAAGGATCCACTCGCGGTCCGTAGGCCTGGCCACGCTCGTGGTTCAAACCCCGCTCCCACCAAAGCCCCTCTCAGTCACGACCTATGGCCAACCAGTATGGACCATCAGGCATTGATGAGTCCACAATTTGGACACATTTAGGGCTTTATTTTAATTGATTTAGTGTCCTCAAATGCGTATTTTGTCCTAATAACTTATATAAATCCTTGAATTTCAGGTATTTGAATTTAGGAACAAAACATGGACACTATTGAACAAAAAGGAACAAGGCAGCTAAAAGAACAAAAAAAGAAAGACCTGAGGATCGCGTAACCCATTAGGCAAGTCTCCAAATGGCTATGGTCTCGCCTAATTTCCAGAGTGCCTAGTCCTGAAGGAGAAAATCATGTTGCAATAGAAAGGATCAGTCGGTGTCTCGGCGAATGGTTTTGCGATGCATTGCCTTATTGCTCAAATTTACAAAACCTGAAGATATTGAAATTAAAAGTAAAACGATGATGAAAATGACCAAAGGAAAGCGATCCTGACTATCTGAAGATTTGATGATATGTCCATTTTCTGATAAATTGGAAGTGGACATTATAGATTCTTCATCTTAGACCATTGTTAAGACATTATTAATCTTACCCAGTTGAGTGAAACATAATTCGATAACGATTTTTATCTTTTTATGATGTCAAGCAAAAACCCCAATTCTTGGGGTGTGATTATGTGATTATGGATTGGTATAATTGTTCGATATTTTTAATTGATAGTGTAAATGTTGTTAAAGTGATTTTATTTAGTAATTGTGTCTTTACCTAAAGGGTGTATTTGGAAATGCAATTCTACCTTTGCGTTTTTGGCTTGCTTGAGAGAGAGATTTTAAAACCAAGATTACTGATTTGATAGTTTGTGGGTATTGGATTGTCATGGGTTCAGCTCGAGAGTGTGAATCCTAAATCATTTTCCACACATTCAACCCGAGATAATGAATGGACTAAAGTGAATGTTGTTGTTATTTGTTGCTTATTGGTGTTCGAGTGAAACCAATTTGATTCAAGGTAAACTGCTCGATAGAGAATTTATCCCCACTGAAGTCTATCTTATTCACTGATTTACAACTATTTACTATTAATTGTAATTACTAGTTGTTTACCTTATCCCATAACTCAATCACAACCCAAGAATCTTGTTGTTATACTTGTTTATTCGTATTATTTGTTTTTTTAGTTGATAATTGAATAACCCCCCCCCCCCCCCGGTTACTTGACACTTGTGTCATCCTATAATTTAAACCATGTTTTTATTCGTAAATATTTTTAACTATGACTGATCAGAGCATCTTCACATTTGGCTATCAATTCTCAAAACTATTCCATGTGGAATCGATACCAACCCTTGGTTGAGTTATATTACTATTCATGATCGTTGGCACTTAAATTAGATGAAGTGTCTTGATACATGAAATCAAAATGGCGTCGCTGCCGGGAATAGGTGTTACTTGAGAAGTTTTGGTTAAGTTGAATTTTGTTCTTGGTAGTTATAGTTAAACTTAGTTTTTAGTTTTGGTTTGTGTCTTGTTGTCCTGAGAAGATGGAGAAGGAAAAGGACTAACACTTGACCACCTTGTAGGGCTAGCTGGATATTTTGACCCAAAAGGTCAAGGACTTGGAAGTATTGTCCAAAAAAAAGAAGGACATGTACATTCCCCCTCACAAGCATCAACGAATGAAGAAGCAAGAGGGTGGACAAATTGAAAAGGTGCTCTTTCTCATCCTTTACAAAATCAAAGAACACGACAGAGTGTTGGAGGAGATAACGGAGAATGTCTTGATGCTGAATCAAATGACAACCTCTGATGCCATGTTTATTAAGCCACTAGAGTCCCAAATGAATCAACTGTTGTCGTGTCTCTACTTACAACATAAAGAGGGGTTGCCTAGTGGATGCTAAACCTTTTAAAAAACATCTCCATTATTCATAAATTTGATTGGTGGTAATACTTTTTTGTATTTAAATTGCACTAGGAAATAGGATTTTGGCTGCTAAAGCATATGCCCTGACTCCTAATATATATAAAGTGCATGTACTGATTTTAATAGGGTACCGCTTTATAGTTAGGAATTATCTTAGGTTTATGCTACTTGTGTCGCACTTACATTCCATCCATTTTAATGTTTTATTTTTTGGACTCGTTTTATATCAAAAAAATTTTGAGGTTGAGCTTAATAAGATTTGTGATTGAATATTGAGATTAGAAAAATTCACATGTTCTTTTTTTTAAAAATTCTTATTTGAATATAGTTTAATCAAAATATTTACTATTGTGACGATTAGTTTGATAAAAAAAATTCTTTGTGAACTTTCCACAATAATATTTTGACGCAATAGTAACAACTAAAGAAGAAGAAGAGGAGTTATTAATGTTTAAACAAAGAAATCTTTTTTGATGTTTTAGCAAAGAATCTTTTTCCAACGGAATTGTACAAAAAAATAAAGTGTGAAGGGTATTTTTATATGCATACATTTTTAATAGAAATTATTCAAGATTTGTTATTTCTAGTACATCAAACCAAACAGTGTATAATAAATAATGCAAGCATAACTAATGCAGGCATTACTAATGCAAGCACTACTAATACACTCTACGAAACGACTCCTTATTTCATTGTATTACTATGTTATTGAAGTTTCACATCCCTTTTTTCAGCAACAACTAATTTTACCACATATAGCCTAGACTTTATAATATATAAACTAATCATTCTCTCCTTGAACAAAAATTTTTGATGATCATTAAATGTCTAATCTGATATTTTTGGTTTAGATTGTTACGCTCCAAGCTAACACCCTGGGCGTGGCCAGCACTCAATGTCCATTGATGGCCTCGAGCGGGCCCTTGGTCTAGCTTACTTAACTTAGCGAAAGACTTAAATATAAGAAATATAGTTCAAAGTTATATAAGTACTTAGCTCAAATGACAACTCAAGTCATTAAATAATATCTGAAATAATAATCTAAAGACAACCGAACTGCGAACTGTCTATGATACCTCTAAAAACAACTGAGATAGATGTTGGGACACACCCCACAACACCCTAATGAATTAAACTGGAAAACAAATAAAAAGAGCCCTCAGGAACGCAAAAGAGGCTCACCACTGACTCTAGATCGCTCAACTGGATCAACAGTGCGCTGGTTGTCGATCCTCGTTACCTACATCTACAACATAATACGATGTTAGCCAACTGATATCAGTACATTGAATATACGAGTATGTGAGTTGGATTGCTAAACAATAGTAACATAAGCTTTAAAATAAGTGCAATATAAATAAAAGCTATATAAAATATGATGTCACCTCTGTATGTATGCAAAGATACAATATAACTCTGAGATGTATGTAAAAAAATAAAAAATAATGTATATTAAATTACATATAACTTCTATAGGAGTTTCTCTAACCGACAACCATAACTTAAGAGCTATATGGATGATACAACATTTTGCCTCATGTTACCAGAGTTGATCTACAAGTCTATGCTAAAATAAGTATTTACAGATTTTAAACTCCTTTCTAGTTCTTTCTAGTAGAGAGATTTTACAATATCTCCCCCTTGGAATATTCATCCTCGAATGAGGTTATTCTCGCTAGACTAAGGGTAGTAACATCAATTTCAAACAATTAACAAGCAAATGTAACAACAACATGCTTACTCATAACTTAAATAGTACTAAGAAGAAAATTAGAACCTTGGTCTGCATTTTCTCCGAACTCAAAGAGATGGATATATATCTTCTTCATATCCTCTTCAGCTTTCCAAGTAGATTCTTCAACAAATTGGTTCCTCCAAAGGACTTTAACTTATGCAACTTCCGTTGTTCTCAACTTGCGAACTTGGCAATCTAAAATCTCAATCAGAATCTCTTAATAGGTTAAGCTAACTTATGATCCCAATATTTTAAATTGGTATGATCAAAAAAGGATCGCCCATGCCCTTCTTCAACATGGAGATGTGAAATATTGGATAAACCACCACTAACTCTTGTGGTAGCTCCAACTCATAAGCTACATTGCCCACCCTATTAGATATTCTTTAAGGTCCGATATATTGAGGACTGAGCTTTCCTTTCTTACCGAACCTCATAACACCCTTCATGGGTAAAACCCTTAAATATACCCAATCATCTACTTCTAACTTTAACGGTCTCCTCCTAACATCAGTGTAGGACTTTTGATAACTATGTGCCGTTTTGAACCTCTATGTAATCACCTTCACCTTCTCCATAGCTTGGTGAACTAAATCTGGTCCTATCAACCCTGCTTCACCAACTTCAAACCATGCAAGAGGAGATCTGCATATTCTCGCATAAGGAGCTTCATAAGAAGATATTTGGATGCTAGAGTGGTAACTACTGTTGTAAATGAACTCAACGAGAGGTAGGTGATTATCCCAATTACTCTTGAAATCACTCACACAATCTACCTTGATACCTCAAATCACTATATCCTTCTTATTCGAAAGTCATCATTTTTTACTTATGAACACTTGACTTTAATTCAATCAATAGAGGATCTTGGTCTTACTTCTCTTTTACTTCTGACCCTAATGATGATTCAGCCCCATTCATCACCACTACTCCTCCTTCTATAGAATCCATTAATCGAACTCCTAGTCATGCAAGTCTATGCACATCTTTTCCTAACTCTCTCTTTTCTTCCCCAACATGGGCATTACTACCCATTGAAAACATGCTTATGGCATCAAATACAACATTGTCCTTACCTTAGTGGTAAAGAATACTCATGTCATAATCCTTGAGTAATTCTAGCCACCTCCATTATCTGAGATTAAGCTCTTTCTAAGTGAACACATATTGAATGCCACAAACTCAATTCTGCATCGCCTCAATTTTCTGAGTATCAATTTTAATTCTCTCTCCAGACACTATATGGCATAAGAATGCCACAAACTCAAGCCAAACACTCACACTTAAAGAACTTGGCATACAACTCTCTATGTTTCAAAGTCTGAAGGACTATTCTGAGATGACTAGCATGATCTTCTTCATTCCTTGAATAAATTAGTATGTCATCAATGAAGATGATAAAAACATATCTAAATATGGTTTAGAAACTCATTCATAAGGTCCATGAACGATGATGGTGTATTAGTTAAACCAAAGGACATGACCAAAAACTCATAATGACCATATAGGGTTTTGAAGGTGGTCTTTGGAATATCACATTCCCTTACTCTTAACTAATGGTAGCCAGATATGACATCTATCTTAGAAAAACAGGTGGCACCCTGAAGTTGATCGAATAAATCATCTATCTGTGGAAGAGGATATTTGTTCTTAATGGTAAACTTGTTCAACTGACAGTAATATATACATATCCCAAGGGAACCATTTTTCTTTCTCATAAACAAGAATAGAGTTCCACAAGGTGAGACATTTTGGTCGAATAAAACCCTTCTCTATGAGGTCTTTCGACTTCTCCTTAAGCTCTTTAACTCTTATTGTGTCATTCTATATGGCAGAATAGATATAGGATGAGTATCTGAAGAACATCTATACCAAAATCTCTCTCTCTCTCTCATGAGGGACTTCGGCAAGATCATCTAGCAAGACTTCTGGAAGCTCTTTTACTACTAAAACTGACTGAATAGAAGGTATATCAATATATGAGTCATTAACTCGGACTAAGTGATAGAGACACCCCTTGAAAACTAACTTTCTTGCCTTAAGGTACAAAATGGAATAACTCATAGGCATTGCTGAATTGTTTTTCCACTTTATAACTGGTTCACTAGAATATTGGAACTTGACTACTTGAGTGCTAAAATCTATTGATGCATAATAGGCATGAAGTCAGTCCATACCTATAATGACATCAAACTCTACTATGTCTAACTAAACTAAGTCATCTATGGTACTCTTTTTTTTTATGAGAAATGGTACAATCACGATAGACTCTGTCTGCTCAAATAGATTTCTCAACAGGTATAAAAACAGTGAAGGACATCAAAACTGAAGACTTGGATCATACCAGTGCCAACATCTGGCAAATCCTCTTTCTCTCGGCGACTAGTAATAGCATAAAGGTGGTTTCCTTCTCCATCTACCCTGAAGTAGATTATCCAGATGTAACCCTATCTGGTGAAAAAATTGAAGAAGAATCGACAATATTGCCCTCTTTATCATTTCTCTATCTTTTCTTAGAACATTCTCTTTTAAAATGACCATTTTAGCCATACTTGAATCAATCCGTGAATGTATCATGACACACCCCTAAGTGGCTCCTACCACACTTGGAACATGCAGGAGTCTAAGTACCCCCTTGTTCCTTGCCACCTTGCGAATACGCATGCCTAGATCTAAAGTTTTGAGAATCCTGAGTATTGTACACACATTGGTTCCTTGGTGCAAGTGCACTAGCAGATAATGAAGCAAGTCCTTTCTACTTTTGTTAGAAAGAAGACTAGCTCACATTATTTCTTTATTGCCCGGACTCGTTCCTTACGTCTTAGCCTTCTTATTCATGAACTCTTTTCTATCCCTCAGCTGGTCCTCCACAACTTGTTGCACATGGATCATCAATCTTGTTGTGTCATTGTCACCTATTAGCATAGTTGCCTTACTTTCCTTACTTGATAGATGAGTCAACCCAGCAACAAACAAACTCGTTCTACTCCTCATGTCAAAAACCATCTATTTGTTTCTCCTAGCTCACGAGGAAACAAAACTCCCCAAAAGGCATCCTTAAACAAAGCTCAACTCACAATCGGCTACGAGTAAGCACGAGTTAGAAAGAATTTTTTTAGAGATAAACTCTAACGCACAAAGTGAGTATGAAAGAAGTGAGTAATTTCCTAAATGTTGCAGCCTCCTAATTATAATTGTGGCGCACTTCACACCGATAACTATGATTCTACAAACACAACTTCATAGACTCCCTAGGACTCTTAAACTTTGTGCTTTGACACCAAGTTTGTTACGCCCCGAGCCTACACCTCGGGCGTGGCCGACCCTCAATGACCATTGCTAACCTCGAACGGACCCTTGGCCTGGATTACATAACTTAGCGGAAGACTTAAACATATGAAATATAGTTCAAAATTATATAAGTACTTAGCCCAAATAGCAACTCAATTCTTTAAACAATATTTGAAATAATAATGTATAAGCAATTGAACTACTAACTGTCTAAGAAACGTCTAAAAACAACTGAGATGGATGTTGGGACTTAGGAAACGTCTAAAAACAACTGAGATGGATGTTGGGACTAACCTCCACAACATCCTAATGAACTAAACTAGAAAAAAAATAAAAAGATCCCTTCAAAACGCAAAGAGGCTCACCACTGACTCTGGAGTGCTCAATTGGATCAACGTTATGCTGGATGCGATCCTCATTACCTGCGTCTGCATCATAATATGATGCAAGACAACTGGAATTAGTATATTGAATGTATGAGTAAGCGTGCTGGAATGCTAAATAATACTAACATAGGCTTGAAAGGGAAATATGAAGAACTTACCTGGTAATAAGTGCAACATAAAGAAAAGTTAGACTAGACTCATTACAATATATAGCAAATTTAAAATAAGTGCAACATAAAGAAATGTTGCTTAAAACATGATGTCAACTTTGTATGTATGCAAAGATAAAATATAACTCTGAGATTTATGTAAAAATACAAACAACTGTGTATATAAAATACATTTAACTTTTGTTGGATTTTATCTAACTAACAACCATCACTTAAGAGCTATAGTGATGATACAATGTTTTGCTACATGGTGTCTGGGTCATCCTATACCTTGCCATTGGTAAATTTATAGACTACTAATTGGATCAACTAGTCTACTTTAAAAATTACTAATGTTCATCATTTTCTACCTCAAGAAATTCATAAACTTCAACTCATGTTCAAGAACGAAAGCAATTAAAGAACAACATTCAAAATCCAATCTTTTTAGGACGAAATCACGATGAGTGAAACATGCTTGACATGTGGGTGAATGAATCCAACGTTGAGATAGACTGAGATACCTTTTTAGGGATCACCCCCCACGAAATCCATAAGTTACTTCGATGTGCTTGGCGAAATCTTGAATGTCTTTCTCCTCTTTTCTCCTTTTCTCTCAGAACCCTGACTCTTTGGGTAAAAGAAACTGATCTAGTTAAACTAAGACCCCTAACTTAATTACCAAAAATGGAAAAAATTAATAGGGAAAGAAAAATACCAAACTACCCCTTTAAAATTCGGATTTGGACATTTTCCTTAACTCCAACAATCCAACTTTCAAAAAGCATAAGTCACCCATTCGAGCTTGGAATCGCGCAAACTTTGCGGCGTTGGATAGATCATTCCATCGACTTTCCAACCATATCTAGAACTAGACCTAAATCATTCTGAGCTAGGAGTTATGGCCGTTGGAAGTTGACCAAAAATTCACTTTTAAATTACTTAAAAAATCTACAGATTTCCTTTTACTTTCCAAAAATAAGTATTTCCAGATTTTAAACTTTTCTTTCTAGTTGCAAGATGTTACACAGATTGAAAGGCTATTTCAATAAACTCTCGAATTGAGTTATTTCAAGTGAGAAAAACATAAAAAAACACTTTAGAATATCAATCGGAAAATAAAAAAAAAAGTGATATATCACACAAGTTCAAAAGATCCTAAATTGGAATACCAAAATCAACCAGAAGCATTTTTAGCACTAGATTCAATATTACACTAACATTATTTATTACCAAAAATGAAACCAAACAAAAGTATAACCAGAAAATCTGTATCAACACATTTTTCTGGAAAAAAGAAAGCTAATGTGCAGGTGAGAAAAAAAGAGATACAATTTACAGAGAGTTGGTCGTGAGTAGTCACAAAGTTACTTGAAGTATAAAACTAAAGCAGTCAATTTAATATGCTTGAACCTAACACCAAATGCTTGCTTGACCCTAACACCTATTTTCAAAAAACATTACTTCTAAAAAACCCTCTATTTTAAGAACATTCCAATTTCTAGAATCCCTATTTTTGATAAAATACTAATCTTACTTCAATCTAAAAGAAATGGTAAGAGTTTAGAGTTAAAATATGACACTATCATAACACCCAAACCACTAAAATCTCTATGTCAGTGGTGTGTCGAGTGAAACGATTCTGAGTTAGGGTTCATATTTTATAACTGGAAAACAATGGTATGTCTAGTTGGAACTGCAAAACAATAGTATGTCGAGTTAATAAGATATACTAATGTGGGAATGTGATGGAAATTCCTAGTTGGGGTTCCTTTTTTTTCCAGAGAGAAAGAGTCGAAGCTTGACTAATGTTGAAATAGTGCAAATTGGAGCTAGTGTTTTGATTTTATAACTGATTCTTGATGAACCCATCTTGTAAAATTGTTTCCATTGAAATCTGAACCAACAAATTCATTTAGGGAAATTGAAGCTTTGAGCAAAATGAAATCGAGATGGAGTTTGAGCGCTTACCTTTTGAGATGGAGACTTCAAAATGTTTGCGTCAGATCTTCGAGGTGGAGACTTGCTTCATCCCAGGCATGCCGCGCCAGCCCCAACTTACTGAGGCTCTAAATGGTGCACTGTTGACGCGCCGCCCCATCCTTCCTGGCACTATGGGGGCACGTCGTGCCACCTATTCCTTCAGGCAAAAACTGACAAACTTTTGGTCTCATTTTCTGATCTTAAATCGATTTAACCCAATTCTTTTTCTCAAATTCACATTAGATTCATGTACCCAAATCATATACACAAGGATCTTACTCTGAGAACTCAAGGAAACGACACTTTAACATCAAGAAACTCCTTAATCTCAACGCATATTCAAAAATGAAATCAATTCAAGAACAACTATCAACAAAATCAAATTCTCAATTTTTTAGGATGAAAATACGCTGAACGAAACATGTTTGACGCGTGATTGAGCTAACCCAATGCTATGTGATATCACTCACCCTCGCAGGGATCACCCCCTTGATGAAATTCACGATCAAACTTGAATGATCTTGACGATTCTTGCATTTTCTCCTCTTTTCTCCTCTTCTTTTCTATTCTCTCAAAATCCTAACTCTTTTTTCAAAAGCGTAAATTGACTAAGATGAATTTGGACACAATTAATTATCCAAAAACAAAATAAAGTAATTGGGTAAGGAAAAGACCTTAATGCCCCTCTAAAATCCGGATTCGACATTTCCTTATTTGAACAACCCAACTTCCAATGGGAATATCTCATTTAGACAAACTCGGAATCGAGCAAACTCGGCAAAGTATGAAAGATTATTCCAAGATCTTTCCTACAACATCTGGAAACACAACTAATTCATTCTGATCTAGAAGCTATGGTCGTTTGAAGTTGACCAAAAACTCAATTTTAAACACTTAACAAATTTCTGAATTTTTATATTCTTTTCAAAAATGACTATTTCCAACTTTTAACTTCTTTTCGATTCTTACTAGTTACGGCGTCTTACATGTTCTTTGGAATACCTTAAAAGAAATTGTCACATTTTCAAGATAATATTATTTTTAATTTTTGTATTTAACTGTCCACTTTTTATCCCATGTTTAAAAAAAAAGGTGGGGGTGGGGGGGCATTGTGTGTTTAGTAAGAAAGGAAAATATTTCTAGAAAATGGTTTATTAGAAAAAAGTGGGGGGTTTTAACTTACTTTTTAGTATTTTTATAAATAAGTAAAAAATATTATTCTAATAAGATTTATATATAATCTAACAAAATATAATGTGAGGGATAGGGAGTAGGGAATGGGGGTGCTGGGATGGAATGGTCAATGGCCAGAAATTCAAGATGTTACGTTAGGTAGGGAGAAGACAATAAACTTTGAATATTACTTGTCAAATTCATTTTTCATACTTTCATTGAGTAGTTTTCTTCATTTTTTAAAATTATATTTTTCTATATAAGAAAATTTTAAAAATAACTTAACCAATCAAACATAAAAAAAAAAAAAAATTAAAAATTATTTTCTCCTTCAAACACACTTATAACATTTCATGTCAACCTTCAATCATACTAACTTTTTCTTTTTCTTGAATTCCTCATCTTAAGGGTTTTTTTAGACTCAAATTCTTTTCTTGTATTCTAGAACGAGAAGTGGTTTAGCTTTTTCATATTATGTACTTCTTATATCCCAAAATATTTTACTGCTCATCTTTTTCATTCTTCTTTTTGAGTAGCATAAAGTAATGGTCACTTTTCTTGCTTTGAGAGTTTCTACATAATTTAATGAAGTACCTAAAAGTTTTTTGGACTCACTTCTGTTCTCAACTTGAACTGTCTTTTTTAGTTTTAATTATTGTAGAAAGAGCGAAATATTGTCCACAAAAATCGTACAAAATTCTTAACTATTGCCATGCCACATCATAATGCAAAAACAAATTGATGGAGTAGGAGCAGGATGTTCATTGTTATGTTAAAAATAGATTTAAATAAATAACAGAATCAAAATGATAAATTAAACTGTTTATTTTATTTGAATTTAAGTTTTACAAAAAAACAATAACATTTAATTTGATTTGGTTTGATTTTATAAAAAAAATCTAAATAAAAAATTGAACTAACAAATAAGTTATCATTACACAATATATATATATATATATATATATATATAGTTTTAAATACTTTGTATATTTTTTCATGAAAAAATACTCATTTCTAATAAGTTAACGAATTTTACACCTTAAATTCGTTATGAAAAGAAAGTCATGAATCAAAACTCACTTATTCAAGAAAGTAAAACAACAATGAGGTGTGCGTACATGTGTCGGCTGCGCATGTGTGTATTTCTTATCAAACATTATTCACTTGATTAAAACTTTTACATATTAAAAGAGTTTCTCCGTAGTTATAGCATAACAATAAAAGGTTCATTATGGATTATAAGTTAAAAAACGACAAAATATTTGCTTTTATTTGTAGGGGAAAAAAAGATAAATCTCATTATGTTTCTAAAAAAATCAAACTAAATTGACAACAATTAATTTCAAGTTATATTTAGTTTGATTTGATTTGAATAATTAAAAATCTGATTAAATGAATTTAACTTACTCCTGTATCGACCCAACCCAGATTACGAACAAGTTGGAGTATCTTTTTATTGTTTAAATTTCTCTATAGGCTCTAATAGATTGGATCTAATGTTAATTGATTGCATAGGTAACTATTTAATATTTATACTAGGCAAACGAATTATACTATACATAACAATTAATTGTCATTTCGATAAGTATCTTTCTTTATTATAAAAAAGAAAAAGACAAATTAGAATATGAACAAAATCAAATATATATTCCAACATGTTGGTATAATAACATCCAAAAGAAAAGAAAAAATTATGTGGTTAATCAAATATATACTAGTTAATTAGTTATTATAGTTATAATTTTAGTTAATTACTACTTGCAACAAATATTCAATGAAATTACGTGGGTTGGGATTTTGAATTTATATGATTCACACGTTTGTAAAATTGGAATTTCTATAATATAAATTTATATAACTTTTGTACATAACGTAATCTTGTTTAACTTAAATTGTATAAAAGTTTTAAGTTCAGATTTCTGCGTTTGTATAAATTAGTTAGTTCGAATTTATACAACAAATACTCAATTATATAAATATACCCATAAATTATATAAAATTACTCGCAAAGTATACAAATCCATAAATTGTACAAACAAAACATTTTAAATTATACCAAAATCTGTAAATATATAATCTAGAGCTATGAAGCATAATTAAATTCATAATACTAACTATTTGAAAAATTCCTCAAAGAAGAATCAAGAGTTGGTTGATTTTTTGAGAACTCAATATAAACTTATGTACAGTTCGAAAATGATATGAATATTTGGAATTTTCTGTTTTCTTGTCTAATATAATCTAACGAGATGCCGACTTCCTGAAGCAAGATCAACTGCTCTATTTTTTTTTAAAAATACGCAAAAGAGAATGTTGTATCACTTTGTGAAATTTGTCCTTTTCAATAATAGTCTAAATTACCATCCTTAAATTAACTTAGGGGTATAAGTTGGTTTGGATTTTAAATATCAAATCAAATGAATTATATTATATTTAGAAATTTATAATAAATATTAAATCAATTAAAATCGAGTTTTTGGCTTTTGATGTTTGAGACAAGGGTCTAAAGTATATCTGAATTTCAATTTGATCAAAAATGTTGTAATAACATCGAACTTTGAAAAGAATATTTACTTTCTGAACTATTTAATAGTGTATTTCAAAGGTCTAGGACAGTTCAGGAATGGGTGGGATATGTTTGAAGGTCTGATTGATGTTTTCTTGTAGCCAAAGCATTAAGGAGTCCATAGAGAATTTTAAAATCAAATTCAGGTAAGTAGAACTCTTGAAATAGATCTTGAAGTGAAAAGTATACGTCGAGATGTCAGGAAAAGAGATAGCAGTAAAAAATGATCTTTTTGGAATTTTGAGCTTCTGAAGTTTCTTTGAGGCCACTATAGCGGAAGGCGTCCCACTATAGCAGTTCCCCTATCGCTATAGCGAAATTAATTTCCGCTATGGAGGATGGGATTGTTATAGCGGGGCAAAACAATTTTATCGCAGGATTAGCCTCAAAATTCCTATTTTCTATATTGTGTTCTTTGACTTGGGACAAGCTATTTTGGGCCGTCTGCCCTTGTTATTCCCATATAATTTGTTGAAAAGGATAATATTTGACTCCTTAACCCCTGTGCATTGATTCTTAAGCTTTAGAATCTAGGTTGTTTTCATGGGGAAAGATTTGACATGATTTTATGATAGGAAAAAACCTAAATTTGGGAAGATGATCATATATTGGCATGAATTTAGGATATGTCTATAAGCTGGGTTTTATATATGTGATAAAAAGGTACCACTAAAACTTAAAGATAATTTTTTTATGAAGAAATGGTTAGATCGATTTTGTTGTATGGGGTAAAATATTGTCTAGTAAAAAATTGTCATGTTTAAAAGTTACATGTTAAGAATGTTAAGGTGGATATGTGGGCATAAAAGGATTGATAAAATTAGGAATGGGGATATTTGGAATAAGTTAAAAGTATTCCCGTAGAGTACAAGATGAGAAAGTGAGATTTAGATTGTTTGTACATGTGAAGATAATGTCACAGTGAGGAGATGAAAAAGATTGGTTATAGTAGGTACTAGGAGAGATAGAGGTTGACAGAAGATGTATTTGCGATCATATGATTAGACAAGACATAATGTAACTTTAATTTATAGAGAACATGACCTTATATAGGTGGGTGTTGAACACACATTAAGGTAAAAGGTTGTCAGATAATTGAGTGTTAGAGTGCTACCAAGTTTCGTTTTTGGTTGCAACCCGAATTCCCGGGAGAATGAAATTCAAAAAGTTGAGGAACGAAGTAACCTCATCCAATGGCCTCCTTCCTCTCCTTTAGAGTCGAGTCACTTCGTACCTTCCTAGCCGTCTATTTCAATCGTGCCAGTTGGAGGAAAGCCCGTCTTTTTTTGCCTACTCCTGGTGCCTAAAGGCAAAGAGCTTCTTCAATAGCCAAGTCGAGCAGTCAAGCAGCGGGTTGAAGTCAAAGACAAGACAAGTCCTACTCTCAAGCAAAAGGCTAAGAGCGCTTGTTCCACTTCTAGCTCGTTAGGGATGGGATTCCTAAGACCTCTGATGTGTTTGTTTTCTGAAAGTATAGTCTTGTTGGTGTTATTAGTTGTATTAACCGTATTGTTGTTGTTCTTATTTTTGATATCCCTCATAGTCTGTGGTTTACTGTGTTGCTAGTATCATACTATTTTGTTGGTCTTGTTCCTCTGCATTGCTTTAATTGTTAGTTGCTATTTTTTTTTACACTATTTCATTCTTTTTTTTACTTGGATTGGATTGGATGTACTTGAGTTAAGCGCGAGAACAATCTTTCTATCTCCATGAGATAATAATAAAGTCTACATATACTTTATCTTTTTTAGAGCATACTTTTAGAATTATACTGAATATATTATTGTTGTTGTTGTTTGTATGTGATATACCACAAATTGTTTAAAAATTTTAAAAATCATAGTCTGAATTATACTGAAGTATTGGCTTTTCATGCAGAAGTTTATGTTTTATTTTTGTACAAGTCTAGATCGCTGAGTTGCTAAGACATAAAGCTAAAATATATATTAAAAAATCGATTGCTTATAAAAAAATCGGTTGATTCATAAAATCAGTTTATATGTATTATATAATATGGTACGAAAGAAATAACATATATTATTTAATTTGGAAATTACATAAAAAATATCATAAATCTCAATTATTAATAACATATTAACTCTTGAAATTATATTTGTGCTACATATATTGAAATAAAAATAATAATATATATTACTTAAAAGTTACATAATAACTATAAATTACATTAATAATAAATTAAAATATATAAAGCTATATTAAAATATAATTGACTCTTTAAATATTCATCTGGGTCACCTAAAGAGAAACAAAAAAAAAAAATTGAACCTGTACTATGGACACTTGTCTCTAGTAACAATAGAAGAGTAATGAAATAATAACGAAATTACATTTAGTAGACATCCATGTTACAGTATATCTCACAACATATATTACCTATAACAGCATGAACTTCTAAATTGAATTTTAAATTACTATAATACCTCTAATTAAAAATATTTTATTTATTTTATTTATTAATTTAATTATTTGTATTATATTAATAGTATATACCGTAATATTAAAGGGTTATAAATTTTTCAAAGTGTTGCAAATTTTTTAAAAGGTTGTGACTTTTTTGATGGGTTTCGACATTTTTGAAGAATTGTGACTTTTTTGAAGGATTGTCATTTTTTCAAAGGGTTGTTCTTTTTCAATGAATTGTGACTTTTTCGATGAAAAGTGACTTTTACGAAAGATTGTAATTTTTTTGTTAAGGCACAATTAGTACCTATTCATACTACTATTTGTTAGCTATAAATAGAGGGGTTTCCTCTCACTTTTAAACTATGATTTTTAAAAAGTTTTTTAATCTTCTTCTTCTTAAAAAATCTAAGGGTTATTTGCAACAGTTGATTAAGTTCAAAATTCTACGAAATTTGAGGTACCACGTAAGAAAGAAATAGTAATCAAATTGTGGCAAATCATTCATAAATTTATACTCCTATTTTTCTTACGATTTCCATGAGTTAACGATGACGAAAAATTGTGGAAAGACAATAATAATAATTAAATATGAAAAAATCACATGATTTAGGTAAGATATTTCTTCTTTATTTTTTTAATTCTTATTATTTACCCTCAAATGAAGAGGTTTCTTTCTAATTTTACTAGAACAATGGGCGTGAACGTAGTTCATTAAATCATTATTTTTTATGTTAAATCCAGTAATTCAAAAATAGATTTTTTTACTTTTACTTACAATATCATAATATAGTCACGGTAATGATTATTTTTAGAGAAAATTACGCGGTTAAGCAAATTTATATTATTTAATTACTCATCATAGTTATATTTTGCTAAAATTACCACTCGCGACTATCATTATACACTAATTATATGGGCTCACATTGAGTTTGTATAATTAGTCACGTTTGTATATGTATAATTCGCCAGAATATATAAATACATATGTATAATATACAATTATCTAAATGATATACATATTAAATTCACCGCTCTCTCACTCTCTACCCTCTCTCCCTCGCCTATCTCCTCCCTATACCAATCTCACTCACCTCTCTCCTCCCTCTCCCAATCTCGCTTGCCATATATACAAATACATATGTATAATATACAATTATATACATATACAATTCACCTCTCTCCCACTCTTTTCCTCTCTCGCTCACCTCTCTCCTCTCTCTCTCAATCTCGATCGCCTCTATCCTCTTTCTCTCAATCTCGATTGCCTCTCTCCTATCTCTCCCAATCTCGCTCGCCTCTCTCCTTCCTCTCCCAATCTCACTGTCACTCCCCGAATCTACATCCTGAACGTGGCCGATACCAAATGACAATTGTTGACCTTGAGCGAACCCTTGTCTTGGCTTACTTAACTCAGTGTAAGACTTAACTCATCATACAACAAGTAAACATTCTCAAAAGAATTACTTAATATAAAGTAGCTTCGCCAAAATGACAATAAAGAGATACAATATTTGTAAATAAAGAGATACTCAAATTGAACTATTTGACTGACTATCTGTTCTATCAAGCCTCTATAATACTAAGATAAATGTTGGGACAACCCCACAACATTCTATAAATGAAAAGACTAGAAAGAAATAAAAGAGTCCTCGTAATTGCAAGGAGGTTCACCATTGACTCTAAGTGCTCAAACTGGATTAATGAGGCGTTGGATGCTGATCCTGGTTTCTTGCGTCTACATCATAAGACGATGCAGGTCAACTGATATCAGTACATTGAATGTACGAGTATGCGAGTTGGAATGCTAAACAACAACTTAAGCTTGAAAAGGACTAAGGAATGAACACATACCGTCGCTCTACTCAACTCATGGATACTCAACTCAATATATAAATCAGTAAAACACATGTGATATATATATAATTTAAAGCTAAAAACATGTAAACATCTTTAAAATTTAGTGGGACCAACAAGGGTAAAAAAGAAATTATACATGTAAATATTTATCATATAAGAAAATGTGACAATCTTTTTGGGACTAACCAAAAAGAAGATTGTGCCACATAAAATGAGATGAAGGAAATAATTAATAAAGCGTCATTACTTAGTATGATTATTCCAAATTTGTTGTCAATATACAAAATAAATGCATGTAGCACTTTTTTTTCAAAAAAAAAAAAAAAAAAAAGAAGAAGATAAAATTGGAAGAACATAACTTGTTCTTGATTATGTAAATCAAATTTTATAAATAAAGAAAAAAGTAAAACACCACTTATTCTTAAATGAAGGAAATAGTAGTAACTTCTACGGTCATTTAAAGTCAGTTGTCAATTTAAAAATAAATATATGTGGCTCTTTTTATAATTTAAAGGGATAAAGATCTGAAAAATACTTTAACTTTGGTTGAATTTGCTATTGTGATACTAAACTTTCATGAGGATTTATTACCTTGCTGAACTATTTAATAGTTATGTTTTTCCTTGAACTATTTAATAATATATTTTAGAGGTATATATGTGTCCACCTCATACTAAACTTTCATGAGGATTTATTACCTTGCTGAACTATTTAATAGTTATGTTTTTCCTTGAACTATTTAATAATATATTTTAGAGGTATATATGTGTCCACCTCGACATATTATTATTTATTATTTTACATTATTTTTTATTTTCACGTGAACAAATATATATTTAAAATATTGTATTAAATAGTCTAAAAATGTAATAAATTCTCATGAAAGTTTAATATAAAAACAGTAAATTTGATCAGAATATTTTTCATATCCTCATCCCAAATTTAGACGAAGCCTATTTTTCAACATAATAAACAATATATACAATACACACATGTAATGCATGTGCTGTGAAACTAATACATCAAAATTTGTGCAGACTTAACAATAGCCTCAAAATAGGAAGACTTGTTCGGTCCAAAATCACATCTCTGTTCCATTTTAATGTTTGATAAACAAATTGAACATCGGTTTACTATAATTTGAAATAACTAATTTTAATTTTTTTTTTGTCCTTAATAAAATAATATTTAGCTATTCAAATATTTAAAATAATAAATTTAATTTCTTATTTTTATTTTTTAAATATGATACTAAATCAGAAATGACATATAAAATGAAAGGGAAGTTGGTAAAGGAAATTGGCAGTGTGTTTGTGTTTCATAATATTTGTGATTTAGTCATTTGAAGTTTGAGGCCGCTCAAACCCTCTGTGGAAGAGACACGTGGTTTGTGTTTTTTGTTATTTAATTAATTAGTGGAAGAATAGCAACTCTGTTTCTTGAGTTTGTCAATGGCAGGTGGAAATTTGGATGTTATGGATATTTACCCACTCAATCATTACTATTTTGGTTCAAAAGAATCGCTTCCATTGAAGGAAGAGGAAACCTTGGATCATCGCATTCAACGATTCAAATTCAAGTATATATTTTTCTATCAATATAATAAAAATAATAATATATTGTGTGTTCATTTTTGTTTCCTCTTTATTTCAGCTATAATACTCATGGAATCAGGACTTGTGTACAAGCTGTTCTTTTGGTTAGTTTCTTTTTCTTCCTTTTTTCAGTACACCTAGAGGCAAGGGTTGAGTATACAGTAGCTTTAGCTACTGCGATCCAAATTATTATAAGTTTCAAAATTCAGTTATTGCAAAACATGTTTCCTTTGGTTGATAGTGGGAGTCGTTAATTAATTTTGTTAGCAGGTTATACATATATATATATTTATTTAAATTTCTAATATAAAAAAAATACATGATCAAAGCGCCATTTCTATAGAAATAATTGAAAGTTTCAGTTGTTGCAGCCTAAAAATTAGCTTCTGGAATTTTGCTCCCTTAGTATAAGTGCTTTCCTGCAAGAGTTGAGGGTTTTGTTTTGTAGCTAACTAGAGTTATGTAGGTATTAGTAACACATGAACTAGTTTTAAATTTATTTGTGTAGGGTTTAGTTGTTTCATCTTATATGTTGCATAAAACTATATATAGATTTACTCATAACTTATATATGTATTAGCTATACAGGTTTTTGAATTGCAAAACAAACATTGTATTATTAATTTTATACGTAGTCGTAACCAACTATCATATATATGTTACTTATACAAGATCTCATACATGTATGTTATTTCTCCTAATCAGCTACCAAACGACTCCTAACGGTTTAAGGTGTGCCTATAATCTTAATGGTGTGGAGCTTTATCTAAAGAAGCTGGTAGCATTAAAGATGAATATAGCTGGCAAAATTATGAATGGTTAAGGGATCATTTTTGATCAAAATGTAAATCAGAACTTATACAGGAGATCAGAAATTCTGAATAAACTATAAACTTTAAAAGAGAAGTTTTGGATATAAATATATGTTCAAAATTTGTTTCGGATCTTTAACACCATTTTAACTTTATATAAAATCGCAACAAGAGACTGACTTGGCTTAGCAGGCCAGTAACTTTGTCAAATGGAACATTCAATAAAATTGGGACGATACAGTGTCCCGTGGCTCGTGCACAAGGATGTAACACAAATCGAGAAATGGTCTGAACTTTTCAAAAACTACACGTGGTTTCCAGCTCTAAAAGCTGTTATCTTATCTTGCATTTCTTTCTTCCTAGTGAGAAAGTAGCTTGAAGTTTTAGGGTTCTCATTTTGGAATAGAATTGCAACAGAGGTTCTTCTGTTATTTCACTATGTAGTTGTAGGATCCAGGCCCTACTGCTTTGATTCAATATCCACAAGTAAATGCCTCCAGGCTGAAGTTTTTCTGGGGGAACATAGTGACCTAAAGATGTACCTTCTACGCCTCCGCCTTATGATAAACAACTTGATACTGCAGCTAAGCATGGTTGGCTCATGAAGTGCTGAATAAGTAGACACTACAATAAAAATGACCATTAGCTGCATTTAATTCTTAATTGCCGCTAAATATGTATTTTTAGCGGCAATTGTCACTCTTTATATATGTCCCTAAAGCCTTTAGCGACATTGGTTCTAATGACACTTAACTAATGCAGGTAAAGACGAAAATTGTTTTTGTTGTATTGAGAGCCAACACCGTGAGCTGAAACAAAACCTGTTTGTATCATAAACTGCTTATACATGGAGTCATTGAGATAGTTCAGCAGTCAGTTTTGCAACTCTGCAGGTTCTAAGAGCCTGTTTGGACGGGCTCATAACTTATGGCTTATACGCCAATGCAAACAGGCTCTAAGTCTGCAATTTACTAATTTCCTGTGTGAGTAGTTAAATATCAAAAGAGCAGTAGAGATTGTAGTTCCGACATCTGTTCCAATAGTTCAAGTTCCATAAATTGGTGCCTGATTTTAAGTGAATGATCTCGATACTTATTCATGCGCATCCTCATGGACGGTTGTAATACGGGGTGCAATTTCTATTCAAACAACTCAAGCCTTTATGTATTCTTCTGTTGTTAAAAATGTCAATTACCCATTGAATTATATACTGCATTAGGAAGGGGCGATTCTTGGTTGTTGTTAGATGATGTAGTATGCATACGTTGCATTGCAGGTTGATTTGTTCAAACATCCACATCTATTATTATTGCAAGTACGGCATTCCCTGTACAAACTTCCAGGTGGTCGTCTTAGGCCTGGTGAATCAGGTTCAACGATATCTTTTCTCATTTTATCCAGTTTTCTATGTTGAAGCTGGTAGTTTGAGCGCTGAAGAATTTTTCTTGTTGACATACACAGAAATCGAATGTCTTAGACGTAAACTCTCAAGTAAATTATCCATGAGCGAAGAATATGACAGATGGGAGGTATTCAACATTTTACGTAGCGTTTTCAATTTATATTTTTGGCTACGCATCTTTTAAATGTTTCATTTGATATATACGTAGGTCGGTGAATGCCTGGGGATGTGGTGGAGACCTGACTTTGAAACATTGATTTACCTGGTTTTGCCACCTAATATAAAAAGGCCAAAGGTACTTGGGTTATAATATTCTGAAATTTGTCTAGTTAGCTGTCAGGAGTTCTTGAAGGCATTGGCAAGGTTAACTTTCTTTCTTTGTAGGAGTGCACAAAACTATTTCTAGTGAGGTTGCCCGAAAGTTGCAAATTCATTGTACCGAAGAACCTCAAACTTATTGCTGTTCCATTGTGCCAAGTTCATGAAAATTTCAAGGTACTGTACAGCAGGCACATTCATGAATAGAATATTGCCATGCTAATTGATCAATCTGTTTTTCTTTTATCACAATGGACTCTTACAGACAGTTGGCCTTACTCGATGTTATACTTGAACTAACGCAATCAATACCCTTATATACAGACATATGGGCCAATAATAGCTGGAGTTCCCCAACTGTTATCGAAGTTCTCCTACAATACACCTGATACTGACTGATCGGTGTCATAATACAAGTGACATTAGGCTCAATGCTATTTCCATCCAGCATGCTGTAGAATGCCAAGATATAGTGAGTTTGACATGTATATGTAGTATATGGAGTGTGATTAAGCAAAGTCGAGAGACACACATATTTTTATTTGTAATGTTTTCATCTGCAGTGTCTGTTTCTACCTGTATATTTGTATAATTGTATTGGCTTGTTCTGAAAAAAAAAAATTAACTTATAAATCATTCAACTGTGATGCTTAATTCTTGACCTCTGAAGAAGAAGAATCTCTGAATGGAATGTGAGGTGCCTAACCAACTTTCATTAGACATAACTGACTGCATTGATCTCTGTAGCTACACTCATAATGATATCTATGTTACCTAGTATTGTCACAATATCATTCTTTTTAACTAACTGAGGAAATGACAGAGGAAAATTGAGCTTTTGCACATTTTGGTTAATCCATGAACAGGATCAAAGAGAGTTAGACTTAAACTTTTGCTGCCAGAAAATTAGAGCAAGTATATTAAAAACAGTACTTGATTTATCATTTTTGGTCGAACAGTATGCCATTCCTCAACTTTCATTGATTTTCTACCATGTATTCCAAGAAAGTAGCTTACAAAATGCACCAATTACTTGTAATACATCCTGTCAAGCTGCCAGCTTTGTCATTTTCAAGTTTTGAGAACTATGTTTGTTTGATAGTTTCTTCTCTTTTCTTGCTCAAAAGCTGCTGACTTTGACTACCATCTATGTTTGAATGCTTTTGGACCAACACGACAAGCAAATGCGCAGAGAAGGGGCACATTATAGACGGTGGTAAAACAAAACCAAAAAATGGCAACAGGAAATTAGACCTCAAGAAAAGGATAGATACATATATGAAAAACAGCAAGCTCACTCACATAACTTGTTTCTACTTGTGCAGTTGTTTGTTCAGTGAGAGAGTTCTGGGAAGACAACATTACACTACAGTTGCATAAATAATCTGTGCTGGGAGTCAATACTTTGTTCTTTGAACCAACTCTGCTGAATTTTTATTGTCAGAATAACTTCTATCATGTACGGTAACAGCCTAATTAAAAAGGATAGCTAAAATCTGCAATGATTATCATCCTGTAGGATAACTTCCCAATGTTACATCCACAAATGAAATACGAGGATGGTTTAGTGCGTTATGTTTTCTTCTTGAATTTCCTCTGTGCCTTCAAATCGACCACAATCACAGATATATTATCTCTGCTGCCCCTTTGGAGAGCAACTCGAGTCAAGTACTCTGCAGCATCTTGAGCAGCAGGATCTACGTTTTCACCCCTTTCCCTACTCAAAGTACCACCATTTTTTTTGTGCCAGAGAAGAATTCGTCTCCGTGCTACATCACAAGCTTCTTCATTTGTCAAGACATCCCATAGCCCATCACTTGCTAAAATTAGACAGTCGTCTTCTTTTGCTCGGGGTACAAACATCATTTCTGGATCTGGAATCACATAAGGCCTTAAATATCGATCACCTGCAGTAAAATGACAACCTCGTCAAATCAAGAAAGCTTTCATCTCTAGAATAGCAGTTTCCAAATAATAAATGACAACCATGTCAACTGAAGTTAGACGTCGTTATCCAACATCAGTGGGCTGCTTCAGGGTTGACCTTTGACACTATATATGTATGGTATAACACTTCAAGTTTGGTACACGTGCAGGTCTGCTCCATCGTAGCTTTGAGATTCGTTTATTTCCATGTGCAAATCAAGCACAATATAGATGACGCTCTTAACCCTCTCCAGTAAAAATACAACAATACAACAAAATTTGCAGGCGGCTAGTACAATATACATACCAATTGACCTTGAAACTGCAAGAACACCAGAAACGCGATGTCCATCCCAATTAATGACCTTCCCTCCCAGTTCTTCTATTCGTGAACACTCATCTTCCCTATTTGGCTGGAAACAATTAACAACGAATATTATATGGTTGCAAAAAGAAATTACTAGCAGATGTTGCAGAGCGGTGCAACAACAAACACTAGCCTTACCTTATGGTCAATGGTTAATGGCATGGGCAGTTTTCCCCGACAAAGGACTGCCCTAGAATCACCACAATTCGCAACAATAATATGGCTTGGACTAACAACAGCAACTATAGCTGTAGATCCAACTGCTTCAGGAGCAATGACTGAAAGGTCAGGCTCAATCCCGTCTGTTTCACTACAGAACCCCCCTACCTCATCATCGACTCTACAGAAACAATTCAAGAAAGCCTTTGACCATTGCTCCTTCCAGTTAACACTTCCATTATGTGGATCCTCTTTCATGATATCTATCTCCTGTGCTAAAACCATATGGAGACGCTCATGACAATAATTAGCTACCTGCTATGGAAAAAACAGTTGGTCTTAGTACGTAGGCATAAATGACAAACAAATAGGTAATGAACTCTAAACATACAGGCAACTTAACAGTTCTTGTGTTACTAGAAACTAAAACAAGAGCCGAATGTAATAAAAACAGATAGAAATTCACCTGAGAGCCTCCATGTCCATCATAAACCCCATATAAATGGGCTGTAAGTGTTTGACTCAGGGCATGAGAAACTGGCGCATCAGTCAAAATATGGGAAGGGATTTTCAGAAACTTTGGTAAAGCTATAGCAGTATCTTCCATCTCCGGCCTCTTTCCTTGTATTGTGATGAGCCCCCAAAGCGGTACAGAATCAAAACAAAGGGTATTTGGCCTGCTTATCTTTATCTCTTGTGAGGTCTCAAGATGGGATGGTGATAATTTTCTTTTATAATCTTCAGCACCCACAACCATGGTGGAAACAATATCACTTACAAGTTGTGACTCATTAACCAACTCATTAGCCAAACTACACGAAAAAGACTTTCTCAGAATCTGGGATACACCAACCTTCTTTTCCTCATCCCGAGGAGGCATTTTCCCAACCTTAACCTCCAAACCTGTACATTCTTGGTTAGGCATGCTGACACGCTCATCAACTAGAGAATCAGAACAAGTCATATTTCCTAAAAGCTCATCAGTTGGTGAAATCAAATTGTTGTCCATAGATCTACCATCTTCTACCTCACTAGCAATCAAACAATTCCCATTACCTACAACTGTCGAAGAAAAACTCTTCCCTATCCTGATTTCATGACAATCAGCAACTGTCATAAAAAGGTTAGCTTTGTCCCTGGACACTCTATGATTCGACACCGAACAAGGAAGTTTGCACTTGTTAGGTTCTGACAGCAAGCTAGTTGTATTGGGGATCAGCTCATATCCAGCAAAGTCAATACATGTAGGTAATACTGATTCATCATATATCAATTTTCCCTGTTTATATGATACAGCAAGTGTTGGAAACATCTCTTCCATCAGTACCTTTCTTCTAACCAACCAAAATTATTCAAATCCCTAAAATTTACTTAATTTTTAAGCCAACAAAAGGTTTGACAAAAACAAAAAACAGAATAAATCTATGACATAAGAGAATATGGATCCAAAGTCCAAACTTGTGGAATCACTATCCATATAACCCTATTCAGCATCTTGTACTCTTCTATTCCAATTCTATCCATTCAACAACACATTACCAACAAACCCCCTAAACAGAGAATCACTTTTCATCAACTTATAATATATAGGAAACAACAAATCTAGTGGTCACTGCTTAACAAGACAGAGACACAACATATAAAGATTCAATCTTTATGGAAAAAAAAAAGGACTTACAAGCACAAAGCAGACCATACATGAAACTTTTTTCCAAATTCAAAGCAACCCAACTTCTTCTTGGTTACCTAAAGTTAGTTGAATCAAAAAAAAAAAAGTTTGTGAAAACCCCATGTAGTTCAAGGGTCAAACAAATCAAGAAATGGTGCATGCAAGGATTTGTTATTAGAGATAATAATCATTCAATATTTATTGTGGGTATTATATTGTACATACAAAAACAAGGTTTGATTAGATACACAAATCAATGAATACAATAATCCAATAAACAAATACTCATAATAATGAAAAAAAGGTAGGAAGGTAAGTGAGAAGTTGCTTACCGTTTCAAAACAATCTTGCATTAATGACACACTAAATAATAAAAAAGAAAGAAGGAAAAAGAAAAAAAAAAAAAGGAACTTCAGTTCCTCTCATTAAAAAATATAAATGATACTAATAATAAGTAATTGAAAAAAATATAGATTAGACAGCAAAGTGTGTGATGTGTCAACACTTTTATCTACTCTACCCTTTATCTAAATTTATTTTTAAATAAATAATAAATAGTAGGAATAGTATTAGTATATTATTTTTTGATTTTTATTAAATTTAATATTTTAAAAACGTATTAGATGATAAATAATATTTACTAATAAGATAAAAGATAGATATAAAAATAAATTATCTTTTTAATTTTTTAAATTAAATAAAATTATCAAATAATTATTTTTAATTTAATAAAAAACTATTATTGAAGGAAAGAAAATATTTTATTTGCACATCTCTTAAAAAAGATATCCGTATTTATTACTCCTATCAATTTAATAATACTTTTCGCTTTGCATCATATTAGTATCTCTTCATTAGTATGATTAATAAAAGTATATATAGAAACAAATAGTTATGTCTTAATTTTTTATATTTTATTTTTAAATAAAAGGTGGGGCAAAAAAACCGAAAAACAAAACACTGTGGTTTTTTTATTAAATTGTTAGTCAAGTGGGTCCCAGTTAGCAGACATGTGTCCAACGAGGTGTCTTCTTTTGATTGGTAATGGACCCACCTCTTGATTTTAAATGTTTCTTTCGGTGAACTAATGGGATGATCTTTTTTAATAGTCTTTCTGAAAAATATTAAAATAATTATTTTTTGGTGAGTGGGCCCCATAATAACTCTCTGTCCTTGCCACGTTGAGCTTTAGTTTTCCTGTACAAAAAAAACTTTTGGGTAAATGGGTCAAAGACTCAAGACGGACAAATTGACGCATACCATCTTTTTCAATAAAAAATATTCTAATTTTTAATGTTTGAAATGGTGTTTTCAAAAATAGTTTTAACTAAGAGTATCTTTGGATTGATTTTTAATGACTTATAAATTTAAGATTTATAATTTATGGTTTTTGACTTGTATTTATTGTTTTAATTTTAAAATAAGTATTTATAATATTTTTTAATTTTATCAAAATACTTGGACATAAGCCGTAAAATTTAGAGCATAAAAGCACAATAAGTAATTTCTTTAAATATAACTATTACATTGTCGTATGTAATTTTTTTTAGATAATTGTATCTGAAATTGATAGGATTGAGATTTCATATTCTTTGCGTAAGCTCTTTTTTTTTGGTAATCACAACTATACTTTTTATCTTTCTTCTTCTTTGAATGTATATAAATAAATAATCCGTATAAATACTAGTTGAGAATGAGAATTACTAGTAGATGTGGAAGTGAGCACTGATTTCATACTAAAGATTATTTGTGCTATTATTATTTTTGAGTTCTTTATCTTTCTCAAATAATAATTACTTCTTCCATTTTAAAAAGATTGATCTAATTTGATTTGAAACAGAGTTTAAAGAAAAGAATATTTTTTAATCTTGTGGTTTTAAATTAAAGTTATTTCAAATGTATCAAAATGTCCTTTAATCTTGTAGTCTTAAACATGCCACGTGAAAAGTTTAAGTTAAAGTGTCATCAAAAAAAGAAAAAGATCATTCCTTTTGAAACAAACTAAAAAAGAATATAGAGACATTCTTTTTTAAACGGAGGGAGTATGATTTTTTTAATGTTATTCATATTTATTCAATTTATTTTTACAATATTAAATTTTTTACTTTTATTTAATTTTAGTGAAAAATTAAAACATAACATATAAATCCGTAGATTGATGAAATTTATGTCACGTATTTTGAGGATTATACTTCTCTCGTGCTATATACTATCGCTTGGCTCATGCGCTCCCTCCACCTCCACCCCCACTTTTTTTTTAAATATTAACTTAAAATAGATTAAATTAAAGATTTAAAATTTATAAATTTAAATTGTTAGATTTTAATTATTATATTTTATAATTAAATATTTAATGTATTTAATAATTATTACAATATAAATAATGTACTTAAGCAAAAAATGCTGACTTTATTTGGATTCACACTTAATACAATAAAAAATCATCTCACGTAAAAAAAATATCTCATGATTAATAAAGTTATAATGAATTGTGGGGTCATAGTCCAAAGTTTAATAAAAAAATATGTGATTATTTCCTCGTTAATCTAAAGTTTGATAGATATAATTATTGACTGAATCAAACTTCTTCTTAATTTTGAGATATACTCCCAAACTTTTCTCATGTTATTTTTGTAAATGTATTATATCCTAACGTTACCCACCTTCATATTCTTTTTAATACTTCTGTTAAAATAATATTAATTTTGTCCAAAAAGAAAAAGGGAAAATAATCCGGTGAATATAAATCTTTTCAAACATAACTGTAATTAATATTTATTAAAATCTCATAAAATTGATATTTGATAATTGATCTCTAAAATAATATTTTTTTCGATTCTGATTGGGGCTAATGAAAAAATTCACCAAATTCAATAAAATAATCAAACAATATATTTTCAAAATGCCTCTATATAAATATATGATCTCATTAATATTATAAATTAATGATTTTTAAAAGTATAAATATATCTTAGACAATTTAGTGAAATGCGATTGTATTGTGTTTTTTGGTTAAAATTTAAAACTTGTTGAAGCTCATCTCTAATTTTTCTTGTTATATAAAAAAATTTCGATATTGTCTTTTTGAACTGCATCATAAAATTATGAAGAGTTATACATGCAATATATGTTTTTTGAGAAGGTATTGTACCATCTTTAGCTTCATCATCAACATTGTTTTTTTAAGAAACATTCAAAAATTACTTTTGAGCTTTGGACTTCTAAACATGTATCATTTTCACTCAAGCAATCCAACATGTTATTGTTCTTCATTTTATTGCGGCAACATATATTATTGATCATGACTTCAAGTTTATAAATAACGTTTTCATAAGTAAATTCATTCAAATTTTATGAGATTCATCCCCTGAACAAATTTGTAGCATCGAAAATAATTTGTTATTGTCTCTTGCTGGACATTTATCGTCCAAGCCAAAATTGCAAAATTGATAGCATCTAAAACATTAGTCTTATCAATCAATCACTTAACAAAAAATTAATAATATTAGAATGAAATAATGCATCACACACGTACATTGTACTTTATATATAATGAATTTATTTTTATGTTAATTTAATAAATATGATATATAATTTAGTAAGATATAATAATTTGAATATATTTATTATACTTTATATATAATAATTTCTTATGTAAATGTAGTAAATATGAAACATATACTAGTAAAGTACGAAGATTTTGATATAATCAAAATTAATCTTCTTTAGATCTCAAAACACTCCTTAAATTAATAATATCGATTAAATAGTATTTCTACAAAATAATAATATTTTATGATCCCATTATATTGATTTAATGATACATTAGTATACATTATAGAATTCTTATTGTATTTTAATTAAGAAAGAGAGATTAGTAGTGCTAAGTGTTTGCTTCCCCACAAATTATGGGACAATTGTCCCTATTTCAGCCTTGATTCCAATGTTAGTCCAACTTCCTAATTTATTTTTCTTGATTAGGAGCATAAATATCAAATTAATATTTGATATAATTTCAGATATAACATTCATAAAAAAAATATTCTATGTCATACTAATTAAGAAATAGGATATTTTAAAAAAAATTATAATAAAAAATATTTTTTTCAATATTTAAATAATAATTAAAATAAATAAATTAAAATGATAATTATCAGGAATATTAAGCCTTCGATTAGTTTAGTTTTTGTGTATCCTAGATCTCATTCTTCTTTTTCACAACTTTATTTTTCTAGACATGAAGTCCACTATGAGCCAAAATAATTATATATCTCCAGAAAAGGAAAACTTAAATTTTTCGTGAATAAATCTTAACCACATTTGATGTGGTGATGAAATAGTAAGTAATCACTTAAAATCACTTTTTACCAAAAAAAGATAATCACGTAGATTAATGAAACCATGTGTATCTAGTTATGACTGATATTGGACACTTGGTGAATTCTAGTGAGCTTAAAGAGAGGTAGATCTAAAGCGTACTAATCTATCGATTTATTTAATATACATATTTAATTCATGGATTTTGATGATGCAAAGAAGTAAAACTTATCCATATTGATTTATATCAATTAATATATATATGTAATGTGTTTAAATTTAATATTTATTTTATTTAATTTTAATTATTAATATATATTTTATTTTATTAAATCACATAAAAATTAAAATTATATTAATTTAATATAAATAATTGATATAAACAATTTTTTCCTGATATAAATTATATAGTGTATGTTAACTATTTCACTTAGATCAGATAAATATATTTTATATCATCAACACATATATTAGTACTAGACACAAGTGTCCGAGTACACGCTCAATATGATAATATCTATTTTTTTTGTCTCATTTTATGTGGTATAGATTGAATTTAGATAGTTAATTAAATTTTAATATGATTTTTAAATATTTTAAGTTATTAATTATTATAATTCATAATATTTTACTTAATTTTAGAACAATATACATTAATTATGTAACACAAATAGAATTTCAAGAGTCAATCAGATATTGTTAATTATTGAGATTTTCAATACTTTATATGTAATTTTCAAATTAAATATTACATGTTACTTTTTTTATTATTGTAATTTATAGTATATTTTACATAAATTTTTAGTAATATATCTTATTTCTTTTATCTCAATGTATGTAGCACAAATAAAAATTTCAAGCGCCAATTAAATATTGTTAATTATTGAATTTTGAAATACTTTCTATCGTAATTTTCAAAATTAAATAATATATGTAATTTTTTTAATCCCATTGTATGTGAATCAATTGAATTTATTTATATGTTTTTTACATATATTTTAAGTTTATTATTTTCATGATTTATAGTACTTTTTTAAATATTTAAAATTTTAAAAAAATAAGATAAATAAATTAAAACGAAAAAATCACCAAAAAAGAAAGAAAAACACTTAGCTACTATAGTGAATAACCATTAACACTCTATCTTATGAATACCTTATTATTATTATTATTATTTTGAAATAGAAAATCTATTTTTGGAATACAATCAATTCAAATAAATTAAATCAGTAATTAAAAAAATATGACAATTAATAATAAAACAATGTGAAACACAGATTAAAAAACCCTATCAATAATTATAAGGTGGGGATTACCTAAATATGATATCAGATATCAAATCCCACCGACTACATGAATAGGGAGACATTTATGATCAATACAATGCTCTATATTATCATAAATCGATCAAATATACGAATAAGTTAGTAATATAATATTTTTCAACAAATTATTCTTCTATTTTAACTATAACCTCTGTATATATTTTTTTTTAATCTAAGATCATTTTCTTGATAAGCTAAAATCATGTCTTATTTAATCACTTCTCTGCAATAATATTTTAACTTATTTCTATGTATTCTCGATCCCAAAATTCCAACATCTCTCCTTAATGGGATCCATTTGTTCTAGATATGCTTATTTATAATCTCATCACTTTGATTATATTTACATATTAATCTTAATATCTTCATTTTCTCCATTTACATTGAAAGAATCTAAAAATTATTAATTAGTCGACACTATAGCTTATAAAACAAATTTGACATAACCAACACTCTCTGAGAATTACCTAAAGCTTAAATTTGAAATTGGAAGAGGAATTAGTTTACTTAATGAGAAAGTAGAGTAGATGGGTGAACAACCTTGAACGTGTCACTATTATATGAAAATCTGAATTCTTTTCTTATCGTATTTAACTGCGGACCACCACCGACTCCAAGTTAGCAACGTATTTTTTCCTCAACAAAAAAAAACAATCAATTCACAAAATATCTCAATTGCATTAACTTTTTTAAAAAAAAAATATTTATAGCCTCCTCAATTGGACGGTTAAATGAGGAAAATAAATTCAAATCAAATGAGGATAAATTATTTAATAATACAAAATTACTTAAATTAAAATAAATTGGCTTAAGAGTAAAACATATTTTTTTAATTCTTTTAAAATATATTTAAATATCTAATATTTTATTTTATTATGATGTATATAAAAACGATAATAACAATAAATAACGTATTCAATTTTTTTTCTCATAAATGAATTTGAAAAGAAAAGACGAGAATATATTGAGACCTTATTTTTATCTTTACTTTTCATGGGAGTAGAAAAAAAATTTTGCGACTCAAAAAAAAGTGATATTAAAGTAAAATAAGATCAAAGAAAAATTAATAGCAAAATATATCGAGAAAAAATAATATAATACTCCATGTAATAGCAAAACTTAAAAGAATAAAATACTATGCAAATACTACTAATTCTTCCCATCTCATATTAAAAATTATGATAACACTCAACTGTCGACTAACATTTTATCCTAATCTCGACATCTCTATCAATCAAACTTCAGGCAGCAAAAGAACAACACGAATGAATACCCAAATAAATATCCACTTTTAACTGCATGAGCATAAACATCACGTCTCCTCCATGTTGGAAATTAACATATATTTCACAATCCCTAAAGACCAATAGGACCAAATTACTTTCATAACTAATATTATGAATAGACATGAGGATTAGAGCTTTGAAAATTTGTTATTCGTAGTTTTGATGATTTGATAAACTCAGGGACCTTGTAAAGCGACCCGGTTCTTGGTTCAACATACTTTTCACTGCTAGCTGGAAAAAGTACAAAAAATTGGTGCACAGTCTCCAACAGTGACAGAAATGGCAGATGCAGCAGAAGCCTCAGCCAATGAATTGCTTTAAGGATTGTGACTATTTCATATAAACAACAACATCCAATAGTCATAATCTCAGTTTTTGCAACTTGAAAAGCACCTCAAGAACTCTTGCAAAGGCTGAGAAATCTGAAGTGAAGAAATATTTCTAAGAGCAACTCAAAACGGAAAGAGCTGGAAGCTTAGTTGTCTTAGGAGCATTCTGTTCCTAAACTTATAAAGGATTTAGTTTGCTTTGGTCCGTAAATTCTAAGTTAGTTAAGTTCAACTAATTTAGTGGGCAACCTTGTGTTTTGCTTAGTAAATTCTAGGTCATCACTTGTGTGGTGATTTAGTGGGCAACCTGCGTGTTGCTTAGTGAATCCTAAGTTGTCTAGCGGTGATAGATTAGTGAGCAGAGTCTTATCTGCTTAGGCTCTTCAAGAAATAGAGTTATTGCTTGGTTGTGAGATTAATAACTCTTTCTCACCTTTTCTTGTGAAGACTAGTGAAAATGGTTGAAAATCCTGTGTGAAAGGTCGTGGTTTTACTCCCTTGAGCAAGAAGGTTTCCACGTAAACTGCTTGTGTTGATATTCCGCCTTTACTTACAATTTGTTCTTACATTGAGTGTGTCAAGGGACCTGGTCCATTGACTATTAGCGGACACACATATTCTAACAATTGACATTAGAGCATGTATTGTCTAGGTGGTTAACACCAAGAGAGTGGTTTCTGCATTAGAATTACTGCTCCACTTAACCTAGAAGAAGGTCAATCCTCGACTCAAACACCGCATTTCAATGTTCAGTTCAATAGCTAGTGGAAAACAAGAATGCACGACTTTCCTATGGCTGAAGATAGTGAGTTATGGGATATTGTGTTGGATGGACCTTTTATTCCAACTTTTGAAGTAAAGGATGGTGAGATAACAAGAATTATTCCAAAGTATAACTAAGCAGATAAAAAGAAGATTGAGAAGGGATACAAAGCCAAGAAGTTGTTAGTTTGTGGTATAGGCGCTAAATAATTCAACTGTATTTCTACCTGTGAATAAAAAAAAGAGATCTGGGATTGTTTAAGGACTGCTCATGAAGGGACTGAGCAAGTGAAGGAGTCAAAGATAGACATGCTCACCTCTCAATATAAAAATTTCAAAATGAAGGAAGGAGAAACTATTCATGACATGTATACCAAACTCTCCTCCATAACCAATGAGTTGCGAAGCCTTGGAGAGACAATCAATATGAGTAAGCAAGTTAGGAAAGTTCTTCAAATTCTTCCTAAATTATGGGAAAGCAAGGTAGATGCTATCACTGAAGCTAAGGATCTGAAAGTTCCAACGATGGATGCTCTCATTGGAAATCTCAAGACACATGAAATGAACAGAAGTCAAGATTTCTCAAAGAAGGAGGCCAAGAAGGACAAGTCTCTCGTGCTCAAATTTACTCTAGGAGAAGGGTCTAGTGAAGATGATGATATGACTTATCTTACCAAGAGATTTCAAAAGATTATAAGGAAAAAAAGAGGATTTAGAGGGGGGGGGGGGATCCTCCTCGAGCTGCAACTGCTAGTGACACTTGTCACAAGTATGGAAAGGTTGGACACTTTATAAGGGATTTTCCGATAATCAAAGCTGAAAATAAAGAGTATCAAAGGCCAAAAGCTGAAAAGGACAAACAAAGGGACCTAATACTTTACAAAAGTGAGAAAGGCTGCAACTGACTATGTAGTAAAGAAAGCTCTTGCTGCATGGGGAGACTCTTCAAGCGAGTCAGAAGACTCAAAAGGACCTGGAGATGCATCAATGGTGGTAATTCAAGACGAGGCTAATGTATTTGATGAAATATTTGCTCTCATGGCTTAGATGATGAAGATGATGGAGATAAGGTAACTCTCTTCAACTTTAAGCAAAATCTGAATACATATTCTCTTAAAAGATTAAAAAAGCTAGCAAATGTCTTGATTGATTTTGTAATAGAATTAACTTCTGAAAGGGACTCTATGAACACTGACTTTGACAGTCTTAATGAATATGAAGAGATAATGGTTGTGAGAATGGCAGTCATTAATAAACAAATGGTTGTTCTAAAATCTGAAAAACTAGAACTCATAAACCAATTAGACTTAATGATTGAGAAATTTGGAAAAAGAAAAGGAGAGTCTACTAGTTTACAAGTTGAACTGGAAGAGAACTTAAAAACCACTGAGACTAAACTTGTCCTAACATTGGAAAGAAATGATCACTTAGAAAGGGACCTGGTTCAGCTTAAGAAAAAACTCACTAATTCTCTTAAATGGACCAAATCCTCAAAATTTGCTCTCCAATGTAACCAGTCAAAGCAATTATAACAAAAAGGGTCTAAGAAGTTTAAACGTCACTCCTCCATATAATCCTCACAATAAATATGTGTATGTGTCATTTAATTTGTTATGTCTTCACTATGGTAGAAATGGACATCTGAAAAAGGAATGTGAGACGTGGAAAGAGTCACGAGAGAGGTTCTCGATCTATACCAGACAAAAAAAGGTACCAAGAAGGGGACCTTGTCCTGTACCCAAGCCATTGATAAAAAAAACATCAAATTACCTTACTGGGCAAGAAACACTCTGATTGCTCCTCTATCTTCCTTCTGGGAACTCAAGTTAAAATGGGTTCCCAAGTCTAACAAGTGCTATTTGTTGCAGGGGAGTAAGGGGAATAGCAGTCAGTGTTTGTACATGGATATTGGCTGCTCAAAGCATACGACTGGGAACATAAAAGACTTCATCTCACTCAAGGCACTTAAAGGAAGAGGTATCTCTTTTCGTGACAGAAAGAAGGGGCATATACTAGGTGTTGGCAGGATTGGCAAATCTATTGAAGAATCCATTGAAAATGTTTATCATGTGAGTGGATTAAAGTACAAACTTCTCAGTGTCTCCCATATCTGCGATAAGGGAAATGAAGTCAAGTTCACTTTTGAGAGTTGTACTGTGACCAATCAGACTACCAAGAAGGTGGTTCTTATAGCTCAGATGTAAAAATATGTATGTGGTCAACCTACACACATCTCACGGAGATGATCTGACATGTCTGAGTGCTTAGAGTGATAATTCAGACTTATGGCATCGGAGGCTAGTCCATGTGAGCTCGTCTTTGCTGAATAAGATGGTTTCTACGGACCTGGTCCGTGGTATATGCTAAAATTGAAGTTCAGAGAAAGCAAGTTTTGTGAAGCATGTGTCAAAGGCAAGCAAGCTAGATCATCTTTCAAGTCAAAGAAGAAGCAAGTGAGCTCTTCAAGGACTCTGGAACTGTTATACATGGATTTGCGTGGGTCTCTGAAAGTTCAAAGCAGAAGCAAAAAGAAGTACATTCTGGTTATTGTTGATTATTACTCAAGGTTCACATGGATGAGATTTCTAAAATCAAAAGCTGAGACACCTGATGTGCTGATTATCTTTTTCAAAATGATCCAAACAAAATTGGATTGCTTGATAGCTACGATTAGGTCTGATCATGGAACTGAGTTTAAAAATGCAAAAATTGATGTGTTCTGCTCAGAAAATGGCATAAGTCACAACTTCTCATTTCCAAGAACACCTCAGCAAAATGGAGTAGTAGAAAGAAAGAACAGAATATTAGTGAACATTGCTAGAACCATGCTCATTGAGTCCAATCTCCCTCAAAATTTCTAGTCTGAAGCAGTCAACACAGCTTGCTATGTTACCAACTGATGCTTGATATGGTCTCTACTGAACAAAACCCCCTATGAATTGCTCAACAACAAGCATCCTAAGTTGAGCTATCTAAGGGCTTTTGGATGCAAGTGTTTTATTTTGAACAATGGAAAGGATGATCTTGGAATGTTTGATCCTAGTAGTGATGAAGGGATTTTTATAGGATACTTATAATCAAGCAAGACCTAATAGTATTCAACAAAAAAACTTAATGCATTCAAGAAAGTGTTCATATGGTATTTGATGAAGATGGTGACCTGAAAAAGGTGGAGTTGAAGGATGAAGATGATTTGAATGAATAGTTCCAAGCTCAGAAAATTGAAGGTAGTAGAGCTAAAGAACTTGGAATTTGGAGCCTAATGATTCTAGTCCAGATTCATCTGAGAAGACAAAAGGAAATGACCAGTCTGTAGAAGGACTTGGTCCCATATAAAATGTAAATCAAGCAGAAACTCATCCTCAGGAAAATGATGACTCTGAAGATGAAGAAGATCAGACGGATCAATCCAACCCTTAGTCTCAAAGCCGACATGTAAGAACACCTCATATCATCCACTTGATAATCTTATTTACCACTTAATTCTAGAATGTGAACTAGATCAAAAACAAGAAACCTGGTTTCATTTTTAGCTTTCATCTCGACCATTGAGCCTAAGAATGTGAAAGAGTCTCTGAATGATGCTGACTGGGTCAACATAATGCAAGATGAACTGCATCAATTTGAGAAAAGCAAGTACGACACCTGGTCCCAAGAACTGCTGACAGACCATCATAGGGACCCGGTGGGTGTTCAGAAACAAGCTTGATGAGAGTGGTGTAATCACGAGAAACAAGTCCAAGTTGGTTGTCCAAGGTTATAATCAAGAAAAGGGTATAGACTATGACGAGACATTTGCTCCTGTTTCTCGAATAGAGGCTATTAGAATTCTTACAACCCTTGCTGCTTTTATGGGGTTCAAACTCTACTAAATGGATGTCAAAAGTGACTTCTTAAATGGAGACTTAAAGGAAGAGGTGTACGTTAAACAACCACCTGAGTTTGAAGATATTGAGCTACTAAATCATGTGTTCAAACTAAACAAGGCTCTGTATGGTTTGAAACAAGCTCCCAGAGCTTGGTATGATAGGTTGTCCAAATTCCTGCTAAAGAATGGGTTCAAAAGGGGGAAAATTGACAACACCTTTTTTCTAATGAAAATGGAACAAGAACTGCTTATCATTCAAATATATGTGGATGATATCATCTTTGGAGCTACATCTTAATATTTGTGTAAAGAATTCACCACTCTAATGGGCAACGAATTTGAGATGAGTATGATGGAAGAGCTAACATTTTTCTTGGGGTTGCATATTAAACAAACATCAGATGGAACCTCAATCAGTCAAGATAAGTATACAAAGGAGTTGCTGAAGAAGTTCAACATGGTGGATTCTAAACCTATAGACTCTCATATGGGAACCAACTCTAAACTGGGAGTAGATGAAGTTGATTATCTTGTAAATCAGACCATGTATAGATTTATTATTGGCTCCTTGTTGTACTTAACTACTAGCATACCTGACATTGTGTTCAGTGTTGGAATGTGTGCTAGATTTCAAGCATGTCCCAGGGATTATCATTTAAAGCCTGCCAAACGGATACTAAGGTATTTGAAGAAAATAAAGAACCTGGTCCTATTCTACCCAGCTGGTGAGTCCTTTGACCTCGCAGGCTTTCCCGATGCTGACTTTACTGGGTATCAAGTAGACAGGAAAAGTACCTATGGCATGACATACTTTCTTGGATTCTCTCTCATCTCTTGGGGAACTAAAAAACAAAATTCATGACACACTTTCTTGGATCCTCTCTCATCTCTTGGGGAACTAAAAAACAAAATTCAGTGGCTCTTTCAACAGCTGAAGCTGAATATGTGGCTGATGCTTCTTGCTCTGCTCAACCTTCATGGATTAAGCAACATCTAGAAGATTTTGGAGTTTGTATACATACCATTCCTCTTATGTGTGACAACACCTACACCGTTAGTATGGGGAAGAATCCAGTTCAACATAAGAGAACAAAAAATATTGATATGAGACATCTTTTTTTGAGATATAATGTTAAAAAAGGGAATATTGTCTTGAAGTATTGCAGAACAGAGGATCAGATTACAGACATCTTCACCAAATCTCTAAGAAAAGACCAATTTGAGAGCAACAAGTTGAAGTTGGGAATGATGAACCCAAATAAACCTGACCTCATCCAAAAGCATTCAATTATCGTGACAGCGATGATTTGCAGTGCAGGTATCCTCATTTATAGTACTACATTGTTTGAGTAAGTTCAACTTTGTACCTATTGTGGGTATACATTCATGAAAAAATTATGGAAACCAAGTATGGCAGAACCATTCAGGATTGGGATTTCACTTGCAGTAAAGGACCTAGTCCCTCTCCAAGTTAGCACTCTTTACATTGTTTTTAAACTATTTTAAAGAGAACCGTTGAGATGGCCATGTGTCAGTCATCGGTCATTATGACCGTTGTCCCATCACTTCAATCCAAGCGACACGTCTAATCTAAGGGACCTGACACTGTTTCACTCATTTTTATACAACTCGCTCATATCTCATCTTCTTTCTCATCTTTTAATCTTTCTCTAAGAAAACCTAAATCTCCCTTCCTCATCTTTTTCTTTCTTGCTGCATCACTTCTTTTCTTTCTACAAAAATGTCTGAACCGTCATCATCTTCGAAAGATGCTTGCATCCCTAAATAAAATTGACCCTTTGTCCTTCTCCACACCTTTATCCACTGTATCTCCATCTAAGATGTCGACTACATCTCAAGCCAACATTGCTCTAGATAGTCCCCCAAACCCATTGTCTCCTCTTGATCTAAATAACCCAGTACTCTCCCCTCAACATGGTCACCATTCTGATATGCTGGCCGATCATCTATTTGAGGGAGATCTCCCAGAAAGCAGAACGTCTGAGTCCAACATTTTGGCTGCTAATGAAAGTCTGGTTATCGAAAGTTTGACCTTGATGAGGGAAGGAGCCTTGCTTGAAGGAAATGGTAATTTTATGGATGAAGAGTTGAGAGAAAGTCAACCTATGTTTTATTAAACTCCAGATTTTGGTAGATATCCTTCTTCAATTCTACAGAAACAGATGATGATGATCGTCCTATTTTTAATGGTTATTGAAAAGAAGAGAGATTTCTATCTCTGAAAAGGGAAAAGAAAAGGTTGTTGAGGTTGAGTTTAAAAGGAGACCTTTTACTAGGTCTGAATCCAAGAAGCTGATGGTTGATGCTATGAAAGCAAATGCAACCTCCACTGTTGACAACCGAAAGAAAAGAACGTTTAAAGTGTCTCGATTTCAAATACCGCTTTCTGATGCAGTGGAGGTATTTGGTGCAAAATTTGAAGAGGAACCTGCTGAGAAGTATCTGATATCCTGAAAGAACGTTCAAATAAGAAGAGTCATAGAGGGAAAAACAAAGGTACATCACAATCATCGGTGAGCAAGAAAACATGTGGTACTATGGATAAGGGAAAAATGAAGAGAGCAACCCCTGAAGTTGAAATACCAACTAGCAAAAAATTCATGGGATGGATGCTTTGCATGACATTTTGCTTACTCGGTCATGGGTTCACCTGTTTGACACCAAGTCTCCTGTTCTTCACTAGGAAGAGGTACGTGAGTATTATTACAATAATGAGTTCAAGGAGGATGGTAGTATCAACACCAGGGTAGGGGATGAGTGTCTATCTTGATGAGGATCTACTTGGAAACATTTTGGATGTTTCTAGAGAGGGGATTAGGTCTGTTGTTGGAAGGACCTGCTCTGTCGAATTTGTCAAGAAATGTTCTAAAATTCCTACAACCCGACGTGCTGGACTACTCAAGAAATTAATGAAGGGTGAGTATGATTTGGTGTTTGAATTTGTCAACAAGGTTTTTCTTCCCCGAACAGAGAAGAGGATTTCTGCCACTTCCACTGACTTGTTCCTTATGGAATCCTTGTGCAAATTTGAACCCTTGGATCTTCCTGCACCTATGATTGAACACATGTACAAGACAGTAATTGAACGAAAGGGCAAGCATGGAATGGGATATGGATACCTTTTGACCAAGGTGTTTCAGTATTTGAACATTCCACTTGGTGTTGGAAAGGTGGGGACTTCCAAGCAATCATTCATTGAGACCACTTTAGTCGAATGCGAGTGCATCTAAGAGAAGGGAAATCCAAAGAGCAAGGTGTCTCATATGATAGTAGAGCAGGTTTAACTAAAGAATTAATTGGAGGAAATGACCTTGAGAGTGAGCAACAAAGATGCTTAGATTGCTATTTACTTAAAGCTGAGTTGCTCAAGGCGCAGACTGAGGGACCTAGTACCTCTGAAGTTCAAGAACTGCATAGGGAGAATGCAGAAATGAGGACCAAGATTGGTGCATTGCAAGAAAAAGAAATCAAGGACAATGATGAAGCCAATGCTAGACTTACCCTCATCATTTAGTCCCTTTCCCATCAGCCTCCCTCCTCATAGTCCTTCATGAAGTTACTCATGCGTCTTCTTTTTGTGTGGCGAATTACAGGGTTCTCTGAAATCAGTTAAATCTTCATGTATTGACTACTCCTTTTGTGCAATGAATCTAATTCTTGTTTTGTTATGTCTAACATATATTTTCTAATGTTTTTTTTGTGTTTGTTGCCACAAGGCTATGATCTTACCTACCTGTATTACTTGTACTGTTGGTTTACTAAACTTCGTTTTTATGATGCCAAAAGGGGGAATCATGGGGTGCTTAGGGTGTGACTGTCAGAAGAATTGGAAGGTTAGGATGTGATATATTGACATGGGGAACTAGAAGGTTTGGGTGTGGTATATTGACAAGGGGAACTTAAGGTTGTAAGTTGTTTAGTTGTGTGCCTACTTTAGAGGGCGAGAAAATGCAGGGAACCAGTGTATGGTTTATCATCATCAAAAAGGGAGAAAATGTTATTTGTAGTTTTGATGATTTGATAAACTCAGGAACCTGGTTCTTGGCTCAACATACATTTTCACTGCCAGTTGAAAAAAGTACAAAAAATTGGTGCACAGTCTCCAACAGTGATAGAAATGGTAGACACGGCAGAAACCTCAGCCAATGACATTGCTTTAAGGATTGTGACTATTTCATATAAACAACAACATCCAATAGTCACAATCTTAGTTTTTGCAACTTGAAAAGCACCTCAAGAACTCTTGCAAAGGCTTAGAAATCTGAAGTGAAGAAATATTTCGAAGAGCAACTCAAAATGGAAAGAGCTGGAAGCTTAGTTGTCTTAGGAGCATTTCTTCTGATCGTATAATATAAATCTGTTCCTAAACTTATAAAGGATTCAGTTTTCTTTGGTTTGTAAATTCTAAGTTAGTTAAGTTCAACTAATTTAGTTGGCAACCTTGTGTGTGGCTTAGTAAATTCTAGGTCATCAGTTGTGTGGTGATTTAGTGGGCAACATGCGTGTTGGTTAGTGAATATTAAGTTGTCTAGTGGTGATAGCTTAGTGGGCAGAGTCATATATGCTTAGGATCTTCAAACAATAGAGTTATTGCTTAGTTGTGAGATTAATAAATTTTTTCTCATGTTTTTGTAATCGGTTTCACCTTTGCTTGTGAAGACTAGTGAAAATGGTTGAAAATCTTGTGTGACAGGTCGTGGTTTTACTCCCTTGAGCTAAGAGGTTTCTACGCAATTTGCTTGTGTTGATATTCTGCCTTTACTTACAATTTGTTCTTACTTTGAGTGTGTCAAGGGACCTGGTCCATTGACTGTTAGTGGACGCACATATTCTAACAAAATTCAATCAAACAAAGCTCTTCAACTTCAAGACGAAGATAAAAATAACCAAGCAAAAAAAGCATGCATATCACATATGTTACGCTTTCTCGATCTCAATTTATAAGACACATCCTATATATCATCATTCCACTTAGGTGACATGTGACACAAAATTGTTCATGTGTAAGACTTACATGGTAAAAATACTAGTCCTTATTGAAATACTTTAGACATAATATCAAGAATTTCCTTAAAAAGAAACCTTAGAATTTCACGAATTTACACGTGAAAGGTCGTTGAAACAGTCCAATTGTACAAATAAGTAAAAAAAATAGGAACTTATACATCGTCTATATTTGCAAATTATCCCCTAGCACTACATCAAAAATGAGCTTTAGCGGTAATTAATTAGCAATTGCCGCTGAATATGTATTTTTAGTGACAATTAGTACTCTTTGTATATGTCCCAAAGGCCTTAGCGATATTGAATCTAATGAAACTTAACTAATAGAGGTAAAGATTTTAACACTCTTCGTTATTTGTGCCTATTTATAGCCTCTAAAAATTATTTTTATGATAGTGTAGATGAGTAAGATTAATCAATATGCATTCATTTATAAAGACATCATGCAAATCTTTTAAAGTGTTATGACATTTTAATATCATTATATTATACTAATGTGTCGTTTCCAATTCCTTTTGTTTCATTTCTGCCTAAACAACACATGATTATAGTCCATTACTTCCTTTTAGTAGTTGATGACAATTGATGCCATCTTGATTCTTATTTGGCTTACTTGCAATCATTCATTTGTCGTTAACATACATTCCAAATATAGAACGTTGGGGGGCAACATCTTCAGTAGCCATTGGTGGCATGGGTTATTCCTCACTTTATCTAGCTCTTTATTTCTCCATGTACCTCCTATATATGTAATTTCCATACTATTTATTTTCACTATCTACTATCCCATTATCTTCTTATTCATTGCTAGGAGGATTTTCTCAACTACGAATAGTGGTGGTCTTATTTGTTTTGGATATAAGAACATAAAAAGTGTATCAAAATTAGTCAAAAAGAGAGTTCTTATTAGTCGAAGGGAGGTATATGTTGTTCTTTTTGTGGAGCTTTGGACGTTATTCTTGTCTGGAGTTTTTCGGTTATACTTTGTGATTAGACTGTTGTATCTTGGAGGGGACAAGTCATGACATGTTGGACAAGTGGTGCTCGTTTGTGTCATATTAATAATCTTTTATGTTGCAATCATTGTAATTTATGATTAATTTCAATGATTAAAGATTTTTTTAAAAGTGTGAGACTTGTAATAAAGTCAAAAATCACTAAAACGCTGCATGTCAAGTCATAAAAAAAACTGATTTACTAAATTAGTGTATACTCATGATATTTGCGAACTTGGTGAAAATTAAGAATTAGTGTATACCATATTTGCGAACTTGGTGAAATTTTAACTCCTAAAGGAAATAGATATTTGATCACTTTCATTGATGATTTTTCTCTATTTTTACTTAATGAAAAATAAAAATGATGCTTTTGAAAATTTTAAAATCTATCTACATGAGGTTGAAAATCAGTTTGGAAGAAAAATAAAAAGAATTAAAAGTGATAGAAGTTGTGCATATGAATCAAATGGGTTTGATTCTTTTGTTAGGTCATTGAGAATAATTCATGAAACTCCTTCTCCTTATTTTTCTTCATCTACAATGGTGTAATGGCAAGAAAAAATAGAACTTTGGTTGAGTTGACTAATGTCATGTTTATTGAGTCACATGCAACTTTAAATTTACGGGATGAAGTTATTTTGATGGGTTGTTATGTCTTAAATCAGATGCCTCGTTAAAAAATCTAAATTGAGACCTTTTCAATTGTGGAAAGGTCACAAGTCAAGTTTGGAATATCCAAGAGGTTGTTTGTTTTGAATTCAAGTTATGATGAGATTAATTATGATAGGATAAATTATTATGGGATTAGTTCTGATGAATTATTTTTTATTGAGTGTTTGGTTTGTTGTATTCGAAATAAATTTTAAGAAAAACTATTGATTTACGAAAATACCTTTCATAAATGTAAAAAGTGATGTAACAAAAGGTTGAAAGAGAGGGATAACTTACCCCGGTACTAATTATTAATCTCAAAATTAGTTATTCTGAACTTGCAAACCAAACAAAAAATTAAGTGGTACTATAATTTAATCCCAAGACTATATGGTATTATCCATCACACCAAACGACCCCTAAGAGTTGAGGTTGTCTAGCCTTTGTGAGGCTAGAAGATAACAAAGTTGGGTAAGAAAGTTACTACTTGTGTTTTACTTGGTTATGCTTCAAAAAGTACAACCTATAGATTTTTTTAATTTTGAAGATAATTGTAACACCTCGATCTTAGAAAGAGCTAATTTTAGAAGGAAAAAAACTAAATTGGAAAGAGCTTATTTGAGATTTTTGCACGTTAGTCTTCAATTGTAAGTTTTGGGTCAACTCAAACAACCATAACTTTTAGTATAGGATGTGTTAGGTGACCCATGAGATATTAAATGAAATATCTTTGGGTCCTTTTTCCAACCCACCAAGTTTGTTAAATTTTGATTTCAGATGAAGGAGATATGTCCGTTTGAGTTCAGTCCATCCGTTAAGGAAATTTATCCAAATCAAGGAGAGATATTTTTATCTTTTCCTTACCCCACTAAGTCCACACATTTTTTCACCCAATTTAGGGGTCAAAGATGATTAAAATCACTTTACGCTAAAGTCTAAAAGTGTTTGGAAATTTAGGGTAAAGTTCAAAAGGAGAAAAGGGAGAAAAACTTCAAGCATTCAAGAGTTCTTGCGATCTTTGAGGAATATCTCTAAGGATTTGATCCTTTTGAGGTATGTTAGCTTCCATAGTGATGAATTTGTTCATCCTCATGCCAATCATGAGTTTCTTTATTAAATTCTTCCATGAAAGATCCGTATATCGACGTTCTTGATGATTTTATTAATGTTTCGCTCTTTATTATTTGTAAATGGGGTTTGATGAGTTATTGAGGTGAGGGTATTGAGTTTGAGCATTGTTCTTGAGGAAATTCAATGGATTTTAGTTTACGAAGCTTGGAAGAAATCAAGCAGTTCTATATGGATTAGATCAAAACTCAAAGATGAAAATTCGTCGGATTTTATGGGCAGGGCCTAGGGAGACACGCCACTGATGCGTCATGGTGGCTGGTGCGCCGCGCCTGCAGTACGTCAGTATTGGTATCTTGAAGTTTAGGGGACGGCGCCCCGCGCCACTCAATGCGCCAGGGTCGCCTACTCTCGCCTCTTTTTCCATTGTTCGTCCTGTCTAAGTTCTTCTAAAACGTATCTTCTGTCTATTCCTAATAGAAATTATCCAAATATCATCTAATCACTAAGAAAATCCTATTTATCCAAATCATAATTCATGAATTCACATTTCAAATTCAAGAAGAACTCAAGAAAGGATAAGAGTAAAGTCTTTTGACTCACTTTAATGAGTCTTTTACATACTTTCAAAGCTTGTTTTATGATTTAAGTACCTTAAGCATAAGGATTAAGAGAGTTGAGTTCATGTGTAAAAGTTTTACATTAAACAATTAGAGGAAAACATTGATTCCAAATGAGTTCATGAGGAGTTGAGTATAATCTCTTTAAAGATAACTTCCAGAGTAATAATCTCAAAGTTTGAGCATGAGATAAATATTTTTAAACATATGTACATGGGTAATACTATTGGGAGTAGTATTGAGCACAGATATGGGGACAAGTTCCGACAGCTCAAAGTCCTCACAAACAGTGTATGCCAACATGGGTAAACAGTCATACTTTTTAGATATTTTATTATTGTTTCTTAGAATAGCTTAGTGGATCCACTAGTTGAGGATGTCTTATACTCCAACAAGATATAGGACAATCTTGACAGCGTGGGTGAGACGTTGTATAATCACATAGCTCATAGTGATGGTTGTCGGTTAGAAAATCTCCCAGTTAAGAGTAAAGAGTTAACTATTGTATTTTATATACATTGAGTTATTATCTACTATTTTAAAAGTTTTCTTTATACTACATCTTGATTGTTGCTTTATATTGAATTGAGTTGCATATTTCTGAGTTGAATGTCCCTCAATGTCCTTGAGTTGAGTTACACTGAGTTGAGTTAAGATGAGGTGAGTATGTTCTTCCTTTTTATCAGTTCAAACTTATGTATATGCATTAGGGTTCCCCTTGCATGCTTGTACATTCAATGTACTGACACCCTTTGTCATGCATCATGAAAAGATGCAGATACAGGTATTTGGGGTCATTAACAGACGCTCTGTTGATACCACCTGCAACCTAGAGTTGCTTTGGTGAGCCTCCTTGCTAATGGAGGATTTCCCAATTATTACTTTCATTCTTGTTGGGATGTTGTGGGTCTTGTCTTAACTCGTATCATAGTATTTTACATGCTTTATAGATAGTAGCATTTTTAGGAGACTTTTTCATTTCCATTGTTACACTTGAGTTGCTTCTTTTGGATAGTTAAATGTTTTTTCTAAATATTTAGAGTTATTTACTTTGAGACGTTTGATAAACCTTTACTATTAAGTTCCTATATTGTTAATTAAGTCTTCATCGAGTATTGATCCAGACCAAGGGTTATCTTAGGGATCAACAATGATTCTCGAGTGCCAGCCACGTGTAGGGTGTAGGCTAAGGGTGTGAAAAGCTTGGTATCGACGCACAAAGTTAAAAAATTCCTAGGCTTTTTATGAAGACGTGTCTTTAGAGTCCTGTTTATTTGTGTGAAGCGCATCACATCTATAATTAAGAGGCAAGTACAATTAGGAAACATTTCCTTTTTTTCATTTTCTTTTCGTGTGATAGAGTTCAACTCTATAAAGTTTTCTTTCTAATTTGTTCTTGCGCGAATCTTTTAGATCATGCCTCCATGAAAAGTTATTTGAGTTCATCCTGCTAGGATACATGTTGATCCTCAGGATCAAGGGGTCCCTAGTGCACAAAAAGTGCAAACCCAAAGAGAGGTCACTAATGCTGAGTTACGGGATGGTATTCGGATGTTGAGTCAAGTTATGGCCAATCAAGTTGGTTAAAAAAGATCGGTTCAATAATATTTGGTCGATACATCTAAGATCATTGAGTCCTTGAAGACGAATCCCCCAAAATTCACTGGGTCAAATGTCATTGAGGATCCGGAGAACTTCGTAGAGGAGCTGCAAAAGATGTTTGAGGTTATTCATGTTGTCGATGTTGATCGAATGTAGTTGGCTACATACCAACTCAAGGGTGTTGCGAGGATATGGTACGACCAATAAAAAAAAGTGGACTAAAGGGGAACCAATTCTGAGTTGGAATGTGTTTGAAAGTGCCTTCATGGGGGCGTTTCTTCCCCCGTGACTGAGAGAGCCAAAGGTGAAAGAATTCCTCACCTTTAAGGAGCCCATGAGTGTGCATGAGTGCAGAATTAAGTTTAATCAATTGTCCCATTATGCTTCGGAGATAGTTGCAGATATGAGCAGCAGGATGAACTTTTTTTTTGTATGGATTGTCTCGCTTGTCGAGGAAAGTGGGTAAGGCTACTATGTTGATAGGAGACATGGACATCGGAAGGCTTATGATCCATGTGAAACAGGTTTAGGAGGAAAAGTCGAGATATATGGAAGATTTCTGCAGCAAGAAGGCTAAGACAATGAGTAATGAGTTTGAGACAAAAAATGCCAGCAATGCAAACTAGTCATCTTTTCAAAAAAGGTCAACTAGACCTGATCCATTATGTTTTAGTGCACCTACACCAATGAACAAAGGTGAGTGAAATCACGAATCATAATTTTCTAAACTTCAAAGCTCGACCTGCTCAGTCTCAAGGTAGTGTGGTACAAAGGGCTAACTAGACTCCTACGTGTGCTAAGTGTGGTAAAAATCACCCAAGAGCGTATCGTGACGGCTCTATTAGATGTTTTTGGTGTGGTCAGGCGGGTTCATAATAGAGTGCCCAAAAAACAGGCAAAGTAATGGTAGTAGGGGTAATATATCCCAATCTTCTTCGGTGACTCCAACAGAAAAGTTGCACCTAGAGGAGCTACTTTAGGAACAAGTGGATGACCAAATTGTCTGCATGTTATCACCAATCGAGAATTCACCAAAAGTTGTCACTGTTATGATAAAAGTCTCTACTTTTGAGGTATATGGATTTCTTGGTCAAGGTGCGAGTCTACCTTTTGTGACTGTATATTTCTATGAGATTTGATATCCTTTTGGAGCAACTTCTTGAGCCCTTCAATGTTTCCATACCTGTTGGTCAGTCTATTCTAGCCGAGAGAGTTTATCGTGATTGTACCAATCTTGTCAATCACAAGGACACCATAGTTGACTTAGTCGAGTTAGACATGGTGGACTTTGATGTTATTCAAGGTATGGACGAGGTTCATGCTAGTTATGCCTTGGTTGATTGTAGAACTCGAGTAGTTAAGTTCCAGTTTTCTAATGATCCATTTATTGAGTGGAAGAGTAGTTCAGCATTGCCCAAGGGTTGTTTTGTTTCGTACATTAAGGCCAGAAAGTTAGTTTCCTAGGGGTGCATCTATCATTTAGTTTGAGTTAAGGACTCTAGTATTGAGACTCTAACTATTCAATTAGTTCCTGTTGTGAGTGAGTTTCCAAAGGTACTTCCTGATGATATTCCCGGAGTCCCTCCTGAGAGAGAAATAGACTGCGATATAGATATTCTTCGTGATACTTGACCTATTTCCATTTTGCCATATAAAATGGATCCAAGTGAGTTAAAAGAGCAGTTGAAAGACCTTGATAGAGGTTTCATTTGACTAAGTGTCTCACCTTGAGGCGCTTCGATCTTATTTGTTAGGAAGAAAGATGGTTCTCTTACAATATACCACCAACTAAAAAAGGTTACTATAAAGAATTAGTATCCCCATCTGAGAATTGATGATCATTTTTTTTTATCAAATTCAGGGTGTTATTTTCTTTTCTAAAATAGACCTCATATCTGGCTATCATTTGTTGAGAGTAAGAGAAAGTGAAATCCCGAAAACAATATTCAGGATCCATTATGGTCATTAATTATGAGTTTTTTGTTATGTCTTTTTGTTTGACTAATGCTCTTGCAACATTCATGGACCTTATGAACAGAGTGTTTAAGCCTTATCGTGATATGTTTGTTATCATGTTAATTGATTACATTTTAATTTATTTGAGAAATAAGAAGGATCATGTTAGTCATCTTAGAGTAGTTCTCCAAACACTTTGAGATAAAAAGTTGTATGCCAAATTTTTAAGCGTGAGTTTTCACCTGGTTATGTGGAATTCTTAGGCCACATTATTCTGGTGAAGGGATTTGAGTTGACACATCTAGATCACCAATGGATATAAGGATTTTCTTAGGATTGGCTGGTTATTATTGGAAGTTTGTCGAGGGTTTTTTATCTTTTTCATTCCCGTTGACCAAGTTGACCCTGAAGACAACAAATTTTAAATAGTCTAAATGTTGTGAGAAAAGCTTTCAAGAATTGAAAACCTGGTTGAATACTACCCCAGTGTTGACCCTACCGGAGGGTACACAAAGTTTTGTTATGAACTGTGATGCATCTAGATTTGGACTTGGTTGTGTATTGATACAAAATGACAAAATTATATCTTATGCCTCCAATCAACTTAATATTTATGAGAAGAATTACCCAACTTATGATCTAGAGTTGGTTGTTGTGGTATATGGTTTGAAAATATGGCTTCACTTTCTCTATGATGTCCATGTAGATGTGTTCAGTGGTCACAAGAGTCTTCACTCAAAAAGATATTAATATCATATTCAGAGGAGGTGGTTGAAGTAACTTAAGGATTATGACATGAGTATTCTCTATCACCCAGGCAAGGTAATGTTGTTATTGATGCTTTGAGCAGGTTATCTATGGGTAGTACTGCTCATGTTGAGGATGACAAGAAAGAAATATCCAAAGATGTGATATACTTGCATGATTGAGAGTTCGATTGTTGGATTCCAATGAAGGTCAAGTGGTGGTGATGAATGAAGCTGAATTATCAGTAGTGTCTGAAGTGAAAGAGAAACAAGACCAATACCCTATTTTGCTTGAACGAAGGCAAATTTTCATAAGGAGAAAGTGATGGCTTTTGAACAAAGGGGATATGGTGTGTTAAGGTATCATGGTAGATTGTGTGTACCAAAGGTGGGTGAACTCCAACAGAGGATCATGGAGGAAACTCATAGTTACAAATTCTCTATCCATCCTGTATCTACAAAGATGTACTATGACTTGAGAAAAGTCCATTGGCGGAGTAGTATGAAGAGGTGTATCGTAGAGTTCATCGTTAAGTGCCTAAATTCCCAACAAATCAAGGTGGAGCACTAAAGACCCATTAATATGGCTCAGAACATATACCTTCTGGAACAGAAGTGATAAATGGTTAATATGGATATCACACTCAACATGATTCGATTTGGATGATTGTTGATCCAATGACTAAATTAGCCCATTTCTTGCTAGTGAAGACTACTTTTTTAGTAGAAGATTATGCCAGGTTGTATATTCAAAAGATAGTAAGACTTCATGGAGTTCCTATGTCTATCATTTCAGATAGAGGTGCACAATCCACAAAACAGTTTTTGAAGTCTTTACAGAAAGGTTTGGGTATGAAAAGGTAAACATGAGTATTGCATTCCATCCTCACACTGATGATGAAGTAGAGTGAATGATTCATATTTTTAAGGATATGTTGAGGTATTGTGTGATTGATTTCAAAACTAGTTGGAATGACCACTTACCTCTCATAGAGTTTGTGAACAACAATAGTTATCACTCTAGCATCCATATAGATCCTTATGAGGCTTTTTAGGGGAAAAGATATAGATCTCCTATGGTATGGTTTGAGGTTGGTGAAGCTGAATTGATAGGACTATACTTGGTTCATTAAGCTATGGAGAAAGTGAAGATCATTCAAGAATGGTTGAAGAGAATGCAAAACCGTCACAAATCCTATACATATGTTAGGAGAAAGAGACTTGGAGTGTGAAGTTGAGGACTTGATTTACTTTAAGGATTAACCCATGAAGGTTTTTATGAGATTTGGCAAAAAAGGGAAGCTCAGTTCACGATATACTTGTCTTTATAGGATATCCAAGAGAATTTACAATGTATCTTATGAGTTGGAGCTACCGCCAGAGTTAGCAACAGTCAATCCCACATTTCACATTTCTATGTTGAAGAAGTGTATGGGTGATCCTTAACTTATTATTCCTACTAAAAATATTGGTATTAAGTACAACCTATATTATGATGAGATACTTGATTATCAGGTTCGCAAGTTGAAAATCATGGAGGTAGCATTAGTCAAGGTCTTATGGAAGAATCGGTTTGTTGAGGAAGCTACTTGGGAAGATGAGGAGGATATGAAGAAGATATACCCACATCTCTTTTACTTCCGAAGAATTTCTAGACCAAGGTATTGACTTTTTGAAAAATAGTCTTTTAATTGATATGCTATGTTGTGTTAAATTACATGTTGGGTGTTTGAGTTGTGTGTTAGATTTTCCCACCATAATCTCTATTTAGGGAAATCTCATTCGAGGAAGAATTTTCCCAAGGGAGAGATATTGTAACACCCCGGTTTTAGAAAGAGCCAATTTTAGAATGAACTAAATTGGAAGAGCTAATTCGATATTTGTGCAAGTTAGTCTTCAATTGTGAGTTTTGGGTCAACTTCAAACAACCATAACTTTGAATAAATGATGAGTTAGGTGTCCCATTATATTTAAAATGAAATATATTTGAGTTCTCTTTCTAATGACACCAATTTTTCTAAATTCAGAGTTCAGATGAAAGATATATGCCCATTTGACTTCAGCATGTCTAGTTAAGGAAATTCAGCCGAATTAATGAGGGGTATTTTTGTATTTTCCTTATCCACTAAGTCCACACCTTTTCTCACCCAATTTAGGGACCAAATCTGATTAAAAATTGTTTCCTCTAAAGTCTAAAAGCATTTGGAAATTTAGGGTAAAGTTCAAAAGGAGGAAAGAGAGAGAGTTTCAAGCGTTCAAGAGTTCTTGCAATCTTTAAGGAATTTTGCCAAGGATTTAATCCTTTCTAGGTATGTAAGCTTTAGTAGTGTTTTTCACCCTCACGCCAATCATGAGTTTCTTTATTAAATTCGACCATCAAAAATCCAAGCATTGAAGTTCTTGATGAATTTCTTGAGAATTCGTTCTTCATTCTTTGTAAATGGGGTTCAGTTGGGTGTCTAAGAATGGTGGAGTATTAGCCAACATAGAGGGCTAAGCCTAACTTCATATAGGAAATCAAGACTAACTGATTTTTTAGGATGAAGAGTTGGCCAAACTCAACTTTAAGGTGGTATCTGTGGAGACCCATGATTCCACTCATTGTTGATGGTGTGCTCAAGTTTAAAGGAAGATTATGTGTTCCTGGGGCTGGTAAATTGAGGTTCATGGTCTGCATTATTTTATTCATCCAGGTGAGACAAAGATGTATAAGGATTTGATGCTTCTTTTTAGTTTCCTAGAATGAACAAAGACATTGCAGTGTGTGTTTCCAAGTGCCAAAATTGTGAACACGTAAAGTATGAGCATTAAACGCCTGTAGGTTTACTTCAGAGGATGAGCATTCCAAAATTGAAGTGGGAAATGATATCCATGAATTTTTTGGTGGGACTACCCAATACTTTAGGGAAATATGATTCAATTTGGGTTATTTTTGATAGGTTTAATAAATCAACCCATTTCATCCTTGTCATAGTGGACTACAATTCTCAACATTTGGCAAACATTTATGTAAAGGAGATGTAAAGTTGCAAGGTTTCCCCTCTCTATTATCTCAGACCACGACACTTAGATTACTTCGAGGTTTTGAGGTCAATTGGATGAAACATTGGGCACTCAACTCACATGTAATACAACTTTGCTTCCACAAACTAGTAGGTTGTTAGAGAATTTTGTTCATGTATTGCAAGATATGTTGGGGTGTGGATAATTGCTTTTGGGGGCCATTAGGATCAGTTTCTACCCTTGTGTGAGTTATCCTATAATAATAGTTATCATATCAGCATTGATATGGCACCATTTGAGGTACTATATGGGAGGGGATGCAGATTACCCATAGGTTAGTTTGATTTTAGGGATGTAAAACCTTTGGGTGTTGAATTTTCTAAGGACGCTCAAGAAAGGGTGAAGCGAATTCACGCTAAGTTGTCGGTAGCCCAGATTCGACAAAAAAGGTATGGAAACAAGTAATAAACATGGATTTTCAGATTGGTGATCACATTTATTGAACGGGTCATCTATAAAGGGAATTATGAGGTTTATACAGAAGGATAAGTTCATCCCTCTCTACATGAGGTTCTTGAAGGTGTGAGGCCAATGGCTTACATGTTTACATTGCTACCCTACCTGTTTAGGGTTCATCCAATGTTTCATATGTCTATGCGAAAGCAGTACCATGGGGACGATGAGTACCTTAATAAATGAGACTCAATTGTGTCTGACAAGGACTTGCGATATTAAGAGGAACCTGTTGCAATTCTCGATCGATATGTCCAGAAGCTAAAGATAAAAAAATCAAATTAGTAAAGGTTCAACAGAAACACCATTATTTGGAGGAATTTACTTGATAGGCAAGAACGGATATGCAAGACAAGTACCATCTCTTGTTCAAACTTTTAGATACTACCCTCTTTTTTACTTTAGCCCAAATTTTCTTGTCTAATAACTCAGGGACGAGTTATAGGTAAATTTGAATCTATTGTAATGACCTGATCTAGTTGTTATAAGTAAGCCAACAATGAATGAATTTGGATCAGAAAACTTTTCATGTAGTGACTTAAGAAACTTCAGCTACGCTAGTCTTAGATGAAATTTAGAGTTGTGAGGTCTAGGGCCATCTGAAATGGTCGAATTGTGATTTTGAGGTTTGGTTGACATATTCTTGTAGCAAAGACATTAAGGAGTCAATAAGTCCTTTTGAAATCAAATTTGGTTAAGTAGAATTCCAGAAATTAAATTTGGCTTGAAAGATATGTGATGAGATGACAAGGTAAGAGTTTGTGTTGTGAATATAGTCTTTTCCTGAGTTTGAATTTCTGAAGTTTCGTCGAGGCCACTAGAGCAAGACCTTCTTCTATAGCGTAGTATGTGGAACGTTATAGTGTGGTTGGTTTTCGTTATTGTAGTGTCACTATAGTGGGCCAAATTATGTCTAGTGCAGAAACGACCCCAAAACTTTTATTTTCTGCGCTTTGAGTTCTTGGACTTGGGAGGAATTATTTTGGGTATTCAGCACCTAATTCCCACACAATTCGTAAAGTTAAGAATTCGACTCCCATACTTTATGCATTAATTCTTAAGCCTTAGAATCAATGTTATTGCTATTAGGGAATGTTTTTATCACGATTCCATGGTGGAGAAGATAATCATATTTTGGTGGGGGTTAGGAATTCTTAATAAACTTGGTAATTTAATAGGACATTAGTGATTGATTGCTGTCTATATTGTTTGTCTTAGACCAAGAAAAAGTCAAGACACTTCGCAAGGAGAAAGATGTGGTTATTTACAACTTTCAAGAGGCTTCATTTGAGATAGGTGATGTTGTCTACTTCTTGTAGTATCAATGCATAGTTCATGGTAGGGAGATATATGAAATAACATTACGTAGGTAGCTCATGCAATGAACTTGTGATTGTGACTTGTGGTTTTCAAGTGGTCTTGTTCATTTTGCTATGTGATTGTGCATGATTGTTGGTTGGCTTGGGTACCATGTCGGTATACTAAATATGGATGACTCGGGTACCACATTGATACACTAACTATGGATGGCTCCGATACCTCGCTCATACACTAATAACTTGGGTTTGGATTTTGTGAGAGGACCGGGTATGTGATTGTTGTTCCATGAGAGGACCGAACATTTGCATTGTGATCATGTAGGACATGTATTCATGCATTGGTGACCCGAGTATTATTTTTTCATTACATGTGATTTAGAGTCTATGTGGTTGATAATTATTGTATGATATGTATTGTTTTGTGTTACTATATTGTAATGACAGTTTACTGCGTGATCCTATCGGTACATGGTGGTTTATGTACTAATAATGCACGTATTCTTTTCCATGGTGAGTATTGTTTTCCCACGACTAATCCGAGACCTTGGTTGAGAGACGACTGATTCTGAATCCAAGGGTGAGCTTTGCCTTTTAGGAAACTGTGGATTCTTCTGCATCTCTTTGTCCATTTGGTTGGACACGGATTTATTAAGACTTTAGTTTATTGATTATTTTCCGTGTTGCATCCCCAGTTTTAATATTTTAGAGGTTTGGTGTGATGACCTTCAATTCTTGGGGGTAATTTCCAGGTTTAATGTTTTTGGCTATTAAGTTGAGTTTATGGGTACTCATTCTTTAGTTCACAAAATTGTTTCTTTATTTATGCTAAACATGATTTTATTTAAATAGTGTTGGGTAGTCTGAGTTATTCTTCGATTCTCCCACCAGGTGGTTTAGTGTGGGTGTCACTCAAGACAATCAGGGTTGTAGTTAGAAGAACCCATAGTACCCAACCAAAACGGAAAAAAGTATATGTAAATAAAATTTAATATATCACTTTATTTAGCATTTTAGAAAAAGGTTTTTTAGCCCGACCTGAATAAGTCTGTTGATTTGTGAACTTGAGAAATATCGGTAGGGCCGGCCCGTGGGCCGATAAAAGTTAATTATAAAATATTATATAATATTTAAATTTTAAAATTAAAGAGAGTACAAATTCAAAACAATTAGATTGATATTTCATTTAGATATTTATACTTTTACTTGAAAAAAAACTTAATAAATATTACAAAGATAATTTTATTTGTGGATTTATTAAAAAATAATAAAATTAACATCATGTAATATTATTTTATCGATATTTATGATAATATTTTTAAATTATAATTTATAATTTAATTTAATAATTCTAAATATAATATAATTTTTAAATAAAGTGGGCTGGCCCGACAAGCCTGTAGCCCACGTACTTGTGGGTTGGGCCAGCCATTTTCTGGACTACACAAAAAAATGGGTTAGCCCGGCCTGATCCGTAAAATGTCGAAGCCTGTATAGGTTAGCCCGGATGGGTTGTGCTAGCTCATATTGATAGCTCTAATGGCAATTTTGAGATATAGTTTGATTGATTGAGATTTGAAATTTATAATTGAAATATCTATTAGTAGATAAATATATATTTTTCTTTTTGGGGGATTCAAATGTATTTGATGTATGCCTAGATAAAAAATATTCAGCTCCGATCCAAAGCCTCATGGGATGATATAAATGCCTAGTGTCATTTTACCTATAGTTGATTTGATTGATGTTGCAAATTTTTTACATGAGTTTGGTAACTTGTTTGGAATCAACATTGGTAAATTACGTGGAGATTATAACGCCCACAGCATTTAGCAATAGTGAGTGGTAGAAAATTTTGATTTATGTTGTTATGGAGAAGAAAGAAAAAAAATGCATATATTCAAGAAAACAAATATTAAAAATAAAACTATAATATTTTTGGAGGCACACTATCTTGAGAGTAATATACACTCACTTTGTCTACTAAGCATTTAGAGATAAATAGTTTCATTTTTAAACACTCCAATGTGATTGAAAAAAAAAACCGTGAAATTGAAGTATGTAACAAAAAATCCAGATATAGGTAGAGGGGGCATTTGACTGTTTTATCAAATTAGACTAAAGGAAAATTCAAAATTCAAAAAGAAACAAGATATAAAGAAAATGAAAAACAAAAAGAAAGCAGAAAATATAAAAGAGCCAAGATCCGTTATGGTGGAAGAAGAAAATAAAAATAACATAGTTTGCGAACAAAATAAATGAACAATGAAGGAAAAAGAAGAAATGGAGGAGAAAAAACAGAAAAGAAATAAAAATAAATGAACAAGAAATCTATATTATTATTTGTTGTGCACTGAGAAGGAACTTATATAAATTACTTTATGATTAAGAAAACACAAATGAAGAAAAAAGACATGGAAAAGATACGAGGGCAACGCTTAAAACCACCATTAGACTTCTTTCAATCAAACACTTCCAACATTCTTCCAAGTCACCTAATTTAAGAGAAAAAAATCTAGCTATTCTTCCAAGTCACATAATTTAGGTCTTAGGCCAATTGGAAATTGGACTTGTTTATCTTCAATCTCCTTTGGCAATAGACCTCCCTCCTCGATCTGGTATCACTCTCTCCTTGCAATGCTTAGACCTCAAACCAGGAAGTTCTAAAAATATTGGCAAATAAGAACTTAAGAAAATAGAAACTTATAATCACACTACTTGTATAATTTTGAGATATAGTTTAATTTGGCAAATAAGAACATAATGCACATAAACTTTCCTTCGGATTCTAATCGAGCATTCCCAAATTAAACTGTGGTCTCCCTGTTTCTGTCGATACATGTATAACTACTGGTAAAAAGTAATTAGTTCACCCTTCAAAGCGCTGCATGATCAGTGATCTCTGCCCCCATCTACCAGCAGTACACCAATGTGATTGTGCATGCATCAGCATCGTTTCAAAGAAATTTGTTCTCATCTCCCTGCTTCAACCTGAGGATTCTGGACCTATTGTGTCCATCCAGGCTACCTCCTCATGTTTACAATACTTCCATAGCTAAAGTTAGCCTTTTGAGATATTTCATCATTTGAAGGAACCCTCAGTTCCTGTACCTTGTCTAGTTGGAGCTATCTAATCTAGGATATCACTTTTCTTTCTTTACAGCTACCAATATTTGCCAGATTCCACTCCCTTAACTTCCCCTTCAACGCTTCTGTGAACCTTGTAACATTAAAATCCCCTCGGACAACCCAAGGGTTCCCATAAATTTCTCTAGCAGCGGCCAGTTCCCACTTATAATAATCTTCTCTCCTAATGAGTTGATCTTTTGCTCTCCTCGACTGCTACAATGGAAATAATCTGCAATAGTCATTAGATCTCTTTGTGCAGAAATAAATGGTGTGGTGCTCCCTGAGCTTCAACCTCTTAACTTCATCCTCTCTGCCTTCAGAAGCCAAACGCAATAACATACCAACACATGAACATTCCAACTAATTGTCATTCTTCATAGCAAGTTCTTCCTTATTTTCCCCCAGCCACAACCCATGTTCCAGATGCAGTTAGATTCAGTTATATCATCTGACTTGTCTCCAGCATTCAAATAGATTTTGCCATCCATCTTTTGACCAATCACTGATTGATTTAAGAAAAGCACAGTTGACTAGATCGTCGGCAACTTGGAATAAGCACAACTCACTTGCAATCAAAAGCCATATCTTATTTATTTGCATACTACAAAAACGTCTATTTAGCCCATTCTTAAGCCTAAGGAGAGCAACTTAGAATTTTTTAATACATGCTCTCCACTGCACTTGTATGTCTTAAGCTGATATGCACTGTACTTTCGATCTTCGGTATCACTTATCAGAAGGGTGAAGAATGAACTAGAACCTGTCGAAATAGTTTCTCTTTTCAAATTGTCCAGTGGCATGGTAATGGTTGTGTATTTACCTAATACAGGAAATATTTTACTTGATAAGGCAGAGATGATTCCTAACAGTATGGCAAATGATGGCCAATAACAACTATTGCTCACGCTAGTACTATCTGACTCTGTCTTCAAGTAGTGTCTGAATTAGTTCTCTATCTCCCCCTCCCTCAAATCTTTTCTGGTTATCCTCTGTAAAGTATGACAAAAGAGGAAAAAATGTTGCAGTTCCTCAATCTTATGGCAATCTCAGCTCAAGAAATATGGATATATAATCACTAAAAAAAACACAAAAATACAACCAGTATGGTTGCAGTATCGAGTCACCATGCTACCATATGCAATAAAAAATAACATAAATGCAGAATCTGCAGAGGCATACAAGGTAGAATTCCAAAAGAGAAGATCCCACATATGGCCAGACTTTGACGCATATAAAAGCAATAGACTAGAATGCTACCTCCACAGGATGTACCCCAGACGCTAGTCGAGTTAAAAGATTTCCATCACAGTTATCAAGTGAGGGAATCTGTCATAAAAATTCAAATCAGAACTAATACAAAGCCAGTTAGTTTAAATACGACCATAAAGAAATACTATGAAGAATGCAATTTTTCATTGCCCATGATATACCTGAGATGCATTTTGTCTTGCTTTGATGTTAATGATTCCTTGCGAATTGATATCCTACAAACAGCAAAAGCACCTAGTAGACAGAACATGGAACTTGCAGGTTTCAGCAATAGGTTAGCTAGCTCCTTATAAGAAAAGATAGCAATGAGAACCACCACTAGATCATCGATAAGCAATGAGAGTTTATCCTACAATCGCAAACCATAAGAGATCCTGAATCATAAAAATGAAAAAAAAAATGTGATCATGATGGCAATTGCATAGTATGCTAGATAGTAGAAGAAATACACCAAATAAGACAAAAGGAGCAACTAAACTATATAATTAGGCAACATTGGAACTGGTAACACAAGGATGAGATGACTTAAATAAAATGGTTTTATTGAACACTTACAATTTATGTACAGAGGACATCATTTCCTTACCTGTATTACTAAATACAGAGTTCCTATGGTACTATAACTACAATACTATCTTAAAAGTTGTACAAAATCTTTACAGTCAAAGTGAGTTGAAAGGGACAAAACCCAAGAGAGTGGGAGAGGTTCACTCAAAAATGAAGTCGTATATAAGTATCAGAAAGAATATATTGCCCTAATTACGGACTGATGGTCACAGAAGCCTGTTTCTCCAGAGATCGGCAATCAATAGGAACTATAGCAAAGATGGCTTCAAACCATCATATTCAATTCTGACAGATCATCCATTGGAATCTGAAGGCCCAGAAAGTCATGATCTTGCAATCCATCATCATCTATGTTCAACCATGAACCTATGTCCTGTCCCTGACCATCAAAGTCATCAGGAGCACCTAAAACATCCATTCCAGGAAGTTGCAGACCAGACAAATCAATGGGATCCTCTAATTCATCCAAGTCATAATCATTCTTATCCTTGCCAGTGCCACTGGCACTGATATCACTTGAATTCACTATTGAAGACGCTGCTGCTTTAGGTTGCCCTGACATCTTGCCCAGAAGGCCATTGACGGAAGTGGATAATTGAGTAGTTTTCAGCTTAGATTTTGTTTTAGGCTTTCTTTCTCCCTTAACACTGGAAGAGGCAGGTCGACCAATCTTTATTGATCCACCACGAGATGATGCCTCTCTGCCATTTCCTTTTCCTTCTCGGTCCCTCTCACTTCTCTTCCCTTTTGCACTGCTTGAAAGTGAACATCCAACACCTGACAGAGCACCAGAGGAAGCAGCAATGCTAGTACCAAGGACATCTTCCAACTCCCTCCGCTTGACTCTACTTGCTTCAGAATATAAATTGGCTTCATAAAGTATGTCCTGGTTTAGAGATGGGCTCTGCTGTGGGCTAAAATAAGATTTTGCAGCTTCACTGTCAGTGTAGGAATCTGTTTGTCCATCACTAAGGCGGGATATAGCAGAAAGGAACATATCCTTATACAAGGGCTCCCTGAAGCAGCTTTTTCCTGTCTCCTCAAACTCTATGCATCGATCCAAAGTTCGCTTGACCAATGCTAAGGCAGCTTGCTTAGCCATTTTTCCACTAGCACTCTTTGCCCCGTGGACATTTGGACCCCAACATCTCTGCCAAGGCAAGACAATGTCAATGAATAATTTTCCATGCAACTTCAACTGCAACTTAATACTCCGACAATACAGACACAACTTTGTTATCAACTACTAGAGGCAGTATACAAGAGTCAGCACAATTCCTAACGCACTACAATGAAAAGAAGATACCTAGATAGATGATACCATTAGCAACCAAGATAACTCAATTCTAACTTAAATGATTGCAAAATAGAGAGAACTAGAGACATACACAAGCAGAATAGCAGTGAAATCAATCAAGAGAACTGATTTCACAAAGATAGACAAATGGACAAAAATATCAACTCATCAAACATTTGTGGGCAATGAATTATATGTAGAACACTGCAGATCATAAGAAACAAAGGCGGGAGCATGATGTCTGTTACCCGCTTTTGTCTTGGAGGCAGAACTTGGAATGATATCAAGACAGTATGTTTTTGGTTATAAGAAATATGGAAAGCAAAAATGGAGCTGAGCATAAATGACAGGAAAAATATACATCTAAACCCTAGGAAAAAATTTTCCACAGTAATAAGGCACCTAAACCTACTATTAGATACTCAGTTCAAGGTCTTCTTGGAGGGGAGAAAAAAATCACCACAAAGATGAAAAAAGAAGCATAAGTTCAAAAGCTATGTCAATTTAGCAATCAGTTGATACCATAAACAGATACATGAACTCTCATCCCCCATCCTTCCATTGAAGTTGCCTCTAATAACCAGGAAAAGAATTGGTTAAAATGTTCAACCTACCATATATTTCTCATATGCCATTTCCACAAGCTTGTCAAGAGCATGCTGTTCGAACTCCCTATAAAACAATTAAATGCTTTAGTTATTATGTCAATGAATTGTGTTAATCAAGGATCAAGCCATGTATCTGAAAGAAGCAAAATACTTTTCTTGAAACTCCCTCGTCTCTGCTGCCGAATTCAACAGCTTTCCCAGCATTTCTTTCTTCTTAGAAACCTATGCAACAAGCAATCACATGAGAAAGGCTACCAGCAGAGACAATTTAAGTAGGCTGCACACTCCATAAAAGTAAAAGCAAAAAGCACCATTGAAACAACAATAGACAGCAGGCTGATAGGCAAAGGCACTTCAGTGGTTCAAACACCCCAACAGAACTGTAACCAATACAGTTAGGAACAATAGGGGAAGGAAACTACTTAAACCTCTATAACTCACAAGAGGAGAAAGCAATAAGCTCTAGGAACATTAAAAGAAAAGCTCTAGAATCTGTAAGTTCCCTCCTCCTTCTGAGTGAGAAGTTCAGTGCCCCTTTCCGAAATCTTCTGACGCATTTAGCATGGTTCTAGAACCTTGTGCAAAGATGCTTTTGTTGTACTGGCCCACATTTGGATATTCAAATAAAAATTTATAGCATTAAAGAAACTTCCTGAGCCCATGCGGATGCTCATTCAAAGAGCATCTCAAACCTTGAAGAGGTAACCAACCTCCATGCTAAATATCCAATTCTCTCTAATTAAGTGACGATATCGATTTAGGTTTGAAAGCTGATTCACTTTTTGTCCAGCAACAGTTGGCTCAACAAATCAAGGTAAGCAAGAGGAAACTGAGCAAGACACAAGAAACAGAGGCACAGAGATCACTCAAGAATGTACCCATTCAAAATAAGACTTACCATCTCCTGATGCTTTTCATCCAATATACTCATGTCCATGCTGATTTCTTCATCCGCTGTATGTGGTAAATCAGACTGCATAGACCACCATATTTTTACACAAATTAGCATACCAAGGAACACTTGATCGATGTGAGCACAAAATACAGAACTATAACCATACAACATGCTGAGGATCCTTAAAACTTACCTCCAACTGTGGATATATTCCAATACAGTGAATCTCAAGAAGAAGTTTTTCATCAATGGACATCTCATTATACTGATACTCAGAACAGACAAAACCAGGCAAGGTTCGTTGTTGTGGAAGTAAACATTTTTGTGAATGATCATAGTTTAGAAAACCGCCCATGTCTGAGGCAGATGTAACATTATTACAGTCCATGACATGCTCCGAATTATCAAAGTGATCCACACTGGAATTTGTTATGTATCCATTAGAGGCAGGGTATTTGGAAGTTTCACTGCCATATAATATTTGTGCACAAGAAGTATCTGATTCTAAATTCATCTCCATTTCAAATCCAGATCGATAACTATCAGAATTAAGATCCTCATTCCCACTGCAATATAGATCTTCAGGTATTAGAGCTGCCATCACTCTTTGGTACAAGGAAATATCCTTATGTTTGCTCTTTCCAGAGACCACATGGTCCACGGTACTTTCAAGACTCCGCGTTTCATTTGTATCTCCTCCAAACTCGGTCAACCCAAAACCATTTGGGACTAAACTCGAACCATCAGTATCAAAAGGGTCAGATACTGGCCCTGAAAGGTTGATCTCATGATTTACCTGTCACAAGTAGAACAATGAAGATTAGTGCATCCAGCAAAAATCATAACTAGAGGCATAGCGGCAGACTGATGATATTAAAGCAACTTTGATATGGTCAAACACTCCTTTAATCTTCATCAATCAAATATTCAAGGCCAGAAGGTGAGCATCACATTGCCAATAGATGATAAATGCAAAGACTTCTCATGGGACAGTAAAGGTGGAAAGTTATGCACATATCCCACCACTCTCGCATGCCCCCCCCCCCTTCCACTAGTCAGAGAAAAATGCAGTAATGAGACAAGATAGCCCATAAGGACCAGGTAGTAGAAAGTCAAAAAAGCATGTAAAACTTGAGCTCAAATTTTTTTATGATTTCTTATATAAGCTAAAGCTGGAAAAAAATATTATGACACAATGTTCTTTTTTCTCTTCAAAGAATTCTTAAAAATACAGAAAACAGAAGCCTCCAACTTCAAAGCATCATTAAAAAGAAAACGGAAAGAAAAGAATTGGTTGCTCCTCCAGGATTAATGCCATGGATTATTAACCAGCTAAACAACACCCACACCCACCCATCCCATCTCCAAAACAAAAAGAAGAAAAAGGAAAGGGGCTTCTTTTATATGTAAATAATCTGAGAAAAGTACCAAAAATTGTCCCTTATATTTGCCTTGAGACACAGAATGATCCTCATTTTCCACAGAAGAACTAATAGTCCTCCTCCTTTGCAAAAAATGGTGCAGTTTAGTCTCCAAAACATTTCCTGGCTATCACTAATGGTAGCAGCTCACACGCATGTCATACATTTTTAAAAATCCCCAAAAAAACTAGGCGTTCTGTCTTTCTTCTTCGTCTCATTGTAGAGAGTAGGTCATACCTTATCAATAGAATTTGTTATTCTTTCCGTAAGCACTTACCAATTAGCTTATTTTTATTGCTTGTGTCAACGTTTCATAGGTTAGATAGGGAGATATGATAGGTTCTCTTTTCTCAGAGAAAGAAGTTATAATTATTAGTACCATGGACACACTGATCCAACCTTCAATTCCATTGGTGCACGGTTAAAATTTTCTCCATTATTCATAATCTCCATAAAATTATTTTTTTGAGGAAGGTAACTTGTCATAATCTCCATAATAGTATGAGCAGATGATTAATTTATATAATCATATTGGTTGTCTCCAACCATTTTGGTACAAATCAAAATTAATAACTCGAAATGACAAAATATTATTGGTGGACTATCTGGAGAGAGAAATGATAGACGTTTTGAAAATACGGACAACAACCTGCAGTAAATCAAGCTTAACTGTATTTTGTTGTTCTGTTTTTGGTGTATAAATGTCTACTCCAATGAGACTGAGTCAATCATAGGTAGTACTGACTGAAATACAAATGTTGCCAGTGTCAAAAAAAAAATTATTAATCTTATCATTTGGTAACAATAACAAGATACCCAGTATAGTCCCATTAATGGGGTATGAGAAGGTACAGAGCGCAGATCTTACCTCTATCATGTCAGGAAGAAAGATTGTTTTCAAAAGACCCCGGCTCAGAATTTACAATTGGGAAATGGTTTAGAATTCATTTTGTGAATTATCAATTCTGTAATGGTTTGTGTTTTTTCTTAACCGCTAACTGATCACTCCCGGCAATAATTATTAAACTATGATTCTACGTTTGATAAAAAATAACAAGCTCCTTGATTAGGTTCCAATGTTTATTTTGATGAGAAGTATCTGTTAAATTGATATAGAATGAATAAATTAATAATTGAATCTTAACTTTCTATAATAATTTAGCATTTCTATAAATGCCGAGTCGAACCAATAACATTCAAAACTGAATCGAACAACCACCGCTAACTTTTAGCTAGTGCTGCAAAATTCCACTCCAGCTAAGACAATCCCAGAATCCATGTACTTGCAGACACACTTGTAGAGAAAAATATGAAAAAGCTAACAAATGAAAGCGGACGATAAAGTGGCTATTACATAGTATAACATGATTTAGATCAAGCCACGCATAAATAGTGGCATTCGCAAAAGTACAACCATGTGGACAACTCTTCTGTTAAAATGAGAGACGGACATTCAAGAAAGGTGCACCATTTTCCAAAGGAGGTGTAGTAAAAGTGCTCCATACAAAAAGATAAGGATCATTTTGAGTCTCAAGGCCAAAGATAAGGGACAATTTTGATCTTTTTCTCTAAATAAATTAATAAGCTCGACAAGTTTAAGGACAAAGCATCATACAGTTAACACTCCCTAACTCTAGTACAACTTCTCCAGCACACTGCCTACCAACTCTACTACAACTGCTTAGTTCTCATGCACTTGCTACTCATAATAAAAGATACCAACATCATTTTTTGCGCCACTTCTATTTGCTGGTAACCATAGGAATGACAACTGGATATACATTATAGCAATCCTTTCTTGGCTTTTTACTTCAAAAGAAATTTATAAATTAACCTTAGCAATTATCAATTAGTACTGTCCACAATTATAATAATCACACGCTGGACGCAGAGGCAACCACAACTCCACTCCATACAACAACAACATACCAGTGAAATCAAACTAAGTGGAACTACCTCATGGAGGTAGATAGGCTGCTACCGAAAGACTCTCGGCTCAAGTGCATCAAACCCAAGTAAAAGAAGAAGAAAAAGAAGTATGTTGTGTGGAAGGGAATAAAATAATGCATCATATCTGGCGCCAAACTATAATCCCTCCATTTCAATTATGTGAAACTATTTGACTGGGCACAGAGTTCAAGAAAGAAAACTTTTAGAATGATCTTAAACATGTCATGACATTTGTGTGACTATACGACTTATGAAACTTGTGGTCTCACGTACCATGACATTTGTGTGGCTATAAAAGCTTTATATTAGGGGTAAAATGAAAAGTCCAAATTAAATTATTTCTTAATTTTGGAAGCAATCATTCTTTTTTAACAAACTAAAAAGAAATAGGTTCACATGAATTGAAACATGGGGAGTACATAATATTAAGGTAAGGTCTATTAAGAGGTATAAATCTAGTGCATGTCTGAATATTAAGATGTGCATTAAGATTTCAAAGTCTAAAAATTAAGATGTTGCATAAAAATCTGAATACAAAATAGGTGACATTGTTTGTGTTCTCCACATCTGAATGTATAAAATTTGTCTTTGTTTAAAAAGCAATAAACATAAAATTATAATAAAACATTAAGTGATCTAATGTTATATCAATCAAAAATTTTAAAATTTTATATGGCAATATTGGTGGTGACTAACAATGGTGATTTGTGTGTGTCGATTTGGGATGGTGGTAGTGGATAGTATCTTATGGTATAGTGGTTGGCACTAGTTTAACCGCGGTTGTTGGGGGTGGGATGATACTACTAGGCAACTGCGAATGGTTATTGTGAATGATGGTGATAGTTAGCGGAATAAAATGTTTGGCTAATAAGGTGTTACTATCCTCAAAAAAAAATGTTGACTAATGAGGGTAATTATCGATAGTGATTAGTTGATGTATTAATGGATTAGTGGTGATGATGGCTAATTGGGATGACGATTGATTTTGGGCAACATTGTGGATGGTAAGTGATGGTAGTTGTGACTGAAATGGTGATTGTGGGTGGTTGTTGAAAGTTGATGGAGTAGCAGTGAACTGTCATCTATGTTCACATTATCTAATGAACGTCTTAATTATTCAGACCTACTCAGAACCATTAAGTGGTTGAAAAATAAGAAAAACAAATGCACTAAATGATTAAGATCTGAATGATTCCAGATTCAAACCTTGAAAACAAACAGACTTAATGACTGAGATCTGAATGATAAAGATTAAAACATTCATCAAGTTGTTTGCACTGAGGCCTAAGTAACTTCCCGTAAACAAAAACTTATGAAATGCAAATAGACAGGCCAAAAGTTCCCAATTCAGATTCCAGCAGAAACTATGAGCCCAGTACCTGTCCGTTAAGCAGTTGACAAAGAAGGGTATCAATTTGAACTTGTCGCTATAGCTAGATGATTTTTTTGCAGAATAACTAGCAACTTCCAGAAGTTAACCGAATTATTATGGGGAAATATTACGCAATCCACAAAACAAAATAAAACAGCCATCACCTGCTGCCTTAAAAAGGTTGTATCTATTTCTGACATGAATCGAAAAAGTGGCTCCATCTGCTTCCAGAATGAGCTAGAGAGGGCTTGAGCTGCAATAAATACAGGTCCATCAAAAGAACATATTTTTCAAAGAATTACAAATTAAACATGTCAAATTAATGCTAAAAAGATGGATTGGTTAGCAGGAAAAAAAAAAGGTGTTGATAGTGTACCAGTGTTGGTAACAGCACTTGCAGCAGCCAGAAGTTCTTCATGCCCATCATCTGAACCAACTAAGAGAAGTGAACAACCAAAGTGAAGAGTGACTAACACCTATACAATCCAGCTACATTGTTGCTATAACTACCTAGAAAATCAGTAGTGGCATTCATTGTCGCTTGTTTCTGTCGTTTGTAAGCTTTACGATCAGCAAGCTTTCTTGTAGGAGGTCGGCCTGCTTTGCTGCATAAATAGTCACGTAAATGAAGAACAGTTATTTCATTCGCATTAAATATGGAAGAGAACCATAAAAATACATATAGGGGTAAGGTTCAACCTTTCAGTCTTGTCAAGACCGTGTCTAGAGCTTCTCAGTTGTTTTGCTGTTCCAACATTTCCAAGCTTCTCAACCATCAATGTCATCGGATTCCTAGTGGCGGTAAAACCCCTTCCAGTCCTACCTTGCCTACGAATACCATCTCCATGATCTTCCCCACTAGCCCTCTTACTTTTCCTTGGTGGGAGCAGCAAAGACATCTTCTGAACATGGGGCCCAGATTTTTCATCTACCTCGTCAGACCTGTTGCTCTTGTCCTTGGACTTGATTTCCGCAGCCCCAGACTCCTCACTTTCAGAAGCAGCTGAAGAGAAATGATCGCTTTTTAATTTGACTTGTTGAGGGGAAGAACCACAAAGACGCCTTTCATTACTGAGAGCATCACTTGTACTATCAAGAGAAGGGTTTTCATCATTATTGGGAACAATAGGAAAATTAGCCCTTCTTGCGGGTCGAGAGATCTTCTGGGGCCTTTGGCTGGCCCACTGAGCAACAGGCGGTGATGACGACCTCATAGAAGAGGTTCGTTTACGATTACCTGCTCCGACAGCAGATGGAAATCTGCTTGTGCAGTGAGAGGTTTCCCAATCATTAGCAGCAGCTGCCTGTTGAACCACTGCTGATAATTTTGGTGCAACACCTGAAACTGATCGTGGAGCACGAGCAACAGAATTCACTTTTGTACTTGAAGAAGGAGTAGCAGATATGAAATTTTCTCGAGCAGCTGTCTTTGTTTTACTGCATAAATAGAATAAAATGAACATCTAAAGGAAGTAAGAATATGAGGGGATACAAAACAAAGATGGAAATCTCTCAAAGAAAGATTCAAAAGCATAATAGCAAAGATGAAATTCCAAAAGTTACATTGTAGACATTCAACCAAAATGAACAAGAAAGGACGATAAAAGAAGTCAGAGTCCCATACTTTTTGATGGCTCTGATCTTCACCCTTTCTTTCTCTGAACCGATAAGTTGTTGGTCTCTTCTATCAATGAGATGGAGACTGTTCTCTTGGTCAACCTTGGACATGGAAGAACGCATTCCTAAAGGCACTTGCTGTGATACACCATCAGCTTTTCCAGTTCCAGTAGTTCCTGGAGTAGCTCCAGGTCTACTTGAAAATAATAAAAGTCAGTTCAAAGTAAAGAACAAGGCTAATGCTTATCAGTTACACTGTAACTAGAATAATCTTGAACAACCAAGGAAAGAAAAACTACAAGTGGGTACAATTGAGTTTGGTATTTCAGTTTGGTAGTATTTTCTTTCACCACCAACATGATTATAAATTTTATTCTTTACAATTCCTAAAAAATATGTGATGCCATCTCTTTTAATCTCTAATTACAATATATTAGTTCCCAAATAATCTACACGTGAGATAGAGAAAGCAAGTTTCTAAAGTATTCCCTCTTGGCTTATGTTCTCAATACTTCATCTAGAAAGGACAAAGCTTCCCAAATTTCTTTTGATGGTTAAAGCTTGTCCAACTTCAAATACACCCAATTGATGTTTCCAGCACGGTACCGTCTCTTATTCTTCAAAATGTTTATTTACTATCTATTTCTCTGCTATTTTGCTGTCATATTATTGTTGCAATCCTGTTTCAGAAAAACAGTTTAGCTGAGGGTTTATTGGAAACAACCTCTCTACCCCAAAGGTAGGAGATAAAGTTTGTGTACAACCAACATGGGTGGGTTGTGGTGCACTGGTGGGGTAATTGTTTTTCCGGTCAACCCAATCCTTAGGGAGGTTAGGAAAGTTTTTTCTACTTTTGCCATAGGATTTGCTGCTCTTTCGATCAGTGCTCTCACTATATAATCTATAGCAAGGTTTCTCAGATAAGAAGTGCTTCCAAAGTCCAAACAATACTCAACCAAAGAAAGGAAATCTACCAATAGAACATCAGCAATTCATACATGTATATATGTTCTCATATAAAAAGGGCAGATAAAGACAAATCTAAATCTAAAACACACACATTGAAGCTGGAGGTTAAATTTGACATAGATATTTGAAACAACACCTGAAGCTATGGGTATCACCAAACCGCAAGCGGCCATCAGCTATAAGACGGGACGGCAATCCTTGCTTTGGTTCCCTTTCCATAGGTTTTGCTGTCGACGAGCTTCCAGTAGTATCTGGCTTTATTCCAGATCGCTTCTTTTTCATCTTAGACTTCTCCCAGCCTTCTACAGCAATAGATGATGTCCGGTCCTCTCCATGAACTGTGCTACTATTTGGAAGTCTCAATATCTCCCTATCTCTATCCATAATCCCAGATGGCCTTGATGGAGTGCTTGCTTGCACCTCCGGCTAATTCAATAAAACATATCCATCAGTCTTGAGGATCTCGGAACTCATTCCATGCATGTTTGATGAATGAAAATGAATAATTTGAGGTGAAGGAGCAAGTTGTCAAGCCAAAGATGACATCAAGAACAAGGAAAGATATTCACCCATCCACAACAAGGAAAAAAGATATCTTAAAAGGAAAATATCTACCTATAAAATAAAACAAAGACAAGGAACTCCAACACAAAACATCCTTCTTATTTTATTTTTTTGTTATTTTATAAGAAATACAATTTTATTGATGTGGGAGAATCCTGAATACAAGCACTACCCAAAATATTGACAGCCTACACAAAATTATAAATCTCTACAAAAAAGACACCTAATCATTTAAACTAACAGGGCCTCATGGCTGCCATCAAATTGAAAATAAGAAATTCCTCAAATACACGGTCATTATCTATCCCTTCGAAAACTTCAGTACTTCCTCAAATGTATAAAGTATTATAAGTATAGACCAGGAAAGTATCTGAAAAGCACTTAAAAATAAACTCAACATTACGCAAGTTAATAAGGTAAGAGTCTATCCTAGCGCTCAACAGCATCCAACTCCATTTAGCAATTTAGACAGCCTCAACCAGCCTTCAACAATATCATGCAATAATAACAAACGAATCAGGTAAGGATAGAGTCAGTGTCTCACTCTCTAGGTTATTCATCAGTACTGATACAGTGATGGGAGATGCATTAAGAAAGAGAATCTTAACTAGGAAGTTAAAGTAAACTTCCCAAGTTCAAAAAAACTGAATAAAGTTTTAAGAAATTGCAAAAAAGAACTGCAAAGGAAAAATACAAACCCTCAGATCCACCATAGAAGTTCGAGTGCGCTTATTAGGAACAGCATTTTTGGTCCTTTTTTCGGACTTCTGTAGCTCAAACTCATAACCACTCTGGGTTCCTATTTTACCAATGCCTGCTCCTGAAACTGACCGGTCACTTGAATATAACACATTGGGTCGCTCATTTGATAAGACGTCTGACCGAGATCTCTTCCTTGATGGAATGCTTGGAAAGCATTTGTTGATCACAGATAAGGATTCAGTGAATATCTTTACACGTTCCCTGATATTTCATTGGAAATAAATCAAAACAATTCTTTATCCATGTCGACCAGGTAAAATAAAGCAATGCAGCTAAGTTTCCAAATAACTACCTTGCTTTAGTACAGCTTTCCCGAAGACCAGCCTTCAGCCGTCTGGCTTCCTCTGGAAAGGGAGAAGAGGATGGTTTCCCTTTAGAAGACACCACAGGAGAATCCTCTACTGGCATGCCTAAAGCTAAACCAGTGAGTCTCTTGAAATCACTGTGCCTATTAAGTTTGTGCTCTGTCACCATTGCTTTTGGATCAAAACGCAAGCACTGAAAAAAGTTAGTGACATCTGTTTGTGTAATTGTTGAAGTACTCCTTGTCGTGTTAGGAAGAGAAGATAAGATTGGATTCTCCATGTTCTCGCGGAAACTAGCGGACCTATCCAATGAAGCAGATGCATATGACCCACGCTGCCCGGTGACATACAATGGTCTATCTGGGCTACTAGAAGATAGATCAAATCTGCTAGATGCTGACATCGCATCAGCTTAAACACGCTCTTTGTATTTCCCGCCCAATTGACACAGAGGTGCATGACAATACTCTACAGCATGAATGCATGAAACTCAGCTAACTTTCCCAATAGTGATGATTACAACCTGCAAGGATACCATTATGGCTACATAAGATCTGCTCAGAAGAGTCCACGGAGACCATAAATAAGACCAAAAAAAAAGAAAATAGCCTAATTAAAGAGTCTAAAAGGGAACGTGCAAAGCAGTAGTACAATTTGTTAACATTCTTTATCAAAAAAAAACAAATCGTCAAAACGAAGGAGTTTAATGCATATAAAGAAGTTTGAACAAGTATCTACATCAAAACGGAAACGGTCAAGAAACCAAAGAGATCAATAATACTGAAAAGTCATCCTAAATGCATAATAACCTTTTAAGACAGTGTGACAAACTACGCCAGGGTGTAAGCAGGTTCAATGTGTAACCATGGAATTCCAGAAAGATAAAAGCAAGAAGATAAACACTCCTAAACGTTGAAGCCATCAATAATAAGCTGAATAGATAAAGAATTGAAAAAGCTTTTTCCATGACAAAAACTGCCATGCAATCCTCTGTGCATCGACTATCATTCACTAATTTAAAGTATCCAAGCCAACAAAGTGCAAAAACAGCCATTAATGGAGGAAAAGACAGAAGAGGATGACATCTAAATGTTGAACTAGTAAAAAGATGTTGCACATCTAGCCATTCAAACCTTTGAATAGACTAGCAAAAACAGTTGAAGTAAACATTTACAATCAATAAATGCTCTATTGCTAATTATTTTTTACCTTTTCTTCAGACTAGCACATGTACCATTAAATAAACATTGAATTCAATTTTTTTGTCTTTTTTATCCCCTCCCTCACTTATTCATCAAGCAGGGTACACAATTTAGACAATCTTGTCATACTGAGCTTTCTACTTTGAATCATTCCACTGATGCAAGATCCACAGTCTACTAATAAATCTTCTATGATCAAAACAAATCATAACCTTTCAAGTCAAATGCTCATATTAGACACCCACAATCTCTAGTAATACTCTTATTACTTAGCTTAAACAGAATGTCAAAAATAACAATCACCAGCATCACAAACAAACAAACAACTTTGACAAATTTACTAAAGAAACATACCCAAAAAAATAAATCTTTTACCTGGTAACTTAATACTGTATAAATCCACTTTAAAAAAAAAACAAAAGACCGTGTGATCTGGACAACCTTCGATACCCAAATTCTGAAATGATCAATAAAATACATCAGAAAGTATATCAACTCAGAGTTCAATTAGGGTTTTGAAATTCTCGAATTCTAAAATGGTTATTTATTAAAAAAATCTGGTATGCAGTAAATAAGAGAAAAGCAAACACAAATTCATCGAATATTTGCATAAACGCATGAAAAGAGAGAGGATTATACATTAGACGGCGGACGTCGTCGATCGGTGAGAAGAGGAGATGGTGGAGGGTCGGTCGAGAAATAACATGGATCGTATTTTTTTTCCTTCACCGGATTTTGGCCCGCTTTTGATTTGAGCCCGGACCAAATTATTGCTAAATTTGTCCCCAAAAAAAAAGTATATGTCTTGTTAATACATGAAAATTAATTATTTTTTTTAGTATTATCAAACACATTTTTACCCTTCTTTTTTTTAACTTTATAAAGACTTGATAAAAGTAAATAATAGTTATAAACAATAAATAATTATGCTATTTAATTTGTTCTCAGGTCACATTTATATCCTCTAATAAACTTTTAAGTGTACATAAAAAGACATTTAAACTTATATAATATTAAACAAACAGACACGTACCCTACGTGACATTCTCCGTGTCTCTATGTGGTGTTGTTATATCAGTAGGACTCATGCATGTATATGTTTAATTTTATATAAATTTAAGTGTTTACTTGTACACATCCAAAGTTGAAGAATAAAAATATAAAATGATGTCAAATTAAGTGACATATTTATATATTATACTTAAAAAGAATATTTGCAATCTACTACTATCTATGTATTATAGGGCACGCTTTGCATGAAATGTTATTCAAAAATATCATTTCAACACATATATTAATTATCGATTTTTCAAACTTCAATAGAAGAAAAAAGGTTTAGGCCTAGATTACGACACGTACATGTACTAGCTGCATAAGCAGTGGCAAATCTAGAATTTTAGGGCTATGGATGCTCACTATTTTTTAATGTAAACTTCTATCAATCAAAGAGCTTAATTGCAAGTCATTTTCCCTTTAAAAAAAATAAAAATAGCAGGGCTATTTTTTTTCACATAAGAAAAAAAGGGAGTAAAAACATGAATGGAGGATCGATATCACTTGCCATGAGTTAAAAGCACATAAACTTCAAGCTCTAAACCAAAGGAACCACGCAACTATCTATTCCAAGGGTGCTCACCATTATTTTTATAGTAGCTTTGTTATTTTTCTACTTAATTATGTATAGCTCGAGCTGAGGTCAATGAGTGCTCGAGCATCCGTAATGTATTACGTAGGTTCACCCCTATATACTAAACTAGATACACGTATATTAAAAGGAAAATTATATATATTCATGTATTATTACAACCTTAAGCAAGTCAAGTTGGAAGAATCAAAATAAGGAATAATTTTCTGCACTTGAATTAAGAGAAGATTTCTTCCACCTCAAATTTTTAATATTTTACATTATAGAGATAAATGTCAAAAAAAAATACGTAAACTATCCACTTTTTTGAGTTTCATAATTAAACTATTGAGAGTGTGAGTTTTATACTTAAACTAATCACTTTTTATTTTGAGAAGCACACCTTAGAGGTGTGTGTAATACACTCTCTCTTTTCTTTAAAAAAAAACTTGACACATGACATTCCACATGGATAGAATTTTCCACTTTAACAAAAATTAAATAATAAATTATTAATATTAATAAAAAATTAAAGATTAAAGTATTAGTATCTAAAAAATAATTTTTTTTTAAATTTTTTTTAAATTATTTTCTTAACTCATTCCACCACTTAACCTCCCCCCCCCCCACCCCAAAAAAAATAATATTGATATTATTTTATTTTTTAAAAAAATAAAAAATTCTATCTCATCCTATGTAACTGTCCGCTCCTAATTTTTTTTATATATATTTTTTTCAATTTGTGTTAGATATGTACGCATGTCACGCCCCTTTTTTTTCTCTCAATATTGTTTTTTTTATTATTTCGAAAGAAAAAGAGTTTTTCCAATTAAAGAGACATTTTGAAAAGGGATAATTATTATTCAGAATCGCCACTTGGAATTGAGTTTTGGTGTTTCAAGTCACCTTATTTAAATCCCTAATCAAAAGAAAATTTGACTCCATTTTTTATTGGTCTGCGAACTAGAAATTCGGGTAAGGAATTCTGTTGACCGAGGGGAAGGTGTTAGGCACCCCTCGAATCCCATGATTCTAGCACGGTCGTTTCATTAACTTTGATATGACTTGACTTAATTTTGAATATTATATTATTTAAACTTAATGATAAATTTTTATTTACCCAAATTTATTGTTTAACTTATTTAAAACTGACTAATTTATTTGAAATGATCTTATTTTTTTCAAGGTACGTTCATTAATTTTAAACTTGAAAAATCTGTTTATTTTAATTAACATTTGTGTGTGTCTGTATATATATATATACACACACATATTAATGAATATATATAAATATCTAATATTTTGAAAGTAAAATTTATACAGGAAAGAGATTTTAATTTTGGTTGACATTCTTTTAAACTCACTCTTTTTCTTTTCTTTTTTTACTTTATTTTTATAAAAAAAAAACTTACGTTTTTGTTAACTTTTTTATTATTATTTTATTTCTATTTTCCTTTCTTTCTTTCTTTTATTTATTTTTTAACTTTCTGTTTTATTATTTTTATTTATTTTATTATTATTCCATAAAATTTGTCTTCTTCTCCTTTTTTTTTTTATTTTTTAAAATAATTTTTGTTATCTTTTTTTACGTTCTTTTTTCATTCATTTTTTTTAATTTCTTGTTTTATATAAAAAAAAATCTGCTTCTCTCTTCTTTTTTCTTTTTTTTTCATTTTCACGTTCTTTTTTGTATTTTCTGTTTCTTTTTTATATATATAAAAATATTCTGCTATTCCCCCCCCCCCCCCTCTTTTTTGTTTTTTTCGCTGTTTCTTTTCTTTTCTTTTTTTGTTTTATGCTTTCTTGTTGTTTTTTTTTTCTTTTGTTCTCTTTATACAATTTCTCAAATTTTACTCTTTCTTTATTATAATTATTTATAGTAATTATCACTATTTTATCATGAATCTCTACATGAAATTTACAATTCTACTTAGATAAAAAATAATTACTAATTATTTATATATTCTAATCTAACAAGTCTACAATAAATTCAACAAAAATATTCTAAAGTGAAAATAGACAGAAAGATATATAAATCTATTTAAATTCAACAATTCAATATCATGAAGCGACATAAATTGCAAAATTTATCTAAAAAACATAATAATAATAATAATAACGTAACAATAATCAATATAATACATGTGATTTGAAGTATTTCATACTATTGGAATCAACTTTTCATTGAAGTAATATTATTTAAATCACGCGAGAATTTATAATTACCTCGCTGCGAAAATTGATACCATAAAAGCGAGCTGTTATCCACGAATTTGGAATCACGATTAAATCTCTAACTCTAACCTGATTTTCAAAAGAAATAACTCGTTTTTTTCTTTGTGTTTGCTTGTTTTTCTTCTTTTCTACGTCTATCAATCTCAGTTTCTGTGTATTCTCTATATTTTTCTCTGTACATTTTTTTTACATCTCTCTATCTTTCTCTCTGTCTTTCTCTCTGTATATTTCCTTCTCAATTGAACGTGGGTTATATGTGTTATATAATATTTTTGGGTGAGAATCTGGTGCTAATTAAAAGAAATGTAATAGAGTGGGATTAGGATTTAATTAGAAATATTGTTTAGAGAATTATGGTTGAGAAATAATTAAATAATTATCCTACTAAATAACAATAATAGGAAAATTAGTTTTTGGGAGTTTGAGGTTACTTAAGATAAGGGGAAGGTAATTTGAATATCTAGGACTCTTTTTTTCTTCTTCTACCATTATTTTTTAAACTAATTAAAAGTTGAAGATTTAAAACAAATACCATGAATTCATAATTTTTTTATTATTAAAGTAATTTACACAATTTATTTATTTTTATTTATTTTAAATATAATTTTTTTAAAAAATTGGTGTGAACTCTTTATATTTTGGTAAAAAATTAGGTATTCATAGTATGCCCCTCTTTGCTTGAAAACATGAAGAGTTTTCATGCAAAGACGTGAACAATGTGACTAATTTTTTACTGAAATATTTATGGCAAAAATGTGTAAAATTTATAATAGAGAAGAGGTTTGACTGTGTCTTATCTTTATAAAAACTACCTATCCTAAGTTGATGATAATGAGTCAGGCGTAGTTCCAATGAGTTAGGTAGTCGAGTGAAGTTTTGTCGAGATTCCGATTCGTAGCTCCAGCTATTACATAAAACAAAATGCAGAAGGAAAGATATGAAATCCTATCTACTCTGATAGTGCTAAGTCTTCATTTTGGATTCTCATATATCGCTTCACCCTCTTTGGTAGGTTCATCGATTCTCGCCCTTTGCTCTGGACATCTGAGTTTAAGACTTGAAACTTCATGACTTGACTTCAGCTACTGACGTTCTTCCGCATGATATTCTTGAAAACTTATTTTCTTCAAAGGATGAATTCTTTTATTTTTGAACTGTAAATTTGTGTACTATGTAAAAACCTGCACACAAAACAAAATTTTCTGCCTAGTTTGCACTAGGAAATTTTGTGAGTTATTGATTAAAGCTATAAAAGTCTATACTAATAATAAAAATAATTTGTAGCCTATTACAAAATATAAAAAATAAGACAAAAGAGAGTTTTGTACCCAAATTGCAACCAGGGATTATTGTGCCATGTGAAAACATGAAAAATAAAATAGGGGTTATTGTGCCCTATATGAAACTAGGGGTTATTGTGCCCTGTAAAGACATGAAAAATAAAATAGGGGTTATTGTGCCCTATATGCAATCCAGGGATTATTGTTGTAACGGTTCAAAAAAAATATATATAAATAAGAATAAATAGGTATTTAAGGGCATAATGGTCCTTTCACGTTTTAAATGAATAAATAAATCAAAAACAGATTTGTATTTATTTATTTTAAATGTTATTTGACTAATTCTTTAATTAGTCTTCTAATCCTAATAGTTCTCTCTCTCCCACGCTTCTTAACTCTCTCTCTCATGTTCTCCATCTTTCTCACGTTATTCTGCCAAATATCAACAGTTCTTCACGCTTGAAGAACTCACAAAAAAAAATTAGTAAAAGAAAAAGTAATCAAAACGTCAAGGCTAAGAGAGGTTCGTCGAGTGAGGTGTACGTTGAAGTGAATTGGGAGTGGTTTGGAGGAGTTTTCCGGGCAGCAACATCAAAGTTTGAACATCGATTAAGGTATGGGTTTTCTTCTCTCCTGGCTCCTTTCCCAAGAGGCCCCTTACGATTCAAACTATTCATCTCGAAACTAAGGTTGTTTCCCGTTGCATGCCCCTGTCACTAGCTCCCTATGATCTTAGGTTGGGTATTCTTGTTGGTAGAATTTAGGGATACTTGTTTGTGGTGATGATATCGTTTCGAGTACATGTTTATGGCTATGTGTTTATATTTTGTGTCTTTTGGGAATATGTATGTATTTGTGCAAGATTGTGATCATGATTTTGAGTTTTTCTTTAGCATGCTAATAGCATAAAGGTTATTCGTGTTTTGTGTGTAATTAGAGGCTCTTAAAATCGTATATTCACATGGTTGAAAGACTATAAATTCTAGTTAAAACAAATGATCAAATCATCTCCCTAAACTTGTCTTAAGAACATTAACAAATGTATAAGAAACAAATGCTAAATTAACCCGTAAAAATGATGTACAAAATTGTGGAGTAATGTCCCAGAACCTGGAAATAAGTTGTAGATGCATTCTGGAAATTTTGAGCAAAAAAAGAATTAAAAAAAATAGGTGAGGTCTGCAGGGATCGAACCCGAGACCTCACCAAAACATGCCTTAATAAAATAAATAAAGAGGAGTGCTGAAGGCGGGGCTCGAACCGGGGACAGGGGGCTGGTGAAATTCGCTAAGAAAAAGAATGGGGCAGGGGGGAGTCGAACTCGAAACCTAGGGGGCGGAAAAGGAAGAAAAAAAAGGAGGTGCTGGGGGCGGGAATCGAACCCATGACCCCCAGTTCGCGAAAAAGGGGGGCTGGGGGCGGGAATCGAACCCATGACCCCAGTTTGCGAAAAAAAAAAGAAGATGCGAGGCGTGGGGATCGAACCCACAACCTCAGCGCTGAAGGGAGGCAAAATATTAAGGATATAAAGGTGAGGCTATGGGGGTTCGAACCCACCACCTCACAGCCTCCTCTCTAAAGCAAAAATTAAAAGAAAATAAGGGGGCTGTGGGGGTTCGAACCCACAACCTCCCTATTGTAGTAAACTTAATTCTAAAAATCAAAGGGGTTGTTGGGGCTCGAACTCCAACCTTTTGGTTAATTAATAGTAAAAATTAAAATAGAAACTTTATCCCTTCATGTGAATATTGTGATTTAAATTAGAATTCTAAATAAAATAGAATATTAATTCTTTCATGTAAATGTTGGAATTTAATTTAGAATTTTATTTAAAATAGAAAATTTATTTATTTCATGAAGATGTTGAGATTTAAGTTAGAATTCTAATTAATATAGAAAATTAATTATTTCATGAAGATGTTGAGATTTAAGTTGGAATTTTAATTAAAATAGAAAATAAATCATTTCATGAAGATGTTGAGATTTAATTTAGAGTTCTAATGTTATGAATATTAGAAATAAAGTCAATGAAAAATATGAATGATATCCAAATGATTCAAGAGTTGGGTTCCCGTGCCCAAACCTCCGTATTGATACATAAGTCATACGTGAGTAAAATATTCGAGAATAATGTCATCTACTTTGATCAAAAATCAAGATCTTGGTATATATACAAGATACATAAGTCTTGTAATACATAATCTTAGGAAAGTAAGAATCACTTAACGAACTATGAATGAAGTTCCATGGCTTGTATGTATAGACACATAAGTTTAACATACGTTCAAGAATAAGTGAATCTAAGATATACGTAATGAAATAAAGAATATGGTGACAATCATGATGCGAGGTTAATGTATATGATGAAAGCAACCTCAAATGAGCCTAAGTAAATGTTACCAACACGTACTCACCAATGAGAGTGTAAGATAATGAAGAGACCAATCTCTATGAACACTCTAATGAAAAATATTGAGTTTAAAACACTTAATACTAATGATGAGATGAGAAATCATCTATTGAGCTATGATGTCCTCATACTAGAAGCCAGCTTCCATGATGTGTGAGTTGAATGTAATGGAACTTTATACTGAGCACCGATAGGCTAGCTATGAGCGGTGATGCCTTCTTTCGGGAAGGGCGGAGGTTCACGTAACTCTCATGACATGAGACTGTCCGGCTTGCCGGGTATGGGTCTCCATACATCTCCTAGTCTTTGAACCTATATTGCCACTATAGGGATCTGGCGGGGTTAAATTTCCATATACGCTAGCATGTTATTGAATCGCTTTGGCCGGTGATTCCACCTCTTTTCGGTGTGGGGGAGACACTGATTTCATGATGCTCACATGATCTATGTCGGTTAAAGTTAAAGTTCCCAATGAATGAATGAGGCCAGCCTCAAACGAATCATATAAAGAAATGAATGATACCAAAGGTGTTAAGATAGGATAATCAAGAGGTGGGCTAGATTCAGGTAATGACATTAGGTTATTCTTGATCATTGCATAGCAAACCCGATGAAAGTCTTAAACTACATCCTAGGTATAGCTGATGTTCGCACTGGCTTATGAATGAATTGAAATGAGATACGTATGAATGAATGAAGCAGACTTTGTTTTTGCTAAAGAAGGCTCCCTAGTTGAGGTCCCATATGTTGAGTCCTCATTTTGGAAAGTCTTAAGGTTAAGTCTATGATAATAAGGTCTCATGGCATATGAATGAATAATATGAAAGAAACTACGTGTTATAAGTTATGTGCTATATGAAGATGCTATGTGTTGTGTATAGTACGATGATTATAATGATGCATGTCACTCTCATGGCATAACTTTCGCAATCTCAATTTAGCAAGTCCATTGACTTGACTTTCAAACATCATGTTGTTAGGAAAGAGCTATTCTTCCTCATGCATGTCCTTGGTGTGTGCTTGCATATACCCATACTTAGTACAAGTGTGTACTAATTCCATACAAACATCTACTTTTAGGTGCAGGCACAGGTGGACGGTAGAGCTACAGGTTCGTTGTTGCAGCTATCCGGACGTCAGCATTCATCCAGAGTTTGGTAGGTCCTCATGCTTTCGAGGATGCTACTGTTTTACATTCTAGCGTAGTTTTAGAGTTGAGCTAGTGGAGCATGTTCCACTAGCGTTTCTCTCCTGTTTTGGTTCAGACTTTGTTTAGGTGCTATTTTGGCCGATATACAATTAATACTTAATGAATTATTCCTTTCAATTGCTTATCTCTTAAATGTTAGATGGTTGATGATGAACGATTACGAAATATTAAGAATGTTTAGCAAGTATGATTAAAGAATAAAAAAAATTTCAAATTTTCCGCTAAAATTAACCTATGTAAAGTAAGAATGATGTAAGTAGGCTTGTTTGCGACCTCTGAGAGGTCAACGATGCTGGTCTCGTCTGGGGTCTAGATTCCAGTCGTGACAATTGTACCCTCTGAAGACATGAAAAATAAGATAGGGTTTATTGTGCCCTATATGCAATCAAAAGTTATTGTGCCCTGTGAAGACATAAAAAATAAAATGATATGGGTTATTGTGACCTGTGAAGACAAAAAAAAGATAGGATTTATTGTGCTCTATATGCAATTTAGGGGTTATTGTGCCCTCTGAAGACATGAAAAATAAGATAGGGGTTATTGTGCCCTATATGCAACCAGGGGTTATTGTGCCTTGTGAAAACATAAAAAATAAAATGATAGGGGTTATTGTGCCCTATATGCAATCCAGGGGTTATGGTGCCCTGTGAAGACATGAAAAATAAAATAGGGGTTATTGTGCCCTGTGAAGACATGAAAAATAAAATAGGAGTTATTGTGCCCTCTGAAGACATGAAAAATAAGATAGGTGTTATTGTGTCCTATATGCAACCAGGGGTTATTGTGCCCTGTGAAGACATAAAAAATAAAATGATAGGGGTTATTGTGCCCTATATGCAATCCAGCGGTTATTGTGCCCTGTGAAGACATGAAAAATAAAATAGGGGTTATTGTGTCCTATATGCAACCAGGGGTTATTGTTCCCTGTGAAGAGATGAAAAATAAAATAGGGGTTATTGTGCCCTATATGCAATCAGGGGTTATTGTGCTCTAAAAAGACATAAAAAAAATGATAGGGGTTATTGTGACCTATATGTACTCCAGGGGTTATTGTGCCCTCTGAAGACATGAAAAATAAGATAAGGGTTATTGTATCTTATATGCAACAAGGGGTTATTGTGCCCTATGAAGACATAAAAAATAAAATGAAAGGGGTTATTGTGCCCTATATGCAATCCAGGGGTTATTGTGCCCTGTGAAAACATGAAAAATAAAATAGGAGTTATTGTGCTCTATATGCAACCAGGGATTATTGTGCCTTGTAAAGACATCAAAAATAAAATAAGGGTTATTGTGCCCTATATGCAACCAGGAATTATTGTGTCTTGTGAAAATATGAAAAATAGGATAGGGTTTATTGTGTCATATATGCAATTCAGGGGTTATTGTGCCCTGTGAAGACATGAAAAAATAGGATATGAGTTATTGTGCCCTATATGCAATCCAGGGGTTATTGTGCCCTGTGAAGACATGAAAAATAGGATAGGGGTTATTGTGCCCTATATGTAACAAGGGGTTATTGTACCTTGTGAAGACATAAAAATATAGGATAGGGGTTATTGTTTTTTTTAACTTATATTATTATTATTTAATATTATTTTATTTTATTTTTATTAGTACATTGACCAATTTAAAAGTAAAATAAAATGCCCCAGATTTTATTAAGAAAAAAAATAATCTTTTTTTTTGCATATTTTATGAGAGATAAGGATTCAAAAACTTACCATCGCGGCGTTTGTCTCTAGCGAATTACTTGCATGATTTGTCTTTATAGCTCTTTCAACCTATAACTTTATTTCTATCTTTATTGTGCTCATGCCAAGACAGAATGTCATCATTTGATAAATGGTGTCATTCGTGATTTTTTACCTAGTAGATATTCTTATCTTTTTACTGTCGTCTTATGGTTCTCGTGAGAGTTTTCACTCATAAGACCCTCTTTTTTTTTTAACATACCATAGGCTACAATTTCATGTTTCAATCCTTGGAGATTTGAAATATCATAATCATTATTTTATTGAGTGATTAGACGGAACCTCACTGAAGGCTCCCTACGTATCCTTTTAGGAATCAGGTCGAACGTAGTTCAATAAAATATTTTTCTTTTTTTGATTTATTTTTAAAAATATAATGAAAAAATTGGAAAAGAATTAGTTCACTTTTATAATGCCTTGACTTCAGTTGGTACCAACAATTAGTATTATGCATATGAACTATATTCAACTAATTTCAAATAAATTTGAAGTCAACTTTGAGTAATTTATATAGTTTCAAATTGTATCTCAAATATGCTTATGTAATTACAAGATCAATTTATCTTGTCAAAATTAAGGGATAAAACTATTTGTATCTCTTGTTTCAAATGCATTCTCAACATATGAAAGTTCTACTCCACACAATATAATAATTTAGATCGTATAACATTTTTGAAAGTCACTCACACTTAGAAAGATATTCAATGCATGAAATTAAGATACCATATGCTTGGCCCTCATGTAGGCATCCACTAATATGAGAACATAAAAAATAGAACAAATAAGACTTGTCATTGGCTTGTAATGTAGTCTTAGGGAAAGGTATGATATTTATTTGGGATAAAGTGACTATTTCCTCCTTAGAATTTGCACAATGCTTTCAATTTCTTTTTCATTTTTGTATTTGACCTTTGTTTTCTTGTAAGGTCTTTTTCATTTTTTTTCTTCTCTTCATTTTTTTGATTTTCTCTCCTTTTTGTTGGAGGTTTTTTTTTTCATTTTCCATTCTATCTTTTTTTTTGGACATATTTGATCTTTTTCATTTTGTTACCCAACTTAGGTCTTTGACGTTATGTAGTTATTTTATAGTGTGTTCAAGGAGGTAAGACAAAGGAATTAGTGCATTTATACACTCAAAATGTATATGCTAAGATGTGGTTATTCAAATAAAAGCTTCAAGGCTCGAAATGAAAGTTCTATGGATAACATGTCATTTGGTAGGCTTGAAAGGCACAATCGAATCAAAGAAAGCCTACAATCCTTTCTCAAGTTAAATGTTGTTCAAAATTTTGTCTCAACCAACATTCGGATCAAGTTCTAGATCAACAAAATCATGTCTTTGAATTTTACGTCTAAAGCTCACCACACAATGCATTTGAAACAATGAAGTCAAATTTATTTTATCCATAACTTTAAACAAGATAATTTCTCAAGTATGACATGAATATATTGAGAGATGCCAATAGAAATATATAGGTCACAAAAAAGTTGATCTATCTTACCAAATAATTTAACACTTTATTTTTTTTCTTATGCATAATCTTAAGCATGTTGTTACCAACCAATTCAAAGAAAAAATCTATATTTTTTTTGCCCCAGTTTATGTGACTAGGATTTTTAGATTTTTTTCTCGGTTGGACTGAACCTCACAATAAGGTTGCCTATGTATCTTGTTAAAACAAGAATCAGGTCTAACGCAGTTTCAAAATATAAGTAAAAATATATTTTCTTAAGGACAAATTCCCTTTTTAATATATACACATATTATTTCATTTTTTAATTTTTAAATAATAATTAATATATTTTTTGAATTTTTTAATTTTTAAATAAGGATCACCGAACCCAAGGAAGGTTGCCTACGTATCTCATCAAGGTGAGAATCAGGTGTGCGTATTTCATTCAGATTGAACACTTAAATAATTTTTGTTAGAAATTTGTTGACAAATGCAACTCTTTTCTTCGTTTAAAGTGATATAAGAAAACTTTTAAAATTTCTCTTTTTGAACTTTACATTGTAAAAGAAAAAACTTTTTTCTATTATTCTGATTTTAATTTAAAATGATAAATTGAGTTAGCTATCCTAGATAGATCCGATCATATGTAGAGTTTTTCATAAAATCATATGTAAATGATTAAAATAATGAAGTCTACTAGGAACAACCATATTTGGTTTCAGTTACCAAACTTAAACTCGTGGAAAAAAGTATCTTGACTGACTTTAACACGAGCAGACAACTCGAGTTAGGGAATAACAACGTACCGGTAGCAGCGCTTTCCGGCTTTGTGCATGGGTACTCCCTATCCTAAATATGTGTGACTAAAAATCCTTCACCGTGGACCGAAAATCCACTGGCTATCTTGATAGAAGCGGGGTGCGCAGTCGTAATTCCCATATTATTATTATAGAAGACTCAGAATGGTTCATGGGAGAAGACAGTTATAATCTAATTCAAATATTATTAATAATTAAATAAATAAACAATTAGCATATTAAGTTAAATAAATACAATATCCAAAAACATAAATATATAAATCATAGTCATACATAAATCAATATTTAAAGCTCGAATTCTAGTTAGTGATCCACAGTGAAGTCGCCATCTGTCACGCCCCTTTTTTCTCTCTCAATATTTTTTATTTTATTATTATTTCGAAAGAAAAAGAGTTTTTCCAATTAAAGTGACATTTTGAAAAGAGATAATTATTATTCAGAGTGGCCACTTGGATGAGTTTTGGTGTTCTAAGTCACCTTATTTAAATCCCTAATCAAAAAGAAAATTTGACTCTACTTTTTATTGGTCTGCGAACTAGAAATTCGGGTAAGAAATTCTGTTGACCGAGGGGAAGGTGTTAGGCACCCCTCGAATCCCGTGGTTCTAGCACGGTCGGTTTACTAACTTTGATATGACTTGACTTAATTTTGAATATTATATTATTTAAACTTAATAATAAATTTTTATTTACCCAAATTTATTGTTTAACTTATTTGAAACTGACTAATTTATTTAAAATGATTTTATTTTTCAAGGTACGTCCATTAATTTTAAACTTGAAAAATCTGTTTATTTTAATTAACATTTGTGTGTATTTGTGTGTGTCTGTGTGTGTGTATATATATATTGAAATGTTCTTATTTTTTTCAGGGTACGTCCATTAATTTGAAAATAGAATTTATATATATATATATACACATTAATGAATATATATAAATATCTAATATTTTGAAAGTAGAATTTATATAGGAAAGAGATTTTAGTGTTTGAGTAATTTTAACATTGTTTTTTTAGTTACATTTTTAAATAAGAGGTAAAATTTTAAGAGATTCACTATTAGTTTAACAAAGAAAAGTTTTAATTTTTTTTAATGCTGCACATTTTTTTTTAATTATCTTTGGTATTTTTTTCCTATATTTTTTAAAAATTTTTTATAATAAAGTAATAATTTTTAATTTTGGTTGACATTCTTTTAAACTCACTCTTTTTTCTTTTTTTTTAACTTTATTTTTATAAAAAAAACTTACGTTTTTGTTAACTTTTTTATTATTATTTATTTCTATTTTCCTTTCTCTCTTTTTTTTTTTTTTAACTTTCTGTTTTATTAATTTTTTTTTATTTTTTTATAATATTTGTCTTCTTCTCTTTTTTAAAAAAAATAATTTTTGTTACCTTTTTTACGTTCTTTTTTCATTCATTTTTTTTAATTTCTTGTTTTATATATTTTTTTCTGCTTCTCTCTTCTTTTTTCTTCTTTTTTTTTTTCATTTTCACGTTCTTTTTTTATTTTCTGTTTCTTTTCTATATATATATATAAAAAAATTCTGTTATCCCCCACCCTTTTTTTTTTGTTTTTTTCGCTGTTTCTCTTTTTTTTTTTTTATGCTTTCTTGTTTTTTTTTTTTTTTTATTCTTTTGTTTCTTTATTATAATTATTTATAGTAATTATCACTATTTTATCATGAATCTCTACATGAAATATACAATTTTACTTAGATAAAAAAAATTACTAATTATTTATATATTCTAATCTAACAAGTCTACAATAAATTCAACAAAAATATTTTAAAGTGAAAATAGATGGAAAAATATATAAATCTATTTAAATTCAACAATTTAATATCATGAAGCGACATAAATTGCAAAATATATCTAAAAAACATAATAATAATAATAATAATAATAATAATAATAATAATAACGTAACAATAATCAATATAATACATGTGATTTGAAGTATTTCATGCTATTGGAATCAACTTTTCATTTAAGTAATATTATTTAAATCACGCGAGAATTTATAATTACCTCGCTGCAAAAATTGATACCACAAAAGCGAGCTGTTATCCACGAATTCGGAATCATGATTAAATCTCTAACTCTAACCTACTTTTCAAAAAAAATAACTCGTTTTTTTCTTCTTTGTGTTTGCTTGTTTTTTTTTCTTTTCTACGTCTATCAATCTCAGTTTCTGTGTGTTCTCTATATTTCTCTCTGTATATTTTTTTTAACAACTCTCTGTCTTTCTCTCTATATATTTCTTTGTATATTTCCTTCTCAACTGAACGTGGGTTATATGGGTTATATAATATTTTTGATGAGAATCTGGTGCTAATTAAAAGGAACGTAATAGAGTGGGATTAGGATTTAATTTGAAATATTGTTGAGGGAATTATGGTTGAGAAATAATTAAATAATTATCCTACTAAATAACAATAATAGGAAAATTAGTTTTTGGGAGTTTGAGGTTAATTAAGATAAGGGGTAGGTAATTTGAATATTTAAGACTCTTTTTCTCTTCTACTACCATTATTTTTTAAACTATTTAAAAGTTGAAGATTTAAAACAAATACCATGAATTCATAATATTTTTATTATAAAAGTAATAGGGATAATGGTCAAGTACCCCCTCAACCTATGCCCGAAATCTCAGAGACACACTAATACTATACTAAGGTCCTATTAACCCCCTGAACTTATTTTATTAATAATTTTTTACCTCTTTTTAGCTTACGTGGCACTATCTTGTGGGTCCAACGATGGTTGACTTTTTTTTTGAACTAGTGCCACGTAGGCTAAAAAGGGGTAGAAAATTACATATAAAATAAGTTCAGGGGGTAATAGGACCTTAGTATAGTATAAGTGTGTCTCTGGGATTTCGGGCATAGGTTGAGGGGGTACTTGGGTATTTTCCCAAAGTAATATACACAATTTATTTATTTTTATTTATTTTAAATATAACTTTTTTAAAAAATTGGTATGAAATCTTTATATTTTGGTAAAAAAATTAGGTGTTCACAGTATGTCCCTCTTTGCTTGAAAACATGAAGAGTTTTCAAGCAAAGACGTGAACAATGTGACTAATTTTTTTGTAATTTTTTGCACCTTTTTGACTTACATGGCATCCAAAAATTTCTCACGCGCCTCAGTTATGTGGAGTCACAGAATATACTACGTAAACTGAAAAAATATAAGTTCTTTTATAAAAGAAATTTAAACTAAATTAAAAAAAAGGCTCCGGGGGGGGGGGGGGGGGGAAGTGATGGAGTGGGCTAAGAAAAATATTTCACATTGTAATTTATAAAAAAATATTATTTTTTTGAATAATGATATTTTTAATTTTCAACTAATACTAGTAATTTATTCAATTCTTGTCAAGTTTGAATATTTTGTCCATGTGGCGTGTGATGTGACAATTTCTAAAATTAAAAAGAGAGAGTGTATTACACACCATGATGAGAATGATATAAAAGAGAGAGGTTTGTTTCTCAAGCTAAAGTAATATTTTAGATATGAAACTCACACTCTCAATAGTTTAGGTATGAAACTAAAAAAATGATATAGTTTAGGTGTGTTTTTAAAACTGGTCTCCATATTATACTAAATTGTCTTCGGGATTCTACATAGAAAATTCGGATTTTAAGATTTAGATGAATTTTCATAATGGGAGGAATTTGAATAAAATTGACTACAACAACTAAAAAAAATGTAGTATTGGAGCGACGTCAATTTGATAAAATTTTTGGTAGATGAAACTGTGCCTCAGGGTTCACCCTAGGGGCGGAACTCTAGCAGAATGCCCCGAAACTCAACTGTGACACTTAAGACTTACGCCTTAAGCGTCCAATTTTACGTCATATGTACGTCTAACACCCAACGCTCGAGGCTTGCGTAATAGATCTTACACAAATTATATGTTAAAATCTTTAGTTAACATTGTACACCCTTGTAATTTTTGAATACTTGAATCATACTTATTAATTTTTTAAGAGAAAATGCACAAATACCCCCCTTACTATGACCAAATTTCAGAAACACACATTAACTAAACTAATGTCCTATTACCCCCTGAATTTATTTTTTTGTAATTTTGTTCACCCTTTTGACTCACATGGCATCTAAAAATTTCTCACGCGCCTCAGTAACGTGGAGTCACGGAATATACTACGTAAAGTGAAAAAATATAAGTTCTTTTAAAAAAGAAATTTAAACTAAAAAAAAACTAAAAAAAAGGCTCGAGGGGGGGGGGGGGGAGGGTTGCAGGGGGAAAGTGATGGGGTGGGGTAAGAAAAATATTTTACATTGTATTTTATATAAAATATTATTTTTTTGAATAATTATTTTTTTAATTTTCAACTAATACTAGTAATTTATTCAGTTCTTATCAAGTTTGAATATTTTGTCCATGTGGCATGTGATGTGACAATTTTTAAAATTAAAAAGAGAGAGTGTATTACACACATCATGATGAGAATGATATAAAAGAGAGAGGTGTGTTTCTCAAGCTAAAGTAATATTTTAGATATGAAACTCACACTCTCAATAAATAAGGTATGAAACTAAAAAAAATGATATAATTTAGGTGTGTTTTTAAAACTGGTCTCTATATTATATTAAATTGTCTTAAGGATTCTACATAGAAGATTTACATGAATTTTCATAATGGGAGGAATTTGAATATAATTTACTATAACAACTAAAAAAAATGTAGTATTGGAGCGGCGTCAATTTGATAAAATTTTTGGTAGGTGAAACTGTGCCTCAGGGCTCACCCCCAAAACTCAACCGTGACACTTAAGACTTATGCCTTAAGCGCCCAATTTTACGTCATATGCACGTCTAACACCCAACGCTCGAGGCTTGTCTAATAGATCTTACACAAATTATATGTTAAAATCTTTAGTTAACATTGTACACCGTTGTAATTTTTGAATACTTGAATTATACTTATTAATTTTTTAAGGGAAAATGCACAAGTACCTCCCTTACTATGACCAAAATCCCAGAAACACATATTAACTAAACTAATGTCCTATTACCCCCTAAAATTATTTTTTTGTAATTTTGTGCACCTTTTTGACTTACATGACATCCAAAAATTTCTTACGCGCCTCAGAAACGTGGAGTCACGGAATATACTACGTAAAGTGAAAAAATATAAGTTCTTTTATAAAAGAAATTTAAACAAAAAAAAAGGCTCGGGAGGGGGGGGGGGGGAGGGGTGGAGGGGGAAAGTGATGGAGTGGGGCAAGGAAAATACTTTACATTGCATTTTATAAAAAAAATTATTTTTTGACTAATGATTTTTTTAATTTTCAACTAATACTAGTAATTTATTCAATTCTTGTCAAGTTTGAATATTTTGTCCATGTGGCGTGTGATGTGAAAATTTTTAAAATTAAAAAGAGAGAGTATATCACACACTATGATGAGAATGGTATAAAAGAGAGACGTGTGTTTCTCAAGCTAAAGTAATATTTTAGATATGAACCTTACACTCTCAATAGTTTAGATATGAAACTAAAAAAATGATATAGTTTAGGTGTGTTTTTAAAACTGGTCTCTATATTATATTAAATTGTCTTCACGATTCTACATAGGAAATTCGGATTTCAAGATTTAGATGAATTTTCATAATGAGAGGAATTTGAATATAATTGACTATAACAACTGAAAAGAATGTAGTATTGGAGCGGCGTCAATTTTACAAAATTTTGGTAGGTGAAACTGTGCCTCAGGGCTCACCCTGGGGCGGAACTCTAGCAAAATGCCCCGAAACTCAACTGTTACACTTAAAACTTACGCCTTAAGCGCCCAATTTTACGTCATATGCACGTCTAACACCCAACGCTCGAGGCTTACCTAATAGATCTTACACAAATTATATGTTGAAATATTTAGTTAACATTGTACACCCTTGTAATTTTTGAATATTTGAATTATACTTATGAATTTTTTAAATGAAAATGCACAGGTACCCCCCTTACTATGATCAAAATCTCAGAAATACACATTAACTAAACTAATAACCTATTACCCCTGAACTTATTTTTTTGTAATTTTGTGCATCTTTTTGACTTAAATGGCATCCAAAATTTTTCTCACGCGCCTCAATAATGTGGAGTCACAAAATATATTACGTAAAGTGAAAAAATATAAGTTCTTTTGTAAAAGATATTAAAACTAAAAAAAATTAAAAAAAAGGCTCGGGGGGGGGGGGGGGAGGGGAGGGGGAAAGTGATGGAGTGGGGTAAGAAAAGTATTTTACATTGTATTTTATGAAAAATATTATTTTTTTGAATAATGATTTTTTTAATTTTCAACTAATACTAGTAATTTATTCAATTCAATTCAAGTTTGAATATTTTGTCCATGTGGCGTGTGATGTGACAATTTTTAAAATTAAAAAGAGAGTGTATTGTACACACCATGATGAGAATGATATAAAAGATAGAGGTGCGTTTCTCAAGTTAAAGTAATATTTTAGATATGAAACTCACACTCTCAATAGTTTAGGTATGAAACTAAAAAAATGATATAGCTTAGGTGTGTTTTTAAAACTGGTCTCTATATTATACCAAACTAGTGAATTTGACCGAGCTACGCGCGGGTTTAATATTTCTGGCAAAATTTTACTTTATTTAGCAAAATTTATCATTACAATTGTTTTTTTATCTCTACAAATTTACAAACCATTATTTTCTTTAATTTCCACCTTTACATAAACATGGTAACTTTTGTTTTATCTTTTAAATATTTGACGATATTATTATCTCTCATGCACTTGTTATTTGAATTGTAACTATAAAATTTTCCGAGTATATACATATTCACATACATAACTTTTCTTATTTTTACTTTTTGTAATTTTTTCTATTTTAGAAGGTCATGAATATTTCTTCCCGCAAACATAGAAAAGGTGAATTTCAAATATTAAAAAAAATATAATTTTTGTAAGTTTTTGTGATATAAACAAAAAGAATAAAATGGACATTTTATTTTTAGTTGTATCAGATTTAAATTTATTTAATTTTATATAGTTGCTTGTTTAATTATTATTTTTTTCTATAATTATAACAACCTAGTATCCATTTATTGCTTCAATGCATAAATTATTACAAGTAAATAAGAAACTTTTACAAATATTTTCGTATATTTCAAAATAGAATTATTAGTCGTCCACCACGATATTGCTCCATCTCTCATATTATTTTTTCACTATTGTGTTTTCTAAAAAATAAAATACAAAAAGAGATGAGCATGAGTGTATTTACTGATTTGCAAAAAGAAAATCACACTTGAATGAAGCTTATCTTGCTTAGTTGATAAATCTTCTCTTTCTAAATATGTTGTCGCTGATAATATTACATTTTCATATAATTTGTAGTGAAAAGAGTAAATTGACCATTGGAAGAAAATTTTAATTTACAATGAATCAGTTAGATGAGTAATAATTCTAATCAATAACGAAAAGTCAGTAACTTCGTATTCTTAGTAACATCATGTATCTATGTGATCTACAATAAGAAATTTAAACGACAATCATATTTTCTTTATTCACAGAAAACTAATTATTACGTAATTACAATTTATAAACCTTATATACAATTAATAATGATAAGTCACTATATAACTTTTAGAAATATTTGTGTTGAAAAGTTAAAGTATTAATTTTTTTGGTAAAATTTGGACACCAACCAAAAGAATGGTAAAACAACTGCTTACACTTCATATTTCAACTCCTCTCATAAATCAATAAAGAGATGATATCTATATAACTTGCAAACAATTAACGTCTAATTAGAGTATTATCTTCATAAGATATACAAATTAAAATTTATTGAGGTAAATAAAAATAAAGACAAAAATCAAGATATTGTAATACTAAATTGAGAGAGAATAAAGGAAGAGATATAAAATGAACAAATAGGGGTAAAAATAAAATAGCGCAGAAAAAAAAATAGAGAAATTGTGTTAGAATTTTGAAGTAGTTCATTTGATAGTAAAATTCTGAAACGTTGCATTATCTTTTTCATCAAAGAGTTGCAATTAAGTGGATGCATTTCTTTTTTTTATTATTACTGAAATTCTGTATCCATAACCATTTTTTTCATAATTAAGCACACTAATTATGGGAAAGTAAATATTGATTACGAGGAATGAAATGAGTATAATTTTAAAATGCCAAAATGATAGCCTTTGAATTTTTTAATTTATAGCAAGGTATAATTGATCATTAATTAATAATTATTAATAATACAATTGTGTAAAAATAGAGAAAAATGCATAGATCTTAAGTATATAGACAAATACCTTTTGTGATCATGAGACATGTCGTACATTAACATGATGAAGAACCTCCTTTACAATACGTGGGCTATATATAAATATATATAACCCACCTTAATATTATACCATACAGATTTAGATTTAAGGAGAGACATATTGAATAGAATTAGAACTTAACTTCCTAAAACAAAAATAAAATCTCTTAAAAAATTAAATAACATTGATAATAATAAAATAATAATAATAATAATAATTATTATAATAAAAAAAACTATTGGCTTATATCAAAAAGCTTCATGGTAATATCCTTAACATATATACATATATTAAAAATTAATCAAGAATAGATAAAATAAACTCTTAGCTTACCTCTTTTGTTCTTCATATAAAAAGCTACATAATAATTATCCTGTTTAAAAGGATGCTAACATATGTACATAAAAAATAAAAATCATGGATGGATAAAATAATAGGAAGAAGATGAAAGAGAGAGAGAGAGAAAAAAAACTACATGAAACCCTCCAAAAAGGTATAAGAAGATGTGAAAAAACAATTACATGAAACTCCAAGGAAAATGTCTAAGAAGGTATGAATAAATAGGGAAATGATAAGGAAAGTGGATAATTGTTTTAAAGGTTATTGAACATAAAATGAGAGAAAAAATATTAAAATTCTAAAAATTAAAATAAAATAGTATGCTGATCAATGAAGCATGCCATATCAACGTGATTTTATTCAGCTTTATATTATATATAGATTGTCTCAGGAATCTACATAGAAAATCTGGATTTTAAGATTTAGATGAGTTTCATAATGGGAGGAATTTGAATATAATTGACTATAACAACTAAAAAAATGTAGTATTGGAGCGACATCAATTTGATAAAATTTTTTGTAGGTGAAACTGTGCCTCAGGGCTCACCCTGGGGCGGAACTCTAGCAAAATGCCCCGAAACTCAACTGTGACACTTAAGACTTACGCCTTAAGCGCCCAATTTTACGTCATATGCACGTCTAACACCCAACGCTCGAGGCTTGTCTAATAGATCTTACAGAAAATATATCTTGAAATCTTTAGTTAACATTGTACACCTTTGTAATTTTTGAATACTTGAATTATACTTATTAATTTTGTAAGGGAAAATGCTCAAGGACGCTCCTTACTATGAACAAAATCTAACACACATTAACTAAACTAATGTCCTATTATCTCCTGAACTTATTTTTTTGTAATTTTGTACACCTTTTTGACATACATTTCATCCAAAAATTTCTCACGCGCCTCAGTTATGTGGAGTCACGGAATATACTACGTAAAGTGAAAAAATATAAGTTCTTTTATAAAAGAAATTTAAACTAAATTAAAAAAAAGACTCGGGGGGGGGGGGGGGGAGGGGGAGGGGGGAAAGTGATGTAGTGGGCTAAGAAAAATATTTCACATTGTAATTTATAAAAAAAAATTATTTTTTTGAATAATGATATTTTTAATTTTCCACTAATACTAGTAATTTATTCAATTCTTGTCAAGTTTGAATATTTTGTCCATGTTGCGTGTGATGTGCCATTTTTTTAAAATTAAAAAGAGAGAATGTATTACACACACCATTATGAGAATGATATAAAAGAGAGAGGTGTGTTTCTCAAGCTAAAGTAATATTTTAGATATGAAACTCACACTCTCGATAGTTTAGTTATGAAACTAAAAAAAATGATATAGTTTAGGTGTGTTTTTAAAACTAGTCTCTATATTATATTAAATTGTCTTCAGGATTCTACATAGAAAATCCGGATTTTAAGATTTAGATGAATTTTCATAATGGGAGGAATTTGAATATAATTGACTATAACAACTAAAAAATTGTAGTATTGGAGCGGCGTCAATTTGATAAAATTTTTGATAGGTGAAACTGTGCCGTAGGGCTCACCCTGAGGCGGAACTCTAGCAAAATTCCCCGAAACTTAACTGTGACACTTAAGACTTACGCCTTAAGCGCCCAATTTTACGTCATATGCACGTCTAACACCCACCGCTCGAGGCTTGCCTAATAGATCTTACACAAATTATATGTTAAAATCTTTAGTTAACATTTTACACCCTTGTAATTTTTGAATACTTGAATTACACTTATTAATTTTTTAAGGAAAAATGCACAAGTACCCCCCTTACTATGACCAAAATCCCAGAAACATACATTAACTAAACTAATGTCCTATTACCTCCTGAATTTATTTTTTTGTAATTTTGTGCACCTTTTGACTAAAATGGCATCCAAAAATTTCTCACGTGCCTCAGTAACGTGGAGTCATGAAATATACTACGTAAGATGAAAAAATATAAGTTCTTTTATAAATGAAATTTAAACTAAAAAAAATTTAAAAAAAGGCTCGGGGGGGGGGGGGGGGGAGGGGGTTGGGGGAAAGTGATCGAGTGGGTAAGAAAAATATTTTACATTGTATTTTTTTTAAAAAATATTTTTTTTTAATAATGATTTTTATTATTTTTAACTAATACTAGTAATTTATTCGATTCTTGTCACGTTTGAATATTTTTTCCATGTGACGTGTGATGTGACAATTTTTAAAATTAAAAACAGAGAGAGAGAGAGAGTATTACACACACCATTATGAGAATGATATAAAAGAGAGATGTGTGTTTCTCAAGCTAAAGTAATATTTTAGATATTAAACTCACAGTCTCCATAGTTTAGGTTTGAAACTAAAAAAAATGATATAGTTTATGTGTGTTTTTAAAACTGGTCTCTATATTATATTAAATTGTCTTCAAGATTCTACATAGAAAATCTGGATTTTAAGATTTAGATGAATTTTCAAAATGGGAGGAATTTGAATATAATTGACTATAACAACTAAAAAAAATGTAGTATTGGAGCGACGTCAATTTGATAAAATTTTGGTAGGTGAAACTGTGCCTCAGGGCTCACCCTAGGGGCGGAACTCTAGCAAAGTGCCCCGAAACTCGACTGTGACACTTAAGACTTACGCCTTAAGCGCCCAATTTTACGTCATATGCACGTCTAACACCCAACGCTCGAGGCTTGCCTAATAGATCTTACACAAATTATACGTTAAAATCTTTAGTTAACATTTTACCCCCTTGTAATTTTTGAATACTTGAATTATACTTATTAATTTTTTAAGGAAAAATGCACAAATACCCCCTTACTACGATCAAAATCCCAAAAACATACATTTACTAAACTAATGTCTTATTACCCCTGAACTTATTTTTTGTAATTTTGTGCACCTTTTTGACTTACATGACATCCAAAAATTTCTCACGCGCTTCAGTAACGTGGAGTCACGGAATATAATACGTAAAGTGAAAAAATATAAGTTCTTTTATAAAAGAAATTTAAACTAAAAAAAAATTTAAAAAAAGGCTCGGGGGTGGGGGGGGGGGGAGGGGGGAGGGGGAAAGTGTTGATGATTCTTTTATTATTAGAAAGTTAAAATATTAGATTATTTATACTAGTATAATCATGTAAACTAAAAACTTAAAGATTTGTAGGGCTTACGCCCCACATCTAGAGATTTATGCATCGTCATATACTAAGTAAAACACCTTGTCTCACGTTCGCACCTTTTAAAATACTGATCATAATTTCTAATTTAAAAAAGTTTTGAAGAATTACTTTGATTGAAATGAATTAAATAAGAGTGTCATTTTACAAAATAGGTATTTACAGAATAGTTGCATGACGGCGAATTTTGAAGGGCCAACTACAATTGAATTATGTTGTATCTTATGAAGATGAATTAGAAGATTTGAAAGACGATCAGGTCGTACTAATATTTGATGATTCTTGAATTTATAATATATTTACATATTAAAAGATTGATTATGTCATTGCTTGAGAATACACAAAAGAAATCAAAATTGAAAGTGTCTATTCAACTAAATCAACATATTTACGTGTTCAAAAACTATTAAACTCAATCATTATATTAATATAATTAGATTCGTTTATATTATTTAAACAACTATTGCATTAGTATAATATGAATTGTTTTTATTAACAAATTGTTATTCATGTCATTTTCAGTTAATCGATGCAATATAATATATATATATATATATATATATATATATATATATATATGTATATGAGAGGAGAAAACAGTTGGCAAAACTTAAAGTTAAGTTCGAGAAAGCTGATGAGGAGAAGCTTGGACCTCAACTCACCATCATTTCTCCAATAAAATATGAATTGGGACATAGTTATTTCGAAGTATAATTTTGTTAAAGATTGATAAATAATCTTAATCTCAACCTTTTTCTTAGTTACATTGTCCTCTTGAGTGGTGTATTTTTAGTTTAGCATCGTTTGAGAAGACTTTCAAACTTTTATTCTTCATTGTTTTAGTAATAAAATCTAATCTGATGCTTTTAGTGATATACAAAAAAAAATCTTTCTACTGAAAATTCAAAGAGAAAACAGATTCCTATCTTATTGCGTTTCAGGACGATGATGTATTCGTCAAAGAGAGAGTACTTGATCTTGCTTTGAAAAATAAAAGAGATGAAATCATGGAGAGAGGGATATCAATGGCTATTTTGAGTTTAATAGTAGAAAGATGATGTAAATTAAGTAAATAACTAATAATAAAAAAATACATTGACATATGACACTTTTAAACTAGTTAGTGGCAGAGAAAATATTGCATCACGCGCCTCATGTGCGTGGTAATAATCCAAACAAGGGAATGAGTCAAAATGACTCATTTACAAAGATATTAAAAAGTTTTGTGGGGTGATAGGACATTTCCAAAGTTCAGGTGTCTTTATGAAAATACGGGACAACTTCAATAGTGACTTCACGTCTTTTCTCTATAATATTGACACTAGTTGAAATGGTGATTTGCGAATACAAGTATATCTGGATATAAGTAATCTATTCAATTTAAAAGATTGATTAGGTAATACAAGTATAATTGGATACATTAATAATATATTTTTATAAACAAATACCTGAGTTAACACCAAAGCTTCATGTATTACAGGAAAAACTTACCAAAAATTGATTGACGTTTGTTATTTATCAATTTTTTTTTACATACGCAAATTCTTATACGTTTTGATACCTACACATTCTATTTTTTTTGTTTCTATGTTATCCCATTTATCTATTTTGATTTAATAACAATGTATTCATATGTATACTATGTATTCATTTTTTGGATAACAACAATGTTTTCATTTGTCAAATAGCCGTGTTCATATGCTAATTGTCATACTTTACCTTGTTTGATATATTAATACATTATGTTTTTGTAAATACTTGTATTTTATACACACACACACACACACACACACACACACACACATGAGGAACTTTGTCTAGATTCTGTTTAAGAGAGGGAGAAATATAATAGTTTGGATCTAAAACTCCCCTAGCATAATCTAATGCTTTAGTAAAATCATTAAATTCTTTAAAAAGTGATTTAGAAATTCCTTTAATAGATTCTAAAACTTCTATCCAAGTTTGAAAAATTCTATTTATCTTACCATGTATGACAACATAATATTTAACTTATTTTCTTTTTTTTTAGTAGAAAAGTAATATCCTAAGGCATTTAATACTGCAATTATATATTTAGTGTCTTTTTGTTATGAGCTATCCAAATATTATCTATTAAACATTTCTGTTGTTTGTCTAGCTGATATATAGACAGATTTCTAAAAGTCCAATTAGATGATTCATATGCTATTAAATTATGTTGTCCAAATTGTAGTCTTTCTATCCTATTATCATCCATTTTATTTAATGGTCTGAAATGTAGGTTAGATAATACTGTCTGTTCATATAAGTCTGAACAATCTTGGGTTGGAGGTTGAACTCATTTGCCCTTGTCTTGGAGTGATGGTCTCATTCTGTAAAATTTTGAATTTAAACTTTGATCAATAATCTACTTAGTTGATCTGCAATACTATTATCATTTCCCTTGATATGCTCAAAAATCATAGAATGATAAATTGATATAGTATCTAAAAAATTTAGCCATCGTCTTCTACTACTAGTTTTATCATTAATTTTCTTATGAAATTTTACTATAGCTTCACAATCTGTTCTTATTAATATTTCTGGTTTATTTAGAATGTAAATTCTAAAACTATTTAAACCATATATTACAGCTAAAATTTCAACATCTATACTAGCTTTATTACCATTTTCTTTGAATTTTTCACTTCGGTTAGCACATATTTTTTCTTCTTGTTTAGAACTATATCTTTTAAAGGCTTCTATCATTGAAGAACAATGATCACAAAATATAATTTTGTCTGTGTCTTTTTGAATATGGTATCATAAAACTTTATTATATATATATATATATATATATATATATATATATATATTAAGTTTTATAAATATAGATACTAATTTGAATTTAAGTATTCATATTTTAACTGTACACAATTAATATATTTTTCTTATTTAGTTCATTGTAATAAGAAAAATAGAAATATATAAAGAAAGTCATTTTTTATAAATAATATTCTTATAGCCATTGAACTTTAATAACCCTATAAATATAGTCATTTTTGTAAATTGCTCTATTTATTTAACTCCTCGTATTAGAATTACTGACACCTATTACATTTAAAAGCTTACTAAGTTAATCCTTTATTACTATACTTAAATTATATCACATGACAGATAAAAATCCATTTGTAGGATTTTCACTTGAAAACCTATAAACAATCACAAAGGTGTATCTTCATGACTAAGATATGATCTATCAACTAATTATTAATTCACAAATGTAATTTGTCATTATCCAATTCACTAGGAATATGTTGACTCATCATAGAGTCTCGTCTTTAAATGTAAATAAACTACATGGATTATAATAATTATATCAACATTAAGAGCCTGTTTGGCGCAGCTTAAAAACTGGTCAAACTTACTTCAAAGCTGGTTTTTGACTTATTTAGCTGTTTAGCAATTCTCAAAATAACTTTTTTTAAGTTAAAAAAAAATTATTTTAAGCCAAAAGTTAAAAGCTGGGGTAGGGGTGCTTCCCCCCCCTCCCCCAGCTTATAAGCTGTTTTAAGTTGACCACATTTTTACCTTTTTACCCTTAATATTTTTATACAATCTCCAAATTACCCACATAACCCTAACATCTCTTTCTTCTATTTTGCCCTTTTCACGTGTGGATGATAGACAATTACTATTACTAATGAATGAAAATAGCATAAATCTTAAATCTTTCAAGTGATCTATTCAAATTATATATTATTAAAATGTAAAATAAGTTGCACATATAACTTAAATAAAAATTTATATTTCTCTTATAAATAATTTGTGATAATAAAGAAATATGTGAATGATAGACTATTATTATTACCTATGTATGAAACTAAAATAAAATCTTAAATCGTTCTTTGATCTATTCAAATTATATATCTTTAAAATCTATAATAAGTTTATGTTTCTCTTGTAAATAATTTGTGATGAGAAAGAAATATGTGAATGATAGCAAAATATAATTATTTATGGCTGTAACATATAAATTAATTAGCTTTTATTATGTTAACAATTTTTAAGGGTATTTCAGCCATTTGATTTAAAAAGCTGTTTATCAGCACTTATTTGCCAAACACATCAACAATTTTTTTTTAACTTCAGCACTTTTATCCAAACACATAACTGCTTATTTTAAAAATAAGTTTCAGCACTTTCAAAAGTACTTTTTTAAAGCTGCTTTATTAAGCCCATCCAAATGGGTCCTAAGAGTACAAGTACATGTAATGAACTATAGATATTGTTTTTAAAATTTAGAACCTAAACTTATACTCAATTTGGTCGGTTCAATGCATACTAAATGCACTATCATGGGAAATTGAAATTTTATCATTCTCATAATTAATATCACCCACAATCATCAACATATGTATTATAAGAACTGATAATGTTAATCATTTGTATTTGAGTTATGAGTTGAATGACTCCAAATACAGAAATCGTCTACTATATAAGTAATGGACACACATATTAACACAAATATTAAATAAAATTTTATTATTATATTAAATAGAATCAAATAACAATCTTTTATAAAGGATTAAATAAAATATTATAGCTTAACAACATAGTTAATAGTATATCATAACAATCTCCGACTTTGAATTAAAAACATGCATTTACAACTTATATAGTGAATAAGAAGAAGGAGAAGGAGAATGAGAAGTAGAAGGGGGACATGGATGAGAAGGATAAGAATAATAAGGAGGATAAGTAGGAGGCAAAAGAGAAGGAGAGGAAGAAGCAGATAAGAAGAAGGATAAGGGGGAGAGGGAAGAGGAGAAGAAGAAGATGGAAGAGAAGAAGAATGAGGAGGAGGAGAATAAATGGACCTAAAGAATAAAGGTTTGTGTGTGTTCACCCATGTAGTCGTTTCCTCCATGGGGTCCCCAAAGATTTCAATTTCCTAATTCAATTTCCATTGATTCTAGTTAGGTTTCAATTCAATCTTATGAGTTTCATTCAATTATGATTTTTTATTGTTGATTAACTCTTATATGGCGTATATTGATGTTAATCCATAATATTTAGAAGAAATTGGATTGATCCATGCCTAAATTATATTTTTCAACTATGGTTCTATGATGAACCCATGAATTCTATCAATTATGAAATCTTGAATCTATGTATGTCTTTATGAAATATTTATAAATTATTTGGGGATGCTTTGAAAGAAAAGTATCAATTATATTGGTAAGGGATTTCTCACTTACTATGATGACAATGATTGTAAAAGGTATTTCTCACAAATGAATTCACATTGGTGAAAAGTTTTCTCATCCATGTTTAATTATGTTTCAAGAGTTATTTTATGTTTTGATTTTAAATTGTATTGGTATTGATCATTGCCTTTCCCTATGTCAAATTGATATTTGACTTTTATCAATTCCTTTGGGATAACACTGGGATGGTTTTGTGGTGGAGGCTCAAATGGGTAGTCTCTAGTAACAACCTCTAGTCCAGATTAAGTGCCCCGTAATATATCTTAATGATCTAGCTAGTGGATCCACGTTAGCAAATGATGATATGTATAGATTATACCTTGGCAAGTAGTTCTCCCTTCTTTCGGTATGAGGGATATACTAGATTCCGTGATATAACTCACATGATCTTATTGTCGATTAAAACTAAGATCTCACAAAATAATTATGTTTTCTTCAAGTTTTTGTACGTAGATTATGTTATTGTACTTGACCATGTTTCCATGATTTTCATGTCAACTTTTCTTTAAAGGTTTCAAATGTTTAATATGATCATGCATACTTATTTTAAGTTATTTATGTCATTGTGACTATGTTTATACATATTGCTCTATATTTAGTACATTCCATGTACTAACACATATTTTTGCCTACATTATCTAGTTAATGTGGGGTATGACGTTCTTAATCTGGTTTCTCGTGGCTAGTTGGTTTCATAGACCTTGAAGATTTGTGAGTCGTCATGTTTCGAGGACTAAGACTCTTTTATTACTTTGTGTAATTTTTATTTCCAACTTTGTATGTGATGCATGAGTTATGTCTTAATATCTTTCCTCATGATGTATTAGATTTGTGAGGCTATATTAGACCTCCGCTTTGTCAAACTCTTTTGATGTATAAAATGTTATTTTGTAAATTCCCCTATTTTATTTTTTTATATGCCGTATGCTAAGTGGCTAGTGTAGACTCTTGACGAACTTGGTATCAGAACGCAAGGTTTAGAAAGGTCATAAGATGTCTCATAAGCCAAGTCGAGTAGAGTCTTGTTCATGAGCGTGAAGCGTGTCACATTTATGATTAAGAGACAATAAGATGTTTAGGAAATTCCATTTCTTTCATCATTCCAAAGTCGTGCCATAAAGTGCAACTCTATATGTCTCTTTTTTAATCCCTATCCGATGCTTTTCAGGATATGGACCCTCGAAGAGCATACGTTAGAAGGGATGCAGGACGGAATGTGTAGAGAAGAACCTCAAGAGGCACCATAAGTTACGACAAATCCTTTATCCGATCAAGTGACTAATGCAGAGTTTCAAAATAATTTTCAAGTGTTGGATCAATCCATGACGCCTCATGCTAATAAGGAGGTTGTAGGCCCCATGGACCAAATGTTAGTACATCGATAACAAGAGTAAGAGACTTCACTAGGATGAATCCTCCAACTTTCCATGGTTCTAAGGTTGAGGATGATCCTCAAAGGTTCATTGATGAAGTACATTGGTGGAGAAGTCAGAGTTGGTTGCTTGTAAATTTAAGAGTGTTTCTCAAGTTTGGTTCAATCAATGGAAGGAATAGAAGGCGGTTGATGCGGGTCTTCTCGATTGGGAAAAGTTTAAGGGTGCTTCCCTTAATAGGTTTTTCCCCTTGAGATGAGGGAGGCAAATGTACTTGAATTCATTAACATCCATCAAGGGAATATGAGTGTGAAAGAATATGTATTGAAGTTTACATAATTGTCTAGGTATGCCCCAACTATGGTTGCCAACTATAGGGCAAAAATGACTAAGTTTGTTTCGAGTATGTCCAAAATGGTGGTTAAGGAAAGTTGCACCTCGATTCTCATTAAGGAAATGGACATTTCTCATCTAATGATTCATGCTCAACAAATCAAATAGGAGGATAAACTTAAGGAAAGGCTTAGGGAGGCAAAAAGGGAAAATATCAGTGATGGTGACTTTTCACATTCAATGTCCGATAGATATTAGCACTCTAATTTCTAAGAAAGGTTTTTCAATCAAGGTTCCTCTAAAATTCTAGATCCATAGTTCAACAAGGAAAGAGTGTCTAATTGTAATCCTCAAGGAGCAAATAGTCATGAAAATGAATCTCTCTTCCCACATGTCGAAAGTGTGGCAAGAGTCATTCAGGAAAATTCTTGATGGGTACAGATAATTCTTTGATTGTGGCAAGAGTGGTCACTACTTGAGGGTTTGTCCATCTACACTTGACAAGATAAAAGATAGTAGGAAAGCTCTACCTAATGGTTTTTGGGTTCAATTACTCCAAAGAAAAATCGATTTTATGCACTTAAAACTTGACATGAGCAAGAGGGTTCTCCCGATGTGGTTACCAATACGTTGAAAGTCTTTTATTTTGATGTTTATACTTTGTTGATCTAGTGATACCTTTGTGATTCCATATGTGACTATGAGGTTTGATATTCTTTGGATGTGTTGATAGACCTTTTTATGTCTCTAGTCCTATTGGTAAATCTATCGTGGCTAAGAGAGTAAAGAAATTGTCCCGTGTCCTTACCCCATAGAGTCACTCTTGTTGATTTTCTAGATCTTGATATGTTAGATTTTGATGTTATTTTTGATATGTATTGACTCCACTCCTGTTGTGCTTCTATTGATTGTATAACCTGAGTGGTCAAGTTTAAATTTTCAAATGAGCCCATTCTAGAGTGGAAAGGAGAAAATTCCACGCCTATGGGTCTGTTTGGTTTTTTTATTAAAGATAGAAATATTATTCCTAAGGTTAAAATATACCATCCTGTTCCGGTTAGGGATATGGATTCTAAAACCCCTATCATTGAGTCGGTCCCCATTGTTAATGGAAAGTGTTCGCCGATTATCTATCCAGTGTTTCTCCGAAAGGGAAATAAACTTGGTATTGGACTTCTTTTCGATACACAACCTATTTTTATTCCTCCTTATCGAATGGCTCTGCTAGATTTCAAAGGATTGAAATAGGAATTGAAGTATTTTTTAGAAAGGGTTTCATCCGACTGAGTATCTCTCTTCGGGTGCTCCAGTCTTGTTTGTTCGCGATAAGGATGATTCCTTTGCATGGGCATAGACTACCATTATTTGAACAAAACCACCATTTAGAACAAGTACCCTCTTTTGAGAATAGATGATTTGTTCAACCAACTCCAAGGAGTGAGATACTTCTCTAAGATCAACCTCTGTTCAGGTTATCACCAGTTGAGGCTGAAAGAAGGTGACATCCCAAAGACGACATTTCAGACTCAATATGGTCATTACGAGTTTTTATGATGTCATTTGGGTTGACTAACGCTTCGACAGTATTTATGGACTTGATGAAAAGGGTGTTCATACTAAGATTGGGTACTAAACCGGGTTGTACCAATACTGTTTGGTAACAATTCGGTCCAGTAGTATACGGGTCGGAATTGGATACGCTGAACCGGTACATGGAATGAAACAATATCATGATTTTGGATACCTATACCAGTTCATCCCGGTTCCGTTCCAGTTCGGTCCGGTAGATCAATTTTAATTCAAATTAAAAATAGTATTTGTGTCATTGTTCTATACTTATATTAGAATTTCTTTTTTGTTTATTTAATTTTTTTTTCAAAATGTTAAACTCAAGTTATTTAAATTACAAGTTATAAGTATAACTTATAAAATTTACAATATTCAAATCTTGAAAACTTATAACATAAGCTCAAAAACATTTTAAAAAATTGTATTGAACTTAACTTACAAACTTATATAAATAAGAATATTTTTCAAAATATTTTTAAAATAAACTTAAGAGAAATTGCATGTTAAGTTTTAGAAGTTAAATACTATAAACTATTAAACCTAGATAAATAAAAAAATATTCATACTTTTGTAATTCAAATAATTTTTTTTTGAAATAGTTATATGTGTCGTCCTATTTATTCTATCCCGTTCCATTTTGGTCCATCTCGGTTCTATTTAGGTATATAGTGGGATGCGATGTAATTTAGACTCCATCCCGATAATTCTGATCCGGTTCATCTCGATACTGGTCAACATTCCGGTCAAACCATCGCGTTCCTTTTCAATACCGGTTTATTTTGATTCGGTTGTCCCATTTTGGTGCGGTGCTCAGCCGTAGTTAAGATAGTACGTTGATATGTTTGTGATCATGCTTATTGATGATACATTGATTTACCTAAGGAGTAAGGATGAACATACATATCATTTGAGGATTGTGTCGCAAGTCCTCAAGGACCAATAACTCTTTGCAAAGTTTGGTAAATGCGAGTTTTGGTTATGATCCATGCTTTTCTTGGTCACATTGTTTCTAGTAAGCGTATTGAGGTAGATCCTAAGAAGATAGATGCAGTTACGACTTATCCTAGACCTTTATCCTCTTCAGAGATTTGAAGTTTCTTGTTTGGCTGGTTACTATAGAAGGTTTGTGGAAGGGTTTTCTTTGATTGCCTCTTCATTAACGATATTGAACCAAACAAAAAGTCAAGTTCTTATGGTTGGAAGCTTGTGAGAATAGTTTCGAAGAACTGAAAGATAGATTTACTTCCATTTCGGTATTGACTCTATCAAAAGGATCTGATGGTTTGTTGTTTATTGTGATGCTCAAGGATTATACTAGGGATGTGTCATTTTGAAAAATGGGAAGGTTATTGCTTATGCTTTAAGGAAATTTTAAATTCATGATACCCATGATTTGGAACTAGTGGAAGTTGTGTTTGCCTTAAAAATATGGAGGCATTACTTATGTGGTCTCCATGTTGATGTTTTCATCGACCATAAGAGTTTGCAATATGTGTTCAAGCATAATGATCTAAATCTTTGTCAAATAGGTGTCTTGAGTTGCTATAGTGTATGACATAAGTGTCCTCTATCATCCTAGTAAAATAAATGTGGTGGTGGATGCTCTTAGTCGACTTTCAATGGGTAGAGTTGCCCATGTGGAAAATGATAATGGGAGTTGGTTCGTGATGTTCATAGAATTGCCTAATAGGGTATTCGGTTGGTTGATTCCACCAAATATGGTGTTATGGTTCATAATGGTTCTGAATCGTCTTTTGTGTCGGATGTGAAAGCGAAGAAAGGTCTTGATCTAATGTTGATTGAGTTGAAGGAAACAATTCTTCAAAAGTACATTGACGCTTTCTCCCAAAGGGGAGATGGGGTGGTTGAATATCAAGGTCTGTTGTGTGTTCCAATGTTGTCGACTTGCGAGAGCAAATATTATCAGAAGCCCATAGTTCTTGGTATTCCATTTAATAGGGAGCTACCAAGATGTACCTTGACTTGTGTCCAAATTATCAACAAGTGAAAGCAGAGCATCAAAAGCCAGGAGATTTTTCCCAAGTATTAGTATTCCTACTTCGATGTGAGAGGATTTGAATACAAGTTTTATTGTGAGTTCACCACGCACTCGAGGAAAACGTGACTCGACTTGGGTTATTATAAAATGAATGACGAAATTGGTTTATTTCATTCTTGTCAAGGTTCTTATTCGGCGAAAGACTATGCCAAGTTGTATCTAAGGGAGATGGTTAGGATGTATAGCATGCCCTTGTCCATTATCTTGATCGTGGTATCCAATTCGCTTTCCAGTTTTGAAAATCTTTATAAAAAGGCTTTGGTACTCGTGTTATTCTTAGTACGACCTTTCATCCTCAAACCGACGGGCAAGTATAACTTACTATCCAAACATTGTAGGATATGTTGAGAGTTTGCCTGATTGACTTCAAGGGTAATTGAGATGATCATTTGCCTTTGATTGAGTTTTATTATAACAAGAGCTATTATTTATGTATGAACATGACTCCGTATGAGTCTCTTTATGGTAGGACATGTAGATTCCGCATATGTTTGTTTGAAGTATGTGAGGTTTCATTGATAGGTCCCGTATTGGTACTTGAGGCTATGGAGAAAGTTTGGCTTATTAGAGAAAAGTTGAAAACGACTCAAAGTCGATGTGTATTAGTAAAGTTTCTTATAAACTTGATTTGCCTAATGATTTAACATCGTTGCATCCAGTTTTCTATGTATTTTTAGCCTAAGACCTAAGAATGATCAATTACCAAATCTCAGTCTAGGAGAAGGATAAGTCAAACTTAACTCATGGCCAAAACTTCACCTGAACAACCCTACTCAAGCAAATCCTCAACCATGCGCTAACTGAAACGCTCCTCAACTACTAAGAATGGAAAATGTTCATCAAAAGAAGTCTAATGATACCCATATCGATAGGATTTGAAATCGGTGGGTGGGGGGTGGGGGGGAGATAGGTGAAAATCTTCTCAGAAATTGAAAATCAAGTTCTAGAAGCTAAAAGGAGTTTGTGGTTGAAATTCCCATTAAAAAAGCAATAATTGAGCTCTAAATAAAAAATTTACTACTATTACATCTTTGAGATATAAACCCCAAAACTCACATTTTCAATGTGGTCAATAATTAGAAATTTGGAAAAGCTTTTCCAAAATTAATTTATCTGCAATAGGTGGGCCATAAATCCCATAAAATCTATGAAAACTCATTCCAAATTGACCCTAAAATCAAAAAAAATTTAATTTCTCTATTTAGGCTTTAAAATCTCAATTCAGTGGATAGAAATCATGAATTTTGATAGGGATATTCTTGGGGAAAAAGTAAAATTGCATTAGAAACACACAGCCAATGATTATGAAAGAAAAACGCATCAAAAATCACTTGAACCTGACTTTTCTAGCTCCAAAGATGTTAAGAAATACGATTTGGGTTAGAATAGATATTTAACTCGACGATTTTTCTTTAAAATCCATTTTTGACGCTAAAAGTTTGTTTGTCCTTGCCACTAAAAGTGTACACCAACAACATGAAAAACATTGTTTTGACCGTTGAAACTCATTCTGAATCGTATAAACTCGAACCAACAATGTAAATTCATCATAAAAACATATTTTGGTACCAATAAATCGTCATATTTTTTTAAAAAGAGATAATTAAGACCGAAATACCCCTCAAAGCCTATTTAGGCCAAAATTTATTTTTTAACGTAATATCCAAATCACAACCTAAGGTTTTAAAAATCTAACCGATCACCTTACTAGACCAAACTCGACATTCTAGATTCAATAAAATTGATGGAATCCCTATACGACTCTCAAAACTCAAAATATTGACCAAATTCAACCGTATCAAATATTATTAACTCAAAAGGGGCAAAATCACCAAAACACCAACCATTCCCGCAACTCAAGCTAAGCATGAAAAAAACTAAGAGGAAGGGTAAAATAGTCATTTTACAATTAAAAGCAAATTCAAAAGAGATGGGATATTACACAATCCACTACTAAAAGATGTGTTCGTCCTTGAATAGAAAAGCAAAATACGATACTTGAAGGGATGAGAAGTTGAGGGTATCTACAACGCATGTCGTACTCCACCTCCCCTGTCGCCTCTTCAACAGGTCGATGCCTCCACCACACCTTCACTAAACCCAATATGCTTGGATCTCAATTGTCTAGTATGACTATCCAAATAACAATTGTCTCATCCTCAAAGGACAAATTTCAAACCGAAGCAACATAATCCCACTAAATAACATGAGAACTATCATGAAGATATTTCTTAAGAATCAAAATATGGAACACGGGGTGAAGCGTTGTAAGGCTTAGAGATAAGGCTAATGTATAGGCTACATCTACACACCTTCCTAAATTATCAAAAGGTCCAACGAACCGCGGAGCAAGCTTTCCTTTTTTCTCAAACCTCATCACACCCTTGGTGGGGGACACCTTAAGCAAAACCTTTTCCCCAATAGCAAAGGATATATTCCGGACATACCTATTTTCATAGCTCTTCCACCTATTTTGTGTTATCAAAAGGCGCTGTTGAATCAACTTAACTCTATCTATGGAGTCTCTCGACAAATTAGTGTCCTAAGGTCAAAGTCTAAATGAATCAAACTAATGACCTAAATATCTACACCTCCTCCATACAAAGCCCCAAACTGTTCCATTTGAATATTGGAATGATAATTGTTATTATAAGCAAACTCTGCAAGAGGTAGGGAATGGGCCCAATGAGGACCAAAGTCTATGACACAATCCAAAAACATATCCTCAAGTACCTAAATAGTCCACTCTGACTGACTATCCGTTTTAAGTACCTAAATAGTCCAGTTTGGTACCTATACACTCCTACGTAGAACTCCATAAATGAGAGGTAAACTAAGCACCGCTATTAGACACAATGGTAATGGGCAGTCTATGTAATCGAACAATCTCGTGGATGACATCCTAGCATACTACTCTACATTATAGTTAATCTTCATCGAGACAAAATGATCTAACTTGGTCAAAGATTCACAATGACCCAAACAAAATCAAACCCAAAGTCAATGATAATCTAGTCACAAAATCCATCATAATGCGCTCCCAAGGATGGGTATCCTTTGCATCGTACCACTTTGTATTTTAAGCTTGACACATTCAATACTTGCCCACAAAATCCACATTGTCTCTTTTCATACCACACCACCAATAGTGTTGCTTCAAATCATGATACATCTTAGCCGCTCCCGAGCGAATAGAGTATTCAGAACAATGAGTCTTCTCCAATATTATGCATACCTAATCACCAAATCTAGGAACAAAAATATGGCCACAAATCCTCATAACTCTCTCAGGATCAAGAGATGCCAAATTAGCTTCACCTTTCAACACTTTGTCCTGAACCACTCTCAACTTGTAGTCCTTAAACTAGTGGGCATGAATCTGATCTATCAAGGTAGACGTAGCCTCAACAAAGGCTTAAACACGGGAAGGTGAACTTTTCTTTATTATGAAATGTTAGTATTCTAAATTTTGACTTCTGTTCTTGAGGTATATTTTCTGCAGACTTTGAAAGGATAATGTTCCTTGTGGCTCTGGGGGCACGTGCAACACGGGAAGGTGCGGAAGTGCCTGGGGGCACATATTCAGGGTCCCGCTCATCATCAAAGCCGATGATCAAGCGTGCAGACGGGGCAACAGATTTTGATCGCCCGCGTGCGTAGGTTCGGTCTTGCTTGGGTGCCATAGTAGATAGTACCTGCAAAGGATCAATATTAGTATGAGTAATGGCAAACAAGACAGGAAAGCCCATACGACATAAAACATTGAAAAGAGTGTGTTAGTGATATTGACACTGTATCACACGACGGTCCAGAAGACGGCTCGTCGTGGCTACGACGGAACGTCATGAGGTCCTTCGTATTGTACTTAGTCTATGTATATATAAAGAACCCTGAAGGAGGGGTCTCTGACCATCATGACGGTCGTGCAGGACGGTCCGTCGTGGGTACGACGGTCTGTCGTAGAAAACTTGGAAAAAGTTGGGAGACCCTTAGCAGAGGGGTCTATGACCATCATGAGGGTCGTGCAGTACGGACTGTCGTGGGTACGACGGTCCGTCGTAGGACACTTTGAAAATTTTGAGAGACCCTTAGAAACAGGGTGGTCTCTGACAACCAGAACGGTTGTGCAGGACGGACCATCGTGAAGACAACGGTCCGTCACAGGCGTCGTTGGGACAGGGTGTTAGGGCTTTTGGAACGGACCCTATGACGGTCCGTCATCGGGGTCTCGTTCTGAGTAGCAGTGATAGAGCTGGGAGTACCCTATGCATCCCCGATGAACCCACATGGTCTTGTAGTGTTGTGGACCTATATGTGTCTATCCCAACTACCTAGGAAGCTACCAATGCAAAATCACCTATGCCTAGGGTTATCAACATGGCAAATTCGAACATTTTGAGCCTAGGTTTAGACATAATCATATAAAGGAAACAATATACGACTAAGAACTAAGCTAATACTAACTACTAAACCAAAATGCAAGATAAATGAGTATAAATATAGAGACACATAATTGGAAATGGAGAAAAAAACAAATGGAGAATGATTCAGTTGGCAAGGTAGACACCTACAGCAGCAGCACCGACTAGTAGATGATAATTATAAGGCTTAGGCGGATTTTGGGGGTAATGATCAGTGAGGGGGGAAATGTGGAAGTTGAAAAGAGAGGGGAGAAGAGAGGAATAAGGAATTAATGGGGTGAAAATAAGGGGTTGGGGGTTTAAACGGTCAGATTATGAAAAAGGGTCCAGCCGGGTCGGGTCAGGTATAATTCATTAATTACGCGACGGTTCCCCGACGACGGACCATCGCAGTTGTGACGAACCTTCGTAGGTTCCATCGTGTGTGCCCTAATTTCAACGTAGCAGAAAAACGTACCTGGACGACGGATGCATACGACGGTCCTTCGCATGCGCAACGGTCCGTCGATGTATCCGTCAGTGGATGCTGCGGAGTAGTTTTCTGCAGAATTTCCTGCTGATGTGCCTACAAATTTAAAAACCCATTAGTAGAAAAATGCTACAATTATTAAAAAGACGATAAGTATTGGGTTGCCTCCCAACAAGCGCCTGATTTAATGTCGCGGCACGACTGGGGACACTCGATTACTCAGACTTCATCAAGATGGTATGCCTCTATCACTTTATTACCCGATGCTTTATGCCCAAAATAGAGTTTTATTCTATCTCTATTTCTCTTAAACCGCACTCCCTCCTTGGCTTTTAACTCAACTGCCCCATGAGGGAATACTTGGGTAATCAAGTAAGGGCCAGTCCATTTGGACTTGAGGTTGCCCGGAAGACAAGGCACCCCAGAACTGTCTACAAGCACCAAATCCCCAACCATAAACTCTTGTTTTGCAATTTTCTGTTCAGTCCACTTCTTCATCTTTTCTTTGTGGGATATGACAGATACTGATTGGAGCTCACCACTCTGCCTCATGGTCCTACAAATGTTGAAGGTTGCTTCTTCATTATTCAACCGAAATGTCATCTGTCCCTTCTCCATATCAACTCTGCCTCATGGTCCTACAAATGTTGAAGGTTGCTTCTTCATTATTCAACCGAAATGTCATCTGTCCCTTCTCCATATCAACTAAGGCTCTACCTGTAGCAAGGAATGTCCTCCCATGAATAATGGGCACCTCAAAATCGACTTTGCAATCAAGAATAACAAAATCTCCTGGAAAGATGAATGACTCCACTTTTACTAGCACATCATGGAGTATCCCTATGGGCTTTTTCACTGTCCGATCGGCCATCAGTAGCTGCATCGCAGTGGGTTTTGGATCCCCCAAACCCAACTTCTTGTAAATTGAGAGGGGCATTAGATTTATGCTTGCCCCCAGATCACATAATGCTTTTGCAAAATATAATGACCCAACTGTACAAGGAATAGTGAACGCACCCGGATCTTCTTTCTTTTGTACTAGGGATCTTGTAGCGATAGCACTACAATGCTGCAATCTATCATCATCCTCAAACGTGACCGATCTTTTCTTGGTGACCAGATCTTTCATCAATTTGGCATAACCGGGCATTTGTTCTAGAGCTTCTACCAAAGGGACATTGATAGAGAGCTACTTCAACATTTTTATGAAGCGCCGATATTTACCATCCTCAGTCTTTTTCACTAATCTCTGAGGGAAGGGTGGTGGTGGCCTAGGCATGGGAATTACCTTGATAGGTACTTCTGCATCTTTTGCATTACTTCCCTCTGCTTCACTACTACCCTTTACCACATTTTCCTCAGTAGATGGCATAGGTGGGTCAATGGTTTGTCTACCACCCCGTGTAGTGATTGCCATGCAGTGCACATCATTCTTTGGATTTTGGACAGTGTTGCTAGGAAGAGTGCCTGGTTGTCGTGTGTTCATTGTCGCATATATTTGGGCCACTTGCAATTCGATCTGTTTAATCGAAATTGCATGTGTATCAACTTTTTGCCCAATACTAGCTAAATCACACCTCAGCTCTTTAATGTGTTCATCACTAGTGTCGAACCTCCTCATCATTTTGTGCAACATATCCTCAACTCGCGCCATACTATCTCCACCATCTTTTGGAGTAACTTCACGATTTTGAGGAGGGACATATGTCCCATTCCTATCGTTTCTATTAGCATAGTTACCCCTGTTAAAGTTGTTGTTGCGGTTGTAGTTTCCATATCGGACATAATGACCCTCACAGTTGTAGTTACCATAGTTCCGACCTTGGTTCCCTTGACCTTGGCGCCAATTATCCTGATGCGAGCCTTGGGCGCTTGGTTGGAAACCCCCCGTCTGCTCATTTACCGCATAAGTGTCCTCCGCATAATAGCACTCATCATTTGGAGGTGGTGGTCTAGCCAAGTAGTTGACTGCATTAATCTTTTCTGCACCCCCAGTGACATGTTTTAGTACCAACCCAAGCTCAATTCTCATTTGAGCCATTTCTTAACAAATATCATCTGCGGCTAGGTTGTGAGTGGACTGCACTGCGAAGGTGTTTCTCCCTGTATCGGACTTTTGAGTACTCCAAGCTTTGTTGTTACGGGAGATTTTCTCTAATTTCTCAGCAATCTCTGCATAAGGGCATTCTCCATAAGATCCACCTTCTATAGTGTCCAACACCGCTTTATTGTTATCATCCTTTCCCCGATAGAAGTATTCCTTCAGTGACTCATCATCTATGCGGTGATTTGGAACATTTCTCAAGAATGAGGTGAATCTATCCCAAGAACTACTAACTGACTCTCCTGGTAGTGCCACAAAGTTATTCACCCTGTCTTTGTGGTTTAATTTCTTGGAGACCGGATAGTAGCGTGCTAAGAAAACATCCCGTAGTTGGTTCCAAGTGAAGATGGAGTTGTATGGGAGCTCAGTAAACCACATAGTAGCCTCTCCCGTCAGTGAGAGAGGAAACACTCTGAGACCTATTACATCTAGATCCAAATCAGACCTCCCCACACAACTTTTACACACTGCCCTTACCTTAGCTATATGGGCATGTGGATCCTCAGAAGGTAGCCCTGAAAACAAACCTCTGGCAGTGAGCATTTGCATCAGGCTACTAGTTACCATAAAAGTGTGGCCTGTGGGTAGAGGGGGCAAGACAAGTGGCCCATCCGAGTCTGCTATGTTATCATACCCTCTGTAGTATGCTTGGGGCCGTGGAACGGGATTTTGTCCCCTCTGTTGATGTTCACCCAGAGCGTCGGGTAACATCTGACCATGAACATCCACTGGATCTGGGATGTGCTGGTTTGGATCCTCATCATTTATTCCCAAGTTTCGATTCATATTGCGCAGTGTATGCTCTAGCTCGTGATCGTAGGGAAACAAGGGTTCTCTTCCTCTCCGTGTATTTGGCATACAAGGAGGATAGTTCTGAAAGGAAATCAAAAACAATAAAACAAAGTAAAATCAAGAAAATATCAACTAAACTTTAGTAATAAGTTCAAGTTAATCTAAAAGCTAAATTCCCCGGCAGCGGCGCCAAAATTTGATACGCTCAAACTTACTTCTCAAATGAGAAGTAAAGCGGCTGCGTCAAGTAAATAACCCAACTAGTGAGGTTGGGATCATTCCCACGAGGAAAATAGTCTAGACTTAACTTCAACTTGTTATTACTATTGTTCGGTTGATGACTTCCTTAGAAAGTAAAAGTATAAAAAGGGGGGTTCTATCTCTAAATAAGTGAAAATAAACAACGAACTTGAAAGAGACACTTAACAACTTTTAATTTTGGGTTTTAATCAATTAATCAAAGTAACTAGGGTTTACGTGTTTCCCACAGGTTCATAACTTGATAATTCTAACTATAACAATTCTTTCCTAGTATCTTTCATGCAAAGTGATAAGTTATGTATTTCTAAATCCTTGGTCTGGCATCTAGAAAATCTCAGTCCGCACCTTGGTCCGGCTGCGTGTGTTGCTTTCCTAACCCTTATCTTTACCTCATATTAAGCATCGTATTCGATATTTGACTAAGTTATTACCTCGTACCAATCAATACTAGCCTATTAGATAGTATACACTAAATCTATGTTAATAATTCTTTTCCTATTATCTACCTCCTTGGTCCGTCAAGTAGCATTAAGGCGAGTTCTAATGTTGATCATCCGTTAAAAAGACTTCTAAGTGAAAGAATTATTAATACATGCAAGACACTATTCTAGAATTGTTATTTTAGCTAGGGTTTATCTCATTATTTGCTATGGTTCCCACAACCCTAGTTATGGAGTTTAGTTACTCATAGCCATAAACACAATATTCAAATATATTAAATAAGAATTCATGTACTTACTCCAATGAGAAAGAATAAAGTCCGAAAATTTGCTTGATTAATCACCAAAAATCACTTGTAAGAATCTCCAAAAATCAAACACTAATATACAAAGTCTAATAATATGATGTCTAATCTAGTAGAGTCTAACCCCAAAAACGAGGTTTTTGAAACTATTTATAAAAAATAAAAACCTAATTAAACAAGGATTCTAATTACTGGAAATCTGCCAAAACGCGACTGGGTCGATGGACCACGCGACGGACCGTTATGGTCATAACGGACCGTTGTGGACTCCGTCGTCCCATACTTGGTGCAATTTCATCTGCTGCTTTCTTCATTTCCCTCGACGGCAAGTATAACAGACCGTCATAGGCACAACGGTCCTTCGAGGGTCTTCGTTTCAAAATACTTCAACTCTTGGAATCTGGGTACTGGGATCACTTGGTGATATTCACGACGAACCTGCAAGACGGACCGTCATAGCCATGACGGACCGTCACAAACTTCGTAATCCCACACTTGGTCAGACTTCCCCATCTTCCTTCAGCAGCTTCTCTAGGCTGCCACCTACGGACCGTCATAGGCACGACAGACCGTCATAAGCTCCGTAGGTGGTCTCTTCTGCATTTTTTCGCTCAGAATCTCCGCTTTCAGCTTTGGACAGATTTCCTGCAAAACAAAGAGAAACTTATATCAAAATTAGCACAACAAAGGTTTTCGAACACACTAAACTTAAGGAAAAAGTATTAATTATACCGCGAAACCACGGTATATCAGTGCATAAATATCAAGTCGAACCAACTACGTATCAAATGAATGATTCTCCAAGGCCAAAGGTCCCTCCTTCGCCTTAGAAAGTCTGAGCTACCCATCTAGGAGTCTTTTAAAGCATCTGCTACTATATTTGCCTTTCCCAAATGATAAAGAATGGTGATGCCATAGTCATTCATAAATTCCAACCATCTACACTATCTCATTTTCAAATTTGGCTGAGAAAAGAGATACTTAAAGCTATGATGATCGATAAAGATCTCACAATGCATACCATAGAGATAATGTCTCCATAACTTCAACATAAAAACTAGCACCGCTAACTCTAAATCATGAGTAGTGTAATTATTCTCATGTAACTTCAAATTATGAGAATAATAGGCCCTTTTGCATCAATAATCCACCTAGACCAAAACTAGAAGCATCATAGAATACCACAAATGCCACTCCTTCTTTGGGTAGTGCCGAGATAGGTGTTTAAGTCAATAATTCTTTGAGCTTTTGAAATATTGCTTCACATTTATTGGGCCATTGAAAAACAAGTCTTCTATGTTAGCTTTCTTAGTGGAGCTTTTATAGAAGAGAAACTCTGAACAAATCAACTATAATAACCTATTAAATCGATGAAACTCTGAATCTTAATAGGACAAGTAGGTATCTCCTAATTACAAATTGTCTCCACCTTGGCTGGATAGTCCATAATAACTTCTTTGGACACCGTATGACCTAAGAAAGTCATGGACTCAAGCCAAAACTCACAAGTGGAGAATTCAACATACAATTTCGCTTCTCATAGTTTCTTTTGAACGCCCTTCAAGCGACGAACGTGATCAATTTCATTCTTGGAATAAACAAAGATATCATCAATAAAAATAATCACAAAGGAATACAAATACAACTGAACTACTCAGTTTATCGATTCTATAAAAGAAACTGGGCCATTAGTCATGCCGAAGGACATGATAATAAACTCATAATGCCCATAGTGAGTCTTGAAGGCACTCTTTGAAATATCAGAATCCCGAACTGTCAATAAATTATAGATGAACCTCAAGTTGATCTTAGAAAACACTGACGCATCCTGAAGCTGGTCAAACAAATCATCAATATGGGGAAAATGATATTTATGTTTCATTGTAACTTTTTTAAATTATCAATAATGAATAAACATCTTCATACTGCCATTTTTATTATTCACAAATAAGATCGATGATCCCCAAGGTGATACATTCAAATAAACCCTTTCTACAATAAGTCCTCCAATTGAGCCTTCAATTCCTTCAACTTAGTAGGAAACACATCCATAAACTCTCTTACCAGTCTCGTGGCCTTTAATTTGGATGAATCTTTACTAAAATCACAAACACGAGTCAAATATGATAAAAATCCCTTCTCTATCATATAATGGGCACGAAGAAAGGATATTACCTCCTTTGAATACGAACTTAGATCACCATTCCATACCAATCGAGGTAAACCATGGTAATTTAAGGTCATGGTCTTAGTATAATAATGAGAGATAACATGATGAAGAGATAACTAATCCATACCCAATATCACATCAAAATCAAGCATATTAAGCCAAACTAAGAGTGCCTGAGTTTCACTATCAGAATATGTCACTACACATTCCAATACACCCGATTTGCCACTAAGGAATCGTCAATCGGGGTTGAGACACTAATAGGCATGGCAAGGGACACAAGAACATGATCAATGACCATATAAAAATAAGTGGACACATAAGAATAAATCGACCATTAACCAAATAGTATTGTAGCAAAGTGATGAATTACTGGAATGATATATGTGATCAGTGCATCTAAAGCTTCTAACTTGGATCTACCCAGTATAGCATAGAACTGTATCCGGTCACTACTAGTACGAGGGCCACTACGAACACTGTCTTGAGCTCCCTAAGATCCACCCATAGTGCCCTTGGCACCACGTCTAACACTCTAAGAAGTTCCCCGTGCCATTGTAGCTGGTGTAGAATGAGTAACCTATGAACCTAAATGGATAGTATAGGAAGCACGTTTGGGCGATCCTTTGACATATGACCAAACTTCTCACAAATAAAATAACCTCAAGGACTAGAACCCCACTGAGCACAACCAAAAGGGTTAACGATCTCTCCCAAACCCGAGGATCTACTATGCGTACCCTGATTGGTCTAACTAGGACTCAATATATTAACACCATATGAACTTTGAAAGGCGGCTTGCACTGGTCTATCCTAATAACCCTACAAGCCTTGCTCTGAATAATTTCTATCTTTGGATGAGTGACCGCTAAAGTGACCTTCGCTACGAAACCTCTTGGCATCAATGCACTGCCTAGTATGCCGAATACTTTTAATCATCCGGGCATTATGAATATTGTGACCTCCTGAAGATAATTGGAGAATGTCTTTACTAACTTCTTAATTCGTTAAAACTCTGTGAGGATGATAGACATGGAATAGCGGGACAACTTACAGAAGTGAGACTTATACTTAGAAACTGATAAAGAGCCCTGCTCCAACTTATCAAACTTATTTATACGCTGATTTCAGAGGAGAAAAGGCATGAAACTCTCAAGTAATACCCTAGTGAACTGATCCGAATCCATAGAAGGAACCAAATGGCCTAAGAGCAAGAACTGACCTCCACAACTCCTTAGCCACTCCTAAAAACTTATAAGAAGTATAAGTCACCCCATGAGCCTCTACAATATCAGGTTAAACAACTTTTTTGGGCATTTTTTTTCAAGAAATCATAAACTTTGTCTCCAAATATGACTTCAAACCTAGGATGCCAATTTGAAAAATCTTTCAAAGCTCTTCTGCTTAGTAATAGACATGGCTACACTAGTACAAATAGGTAGTAATGCAAATCTCAGAGGTGCTAAGAAAGGCGCTGAAGCTGAATTAGGAGTATGCAATCCCACACTAGGCCCAAACTTGAGGTGTAGTACCAACTGTAATAGGAAAAGTACCTTGAATAATACCAAAATGAAGAACACTATCCAATCTAGCAATAACCTAACGATTAACTAATGAAGCATCAAATTTCTGTCTAGAACCAAAAGAGGCTGGGCTGGTCCCTTCACCTAAATATGTTGCTCAATAACATCAACATGCTCAAGTACGGGCTCAAACGATGCCTCTCTAACATGTCCTTAAGCACGTGTTGGCGTTCTTGATAGACTACGAACCCTAACTCTACCACATCATTTGCCTCACCTAGAACTAGGTCTCTGGCAGCAGGTACGACCTCACCATCTGAAGTACTGGCTCTAGTCCTCGGCATTTGTGCAAGGAGAATTTGTTTAGAGGTACGCAACACTCGATATGAACAATTCACATAGAAAGAATGAAAGGAAAGGAATTTCTCCTACTAAGTACATTATAGCCTATTAAAGATAACTAAGGTTGTTTATGTACCGATCCACAAGATCTACTAGACATCCCGCTCTTTAGCTTATATAATCAATAAACCTATAGCTCTGATACTATTTTTCATAGCCTAAAAGTAGAGGTCATGATAGGATACACCTAGAAAATTCTCCCAAAGTAGTATGTACAATGAAAAAAACACACACTAGATTTTTGAAAGGAAGTCAGGCCATAAACGATAGAAAAAACAACAAAGAATATCCCAAAACGTGGTAGCATAAGTATAAAAGTCATCTAATAAAACTTTAGAGCATGAAACACAACACAAATCTCTGAAAATAAACAAACAAAGAATATAAAGAATGGAACTAATTATGAATTCGGAAAAAGATCTCGCCGCCACTCAGTAAAGATCTCCAAATCTAGACATGACCACCCACGATGTGAAGTACCCTTAGTAGAATTGTCACATCCGGGGAGCACTCTCTAGACGTAACCGGTGTTGTTGTCCTCGTAGAGGATTAAGACTAACCTCTTAGCATTCGTCACTACATATAAGAGGTTAAATTGCAAAAAACTAAAAACATTTCATATACATCTGTCATATGAGGTTTACATAGACACCTCACTTACGTATCATATATACATAGTGAGTTTACATAAACTCCTCGCATGCGAAACATTACAAAGGCTTCTACTTTTATTTCAATATTTAATATATAAAGATATTCTAATTGGAAATATCTTACACTTAAACCATCTAGAATGAGTACAACATTCGAGCATAACCCATACTTCATTACAACAAAAATCACATATAGACATATAAAATAAAAGTCTTCAAATGTGAGAGAATGAACAAAATGTCTTCTACTATAAAAACATCAAATATCTAGATAGTGGCATCGTCCTCGGAAGGTAAGGACCTTCCAAACTTGGAGAATGAGAATCCAAGATATATTTAAATGGCCCTTCTAAATGCTTAACGTCCAAAATTTACATAATTGTAGAAACATAGAAATATGGGTTAGTACACCACATGTACTAAGTATGAAAAAATACACATAAAACATTTGAAATCATGCTAAAGGGTAAATTTGTTGAAAACCATGCCAAGTTACTTTGAAAAGCCTTATGCACAACCAAGAACTCAGATAAGTCAATAATTACATATTCTTTAAGATTAGATCATATACAACAAAAGACCAACATCATCAAGTATAACCAAGTCAACATGTAACATAACATATTTGAATACATAACCAAACCAAGTCTAACATCATATTATAACAACAAAGCATGTGTAAGAGTTTATAATATTACAAACATATACAAGAGCCTTACTCATAACCCAACATCAAGTCTACCAGTGCAATGACCAGTTAAGGCCCCATAACATTATTCAACCAAGTAAACCAAGCAAAGGATCACAAGCAATGCCTAACATCACTACAAAGCATCAAGAGTATTTATCATCATATTTATCAATATAGACCAATAACATGTTCATATATGAAACTAACATCATATAGGATCATCAACATGTAAAGTCAACATATACATAACATTTAATTTAAAAGACATAAGAAAAACCTTCTAAGACTTCCTTCAAGGCCAACTAGTGCAATATATAGGTAGAGTCCCATACCCCTACCTAGACTAAGTCGAACCCCTTTAGTCACCCCTAGTTAGTGTTCACTTTATTACTTCATTTTACTTTCTGGAACACTTGCCTTAACTGAAATAGACCACATGAGATAAACATGGAATTTAGTGTCATGAAACCCTTTATTCAAAGAAGGTGGATTACTTGCAAAGGTAGTACCAAAAAATGCACATAACATTCTAGGTGGATCTACTAGCTAGTATTTCTATGGGAGCAACATATTTCAAGAACTAGGAGATATACTTGGGACCCTTTTTATGCATATCACATTGTAGTCTCCAATCTCATGAGTACAATAGTGAATCTACCTTCTTATATTGGGAAGGGACACTCCTCATTACTAGTTCACTCCGTGCTAAGCTAGAGTCCCTTTTTGAAATGTCTTTAAGTCATCTTTTAACAATCATAAATTATTTTAGGCCATAGGAGACTAACCCCTTGTAAATTCATAGTCATGAGCTCATTAGTAATAGCATGAGAATGTTCTTTAAATACAACCCTCATATGTGTGATCAATACATTATCATCATCATGTCATAATAAGGCACATAGGCAATTCATAACCAACCTTATATCATTACATCTTAACATAATCTCACACCTTCACATAATATATAAATTTTAATTGTATCATCATACCAATACCTACTTAATATTAATCATAATATATGCTTTAATTGAACTTCATCACCAATTACAAGCCATCACAGTTGAAGTAAAGGTTCAAGATCACAAAGTCTTACCAATTCTCCTTCAAAAGACATCATCATTGGTCTTACCCTCAACCAATACAATTCCATCCATTAATAGGTGTAATAATATCATTAAATAGTAATTAACACAATAACTAAGTCAATTGCGTCAATACTAATCAATTCAACATAAGTTCATAACTTAGGGTTAGGGAATTTGGGTTAATTCATAATCTATTACACATACTAGGCTAAATCATTAAGAAATAACATAATTGAACAATAATACATTATATTATAATCATAATCATAAAATAAACCATGAATAATATGATTTAGAAGATCAATTTCAGATTAGAAAGAAACCTATATGAAATCATCTTTTTGAAACAAATTTTGAAAGAGCCCTATGGGGAAAGGAATACCAAAGGTGAAAGGTTCCCATACCTTGTTAATATTTAAAGATTGATGGATAAAAGTTATCTTATTGAAGCCATAGAACCCGTGGAGCTTTCCCTTCAATAGAGTTTTCTTTTGAAGAGAGAAAGTAGAGAGAAGGTAGAGTGATTTGGGTTTGGAAATTGTGGGGTGTTAAGTTGAGTTTAGGCTTAGGATAGGTTATATAATAACTTAATTAACTTAATTAAACACCCCTTAACCCCTTATTAAACCCCTAACTAATGAAATAATTAAATGAAATCCTTAAAAATTGGACAGTGAAAGTGCAAGCATGACCTATGAGACCCCGACCTACGGGCTGTAGGTCAGTCGATTCCCATCTGCACCCACCGTCCTAAAGGTTCATCGATAAGTTTAGAGAGTGGAATTTTAGACACTTCTGGGAAAGTGGTAAAATGTTGGTTGACGGAGGCAACGAATTTTGTAGACACTGCATAATGATAGGTTTTTTGGGAAAACGGAAGGGTCCTCCTCAAGGACCTTTAGGGTGGTCCTTGGGGAGTCGTACGCGGATGTTTCAACCCTAAACCTACTTTAATACATGTCTAACACCATTCCACCATATTTCATCAAATTTCAACTCTGAAAACCCCGTGAAATAGGCTAAGTCACACTATAACCTCTTTCACTACTCTCCGGACATCATGTACGTTTCTTGATGTCTTGACTCTAAAACTTCCTACATGTCTCATAAACATTATATTTGAACTTAATAAAGTGTTGAAAACCTTAGAAACTCATGCGAGGCTCTAGTTTAGGTCTTGGACTTTCGGAATGTTACATTCCCCCCAGGAACATTCATCCCTGAATGATACTAAAATCTTTTGTAGGGAAAGCATAGACTCAATACAAACAGCCAAACCAATCAACAAGATATTCAACATGAGTTAGAACTCAAATGAACATAACAATGTGACATTTACACATATCACCTTAAAGCATCACTTACTTCATATAAGAGCTCAATATCACAACATGAGGAATTTTCTTCTCAATAACAACATGAGCTCAACGACACATAGTCACTTTTGCCAAAACTCATTTCAAAATACATTAACATGCTCAATATCATTTCATTAAGACACAACACACCAAATACACAAATAAGTCCAAATCAAGAAAAAGAGCATTTTTTCATTTTAATCTCATTTTAGTAAAACTTTTACCATTTTTATTCACATCTTTGCCAAACAAGTCATAATCAACTTTACTCATTATTTTAGTTATTAATAGGAACAACTAACCGTAATATCCAAGACATGAGGATAACAGTACTTCATGTTGGCCTCGCCTCCCATGTTGCTCCCTCAACTAGGTGGTTCTTCCATAACACTTTCACGGAAGCCACCTCCTTATTCCTCAACTTCTTCATTTGTTGATCAAGGATTTCCATCGGAACCTCTTTAAAGGAGAGATTCTAATCCACATCTAGACCTTCAATAGGAAGAAGAACGGACTCGGGGTCACCAATGCTTTTCTTAAGCATGGTGACATGAAATATAGGATGAACCGAGACTAGTTCACTAGGTAATATCAACTCGTATGCAACCTTGACAACCTTTTGCAAAATTTTATACGGACTCACATAACAAGGACTTAACTTCCCTTCTTGCCAAATTTCATCACCCCTTTCATGGGTGAAATTTTCAAATACACTTTATCACCTTCTTCAATCTCTAAGTCTTTTCTCTTATTGTCGACATAAGACTTTTTCTGTCTATAGGCTGTTTTCAATTGGTTCCTTATGATATGAACTTTCTCCAAAGTTTTATCGATCAATTCGGGACCAAAAAGTGAATAATTGCCAACTTCAAACCACCGAATCGGCAGTCTAAATATCCTACTATACAATGCTTTAAATGGAGCCATGGATATAGTCGAATGGTAACTATTTCTATAAGAGAACTCAACCAAAGGCAAGTGTTAATCCTAACTTCCCTTGAAATCAATCACACAAGCTCGAATCATATCCTCAAGGGTTTGAATAGTACGCACGCTTGACCATTCGTTTGAAGATGAAAACTAGTGCTTAGCTTCACTTATGTATTAACCCTTTTTGGAACGTCCTACGAAATCGAGACGTAAATTGAGAACCTCTACCATAATGATGGATAAAAGGATCCCATGAAGACTCACAATCTCATTTATATAGATTCTTGCATACTCTTCCGCCGAATAAGAAGACTTAATGGGGATAAAGTGAGTGAATTTCGTCAACCTATCCAGAACCAGCTATATATAATCATTTTCCTTTGTTTACGAGGCAAAGCCACTACGAAGTCCATATTAATGTGTTCCTACTTCCAAGTGGAAACTTGCATTTCTTGAAGTAAGCCACCCGACTTTTGGTGCTCGGTTTTCACTTGTTGATAATTTGGACACTTTGCAACAAATTCTGCTATGTCCCTTTTTAAGAAATCCCACTAAAGTACTTCTCTAAGGTCATGATACATCTTAGTAGAACCCAGATGAATCAAATAACAGGAACTATGATTTTCCTGTAGGATCCAATTTCTCAAATCATCCACATTGGGCAGACACAACCTCTCTTGGTACCTCTAAACACCACCCCTATAAGGAGAATGACTCATTAAGCTTGCCAAGAACCGATTTTTTGACTGCATCAATGATGGATCAAGGTGTCGCTTAAACTTTACCTCAACCACCAAAGACGATTCAGACTTATGATGGAACATATTCCACTCAATCGAACATCCAAACGAGCAAACCTATGGACATATTCCACTAAATCCTTCTTGTCTGAGACATACTAACCATGGTCATACGACTTAGAGCATCCGCAACCAGATTGGCCTTGCCGGGGTGGTAGAGAACATTGATGTCGTAGTCTTTCAAAAATTCAACCACCTTCGTTGTCGGAGATTTAACTCCTTTTGAGTAAGCACATATTGAAGAATCTTGTGGTCGGTATACACATCCACATGAAAACCATATAGGTAATGCCTCAAAATTTTTAAGGCAAACACCACGGCCGCTAACTCAAGATAACGAGTTCGGTAGTTCTTCTCATGAACCTTTAGTTGCCTAGAAATATATGCTATATTCTTCCCTTGTTGCATAACGACACAACCCAATTAGACTCGGGATGCATCACAATATATCACAAAACCCTTGGTACTCTCTGATAAATTCAACACCAGAGAGGTGGTAAGCCTATCTTCCAAGATTTTGAAGCTTCTTTCACAAGCCTCCAATCACTCAAATTTCATATTCTTTTGGGTCAAAGTAGTCAAAGGAGATGTAATGGACGCAAAACCATCCACAGACCTCTTATATTACCTAACTATACCCAAGAAACTTCTTATGTCAGTTGGAGACACATGTCTAGGATAATTTCTAACCGCCTCAGTTTTCTTTATATCAACCTCTACACTCTCACTAGAGATGATATAACCAAGAAACGCCACTGATCTTAACCAAAACTCACACTTTCTATACTTGACAAATAGTTGGTGTTCCTTCAAGACTTGTAACACCATTATAAAATGATCCATATGATCACCCTTATTTTCGAATACACCAAGATATGATCTATGAATACAATCACAAAGGAATCTAGGTAGTTTTGAAACACCCTACTCATGAGGTCCGTGAATGCCGCCGGTGCATTATTCAATCGGAAAGAAATCACCCTAAACTCATAGTGACCATATCTTGTTCAAAAGGCCATTTTTCGGAATATCTTCATCTCTCACCCTAAGTTGGTGATATCCTGACCTCAAGTCGATTTTTGAAAAGTAGATTGTCCCTTTGAGTTGATAAAACAAGTTGTCAATACAAGGGATAGGATACTTATTCTTAATGTTCACTTTATTGAGTTGTCGAAAGTCAATACACATCCTAAGAAACCAATCCTTCTTTTTCACATATAGAATCGGAGCGCCCTGTGGGGAAATTCTAGGTTGAATGAATCCATTGTCTAGTAAATCCATGAGTTGAGACTTCAAATATTTCAATTCTTCTAGAGCCATCCAATAAGGAGGAATCAAAATGGGATTTGTATCCGGTAGCAAATCAATATCAAAGTCAATTTCCCGTTAGAGGAGGAATTTTGGGATATCATTAGGAAAGACCTTCGGAAATTCCCTCACTATGGGGACTAACTCAATGAGAGGAACTTCAGAGTCTAAATCTCTGACTCTCACAATATGGTATAAACATCCTTTAGAGATCATTTTACAAGACTTTAGATAAGAAATGATACGAACTCTAGGAATAGAACTTCCACTCTTCCGCTCTAAGATGGGTTCATTAGGAAAATTAAACTTGACCAATCTTGTCCTACAATCAATGGAAGCAATATATCCCCAAAATGATATCAAAATCAGCCATATCAAGTTCTACTAATTCAACATGGGTGACTCTATTGGGCAACATAATAGGACAATTTCTATATACCCTTTTTGCGACCACCGACTCACCTATCGGGGTAGTCTCCATAAAAGGTTCATTCAAGATATCGAGTAAAATATCAAACATTATATCTACCAAAGGAGTAAAAAATTATAAGGTAGCACCCGGATCAAGTAAAGCATAAACATTTATAGAGAAGACTTGTAACATATCAGTCACCACATCTGGAGAACTTTCTTGTTCACGCTTAGAGCGGAGAGCATAAAAGCGATTCTTTATTTGAGCATCAATGTTAGAACCAATTGCTTGGGCTTGACCACTACTCTTGTCTAGAACCTTCACATTATGGAAATCCTTGACTTTATGGCCCTCTTTTCCACTACTAAAGCAATTTCCCATCTCGACTAGACACTCACCCCAATATTTCTTATCACACTTGGAACAAGTTGGTTTATCACTTTGTGAGTTTATACTCGTAGCCTTTTGGGACTTAGGGTTAGACACCCTATCATCGCGATCCTTGGGAAATTTGGAAGGTACTTTGTTGGAGAACCTCTTCATAAATCTAGTCTTATCTTGAATTTTCAACCTTCCCTTTGAAGAATCACTTTAAAAAGACTTGTCCCTCTTGGACTCTCTATTCTTCCTCCTTAGTCTACTTTCTTCCATTGTTGATAATTAACCATTAGACGAGAGATATTCATATTATTCTAAAGTATAGCTGAACGACTTTTTTCCACCATGTCATCGGACACCCCTATAAGAAAATGACAAATCTCATCCCTTGGGTTAGACACCAAGGATGGAGCATACTCAAACAATTTTGTAACCTTCAAGGAGTAACAAAGTATACTCATACCTCTTGGATGAAGGTTGATGAATTCCTCCACCTTAGCTTCCCTCAACTCTCTAAGAAATAACCGATCAAGGAAGGCGCTCTTGAAAATCTTCCGTTCACCGGACCACCTCTTAGCACCCTATTATCCCTCCATTGGGTGTACCAAGTTTGCACCACATCTTTGAGTTGATAGGAGGCCTACTCGGCCTTTTCACCTGTATTCACACCCATAACAAGGATGTTATAGACTTTATCTAGGAAATCTTGAGGGTCTTCATCCACCTTTGACCCGAAGAACATATGAGGGTTCATCCTAGTAAGGTCTCTCAAACAAGAAGCCATAGTGATAGCATGTGGTGGCATCCGGTGTCCAACTTCCCAATTCATTTGAGCCGTCATAACTCGGACTTAAGAAGTGACAACATTAGCTTGTGAAGTCACGGATTGGGATAAATCGAGAAAAGCTTCCCTTATCTCCCCATTCGTCATAGGTGGAGGAACAATCGTAACTTGATCGTCCATAACAACTTGCTCAAGTAGAGGGACTTGATTGTCTTACAAAGGAACTTGGTTGTCATGAAATCTCGCATTAGCAATCCCTTTCTCGGCCCTTCTTGTGGCTGCCCTTCGAGTATTCATACCTATGACCACAATAAAGGCTTAGGTGAAAAGAAGACATAAAGTAAAACTCTAGAAGCACGACATAGGAACACAAGAAAATAATGATTTTCTAAGCATCACATAATCTCTCATTCATAAGTGTGGCGTTCTTCAAAATTATGAATAACAATCTAGATAAACGTGGTTTAGTGAGACATCGATCCTAAGGATATTCAACCTTATGCTCTGAGACTAAGTTTGTCACATTCAAGGAGCACTCCCTAGACGTAACCGGTGTCATTGTCCTCGTAGAGGACTAATACTAACCTCTGAGCATTCTTCATTTCATATCATAGGTTAAATTGTGAAAAATTTAAAAATTTTCATGTACATCTATCATATGAGGTTTACATAGACCTCTCGCTTACGTATCATATATAAATAGGGAGTTTACATGGACTCCTCATATAGGAAGCATTACACAGTCTTCTACTTTTATTTCACATACATAGTATATAAAGATATTCTAATAGGAAATGTTTCACATTTAAACAATCTTGAAAGATTATAACATTCGGGCATATAGCCCACACTTCATTACAACAAAAGCCACATGTAGGAATATATAATAATATTCTTTAAATGGCCCTTATAGAAGCTCAACGGTCGGAATCTACATAATTGTAGAAACATAAAAATATGGGTTAGTATACCACTTGTACTAAGTATGAAAACATGCACATAAAAAATTTGAAATCATGCTAAAGGGGAAATTTGTTCAAAATCATGCCATGTTACTTTGAAAAGCCTTATTCACAACAAAGGACTCACATAAGTCAGTAATCACATATTCCTTAAGACTAGATCATATGCAACACAAGACCAACATCATCAAGTATAACCAAGTCAACATGTATCATAGCTTATTTGAGTACATAACCAAACCAACTCTAACATCATATTATAACAACAAAGCATGTGTAAGAGTTCATAACATTATAACATATACAAGACCCTTATTCATAACCCAACATTAAGTCTACAAGTGAAATGACCAAGTAAGGCCCCATAACCTTACTCAACCAAGTAAACCAAACAAAGGATCACAAGCAATGCCTAAAATTACATAACATAGCATCAAGAGTATTCATCATCATATTAGCAATATATACTAATTGCATGTTCATACATGAAACTAACATTATATAAGATCATCAACATGCAAAGTCAACATATACGTAACATTTACTTTAAAAGATATAAGAACGACCTTCTAAGACTTCTCTCAAGGCCAACTAGTGCAATGTATAGGTGGAGTCCCATACCCCTACCTAGACTAAGTCAAACCCCTTAAGTCACTTGGTTATTGTTAACTTTATTAATTCATTTTACTTTCGAGAACCCTTGTATTAACCAACATAGATCATATGAGCTATATGTGGAGTCCGATGTCATGAAACCCTACACCGAAAGGTGGACTACTTGCAAAGGTAGTACCAAATCATAAATATAGCATTCTAAGTGGATCCACTAGCTAATATTCCTATGGGGGAAACATAGTTCAAGAACTAGGATATATACTTGGAACCCACTTTATGCACATTGCATTGTAGTGTCCAATCTTATGAGTACAATAGTGAACCTACCTTCCCACATTGTGAAGGGACACTCCTCACTACTAGTTCACTCGGTGCCAAGCTAGAGTCACTTCTTGAAATGTCGTTAAGTCATCTTTTAACAATTATAACTTAGTTTAGGCCATAGGAGACTAACCCTTTGTATATTAATATTCATTATATCACTAGGAATTTCATGAGAATGTCCTTTAAATGCAACCCTCATATGTGAGATCAATACATTATCATCATCATGTCATAATAAGGCACATAGACAATTCATAACCAACTTTATATCATTACATCGTAACATAATCTCACACCTTCACATAATCAAGACATTTCAATTGCATCATCATACTAACACATACTTACTATAATCACAAGACACACTTCAATTGAACTTCATCACCAAGTAAAAGCCATCACACTTGAAGTAAAGGTTTAAGACACAAAGTCTTACCAATTCTCCTTCAAAAGACATTATCATTGGTCTTACCCTCAACCGATCCAATTTCATACATCAATATATGTAATAACATCATTCAATAGTAATTAATAAATTAAATAAGTCAATTGGGTCAATACTAATCAATTCATCATGAGTTTATAACCTAGGGTTAGGGAATTCAGGTCAATTCATGATCTATTCCACATACTAGTTTAAATCATTAAGAACTACCATAAGTTAACAATAATACATCATTATATAATCATAATCATCAAAATCATAAACAATAAAATTTAGAATATGAATTTGGATTAGGAAGAAAACCCCATATGATATCTTCTTTTTGAAACAAATTTTGGAAGAGCCCTTTGGGGAAAGAAATACCAAAGGTGAAAGGTTACCATACCTTGTTAATATTTAAATATTATGGAGAAAAGTGATATTATTGAAGCCATATAACCCTTAGAACTTGCCTTTCAATGGAGACTTTTTTGGGACAGAGAAAGTAGAGAGATGATAGAGTTATTTGGGTTTGGGAATTGTGGGGTGTTAAGTTGAGTTTTCTCTTAGTGTAGGTTATATAGTCAGTTATCTAAATTAATTAACCACCCATTAACCCCTAATTAAACCCTAACTAATTAACTAATCAAATGAACCCCTTAGAAATTGGACAATGAAAGTGCAAGCCTGACGTAGGTCAGTCGACGCCGACTTGCACCCACTGTTCTGCAGGTCTGTCAATAAGTTCAGAGAGTGTTATTTTGGACATTTATGGATAAGTGACTAAGTGTTGGTTGACGGAGGCAGCGATGTCCCGTCGTTCCACCTACGCCTCGTCACCTGTAACGGTAGGTTGACACTTTCTAGTGACAACTTTTTGGCCAAAATGGAAGGGTCCTCCTCAAGGACCATGAGGAGTTGTACCTGCACCATAAACCTAGTTATCACCATTCCACCAAATTTCATCAAATTCAGACTCCTAAAACCCTTTGAAATAGGCTAAGGCACACTAACACCTCTTTCACTAGTCTCTAAACATCATGGACGTTTCTTGACGTCTTGACTCTAAAATTTCCTACATGACTTATAAACATTATTTTGACCTTAAAACAGTGTTACAAACCTTATACACACATGTGAGGCTCTAGATTATGTCTTGGACTTTCAGAGTATTACAAGAATATGCATAACATAATAAAGAACTAGAGGTGAGTACAATCTAACGCACTCAGTAGGCTCGTCCAACTGAGCAAAAAGAGTTAATCAACTTATGAAAACTACTGAGGAATGCTTCCACATGCATATGGAAAAGTCCCATTTTGGCATCGATGACACAAATTTAAAATGAACTACGTAAGTAAAGTAAACACATAAGGTCATAACAGTTCTAATATCACCAACAATTCAAGAAATTCAAATAATTAATGCAATGTAGTGAGATGGTGAAATGATGTGGTGGAATCAAGGTTGTCACATAACTTGTCGAGCTAAGGTTACTAAAACAAGGACCTACGAGGGACTTGCAATCCATAAACCAAATCATAATCTCAATATCTCATCAACTTGCCCTCGTTTTTTAGTTTGCTCATGCTATTTAAGAGAGTGTATACACTCTCCATGCCAGTTGGGAAAAAAATGATGTAATAATATCAGTTCAGTGACATATATATATATATATATATATATATATATATATATATATACATATATATATATATATATATACATATATATATATATATACATATATATATATATACATATATATATATATATATATATATTTATATATATGAGAAAAGACATAAAGTGACACCTGAAGTTGTCCCAAATTTTCAAAAAGTCACCTAAACTATGCAAGTGTCCGATTACTCCCCTAAACAATCCTAAACTGATATTATTACATCATGTTTTTCCCAACTGGCATGGAGAGTGTATACACTCTCTTAAATAGCATGAGCAAACTAAAAAAACGAGTATACTTTTATTTTTACAAGAATTTTACTATAAAATATATATTTTTATTTTTCTTATTATTTTAACTTTTTCTCCTTATTATTTTTTTCTTTATCTTTCTTCCTTCTTCTTCAAAAATTCATTGTCATATTCATTAACTTATCACTTATAATGTCACTTTTTACCACAACTTCATCTCTCGTTTATTCTACTTTTAATTTAAGTCTCTTCAATTTTATAATTATATCTAGATATTTTAATACATTTCGAACAATGTGATATACCCATTAGATTTCAAGATGATTAGTAGACATTATTTAGTTTTTTATCCAAATCCTAATTAAACTTTTTCAATTTTCGGAGAATTCTTATGCTTTCAAAATCATCATTTCTAGTTTTGAATTTATATGGAAATGAGATAAATTAAATGATGATACCTTCAAAATTTTGATCTTTCTTAGAAAAGTAATTAGTTTTGTTATCAATAACTCAACGAAGTCTAGAAAATAATATAATTTTGAAAAGTAAGAAATTTTGACCAAATAAGAAGAAAAAAAGAGAAAGAAAATGGAGGGGCTCAACTTTATATGGGTATGGGGTTAGGTGAGGATAGAGGTAAAAAAAGAAGGAATAAAGAAAGAAAATAGAGGAAGCTTGAAAGTTGGGGTAGAAGATGAATTAAAAATTAAAATAAAAATAAATAAAACTAAAATAAGTTAAAAGTAAGAGAAAAAAATAAAGAAAACTTAGAATGAAAAAAAATAATATTTCAAATTGAATTAACACGTGTCGCACAATGATTGGTGTGTGATTACACTTGCCATTTAAAATGTGGAATTGATCCAAAAATAATGTAATAATATATGTTCAGAATAGTTTAGGGGGTAAATGACATCTTCATAGTTTAGTTGTCTTTTTAAAAATTCGATACAACTTCATATGTCACTTTATGTCTTTTCTCATATATATATATGTGTGTGTGTGTGTGTGTGTGTTATCTTGCTACTACTCATACCTAAGAAAAAAATATTTACTTAGATTGCAAATAGAAAATTCAAGTAAAAATAGAAAGACATTTTAATTAATAATAAATGCTAGTAGAAAGCTCCGTCTATATATATATGTGAAAATAATAACATATTATTTCTAATTTTCTATTTAGGCTATATAATAATAATAAATATGGATTAAAACTTGATATTAATCAAGTTTTATACTTTTAGTCTATATTTTAAATTAGGCAGAACTCATCGGTGGCCCCCTAAAATTTACATCAATTTTCTCTTAAACACCTTAACTTGGCTTTGTTCATTTTAGAAACTTTTTGTGGACTTGACATATTGTGTGAGCTGCACCCATTTTGACCCCGTGAGCGGTTTTCTCTTAGTTTTTTTTTTGAATTCTTTTCCTTCTTCTTCTTCTTCACTTTTTAGCCCCATCGCTTATTCCACCTCCCCCCCCCCATGAAAATTCATGATAAGAAACCTTAAAAAATATGAAAAAATAAACTAAAAAACTATCACACTAATTTTAAAAACATTTATAAGAACAAAATTTTTAAAAATCATCACACTAATTTTGAAAAGATTTTTTAGAAAAAGACACACATTTTTTCTCAAAAAAAAAATGTTAGAAGAATGTCATATATAATTTTCAAAATCAATTCAAAAAAAAAACAACAACCTAAAATCTAAAAAAAATTAAAATTGAAAGAAGAACCAAAAAAATTGTTGTACAGTTGAGGAGGCAAACGTGATGCAGATGGCATAGGGGTGGGGTGATATAAGGTGGGATGGGATGGTATAAAATAGGTAATTTTATTTATTTATTTTGGCTAAAAAGTTAGTTGTTTTTTAATAATATATTTTAAAATTATTATTTTTACACTCAAATACCACATGTCAACTTTCAATTAGTCATCATGCCATGTAATCCACAAGTGTGTCACACACACTTAAAAGTTTTAGCTGATTGTCAAAAAGGTGTCAAAATGACATAGCAGACCCCTACTTGAGGTGTTTAAAAAGAACAAATCCTACTTGAGGTATATAAGTGAAAATTGATACCAATTTTAAGAGTCTACCAACGGTTTTAATCTTTAAATTATAAATAACAATCTATTCAAAAGTATTCCTTACACTTTTAGTTGAAATAAATCAACACAGTTCTTTATGATATATATATATATATATATATATATATATATATATATATATATATATATATATATATATAATATAAGGTTAACTAGAGCTTCATGATTGTTTCTTGAGTTAATTTTGTGTTAAAATAAGTTATATTAGTGTCCTTAGGCAGTGTGTGAAGTTTGGAGCTCAAACATCCAAGAAGGTTCGTGACGTTCGGAAGGTGTGTCTTATAAAGTGTTAATATGTCTTGAGGTGTTTGAGTGAGTTTTACGTGTTCTTTTTGTTTGAAATTGGTGCGGATTTTCCTAAGACCTATAAGACTATTTTTAGGGGTTTAACATCCGGGTAAGACCCCACCTAGGACCCACAAGGGACCCTAGAGAAGGGTGCAAGACTTGGACCCAAATTGCCTTGGCAATGTCCACAAACGAGACCAAACGACGGCCAGTGGTTCAACCAACGACCCATCGACATGGTCCGTTGATTGGAAATGCAAGCCTGAATGTTTTGAAGCTGCAGGCTCAACCAACGAACCACCACCAACGGACCTTGGATGGACAAACGGTCCGTTGGTTGGTCCCGTTGGTGCTGCCTGCAAAAGCTATTAAGAGGCTGCCTTGGCTAGGGGTGTTTGGTAAATTCACCCCAAGTATTTTAAGGACCTTGGATGTTTATTTTAAGGTTTATTAGGTATATTAAGATGTTTTAAACCCAAAGACCTAATTTTAGACTCAATTTTCTAAAACCCAGAACCTCTGTCCCTTAAATCTCTCTGTCAAGTCACCAAGGAAGCTAGAAGTCAAGAAGGAACTAGGAGAGCTGCTCGTGGAGATTTGTTCATAAAAAATCATTGGGGTTTATTTAGGGTATCCATCCTTGAACTCTCTTCCATTCAAGGAGCCCCTTCCTAAAAGATTTCAAAAAGAGTTTTCCAACCATAACTTCTTCTATCTTTCACTGTAAATATGGGTCTAACATGAAAATATTTTAAATGATTCAAATATGATGTTTCTAATGTTAGTTGGTGATTCTAATGCTAAAACTTCAATGAAAACATGTTAAATCTTTATGTAAAATTTTGGCTTAAGGAACGGGCTAAATGAGCATGAATTTGTAGTCTTTAAGCTTTGGCTTCTTTGAGTTGATGTTGTTTTTTAGCTACTGACCTAAGGGATATATTATGATGAAATGTGGAGTAAAATGTTATAGGTGATAGAATCTTGGATTGAAGGGTAAGTTGGTTATGTTGTATAGCTTTAATTATGAAATGCTCTTGAGTGGTATGGTCCACCTTCTTGGTGGCGGTGTTTACTTGAATTGTCTGAATGTGTAGTTAGTTGTGTATTGTGAATGAGGACATGAAGGCATATTTATGTGAAGAAAGATGAAAATGGAGTTACTCCTGTTAATGTGATTTTGTGAAGCTTGTTATGAGAAGTATGCTAAGGATTATGTCTAAATTACTTATTTGATTATGTGAAACATGTAAAGTGTGTGATGTGATGAATGAAGGTCTAAGAATGTATAGAAGTTAAATGTAAATCAAATTATGCTTATGCGCAACGTGTGCTCACATGTAAGCACACTCACACTTAAATGAATGAATGACGCTAAGTTAAGTCAAAAAGGGGAGTTTTGGGGTAAACACTCTTCGTGAGTTGAGATGAAATTTTTAGTAGAAACCTCACTACATCCTAAGAGCTTTCTAATATAGGTTGGAGGATAAATGCCCTTTGTGAGTTCAGATGTGGTGTTCATTAGTTATCCTTAACCTATAGTTTATAATGTTGAGAATCAGTGAAGAGTTATGCCTAGCACCGAGAGGATATGAGAAAAAGGTGGTTACACTTCGTGAGTTGAGAGGTTGTATTCCAATGTAATTCTTGAGATGAGTACTCCTTGTTAGTAGAGAATAAGTTACTTAGTAGCAATCTCCTTATCTCTTAGCTATGAGCCCGCATAAGTGTAGCTATAGGCAAGCCATGTAAAAGCTAAAGCAAAGTAATACCTCACTCTAGGGAAGTGAGGGGACCCTTTTACGATAAGGGAAGTATCAAGATTCCATGTTTAGCTCTCATGGTCTATGTCAATTAAGCTGAATCCCTCAAAAGTAATGAAAATGTTAAGTCTTCTAAAAGAGTGTACTACTTAGGGTAGGTAGTGGAACGGGACTCTATTTATCCATTGTACTAGGTTGGCATTCTAAAAGGGAGTCTTGGTGAGCCTTATATGAATTTAATGAACTAAGTCTCCTAAAAGAATGTACTACTTAGGGTAGGTGGTTTAATGGGACGCTATCTATCCATTGCACTAAGTAGACCTTCCGAAAGGGTAGTCTTGGTGCTAAGCCTTTTAAAAGAGTGTACTACTTATGGTAGGTGGTGGTATGGGACGCTATCTACTCATTACACTAAGTAGGCATTCTGAAAGGTAAATCTTGGTGTCTTATTTGAGTGTTCTTCTAATGTCTTGTTATTGAGTGGTGACTTGTTCTCCCGAGGTGAGTAAGCCGATAGGGGTGGTCTTAAGGACCGCTTTGGTGTGTATTGAAGGAGGTGTACTTTTGTTTATGTCTTACCTTTGGTGAGTCTTAGGAAAATCCTTAGTTAGGGAAACTCCTTCGAAATGAGTTCACTTCCTCTTTGCTTGGCCTTGGAAATTCACTATTTTGGAATAGGGATAGTTCATTGTAATGTTTAAGGAGTTCACTATGAAATTGGGTAGTTCACTGTAAAATGGTTCTTTTTGTGAAAATTATGGAAATCCTTCTCTAAGTGTTAAATTATGATTCTTATGTTGTTTTACTTCTATATTCATGAATGTTTTACTTAATTGGCATGAAAATGTGTTTTTACTAAAATGTTGCATGTTTTTGCATATGCCATACTTAGTACATTATTTATACTAACCCCATACTTCTCTGTACTCTTTTGGTTGAGGTTTAGAAGCAAGATTCAATTTTAGAAGGTAAGCTTGGTATTTGATTCTCTCAAGACAAAGTATGTCCTCATATACTCGAGGGCATAATTCTTAATTCATAAAATTTTGTTTAAGTTCTTATTACGTGTTTCTTCTAATGTAAAGGGTCGTGTCCCTAAGATTATTTATGTCGTGTCATTATGTTTTGCTTGTGACGATGAGACTTTCTTAATATTTATAAAAGATTTCTTTTATATAAATATCATGAAAAGTTTTAATTCCACACTACTTTTCCTGTCTTATGTAATGAACGATAGTTTAAGGGTTTGTACAAGACTCCAAAGGGTCAAGTACGCCCTGCCAAGACCCAAGGGTCCTCCCTAACTTCTACGGGGTAGTTGCGGGTCGTGATAGACTTGGTATCAGAGCATAAGGTTATGGAAAAAATTTTAGGGTCTAAAAGTCTCACAAGTCACGTCTAGTAGAGTCTTGGTCATTGGTGTGAGGTGCGACACATCCATGGACAAGAGGCTATAGGATGATATAGTTTCATTTTCTTTATTACTCTTGTATTGTGCCATAGGATTTAACTCCATAAGGTCTCTCTCTCTCTTATGTTCCCTTGTTTGGTGGTCTTCTAGGTGTGATTGCTTGGGAGGGGAGATATTTTTTAGTTTGAGGGAGAGAAATTTGAGTTTTGATGCTTATGATGGTTTTGTGGCTAGAAGAGTAGATATGAAGTTTCGTTTTATGAATTGTGATGAGAAGCCATTTATGGCGTGTGACTTATGAAATTGAAAGTATTGTGATGAGAAAATTTATAGTGATGTAGTTCTAAGCATTGTAAGAGTTAGAATGATTGAATGAAGTACCTTTGAGAGGAAATGAGTTATTTTATGATTATGTTCTATGTAGTAGAAAGCTTTAAGGTTTAAATTTGAGGAATGTTGAGAGAATGTGGAGATTTTATAGGAGTTGATGGCAACCCTGTTGTGTGGTTAATGTTTTAATAGTTGTTCTTGTGATTTGGCTGAGGTTCTTGTGTAGGTTTACACTAAGGAGTAAATGTGGTATGAATACATAGTAAGAGAGTTTTTTTTCCATTAGATTGAGTTAAGTGGTGCCTAAGAGTTGAATGAGGTGATGTTTAAGAAAAATCGTTTAGGCTTGAATTCTAAGAGGAAAGTGTTATGCTTAACTTGTCAGGTTGATGTTTAGTCTTGATGTGCATGAGTTAAGAGTAGTGTGAGTTTCTACCTTGTGAGAGGTATAATGGTACTTTGAAGTATCAGACCTTGAAGATGGCTTTACCCTAAGTGGGGGAGAATGAGTGAGTAGAAAGGTAGTTGATATCCTCATCTTTCCTTGATGTCCTTATTCAAGCACGAGACCAAATCCTTAGTAATTTGGTAATGATTAAGAGTCTTGCATAATAGTATGAGTTATCATGTGGTGTATATGAATTTAGACGACTTAAGGTCTAATGTTAAAGCAGCAAGTTAAAGCTAAGTTTTGCATGATGAATGTTAAGTAGAATTGCATGTAGTGTACTTAGTCCAAGAGAATCCTCAAGGGTCACTAAGTGGGAGTGGTAGTATGGGGTGCTACTCTCACATTGCATTTAGTGTAACTTGATAAGTATCTTAGGATTAAGTTAGTATGGTTTTGTCTCTCATATTGTCATGCCATCTTGTTAAAGTTTCTTGAAAGGTGCATTATAGAATTTTTAAGAAAGTGACACAGTGAAGTTTTGAGTTCACTGTAAAGAAGTCCAAATTTTGAGAAGATTACATTTTTCATGAATTATGGTTTCAAGGTGTTTAGAAATGATGGGTATAAGCATTTTTAATTTTGGAGAAGGCAGTTCCTTCATAAGTGATAGTTAAGAGAAGATTTTGAATTGCGAGACTTTTTCTAAGTGCTTGTCTTGCAAAGTGTTTGAAAGTGTGAAATTGTGGTCCTTGTTTGGGGGTGCCTTGACCATGATGTTTGAGATTTTATTGTAATGTGTTATGTGTTTCCAAGTGAGTCCTTGATGGTTTTCAAGTGTTTAGTGTCATTCGAGGACGAATGTTATTCCAAGTGGGGGAGAATGTAACACCCTAAAATGAACTAAGGTTAACAAGATCTTCATGATTGTTTCTTGAGTTAATTTTAGGTTAAAATCAGTTATATTAGTGTCCTTATGTAGGGTGTGAAGTTTGGAGGTAAAACGTCCAAGAACGTCCATGACGTTCGGAAGGTGTGTCTTAGAAAGTGTTCATGTATCTTGAGGTGTTTGAGTGAGTTTTACGTGTTATTTTGTTTGGAATTGGTGTGGAATGTTACTAAGACCTAGACGATTATTTTAGGGGTTTAACGTCCGGGTACGACCCCACCTAGGACCCATAAAGGGCCCTTAACAAGGGCCCAAGACTTGGACCCAAACTGCCTTGGCAGTGTCCACCAACGAGACCAAACGACAGCCAGTATTTCAACCAATGACCCATCGACTTGGTTCGTTGATTGGAACTGCAAGTCCTGAATGTTTGGAAGCCGCAGCTCAACCAATGATCCACCACCAACGGACCGTGGATGGACAAACGATCCATTGGTTGGTCCCGTTGGTGCTGCCTGCAAAAGCCACCCCAAGTATTTTAAGGACCTTGGACGTTTATTTAGGGTTTATTAGGTATATTAGGATGTTTTAAACCCTAAGACCTAATTTTAGACTCCATTTCCTAAAACCCAAAATATCTCTCTCTCAAGTCACTATGGAAGCTAAAAGTCAAGAAGGAACTAGGAGGGATGTTGGTGGACGTTTCTTCATAAAAGATCATTGGGATTTCTTCTATGTGAAGTATGGTATCCATCCTTGAACTCTCTTCCATTCAAGGAGCCCCTCCTATAAGATCCCGAAAGGAGTTTTCCCACCCTAAATTTTTATCTATTTCACTCTAAATATGGGTCTTGCATGAAAGCATTTTACATGATTCAAATATGATGTTTCTAATGTTAGTTGGTGATTTTAATGCTAAAACTGCAATGAAAACATGTTAAAGCTTTATGTCAAATTTTGGCTTAAGGAATAGTTTAAATGAACATGAATTTGTAGTCTTTAAGCTTTGGTTTCTTTGAGTTGATGTTGTTATTTAGCTACTGCCCTAAGGGCTATATTATGTTGAAATATAGCTTGGATTATAGGGTAAGTTGGTTATGTTGTATAGCTTTAATTATGAAATGCTCTTGAGTGGTATGGTCCACCTTCTTGTTGGTGGTGTTTACTTGAATTGTATGAATGTGTAGTTACTTATGTATGGTGAATGAGGCCATGAAGGCATATTTATGTGAAGACAGATGAAAATGGATTTATTCTTGTTAATGTGCTTTAATGAAACTTGTTATGAGAATTATATTAACAATTATGTCTAAATGACTTATATGATTATGTGAAGTATGTAAAGTGTGTGATGTGATTAATGAAGTTCTAAGCATGTATAGAATTTAAATGTAAATCAAATGATGCTTATGTGCAAGGTGTGCTCACATGTACACACACTTACACTTCAATGAATGAAGAAGCTAAGTTAAGTCCAACAGAGTAGTTTTAGGTGGTGAACACTCTTCGTGAGTTGAGATGATGTGTTTAGTAGCAACCTAACTACATCCTAAGAGATTTCTAAGATAGGTTGGAGGATGAATGCCCTTCCTGAGTTGAGATATGATGTTCATTAGTTATCCTTAATGTAAGACCTCAAAAATGACTTAGGTGAACTAGATCCTAACATATGTTCATGTTGATCTAAGTTCCTAAAGTGGTGTAATATATGGTACTGAGGCAGTGTCAAAGAGTTTAGGTGCATTGGAAGTCAAACGCCAAAGGATGACTAAAACATTCGACGACTAAGTCACCTATGTGCCTCATATTTTTCTCTAGGTGTTTACGTGTGATTAATGATATTATAAGGTCCTTAAATGAGTTATTATGATGTATATAGGCAGTGTGTCAAGTTTTGTGAAGTTTGGAGGTCAAACGTCCAAGAACGTCCATGACGTTCGAAAGGTTTGCCTTGAAACGACCTTGTGTGTCTAGGCATGTTTCGTCAAGTTTTACGTATTTTTTTTGGGTGAAATTCATGCGATAGGTCCTAAACTCATAAACGGTCATGTTCCCGGTTGGAATCATCCGGGCAAAACATCTCTAAGGACCATCTAAGGGTCCTTGAGGAAGGACCCAAAGTTGGTCAAGGCTGGCCAAGACAGCCCTAACCATGGAGGTAATCGACGCTCAAAGGGTCAATCGACGCCCTGTTGGTTGGGTCTTTTTGCTTGGGAATTATCATGGGTAAAGAAGGGACCAGGGGCAAGCCTTATTCCCAGACCATGGACTAAAAAGACGGTCTGTTGGTCAAGGGACAGACCGTCGATGGGGCTGTGTTCTGCGTGCAGATCTATTAGTTGAGGGGTGAACTTGTAATTTCACCCACTTCCAAATAAGAGGATTGGCAGTTCCTAAGGGGTATTTTTGGCATATTGAACATGCATATGAGTCTTTAACACTTAGAAGATTTCATTCTTCCAAATCAAAACCCCAAATCCCTTAGAAATTCCTTTCCATTGGAAACAAAACTCAAGGAAGGGCTTGGATTGAAGAAATTAGTGTAGATTCTTCATAAAATTGAAGAATAATCTTCATTGAGGTATGAATTTTTATCCTCGAAACTCTCTTCATCAAGGATCCCAACTTTCAAAGATGTTTTCTAAAGTTTTCAAGTTTAATTGTAAGATTTTATGATCTATTCCATGGGTTCTTGCATTAATAATTTATAAACATTGAATAATGATTGAATTGGTATTGTATGGATGATTTTAACCTAAATTACCTATGAACAATTGGATGGGCCCTAGTTTTTTACTAAGTTATAGGTTAATTGATATTGATTTAATGTTGATAAATTCTAATGTAGTTTTATGTAGGCTATTAATTGATGTAATAATTATAGTGAATTGGTATGTAGGTTGCATTAGATTGATGAATATGTTGTAATTTGACCTAATTTCATGAATATTGTTATAATTATGTTGAATTGTTGGTTAGGGCCAATGTAAGGGCCTTGTGATATCGAATTGGGTGATTCGGCATTGGATGAGGTGTTGAGGATGATGCGGTGGTAAGCTGCCCTATTTCCTTTATTTTATGATTATTAGACTTCAATTATGTTGTGTTGGTATAGTAAACTTATGGTGGCGGTGTTATGTGCTTTACTTGCAATTGATGTGGCCTTGTTTGCATTATTTTAAGTAATATGATGATCATAGCCTTGTCGAAAAACTACTTGAAGTAATGTGGCTATTTGTGTAATTGATTATGTTAAGTATGATACCATCTAGATATATGATAAGTAAGGTTAAAGTATATGTGTTCTTCTATTGATGTTATTTAGGAAATAATGTTTGACTATGACAATAGTTTGTGTGTATATAGTCTTCGGGTTGTTGTATGTTATTCCTACTTGATTATATGAGTCTATGATGGTCATATTTATGTTGATATGATAGTATATAGGATGACTTAAAGATGATAATGGTTGTTTCTATGTGCTTCTAGAATGACACGTATTATGAATTAAAGTGAAGTATGTGGTGTCTTGTCTTGGTTGACTTGTGTCCCTTGCTTGATGTATGTATGTATGTGAGTATGTGATGTCATGACTTAGGATGCTAAAGTCTATTGTTCATGAATGTATGAATGACATGTGACCTTAAATGATGTTAAGACGGTCTCTTATGTGAAATCTTGAACCTAGTGGTAAAGTTATGAATGTTGAAGTCGTAAGCCGTAATGGTATCCTTAAAAGTAAAGGAATGATAGACTTAAGGTTAATTGTCTGGAATGACATCATATTAATCCTTAGGAAATTCATGATGAACTTCTTGTCGCCATTGGGAGGTAGCCCTAATGGACCTTTCTTTGGTAGGGTAAATGTGATTGGTTTATGAACTTGATATGGAACCCTTTTATATGAACCATAAGTGTAAATTACTCTATGAGAAATAAGGGTAGCACCGAGTGAGTATGGTAAGGGGAGTAGTTCTATTTAAAGAATGAGTCTAGTTTACAAAACATGACCTTCATATTCCTTAACCATGTGCCTACATGGGATGTGTCTAAGTTCTACCATTGGCAAGTAACACCATCATCGGAGTAGGTTAGAACTTCGGATTCCATGTCTTGCTATCATGGTCTATGTCGTTTATTGCCTATTCTCATCATATGGAACACCTAATAGCATTAGAGAAGTTCTATGTAGTTTAGGAGTTGGTATGAGACACTATCTAGACATTGCACAATATCCTATGAAGGTTTTAGTTGGAGTTCCTAGGTCTTATCCAAGACCATTATTTGAATGTCCTTTATGTGTAGAAAGTCTCCTATATGAACTACTGAACGTAATGACATAAGTTAATGAAGAAAGTATGTTAAATAATATAAGGACTTATCTAGAGTAGTTATGGTTTGTCTAGTTAAGGTGTGACGGGGCCATACAAATGGTCACTTCGTATCTTACCTAGATGAGTCTTAAAAATGACTCTATTTAGGGAAGATGTTGACTTCATCGACATGATCTAAACTTAGGAAGTCTTAAGGATTATTTAGGTAATCTTGAAGAGGTCAATCATGGACGTTATCTTCTTGATTTACTTAACTTAGTCTTTTGATAGCCTTTGGTAAGAGAATATCATAGTACCTATATGTTGATGTGTTGGATGTCTTGTAAAGTATGTATGTGTCTTGTTAGAAGTATTCTTGGGGATCATTTAGGTATGCTTAGGGAGGTTGTATGGGCGGTCTCTCTTTGTGTTGATTAAGTGAGTCTTAGGATAGCTTTTAGTGGGATGATTACAAGATATGAAGTGTCTAAGGAAGAAGTAGACAACTTCACTATAACAGTGAATACCTTCATTGTAACAGTAAACTCTTTCATTGTATAGTGGTTTGAGCTTACAGTAATGTTGGCTTAAAATTGTAACTAATTGTTTAAATTCTATCTTATCTGTTTCTAAGTTGTTAAATGTTGTTCTTTTGATTATAATTTGATTTTAAATGAAAAGATGCATATTTCTAATAATGTCCATTTTCATGATTTTTATGCATTATTCCATACTTAGTATATATGGTTGTACTAATCCATACTTTTATCTATTTCTATAGTTGCTGGTAGAGGAAGAGCATTTGGAAAAGAAGACTTTGATCATGGCATCATTCAAGTGTAGTCGAAGTATGTCCTCATTTGATTCGAGGGCATTGACGTCTTTTATGTTTCTTATTGAAGTATTGTAATAGACTAAGTATATCTATATTAGTATTGTGTATGGGCCATGTCCCAAAGGTATTCTCATATCTTAAGTTTGATGAGATTGAGACTTTGTATTTCCTATGACTTTATTTGAAAGTATTTTTAAAGACTATGAACTGTTCTGTGAAAAGATTTAATTCTGCACTACTTTTCATTATGTATATGTGATGATTGATATGAAAGGGCTTGTACAAGACCTCCAATAGGTCAAGTATGACGGTTGTAATCCGAGATTTCCCCTAACTTCTAGGGAGTGGTTTAGGTATGTGACAAGCTTAATATCAGAGCATAGGTTATGAAAGCAGTATTAGGAATCAAATAGTTTCATAAAGTCACGTCTAGTAGAGTCTTGACCATCGGTGTGAGTCATGACACATCTATGAGCGAGATGCTATAGGACGATATAGTTTCCCTTCTTTTATACTGTTATGTCGTGTCATACAGTAAATCTATAAGTACTCTTTTCTTATGTTTTTCCTTGTTCTTCTAGAAATATGAATACGAGGAAGACACCGACTAGGAGAGTTGAGGAGAATGATGTGCAAGAGGATATTCCACTTCAAGTTGAGGAAGTTGAGCAAGTTCCTCAAGGTGATCAAGTCCCTATGAGTGGAGGTGATGATGTCCCAGAATTGAGTAATAGGGATATTAGGGAGGCTTCGCTTACTTTGGCCCGATCCGTGACTAATCAAGTGAATATGGTGCCTAAGGTGAATGTTGCGGAAAGCACTATGACATCTAGGTTAAGAGACTTTGTGAGGATGAATCCTCCTATCTTTCTTGGCTCTAAGGTGGGAGAGGATCCCCAAGAGTTCCTAGATGGAGTGTACAAGGTGTTGAGTGCTATGGGTGTTACATATAGGGAGAAGGCAGAGTTGGTTTCGTATCAATTGAGGGATGTTTCTCAAATATGGTAAACTCAATGGAAGGATAATCGGCCAGAGGAGTCGAGTCCTATTGAGTGAGAAGAATTTAAGAAAGTTTTTCTTGGTAAGTACTTTCCCGTGAGAGGATGGAAGTTAAGGTAGATGAGTTTATCAATCTCAAGCAAGGCAATATGAGTGTTGAGGAATACTCTTTGAAGTTCTCTATGTTATTTGGATGTGCCCCTTCTCTTATGTCTAATCCTAGGGATAAAATGAGTCATTTTGTGAGGGGTGTGGCCGACTTAGTAAGGGAGGAATATCATACGGCGATGCTACATATGATATGACCCTAGCTAGACTCATGGTGTATGCACAATCAATTGAAGAGTCTAAACTTTGGAGGATAACTAGAAACTTGAAAAGTTGTGATTCTAGTGATCAAGGTCAACCTAGGTTCAAAAGGAGGGCTCATACCCAAGATGGGCCTATTGCTAAGGTGAAATTGGAGAAAGAAGGTGGTTCTCAAAATGTCAAACCTACATGTGTCACTTGTGGCAAGAAACATTATAGTGAGTGTCTATTGAGTATCGGGAGTTGCTATGGTTGAGGTAAGGAAGGACACAAGGTGATAGATTTTCCTACCATTGCTTCTAGAGGAAAAAAGGGTAAGCAAGTTCCTCGTGCTCCAAAGAATAATGCTCCAACAAAGAGGCATTTCTATGCACTACAGACTGGAGGAGAGAAGTCGGGTAATGGTGATGATGATGAGGGTAAGTCCTTGTTTTTCTTTTAGAGATATGAGTTACTTTTAAGTGGGGGAGTATGGGTATAAGATGGGATACAATGATATAGAAGTATGTTGTATGTGTATGATGTTTAGGAGTTTTGTGAAATTGAATTTCATTAAATTATTGCATTGTGTATTTTATGAAGCCATGATTATGTTATAAGATGTTTTTATATGATTTTAACTTGCACATTAGTATGTTCCTATCATGAATTTCCTAAAAGTTACATTTTTGAAATTTTTTTGTAAAAATTACTGTAGCTTGGAAAATTGCATACTGTTAAATTTTTGAAAATTTGAATAATTTATTCTTTGGTATAAAATTGTTGTAGTGTGGTTAGAACTGATGTATCTAAGCATGATATTGAATATAAAATGATTTTTTGTTATTAGCAATGAAGCACGTGAGTTTTGTGGCATAACAAGTTATAGAATTGTTTTCTAGTTTCTTGTGTGTTGTGAAGCTCTTGACTTTGTAAAATTGATTCTTTATTATTGATTTTGTGTTGTATGGTATGGTTATAAAATTCTAGTTAAATCTCTATTCTTGGAACTGTTCGGAGAGTGGCAAATGTCATTCGAGAACGAATGTTGTCCAAGTGGGGGAGATTGTAAGACCTCGAAAATGACTTAGGTGAAATCGAGCCTAAAATGTTGTTCATGGTGGTATAAGGTCCTAAATTTTTCTAATATATGGTATTGAGGCAGTGTCTATGATTTTAGGTGCATTTGAAGTCAAACATTGAAGGACGACTAAGATGGTGGACGACTAAGTCACCTATGTGCCTTATATGTGGTTCTATGTGTTTTTGTATGATTAATGAGGTTATAAGGTCCTTAAATGATTTATTATGATGTATATACGTAGTGTGTCAAGTTTTGTGAAGTTTGGAGGTCAAACGTCCATGACGTTCAAAAGGTTTGCCTTGAAACGACCTTGTGTGTCTAGGCATGTTTCATTGAGTTTTATGTGTTCGTTTTGGATGAAATTCATTTGAGAGGTCCTAAACTCATAAATGGTAATGTTTGGATTTGAAACATGCAGGCAAAACATCTGCAGGATCATCCAAGGGTCCTTTAGGAAGGACCCAAAGTTGGTGTCAACGCTGCCCAAGACAGCCCAAACCATGGAGGCAATCGACGCCCAGTGGGTCAATCGACGCCCTGTTGGTCGGGTATCTTCGTTTGAGACTTATCCTGGGGAAAGGACGGACCAAGGAAAAGCCTCAGTTCCAGACCACGGACCAATAGGACGGTCCGTTGGTCAAGAGATGGACCGTCGAAGGGTAACCATTTAAGGGGCTGTGTTCTGCGTGCAGTTCACTATAAGTTGAGGGGTGAACTTGTAATTTCACCCACTTCCAAATAAGAGGTTTGGAGGTTCCTAAGGGGTCTTTTGAGTATTTTAAATATGTATTTAAGTCTTTAACACTTAGATGATTTTATTCTTCGAAATCAAAACCCCAAATCCCTTAAAAATTTCTTAGAACTCCATTGAAGCCAGAACTCAAGAAAGGGCTTGGATGGAAGAACTAAGTGGATATTCTTCATCAAATTGAATAATTAGGTTCATTGAGGTATGAATTTTGATCCTTGAAACTCTCTTCATCAAGGAGCCCAACTTTCGAAGATGTTTTCTAAAGTTTTCAAGTTGAATTGTCAGATTTTATGATCTATTCCATGGGTTCTTGCATTAATGGTTTGTAAACATTGAAAAATGATTGAATTGGTATTGTATTGATTATTTTAACCTAAATTACCTATGAAACCATGAATTGGATGGACCCTAGTTTTTGACTAAGTTATGGGTTACTTGATATTGATTTAATGTTGATATATTGTAATGTAGTTTTATGTAGGCTATTTATTGATGTAATAATTATAGTGAATTGATATCTTGATTGCATTAGATTTATGAACACGTAGTAATTTGACCTTGTTTCATGAATATTGTTATAATTATGTTGAATTATTGGTTATGACCATGGATAAGAGCCTTGTGATATCGAATTAGGTGATTTGGCATTGGATTGAGGTGTTGAGGATGATGTGGTGGTAAGAATACCTATTTCCTTTATTTTATGATTATTAGACTTCATTTATGTTGTGATTGGTATGGTCCACTTATGGTGGTAGTGTTATGTGTTTTACTTGCAATTGACGTGGCCTTATCGGCGTTATTTTAAGTAATATGATGATTATAGCCTTGTCGGCAAATTATTTTATTAATGTGGATATTTTTGTAATTGATTATGTGAAGTATGATACCATCTAGATATATGATAAGTAAGGTGAAAGTATATGTGTTCTTCTATTTATGTTATTTAGGAAATCATGTTAGACTATGACAATGGCTTGTATGTGTTTAGTCATAGGGTTATTGTATATTATTCCTACTTGCCAATATGAGTCTATGATGGCCATATTTATGTTGATATGATATTATATAGGATGACTTAACGATGATAAGGGTTTTTTCTATGTACTTCTAGAATGACATGTATTATGAGTTAAAGTGAAGTATGTGGTGTCTTGTCTTGGTTGATTTGTGTCCCTTGATTGATGTATGTATGAATGTGAATATGTGATGTCTTGACTTAGGATGCTAAAGTATCTTAGTCTTGAATGTATGAATTACATGTGACCTTAAATGATGTTAAGAGGGTCTCTTATGTGAAACCTTGAACCTAGTGGTAAGGTTATGAATGTTAAAGTCGTAAGCCGTAATGGTATCCTTCAAAGTAAAGGAATGATAGACATAAGGTTTGTTGTCTTGAACAGCATCATATTAATCCTTAGGAAATTCATGATGAGCTTCTTGTCGCCATTGGGAGGTAGCCTTAGTGGACCTTTCTTTTGTAGGGTAAATGTGATTGGGCTATGAACTTGATATGAAACCCTTTTACATGAACCACAAATGAAAATTACTCTATGAGAACGAAGTCTAGTACCGAGTGAGTATGGTAAGGGAAGTAGTTCTAGTTAAAGAATGAGACTAGATTACAAAGCATGCCCTTCATATTCCTTAACCATGTGCCTACATGGGATGTGTCTAAGGTCTTCCATTGGCAAGTAGAATGCCCTCATCGGTGTAGGTTAGAACTTTGGATTCCATGTATTTATATCATGGTGTATGTAGATTATTGCCTATTCTCATCATATGGAACACATACTAGCATTAGAGAAGTTCTATGAAGTTTAGGTGGTGGTATGGGACGCTATCTAGACATTGCACAATAGGCCTTGAAATTGTTAGTTGGAGTTCTTGTGTCTTATCCAAGACAATTATTTGAATGTCCTTTATGTGTTGAATGTCTCCTATATTACTAATGAATGTAATGACTTAAGTTAATGAAGGAAGCATGTTAAAAAATATAACTACTTACCTAGAGTAGTTAAGGGTTGTCTAGTTAAGGTGTGAAGAGGGCATAGGAATGGTCATTTCGTATCTTACCTAGATGAGTCTTAAAAATGAATCTAGTTAGGGAAGATGTTGATTTCGTGGACATGATCTAAACTTAGGAAGTCTAGAGGATTATTAAGGTAATCTGTAACGACCTGTTTAGTCGTTTTGAGCAGCAGATTTTATTTCTGGAAAAAAAGGCTGAGGCGACGGACCATCATGGGCACGACGGACCGTCGCAGGGTCTCGTTTCAAAACACTTAGAAAAACTAAAAATTGGGTACTGAAAATCGACTCTCTGAACTTCATAACGAAATGGCAGGACGGACCGTCACAGGTGTGACGGACCGTCACAGACCCTTGGTGGAAATTTGGGTCTCTGAACTTTGCGACGACCTGCAGGACGGACCGTCACAGGCACGACGGCAAGTCACAGGTTGCGCAATCCCAGTCCGGGTCGGATTTCTTTATACGTTTTAAGGGACGTTTTTGACTATTCCTGCTTTAATTATAAGGTTAGTGGGTTAATGTTAATAAGTCTAATTACTTGGGGGTTAAAAGAGGTAACCTTAAGTTAATTAGTGGGTTATTATTGCCATCTTTTACACTTGATTATATGTTAATTAGGGTAAAAGAAAGAGGGTTTGAATAAGAAAAATAGAAAGAATAAAGAGAAAACAGAAAAAGAAAGAGAACGAGTAGAGAGAGAGAGAGAGAAACGAAGAGGATAGCAAGGATTTTGAGATGATAGCTTGTTGATCGCAATTCTTCGGTGGAGGTAGGTTATGGTTTTCATGCTTTATAGTAAACTCTTAATAGAGAATGATATGTATTGGTAGTATTGTAAACCCTGCTATGTGCTTAATTGTATGCATGCATGAACGTGATTATATAATTGTGATTATATTAAGCATGATGAAGTTATTGAATCCCAAATCTCGATAAAAACCTAATCTCTTTTTAATGATGATGCCTTGGTAAGGGAGAAGGCTTGATAAACTAAAGTAATGAGATTGATGATGCCTTGGTAAGAAAGAAGGCTTGATGAATTAATGGAAGGAAATTAGGGGATTGGGTGTCACGAACCGACACGTAGTATTAGGGGATCGGGTATCACGAACCGACACGTAGATTTAGGGTATCGGATGTCACGAACCGACACAAAGATTTAGGGGATCGGGTGTCACGAACCAACATGTAGTATTAGGGGATCGGGTGTCACGAACCGACAAGTAGTATTAGGGGATCGGGTGTCATGAACCGATACGTAGTATTAGGGGATCGGGTGTCACGAACCGACACGTAGATTTAGGGGATCGGGTGTCACGAACCGACACATAGATTTAGGGGATCGGGTGTCACGAACCGACACATAGATTTAGGGGATCGGAGTGTCACGTACCGACACAAGAGGATTAATGAATATTGAGGGAGCGGAGTGTCACGTACCGGCACAAGAGAAATAAAGATAATGAATCTTGAAAGATGTTAATATACTCAATCTAATGAACATGATTCCCAAATGAGTATGGTATCGAGGCTTGAGTCCTCATGTGTGAACTTGACGGTAATTGTTAATGATATAGTATTTGTTGTTGCTACATGTTGAGTATCATAGTTGATTTTACGATATTACTTGGTATATATTGATTTCTATTTTGAGTTGGCCGATGATATCTACTCAGTACCCGTGTTTTGTACTGACCCCTACTTTTATGTTTTCTTCTTGTTTATTTGTGGAGTGCAGCAAACGTGCCATCGTCTTCAACTCAACAGTAATTCAAGCCAGTCTTACTACATCGGAAATTCAGGGTGAGCTAATGCTTCTAGCTTGGACTGGATCTTCTTCTTCAAGTCTTGATGCCTTGAACTTCTGGCATGGACTAGTTTCTTATGTATTTTTAGCTTTTAGAATACTCTTAGTTTAGTCATTTGATCGTGGATGTTCTTGTGATGATGACTTCTAGATTTTGGGGAATAATAGATGTTGAATTTTAGAAGTTAATGAATTGGTCTTTATTTAATGAGTTTAAGTCTTCTGCATTACTTTCTGTTGATATTATATTGAAATTTTAAGGTTAGATTGGTTGGTTCGCTCACATAGGAGGGTAAGTGTGGGTGCCAGTCGCAACCCTGTTTGGGTCGTGACAAACTTAGTATCAGAGCATTAGGTTCGTTGGTCTCATCACACAAGAACGAGTCTAGTAGAGTCTTGAAGAACGGTAGGGGGACGCCCTTACTTTTCTTTGAGAGGCTATAGGACTTTAGGAAAAATTCCATTCTTTCTTCCTTTCGTGCTATTACTTGGATCAAATTGGTATCTAGGTGATACAAATTGGTATCTGACCATCTTCACTCTATTTCGCAGATGGTTAGAACTAGAGCAACGACTACGCCAGCACCAACACCAGCACCGGCGGGACAGGGTGCGTCTGAGCCAGCCACTGGGCTGTAGCTCGAGGAAGAGCAGCGGCAAGAGGCCGTGGTAGAGGTCGTGGGAGGACGTCCTCTAGGGGAAGAGGACGAGCACCTAGTCCATCTGATACTAGGGCAGTGACTCCTCCACCGACTGAGGAGGTAATAAGAAAAGGGGAGGATGGGGAAAATGAACAAGTGCAGAATGAGGGATTGCCACCCCAGCCTACCCCAGAGATGATAAATCAGGTGCTCGCTTATCTTAGTGGGTTGTCCGATCAGGGTCAGGCACCTCCATTGTTTTCTGCACCAACACCTCCGGTTTCAGAGGTACAACATGCAGCCACTATGGCTCCTCGCGTGGATGTCTCATTAGATATAGGCACGTTTCCACGTCTGACTACTGGGCCTATAATGACAAATGATCAGCATGAACTTTTCAGTAAGTTCTTGAAATTGAAACCTCCAGTCTTCAAGGGTACTGAATTTGAGGATGCTTACGATTTTCTGGTTGACTGTCATGAGCTACTACACAAGATGGGTATTGTAGAACGGTTTGGTGTTGAGTTCGTGAGTTATCAATTTCAAGGGAACGCCAAAATGTGGTGGCGGTCACATGTTGAGTGTCAACCAACAGAGGCACCACCTATGACTTGGGCGTCATTCTCTAGCTTGTTTATGGAGAAGTATATCCCTCGGACATTGAGGGATAGGAAAAGGGATGAGTTCTTGAGCCTAGAGCAAGGTAGGATGTCGGTCAATGCATATGAGGCTAAGTTTCGTGCACTATCCAGATATGCCACCCAACTTTGTTTCAGTCCACAAGAGCGGATTCGTCGTTTTGTGAAGGGGTTGAGGTCAGAGTTGCGGATTTCAGCTTTACAGGTAGCGGCTACGGCAAAATCCTTCCAAGAAGTAGTAGATTTTGTGGTAGAGGTGGAAGGAGTGAAGCCAGATGAATTCACCATGGCATCGACATCAAAGAGGTTTCGAAAGGGAGGTGATTTTAATGGTTCTTACTCTAGGGGACAGGGTTCCGGAGGTTACTCAGTTCGACCAATTCAGTCTTCGCTACAGACTGTAGTTGAGGGTCCACCTCAGACCGGTCAACACTTCTCTGAGAGACCTATTCTTGACTCTAGAGAGTGTTATGGATGTGGGGAGACTGGACATATTAGGAGAAATTGTCCAAAATAGAGTTATAGACCCCCAATGGCTAGAGGACGTGGTGGTCGAGGTAATGGTGGTCACCAAAATGGCCGAGGTAATGGGCAAACTGGAGCCGCTACATCACAACATGGTAGGGGCAGTGGACAGACAAACGATAGGGCCCATTGTTACGCTTTCCCTGGGCGGTCTGAAGCGGAGGCATCTGATGCTGTCATCACAGGTAATCTTCTGGTTTGTGATTGCATGGCTTCTGTATTGTTTGATCCTGGATCCACATTTTCTTATGTATCTTCCTCATTTGCTAATGGTCTAAATTTACATTGTGAAATACTTGATATGCCTATTCGTGTTTCTACTCCGGTGGGTGAGTCTGTGGTAGTTGAAAAGGTATATAGGTCTTGTTTAGTGAACTTTGTGGGGAGCAACACTTATGTAGATTTGGTTATCTTAGAAATGGATGATTTTGATGTAATTCTGGGTATGACTTGGCTTTCTCCGCAATTTGCGATCTTGGATTGTAATGCTAAAACGGTGACGTTAGCCAAGCCTGGGACAAATCCGTTAGTGTGGGAGGGTGACTACACTTCCAATCCGGTGCGTATCATCTCCTTTCTTCGTGCTAAGAAAATGGTTAGTAAAGGGTGTTTAGCTTTCTTGGCACATCTCAAGGATGACACTACCCAAGTACCTTCGATTGAGTCGGTTTCGGTGGTCCGTGAGTTTCTGGATGTGTTCCCTGCAGATCTTCCTGGTATGCCACCAGATAGGGATATTGATTTCTGTATTGACCTTGAACCGGGTACTCGCCCCATTTCTATACCCCCTTATAGAATGGCTCCCGCGGAGTTAAGAGAGTTAAAAGCCCAACTTCAAGAGTTGTTAAACAAAGGCTTATTAGACCAAGTGCATCTCCTTGGGGTGCTCCTGTTTTGTTTGTAAAGAAGAAGGACGGGAGTTTTCAAATGTGTATAGACTACAGACAACTAAACAAGGTAACCATAAAGAACAAGTATCCTCTTCCTCGCATTGATGACTTGTTCGATCAGTTACAAGGTGTTTGTGTCTTCTCTAAGATTGACTTGAGATCCGATTATCATCAATTGAAAATACGGGCAACGGATGTGCCAAAGACTGCTTTTCGAACGAGGTATGGGCATTACGAATTTGTAGTGATGTCCTTTGGTCTTACGAATGCCCGTGCTGCATTCATGAGCGTGATGAACGGGATTTTTAAGCCATATTTAGACCTTTTCATGATCGTATTTATTGATGATATACTGATATACTCAAAGAGCAAGAAGGAACATGAGGAGCATTTGAGAATGGTGTTAGAGTTATTGAGGAAGAAGAAGCTTCATGCCAAATTCTCCAAGTGTGAGTTTTGGCTAGATTCAGTGTCCTTCTTGGGACACGTGGTCTCTAAGGAGGGAGTGATGGTGGATCCATCTAAGATTGAGACAGTAAAGAATTGGGTAAGACCTACTAATGTGTCAGAAATACGGAGCTTTGTTGGGTTAGCTAGCTACTACCGCCGATTTGTCAAGGGATTCTCTGCTATTGCTTCCCAACTGACAAATTTGACTAAGCAAAATGTTCCATTTGTATGGTCGGATGAGTGTGAAGAAAGCTTTCAGAAGCTCAAGACTTTGTTGACTACCGCACCCATCCTCACCTTGCCAGTGGAAGGTAAGAATTTCATTGTCTATTGTGATGCATCCTATTCGGGTTTGGGTGCAGTGCTAATGCAAGAGAAGAATGTGATTGCTTATGCTTCAAGACAATTAAAAGTGCATGAACGTAACTATCCAACTCATGATTTGGAATTGGCCGCGGTAGTGTTTGCATTAAAGCAATGGAGACACTATTTATATGGGGTTAAGTGTGAGATCTATACGGATCATCATAGCCTACAGTATGTCTTTACTCAGAAAGATTTGAACTTGAGACAGAGGAGATGGATGGAACTACTGAAGGACTACGACATCACTATTTTGTATCATCCGGGGAAGGCAAATGTTGTAGCGGATGCTTTAAGTAGAAAGGCGGGAAGCATGGGAAGTCTAGCTCACTTGCAAGCTTCTAGACGCCCATTGGCTAGAGAAGTTCAGATTCTGGCTAACGACCTTATGAGATTAGAAGTAAATGAGAAGGGAGGATTTTTAGCTTGTGTGGAGGCAAGATCTTCCTTCCTTGACAAGATTAAGGGAAAGCAGTTTAATGATGAAAAATTGATCTGGATCCGAGATAAAGTGTTGCGAGGAGAGGCTAAGGAAGCACAAATCGATGAGGAAGGTGTTTTGAGGATTAAGGGAAGGGTATGTGTACCCCGCGTCGATGATTTGATCAACACCATTCTGACAGAGGCTCATAGTTCAAGCTATTCAATACATCTGGGTGCAACCAAGATGTACCGTGACCTAAAGCAACACTTTTGGTGGAGTAGAATGAAGCGTGATATTATAGATTTTATTGTCAAATGTCCAAATTGTCAACAAGTAAAGTATGAACACCAAAGGCCCGGAGGAACACTTCAGAGGATGCCCATTCCGGAATGGAAATGGGAGAGAATCGCAATGGACTTCGTGGTTGGTCTTCCAAAGACGATGGGTAAGTACGACTCTATTTGGGTGATTGTTGATAGGTTAACTAAGTCTGCTCATTTTATTCCGGTTAAGGTGACTTACAATGCCGAGAAGTTAGCCAAGATCTATATCTCAGAAATCGTTCGGTTGCATGGGGTTCCACTATCCATCATATCAGATAGAGGTACGCAGTTTACTTCTATGTTTTGGAAAACATTGCATGCGGAATTGGGTACTAGGTTGGACCTTAGTACTGCGTTCCATCCTCTGACCGATGGTCAGTCTGAGCGAACGATTCAAGTGTTGGAGGATATGTTTCGTGCGTGCGTGATAGAATTTGGTGGCCATTGGGATAGCTTCTTACCCTTAGCGGAATTTTCATACAATAATAGCTATCACTCGAGCATTGATATGGCTCCATTTGAAGCATTGTATGGTAGGAGATGTAGGTCCCCCATTGGTTGGTTTGATGCGTTCGAGGTTAGACCTTGGGGTACTGATCTTCTGAGAGATTCGATGGAGAAGGTGAAATCTATTCAAGAAAAGCTTCTAGCGGCTCAAAGTAGACAGAAGGAGTATGCAGATCGGAAGGTTAGAGACTTGGAGTTTATGGAGGGTGAACAAGTCTTGCTGAAGGTTTCGCCCATGAAAGGGGTGATGCGGTTTGGTAAAAGGGGTAAGCTAAGTCCAAGGTACATTGGTCCCTTTGAAGTACTTAAGCGAGTAGGGGAGGTGGCTTATGAGTTAGCCTTGCCTCCAGGGCTGTCTGGAGTGCATCCGGTATTCCATGTATCGATGTTGAAAAGATACCATGGGGATGGAAATTACATTATCCGTTGGGATTCATTTTTGCTTGATGAGAACTTGTCTTATGAGGAGGAACCTGTTGTCATTCTAGATAGAGAAATTCGCAAGTTGAGATCAAGGGATATTGCATCTATCAAAGTTCAATGGAAGAATCGACCCGTTGAAGAAGCCACTTGGGAGAAGGAGGCGGATATGCGAGAAAAATACCCACATCTGTTTACAGATTCAGGTACTCCTTTTCGCCCTTGTTTTCCTTCTTGTGATCGTTCGGGGACGAACGATGGGTAAATTGGTATCTATTGTAACAACCTGTTTAGTCGTTTTGAGCAGCAGATTTTATTTCTGAAAAAACAGACTGAGGCGACGGACCCAACGACGGACCATCATGGGCACGACGGACCGTCGCAGGGTCTCGTTTCAAAACACTTAGAAAAATTGAAAATTGGGTACTGAAAATTGACTCTCTGAACTTCGTAACGAAATGGCAGGACGGACAGTCACAGACCCTTGGCGGAAATTTGGATCTCTGAACTTTGCGACGAACTGCAGGACGGACCGTCGCAAGCACGGCGGCCCATCACAGGTTGCGCAATCCCAGTCTGGGTCGGATTTCTTTATACGTTTTAAGGGACGTTTTTGACTATTCCTGCTTTAATTATAAGGTTAGTGGGTTAATGTTAATAAGTCTAATTACTTGGGGGTTAAAAGAGGTAACCTTAAGTTGATTAGTGGGTCATTATTGCCATCTTTTACACTTGATTATATGTTAATTAGGGTAAAAGAAAGAGGGTTTGAATAAGAAAAATAGAAAGAACAAAGAGAAAACAGAAAAAGAAAGAGAACGAGTAGAGAGAGAGAGAGAAACGAAGAGGATAGCAAGGATTTTGAGAAGATAGCTTGTTGATCGCAATTCTTCGGTGGAGGTAGGTTATGGTTTTCATGCTTTCATAGTAAACTCTTAATAGAGAATGATATGTATTGGTAGTATTGTAAACCCTGCTATGTGCTTTATTGTATGCATGCATGAATGTGATTATATAATTGTGATTATATTAAGCATGATGAAGTTATTGAATCCCAAATCTCGATAAAAACCTAATCTCTTTTTAATGATGATGCCTTGGTAAGGGAGAAGGCTTGATGAACTAAAGTAATGAGATTGATGATGCCTTGGTAAGAAAGAAGGCTTGATGAATTAATGGAAAGAGATTAGGGGATCGGGTGTCACGAACCGACACGTAGTATTAGGGTATCGGGTGTCACGAACCGACACGTAGATTTAGGGGATCGGGTGTCACAAACCGACACATAAATTTAGGGGATCGGGTGTCACGAACCGACACGTAGTATTAGGGGATCGGGTGTCACGAACCAACACGTAGTATTAGGGGATCGGGTGTCACAAACCGACACGTAGTATTAGGGGATCGGGTGTCACGAACTGACACGTAGATTTAGGGGATCGGGTGTCACGAACCGACACATAGATTTAGGGGATCGGGTGTCACGAACCGACACATAGATTTAGGGGATCAGAGTGTCACGTACCGACACAAGAGGATTAATGAATATTGAGGGAGCGGAGTGTCACGTACCGACACAAGAGAAATAAAGATAATGAATCTTGAAAGATGTTAATATACTCAATCTAATGAACATGATTCCCAAATGAGTATGGTATCGAGGCTTGAGTCCTCATGTGTGAACTTGACGGTAATTGTTAATGATATAGTATTTGTTGTTGCTACATGTTGAGTATCATAGTTGATTTTATGATATTACTTGGTATATATTGATTTCTATTTTGAGTTGGCCGATGATATCTACTCAGTACCCGTGTTTTGTACTGACCCCTACTTTTATGTTTTCTTCTTGTTTATTTGTGGAGTGCAGCAAACGTGCCATCGTCTTCAACTCAACAATAATTCAAGCCAGTCTTACTACATCGGAAATTCAGGGTGAGCTAATGCTTCTAGCTTGGACTGGATCTTCTTCTTCAAGTCTTGATGCCTTGAACTTCCGGCATGGACTAGCTTCTTATGTATTTTTAGCTTTTAGAATACTCTTAGTTTAGTCATTTGATCGTAGATGTTCTTGTGATGATGACTTCCAGATTTTGGGGAATAATAGATGTTGAATTTTAGAAGTTAATGAATTGGTCTTTATTTAATGAGTTTAAGTCTTCTGCATTACTTTCTGTTGATATTATATTGAAATGTTAAGGTTAGATTGCTTGGTTTACTCACATAGGAGGGTAAGTGTGGGTGCCAGTCGCAACCCAGTTTGGGTCGTGGCATAATCTTGAAGAGGTCAATCGTGGACGTTATCTTCTTGATTTACTTAAGTAAGTCTTTTGATAGCCTTTGGTAAGAGAATGTCATAATACCTATATATTGATGTGTTGGATGTCTTGTAAAGTATGTATGTGTCTTATTATAAGTATTCTTAAGGATGATATAGGTATGCTTACGGAAGTTGTATGGGCGGTCTCTCTTTGTGTTGCTTAAGTGAGTGTTAGGATAGCTTTTAGTGGGATGATTACATGATATGAAGTGTCTAAGGAAGAAGTAGACAACTTAACTATAACAGTGAACTCCTTCACCTTCACTGTACAGTGAGTTGAGCTTACTATGATGTTGGCTTAAAATTGTAACTAATTGTTTAAATGTTATCTTATGTTTTTCTAAATTGTTAAATGTTGTTCTTATGATTATAATATGATTTTTAAATGAAAATATGGATATTTCTAATAAATGTCCATTTTCATGATTTTTATGCACTATGTCATACTTAGTACATGCGGTTGTACTAATCCATGCTTGTATCTATTTCTATAGTTGTTGGTAGGTGAGGAGCATTTGGAAAGAAAGACTTGGATCGTAGCATCACTCAAGTAAAGTCGAAGTATGACCTCATTTGATTCGAGGGCGTAGATGTCTTTTATGTTTCTTATTGAAGTATTGTAATAGACTAAGTATTTCTATATTAGTATTGTGTATGGTCCGTGTCCCAAAGGTATTCTCGTATCTTAAGTTTGATGAGATTGAGACTTAGTATTTCATATGACTCTTTTTAAAAGAGCTTTTACAGACTATGAAGTGCTATGTGAAAAGTTTTAATTCCACACTACTTTTCATGATGTATATGCGATAAATGATGTGTAAGGGCTTGTACAAGACCTCCGAGAAATCAAGTACACCGGTTGCAATCCGAGATTTCCCCTAAATTCTAGGGTATGGTTTTAGGATGTGACACTTAACCTATAGTTTATGTTGAGAATCTGTGGGGAATTATACCTAGCACCAAGAGATATGAAGAAGAGATGGTTACACTTCGTGAGTTGAGATGTTGTATTCCAATGTAACTTTTGAGATGAGTAATCCTCATTAGTAGAGAATGAGTTTCTTAGTGGCAATCTCCTTATCCCTTAACTATGCGCCCACATAGGTGTACCTATTGGGCAAGCCATGTAAAAGCTAAAACAAAGTAAGACCTCACCTTAGGCAAGTGAGGGGACCCTTCTCCGATAAGGGAAGCATCAGGATTCCGTGTTTATCTCTCATGGTCTATGTCAGTTAAGCTAACTCCCATAAAAGTAATGAAAATGCTAAGTCTTCTAAACGAATGTACTACTTAGGGTAGATAGTGGAATGGGATGCTATTTTTCCATTGCACTAGGTAGGCATTCTGAAAGGGGAGTCTTGGTGAGCCTTATATGAATTGAATGAACTAAGTCTCCTAAAAGAACGTACTACTTAGGGTAGGTGGTGGAATGGAACGCTATCTATCCATTGCACTAAGTAGACCTTCCAAAAGGGGAGTCTTGGTGCTAAGCCTTCTAAAAGAGTATACTACTTAGGGTAGGTGTTAATATGGGAAGCTATCTACTCATTGCACTAAGTAGGCATTCCGAAAGGGAAGTCTTGGTGTCTTATTTGAGTGTTCTTCATGTCTTTTTATTGAGTGGTGGCTTGTTCTCTCGAGGTAAGTAAGTCGAAAGGGGTGGACTTAAGGATCGCTTTGGTGTGTATTGAAGGAGGTGTATGTGCATTTCTTTTATGTCTTACCTTGGTTAGTCTTAGGATAATCCTTAGTTTGGGAAACTCCTACGAAATGATCAGTTCCTCTTTGCTTGCCTTGGAAGTTCACTATTTTGGAATAGGGATAGTTCACTGTAATGTTGAAAGAGTTTACTGTGAAATTGGAAACTTCACTGTAAATGGTCCTTTTTGTGAAAATTATGGAAATCCTAAGTGTTAAATGATGATTCTTATGTTGTTTTACTTCTATATTCATGAATATTTTACTTAATTGGCATGAAAATGTATTTTTACTAAAATGTCCCCTTTTGCATGTTTTTGCATATGTCATAATTAGTACATTATTTGTACTAATCCTATACTTCTATATACTCTATAAGTATAGGTTTAGAAGCAAGATTGAAGTTTAGAAGACAAGCTTGGGATTTGATTCTCTCAAGACAAAGTATGTCCTCACATAAACGAGGGCATAGTTCTTAATTCTTTTAGTTTTGTATAAGTTCTTATTATGTATTTCTTCCAATGTAAAGGGTCTTGTCCCTAAGATTATTTATGTCGTGTCTTTAAGTTTCGCTTGTGACGATGAGACTTTCTTAGTATTAATAAAATATTCCTTTTCATATTAAATGTCTTGGAAAGTTTAATTCCGCACTTCTTTTTATGTCTTATGTAATTAACGATAGTTAAAGGGCTTGTACAAGACCCCAAAGGGTCAAGAATTCCAAGTCAGGACCCAAGGGTCCTCCCTAACTTCTACGAGGTGCTGGCGGATCGTGACATCGAGGTAGGTGATGATGGTGATTTTATGTTGGTGTGATATATGTTTGTAATTTCTCATTATAATGCATATGTATATGCGAATGTCGGGTTATTGTTCACACTACTCGTACTTAAAGAAGATTAAATAATTATATGCCATGAAATCATTAATTGATTGTAGATTATGAGAATATACATCACAATTATGATTATGGCTTGTTGGTGGACCGAGTGTTGCATTCCGACACACTAACTTGGATCGGTTGCCATGTTTCAACATAAATATTGGATCGATTCCCACCTTCTAGCATAAATATTGGACCAGATATTCATTCCGCGATGATAACAATTTGGGTGTGTGTTCCATGAGAGGACCATTGAATTAAGTTCTATGAGAGGACCATAGACTTGAAATAACTATATATCTTTAAGATTATGAAGTTGTGCATTATTCGTAAGTAATGGCTTACATTGTATATGTCGGTATATGCATGTTTATTTGTTGTAATAAATTATATATGTTTCACCTTTTTGGATGACCGCGTGATCCTACTAGTACATTGAATTACTTGTTCTTTGTTGAGTACAAGACATCTTCAATATCTATTGATAGACCTCTACTAAGTGACTATTGAGCGTGACTGATTCAAGGGTGGGCCAGTTCTTTCAGGATGTCATGGATTTCTCTTCTTTAAGTCCACTCTTTTTGGACTGAAACTATTTGTTTAGGTGTTTGTTTAGTTTTGGGGTTGTACCCCTTGTTCTTAGATTTGTCACTAGTGGAGTTTTTGTACAATAACTTTTAGGTTCTAAGAGTTAAGAATTCCACATTTGTTTTGGTTGAGTTATTTGTATAAACCTTTAAAGTTAAGGGATTTCATATTTTTATTGTTATTTAAACCTGCTTCTGTATATTTAAATTCATTATTTTTTGTTAAGTTGTTTAGTCTGGGTTGTACTAATGGTTCTCCAACCAGAGGATTAGTGTGGGTGTCAATCATAACGGTTTGGGTCATGAAAAAGTTGGTATCAGAGCCCTAGGTTGCTTGATCTCATTGTACCAAAACGAGTCTAGTAGATTCTTGTAGAACAATACGAAAACGTCTGTACTTTTCTTTGAGAGGCTATAGGACATTAGGAAAAACTCACTTCTTTATACTCTTTCGTGCTATGACTTAATCCAATTGGTATCTGGGTGATACAATTTGGTATCTCTCCTTCTTCACTCTATGGTCCGAACTAGAGCAACAAAAATGGTAACGCCATCACTAGCGTGAAAGGATGTGTATAGACTACCGATAGTTTAATAGGGTCACCATTCAATACAAGTATCCACTACCTCGAATAAATAATATTTTGACCAGTTGAGGGGTGCATCAATTTTTATTTTTTCTCTTGTACCGGGAGACCGATAATGGTCATCTATGGAACAAAATAATTTAAGAATTGAGCTTGTCTGTAGGTTGTAACTTGAAAATGATGAATGCATGTTCCTTGTTGCCTGGATTAACAGTGAATGTGGGAGTTGTATGTGCTTGGAAGTGATGGTATGATCATATACACAATAAGTGTGGATCTTAATTTTGATATGTGCAATATGATGGATGAAAACTATGCAAGTGTAACTGTTGAGTATCATGAAAATTGTTGTGAAAAGAAGGTCTTGAATAAGTTCAATGAAAGGGTATAAATAATGTACAAGGTGATTCATAATAAAGAACTGAACGTATCTTGTGCTTGAGTATTAATCGTGCGAGTGTCTGGGTATATCCTGGGGATTTGTAGGTTATAGTGTTGAATAAATGAGAATGAATTGGATTGTGTATCGCTGGATTGACTCAGGATATACAATGATTATACTTGTTCTGAGGATTATCCATAATTGCTCAGTAAAGCTGAAAGCTATTGAGAATTTAGAAAAGAGAAAAACTACATGGATACTGGTTCTGTCTGAGCGGCTAGGCAGGGATTTTTCCGCCAGAGCAGGACAAGGAGAGACAGAACCTCAACCCTGTCTTCTATGCTTTTCCCAGGTCACCTTGTAGAACAAAAATCAAATTTGAACTAACCCCTACAATCCAATGAGTGTTTCTACAATCTAGGATAGACTATAAAACCTTGTAAAAAATTGAATGCTATAAAAAACAACAGAAAATCTAGCATTCATTTTCTTACAGAAAAACAAAAGTGTGAATTTTGGTTGACTTCGGTTACCTTTTTGGGGCATGTAATTTCAAGGGAATTAGTAATTGTAGATCCCCAAAACTTGAAGCAGTTGGGAATTCGGTCTGACCTAGTTTTGTGACTTAAATTAAGAGTTTTGTGGGGCTCGTTATGTATTATCGTCACTTGTGAAGGGATTAAGGTTAGGTTTCACATTCAAGTTTATAGGTAACAAGACTCAAAGAAGTTTTGGTAAGGGACAATTAGAAAATGAACACCATTACTTTGGAAAATACATTTAGTACAAATGTCCAAACATGTATGGGTTGTTTCGCAAATAATGAAATTAAGTTATGCCAATTGAGATTAGAAGTTGTACTATGATTTCATGGATTGATGGTATATCAAGATGACAAAGATCAATTTTATTATGCTTTTCCGATCAAGACCGAGGCCGAGGGTCTGACGCAGTGATCACAAGTACAATTATTGTTTGTGACTGAATGACTAATGTGTTGTTTGATCCGGGTTCTACTTATTCTTATGTGTCCGTGCAATTTTCCTCAAAATTTGATATGATTTGTGATATACTTGATGCCCCCATCCATGTTGCTACCTAAGTTGAAGAGTCAGTCATAATCACCCATGTATATCGTGTGGTCTTGTGGTGTTATGGATTTTCATATATGAGTTGATTTGGTTTTGATGGATATGACTGACTTGACATAATCTTAGGCACGACTTGGTTATCCCCTATGATGTTGTGCTTAATAATATTGTTAAGTTGGTAACTCTAGAGATCCCGGGTAGGGAAAGGTTAGAGCGGGAAGGGGTACAAGCCTAAGTCAGTTAAGGCCATACCTTTTTTATGGGATAGGAAACTGGTGGGGCAGGATTATTTGGCGTAATTGACTCATATTCGAGATGTTGAGGTCAAAGTCTCCTTCTATTAAGTCTATTCGTGTGGTGGTAGAGTTGAAAGAGCTTAAAGCTCAAATCCAAAAGCTTTTTGATAAAGATGTCATCCGTACTAGTGCTCCCCGTGGGGGTACTCCTGTCTTGTTTGTTAAGAATAAAGAGAGTCCCAATGAGTATATTGATAGCGGAATGACAATCTTATGAATAAAGAAAGTCCCAATGAGTATAGTTGGGTGAAGGAAATTGAAGCATTTTAGTAAGAAAGTGCGTACACAAATTGGGTTAGTCCCTTGAATTTGGTAAGTTTACATGGGTTTGAGGCGGCATGTTGATGAAAAGGTTTGACTTCAAAGTGATAGTCAAGGCTGACGGAGCGTAATGGTCATAAGAGTTCATGATGGGTTGTGACAGAATGCAAATATACAATAAAATTATTGGTTAAGTGGATTTCTGTATAGTAATTACGATTTGCGAGTATCTAAGGTTGTGGTTTGTTATGTCGTCATTTTACTATCTTTAGGAAAACCATTTTTTGAAATGTTTCTAAGTATAAAGCTATTTAATTATAAAAGAGTCGTCAATTAATTTTTAAAGAAATTAAGAAAATTAAGTCTTCAAAAATTTAGTGAAAATGAATAAGATGTTCTTATTTACGCTTCAAGAAGGTTTTTAAGGCATTTGAAGTGTCTGCTAACATTCAGTTATCCTACGAATTGACTGTATTTTAGGAAAATGATTTGATAAAATCATAATAATATTAATTTAAAATATTTGATTAACTTGAGAAAATAGTTAAAAGAACATTTTTTAATTTTTAACAAAATTGATACTTATAGTTGAAAATTTTGAATTGAAATACAAGTGATTTTAACAAAACTAGAAAAGTTGGAACTTATTTGACGCATTTAAAAAAAAATATTTTAAACCAAATTGATCAATTAAAGCATGAAAACTATTTTAAGTTAATTGAAGGTTAAGTAAAAGTTTTCAAAACAAAAAAAAAACAAGTGTTGATAAAAATAAAATTTATTTAAACATACTAACATAAAAAAATATAGTTCATCTTTTGGAAAATTAATTAAGTTAAACCAAATCAAATAAAAAGTTAGTTAGAGAAACAAATAAAACAAAGGGAGAAGAGGTTGAGCTAAATTTGGGCTTTGGGCCCATTCTCTCCTGCCTTTATACAGTGGATACAATTGATGTATAATGTTGTATATTATTTTATACCATTGTCTATAACCTGCAGATTAGGTATAAAAACGCATATAATACTTTTTTAGACTCCTGTACACCTTCTTCTCTGATTTAAACGTGTATTCAAACACTTGTTTCGTATATCAATGTATATTTATGTATACAACCTGTATACCTTCCATATTGGAGAGTTGTGTTTCAATTTTCAGCCCGCATTTTGCTTTTATTTGCCCTATATTTAGCTTTCTGACAGCTTGGACTATGAGTACGAACGACTCGATAAAAGAGGAGTGTTTAGTTTCAATCCAATTTGAGAAGCAGGGAGGGAGTCTCAATAGACTCAAACGAGGGTTTCATGCAAGGAAGACAAAAGAAAGAACAAAACTAGCGCTTTGATACAAGAATATAAAGGCGTCTTGACTTAGTTGAAAAAGAGTAACTTAAGTTGTTTAAACCAAAATGTAACTAAAAGTATTCATTAAACTTCAAAAAAGTTAGATGGCTTTTGAGAAGAATAAAAGAAAAACGAACTAACTATGCATCAAAAACCAACACATCTAAAACTTTGGCAGTGACAAAAATGCATATGGACAAGAAGAAAAATAAGAAAACAAAATGGTTTTTCCTCACACTCTCGAATACTAAAAATAAACACAACATGGATGCAGTCATAGAGTATGTCTCTGGGGGTATTATATACTTAATATATCACTTTGACGAAGGCATACATACAATGGTATAAAAAAGCAAAAATGATAATAATAATAATAATACAACAATGCAACAGTGAACGTCCATCGAACTTAGTATAAAACTACTCCCTTTGATCAAACTTTAACACAGCCTTTCGATCTATACCATAATGCTAATCCAAATATCTCAGGCATAAACACGAAAACGAAACAGAGAGGCCATAAGTATATGCGATATGTATAAACACGAAAACCAAACAGAGAGGCCATAAGTATATGCGATATGTATAACAAGTTTATATGACCCCATAAAACTAATAGCAGAGCAAGCTAAAAACATAGTGGTAAGCAAACGAAGGCATGACTGATGATTATGCATTTATGGGCACTAATATATGAACGACATACTGATTAGAAATTAAAATTTAAATGATACTTTAGGCTCCGAACCGAACAGTGAGAATCAAAGGTTTTAGAAAAAACGACTAACCCTCACCTCATAATCTAAAAAATCGATATTCTGCAGATTAATACATCCAGACAGCCTAGGAAAATATATATTCATCCTCGAACAGGGGACTATACCACAAGCTAGTTCATCAAAGGTGTTAGGCTATGTTGGGTTGGTGATATAAAAATAAATTGATTTGAAAAATGGCCAAAAAATTGACTTGTTGAATGGGTTTAAGATGGGAGTGAAAAAGAAGCCAAATAGGAATTAAGAAAGCCAATTGAGTTTAATTTTATATGAATTAATATTAATTAATTAACGGATATTTTAATCATAACGACATATAATAATTAATTCTATTATAAGATAACTAACTCAAATATAAACTATAAATTATCTAAACTAATTAATCAACTATTTAAGTAAAACTAAAATCTTTTTAAGATTATTTTCAAATATTAATAATAATAATAATAATAATATATATATATATATATATATATGTATGTATATATATATATATATACAAAATTATATAGCCTATATAAATTACTTTTAAAAAGACAAAACGACAAAATTACTTAAACCGACTTGAAAAATATATAAATTTTATAGAGTTAATTATTTAACATCATTTGAAATTTGAGAAGCTCGATAACTAATTTATATTGTGGAGGTTCAAAATCGTGTGTCAACAGTGGTGTGCTTTAATATGTGGTGAGTAACGTGGATATATGGAAAAAATTTAAAAGTTGGTGGGACACCATTTGAATAGAATTTAAAGAGCTAAAATCATAATGAAGAAAAGTAGTGGGATGTAGTAAAACCTTTAGAGAGAGGCGAGAGTAAGAATATTTATTTGACTACAAAGGCTAAAGAGATATATTTAGAGGGCTAGATAATTGAGTTCAAGGACCCGTTAATTCATTCATTTTTCTGTGGCTATTGTAATAGTGTTACAAGTCTGTTAGATTGGTCAAAAACTGTAGAAAAAAACTTGAGAAAAAGTGTACATACATTAGCTCGAGAGTGAGGACAATTACTTTTATTTTGTTTATGAGTATAGTAATGAGTACGATGCAACTTTTAGCGAAGGATTATTTAAGATCATTGGAGATGCGATCAATGATAAGCAAAGACCCATGAATTCATAAGAATCTTCAAGATACAAACTAATGTTGATAGATAAGGGAATTGTGTCATAAAGTGGAATTTAAAATTTATATTTTTCATTGTAAGTGTAAATTTGTGGTAATATATTTTTGTGAAGGTATGAATTGCCAAGGTAATAAATAATTAATTATATCAGGTATTGAACCTTTGAAAGGACTTACACCTGAGTTGTGTCGTAAAGATTATTACTATTATTTGTTAAGTACCTACGAAAGGTTTCTTTTAAAAGTGTTGGTTTGTGATAAGATAAATGGTCGGAGTGCTTATGATGGTTGTTTTTACTTTGAGTATGATTCACTAGCTATGCTTTCATGTGTTTTCACTTTTGTGGGTGGATCCCTAGTGGTGGATTAGGTGTACCAAGTCCTGCAATGTTCGCTTGGTTGAGTGGGATGATTGGGAAGATTTGGTCATTTCAAATGACATAATTGGTGTTTTCTTGTAGTTTTAAAAATATTTTAGTGGTTCTGCATGTACCACCTTGCTTATGAGAATTTATAAAGAGCTACTATGTGTATATACATTTGTCCGACAATCTATTATTTCATCTTGTGGACAAGATCATGTATCGATTATGTATGATTTAATGTGGGGATCATTGGATCCAATTCTACCATTCTTAAGAGGTAATATATAATTATTAAATCTAGCATTTCTATAGTATTGTTGGAGTGTTTTATATGCTTGAAAATATCACTCGGTGAGTATCTGATTTCTAACGACCAAACTTTTATATCTTAAACTAATGAAAAATTAGGTTGTAATATGGAGATGTTGATAAAAACTATGATTGTTCGGGTATTATGATTATGTGTTGGTTTGTTCAGATTCACTTCTAATTATGACAAGTTTTCATTTAGGATTTATTCATGGTTTTGTAAGAAAAGATTTGTTCTTATGTTTGTGTCAAAGTCCTTGATAATATTTTGTAGACATGTGTGTGATCAACTTTGATGGTTATTGGAAATATCTTTGTGGTTAGCTAAGTGTACATACAACAAATAATTATCACTCAAGTATTATGATGAATTTATTTAGTCATTGTATGGAAGGATGTATAGGAATTCAATTGGTTGGCTCGGGACGAGGATTATGTCATAAAGGAATACTCAATCTTGTTAAACAAGGCCTTCGGTATGAGGAAGAACCGGTTGAAAATTCTTTATCACGATCTCCGAAAGCTAAGGACATGTAAGACAAGTATCCCAAATAATTCGACGTTTCAGATACTACTCTACCCTTACTTTAGCACTCTTCCCTAGTTGATCACTCGAAGACGAGTGATAGGTAAATTGGTGTCTATTGTAACGACCCTGGTATGTGCCGCTTTCCTAATCAAAAGATAGGAGAGCACCCCTTCTCCCGAAGTTACGGGGTCATTTTGCCGAGTTCCTTCGACATGGTTCTCTCAAGCGCCCTAGTATACTCTACTTGTTCACCATTTCTGTAGTTAGAAAAAAGTGAATGGGGAAAGAATTGAGCCAGAAAACATTTTCGTAGTAACCTGACATTTCCTAGCCTAGTCTAGTTTTGGACGAAATTTGAGTTAGCGAGATCTAGAAAAATCTGGTAATAAATGAGAGATCTATCAATGAATTTAATTACATGACTTCATAGATAAGACGCTAAGGAACCCGTATGACTTTACAGAATTTAATTCGGGTGAGGTGAATTCTCAAAACTGATCTTAGCGCGAATAGGCATTTTCTGAGTGTTATGGGATGATAGTGTGTTGTGAAATGGGGGCTTGGAATTTAAATTCCTGTATTCTTTCTCCATGCATGACGCCGTAGCAGGAATGCTGCCACTGTAGTGTGATGGATCCCGCTATATAGGGACAATCGCGACTTAAATAAGGTAAACCCTCCCAAAAATTTTATTTTCTGCAAAAGTTTGTTCTTGACAGCTAAAAAACGACACATGGTTATTTCTTAACTGTTTTTTACCATTCTTGAGGCTAAAGGTAAGAATTTAACTCCCCGAATTCATTTTTTGATATGTAAAACGTAATTTAATGGGTAATTATCGATGGGGGAGGGTTTTGATATGAAATTCATGGTAGAAACAACCCTAATGGGCATTAAGGTTTGACCTAAGATTGATATTATTTATATATTTCGGGTAATTAAGTGTTGTTTATTGATCTTGCGTATATTAATTGTTTGTAGACCTAAAATAAGAGCAAAGAATCCGAAAATCGAAGATTGAAGTGCCTTGGGGGATTCAATCTTTGATTCGAGGTAGGTGATGGTTGTGATTTCATGTACGTATGAGATATGTTTGTAATTGCTCATTATATTCACTTTCTCAAAGTATTATAAAGTTTCCAATTAAGCCTCTCACTTGAGCTTTACAAGTCAAATAGAATTAGAAGCCTCTCAAAAGCAACTCATTAGTCATATGCTTTAAAGCAAGTGAAACAATAATTATGGTCCCAACACAGGATAAACGACACATACAAGCCCCCTACACAGGCAACAAAATATACTCAAACCCTCACACAGGCAACACAATACAACTTATAGCCCAAAATCATGCTACGATCTCTCGTAATTGATGACATAAAAATGATCAATTATCCGATCCCAGTCTAGGAGAATGATAATCCAAATCTACCTTAAAGTTGAACAACTCTATCAGAGAAAATCCTTAACCACACCCAAAATGAAAGGATCCTCAATTATCAAGAAGGGAAGTGTTCATCAAATGATATCCGATGATACACATATTGATAGGATTTGAAATCTAGGGGAAAACAATACAAAACTCACTTTAGAAATAAAAAGGTAAAATTGAATTTTTAGTTGAAAATCATGTTCTACAAGCCAAATGGAGTTCATGGGTAAAAAAAACCCATTAAAACAAGCAAGAATCGGGCTCTAAATCAAGAATTTATTACTTTTCCACATTTGGGATAAAACTCCCAAAACCCACATTTGAAATGCGCTAAAAAATGCGAAATTTTTGAAAAAAAAAAACTTTGTGAATATTTGTTTACTCACGATACAAGGACCTTAAATACTAAAAATCAACGAAAGCCCATTTCAAATCAAGCTTCAAATCAACAATTTTTGATTTCCCTATATTTGAGTTTAAAATCTCAGCCTAATGGATAGAAATTATGAAATATGACACGGATATTCATGACAAAAGAGTAATATAGGGTTACAAACACTTATCCAATGATCATGAAAGAAACATACACAAAAAATACCTCTAATGACTTTAACTCAGCGATATCGTCACTGAAGCCTATTTTCGTCGCTGAACATCCATTTTCTCCCACTGAAAGAGTGCACTAGTTAGGCTTGTTCATGCTTATGATTAAACAACCAAATTGAACTGATCTGAACCAAAACGACTAAAATCTCAATATTTGATTTGTTTGGTTTTAAATTTTAAAAATCGATACTGTTTGGTTTTAATTTTACTAAAATAAATCGCAAAAAATAACCAAATGAAACTGATAAATTAGATATATAAATTTTTTAATTACTTATATATTATTCATGAATAAAATATAAATATTTTGTTAAATTTTAATTAACTTCTTTAACTTTACTATTTTCTCAAGTTCAACACTTCAATTTAGCCCAACTATCACAATGTTATGTCCAAGTCCACCAAAATCCCTTATTGCAGTCTTTAACTACCCAAACTCAGATAAGATAATCACATTTTCTCTTATTGATTCAATTTTTTCATGTAATAATAACTCTAGTATTGCTTAATTTAACCGACAATAGCTTTTATGTGGATTGTTCAGGTGCTAAGTGTTCATGTTTATCAAGATACATATGTCCTCAAAATTTTTATTACTTTCAAACCGAAAAACAAGAAAAACTAAACCAAACCGACAATAACAAAATGAATGATTATTTTTTCCATTTGGTTTGATTTGGTTTTAGAAATTAAAAAATCCACTAAATTGGTTTAGTTTTGATTTTAACCAATAATCGATCCAAACCGAAGCATGAAACACCACTAACACCAGCAACCTTGAAAATATATTTTACCCTTGAAACTCATTTGGATTCCTATAAACACGAACCAAAAATGCAAATTCATCATGAAACATGTTTTTAAAATGATTGAATCATCTGGTTTCAAAAAATAGATGGTAATGACCGAATACCCCTCATGTCTCGAGACTCTAACCGATTACCTTGCTAGAACAAAGCTGACGTTACAGACTGAATAAAATTGACTAAATCCTCATATGACGCTCGAAACTCATAATGTTAACCAAAGTCAAAGCATATAAAATATTTTCAACTCAAAAGGGAGAAAATCACCAAAAACACACCCAGTCACATCCGGATCACACAAATCATTCATGCAACCCAAACTAAACATTAAAAAGCTAAGATGAAGGGTAAAATGGTCATTTCACAGTTAAGAAAATTCACAAGAAATGGAACATTACAATATGTTCTAAAAGTTTATGATATAAAAAATGTAAAATATATGTACTTTTTAAGAGTAAATCAAATTCGATATTTTCAATTTGAAGGATATATATATATATATATATATATATATATATATATATATATATATATATATATATATATATATATATATATATATATATATATATATATAAGTCCATTTTTGGAAATGAGTTTTTCTTTCTTCTTTGATAATTTTCAAAATTTTATTTTTTAGATGACATTTTCAAGATCACGAAATTAAAATACATTTTGATACATTTTATATATCATTTAAGATCACAAAATTCATAAAAATTCTCTTTACTTATTTAAATAGTGTAAAATTAAAAATAAATAAACTTAAATTAAGAGAGTAATAACTAAAACAAGTAGATTAAAACAGAGGAGACACTTCTAAATAATAAAGTAAATCATAACAAAAGAATGCTTGAAATAAGAAATATGGTGTTTGTATTTAGGCATGAAGAGTTTTACCTAGAAATACAATTTATTGATTATTTTAAAATTAACAACAAATTAAAACTGCAAAATCCAAACTTGAATAAAGAAGTTTAACACTTCTCTACCTATGAAACTGAAAGGACTAAATGAAAAGACAACACCAAAAATATTAAGAATGTTCCACAATATATTCGGAGGATTTATTCACATTAAACTACCAAAGAAACTAGGGTAAACCATCCAAAGACTTTTCCATTCCCTGATCTGTGCTAACATAATTTGCACTAATATTGATTCCGGCACCATCACAATATTCCTTAGTTGTTCAAATCAATCACCACTTTGTTCTTATTATCAACCTCATATTTGCTTGCAATTTTAACGGGTAAGAATTAATTTTTTTTTTAAAAAAATAAGTGTATAACAATATTCTTTAATTTGGTTTATAATTATATTTAAAAATTTTAACTTACAAAAGTCTGGACTCTCCTTAAGCATACGCAAGTGAGGGTCCACTGGTAGTCCTTTGGCAGCAAAACTTTGATGGTACAATCGATTGCGAATATGATTAGGACTACATTTCAAATCAACAATTATTATAAGTATTTTCAGAAATTCATTATTGTAATTTTATTTCTTACAAATTGAATTCATGATGTACTTTATTTTGTAATTAATTTTATTTCATAAGTTGTCAAATAACTACAAAAAAGACACATATATTTTTAGATCTTTTTATAAAAAAAAAAAAAAATTAAAAATCGATATTAAATCTTAAGAATTTTTTTTTAAAAAAATTGCCATATAAAGGAATATTACCTGGTCAGCCATGGGTTCTCCCTCTTTCGATGTCCATTTTCTTGCTCAACAACTCCTCTCTATAGTAATTTCATTTAAATTGAAAATAATATACAACTATATTAGATTAGAAACATTATATACAAATCCATTGAAAAATCATTTTATTTAACAATAAGACCATTTAAAATACTAAAAATAAAATAAAGATAAAATATACACTTACATTAGAACAAGAATGCATTATTGACATTCTACCGTATGGATAGTGAGCTTGCATTTATTTACGTAGTAATGATAATAATAAAAATACAACCACACTAATAATAATAATAATAATAATAATAATAATAATACTAATAATAACAACAACAATAACAATAACAGTAACAATAACAGTAACAATAACAATAATAACAATAACAACAATAACAATAATAACAATAACAATAATAATAATAATAATAAGAATAACAAGAACAAGAACAACAACAACAACAACAACAACAACAATAATAATAATAATAATAATCTAACAACAACAACAACAACAATAATAATGATAATAATAATAAGCTATCAGCGCATACCCTTAGTTTATGACATTTTGAACTTTTTGGCACTTGAGGATCAAAATCATTAGTGGGGTTTACATTCTTTTTCTATATATAAAAAATAAACGATGGTTAAGTAAAAATCATAAAATAAACAATTAAGAAAAAGGTCAAAGAAATATACTTTTAAAAGTTCAATGCGCTTATACCAAAAAAAATATTTAGTTAGATTGTAAACAGAAAATTCAAGTAAAAATAGAAAGACATTTTAATTAATAATAAATACTAGTAGAAAACTCCATCTATATATAAATGAAAATAATAATATATTATTTCTAATATTTCATTTAGGCCATAAATAATAATAAATATGAATTAATATACAATTGATATTAATCATGTTTTAGACTTTTAATCTATATTTTGAATTAAATAATAATCTATTCATAAGTATCCCTTACACTTTTATAGTTGAAAGAAATGTACATAGTTCTTTATGACACACACGCACACACTCTAATAACAAAGAATAAAAGGTCGTGATGCTACTAAAATGTATATGCAAGTTAGTAACGCATAACACGTGTTGTGCACGTGCCTAATATATTATATTAGTTATTTAAAATAAATAATTTATTTATTTGTTGTTTTGTTTCATAATTTTGTTGGTTGAAACTATTCTTGAGAGGTACAAAAGAAGAATTGTTTAATTTTCAAGTTGCGCAAAATAGCATGTAATATTTTTTTTTTAAGAAATACTTATATGTTGACAATTTTATAGTATCTCGTCTAATGCAACAACACTTATAGAAAATTATTTAATAAAATTATTTAATAGAATGCATTTTTAAATCTACTTGACTTTTTTTTTATTAAATTAACTTTATGAATTATGTTTCAAAAAATTTAAATTTGACTATTGTTATTCTATATATTTATTCAATGATATTGGCAGTATTGAATGAAAACAATAAATTTGTCTTGATATGTCAAAACAGATAAATGATATAATCAAGTAAAAATCTATTAAATAAAAAAAAATTCCCCAATTCAGTATTAGTTCTAAAAATCACACATGTTGACAATGATGTGTATGATATTCCCATTTATAAGAAAATAATGTATAGAATCTCTAAATATTTAAAAGATTATGTATTAGACTAATAATTTTCTACAAGAAACATTTCAATTAAATAAATATTTGAACATGTAACCAAAATATTTTTGGCGAAATCTAAACAAATTATTTACACAAAAAAGTAAATAATTCATACCCCCTTGACATAGCTTTCTGCAACATAATTTTGAAGGTTTGATGACTTTTTGAATTATCATTACCTTGAGACCTAAATAATTAGTCAAAAAATTAAAATAAAATAATTAATTTTGATGAATGTAGGTCTCATATATATATATATATAATGATCAATGATGATAATAGCAGACAGTTATTGATAACAATCATGAAGTGTTGAAGAGTTGTGCAATATTCGTGGCGAATAAGGTTAGTGGGTGGTGATAAAGGTAGTTGGTGTTGAAAATTGATAGTGATGTTATTATGCTCTAAATTACATACAAACAATTGAGAAAGAAATGATCTTACATTGCGAAATCAAAAAAATTATAGAAAAGGGATGAGCAAGACTTGACAAAGATATGTTCCAAGTGCTTAAAAATGAATACAACATTAAGATGTCCTAAAGATCTTATTTATAGTGCTCAGAACTTAACTCTACTCTATCTGTAAATTAATTTTTCAAGATTTAATTAAATATAACTAATTATATTAATTAAGTATAATAAATGATATTGACTGGGATTAAATTGAAAACTTTAATATTTAAGTATGACAAATTTCATTGATTAGGGACATATCAAAAATTCCACTTTATTAAATTTCACACATACATTTATAGTTTATTTTACTCTAAATATTTTGTATACAAATATATAGTCGCATTTTATTGAGTATTGAAATCTTAACCCCTGCTCTCCCCATTTTAATTTGTTAGTATTTTTTTTATTTAAATAACGGAGGAAAATTAGAAAAATACTATTTTTGAGAAATAAAAACGTATGATGTTATGTTATGGTACGTTTCACAACCTAAATTATCGTGAAAGATACCTACACTAAACCACAATGTTAGAACCAATTACTCAAGTCAACCTATAAACAATTAAATTTCTAAATAAGATTTTATAAATTAACTAAAGTTTCTTAACTAAAAATCATTATCGGAAAATATTTATGAAAATATTTCCCTAGAATTGAAAAGTCGTGTTACCAGAACATCTACATAGTCTAGATAACGGGGATACGATCCCAAAACAAAAGTAGTGTAAATTAAAACGGTGAACTAGAAAAAGAATATAAATCCACAACAACCTAAAAGAAGCATCTTACCCTTGGATCAGGGAACTTTGGATTCACATGTGAGATTGTGTGGCGATCACCGGAATATGTCTTGTAATCAACAAAGAAAGAACAAAAGCATCAATACATAAAAATATTAGTATAATAGTAGGATCATAATCTAGGTCCCAATATATAAAATATGAACAGGAAGTTGTAACTCAGTCAGTGAACACACAGAGGACTCTCAGTCATCAACTGTAACGATCTGATTTCCGTCGTTATGGAAAAGCCAATAGGGAATTGGGGCTAAATTTTTTTTTGTAGTAACTTAAGAATTCCTAACCTAGTCCAGATTTGGACGAATTTGTAGTCTGTTAGATCTAGGAAAATCTGGTAACAAATGAGAGAACTATCAATGAATTTTATTTCATGAGTGGATTGCTAAGACGCTAAGGAACCAGTAGACTTTAAAATATTGAATTTGGGGGAGTAACTGATCTTAGCGTGCATGGGTATTTTTTGAGTGTCATGAGATGATGGTGTGTTGTGAAATGGGGGCTTCGAATTTGAATTCCAACATTTTCTCTCCATGCATGCCACCGTAGCGGGATATATGCTGTTGTAGGGGGATGGGTCCCTTCTTAGTGTGAAATTCGCGATTTAAATATGGTATACCCCCCTAAAATCGTTATTTTCTGCAAAATTTTATTCTTGAGAGGTAAGAAACAACCCAGGGCTATTTCTTGACTAATTTTCACCATTCTTGAGGCTAAAGGTAAGACTTTAACTCTCTAAATCCATTTTTCAATCTGTCAAAAGTAATCTAATGGGTAATTATCAATAGGAGAGGGTTTTGATATGAAATTCATCATGGAAACAACCCTAATGAGGATCAAGGGTTTAACTTAGGGTTGATATTATTGATATAATCTAGTTAATTAGGTTTCATTTATTGATCCTTGCGTATATTAATTATTTGTAGACCTAGAACAAGCGGAAAGAATCTGGAAAAGGAAGATTCAAGTGCCTGAAGGGGTTCAAGCTTTGATTCGAGGTAGGTGATGGTTGTAATTTCATGTTGGTGTGATATATGTTTGTAATTGCTCATTATAATGCATGTATGTATGCGACCGTTGCGTTATTGGTCGCACTACTCGTATTTAAGAATGATTGAATAATTGTATGACATGAAATCATAAATTGATTGTTTGATTATGAGAATGTACATTGCTATTGTGATTGTGGATTTTGAGGATCGAGTTTGCGTTTTGAGACATTCAATTGGATCGACTGCCATGTTTTGGTATAAACATGGGATCAGTTGCCACATTTTGGTGTAAACATTGGATCGAGTTTCATGTTACAGTACGCTTACAATTCGGGTGTGGGTTTCATGAGAGGACAAAACTGTATATCTTGAAAATTGTGAAGTTTTGCGTTGTTTGTAAGTGATGATTAATATTGTAGATGTTCGGTATATGCATTTTTATTATTATTTCTAATAACTTATATATGTTTCACCTTTTGGGATAACCGCGTGATCCTACCAGTACACTGTGGTTATGTATTGATACTATACTTGCTTGTTCTTTGTTGAGTATGGGGCATCTCTATTCGATTATTGATAGACCTCAGCTAAGCGACTGTTGAGCGTGATCGGATTCAAGGGTTGACCAGTTTTTTTAGGTTGCCATGGATCTCTCTTGTTTAAGCCACTCTTTCCAGACTCAAATTATTTACTTAGGGTGTTGTTTAGTTTCGGGGTCGTACCCCTTGTTCTTAGACTAGTTGTTAGTAGATTTTTGGTACAATAACTTTCAAGTTCTAAGGGTTAAGACATACACAATAGTTTTGGTTAAGTTATTTGTTTAAACCTTTGGAATTTATGGGAACTCGATATTTTTATTGTCATTTAAACTTGCTTCTGTATCTTTAAATGCATAGTTTTTTGTTATGTTGTTTAGTCTGAGTTGTAGTAATAGTTCTCCCACCGGAGGACTAATGTGGGTGACAATCACGACGGCTTGGATCTTACAAAGTTAGTATTAGAGTCCTAGGTTCATTAACCTTATTGTACCAAAATGAGTCTAGTAGAGTCTTGCAGAGCGGTACGAAGACGCTTGTACTTTTCTTCGAGAGGCTACAAGACTTTAGAAAAAAATCACTTCTTTCTACTCTTTCGTGCTATGACTTGAATACAATTGGTATCTGGGTGATACAAATTGGTATCTCTCCTCCTTCACTCTATGGTCTAAAGTAGAGTAACAAAAGTTGTAACACCATCATTAGCAAGAGAGGATGTGAATAGGCTACCGATAGTTGAATACGGTTACCATTCAGAATAAGTATCCACTTCCCCAGATAAATAATATTTTGACTAGTTACAGGGTGCATCAATTTACATTTTTTCTCTTGTACTGGGAAAAGGGTAATGGTCATCAATGGAACAAACTAATTTAGAAATTGGGCTTGTTAGTGAGTTGTAACTTGAAAATTGTGAATGTGTGTTCTTTGTTGACTAAATTAATAGTCAATGTGGGAGTTGTATATGATTTTGGAAGTGATGATATGATCATGTCAACAGTAAGTGTTGGTCTTAATTTTGATATGTGAAATATGTTGGATGAATCGATTAAAAATATACAAGTTGTAACTGCTGAGCATTGTGAAATTTTTTGTGAAAAAAAGGTCTCAACTAAGTTCGATGCAAAGGGCTGGATAATGTACGAGGTGATTTATAAGAAAGAACTGAATGTGTCTTGCACTTGAGTAATAATCGTGCGAGTGTGTGGGTGTATCCTCGGGATGTGAGGGTTATGGTGTTGATTAATGAGAATGATTTGGATTATGTATTGTTGAATTAACTTGGGGTAGACAATTATTATTCTAGTTCGAGGATTATCCTAAATTGCTCAGTAAATCTAAAACCATTGGGAGATTTTGAAAAGAGAAACCCCCCAAAAAAATTATTGCGTGGGTATTGTTTCCGTTTAAACTACTGGGGCGGGATTTTCTGTCAGCCAGCGTGAGGCCGCCAAAGGAAGACAGTACGAGATACAACCTCAACCCTGTCTCCTCTGTTTATCCATGTCTCCTTGTAGAACTAAATCAAATCCAAACTAACACCTGCAATCTAATCAGTGTCCAACAATCTAGGGATAGATTATAGAACCGTGTAATAAATCAAATGCTATAAAAAAACAGCAGAAAAACTAACATCTATGTGCTTGCAAAAATAAAAAAGAGGAGTGTGAAATTTTCAAAATGTGAATTTGATTGACTTCCATTGCCTTTTTGGGGCATGTAAATTCAAGGTAAGAGGTAATGGTAGATCCCCAAAAGATTGAAGCAGTCAGAAATTGGGTCTAAACAAGTTTTGTGGCTGAAATTATAAGTTTTGTGGGGCTCGCTAGTTACTATCATAGGTTGTGAATAGATTAAGGCCATATTTGCATATTCAATTTTATAGATGATAACATTTAAAAAAGTTTTGGTAAGGGACGGTTAGATAATGAACACCATTACTTTGGAGGGTGCAAGTTGTCATAACATGTATGAGTTGTTTAGTGAATGATGAAATTAAGTTATGTCAATTGAGGTTAGAAGCTATACTAAGATTTCTTGGATTGATGGTATATCTAGATGATAGGGCTCAATTTTATGTCTTTCCGGGCAAGACCAAGGTTGAGGGTCTAATGCAGTGATGACACGTATTATTATTATTTGTGACTAAATGACTAATATGTTGCTTGATCCACGTTTTACTTATTCTTATGTGTCTCCGTGCAATTTGCCTCTGAATTTGATATTATTTGTGATATACTTGATGCCCCCATCCATGTTTTTACCCAGTTGAATAGTTTGTCATAGTCACCCATGTATATTGTGTGGTCCTACAGCGTTATGGATTTTCAAATTTGGGTTGATTTGGTTATGATGGATATGGCTGACTTTATATAATCTTAGACATGACTTGGTTGTCCCCCTATGATGTTGTGCTTAATGATAATGTTAAGTCAGTAACTTTAGAGGTCGGTGATAGGGAAACGTTAGAGTGGGAAGGGGTACAAGCCTAGTCATCTAAGGTCAAACCTTTCATACGGGGTAGGAAGCTTGTGGGTTAGGATAGTTTGGCATAATTGGACCATATTCGAGATGTTAAGTTCGAATTCCCCTATATTAAGTCTATTCCTATGGTGGCAGAATTGAGAGAGCTTAAATCTCAAATCCAAGAGCTTCTTGATAAAGGTTTTATCCGCCCTAGTGCTCCCCATGGAGTACTATTGTCTTGTTTGTTAAGAAGAAGGAGGGTAGTACGAGGACAATGATTTTATCTTAAGACATATATGAGTGGATTGATACTGGAATGGCAAGCTTATGGATGAAAAAAGTCCTAATGAGTATACTTGGGTGAAGGAAATTCAATTATTTTAGAAAAAAAATGCATATAAAAATTGGGTTAGTCCCTTGAATCTGGTGAGTTCACCTGAGTTTGAGGTGTCGTGTTGTTGAAAAGGTTGAATTCAGAGTGATAGTCAAGGCTAATTGATCATAAAGGTAATAAGAGTTCGTGATGGATTGTGACGGGATGAAACTATATAATAAATTATTGGTTAAGGAAATTTTTGTAGAGTAATTACGATTTACGAGTTTCTAAGGTTGCGGTTTTTTAATATGTGGCGTGTAACATGGTTATTTGTGAAAGTTTTAAGAGATGATGAGACACCATTCGAATAGAAATTAAAGAGCTAGAGTCCAAATGAAGAAAAATAGTGGGATGTAGTACAACCTTTAGAGAGAGGCGAGAACAACAATATTTTATTTGATTGCAAAGTGTAATAATCAGGTTTTGTCATTATAGAAATGTCAATGGGGAAAAATTGGGGCCGAAAAAACCATTTCGTTGTATTAGGATTTTCCCAACCTTGCCTAGATTTTGAGGAATTTGGCGTCATTAAGGGGTAGGTAGATCTGGTAGCAATCAGGTGAAGTAAAGGTGGATTGGATTATATGAATGGACACATAACTCGTTAAAGAATTCATACGATTTTATGGTATCAATTTCGGATAAGTACATCATTGGGAATTGACTTCCGCGCTAAGGGCACTTTCTGAGCATACTGGTCGAAGAGTATGTTGTGAAATGGAGAAATTGAAAATCCATTGTTAGCTCAATACTGCTTCGTGCCGATGCAGCGAGATGAGTGTTGTTGTAGCGGGCGAGGCAGAGATGGATTTAAAGGATTTTGAGATTTTTCGAGATTGAGATCACTGGTTTACTTTGTGCTGGTGCTGCAGGATCAGTGTCGCTGCAGCGACGCTGCTACAGCGGGATGGGTGCTGTTGTAGAGGGATGAGGGGTTTTAAATCATAAATAAAACCCTTAAACGACCTTATTTTGTACTTTTCAATTGTTTGAGTTTAGAGTCGAACCCTAGGCTATTCCAACTCATTTTCCACCATTCTTGAAGCTAGAGGTAACCTTTTCACTCCCCGAATTTGTTTTTCGATCTGTAGAACATTTTAGAATGGGTCAATATTGATGGGGAAAGATTTCTTGAATAATCCTATGATGGAATTAACCCTAATTTGACTAGTTGGGGTCATAGGTTTGAACAAATGTTCATAATTTGTTAGTATCCTTAGAATTTAGTGTTTCTTATTGATCTCCGTGTATAAATTGTTATTTGTAGACCACGAACAAGCGAAACAAATCCAAAAAGGGAAGCATCAAGCTGTCAGGGTTTTGAGCTTGTTTCGTGGTAGGTGATTGTTGCGATTCTATGATTATGTAATGTACACTTACTTTGCTCCGTTTTGATACATATATATCTAAACATGTTTCAATATTGATCATAGATGTTGATTGAGATATATGCATATTGATACCATGAAATCATGACTTGAATGTGCGATTGTGATGTGTTATTTTAATTTGTGATTAAGATCGGCTGCCACATTCCGACACACTTACTTGGAACATATTTACGCATTTCGGCACACAAAATGAGATAAGATTGTCATTTTTTTGACATGCTAACTGGGATTGGTTAACATGTTCTTACATAAAAATGAGATCGTACTGCCACGTTCCAGTATGCTAACAATTTGACTTTGGGTTCCGTGAAAGGACCAACTATATGATAAAGCATGTGAATTCTGATGTTGATTCTTATGATAGTATTGAATCTGTTGATATTTATGCACGTGTTATAATGTTATAATTTCTTGTTTATGTCACACCAATTAAATAGTTGCGCGATCCTACCAGTACACGGTGATTGTGTACTGATTCCACACTTGCTCTTATTTTTCTTGAGTATAGGGCATCTTCACGGTGAGTCTTGCCAAACCTCACTTAGGATATATGTGATCAATTTGAGTCCAAGGGTGAGCCACATCGTTCAGGTTGTCATGGAATTCTTTTTAGTCTATGTCTATCATTTTCGGACGTAGGCCTTGTTTTAGTTAGTTAGATAGTTCAGTATATATTCTTTTTACTTCGTTTCTAGTTTTGTTACATTAACTTTCAGATTCTAGGTTTATCTTTTGCATTGTTAGTTAGTTGTTAGATCTTTATTTAGTAATGAAGTGTTGTCTTTAGTTATTTAACTTGCTTCCGTAACTTAAATGCCTTAGTTTTTATATTTTTTGCTTTGGTTGGTTGCTAGAAGAGGTTCTTCAATCGAGTTGTAGTGTGAGTGTCAGAGACATGTGATTTCACTTGTTTTGCTGTGGCTATGGAAATAGTGTTACAAGTCTGTCACATTGATTAAAAAACCATTATTAAATACTTGAGACAAGAGTGTACATACATTAGCTCAAATGTAATGATAAGTACTTTGATTTTGTTTTTGAGTTTGGCAATAAGTACGATGGAACTTTTAGCGAAGGATATTGTAAGATTGATGAAAATGCGATCAACGATAAACAAAGACCCATGAATTCATAAGAATCTTCAAGGTGCAAACTAATGTTGATAGGTAACACAATTGTGTTATACGATATAATTTATAATTCAGATTTTTAATTGTAAGTATACATTCGTGGTATATATATTTTTTATCATGGTAAGAAATGATCGATTGTATTAGGTATTGAATCTTTGAAAGGACTAACACCTGGGTTGAGTCGTAAACTTTATTAATATTGATTGTTAAGTACCTAAGAAAGGTTTCTTTTAAAAAGAGTTTGTTTGAATAAGGTAAATCGTTAGAGTGCTTATGGTGGTATTTAGTATTGCGAGTATGATACTCTCGTGCATTTTTACTTTTGTGGGTGGATGCTTAGTGGTGGATCAGGGGTACCAAATCCTGCGATATTCTCTTGGTTGAGTGGGAAGATTAGGATAATCTGAATATTTCAAATAATATAATTGGTGTTTCCTTGGAGTTGCTAAAGTATTTTAGTGGTTCTACATGTACCAACTTGCTTATGAGAATTTATAAAGAGTTACTATGCGTATTTATGGTTGTCCAACAATCTAATATTTCATCTTGTCGTCGAGTCATGTATTAATTATGTCTGGTTTAATTTGGGGATCATTGGATCCAATTCTACTGTTCTTAAGAGGTAATCTTTAATTACTAATCTAACACTTCGATAGTGTTGTTAGAGGGTTTGTATGCTTGGACATATCCCTTGATGAGTATCTGACTTCTAAATTCTTGTATTCTTTCTCCATGCATGAAGACGTAGCAGGAATGCTTCCACTACAGTGTGATGAATTCCGCTATATAGAGACAATCGCGAATTAAATAGGGTAAACCCCCCTAAAAAATTTATTTTCTGCAAAAGTTCGTTCTTGACAGCTAAAAAATGACACATGGTTATTTCTTGACTGTTTTTTAACCATTTTTGAGGCTAAAACTAAGAGTTTAACTCTCCGAATTCATTTTTTGATTGTAAAACATAATTTAATAGGTAATTATAGGTGGGGTAGGGTTTTGATATGAAGCTCATGGTAGAAACAACCCTAATGGGGATTAAGGTTTGACCTAGGGTTGATATTATTGATATAATCCGAGTAATTAGGTGTTGTTTATTGATCTTGCATATATTAATTGTTTGTAGACCTAAAATAAGTGCAAAGTATCCAGAAATTGAAGATTTAACTGCTTAGGGGATTCAATAATTGATTCGAGGTAGGTGATGGTTGTGATTTCATGTACGTATGAGATATGTTTGTAATTGCTCATTATATTTGCTTTCTCAAAGTATTATAACGTTTCCAATTAAGCCTCTCACATGAGCTTTACAAGTCAAATAGAATTACAAGCCTCTCACAAGACACTCATTAGTCATATGCTTTAAAGCAAGTGAAACAATAATTATGGTCCGAACCCAGGATAATAAACACATACAAGCCCCCTACACAGGCAACACAATATACTCAAACCCTCACACAGGCAACACAATACAACTTATAGCCCAAAATAATGCTACGATCTCTCATAATTTATGACATAAAAATGATCAATTATCGAAACCCACTCTTCGAGAATGATAAGCCAAACCTACCTTAAAGCCGAACAATTCTATCAGAGAAAATGCTTAACCACACCCAAAATGAAAGGATCCTCAATTATAAAAAAGGGAAGTGTTCATCAAATGGAATCCGATGATACACTAGGATTTGAAATCTAGGTGAAAATACTACAAAACTCACTTTAGAAATCAAAAGGGTAAAATTGGATTTTTAGTTGAAAATCATGTTCTACAAGCCAAATGGAGTTCATGGGTAAAAAAAACCTATTAAAACAAGCAAGAATCGGGCTCTAAATCAAGAATTTATTACTTTTCCACATTTGGGATAAAACTCCCAAAACCCATATTTGTAATGCGCTAAAAATGCAAAAAAAATTTTAAAAAAAGACTTTGTGAATATCTGTTTTCTCACGATATAAGGACCTTAAATACTAAAATTCAATGAAACCCATTCCAAATCGACCTTCAAATCAACAATTTTTGATTTCCGTATATTTGAATTTAAAATCTCAGCCTAATGGATAGAAATTCTGAAATATGATACCGATATTCATGATAAAAGAGCAATATAGGGTTACAAACACTTATCCAATGATTATGAAAGAAACATACACAAAAAATACCTCAAAATTTTTATTACTTCCAAACCGAAAAACAAGAAAAACTAAACCAAACCACATGAATGGTTGTTTTTTTCATTTGGTTTGATTTGGTTTTAGAAATTTAAAAATCGACTAGATTGGTTTAGTTTTGATTTTAACCAATAGTCGATCCAAACCGAAGCATGAAACACCACTAACACCAGCAACCTTGAAAACATCTTTTTACTCTTGAAATTCATTTGGATTCCTATAAACACGAACAAAAAATGCAAATTCATCATGAAAAATGTTTTTGAAATATTTCAATCATCCGGTTTCAAAAAATAGATGGTTATGACCGCATACCCTCATGTCTCGGGACTCTAACCGATTACCTTACTAGAACAAAGCTGACGTTACACACTGAATAAAATTGACGAAATCCTCATATGACGTTCAAAACTCATAATGTTAACCAAAGTCAAATCATATAAAATATTTTCTACTGAAAAGGGAGAAAATCACCAAAAGCACACCCGGTCACATCCGGATCGCACAAATCATTCATGCAACCTAAACTAAGCATTAAAAAGCTAAGATGAAGGGTAAAATGGTCATTTCACAGTTAAGAAAATTCACAAGAAATGGAACATTACAATATGTTCTAAAAGTTTATGATATAAAAAATGTAAAATATATGTACTTTTTTAAGAGTAAATCAAATTCGATATTTTCAATTTGAAAGGATATATATATATATATATATATATATATATATATATATAAAATATTTTTTTACTATCCAAAAAGACTCTTTGTTTTTATTTGTTTGTTTTTCTTATTAGTTCATTTTTGGAAATGAGTTTTTCTTTCTTTTTTGACAATTTCAAAATTTTATTTTTTAGACGACATTTTCAAGATTATGAAATTAAAATACATTTTGATACATTTTATATATCATTTAAGATACAAGACTCATAAATTCTCTTTACTTATTTAAAATGTGTAAAGTTAAGAATAAACAAACTGAAATTAAGAGAGTAATAACTAAAACAAGTAGATTAAAACAGAGGAGACACTTCTAAATAATAAAGTACATCATAACAAAGAATGCTTGAAATAAGAAATATGGTGTTTGTATTTAGGCATGAAGAGTTTTACCTAGAAATACAATTTATTGATTATTTTAAATTGACAACAAATAAAAATTGCAAAATCCAAACTTGAATAAAGAAGTTTAACACTTCTCTGCCTATGAAACTAAAGGACTAAATGAAAAGACAACACCAAAAATACTAACAATGTCCCACAATATTCTCGGAGGATTTATTCAATAACATAATTTGCACTAATATAGATTCCGGCACCATCACAATGTTCCTTAGTTGTTCAAATCAATCACCACTTTGTTCTTATTATCAGCCTCAGATTTGCTTGCAATTTAACTGGTAAGAATTAAATAAATTTTAAAAAATAAGCGTATAACAATATTCTTTAATTTGGTTTATAATTATATTTAAAAATTTTAACTTACAAAAGTCTGGATTCTCCTTAAGTATACGCAAGTGGGGGTCCACTGGTAGTCCTTTGGCAGAAAAACATTGATGGTACAATTGGTTGCGGATATGATTAGGACTACATTTCAAATCAATAATTATTATTAGTATTTTCAGAAATTCAATGTTGTATTTTTGTTTCTTACAAATTGAATTCATGATGTACTTTATTTTGTAATAATTTTATTTTATAAGTTGTCAAATAACTACAAAAAAGATACATACTTGTAAGGTTCATATATATATTTTTAGATTTTTTTTATAAAAAAAATCGATATTAAATCTTAAGATTTTTAAAAAAAAAATTACCATAAAAAGGAATATTACCTTGTCAGCCATGGGTTCTCCCTCTTTCGATGTCCATTTTCTTGCTCAACAACTCCTCTCTATAGTAATTTCATTTAAATTGAAGATAATATACAATTGTATCATATTAGAAACATTATATACAAATCCATTGAAAAATAATTTTATTTAACAATAATCCCATTTAAAATACTAAAAATAAAATAAAAAAAGTATACACTTACAATAGAACAAGTTGAATTCTGGATCACGATTTTCAAAAGCTAAGGACATGTAAGGCAAGTATCCACAGTAATTCAACATTTCAGACACTACTCTACTCTTAATCTAGCCAGTCTTTCCTAGATGATCACTAGGGTGCGAGTGATTGATAAATTGGGTCCATCGTTAGGTAAATGCCAATGGGGAAAAGAATTGGGGTCAGGAAACTTTTTCATAGTAAGTTGACATTTCCTAACATGGTCTATATTTGGATGAAATTGGAGTCTGCGAGATCTAGGGAAACCGAGTAAGAAATGAGATGTCTATCAATGATTTTTATTGCATGAGTAGATATCTAAGACGTTGAGTAACCTATAGGACTTTACGGAATTGAACTAGGGGGAGTAGAACTCCCAAAACTATTCTTAGTATGAACGGGTATTTTCTGAGTGAAATGGAGGCTACAAATTCAAATTCTAGCATTCATTTATACATGCATGCCACCGTAGCAGGATTGCTTCCGCATTAGCGAGGTCGTTGTAGCATGATGGGTCGCACCTTACGGGACAATCGTGACTTAGATAGAATAGAAACCCCCAAAAGTTGTTATTTTCTGCAAAAGTTCATTCTTGATAGCTAAGATACGACCCATGTATATTTCTTTACTGTTTTCACCATTCCTAAAGTTAAAGTAAAGATTTCACTCCCTAAATTCAGTTTTTGATCCATAGAACATAATCTAATAGGTAATTATCGATGGGGGTTTGATCTTGCATTCATGGTGGAAACAACCCTAATAGGTATTAAGGGTTTGACCTAGGGTTCATATTATTGATATAATCTGGGTAATTAGGTGTTGATTATTTTCCTTGCATATATTAATTGTTTTTAGACCTAGAACAAGCAGAAAGAATCCAGAAATGGAAGATTGAAGTGTCTTAGGGGATTCAAGCTTTGATTCGACGTAGATGATGGTTATGATTTCATGTAGGTGTGATATATGTTTGTAATTGCTTATTATAATGCATGTATGCATGCGTATAAGGATGATTGAATAATTGTATGCCTTGAATCATGAATTGATTGTATGATTATGAGAATGAACATCGTTATTGTAATTGCGGCTTGTTGAATGTTGTCGATTGTTGCAATCTAAGACACTAAATTGGATCAATTGCCACATTTCGGCATAAACATGGGATCAGTTGCCACATTTTGATATAAACGTTGGATCGGATATTCTGGTATGCTAACAGTTTGGGTGTGGACTTCATGAGAGGACCATTAACTTGACATAGCTGTATATCTTGAGAATTGTGAAGTTGTACATTGTTCTTAAGTGATGAATAATATTGTAGATGTTCGATATATGCATGTTTATTATTTTTCGCAATGACTGATATATATTTTACGTTTTGGGATAACCGCGTGATCCTAGAAGTACACTGTGGTTGTGTACTGATACTGCACTTGCTTGTTCTTTGTTGAGTACAGGAAACATTCGTGCGTCTATTGATAAACCTGAGCTAAGGGACTATTGTGCGTGACCGAATTTAAGGGTTGACCAGCTTTTGAAGGCTGCCATGAATCTCTCTTGTTTAAGTCCACTCTTTTCGGTACAATAACTTTTAGTTTCTAAGGGTTAATACTTCCGCATTAGTTTTGGTTCGTTATTTGTGTAAGCCTTTGGAGTTTATGGGAACTCCGTACTTTCATTGTCATTTAAATTTGCTTTTGTATCTTTAAATGCATAGTTTTTGGTTAAGTTGTTTAGTCTGAGTTGTAATGGTTCTCCCATAGGAGAGTTATTGTGAGTTCCAATTACGATGGTTTGGGTCGTGACATCAACTTGACATAACCATTACCAGGAACATGTTCAACATCACCACAATTGTATAAGCCTGGTTCAATCATGGAACCAACACATAATAAATCAATCAACCATATACCAATCATGGTACATGAGCCAACAATAATGAAACTTGTACAAGGCCTGGTACCCAAGTCATCCATTGGATTCCAGTACCAAGCATTACACCTAAGCCAATCGATAATCTGCACTAGCTGTTGTGCCCGAGCCAACCGAAATTAGAGACAATAATAACGAATATACCTACACCTATAAGACCACAATCAGTTAACACAAGTTTATTGCATATGATTAATAACATGGTATCATATTACATTCATCATTTTTTCTCCCTAATCACGTATTGTACAAGCAACATAAAGATGCAGTTAACATGCACATATAACATAGATTAGGAATTCAATTCACATATACCTTGAATCTAGTCTCAATACTCTATTTAACCCTAGGTTTTCCCCTTTTGTGAAGTTTCAGCTTGCTCTTTGTCTAAAACAATGATACAACACCGAATTAGCCTCACGTGGCCCAAACATTCTTGGATTATAATGTAATATCAAATCCCAGACAAATTTCATGGTCACTCCACCCCAATACCATCATGAACTGAATGTGACATACTGACGCCTACTATAACTTTATAGTAGACAATCTTAAATACAAAGTAGAAGACAATAATTATAGAAAATGTATGAGGGAAAGTAGAAATAGAGATACATAATAGGTATTATGGAATGGTTATGTAAATGTAATACAAAATAGTGAAAATATGCCTAAATGTGACCGAGAAATACAAAATATACATAAGATCCCAGACCTGGTGTCACTCGTATAAAAGTATCTAAGTACAAAATGGACTATATGAATCAATTTTTTTCTAGTAAATTTACAAAATACATAGAAATGTATGAAATAAAGAAAAGAAACAAATCTTAGAACGTCAAGGTCTCATCCACATGAGATTCAACACTTAGTATGGGTGGCTCGTATTACGAGCTGCAAAAGGAAAATGTACAGAAGTTTAGTATGAGTACAAAATTACTGGGTGATTAATATTTATATGTAAAAACTCTTTTCTATCATTATGGATAGATAAATAGTGAAAGATTTGGATCAGAAAACTTTTTGGGTAGTGACTTGAAAATCTTAGGCTAGGCTATTCCAGGTTAAATATGAGTGAGGTGTGGTCTAGGACGACCTGAAAATGAATTAAGTGGTATGTCTAAGATAGTATAATTTTGTATAGTAGCTAAGACATAAAGGAACTCATAAGGCATTTTGGAAGTGAATTTGGGTAGGTAGACGTGTCAACATGGAGCAAAGGGGTTAATATAGAACGTCAATGTTCAAAAGTCTGTTGTGAAATTGGAGATTCGGGGAGGATTCTAAGTATCAGCCTCCATGCAATAGGCTATAGCGGGAGTCATGCTACTATATATATCTGGTTAAATTAATTCGCGCTATAGTGGGTGGGCTGATATGGAAACACCGCTATAGTGGGCAAGGTTGCTATAGTGGATTAGTTGGGTTATTGTGCAAGAAATATCTCAAAACTTGTATTTTTATTATTAAGCCATAAAATATTCTTGGGGGGAGGGTTTTGACTTGAATTTATGGTGTCAAAAGCCTTTGTTGGATATAATGATCATGAAATTCACCTAGGGCTAGGATTAAATAATAACTCGAGCTTAATTAGGCCATTATTTGTTAATTGTTGTATTTTATAATTGTTTTAGACCAAGAACAAGTCCAACTATTACTAGGGGCAAAGCTCGGGTTCTTTAGAGTTACCAAGGATTTATTCGAGGTAGGTGATAGTTGTTTGTTTTTCAAGTTATGCAACATGTGCAGGTTAATTGATTTATAGTACACTTGTCAATGCAAGTGGAGAGAAGTAAAAGGTTAATGTGAAATGAAATCATGTTGATAATATCATACAATGACCTTGTTTATTTACTTGTATTTTTAAGTGTGGTTCCGTTTGGATTGACTTAAAAAAGTAGCTTTTACGTCAAAAATAAAAAGTCAAACTGAATGACTTTTAAGTCAAAAAAAGTAGTGGGAGACCTATGTTTGGTTTTTGACTTATTTTAAGTCATTTAAATAAGTCATTTTTAACTTTTCCAAACTCTCCAACTTATTTTAAGTTATTTTTGGTTTATTTTAAATTATTTTTAACATTGACCAAACACTTCTAGAAGTCACAAATTGACTTAAAAATAGGTTTGACAACTTTTAAACCAATCCAATTATGTTGACTGTGCATATTGTTTGTGATAGATGGTTGGATCGGGTACCGTACTAGTACAAGGTACTAATAATTGTCTTGGATACCATATGTAGTATGAAATAAAATGTTTAGCTCGTACTACACCAATATACTAACAATTTGTGTGTGACTTCTAAGGGAGTATCAAGTATGTGTTGTTGTCATCATATGCAACATTTTTCATGCATTGGTTAAATTAATATTTGACTGTGAGTCTATGTTTAATGATATATGTGTCAACCTATATTATTGTATTTTGGTTACTTGTTTACATTTATGTCTTGGGATTGGATGTAGGATCCTACAAGTTGATGACTGTTTTTGTACTGGCACTGCACACTCTTTCTTTGTTGACTACAAGCCTTATTCACGCAGCTGATACAAGACCTCAATTATGATCCTAGAATTTTTTGAATCCAAGGGTAAGCACATTTTTCTAGCTACCATGGATTCATCTGTATTTTCTAGTTTGTATTTTGTAAATAGACTCTTTTAGTTTTAAAAATTCTCTTTTTAGTTATTTATTTTTGGGGTTACATCCCCACACTCTTAATATATTTAGAGTTTTGGGACCATGAGTTTCAGTTTTTTTGGGAATATTTTCGTATAGTTGTTTTAATGAAAGTAAATTTTATTTTATGCAGACTTAATCTGTTTTTATTTAAACACTCATCTTGGGATTTTTATCTACTTGTATATTATGAGTTTGGTTGGTAATTGATTCTCCCACCAGAGGATTAGTGTGGGTGTCACTCATGGTGGTCTAGATCATAACAACATCATAGACCAACAGAGCTCACAAAAATCATATATATAAATAAGAAGCACGATATTACTAACATTACAATTTTAAGATATTTATGGGCAATAATTAATGTAACGACCTGTTGGTCGTTTTGAGCAGCAGATTTTATTTTTGGAAAAACTGGCTGAGACGACGGATCCCACGATGGACCGTCATGGGCACGACGGACCGTCGAGGGGGTCTCGTTCCAAACACTTAGAATTCTGAAATTTGGGTACTGAAATCGACTCTCTGAACTTCGTGACGAAGTGGCAGGACGGACCGTCACAGGAATGACGGGCCGTCACAGACTCTTTAATAAATCGAGTCTGAACCTTGTGACGGAAGCAGCAGGACGGACCGTCGCAGGCACAACGGACCGTCACAGACTGCGTAATCCCAGGCTGGGTTGGATTTTTGTTAAATGTTTTAAGGGGCGTTTTGGACTATTCCTGCTATAATTATAAATCTAGTGGGTTAATGTTAATAGTTTAACTACTGGAGGGTTAAAGGAGATAACCTTGAATTAATTAATGGGTTAATTCATCATCTTTTATACTTAATTATATGCTAATTAGGGTAAAAGAGAGAGGGTTGAATAAGAAAAATAGAAAGAACAGAGAGAGGGAGAAGAACGATCGAGAGAGAGGAGAAACGAAGAGGAAAACAAAACTTTGGGGAATTTGCTTGCTTGATCACTAATCTTCGGTGGAGGTAGGTTATGGTTTATGCTATTTGATAGTAAACTCTTAATAGGGATTGATATGCCTTGAATTATATTGTGAAGTTCTCTATGTACTTGGCTGTGTGATTGTGCGATTTGTGATAGGTCTGAAATCCTGAGACCGTAGAATTTATATTCTCTAACCCTCTCTATCAAAGTGATACCTTGAATAAAGAAGGCTTGATGAAAACAATATAACAATGAATTGAAAGCGGTGATAATAAAGGATAAATTAAAAGTATAAATAGATCGGAGTGTCATGTTCCGACACGTAGTAATAGGGGATCGGGTGTCACGTTTTGACACGTATTAATAGGGGATCGGGTGTCACGTTCCGACACTTAGTATTAGGGGATCGGGTGTCACGTTCCGACACGTAGTAATAGGGGATCGGAGTGTCACGTTCTGACACGTAGTAATAGGGGATCAGGTGTCACGTTCCGACCCGTAGTAATAGGGGATCGGGTGTCACGTTCCGACACGTAGTATTAGGAGATCGGGTGTCACGTTTCGACACGTAGTAATAGGGGATCGGGTGTCACATTCCGACATGTAGTAATAGGGGATCGGGTGTCACGTTCCGACACGTAGTATTAGGGGATCGGGTGTCACGTTCCGACACGTAGTATTAGGGGATCAGAGTGTCACGTTCCGACACGGTAGCATTAGGGGATCGAAGTGTCACATTCCGACACGATAATAATAAAGAGAAGTAATCTTGAATTATGTTAGTATACTCAAATTCGAAGAAACTATCTCCCTAAATGGTTTGGTTTGGAGGCAAGAGTCCTCATGTGTGATCTTGACATCGTTGACTTATTACGAGCTTACTTTAATGTTGTTGATACTTGTTCATGTTGTTTGTTGTTATCACCTGTTAAGTGCTATAGTTGAGTTCATACTATTATTTATTGTATATTAATTCCTATTTTGGGTTGGCCGATGATATCTACTCAGTACATGTTGCCCCCGTACTGAGTCCTACTTATGTTTTTCTTCGTTTTCCTTTTATGAAATGCAGCGAGTGTACCTATGACTTCAGATGTCCCTCAGCTCTAGCCAGCCTCCCGCATATCAATTTCCAGGGTGAGCTATTCATTCAAGCTCGTGTTGGATTCTTTCGGTCATGACATGATGTCCTATACTTTCGGACACATACCATTTTATTCATTTATTTTGGTGTCTTTGATACTCTTAGACTTAGTAATTAGAGATTAGATGTCCTTGATGTGATGACTTTCAGGTTTTGGGAAGCGATAGTTAATAAATTTTGAAGCTTCCGCAATATTTTGTTATTCACAGTTGAATTATTGGTACATGTTGGGATTTAAGTTTCTTGGTTCGTCCACCTAGGTAGTTAAGTGTGGATGTCACTCACGACTCATTTTGGGTCGTGACAATTAACCATCGAGAACAGTAGGAAAGATAATATAATTAACACGTACAAGGCACCCAAATACAAGATCACAACAATACCAATCAAAAGTAGAAGATGCAATGCAAGGTGGCCAATGCATAACAGTAGAAGCCCGGAATAACCCTCAAGCCGCACATAATGATTGTTCGAACTTTTCAATAGATGAAGTGCAAAACACTATAATTCAAAATTAATCTACGGGCCACCTCAGAGTATCTCCTTGATTGTTAAGTAAAAACCGATTTCTAGTTTATCACTCTTCAATAAACTAAATATTTTCCTCGAATTCAAGCCTCAAACATGATATCAACTAGATTTAATGTATTTTTAATCTTTAAGACATAAGAAACCTTGAAATAGTGCATTCCCCATAAAATTCTAGTTTTACAATTAAAAACAATTGACCCTCTCATTCGGAGCTTAACAAGTGATAAATTTTAGTAAAAATCATTTAAGATCCTTATTTTGAAGAAAAAATAAGCAAAATACAAATGGCATAGACCTAATTACACACCAAAACCTAATCAACTCAATCACATTACACAAGTTGGGTAACACACATCACAGTATAAATGTACTGACCTAAAACTTTAGCTAGTCAAAGTCCACAACCTCGGGACTACAATATACAACATTTAGGCAATAAAAAATCGAAAAAATAACCAAAACCATGCAATCATACCAAACCAAAGCAACACATAGAAATCTAAGTTTAGGCCCACCTAGTAGCATTCTAGGTATTACATAAAAACAACCAAATCTAAGCATCCACATAAACTAAGACTAATCAAGCGAAGCTAAATAACTACAAAATGGCCAAAACTATTGTCCACGGATCATGCAAGCCTAAAGTCTAATCCTATATATATATAGCTGGATAGTCATTTGTCTAAAGAGAATAGACGTATAACAACTTCCTGTCATAACAGAATGAAAGAAAGCAAGAACGAAGAGAACATTTGTCCTATCGACCGAAATTACTATCCTAGAACCAAAAAATCCTAAATTAATGAACTACATACTGAGCTAGATCCCGTTATGTACCAATTTTTGAAGATGACCATTAACCTTTACCAAAAGAAAGAAGAGTTATTTGTCAGTTTCCTATAGTTGACCGATAGAGCTCGACAAATTGAAATAGGGCAAATGTGACCGATTGACGGGATCTAATTTGAAAAAGAAATTCATTTGTGTAATGATTCCGACCATTTACCAGAAGACAAGATATTCACGGTATGACTTCAGAAGAGGTATTCATTTTACAGATATCATTTAACGAATTACCCAATTACCAATTCATTGTGCCTACTATATTCAATCACCCAGGAATATTCACTTAGACGCCAACCAATGATGTTGTTCACTTTCAGATAGTTCCTCGCGCATGAAAGGACTTCACTTATAAAGTCCAGATAATAAAGGATGGTCTATGATTAGGGGAGAGGCTGGAACTGAAAAAGACTAGGTTCCACACATATAAAGCATGCAAAAGGTATGGAATGAGAAGTTTCTTGAAGAGTGATCAAATTTTTGTCTTTTTTTGATAAGTTGTGACTTTTTCGAAGGTTATGACTTCTCGGAAAGGTCACTCTTTTGATGAGTTGTGACTTTTCTGATAAGTTGTGACTTTTTAAAGAGTTTTGACTTTTTCAATATATTGTGACTTTTTGAAAGGGTTATGACTTCTCGGAAAAGTCATCACTTTTCAGATAAGACACAAAAAAACACTTGTTCATACTACCCTTTGTTGACTTTAAATAGAGGGGCTTTCTTTCATTTTTCAACCATATTATTTTTGATCTCTTATTACCCACGTAAAAAATCCTCATCTGATACTATTACATTATTTTTCGTTCACGTGGCATTGAGAGTGTATGCACTCTCTTAAGAGCGTGAACACACTAAAAAAAGGACTGTAATTTTATTTTTACAAGTCTTTTGCTAAAAAAAATATTTTCTTGTTTTTCATATTATTTTAACTTTTTTCCTTATTATTTTTTTCTTTCTTTTTCTTTCTTCCTTTCTTCTTCAAAAATTCCTTGTCATCTTTATTGAAGCTTGTCACTTTCAATGTCTCTTTCTACCACAACTCCACCTCCTTTTTTACTACTATTAGTTAAACTCTATTCAATCTTAAAATTATACCTAAATATTTTATGACATTTCAAACAAGGAAAAAATTTCAAAATTTCAATATTTTAACATTTAAGAGGGTTCATTAACAACACTTTCAATATTTATTAAAAATGTAAAAATTTAAGTTTGTTATGTATCTTATTAATGTTCTTATTATTTGTTTTATTTAAAAAAATATATAATTTTTATATAACAAATTGAGAGGAATTCAGGGGAGATAATTATTATAAAAATAGAACAAATGCTAAAAGTCTCATCAATTACAATTTCTCAAAATACACCAACTTTCATCTCTTTCTTCTTTTTTTCATCATGTTATAAAAAACACTCTTTTCTCTATTCCAAATTTCTTAATCTTTTTTTTTTCTTCTAACCACTTCTATTAACCAAAATAAATATCCAATTTTCACTAATTATTGTTATGAGAATCACGGAATTAAAGAAGTACCACATCTATAAAATTTCAATATCAATTTTTCACTAATTATTGTTATGAAAATCATATAATCAAAAAATATGATACCTCATTCTCACTAATTATTATTATGAAATTTTATGATAATACATTATAGTTTTATCTATTAAGTTTAAAAATTTTTAACATAGAAACTTGAACACCTATAGTTTTATCTGTATTTGGCATACTTTTCTCACAGTGTATTTGTTTTATTTTTTAAAATTTTGTATCCTTGCTTAAATTGTATTTATTCCAATATTATACCGTTTGTATTAGTATTCATTCTAGTTTTCATATTTTATTTTGTATAATGAAGCTTGTATTTTTTTATTATTTTGTTTTCATTCCGATAGGTATGTCAAATAAATGTATAGCTATTTAAGAAATACATTTGTATTCGTATATTTTTCACTGTTTATTTATTTTTCTTTTCAAAATCTTGTTTCCTTTTCTAAGTCGTATTCATTCTAATATGTATATTATCTGTATTTGTATTCGAATACAAATAAACTAATAGAAAGTTGTTTTTCTTATAAATAAAATATATAACTAGTTGACATACATTTGGATGAATACAAATTAGGGACAAATACAAGATTCATAGAACATGCAACATGAAATTTTTAATAAATACAAATATTGATAATATATTTAGTGATTTGAATACAAATTGAGAAAGCATATCAAATTTTAAAAAAGAATTATAAATACAAAAAAAACAAATAGAAAATTGTTCGACAACTATCCGATCTTTGTCGTCTTTTTCAATATCCTCACGAGTAGACGAAGATTCTACATTTGCGTTCTGAATTTGAGGAAAGTTTTGCACACCAATGAGTCTTGTAAATGTTCTAATCCTCTTTCTTCCCTCATTTTAGTAGAGGATCATACATTATACAACTATTTCTCGAGTAATAAATAAATTGAAGGATGAAAAATCACTAGAGATTGGTTGATTAAGATGAATACCTCTAGTTAGTCTCTTGGATTCAGCCATTGGAGGGTAAATCATAATGGAAATAGAAAAATACAAACCAATTCTTTTTTAAGATTTGAAAAAAACCAAAATCAGAAAAAGAAATCTGAAAAATAGGATAAAGATTAGGGATACCTTAATCAAAGGGATTCTTGTTAATCCAATTTTTGATTAAAAAAAGACAACCAAAATGTAAGGCAAAAAAATATTTGCAACTTGAATGTAGATAAATATGAGAGAGAGAAAAAAAATTATAAATGGGAGAGAGAAAATGTTTGTTTTTAAAAAAAAAGATATATATAATTAATTGAAAAAGGGAGATAAAATAGGAGGAAAAATGGGATACATAAATTTTTTAAAATAATGACTTTTTTGACATTATAACTAATATTTATAAAGTATGAATATTTTTACTAAATATGTTTTTTTACTAGTTCATTAATTTTTCCTTCAAAGAATTTGATAATCCCATTAGATTTCAAGATGATTAGTAGGTTTTATTTAGTTTTATTTTTAAATCTAAATTTCAATTAAACTTTTTCAATTTTTGGATTATTCATTGATTCTTTCAATCATTTGTAGTTTTGAAGTTATATGAAAATGATATATCATTTGTAGTTTTCAATCATTTGTAGTTTTGCTATCAGTAACTCAACAAAGTCTACAAAATAGTATGATTTTTGAAAGAAAAAAATTTGACTGAAGAAGATGAAGAATAAAACAAATAATAGAGAAATGGACGTAGGGGTGGAACAAGTTGAGGGTGGGAGGTGCAGAAGAAGAAAAAAAGAAAGAAAATGGAGGGAGGGATAGCTTGAAAGTAGGGGGTGGAAGATGAAGCATAATTTAAAATATAATTAAAATTAAAGTTAATAACATTAAATTAATCCAAAAAGTAAGAGAGAAAAAAAGAAAAACTAATAATGAAAAGAAAATTCTATTTCGAATCAAATTAACACGTGTCAGATCGGTGTGTGATAACACCTGCTTCTAAAATATGAAATTGATTGAAAAATGATGTAATAATATAAGTTCAGAATTGTTTAGGGTAATAATAGGACACCCACGTAGTTAAAATGTCTTTTTGAAAATTCAAGACATGTTTAGGTGTTACTTTATGTCTTTTCTATAATTATTTCTATCTTTTACGTTTTCTTGTATTAGCTTTTGACTAATAATTTTTCATATTATTTCACCACCTCTATATATGTGATAACACAGTGTTGTTATTTTTCTTTGGATGAATCATGCTTGATGAATAAATTGAAAATAGTTTACAAGTATATAAACTACATCTTTGTTGAGTGTAAGATAAAAATGTGATTATATATATGATTTCACAAATAGAATGTTGTCACATCTGGGATTACCACCTAGACGTAACCGGTGTCGTCGTCCTTTTTAAGGACTAAGACTAGCCTCTTAGTTTCATGTCATTACATCATAGATTGAAAAATACAGAAAATTTAAAACTTTCATTATAACTACTTAGAGGTTTACATAGAACACTACATACACATAATATATAGTCATATCGAGTATACATAAATCCTTCGTATAGGAAGGAGCTTTCTACTTTTATTGCACATACATATATATGAAATATAGCAATAGTCTCAACGATTGTGTCTTCTCTTACCATCTAAACAATTTATCACAATATGGGTAATAGCCCTTACATTAATCCAACAAGACCACATATAGGTCATACACAAGTATAGTACTCAATTGGAAAGGAAAGAAATTGAAGCGTCATTAAGATCATAACAAGTCTGTAAGATAGATGATGAAATTACCCTCAGAAGTTGAGGACCTACCTTACTTGGATGAAAGGAAGAATCCAAGCCTTCAACAATGTCTCCTTCCGAACTCTTCAACAACCGGAACCTAAAATGTTTGGGAAAAGGGAGTAAAATGGGGTTAGTACTCCATATATACTAAGTATGAGATCTTACACACAGACAAAATTAAAATATGCTAAAAGGGGACATTTGTCAAAGTATGTCATTTTACCCCCTTTAGGGACCTAGTGCAAAGCCAAAAATGTCATATCAATCAACCAAACATGCTTACTTTTACTAACTCAACAAGTAATACATATCCCAACATGCTTGAAAACCATGATTTACTATAACCCTAACATCAAGGAATAACATCACAAGAATGAACAAGAGTCAATCATATCATAATAAGCAAGACAACTACTCATGAATCCTTATCAAGTCAACATGTGCAATTATCAAGCAAAGCCCCATAACCTTGCTCAACCAAGTAAACTTAAGAAGAAACATAACCAATGTTCAACTTTAACAATATAGTCCAACCACATATATCAAGAGGATATTCATCATAATATGTATAGACATTTACATTGTAGTATCAACATATTATCATCATACACTTCATTATAATATACATACATAATATCAACTTCCTAAAGCTTCAACCAAAGTCAACTAGTGCAAGGCATAGGTAGAGTCCCATACCCCTACCTAGGCTAAGTTAAACCTCTCAAGTCACCTTAGGTAGTTTATAATCCATTACTTTATTTTACTTTAAGGAATACTCTTCTTAACCGACATAGATCACATGAGCTAAGTGTGGAATCAGGTGTTGTAAAACCTTACTTCGATGGAAAGTGGTCTACCAGCCAAAGTAGAACCAAACACTAACATATATTTCTAGGTGGATCCACTAGCTAGTCTACCTATAGGGGCAACATAGTTTAAGAACTAAGAGATAGTATATTCCCTCTTGATACCACTTGGTAGTTGGGACCTCCTCTCATGGGAATCCATTGGATGAGTATTCCTCTTTGGGAAGTCAACATCTCATATAGAGCTATAGGGCGAATTTTCCTCTTTGGGAAGTCATCACCTCCCTTTGTCATGTTCACTCGGTGCTAAGATAAGTCCCTTAATTGAAATGTCTTTAAGCCATTAATTAACAATGATAGCTTAGTTTAGGTCATAGGGTCTACCATTTCTATAATCATCATAATCAAAAGCTCAATAAGAATTGTATGAGTATAAGTCCTTTCATCACAATTCATATAGGCGAGGTTAACACATTAGCGTTTTATAGCATATCAAGGCACATTGATAATTTTAACCATCCTTATATTACCTACACCTTAATCAACCTCACAACATAGTCAATACATTTCAATTCAACATCATACTATCCTAAAAATCCTAATACGAGGCATACTCCAATATAATATCATGACTTAACCACAATTAATCACAATTGGAAGGAGAGATTGAGATTTTAAGACTTACCAAATATTCCTCATAGTTCATCATCAAGGTCTTACCATCAACCCATAACTCAACCCAATTTGGGGAGTAACATAATCTCACAACGATAACCAATAAGATAACAAGGTCAATTGCATCTCTATAACACTATTCAACACTAGATCAAAAACTTAAGACAGGATACATAGGCTAATTTCACAATACTATTCATAACCTTAATCACATCTCAAGAACTAGAATGATAGGACTATAATTCATCTTAATTTAATCATAATAACACCATAGAATAGTTATCTAATCAACAACCTAATCAATTGAATGATTATAATAACTTATAGGTCAAGATCACAATCTAGGGTTAGGGATGGAGGATCATGTTCTTCAATTTAGACAAAACCATCAACAATTACCATAAACAAGTTCAAATTCATTTTAATATACTCAATATAACCTAAAGAAATCATCATCAACTCAATCCATAACTTCAATTTCGTAATTGAATGAAACCCATAAGAAAACTCAACTTTTGAAATTCATTTTGAAGGAACTCTTTGAGGAAAGAGTCTCAAGGGTTAATTAGTTCCCATACCTTAATGTTTGAAAACAATTTGATGGTGAATTCGTACCTTTCCAGCCCTCAAACCCTTATCCTTGCTAGTCTTCAATGGTGAGTTCAAGTAGAGAGAGAAAGAAGAGAGAAGGAAGAGAGTTGATTTGTGAGTTGTTTTTAGATTAATGAGGTTGAGGGTATTTACATTGAAACTTAATCAACTTAATTATACACCCCCCCTAATTAATCAAATATCCCCTAACTAATTAAATGAAACTAACTTAATTGTGCAGGAAGTTTGACCCTCACAGACAAGACCTTGCACGACAGGCCGTCTGTGAGTAAACGGTCCCTCACCCCTCAATCCCGCACTCCGTCAATGAGTTCAGAGACTTTGCAGTCGGAGGCCTTCCTTAAAATGCCTAATTATGGTATGATGGTGGCACCGATTTCCCGTCAGTCCACACAAAAACCGTAGGTGGTCCCGTCGATGCCCACTATCCATGCCGTGTTTTTTCAAACACATGGGTCCTCCTCAACGGCCCTTGGTTGGTCCTAGGGTATTCTTACCCCGAAGTTTTAACCATGAAACAACTTAAACACATATTATCTACCCTTCCACCAATTTTCATATGTTTTTGACTCCTAGAAGTTAGTAAAATAGGCTAAGGTACACTAACATCCCTTTGAACCAACTTCCCGGATGTCATGGATGTTATTGCACATTTTGGTTCTTAAGCTTCCTAATTGACCTATATTCAATAAAATGGACTTAGAAGTAGTACTTAGACCTTATGACACCTATGTTAGGCTTTACGACACGTCTTGGCTTTTCAAGGTGTTACATTATCCCCCCCTAGGAACATTCGTCCCCGAATGACACTAAAATTCTTTTGAAGGAAGGAATAAACTCAAGATTAGCAGTCCAACTAATCAACAACATCGAATCAACATAAACCATGTCATTTCAACAATGCAAATTTCAAAACTCATATTGCTACACATAAGGCTCAAAATTCTTCATCATGAGGCATTTTCTTCTCACAATACTTATGAGCTCAATATACATTACATGAATGAACTAGCACAAAGTTCAACTTAACAACATGCTACATATCGTTTCATAAAGACTCATCATTCCAAAATGCGCAACATAACACAAAACAAGCGAAAGCAAAAATTTCAAGTTTTCAAAGGCAATGCTACAGTAACTTCACTATAAAGCTTCAAAATTACATCCTTTGTGAATCTTCACCCAAAAATCAAAGAAATTCATATTCTAGTCATATTTATATTATTTAAAAGAATGACTAACCTTAATTCTCCAAAAGATGAGGGTAACGGGACTTCATGTCGGCCTCGGCCTCGGCCTCCCATGTTGCACCCTCAACTAAGTGATTCTTCTATTACACCTTTATGGTAACCACCTCTTTATTCCTCAACTTCATGACTTGCCTATCGAGAACTTGAACCAGAACTTACTCAAAAGAGAGGTTATTCTTGATACCAAGATTCTCAATAGAAAAAAGTATACAAAGTATAAATATACCCCTAAACTATCAAAAATGGAATACGAATACCCTCCGTTATACTATGGGGATGCTAGTACCCCTACCGTTGAAAAAGTGGGACATTTATACCCTTCACTCTAACGGAAGAACTCATGTGATCATCCTATGCATCTACCCTTATTATTAACCGTATTCTAAACCCACAAAAGGAAACCCACCCGAATTTTAAAAAAATCACCCAAATAACCCCCTTTTTTCTAAGTGCACCAAAAAATTTCTTTTATTAGCAAAACAAAATTAAAGTGATTCTTGGATCCAAATTTCACATTGTATAAGAGCAACTACGGGAACCACCACTACATCACCACCACGACGACATAGTCATCATCATCCTAATCAAAATCATCGCAACTTTCATACGTATCATCAAAATCCTTCGATTTTCGGTAACAACTGCACAAGTCTAGGATGTGTAGTTCGTCGAATCTAAAAGTGATGAGCATACGAGGTGAGAATGGTGTGCATGAAGTTTTCTGGAAGATGAGTATTGTTGCACCGGTGGACCCAAAAAGTATTCCACAAGAATAGTCATCATGTGCTGGCGGTACGTTTGTTACACGAATTGGAAGAGTGAGATTTTTCACAGACAGCTTCCGAAAAAATAATCTTCATTGCCGGCTACAGCGGCAGCGGAGGAGGAAACGGTGGTGAATGAGATTTTTAGTGAAGTTTTATTGGTTAAGCTTTGAAGCCTAACTAAAACAGCCATGGTTGCTAAGATTGTTTAGCTCTAAAACCTTATCTTCTCCCATCCTCTAATTCTTCCTCAATTTGTTGCTCAATCATGTAATCTTCTTCTTCTTCACTCAAATCTGAGTTACTAACCCACTCCATCACGAGAATCTCCCCCGTATATCATCTTTTTTTTCATGTTTGAACTTGAATGCAAAATCAAATGCTTACCACTCCTTTCAATACCAATTTTGGGTTGATTAAGTTTTCTATGTGTTTTTGAGAAAAAAAAGAGTAATCGACAAAATTGCGTGAGATTTTTGAAGAACAAAACAGAGGATCAAGGTGAGTATTCACTGCTCTGAAGTGGGAAGAGAGAACTTAGAGTATTTTTGGTTAGTTTGGGTATATCATTAAGTGTTAGTAATGGTTGAGTTGGGGGCTATTTGGGCAGGTCTTTTAAATTTGGGTCGTGGGTTTAGGATTTGGTGAATAATAAGGGTATTTGCATAGGATGATGACACATGGCATTCCGTTAGGGTGAAGGGCATAAATGTTCCACTTTTTGAACGGCAGGGGTACTAGCGTCTCCATAGTATAACGAAGGGTATTCACATACCATTTTCGATAGTTCGAGGGTATATTTGCCTTTTTCCGTAGAAAGACTGGATTTGGGATCAGAGATACACTTCTTCAACATAGAAACATGGAAAAACGGATGAACCGAAGCCAATTCACCAGGAAGTGTCAATTCATAGGCAACCTTACCAACCCTTTGCAAGATTTCATAGGGACCCACATAACCAGGACTCAATTTCCCTTTCTTTCCAACTCTAACCACCTCTTTCATTGGTAAAATTTTCAAATACACCTTATCGCCTTCTTCAAACTCCAAATCCCTTCTCCTATGATCGGCATAAGACTTTTGCCTACTATAGGCTATTTGCAACCGGTTCCGTATCATATGAAACCTTTTCCAAAATCTTATAAAGAAAATCGGGACCAAGAAGCGATGGCTCACCCACTTCAAACCATCCAATAGGAGACCTAATCCTCCTACCATACAAGGTTTCATAGGGATCCATGGAAATGGATGTATGAAAACTATTATTATAGGCAAGCTCCACCAAAGGTAGATGTTTATCCCAATTCCCTTTAAAATCAATAATACACGCCTTAAGTATATCTGTCAGGGTTTGTATCGTATATTCCGCTTGACCATCCTTTTAGGGATGAAAAGAGGTGCTCAACTTCACCGTAGTACCCAACCCTTTTTGGAACGACCTCCAAAATCTAGATGTGAATTGTGTGCCCCGATCTGATATGATGGATAACGGAATGCTATGGCGGTACACAATCTCATCTAAGAAGATTCTATCATAATCCTCCGCCGAATATGAAGACTTGACGGGAATAAAGCGAGCGGACTTAGTCAATCGATCCACAACCACCCATATGGAATCATATGACTTTTGAGGATGAGGTAAACCTACTACAAAGTCCATATTGATGTCTTCCCACTTCAAAGTAGGAATTTGGATCTCTTGTAGTAAGCCACCCGGTTTTTGGTGTTCTGCCTTCACTTGTTGGCAATTCAAACACTTAGTGACAAACTCCGCTATGTCCCTTTTTAGACCTTCCCACCAATATATCTCCCTTAGGTCATGGAACATTTTTGTCGAACCCGGGTGAATTGAGTAGCGGGACCCATGTGCTTCTTCTAGGATTCGATCCCTCAACCCATCTACATCAGGACACATAATCTCCCTTGGTACCTTAGCACACCATCCCACCCCATGAGAATGATTCATTTAACTTGATGAGAACCAATTCTTTCAACTCCATTAAAGCTAGATCAAGATGTTTTTTGGAGTTCACCTCAACCACTAGAGATGACTCGGAGTTATGATGAACTATAGCACCCCCATCTGGAGAACTTTCCAACCTCACCCCAAATCTAGCTAACCTATGTACTTCGCTTGCTAGGTCCTACTTGGCTTCGTCAAGATGGGATAGACTACCCATAGTCATACGACTTAGGTCATCCGCAACTACATTAGCCTTGCCGGGGAGATAAAGGACACTCATATCATAATCTTTTAGCCACCTTCTTTGTTGGAGATTCAACTCCTTTTGGGTAAAAACATATTGGAGACTTTTATGATTGGTAAAGACATCAAATGAACCCCATACAAGTAATGCCTCAAAAATTTTAAAGCAAACACCATGGCCGCTAACTCAAGGTCATGAATGGGATAATTTCTCTCATGTACCTTAAGTTACCTAGAGTCATAGCTATCACTTTCCCGTGTTTCATAATCACACACCCCAAACCCACTCGGGATATGTCACAATACACTACAAAACCCTTTGTGCCCTTCGGTAAACTCAACACTGCAGCAGAAGTAAGCCTATCTTTCAACAATTGTAAGATTTTCTCACATGCCTCCGACCACTCAAACATCTTACTCTTTTGGGTCAAAGTAGTCAAAGGAGATGCAATGGATGAAAAACCATCCACAAATCTCTGATAATAACCCGCTAAACCCAGAAAACTCCTAATGTAAGATTGGAGTCAAAGGTCTAGGCCAATTGTTCAGCCTTTCCGTTTTCCTTGGGTATACCTCAACTCTTTACTAGAGATGATGTGCCTAAGAAATGTCACTGACCTCAACCAAAACTCACACTTGCCATATTTGGCAAACAATTGATGTTCTTTAAGGGTTTGCAATACCGCCCAAATTATCACCCTCATTCTTTGAATATACCAAGATATCGTCAATGCAGACAATCACAAATGAATCTAGGTAATTTTGAAACACTCTATTCATTAGTTCCATAAACGCCGTCGAGGCATTAGTGAGACTGAAAGACATGACCAAGAACTCATAGTGCCCATACCTAGTCCAAAAGTACGTCTTTGGTATATCCTCACCTCTCACCCTAAGTTGGTGATACTCCGACCTTAAGTCTGTCTTTGAAAAGTAGCTTGTCCCTTAGAGTAGATCAAACAAGTCATCAATCCGAGGGAGAGGGTACTTATTATTAATGGTGACCATCTTTAGTTGGAGGTAATCAATACACATTCTAACGGACCCATCTTTCTTCTTCACAAACAAAACCGGAGCACCCCTTGGAGAAATACTAGGCCTTATAAACCCTTATTTAGTAAATCCTTGAGTTGAGCCTTCAACTCCTTCAACTCGGCTGGATCCATCCAATAAGGAGGAATTGATATGGGATTTGTATCCAGTAGAAAATCAACGCCAAATTCAATTTCCTATTTGGGAGGAATATCGTGAGGGTCATTAGGAAAGACCTCCGGAAATTCACTCACTACGGGGACCGACTCAATGGGAGGAACTTCGGAGTCTAGATCTTGGACTCTTACTATATGATATAGACAACCTTTTAAGATAATTTTGCATGATTTTAGACAACAAATAATATGACCATCTAGGAATAGAATTTCCCCCTTCCACTCAACAATAGGTTTATTTAGGAAGTTAAACCTCACCACTCTTGTCCTACAATCAATGGAGGCAAAACATACATGTAACCAATCCATATCCAATATAACATCAAAGTCAAGCATATCGAGTTCTACTAGATCAACATGTGAAATTCTATAGGGCAACATTATAGGGCAATTTCTATACACCCTTTTTGCAACAACCGACTCTCCAACCGGAGTAGACACTACAAAAGGTTCATACAAAATAATAGGTAAAATATCAAACTTTTTAGCTACTAGCGGTGTAACAAATGATAAAGTAGCGTCGGGATCAAGTAAGACATATACATCAAAATAGAAGACTTTCAACATACCCGTCACCAAGTCTGGTGAAGTCTCTTGCTCACCCCTAGAGCGGAGAGCATAGAAGCGGTTCTTCTTTGGAGCATCACTAGAACCACTTGCTTGAGCTTGACCACTATCGTTGTATTGACTCTTCAAGTTTGGATAATCTCTCATCTTGTGACCTTTCTTTCCACAACTAAAGCGATTCCCCATTCCTAGAAAGCACTCACCAAGATGACCCTTTCCACACTTGGTACAAGTAGGCTTCTCATCTGGTGAATTAGTACCTTTTACCCTCTTGAATTCTGGGTTAGACACCCTATCACCCTTAGCTTTTGGAAACTTGGAAGGGACTGGATTTGAAACTTTCTTCTTAAATCTAGGATTTTCTTGTATGTCAAGCCTATTCTTTGAAGAATTTCCCTCAAATGATTTTGCTCTTTTAGCATCTCTACCTTTCGCTTAGCCCTTTCCTCCCCAACCCTTCTTGCATGCACCATAAGATAGAAAATATTCATGTTGCCATGTAACATAGCCTAATGGCACTCCTCTTGCAAGTCCTCTGACACACCCTCAACAAAATGGCTCATTTGGTCTCTAGGATCAGAGACCAAAGAAGGATCATATTTGGACAACTTAATGAATTTTAAAGAGTACTCATGGACAGTCCTTCCTCCTTGGAAAAGGTTGATTAACTCCACTACGTTTTCCTCCCTCATCTCTCTAGGAAATAAAGGATCTATAAAAGCCTCCTTAAAGATCTCCCAAGTCACCGGACCATCCCTTAATGGCCTATTATCCCTCAATTGAACATACCACGCTTGCGCCACCTCCTTGAGTTGATATGTGGACAACTCGACCTTCTCACTTGTAGACAATCCCATAGCCAAAAGTATTTTAGAGACTTCATCGATGAATTTTTGTGGGTCTTCATCAACCTTAAACCCATAGAATGTAGGAGGGTTCATTCGATTGAAGTCCCTTAGACGGAAAGCCATAGTAGTTACTTGTTGATGAGGACACGGCACAACCTCCTGATTTGCTTGAACCGTCATAGCTTAGGCTTGAGTCATGGACGCTTGTGCTTGAGTGGTGATAGATTGGGCCATTTGAAGAAGAGTGGTCCTTATATTCTCATCCGTCAAAAGAGGAGGATTGGCCGGTGCTTACTCCAATTAACATCTTCATCAAGTGGAGGAACTTCCTCACTATGGGGATGATCTGCCGCATTATCAATGTCCTCTTCAAGTCTTTGAGCCGCATTCCTTCGAGTGTTCATTCTTCCTATAAGCACAAAAATAGGATTAGATGTAAAATCACACCATAAGTATACTTTATCGGCATGATATAAGATTTCCAAGAAGGAGAGTGATTCCTAATCATCATATAGGATCCTACTCATAAGTGTGGCGCGCTTCACAATTATGAATACAAACCAACATAACGTGGTAGAGATAGAGAGATATAAGTCAACAATATTCAACCTCATGCTCTACTAACAAGTTTCTCATATCCGGGTTTACCCCCTAGACGTAACCGGCATCGTCGTCATTTTTAAGAACTAAGAATAACCTCTTAGTTTTATGTCATTACATTCATAAGTTGAAAATGCGGAAAATTTTAAAAATTTTCATTATAAATACTTAGTGGTTTACATAGACATCTACATACACATAATATATAGTCATATCGAGTATATATAGACCCTCCGCATAGGAAGGTTACATAGCCTTCTACTTTTATTGCACACACACATATATATATAAAATATAGAAATAGTCTCAATGATTGTCTCATCTTATACCATCTAAACGATTTATCACAATATGGGCATAGCCCATACATTAATCCAACAAGACCATATATAGGTCATATATAAGTATAGTACTCAATTGAAAAGGAAAGAAATGGAAGGGTCATTAAGATCATAACAAGTCTGTAAGCTAGATGATGACATTGCCCTCAGAATTTGAGGACCTACCTCACTTGGATGAAAGGAAGAATCCAAGCCTTCAACAATGTCACCTTCTAAACTCTTCAACAATCGGAACCTAAAATGTTTTGGAAAAGGGAATTAAATGGGGTTAGTACTCTACATGTACTAAGTATGAGATCTTACGCACATACACAAGAAAAATATGCTAAAAAGGGACATTTGTCAAAACATGTCATTTTACCCCCTTTAGGGACCTAGTGCAAAGCCAAGCAAGTCATATCAATCAACCAAACATGCTTACTAACTCAACAAGTAATACCTACTTAGTGATCCCTAGCCATAGAGATGTGAACCTAGAGCGTCGGACCCTATATTTTATAAAAATGTATGCAATAGTATGCATTGGTACAAAAATGTATTATGTATGATATCTATGCATAAAGTAACAAATCATGGTAAAAACACATTTTTGTGACATGCAGTGAAAAAGCTAAATCATGATATAAAAGGTTTAGAAACATAAATCATAAAACATTGTCAATGCAAGCTATCATATTTAGAACATTCATGAGATACTTATAAAACTAACCTTAGTTCATTCTTTTGAGAATTTTTTCTTGAACCGGCATTTAAGACCATGTGAGCTATTAACATAGATTTTGGTGTATACCCCACATTGAAAAGGGGTGTCCTACTTCCCAAGCTAAGACCTTGAACTTCTAGCTTACATGGATCCACTAGCTTATATCAATCTAAGACAATGATCCTATGAGGGCACATAGGTATGGGATATGAAGATTTCTACTAGAAACTCAACCTGTAGCTACGGGAGAGCTTCCATCTCAATATTTTCTAGTACTAAGCGTAAATCTCACGGAATAGTTATTATTGTTAACTTGTATTATCATTAAGAGGCATGGGTATCACCATTTTCTTTATTATCTATGGAAAGGTACAATTAAAAAACCAATCCAAGCTAGAGACATCATTAGAATAACACCTTAACTTTGATTCAAAGTTTAGTTGAGACAACCTTTCAACTCTAAAAATTCTTTATGTGAGAAAACCTTTCATAATCATGCTTTCATGTGTCTATGAAAAATCCTTTCATAACACAAAAAAAAACAACATGGATGCTTACTAAAATAATTTTTTCATCAATTTTATAAGAACATGCATATCTTTATAAACTTAACTTTCATGATTCAAAAGGTTCATCATTGATCAAATCTAGAAAACATGGATCATTCATGAGTTCATGGAGAATTCAACTTAAATCATGCAGATTATTCAATTTATGCATACGAAGACATAAAAATATCGATTGGATCAACATTGAAAAGAGCCCATAATAATTGAATAAAATCCTAACTCAATTGGGGAATCTAACTTTACGAAATTGGAGAATTTGGGAACTATGGAGGAAACGACTTCATAGGTGAATACTATCATACCTTAATGCCAAAATCTTGAACTCAATGGTGGAATTGGAGACTTGAATTGAAATCCTAACTTTACTCTTCAAACTTTAAAGAGAGAAATATATGAGAGAATGACTTGATTTCTTTTGGGAATTCGAGATAACGAATTGAATTGAGTAATTTTGGGAGTAAAATCCTTATATAGGTATTTGGGTAGAAGGTAAAACGACGTAGTACTGAGTTATAAAAATTAGAAAAAGACCCTAAAGACCTTGAATTAAAATACTAAATTGACTCACCAGAAGGCCTAAATTAAACGGGTCATCTAGAGCACCACCGCCCGTCTAACGGGTTGTGAAGAAATTCTTCCAGAAAGAACTTCACTATTCTAGGCATTACTTTTTACTCTGAGCTTGGAAATAGGCAAACTCGGTGGCATTGGAAAGAGAAATGTGAGATCTTTAATTTGATAGGTCATAGGCCGCCCAATTCATTTTGCGCTAAAATATATGACCATTTGAATTTATCCTAAACTTTAAGATGATAAACCCCATTCATGGTGTTTGTGGGGCTTCACAGGTTGTTTAGACATTCGTGGTCCTTGACCAGTGACTAGGAGAGAAGAACCTTCTGAGTGGGCAACTTGACGAACCCTTGGACGGCCCGTCTACCTCATCACGGACCGTCAAGGCATTTTTGGGAGGGATACTAGTCTAGGCAGGTTCTGGAACTCCTAACGAGCACCCTAACAGACCGTGGTCCCCTACACGTCCCTTATAGGGATCCGTGGAGGGTTCCATGGTCCACCTTTGGGTTCTTAACATGCCCATTTGACTCTTTTCTAGACTTTCTCTATTAGGAGGTGTCACAATCAGTTAGCAGGAGAATTAAATATTATTAGATTATTATTGTTCCTAGATATATGCATGTTTCAGCTAGAGTATACTTAACGTTAAGTGAACTCTAGGGATGAAGGTTTATGTTTGGGTTCGTGGACCTTTAGTATCAATCTCAAAGCCCCAGAACTATGTCCCGCCATAGGATTTGTCTTTATAGGCTTTAGCTAGTGGATCCACCTTAGCTCAGATATCAAGTCCCTTACCTTGGCAAGTATAGGACACTTTCATTTTGGTGTGAGAGTAGTACACTAAACTATATATAGTAGCTCACATGGTATATATACCTTGGCAAGTATAGGACACTTTCTTTTTGGTGTGAGAGTAGTACACTAAACTATATATAGTAGCTCACATGGTATATATCGATTTTAGTATCTCACACATTTAGATTTTCAGATAGTGCATGACCTTTTATATAAGTATTTTGGATCAGATTATCCCAGTTTGATGTTGTTACTTGGTCATTGCATCAAATATCATGTTATTTATGCCTTTTCTCCAGACTCAATACATTTCAAATACTGACCGCATACTTCTGCCTACATTATTTGATAATATAGGTTATGATGCTTATCATCCAGCCCACAGTTATTACATATTCAGTCAATATTGAAGCAGCTTTGGTGAGTCCTTATTATTCGAGGATGACCTCTTTGTCTTTGATTTCAGTATTTTTCTTCCTATTTCAGACAGTTAGATGTAGCTAGAGGTTTGTCCTCGCAACTCATGTTAGTAGAGGCTTTCAGACATTTAGTTAGATTTCGCCATATTATGTTGTCTTCCAGATTTTGTCGAATCTCAATATTTTGGTTAGTTTCCTACATGACAGAGGAACAGGTGAGATGAAGGCCCATGGAATGATATTTCTTTTGCGATTCCTGCCAGTTGAGTTTAATTTCACTAACTATGCAGAGCATTAATGTTGCTTTTAATTCAGTTTGTTTTGATTTCGAACAGAGTGTTTAGTTTAACAGTGTGAAATTTGTGTCTCAAATCTACATTGTAGTCCTCCTTCCCATGGCAAGAGCTTAAGTATCAAAAGTGTAATCTTGTGAACTAGCTAGCCATCCCTATATATATAGTAGCTACTGTAATTGCTTGGTCAAATTGTGTACGAAAGTAATAGGCTTGCCCTTTACAAGAGTGATACAGTGATATTTACATACTATAGTTATTTATGCAGATTATCATTAATTATGGTTGCTGTTTACCCAATAGTATTGATCCTATGGGAACTCATTGTTGTTGTTGTACTCCTTGTGATAAAACTTATGCATTGTGAACATTTGCAAGCCGCGTGGAACATATATTAAGTCTGCTTGGTTGCTTGCTCCGACCTCTCTGTGTTCTCGTTAACTGAAACTTAATTCACTAGCGAAAGAAAATAATAAACTGGTTGTGTTTCTGTTACTTGTTCTTTCAGAAAACATCTGCTGAATTCAAAAGTGGGTGAGTGATTACCTTCTCAACCTTTTTAACGGAGGCATTTTTATAATGAGGATATAGATGATGAAAACAATGAACATGATTTCTTTCTAATGTTTGATTTGTTGAACATGGTTTGTTTCTGATTTTTGATTTTATTTTGAATATGTAGGAAAGTGAAAGTGTCGGCGATTCGATTGATTGAGGAAGATGATGAAAATTTTTTGAACTATTATAGAAGTTTGAATATAATATATTTGGTTTTGTAAAATTTATTGGTAGCACATAAAGCATTGCTTTACAAGTACGTGTAGTACAAGACACATTGTTCTTTTTTTGTTTTATGTTTATTGCAAATATGTACATTTGAATCATTTATTAGCTAATTTAATGTTTATTTATTGTACAAAAATATTCTCATGATTTTTCAGTTAAAAAGTTTTAGCATTCTAAAATCGTTTATAGCCAAAATAACATTGCAACCCTTCAAATTGAAGGTGTTGCCATAGGATGCTAATTGTGTAGCTTATTAATTGAAAATCGTCATATGTATATTGGCAAAGACTAAATTCAAAGTGTTGTAGATAATTTAGAAAATGACACGCTTTAGAAGTGTAGCCAATAAGGAAGCAAAGGCTAAGCTTAAAAGTATAGTTACAGGAGCTAGAAATGTTGCTACAAGATGTAATGCAAAGCGTGACTTTTTTTTTACATTATAGACCACACTTTTGAAGCATAGTCTCGGGATATGACATTACCCTTCATGGGTTCATAATTTACCAATGATTTAGAAAATATATTCCTGGTCCGTGGTTAACATGTCATGTGATACATTGAGTATATAATACTCATATTATAAAGGTTCCGCTTCCTTGTCTGTGGTTTACATGCTACATGAAACATTGAGTATGTACTACTCATTTTTAAGAAGGTTCCGCTAACTTGTTATAAAGTGTGTACCTATCTATATGCACTCCTCGAACAAAAACTCTACAACATTGACAATTTTCACAAAAATCCAAATTAAAGGAATACTTGTTATAAGTATTTTGTTCTAATAGTTGAGCATAGTTTTGACTTACTGCTTCACACTGATCCTCCTATTCGAGTTATTAAGAATGATTGATATTCTTGATCACTTGTTATATTTCTTTTAAAGGAAAATTACGCGGCTAAACAAACTTATATTATTTAATTACTCATCATAGCTATAGTTTACTATAATTACCACTCGCGACTAATGTTATACATTAATTATGTGGGCTGACTTCGAGTTTGTATAATTAGTCACGTTTGTATATGTATAATTATCCGGGATATACAAATATGTATGATGTATAATTATTTAACCTATTTACATCTACAATTCACCTCTCTCTCACTCTCTGCCCTCTCTCGCTCGCCTCTCTCCTCCCTCTCCCAATCTCACTTTCCATATATACAAATGCATATGTATAATATACAAATATATACATATACAATTCACCTCTCTCCCACTATTTGCCCTCTCTCTTTGACCTCTCCTCCCTCTTTCGATCTCGCTCGCCTCTCTCCTCCCTCTCCCAGTGTCGCTCGCCTCTCTTCTCTCTCTCCCAATCTCACTTGCTTTTTATACAAATACATATGTATAACATACAATTATCTAACCAATATACATAAACAATTCACCTTTCTCCCACTCTTTTCCCTCTCTCTTTCGCCTCTCCTCTTTCTCCCAGTCTCACTCGCCTCTCTCGTCCATATAACATGTAGCTACAAATTGTAATTATCAAACAATAGCTATCGAGAGTAATATGCTATTTTTATGTGGCTATATGTGAAAGTTTCCCTTCTTTTAAAGATATTGACATATCATATTATCAGCCACAAATACTTGTGGGCTCCTTCCATGGAAAAAAATAGGGCAACTTTCACATATAGCAAACAAAAAATTCATATTTGTATATGTTATAACAAAGTTTGCATAATTGCGCTCCATAGCAAACATAAAACTGTATAATTCGCTATACATATACAATTGTATAATTCGTTGGCCAAAATTGTATAATTCGATGGCCTATTTCGCTGCAATTGTATAATTCGCTATCCTATTTCACTGCGATTGTATAATGCACAATTGTATAATTCGCTGCCTATTTCGCTGCAATATTTTTATAAAATTTGCTTTGCATACAGTTGAATCGAATTAAAATGTATGTATATTGCATAATTATAAGTTTATAGCAAGAAGATATATGTTTTTCTCTCACTTTATACAAAAACAGAAACACAATATATACACTTTTGTTGTATAGAACTAGAGAAAATTGTATTTCACTGGAATTGTATAATTCGCAATTATATAATTCGTTGGCCTTTTTGTCTGCAATATTTGAAGTAAAATGTTTGTAAATTGTATAATTAAGTGTATAACACGAAGATATATTTTTTTGCATGTGTATATACAATTTTCTCTCGCTTTATACAAAACAGAAACAGAATTATACACTTCTGTGTATAAAGCGAGAGAGGCGAGCGAGAATGGAGAGTGGCGAGCGAGATTTCATGGAGAGAGACGCTGACAAATTTTATCTAATGTTTGCTATGGAGCACAATTAAATCAAACCCTAGCTATTCCATTTATTTTAGGTTATTAGTTTGCTATTGTATACAATTTTCCCAAAAAAAAACACTTTATAAGACAGTTTCTACAATATCAAAAAAAATTGGTTTCCCATCAGGTGTCCAGAGCCCACATTGGAGCCCCGATTAAATTTGAATGGCATACTACAGGATACATTCGGGGGTGGCACTCGATCCCAACATAATTTTCTGCATACCCAAGGCTCGAACCCGAGACCTCTGATTAAGGATAAACCACTCCCACTTGTGTAGCACAATCCATGTTACGTTGGTCAGTATTAAATAATTAATGTCTCCCGTAGCTACAAGGAAAAAGTTTATAATGGGCCCCGTCCATACTAGAAAACAGATTATGAGAGTCCACTCTATCAGAGTCTTGTCTTGTAGTTTTAGGTGCTCCATCCTACCAGTGGACATTCTATCAATTGCCTTTGGCATATCAAGCTGATTTTGACCATGACAACTAATTCATATTTTGATCAAGTAGTTCCTTATTCAATTCACAGGGATAGGTTGACTCCTTAGAGGCATAGTCATAAGATAGTATTTTTATTGGGGGATATCCTTTTGGGGTAATAAGAGAAAAAAGAGAACTACGTAATCCAAGAAAGTATATATCACTAATATATGCATATACTAGATCAAAAAGTTATAGTACGGGTCCTAGAATTTATTTGAGAGTCACTTTAACTGCTGACATGTAAAAGGTTTACTTGCTATCCGTTGAGGTTTAATTTTTACTTGTATGTTATCAATATTTCTTGCAGATTTCATGCAAAATAAATTCATGTTAACATGTTATACACTTCGCAAAGAAACTATTTTCATGTTACATTTCTTATAAGAAAGATTACATGCTACATGGATAACAAATTACAATTGCTTACATTTTATCTGTCTTTAGAACACTTGATCACATGATTATGAGCTTACGCATTTGAGATTACACACTCATACGTTGTAGGTTATATGATCATACTGTAGACCTTATAAGCTACATGTTTATACGACAGGCCTCATATGTCATTATTTAATTATTACTCATTTTCCAAAGTTTTCATGATTTAGGAGTAAGTTTTTTCTCTTGAAATATGTACGATAAGTTATTTGTGAGATAAAAGTGTATCCATTTTGAATGTACAATTTATACGATTTTAGGAAACTACTCTTCATATGCAACAACTCATCTAGTTTTGTTGTTATAATAGTTGATAGAATTTTAGTATCTAGGTGGAGTTTTCCTAAGATGAGACTTGGCGAAATTCTAGGTAAAACCAATTTTGATGAAAATTTGGTGTTGTGAAGTTTAGGGATCTTCTGTGAGCCTTGATGTACGGTTTGATGATTTGTAACTTAGATTTTAGTAGTTGAGAGAATTAGTAATTGATAGAAAGTTTTAGAATGAGAAATGGATTAGAAGAACTCCACTTAGGGTGATTTCCTTTGTGGTATGTTTCTACATTATCCAAAAATCTTGAGTGTGTTATGAAAGGGGGGAGGGGGGGGGGGTCTAAGGAATTCTTCTCAATTTAATACTAGTCATCGTCATCGGAGGATCCCTATCGTCATGGCAAATGGCCTCTGCCATAGGTGCATAGTAGAGATCAGTTACCTGCCATAGCGCATCAAGGCCTCCATAGTGCCCATATCAATCTTTTATACCCAAGTCATGTTGTTTTATATTTATTTCTTCCTAATATACTATAACCTCAGTCTTGCAATGAGCTAAATTTAGAAAGAACAAACTTAGGAAGAGCTGAATAGAGATTGGTGTAAGTTACTCTAAAATTGTGAGTTTTGGGTTAACTTTAAATAACAATAACTTTTAGCATAGGATGAGTTAAGTGTCCCATGAGATATCAAATTGAAGATCGTCAAGTCATCTTTCCAACCCCGCCAATTTTGCTAAATTTAGAGTTTGGATAAAGGAGATATACCTGTTTGAGTTCAGCCTACTTAGTAAGATATTTCCATCCGTTTTAGGGAGGGTTATTTTGGTGTTTTCCATACCCTACTAGGCCCACACGTTCTTCTTCACCCCTTTTAGGGGTCTAAACTGATTGGAATCGGTATTAGTCATTCCAAAAACAATTGAAGGGTTAGGGAAAGTTTCAAGAGGAAGAAAAGGGAGAACGCTTCAAGGTCTTTGAGTTCTTAAGGTGAGGGTTATATGAATGATTCGAATGTCTTGGTAGATTTTTGTCAAAGGTGTCATTACAAACGTCAGGGTTATTAAATTTAGTGAACTTGAGCAATGGAATTGTAGTGGGTATGATTTGATAAGAATTCGAGAGAGGAAGAAAAGATCGAGCAAAAATATGTGCCCAGGTCCGTGTCACACAACTGAAAGACAATCTCTTATATTGTGATCCATCTTACTACAACCAAAGCAAGCAACGGAATTGTCTATAATCTACCTTCATGCTTCTTTCCACACTTAGCAGAAGTAGGCAATGAAGATCCACAACCATTTCCTCCTTGAGTCCTAGGGTTAGACACCCTATCTTAATTGAAGTTAGGAAGGGCGTCGGGGGAAGCTTGACCTAAAAACCTTTGTTGGAACTTGGAACGACCATGACCATCCGACCTTGAGTGGGAGAAGTTACCATCACCAGTTGTAGCCCTCCTTGACTCCCTAGACCTTTCCTTAAATTTCTCCTCTTTAATTTACTGAGCATGAACCATAAGATGAGAAATTTCCATATCACTAATAAGCATGGAGGCAAGACATTTCTTAACCATCATTTTGGACACACCCAAAACAAACTTACTCATTCTTACCGAGGATCGATAACTATAGTAGGAACATATCGAGACAATTGTGTGAACTTAAAAGCATATTCATTCATACTCATGATTCCTTGATGAAGGTTGATGAACTTAAGTACCTTTGCCTAGGTAATGTCAAGGGGAAATAACCTATCAAGAAAAGGAACCTTAAAATTTTCCCAATCGAGAGGATCCACAACAACTGCCCCCCTTCCTTCCATTAGTTAAACCAAAGTTGAGCAACACCCTTTAAGTTGTTTAGAGGTCAACTCCCGTGATCATCAAAACTTTATACACTTCATTGATGAACTCTTGAGGGTCTTTCTCAGCCTTACAACTATAAAACTACAGAGGATTCATTCTAGTGAAATCTCTCACTTAGTTACTTTTAACCCAAATTTGAGTTCACATAGACCAAAACTTCCCTATTGGTTTCAACCGTCATTTCTATCCAACACTTGAAAGAAACCCTACACTCCACATTAGTCATTTGTTCGACCAAAGGGTCTCCCAAACCTTGAGGAGCTTGAGAAGGATCTTCTCTTTCCACACTCTCCCGCATTTCTTCTAGATTATGCCCTTCCAATGGCCATATCCTGTAGAGGATCAGATAAGAATTGCGAGAGTAAATTAGAGTCAAACTTTATCACACCACCTTAGAGCAATGAATGAAAAGGCATTTCCTAAACATATTATAGACTCTTATTCATAAATATGACATACTTCACACTCATGAACAAGACACTATTCGGCATGGCTTATAAGACTTTCTATGACCTTTCTAAACCTCGTGCTTTGAATACCAAGTTTGTAACAACCCAAGGTAGACCCTAGGTGTAATATGGTGTATAAGACCCTGAGAGGCCTCATACAATTCACTTAGAATACATCATGCAAGATAATAGAGATCAAGAGACTTAAGAGACCATTTCAAAACATAAGAGTTTAATATAGTAAAGGCGAAGTCTAACAACGTCTCAAAAGATATCTAGTACAAAGTAGTGATGGGGACATAACCCGTACATTAAGTTCATAACTAAAATTTAAAGACAATAAAGAATAAAGGTTAATTCCTCGGTACATGAGGAATCACCAATCTTCAAACATCTACTTAGAGATCCCTAGCCAATGAAATGTGAATCTGAAGCTTCACACACTACATTTGGGAGAATGTAGGTAAGAGCATGTGTTAGTACCAAAAGGTACCAAGTATGATAGAGATGGATAAAGTATGAAATTCATGCTAAAGGTAAGTTTTCATGATATTCAATAACCAATCTCAAACATGAGATAAAAGAGTTAGAAAACATAAATCATAAAATATGGTCAATGTAAGGTAGCATCGTGAGATACTCAATTAAATAACCTTGATTCATTAGTGCGAGATATTTACCTTTGACCGAAATTTTTGTCAATGTGAGCTATAGAGGTGCCCTCGCTTACTAAGGTAGGAACCATGAACTTCTAGCATATTTGGATCCACTAGTTAATCTCTATCTAGACAAACTATGGTGGCACATAGTTTATAGGACATGGGTAACCACCACTTATCCACTCGGTACTAAGAAATACATCCTACATAATATTGATGATTCTTAACTCTTCTTAATATTCATGAGACATTGGTAGTCTTCACATGTCTTATCATTGGACTTCATGGATAATCACTGCTTGTCTCATTCTTATAATAACTCCTTAACTTTGATTAATTTTAAGTGAGAAAACCTCAACCTTAGAATATGTTATGTGAGAAAATCTTTCGCATTCATATATTGAGTAATTACGTGAGAAATTCTTCCATAACAATCAAACAACAACAACATCATTTATACTTTACTCCCAAAGCAATATATATCATATTTCATCAATTTTGTAAGAACATGCATATTTCCATAATTCACCTTTCATGGCACAAAACCCAATTTCATTTATCAAAACCTAGAAAACAAGGATCCAGCAAGGGTTCATGGGGATTCATCTTAAAACATGGAATTATCTCAATTCATGCATAACAGTTCATAAAACAATCAAATAAATTAAAATTAAAATGAATTCATGACATAAAAGAAAACCCTAACTTCAATTAGGAATTTCTAACTTCAAAATTGGGAAATTTAGGAACTTCATGGAGGAAAGAGATCCATAGATGAAGACTATCATACATTAATGCCAAAATCTTGACTTCATTGAGGAATTTGAGACTTGAATTGAAACCATAGGCTTCTTCAACCTTCTCTTGAGAGAAATATTTTAGAGGTTTACTTGTTCTTGCTTTGAGAATTTGAGAGAATGAGTTGATTTAGATAACTTTGGGGATAATAATGTGTATATATGGCTTCTAATAAAGGTCAAAATAACATAGTATTGGGCTAGAATAATTAGAAAAATACCCAACAACCCTTTTAAAAAGTAAATATCAACCCCATCGAAAGTCTACAGTCTACGGGTCCACCTACATGCCATCCTGGTCGAGCGTTGATAGGGTCAGAGGCTATGATTTTTGGACCCCCAATGACGGACCCATGTATGGTTTGTGGTCCACCTACGAGTCGTACATGCCTAGTCACGGGACTCATATTTGACCCTAAAATTTCTCTAAGGTAGGAACTCACCTACGAGACCTACCTACGACTCGTGTGATAGACAACAGACTGTACTGTTGAACCATTGGAAAGTACTTGAACTTGAAATACTTAGGAACCGTCCAACCACGAGCTGGCCTATGGACCATGTGTCAATCCATAGTCTATGGGTGGCTTCATTGGTACTGGCATAAGATCCTACAAATGATGCAATTTTTACCCTTTTTGAATATGAGGTGTTATAATTATCATTATAATATTTAGATGGTCCATTTTGAGGTGTTGTATGGCACAAAGTGTAGATCTTTGATTAGATGGTTTGTATCAGATGAAATGGAATAATTGGATTCATATTTTTTTAGAGGTGCTATGGGACAATGTTCATATGATCCAAGGTGGGCTATTGACACCCTAGAGTTGATTGAATAGTTATGTGGATCAAAGAGTTTAAGCCCTAATGTTCATAGAGGGTGATCACGTTTGTCTCTAAGTTTCACCCATGAAAGGAGTGATATGGTTCAAAAAGTAGAGCATGATTAACCCTGTATTCATTGAACCCTATCAGAATTAAAGGTCGTGTTAGAGAGGTGGCCTATAAGTTGTCTTTTCAACCTAGTTTTTGAGTTGTGTTTCATGTTTCCATGCTTTGAAAGTACATGCCGGAGGAGTCCCATGTACTTTCCTTTGATTCAGTTTAGTTGGGTCAAGACTTTATCTTTTGAGAAGGACCCAATAACTACATTGGATAGGTATATTCGAAAGCTTAGAACCAGAGAGATTGCTTCATTGAATGTGCAATGGAAGCGGTGTTCAATCGATGAGGAAACTTGGGTTACACAATTTAATAGGTGTGCCACATATCCTCAACTTTTTTAAGCTCAAGGTACTTTCGTTTACTTTATGTTTGAGGACAAACATGGATATTAGTGGTGGATAATATAATGACCCGAATGTTCACTTTTAGAAAGTTTTGTGAATTTACCATTTTTACCTCCTATGATCGACCCCGAGTCTTCTATCTTTGAGTTAAGAAAAGTTGATTTTGAACTTTGAGTTAAAATTGAGAATTTGGTAAGTTTTGTGTTTGAAAAGCTAAATTGTAAAGAAAGTGGCTTTTGGTATCTTTTGGAGTTTAGAGTGTTTGAATGAAATTCAGTTCTTTCCATCAGTCTTGATATGTGGAATCAGAGTTTTGAGAGTACTTAATTTCACATTTTGAGTCTCTTTGAGGATTTGAGGTCCCATGTTGTGAAATTGAGAAATTTTAGCCTTTGAGTTGATTTTGATCAATATTTGGGGGTTCAAATTCTTAGATCAGAATTCAGAGAGTTTCATTAGTTTTAGGAGATGATTTTAGGCATAGGTGAGGTCTTGATTAATTGTTTAAGAGGTTCCAAACTTGTTTAGCCTTTTAATGTGTTATAGTTTCTTGCGTTTTCCATGCATGTTGGTCTAAGAGACCTCAAATTCATGTTTTTATGGTTCCATTGAGTCTGAAACATCAAGTATAATTGATTTTCATATGTGATTTGTGTTCACGGGATTCCAAACGAAACCTGAGGGTCTTTTTAATGTTTTGAGAGTTGGTTGTGTTTTCAAGTGTTATAGGCTTCATTTTAGCTAAGAACGTGTTGCGAAAACAACCTCCGTATAAGAGAAGTACTTGTTCGCTTAAGTGACCTCGGCATTAGTGAATGTCGTTCGCTTTTGTGATATTCGAGATTTTGGTTGGGTTCCCTTGTTTTCAAGATATCCGAGAGAGGTTTAGACCTGCCATTTTTGGGGTATAAGCGATCCATTTTCCAGTTTTGAGCTTGGGGAATCCTTGGTGGCAATTTTGGAAAGGTTTTCTTGTTCTAATTACTAGGGTAAACTTCTATAATCCTAAACCTTCATTCCCTTTGATTATTTATGGATTTAAGTATCTAAATATGAGATTTTGATTGATGAATGATGAGTTTTTCAAGAACTCGAGTTCTTAGCTAAAATGGAGATTTTTAAATATTTCAAGTCCTTTTTTTGAAATGATTTTCTCTAACGAGTTTCTAAAGCCTTAGCAAATATTTTCAAGTATTAAATTTCATATTCAAACATTACTTTCGGTTTGAGTTTTGTTTTGATTGGTTTACTTTTCAAGAGATTTGATATGGATATTTTTGTTTCTAGAAATTTATTATGCATACTTTCTTGTGTATAGATTGTGTGTCTTCAGAAGTGATTCAAAAGGGAAAGACTCAGTAATTAGAGTGAATATTTATGGAGGCAAGTGATATTCTAAACCTTGTATTCTAATATTATTTGTGTACTTTATATGTTTCTTTGTGTTGAGAGTAATGGGGATAAGGTAAATAGTTTGATTGTCCACCTGATACATCTAAATGAATAAAAGTGAGTTGAAATGGAAAGTCTATGTGATGAGCATGATGATGTGAATTACCTCATTGTGACCCCTGTTGATTGATTGATGAAATGCTTGAAAGCACGATTGTGGACTTGAATGGTATGAATTGTTCCCTCTTTCGTGTGACATGATATTGCTTATCTATATTAGTTGTAATCGTCGTAATGAGACATGTGATGACTTATGATACCGAGGTCTTTGCCAGCGAGTGTTGTGATGCCAAGGTCATTTCTGACAAGTGTTTATATAGTCAATGAGAAATGATTACAGCTAGTGATTTGATATAAAGACAATCTTAAATGGTTTTGACTAGTGATTTGATATAAGTACTATGGGAAATGGTTCCATCTAGTGGAATTGTGCTGACGGGAAATGGTTATTGTGGATTGATGCATTTGATGCTTATATGTGACTTGCTAGTTACATGAGATCGATGTACTTGTTGTGTGTAACTGAACAACTTGACTTTGAGAATGACTTGATGCATTTGATTGTTGATTGTGACGCTTGAACTATAGATAATTGGCCTTATGACCCGTGTATTGTAGAATTGCTAGGTTGAGTTGATTTATGTGCATGATGTAGTTTGAAGAAGTTCAATTGAAGTCTAAGGGGAATACAATTTCTTGTTAGATGGCTTGTTTATTAGGTTGCTTGTTAGATATTGTGTTTTTGGTACTCACTCCTTTCTTTTACACTTTTATTGGTACCAAACCCGATTTAGCGTGATCACCCTTCTTCTCTTTTCTTTTTTTGAGTCTCGTGAAGAACTTGAGAGGCAACTTCTTGTCATCCTGGTGGCCCTCTTTTTCTTTTTTCCTGTTTGTTCTACTTGATGATAAAAGACATTTAAATCTTGTATTTATCTTCTGAATCATGTATTTTCATTAGTGGATTGTACACATGATAATCAGATTTTGAGGGTTATAATGAAATGTATATGATTTTCGACTTTGTCTTGTTTTTGATTTATTATATTTTGCATTTATCTCTTTTTGTAGGGTTGAGGCTTACTTGTTTTGGTGGGAATAGCCAGATATCATTACATCCATTTTTAATTCGTAACATTCACTTGGTCAGGTGAGGCACTGGATGCCTATCACACCTCCTAGTTTTGGAGTATGGCATTGTGTTATTAAAAAGGTTCAGATCCTAGGTTTTGATACTATTACCACTTCTCATCCAATATTTTATTATCATATAGGTAGCGGTTAGATAGTGGTTGTCCAATCATTAAATGTTCGTCCTTTGACTAAATCACACATTTTAAGCTTACATTTTGTATTACAGTTAATGAAGATAGAATTTTGTTCTTTCTTAAAAGAACATCAAGCTTCCTAAAGGGTGCTAGTTCAATGTAAACAACTATTAAAAAAAGAATATAACTCCATTTGCTTAATACAGTTTTAATTAATTTACAAATTAAAATTGATTATGCTTTAAAAATAAGATGGGTGAATAAAAAACATAGCTAACTTCATATTTAAATAGTTGGTGTATAAAAGACACATATTATATATTATTAGTCTGAAAGTAAATCAATTTGTGTTCGATACCAACTAGTGAAATTATAGGGAAAAAACATTAAATGTTATTTGCACGTCATAATAATAGTAAGACTCAAGGTTTGGACTCTTACAAATAAATTTAAGTGAAGTCAGTCAACTTTCTTCTACATCTATTACAACATAAATTGTCTTAAACAAGTCTAAAAACTTTATAGTGTTGTAATTTGATTATTATTTTCAGTTAAATTCATACAATATGTTTTTTCTATGATTAAACTAGATGACTTTACAAGTTTTGTAATCAACCTCTAGATTCTACATCTTATTTCTTATGTGAAGATATGCATAAATTTTTTAATTTTTAATTGTTTCTAGTTAATTTGTATTTTATAAAAAATAATTGTTATATAATAAAAATTTACCTGTTTACTCTATTTATTTTCTTATTTAAAAAAATGCAATGAAATAGTAATTTCTATGTTACTTATTTTGTGAACATATACTAGAGGCTCAAAGATAGATATTATTTAGGCCAATTCCAACATATTTTTGGTGGAACTTTTCATAATTTTTTTCCCTATAATATCTAAAGAATATAAAATGATCTCAAGAAAATGAAGAAAAATATTTAAACAGTCAAATTAAACGAAACTTGTGGTATTGTTCTTATAATAAAAGCATTTATTACATATGAATTTAGGTCCTCAATTGAACTGGCAAAACTACAAACTTAAACAGAATAACTCTTAGTCCAATGTCAGAATGGTAGACACTAAATTGTTTTAGGCAAACTTTTAGGAGGAATCCATAGTTTTCTTTTGGGAACAAACTTTCGCATCCACACATGCTTTCCGTTGATATTAAATTTAGCTTTGGAATCATCTTTGAGAATAAACTCAATAATTTCAGGCACAAGAAACACGATTCGAGCATAAAGAGCTTGTTCGTGAGAATGCAGTCTCCAAAATATAATTTAAAGAATTCCCTCATTTCCCATTCAGCAGCAGGATAGCCCTTGGATCGTAGAAAGTAACAAACATGGTACGTTCTTCATCTGGTACATACTCTCCGTTCATCCTTAAAATAAGACATGTCACCTCCATGTCCTAATTGAGAAAATATTTCAATTGACATGTTGCTATCTGTGAAAATTTGTTCAAAACTTATTTTCAAAGATTTCTCCATACTATCTAACAATGCAATGAAACAAACCTCATTTACAAATCTTTCTTATCCCAATTGTTAATGGAAAAATAAGAGCGATAATTTCCTTTTTAGTGACGTTTTGAGTTAGCAAAATCTCCCTTGCATAAGTTGAGGACAGGAACTGAATGTTTTCAATGCTAATATATCTGAGACATGTTTCACCCTCATCAGCAAGTTGATTCTAATTTAAAAAATGAGGTAAGGATAATATATTTTTGATAACATTCTTTCAACGATATGTTCTCTCCAACCAAATCCACAATGCGAATGTTTTCATTGATTCAAAAGGATCACACAAGAGGTCAATAACTAAAACATAATAAAGTTTTCTGTCAATCTTATGAAAAAGTTTGAATTCCTCCTTGGTGAATTGAAAAGTTGTATCAATCATACCAACTCGCGTTTAAAGTGAAATACCCTGAAAATATCACAAATTAAATTAGAAATGATCAAGATAAAAAAAAAAAAAGAAGGCATTCCTAATTATACAATTGAAAACAAAAAAAAGAGAAATTGACTAACAAGATTACAGTATGAATAAGACAACTGTGTGATCTGATTAAAGATTCAACTTTTGTGTTGTAAGGTAACGAATAAAAATTCTATGATAAAATCAAGAGAGAAAGAAAAATAAACTAAAGGCAAAATTTGTATGAGGATTAAAAAGGCTCATTCTTGAAACCTATAACTCAATCAAAGGGGGTATTTCAAGAACCTATTGAGAATTGCACATTTTCATCTATGTAGAGATTTAACCATATTCAAAATAAAGTAAAGTTTAGAGTACATAAATAGATAAAAGAACAAACCAAATGGTAACGTCAAGAGAAGGTTGTTCTCAAGAACTCAACTTGATAGATAACTTGACAATTCAATCCAACCTATTTATAGATGAAAAATATTTACTGAGCAAAGATCTAATGAAGTTGGTCTTATCTCTATACAACCAAAATAAAAGAAAGTAATTACAATTTTAAAAGCATTTACAAAAAGTATTGAGCAATAATTATAACTTTGGAAGTATTTCAGGAAAAGTCTAGAGTAGTAACTACGACATCGAAAGCATTTATGAAAAAACTCTTGTATGGTAAATTGCAATTAATGCACCTTTATAGAAATCTTGTTGAGAGAACTTCACACATGTTATGTACAAGAAATGGTGAGAACATAAAATAACAAAACTATCTATACTTTTTTACGGTAATCGCGAAGTGTAAAAAGATGCAACACTTTCTTTTCTACTTATGAATGAACTTTTTTTGGTTAATATATAACGAAATTATTCTAATAAATACAAGTTTTTAGAACGATTTGATATATAAATAAATAATTTGATATCATGATTATACTCCACATTCTATGAGAGTCATCTTAATGAATCATGTATTCTAAAAAACCTGTTAGATAACATAAATTTTGTTGACTCTAGTATAAATTGGGTAGAACCACTATGGTTGAGTTTTCAAAATCTTAATTCAAAAGAGACTACCACTAATTATTTTAATAAAACGAATCATCCATGTATCACAAACTTCTAGATTTATGTTCTGTGATTACTCATACTTGTCGAAAGACAACAAACATGCATTATATTTTCTTTTTGGTAATTTATCAAAAATTCAATATATTTTATGAAAATGACATATTTGCTCTTAGGAAATACATTATTTGTTGTGAAATTACTATGTGCACAAATGTTAAAACTATTTTTCTTTGACATAATTTGTTCAATGGTGAACTCAAAGCTTGTGTATTTACTACTCTTTCAAAATGGGGAGGAAAGTAGTTCAACGCGTCTTTATTATTCCTCAGATAATTATTAATGTTCTTCCATGGAAGAAGTTATCAATTTTAGTTATGTTATTACTTAATCATCTAATAGAAAGAATGTAATTAAGTTCATATGGTTCAATCCTCAAGTTTATTTCCGTGATTGGAAATACCTTGTAATTAGGTTTTGTAAGATATTTCATAATCCAAATTCTAATATGAGTTGGTTTTCTTGCAATGACGGTAACAACTCACAAAATTGTGCGCTTAAGATCTCAATTGTTCATGATAAGTGTATTATCTTGGGCAGGGTGATGTCTTAATAGATCATGAGTTTAAAGGTACGTTTCCAAGTGTATAAAATATATCATTTGTGATTTAGGATCATAGCGGACCTGTAGCACTAAGTCAAGTTTATATCTTTTATGTTGGTTAAATTTTGTATGTGTTCATGTATAGGTCAATTTCAAACAATGATATCTCCCACCATATCAAGAGTTAGTGGTTTACAACCTTCTAAAGTGTTGGGTATGTAGCAAGAATTGATGGAAAATAGAGGGAAAGGAGAGGAATTTGAAAAGTTGAAAACATAAAGAGTTGGGAACTTGAAAAGTCCTTTTATGCTTTAATGAAAAGGCATTTGTTCCTCATCGGTGATGAAAAGAAAATAGGAGAGTTTAAATACAGAAACACTCTTATTAATTGTTAAAAGGGTTGGATTATCTCAAATATACACAACCTTATGCTTTGAATTATAATACATATCCTGTTGTAATTAAAGGATATAGTGATGCAAATTACATCACCGGGTCAAAGGATGTAAAATCTATGAGTGGTTATGTCTTCATACTAGGTGGAGGAGCAGTCTCTTGGAAATCGTCCAAACAAACATGTATTGCTCACTCCACAATGGAATCTAAATTCATTATTTTGGATAAGGTTGCTGAAGAAGCTGATTGGCTCCAGAATTTCCTAGAGGATATTCCATTCTGGCCCAAACCTGTTGGACCAATTTGCATACATTGCGATAGTGAAGAAGCAATACCTAGGGCAGGGAGAGTTATGTACAACGGAAAGTCTCGTCATATACGACGGAGACATAACACCGTAAGACAACTGCTCTCTAGTGGAATTATCACAATTGACTAAGTAGAGTCAAGCAATAATGTGTCAGATCCACTAATGAAAGGCCTAGTGAGAGAGGCAGTTGAAAGATCATCTAAGGGAATGGATTTACGGCTTAGGACAAGTCAGCATGACGGTAAATCTATCTAGCAGATTGGAGATCCCAAGAGCTAGATTCAAAGAGAAAAACAAAGTTGTGGCTGACGATTAAACATTGTCAATTAACTTAATCCATTCTCATGATGAAGACAATGTTCAATAACAAGGTTAAGACTTTAAGGCTTGTTAATGAGGTAATAAATCTTAAAGTTTTTAATGATTTGCTATGTTTGGTAGATTTGACCAAATAGTGTATCTACGAGATGACATGGTTAGAAATCACCTATGTGAGTGTGAAGTGGAAGCCGCTTCAAAGAAAATTTTGTGTCAAGATTCTATTTTTCTATACACTCATGAAACCAATAGGTGTTCATGGCTGAAACGAACACAACTGTAAGAACCATAAACAGAAAAGGGTTAATTGTGTGACATATGGTTGTCTAGGTATATACCAAAGCTCGACGGTTCAAAGATATCACATCTACCGATTGACCGAGTATATCTGACATATGTTCACTACGGAAAGTCCAAGTGGAAACCTACTTATCCATATGCAATTAATCCTTGCTTGTAAAATACACAATCGTTCGTGCATTCCTATGTTATAACCATTCCCCATCAATGTGGGGGATTGTTGGGTATGTAGATAGAATTGATGGGAAATAGAGGGAAGTAGAGGAATTTGAAAAGTTGAGAACTTGAAGAGTTGGGAACTTGAAAAGTCCTCTTATGCTTTAATGAAAAGACATTTCTCCCTCATTGGAAATGGGAAGAAAAATAGGAGAGTTTAAATACAGAAACACTCCTATTAATTGTTAAAAGGGTTGGAAAGAGGTCCCCCCTCACGCCGTCGTCATCGTCGCTCGCTCGTCTCGTCTCGGCTTTGGCAAATGATCGAGGCCAAAAAATGTTTTCAATTAATTAGTTGATAACAGAAGTTGAAACCGAAATATTTCAAATTTTTGGTTGACTAGCCCGACCTGACTCGGATCCGCGCGCGATTCATTTTATTTGAACTTTCCCATTTTATTTAAATTTTCCGTCATGACTTTTCTAAAAGGTTGCAACTTTCAGGAACACTCAGCACCATTTGAAAAGTTTCAAACTTTCATTAATGGTCGTGTGAATTTTGAAAGTTTTAAAACTTTTCAGAACATATTCTTCTTTCCTATAAATACCACTCATTCTTCAGAATATTTCCTAACAAACTTTTTGATCTTCTTATTCTTCTTCTGCACAAATTTTTCTTTGTCTACTTTCTTGTTTTGGATTGATTCGCTGACAGTAGAGTTTTTTGTATCTACACTGTGTTGATTAAGATTATTTTACCCTGGAAAAGGTTATATTCCAAATCAAACCTCGGATACTAGAGGACAATAATTTCCTTAAGGGGACGCTGTGAGTTCAGTGGACATGATCTTCTGCCGATTTAAAAAAAATTCAAATTCTGATACGTTCTTACAAATTTTAGTTAAATTTATGTTCATCTTTCTTACTGGTTTTATAAGTTTTAGTAACTTCGTGTTTCTTAACAATTTATTTGAATCAGTAATTTTTGGTTTTGATAACACAAATCGCTTACAATCTTAAGAAAATTATAATTTTTTAATCTGTTTCTGGTGGAGACAAAAATCTTCGGGATTTTATATTCCTTAAGTCTGCAATTATAGTTTATTGCTTACTTAGATTGTATCAATTTTTGTTTATAAAAAATGGCAAACAATGGTGTTACAGTGGTTGTTACTGCACCGACCCGAACTCTTGTACCACAAGCAGAGAAACCGGGTAAATTCACAGGTGTGAATTTCAAAGGATAGCAGCAACGAGTATTTTTCTGGCTTACCACTCTTGGTCTGCAGAAATTTACAAGTGAAGATCTCCTAATCTTGCTGATGATATGCCAGACAGAGAAAAATTCATGATTATTGAAGCATGAAAACAAGCAGACTTCCTATGTAAAGGCTACATTTTGAGTGCTTTAGAGGATGACTTATATAATGTCTATAGTGCAATAACAACTTCATAAGAGTTGTGGGATACACTTGAGAAGAAATATAAGACAGAAGATGCATGCTTGAAAAAGTTTGTGGTCGCAAAGTTTTTAGACTATAAAATGGTAGATAGTAAAACTGTTGGATCACAAGTGCAGGAACTTCAACTTATTCTCCATGATCTGATTGCTGAAGATATGGTAGTAAATGAAGTTTTTCAAGTGGCTGCAATGATCGAGAAGTTGCTTCCTTCGTAGAACGATTTCAAGAATTATCTAAAGCACAAGCGTAAAGAAATAAAGATTGAAGATCTTGTGATTCGGCTCATGATTAAGGAAGATAACAAAAATGCTGAAAAGAAGTCGCGTAAGAGTTAAACAATCTTTGGAGTTAATATTGTTGAAGAAGTTCCTACCAATGACAAAAAGAGAAAGAAGTCCAACGGGCAGAAGTCAGAACAGGCCAAGAAGAAATTCAAAGGCAACTGTTACAATTGTTGCAACGCTGGTCATAGGTCTTCTGATTGTCATGCTCCAAGAAAGGACAAAAACAAAGGCAAAGCCAAAAGTCAAGCAAACATCTTAGAGAAGATGGAAGATGCAGATGACTTGTGTGCAATGATATCGGAGTGTAACTTAGTTAAAAATCTTAAGGAGTGGTTTCTCGACTCATGTGCCACAGACATATTTGCTCTGCGAAAGAAGCCATTGCAACGTACAATCCTGGTGAGTACAATGAAGATTTATTCATGGGAAACACAGCAACAACAAGGATTGCGGGAACTGGGAAAGTAATGTTGAAAATGACATTCGACAAGGTGTTGACTTTGAACAATGTTCTGCATGTCCCTACTGTTAGGAAGAATTTAGTTTCTACTGCACTACTCGTTAAAAACGGGTTTAAGTGTGTACAAGTTAGTGATAAAGTTGTAATAAGTAAGAATGAAATGTTCATAGGAAAGGGCTACCTAAAGGAGGGTCTTTTTAAACTAAATGTAATGGTTGTTGACACTATTAATAAAAATTATGCTTCTGTTTACTTATTGGACTTAAGTGATTTATGGCATGCCCGTTTGACACATATAAATTATAAAGCCTTGCAAAAATTGGTTAATCTAGAAGTATTGCCTGATTTTAAATGCGATAAGCCGAAATGTGAAATTTGTGTGGAAAGTAAGTTTGTTAAACATCCTTACAAGTCTGTTGAAAGAAATTCTAAAACTTAAGAATTAATTCACACAGATATATGCGATATGAAGTCAACACCATCTCGTGGTGGGAAAAAGTATTTTATAACTTCTATTGATGACTGCACTCGATTTTGTTATGTATATTTGCTTACTAGTAAGGATGAAGCAATTGATGCATTTAAGCAATAAAAAAATAAAGTGGAGAACCAATTGAATCTAAAGATAAAAATGATTCAGAGTGATAGGGGTAGAGAATATGAATCCCCTTTTGCAGAGTTTTTTTTTGGGATATGGTATTATTCATCAAACTATTGCACCTTATACATCACAGTCAAATGGTTTGACAGAACGAAAAATAGAACATTAAAGGAAATGATGAATGCCTTAATGATCAATTCTGGTTCACCGCGAAACATTTGAGGGGAAGTCATCCTTACAGCTAATAAAATACTCAATAGAGTATCCCATCGAAAAACACAACCAATTCCACATGAGTTGTGGAAATGAAGAAAACTCAACTTGAAATATTTCAAAGTGTGGGTGTGTTTAGCCAAGATAGAGGTTTCTTTACCGAAGAGGATTAAAATTGGACCCAAAATAGTATATTGTGTCTTTATTAGGTATGCTGTGAACAGTAAAGTCTGTCGGTGTTTTGTTTACAAATCTCATAATCCTGAGATTCATGTTAATACGATAATTGAATCAGATAATGCAGAGTTTTTTGAAAACATTTATCCGTATAAAGTTGAAAGTGAGTCAGTAAGTGAAAGACCTAAACGACCACGAGAAGAATCAATGGAAAATATTCTAACTAGTGAGGAACCTAAGATTAGTACTCGGCAACGAAAATCTGCTTCTTTTGGACCAAATTTTGTAGCACTATTGATTGAAAATGAGCCTCAAACATTTAAAGCATTTATGTCTTCGCCTGAGTCAACTTATTGGAAAGAAGCAGTCAACAGTGAGATTGAATCAATTTTAAGCAATCACACTTCGGAATTTGCTGATCTTCCTCTAGGAAATAAACCTTTAGGATCAAAGTGGATGTTTAAAAGGAAAATGAAACCTGATGGGACTATTGACAAAAATAAGGCTAGACTGGTAGTCAAAGGGTACAGACAAAAGAAGGTCTGGACTACTTTGACACATACTCTCCAGTAACAAGGATAACATCAATTAGGATGTTAATAGCACTAGCAGCAGTGCATGATCTTAAAATCCACCAAATGGATGTAAAGACATCCTTCTTAAATGGAGTGTTGGAGGAAGAAATTTAGATGGAACAACCTGAAGGGTTTATAGTTCCTGGTTAAGAAAAAAAAGTGTGCAGACTTGTGAAGTCACTTTATGGACTAAAGCAATCACCCAAACAATGGCATGTTAAATTTGACCAAACAATGTTGGCAAATGAATTTAAGATTAACGAATGTGATAAATGTGTTTACATTAAAAATGTTATGAATCATGAAGTCATTGTTTGTTTGATGTCGATGACATGTTGATAATGATTAAAGAAATTGACGATATAAATGCTACTAAGCGCATGTTGTCCAGCATGTTCGATATGCAAGACTTAGGAGTTGCTGATTTGATCTTAGGGGTCAGGATTATCAAAACTCCCCAGGGACTAGCATTATCTCAATCTCATTATATTGAAAAAGTATTGGATAAGTTCAAGTACTTGAATTTCAATGTTGTCAAAACTCCAATTGATTTAAGTTGTTCATTTAAAAAGAATGAAGGTCAAAGTGACTCTCAATTGGAATATGCCAGAGTGTTGGGAAGTTTGATGTATATTATGAATTGCACGCGACCAGATATAGCATGTGCTATTAGTAAACTGAGTTGGTACACTAGTAATCCAAATCAAACTCACCGGATGGCAATGAAACATGTGTTGGGTTATCTAAAATATACACAACATTATGCTTTGCATTATAATAAATATCCTATTGTGATTGAAGAATATAGTGATGCAAATTGGATCAGCGGGTGAAATGATGTAAAATCCATGACTGGTAATGTGTTCATACTTGGTGGAGGAGCAGTCTCTTGGTAATCGTCCAAACAGACATGTATTGCTCGCTCCACAATGGAATTTGAATTCATTGATTTGGATAAGGCTGGTGAAGAAGTTGAATGACTCTGGGATTTCATAGAGGATATTCCGTTTTGGCCCAAACCTGTTGGACCAATTTGCATACAATGGGAGCAATAGGTAGGGCATGGAGCATTATGTACAATGGGAAGTCTCATCATATACGACGGAGACATAACACCATAAGACAACTGCTCTCTATTGGAATCATCACAATTGACTACGTAAAGTCAAGCGATAATGTGTCAGATCCACTAACGAAAGGCCTAGTGAGAGAGGCAATTGAATGCTCATCTAAGGGAATGGGTTTACGACTTAGGACAAGTAAGCATGATGGTAACTCTATCTAGCAGATTGGAGATCCCAAGAGCTAGATTCAAGGAGAAAAACAAAGTTGTGGCTGACGGTTCGACATTGTCAATGAAGTCAATCCATTCTCATGATGAAGACAATGTTCTGGAACAAGGTTAAGACTTTAAGGCTTGTTAATGAGGTAATAAATCTTAAAGTTTTTAATGATTTGCTAAGTTTGGTAGATTTAATCAAATAGTGTATCTACGAGATGACACGTTTAGAAATCACATTTGTGAGTGTGAAGTGGAAGCCGCTTCAAAGAGAATTTTGTGTCAAAAGCCTATTCTCTATAAACTCATGAAACCAGGAGGTGTTCATGGCTGAAACGAACACAACCGTAAGAACCACAAATAATAAAGGGTTAATTGTGTAACATATGGTTGTCTAGGTATACACCAAAGCTCAACGGTTCAAAGATATCACATTTACCAATTAACCGAGAATATCCGACATATGTTCACCACGTAAAGTCTAAGGGGAAACCTACTTATCCAGATGCAACTAATCATTGCCTGTAAAGTACATAATTGTCCATGTATTCCAATATTATAATCATTCCCCATCAATGTGGGGGATTGTTAGGTATGTAGCAAGAATTGATGGGAAATAGAGGGAAGAAGAGGAATTTGAAAAGTTGAGAACTTGAAGAGTTGGAAACTTGGAAAGTCCTCTTATACATTAATGAAAAGACATTTGTACCTCATCGGTGATGGAAAGAAAAATAGGAGAGTTTAAATACTTAAACACCCCTATTATTTTTTAAAAGGATTTGAAAGAGGGACCCCCCTCGCGCCGTCGTCGTCGTCGCTCGTCTCGGCTTCGGCTTTGGCAAATGATTGAGGCCAAAAAATGTTTTCAATTAATTCGTTGATAATAGAAGTTGAAACAGAAATATTTCAACTTTTTAGTTGACTAACCCGACCCGACCCGGATCCACGCACGACCCATTTTATTTGAACTTTCCCGTTTTATTTAAATTTCCCGCCATGACTATTCTGAAAGGTTGCAACTTTCAGGAACAGTCAGTACCATTTGAAAGGTTCCAAACTTTCATTAATGGTCGTGTGAATTATAAAAGGGTTGCAACCTTTCAGAACATATTCTTCTTGCCTATAAACACCACTCATTCTTCAGAATATTTCCTAACGAATTTTTTGATCTTCTTCTTCTTCTTCTTTTACACACATTTTTCTTCGTGTACTTTCCTGTTGTGGATTTATTTGCTGACAATAGAGTTTTTGGTATCTACACTATGCTGATTAAGATCATTTTACCCTGGGAGGTTATTCCAAATCAAACCTCGGATACTTGACGGGAATAATTTCCTTACGGGGACACTGTGAGTTCAGTGGACTTGATCTTCTTCCTATTTAAAAGATTTTTTCAAATTCTGGTATATTCTTACATATTTCAGTTAAATTTTTGTTCATCTCTCTTACTAGTTTTATAAATTTCAGTTAATTCGTGTTTCTGAACAATTTATTAGAATCAGTAATTTTCGATTTTGATAATACAGATCGCTTACAAAAAGGTACATGAATCTTCTTTTAAACCCTCCTAAGTTTACATCAGTTGGAGTTGGAATAGAAAGTTATGAATGTTTTGGTGATGACGTTTGTCAATTTAGAAAAACAACAAGTAGCTTAGCTTACTACTAAATTGATCCCATAACCTTCAAAAACTATTCATCTTAGCAATATGAAGCCCCCATTTTCATTGATTTGCTGAATATTTTGCTGGTAAGATTTGTAGATCACCGATTTAGGTGATAAGACTCATTAAAAAGCCATTTTAATTAGTTTTTCAGCTTTTCTTAAGTTCCAAGAGTGGTATTCTTAACCTTTTGCCCTAATTAACTATGTTAATTCTATTTTATAGCCTAATAATCTTCCCATTCATGCCTAACACTCTGACAAATAAATTCAGTATGTTCTAAGTTCTTTAAATCAAAAAACTCGGGTTCTTCACCTTCTACCTTCCGTTCAGAAATTTCATCAACTGTGTTTATTTCAGGTATATGAGATTTCATCAATGGATATCATTTCACCCATTAAATTTCAAACTAAACTTAGTTCTTAAGTATTTCACTACTATGAGTATCTTGAATTTTATGAAAACATGATTTCTTTTTTTCAGTCTATTCTCATGCATACATGCTTTTGCACATGATTTGATGTATTTACTTAAAGTATGTTTTCATAAATCTCAAAATATTGATGTTTCGTGTTTCTTTAGATTATGTTATTTTGAATTGCATATTTCCTTCATAATACATAAATTGTCATGTTTAATTTTATACTCAATTTATCAATCCCACATATTTTAAGATGCTTTTAGATATATTATCTTTCCTTGAATATTACACATCAGAGTTTGTGGATTTCAACGTTATTAGTTAAGAAGACCAATAGGGTGATTTTGGATGAAGTGTACTCTTAACACTATTTTTAGATAGTATATGTATATTGTTAGGCTTAGTAATTTTATGATTCAATATTTAGAATTTAGGTCCAACCTTCTGTAATCCTTTTAAAATATCAGTCCTAATACATTTTTATGCATTTTATTCTAGCCATATCATATATTATCTATACTCACAAGTCTCTCGATTCATAAATACATTAGTTTTATATATGTTGAGTAGATAGTAATACCTAATATCGAGTTGGACTAAGGTCAAAATACCTAATCCCTATACGTATGTGTCACTCTAGAAAGCATATGCTTTCAGTTTACCGGTACCACATCACATTAGATCAAATGAACCTGGTATATTGGACTCTGTTTTATAGGGATTATACATCAAACTCCATATTTATCTCATTTGTTTATATTTCAATCAATAGTATCTCTCATAGTTCAATCTTTTAGATAGGGCGCGATCATATATTTACTAATTTCATTTGTACCACTTATCAATTGCATTCCAATTTGCTTGCTTGTTGTATCATTTAATATTATTCAGCTCAATAAAGCTTCCTAGCAAATCATCATAGTAAAGGCTCTCAAACAAATAGACAATTGGTAGTTCTCAACTTTATGTTATATTCAGATGAACTCCCTTTTTGAGTATTATGTTTTACTCCCTCCGTTTCAGAAAGAATATCTTGTTTTGTCTTGGCACGGAGTTTAAGAAAATAAGTAAGACTTTTGAACTTTGTGGTCCCAAATTAAAGTTATGTCAAATGTACAAAATTACCCTCTAATCTTGTGATCTTAAACATGTCACGTGGAAAGCTTAAATTAAAATGTTACCAAAAAAAAAATCATTCTTTTTAAAACAGGCTAAAAAGGAAAAAAAGATCATTCTTTTTTGAAATGGATGTAGTATAATTGAAACATTATATATCATTCAATATATGATCTCCTGTCTTGAGGGATATGAAAACATGAATTCACCAATTTGTTAACTTTTCTTTGATTCATAACACATGTCATGCTGGTATTAAACAAATGTAAGTGAAAATCTAATTTAGCTAGAGAAAGTTAAATATGAATTACACCAAAGAGAAGTTTTTACTCAAAAAAGAGTTAGCTCTCACATTATTTATATTTAGTTTTCATTTATATAAATCTTATTAACATACCATACCATTAGTTAGCTTGGGATCACTTCTAATTCAAAGTGTTACAAATAGGGGTAGTCTTGTAGGAAATATGAAAGAAAAAATAATATCTTAAGAAAATGCTCAAGTTTATTATAGGCTACTTAAGGCCACTTGAGATGATTAAAATCATCAACTACATCACTATTTATACTACACAAAATAGAAAACAAAAACTTTTGCACAAATAACTAAATACATGTATCACAATTTACTAGATACATGTATTACGAAATTTTAAAGAGACTTCTTGAAAACTCAAGAGACAATTTTGGAAGACTAAACATTGATGCATTAATTCCAACACTCCCCTTTAATGCATTTGCTTGATAACTCCAATGCATTCTCGAAGATAGCAAAAAAAATTTTCTAGAAAGTGCTTTGGTGAAGATGTCAGCAAGTTGTTCTCCTGTCTGACAATAATGCAACTGAATTTCGTCTTTCTCTTGTGTTTCACGGATAAAATGATACTTGATGGAAATATGTTTTGATCTTTCATGGCTGACTGGATTCTTGGCAATTGCTATTGCTGATTTGTTATCACAATACAGAACAATCCCTTTTTTTTTGTTTTTCACCAATGTCTTCAAATATTCTCCTAAGCCAAATAGCTTAAGAAGTATGCACTGCTTCTGCCCAAAAATATTTTGGCAACCCTTTCTCATTCATCATAGTTCTGGTCATTTCAACAATTGTTCTATTTCTTCTTTCAGATACACCATTTTGTTGAGGAGTATACCCTGCTGTAAGTTGCTTCTGAATGCCTTCATTTTTGCAATATTCTTCAAATTCTCAACTTGTGTACTCACCTCCTCGATCACTTTTGATGCTGCAACCTTTTTGCTTCGCAACAAGGGCTTTAAATTTCTTGAATGTAGCAAATGCTTCTGATTTTTCTTTCAAGATATAAACCCAGGTCATTCTTGAGAAATCATCAATAAAGATTAGAAAATACCTTTGACTTCCAAGAGATAGAGTCTTCATTGGTCCACAAATGTCAATATGAATTAGTTCCAAAAATACACTTGCTCTCCAAGACACCCCTTTTGGAAAAGACTTCCTGTGCTGCTTTCCCATTATACAACTTTCACATGTATCCACCTCAGTATGTATCTCAGGAAGGCCTTGCACCATGTCCTTTTTCTCGAGAAGCTTTAAACCATGAAAATTCAAGTGAAAAAATCTTTTGTGTCAAGTCCATGAATCATCTACAATTTCATTTTTTAATGCATTGTAATGAAATTGCAAAGGGAAGTTTCTTTTTATCATCTTTACTTCAACAATGACTTGATTTGGCTCAAAATTATCATAAATCTTGCAATAATTATCTCTAAACACAAGAGAATAACCATTTTCCATGAGTTGACCAACACTAAGCAAATTTTCTTCCAAGTCAGTAACATAAAGAACATCATGAATTTGCTTACCGCATCCTTTCATGTTGATCGAAATAGTACCTTTACCTTTCGTATCAACTAAGGTTCCATTCCCCATCTTCACTTTAGTAGTGATGCTATTATTAATTGAGAGGAAAGTTTTTTCATCTCCAGTCATGTGATTACTACAACCACTATCAACATACCATTCATTACTTTTTGTTGAAGCATCAGATTTAGAAGCAAAGAAAAGATTTTATTCCCTTTCTTCCTCATGTTTTTCACAAAAATTTGTTTGCTCCCGTTTCTTGTGCCAACAATCCTTTTCAACGTGGTCAAACTTTTTACAAAAGTTACATTGGGGCTTGGCTTTGTGCCAATATTTTTCTGCATTGTGATTAGTCTTTTTGCAAACTTTACAAAAAAGACTAGAGTTTTTCTCACATTTTTCTTCAACCTTCTTGGAAGAACCATCACGATCTTGCTTCTTTTTTGGCTTTTGATTTTTCTTCTGATAATTTTTTGAGAAATTTTGAGAACTCTCATTTATTTTAGACTAGAAAGTCGTCTCTTTGGCTTGATCTTCAAGAAAAAATCTTCGCTTCTCGTGTGCACGAAATGATCCAACTAGCTCTTTGATGGAAAGCTTAGAAAGATCTTTCGTCTCCTCAGTGATAGCAACGAAGTACTCATACTTTTCTGTGACACCAATTAGAATCTTTTCCACAACTTGTTGGTCAGAAATTGTATCACTATGATTTCTCATTTCATTAACAATATTCATGACTCTTGTGCAATATTCATCAATTTTTTCAGATTCTATCATCTTTAAATTTTGAAACTCTCTTCTAAGAGTTTGAAGATTTATAGTGCGTACCTTTTCGTCACCATACACCACAGTTTCCAGAAAATCCAAAGCTTCCTTTGCAGTCTCACAAGTAGCAATTTTTGCAAAATATGCTCTTGAGACTCCCATTTGGATTTTGCTCAAGGCTTTTGCATCTTGATGATACTTAGCCTCAAGATTTTTCATCTCTGTCGCTATAAGATCACCATCGTTGTCTGGCTCTTCAAAGTCATTTGCAACAATAGTCCACAAACCTTCAGCTTTCAAATGTGTTCTCATTCTTATCTTCCAGTATTCAAAATCAGTTCCATCAAAAAATGGAGTAAGAACAACTGAAGAATCAGCACCTTCATTTGTTTTGGATGCCATATTCTTTTCTTCACCTAACCCCAGTTTAAGAACGAAAACCTGCTCTTGATACCAATTTGTAGGAAATATGAAAGGAAAAATAATATCTTTAGAAAATGCTCAAGTTTATTATAGGCTACTTAAGGCCACTTAAGATGATTACAATCATCAACTACATCACTATTTATACTACTCAAAAAAGAAAACAAAAATCTTGCACAAATAACTAAATACATGTATCACAATTTACCAGATACATGTACTACGAAATTCTAAAAAGACTAAGAGACAATTTTGGAAGACTAAACATTGATGCATTAATTCCAACAGATTATTCTGCTCGTCTCTATTTATGTAAAAATATTACTATTATCATAATTTAAATAGTTATTGCACCCATTAATGGATTTCTCTAACTAAAACTAGTTATCAAATAAATAAAGGAGCAGTTAGTTGAATCAAATGATGAAAGTGAAAAACTAGATCAAATAAATTTTCTGTGTACTTTGAATTTGTAAGTTGAAATTTAAGTTGTTACTTACTTTACTAGCCTTATTTCTAAGTAGTAGTGGTGTAGTAAAACTTGGTGGTTTAATAGATTAGAGTTTATAGTCTTTGAAGAGATAATACTTGAGTGAACAACGTACAGTGAGTTAGTCCCCGAGATTAATCAAATTGTAATATGAAACTGTTCTTTGAAGTCTAATGAAGTTCTGTTGAGAATCCTACTCAGAATAGGTTGTGTTTTTTTCTCCCCTGAATCGGGAGGTTTTTCACAATAAACGTTTATATGATAAAGCGATCTATTGAAATAATTGGTCATTAAAATTTTTGCAACATTATATTTATGCAAGAATTGAACAAACATGAATATTTATGGCTTACATAAAAAAAAAAAAAAAAGTTTATACTTGTTTTATGCATGTATGAAAAATTATAGCTTGTTAGTCATTAATGTCAGGGATGACAAACTGGGCGGGTTGGGTCTAACCCATATAAAACCACACAGGTTTTACCTCACTTCACTATAATAACCTTCCAGTTATTTTCACCGTACCTTTCTGCAATCTTTTCATTATGTAGATCATTTTTTAAACTACCCCAAGTCATCATTTATAACTTGGTGGGACTGGTACTTCAGTTATTTAGTCATTTGTTTGGGTTTTGTGCAAGCATTTATGTTTTGAAGCTTTTAAAATTTGAACGATTGACTTTGATCAAAAGAGTTTAGGTAGATGGACTCATAAGATAATTCTAACAGTTGATTAGCTCTAGAACATCGAGTCTGGTCTAAAAGGATGTTCAGTGCATATCCCTAGGCTTACATGCTCATTCTGACCCCCATGTGGAAGTTAACTTAAAATGTAGTTTGAGTGTGGGATTCATTTTTCATAAATACAACCTCAGTTGAAAGTTTTGACATATCCGATGGGTTCAGAGTATAGAATTTGATGGGTTAGTATATCTCATTTGTATGTACAAGGTTCCAAACTAATCCTAAGCACCCGAGCAGAGTTTGTTCGGACTTGGCTAAATTTTCAGGTGCCTCATACTGATGCACACTCTTTTGCAGCCCAAGTATCGGTTAAGAGGTCTCCTCTTTAGCGGCTAAGGGTGTACTTTCGCCGGTTTAGCAGCCATGGCTTTGCTTGAGCAATCGCTGCATTAGTGGGCAAAGGCTCGCTATGGAATTATTTACCAAACTAAGTCATTATATAAAATAATTTACCAAAATAATATATTTTTTCAAAATTTTACAAAATTAGTATAAACGTATTTCACAGTAACGTTTTAGGGTATATTTCAAGTTTTAAAAACTAACGGTGTTAGGTTGATATACGTTACTGTGAGTAACGTTTTACTCCTAAAACGTTTTTTTGAGTAACGTTTTACTCCTAAAACCTTACTGTGAGTAACGTTTTAAGAGTAAGACGTTACTCACAGTAACGTTTTAGGAGTAAAATGTTACTCACAGTAACGTATATCAATCTGACGCCGTCAGCTTTTAAAAAATAAAATATACCCTAAAACGTAACTGTGAAATACGTTTATACTAGTTTTGTAAAATTTAAAAAAAACATATTATTTTGATAAATTACTTTATATAATGGCTTAGTTTGGTTAATGCTTCGCTCGCTATGGGTAGTCGACCTGCGTCTAGACCGCTTTAGTGGTAGATTCTACTTTTGTGATGCCGTGGTGCTAATTGCAAGTAATGCCCATCTTGTTGAGCTTTTTCTCTTATGTTAAAATCGATTATACGAGCTTTAGACCTTTCAAATTGAGTTGCTTCTTATTGGGTATTGGTGGAGCTTCATTTTGGACCCTTGGGGAAGTCTTTTAGGTCCGTTTCAAAGGTAAATTCTTGCTCCCAAGACATTTTCTTTCCCTTTAATGGTGTTCTTAAAGCCTTTTCTGAGAATATGTTACATAAGATTATTTCTTTCTTTTCTATGCCTCAATTCTGTGCCATTCTGGAAGACTAAACTTATTAGGACATTTTGACAGAGTTAATCACTGTATAGGTCCCACATTCCCATTTTGACTTAATTTCTGGGTCCATTCTAATTGTTGTGACCTTATTTTTGATAGTGTGGCAGTGATTGGAGTTTTTATGTTGTGGCCTTATTTTGGTAGTGTGACAGCAATCAAAGGCCTTTATGACGGTGAAAGCTCCAAAATTGTGCTTTTGGAGTGTGCACGATCTGCATTGAGGTAGGTTGTGGCCTCCTAGTCTTTGATTGAGCTTACAAATGTAAATTCATGGTGAATCGCTAGAATTGGGGTTGGCTTTGTATTTTATTATGCTCATTTAGGTGTTTCTCGAGATATTTTGGGAGTGCTCCTATGTATATGCTCCTATTAGTTTTTTGTTGGTCTTAGCCTACCACTACAAAACAAGGCATATCTTGCTATAAATTTTTTTTTTTAGCTAAATATTATATTTTTCGTGGCTAAACACTTCAGTTACAATATTTTTTTTCGTAGCAAGATGTAGGGTGGCTAATAGTTAAATACAAACTTAAAATGGCCTGTAGATAAGTACTTATACTTATTGCTACAAAAATATTGTGGTGTAGTTGCGATGTAAAAAAGGTTTTGCCACGAATAATATACTTATAGCAAGTAATTTTATTCTTGTGCCACAATTAATAAAATTTGTAGCTATCTTTATATTATAGCTACCAGGTGTTGTAGTGTAGCAAAAAGTTAATTCATATGCCATGCAAACATTAATTTTGTGGTTATTTCTATAATTTAGTCTTGTGGCAATAGTACTCTGTGAATTAAATATTTGCCACAAGTACTTTTATATTGTAACAAAAAACTCATAACTATAGCCGTGAAATCTATAGCTAAAGAATCATTATTTGCTAGGAAAAGTGAAATATTTTAGCCATGCTCTTAATACGTTGCAATTATATATAGTAGTATATATCTAGCTACAAATTCAACATTTCATGGCTAAAAGTATATCCTTTATAGCTCACAAGATATAAATTGTAGCAAAAGATTTTCTTCAATTACTATGAAAATGAGAATACATATACATTACAATTTGCGTGGCAATTATTCTATCTACCGAATGAAAATTCTACCACAAATATTGTTAGCCGCAAAAGATTATTTTTGAAATGAAATATATAGAGAATTATAACACAATATCTTAAATTGTACTAAAAATACAATATATTAGAGAAGAGATTTAATAAATTTCAACAAAATACATTTAAAATAGTGAAATAGATAAATAAACTTTTACAAGTGAAAAAATTAATAATTCATGTCCTCGTCCGTTATTTTTCCATAAGCTGCAATAACAATTAAAAAAATGAATAAGAAGATTCATTTAAAAGAATTGAATTTTATTTTTTATATAATACTAGAGGAGTTTCTCCAATCTTTTGATAATTAAAATAATCATTATTACTAGTTGAATTTAGAGAATGAAATAAGAGTCTTTCAACTCTGTTGTAAATATAGTTTGCATCTTACAATCTAGTTCTTGGATCATGCAGATTCATCTTATTCCCAATTGAATGTTTGACATCTTACAATATACCTACTTCATCCTTTCGCTGCACCTACTAAGCTCAACAAGGTGATCTTTGGAAACTAGAACAATTTTAGAAATATGCCAGACAATGGAAGCCTTATAAATTACTAGAGTACTTAAAAAGCAAGCCTATTAATTTCATATTTTTAAATGTTATTCATTTCATGTGTGAGCCTCAAATCATATTAATCTAGTTAAAAGATAAGAAATGCTAATCAACGACAAACAACAAAGGAATAATCACATTCAATAATCAATCTTGCAGTATGTTCCCTTAGAAAGAAAAAAAAAATTGCAATCAACCAATTCTCTATTATATGTATGTCAAGTCAATCTCCAACTATTGGTGCTTCTAGCTCTATGAATAGCAGATAGAATAAAAATTTTACATTCCAAGTATGTGTCTCGTGGAAATACGAAAAGCTTTTAAGGAAAGATTCAAGTGACGATCTTCTTTTTGAAAATTAAATATGTTTAGTTGGAAACTAAAGGAGATGCATACATATACAATGAGAAAATAAAAATACTCACAACAAAGGTATGGAAGACATTTTCAGCATTCCTTTCAAATGGTGTGGCACAAAAGTTGAGAATTTGAAAAATCCATTCTTGTTCCTGAACATTATTGAATCAGTAAAGAATTCACAACATCCCATCAATTTAGTTTAAGATGTTCTCTCAGGCATTTAGTCAAACACTTGTAGGGAAAAATATGACATGGTAACATTCCTACAAATCTTTCTTCAACAAACTCATTTCCTATTACAACACCATAGAAAATCACTATAATTAGATTTCAAGTCTTTCACTGTGAACACATAGGCCAAAAACAAATGCGCAATAAATAAACATAATTCAATTCATCTGTGAAATCAAAATGTACTACTCTAAAAAGAAGTAACTATTCAGATCCAAAATAAAAATTATTGAGAGAGAAAAAAAAAGAGAGAGACAGAGAGAGAGTCAAGCAAGAAAACAATTTATTTTATATAAATTCTCATAAAGCTGCTTGAGAAAATTGGGGAAGGGGAATGAACTTGAATATTTTGCTTTTGAGAGAGGGAGGCCGTAGGGAATAGGATTTTGAGAGGAAAAGATTTAAACAAATAGTTTGTCATATTTTTAGTCCAAATCTCATTTATAATGTTCATGTATTTAGTAATATTATTATTTTTTAGAGTTAAATATAATTAGTGATGAAATAATTTTAAATGATTTAGATTTTCAATAGTAGAGATAAATATCTATTATTAATGAATAATAATATGATATTTGAAGCAAATGTTGTCATATAGTTAACATTTGTATTAAGCGCTATTGTTTTAACAATATTTTTATACCATTTTTAATAACATTATGTGACAAATAATTTTTATTTATGACACTAATCCTAAATATCACTCAATAGATTACATCGTATATTTCTTTTTTTTATTTATTTTATCAGGTTCAACTCAATAGCTAATTCTAATTATTTAATTAAGAAATTTAACTATTAGTCGTTAAAAAATATATTTAAAAAATTATTTTCTTGCTCGAAACTTAAACTACAATTCCAATAAGTATTGAAATAAAAAAATTAATTTCAAAATGACAGAATCTATTATTTTAGTTTGTTATTTATTATTGAAGTTGTGACACATTGTTATTTATTCATTTAACTATATTAAAAACTTATAACTATAAAGTAAAATCTCGTAATACTAAATCAAATCGAATTATATAAGAGCATCTAAGTAGATTAATTGAGACATTATTCTAATAATATATATAGGTACGAGCCAAAAAGAAATTTCTAAAGCATTTTTTCACAATAAATATGAGTGAACTTTGATTCGATTTGTATAAATTCATTTTAAATAGTCAATTAAACTTAACTAAATATAATCTAAATATAAATTACATTTGAAACTTACAAATTAAACAATATAAAATTGCACCACATGAAATAATCAGTACCTAAATACATTAAATGGGTAAAGATATTGTCTCAATTAAACAAGTTCAAGTCAAATAGTAATTTTTAAAATAGTTGATCAAGTTGAACATGAGTGAAACTTAATGCAATTTTTAACTTTAAACTCTATATAATATCACTTGATCAAATTCCATTAGATTATATTTAAACTAATAAGTATATCTGAAAAATTGAATCGAATGAAATATTTATTTATATTGTTTTAATAAATAGGTTCGAATCGAATAACAGTTACATATTCTCGAAGCACCTGATCAAGATGTAGCCTAAATTTGAATTAGTGAAGTTGATTTTATTAAAATTTGATATAATTAGTTGGTCAAAGTTAATTGTATAATAACATCTTATTTATTTAAATTATTTTTGGAATTTAATATTAAAACCTTGAAAATTGAATAGAATAGAAAGATGAACACCGCTAATTATACTAATTCGATAATGTATTGTTAGATAGTAGAATTTTGAGTTACGAGACATATAATAGTTATATAATCTCATGTCGTATGATTTTATAATAATGATTCTCTTTAATTTACTTTTTGACCTTAGTTGGTACATTAGTCTACAATTCAAACAATGTTTTGATGAGTAATTCATTTTATGATCCGATGTAACAACTTGCCTATGACAGCATATTAATATTTAATTCTATGGAATATAAATATTCATCTAATTAGAAAAATTCGTTGTAATTGATTATTGTTATTATATTAGTACTATTATAATTGTAACTTTAATTGTTCGAAATAATAATTGATGAGGCAAAAAGTTTATTAATACTACAATAATTATAATTCACGATAAAAATAAGCAATTAATTACAAATTTTATCACAACAATGACTATTTTATTTTTTCATTACAAATAATTATAGCAATAAAGTCCATTATAAACATAATTTTTATAACTTAAAGGAAAAGTAGTTATTTAGCCACAATAATTTATTTCAAATAATGTATTGCGGCGAAAGGTTTTATTTCAATTGAATTTTTAGTTCATGGGAAAAATAAATAATTAGCTACAAGTTTACTATAGCCAACATATTTATGGGTAATTATTTAATTACTGCTATAATTTTCAAAAACTCGAAGCATAAATATTTATTTAGCTATATTAGTTTGTCTTAAATATATTTATCGTGGCTCAAAGAATACTATTTGATATAATAAGTTCCAACGGGTGGCTTAAGTTAAAACTTAGCTACAAAATTTTGCTATAGCAAAATACATGTGGCTAGCAAAAATATTTATTTAGCTACAATATTTTTTAAAAAAATAAGATACTGTGACTAAAAAGTGATTATTGCTACGATGAATCTTAACTCGTGGCAAATATTAATTATTAGCTACAAAGTTTTATCATAGAAAAAAACTTATGCCTATTTTATTTAACTATTGCCACAATTTATTATAACTTGAAGCAAAATATTTTATTAAGCTACATTAATTTGTTACAAAAAATTTCTAGTCACTAAAGACTACTATTGCTACAATAATATTTATCACGTAGCAAAAATTGATGAACAGCTACAGAATTATATTGTAGCAGTAAATTTGTAGCTATTTAGGTAATTATTGCCACGACTATTAATAATTAAAACAAAAATAAAATATAGCATCGTTAATTTGATTTTTGTGGCTAAGAATTTTTATGAATTGTCGATAGCTATGAAATTCAAAATATTGTGACTAGTACTAGGCAATAGTTATAATATTTGAATTCATAGCTTAGATTTTGTAGCTATAAATATATTTTGTTGTAGTGTACGCTTAGTTTAATGATTGCCTTAGACTCGTGTGTTGGAGTCTATAAGCCTTAGAATTCTTCCGACTTCGCTTCAGACAACTTATGTCCCTATAGACTGATATATCAGGCTTGAGTCTGGTTGTGATCCTTAGCTAGGTAACTAATAAACTCTAATGGCCTTTTCATCCACATTTTACCGTTGTGATCGACTCACACCTTTTCATGCGATATTTCAAGCTTTGGTTGGCTATTTGAGGTTGAATCTTGGATTTGGAGCTGGAGTGAGTCTTGAGAAACTCTAGAGATGCTTCCTTTCTATGGTATGAGTAAGTTGGGGGTTACCAAAGATATTTGGATTTATTTACCACATTTGAGGTATGTATTATTCTTTATCATCCTAGTTTTGAAGGCCCTCTGTATTGTATCTTAGTCAGGTTTGAGGCCCTGGTGTACCCTTTATTAGCTAGGTTTGAGGCCCTGGCATACCTTCTATTACCAGGCTTGAGGCCTTGGCGTGTATCCGTGGTCATAGTTTGAGGCCTTTACTCATCTTTTAGACTTGATTTGAGTCCACGCCCACCTCTATTAGTCGGGTTGGAGTTCTGACTTGGTGATTCTTTGGGTTCTTGGGTTGACTTTATCACGGTTTGAGTTTGTGGATGGCCGTGGAGAATATGAAGGTGATCTAAAGCTTAGCTAGTAGTCCCGTAGCTTTTCTATGATTCCACCTAGCTTATGGGGTCCATTTGGGTGATTTAATTATAATTGTGCAAGAGTGTAGCTTTTGAGCTTATGGGGCCCAGTTAGGTATTAGTTAGATATTTGCTTTCTGTTTATTTGTGTTTCCTACTTATGATTTTCGATACTTTTTTCTTTTCATGATTTCTTATTATTTCCCTTTCAAGTTTCCATTTTTGTTTTTACTTTCCAAGTTTAGTCAACTTATAATGCATATTGTGCACCTATTGTTTAAGTGCTTATACTATCGTCTGCATTTGGTTTTGTGATACAGGTGTGAGCACTAGTTGCCAATGTTGATATCAAATCGATTATAGGGACTTTCATAGACGAGGGTGAGCTTATCATATCTTGGATCAACATGTCTTTTTCTAATATTTTATCTGTATGTTCCTTTGTTTTTTAGACAAGTTTGTATATATTTTGTTCCACTATATATATTTGTTTTTGTTCTTACCATCCGTTGTTGCCTATAATGTATATCATGTATCTCTTGTTTTTTGTTGTTTTTACAATGTATGTCTTTCACTTGTCATTCCAGGTTATAGGTCTCATCTGGTAGGTTAGAGTAAGTGTTATCAGGACTTAAGTTATTGGGTCGTGAAAAGCTGGTATCAGGATCACGTTCACTAATGTCGCTTGTACAGAGCTAATGTCTAGTAGAGTCCTCAAGATCAGTGCAGAGATATTTGTATCCTCTCTTTTGGAGGTTATAGTACATCTTTTGGAAAATTCTCTCTTTTGTATCCGTATTGTGCATCGTGTATCTTATAAGTTTCTTAGAATCGTACTTGCTTCACTTTTTACAAGATGGATCACATATGGAGCTTGGTGAAAATAGATGATGCACCCGAGCCATATGGTAAGGCCCCAACAACTAGGGGCGGGGGAATACCTTGAGTTCATGTGAGGGATACAACACTACTCCAGGGAAAATAGAGGACTCTAGAGAAGGAGGGGCCATGACCAACCTAGCCACCATCAAGACCAGTTGTGGCTCTAGACTTGCAAACCGCTATCGTTAAATTATTATCCATACCAGGGGAATGCAACACACTTCATTGTAGAGACCCTCATAACTAGGTTGAACTAGAGTTTCTCAAGTGTTTCATGAGTTAATAATGTGTTAGAATAGTGAATTTTAATGTTTGAAGTCAGTTTGGTAAGTTTGGAAGTCAAACGTCAAGCGATGACCAAGACATTTGGAAACTAGCCTTGTGTGTGTGTGCTAGTGTGTCCTTGTATGTTGTATGTTTTTTTGTGTGATGTTTGGAGTCTAAAAGAAGTGGGGATGACCGTAACACATAGAGAGACATGTTTACGTTCAAAACTTCTGGTTACGACACCCCAAGGACCAAAATAGAGGTCCTTGAGGAGAACCCAAACATTGGCCAACAAGCTGCCCAAGGCAGCAGGATTTATACATGAAAGGAACATGTACGCGTCGAGGACTTGTTCCTCCCAAGTCCAAATTCTACCTCTGTGTCATGGACATGTGCATACTCTACTGTTTCAAAATTTAATTCCAAAAATCTTGTGGGAAAAGCTTCGCGGTGAGGACTTATTTCCCGATGATAATTCCAAAAATTTAAGTTACGTTTGACTTGTCTACAAAGGTTCAATTGATGTAGGCATATTTTGAATATTTTGTTGTGTATTATATACTGATTTTAGGTCATTTTACACTCACTCCTCCATCAATTACCCTAAACCCTCAATTAGAAATAAAAAATTTCCAAAACCATCAAAAGTTCTTCTCTTCAAAAATTCTCTCAAGCCTCTATTGAAGGTCAAGGTCTTAGAGCTTGGACTATGGATGCCAACGGATTTGTTCTTCAAATCTCATGGGTTTTTTTATATTAAGGTATGGTAGTTCATCCTTGAACCTTCTTTCATTCAAGGAGTCATTTTTTAAGAGATTTCAAAAAGGGTTTTCAAACTTCAACTTTTTTTCTCTTTGACTCTAAGCATGGTTCTTTGCATGAAAATATTTTAATGATTGAAATCTGTTATTTTTAGTGTTACTTGATGATTTTAATGTCAAAACCCCAATGAACCCATGCTCATGCATATTTCCAACTTTTAGCTTATGAAGTGGATTTAGTGCTTATGTATAGATAATGTTAGAGTTGAGTTTATTATGTTGTATTTTGTGTTAGATATTGCCTATTCATGTTTTACTATGATGTTTTGACGAAATGTTGAGAAAAAGGTAGTAAAAGCTTGGATGAATGGTAAGTTGGTTATATTGCTTAGTTCTTCTTGTGAAGTAATCTTGAGTAATATGGTCCACCTTTGGTGGTGGTGTTTAATTAAAGTACATGAATTTATTTGTATAAATGTGTGTATTTAAACAATGGACTTGAAGGAATGAAATGTGAAGTGAAGTGATGACTATAATGTTTATGCATGCTATGTTTTATGAAGTTGTTAATCTGTATCTTGGAGATGTTATGTCTAAATGAAGTATATACATATGTGAAGTATAATGGATGTAGGCGTGAGAATGTTTAGAAGTCAATGTTATGGATTATGGTTATCATGTGAAAGTTGTGTCACATGTACTCATACACAACACTTTGAATGTATGAATGAAGTTTTGAATGAAATGGAGGATTTTGTAGGGTAGACACTCTTCATGAGTAGAAATGAAGTGTCTAGAATATCCCTATTGTTCATATAGTATGAGAAGGGGTATTTTGGGGTGAACACTCTTCGTGAGTTGAGATGAAGTGTTTAGTATCAACCTCATTATTCCCAAGAGCTTTCTAATATAGGTTGGAGGTTGGATACCCTTTGTGAGTTGAGATGTGGTGTTCAAAAGTAACCTGCAGGGATAAGTAACCTTCGTTAGTTGAGATGTGGTGCTAAATAGCTATCCCTTAACCTATATTTAATGAATTTTTAAGACTCTGTGGGAGAGTTATGCGTAGCATCGAAAGGAATTGAATAAGGGGAAAATACACTTCGTGAGTAGAGATGTTGTGCTCAATATGCCTCTTGAGATGAGTACTCCTCGTTAGTAGAGAATGAGTTACTTAGAAGCAATTTCCTTATCCCTTAACTATGCGCCTGTATAGGAGTAGTTATTGGGGGGGGGGGGGGAATCAATGTAAAGGCTCAAGAAGACCCTACCTTAGGCAAGTAGGATCCTGATCCAGTAGGGTTAATACTGAATTCCATGTCTAGCTCTCATGGTCCATGTCAATTAAAGCTAGCCCCACAAATGAATGTAATGAACTAAGTCTTCTAAAGGGTGTACTACTTAGGTTAGGTGGGTGGAATTGGACGCTATCTATCCATTGTACAAGTAGGCACTTAGAGGGAGTCTTGGTGTGTCCTTATATGAAAATGAATAAATGGGTCATTATGTGATATAAATGAAGTAATGCAACTTTATGTTTAATAAAAGTGAAGTATGTTGATTCTATGTTAAGATTCATGAAGTATGATGATTTATGTGTACGATTTATGAAGATTATGTAAATGATGAATTTGATGTGCCTAGTCTAAGGGAATCCTCATGAAGAACTAAGGTGGAAGCAATAGTATGGGATGCTACTTTCATATTGCACTAAGTGTAACTAGGGGGTGGTCTTGGAGGATGGTTCTTATGTGAAGTCCTTAAATGCAAGTATGTTCCTCTAGTGTATTTAATATTAAATGTTGACTTGTTAAATGAGATGAAACATGCCTATCCTTGGTAGCCTTAAGAATCACTTAGGTGTGTATTATTGAGATTGTATGGGTGGTTTCTTTATGTCTTACCCAAGTGAGTCTTAGGATAACTTTGGGTAGGAATAGACTTTATGATTGACGGGTTCACTGTAAAGTATAATCTTATGTTTAAATTATGGGAGTTTTACTTTATGTGTTAAATAATGATCTATTTGATGTTTGGTGACTATATTCATGAAAGTTTTGCTTAAATGGCATGAAAGATTTATTTCAACTAAAATGTCCTCTTTTACATGATTTTGCATAATGTCATTCTTAGTACAATGTTTGTACTAACCTCATACTTTTTTATGCTTTATAAGTACAGGTTGAAGGCAAGTGAAGGTTCCTAGAAGGCAAAGCTTGGGAAGTTGACTCTCTCAAGACTTGGTATGTCCTCATATATTCGAGAACATAGTCTATGTTTCTTTAGTTTCTTCTTTAAGACTTGTATAAGACTTATTATGTATTTCTTTCAACGTAAAGGTTTGTGACCCTATGATACTTAAGATGTGTCTTTAAGTTGGCTTGTGACGATGAGACTTATTCCTTAGTACTTTATAAAAGAGTTTCTTATTATCATTGTTGTGAAAAGATTAGTTCCGCACTACTTTTCATATCTTATGTAATAAATGATAGCTACAAGACATCTGTGAGGTCAAGTATGCCTTGTGACGACTCAAGAGTGCTCCTTTATTCTAGGGTGTACTTGCACGTCGTTACATTCATCTCCAGTTAGGCTATCCCCACAAGATCATTTTGTCGCAGCATCTCCACATGTAGAGATACTCCCAACATCCACTACTGACAACTAGTTATGGCACTAATGGCCATGTCATCAAAGAACCAAAAGATGCTCAAAGTGTTCTTGAGATTGTCACCGCTAAGATATTTTGGGCTATTAAGGAAGATGCTCCTTAACTTTAAACTACTTGTATTGAACGATTTTAACTTTAGGACTTGTGGATTCGATAGGACTAGACTTCACAACTTATCAGCTTTACAAGCCAACCAAATGGTTGTGGTATGCACTCATTGAGTGTAGACTAGATGAGTCAGCTTCTATGTCATTGATAGAATTTTTTTTAGGCATTCTTGGCAAGATTCATAACACAATTTTTCAGATATTGAATCCTGGAATAATTTAAGCTAAAACAGGGCTTTAAGAATGCATTTGAGTATTAAGCTCGGTTCCATTTGCTCTCTGGTCATGCCGTGATTATAATACCTATTTAGCGTAGGAGGGTTTGTTGTTTCATCTGTGGTTTTAGGCTACAAATTGAGATTGAGACAGAGTATGTGGATTTTAGGGAGGAAAATCCTAGATACTATGGACTGCATACTATAGAGGAGCTACATTGAGAGTTCCAAACAGGTAGCAACAAAAAAGCTCGTTGTGGGGGAAGCTCCATTGGGTCCCATTTTAGGGGTTGGGACTCTTATGACATACCTCACTAGCTACTTATGCAGGTTCAGTCTAGATGACTTATTCATGAAAAACTTTAGGCTTCAGAGTGGTTGGGGTGCATATAAGAGTTCTACGAGTTTTTATTTGGGTTTTTCAAGTTGTGGCCGACACTCGCAAAGTTGCCCTACTCAAGGTCATTTTGAGTGAGGTGATATTAATCATTGGACAATACACTATCCTTTATCCATATTCATCTCAGCTAGTGTTGGTAGTAGAACCCCTAGAACCAATAAGGGCTAATCTTTGAATAGGAAAAAGAGTGAATATGTAGCGTCTATGTCAGGATCGGTGGGGTGGTCACCAAGGTCTTGAAGAGGATCTTGAGAAGACAGGCCAAGCGGTAGGATGCATAGTGTAAAGGTGGAGAAGGTGATATACCGTGTTTTCACGGTATTATTATTACTTTTTCCTTAAATTTTAATGTGTCCAAAAGCCTTTTTGTGCTAATTTTATATAAGTTTCTCTTTATTTGCAGGAAATCTATCCAAAGATGAATGCGGAGATTTTGAGCGAAGAAATGCAGAAGAGACCACCTACGGAGCTTGTGACGGTCCGTCGTGCTTGTGACGGTCCGTAGGTGGCAGCGTAGTGCAGCTGCTGAAGGAAGATGGGGAAGTCTGACCAAGTTTGGGGTTACGAAGTCCATGACGGTCCGTCGTGTCTATGACGGTCCTTCCTGCAGGTTTGTCATGAAGTTTAGACAAGTAATCCCAGTACCCATATTCCAAGAGTTGAAGTATTTTGGAACGAAGACCCTCGACGGACCGTCCTGTTTGTGACGGTCCGTCATACTTGCCGTCGAGGGTATGAAGAGAGCAGCAGAAGAAATTGCACAAGTATGGGACAACGGAGTCCGTGACGGTTCGTCGTGACCACGACGATCCGTCGCAAGGTCCGTCGACCCAGCCGAATTTTGACAGATTTCCAACAAATAGAGTTCTTGTTTAATTAGGCATTTATTTTCTATCAATAGTTCGAAAAACCTCGTTTTTGAGGTTAGAATTTAGATCATTAGTAGACTCCGTATTGTTAGACACCTTTTGATTATCATTAGACTTTTTGTGAGATTATTGATTACTTTGAGATTCTTGCAAGTGATTATTGGTGGTTTTTGGTGATTAATCAAGCAAACATTCGGATTTTACACTTTCTCATTGAAGTAAGTACATGAATTCTTATATAATATATTTGAATATTGTGATTATGACTATGCGTAACTAAACTCCATAACTAGGGTTGTGGGAACCATAGGCAAATAATGAGGTAAACCTAACTAAAATAACAATTCTAGAATAGTGTCTTGCATGTATTAATATTTCTTTCGCTTAGAAGTCTTTTTAACGGATGGACAACGTTAGAACTCGCCTTAATGCTACTTGCCGGACCAAGGAGGAGATAATAGGAAAAGAATTATCAACATAGATTTAGTGTATTCTATCTAATAGGCTAGTATTGATTGGTACGAGGTAATAACTTAGTCAAATATCGAATATGATGCTTAATATGAGGTAAAGATAAGGGTTAGGATAGCAACACACGTAGACGGACCAAGGTGCAGAATGAGATTTTCTAGATGCCGGACCAAGGATTTAGAAATACATAACTTATCACTTTGCATGCAAGATACCAGGAAAGAATTGTTATAGTTAGAATTATCAAATTATGAACTTGTAGGGAACACGTAAACCCTAGTTACTTTGATTAATTGATTAAAATCCAACATTCAAAGCTGTTAAGTGTCTCTTTCAATTTAGGTAGTTATTACCATTCATTTAGAAATAGAAACCCCCATTTTATTGTTTTAACTTTCCAAGGAAGTCATTGACTAAACAAAAGTAATAATAGATTGAAGTTAAGTCTAGACTATTTTCCTCATGGGAACGATCCCAATCTCACTAGTTGGGTTATTTACTTGACACGATCGCTTTACTTCTTATTTGAGAAGTAAGTTTGAGCGTATCAAATTTTGGCGCCGCTGCCGGGGATTATAGCTTTTAGATTAACTTGATCTTATAACTATAGTTTAGTTGATATTTTCTTGATTTTACTTTGTTTTATTATTTTTGATTCTTTCAGAACTATCCTCCTTGTATGCCAAATACACGGAGAGGAAGGAGAACCCTTGTTTCCCTACGATCACGAATTAGAGCGTACATTACGCAATATGAATCGAAACTTGAGAATAAATGATGATGATCTAAACCAGAACATCCCAGCTCTGATTGATGTTCATGGTCAGTTGTTACCCGAAGCTCCGGGTGAACACCAACAGAGGGGACAAAATCCCGTTCCACGGCCCCAAGCATACTATAGAGGTTATGATAACATAGCAGACTCTGATGGGCCACTTGTCTTACCTCCTCTACCCACAGGCCACACCTTTGTGGTAATTAGTAGCCTGATGCAAATGCTCACTGCCAGAGGTTTGTTTTCAGGGCTACCTTCTGAGGATCCACATGCCCATATAGCTAAGGTAAGGGCAGTGTGTAAAAGCTGTGTAGGGAGGCCTGATTTGGATTTAGATGTAATAGGTCTCAAAGTGTTTCCTCTCTCACTGACGGGAGAGGCTGCTATGTGGTTCACTGAGCTCCCATACAACTCAATCTTCACTTGGAACCAACTAAGGGATGTCTTCTTAGCACACTACTATCCGGTCTCCAAGAAACTAAACCACAAAGACAGAGTGAACAACTTTGTGGCACTACCAGGAGAGTCAGTTAGTAGTTCTTGGGATAGATTCACCTCATTCTTGAGAAGTGTTCCAAATCACCATATAGATGATGAGTCACTAAAGGAATACTTCTATCGGGGACAGGATGATAATAATAAAGCGGTGTTGGACAATATAGCAGGTGGATCTTATGGGAAATGTCCTTATGCTGATATTGTTGAAAAATTAGAGAAAATCTCCCGGAATAATAAAACTTGGAGTACTAAGAAGTCTGATACCGGGAGAAACACCTTCTCAGTGCAGTCCACTCACAACCCAGCCACAAATGAGATTCGTGAAAAAATGGATCAGATGAGAAATAAGCTTGGGTTGGTATTAAAGCATGTCATTGGGGTGCAGAAAAGATAAATGCAGTCAACTACTTGTCGAAACCACCGCCACCTAATGATGAATGTTATTATGCGGAAGACACATATGCAATAAATGAGCAGACGGGGGGTTTCTGACCGAGCGCCCAAGGCTCAAATCATGATAATTGGCGCCAAGGCCAAGGGAACCAAGGTCGAATCTATGGTAACTACAATCGTGAGGGTCATTATGTCCGAGATGGAAACTACAACTACGACAATAACTTCAACAGGGGTAACCACGGTAACAGAAATGATAGGAATGATCCCTATGTCCCTCCTCAAAATCGTGAAGTTACTCCTAGGGATGGTGGAGATAGTATGGCGCGAGTTGAGGATATGTTGCACAAAATGATGAGGAGGTTTGATGCTAGTGATGAGCACATTAAAGAGTTAAGGTGCTATTTAGAAAGAATTGGGCAAAAATTCGATACACATGCAATATTGATTAAGCAGATCGAGTTGCAAATGGCCCAATTAACTGCGGCAGTGAACACACGGCAACCGGGCACTCTTCCTAGCAACACTGTCCAAAATCCAAAAAATGATGTGCACTGTATGACAATCACTACTCGGAGTGGTAAGCAAAACATTGACCCACCAATGTCATCTAATGAGAAAAAGGTGAGAAAGGATGATGATAAGGTGGTAAAGGGTAGTGGTGAAGCAGAAGAGAGTACTGGAAAAGATGCAGAAGTCCCTATGAAGGTAATTTCCATGCCTAGACCACATCACCCTTCCCTCAGAGATTAGTGAAAAAGACCGAGGATAGTAAATATCAGCGTTTTATAACAATGCTGAAGCAGCTTTCTATCAATGTCCCTTTGGTAGAAGCTCTTGAACAAATGCCCGGTTATGCCAAGTTTATGAAAGATCTTGTTACAAAGAAAAGATCGGTCACTTTCGAGGATGATGATAGACTGCAACATTGTAGTGCTATTGCTACAAGATCTCTCGTACAAAAGAAAGAAGATTCGGGTGCATTCACTATTCCTTGTACAGTCGGGTCATTACATTTTGCGAAAGCATTATGTGATCTGGGGGCAAGCATAAATCTCATGCCCCTCTCGATTTACAAGAAGTTGGGTTTGGGTGACCCAAAACCCACTGCGATGCGGCTAGTGATGGCTGATCGAACAGTGAAAAGGCCTATAGGGATACTCCATGATGTGCCAGTAAAAGTGGAGTCATTCATATTTCCAGCAGATTTTTTTATTCTTGATTGTGAAGTCGATTTTGAAGTGCCTATTATTCTTGGGAGGCCATTCCTTGCTACAGGTAGAGCCGTAGTTGATATGGAAAGGGGCAGATAAAATTTCGGTTGAACAATGAAGAAGCGACCTTCAACGTTTGTAGGACCACAAGGCAGAGTGGTGAGCTCCAATCAGTATCAGCCATATACCACAAAGAAAAGATGAAGAAGGAGAATGAAGAAAAAAGTGTAAAACAAGAGTTTATGGTTGGAGATTCGGTACTTTTAGATAAATCTGGGTTGCCCTGTCTTCCGGGCAAGATCAAGTCCAAACGGACTAACCCTTACTTTATCACCCAAGTATTCCCTCATGGAGCAGTTGAGTTAAAAACCATGTAGGGAGTGCGGTTTAAGGTGAATAGAAAACGAATAAAACTCTATTTTGGGCTTACTACATCGGTGAATGAAATGATAGAGGCATACCATCTTGATGAAGGCTGAGTAATCAAGTGTCCTTAGTCATGCCGCGACGTTAAATCGGGCGCTTGTTGGGAGGCAACCCAATACTTATAGTTTTTTTCCCTTTCTTTCTTTCTAGTAATGGTAGCATTTTCTACTAATGGGTTTTAAATTTGCAGGCACATCACCAGGAAATTCTGCAGAAAATCACTCTGCAACAGTCACCAACGGACACATACGATGGACCGTCGTTCTCTTGACGGTCCGTCCTGCACAACCATTCTGGTTGTCAGAAACCCTATTCCTAAAGGTCTCTCACATTTTCTAAGTGTCCTCCGATGGACATCTACAATGGACCGTCATACTCTCGACGGTCCGTCCTGCATAACCGTCATGACAGTCAGAGACCCCTCTCTTAAGGGTCTCTATTTTTTTTAAGTGTCCCACGAAGGACATCGACGATGGACCGTCATAATCACAACGGTCCGGGCTGATTGTCGGTGCTTTACGCCCCAGGTTTGCTTCACCTATCACTCTTGTATTTCAATTTTTTTTATGCATTGGGGACAATTGCATGTCTTTTTGTCGGGGGTGGGGTGAATGGAAAGTGAGTGCTAGGGTGAATTCTGAGTAGCCCAATTCACTATCCTCTTTTGGGGTTTTCTTGCCTGTGTTCTTTTTCCCAAAGAGACTGATTTCTTTTTCTGTTGAACCGGCATGTCTATATCTTGTGTACATAGTTTAATTCTGGAGCATGATGGCTAAAATGATATCTTGATAAAATGGAAAATGATGCATGACTAGGCATAGAAATTGATAAGTCTGTGGCTCTAAGCATGACATAGAGGTACACCACTGCATTACCCTAAGTGTAAAATTCGAACGAGGTGTATGATAATCTGGTATAGTGATGAGATGTCAAGTGAGTGTGATGAAGATTTGAATAGTCCACTATTTGTACTGAGCTAGAACTTGCCTGGTTAGTCCTGCTAAAAGTAAGCTGTAATAGACAATTAGAAAAGGATCATAGGCCCTTATTCAATATAGCCCATTTTTAGCCTACATAAAAGAAAACCAAATGAAATTTATCCTTCTTTGATCCAAATGATGTGAGCTTAAATTAGACCTTTCTTTTTCACCCCAACTGATCTTTTCTAGGAATAATGTGTTGGTCATGGTCCCTCCTTGGACATGTGCACCTCAGCTTATGCCAAAAGCATAAGTTGAGGGTGGCTAATGCAGTAAACAACCTTCATTATGGCCCTGACCCAACTTTGGGTATTGTGTACTTTGACTCATGGCAAAGCCATGAGTTGAGGGTGGCTATTATGAGGAATGCTCTGGAAAGTGGGGTTGAAAGAACAAAGAGAGAGAAAGAACAAAAGTAAAGTGACTCAAGAATTAGTTGAAACAAAAGTAAAGAAAAAGAAAAATATACAAGAAATACAAGCAAGAAAAGAAGAGAGTCACTTACACAAATGAAGACAGAAGAGAAAATAGCAAGGTAAAAGAATATGAGAAACAGGGCTAGATAAAATGATAGAAAATGGTATGTTTAGCCGATATGTCAAGGAGGGCAAAAAGTCACTAAAGTATACCTAAATATACCCTACCTAACCCTGAGCCTATGTTACAAGCTAAGAAATCCCTATTGTGATCCTAAGGGTTGTATAGCGAACTTAAGTCAGTGAAAATAAAGGCAAGCTTATGGCAATAGGTATGAATGAGTGTGACTTTGTGTGAAAAATGAGGATTTTGTTTTAAAGTGAGGACACTAGTTGCAATACCAGAATTGTTAGCACATCGATGAGAAATTGAAGAGGATAGGTGTTAGTGCATGGTGAGTCTGTGTCATGTTCTGATCCCACATAATTCAAGCCTAATAGTGATAGCATGCTTAGATATGATGAGATTAATCGGTATTGATAGCCAAATGATTGCAAAGGATAAAACATGGATACTATTGTACAAAGATTTTGTATTGAGTCATTGTGCGTCGCTTGAGGACAAACAACGAATTTAAGTAGAGGGTGTTGATATACCGTGTTTTCACGGTATTATTAATACTTTTTCCTTAAAGTTTAGTGTGTCCAAAAGCCTTTTTGTGCTAATTTTTATATAAAATTCTCTTTATTTGCAGTAAATCTGTCCAAAGATAAATGCGAAGATTTTGAGTGAAGAAATGTAGAAGAGACCACCTACGGAGCTTGTGACGGTCCGTCGTGCTTGTGACGGTCCGTAGGTGGCAACGTAGTGCAGATGCTGAAGGAAGATGGGGAAGGCTGACCAAGTGTGGGGTTACAAAATCCATGACGGTCCATCGTGTCTATGACGGTCCGTCCTGCAGGTTCGTCATGAAGTTCAGAGAAGTAATCACAGTACCCATATTCCAAGAGCTGAAGTATTTTGGAACGAAGACCCTCGACGAACCGTCGTGTTTGTGATGGTCCGTCATACTTGCCGTCGAGGGTATGAAGAGAGCAGCAGAAGAAATTGCACAAGTATGGAACGACAAAGTCCACGACGGTCCGTCGTGACCACAACGATCCGTCGCAAGGTCCATCGACCCAGCCGCGTTTTGACAGATTTCCAACAAATAGAGTCCTTGTTTAATTAGGTTTTTATTTTCTATAAATAGTTTGAAAAACCTCATTTTTGAGGTTAGACTTTGGATCATTATTAGACTCCGAATTGTTAGACACCTTTTGATTATCATTAGACTTTTTGTGAGATTATTGATTACTTTGAGATTTTTGCAAGTGATTATTGGTGGTTTTTGGTGATTAATCAAGCAAACTTTCGGATTTTACTCTTTCTCATTGAAGTAAGTACATGAATTCTTATATAATATATTTGAATATTGTGATTATGACTATGGGTAACTAACTCCATAACAAGGGTTGTGGGAACCATAGGCAAATAATGAGGTAAACCTAAATAAAATAACAATTCTAGAATAGTGTCTTGCATGTATTAATAATTCTTTCGCTTAGAAGTCTCTTTAACGGATGGCCAACATTAGAACTCGCCTTAATGCTACTTGCCAGACCAAGGAGGTAGATAATAGGAAAAGAATTATAAACATAGATTTAGTGTATACTATCTAATAGGATAGTATTGATTGGTACGAGGTAATAACTTAGTCAAATATCGAATACAGTGCTTAATATGAGGTAAAGATAAGGGTAGGGATAGCAACACACGTAGCCGTACCAAGGTGCGGAGTGAGATTTTCTAGATGCCGGACCAAGGATTTAGAAATACATAACTTATCACTTTGCATGCAAGATACTAGGAAAGAATTGTTATAGTTAGAATTATCAAATCATGAACCTGTGGGGAACACGTAAACCCTAGTTACTTTGAATAATTGATTAAAATCCAGCATTCAAAGCTGTTAAGTGTCGATTTCAATTTAGGTAGTTATTATCATTCATTTAGAAATAGAAACCCCCTTTTATTGTTTTTACTTTCCAAAGAAGTCATTGACTAAACAAAAGTAATAATAGATTGAAGTTAAGTCTAGACTATTTTCCTCGTGGGAACAATCCCAACCTCACTAGTTGGGTTATTTACTTGACACGACTGCTTTACTTCTTATTTGAGAAGTAAGTTTGAGCGTATCAGAAGGCCACCTATATGCATCTCCATCTACGGACAAGGCTAAGGCATCAAACACTTTTATCACATGTGTATTTGTATATACCATCAAACACTTCAGAGTTGAGTATGTGTTATGAGCCTTTATTATCTTCGTTGCATGATTCGACACCTGTGGGGGATTCTATAGTAATAGATCAGGTATACAAATCTTATTTGGTGATTATCTAGTGGTGTGATACTTTTAATGATCTTACTGTATAGGGTGTGTTAAATTTTAATGTTATCCTGACATAGACTAGTTATCACTCTATCGAAGGGTCATGTATTGTTTTGCTAATATTTTACCGTATTCATGCCTGGTGATTCCCCGGTGGTGTGTTAGGGTTCTTTTGTTTAGACACCGACAAAGTTATCTATTTGGTTTGATCTGAAAGGTTGGTTGTGAGCAGTGTCTATATTATTTGGCTTTCATGCGATATGTTAGTAAAGAGACACCTACAATTGATTCAGCCCCCATCTTGCCAAATATCATAGATATCTTCCCTACTAGATACCCAGCCTTCACAATTGAAATCAATTTAAACACTCGACTGATTTCTATTAGGATATATTGTATGGACCCCAAAAAGATCAAGGAATTCAATGTTTATTCAAAATCTTTTAGGTAAGGGATTCATTTGGTCGAGTGTGTCACCTCGGGGTTCCATAGTTCTGTTAGTAACAAAAGAAAGATGAGCTTGTAAGGATTTGAATGGATTACAGGCAACTGAAAAAGGTAATGGTGAAGAACAAGTATCTCAAGCCTCATATTGATTATTTATTTTGACCATCTTCATGTATCGTGGTGTTTTCTAAGATTAACTTGAGATTTGGTTACTATCAACTGAAGAGAAAGGCATCAGACATCCCTAAGACTGCATTTAGACTCGTTACGATCATTATGAGTTCCTAGTGATGTCTTTTGGGTTAACTAACACCTCGACGACATTCATGAACTTGATGATGCATAATTTAATTCATTCATCATTTTTGCATACATACATTTTTGTATACTCTTAGAGCCAGGAGAAGCATGATCAACATTTGAAGACTGTACTCAAGACTTTGAGAGATCAGTGGTTTTATGCCAAGTTCGCGAAGAATAAGTTTTGACTTGAGTATGAAGCATTCTTGAGGCATGTGGTGTCTAGAGATACCATTATGGTGGATCTAGTAAATATTAAAGATATTCATGATTGGTCTAGAGTGAAAGAAATTCAAAGTTTTTTTTAGATTAGTAGGCTACAATAGATGATTCATGGAGGGTTTCTAGACAATTTCACCACCTTTGACTCAGTTGAATCACTTTGGTATTCCTTTCGAGTGGTCTGAGGAGTATGAGTAAAGCTTTTAAAAGCTCAAGTAGTTGCTTCCTACTAAGGGAAAGGGCTCCAAAGTGTATTTTAATGATGTAGTAGGGTCGTGTATTACATGTGTGCCAAGGTAACTTAGGGTACACAAGCCCAACTACTCCATCTATGATTTGGTGTAGGCGATGGTAGTTTTATGCTCATGATTTGAAGGCATTATATGTATGGGGTCCGATGTGATATCTACACTTATTATAATATTAAACAATATATTATGAGTCGAGAGCTAGAAGGTCCTAATTTAAGGTAGTACATGTGGATTGAGTTGTTAAAGGGCTGTGACTTCTATGTTTTATACCATCCAAGCAACGTGATATAATAGCGAGCACTTTGAGGAAATGGTGAGTATGGGTATTATAGCCTTACTTTATGTTTTAGAGAAATTGTTGTCTTTAAACATCTAGTATTTAGCCACTATGATGATTAAACTCAATGTTTCAGATTCTAGGCGAGTATTAGCCTATGTGGGAGTTTAGTCATCTATGTTGTAACAGATCTGTGGTTGTCAATTTGAGGATGAAGCCTAGGTGTCTATTTAAGATTAGGTTTTATGAGTTTGCGTCAAGTAGGCATCCTTGGATTATGATAGGGTGATAAAGATTTTACCCGTATTTGTGTTTCGTGAGTTAGCTAGGGATTTGATTTTGTTAATTCTTCATAAAGCCTATGATACTAGGTATAATATTCATCTGACTTCTTCAAAGATTTTAGTGACTTGAGGTCGATTATTGGTGGATCAGCAAGAGGAGAGATGTTACAGAACTTTGTATTATGTTTGTTATATTGCAAATAGGTGAGAGTCGAGCATTTGAGGCTTTGTGGTTAGTTTTAGAGATTGCCCATATTCTAGATTAGAAGTGGGTGCACATCACCATGGACTTTGTTATCAGATTACCTCAGACTTCTAGAGGTTTTGGCAACATCTAGATCATCATAGGTTCATTGAACATATCAGCACATTTTCTTCCAATTTAGTTTTCCTTCGGTGTTGTGATGTTATCTCGAGTCCACATTCGTGAGGTAGTTCATGTTCATGGGATGGAAATATCCACTAGTTGAGTACGGTATCTCAGTTTTATTCAAACTTTCAGAGGACCTTTTAAAGAGGTTGGATACCCGTGTTGATCTTGGCACAATTTTTTATCCTGGAGATCGATGGATAGTCAAAGCGTACTATTCTTATTTTAGAGGATGGGCTTGTGTTTTGGATGTTTGACGTTAGTGGGACCAGTTTTTGGCATTGGCAACGTTTTCATGTAACAACAGTTACCACTTGAGTATTTAGATGGCCCTGTTTAAGGCCTTATATGGTAGGCGTTGTCACTTTTCAGTTGGTTGGTTTGAGTTTTCAGATCCTAGGCCATGTGTTATCAATTTGCTTCAAAGGCCTTAGATCACGTGCGAGTGATTTAAGATAGGCTTCGATCGTCTTAGATTAGGAAGAAGAGTTATGTTGACCATAGGCATCGACAATTGAGATTTTTGGAGTTGGCGACCAAGTATTCCTTCTATTCACCCATGAAAGTGGTAATGCGGTTTGAGAGGTAGGTAAATATCATCATGTGTGTGGGGCCATATGAGATTTTGTAAGCTATTGGTAATGTCGCTTAGAATTTGTCCCAACCTTCTGTATTTTCAACTATTCATCCAGTTTTCCATATTGCTACTTTTTGTCGGTATGTTGTTAATGAGTCTTATGTACTACTGTATAATTCAGTTAAGATGAATGATCATTTGACGTTTGTGGAGGAGATTAGTTATTCATGATAAAGATGTACAATGGTTGCATTCGAGATATCTCCATGTGGTTAAGGTTTGTTTGAGGCATCGTCCACTCAAGGAAGGTACTTGGGAAATCGAGCACGAGATGTGAGAGCAGTTTCCTGGTTGTTTGAGCCTTCAGATACTTCTTGACTCTTTACTTTTGAGAAAAGTATTTTTTAGTAGTGAATATTGTAATAACATCCATATCATTTTATCTTTTTCACATTATTTTCTGCATTTAAAGCATTCCTATAGCGACCTAAAGTCATTTATCACTTACTGCGACTGACAATTCGGTCATCTAATCGATCGTTTTAGCTTTGTGAAAGTTTTTGTGTTTTAGAACTTTTAAAACTTAAATGGTTGACTTTAATCAAAAGTTCAGGTAAACAGACTCAAATGTCAACTGTAATGGTTCTGTTCGTTTTGAAATGTCGACCTTTGTTTAAAAGGTTTTTGGGCTCAATTCGAGGCTTTTAAGCTTATTTTGAGCCGTTATATGGATGTTTGATTTTAATAAAATTTGGTTATGCAAACCACTTTTCATTGAGAAGACGTTGGTTTTAACTTTTAACATCTATATGAGTCTAAAATACCGAATTTAATAGGTAGCATATCTCATTTGTGTGCATAAAATTTATAACAAATCCCGAGAACCTAAGTAAGTTTGTTGGGACTTCTTTAAATTTTTTGGTGCCTCTTGATCGTGCAACCTCTTCTTTGGCACTGGTATCTCTTAAGAGTTAATAAGTCTCTGCTTTAGCGGTAGGGATTTTCTTTAGCAATCCAGTTTAGCTAGGAGCCAATCGATTTACTGGTCTTGGCTTCGATTGAGCGGACATCTGTTCGTTTTTGCACTAGCTGGCTTATATGCCTAGTCCACTCTAGCAGCCAAGAGTTTCTTTTGTTGTTCCGCTTAAGAAGACAAAGTGATCGCTTTAGAGGTACCTGCAGGTAGTTATACCCATTTTGTTAAACTTTTTTGTTTATGTTAAATTTGATTTTTAAAGATATATATAGACCTTCAAATTGAGTGTTTTTTGTTGGTTCTTACTAGGAATTGGTAGAGCCTCGTTTTGGGACATCCGCCAAAGTTTAGTAGATTTGTTTCGGAGGTAAATTCTTGCTCCCTAGATTTCTTCTAGCCCTTTAATGATGTTTTTGATGACTTTTGTGAGAATTTGTTACTTGAGATGATATTCTTCTTTTTTTTAATCAAGAAATGTGTCCAATTGTTAGGACTTATTAGGACCTTTTCAAATTGACAGCGTGGAGCTCATATTTTGTTTGACTTAATTATGGGTATGTCTCCAATTGTTGTGTTGGTGTCAAAACATCTATTTTGATATTGCGGCCATATTTTTATAGCATGGCAGCAATCGGAGCCGTTCAAAAGGGGAAAGCTTAGATATCATGATTTTGGAGCATGTGATGCCTACATTGAGGTAATCCACGGTTTCCCAATATTTAGATTGAGCTTAAAAATTTAAATTCATGTTGAGTTTCTGGAATCGGGGTTGGTTTCGTTTTTGATCATGCTCATTTAATAGAGTTAAATTTTAGGATATTTTGGAAGTGTTATTGTGTTAATTCTTAATTTGTAATCATGTCGTACCTTGTGTTTATCATTCGTTTTTATTATTAATTTGTTGTTATCCTTAACCTAAACATAGTCTAGTGATTGTCTTAGACTCCCATGTTGGATTCATATGCCTTAGAATTGTTTCGATATTTTTTTTGGACAACATAGAATTGTAAATTGATGGCAGACATATGATCTTTGTACTCTGATTCTCTTATATGTTCAGATTGGCATTTGAGATTTATACTCCATTTATCTCCTTATTTCATTTATGTTGGTTCGTTCGGACTATCTTTATATTCTACTCACCATGTCACGTCTACGGGTATTCTTGGATCGTGACATGTAGTCATAAGCTTCTCCTAATCCAGGGGGCTACTTAACACATTTTTCATCATCCCACTACTTGTACCATATTTGAGCCACCTCTTACGATTAGTGAACGGTTAAGCTGGCACTATCAATTGGGGTTATGCACATGTTATGAGTGATCTTCCAAATCCTATATCCTTGAGGACCTCCTCCACCGTTCAACTATAAAAGTCGAGAATATTCATCTGAGTGAAGTATAAAACCCTTGGGTTAGCCTATGAATAGCCAGCTGGTTGAAAGAGTGGTCATGGCCTGAGCTAACGCTCTAAAATCAGCCCTGAACTCAGCATGAGAAACTTGTTCATTCAAATGGTTTGTTGTAGCTGGTGGTGCTTTTTGGTCATCGTCTGTGTTTCTTTTGATGTAAGCTATACTAGATTTCATGATTCTATAGATGCTAGAGCACGATTTATAACAGAAGAAGGTTAAATAGAGTTAAACTCTATCGTAAAACTGACAACATGAAAGAGTGAAGTGTTTCTTAAACATTTTATAGTCTACCACTCATAAATGTAATGAGATTCACACCCATGAGTAAGAGTCCATAAAACGTATCTATCAAACACCCTAAGATACTTCAGCTTGCGTAGAGCACGAGTTCGAACAAAAGAAGGTTAAATAGAGTTAAACTTTATCATAGAACTAACAACATGAAAGAGTAAAGTGTTTCCTCAAACATTTTGTAGTCTACCATTCATAAATGTAACGAGCTTCACACCCATGAATAAGACTCTACAAAATGTGTCTTTCAAACACACTAAGATACTTGAACCTGATATCTAATATCAAGTTTGTCACGACCTAAGACTATCCCCTAATCATAACACGGTGCTAAAAACCACAAGTAACCCCAAGTTAACTAATTGTCTGGCATGTAAGACAAACGTAGATAATAACTGAAAATAATGATGTGGAAACTGAAATTAGGATAAATAAGTAGTTTAAAGTATAAAAATCAATACTTAAATATGTCTATCTGATCATCACATAAAGGTGAAATACTAATATCTAAAGTCTATACTAAGATGATTTTTAGGACAAGCCCCCCTACTCTTCCCCCCCCCCCCCCCCTTTAAAAAAAACTAACTCTAGCAATATGAAAATTGAAATAACAAATACTGAAAAAATATAAAGGTTGTCCTAAAAAGGACGAGGACTCACCAATCTTGTTACTGAGTTGATCGAAAGTCGTACTAACCAAGGAATGGATGTTTAATGTTTGAATATGTATTATAATATAGCAAAGAGAGTATGTGGTTAGTTCTCTAAATGTACCGAATATGTGGGACATAATCCATAACTAAATAAAGAACATACGAAAACTAAGATTCTAAAATGATCATGAAACTGAAATACATTATATGATTCAATCAACAATAAATAAAACATGCAACTGATGAATGTTGAAAAACTGAAATAATGGACTATTAGGTTATGCAACATCTGAGATTAAACAGTAGAAGATACTAATAATCTATATATAACCATGTGATCTAATAAGGAGTTTGATGTATAATCCCTATTAAAAAGGGCCCAATATACCTTGCTAGGGTATAAAGGTTGATCTGAAATAATGTGGTACCACTAAACTAATGTCCACAGAGAACTAAGTAGTCAATCATGGTCTGATGGATGACCTTAATAATCCTACAGTGGCACGTTATTTTTTTATCTTAGATTGCTACTAAAGGTCTTAGTCATAACTGATGGGTGAGCCTTCATCCGTAAATCCACTCAACTATGAATAATTTCTCAATTGAATGTAACTCGATAAACTGAATAATGTTGGTATATATACTAAATACAACTCAAAAACTCATAGAACTAAGAAATACTAAAATGGTGGACAAGATATTTTATCTGAAAGCATCTTAAAACATGAAACTAGTCATTTGATACATGCATTCTAAAAACATGGTTTTGTATCATGAAAATAATTATATTTTTAGGGTTCACCAAAACATTATGTAGAAGTACTGAATTTTTGGATTAAATTACGTAATCAAATTGTTCATGAAGAAGACTAGAAATATATTGAAAAAATCATGTTTGCATAAGAACCCTAACTTTCATAGAAATCATGAAATGAAAACTAGGTTTACTTTGAGACTCAATGGGTGAACTGATATCCATTGATTAAATCCCACATACATGAAAATAAAACAGTAGTTGGATCTTCACTTGAAGCTTGAAGATGAAGAACCCTAATTCTTGCTTGAGAAGAAACTGGAGCATAATTAATTTGATTTTTGGGTGTTAGGTGTGGATGGGAGGGTTAGGCTGACTAAATTTCCCTTAATCCCACTTAGAATAGGTTAAAACCATATAGTGTAACCTCTAGGAATTAAAATATTAGAAAATACCAAAATGAACTTGATAGAAAATTGAGTTTTCCAGCTTCCATGAAACCATTTTGATCGGTGGATTGATCAACGATCATATATGCCTTTTGCAAAATTCAAGTCAATTAGCTTGATTCCGTGAGACCCACTTACGATTCATAAAAAGTACAGCCCTTGGTTGGATTCGTGAAACTTAAGCTTATTTTTCCAATCTCTAAACTTAATTTACGAACCTGTTGGTGAACTTAATCTACGAGCCTCATCTACAGTCCGTAGATATTGCTCGTGAATTCCACTTTTCTGCCCAAATTTTCAACTTCTCCTAATCTGATTTGGACTTCAAATTTTTGAGGTTTTACGATCTATTGTATCAATATAATGGTTGTAACATACTGTCTTGTATCAATCATTATATTATTTCACAAATGAATATGTTTTTTCAACTCTGATTTGTCTTACACACTAGTCAATAGTCATGTATGAAGTTTTCTCACAATAATATAGTATAAAGTCCAACATATAACACATTATTATAATTTGGGTCTTAGTTCTCGGGTCTTGTGTCTTGGGTCTCCAGTCGAGGTCAGGGTCAGGTCTTGGGGTTGGGGTCAAGTCTCAAGTCAGGTGTTAGGTTTCGAGTAGAGTGTTAGATGTATGGGCCATTTATGATTTAGGGTCCAGGTCGGGTTCGAGGTTGGGTTTCGTATCAAGTGTCATTTTGCATATTTTTTAGTTCTCGGGCCATGGCTAGGTCTCAGGTCTAATGCTAGGGTTGGGTCTCCAATCAGGGTTTTGGGATAGAGTCAGGGGTCGAATCTTGGGTTGGGGTCTGGTCAGGTGTCGAGGTTTGGTCTTTTTCACTCAGGTCGAGTTCAAGTCACGAGTTGGGTGTTAGGGTCGGGTCTCTAGTCAGGTCTTGGGTAGGATTCGGGTCTTGGGTCAAATGTTGGAGTTGGATTTCGTTCCAAAAATAGGATCTTGAGTTGGATGTTGGGGTCGAGGTTGGATCGCGTGTCGTAATCAAGTCCTGGGCCGTCATTCAGGTTTGGATGTTAGGATCATATTTCAGTTTGAGTGTCTGGTCTCTAGCGAGGTTAGGTCATGGGTTGGATCTTGGGATCGTGTCCTGATTTAGTTCATGATCAGGATTAGGGTCTGATTCTAGTTCAAATGTCGGGTCCCGACTTGTGTAGGATTATGTTCCGATCAGGTGGCAAGCTCAGGTTTTGGATCGATTATCGAGATTGATTTAAGTTCAGACCCTATTTTCGTAAAAAGTATTTTCGACTCTCTAGTAAAAAATAAAAGATATTTTTGAAATATATTTTTCATTTACCAATCATACACTAGATAATATTTTTGAATAAATATCTTTAATTCACTAATCAAACATGAAAAATTAAATTAGAAACCTTATTTTCCAAGAAAATATTTTTCAGGAAAATATTTTTCATGGAAAACATTTTCCTTCCATAGAAAACACACCCTAGAATGTTAACAAAATGCATTTAAACAAGAGGGAAAAAAAAGGCAACATGTTGACCAATTACAGAAGATAGTTTATATCAAAATTAAATACCTCACAATTGCATAGAGTATATTCAACAAGATTGTTTGTGGTCAACGTATTGTTGGTTGCTGCTGTCAGTCTGTCTTATTCTAGAAAAAAATAATAACACAAATCTGAAGTGAGTCAACCTAAATGTTTGCCTTTAATTTGTTATTTTAGATAACAGTTCCACCGACCAAGTGCACCATCACCGTCTTCAAATAAAGTCTTTTCTACGGTAGCACCATGAATGGCACATAGCAAAGCAGCGCCCAATACACCGGCAACTCCCATCATGTCTCCAAAAGAGCTTCCCTCCCTATACTTCGTATTCAGGTATCTACTTCAAAAGAAACTTGTCTAAAATTACCTATAGGTGGCAGGGGTCGGGTTATTGATGTGAGGTGGATCCAGAAAAGGGGTGGTTCTAGTTATAATCCCAAAACGATTCTCATATTCCCACAATTTAAGTAGATGCGAGATATAGAAATTCTCTTTTCGGAGTTGTGGAAGCCGTTTTGTTGTTGAAATCTTTTTTTTAAAGAAATAGAAATTACTAGTTTTAGAATCTAGTTGGACAAAAAAAAAGAGTTTTTAAAGTGGTTGTGTGATAACTTTTTCTTCTTTTTGCAAAAAGCCGCTACACGGTGGTAAAGTCTCATCTTGTGTGTTGGCCGAAGTTACAATAGTAACATTGAACCCTCGAATATGTTTGAAGATCTCGAAATGATCTTCCAGTTCGGGGGAGAATTCGCAAAATTCCATTTCCATCGAGAATTGAATTGACCTTTCCCTTATTTCGAGCGGAAACCGCGGAATTGAACACAAGACTTACTTCGGCCAGGTTCTTTTATCAATCTCCTGGCCCTTGCTTAACTCCTTGTTCCGTAAACCGATCGCTGGTAGATCTGATCCGAACAGATCTTGTTGAATGAATTGACTTCGGTTTGATTTCCTGAAACACAAGCGGATCGGAACAATAGAACTAATAATAGAATAAACAGAGACAAAAGCAAATATTTGAGAACTCGGGAAAGGAGAATAAGCCTCTCTAAGGGAAGAAGACCTAGCCCAGCTTTCTTTCCAAGCCATCAATAACTGCCGGCTTTCAACCCAAGGGTAGTCCCTATATATTATTCTCCAACATGGCATGACTCTTGCTTTAATCTGGGTTCAGTTGATAGTGTATATATGAAATTAATGTTAGAATAAAATATAGTGTAGCTAAATAATATATTTTGTATGTATATATTATATATTGATTTTTATTGATTTTTATATAATTTAATTTTTTCTATTTTGATATTCGTCAGGCGAAATTTCAGCTCTATCATTGATTGCGATTGCATTAGTAATATTTATATTTAATTATATTTATATCAATTATACGTAAAATACTTTTTATGAATTATTTAGTTCAGTATATTACAAAAAACATGTATTATATAAAAATATCTATTTATAAAGATATCTTCCTCATTTATAGTAGAAAGGATGTAAAATGGTCTTAAGGGACAAATGAATACGTAATCATTCTAATGCATGCAAAAAAAATTGCATTATTAATTCCTAGAAAATCCATTATATTACACACTTTAGTAGTCCTTTTGACCAACAATAGTTGTTTACTATTGACTTGACACATGGATTAAGAAGTAGTAAATGATAGATATGGTATTACCAAATCACCCTTTATCAAATTTAGGTCATCTAAATATTAAAAATTAATGTTTTTTCTGTCTTATAATAGTTGATCACCTTACTAAATCAAAAAAGCAGTAATTATTTTTTCCTATATTAACTTTACAATTATTTCTTTTTAAAGTGTTCACATTTGTTTGTAAAATTTCCAAGAAGTTTTTAATAGGGTGAATTAGTAAAATTATCTTCTTATTTATAATTTCTTATAGTGTATAGTAGCAAGAATAAAATAGACCCAAAATGGTATGTTATTCAATGATTTTATAGGAGTAAGATAAGTTTTTTTAAATATTCTAAAATAGTATAGTGGGCAAGTAAAATATGAATGAATGAAGTACATAATAAAGTACATAGGTTGATAAGTGTACCAAACAAGATATTACTAATATTCAGAAATCAAAACTAATACATGTGTTTCTTTTCTAATAATTTATCATATCATGATTTTTAATTATTTAACGGTATGCGATTTTTTTTAATTTATAAGTTAACTTCATTGACATCATTATATAATAGTGGTTGAACACATCGTTAGACCCTTTAAAATTGGCACCAATTTTCACTTAGACACTTCAAGTAGGCTTTGTTCATTTTAAGCACCTCAAGTAGGAGCCCGCTATGCCATTTTGACATCTTTTTGATAGTTAGCTAAAATTACAAAAGTGTGTGTAACACACTTGCGGATGACATGACATGATAACTAATTAAAAGCTGACGTATGGCATTTCAATGTAAAAATAATAATTTTAAAATAAATTATTAAAAAACAACTAATTTTCTGCAAAAATAAATAAATAAATTACCTATTTTCTACCATCTCACCCCACCCCTACCCCATCTACCTTACGTCCCTTTTTCCTCCCCAACTCTACAACCATTTTCTTGGTTCTTCTTCTTTTTTTAAAAAAATAATCATTAGATCTTAGGCTTTTTTTTAATTTATTTTGAAAATTATATATGACATTCTTCTAATTTTTTGAGAAAAAATGTGTCTTGTTCTAAAAAATCTTTCCAAAATTAATGTGATTATTTTTAAAAATTTTGTTCTTAAAAACGTTTTTAAAATTAGTGTGATAGTTTTTTATTTTATTTTTCATATTTTGTAATGATTTTTATCATGATTTTTCATGCGGGGGGGGGGGGTGAAATAAGTGGTAGGGCTAAAAAATGAAGAAGAAGAAGAAGGAAAAAAATTCAAAAAAACAAAAAACCTCACGCGCTCAAAATGGGTGCATCACACGCAATATGTCAAGTCAGCAAAAAGTGTCAAAATGACACAACAAAACTCAACATAAAGTGTCTAAAATAAACAACGTCTAGTTAGAGTGTCTAAGTGAAAATTGATATCAACTTTAGAAAGGCTACTAATTGATTTAGCCTATAATAATTTGTAGTGTCAAATATTTATGATATTACTTAAATAGTGGGGGTAAAGGGTTAGCCAATATGCATTGTATATGTACATTAATAATAGGAAATGTCATTGATATTAGGAATTTTACATGGGGTAGCAAATATTACATGTACTTCAATAATCATAGTTATACTTCAAAAAAAGTAAATTGTACATGCTTATAGTTAGTTTTTTCCAGCATCTCTTTACCAATTTTATTGGTTTCTCTCCTCTCCTCTTTCTCCCTTTCTTACGTGTCTCCCTCTCTCCCTCTCTCTCCCTTTTTAGTTGTTTCTCTTGCTCACTCCCTTCTCTCCTTCTCTTGTTTCAAATTAATGAGTAATAATTTAGATATAAACACTCATTATAATTTAGATATAAAATTAAAATAAAATAGCTTTTTTTTGCTTTTTACGCATTAATTGTAGGGGTGTATATGGTCGAGTTGGTTCGAATTTTTTAAATATCGTATCAAATTATTCGTGTAAAATTTTCAAATTTTTAAACCAAATCAAACTAATAAACAAAGATTTTTTTTTGGATTTTTTAACCTCGGGTTGGTTCTGATTTTTCAAATACCAAATCAAACCATTGTGTTGAATTTTTAAATTTATAAATCAAACCAAACTAATAAACTTCGATTTTTTCTAGATTTTTAGATTTTTTGGTAAAGTTTGCATACAAACATATAACTAACTTGTGCTCCAAATATTTCTTTAGTTCAACCAAAATACAATTATCTAAGGTGTTTCTTAAAAAGATAACACAAAATATGAGAAGAGTATTGATGACAAAAAAATATTCAATGAAAAATAATAATGAAATCATCATATAAAATAAATATTGTAAAGTTATAATGAAAATAATCATAATTTAAAAGTATTAAATCATTCTAAAATAAGTTTAATAAGTATTAGTTACATTACTAAATATTTAAGGAAAATTAAAATTAGATATGTATTTTAATTGTCTAAACCAATGTAAAACTAAAGAACAAATATTCAATATTATTGTCATTATTAGTGTTAAACTGATTTTTTTTTTTGCATTAATATTAATTTGATTTTGATTTAAGTTTTATTATAATTATCAAGATCTATGAATTATAATATTTATTGGACCATTTCGAATTCTAATTTGATGTATTAAAAGATAAAATTATGAAATAGTATAAGAAATATTTTAAAATGATATCAAAGTAACTATTTTTATGTATAAAATAAAGTTTTTAAATTACATATATAAGTCGGGTTGATTTAGTCTCGAGTTGACTTTTTTTTAGCAAAAATCAAATCAATCCTAATATAGTTAAAAAAAATTCAATATCAAATTAAATCAAATCAAAGCACTAATTAAATTTTTTTTTTTTTTGATTTAACTCAATATGTGATTTGATTCGATTTCTTATTCTACTTTTTACACCCTACTTAATTGAATTAAATACCATTAATTGCACAGAGTATATTCAACAAGATTGTTCGTTGTCAACGTATTGTTGGTTGTTGCTGTCATCTTGACTTATTCTAAAAATAGTAACATTAATCTAAATTGAGTTAACCTACATAAGATACATAAAAAAGAAGAAAGAAAAGGAAAACGTTATTGTAAATGTAACAGTGCCCACCGGCCAAGTTGTGAACCCAACGGTGGTCCCTATTATGTTATTTTAATCAAACATGGCATACCTCTTGTTTCACGATAACTTTTTTTTGTTTTTATTTACTTGTTAATTTTTAATTTGATATATTTATTAAAAATAAATATTAATATAAATAATTTATTATGTTATCTGATTAATTGACTGGCTCCTAATTACATTTACTTAATAAATTAAAGATATATTGGTCGAGGGTCGTTCAATGCCTTTTAAAATGAGACAATCAATTATCATTTTGTTATAATTATTTATAGGCTCCTAAACTATATTTATGTACTGTGTTAATAAATTGAGGACATAATAGTAAGAAGTGGCTCAATATCATTATAAATAGGCATGAATTTATCATTTTATCCCGATTAATTTATAGGGACCACAATATAGTTACTCACCACATTAATAAATGAGGACATAATAGACATTGAAGACTCAATGCCTTTAAAAATGAGGCATTAGTCTTAGACCTTTAAATTTACGGTATCGTTTTTTTCTAGTAATAATAGAATTGTTATAAATATTTTTTTAATATAATTAATAAACAAATTATCCATCTTTCTTTTCGTTCATTTCGAAACATTAAAGAATGTTTCTTTCTTTTTATCAATTTAAATTTAATCTTCACCTGTCATGTTTAAGACCAAAAGATTATATATATATATATATATATATATATATATATATATATATATATATATATATATATATATATATATATATATATATATATATATATAAAAGTGTGAGAGAGAGAATTTAAGACGATAAGGAAAAATTATTAAAAAGAAGAAATAACCTTGGATTTTAAAATAAAAAAAATAAAAGCTAGAATTCTCATTTATTTTTGACTTAAAAGTCACTTATTACCTTGGCCGCTATGATAATTAAAAAAAAATTATCTTTTTTAATTGACAAAAATAACAAATAAGAAGATAAATCAAATTTAAAAATATTTAATAAATAATTAAGAATATAAAAAGCATCTTTTACTTCTCTTTTTAAAGCGAGATAAAAAACTCTATTATACTTTTTATATGGGCGCCGTTTTAATTTTGTTTAGTTCGTCATTACATTATATTTTGTAACCAAAAAAATTTATCTATCCAAGTACAACAAAAAATATATAACAACTTCGTTTGTAATGAGATGATTCAATTTTGCTCGAGTGCACAAATTCAGTAGGAAAAATAAAGGAAAATGCAATTGTAAGTGTGAATTTTTTATAACAAAAATTTCGTATTATTTTTTTGTCCCAAGTTATGTCATTATGCTCTTTGGGAGTTGAGAAGTTTATTCTACAATATTTTTTACAATGTCTTTTAAGTTATTAATTATTATAATTTTGTAATAGCTTTTAAATAAGTAGATTTTATTGATAAAACTTTTGTAACTTAATAATTATCAAAGAAAATAGTGTTTATTAACTTGTTAAAAATAAAAATAGTGTATTCATACGGATAAAATTAAAACGAAAACTTTAGGATCATCTCAATTAGAGTTGTCAAAATAGGTTGACTTAATCCAAACCTAACAGGCTAGGGAGTTAAATGGGCTAGTACGACTAGCTCTTTTAATTAAAGGGTCGATAAAATAGAGAGGCCAATCCAGTTTTAAGCGGACCACGGGTTGACCCTTCAACAAAAAAATAGACAAAGTATTGAACATTGATGTTTGATGAACAAGACATCAATACATCCATAAATTCATCCATAAATTACGCATGCTTCAGTAAATGCTTACATAATAGCCGAGATACAATATTCATAAGATTCATCCAAGCAAAAAAATATTACGCGATCACTATTTTAATAAACGGGATAATAAAGGAGAAATGAAAAATTAAGTGTAAAAATAAAGTAGAAAGAATAATAGAGTAATGAATATAGAATAATGAGAAATTTTAGTAGGCTAATGGCCGTAAATTGTAAAAGATATGCAAAGAAATTAGACTTGATTTTATATTTATAATTTAAAAATATTTATTGACAAAATCTTAACAAATAAAACACTACTTAAAATACATATAGTAAAATTTTGAATTTACAATCAACGGCCTGACCTCTGAAGCTTGTGGATTGGATCTATGAGGCTAGCGGACCAAATAAAATAGATTAAAAATTCTCATTTCTAAATTAGCTGAAAAATTTAAGTCCAACCCCCTAAATTTAAGGGTTAGGCCGATCTAACGGATCAATCCTATTTTGACAGCTCTAACACCAATGTGTCTCGATTTTCAATTAAAAATGCTTTTGTTAAGACTATTGTCTTCTTGTGAAAGCTATTCACCGTCATATCTACATTAATTATTTATGTGATTGACTGATTGACTTATTATATTAATAAATTAAAGACATAATAGTCCGGGTTGGCTTAATGTCTTTAAAAATGAGGTATGAATTTATCATTTTATCTCGATTAATTTATAGGGTCCTAAATATATTACTCACCACATTAATAAATTGAGAACATAATTGGCATCAAAGGCTCAATGCCTTGCAAAATAAGGCATCCATCTTAGGATTCCAAATTTGACATGTTCCTTTAGAATTAATAGAATTGTCATAAGTATTGTTTGATAAAATAAATAAATTATATTATGTCTTTTTTTTAAGTTTGTTTCAAAATATTAAAGAATATTTGTTTTGGTCAAATTTTAAATTTAACTTTCACCTGACATGTTTAAAATTACAAGATTAAAACAATATTTTGATATATATATATAGTTTAAGACCATAAAAAAATAAAACATTTAAAAGGGAGAAATAAATTTGGATTTCAAAAATAAAAGTTAGGGCTCTGATTTATTTTTTGTTTTAAACTACTAATTAACTTGAGCCACTATCATAACAGATTAAAATTATTTATTTTATTTGAAAGAAATTAACAAATCAAATTTAAAAATATTTGACACATAAATAGGAATATAAAGAGCGCCCTTTACAAAGAAAATAGATGTTTAATAACTTGTTAAACAAAAAAAAAAACTTCTACCCACACAAATGAAATCGGAAATCAAAATTTAAATTGAAAATCAAATTTTAGGGTCACATCAAAACAGATGTGTGTTGATGGTCAATGAAAATGCTTTTGTCAAGAGTAGTGTCTTCTTGTGAAGATAGTATTCACTATCCTATTTATGTGAATTAGTGAGGTGAACGAATGTTATTAGGGTTTATGAGGTTTGTTTAGTATGATATATTTTTATGGAATTTGTGAGTTATGTTATAATTGACAGATTATCACAAAGTACTCATCACATTACAGAATGCTTATCCACAAAAAAATTTGAACTCTCAAATGAGTGAAACTGAAACCACACAAATTCTCCCCAATTTCACTTGTACTAATCTCTATGATTCAAAATTATATATGAACATAAAAAGCAAAACATAGATATTATGTAACAACAATTGAAGTTTCCATTTGATATCCAAAATTTTGCATCATTTCTATGTATTGTATTTGACTATTATTCTATAACGTGACACCATATGGCGATAGAAATAAAATTACTCGCTTGCCCCTTATACATAAAATTGGAACATTTAGAACTATTTGTTAAAGGAAATTAGTGCCTGCATGATTTTGATGCAAGAGTTGGTGAGCAATCTGATCCCTAGCTTGTACAGCATTCATTGACCTCACAATATTTTCTGGAACCATTTCATCATCGAAAAGATCAAATCTCAGCCCTGGATTCAGTTGTTCACCTCTCATCTCGCAAATATTATGCAATACACAGCAAGCCCCCAATACCACAGGCAAATCTTGAAGCTTCACTTCTGTTCTCTTGCGTAAGCAGCTCCACCTAGCTTTCATTCGCATAAACGCCTCTTTAGCAACCTTTTGGACTTCCCCTACTTTTTCATTAAAAGCATGTTGAGTCCAAGTAAGATTTTGGCGTGTGTAAGGAGCTAATACCCAATCCATTAATGGATACCCTGAATTTCCTACAACCCAAGTATCCTTCAACTGTCCCCTGTTTGCTCTCTGATACAGAGCTGATTTTTCCAATACTTTGTCATCAGACATCGAACCAGGCCAACCGATGCAAACATCTGTGAAAACCCCTTTTGGATCCACAACACCTTGAACTGTAACGGAGTATGAAGTTTTCTGATTCCTTTCTGTATGCCTTTTGTTGAAATAAGCAGCTACACTTACTTTTGGGGCGATTATTGGAACATGTGTTGTGTAAATAGATCCACCTACATTTGGCATCCCGGATAACATCTGGAATTCACTTTTGATCTCGTTCATCTTGTAATCCTCATTAGGCCATTGCACGAATTTTGGCATGAGTACGCCTTTAATTGCAGTGCAAACCTCTAGAACAAGCTTATGACATGTAGATATGCCTAGGCCAAAACGCTTGGAAACTTCACGAAGTGGCTCTCCTGTAGCCAATCTCCAAATGCAGACAGCAACACGTTGGCGAACTGGAATTGCTTGACGAAGCATTGTGTCCTTTTTAGTGACTACAGATTCCAATTCTTCACAGATCATATCAAAAGTTGCTCTGCTCACCCTAAACGCCTTTTTAAACTCCTCTTCTGGAAAATCAGGGCTATTACACTGTTCCCACCATGCTTTAGACCTGTCTTTCACCCATAACCTCCTTTGCTGTTGAGGCTGAGATTCCTCCTCCGAAGTTGAAATGAATTCAGCAGAACCCTGACGAGACCTTTTGTTATTCGTACTCGCCATTGGCTTCACTTTCTCATTTATCATTATTAACCCGGTAGGTTGTTGATTCGAAAAGTCAAAAACAGATTGATTTTGATTTGTGAATTGCTTAAGGTTCGTTTTGTCTTCTTCCTTATCAAATCCCAAAAATTTGTTTAATATATCCTCAACACTCTTCAAAGAGCCCTGCTGTTCAACAACTTGTTCCAAATCAAAATCAAAATCATCAACTCTTTGCTTTTTAGGAAGCGGTTCAGCAACTATCGGAGCAAGAGTATCAGTAGTAGGGAAGTCAAAATCTTGAAAAAAACTGAAGAAATTAGGAGAAGGATAATCTTCCTGATTGGGAAATAGGAAAGAAGAAATTTCCATTAAAAAAAATATTGAAAATATGAAGAGAGAACGGAGAAGTGTGTATGAATGAATTTGGATAGAATGGAAGTGGAGAGAGTGTGATGAGAAATATATATGTGTGTGTGTGTGTTGAGAGACACGCTGATGAGTAAAAGGAAACGTGTGAAGGGACGCGTTGTGATGGAAGTTTCTGGGGGTTTGGGGTTTGACGGTGACTATTGAGTTTGATGAAAAATGGATAAAATAGAAGCAAATAGGAAGTTCTTTTTAATAAAGTAAGCTTACGCGGTTGGGTATGTAAGGGAATAAAAAAACCCATAAACTTAGCCACGTTGGAAAATTCGGACTCCAACAACGAACTTTCCTTAACATTATTTTATAATAATATCATTAATTAATTATTATTATTATTATTATTATATCAATTTTCCTTTAGTATTATCAATTTGCTTTTAATTAGGACCTGTTTGACCTCACATGAAAATAGGTTATGAAATGAGATAAAATTATATTTTTTTTTAATTTTTATATTTGTGAAAATCATCAAAATTGTTTAAATTTTTTATATGATCCTACTATACAAACACAATTCGTATCAAAAGTTACAATAAAAAAAATCATTAAATTAATATTCGATAATTAATAATCTCTCTAAGATAATATTTTTTTCTTTGATCCTGACTCAAGCAAATGAAAAAAATTACTCGTTTCGATAAGATTATAAATTTTCAGGAGACTCCTATATAAATATATGATCTCATTAGTATTGGATTTTTAAAAAAAGTATAAATAAATCTAAGAAAATTTAGTGAATATAATTATATTGTATTTTATTTTTTTATGAAAATTTAAATCTAGTTGAAACGCATATTTAACATTTCTTATTACGTTCAAAAGTTTTGATGTCACCAAGACTGCATATTTTTTTGAGTGTATGTTGAATGATCTCTTTTCTACGCACATCATGCTTTACATATTTGATTTATCATTGTTGATTTTATGGTACTTTTTAAATGAAAAGTCATTTATTTTGGATATAGTTTCAAGAAATTTTCTATGTTGCTTATATAGTTCATTTTCTCACTATCATATATTCAATATTTTAGTAAAGATACAATGATTAATATTTAATTATTAAGAAACAATGAACTATGTTTAATGAATTTATTTTTATAATAAATTATTTAACAAAAAAAATATTACAATTAATCCTACACATAAATTGTACTTTATGTATAATGAATTTATTTTTAGATGAATTTAATAAATATGATACATAATTTAATAAGGTACAATGATTTTTTGGTTGTATTTATTGTAGTATATGTGTAATAAATTTGTTCTTTTTTATGTGAATTCAATTGATTTAATGCATAAATTAATAAGATACAATGATTTTGATGTTATCAAAATTAACCTTCATTGAATCTAAAATCACTCTTTAAAATTAATAAGCACAATATTAATTTATCAATTAAATAAATATTTCTACAAAATAATAATATTTCATGGTCTCACTACACTATTTTAGTGAGATTACGGTATATTACACTATCAAAAATTATTCTACAAAAATACATAAAACTTATTGATTGAACTTTAGTTTGATAAAAAGAAAAATTGAACGAGCTGTATGTACTACTTTTTAATATTCTTTCTATATAGTACAAATATTTTCCTCACATTGGGCATGCATTTCTCGATATAAATATTTTAGAGTAATAATATGAACTATAACTATGTACAAAAAAGATATCATAATCATTGTATCTTACTAATTATATATCATATTTATTAAAGTCGTATAAAAAATAAATTTTTATACATAAAGTACAATGTATGTGTATGATTCATTGTAATATTTTTTTAATTAAATGATTCATTATAAAATAAATTTCATGAGTTAGTGATTCATTGATGAATTATTGACTCGTTGTAAAAATAAACCATTATACATAATGTTCATTGTTTATAAATAAATCAGACATTATTCATTATATCTTTACTAAAAACATTCAATATATGAATTATAATGATGGGAGAATAAACTATATAAGGGACATAAGAAGTTTCTTGAAATCACATCCAAAAAATGAATTCTTATTTAAAAGGTTTCACAAAATCAACAATGACAAATCAAATATATGAAACATTATGTGAGTACAAAGAGACAATTCCACATGTACTCAAAACGATTTGTAATTGTGGCATTAAAAAAATAATGCGATGCAACAAGAAATATTAGAGATGAGTGTAACTAGATTTAAATTTTAACAAAAAAAAAATTAATAGAATTACATTTCACTAAATTCTCAAAAATATATTTGTACTAGTAAAAAAGTTATTAATTTATAATGTTAATGAGACCGTATATTTATCTAGGGATCTTCTGAAAATATATTATTTTATCAAAATGAGTAATTTTTTCTATGAACTTAAATCATATCAGAAAAAACCTTATCTTAGAGAAATTATTAAATACCAAATATTAATGTAATGAGATTTTACGACCCATAATAATAGTATTATTCTAATTTGTTATATTGTATGGAGGGTCCTATTAGGATAAGAGAATATTGCAATCCTATTAGGTTAGGATTAACTCAAGACGATTATGTACAAAGGTAGAAAAATTCTCCCACAAAAATTCTGTCTTTATCATTTTCTAGCTCATGTTTTACACTTCTTATAAGTTTGACACTTGAAACACTTTTAAAACAACAATCTAAACATATTTATTTTTGTCACAGTAAAAACAAATAAATCTAAACATAGCTTATTCAACAAAAATGTTTCTGAAAAAGATAAATAGTTTAGTGATTTGGCCAAATTAGCTCTAAACTGTCTTTCTTAGTAAAATTACGTATCGATATCTAGTATATCTATTAAATTAAATAAACCAATTTAACTACAATAATTTTAATTAAAGTGATTATATATATAACTTTAAAAAAAATCTATAAACATATTTTAGATTTATTTATTTCCTTATCCTTATTTATTTGTTTATTTTTAACTTGATACACCTATTAAAAAAATAATAATTGACATTGTAAATTTACAATTTTATCTCTAGTAATTGATAGAATTTCATAATTAATTTACTCATTAAAGAGATTTTACCTTTTCAAATATATTAATTACTCTAAATAAATTAAAAATATAATAAATAAAATATATTATCTTTTCTTCATTTATCAAAAATGACAAATAAAACATTAAATTAAACAGATAAAAAAAACAGAGGAAGTATTCGCTAATTTAATATAAAAATTAGACCTCTCTGTTTATCAATTAATTAGTAGTTGGTGAAGCTAAGAAAAAAATGTTTTTTTATGACGTCAATTCATGTTTGACTACCATAACTTATTTCAACACGTGGTAAAAGTATAATTTAATTGACTATCATATCTTTATTCCAATTATACAATAGTTTAATTAAATAAGAGGTCATACTTCTAGAGTTTCTACTAATAAAGCCCGGTTGTTGCTTTTTTTCAGAACAAAGAGATTTACTTTGACCCACAAATAATAAATTTATGATGCTAATTGACAATTAATGAACAATTTATTGTAATGAACAATTAATTGTGGGACACAAAGTGTACCACACCCCCGATTTAATATTACCCGCCTTTTTTTTTTTGTCCTTTTATACATTTTATTAAAAATTATAAATAAAAAGAATATTTTTATTTTTAATTTTTTGTAATACTTTTTATTTATATGTCATAACTCTTACTCATCAATATCAAAATTAACAATTTAAAAATATTGTTGAATTATTTGATATTTATATTTTTAAAAATAATTAATTCTAAGAATGAAATGAGAAATGTTTAATTAATTCTATCTTGATTTTTGAAATCTGTAAATATCATTAATAATATGAATGTATACTACAAATTATTTTTATTCAAATATCTTAGGTGGGCAATTGAAAAATTGAAAGTCTTTGATCTAAAGAAAACAATTGTCTCTACCATTTAAAATATTGAAAAAGAACAGAGATGTCATTAATTGTGAAAAACGTGCTATTAAATACATTATTTTAATTTTATAGGTTGCTTCAAGAGATTAGAACAAGAAATTCCAGAATCTTTGGTCAAGATTTTAAGCCAAGGAATATAGATAGTCAATACAATGTGTTATCACATAACATTATAAAAAATAAGCTTAAAAACAAGAAGACGGGAATTTGTTTTCACTTCTAATTCTTAATTTATATCCTATTTTTAGTCCTCTACAATTCTATAACTAAGCTTATATTAAAGTAGGCTTCAACTAATTATTTGAGAATATCTCAACAGCTATTCACCAATCAATCTGATCATTTTTTTTAAAAAAAAAATCACTCAAAAACATTAGTTGGATCCGTTGTGAGCCTTGACATGTTATTAGTACTATCAATATATTTTTTTCACACATAATATAGGGAGATCATGCTATTAATTTAAACTTATTGGAATATAGCAAAGCTAATGTTGGATATTAATTGTTCTGAGTTTCTTATCATAAATAAGTTTTTCTTTTAAGAAAATGTTTAAGATTTTGACTAGTCTTTTCTTGTAGGAAAATGTGTAGGATTTCTATAAATAGAGGGTTGTTTCTTCTAATTTAATCAACATTCACAATATTGTCCTAGAGTTTTTGTTATAAGGGAGAATTTGTGAAACTTTCTCGTATTCCGAGTGAATTGATTGAGATTATTTCTCTCTATATTTTGTATTCTCATATTTATTGTAGATTGTTCATCTCCTTTGTTGTTGTAGGTCGATTGACCGAACCACGTTAAATTTTTGTGTCTTTTTATATATTTCTCGTTTGACTTCTTACTCATGTCTTTCGAGGTTTGCTTTGTTAGCTGCCGCATGACACCTAATTTATTAGGATCCTAAAAAGTGGTATCAAAGAATTGGTTATTATTGATTATTCATTTGGATGATGGAGGCAAATATGAGCAATATGGTTTGTTTGAATGGTAGTAACTATCACACATAGAGAGACAAGATGAAAGATCTTCTATTCGTCAAGAAGATGCATTTACCTGTGTTTGTTTATGATAAACCCCAGTCCATGAGAGATGAGGAATGAAAATTGAGCATTTGCATGTTTGTGGCTATATTAGACAATGGGTTGAAGATATTATTAGAAATCAGATTGTGAATGAGACACATGCCAGAAGTTTACTGGATGAGCTCGATACACTTAATGCTTCGAATAATGACAACAACAAATTGTTTCTATTGAAACAATTGATGAATATCATGTATAAAGAGGAGACTCATATTTCTGATCATATTAATGATTTTCAGGGTATTCTTGATCAGCTATGTGAAATGAATGTAAAGTTCAATGAAAAGATATAGGGACTTTGACGTCTTAATACTCTATCAGACTCTTGGAAAACTCTTTGAGTTTCTTTGACAAATTCTACTCCTAGTGGTGTTGTGATATCTTGAATGAAGAGATGAGAAGAAGGTAGCTGGATTCATCTTCTTCAACTTGACACTCAATATTTTTGTTACTAAAAATAAGAGAGACACAAGTTCAGAGCTCAGAATTACATAAATAAAGTAGAGGTAAGTCAAAATCTAAATACAAAAATGTTATATGTGACTATTGACGCAATAATGAGCATTTCACGAAATATTACTTTAGACTCAAGAGATATATGACAAAAGAAAGAAAGTGATATCGAAAATCATGCTTTTGTTGTTGCTAATAATGATATTCTTGTTACTTGTGATAAAAATGTCGTTGATACGCTCAAATTATAGTTTTCTAAAGAAGTATAAGCGGTTGTATCACGTAAAGAACTCAATTGTTAGGTTGGGTTCGATTCCACGAGGAAAATAGTTTAGACTTAACTTCAGTCCACCATTACGTCTATTTAGACAAATCCTTTCCAAAAATAATTAACTAAAAGGGGGGGTTTTGTGTAACAAAAATGTTTAATTATTTCTAAATAAGACAAATAACAAGTTTATAACTTTAGTATCTATCAAGTGATAAGAGAAACTAGGGTGTAAGTGTTTCTTGTAGGTTCATAACGCGGTAATCTTAGCTAAAACAATCATTTTCTAGTATCTTGCATGCAAAGTGATAAGTTATATATCCCTAATTTCTTGGTATGGCAATCAGAGAACATCACTCTATACCTTCGTCCGGCTACGTGTGTCTACTTTACTAAACCTTACCTTTACCTCATATTAAGCATCATATTCAATGTATGACTAAGTTACTACTTGCACCAATTGAAACTTGCCTATTAGATAGTGTATACTAAATCTATGTTGATGATTCTTTTCCTATGAACTACCTCCTTGGTCCGGCAAGTAGAAATAGGATAAGTTCTAACGTGTGCACTCATTAAAAAGACTTCTAAACGAAAAAATTATCAATACATGCAAAACCCTATTCTAGAATTGTTATTTAGCTAGTTTTACCTTGTTAATTTCCCATGGTTCCCACAACCCTAGTTGTGAATTTAGTTACCCATGCTAAGAATTACACAATTTATAATTGTTAAACAAAGAAATCATGTGCTTATTTTAACAAGTTTGAGGAAAACCCAGAAATATCACTTGAATTCACTAAAATATTGAAAGAAATGATTCCGAAAGATTAAAGTGTTTCCTAAAAACCAAAGTTTAATTTCCAATAACACAAATCTAAAAAATAGTAAAGAGACTAATCCCAAAAACTAGGTTTTTAGTCCTATTTATAATAATAAAGTCCTAAAATAAAAAGGATTTCTATTTAAGGAAAAAATAATCTGTCCAAAACGCGTCTGCCGTCGATGACCCTACTGACGGTCCGTCGATGGAACGACGGACCGTTGACAACTTCCATCGGTCCATACTTCAAATCTTTTTCAAATTCCACTTGTTCAACACTTTCTGTTACCATCGATGGACCAACAAAACAGTTCGTCAGTGGACCTACGATCTATTGATGGCTTCCATTCCTCCATACTTGGTGGTTTCTTCAAGCCAGGTACTGGGACTACTTTCTATTACCACCGACGGTTAGCCATGACGGTCCATCATTGGATCGACAGAACATCACTCCTACGTAGCCCCACACTTGGTCAGACTTTCCCGAATTGATTTCAGCTGCTTGGACCTTCAGTTGACGATCATCACCTACGGACCATAACATGGTCGTGGACTGTCGGTGGCTCCGTAGGTCACTACTTCTGCAAATTTCAGCACAGTCTTCCAACTTTTTTGTTCCGGACAGTTTTCCTGCAAACACAAAGAAAATCACATTAAAAATACTACAAAAAGACGTTACACAAACACTAAACTTAAGGAAAAAGCATTAGAAATACCATAAAACCACGGTACATCAGTCATCAATCATATTCGTGATGAGTCTAGATGGTTTTTGAATTCTAGTGCTACTTGTCATGTCACGGCCAGGAAGGAATTATTTTCTTCTTATACCCTAGGTAATTTTGAGATGTTGAAAACAGACATAATCACGGGGTCTATGTTTTTGGTATTGGGACAATTCTTTCGAAAAGTAACAATGATTCCAAATTAGTTCTCAATAATATCATCCATTCTTCAAATGTTCACTTTAATTTAATTTATATGAGATACATTGATGATGAGAGTTATTTTGATATCCTTGGTGCTGGACAGTGGAAGCTTACTACTAGTTCGATGATTGTATCTCATGGTGACAAGTAGTATAACTTGTACGTTTTTCAAGGCTCCATTTGTAAAGGCTTAGTGAATTTGGTGGAGAATGATACTTCATTAGAGTCATGACATAGAAGACTGAGTCATATGAGTGAGAAGGGGATTGACGGTTTGTTCAAGAAGAATTTTCTTTGAGGAATGAAACAAGTAGAGTTGAAAAAATGTGTTCATTGCTTAGCGATAAACAGAGTAAAGTGTCTTTCCAGAGTCATCTTACTTCGAGGAAGCTTGATTTGATGGAGTTGATATATTATAATTTGTTTGGTTCTTTTAAGGTAAATTCTTATGATAGTGCACTTTACTTTGTGACTTTTATTGATGACCATTGTCGTTATCTCTAAATATTCTTTTTGAAGTCAAAGGATTAGGTATTTGATGTGTTCAAGAAATTTCAGGCCTTGGTTGAGAGACAGACGTAGAAGAAATTGAAATGCATTCGTTCTTGTAATGGTGGTGCTTATATTGGTCTTTTTTTTATAGATATTGTAGAGAGCAAGTTATTTTGCATTAGAAAAATCCTTCAAAGACTCCTCGATAAAATGGTTTAGCAGAGAGGATGAACATAACTCTAGTATAGAGGGTTAGTTGTATACTTTCACATTCTTTTTTGGCAGAAACACTAAATAATGCTGCCTATATTATCAATTATCTCCTACCATTTCTTTGAATGGTGATGTCTCTGATGGAGTTTGATCCCCGGTGAAAATGTTTCTTATGATCATCTTAAAGTTTTTGGTCGAACGCCTTTGTGCATGTTCCTAAGGATAAGAGTTCAAAGTTGGATGATAAAAGTAGGCAATATATATTTGTTTTTTATGGTCAAGATGAATTCGAGTATCGTTATTTTGATCCAGTTGAGAAGAAACTTGTTAGAAGGCATGATGTTGTGTTCCTTGAAGACCAAACAATTGAAGATCTTGACAAAGATGAAAAAGTTGATTTTGAAAGTAGTGAAAACCTAGTCAATGTTGATCCAATTCTTTTGACTATTCCACCAAGTGAAAATCTTCAAAACGATGAAATTAAGTTGATATTGAAGATGGTGATCATATTCAGAATAACCAGTATGTCGTTGATGCTCCAATGCAAGACAATGTGGTTTATCTGAACCAACTATTATTGATGCTCCAAAGATTTCTGTCAAAAAATCTACTAGAAAGAAAACATCTTCATCTCATTATTATCCTAATGAGCATGTACTCTTGACTGACGAGAGAGAATCAGAGAGTCTTGATAATGTTGGATTATCGAACCCAAAGAACTTGTCAATTAACTATTTTTACTCAATTATACTATTCTAATGATTTATTCTTGAGTGTCAAAAGTGTTTTATTTTTATTTATAAATAAAATAACACAAAAAAATTAAATAAGAAGATTACTTACAATCATTGAAAAATTCTAGGGCTGCAACATGCATTAGATTTCATGTATCGTATCTCGGGCAATGAACTAATTTCGGCTATCAAGTTACTGATTTACAAGTTTAATTGTATGAGTCGAGTCTCTAGACCTCTAGTCTTCTACTCTAATTAGTTGTCTAACTACATCGTTAAGCGGGGATAACAAACTCAACTAACAAGCAATTATGTCTCATCCTGTTTTGTAACCAACCAAGTTGTTCGTTCGGGCTTCAATCCTGAACACAAATCAACTCAATGAAAGATCAATATTTCTATATTCTCTGGTCTATCTACCCTACCCTCTCCCAATTTTGAGAATAGACAATATATTTATCTCTAGATGACTAGTCAAGAAATACTAAAAGAAGAATATCAAAAATTAACTTAAACAATAACACAAGAATTAATTAAAAAACCTTTAATATTCAACAATCAATCCATAGCTACATCCCAAGAACTAGGCATTTAGACATTAATCTCTAAGAAATGAAAGAAGAAGAAAATAACCCTAAAAAAGTATCAACGATTTTCAACTGATGCCCTGTAATTCATCTCTCTAATAATTATTTTAATGGAATGTTTATCTATATATCCATAAATAAGATAAATAAGTCCAAATCAAATTAGAAAATGAAATCGAAAACGAATTAGAATTTCTGTACGCGTGAACCGACTCAAAATTTGAGGGACTTCATTGGCTGTCGCGTAGGAGTAGTGTTTATTTAAAAGTGAATTTCTCTTGCTGCACTTCTTATTTTTAAAATATTATTATATTCAATTAAATTCGTTAAATTCCATGCTAAAAAAGGACAATATAAATAGTAAATGTGAGTTAAATAATGATCACAATATATATTTTGTGGCCTCACATCAGTTATGTTACCTAAAGACATTATGGTAACCCAGTTCCATGGTACAATGAAATTAATTTTGATGAGACATTCTCTTCAGTTGTGAAAATGTCATCCATTCATGTGGTTCTAGGCTTGACAACAAGTCTGGACATGGAGGTTGAACAGATGGATGTTAAAACTACTTTTTCCATGGTGACTTAGATAATGAAATATTATGAAGTACTAGAACGCTTTGAGGTCAAGAGAAAAGAGAATTATGTTTGCAAGTTTAAGAAGAGCTTGCATAGTCGAAAACAAGCTCCTAGGAAATGGTACAGGAAGTTTGGTTCCATTATGATTTAGCATGGTTTTAAGAAGACTTCTGCAAAACATAGTGTTTTGTGCAAAAATTCTCTGATAGTGACTTCATTATCATTTTGCTTTATTTGATTACATACTTGTTATTTATTATAATGATTGTAGGATTGAAAAGTTGAATCAAGTGTTTGAATAAGTTTTTTGCTATGAAAGACTTAAGACCAACAAGACAGATTCTTGACATGTAGATTGCATGTAAGAGACATGCCAAGAAGTTTTGATTCGTCACAAAAGAAGAACATTCAGAAAGTACTTCGTAGATTTAACATGGATAAGTAAGAGACAGTATCTATGCCGCAACAGATTTAGATAATGATGATTCTCCTACCCTTCCTTCACAAACCAGCACCCACTCTTTGGCATCCATATATAGGAAGATTTGGTCGTCGTTCAGAAGATTCATGGAGGCTATGTCACGACCCAGAGGTCTCTACTAAATGTAACATGGCGTACTTGACCCCGAAGGGGTCTCATACAAGCATTTAGTATTATCATAACATAACATAATAGAAAAGTAGGGAAAATTTAAAACTTTTACAATCAAAGTCATTTTAATAAAATCAAGCGGAAGACTTTACCACACCTTTGTTTTCAAACCATCTATTAAACTCTTGAATATAATTCTTGGGATGCAGGCCATACAAAGTCTAAAACATAAAGAAATTACATAAGGGAAATATGTGCTTGTCCTCAAAGCTATGAGGACTCACCAATTCTTCAACTCATTTTGCTTCTTGGAAACCTAGCCTTCAAGGAAATCAATCTCCAAATCCCTACATTTGATTAAAATGTAGGCAATATGTGTTGGTACAAGATGTACCAATTAAGAAAGCTAGCACAACATCATAATAGCATCCCAAAATGGTTGTTCATAAGCATAATCTCCCACATAAGAATCATATAATCATAAGTCAACATAAGACATAATAAATGAGTATAGGAGATACATCATGTTCATGAAATAAAATCTACTTAGACTTTCATGGTGACATACTACAACCTTAAGTCTTTCATATTACAAAAGAACTATATAAATCCCCCTCAAAGTATACTTGTGCAAGGCAAGGATAGAATCCCATACTACCATCCAAGCTAAGTACCTCTCTTTGGTCATTCTTGGGCATAGTTCACATTCATAGTCAAAACGTAGGTTTCATGTCATAAGAGCAATATACTCTTAAGTAACCTCAAAGTAAACTTTTGCAATGCATGTGTCACATCTCATACTACCACACACACACAACATGGCCTTGGAGTCACTATATTCATACTTACTATTCATAAGTGTCATTCTAGACCTACTTCATATTGACAAGCAACTATCAACTTAAGTCAATCATATATTGGAAGGCAATTATAGCAACAATCCAAGTTAAGTCTATACTACATAAGAGAACACTTCATACGTTCTTGAACTCATATTTGTGACATGTATGAATAACATCCCATACTATTATCCACACTAAGAACCACCTTAGGTTATCATACATACTTACGTTTTAGAGACTACTCCGTTTACTATTTGTCACAGTTATTTACTGTACTTTTCTATTTAGTACTAGGTAATTCACAACATATGAAATGATTCTATTTCCCTATTCAAGGCTACCAAGGAATAATCCCTCAATAGGATAGACCATGCTATCATATTGCTAACATAACTATATTATGCTAAACTAACTACTTTCCAAGCTACTCTTGGAAAGATACAAGTGTCCTATCCTAGCTACCATGAAATAGTCCTATACTAACAAAGTCATGCCACCCTTACAAGTATACTATGGTATAAATGCAATCTATTCTTATGAGAGTGATCTCAATCCTAAGATACCCTTAAGAGAGTATGAGTCTTCAATCCCAAGCTACCATGAATAACCTAACTCAAGTTACGCTTGAAATACATCTTACCATGCAAAGTCAAGCTACCCTTAGGAGAGTATGAATCCTCAATCCTAAGCTACCATTAGGAGTATGAGTCCTCAATCCAAAAGTTACCATGAGATGATCTTGGCCAAACCAAGTCATGGTACCATGAAGGCATCACAACAATGACAGTTCAAACTACCCATAGAAGAGTATAAATCTTCAATCCTAGGCTACCATGACTATTTCTAACTCATGCTACCATGAAATGCATTATAAAATGCCAAGTCAAGCTATCTGTTATGAGAGTATAGATCCTCCATACTAAGCCATAAATCTTGGTCTTATCCTACCAAGCTAAGTTATACATTAATGGAACAATGTCACAACTTCAAGGTATTATAGACTAGCAAGCTTTAATTCATTTTAGGTAACTAACTCAACCTAGCATAATTCTATGTGAGAAAACCTTGAATCTCCTTGAATATTCATGACTAAGTGTGTATGGGAGAAACAATAAACAACACAATCAAATAATTTTGGATTTACCCTCTAAAGCCCTTACATTTATGTCTATAAGACCTACTTTCAAGCTTTACTTCTTACTAACATCTTTATACCTAGATTTCAAGGTATTTCAATCACATCCTTCATAAGTAGGTGATTTCAGTCATATTTAATCATAAAGGTTCAATTTCACATTTACAAGTCGATTTCTTCATATTCAATCAAGTCTAATTCTATTAATTATTATATGATTCTAACTTTGATCAATTACTATGCATGACGTTGATTTAGGAAGATAACCTTTGAATCTTCACTTTCACTTCTAATGGCATAAACCTACAAATATAACATTCATAAATTTCTACTAGGGTTTAACATACAAATCACATGAAATCATCATAATATAATTATTAAATACTAAGAAAGTTATAATTAGGTATTATTCACTAGTTTGGAATCACATCTAAACTCTACACACAATGTAAGAAGGAAACCCTAGCTCATTGGGTTTCTAACATCACAATTGGGCGAAAACTAAGGGGGGATCTATGGGGGAAAGAACCCATAGATGAATAATATAAACGTACCTTGATTCAAAACACTAAATAAATCTTGATTCAATAGAGAATTTTGACCTATCCTTCTTCTCTTCCTTCTTCTTTGCTTCTAGAGAGCGAATTTCTTGAGAGGATTTCGGGGTCTTAGATGAATGAGTTAAAATGATTAGTTTAGGGGCGTATTAAACTTATATAGGTGGTAAATTAACTAACTAGCCGACCTACCTTAATCCCAAATTAATTAGTTAATCAATTCCCAAACCCTAACTTAAAACTAAAAATTAAAAAAATGACTTGGCCTACACCCACCCATCCACGGACCGTGGATGGGTCTACTGCCCGTGCAGGCAAGTCGTAGATGCTATCTGAGGCTTCATATTGCAGGCTTTAAGCATTACTTGACCCACGACCCCCATCTACGGAGCGTGGGTCCACGTACTGGTCGTAGATGGCCAAATACACGTGTTGCCAATTTGGCAGTTTTGGGACTGTCTTAAGAGTCCTCCCCAAGGACCCCTTTGGTATTTCTTAGGGGGTTGTACCTTGACTCCCTAACCACTAAACCTTCATTATAAGTAGGGGAGTCGTTTTTACGAGTTTTAGCCCTACAACACTCGAAAACTCTTATGAGAAGCTCTAGAACTCACTAGTTCAACTTGCTAGTTTTCAAGGTGTTACATTATCTCCCCCTTGGGATCATTCATCCTTGAATGAGGATTCTACATACTTTTTAAAGTAACAAATCTATTCTAGAAGCCCATCATGCATGTACTACATCTAAATGCACACAATCAAGGAAGAAAACTTCAATTCCAAGCTAACACATTCAATACAACACAAGGGAGTAGGAACTACTGCTACCAACCCAAAATGCATGAAATTCTGTATCTATTCATTTTCGAGGAAGAATTATCATCTCCTAGCAAAAACATGCTCAACACACATTCGTGGTGCCTAATGCAAATCACTCTTAAAAAGTATTTATTCAAGGAAGAATCCTTTCAACTCTAAAACAAAGGAATGCTCATACTCAACTCATGAAGTCTATAAGCTACTCTATTCAATGTACTACAACATGAGAAAAAAATGCATATAAGTCATTTCTAACAAGACCTTAACATTTTCATGAACATGCATATAAGAAAATCATGGAAACACACAAAACACATAATAAACCTACTAGATAGACACACTATAACCCCCTTGGGAGTAAAACCTACAAAAAATTTGCTAAATATCATATATGCTTAAAAACAACTCCAAAGTCCAACATAAAAAGTCACAAAAGACAAGGAATCCATAAATTTACTAAAGCATGAAACACAGACCAGAAGGTACATGAAGAGATCACTTTTGATGTTCTCTAGATTGGAGAGCATAAAACCTATTCTTCTTTTGATGTTCCACATCACTACTACTAGTGGCAACTTGATTACGCTCTCTTCTTGTAACCTTTGTCTTAGGGAAATCTTTCATCATGTGACTACTCACCACAACTAAGCAACCTTCTCTACCGGCCAAACATTTACCCTCATGCATCTTACCACACTTACAGAAAGAGGGCCATATGGACTCACTACTTATCCCTTGTGGCTTAGGGGTATATACTCTCTCATCCTTATGCTTAGGGGTGTTAGAAAAGCCTTGTCCGGAAAATCTTTTTCGATTTCTAGAACAACCATATTTATCAGATCCATCATGAAAGGATTTATCACCATCCACCCTAGACCTCTTTTTCTCCCTAGTTTTTTCTTCCTTGAGTTGCTCTTCGATTTGTTTGGCATGAATCATGAGGCATGAGATGTCCATATTATCAACAAGCATTGTTGTACAACATTCTTTTGACAATAATTTGGAGACACTCGTCACATACCTATTAATCATGTTCCTTTAACTTGCTACCATAGATGACTCATACTTAGACAATAGAGTTAAATTCAAGGAATACTTTTTAACACTCGTACTACCTTGCTTAAGATTCATGAACTCTTGTAATTTAGCCTCCCTCGCCTCTTGGGGGAAGAACCTAAATAGAAATGTATTCTTAAACATCTCTCAATCTATGGGACCCGCCTCTACCGGCCTACCATTTTTCAATTGCTCATACCAAATTTGTGCTACATTCTTCAATTGTGGCTAGTTCTGCTTTTTCTACCAAACTCACTTCCATGATAGCTAGGACCTTATAAACCTCTTCTATGAACCTGTTTGGATCTTTTTCCATTATGGATCCACTATGCTCCGGTGGATTCGTCCTCAAAAACACTCTTATCGTAAAATCACCCATCCCTCTTATTGGTTTTGCTGGAGACACAACATCTCTATTCTCTTGTGGGGTCAAGGCTCGAGCCAACAATTACATAGAATCCCTAAACTCCGCAAGAGTGATATTCTCAATTAGAGTGTCATTTGGATATTGAGGAGGAGCCTGGGGTGGAACTTGGAGAGGAACATTTTTTCTCTCCATTGTCTTCCTTTTCTCTCCTAGCATTATCCCTCTCTTTTTCCATAATCTGAAAAAATCATAGGGCACACATTAGATGAAGGACCTACTAGAGCTAAACTTTTATACATGACTTAGAGAATGAAGAAGTGAGATTTCTTAAACATCAAATAGACTCCAATCATAAATGTGGCGCGCTTCACATTTATGAACAAGCCTATGCTAGACATGTTTGAGACAATCCTAGAACCATTCTAAACCTTGTGCTTTGATTACCAAGTTTGTCACGATTGAGGGTAGATGTAACATGACGTACTTGAAACCAAAGAGGTCTCATACAATCCCTTAGCATAATCATAACATAACATATGTAAAAAGTAGGAAAAATTTAAAACTTTTACAATCGAAGTCATTTTCATAAAGTCAAGCGGAAGCCTTTACTACACCTTTGTCTCAAACCATCTATTAAAATCTTGAATAATAGTATTGGGATACAGTCTATACAAAGTCTAGAATATAAAGAAATGACATAAGCAAAATATGGTTTTGTCCCCGAAGCAATGAAGACCCACTATTCAACTCTTCTAGCATCTTGGAAACCCAACCTTCAAGGAACTCAATCTCTGAAAGCCTATATTTGATTATAATGTAGGTAATATGTATTAGTGCAACATGTAACAAGTTGAAAGCTAGCATAACGTCATAAGAGCATCTCAAAATGGCTAGTCAACATAAGATGTAAGCATAAAATATAATAACATGTACATAAGCATAATCTCCAACAAGCATCAAATAATTATAGGTCAACATAAGACATAATAAACGAGAATAGGACATACATCATGTTCATGGAATAGCCTCTACTCCCATACTACAAACAAGGATAAGTACCTATCTTTGGTCATTCTTAGGCATATTGGCTTGACATATCATGACACTTCTTCTAATTCTAAAAGCGAATGATCACAAGTAGTAATATTACCCAGCCAGGGGTTGGGATAGAATTAACAGTTAAGTATGAATTAGTTCAAGCTAGTCATAGCTAAATACATTCACGAATGAAAACATAAAAAGTTTGAGGGGGTGACACAAGTTTCAATTATTAAAAAAGAGGGGGGTTTAGGTAATTATAAACTAAAACATAAAATATAGATATGAATAGAGAGTTTAAGATTCTAGGGATGTGATAGGAACATAGGCTAAAATAAAAAAATTCGGGTACAAGCTATTCATAGTAAATCGCTGTAAGTTTGTGACTAAGCTAGACTTTAGTGGGGATAATTTCTCTCGAGCAACTTATCCCGAATCAAATCGGTTTCTCTCGAACATCGATAAGCCACAATTATGCCTAGTCTTTACCTTAGCCCGTTCACTTTATCGAGCTGAAAGGGTCGGATAGGGTTTAGGATTCACTCCCTTGAGTTAAACATACGTCAACCTAATAACCACAGGCTATTGATTCAGTAGTTTTGGTGTTAAGACCTCTCTTTCTTGAGCAAGCCAAAGACACGAAGGTGAAATCATATTTGCAACTACAATCCCATTAAGTTCATACAAAACTATTGAACGAAATCATATTTAAAAAAATCAAAGACACTATTAGTTATCAAGATCCAGCATTACATTCAACCCATATTCACATAATCACACCCCAAGAATTGGAGTTTTAGCTAGACATAGTCAAGAGATTGAAATCGATACCAACTGGTGTTTTTATCAATAGGTACAATAAGAAAATATCTTTACCAAAGTCTACAATGAAAATTCTTCAATACCCATTTCCATTTTCTTGGTGTTGGAAACCTTCAAGTCTTCAAAGATCAAGAACAATGTCTCACAAAATCTCTAAAAACTAAAACTGGAAAATATATGAATATTACAGTCTCAATATATAAAAGTATGATACTAAGCTAAAAATCTCAACGTTTATTTATAATTATCGAAAAAAATCTGGGAAGGACTATTCGACGAAGTTAGTCAGGATTGCCGATCAACTTGTTAGTCGGGATCGCCAATCAACTCGGCAATCAACCCTTTCGTATATTTCAACGCCCTCTTTCTTTAGCCTTCAACATCTTAGCATTTTGGATGGGTGATTTTAGTCTTGCTTCGCGGAATGCTCGACAACACGCCGACTCCTCTTTTTCATTGCTGCCTTAATCCTTTCCATCAGGGCTCAACTCACTAGAACATTAGGCAAGAAAAGGCCACTTGGAGACTCACCAAATGGATTAAGCGATCCTCATGGTGTCTTTTCTTCATTCTTTCAATTACCTTGTTCCTCTTTGCTCACTTGTGTCCATGCTTTGCCTCCAAGTCTAAACACTTGAAACTCAAGGTTTTTCATCAGTTTTTGAGACAAAATATGCATTTGATGACACTAAATCTACCAAAATATATCCCTAAATATGTTCAAATTGTGGACTCATCGATAGTCAAGACTTAGGTTTTCATGTCATAAGAGAACTATAATCCTACGTAACCTCAAAGCACACATGTGCAATGCATGTGTAGAATATCATACTACCACACACACTAAGCATGTTCTTGGGGTCCCTCTGTTCATGCTTTCTATTCATAATTGTCATTCTAGGCCTACTTCATATTGACAAGGAAATATCATCTTAAGTCAATCGTATCTCGGAAGGCAACTATAGCAACAACCCAAGCAAGTCTATACTACATATAAGTAGCTTCAAGTCATACTTGTGCAATGTATGAATAACATCTCATACTACTATCCACACTTAGTACCACCTTAGGCTATCATACATACATACTATTTGGGACTAGTCCCTCATTACTATTTGATATAGTCATATAAATTCTCTATTTAGTACTATGCAAGTCACAACACATGAATGTATTCTATTTCTTAATTCAAGGCTACCAAGGAATAATCCTCCAATAGGGTAGACCATGCTATAATATTGCTAAAATAACTATATTATGTCTAACTACCTACCTTAGAAGACGCAATTACATCCAAGTCCAAGTTACTCTAGGAAAGGCATACATGTCTTATCCTAGCTACCATGAAATAGTCCTAGACCAACTAAGTCATGCTAACCTTACAAATAAACTATGATACAAATGGAAGATATCCTTAGGGGAGTGTGATTCTCAATCCTTAGCTACCCTTAGGAGAGTATGAGTCCTCAATCCCAAGATACCATGACTAACCTACCTCAAGCTACCCTCGAAATGCATCTTACCATGCACAGTCAAGCTACCCTTAGGAGAGTAAGAATCCTCAATCCTAAGCTGCCCTTAGGAGAGTATGAGTCCTCAATCCTAAAGCTACCATGAAATTGTCTTATGGTGTCGAGACTCCCGGCTAGAACCCCCTCTTTATGATATGTTATGACTTGTTTTGGGTTGTTGCCCCCCCCCCCTTTGGGCATGCACTAAACACTCCCCCCCCCCTTTTTTTATTAGCATATGTATTCTAGTTCCAACATTAATAAGCATAGAATAATGCTAGTTTTTGTTTTAAAACCATTTTCATCATCTTTGTAGTAGTTCCCACCTATATTAACTACATAAAATGTCTTGTGAATGAAAAATAAAATAGGGGGAAAAGGGTGAGGAGATTTTGTCCCTCCCTCTCCATTATAGCGGCCTCTACTATAGAGGAAATACTCCTACCATAGTGAGATCATTGTAGCGGGATGCCTCGCTATGACATCCTCAACGAGCAGCCCAAAAATTCTTGTCATAGGCTTCTTCTTATAGATATTCATTTAGAAAGAGAGTTTTAACGTTTATATGATTACGTTTTTATTGAACTTTGATCTTTTAGTTCATAACTTCAAGATATTAAGTTCATTTTACCGTTCAAAACTTTAGAATATTGTCTTTACCTTTAATTTTAAATTTAAACTTGGGTTAGACTTTATTATCCTAAAGTTAGGTATTTTGAATTTAGGCTTGAGGGACATTGTATCTTGAAGTTTCAATTTTAAGCTCTTGTTATATAATTTATTTGTTGTGGTTCTAAGTCAAATAATTCGAGAATAAGAAAGAAAAACAAGAATAAGATTTGGCAACATCTTTTCGGGACTCAAGTGGGCCTTTTTTTTTATTCTTTTACGTAGTAATTAAAAAAAAAGAAAAATTACGCGGTTAAGCAAAACTTATACTATTTAATTACTCATCATAGTTATAGTTTGCTATAATTACCACTCTCGACTAACATTATACATTAATTACGTTGGCTGACTTCGAGTTTGTATAATTAGTATGTATAATTCGCCAGGATATACAAATACAATATGTATAACATACAATTATTTAACCTATATACATATACAATTCACGTCTCTCCCACTATCTGACCTCTCTCGCTCGCCTCTCCCTCTCAATCTCGCTCGCCTCCCTCCTCTCTCTCCCAATCTCTCTTGCCATATATACAAATGCATATGTATAATATACAATTATATACACATACAATTCACCTCTCTTCCACTCTCTTCCCTCTCTCGCTCGCCTCTCTCCTCCCTCTCCTAGTCTCACTCGCCTCTCTCCTCCCTCTCCCAATCTCTCTTGCCATATATACAAATACATGTGTATAATATACAATTATCTAACCAATATACATATACAATTCACCTTTCTGCCACTCTTTCCCCCCCCCCCCCCCCTCTCTCTCCCAGTCTCGCTCGCATCTCTCTTCCATATAACATGTAGCTACAAATTGTAATTATCAAACTATAGCTATGAACAATAATTAATTATTTTTAAGTGGCTATATGTGAAAGTATCCGTTAAAAAAAAAGCTACAAGTTCAAAGTTCAATTTCTTTTTTTAAAAATAAAATAAAAAGAAGAAGAAAAGAAGGATCATCAATTGTAAAAAAATAACTGTATACTTAAATTTCAAAATTATCTAATCCTTAAATTAGAGTTGAGTAGTTCAGACTTCAATCAGTATACTTGTAAAATAAAAGTGATGAAACTTATATGATTCGATAACATGTTGATTGTGACATGAAAATCTTCATGTATGTGGCTATGCTTTGTTCATGGTTTGATTTGGCTCAATTTTTTTTAAAAAAAATTAATCAAACTAATTTGATTATTTTTTTTTAATTAATAAACTAAATGAAATCAAATATAATATAATTTTATCAATTTGATTATTATCTATTTTGATTGGATTGCTCAATTATTAACCATACACAAATATATAATCTTTCTTTTATCTTTTTAAACTTAAACCTACTAAGTGCTAAAATATTTATTAGGTAAATATAATATCATTTCCATTTGGATCAATTTCTAATTAAAGTATGTATGGCTCACGCTAAGAAGCCGACAAGAAAATGAGATAATTGGTTTAACTTTAATTTAAATCATTTAGAACGCCTCATTAAAATTTAAATAAATATATCAAAAAATGGTTAGGCTTTTCAAATAATTTGAGCTCTCCTATCTAAAAAGTTTTTTGAATTATAATTTTTCAAAATTTACGAATACATTATTCCTTTACTCAATATATAACAAAAGATTATCAAATAATATTTGTATTAAATATATTATATACTAATAAAGTTATAATATTTTTTATAAGGATAAAATGATATATTCAAATGTTAAAATAAAAGAAAAATTGTCATACTTAATTCAAATGATATAAATTTTTAGAAATTATATCGTTTTACATGACCCGAGAGAAAGCAAGTGGTGCAGTTTGGCTGAAAATCATGAGCCACTCAAATGGAGCCATCTCATAATCATATATTATTAGCGAAATAAATATAAGCCCCAGAAACCCAAAATTGAAACAAAAAAAAATCAGTCTTCAATGGCTTCTCTGCTGAACCCACCTCTCACTCTGCCTCAAAACAAGGTAAATATTTACATATTCATCTTCAACTGTTGACATTTATTTCCTTTGATGATAAAAAATTTGTGTCTTACCCAAGATTTAAACAAAATGGAGCCCCTTCCGCTTTCTTTTTGGTGTGATTCTGTTCTATTAATTATCCGTTAATGAACAAGAGGATTCCCTAATGAAAATGGCTGAGGTATATTAAATAATTAGTACAAAAATCAGATAGTAAGGTAAGGTTAAGCTCTACTTTGGAGTAGATAATTTTTGGGTTTTACAATTGGAAGACACTACAACACCCTAGGCCTCTTTTTACTAGCAAATTGGTTATAACTTATAAGCTCAGTGCAGTGGCTTGTATCAAAATATAGTTTTAACTCTATTAAATAGGCCATGCTTTGGTAGATAGACGTATGTCTTTGCTAAATAATCATTGATTGATTATAAGGTGTTTTTCCAATATCTGAGAAAATTGCCAGATTAGATGGCCCCCCAGTGCTTTGGTCTAGTGGTAAGAGATAAACTTGTGATATGTGAGTCAGGCGCACGTCACAAAGTAGTGATGTGTGAGTTAGAGGCACGTCACAAAGTATTTAAGCGGAGAAGGGTAGAGGGGCGGGCTCATCATCCATTGAGTTTTGTACCCTGTGTATAGTTAGATATAGATATACCTCTTATTTTTCTCCTTTCAAACAAAGAAAAATGGTTGAAGTTTTTGTATTTGGAATCATGTTAGGCCTAATTCCTATTACTTTGGCTGGATTATTGTTATTGGGATTTCTCGGATGCAAAAAGAATCAAGAATAGCTGTTTCTTCTCCATTCTATCTTAGGTTGAGGCTCATGTTGTCATTCACACTTGTAATTGAAGAATAGGAAATCATAATTAACTCCTTGATTAAAGAAAGAGAAAAAGAAAAGAAAACAATGTTGCTTCTTGTTTGTTACCAAATTTAGATTAGACAATCTAAAAGCTTATTTTCTCTGTGCTTTTTATGTTCCAATTAATGCTTTCTATGTAATTGGAGACTATGAAATGGTGTTCATCTTGTATTTCTAAGATATTTAGAACAAAACTTTGAAGAACTTAGTAAGACACAACAAAGTTTAAGAATATTTTCACAACTAGAAAATTAAAACTAGTAGAGAAACTAGAATTAGAAACAGATTAGAAAAAATATATGAAATATTTTTCTCAAAGAAGAATTGTTGTCAATCTGTGTTTAAAGAATCTTACTGATTCCAACAAACTTTGCAGAAACACGAAGTTACCAAAGTTTAATGAACCAATGAATAATAGAAGAACAGAAGAACAGAAGAACAAAAATTAATTCACAAATCTAAAATTTGTAACATATACCAGAATCTGGAAAAACAGGAAGGAGATCAAGCCCGTTGAATGCACCTTATATTATTCCTATCTAGTATCCGAGATTTGATTTGAAATATGTCCTCTCAGGATAGAATGATCTCAATCACCAGTGTATTGATACCCAAAACGCTGGTGCCAGTGAGTCACTTAACGGCAGTAAAGTATATTTAGAATACTAGATTTAGTAGTAATAGTAGAAGAAGTTCAAAAATTTTATATTTAAAATGAGAGGAAATCTCTCAATTTATAGAAAACAAAGGATAATGCGAAAAGGTTCTTATTGTGCTTTACTAGAAAGGTCACAAATCTTTGGAAAAGTCACAATCTTTCAGAAAGGTCGTCACCTTTCATAAAGTTATAACTTTTCATAAAAGTCGCAGATCTTTTTCCAATGATACACATGATAACAAATCAAAACTGTTAATTCTTAGAAACTATTTTCCTCCTTAGATAAATAATAAGAAGGTTACTTGGTATAATCTTTAACTGGAATACCACAAATTTTTTTCTGTTACATTCTCACTTTGACCTTACTAAACAAAACAACAAATTATGGAGAAGTAATTCATTTATCTTCTACTTCCATGATCAGATTCTCAGAATCAGTAGAATACAAAAAATACTAACAGTATAATAATTTCCTTAAGATTGTTGTTCATCTTGTATTCCTAAGATATTTGGAACAAAACTTTGAATAACTTGGTAAGACACAACAAAGTTTAAGAATATTTTCACAACTAGAAAATTAAAACTAGTAGACAAACTAGAATCACAAACAGATTAGAAAAGATATACGGATTATTTTTCTTAATGAAGAAATGTTGTCAATCTGTGTTTAAAGAATCTTACTGATTCCAACAAATTTTGCAGAAACACGAAGTTACCAAAGTTTAATGAACCAATGAATAATAGAAGAACAGAAATTAATTCACAAATTTAAAATCTCAAATCTAAAATCTGTAACACATACCAGAATCTGGAAAAATAAGAAGAAGATCAAGCCCACTGAATGTACAGTGTTTCCTTAAGGAAATTATTCCCCTCTAGTATATGAGGTTGATTTGGAATATGTCCTCACAGGATAGAATGATCTCAATCACCAGTAAATTGATTCCCAAAACGCTGGTGTCAGCGAGCCACTCAATGGCACTAAAGTACACTTAGATTATTAGATTTAGTAGTAATAGCAGAAAAACTCAAAAATTCTATATTTAAAATGAGAGAAAATTCCTCAATTTATAGAAAACAAAGGGTAGTGCGAAAAAGTTCTTATTGTGCCTTACTAGAAAGGTCACAAACCTTTGGAAAAATCACAATCTTTCAGAAAGGCCGTCACCTTTCATTAAAGTCATATTTTTTCATAAAGGTCACAACTTTTCATAAAAGTCGCAACTCCTCATAAAAGTCGCAACTCTTGATTTTCCATTCACACCTTTTAAAACCAACATGGGAAACATTGAATTCTATTGCATTATGTTTACTGTTTTTCTTTCAGTTTTTCGTTTGAAACAGCATTATATTATGCTTTTTGGTATCCTATACGCCAATGACACTCGGTATTTTCCTACTAATGGATGACTCAAGAATGATATAGAAGGCAGCTTCACCTGTAGTACCACTATTGATGCGTTTTGTTCATTGTATCTTTCACTTGGTTGGTTTTCTGGATATGTTCTTAAAAAACCCTCTATATATTCAGCTGAACCCTGGGGGTGTCTTATCTGTATCTACTAGTGGAATACCAAACAAAATTTTTCAACCATCTTCAACACGATGGAGCCACAGGCGGCGTTTGATGACGAGAGCTAAACCATCGGTGGAAATGGATATGCTGGCAAAAGATTCTGTAGGCACCGACGCTGTTGATGATAAGGGTGATCTTTCTTTTTCATCTCAAGCAGCACAGTCAAAATTTTCATTGTATTTCTCTATACTCCTCTATATCTTCCTTCAAGAAATAGCTATTGTTGAGGATCCATGAAATTTCATCCTTTGTACCCCTTTGGTCATGCGTGCAATTTAGAACCATTTTTGTTACTGTGTGAAGAGAATAAGTGAATCTGTTCCTACTTTTATAATCCTAAATCTATGTAGACTCCGAAAAAAGTTTATAGTTCCAAACTATCTTAATAAATGGAAGTTGGAGGTGTGATATTCTTGTTCGAGATTTTGATACATGTACAGTGAGTGAGTGAGTGACCATAATCTTATTAATGGTTCAGCTTAAGGGTACGTGCGGTGACATGGTGAGTACACATTTATTGGTAAATTTATACCATATTTCAAGGTTTAATTTCATATGGTTCGATAGGTTTACACCAGAACACTTTCACATAAATTATTTGATCACTAAATATTGAATGGGAAGATAAGATTGTTTGGCTAAACTGGTCTTCTAGCATATTGTTTGTCTAATTTTGAATTATTATTTTGATTAAGTGCAGATTTTGGAGTTGTTTGCATGCACCACGTTGGGATACTATGTGAAAACCTTGAGAGGTCCTTAGACTTTTACCAGAACATTCTTGGTAATTACACTTCACTTTCTAAATGGAAAATTACAGTTGAAATACATAATTGCGTAGTTCTGAAAGTTCATTGATTGATCAGGGCTAGAAATAAATGAGGCAAGACCACATGACAAACTTCCCTATAGAGGTGCTTGGTTGTGGGTGGGTTCTGAGATGATACATCTAATGGAGCTTCCAAATCCAGATCCTTATACTGGTAGGCCTGAGCACGGGGGCAGAGACCGTCATACTTGCATAGCAATTCGCGATGTGTCTAAGCTGAAAGCTATTCTTGATAAAGCTGGTAATTCATTCACCTTATGACTTGAAAATGGTAAAAGAAAAGACTGGATATATATTCCGCTCTTTGTTTTCCTTTTCAGGCATTCCCTACACTCTTAGTCGCTCTGGGAGACCGGCCATTTTCACTCGAGACCCTGATACTAATGCACTAGAATTTACTCAAGTTGATGCTTGACAGGATCTGGACTGCTTGCTCTCCAATTTGTAATCCTTATATATAGTTAAATATACAGCTATTGTGAATATATAAATAGGGGATATTCAACAAGTAGAATCTATTGGAAGCACTTCAGCTATTAGTGGTTATGGCTTATCAATCCCCACAATGTCATGTGCTATTTATGTGATTTAAACATCTGTGGTTGATACAATTTTCGCGAACATGTGTACTGTTTACTCCTATTTAAATAACACCATCTGCAGAGATTTATGCCACAATGATGGAGTCCGAAGCCTAAAGGGTAAAAAATGTTAACAAAAATTCCAAAACGGTATATGAAATTTCTTTTTAACCAAAAGGGCAAAATCGCTGGCGAAGTAGCGATTTTGTCCACTGAAAAAAGCAAAATCGCTGCTATAGCAGCGATTTGTTAAATTTGCTTTTTTTTTTTAAAAAAAAATATATAACAAAATCGCTCCCTCGGGAGCGATTTTCAAAATAAAAATTTTTTTTTTAATATTTTTTTGATATGTCGCTGCTTAGGTAGCGACTTGTGTATAATTTTTTTTAATTAATATTTTTTGTTTTTTTTTATAAAAAAGTTTAAATCAATTTTTTAAATCAAATAGCTGCCAAAGCAATGATTTTTAATTAATTTTTTTTAAAATAAATAAATAAATAAATCGCTGCCATTTTTTTTAGTGATTTAATTTTTAAAAATTAAAAAAGAAATAATTAAAAATTGCAGCAATGTAATTTTAAAAAAATATTTTTTTCATTTAAACTTTTTTAAATAAAAAAGCAAAAAAAAAATAAAAAATTAAGGTAATGTCGCTGCCATAAGCAGCGACTTACTTAAAAAGGTATAAAAAAATTTTGAAAATTGAAAATCGCTCCCTCGGGAGCGATTTTGTTTTAATTTTATTTTTTTTAAAACAAATTAAATTTAACAAAATCGCTGCTATAGCAGCGATTTTGTTTTTTCCAATGGACAAAATCGCTACTTCGCGAGCGATTTTGCCCTTTTGGTTTAAAAGAAATTTCATATACCGTTTTAGAATTTTTGTTAACATTTTTTACCCTTTAGGCTTCGGACTCCACAATGATGTATCACTTGTTCAGCATCATTGTATTTGATGACATTACATTAGCCGACTCGCAAGGTTGAACGATTTTATATGTATGCTGTTTGTTTCTTCATCCCCGGAATTTGAAAAACAATAGCATTTTTCTGGACGATTGCCAAATGCAAAGAAAGCAGTGTTACATGTTTCTGGGTTCTAAACTATCACAAGCAATATAATGTTTACAAGAGTACAATTGTCGGTACTATACACTTTTTAAGTAATGTCAATGAAGAAGAGTGACACTTCTCTTTTATTCTCTTGACAACCTTCCAACAATATCTAAAATATGTATGAACTGTTTTCCTTCCAAATCTTTCCTTTAACTGCTTCTTCAAGCCTTATTTGGTTATGATATATGCACAATTTACAGAGTTATTGAATTCAAAGGCCGTTTTTAACGTGACCTCCAATCTTGTATGGCAAGGTGTAATGTGAGGTTTGGGGTAAGCATCTTGTGCTGCAATATCTGTTTCGTAACAGGTGAAATGTTATGTCTGTCAACCCATGCCTTTATTGCTCTGTGCTCATATGTAAAGCCATCGGCTGCTATATGTGGCTCTTCCATTACTTCCTGCAAAGAATAATAGAGCAGACAGCGAAATGAGATACAAGGTTGCACAAAAGAGCACTTCACAAAATTATCAGATTATCTCATCGAATTTGAGTTCTTACCTGAAGAATTGGACAGAAGTACTGGCTAGGTGCCCTAAGGTTTCCCAGCACCCTGACATGCATCTTTGCGAATTCGGAAAGTTTTTCCAGAAGTGGAAGAACTTCAGTCACAAGATCTGGTCTATCTCTGCATCTAAGCTTACAGCATTTTAGAGCCATCTTAGATAGCTCCTCTGTTTCAATCAATGGCCAGTCTACAAATGACTTATCAAGTACATTTGCGAGCGAATTAGTGTCTATAGCTTCTTCAAATTTCATAATAAGGCCATTAGGATGACAAGCCGCCAATAGTTGAAGTGTTATTATTCCAAAAGCATACAGATCAGACTTAGGTCTCAGAGTTCCAGTTCTTAGATACTCTGGATCCATGTAAGCAAAGGTGCCAGCAAGAACGGAGTTCCTATATTCTGTAACACTTTCTGGAACAATATCGGACATAATTTTTGCTAAACCCACATCTCCGATTTTACTCACGTAATTTTTGTCCAACAATATGTTTCCTGGCTTTAGATCTCGATGAACGATAGGATCAGGCTTTGAGTTGTGCAAGAATGCAAGAGCAGATGCCACTTCAAAAAGTATCTGGAATCGAACAAACCAGGGAAGAGGTCTGTTTTTTCCTTGGAAAATGTGATCTTCCAGGCTTCCATTTTCCATATACTCATAAACAAGGCAGCCATTTCCTGGAGAGGCTCCGAGCAGTAAAACAATGTGTGGGTGATGCAACTGGCTTAGAACCTCAACCTACAAATGATCGAATACGCGATTAATCAAAAGTTGGAAGTTTAGCCAGAATGACATTGCGTCAGTTCCCTAAGTGAAACTTACTGGCACAACATAGGCATCTTGTGAGGTACTATACAAGCACATTTATATACAAAATCAGAAAATATTTGGCTGTAGCTCTTTAAAAGAAAAGGAGGAGACTGAGAGGAATCTATTAATGATATGAAGTCAGAAGTACTATTTTGTGCAGATAATAATGCTACAGAAGTGTTTCAGACAAAATGTGCATGCGCTATGAATGACAAGTAGCCATGGCCAAGAATGCATAAATCTTGAATAACCAAAAAATCCAAAAAAATATGGGAAAGAGAACCTCTTTTAGAAACTCCTCTTTCTTTAATGATGCATTCGGATGAAGAGCTTTGATCGCAACAGGGGTATGATCAAGGTTGCCTTTGTAAACTATTCCGTATCCTCCTTCACCAATTATCTTAGACTCAGAAAAAGAATCAGTAGCCACCTGAATTTCTTCTCTAGTCAATCTCCTATACCTTCCATCACATGACAGTAGTGTATCGACAACTTTTTGTTTTTCTAAGGACTGTTGGAGAGCCTTCGACTCTGCTATCTGCCTCTCACAAGCTTCTTCAGCGAGCAACTTTCTCGCTATCTCAACCTCTTTCTCAGTTTCTACATGTTTCTTCTTCAGTTCAGCAACTATTTTCCTTAGGCTTTCTTCTCTTTCCTTGGCTGCATTCACTCTTCTTGATTCTTCACAGAATTTTGAGGAAAGTAATTGGACCTGAAAGACAGTCAGAGAGTCATGTTCTGACATGTCGATAGCAACAGTAAACGAGAATATGGTCAGGCAATAGGTATTTTTCCCTAGAGGCTGAGTTACTATACTCCTCATGATGTTCTACCGTCACTTCAAATGGAACTCAGATTAGGATAAACAAGAACTTGATTCTGACAGACAGCATAAAAAAACTCTGTTCATTTCAGTATGAAAGAAGAGCACTCAAGAATTATTCATTTTGAGGTGAAACAAAATAGATCAAGATTTTACCTTGTTTTGGGCATGGATCAGATGTTCACATGTTTGGTTGTACAATGTTATGGTGTTTTGCAACTCTAGCTGCAATCTTCCCATTTCAACCTGAATGTCTGACTGCTCAATGACATAAAAAAACTACCTCAACATACTAATACGTTTTCCGGTTACACATATATTATACTCTAATATGATATTGGAATAAGAAAGTACAATATTCAAGAGAAAGCTTGCTAAAAAGAATTAAAAAAAGTTCAAACTCACATGTTCTGAGTAAGTGGAAGAATGGCTACTCTTGACTGCCTCCAGAACAGCTGCCGATTCTTCTAGATTGTGAATGTATCTTTGCTGAGGACTGATATGATTAGAAGTATTCACATGTAAAAATGCTGGAGGATTGAGATGTGTAAAGTCTGCAAGTGATGATGCTCTGCTATGAAAATCCATCGAGGCACAAGACGCAATGGATTCTTGTTGATTGATAGTATTAAGTTCAGTCTCTGTTTCAGAATAGAAATACTTGTTCGAAGTTAGAAACTACTATACTAGGAAAGGAAGAAAGAGATGACCAAGGAGATCAAGGTAAATGACTGAGCTTTTCTATGTACCAGTAGATAACAAGGGATTCAAGGAATTTTTAACAAGTCCATTCGATGACACCACATAAACATCAAAAGACTCAGGAACATGCTTGAGGATAGCTGATGGTACATCTCCATCCTTCTGCTTCCTGATTAAAATTGATTAAAAGTTTGGCACATCAACAATTGAAAATCAAGAATCACCATAGTATCATGTGAAAGGTCAAGTTGCTTCCCATAGATCAAAATCATCAGAGTAACACAACTCCAACTATGGAGCTTACAGAAATTAGATTAATCATATGATCAACTACAGTTTGGGTAACTCTTGATGAAATGTAATAATCAGGACAGGACCTCAATATTACCAGTCAAAATTTTCATATTAAATTATAACTGGACAGTAAATTGTTGAATTGCGTGACAATCTCTGATCAAAGTTTAATTTTTTCAAAATGGTAAGCAAATGTTCTGTTACTCCACCATCACTGAGATGGTGCTACATGTTACAATTGTAGCCTGACAGAAAACACAGTTCAACGACTAATCTGTGAGAGTACTGAGAAAATCTACGAGCCTAGCAACCTCATACATTTTCCATTTTACACCAACAAGCGAGAAGTGAAATGTTTTTGTACTTTAGTGTTGGAATGTTTTCTTCCTTTATCCCGAAACATCGTTGATTTCTTCATTTCTATATCACACACCAAATACAAGCTGGGATGGTTCTCCATATCCACCAATATAATTTGTTAGATAAGTGAAGCCTTTTTTATTATTATTATTATTATTATTATTATTATTATTTTATATTGCAGTTTGTACTAGTTTCCATACGTCAGAAATTTGAAAAATCTGTTAATGAATGAGGCAGTAAAATTCAAAAACATTATGTTTCTGGCTTCCATACCATGGAAAAGAATATGAGCATCATAGAAACCTTACTGTGACAACCCATTATCTTATTGAGCACTGTTATACAACCGATATAACACATTATACATCTCTAACAAATGCATATCCAAGAAATCTTGAACCAATGCCATACCTGCCAAAGTAACTGGGAGAGAAAGAGCCCAACACTAGACTATTAATCCCAGCCTGAGCTACATATTTTAGAAGCACTGTTGCAGGATTATCCCCTTCCAGCACCACAGTTTCAACCTACAGGATGATCAGACAGTAGCACATATAACAACAATTCTACCTTTAGACACATCTAACCTACTAAGGAAGAGAAAGCTTACACTTTTTCTTGTGCATAGATTCTTAAATGGGATAAATATTTCTTCACAGTTAGCCCTCATATCCTCTATATACATTTCCACCACATTATCATCAAGCTCGTTAACTGGAGTATTCTCTCCTGCTATAAAATTCATGAGTCAAAGATATTACAAACCCAGAAGACTTAAATGATAGACACTTGCTGACAGATCAGTTATAATATTAGTATAACCTTTTAAATAGATCCAATGATCAATCATCAAGATCAAACTGAGTAATCTTTAAAATGGTGTGTGAAAACCAAGACAGTTCAGTCGCAAGTAGTACATACCAAATACTTAATGAACCTGATCCAATCAATCAGCACACATTCATGAAAGGCAAGTTAAAAAGGTAGACGTTTTGAAGTTCTCTTCCTGACATACAACAACTGCCCACATTTTTTTCACAAAATTTACCACCATAAAGAAAATAGCTACCACAGTATAGTGAGTGTGAACAAAGTTCTACATTCGAAATTGAATAGCAGCTACATATAAGTGTAATGATAGAGTGTTAATACTACGAGGCTTCCTGAAAATGTACATTTTGACCCAAGAGGAGACAATATCAATCTATGTTAAAAGTCTTTTTTAGGTTGGTTAAACTCTACATGTGCTATTAGAGTTGATGGCTTGACGAGACGAGTATAGAAATGATTTTGAGTAGATCAGATATTTCAGCTCTTGAAGGGTTAAAGAGCAATCCCATCAGAGTGATGGTGTTTATTGTCGTGGCTCATAGTTTGAAGATAGACATAGAACGTGAAACTTACGGACTTCTACTGGCCATAAAATGTTCTGGATGAATTGGTGGTACCTAGTAAATCTCTAATAAACTCGTGAATCTCAGTGACAGGTCATATGGTGTACGTAGTTTGAGGAGGAAATTGTTGGGTGCAGACAAGGTTCCACATAAGAAGTTGATGAGAAGTAGAAACAACATACAAGTCTAATGATACTTTTTACTAGTCCAAAACTTATTGAAAAAGTAGTGAGGTTTAGCCCAACACAGATAGTATCATACAATGCTAAGAGTCACATTTGAGCTGGTTAACCCATTCAAATTAAATTATTCTATTCTTGATTACGGTACTTATAGATCCCTAAGTAACAAAGAAAATGAAATTTACAACATAAATAATAGGGTAGATTGCACTGACACATAATCAATTGGAGATACATTTCAAAATCCCTAAGAATATCATAATTTAGTAGGTGCCGAGTATAGTGAAGTAATCTAATTATCCATATATGATTTATCAAATACGAAAAGAGAGAGCTATGAAGCAGAATTTTTACAGGGAGTTGGAACTGCGATGACGGTAGGCATGACATGAATGAGGAAAAAGCGATGAGCTTTAGGCAACAACTTCTCTATAGCCCACCGGACGGCTCGCTGACTACCCCTCCCTTCGCCGCTCTTAACTGCCACCGCCACGTTGACCATCGCCGCAGCAGCAGCTGACGGCGGACTATCCCCGTCGACCTTCATACTTTAGAAAGTGATGAGCACACTCTTAGCACAGGTTTATTAGTTGGCAATAAATAATTTGAGGAGCAGTGAAACGGGTTCGTTCATTCATTGGCGCCGGTTCCAAACTTATCAAGTAGGCATGGGCCGACCACCCAACTTTTTATATTTATTTTAATATTAGTTCTTGACACATGCATTGCACGTGTATATTACATGTTTAAATGAAAATAAAATTTGACTCAATCTTTGTTTGTTAAATACATATATGAAAATGTCATAGAGAAAAACAGTAGTTACTTACTCAAGGGACATATATATATATATATATATATATATATATTAGTATCCTAGGACCATCGGGTGGGGGGTGGGGGTGGGGAGATTATCTCCATACAGGTGATCATCATGGTGGATGTTTTCAGCCATATGCCAGATTTGTAATAATATAACCATGAATAAATAGCAACTCTAGTGATTCATCTTTTTGGAGTTTGTTCTTAATAGATCGATCCTGATATTTCAAATCGTTATTCTCCTATCAAGACGCCAAGTATATTTGTTCAAGAAGCTAAGATTGTCTCATTCTTTGAATTCCATTCAGCCTGAAAAACTCTCTTTGTAACAATCCAAATGATGAATATGAGTATATGTCAGTCATGGTAGTGATGTAGCCATTTGCATTCCATATAATGAAGGATATAAGCCTATTTATAGTGATGTAACCCTTTAAATTCCGTACATAACTGATTATACTCTTCATTTTCATGCATCCTTTCAAATTTCATAATAAAGTGATCAAGTCATTTCAACTTTCAAATTTATTGATATTTTGATTAAGTCTTTTCAACTTTCAAATTAATTGTCTGAAAATATTGTTCAATAATATTATTTAATTACTTTTTAATTTATTGTAAGGGCTAAATAGTAATTCAACTTTTAAGTTGAGAGCTTCCCACTTATAATAATAGATGATACAATAACACTGATATGTTTTTTTAGGAAAAAGACTCAAAAACATTTCAACATATTAGAAATCGTTCAGAAATGTCATCTATTACATTGAATTGGCCCTTTCTTCCACCTAGCTATGAAAGTAAAAATTCTCTTGACCAATTAGATATGGTTCAGATTTAATTTGCTCTTTCTTCAATCTATCAGATAAAAAATGTTTTTTACTTCAAAAGTGATGAAACTAATTTGTTATTATGATTAGCTGATATTGGTAAGATATTTAAAGAGGATATGCAACATTACTTTTGAGATGATGGATTTGGGAAAACTGATTAAATTAGTTTCTCGGAATGAAAATCAAGTAAGTGAAAATTGAAGTGTTCATTAGTCAAAAGAAATATCCAAAAAGACATTTTGAAAGAAAAAAAATCAGAATGAAAATTGCAAAGAGATAACTACTCTAATGTGTTAGAAGGAGAAGTTGAGCAAAAATGATGATGAAAAAGTGGAAAAGATTCGTTATAGGAATTCGGCTAGATATCTATATAACTAGTTTATATGCTTTAAATCTTTCTATCAGTAGCAAGTAATTGTGCAATTAGCACTCATTTTAGAGAAGCTAAAAAGGGATAAATTATAATAAGGAAACACTAACTTATATACAAATTTTGAAATACATGTTGGAGGGGTATTCAGATAGTGACTAAGTTGGTTCTTCTAATAATATGAAGAACACTTTTGGTTATTGTTTTAAGAGAAAATACATAATTATCTAATTAAATTTGCACTTTTTTTTTGAACTAGACATTTAAAACTTGTGAGGGTCGTATATTACCCCATGAAACTACAATATATCCTCTTCATTCTGTTAGTGAAAAAACTTACAAGATAATAAAATTGTAAGATTACAATTAAAAATAAAATGAAGAAATTAATCTCTTCAGGTTGAGGCGCGGATATCTCGCTCTCTTTAAGTAGATTCAAGCTCACTGCAACAAATGTTTTCTCCGGTCCAGCAGTAGTCCTCTTTGACTTGTCCCCTCCAGGATACAACAACCTTCACAAAGTAAAACTCAACAACTCTGGACAAGAGTTGAGTCCAAAGCTCCACAAAAAAGATCACCTCCCTTCAACTAATAATAATTCTCTTTTAGACTAACTCTTTCACTCTTTGTTTTTTCTTGAGTTTTGTGTGTACCAAACCAAATGAAGACCACCACTATTTATACTACAAGAAGTCTTCCTAGCAATGAATAGGAAGATAATGGAGGTAGTAAATAGTGAAGATAATGACATTAGGAGTTTCATAGATTACATAGGTTACAATATGAGTTACATAGGTTACATAGCTACAAAGAGTAATGGAGGAATTAAGAATGAAATAAAGTGATTGATAACCAATGCTAATGGATGATGTAGAAGTTATCCATTCCAATGTTTATTGGAATGTTTTTATCTCTACAATGAATTCAACCAATAAAGCCAAAAGTAATGGCATTACATGGCTACCAAGTCACAGATGAATAGCATGATTAAATTGGTAGTTTAAAACACAAATGCCTACCAATATTCATTCTTATAACTCCAAAATAAAGCAATTAAATATGTTAAATATTAATATTAAAATGATGACCTAACAGTCCCCCGCTCATTTTAATATTTAGATAAGAGAGTATATCAGTTGAAGGAAGGCTACTATGCATAATGAAGGTGTGCTCTACATTGAACCTCCACTTAGTTAAACAGTAACTTTTACTCCAGAGTCGTAGTGGTCTCAGACTTGAACTATGACTGCTTAAGGGAAATAAAATATCACTGCTCACACATAATAATCAAGGTGTTGACATGAGCTTTAACTGCCAGCACGTTATGGTCATGTGCTATCTCGGTTTCATGAGTGCATTTGAGAATAAGCTCCATTCTCATAGGAAGCGACCTACTTCCACACATCACATAGGTGAAATCTGTCGAGAGTGCTCATGTAAGATTAACACTCCACCCATATGGGCTACAGATATCTATTAAGAGTTTTATCAACTCAACCTTCACAAACTACAGGAAGTAATGCACTCACATCATAGGGAGGGAAAAATAGTGCATTTTTCACAAGAAGTCATCATATGATTAGTTTTTCCCTTTGAACCTGGTTATAGGATCTCTAGTCCCCAGGTTGGGTTTCCTCATATATATATGACTCAAGGATTTGTAGGCTTCAATCCAATCTCCCTCGATGTGCTCCAGACCTTTTCTCTTGTTAAGGCCTTCGTAAGAGGATCTGTAAGATTATCACAAGATTTGACATAATCAACATTAACGGTACCATTTGTCAAATACAATCTTACATTACTGTGTTTCCTCCTTATAGGTCTGGATTTACCGTTGTAATAATGGTTTTGAACTCTACCAATTGCAGTGGTGCTATCACAATAAATTAAAATAGGAGGAATTGGTTTTTCAAAATAAGGAATTTGAAACAATAAATCTCTTAACCAATTCACTTCCTCACTAGCTGAAGCTAAAACAATTAGTTCAGCCTCCATGGTAGAGTTAACAATTATAGTTTGCCTTTTTGATCTCCAACAAACAGCACCACCACCTAAAGTAACGACATAACCAGTGGTAGAACAAGAATCACCTAACAAAGTGTTCCAATCCGCATCACAAAAACCTTCAAGTACAGCAGGATATTTTTTTATATAGCAAACCACAATTTTTCGTTCCAATTAAATATCTCATAACTCTTGTTATAGCATGCAAATGTTCATTACTTCGCTTGCTTGTAAACCTGCCAAGTACTCCTACTGCATATGCAATATTAGACCTAGTGCAATCAGTCACATATCTCAAACTTCCGATTATACTAGCATATTCCTTTTGATTTATTACACCATTTTCACTTCCAACAGGAAATAAGTGAACACTTGAATCAAAAGGAGTAGCAACATACTTGAAATCATGAAAGTTATATTTTTTCAAAAAAATTTCAACATAATGTGACTGGTCAAGAAAAATTCCCTCACATGTTCTTGTTATTTTTATTCCAAGAATAAAATTTGTCTCACCAAGATCTTTCATATCAAAATGACTTCTAAGAACATTTTTAGCTTCATCAATAACATTCATGTTAGAGCCAAATATCAACAAATCATCAACATATAGGCAAATGATCACATGTGAATTATTCCAAGATTTATGATATATGCACTTATCACACTCATTTGTCTTAAAACCATTTTCAATCATGCAGGAATCAAACTTTTCATGCCATTGCTTTGGTGCCTGTTTCAAGCCATATAGAAATTTAGTAAGTTTACATACTTTGCTTTCTTGGCCTTCTTCAACAAAACACTCGGGTTGGTCCATATAAATTTCTTCATTTAGGTCTTCATTTAGAAAAGAAGTTTTTACATTCATTTGATGAATTTGCAACTCAAAAATTGCAGCCATAGCAACTAAAAGTCTAATGGATGTAATTCTTGTTACCGGAGAAAAAGTATCAAAAAATTCTAGGCCTTCTAGTTGTTTAAAACCTTTTGCAACTAGCCTAGCCTTGTATTTATCAATATAACCATCCAATTTCAACTTTTTTCTTAAGACCCATTTACAACCAATTGTTTTACAACCAGGTGGTAAATCAACTAACTTCCAAGTTTTATTAGAAATTAGAGATTTCATTTCATCATTTACAATCTTTTTCCAAAAAATAGAATCATGTGAAGATAATGCTTCTTTCAAAGTTAGAGGGTCATTTTCAACATTGAACACATAAAAATCAGGACCAAAATCTTTTTCTACTCTAGCTCTTTTACTTCTTCTTAACTCAAAATCACCAACTTCTTTATTTTTCAAAGTTGAAGTAGAAGAACTAGGTAGTGACAAAATATTTTGTTCAATCCTTTGACCTCCACTATTTTTAGTATCAAAAGGAAATTTATTTTCATGAAAAATAGCATAACCAGATTCTATTATAATATTATCTTCAAGATTAAAAAATCTATAGGCTGTACTATTTGAAGCATAACCAAGAAAAACACAAGTAGTAACTTTCTTACCCAACTTTGTAATCTTGGGATCCATTAGCCTCACAAAGGCTAGACAATCCCAAACTCTTAGATATCCCAAACTTGGCTTGTAACCTTTCAACAATTCAAAAGGTATCAATTTAGATTTTTTATGAGACACACGATTTAACACATAACAAGCAGTTAAGATAGCTTCACCCCAAAAATTTAAAGGTGCATGTGACTAAATAAGTCAATTCAACCAAAGTTCTATTTTTTCTTTCTGCTACTCCATCAGACGAAAAAGAGTAAGGAGGAGTAGTTTCATGAATTATTCCCAATGATCTAATAAAAGAATTAAACTCATTTGATTCATATTCACGGCCTCTATCACTTCTAATTCTTTTTATTTTTCTTCCAAACTGATTTTCAACCTCACTGAGATAAGTTTTGAAATTTTCAAAAGCATCACTTTTATTTTTCATCAAGTAAACATATGTAAACTTAGAAAAATCATCATTGAAAGTGATAATATATCTATTACCTCCACGAGTTAGAATTCCACCAAGTTCACAAATATCAGTATGAACTAATTCTAACAAATCAATTTTTCTTTCAACTTGAAAATGAGACCTTTTAGTGATCTTGGCTTTATTACAAGACTCACACTTTTCTAAATTCTTTTTAACCATTGGGATTAATCCTAAATTACTCATGATTTCAACATAACGATCATTAATATGACACAAACGAGCATGCCAAAAATTAGTAGAAGAAAGCATATAAACAGAAGTAGAAGTTTTATTCATTTCAACATTCAACTTAAACATCCCATCACATGCATACCCCTTCCCCACAAATATATCTTTCTTCACTATTACATATTGATCAGATTCAATAATCTGTTTAAAGTCTGCTTTATTAAGAAGAAAATTAGACATCGATTTTTTCTCATAGAAGGAGTATAAAGTACATCTTTCAATGTTAATATCCTTCCAGAAGTAAAACACAATTCAACATCTCTCTTTCCAAGCACTTGAGTAGTGTGAGCATCACCAAGCATGATGAGTTTGGGCTCCTCAAAATGAGTATATTTTTTAAACCAGTCTTTGTCATAACATACATGACGTTTTGCACCAGAATCATCCCACCATCCATCAACATTTTCAACCATGTTTATGTCGGTAATCATCGCCACAAAAGGTTCTTCGGTAACGTTTGTCTGAGGGTTAGGACCACGTTTTCAGAATCTGCAAAATCGAGCAATATGCCCCACTCTTGCCCCAAACAAAGCATGGTCCCTTTTCTTGAACTTAATGATTTTGTGCTTGGTGATTTTCACCATTATTTTTCTTGGGAGGTCTACCATTATTTTTCTTGAATTTTTTTTCTTTTAGGCTTTAAAGAAGTATTTTTGTGAGTTTCAGAAGTAGCATTATTCGAAGTAATTAAATTTACCTTTGATGTAATGTTGGTCTCTTATGTTTGTAAAAGTGCATCTAGGCCCCTTGTTTCTTCTTCCATGTGGATTTTCATTATTAAGGTTTCAAGAGAGGTTTCCTTTTGTTTGTGACGCATAGTTTTTTATAATTCCTTCCAAGAAGGTGGAAGTTTATCCACTATGCCACAAACAATAAGGTTATCTCCAATTTTTACCTCGTTGGACCTAAGCTCTCCAACAATCATGATGAAGTCTTGAGATTGATCTACCACTAATTTGTTGTCCACCATTTGGAAACGAAAAAATCTACTAGCTGCATATTTTTCGCTCTAGCCTCTTCGGTATCATACTTATTCTGCAATGCCTTCCAAATTTTCTTTGCACTAGAGTAAGTTTCATCATAATAATCATAAAAATTATTAGATAGACAATTAAGAAGATACAATCACCATCGTACTTTTCCACTTTCTCTATATGAGAAATAGTTTCATCATCATTCATAGTGGTGATGTCTTCTTTATTTGGATTCTTCTCGGTTAATACATAAGAAACATTGAGAAGACTTAAGTAGAAAAATACTTTACCCTTCCATCTCTTGAAATGGTTACCATTGAACCGAAATGGCTTGTTAAGATCTCCCATCTTGACATCCGCGATTTTTTCAATTGTAGCCATCTTTGAATCTCCTTAAAATTGTTAGTGAAAAAACTTACAAGATAATAAAATTGCAAGATTACAATTGAAAATAAAATGAAGAAATTAATCTCTTCAGGCTGAGGCGCGGATATCTTGCTCTCTTTAAGGAGATTCAAGCCCACTGCAACAAATGTTTTCACCGGTCCAGCAGTAGTCCTCTTTGACTTGTCCCCTCCAGGGTACAACAACCTTCACAAAGTATAACTCAACAACTCTGGATAAGAGTTGAGTCCAAAGCTCCACAAAAAAGAACACCTCCCTTCAACTAATAAGAATTCTCTTTTAGATTAACTCTTTCACTCTTTGTTTTCTCTTGAGTTTTGTGTGTACCAAACCAAATGAAGACCACCACTATTTATACTACAAGAAGTCTTCCTAGCAATGAATATGAAGATAATGGAGGTAGTAAATAGTGAAGATAATGGCCTTAGGAGTTTCATAGGTTACAATGGGAGTTACATAGGTTACAAAGAGTAATGGAGGAATTAAGAATGAAGTAAAGTGATGGATAACCAATACTAATGGATGATGTAGAAGTTATCATTCCAATGTTTATTGGAATGATTTTATCTCTACAATGAATTCAACCAATAAAGCCAAAAGTAATGACATTACATGGCTACCAAGTCAAAGATAAATAGCATGATTAAATTGGTAGTTTAAAACACAAATGTCTGCCAATGTTCATTCTTATAACTCCAAACTAAAACAATTTAATATGTTAAATATTAATATTAAAATGCTAATAACCTAACACAATCTTCTCTATATAATTGTGTTCTCGCCAAAACTGGGCATGTAAAGGAATAGTATTATAGCCCAAACCAATGTTAAAAAACCATGTGAAATTTTTTAGTTGATTTTTTTCATTGATAAATTATATTCATCGTTCCGTCTTCCCCAAATCACCATTAATAGCCTTTAAGAAGCTTTTTCAACATGCCAATAATTGAAAGTCACCATTCTTTTTCAAATTTTATATTTTAAAATGTAATATTATTAGATTCTATCTTCTTCCTTTTAAAATTTAACTAAGTAATTTTCTCTTTTCTAAAACTTAAAGATTCAAATGATGAAGCTAATAGATAAAGAAGGCGATTTAAGATGACGACGATGATTTAAATTTTAGTTTAATAGAACTTCTAATTTTTATATTTGATTATTTGTCATAATATAGTAGTGATTAAGTAGTGCAATGATGGAGTGTTGTCACTATACTATGATTTGTATTGGTGGAATTCAAAAAATAAATCTCAAAAATTAGAGGCAAAGTAGAAATTTAGAAGAAAAAAAATTCAAAAAAAAAAAGAAGCAAAGAAATAAAATAGCAAATCAAAGGTAAAAATGAAAAGAATTAAAAGTTAAATAGTGAATAACATGTGACAGATTAGGGTTAGTGCGTGATTTGCACCTGTCTTATTACAACTGGAAATGACCGAAAGGAGGTATATATGCTACTTTAAAATAATTTTGTAGAGATAATAGAACTCACACAAACTTTAGGTGTCTATTTTAAAAAAAGGTATAAATTCAACGGGGATGATAATGTATTTTTTCTTGTTTTACTGTTGATTCAGAGATATTCTTTTGATGTTTTAAAAATCAAGACATTGTTTCACAATTTACGGTTGAAGTTCATATCATTGCAGAAACAATTGCAAATCAGTCCTTATAGTTTAGAAAAGTACTACTTGATATGAAATTTACAATAAAAAAAGAAGTGCACATAAGTGATTATGGATAATCAAGCACCTTTTTTATATCGAATAAACATATTTTTCATGTAAAACCAAGTATTTTTAATATTAAATTATTCTTTCTCAAAGACGCACATAAAAAAATATATTAGGTTAAATATTGCAAAAAAGAAATTTTAACTTACATATCTGTTTACAAAGCCTCAGCAAACATTAGATTTGAATTTTTCAGAGAAAGACTTAAAATTTGCATCTACTAAAACAAGAAAGAGTGTTCATTAATTGTCTGCACTAACAAGTCAAAAGAACTTCCTAGACTTTCTTCAACTTTTAACCATTGTATTAGCTTAGTTATTTTTTTAGGAGTTTATTTCTCATGAAAAGTCACTTGCAAAGTAATTGCTTTAAAATATAAATTTTAATTATTCTTTAAAAAAATTTAAACATCATTCATATATAATACAAAATAGAAAATAACTTTTTTTTAGTATATACACATGGAGCCTTGTAAGCGCCACATAGACTAATAGAAATTGTGACATGATAAGTTAACCGTACAAGGGAAAATATGTAGCCAAAGTTGGATTAAAAGAGCAAATATATCAAAAAGAGAAAATAATTGTTTTCGTCCCTCTGTCTTATGTTGGTTTTGGTCCCTATGAAATTTCACTAATCATACTTAACCTTTAATTAATTAAAGTTAGTGATTTCAGTCCTTGTACTAACAGTGAATGTTAATTTAAACAGATAACTTATTGATGTCAGGGGTAATTTTGGTATTACAACAAAAAGTACTTCTATGCAGAGAACAAAATCTAAAGCTAGACAAGTTTATAACTTCTCCCGTAACATCCTTTCTTATACACAACCATATCTCAGCCCTATTGTGTCTTCTTCGATTTAATGTGGATTCAATCATCTCATACAGTATTTATGTGTTTTCGTTTGTTGATGAACAATTTTTCTCTTTAGTCTCCTCCCCATTCATATGAGAATACAATCCAGACACTCCTGCAACACTGGAAAGAAATCATCAATATGCTTATTGATGAGAAATCGAGCTTGAAGCTTTCACCTTACCAACTAACTGAAAGTTGATGATTGTTGATCTTGACGTAAACATTAGAAAAAATAAAACTACCAAATCAATTTTACCTACCTTAAACTTAAGCTACCTTGTACCAATTTTTCGTAAGCAAAAGCTTCATATATAAAATCAGATAAAACATTAATCATAAACTTAATCGTAAATTCAAATGAAAACAACCGAATTCAAGAAATAGAAAGGTTGGACCGAAGCTTGCAAAAAAAAATCGAAGAGGGATGAAAAAAATACCTCTAGCTCAAATCGAAAAATAGTGAAGAAAATTCAAAAATTGATAAAAATCTGAGCAAAATTTCTTCCGATATGAGCTCTGCCTTGAATTTTCTCTTAAAATTCCATCAACAATTTCTTGAGTTCATCCATTCTAAAGCTAAGAACGAAATGGGAGGGAGATAGAGATATCATTTTGTGAATGAGTTTTACTTTGAAGCTTCATTTTCCCAAATGAATGACATTACTTTGGGAAGTGCATTCACTGTGAAATGGGCTAATTCATGTGGACTCTAACAAAAAAATATTATTATTTATATATATGATTATTGTAATATCAAAATTACCCTTGACAGCAATAAGTGATCTGTTTAAATTAATATTCTCTGTTAGTAAAGGATTCAAATCACTTATTTTAGTTAATTAAAGGTTAAGTATGATTAGTGAGATATCATAGGAATTCAAACCTATATAAGACCATAACAGAGGGACAAAAACAATAATTTTCCCATAAAAAAAGTATAATCAAGGATAAATATAACCCTTTTATATGAGTTTACGAATAAATATGACTCCTTTCCGTTTAAACATCATTTAGTTCAATGACAATTTGTTTTGGTAACAAATATTGCTTCTCGTTCTTTTTGCCTTTATTTATATTTCTAAAGTTAAATTGAAGCCTAAAACTCCAACAAAAATACCTGCAAACAGCTGTGATAAAGCACCTCATGAGGATGGTTAGTCAGCAAATACTAATCTAGTAGCTACAATTAGCAAGTTGAAGTCAATCTATCTAGGAGGCTGGTCAGCACCAATCAATCTTTACTTCAAAGTAGTTTTTATATTGACAGTGCCAAAATCTTAATTAGGAGATGTTAAAATATAAAAAACAAGTGTCAATCTGTATCACATCAAAAAATATTTTTACCGACTATACAATGTAATTTTCGGTGAAGAGTCAACACTCCTCAAGCATATGTGATTGAAAGACATAATATATATATTGGAACCTAAATTTGGCTTCAAATTTTAACTTTGACCTCCAACTTTCATTATGCCCAAACAGACGTATTAATTATCCAACTTTTAAATAAATAAACACATGATTCCTACATGGCAAAGTACACGTAGGATACCACGTTGAACAAAAAATGACATGTGGACATGTGTGTCTACTTGTTCAACTTTATACAAGTTTAAATGTCTAATTGTGCACGCCCAAAGCTGAAGGGCATAAATGTGATTCGAAGCCAAGTTAAAAAACATATTTATGTATTACGCTTGAATTTTTCTAGTTCTAGTTAAAAAAAAAAACAAACTATAAGTACCATTGATATATCATGTTTTTTTTGGGTTATAGCATATTTGTAGCTATACATTATATCACTGAAGTAATATCAAAAAATTTAAATTAAATTATTTTTAAATATAAAGTCATATACTCTTTTCATCCCAATTTAAGTGTCTTTAGTTTGACTTGACACGCAATTTAAGAAATTTTTTTTTTTGAATCTTATAATCTTAAATTAAAAATATGTGATAGTCTTTTAAATTTTACAGTCTTACACGTATCATATGAAATAATAAATTAAAAAAAAACATCCTAAACATAAAAGAGACTTTTTTATTTGAGAGATAGATCTTGAGGGAGTTTGTCATATTTTGGAACATAATAAAAAGTAAACCAGTTGCACGTAAGATGGAAGAGATCGAGGGAGTAATAACCTAAATAGCATAATATCTATTTCCTTTGTTTAAAAAAGAATGATCTAATTTTTATTTTAATTTGTTTAAAATTTTTTGTCAATATTTTAACTTCAATTTCCACGTAATATGTTTAAGACTACAAAACTTAAAGACTATCATGATATATTAATTTGACATAACTTTAATTGATAACCACAAGATTAATTTTTTTTTAACTTCATTTAAAATCAAACGAAACCAGTCTTTTTGAAAAGGAGGGCTTATAGAGGACTAAATCATTGTGTCTAAAGAGGGCTAAGTCTTCGGTGGCGTAGGCACATAGAGACTAGAGTAAAGACTGATATGTCTATCAACCAAGTGAATAGTCATCTAATCCAAGGCTCAAAGCTCTGAACATATATAATCAGAAGCGAACTTAAGATTTTGAAGATAGAGGGATACTATCTATAGTCTATAAAATCATTTATTTTTACAGAAGACAAGTTAAGAGTACATTTTAATTTCACTTGTACAATTACTTCTATTAAGTTGATTAATTTAATCATCCAAACCGTTAGTTGAACTATCCACGTCTGTTACTAGCTATATTATGAAATGCCTAGCTAGGAAAATCATTTGTTGCTCGGACTTTAATCTGATTTGAGGTTATGGTTATGGTTAAGGTAATGTCCTCCTTACATACCGGATAAAAAATAAGGTAGGGGTCAATGCTAAACCCCCTTGGGCAACATAACTAATACTCGTAATCATACTATTGATTTCTGTTCAAGATTATAGTTGAACTCCAGGAACTCAAGAGTATAAAGTAAAGAACACACTAAATTACCATGGAAAATTTTCTTGCGGAAGATCGTAAAAAACACGATATAAGATGAGTACGTAGGATTAATTTCAATCAAAACTTTACTAACTTCAAACAATTGTTTCACATTACAACTTTAGTACTAAAACACCTAAAAATCACTCTAATTGTATACCACCTTTATATACTATAAACTCTAGTCTTCAAAGAACACAACCTACACAACAAATTCAAGACTTACCGCAAACACAAATGAGAAATATTACAGCCCAATTATCTCCTAATTACAGACTCAATCTCAACATCTTTAACATGACTAGTAATCTAGTTGTTGGCTTGATGCAACTTGACTCTGTATCTTCATTTCCGCGACTACTGCTTGAGACATATCTGTTCAATTCTACAGCATCCTTGAGTCCTAGGTTAGAAAAAAGAGTTTCCCTTAGAGGATGTTGATTTATGTAAAGGAATATGAGATATTCTTACAAGTTACAACTTTTTTTTCCTGCAGTACATATTAGGACTTTGATTTCTTTTCCTTATTTTCTCCACTGGTTCTCTTCTATCTCAGCCATATACTGTCGCGTTGTATGTTGTACCTGGTCTATCTGTAGTAATAAACACAAGATAACAATAGCAACATATAAACCTGGTTCACGTTTTCAATCATCAAAACGACATACTTCTTGATTCCCCATTTTCTAACACCCCTCCACCTAGGAATAAGAGCCTAGATGGATATTGGAATTACTTTTTTTTAAAAAAAACTAGGGCTAGATAGGCATATGACATCTTGACTAGCAAAAAGGGCTAAATGAAGAAGAAAGAAAGACTTAAAAAATTGGTGTCTAGCTAAGTTCTAGTCCAAGTTAATAAAGAGAAGTATACTGTGTCCAACTTTAAAAAAAATTTTCCAAGTTTTGAAACTTGAGAGAAAGAACTCCAACAAACAACAAACACCACAAGGCACTTGTTTTGTTTGTTGATTGATTGATATTCATACATAGTGAGATAGAGGGGACAACATTTAATAAGTATATATGGAAATGACTTATAACATATGTAAAAAAGATAAAAGAGTTTTGGTGTGTGACAGATAGAGCGTGAGCACGCAGAGCTTTTAAACATGGGGAATAATCCATGAAAGAACCATGTGTGCTCACTCTCTTCTGTCACCCATCCTTAATTTACCTTGTATTTACGTATACGCATCGCGAATATCACCAATAGTTTCTCTGCAACCCACTAGGGTTATACCATAACAAGAACCTTATATAAACTTCTCTTCCTTGACAAAATTATGTCTTCCAAGCCTTGACATTTATAGATGGTGAAAAGTGGTGATCCCCCAAACCCCAACACCCCACCCCACTTTAGAAAGTGTGTTTTTAATAATTGATATGTGAAATTTACTGATTTAATTAATTCAGATTCATGTCGTGTTTCACTCTGCGGTTCTCTAGGAATATATACATAGATTCCGCTCCTTTTTATTTCTTTAAATTCTTATTTGAATAGAAGACGAGTATATATAGCATAGTGTAAAAATATTAATGGTTGAAATTTAATTAACTAAAGCAAAGTTTTAACCATGGTTAAGATCTTAATTATTCCATATATCCAATTCCATACTTCTTTTCACTGCATTATATATTCTTCCACTTCCTTATTTGGAGTTAATTGATCTTTTGATGACATCTTCTCTTTAAAATTTGCATTCAACAGGATAGTGATACTTTGAGTATTTCTTATATATATATATATATATATATATATATATATATATATATATATAAATATATATATATATATATATGCTTAATTGTGTTTTTGCCATGTGCTAGCTAGCAACATTCTTCAAGAAGCTTTATCAATCAAACTGTTTGTTTATCCTTTTAATTCTCTTTTTTTGTCCATACTGAAGAAGATTATAGAACATTATATTAAAATTGAATGTCATTTTACAAGCTCAATTATCTCAGGCACATAAGTGGTTCTTGTACAGTTTTATGATTACTTATATTAGAATTCTACATCTTAATTATAAGTTATATATATCAAAGTAATCTATTGTAAATATATTAATATTAGAATTCTACATCCTAAATGTAAACATTGGTGATTTCTATCACCCCCTAAAGTTGGAGGTTGATAATTATGCAACTCCAAATTTGCTTTAAAATTCATGTAAATATTGCTGTTTGATGATTCGTTGATGGTTATTGCAAAAAAATTTCTGTAGAAAATGAAAGGAGTAATTCCACCTATAATAAAAGAGGAGATGACAGTGTGATTCAGAGGCGAAGCCAAGATTAAGAGTTTGAGAGTTCTAAATTTTATTAATAACTGTTAACCAATTTTGTTAGGGATTCACAAATTAATATATATATATATATATACATTTAATTAATTTTCTAGTATAAGTTTAAGGTCTACGAAAAAGCTACAAGATTCATCCGAACCCATGGACCCACCTCGCTCCTGTGATTGTTTCCTCCACAAATTTGGCACGGATTTATGTGTAAGAGTTCTTCTATCACTACCAAATGATGTTTGTGTTTTATAGACTTGAAACAGTCATTATATCATGACTTGATCCTTTTCACTATCTTTTTCTCTCGTTTATATCCTACCCTCTCAGCAAATTAACTTATGGAGCTTGCCCATTATAACATTAATCTCAAAGTCAAATTTGTTTGGTCCAAGCCAGTGTAGTCAACTAAAGAATATTCACTCTAATCCACTCATAATTCTAATTATCACAACCTTTAATGTTCCTTCCTTCATAATAATGTCACAAATCTTCATCAACAGGCTTATTTTGGTCTTTCAAACAACATAGTGTAAACATTTTAGTTTTATAACAATGAATTGATGAAGAGATCCCTGGTGAAAGGGAGAGAGTGAAGATGAACTGGCCATTAAAGATTTTTTTCATAAGCTTTCCCAATAATAAAAATCTCTACATTTTTCATTGCTCCGGATATATTCCTTGGTTATATGATACAATATTGTAACCGATATATAATTACTTAAGAGGCAGATATATTCTTCTGTTGTCAAATACATTGGTCTCTACTGATTTTGTTGCGTCAATACATTCCTCTATTGCCGGATACATAACTATGAACATGATTCATAATAGGAAGGATGTACCTGATAGGAAATTTTTACAATTTTTTAATTGATAGTAGAAGCATTAGGGATTATAATATGTTAAGTTGGGTATTTATGTAATTTTTTCTATTATTAATTAATATTGTTCCCACATTTTGTGAAAGAAAGCATGCCCAATTAATTATTGCCAAACCAAAAGACAATGAAAAAAGAGAGGAAAAAAAAGAAGACCAAATTATATATATATATATATATATATATATATATATATATATATATATATATGTATGTATGTATATATATATATATATATATGTATGTATATTGTGTCTCTATCAAGGACCACTTATCAGATTAAGGCTAGTACACATGCACTTAGTCTTAGGCTTCAAATACTTTCACAAGAACCCTAGATATATAGGAATGCAATTGTGGAGAGGAATAAGCTCTTTCTTTGAGAAAAAAAATACCCAACTTTTTAAGATGCCAAGAAATATTGTAACCATAATAATTAAAAGTGCATTTATTTTATATTATATAAATATGATGCATGGTCCTAAAGTATTTTTTTCTGTTGTGTAACTACTTTAGTTCCTTAACTAATTCTTTTTTAAATTAAAATTAAAGCAAACTTTAAAACATACTTAGGAAGTTAGGTCTTCTTTTTTTAATATTAACATTTTGGAATCTATAGTATACCTTTTCAATATTAAGATTAGAAAATCTTATTTATTTTTGTTGAAAATAAATGAATTTATTTAAATAATATATACAAAAGATAATACAAAAATAAATTTATGATGGTCGAGAATAGCAATGATTAACAAACTAACGTAATGACTCTGAGAGTAGAATGACGATGATAGTTGGATATATTAGCAACAAGTGGTGCATGGTGGCTTTGTGTGTAGTATGTAGAGTCGGAGCCAAGGTTTGAAATTTGTGTGTTCTAAATTAATTTTGTTTAAGGGGTTCACATGTTGATATATATATATATATATATATATATATATATATATATATATATAATTTTTTAGTACAAATATAGAGTTCACGAAAAAGATAGTAAATTCGTTCAAATACATAAACCCCTACTTAACTCCGTCTCTGATAGTATTGTAGGTAGCTAGTACTATAGAATAGTTAACAATGGTAATTAGTAATCACAGTTGATAGTGATGTGATGATTTATAATTATATTGGTGATTGGTTATCCGGTCAACAACTCTATTCACTTTCTTGTATGCTTGGATATGTAATTTGAATTTTTAAATTATTTTTTTATAAGCATAAAAAACCTCGTAACTCGTAAGTTTTGAAAGAAATCAAAATTACCTTAATTTTTTATACTCTTATCAAATAAGCAAAAGTTCATAATAAAAGTATAAACAATATCATAATATTATTCTTTACAACATTTATTGATGAACTTTACTCTAATAAAAAATATGAATATATGTTGTAGTACACTACTCGCCGATAAAATTTAACATGCTAAATATTATCAGTAGTAATTATATCATCATGTTATATTTTGTGAATATTTCATAAGTACTCTTTTGGTATTCTCATAAAAAATTATGTAGATATAAATAGTAAATTTAAAAAAAATATAAACTATAAATTGTATTTTTGAAGTTTGGTCAATAATCGATAAGTTTTTTGATTAATTAATGATTACAGTTCCTTTAGTCATTGGATAAAGTGCAACATTTTTTTAGTTTCAATTTATGTCTTCTTTTTCTTTATTTTTTTATTTTAATTCAGCTAATCCATATTTAATAAGTTTCTAATTTTAGCATTTGCAACTTTAATTGATGACACATTAGAATTAACATGGAATGTTATAGGGATAAATTGCTTAATTATTTGGCGAAAGCTCAAGGGCTACATTGCTCTTTATCCTATATATAATGTCTAAAGGGGTGGCTTGGATCGATTTTTATAAGTAATTTATGAGTTAAAAATCATAAGTCATAAATTAGGAATCTCCAATTTTTGACTTTTTAAAGACTTTTTAGCTTTGAAAAATGCTTTTAGTCACACCGTTGGAGCACAAACTATTAGCGATGCATGAGGGGGCTCCAAAAGTTGTAGACCACAAACTGATACCCCTTGAGATTAATTTACGATGTGTTCGGTAACAATGGAAAATATTTTTCATGAAAAATATTTTTTTAGGAAAATAAATAGATTTTTGACTGACTTTTTTTATGTTGGTGGTGAGTAAAAAATATTTTTCAATTTTTTTAGTGTTTGATTTATGAATGAAAAATGTTGTTTGAGAAATATCTTTTATTTTTACTAGAATAGAGATAATTTTTTAAATTTAAAATATTTTTAAAAACAAACTTAATTTATTTTTGAGGGATGGGTGGGTGGGAGTCAGGTAGGGGGCTTGTGGGGGTGTGGGAGGGGGGGGGGAGGGATGAGGGTGAAGATATAAAAATTTGAAATTGAAAATATATTTTAAAAGCAAACTTAAATTTTTTTTGGGAGATGAGCGGGGCTGGTAGGGGCCGGGGGTAGGGGCGAAGCAATAAAAATTTGATGCTGAAAGTATTTTTTAAAAGAAAAACATAAATATTTTTGGGGGAGGTGAGCTTGTGTGTGTGTTGAGGGGGGGGGGGGGTTGAGGGTAATGTTGAAAAAATAAAATTTTGAAGTTTAAGATATTTAACAAACTTATTTTTTTTGCGGGGGCAGGGGGTGGGGGAGGTTCAAGGGTAGGAGTGAAAAAATTAAAATTTGAAGTTGCATTTTTCTTTAAAAACAATATCAATTTTTTTGGAGGGGGGGGGGGGGAGGGGGGCTGGTAGGGGGTAGTAGTTGGGTGGGGGTCGAGGGTAGGGGTGAAAAATAAAATTTTGAAGTTTAAAATAATTTTTTTTTTTTGGGGGGGGGGGGGGGTAAGGGAGGTTGGAAGAGAGTTTTGAAAAATGTTTTCCTTAAGTTTTGAAGGAAAATGAATTTGGTTTGGAAAACATTTGAACCAACCAAACATGAGAAAATTAAAAAAACATTTTCCTTCAAATCAAACACGCTCAATCTCCATTAAAACTATTCAACTGCTTTCAACTAATAAAACTAACACACTATATGATGCATGTACTTAATGGAAAAGTTGTTGATCACGAAAATGACCCATGTATATTGGGAAAAAATATGTTAGTGTTGAGAATATAAAGTAAATAAGTTAGTTTGATGAACATTAAAATTCAGTTTTTTGTTATGAACAGTAAAAGTTAGTTAGGTAGTTAGAATTAAGTTTGTTGTTTAGTGATTCTCTCTCTATATAGTTTACTTTGTAGTATTTGTAGTTTCTTAATTCACATTCAATGAAACAACATTCCTTCTCCATGTATTTTTTCTCTCGATTGCTCTCCTTCTCAAACTGATAAAGCTGTCTATCAATGGAGTTTGGGAGTTCACATTGTTGATTTTGTCATGCTATCAGAGCAAGGTTGCTCATGACTTCTTCATTTAAACTTGTGAGCTTCGTTGTGAATTTTGATTTGATTCTTTTCAGTTTGATCTTCTTCTCAATGAATTCTATTTGATCTGGTTGTTATCAATCGGATCTTTGATCTGTGAGTTTGATTTTTCTCTATCTATGATTCTGATGTGATTCTTCTCAATTTTCAATTTACCATGGTCAATTCTTCAGCTTATTCCATTCAAAGTGCTTCTGCATCCATTGTTAGGGTAGAAATCCATAATCTTTTTATTTGCATCCATCTGAGAATGCGAGTTCATCTCTATTACCTGCTGTTTTCGATTGGACTGGTTACAGATCCTGGAGAAGAGCAGTTCTCGGGACTTTATCTGTTAAGAGCAAGACATGATTCATTAATGGAAAGGTTGTGAGACCTGATCCCATCGATCCTAGCTTTCAGTAATGGGAATGGTGTGATGATATGATTACATCTTAGATTCTGAATTCCTTGTCACCAGATCTGCCTGATAGTCTCCATTATGTCAACAATGCTCAGGAACTTTGGGGAGAATTAGAAGAAAGATATGATCAAACCAATGGTTGTAAATTATACCAGCTTCAAAAGGAGATTAATGATCTTGTCCAAGGTACTTTGGATATCACTGGTTACTACACCAAAATGAAGAAGCTATGGGAAGAAATGAATACTATTGATGTCAATTCTTAGTGCAATTGTGTGCGCGCTTGTGGTGGTAAAACAAAATTGGTCAAGGCTGAATAAGATCGTAGGCTTATACACTTTCTAATGGGTTTAAATGAGATATATACTGCAGTCTGAAGCAATATTCTCATGATGAATACTTTGCCAAGTATGGCCCAAGCTTTTGCCATTTTGTCCCAAGAAGAGAAACAAAAGGAAGTAAAACCTCACAACCACACTACCTTGGATTCGACTTTTCTAAATGCCTTTGCCTAATCTAGTAATGTTACAGGTTCCTAAGGTCCTAAGAAAAAATTACTCCTAATAGGGGAAATACAGGAGGTTATGGAAACTCAAACACAAATGGTTTTAGAGGCAATTCTAGCACTCGAGGGCTTTCATTTTTTGTGATTTCTGTAAGAAAACAGACACACTAAAGATAGATGTTATAAGCTACATGGTTATCCCATCAACTCAAAGTTTTCCAAGGGTAAAAGTTCAAATTCAATAGCCACTGTGTGTATTTTTGAGGTTGATAGGAGCCAGTGTGAAGATGATAATGAGCTGAGTAAACAGATGCCTTTAAATCTGTTCAAAGGCCAGTATGAGCAGTTGCTAATTCTTTTGGGATCTCTAAGTGCTAATAATGAAACCAACAATTCTGAGAATATGATGAGTGGAGCTGTGAACCTAGCAGGTATACTAGCTTGTTATTCTTCAATTATTGACATAGGTGATCTCTCTTAAAAGTGTGTTAGATTGACTATTGATTCCTGGATTATAGATTCAGGAGCATCACATCACATGACTTATAACAAAGCCACTCTCACAAATATTAGAACACTATTATATCCCTTCTTGATTACTTTACCAAATGGTTATAAGGTTAAAGTGACTGAAATTGGTGATGTTTATTTAAATCCAATATTAACTCTAAGGAAAGTATTGTTTGTGCCTAGTTTTAAGTTCAATCTAATTTCAGTTCATTGTATTGCACAACAACTCAAACGTATGGTCAGTTTTAACTTTTCTTCTTGTCTATTGCAGGGCCCTTCTATGAAGAGTCCTCTGGAGCTTGGTAGAGCTAAAAATTGTCTATACTTCTTGTGTTCTATATGCCACAAGTGTCGTTCCTCTTTCGTTGGTAACAAAGAATCTTATGTTACTCCAAAATTCTTTCCTAGTCATAGTGTATCTCTAGGTAATAATAACAAAAGTTTAACTAATGGTGTATGTAAAATTCCATCTTCATCATCTACTGTAAACTCTCCTTATATCAATAAAGAAGCCTACTTCTTGTTCCAATGCTAATTGTTTCCCTGCCAAGACTTATACTGATGAATTCTTATGGCATGCTAGACTAAGCCATGTACCTTTTGTAAGAATGAAAAATATTTTTACCATACCTGTCCATTTTTTCACAAAACAACCTTTTACTTGTGCTATATGTCCTATGTCTAGGCAGATTAGAATGCCATTTCCCGAGAGAAAAACTTGCACTACCAAAGCATTTGAATTACTTCATATTGATTTGTGGTGTCCATACCACATTCCCACTCATGATGGCTATAACTATTTCTTGACTATGGTAAATGAAACCACTAGATCAACTTGGACATAACTACTTAGATGCAAAAGTAATGCCTTACAAACTATCAAAGCCTTCATCTCACTCATAGAGAACCAATTTCAAACCAAACCAAAAGTCATTAGGTCTGAAAGTTACCTCCAATGAAGCTAGTAAATTTTCCCAAGAACAAAGGATCATACACCAAAGGTCTTGTCCTTACACACCCCAACAAAATGGTGTAGTAGAGAGGAAGCACAAACACCTCCTTGAGACAGCTAAAACTCTCCTTTTCCAGTCCAATTACCTATGAGATATTGGGGAGGGGGGGAATGTGTCCTAATAGCTACATACATCATTAATATATTACCTACCAAACTCTTGAAAAATAAATCTCCATATGAGATGTTGTATCACAAACAACCTACATATTCTCATCATAGAAGTTTTGGTTGTCTATGTTTTCCCACTACTCTAAAAACTCATAAAAACAAATTTGAGCCACGAGCTACTCCACACATTTTTGTTGGCTATCCTTCCAATACATAAGGTTACAAGGTGTTGGATTTAACTACCAAAAGAATTCATGTGTCTAGGGATGTTATTTTCCATGAATCCATTTTTCCTTTTGTAATTGCTCCTGCTGGTTCCAGTTTTGGTTCTGTTTTAAATTTACTTGTTAATCATTCTACAAACTTAAATAGCATACCTAGCACAATTAATATTTTTGATACTTATGATTTTTCTAGATATAAACACATCACATCAAGTCACAAATAACCATGTAAACATTAACACTGAAGCCAATACTGAAACCACTGCACCATCTATGCGTGAACCTGTTCCTTCACCATCCATGCCCAAATCTGTTGCTTCATGTGATGCTCCACATGCCCCTAGGAGGACAACTAGGTCCCTTCATACCCCCGCTTATCTACAAGATGACAAATACAATTTAACTAATTTACACTCATCTACATCTGTTGCATCAAGTTCACACCGACAACAACACTCCCTCGCCTCTTTAACAACTAATCATGATAGTGTTTGTTTCACCTCTTTTTGTCCTGATAGTCAACAGTTGGTTGAAAACATTTCACATGATTGTGAACCTTGTTCATATGAAGAAGCAATCTTGTCTACTTCCTGGCAAAAAGCAATGACACAAGAGTTTGAGGCATTATATGCCAATAATACCTGGGAATTAATACTTTTACCAAAGGGGAAAAAGTAATTGGTTGTACATGGGTGTACAAGATATAACATAAAGCAGATGAGAGTGTGGAAAGATTCAAGGCAAGGTTGGTAGTCAAAGGATACACTCAATAAGCTGGAATAGACTACGCTGAGACTTTTCTCCTGTGGTTAAGATTACCATTGTTAGGACATTAATCACTTTGGCTGTTAAGAAAGGCTGGAACTTGTATCAACTAAATGTCAATAATGCCTTCCTTCATGGTGATTCGAAAGAGGAAGTTTTTATGACATTACCACAAGGTCTTAGTCTAGATGGTATATATGACATTACCACAAGGTCTTAGTGTAGATGGTATTAACATGGTGTGTAAATTGAAAAAATCATTGTATGGCTTGAAACAGTCTAGTAGACAGTGGTATGGCAAGTTGGCAAGTATTCTTTGTTATAGAGGATACACACACTCAAACAGTGACTATTCACTGTTTTATATAAGAACAAGATACTATTCTTTCGTTTTTGTTGCAGTATATGTTGATGATGTAATCTTGACTGGAACTGACCTAGAAGAAATTGAATCCTTGATGTCTTTTCTGCATGATCAGTTCAAAATAAAAGATTTGGGCAAATTACTTATTTCCTGGGGTTGGAGATACTGTATAGGCATGATGTCTTTTGATTTCACAAAGGAAGTTCATCACGAATCTTTTGAAGGAATTTGATTTTTTGAATTAGAAGATTGTTTCATCACCATTTGATTGTACTGAAAAATTGAAGGCCACTGATGGCAAGTTGTTGACTGATCCAACTCTTTATAGAAAGTTAGTAGGAAAACTTAATTTTCTCACAACTACAAAGATAGATATATCTTATAGTGTACATTATCTCAGTCAGTTTATGCAAACTCCTAGAGAACCACACTTGAAGGCAGCTTACCATGTCCTTAAATACTTGAAGCAGTATCCTTCACTGGGTATTTTCATCTCCAATACACCTGCATTCACTGTCAAAGCTTTTTGTGACTCAGATTGGTAGCTTGTCTTGAATCAGTGGTTATCTAGTCCTTATGTGTGATAGTCCTATTAGTTAGAAGTCCAAGAAGCAATACACAATATCTTTATCCTCTGCAGAAGCAGAATACAGGGCTGTAAGACAGGTGGCGGGAGAACTGGTTTGGCTTGAGAGATTGTTGGATGAATTATCAGTAAAGTGTTCTTTGCCCGTACAAGTTTTTTGTGATAGTCAAGCAGTAGTGCATCCACGAACGAACAAAACACATAGAAATTGATTGTCATTTTGTTTAAGATAAACTTCAAGAAGGATTGATTTCACTTCATCACATTCCAACAGAATCCTAGTTGGCAGACATCTTCACTAAGACCCTAACTGGGTTAAGCACACTACTTTATTACAACAAGTTGTCTGTAATTGCATCACCTCCGACTTGACGGGGGTGTTAAGAATATAAAGTAAATTAGTTAGTTTCATGAACAGTAAAATTCAGTTGATTAGTTATGAATAGTAAAAGTTAGTTAGATAGTTAGAATCAAGTTAGTGGTTTATTGATTCTCTCTCTCTATAGTTTACTTTGTAGTACTTGCAGTCTCTTAATTCACATTCAATGAAACAACATTCCTTCCCCATGTATTTTTTTCTCTCGATTGCTTTCCTTTTCAAACTGATAAAGCTCTCCATCAATGGAGTTTGGGGAGTTCACATTGTTGATTTTGTCAATTAGAGCAACTGACAACTTGGAAAATGAGGGGACGAAGGTAGCAGTTATTGTTGAACCAATATTTTTTGTTAGTTCCTCCAATGTATGCCCGATCTCAAGCTACGAACTACATACAATAGATTCACAAAACTATTTCAAAAGTATTTGTATATAGTTTGAGAAAATACGATAAGGATAAATGTGGTAGGGTGAGCGGGGATAAAGGTGTGGTAGGGAGGTCAAAGGGTTGTATAACTAGGTGTTGGCGGTGTCGTTCGGGTGGAAAATACATTATGAGTTTAAAATGACACTTTTGAAATTTATTTTCAATATTTAACGAGGAGATTTTTTTTCTTAAATTTTTTTATAGATAAAATATTTTTTACTCAGCAACAAAACATGAAAGATTACCTAAAAGATAAGGAATGAGTAGGATGATAATAAATCTGCTACGATAAGGATAAATGTGGTAGGGTGAGTGGGGATGGAGGTGGGGTAGGGAGGTCAAAGGGTTGTATAACTAGGTGTTGGCGGTGTCGTTCGGGTTGAAAATACATTATGAGTTTAAAATGACACTTTTGAAATTTGTTTTCAATATTTAACGAGGAGATTTTTTTTCTTAAATTATTTTTTATAGATAAAATATTTTTTACTCAGCAACAAAACATGAAAGATTACCTAAAAGATAAGGAATGAGTAGGATGATAATAAATCTGTGAACAGCTAGGGTGAATAAATCTAAGCATTACATTACAGAGGCGGAGTTAGGTGGGAGTTTGTGGGTTCGAACGAACTCAATAGCTTTCTCGTAGACTCTATATTACATTTGTGTTCAAGAAATTATATATATATATATATATATATATAACGCTAGATTTGTATCTCCGAACCCCCCTGTTTATTTTTGAAAAGGAAATTTAGAACCCTCAGGGGTTATTTGGTAGGCCGAATTAAAACAAATAGTCCATGTATTATAGTATCATTTAGTACTATGTTTGGTAGGAAATCGGATCTATGTATAACTAGTCAATGCATTAGTTATACCTCCTACATGGTATTATATATTATATTAGATAATACCTTCAATTTGGAGGTATTAATAATACATAAGATATAATATCACGAGGTATTAGTAATATATGGGATATAATCCCTCAAAACATTTTAATGATTATATATATATATATATATATATATATATATATTGTGTTTTTTGTGTGTGTGTGTGTGCGCGCGCGCATGTGGGCATGTGTCTGCGTAGGTGTGGGTGTGGACGTGTGAGTGTGCGTGTCTGCGTGGATGTGGGTGTGGGTGTGTGCGTGTGTCTGTGTGGGTGTGTCTGCGTGCGTGTTCATGTGTGGTAGGTGCGTGCGTGCGTGTATGTGTGTGCGTAACTGTAGATGGTTTATTCAATTTTACTATTGTTTACCATCTTTTCAATTTCAGAAGTTGCTAGTTTATTTTTTTTTAGATTGAAAATTGACATTTATAAGTGATCAATGAAAATTTTCTACCCCTTTTTGGCTTACGTGACACTATCATTGAAAAATTGTCAACATATGCTGGATCCAAAAGATAGTGACACATAAACCGAAAAAGGGTAGAAAATTATCTATAAAATAAATTCAGGGGGGTAATAGGACCTTAGTATATTATAAGTGTGTCTCTGAGATTTCGGGCATAGTTCAGGGGGATACTTATGCATTTTTCCAAAAAATAAAGCAAACATGAAGATCAAATTGTTCTTTTTATAGCTAGTTAGAAGACCATAAAAAAATAAATTATCCGACAATTATTTACCTTAACTCAATTGCATAATAATTCAAGAGTATGATTGGAATTTTTTTTTATAAAGTTTTAATCTAAACACAAAATGAGGTGGGAAACAATTAACCAAACACTTGATAAAATTAATTCCTACATTACTAATCCCTGCACTATTAATCCATCAATTACTAATTCCGATATTATTAATCCCCGCATTATTAATATTTCTACCAAACGATCCCTCAAACTCTCAATGTTAGCCCCGCCTCTCCCACACTATATATATACTTATAGACATCAACCCTCTTCATTATCATCTATAAAAAAAATATTTTCTCCATACCAGATACACTATTAATCAATATTTTCTAATAATCATAGCGCTCAAATCACCTTTTGCACGACACCTCGCAAGATATCTTATTTTTTGATTTCTCTTCTTTTCTAGTCAAACTAATTATATGACCTTTGACTTGCACCCTAATACGTAGCAACTAGGGTAGTTGTCCCATCATACAACCAAAAAACAAAAGTGAAGTAAAAGATGTAAGAAGTTTAGAGCAAATGAAGTGGACCACATTTATAAAACAAAACACAAGTGTGCTTCAAGAGAAATGAGGTACCAATATGTTTATGCATTAAGGTACGAATCATTATTAAAGTATTAGTAGTATATGCTTGCATGCTTATATGCTTTTTTCTTTCTCCATTACATTCCCAAGAATGAAATCTAATAATATAGTACTATATAATATAATATATAATACAGTGCTATAACAGGGAATGTTGTAAAGACGTGAGGTCATTCTAATTAATACTCATTTATATCCTCAAATTTGATACATCTTTTCTAAATAAATATTGTTTAATTTAAAGAATATATGCTTCCGTGTTAGTGAACATCTTTGTGTTATATAATAGTCACATGAAATTGTTTGTCCAAATTATATTGGCTCTAGAGAATAATACTTTTAGTTATTCGTTTTTACTTTGTTCCACTACCAATTATTTCCAAGAGTGAACATAGTTGATAGTAGAAACTATATATTATTGTTTCTGCAAAAACGAACTCAAAATTTGAAGACTTCGGATACATCAATATTATCTCATTAGCTTAAATATTTATCTTATTAGCTTAAATATGAGCTCTAAGATAAACTTAAAAATAAAAACAATAAAATAGCATTGAACCTAGATTCAAACTCAAGTGTCGTGGGTGGTTCCTCTAACTTATACAAACAACACAATGACAAATCTATAGTACTCTTCATGGGGACACAATTACTTATATCTTAATTTATGTTAGTTTCTCATGACAGATATATACTTATACACATGATCTTTTTCGGAGTTAACGGGTACACGTGCTCTTCACCCATCATATAGGTGGATCCACTCCTTGAGCCACTCGAAATAGGGGTTTGGATTAGACATAGTTTAGTAAATTCAAAAATTCAAATTGAAATTGAATTTTTCAGATTATTTTGTTTGATTTTTGGATTATGGATTTAATTTTAAAAAATTTGAAATTTGGATTTGAATTTTTCAAAAATACAACTTCTTTTTTTATATAGTTTTTATTTTTCCCAACGATTTTAGATAAGAAAGATCATATACCAATATATCCTATTAGGCTTATGAATAATAAAATATGAGATGCATTTGACTGTATTTTTTATTTTTGTTTTGAAGATCTTTGACACTAGGCCTTTTAAGGAAACAAATGAATTGATGTTTAAATTGCATAAAAATTTAAATGACTAAGTAGTCATTGACTAGATTAAGAATTAGTGTAGCATGATCTATTTATACATGATTTTACTTGGTTAGATTAGCTATGAATTTACTTGATAATAGTTTCATTGATTGCGATGAGAATGAGAACTTATCAATGCAATTTGACATGCATATTTTATCAGCATGTTCAGTTATAAGAAGGAAAAATATTCAACTTAAAAGCTCAACTTTTTAAAAAAATCATAAAAAATAACCAAATAAATTAATCCAAAAAAAAAAACCTAACTTATTTTAATTTTTAATTGGATATAGACTTAAGTTTCTTGAATTTGAAAATTAAAAATCCAAACTGAAATTTTCATATGCAATCCAAATAGCCTAAATAGCGGACCTTCATAATTTTGATTAGTTTTGAATACGTATATTACACTGTTCCACATAAATATTATAGACTAATTGGAAAATATATATTGAACGATATATTGTTGTTCTTAGATAATAGATGTAATTTTCAATTGAATAAAATTAATTTTGACATGCACCCGATCAAACCATTGCTTATACATAATTGTCTTTATCCGAAAGTATTTTATCAAATGTGTCATTTACCAAATTTATAATTTAACTAAGACAACCATCATAGTTTTACGGTTTCAAGTATATATGCTTAAAAGGTTTGTATTTGACTTAAATAAAGAGGAAAGATAAAATAGAAGGAATAATTTTTATTTTTGCAAAATTGTTTAAGGACACATTAGCGGAATAACTAATAGATAAGAGTCTCATATCTTTTGACTTTATGAGTTAGAAATCTTAACTTATGACATTTGACTTATTTTTAGCATTTTCTCCTAAAATTAAGTTCTTATAAATATATATTTTTTATTTATTCAAACACTAAAAATAGTTAAAATATTTAAAATAAGTCAATTTATACCAGCTCTAAATTGCCGGAGGCAGTTTATATTCCTGCTCATCAAGATTGGATTTTCTAACAACTTACTTCATATATATTTGGCAAAAAAAAATGGATGAAAGATCACTGATCTGATCATAAAAACAACCACAATAATAATGAAAAAAAAAACAAAAAACATGCATTTATCGATGATACACAAATAAGAATATTGAAAAGACACAAACAAAAAATTAATGTTGTAAACAGAATATATACTTGGTATATCAAATAATATGCATACATGTGGAAAAATGTATTTGAAGCACTAAGAAACAAAGAATAATAGGACAAAGACATCTAATTGTAGACCTTTATAGAGTAGAATAGGGAATGTCAAAAAGTAACGAAGAAATGATGAAAAATAAAAATAATTAATATCATAACTACATAATATAAGAAGTTGTAAATAACTTTGCAAAGAAATTTAAAATTTCATAATAAAAAATTAAGAATTTATAAAAAAGAAACGAACCCAAATATAGGAAGGGAAAAAACAACCAATTAGCAAAATGAAAGGTAATGTTAATTTTGTAAGATTTTTTTGGATCTCACATTCTTCGGATTATATATAACAATATTTTATTTTTAATGAAAATCTATGTGTAAAATTGTAACTGATGAGGGGATAAAAATAGGTGAATTTGTAAAAAATTGTGACAGTTTTAATTTAATTAGTGTAAAGACTCAAGACCATGTTACTGTTGGCTTGACTGACTTGAGTATTGATACATCGCTTTGGTTAATAGATTATGAATGAAAATGTCGCAATTTTAAAATTAAGATCATGATGAAATACATATCGAGGGAAAGAAATCACTAGATTTGATCAATTGCTATAAAAATTATTGTGACTAGGATTTGCATAAAAAAGATAATAGAAATAGGAATGAGTATAATCCACATACTATAGTCAGTAGGTTATATCAATTGAGTATAATCTACTTTAAGAAATAAACTATGAAACATTTGCACCTGCATACAGAAATGTCACATTCAGTATTGGTGCCACCATTTATATGGTAAAGACGCGAATAAGGTAAACATATAAGGCTATAGATAATACTCGTATCAATAAATAAGAAAGTTTCACAACACACAAACCTGACAAATGCAATGTAATGAATTGATGAAATATGTGGTGAAATCAACATTTTCACACCACCTCTCATATACACCTTGTCGAGCTTTAGCTTCTAGACAAGGACCTATGGGGGAATCGTTGTCCATATACCAAATCTCAAAATCTCATTAATTTTCCACCTAACTCGTGGTCAAGGATCAATGAAAGGTGTCCCATTTTCCTTCTCAAAATAATATTTCTCCACTTTCTCATATTCCCATGAACAATGATATGTTGAATGAGGATAAATGCGTCACAACAATACAAATAAAGACATAATCGATTAATCAAGGATTCAAATAACACAAAGTTTTTCCAAGCTCAATAAGTCATGAAACTGTTAGCTCCTTTGAAGTAAAAAACATTTTAATAATGCAAATATTTAACTGTCTTTACCATTGCAAGAAAGAAAGAGAAGAACTGGTCAACCACTAGACGACTAAGGAAAGAAATCTGCCAATTGAAGTCCATCGCACAACACATAAGAAAGGAAAGGAAATATACTTGCTTAAATCAATCAAGACAAGTCTGCATATATCAAGGGACATACTCAAAGGAACATGATCAACCAGAGATCAAGAAAAAGATCAATACACAAGGAAGGATTCAAGATCAGCCATAAATCAAGAAAGAGATCATCCCTGATTTTCTCATGCTTATATTTGATATGGACATGACTCAACAAATCAACCAAAATCCAATTAAGTATAACACAAATGATCCTCGATTCAAGTACCTTTGGGTTACCACGAAAGAGCAAAGCTATATAAACTTCTCTCAGCCATAGTTGTACTCACATACTTCACTTACTTATGCAAGTGTCTTCTATTATATTTTATAAAAATATTATATTCTTGAGAGTATACAATTGAAAAAGAAAAGAAAAAGAAAGATTTGAGTGTAAGTTATAGAGGTAGAGATTATGTCAATTAGAATATCTGGTTTGCACATTTGGGAACTTTCTCTTAACCTTTTGTGTTCCCAAAAGTTCCAGCTGCTCTTAAGGAAACCCTTGAAATCCAAGGGGACTAGACGTAGGCACCACACTGGTGTTCTGAACTTACTTTTCGCTTTTACTCTTTTATATCTTTTGTTACCAACCTGCAGGTGAATCTACTGGACCAACAAGAAAGTCGACTGGGGAATTGATTTTAATTCACCCCTTCTTACTTTCACTTTATATCAGAGCAGGTCTCACTATTTTCGTGTTTAACCACACGTGAGCAAAGATCTAAAATTGCACACTATCAGATCTTTGGAGCCTTACTTCAAGATGAACACTCTTCACATCGACCACTATACTTCAATGGACAACATTACTCTCATTGGAAAAATAGATTCATAATCTTCGTTTCTTCAACTGATCATCAAGTATATATAGTGATCAAGAAGGCCCAAAGCCTATTCCTGGACTAACTGAAAAGGATGACCCTGAAAAGCCATCTGATCCTGAATTAATATGACATTAACAAGAGGGAATTTAAAATAATGCTAGAGCTATAAGTTTATTATATTGTGTAGTGAGTGAAGCAGAATACGACAAAATATCAACATGTGATATTGCGACAGAAATGTGGCATAAATTAGAAGTGACGTATAAAGGAACCACCAAAGTAAAAAAAGCTCGGATCAGTTCACTCGTTAATGAATATGAGTTGTTCAAAATGACCGAAGATGAAAATGTTAAATCTATGTTTTCAAGATTTGGCAAAATTATCTAAGAACTGAAAACTTTTAAAATGGTATATTCAAATGAATTACAAGTCTGGAAGCTCGTTAGAAGTCTTCCCAAGGCTTAGGAAACAAAACCTGTCATTCTTGAAGATGGAGATCTATAGAAAATGACATATGATGAGCTTCAAGGCAACTTAATGGCATATGAATAGAATCATATTAATTAATACAATAAGGATGAAAAAAATGATGACATTTATTGCTGAAACATCTAAAATTGGAGAGGAAGCCAATGAAAATCAAGATGAAGGAATGACACTCATCAATGTGGAGTAAGACAAATGCTTAGACAAAGAATACATAAATCTAAATAGGATTTTAAGAAGAACGACTTCAAAAGAAATGATGATCTCTTTTACTACTGCGGATAACCAAGACACATCAAACAAAATTTTCCAAAACGGATTAGAAGAAACAATAGAAGGAATAAAGATAAAAGTCTCGGAGCATGGGAACAAGGAGAAACCATCGATGATGCAAGTCAGATTGAAGTCGACTTACTGACAAAAGAACTGGAGGAGGTGAAAATGCAGTTAAACAACTTCAGAAAGTCTCTAAGACATACTTCTGTTCAATCTAACAGAACTACAATTTATAGGTGAAATTCTCCGAATCATAGTTCCAATAGATCAAATAGATCTACATTTAATTCTTATTATTCTAATACTTCTGCTAAAATTATTTGTTTCACTTGGGGTGATCTTGGTCATAAATTATTTAATTGTAGAAAATATTCTTCTGGAAAGTGAATTTGGAGACCAAAAGTTGCTAATCATTAAGGACCCAACACTACTTGGGTACTTAAAAGAAACTATTATTTTGCAGGATCAATTCAAGAAAACCTACAAAAAAGGGATGCAAGTACTTGACAATGGATGCTCCAGACATATGTGTGGGAAGAAAGAAATCTTCAAAATGATAAAAAAAATAGATGAAGGATATGTTATATTTTGAGACAAGGCTAAAGGAGAAGTACCTGGAGTAAGGACTATTACACTCAGCTCATCATGCGATCTAGTTGAAGTATACACGGTTGAAGGACTTAAACATAATATTCTCAGCATTAGTCAACTATGTGATGTTGGATTTCAAGTCACCTTCAATATATCTAGTTGTATAATTAAATATCTTGAGAAAAGACCGAGTCTTATCAAAGATCGAGTAAATAATATATGTGTATTGAATAATGTTAATTTTCCATCTCTCACATGTCTTACTACATTTGCAAGCGATCCGTGGCTATCTCATCGAAAGCTTGGATATGCAAGTATGTGTGCTCTTGAAAAACTGTCTAGACTCGAACTAGTCATTGGGCTGCCAAACTAAAGTTTGAAAAAGATCACATTTGTGGCGTATGCATAATGGGTAAGCAAACTCATTCATCCTTCAAAGGAAAAAATATTGTTATTACTTCTAAACCCTTACAACTTCTTCATATGGGCAGGTTTGGTCACACTTGAACTGTTAATATTGGAGGTAAAAGATACACTTTCAAAATTTTAGACGATTTTTCATGGTTTACATGGGTAATATTCCTAACTCATAAAAATGAAGCTTTTTATAACTTTGAATCTTTTTGTAGAATGAGTTATTTTAGAGGCAGGATACTTTATTACAACTATTCATAGTGATCATGGTGGTGAATTTGAGAATAAAACCTTTGAAGAATTCTACGCTCAAAATGGATTTACTTAGAACAGCTTTTCACCTAGATCTCCACAACAAAATGGAGTAGTTAAATGGAAAAACCAATCACTATAAGATGCCACCAGATTAATGCTTCTTGCTAGAATCTTACCAGATCCTTTTTGGGCAGAAGTTGTAAGCACTGTTTGTCATATTCTTAACAGGTATCTGATTAGTCTGATCCTAAAGAAGACTCCTTACGAATTATGGAGAGGTAAGAAATCAAATATAAGATACTTTTATCCATTTGGATGTAAGTGTTTCATCCAAAATAACAATAAGAATAATGTTGGTAATTTCGATCCAAGAAGCAACATAGGTATATTTTTGAGCTATGCTCCTATAAGTACAACTTTTCATGTTTTTAATAAGAAAATCTTTAAGTGTTGAAGAAAATGTACATGTGTTATTTGATGACACTAACCCAAGAGTACAGGAAGTCGAAGCTGATGATGATGAAATAACTTCTCTAAAAATAGAAAAAAATACAAAAGTTGTTAACTCTGAAAACAATGATGAAGAGTCAACTACCGCAGAGGTAGAGTTGACTACTCCAGCTGACAAAACCAATATTCCTAAGAGAATGGTGCTATAATGCTATCTACCTTGAAAATTTTATTCTCGAGAAACCTGATGAAAGAATCCAGACGCAATTTTCTCAAAAAAAATTAAGCTTCTGTTGCCTTATTATCTCAAGTGGAACCCAAACAAATAAATGAAGCCATGGAAGATGAATCATCGATACATCAATTAACGAAGAACTTGATCAATTCAAAAAAATCAAATATGGACCCTTATAGAGAGACCAAATAATTGTTCAGTAATCAGAACCAAACGGGTCAAAATAAGTTAGATGAAAATGGATAAGTCATTTGGAACAAAGCAAGACTGGTTTCTCAAGGTTACTCTCAATAGGAAGGTATTGATTATCATAAAAGTTTTGCTCCTATAGAAAGGTTAGAATTGATTCGTATTTACTTGCTTATGATTTTTTTAAGCATTTTAAAATTTTTCTAATGGATGTAAAAATGCCTTTTTAAACTGTTTATAAAAAAACAAGTTTTTGTCAAACAAACCCCCTGGTTTGAAATTTTTTCTTGCCCTAATTTTCTTGACAAGATTCCCAAAGAACTTTGTGGCCTCAAACAGGTTCCAAAAGCCTAATATGAGAGACTAAGTACCTTTTTACTTCAAAATAATTTTCAAAGGCGGGGGGGGGGGGGGGGGAAATTGATACAATTCTTTTCCCTCAAAGATCCATTTTATATGTTCTCATTGTTAAAATTATGTCGATGATATTATATTTTGGTATCTCTAACCCTTCTATGTGTGAGAATTTCGCAAATTTTATGAAAGAAGAATTCAAAATGAGCTTAATAGGGGAAATCAAATTCTTCCTTGGATTATAGATCAAGATTGAACTAATGGAACTTTCATTAGTCAAACTAGGTATACAAAAGAACTAATAAAGAAGTTTTGACTAGAAATGGGAATAGCTTTTGGCACTCCATGAGTCCTTCTACATGTCTCAAAATAGATGCACCGGGAAAGAAAGTGGATGAAAAAAATATATCTAGTAATGGTTGTATGTCTACTATATCTAACGGCAAGTCGATCAGACATAATTTTCAGTGTATGCGAATGTGCACGCTTCCAAGCTGCTCCAAAAGGAATCGCATCTCACTACAGTCAAGCGTATCATTCGCTATCTAATTGACACCACTTAATTGGGCCTATGGTATCCTCACTCCTCTCATTTTGATATAATTGTATTTTCAGGTGTTGATTATGAAGGTTACAAGAATGATAAAAAGATCACAAGTGGAACATGCCAAATTTTGGGATAATCCATATTTCTTGGCACAAAAAAAAAGACCTCTGTTGTTCTTTCTACCACTGAGTTTGAATATCTAGCAATGGGTAGATGTGGTACTCAATTATTATGTATGATACATCAATTACTTGCAAATATTTGTCATTTGAAGTTGTTCCTTTTTTTGCAATAATACCAATGCTATTAATCTTTTTAAATATACTGTGCATAATTCCATGGCTAAGCATATCAACATTAAGCACTATAATATTAAAAATCATGTTGAAAATTGTGATTGTTTGTTGGGAAGTGTTGATTTAGAAAATCAATTAACTGATATTTTCACCAAACCCCTACTGGAAGAAAAGTTCAATTTACTTCGAAACCTCCTAGAAATATTATATTTTCTTCATAATTTCATGGCTTTTATTAATTCCTTTTATTGCTATTTTTGCTTTTTGTACATTTTTTTAACTATGACTATATATTTCTTTCCTGTTCAGTGTGTCCATCATTATTCTCTGCTTTTTCCTCTTCTCCATAAAATATTTTCCTTACATCTTTTTGTTCTTCCTCTTATGAATTTTCTAAATCGATTAAATACTTCATCTCCCTTCTCTCTTCCCTACTTATACTTCTCTCTCTTCTCATCTCCTCATTCTCACTATGCCTAAAACTCGATCAATGGCCTCTTTTAAAAATTCTGACAGTCTCTCTACAAACTCTCCCTACATTTTCCCATTTTCCTTAGACTCGTTTGATGATTTTATTGCTAACTGTTCTCAGTATTCAAAACGAGAAGCCCATGTGCTAAATAAGAAGGTTCAAAGAAAATCCAATCCCCATTTTTCTGGAACTCTCTCTTCTATGGATATGCATTGCTTTTGGGGCATGAAACAAGAAATCACGTATGATAGGTTTAAGTCTTGACCCATTGTCCTTAGTAGGGTGATTAATCTCAATCAGTTGTGCGAATTTCCTTGTACGGTAAGCTCGTTCCTTAAGGCTCAAAAGCTCTCCCTGTTTTTTAGTCTATGTGGATTCGATGTCTTTCAAGAAGTTGTTCGTTTATTTTATGAAAATCTTCCTGTGTTAAATGATAGTGGTGAGTTGGAAACCCTTTTGTTGGGAAATCATATTATTGTTAATGATTTCTTGTTTGAAGATGTTTTTGGCACTAAGTTCTTTGGTGTAATTCCGTACATGAATGGGTTCTTGGCCTGATGATTTTGAAGTGACCTTGAAGGTGCTAGGTGAGGTGTGGCTGAACCCGGTGCAAACTTTTCTGATTTTGGTCTTTTTAATCTTTATTTTGAGCATCGTATCGTAGATAATATCATTTATACTACTCTCTTTTCTAGGAAAGGTTTTTTGAGCAACATCTCTAACGTGGATGTGTTTGTGCTTTATTGCCTGCTTAAGAAATGTCTAATAAATTGAGCTGCCTGGATTAAGGAATACATATGGTTAAGTGTTGAGAGATCTCACCTCTCTTCCAACTTACCATGTGGACTACTCATCTCGCGAATCCTTGTGGACATATTAGTGGACCTCTCCATGTTCAAACCCATTAAAATTAATGCAACCTATGATTCTTGTACTTTTGCCTATATGGGTATGTGGAGGTAGGTGATAGGTGGGTTAAGAATGATTTCGTATAAGAAAGGATAATACTCCCAAACCAACTAATATCTATACATAGTTAGCTGATCTCCTGTTTCAAGATTTTGATTAACTCAAAACTCGCATCGCTGCTGTGGAATGTGGTTTGGAAACTCTTCATGATGCTGTTAGGAAGGTATTCGAGCTTAAGAAGGAAACTAGTACATATATTGCTAAGCTTCAAATTTCCATGATCAGAAATAAGCAAGAAGGTATCTCAACTGTTAACAAGCTGATCAGACAAGTCGACTCTCTCAAAACCGGAGTCAACTCTTCCAATGATGAGCATTCTATCTATGCTTAGAACTCCTACTCTTGCTTATTCGCTAATATGGAGCGTTCCTACTACTACTTCAGTGAATGGGTTATCAACACCATGAAATAGTTTTGGGGTAAAAATCGTTAGTTATGTGTTTTACTGCTTCATTTTAACACCTTTCTAACAGGGATATGTCCCTATCTCTTTTTGACTATACTATGAAGGCTTTTCACCTTCATACTTTTGCCTTTTCTTTTAGCTTTGGTTATGCATATTCTGCTTTGTTCTCTCTCTTGCTCTTTCTTTTTGATTATGCCTAAGCGGGAGAATGAGCCTCACAAAGGAGCACATAAACCAAGGTGAAAATAAAAGTACAGAGAGATCATATAGAGAGGGGAAGCTTTAGAATATCAGGGAAGTTTCCTTGTCTCTTTATCAATCTCCTTAATAAGATAGTTGTCATTATAAAAAAGTGGATATTGTTAGCTCATTTGAAATCGAAGAGGTTTTAATAATGCAAATATTTAACTGACTCAATTGCAAGAAAAGAAACAGAAGAAATAGTTAAGCACCAAACGACTAAGGAATGATTTTTTCCAATTGAGGTCCAACACACAACACATAAGAAAGAAAATGAAATATACTTGCTTGAATCAATCAAGACAAGCCTGCATATATCAATGGACATACACAAAGAAACAAGATCAACAAAAGGTGAAGACTTCAAGTCGCTCGACCTAGGAGTATATTATGCATAAATAAAGGACATAATCAATGGAATATGATCAACCAAAGATCAAGAAAAATATCAATACGCAAGAAAGGATTCAACATTAGCCATAAGTCAAGAAAGAGATCATCCCTAATTTTCTCATGCACATATCTTATATGGACATTACTTTAACAAATCAATCAGTGTCGAATCAAGGATATCACAAATGATCCTTGATTCATATACCCTTAGGTTTCCACAAAAGAGGAAAGCTATATAAAGTTCTCTCAGCCACAGTTGTACTTACACACTTCACTTGAACTTATGCAATTGTCTTCTATTTTCTTTTATAAAAGCATTTTATTCTTGAGAGTATTTAATTTAAAAAGAAAAGAAAAAAAAAGATCTGAGTGTAGGCTATACAGGTAAAGTTTGTGTGAATTAGAATATCTGATTTACACATTAAGGAACTTTCTTTTAACTTTCTGTAATCCCAAAAGTTCCAACTGCTTTTAAGGAAACCTTTGAATCCGAAGGAACTGGACGTGGGCACCACACCGGTGTTCCAAACTAGCTTAAAACTTTTGTGTCTTTTTATTTTCCACTTTTACTCTTTTATATCTTGTGTTACTAACCTACAGGTGATTCGACTGGACCAATAAGAAAGTCGAATGGAGAATTATTTTTAATTCACCCCCTTTTTACTTTCAGAAACACATCCTCATATGATAGGGTGAACAAATAAATCCATTTGAAACCATTTTTACCATTAAAAAAACTTTTCCTTCACTTTAAAATGATTAAATAACAACTCGAACCCCTAACTCGGACATCTCAATGTCAAATATTAAAAAAAACCACATCAATTCTCACTCGGGCTAATTCTCAAATATCACATATTTTCAACCACAACAATCAAAGATATCACACTATGCCTTAACATAGGCTAAGCATCACAAATGGGTCTCACACGGGTTAAATAAAAAATTTGACACTTGCCAACCTCTAAAACTTATACTATAAATCATTCCAAAATTGACATCTTAATAGAGATTAATTACTAATTTTAGTCTAATAGATGGATAGTCAAACCTACATTGAAGGCCGAAACTTCATCTTAACAATTCTATCAAAGCACTCCCTCTACCAAATGATCACCTAAATCAACCGCAATGATCAAGAATGAAAAAGGTTCATAAGAAGTCCGTTGATACCCATAACGACAAGATTATGAATTAAGGGTAAAATAGTCCAAAAATCACCTTAGAAATCAAAAGGGTAAAATAAGATTTTTGTTATATCCAAAACACAATCTATAACTCAAGAGAAACTTAAGTTTTAAAAATCCATAAAAATAGAGCAAGAAACGAGCTTATAATCAAGAAAATACCGGATTTTCAACTTAGGGGGGAAACCCCAAAACCAACCTTAAACCAAGTTTTAGGATGATAAGAATTCAAGAAATTGGTAGAGAAAGCTTACCCACATGAGCATTGACAAATGAAGACAAGAATTCACCTCCCCAAAACCTCAAGATTTTGACAATGGCGATGATAAAAAATGTGAAGAATCATTAAATTTAGGTTTTGTTCAGAAAATACTCATTGTGATCGCGAGTCACTATATCTTGTAATTGTGAGGAACACAAATACAACACATCTTGAATGCGAGCCTATTGACTGTGATCATTAAGGTTATAAATGGGGACTATTCACGAACGCGAGGCCTCTAGATGCAATGGTGAATGGAAGGAGGGTGACTCATTTTGAATGCGAACCCATCAATTTCTATCGCGATTGTCTACTATACCTGCACCATAATTTGAAAAGTCAATAGTTCAACTAAAAAGAAGCCTCTTAATGGATTCTTGAAAATTGTTCGAGATTTGATAAAAATAAGCTGGACATGTTCCCCACTAAATTTTACATTCTAGGTTGAATGAAATCTTTGAATTTTAAAGAAAAGTTAAAATCACGAAATTACCCTCCCAGACCACTCTTTAAGCTTAAAACTCAACTTCCCCCTAACTACTAAACACTCAATCCAAGGCCTCAAAACCTTGATCAACCACCTAACTAGCTCAATCGGCGTCTTGAGCTCAATGAAACTTACACAATCTCTATTCGACGCTCAGAACTCAAAATATTGACTAATGTCAATCATACCAATAATTACTTAACTCAAAAAGATCAAAATCATCAAAAAGACACACGATCACATCGGGGCCACATGAACTGTTTCAGTAAGACAAACTAATCATGTAAACACTAAGGTATAGGGTAAAATGGTCATTTCATAATTAAAAGCATTTTCACAAGAAATGGAACGGTACAAAAATTATTTATTCTTTAATTATATTTTAATTTAGTATATTTCTAATTTGGGAGCTTTTCGCTTCTAATAATATATGATATAATGATCGAAAAAAATATTCGCAAATATGTACTACAAATAATGTAATTCTTTTATTAGTGACAATCATTTTATGTTACTTTAGTTGTCTTATTCTTAGTTTACTACTAAATAGTTATAGTTATCTATGTTAATTTCTAAGATTATATAAAATATCTTATATTTCCAGTGCATATATTCTACACTTATTGATGTTAAATGATATACGAAGTGCACATTAAAATAATAAATTGTTTAGAATTGGTCTTACGACATACATGCAAACTTAAATGGTAACTTTTTACGTATCAATAAACAATGAATAGTTAACTCAAGTAAAATAAAATAAAAATTTAATTATGTTTCTAGTTGTTTTAAGCCGTGGCAAAGTCAGATTTATATATGGGGATTCAATCGAGACTTCTTTATCGAAACATAAATTATATGATAAAGTTAAAAATTATTCAATTATGAATTTATTGTTTTATTTTATAGTTAAAAACGTTTGGCATATTTTAAAATCAAACATTGACATTGATGATTTATATTTTGATTTATGACAAAAGAAAAAATAGTTGAGGATTTTATGAATGAAGCATAAAAGAAAGAAACTATACATATTATTGAACACCTGCAATTTATTTTCACCAAATTTAAATTTCAGGTGCTATTTGAATACCTACAAAGAAGCATAAGGAAACATGCTATTTACTCATGACCTCATGCAAATCAAATCAAGACGAACCTATCATCTAAAGATCTTAAATACTAAGGGAGGAACACAAGGAAGAATGATGAGGATAATAGGACTTCTCATTGGCAGTACGACTCCCCAAAAGCACTATTAATCAAAATTCTTACTAAACAACACTCCTAACCACTTTATGGGAAATTTCCTTGTTCTTCTATTTCTTAACTTGCCGGTCTTAGACCTTTAGGTTTACGTTTAAATTAAAGAGGTTCTCATTAATAAACTTAGCTCACAAGCAACCTTACTAACACCACTCAAGATCTCACATGAGCCTAACCAACAGGGACTAAACTTCTCAAACTACTTACACCTATCAAGGTGAGCATTTCAATCAAACCTAACTCATGAACATCAAGGACACTCAACTGTCTTGCTAGCTAAGCACATATCTCCCCCTTGGGAGCGAACCTATAGAAACTTTATTAGACATCCGTTCATTCAATTCTAAGGACGGAGCAAGTCATCATCTTAAGCCTTTACATCCAAGATGATTCTAAACCATGGTGAATTAAACTTCTACCCTTCTTAGATGAGTCTATTCGCTCAACCTATATAAGCATTTCTTCAACACCCTATTCAACAAATCTAACAACATACCTCAAAAACTCATCATTATTAAGCAGGGTTCTACCATTAACTAAACATTAGATACAATAACCTTTCTATATAGAAACACTATCTCCCCCTTAGTATTCAACCTACACAAACCGCTTCTGATTTAGTGAAGACTTTTGGTGAAACTGTTTGAATTCGCCCTCTTCTTAGAGCCGCTTGGGTTTGAACTTGGTTACTAGGATTAGTTTTAATTATGTACATGTTAGTTTTAGATGTAGAAGTGTACTCTGTCAAATTTAAGACTAAATATCTTTCATAACATAAAGGACACAATAAAACATCATACATACTAAATACAAAATCATAGCTCAACATAGCATGTCACCAAAGAAAAGAAATCTAATTAAAAAAAATGCTTTGTATATTATGCTATCTAAATAAATTCTTTAAATTGAATGGAGGGGTCCAAAAGCTATTCATCTACCAATATCATAAGTCATAAATAGCAAAAAACTAATCAAGTGGATTACACCACTTCATCCTATTGTTGAAAAAAATAAAACAAGATAAAACATTATGCAAAATTTTAGGATCTAGCTGTACATATTAGGTGTGGTAGACATTATTATTCTACAAGGTGTAGGGGTCTCATCGCATAAATTTACTAAAGTATAAAACACACCAGAAGGGACATTAGGAGATCATTCTTGACCTTCTCTAGATTGGAGAGCTTAAAATCGATTCCTTTTTGGAGCTTTGCCCAAAAACCAAATGAACCAGAGGAAGGGTAGGGTTGGGACCTCCGACGAATTTCCTCTTCATTTCTATAAATTTTAGGGTAATGCCTTATCTTGTGTCCCAACTGACCACAACCAAACAAACATTGGAGCCTGCTAAGCATTCAACCTTATGCCTTATATCACACTTACTACATCCCGGTAGTAAATCTCACTACCTTTTTTTTAGACTTGGAGTTAGACACACTCTTTTGGTTTAACTTAGGCGTACTTGAGGGACCTTTACTGGGGAAATTTTGTCTAGACCTCTTTTTCTCCTTAGATTGTTTCTTAAGTTGACTCTTCCATTGGGCGAAAATAATAGGATGTCAGATATCCATATCATCTATATTTATTTCCACATGACATTCATTTTATACCAATTCGGATACTCCTATCATGAAATCTTTAATTTCTGCCCTTGAGGTGTCCACTAAAGTTGGGGCATACTAATAGAGTTGAGTAAACTTTAGGGAATACTCTTGAACACTTATGTTACCTTGACTAGGGTTGATAAACTCTTGCATCTTATACTCCATCAACCCTAGGGGGAAGAACTTATCAAGGATTGCTTCTTTAAACACCTCACACTCTATAGGACCCAACTCTACCGGTCTACTCCCTTTCCATTGACCATACCATATTTAGGCTACCCCTTTTAATTAGTAAGCAGCTAAATCCTATTTTTCTACCAAAGTCACACCAATAATATCAAGAATAGTACACATTTCATCTATAACTCCTTAGGGTCTTCCTCTACCTTGGATCCATGAAAATCCAGAGGTTTCATCTTAAGGAACTCCCTCATTCTTAAGGCTCCTAGATTCACATTAGTGTTCACATGGTCCCAATATACCTAATGGATTGAGCCACCACAACTTGATCTTGAGTTGTCACAACTTCAACTTGAGCGGTCATGGCTTGAGTCAAAGTCTAGAGATTTCACCTTATTTGCACATTTGTTTTAGCCCCCCATCATTAGGAGTTTGAGGAACTAGAGGAACTTGGAGAGGAACCCTCTTTCTTCTCATTGGCTTCCTCACCTCTACTAATATTAGCGGTACCCTGAAAAATGAGTATATATTAGAAGAAGGGTCTACTAAAGCCGAAATCTATGTCACAATTTAGAGAATGAGAAAGTGAGATTTCCTAGACATCTAACAGTCTCCTATTCATAAACGTGACACTCTTCACATTCATGACAAAGGCCCTACTAAACGTTTTAGACAATCCTAAAACCATTCAAAAATCTTGTGCTCTAATTAATAACTTTATTACGACCCGGGGTTACCTTCTAGAAGTAAAATGACATACTTGACCCCGAAGGGATCGCGTACAAGCCCTTAGCATATCCTAAACATAATATAATAGAAACTATGGAAAATTTAAAACTTTCAAAACATAAAATATTAGTCGTTCCATGAAGTGCAAAGCGAAAGTCAATATAAAGCTTTAGGACGCAACCCATACAAAGTCGTAAACATTCAGTAAATAACATAATAAAGGTAATAGGTTTGTCCTCGAAGTATGAGGACTCACTAAATCTTTAATCTTCCTTACCTCATTAGACACCTATCCCTAATGTAGCACTTAAGTTTCCAAACCCTACATTTGATTAGATTGTAGACAATATGCCTTAGTAAAAAATGTATCAAGCATGAAAGCTAGAACGACATCATAAGACCATCTCAAAATGGTTAGTCAACATAACATAAGCATACGAGATAATAACAAATTCATAGTATAATCATCATAGTCATAGCATAATCGTCCTACATAAGTATCATATAAACACAAGTCAACATAAGACATAGTTAATGAGCATAGGAAATAAGTCTTGTTCATGACATAGTCTTTACTTAGAATTTTATGGTTACATACATCAACCTTAAGTCTTTCATATTACAAGATAACTACTTCACAAGCCACCTATAACTGTATTTATGCAATACAAGGATAATATCCCATACTATGATCCTATCTAAGTACCTCTCCTTGGTCATTCTTGGGCATAGTCTACATTAATAGTCAAGACTTAGGTTTTCGTGTCATCTTAATCACATTATATACATGTTTTAAGTCTTTAAGCTTTTCTACCATAAGGGCACCATACTCATTGGTAATATCAAATCACACTTGCTCAATGTATGAAAGGCATCCCATACTACCCTTCACACTAAGAAATACCTTGGAGTCATCCTAGTCATATTCTCCCTACTTTGATCTTATTATTATGTTGCTTCATATAGGCAAGGAAACTATCACCTTAGCCAATCATATCATGTCAAGGAAGAAAACTATAACATAGTCCTATATAAGCATACACCATATAAGAAAAGACATCTCATGAGTCACATTAAGGCAAGCTTCTGTCATGCACGAACAGGAATCCATAATCTTTCCGTGATAAGCTAAACAATTTAGGTTCATCATTTATGTTTATCATATCTTAAGTACAAGAGTACTCACCTCTTACTCATGCATGTATTAGAATTATCTAGAACTACTATCCAAGTTAATTATTCTCATCTTCTTAAATGCAAGGGGGATTCACCTCTACGCATAAATGTGTAGTACATCATGAAGGACAAGAAAATTCACCTCAAGCCACACATATCATTGAATCATAAAGAGAAGGTTATTCACTTCTAGTCATACATATTAGTTAAGGTATGTGTCTCCATGTTCATTATTAGAGGAATATAAGTATTTGCCTCCATATTCATTATAAGGTGATATAGGTATTCATCTCCATATAAATTTTGATATGTGATGTAGGTATTATCCTCCACATCATCATATGAAGATCATAGGTAATCGCCTCCTTGATCAACATATAGGCTTATGGGTAATCACCGCTTGCCTTGGGAGTCACACATATACAAAAGGTAATCACCTCTCACTTCCATGCTTAACTTATTATAAGTAAGGTAAACTCACCACACATTCCTATCATGTAAAGGTCTTTTAGAAAATCGCCATAACCTCATCATATTCATAGTCTTTGGACTCAGGTTAATTTTAGGTGAGAAAAGCCTTTCAACCTAAAATTATTCTATGTGAGAGAAATTTTTCATATAATATCCTACTCATTCATAAAATAATATCTAGAATTATACATTGTACATTGGTATCCTCATGACCTAAGTGAATCTATCACTTCACACATTCATGCCTTTATTAGGTAGGTAAATATCCTCCACCAAAACTCTACCTATCAAGTTTATATTCACATCTAGACTTTACTCTGACAAACTTAGTATCAATAGTTAATCACATTAGCCTCACCCTAGGGACCTATCTATTATGATCACAACCTTACTCTCAAGGTATTCTAATCATATTTCTCATTACTATGTGATTCTAGTTATAATTTACCATAAAGGTTCAAATTCAACTTTGTGTCAAGATCAGTCATATTCAATATGATCTAGTTATATTCATAGTTATAGGATCCTAACAAAGATCTTAGATTTGATAAATTTCTATACATGACATTGATTTAAGAAGGTCACTCATGAAGCTTCAAATTCACCTCTAATGACATCAACCCATAAACATCAGATTCATCAATTTAGATTACGGTTTACCCTAGAAATGAAATAAATTCATCATAATATCATTAAAGAAATCTAATTCAATCATAATTGGATGTTATCCACTAGATTGGAATGACAAACAATCCCTACCCGTAATACAAGCACAACCCTAGCTAGAATTGGGTTTTTGACTTTATAATTGGGGGAAAACTAAGGGGGATCCATGGGGGAAGAAACCATGGATGAATAAGCTTCACATACCTTAAATCAATGCCCTGAAAAATCTTTAATCAATGGTGCAAACAACCTAGGTTGCTGTCTTCTTCCTTCTCTTCTTCTTTGCTTCCAGAGAGAGAATATTTTGAGAGTTATTTGCGGTCTTAGATGAATTGGTTAATATTATTAGTTTAGGGGCGTATTAAACATATATATTAGGTTAATTAATCTAATAATCGGCCTACATTAACCCCTAATTAACTGAATAATCAATTCCCAAACACCTAACCTAAAACAAAAAAACTTAAAAACTTCTTTACTACACCCCATTCATCCACAGACCATCGATTGGTATACTGTCCGTAATTTGGTCTCGTGGTAGGGGTCTGCAACATAGAATTTGAAGGCCTTGACTCACAACCCCAACCCGCGGGTCCATCCATGGCCAGTAGAATATAATTGTGGGTTGCTGAAATTTGAAAAATTTTGGGGCTGCTTTGTGGTCCTCCTTAAGGACCCCTTGGGTCGTCCGTGGGGGTGTTACCTTGATGATCTAACCCTTAAACCCATATTCTAAGATCGCAAATCATTTTTATGACTTTTAAACCTCATAAGACACCCCAATACACTTGTAACACGATCTAGTACTCACTAGTTCAACTTACAAATTACGGGAGGGGGGGTTACATTATCTCCCTGTTGGGATCATTCTCCCTTGAATGATGATTCTAAACACTTCTTATAGTTAAAAAGCTAGACTAGAAGCCCATCATACATGTAGTACATCTAAATGCACACAACAAAACAAGGAAATTACAATTCCCCCCTAAACCCTTTCAATGTAATACAATGGAGTAGGAACTACATCTACCAACTCAAAATACATGAAATTCTATCTATACTCATTTTAAAAGAGGAGCTAATTTCTGCTAGATAAAAACATTTTCAACACACACTCATGGAGCTTAAATGCAATTCGGTCTCAAAAAGCATTTACTTAAGGAGGCATCTTTCAGCTTCGAAACTAAAAAATGCTCATATACTTATCTCACGAAGTCTATATGCAAATTTACTCAAATGCACAACAACATGAGGAAAACAATGCATATAAGTCGTTTCTAAAAATACCTAAGCCTTTTCATGAACATGCATCACATAAGGAAATCATGGAAACATAATATTCACACATGACCTCATGCAAAGCAAATAAAGAGGAACCTATCATCTCTAGATTTTAAATTACTCATATCACGAAGTCTATATGAAACTTTACTCAAATGCACTACAACATTAGGAAAATAATGCATATAAGTAGTTTTTAACAATACCTAAGCATTTTGATGAACATACATCACACAAGAAAATCATGGAAATATACTATTCACACATAACCTCATGCAAAACAAATAAGAGGAACTTATCATCTCAAAATCTTAAATGCTAAGGGAGGAAAACAAGGAAGAAGGATGAGAATATTAGGAATTCTCATTTGCCCTGAGCCTCCCAAATAGCACTCTTAACCAAAATCATTACTAAATAACACTTTTTACCACTTTATGGGACGACTTCCTTGTTAATCTATTTCTTAACTTGCCGATCTAAGACCTCTATTGATACTTCTAAATTATAGTGGTTCTCATTAAGGAATATAGCTAACAAGAAACCTTACTAACACCACTCAAGATCTCACATGAGCCTAACAAACTGGGACAAAACTTCTTATACTCTCTACACCTATCAAGGCAAGCATTTCAAGCAAACCTAACTCATGAACATCAAGGGCGCTCAACGGTCTTGCTATCTAAGCATATTATTCCCCCAGGGAGCAAACCTATAAAAACTTCTTTAAGCATCCTTTCATTCAATTATAAGGCCGGAGAAAGTCATCACTTAAGCTTTTACATCCATCAAACAAGATCATTTTAAACCATGGTGAATTATACTTCTACTTTTCTTAGAGGATTCTATTCACTCATCCTAACTTAGAATTACTTCAACACCCTATTTAACCAATCTAACAACATACTTATAAATTATTTACGACTAAGTTAGGTTCTACCACCAACTAAATATTACACACAATGACCTTACTAGATAAGCACACTATCTTTCCTTTTTGGGAGTAAACCCACACAAATCCTTCTAAATATCTTTCAGAACATAAAGGCAATAATGAAACATCATTCATACTAAAGACAGTATCATATCTTAACAAACATAAAAAGTCACTAAAGACATGAAATGCGGAAATTTGATAAAGCATAAAACACATACTAGAAGAGACATGAGGAGATCACTCTTGATCTTCTCTAGATTTTATAGTTTAAGATATATTCTTCTTTGGAGACTTTTACCAAAACCAGGTGTACCGGAGAAAGGATAGGGTTGGGACCTCCGATGACTATCCTTTTTATTTCTAGCAATTTTCGAGCAATGCTTGTATTGTATCCCAACTCACCAAAACAAAAACAAGCATTAGAGACCGCTAAACATTCAGCCTCATTGCTTCTATCAAACTTTCTACATCCTTCCAATAGAATCTCACTACCCCTTTCTTGAAACTTGGGGTTAGACAACATCTTTTCGTTGAACTTTGGAGTACTTGAGAGACCTTGCCCGAGGAAGTTTCGTCTAAACCTAGGGAGATCACGTCCATCAAATTCATCATCATCCAATCTAGACCTTTTTAACTTAGATTCTTTCTTATATTTTGACTCTTCCATTCGTTGGACAAAAACCATACGACATGAGATATCCATATAATTTATACGAATTGGTAGACTGTAAGAGTTGCCACATGACATTCATCTTCTACCAATTCGGATACTCCTATCACGAAATTATTCATTTGTACCCTTGATTTCTCCACTAAAGTTGGGTCAAACCGAGAGAGTTGCGTTAACTTTAGAGAATACTCTTGAACACTTTTGTTACCTTGCCTAAGGTTGATAAACTCTTACATCTTAGCCTCCCTCAATTCTAGGGGGAAGAACTTATCAAGAAATGCCTATTTAAACACCACCCACTATTTGGGACCCGACTCTACCTTTCACGATCCAAGGCTACACCATAAACATGCCTGACACTCGAGAATCATCGTTGGTCCCCAAGAAAACCCTCATCTTGACTGACTACAAACAAAAGAATAACTCAAGAATACGAAGCTTAAACCTAAATAAAAATCATGAAACTGGCATACAAAGCTTTAACCTAGAAGAAAATACAGAATGAAATAATATATTCAACTCGCCGTAATATAGACATCTTAAGTCTTTAAAACATTTACCAAAATAAATGATACTGTCTTTTGAAACTCTACGGTCTACTTATGAAGCCTATAAATGAAAAATATGGAAGTCGATACAAGACCCATGGAATCCTTACTAAACTACAAAGCAAATGAATTCCTCCTAAAACAAGAGGCTTACCATAACTAACTCAAACTCCCGGATGTATCAACATAACCCTGCATCTCTATATCTTTATCATGAAAGAATGCATTCTAAATAGCTTAGTACGTGGAATGTACGAGCATGTAAGGGGAATTCTAAAGCACAAACGTAATCTTGAACTGGTAAAAAAGAAACATACTTACCTCTTTTCAGTTCACACAACTTAACTTCACTAAAAAACTAAGATAATCAACTCAAAGATTAGTACCTAACTCAAAGATATGATACTCGACTCTGGGTATTCAACTCAAAATAAAGTAACAATACACATGCAATATAATGAAAGCTTTTAAAACAATAGAAAAAAACATAAATTTTAAAATCAAATACGATAAAAATCTCTACTTTACTCATATAATTAAATAATACTCCCTCTATTTCACAAAGAATGATCTAGTTTTACTTGTCACCGAGTTTATGAAAATAAAGAAGACTTTTGATTACGTCGTCCTAAATTAAAGTTATGTCAAATGTACAAAATTACCCTTTAATATTGTGGTGTTAGACATGCCAAGTGGATAGTTGTTACTAAAAATAGAAAGAGCTCATTCTTTTAGAAACAGACTAAAAAGGAAAAGGAGATCGTTATTTTTGAAATGGAGGGAATATAATTATGTGGGATATTCTCTAATAGAAGACCACCACTATGAGCCTAAGTGGTGATAAAAACGTATTGCCCATGCTGCCAGAACTTCCCTATACTTTGCCGACATATAGGACGCTTAACTTAGTGGATTCACCTGCTTATGCTAAAAGCATCTTAAGGATTCGTCTAAAAAGTATGATCCTTAACTACCCATGATGATTACATGGTTTATGGAGACTTGAGATAATATGAACTCACATCCCCATGCGATGCTCAAAACTACTTCCAAAATATAGTTACCTCATAAGTTTTTAAAATGAACTTCTTGCTTTGGTCTAAGATAATTACTCAAAACTTAGCTGAAACGCTCTCTTTGAATCAATGTTTCCTCACTTGGTCAAATGTGAAAAAAGTTTAAAGCTCTTTGGGAATACATAGTCCCCATATACCTTTATGAAAAAAATGAACTTCAATCTTTACTCTTTACCCAACTTGAACTTTAAGTCTTAAAACAAAATTTACAAGTTTGTAAAAATTTTCTTAAAATATGATACATGCTGAATTATGGACATGAACGACTCAATGAAATGTTTTCCATAACCATAGATATAACTCAATACTTGGAAATCAAAAACATAAATGATACTACTTATTTCAATAATGATCAACTCGGGGGGTTCATGCGGAATTATGAGCATGAACTAATCAATTGAACGACTCAAAGATACTTCTCATCTCAAAACTAGTGGACTTATAGGGTTCATGCAGAATTATGGGCCTGAGAAATTCAATTGAGGACTTCATGGGTAACATGTAATAGTCTCATGATTAGAAATATAAACTCAAATGGGTTATAAACTTATTACTCAAGACGTAGAACTTGAAGATGCTACTCCTATCAAAGGTACCCAACCGAAAGAGTTCATGTGGAAGTTATGGGCATGAACGACTCGACTCAAGGGTCAAAATATCAATAAGGAAATTATGTATACTACTCTTCTCATTATCTTACTTAATTTCTCAGAACTTAGTTCAAATCGATACTTGATCTCAAAAGATTCACGATTAAACTTAAATTTTGTTGTTGAACTCTACTTTTAACTCTTTCTTGAATGTGAATTATAAATTAAACAATTATGGTTCATAATATGAAGGATCTTTTAATGATAAATTAGACTCATGAATACATTCTCCTTACTTACTTTAGTCTTAAAACAAGTTGTAAAAAATTGTAAAAGACTCCTCAAAAGAAGATTCAAAGGGACATTATCAAGTAGGTTTGAAAGTACTGAGAAAACTTAACTATCAACTCTACCTTGAGTTTGAATTATGAATTCAAGTTTATGATCATGTTAGGAATGATTTTAGGTGTTTAGAAGTATCCTAGAGTAGTTAGAATCGAAAAAAAGATTGAAATTACTGTTCGAAAGAACTCAAATGAAACAACTAATTGCAAGCTGGATGGTGTAGGCGAACCTGGGGCTATGGGTGGAGCGGGGAACCATCCCCTAAAGTTTAGATAATACTTTGGGGCACTCTCTATGGCGTGACATGCACAAAATTCTTTGCTTGTTTTCTTACCCTATCTCGCCTAGAATCAAACAGTTTCTTCCCTAATCAATTAAAATAAATAAATTAAAATAAGTAAAATCTAATATAATAAATACATCCCTTAAAAAAATCACTTTGATATCAAGAAATCATCAAAACCCCAATAGAAGAAGATTTAGAATGAATTTCAAGAACACCTATCAAGAACTCTAATATTTCAAAATTAAGAATAAAATTGTGCTGAACATAAAATGATTGGTGTGAGGGTGAAAAATACCAAAAATATGAAAGATTTTTTACCTCTTATGGATCAAAATCATGGTGAAAATCAGCAACACCATGCAGGAATTTTGACGAACGCTTGATCCTCTCCTTTTTTCTCCTCTTTTCTTTTCTCTTCTTGAACTCTTAACTAAATTCTTAAGTGTATATTAGGATTATAAAACTGAAACTTATAGGATTATACCCCTAAAATATTACTAAAAATGAATTAAATCTGATTGGGTAAGGAAAAGACTAGAATACCCCTCACTATTTTCGGGTAACTTTCCTTAACTGGACGACCTTACTTCAAAAGATCATATCTCACTCATCCGAACTCGAATATTAGAAAACTCGGTGGCATTAGAAAGCTAATTTACTGATATTTCCTACGGTTTCCTATATAACACCTAAATCATTATGTGTTAGGATTTATGGTTGTTTGAAGTTGACCAAAAATTTATACTTAGCTTAACTCTCAAAATTTCAGATTTTTGTTATTTTCAATTTAATTTTTTTAGAAATCAAGGTGCTACATCTAGTGACCTGACCTTAAAACTGAAGAAATTTTAATTTCCTTGATAAAAACATACTTTGTATGAAGCATCGTCCAAGTCTTAGCTAAAAATAATTCGGGGTGCTACATTACCAGCCTACCCCTTTCGATTGACCATACAATATTTGGGATACCCCTTAAATTTGTAAGCGACTAACTTTGCTTTCTCTACCAAAGTCACCTCCATGATATAAAAAGTCCCACACATCTCATCTATAAACTCGTTAGGGTCTTTCTTCACCTCGGAGCCATGAAACTCTGGAGGTTTTATATTAAATAACTCCCTCATTCTTAAGCTTGCGAGATTCACATTAGGGTTCACACGGGGCCGAACATTCTTATTTTCTTAAGCTTGAGTTTTCACGACTTCAACTTTATCCATCATGGTTTGAATCGAAGTTTTGAGAGTCGACCTTATTTCCACAATTTTCATATTCCCCCATCATTAGGAGCTTGAAAAACTTTAGGACTTTGGGGAGGAACCCCTTGCTCCTTGTTTCTTTCCTCACCTCTCCCATCATTAGCCTTTGTATTAGTCATACCATGAAAAAAAAGGCACAAATTAGAAAGGGCCTACTAAAGCCGAACTCTATAACACAATTTAGATAATGAAGAAGTGAGGTTTTATAGACATCTAATATCCTTCTATTTTATAAATGTGGTATGTTTCACATTTATGAACAACACTCTACTATACGTGGTTTGAGATAATCCTACAACCATCCTAAAACATTGTGCTCTGATTACCAAGTTTATCACGACCCACGGTTACTCCCTAGAAGTAACATGGTTTACTTGACCTTAAAGGGGTCGTATACAAGCCCTTAGGATAATTTAAACATAAGACAATAGAAAATACGGGAAATAGTAAAACTTTTAAAACATACAATCGAAGTCTTTTCATAAAGTTCAAAGAGAAGTCTTAACATGCTCTTTGTCTCAAACCATCTAACTAGCTTTGGATATAATGCTTCAAGACACAACCCATACAAAGTCTTAAACATAATGTAAATTACATAAGAAAGGTAATAGGTTCATCCTCGAAGCTATGAGGACTCACCAAGTCTTCAATCTTCCTTAGATCCTTAGCAACCTATATTCAAAGTAGCACTTAAGTCTCCAAACCTTACATTTGATTAGAATGTAGGCAATATGCGTTAATTACAAACTGTACCAAGTATGAAACTAGCACAACATCATAAGAGCATCTCAAAATTGTTAGATTACATAGACATAAGCATAAGAGATAATAACAAAGACATAGAATAATCATCATAGTCATAGCATAATCGTCCTACATAAGCATCGTATAAATATAAGTCAATATAAGACATAGTTAATGAGCATAGGAGATAAGTCATGTTAATGGCATAGTCTTTAATTAAACTTTCATTGTTATATACATTAACATTAAGTCTTTCATATTACAAGAGAAATACTTCACAACCCACCACCAAGTATACTTGTGCATCCTATACTGCTACTATCCAAGCTAAGTACTTGTTTTAGGTGATTCTTGGGCATAGTCTACATTCATAGTCAAGTCTTAGGTTTTCATGTCATCTTAATCATAACCTATATACATGGTTTAAGCATTTAAGCTTTTCTACCATAAGGTCTCCATACTCCTAAGTAACCTCAAAGCACACTTGTGCATTGTATGAAAGATATGTCATACTACCCTTCACACTAAGCATAACCTTGGAGTCACCGAGTCATATTCACCCTACTTTGGTATCATTATTAGCTTGCTTCATATAGACAAGGAAACTATCATCTTAGTCAATCATATCATTTCATGGAAGGAAACAATAGCACAACCCTATAGAAGAATACATCATATAAGAGAAGACATCTCATGATTCACTTTATGACAAGTTTTTGACATGCATAAACACGAGCCCATGATCCTACCAATGCTAATCTAGACACTTTAGGTTCATTATTCCTGTTTATCATATATTAACATAATATCATAAGGACAAGTGTATTCACCTCTTAGCCATACATTTAATGGAGAGTTATCTAGAACTACTATCCAAGTTAATTATGCTCATCTTCAAAATGCAGGCATAAATATTTAGTTAATCATGAAGGACAAGGGAAGTCACCTCAAGCTACACATATCATGGAATTATAAAGACAGGGGTATTCACCTCTAGTCGTACATATTAATGACTCATAGGTATTCTCCTCCAAATTCATTATTAGGGGAATATAGGTATTCACCTCCATATTCATTATAAGGTAATATAGGTATTTCCCGCCATATAAATTTTAATGTGTAATGTAGGTATTCACCTCCACATAATCACATAAGAATCATAGGTAATCTCCTCTATGATCAACGAAAAGGCTAATGGGTAATCACTTCTTGCCTTGGGAGTCATATATATACAAAAAGTTAATCACCCCTAACTCCCCATGCTTAAATTATTAGGAGTAATGAAACTCACTGCACATTCCTATCATCTAAAGGATTTTAGGGTAATCACCAAAACCTCATAGTGTTCATATTATTTGGACTTAGATTCAATTTAGGTGATAATAACTTTTCAACCTAAAATCATTCTATGTGAGAGAACCTTTTCATATCATATCCTAATCATGCATAAAATCATTTCTAGAATATATTCTACATTAGACATTGGTATCCTCATGAATTAAATGATTTTATCATTACAAACTTTCAAGATTTTATTGGGTAAATTAGGTAGGTAAAGATCCTCCACCAAAACTCTATCTATCAAGCTTATATTCACATTTAGACTTTACTTCCAAAGCCTTAGCATCAATAGGTAATCTCATTAGCTTCACCCTCAAGACCTAGTTATTATTATCACAACTTTTACTCTCAAGGTTTCTTGTTTAACCTCTTCTTTATACCTAAACTTCAAGGTATTCTAATTTATCCCTCATTAGCATGTGATTCTAGTCGCAATTGACAACAAAGGTTCAAATTCAACTTTACATATCAAGATCAATCATATTCAATAAGGTCTAATTCAATTCATAGTTATAGGATCTTAACTTTGACCAATGTCCATATATGGCATTAATTCAAGAAGCTCGTTCATGAACCTTTATTTTCACTTCTAATGGGATCAACCCAAAAAATCACATTCTTAAATTTAGATTAGGGTTTACCATAAAAATCATATGATTTCACCATAATATCACTAAAAAAATCTAATTTAATCATAATTCAATGTTATTCAATATATTGGAATTACGCCGAATCCCTACCCACAATGTAAGCACAACCCTCGATAGAATTGAGTTTTTGACTTTAAAATTGGGGGAAAACTATGCGGTATCCTTGGGGAATAACCCATGTATGAACAAGATTCACATAAATTTAATCAATTCCCTAAACAAAAATTTAATTAATGGTTAAAACGACTGAGGTTGCCTCCTTTTTTTCTTCTTCTTTCCTTCTAGAGAGGGAATTTCAGAGTAATTTGGGGTCTTAGATGAATTAGTTAGTTATTAGTTTAGGAGAATATTAAACTTACATAGGAGGTTAATTAACTTAATAACCTACCTACATTAATCCCTAATTTGTTTACTCATCAATTCCCAAACACCTTACCTAAAACTAAAAACTTCGAAACTGCTTAACCTACTGCCCACCAATCCATGGACCGTAGATGGGTATAATGTATATCATTTAGTCTCGTGGTTGGGTATGAAGCTTAGAAGTTGCAGGCCAGTGCAGGCTATACCCACGACCCCAACCCACGGGGCGTGGGTCCATCCACGACCAATAGATGGCAATTGTTGATTGCTGAATTTTGACAAATTTTTGGGTTGTGTTTAGGTCCTCATCCAGGACCCCTTCGGTGGTTTTTGGGGGGCCATACCTTGACTCCCTAACCCTTAAATCCTTATTCTAAGTAAGGGAATCATTTTTATGATTTTAAACCCTCATACGACACTCCAAAACTTTTACAAAAAGCTCAAGTCACATGGCGCATCAATGGCGTGCAGCACCAGCCCTCAAATTACTGGGTCTAATTTGGCGATACACCACAAGAACAGGGCGCCAGCCCCCTATCGGTACGAGGGGGCACCCCCTAGCCCTAACCCATAACTTCTTGACAAATTTTACTTCTCAAGTTTTAGTCCTAATTTATCTATAATCAGTTGATATCTTCCAAATTCCTTAGATTCATAAACCCAACATAATAAATCGGAACACTCAAAATCCCTCAAGAAAAAGGCTCATTCGCAAGACCGTCACCTCAAGAACTCAACAAAACTCCATTGTTGAGTAATGAAGCACAAAACCTCAAGAACCTCAATATACACAATCTCATGGACAAATTCATAAATGGAAACTCATGATTGACGTGAGGGTAAACAAAAATAACACTATGAAAACTTACATACTTCAAAAAAACTAAGTTGTTGGCGTTTTCTCCAAATTCTTCAAGAACTCTTGAAACCTCATCTTTTCTCTTTTTTAACTTTGACCTAACTTTCTTAAACGTTTTAGAAGGAATGAAAAAATTGATCTCAATAATCTTAGACCCCTTTTTGGATGAGGAAAACGTTTAGGCCTAGTGGTATAAGTAAAATACCAAAAATACCCCTCATAAAAATGAATGAAAAGGCCCTATCTAGAGAGGTTGTACTCAAATGGTCGTATCTCCTTCATCTGAAGTCGTATTTTAGCAAACTCAACAACATTAGAAAAAGTTTTCAAAGATCTTTTATTTGTGCTAGACATTATGTTCTAAAATTTTATGGTCATTTGAAGTTAACCTAAAAACTCAAAATTTGAGGGTAATTTGTACAAATCTCAATTTAGATCCAATATATCCCCCTTGGGAACACTCGTCGTCGAATGAGATCATTCTAAGTAGAAATGGGTTTGGAAACATTTAAAACCCAGCTCAAACATGTAACATGCAATTTAACACTTCGCATATCAATTTGTAAAATTATTAACAAAAGTTATTACCTTGGTCTAGATCTTATTCCGAAAGAAAGAGATGAGGGTATCTCTTATTCATATCCTCCTCCACCTCTTAAGTAGTTTCCTCAACAAATTGATTTCTACATAGGATTTTGTCTGATCCAACCTCCTTATTGCTCAACTTGCGAACCTAATGATCAAGAATCTGAACAAGAATCTCCTCATAGGATATGCTATAATTACTACCAATGTTCTCAATAGGTACAATATGTGAATGACCGCTCATACAATTCATCAACATAACTATGTGAAATACCATATAAAGTGTTGCTAACTTTGATGGTAGCTCCAACTCATGTACTACTTTGCAAACTCTCTTGGATATCTGATAAGGACCAATATACCGGGGACTAAGTTTCCCTTCTTGCCAAACCTCATAACACCCTTCATATGTGAAACCTTCAGGTAAACCCAATCATCCACCTCAAACTCTAAGTATCTTCTCCTAACATTTGTATAGGACTTTTAATGATTGCGTTGTTTTCAATCTTTCTTGAATAATCTTCACCTTATCCATGGCTTGATGCACTAAGCCTGGCCCTATAGACCCAACTTCACCAACCTCAAGCTATCCAATAGAAGATCTATGTCTTCTCCCGTAAAGATCCTCTTAAGGAACCATTTGTATATTTGAGTGATAGTTATTATTGTAATCAAACTCTATGAGGGGTAACTTATCATCCCAATTAACTTTGAAGTCGAGTAAACATGCCCTTAATATATCCTCTAAAGTATGAAAAATGTGTTCTGCTTGACCATCAATCTAAGGATGGAAAGAAGTACTCAAATTCACGTTCGAATCAATTTTTTTTAAAAAAAACATCTATAAATGAGAAGTGAGTTGTGCACCGTTATCTGACATAGGAACCCCGTGAAGTTAGATTATCTCTTGAATATACAACCTAGCATAATATCTGCTGATTTGGTCACTTCACTGACAAGAAATGAGTTAATTTATTCATTCTATCTACAGTCACCCAAATCGAATCATGGTGTTTGGGAGACCCCGACAAACAAGTAATGAGATCCATATTAATAATTTTCCAATTTGATTATGGAAGATCTATATTTTGATCAATACTACTAGACCTTTGGTGCTCTACCTTGACATTTTGGCAATTTAGACACTTAGACACGAATTCTGCAATAAACCTCTTCATTCTACTCCACCAATAGGCTTCTCTCAATTCATGGTACATCTTCATGGAATCGGAATGAATTGAATATGTAGAACTATAAGATTTTTCCATGATTACTTCTTAGAGTTCATCCACCCTTGGTACATACAATCTATCTTGATACCTCAACGCGCTATCTCCTCCTCATTAAAAAGCCATCAATTTCTTCTTATGAACATTTACCTTTAATTCAAGCAAAAAGGAATGTTGATTTTGTTTCTCCTTCAGTTCAGATGCCAGTGACGATTCAACCTCATTCATCAACACCACTCCACCTTTATTGGAATCAATGGGACTTCATATTGTGCAAGTATATGTACATCTTTGGCTTATTCTCTTTGTCCTTCATCAACAATATCAGTCTCACCTCGGTGATAGAAAATACTCATGTCATAGTCCTTGATTAATTCAAACCACCTCCTCTGTCTGAGATTAAGATCTTTTTGGCTCTTGTAATTGGTGAACTTATATACATGAACACTATAGATATAATGATGCTAGACAACTCGAGATCATGAATCATTGTTCTCATGAATCTCAAGCTAGCTGGAGGCATAGACTATAAAATTTCCATACTGCATTGATATGTAACCAAGCCCAACTTTAGACACATCAGAATTCTCGAAATCTTTTCTCACAAGCTTCAAACCATTAAAATTAACTATTTTCTGAGTCATCGAGGAAAAATAAGACAAAACCCCTTTGAACCTTCTATAGTAACCATCCAATCCCAATAATCTGTTTATATCGGTTGGAGATATGGGCCTAGGTCAGTTCTTCACAGCTTCAATCTTTTGAGTGTCAACTCAAATCCCTTCACCAGACACAATATGGCCTAAGAATGCCATGGGATCAAGACAAATTCACAATTAGAAATTTTAGCGTACAAATTTGAACTACTCTAAGATGGATAGCATGATCCTCCTTACTCCTCGAATAAATTAGGATGTCATAAATAAACACAATAACATGCATGTACACATGTAACTCAAACACTCTGTCATAAGGTCTATGAACGCTGCAAGAGCATTGGTTAAAACACAAGACATAATAAGAAACTCATAATGAATATAATGGGTCCTGAATATTATCTTAGTGATATAACTTTCTCTCACTCTCAACTAATGATAGAATGATCTAAGACATACCTTAGAAAAACAAGTGGCACCCTAAAGTTGATGGAAAAGATCATCAATTCTTAGAAGTAGATACTTATTCTTTATAGTGACCTTGTTCAATTGGTTGTAGTCAATATCCTAGGAGAACCATCTTTCTTCCAAAAAAAATAAGACCGAAACGCCCCAAGGTGAGACACTAGGTCGAATAAAAGCCTTATCATGAAGGTCTTTCAACTACTCTTTTAACTCAGCTGGAGCCATTCTACATGACATAATAGACATAGGTCGAGTATCATGATGAATGTCTATATTGAAGTCTATTTATTTTAGGAGAGACTTCGGAAGATCGTCTCGAAAGACCTTTGGAAACTCACTCATAATTGGGATTGACTGAATAGGTGGCGTCTCAACACTAGACTCATTAAATCAGACTAAGTGATAGATGTGCCCCTTGGAGACTAACCTTTTAGCCTTAAGGTATGAAATGAAAGAAACCTTAGGTGCTGTTGAACTACTCTTCCACTCTACGAATGTCTCATTAGGAAACTCAAATTTGACTAATCGAATTCTATAATCAACTAAGACATAACAAAAAAGAAGCCAATTCATGCCTAAAATAACATCAAAGTCCACCATGTGTAGCTTAACTAAGTCATCCATGGTATCCTTGTGATTGAAAGAGATCACATAGTACAGACAAAATTCTCTCAACTAGGAAAGACTTGCAAAAAGGTGTGGAAACACTAAAGGGCACAAGAAGTTGTCCGAGAAGAATATAAAAACTCATAGCTATGCATAGAGTCACAAAAGATAGATTCAAACCTGGATCAAGTAATGTATATACATCAAAACTAAACACTTTGATCATACCCGGACAACATCTGGTAAATTCTTCTGCTCTTGATGATTGGTGATAGCATACAAATGGTTTTCTCCTCCGCCTATCCCTGAAGTAGCTCCTCTAGGTTCCATTCTGTATGCTGGAGCCATTGAAAAAGATTGAGATCTATTGCCCCTATTAACATTACCCTACCTGCTCTTAGGGTACTCTTTTATGAAGTGACCTGTCTAACCACATCTGAAATAGGTAGTGGAGACATAACGACACACTCCTGGGTGGTTTATACTATACTTAGGAAATGTAGGAGTCTAGTTGGCCCCTTGTGCTACATTACACTACTGAAATGATGATCATTTTAGATTTCTGACCTACTACTGTCCGAACTCATTACATGTTGTCTTAGCCTTCTTGTTACAAAACTCCTCCCTCAATCAACTTGTCTTTCTCAACCTGGTGCGCATATATCATAAGTCTTGCTATGTCCATGTCCCCTATTAACATAATATCCTTACCCTATTTGCTTGACAAGCGTGATAGTAAAGAAAAAAATAGGCTCATATTTATCCTCATCTTAGCAACTATCCACGTAGCAAAATGAGATAGTTGAGTGAACTTGAGGTTTTCCTCATGTAAAAATTTCCTCACATTCTCTTCCCATAGATAGTGAGGAAAGAAACACACCACGAATGCACTTTCGAACATAATCCAACTCACTATCGGTGCCTCTTCATCGCTAATCTTCTTCCATTGCTCGTAGTTGATCTTAGCAATACCCTTGAGTTTGTATGAAGCTAACTCTACACACCCAACATCAATAATATGCAAAACTTCAAACACTTTCTCTTGTTCCTCCACAAAGTTTTTTCCAAATCCATAATGACATTCAACGTTGTGAATTTTGGAGGATTGATTTTCTAGAATTCAAAGATCCTTGATGTATCACGTATATCCTGAAAATTCCCTCTTTGATTGCCATATTGAGTCACTTCAACTTGAATCAACATTTGAATGGCATCCCAAAACTCAATATTAGTGATGTCTCATTGGGGGATTGCAGTTTTGTTACATTGGTTACCCTTTGAACTTGTGGGTCAACATTCAACTGGCACACCTTGATCCTAACTAGCACTTATAAATCATTGTTGGTTTCTCAACAACAATTGGTCTTGCTTAATACACAGTGGAATACTCATTCAAAAAATGTAGGATATCAAATGCAAAGATTAACTCAATTGTCTCAAAGTAAATAACTTAGAATGTTTGAAATAATCAACTAGCCATAAGACAATAATTCAAGTTTTAGAACATTACCAATTGAAATGGAAAAGGTTTCTCAAAATACTACTCTCTATGAAGCCTCTAATTGTGGTGATGGAAGTTGAGACAAGACCCACGATATCATAAAAATTTGAAAAGTGAATGTGGAACCCTATGAAAGCAAGCAAAGTCAACAAATATAATTAGAACTTTAAGTGGTATCAAAAGAGTGCCTCTTCATGACCTTAATATCTCTATCTACATTATGAAAGATGCAGACTGAATGACGTCAGTACGATCATGTAAGGGGAAACTCTAAAACATAAATACAAGCTTGAATGGATAGAAAGGAGTCATACTCACCTCGTATAAACTCAAATACATAATACTTATCTCAACTCTACTCAACTCAAGAATACTCAAGTCAACTCAATATGAAATCCAGGATAATAAAATGCAATATATAATCTTTGTGGACAACATATAAGAACTCAAACTGTATAAAAAGATAATAATGACTCTTTACTTTTATTTAAGAGATTCTCTAACTGACAATTATCACTATGAGCTCCGTGATGATGCAATATCTCGTCCACGCTTCCAGAATTATCCTATACATGTCAGGGTATATAACCCTTAAACTAGGTGGATCCACTAATCTATTCTTAAAAGCAATAAGGAATCATCTATAAATGATGATCATTTACCATGTTGGTTACATGGTTTATGAGGAATGTCAGTTGTTTGAATTCATCCCCATATTGATGCTCAATACTACTCCAGTAACATATATAACTCATGCTCAATGTTTAAAAACATAAATCATCCTCAACTTGATATTATTACTAAAAATATTCTCTTAAAAGATATAATACTCAAAACTTCTCATAAACTTGTTAAATAAAGGTCTCCTCTCATTTTAAATGCAAAAGTGTTTACTCTTGGGAATACTGAGTCCCCTTATATTCATTATGAAAAATGGAACAAAAATCTCCTCATTTTGATACTTATTTACGCAAGTCTCAAAATACTTATAAATATTGTAAAAGACTTCTCAAAATGACTTTCTCGAACTTCCCTCTTAACTTTACCTAAAATTTGGAATGTGAATTCAAGATTTATGATTAGGATATATAGGATATCTCAATGATTAATGAAGACTTATATAGGTAGTAATAAGAAGAGTTTGAGGACACGGTATAAATGAATGCATACAAAATAAAGAATGGAGGTGAAAGGGGCCTGACGCCCCTATTATATTAGTGGGGTACCGCGCCATCCCTCAATTTACTGGGGCTGGTGTGGGGAACACTGCAGACACAGGGTGCCATCCTCCTAGTGCTTAGAGGGCGCGTCATCCCAGCCCAAAATTAGAATTTTCTAACAATTTTTTCTTCTCACATTTGGTCCTAATTCATCTAAATCAATTGGTTTCTTCCAAAATCTATTAAAACATAAATCCAACATAATTAATCAAAAATCTACTGAAAATGCCTTAGGAAAAACAATCACACGCAAGATCCTAACCTCCAGAACTCAACAAAACTCCAGTGTAAAAGAATGAAACACAAAACCTCAAGAACCTCAATATACACAATTTCATGGATGAATTCACAAATGGAAACTCATGATTGATGTGAGGGTAAAAAACCTTAACACTATTAAAGTTTACATACCTTGAAAGAAATAAGTTATTGGTGTTATCCCCAAATTCTTAAAGAACTCTTTTAATCTCCCTTTTTATCCTATTGAACTTTCTCTAACTTCCTTAAACATTTTAGAAAGAATGAAAAACTTATCTCAATCATCTTAGACAGAAAAGCATTTCGGTCTAGTGAGTATGGAAAAGACAAAAATATTCCTCTTAAAAAGGATCAAAAGGCCCTATCTAAAGAGGTTACACTCAAACAGGCTTATCTCCTTCCTCCAAACTTAATTTTTATCTAACTTGTTGGTGTTGAAAAGAGGACTCACATATCTTTGATTTATTATCTTATTGGCCTCCTAATTATTTATGTTTTAAAAGTTATGGTAGTTTAAAGTTGACCCAAAAACTCAAAATTTGAAGAGTTACTTGTACGGATATCAGTTTAGCTCTTTCTAATTTAGCTATTTCTAAGTCCAATGTGTTACAGTCATTGTCATCAGAGCCAAACTACCCAACAAATATTCAAAATCTCTAATAATGAACTAGACACAAACGGAGGAAGAGGAGTCATCAAGCCCTGCATTAGTGAAATAACGTAGGAACAAGTATGCATTAGTACATGAAATATACGAAGTATGAGAGATATGCATGAAAACATAAAAACATGATCATAAGAGGAAATAATAAAGAAAAATGGAATACATGACCAATCTTAACATGGTTAACTTTAGAAGATATCATAAATCATGAACATAGTCAATGTATCTTAAAATCATCATAAAAGCTTCTTAAAACATTTGAAAGCTGCTTAGTTCGTTTTGTAGTATATTTATTACTAACAGACATAAATAATGTGAGTTATACCATGAAATATGATGTATTACTCCCATATTGAAAAGATATTTCCTGAAATGCAAGTACCGTAAACTTCTAACTTAGGTGGATCCACTAACTATGTAACTTAAGACAATTATGAGGTCACGTAGTTGAGGACAATGAGATTGCTTCTAGACACCCTACCTCTACTAATGGGAGAGTCTCCATCTTAATATCTTATTGTAGTAAGTAAAATTCCGATGGAATTAGTCATAAATATAAACTTATCATTGTACATGGAAAAGCACAATTAAGTTAATAATTCAAGATAAAACATCATAAAGAAACTCTTTAAACCATGTGTAAGAAACCTTTCAACATCCATGATTTCTTAATGTAAGAAAACCTTTCACAATTTCATGCATATGTGAGAAAACCTTTCAAAATTTCATTGATATTTTAAAGCAACCTGGATCATCAAACAATTATTTTCCATGAACCATGTATGTCTTTTTGTGAAAACATCAATCATAAATTCTTACACTTTTTGGGTTCATAGTCAAAATCATATATTATGTATAGGTTCATATGGAATTAATTGGAAAACATGTAATTGAGTTAAAACAATCTTAATATTATAAAATCAATCAATTTAATACATCTAAGTAGAACTCGTGTTAATTTAATAAAAACATAACCAATTTAGTGAATTTGATTTGGAAAATTAGAGATATTTTGGGGGACTCGATGACTGAATGAAACTCATTGATGAACTCCATGCATACCTTGGTATTGAATCCCTAAGCAATTGGTGAAGGAAAAAGATTTGAACTTGAAGAACCGTAGAATCCCCCTTCTTCTTCCTTGGGTTTTGAGAGAGAAATTGGTGAGGATATTGGGATTTAGGAGAATGGGTAGATTTTAGGACTAAAAAGTAGTTACAAAAGCTTATTTATAAGAAAAATGATATAGTATAATAATTATATGCATAGAAAAGGACCTAAATACCCTTAAAATAACTATCTGATTGATCCTACAGGTTTGACCTACGGTCCATAATTTTCTACAATTTGTACTGTCTAACCGTAGAACCAACTTTAGAAAGTCAAATTTTACCTTACTTTTGATGAGATCTTTCTACAATCCGTCTAAAATCCCATGATCCGTAGAACCCATCCGTAGACCTCAACTTTCAGTTCAAAATTTCACTTAGTCTGAATCACTTCTACAGGTGTTTCATATGACCTGTAGAAAATATTATGATTCGCTAATCCCTCTCATAAACTGACATTTCAAGTTGATTACTCTGAATCATTCCCATGAATCAGTCCTATGACGTGTCAAACTTTCTACGGATCATTATGTCCAGTCGTAAGTCAAACTTCACAAACTTAAGATTTCAAAACTCAATCCCACCTTTTACGATTGCCTTTCTACGACCCGTAGAACTTTCTATGGTCTATAGATTGGGCCCGTAGTTCACAGCTTCAACAAATTATATGTACTTTTCTTTTCTTTCTCAACTTTCCAACTACTGGGGTGTTACAGTATTTCCCCTTGGAACATTTGTCCTCAAATAGGAATCAAGCTAGCACGAATATAGTAGGAGAGAAATGAACAACCCAACATGAATACAATTTCATAAAAAAATGTACATTAATATGTAGAATCACTCCAAGATAAATCATAACATCAAAATAATTTTTCATAAACATGTATGCATATGGAAATATGAGAATGTCTAACACAAGTGAATCCAAAAGAATGAACCATGAGGAACTAGTACCTTAAGCTAAATGAATGACTCAACCTTTTCCATAGCCTTATGCACTAACTCAGGCCCTATCAAAGCAACCTCACAAACCCCAAACGAACAAATAGAGAACCTCAAACAATGTCATCCTAATTGTAGAATGATAGTTATTATTTGTAAATAGGAACAAGTACCCCCTCAACCTATGTTCAAAATCACAGAGACACACTTATACTATAATAAGGTCCTATTACCCCCTGAACTCATTTTATAAGTAATTTTCTACCCCTTTTCGGCCTACGTGGCAAGCTTGAAAAAAAGTCAACCAACATTAGGACCACAAGATAGTGCCACATAGGCCGAAAAGGGGTAGAAAATTATTAATAAAATGAATTTAGGGGGGTAATAGGACCTTAGTATAGTATAAGTGTGTCTCTGACATTTTGAGCATATGTTGAGGTGGGGTACTTGTGCATTATCCCTTATTATTATAAGCAAACTCAATAAAAAGCACATAATCATCCCAATTACTCTTAAAATCAATCATAAACATTATTTATATAACTTCAGAAGTCTGAATGGTATGCTTGCCTTGGATAAAAAGTAATTTTAGTTCTTTGAGTAGAGTACCAATATCATTCTTCTTCTTATTCTTATTCTTATTCTTCTTATTCTCCTCCTCATCCTCCTTCTCCTTCTCCTCCTCCTCCTCCTCCTTCTTCTCCTCCTGCTCCTTCTTCTTCTTGTGCTTCTTCTTCTTCTTATTCTTCTCTTCCTCCTCCTCCTCCTCCTCCTCCTCCTCCTCCTTCTTCTTCTTCTTCTTCTTCTTATGCTCCTCCTCCTCCTCCTCGCAAGAAACACACGGTCAATACATTAATATTTTATCTAACTCTCCTTTTATTTGACTCAAAATAATGAAATTTTGACCAATACTTCTATAAATTTGACCCGAAATGAAAAGATAAATAGTTGACACAAATAATCATTGGAATTAAAAAATTGTTTCTTAAAAATAATTATAATCCAAAATTGGATAAAAATATGCATTGAATAGTAAGTAGAGACAAGAAACACTACATAAAACAGAATAAATAAATCATTGTATATGACTACTTGATGATTAACCGTTGAACCCCCCACCCCCACCCTACCCACCTAAAAGTTAATTAATCAATTTATTGATCACCACACACACTTAAAAGAGAGTCTATTCAAGATATTTATCATGTAAACATCAAAAAGGTAAATTTTATTAAATTAGGGTTAGTTAAAACTACAAGTAATTTAGATGTACAATTAATAACTTGGACACAATTTCAAGATTTTTTTTAGTATTCTACCTTGCGAAAACTAAATCCATGTTGCGCTTTCTACTACTTTGTAATATAAAAATATAATTTATGTTTATGTCTCATTTAAGTCCTCAGTACTACTATTTTATTTTCAAAATCAGAAATTAAAAAATTGATATAATAAATTGAGAGCATTAGACTTGATGTTTTAAAACTAAATAGTTCATGCATATCTCACAAATCAATTTTGTAAAAAATAATTGTCAATATATTATGTTAATTAAAATGAAGTTCAAATTTTTTATGTTTCATTAGCATAAAGGATTACCAATATTTAAATTTATAAACTTGTAACATCTCACAAAATCCTAGATCGAAAATAGATCAGGAGAAACTCAGAAATTCTAACTCTGCAGATTTTTAGGATTTATGAACAACATCTAAGGATCATTATGGAACTACGGATCGTAGTTGTGATTTGATGGGACTTCAGTAAGGAAAATCATTTTGAGATTTATGGATTACGTTTGTGACTCATAAACTATTTTACGGACCATATACTTACCCCATTGACCCAAGTCTTGAAACTCAGAGTTTCCTCTGAGACTTTTACAATTCCTAAAGTGAACCAAGGACCGTAATTGGATCTCGTGGTCTGAACTTCATAAACCCATCATTTTTTACTTGATTTCTACGAATAGGATTTAAATAGTCCGTAGAAGGAACCACAAACTGTAGATTCCCTTGTGGAACCTATTGAATCTAAATCTCTAGTAGTACCATTTTGGTCTTTTCCTGCTTTTTAAACCCCAATACTACGTCGTTTTGTATATTTTAATGAAAATTAAAGGCAATTAGTTGAGCTAATTATTCATGCATAACTTTCAAAATAATGATCGTTACTCCCAAGTTCCTCTCAAGCAAGACTTAGGATTACAAAGCTTCAAGTCTCTATTCAAGAAATTCAGATGGGGCTTCAATTCTAAGTATGTCAAATTATCAATGATATATTTTCATATAGTGAGTCCCAAAGAAACCTAGTTCTTCAATTTATAATCTTCGATAAGCCTGGGATTTCATAAAAAAACATTCTTTATTCATTGTTTATTCAATCTACTTTATAAATATTTGAAATCCTGTAATTTCATCAACAAATTAGTATGTATGTAGTATTTTCATGAACCTTTAAAATTAGGTATTTTTATGTTTCAAAATCATATTAATTCTGATCATGCATGTTTCGGATTATCAAGTCTCATCATTGTATATACTTTCAAATAAAGTATTGTTTATATATTATCAATATTTTATCAGCTTTATCATGATTCATGGGAAACACAATAATTATCCATTATTAGTATATGTTAGTATTATCATATTGCTATTATCTTTAGTTTAATTGCATGCTCAATTATCACCATGTGAACCTAGGGAGGAAGTCTTTCTCGTCAGTCATGTAACATCCTGCCTTAGAATGAGCTAAATTAGAAAGAACTAATTCGGAAAGACCCAAATTTGGAATTTTGCAAGTTATACTTAAGTTGTGAGTTTCATATCAACTTCAAACAGCCATAACTCTTAGTATATGATGATTTAGGTTGCACATAAGATATCAGATAAAAGGTATTTGAATTCCCTCTCCAAAGACATCGAGTTTGCTAAATTTTGAGCTTGTATGAGAGAGATTTTCCCATTTTAAGTTAGCCTTCCCAGTTAAATAAAGTCACGCAAATCACTGAGGGCTATTTTGGTCTTTACCTTACCCCATATGCATAAAACATCTTTAGTATTTTTTGGGTTCAAATAAAATTTAGGCCAGTTTGACAATCCTAAATTACGATTAGGGTTTTGAGAGGTGCTCAAGAAGAGGAAAAGAGAAGAAAAGGAAGAAAAAAATGAGATCTCTTGCGAATCGAGGATTTATTTCACCAAATCGAGGTATATAAGTTTTTATAGTGTTGGGTTCATTTAACCACACACTAATAATTTTATACTTATTCAAAACTCATCCATAAGATTTGGTAGGTTGAGTTGTTGATGAATTCTTGATGAGTGTTCTTGAAGTGTTGCTTTCGTTCTTTAATTTAATGATTGTTTGGTTGAGTTCTTGAGGCGAGGACCTTGTCAGTGAGCTTTGTTCTTGATGGTTTTCAAGTAGATTTTCATGTAAGTAACTTTATAAAATTAATCTAAGTGGGTCGGGAAGAAACCATTTGATTCTAGGCAAATTAGGGTCAGAAAACGAGAGAGAAAAATGTGTTGGGATTTTTGGGTAGGGGCTGGTGCGCCACACCAGTAGTGCGCTAGAAGTGACTCTCTAAAGTTTGAAAGCTGGTACCCCGCACAAGACGCCAGCCACTCAGTGTGCCAGGGTCGCCTGCCCCGTCCTATTTTTAGTCGTTTGCTCCATTTAAGTCCTTTAAGGTGTACCTTTACTCCTTTCTTATTCTAAAAACTCTAATATAAATTTATACATGGATATATAATTCATAACATCAATAATAACCCTTGAATTCATAATTTAAATTGAAGGTAGAGTTAGAAGTAAAGTCTTAAGAGTTCTATCGAGTCATTTTCAGAATTCTTTTACAACCTTCTAAAACTTATTTTAAAGACTTGAGTACTTGAGTTTGACGATAAGGATATTTGAGTTTCATTTTTCAAAATAAAAATATAGGAGCTAAGTATTCCCAAGAGTAAACATTTTTACATTTAAATTAAGGGGAAACACCGATAGGAGTATGAAGAGTTTTGAGTAATATCTCTTTGAAGAGAAACATTTTGAGTAATAATCTCAAATTTAAGGATGAGAAAATTTTTTAATCACATGGGCTAAGTTTTATTTTGGGAGTAGTATTGACCACCGTTATGGGGACGAGTTTAGATAACTCGAAGTCCTCATAAACCATGCAGTCAATGCGGGTAAAAATGGTCTTACTTTTTAGATGATTTTTTTCTTTTTAATAAAGCTTATTAGATATACTTAGTTGAGGATGTCTTATACTCCGGCAAAGTATATGACAGTTCGTGTAGCGTGGGCGAAACATTGTCTCATCACGTAGCTCATAGTGATGGTTGTTGGTTACAGGATCTCCCAAATTGAGTTATTTTTTTATCTTTACATAAAAACGGAGTTATTAATGTATTTTAAATACATTGAATTTTTATCTACTATTTTGAAAGTTTTATTTATAATGCATCTCTATTGTTGCTTTTATACTAAAATGAGTTAAGTATTCCTAAGTTTGAGCATCTTTCAGTTGAATTGGATTAAGTTTAGATGAGTTTGGTTTCCTTTTTATATGTTCAAGCTTGCAGGTTATGTACAATGTTCTCCTTACATGTTTGTACATTCCATGTACTGACGTCATTTGGCGTGCATCTTTCATGATGCAGATACACGTAACCTTGATCATCATCTAGGTCTTCATTGATCCGGTTGAGTTCCTGATTTTCTTGGTGAGCCTCTTTTCTTCCGAAGTATTTCCATTTAATTTTCAATTCAGTTTAGATATCATGTGTATTTTCCCGTATTCAATCATAGTTGTTAGAGGCTTCATAGATGGACACTAGTGGTTCATGAATCTTCCCATTTCTAGTGTTTAATGTTTAAAGACTTGAGTTGCTTGTTTGTCCAGTTGAATGTGTCCGTTAAAACATTATGAGGTTATATATATTGAGATATTGAGTTAAATATTTATATTTTAGTTTATCTTATGTTAAGTATGTCTTCGAACTGCAGAGAAATGAACTAGGCCAAGGGTTTGCTTGGCCAACAATAGTTATCGAGTGCCATCAACGTCCAGAGTGTAGGCTCGAACGTAGTAGACTTGGTATCAGTATACAATGTTCAAGTGTCCTAGTGTATTTATAAAGTTATGTCTGTAAAGTTCTGCTTATCGGTGTGAAGTTGGCGACATATATAATTTGGAGGTTGTGACATTTAAGAACTATCTCGCTTCTTTCATACTCTTTTCTTGCGATTGGGTCAACTCTATAAAGTTCTTTCTAATTCGTGTCTGCGTGTACATTTAAGATTATACCTCAACGAAGAGTTTTTTGAGGTCATCTTGCTAGAGGTAATATTGATCCCCAGGATAAAGGGGTTCCCAATGCATTAGAAGTGCAACCCCTACGAGAGGTCACTAATGCTGAGTTAGGGGATGCTATCAGGATGTTTAGCAAGTGGTGACCAACAAAACTGGGAAACATAGAAGTATTCAATAGGATGTGGATACATCCATGATCCATGAGTTCTTAAGAATGAATCCTCCATATTTCATCTATTTAAGTGTCATTGAGGATCAAGAATATTTGTCAAAGACTTGCAAAAAGTGTTTGAGGTGACTCATATTGGATATGCTGAGCGTGTTGAACTAGTCACATACCAATTGAAGGGTGTTACTAGAATCTTGTTTGACCAATGGAAGAAGAGTAGAGCTGAAGGAGCACCAATTGTGAGTTGTGATGTATCTGAAGGTGCCTTCATGGGGCATTTCTTTCCCCGTGAGCTGATAGAGGCAAAGGTCATAGAAATGTTTTACTCTTAAGCAGAAATCCATGAGTGTGTATGAGTACAACCTCAAGTTCACCCAACTTTCTCGTTATGCTACGGATAGGTTCTGATATGAGGATCAAGATGAGCTTGTTTGTATCTGGCTTGTATCGATTGTCAAGTAAGGAGCGAAAGGCAACTATGTTGATAGGACATATGGACATAGTAAGGCTTATGATTCATGTGCAACAGGTTGAGGAAGATATTGAGAGATAAAGAAAAGTTCCTAAATGAAAAGGCTAAGACAATAGGAAATAAGTCTGGGAAGTAGAAGAGTAAAGCCAAACGATCATCTTTTCAGCAAAAGCCAAATGGGCATGCTCCATCATCCGCTAGTGCACCTGCACCAAAGAACAGAGTTGAATCAACAATCAAAATTATCAAAACTTCATAGCTAGGACAACACGGTGTCAAGGTATTGTGGCACAAGGAGGTATTTGGACTCATATATGAGCTACGTTTGGTAGGAACCACCAAATAGTCTCAAGGTTGTTTTAAGTGTGGTCTGATAGGTTACTTCATGAGAGAATGTCCAAAGAACATGTTGGGTAATGGTAATGGGGCAATAGATCCTAATCTTTTTCAGCGGCTCTACCATAAAAAACAACACTTAGAGGATTTACTTCAAGGATAGACAGAGAAGCAAAACGTTTGCATGTTATCACCAATTGTGAAGAGAAAGAGAATTCTCCAGATGTTATCACTGGTATGATCAAAGTCTTTACTATCGATATATATGCATTGCTACATTTAGGCGCGAGTCTATCTTTTGCGACTCCATATATTTCTATGAGATTTAATATCCTTTTCGAGCCATTTCTTGATCCCTTTAGTGTTTCCACACCTATTTGTAAGTCTATTCTAGTTGAATGATTTTATAATTATTATACAAAATATTTCATTCAGAAAGACATCATGGCTGACTTAGTAGAGTTAATATGGTAGACTTTGATGTTATTCTAGGTATGTGATTTAAAGTTTCAAGGACACTTCATTCAATTCTAAATGTCAACGATTGCTAGTCAGTATAATAACTAGAGTTGGGGTCAAATCCCATAGGGAGTGGTACGTGTTTAAGATACAATAGTAAAATACAAATATGCTCAAGTCAGACATGGGAATAGACATTATCAAATAATAACATCATGTAAATAAAGGGTTGACAAAAATATCAAATAAAGTGGGTTTTGGTTTTAACTATCAGCTACAACAACGAGTAACACAAAAATGATAGTAATAAGATAGGTTCTTGGGATGTGATTCGACTATACGATAATATTGACAAATGGGTAATTGCAACTATAGACTTTAGTGGAGAAACATGTTAATAAAGAATAATATAGACTTTTATTGAGATAAACTTTGTCACAAACAGCTTACCTCGTATTAGAGTTGGTTTCCCTCAGACACCAACAAGCATGCAATTAAGAACAAACTACGTTTTAGTCCATTCACTCTCTGAAGCTGAATGTGCAGAAATGGGATTCGGATTCACTCTCTCGGTTTGAACCCATGACAACCTAATACCAAAAAACCATCAATCAAAAATCTTGGCTTTAAAATCTCTCTCTCTCTCGAGCAAGCCTAAAACACTAAGGTAGAACTGTACTTGAAACTAATTCCTTTGAATTAAACCTCAATTAATGATTAAAATCACTTCTAAATAACATTTAAACAAACAATTATCAATATCCATAATCTAAATTAGCAATAATCACATAATCACACCCAAGACATTGTGGTTTAAGCTAAACATCATAAAAAGATAGAAATCGTTACCAAATTGTGTTTCCATCAACTGAGTAAGATTAATTTTGTCTTCACAAAGGTCCAAATTGAAGAATCTCAAAGACCCACTTCTAATTTCTCAGAAATGGAAAACTTCAATTCTTCAAAGATAAGGAAAACTTAGTCTCAATACTGAGAGATTTCAAACTCAAAATTTACTCTAGTGACTGATCAGAATAAAATTTGACACTAAACATAATGTTTGAAAATGTATTTATAGTTGCCAAAAATATTTTTTGCAAAGGTCCATTTGATGCAATAAATCAAGATCGCCAATCAATTCGGGCGATCCACGTTTTGGTCAATTCCATCGCTTTTTTCCTTTAGCCTTCAGCATCCTCAAGTTTTGTAATATTGGGTAATCCAATACTACATCGCCGAACCACTCGGAGGCACGCCTTCTTCTCATTTCTCTCACCAGATTGACTTTCTCTTTCGAGGCTAGGCACACTGGAACTTTTGGTGATCAAGAGGGCATTCATAAACTCGGCAAAGGGACAAGACGATCGCCAAACCTTCATTTCTTCTTTGTTTCAGCCAACTTCATCCCTTTTTGCAAATTAGTGTCCATGCTTTGTTTTTTAATCTAAATATCTAAAAATCAAGGATCTTACATCACTTATTGCTACAAAATAAGCATTTGAGAAAACAAAATCTATCCAAATAAGGCCCTACACGAGTCCAATTCTTGGACTCATCAACACCCCAACTTAAATTTTTGTTTGTCTTTAAATAAAACTCAAGTTTAGTAGTTCATAAAGGATGTATAAAACAATTCTACACAAGACTCAATCATGAATGCACACAACAAAACTCAAATTACTGATGCAAGGATCAACTCTGCACTCAAAAAAAATTCAAGTTGTGACTCACCATTATTAAACATAGCTCACAACTCTTCAGATGCAAGTTCAAGTGCAACAAAGATACTCAAAGACTCACACAAAGAATCATTCAATATTTCCACACTATTTTTTACAGTTTATAGCCCCAAAATCACAATCAATACTCACACTTACAAAGATGAACACACGCATGACTTCACCCATAGGCTTGCCCTTATTTTCCAATCAACGTTTGTTTTAGCTCACATAAGATCAAAAAGGTCTTTTCAAGGCTTGTAACAGGGCTAAGTTTAAAGGTACATTCATTTAGGCTCAGTGACTACTATCTCCATGAAATGTGGGCTAAATAACACTTCATTTCCTTTTATGCTTCATCCTCACGCATGCCCAAAATTCACCCCCTTATTCATCTTCCGTGAAACTTTGGACACCTCATTTCTTTTTGCAACTTTATTTCAAAACTTTTTCATTCTTTTTCTCTTTTTTCTTCTTTTATTTTCTCTCTTCTTTCTGTATGTATGGGTTCCATCTTATTTTTTTCAAAACCATAGGTTGAAGTGAGTTCCTTCAAATTTCTAAAATTACCTTTTCTTTACACCTCACCCTCAACTTAGGATTTTGGCTTAAGTTGGATATTCAAACAAGTCACATCTCATGAGGATTAAGGGTGAAGGAATAAAGAAGGGTCATAATTTTATCAAGTTTCTATCAAGAAAAGGATAAGGCTCAAAGCTTGTTCAAGCAACGGTCACACAATAATAAGGTAGGCCACAAAAGAGGTATAATGTCAAATTATTTCACTCTTTAAAATTGTTGCCTTAGATCATTTCTAAAACTCACATCACTTGATCAACCGAACCAACGAGGCAAATTGTAGGTATCATCACACATAGTTCACGAAAAGCTCATCACATAAGGCATTGAAACCAATGCCAAATAAGACTCCACACTTTCTCTATTATGCAATATTCATCATAAGAGACTCAATTTGACAATTGACTAGTTCAACGAGATACAAAAAGTTCATGCATTGCATGTGCAACTTTATTTGGCCTCATAGAAGCCGCACAGTCATGTTTGTTGGTTGAGAGCATTATTCAAGTCACTGGTATTGATTACAATCGACACTAAATTTTGCACTAGAACAACCATAATTAAATACACTAGAGGTGGCACAAATTTATTTGAAAGGATCCAAAAATCATTTACATTCAAAATAAGGAGCTACAAGCTCAAACATCCACAAAATAGTGTTAACACACAAATTTCAAAACAAAAGCAACTATGTGTAGAAAATAACATTAAACAAAAGGTAGGTATGGAAATAACTCACTCCAACACAAACAAAAAGCTATATATCCTCAAATGAAATAACAATATCCAAAAATCAATAAAAATGATAGAAAGGGAAGTAAAGAGGGGTCCTGCCCACAGAGTCACTCCATGTCGAGGCATCAATTATCGGTGTAGCGCTCTGATCCTAGGCATCAATGCTTGAGGTCACCTCAAAATTATAGACTCCACTAGATCCACCCATGGTGGTGTCTCTCAAAGAAGTCTAGCGTGTAGTCTCGAACATCACATCCTCAAGGTCAGCAGATCATCATACACCTCAACATCCCGCAGCTCTATCAACTCTTGTTGGTCTATGTCTTAGACTCATTGATTGTTATTCCATCCCTATGATACGCTCTTGTGGTGGCCATAGGAATCTCAAAAGTACCCGGGTCATCTAGATCATTTGTTGCCTCTTATAATGAAGTGAAGTTTGTCGGCTTGAGATAGTCTACATCCTTCCTCATATCTTCTACTTTGGCTTTCATAGTCATACAATAGAAGAGTCCCGATATCTACTCTCACTAGCAGAGACTCTATATCAAGTCACCAATAAATGTATGGAGGATGGTTATTGAACCAAGTCACTCTCAATCATCCATGAGATACTTGCCTCTAGTTGGGTAGCCCTAACATTAGCTAAATGGGATAGGTTCCCTATTTCTAGGATCATAGCCTGAATAATCTTGGCTAGTTGATGAAAGGTAGAAGCACTTGGAGCTTGGGAAGAAAAAGTAAAAGCAAATGTACATGAAGGCCAGCAGGCCAGAGTAGGCAAAAATGCCTCTACATTTATAAAGTCAATGTCCACCTCCAGAGAGGTATCCACTGGAGTTGCTCTCCTTAGTTGGCCTAATACTGAGTGCACTCAACCTCAATACGCCAGATGTTAGTGGAGGATGAAGCAGTAACCTCAAAGTCTCTAATAGCAGCCCGACAAACTCTAGCACATCGGCAAAACTCTGTGATCAACATCGAGAATGGAAGGGAAGTCCTCTTCTGTTTACACCTCATGGCCATCTCCTGCTCAATAATAAGTCCCAAGTTAATCCACCTCATTTCTAAGATTGATCCTAAACAAGTTGCCTTTGTATGACGGATGAAGGATTTATTCTCTGAAAGCATGATAGAATTGTTGATGAATCAGAACGATCCTAAGCAACTACATTCAAATGCTTCTTCTCTATCTAACTTCCCCCTTAATACACCTCGGGTTGGTGTCAAAAAGAAAGGGGGCAAGCTAGCCCTTCAGGTCATTTGGGGACTAAGTTTTCGCCGGTGTTTCATAGTCGTGCTCAAATTCTATGGCTCTCTCAAGGGAAGCGTTTATGAGATTGTTGCAGCACTCAACTTCTACACCTCGAAACATACTAATTTCACTGGTATGAAAATAATTTCCTTTTTCCCTTGGGAACCAAATCACCATAGATAAAGTAGAACGCACACAAGTAAAGATATATAGGCCTGATGAAGATCTCAAATTTGTGCCACTGCATTATATCCCTCACACTAGAGTACCTTCCCTCTAGTCCCTCAATGGATAACAACTTCTCCTCGAGAATAGTTCGCAACCCATCAAATTATAATATATTAAGCAGTTGGGGAGGATGAACTATTGGTGAAACTGGAACCATAATAGGTGTTGGAGATGGTGTTGTATCTTTTGGGGAAGACGCAACTTGTACTCCAGCTAAGTCAGAACGAGATTCATACTGGACCTTCGCTTTCGAGGATAGTAATGGATGCTCGTCGTCTAGTTCAAATAATGTAGCATGAGAGCCCTCACTATAATAGTTATGTTTTGAAACCTCATATGCTATACTTTTGTCTTTTCCCTTACCTCCCCTAGGAGGCTATGTTCTTCCCTTCTTGGGAGGATTGGCTCCCCCATAATTAATCACGATCCTTTGTGAGTTCTTATGGGATGTCATGTCAATATTGGTTCTAATCATATCCGCAAAAACATCAAAAAGGGTTAGATATAATTCAAGAATAATTACAGAAAGATAGTTGCAGATAGACTCACCGACCTGGTCGGCAAGTCGCCAAATCACTTTGGCAAGCTAGATCGAACTCGCCAAAAAGATTGGCTAAAAAATTCTTAGAAAATTTTGCATGTCAACCGTGGGAAGGGTCTTTGGATGAATCTCCGATATCATTCAGCGAGCAAATATTAGCTCGCCAAAAGTCACAGTGTTTTTAGGGATTAGGGGCGCAAATAGGGTGATCAAAGAAGACCATAGGTAAGTCGTTGAGTGTAGTCAGTAAAATCAAACTTCTCGCAGAAAGTTACAAAATCTAACTCAAGATTAAGTATGAAAGAAAATACAATAACGGGTAATTCACTGAACCGTTGAGTGGTCCGGTGAGCTCAACCCAGCTCACCAAATGGCGTAACATGTCTACTTTCAACCCCAACTTGAAAATTCAACCCCGCATCCCCTAAACACAACATCAAAACATTCCCTGTTTCAATTAAACTAATACCCATTATACCATGACCCCGAGATACTAGACTTCTCTCGATTTGGCCAAATTTTTCCATTTGATGATTTTTTCCATTAGGAATGATGTCAATCGCTCTATTGTTTGGAAAATTACATTATTTCATACAAATGCGGGTTACTAAGACTTCACCCGACCAAAATCAACAATATTCAAGCAATACCCAATAATTTTAATGACTTTTAAACATGAAAAAATCTAGAATTTAACAACAAAGGTGTTACAAGCATAATATTCAAATTAAAACCGGCACACTAGCATACAATTACGATTAGAGAGGTCAAGAACATATAAAAAATATAAAGATCATTGGATAAGAGTAAGAATTGCTAAATAAGAATCGAGGTTTGGAAAACCAACCTCATAAGCCAAATACATGAAGTTATAAAGCTAGGTGACAATGATATCTAACCCAAAGACATAATTGACTACTAAGACGCTACTAAAATTCAATAATATATGGAAATATAGTGCGGATGTGAGTTTGGCAATGTAAAAATTGAGGGAAAGTGAAAGATTTTGGAAGCTTACACCTTTAGCCTTTAGAAATCGTCCAGTTCTCGCCCATTTGGCGATATTTGTCTTGATCGCTGACTTACTCGGCAAGATGCTGAGTGGGAACTTATCTCATCGAGTTTTATAGGACCTCCAATAAAAGTAGGGTTCCAAAGGATAGTCAACACAGGTCGGCGATTCATAAATCAGTTCTTGGGCTCGCCAAGTTTTACAACCTTTAATCTCAAATTTTCATTGAGTCTAATGGCGGGCCAAGTTGAGCTCGCCGACCTCTTTGGCGTGTCGTAGACTAGACTTTTAGCTCTCTAAACTTCATTTTTCAAATACATCCCACACTTTGACCTGCAAAATCAAAACATTATTATTTCAAAATTAAAAATAAAGCAAAGAAGACTTGGGTTGCCTCCCAATCAGCTCTTTAGTTAATGTTGTGGCACAACGCAAATCCTTATTTAAACTTCATTCTTAGGTTTGGGCATAATATCACTATGCAACCCCTTTTGTTGTTTCGGGTTCAAACAAAACAAAATATGACAAATTTGGGTCCCCAACTATTTTATGTCTTACTAAATCTTGTCTGACCCCTCAACCCTGTTGAAGATATGATAAAAAATATCCTCCGACTGAACTCCCTTAGAACCATTTAGCCTTTGGATCTCATCGGGAAGAACATATGTACCCTTCTACCATCTCTCTCTTTCCAAATAGGATTAGATCCTTTTACCCTCTATCACGATCTTTCAAACATTTATCGTTGTTTAACCTTGGTTACCACCGTGCCTCGATTAGTTTGAACGATAACCACCTCCTTGTTGTCTAAGAATTTCACCTCCTCATTATATAAAGCAAAAAACATAGCCTCATCAGGATTAACACGCCCTTTCACGCCCTGAGCCTACACCCTAGACGTGGTCGGCACCAAATAACCATTGCTGGTCTTGAGCGTACCCTTGTCCTTGCTTATTAAACCTGTTGAAAGACTTAACTCAACAAAATAGTCGCATGATATAATTTAATAAAATAATAAGTTGGACAAAATGGCACTTAATATCATAACAAAGTATTTGAAATACAGAAATAAGAAGACTCAAAGCTAACTGTTTGACTGTCTATGAAGTCTCTACAATATTAAGATGGATATTGGGACAGACCTCACACCATCCTATAAATGAAATACAAAAAAGCGAGTCAAAGTGTCCTCCAGAATACAAAGAGACTCACCACTGACTCTGAATACTCAAAGTGGATCAACGACGTGCTAGATGTTGATCCTAGTTACCTGCATCTTCATCATAAGATGATGCAAGCCTACCGGCATCAGTACATTGAATGTATGAGTATGCGAGTTAAAATGCTAAACGGATACTTAAAGCTTGAAAAGGATAAGAAGAACTTACCTTTTCTCTTCTCATCTAATGAATATTCAACTCAATATATATATATATATATATATATATATATATATATATATATATATATATATATATATATTGTGTGTGTGTGTGTGTATGTATGTGTGTGTGTGTGTGATATAGTAAAACAACATAGTTTGTTAAATAAAATGCAATAACAAATTCAACTTTACTTATATATGAAAGTAATATAGTTTATGTGGGAGATTCTCTAACCGACAACCATCATTATCAGCCCTAGATGATGGAATAACATCTTGCCTCACGTTGTAAGAGGACCAACCTATACCTTGTCGTCAATATAGAGCCTAAACTACTAAGTGGATCCACTATTCTATGCTAAAAATCACTAACGAATCATCTAAAAAATACGACCCTTCTTCTGTCCATGTTGACTACATGGGTTTATGAGGGCTTGAGTTAATATGAACTCGCGTCCCCATATCAGTTCTCAATACTACTCCCAAATACTAAGCTCATATAACTTAAAAATATTTCTTCTCTAGTTTGAGGTAATTACTCGAACTCTTGGAAATCATAGTTTTCTTTTTACTAAAATTAGTCAAAGGCTCTGTTTCGAAGACCAGCTTCCTTTTTTGCTCAAAATGAGAAAACATTTGTAACTCCTAGGAAATACTTAGTTCCCTTATAACTTATGAGAAATGTACTAAACTTTTTACTCTTCGCTTAACTTGTAACTTGACTCTTAGGAATACATAGTTCCCTTATAAATTTTGAGAATTTAACTTAACTCATTACTCTTTTCTCAACATGTATCTTGAGCCTTAAAATAAATTTAAAATGTTTGTTTAAGACTCTTGAAAACTTTAAGAAATTACTTTGACTTGATTCTCAACTTTTAGGCTTTACTCTTAACTTCTTAAAATTTGATCTTAACTTTCCTTGAATTGAATTATGGATTCAAGAATTATAATCTCATGTTTATGGATAATTTATGATTTTTAAATTTACCTTATAGTGTTGGAATCAACTAAGAAATGTGGGTACATCACTTAGGAACTAGTACGAAAAGATGGGAATGAATAGGGTCTCCAGACGTCTTTGGCGCTCTAACAGGCGTGGAGTGTCAGGGCGTGATGGACAGAGGATATCCTGAGGAACTATGGATGGTGCATCGAGTCAGGTCTTGTCGGACAAAGCCTGTCCTACTGGACTCTGGCAGGCGCGGCACCCCAAAGCCTGACGAACGGGCGTCTCAACTTTTCTTCTCTATTTTGTCATCTGTAAACCATCTAAACTTCCATGGTTCTTCCCCCAAACACTTAGAATTATTAATAACCTCAATACCCAATGGGTTTGAATCGAAAAACAACCCAGAAACATGAATCAAAGCAACTAAAGGCATGTAACAACTCAACCAAGAAGAATTCAAAAATGTTCTTCAAAAAATTCACTTTTCATCATTCAATCTACACAAAATCTGTTGAATTAAGCAAGTTGGTGTGTGGGTGAACTAAACCAACATAGAAACATCTCATATACCATAATAGGGATCACCTAGACAAATTCCACTCGAATATCTTAGCGTTCTTGATGAATTTTTGCTCTTTTCCCTCTTTTCCTTCTACTATCTTCTCTTCTCCAAGCCCTACGCGTAACAACATTTCTATTCGGAAATTTAAGTTATTTTGACCTCCAACAAACCCTTAAAATGAATTAGGAAATAGATAGGTGAAAAGACAAGTTTGCCCTTACTTAAATCTGGATAAGAATTTCTTTACTTTAATAGCCCAACTTCAAGAAGACATATATCCTTCATACGATATCAAAATCATGCAAACTCAGGCTCGTTGGAAGGACTTTCCTGCAATTTAATGAACTAAATCTAACTCATCCTGAGCTAGAAGTTATGGCCGTTTAAAAATTACCAAAACTCAACTTAGGAAATTTTCCAGATTTTTTCCTTTTCTTTCAAAAAATGATAAATTTTAGTTTCTTAGCTTATTCTTGGCTATTACGGGTTACGAGATGTTATAATATCTCCCCCTTGGGAAATTTCATCTTTGAATGAGATTTCTTTCACTACGCTAAGAATGGTAACATCAATTTTAACACTCAGCAATCCAAAAACAAGTAAGAATCATGATTACTTATAGTTTATAAAGTAGTAAAAAGAGAATTAGTACCTTGATATGCATTCTCTCCCGATTCAAAGATATACGGATACCTCTTTTTCATATAATCTTCAGGTTCCCAAGTTGCTTCTTCAACAATTTGGTTTCTCTAAAGGACCTTGACAGATGCAACCTCCTTTGTTCTCAACTTGTGAACTTGGCAATCTAAAATCTGAATCGGAATCTCTTCATAGGATAATTTATCCTTATTCCCAACATTTTCAGTTGGTATAATCAATGAAGGATTACCCATGAACTTCTTCAACGTGGAGATATGAAATATCAAATGAACTGCTGATAACTCTTGTGGTAGCTCCAACTCATAATCTACATCCCCAATTCTCTTGGATATTCCATAAGGACCAATATACCAGGGACTAAGTTTCCCTTTATTAACAAACCTCATAACATTCTTCATGCAAGAACTTTTAGATATACCCAGTCATCCACTTTAAACTCCAATGGCCTTCTCCTCACGTCTGTTTAGGACTTTTGACGACTCTGTGTCGTCTTCAATCTCTCTTGAATCACCTTCACCTTGTAATTGGCTTGGTAAATTAGAACTGGTCATATCAACCCTTCTTCATCAACCTCGAACCACCCAATAGGAGATCTACACCTTCTCCCATAAAGAGCTTCATATGCAGCCATTTGGATGCTCGAATGATAGTTATTATTATAAGCAAACTCAATGAGAGGTATCATCCCAATTCCCCTTGAAATCAATAACACAAGTTCTTAAGATTGTTTCTAGGGTATGGAAAGTACGTTTTTCTTGTCCATCTGTTTGAGGATGAAAAATGGTGCTTAAGTTCACCGTTGAACCTAAACCTTTCTGGAAAAACTTCCAGAACTGAGCAGTAAACTGTGCACCTCTAGTTGAAATGATTGAAACTAGGACTCCATGAAGCTTACCACTTCTTCAATGTAAAACTTGACATAATGTTCCACCGAATAAGTGGTCTTTACGGGATAGAAGTGGGATGATTTTTTCATTCTATCGACAATCACCCAAATTGAAGCATGTTGTCTGCGAGACCTTGGCAAGCTTGTGGTGAAGTCAATATTAATCATTCCAGAAGTTCTATATTTTGAGTCAAACCTCCAAGCCTTTGGTGTTCTACTTTCACTTGCTGGCAACCTGAAACAAACTCAGCAATGTCCTTCTTAATACCTTCTCACCAATATACCTCTCTCATATCGTGGTACATCTTTGTGGAACCCAGATCAATGGAATGTATAGAACTATGAGCCTCCTCCATGATCCTCTCTTGGAGTTCACCTACCCTAGGTACACACAATCTACCTTGATACTTCGACACACCATCTCCCCCTTGTTTAAAAGTCAATTTATGAACATTCGGCTTCAAATTAAGAAAATGAGATTTTGTTCTTGCTTTTCTTTCACCTCTAACACTAGTGACGATTCAACCCCATTAGTCACCACTATTCCTCCTTTTGTGGAATCCATAAGTCTGAATCCCAAGCGTGCAAGTTTGTGCACATCTTTGGTTAAATCCCTCTTTTCTTCCTCAACATAGGTGGTGCTTCCCATGGATAACCTGCTTAAATCATCAGCAACCACATTAGCCTTACCTTGGTGGTAAGGAATACTTATGTCATAATCTTTGAGTAGTTCTAACCACCTCCTTTGTATGAGGTTGAGATCTTTCTGGTTGAACACTATTGTAGGCTCTTGAGATTACTGAATATATCAACATGAACACCGTACAAGTAGTAGTTCCATATCCTCAAGGCAAAAACTACAACAACTAATTATAAGTCATAGGTTGGATAATTCTTTCATGAATTTTTAACTATCTGGAGGCATAAGTAATAATTTTGTCATTCTGCATTAACACACAGCCCAACCCAACTCTAGATACATCATAATACATCACAAAACCTTGAGTACCCTCTGGTAAGGTCATAACTAGGCAGTAGTCCACCTCCTTTCAATTCCTGAAAGGCTTTCTCACTACTATTGAAATTTAACTGTCTTCTAAGCCAACTTAGCCAAGGGAGACGAGATAGATGAAAATACCTTAACAAACCTTATATAATAGCAAGCCAAACCCAATAAACTCCTTATATTTGTTGGAGATATGGGTTTAGATCAACTATGAACTGCTTCTATCTTTTGGATATCAATGCTAATCCCATCACCAAAAACTATGCTTGTAACACTCCGAAAATCCATAAGTTGGTCTAGAGCCTCACATAATGAACTAAGACTTGAAAAAATATTTTTAAGCCTAAAATAATGTAGTGAAACTAATTAAGAAGTGTGAGAGTAAAACGTCAAGGAATTGGACTTCTAGATTATTAGGGTTGTTGGAATTAGTTATATTATTGTTTAATTCATAATATTATGATGATGATGATGAGTGGTTCACTGGATAATTCTAATGAATTAAGGGTAATATCTTGATGAATGTCATGGGGGTTATTTGGTAAGACTTTGTGATATTGAATTCTTTAACTCAATGATGATGACTTATAATTGATGGTGTTGTGCAATTGAAGTATTATATGTGATTAGATTAAGAAGATATTATATGATAAATACGATGGAATGTTATGATTATATTGAATGTGAGATCATGGTGAGGCTATGATAATACAAGTTTGAATATGTTTATCTTGTGTGCCTTAGATGATATGAATGTAATATGTTGATCTCACTAATGATGTTTAGGACGAAAGGAAGTTTTCATCCTATACCTAATGATCTAATGACATGATATACAAGGGGGCTAGTCTCCTATGAAAAATTTTAAGATATGATAATTAAGAAAGGTTAAAGACATTTCAAAAAGGTACTTCTTTTTAGTACCGAATGAACTTGACAATAAGAGGTGTTGACTCCCTATAGAAGGGAGATTCACTAAATGTTCTCCTAAGATGAGGACTCCTATGCTAATGGGCATATAGAAGGTTCAAGACATATCTCGTAGTTCCTTAACTATGTTACCTCCATTGGAATAATAGGTAGTGGATCCACTTAGAATTCTAAGTTCATGTTTTGGTCCTACCTTGTCAAGTAGACCACCTTCTTTCGGTGTAGGGTTTCATGACACCGGATTTCATGTTTAGCTCACATGGTCTATTTTCTGTTAAGGCAATTATTCCTAAAAGTAAAATGAAAGTTATAAAGTGATCACTAACTAGGGTGACTTAAGGGGTTCTACTTAGTAGGGGTATGGTACTCTACTAATAAATGGAACAAGTTGAACTTGAGGGAAGTCATAGGAGGTTGTTCTTATGTACTTATATATTTATGGAATGTATATGATGACTTGACATGTTAATGATTATATATGATGTTAGTTTCATTGATGAACATGCTATTGGTCTAAGTTGTTGTACATGATTATGAATATGCATGATGTGAAGATATATGAAATGTAGACATTGTTGATTATCCTTTACTTGGTTTACTTGATTATGTGGGGTATGGGGTTTCACATAAGCTTTGCACTCGTAGTCTTAGGAAGGGGTTGTGAGTAAGGGTCTTATATGTTGTGATGATATGGGCTCTTGCACATATATGTTTTATGACATCGTGTTATAGTTGTTATGCTTATATGATATTGATATGATGTCATTCATGTTGATATGACTTTATATTGATATTATCCTTGTTGACTTATGATGATGTTGGTGTTGTGTTGACATGAACTTGTCTTGAGTGAATATGTGATCATTGGCTTGTATATGATCTTAATTGTGCATGAAGGCTTTTGAAAGTGACTTAGAATGGCTTTGAACTAAATGTCCTTTTAAGAACGATTTAAATGGTTTTATATACTTATTTTTCCATACTTAGTACATGTGGTTGTACAAACCCATATTCTTTTTCTTTTCCCAAAAAATGTAGGTTCGGGCCATTGAATACCAAGGTCCCTTTGCAATAAGACTTGGACTTTTCCCCAAGTTTTTGCTAGGTCCTCAAGTTCGAGGATGGTGCCTTTGTTCTACCAAAGTAGTATTTCAAGAGTCTTAAGACATTCATTTCTTCCCTATTATTGAAGATACTTATTTTAAACCCTATGTGGAAATACGAATTTTGTATTAGGGTTATGCCCGAATGTTGTATTTCATTATAGATGGTTTAATGTGAGACAAAGTATTAGACTAATTTTTATGGATTGACTATGTTGCCTAAATAAGAAGCCTATGTAAGCTTCACTAAACGAGGAGTCTATGTAAACTCCATATATGATATGTGAGAGATCTATGTATACCTCTATATATAAAAAGTTTTAATTTTCCGTATTTTTGACCTGTGATATGTTATGACGAAAGCTAAGGGCTTCTCCAAATCCTCTCCGAGGAAGAGAACACTGGTTACGTCTAAGGGGTAATCCTCCATCATGACAAACTTGATATCAGAGCATGAGGTTGAAGTAATTTTAGGATTGTTGTCTCACTAATCAACGTCTATGTATGTAACGACCTGTTAGTCGTTTTGAGCAGTAGAGTTTATTTCTGGTAATAACTGTCTGGGTCAACGGATCCCACGACGGACCATCATGGGCACGACGGACCGTCGAGGGGGTCTCGTTCCAAAACACTTAGATTCTAAAAATTTGAGTACTGAGAACAACTCTCTGAACTTCGTGACGACATGGCAGGACGGACCGTCGTGGGCACGACGGACCGTCACAGACCCTTTAATGAAATTTAGTCTCTGAACTTTGTGACGGAAGCAGCAGGACGGACCGTCCCAGGCACGACGGGCCGTCATAGGCTGCGTAACCTTGACTGGGTCACATTTCTGTTAGAAGTTTTAAGGGGCGTTTTGGACTATTCCTGCTTATAATTATAAAGTTAGTGGGTTAATGTTAATAATTCAATTACTTGGGGGTTAAAGGTGATAACCTTGAAATAAATAGTGGGTTACTTTTACCATCTTTTATACTTAATTATATGGTAATTAGAGCAAAAAAAAAGAGTTTGAATAAGGAAAAATAGAAAGAACAGAAGAGAGGGACGAACGAGCGAGAGAAGAGAGAACGAAGAGGAAAGCAAAGACCTTGAGGAGTAGCTTGTGTGATCACGAATTCTTCGGTGGAGGTAGGTTATGGTTTATGCTATTTCATAGTAAACTCTTAATAGCGAATGATATATATTGGGTAGTATTGTAAAGTCTTCTATATGCTTAATTGTATGCTTGCATGATGTGATTATGTAATTGTAATGGGTTGGAAAGATGAGGTTGTGAAGCTTAAACGTAAAACCCTCTCTGTTAATGATGATGCCTTGGTATAAAAGAAGGCTTGATGAACTAAAAGAGTGAGGTTAGTGGATCGGGTGTCACGTTCCGACACCAGGATAGTTATAGTGGATCGGGTGTCACGTTCCGACACCAGGATAGTAGTAGTGGATCGGGTGTCACGTTCCGACACCAGGATAGTAGTAGTGGATCGGGTGTCACGTTTCGACACCAGGATAATAATAATGGATCGGGTGTCACGTTCCGACACCAGGATAGTATTAGTGGATCGGGTGTCACGTTCCGACACCAGGATAGTAATAATGGATCGGGTGTCACGTTCCGACACCAGGATAGTAGTAGAGGATTGGAGTGTCACGTTCCGACACCAAGATAGTAAAAAGAATGAATCTTGAATCATGTTAATATACTCAGATTTTAAAGAACCTATTTTCCCAAACGAGTATGGTATGGAGGCGTGAGTCCTCATATATGTGCTTGGATTGTGGCCAATGGTTATGGTACTTGTTGTTGTTATCTGTTGAGTATTGTAGCTGATTTTATGTTATTATCTGATATATATTGTTTTCTATTTTGAGTTGGCCGATGATACCTACTCAATACTTGTGCCTTGTACTGACCCCTACTTGTATGTTTCTTTCTTTGTTATTTGTGGAGTGCAGCAAACGTGCCAACAACTTCGACTCAACCACAACTCTAGCCAGACTTCAGCATAATCAGATTTCAGGGTGAGCTATTGTTCCTAGCTCGGACTGGATTCTTTCTTTCACGTCTTGATGTCTTGAAGTTTGGACATGGACCATCTGTTTACTTATTTTAGCTTCTTAGATACTCTTAGATTTAGTAAATTAAGGATAGATGTTCTTGTGGTGATGACTTCAAGATTTTGGGAATGATACGTATGGAGTTTTAGAAGTTATTTAATCGATTTTCGTTAATGAGTTTTAAGTCTTCCGCATTATATTCTGTTTATTATGGTTGAAATGTTGGGGTTTATATTGGTTGGTTCGCTCAAATAGTAGGATAAGTGTGGGTGCCATTCATGGCTCGTTTTAGGTCGTAACAATGTAGAATCTTATTTATAGATGTGAAGCGTGTCACACTTACGAATAAGAGGTTATATGATCCTTAAAAAATTCTCAACTTTTTGGTTATCTTGAAAGTAGTGCATCAAGAGTGGTAACTCTATGTGTCCCTTTCTTCTAACCCTCTTTTTTGTGGTTATAGGCGATGACTACGAGAAGGGCAGCCATAAGGAGAGTGGAGGGAGATTTGGCTAATGCAAGAGTTCTTCCCCAAGAGAACCAAGCTTCGCTCGTTCCTCCACCAATGACGGATAAAGAAATAAGGTCGACTTTTCTAAGCTTGGCTCAATTTATGACTACCTAAGATCAAGAGGTAGATACTCAAGCTCAAGAAAATAAGGAGGTTGGACCCCGTGTTCAATAAAATGTTAATACCATGGCTTCCCAGTTGGGGGACTTCACAAGGATGAACCCTTCAATATTCTGTGGCCAAAAGTTAATGAAGACCCCGAAGACTTTCTTGATGAGGTCTAAAAGATCCTATATTCTATGGGGGTGAGTTCAAATGAGAAGGCCGAGCTAGCCTTCTATCAACTAAAAGATGTAGCTAAAACATGGTATACCCAATGGAGAGATAATACGGCTTTGGGAGAAATTCCTATATCTTGGGAGGTGTTTAGAAGTGTTTTCCTTGATATGTTCTCTCCAAGGGATAAAAAGAGGCGAAAGTGTAAGAGTTCATCAACCTTGGTCAATGAGGTATGAGTGTGTAAGAGTAATCCTTAAAGTTCATTTAATTGTCCAAGTTTGCTCCTTCCTTGGTATTCAATCCTAGGGATGACATGAGACACTTTGTGACGGGAGTGTCTGATGATCTTGCTGAAGAGTGTTGTTTGGTGATGCCTCATGACAATATGGATATCTCTCGTTTGATGTTGCATGCACAACAAGTTGAGGAGACTAGACTTAAGAGGAATAATAGGGAGTTCAAGTGGGACAAGTCTTATGAGAGAGGTACTTCCAAGGTTAGGCTTGAGATTTAAGACGAGCCTAGGTTCAAGAAAAGGGTCAAAAAGTTAGGGATTGTCCTAATGTGAGGATTCAAGATAAGGGGAGTATCAAAGCTCAAGTAACCGGTCCTAGTTTCGGTGCTTCAAAGAGGAACCTCTTCTATACTCTTCGCACTAGAGGTGAGCAAGATAAATCTCCCGATGTGGTCACTTGTATGTTACAAGTATTCTCTATTGATGTTTATGCTTTAATTTACCCCAGTGCTACCTTATCATTTATAACTCCTCTAGTATCTAAAAAATTTTATGTTCTACCCGATGCCATTTTCGGCTTACAACCCCGGTGGGTGACTCCGTTATGGTGAGAATAGACTTTAGGAGTTGTCCTATATCTTTGTCCAATAGAGTTACATGGATGGATTTGGTGGAACTTGATATGGTTGATTTTGATGTAATTTTGGGAATAGATTGGTTGCATTCTTGTTTTGCTTCCATTGATTGTTGATCAATGGTAGCTAAGTTCAATCTTCTTAGTGAACCCGTCTTAGAGTGGAAGTGGGGTAACTCAATCCCTAGAGATTGTATCATTTCTTGTCTTAAATCTTGTAAAATGATCTCTAAGGGATGTGTCTACCATATTGTGAGAGTCAAGGATCTTGAGTCCAACATTCCTCCTTAGAGTCAGTCCCTGTATTGAAGGATTTTCCAGAAGTCTTTCCATATGAATTGACTGGAATTCCTCTCGAATGGGAAATAGACTTTGGTATTAACTTATTAATAGATCAAATCCCATTTCAATCCCTCTTTACCAGATGGCTCGGCGGTGTTGAAAAGTTTCAACTCAAATACTTATCAATACAAGGGTTTTATTCAGCCTATATTTCACCATCGGGAGCTCCGTTGTTCTTTATTAAGAAGAAGGATGGGTCCCTTGATATGTGCATTGATTATCGTCAACTTAATAAGGTAACCATTAAGAACAAGTATCCTCTCCCTCGGATTGATGATTCTTTGATCAACTCCAAGGGGCAAGCTACTTTTCTAAGATTGACTTGAGGTTGGGGTATCACCAACTTAGGATGAGAGGTGAGGATTTACCTAAAACAGCATTCCAAACTAGGTATGGTCATTATGTGTAATGCCCTAAAATGAACTAAGTTAAACTAGAGCCTCGAGAGTGTTTCTTTAGTTAATTTGAATTTATAATGAGTTACATTAGTGTTCTTAGGCAGTGTGTAGAGTTTGCTTAAGTTTGGAGGTACAACGTCCAAGAACTACCATGACGTTCGTAAGGTGTGCCTTAGATAGCGCTTGTGTATCTTGATGTTTCTAATGTTAGTTGACGAATTTAAGGTTAAAACTTCAATGAAATTATGTTAAAGGTTTTCATCAAATTTTGACTTAAGAAATGGGTTAAATGAGCATGAATTGGTAGGCTTTGAGCTTTGGTTTCTTATGGTTGATATTGTGGTTTAGCTACTGACCAAAGGGACTTATTATGATGAAATATTGAGTAAAATGTTAAAGGTAATTAAATCTTGGATATGTTGTTTAGCTCAAATTTCGAAATGTTCTTGAGTACTATGGTCCACCCTCTTGGTGGCAGTGTTTACTTTAATTGTATGAATGTGAAGTTACTTGTTTATTGTGAATGAGTCCATGAAGGCTTGTTATGTGAAGTAATATTATAATAATGTTATTCTTGTTAAATGTGTGTTATGAAACTATTATGTGAAGTAGGTTAGAGAGTATGCTTAAATGAAGTTATTCTTGTTAATTATTTTATGAAGCTTGTTATGAGAAGTATGCTAAGGATTATGTCGATTTATATGATAATGTGAAGTATGTAAAGTGTGTTATGTGATGAAAGAAGGTCTAAGCATGTATAGAATGAAATGCAAATGAAATGATGCTTATGTGCAAGGTGTGCTCACATGTACACACACTAACCCTTGAATGAATGAATGAAACTAAGTTATATCAATGAGGAGATTTTTGCGGTGAACACTCTTCGTGAGTTGAGATGAAGTGTTTAGTAGGAAACTTACTATTCCTGATGAGCTTTGTAAGATAGGTTGAAGGATGAATGCCCTTCATGAGTTGAGATGTGGTGTTCACTAGTTATCCTTAACCTATAGATTATAATGTTGAGAATCTGTGGGAAGTTATGCCTAGCACCGAGAGTATATGAAGGAAAGGTGAATTACACTTTGTGAGTTGAGATGTTGCATTCCAATGTACCTCTTGAGATAAGTACTCCTAGTTAGTAGAGAATAAGTTACTTAGTAGCAATTTCCTTATCCCTAAATTATGCGCCCGCATAGGTGTAGCAGTTGGGCAAGCCATATAAAAGCTAAAAGAATGACCTCATTCTAGGAAAGTGAGGATCCCTCATTCGATAGGGGTTAATGTCGGGGTTTCATGTCTAGATCTCATGGTTTATGTCATTTAAGATGAATCCCACAAAAGTAATGAAAGTACTAAGTCTCCTACAAGAACGTGCTACTTAGGGTAGGTAGTGGTATGGGACGTTATTTATCCATTGCACTAAGTAGGACCTTCCAAAAGAGGAGTCATGGTGAGCCTTATGTGAATTGATTGAACTAAGTCTTCTAAAAGAATGTGCTACTTAGGGTATGTGGTGGTATGGGACGCTATCTATCCATTGCACTAAGTAGGACCTTCCGAAAGGGAATTCTTGGTGCCAAACCTTTTAAAAGAATGTGCTACTTAGGGTAGGTGGTGGTATGGGACGCTATCTACTCATTGAACTAAGTAGGCATTCCGAAAGGGAAGACTTTGGTGGTTTGTTAGGTGTTCTTCTAATGTCTTGTCATTACATGGGGGGCTTGTTCTCCCGAGGTGAGTAAGCCGTAAGGGGTAGTCTTGAGGATCGCTTTGGTGTTTATTGAAGGAGCCATATGCATATTTCCATCATGTCTCACCTTAGTGAGTCTAGGACAATCGTGAGGTAGGGAAACTCCTAAGGAAACGAGTTCACTTTCTCTTTGCTTGGCCTTGGAAGTTCACTCCTTTATAATAGGGTAGTTCACTGTAAATGCTCAAGTTGAATTCATTGTAATGCTATAAATGGTTCACTGTAATGTCAAGATGTGCTTATTGTAATAATTTGGAAGTTACTGTAAAGGGTCTCTATTAGTTAAAATTATTGAATTTCTTCTTTAAGTGCCAAATGATGTTTCTTATGTTGTTTTACTTCTAAATTTATGAATGTTTTAAGTATTTGGCTTGAATGTTATCTTACTAAAATGTCTGTTTTTGCATGTTTTTGCATCTGTCGTACTTAGTACATTATTTGTACTAGCCCCATACTTTTCTATACTATCTAACTAAAGGTTGGACGCAAGGTTGAAGTCTAGAAGGCAAAGCTTGGAAAAGTTCCTCTCAAGTCAAAGTGTGTACTCATATATTCAAGGGCATAATTCCTATCTTCTTAGTTTCTTTATGCTAAGACTTATTATGTATCTCTTTCAAAATGTATAGGTCCATGTCTCTAAGTTTACTATGTTGTGTCTTAAGTTTCCTTGTGATAATGAGATTTTCGAAGTATTTATAAAGAATTCCTTTTTATCTTAACTACCTTTAAAAGTTTTAATTCCCCACTACTTTTCATGTCTTATGTAAATGAACGATAGTTAAAGGGCTTGTACAAGACCCCAAAGGGTCAAGTACGTCCTGTCACGAAACAAGGGTTCTCCCTAACTTCTAGAGGGTACTTTCGGGTCGGGTCATTATGAGTTCCTAGTGATGTCTTTTACTCTCACTAATGTCTCGAAGGAATTTGTGGACCTTATGAATAGAGTGTTTCGTAATTACCTTAATGCCTTTGTGATTGTCTTCATTGATTATATATTGGTATATTCGAAGAGTGAGGGTGATTATATGGACCACTTTAAGGTCATATTGCAAATCCTCAAGGAACACCGACTCTTTGCCAAGTATAGAAAATGTGAATTTTGGTTGAGATCGGTGCCATTTCTTGGTCATATCATCTCAAGTGAGGATATAGAGGTCGATCCAAAGAAAATTGAAGCGGTTAAGAATTGGCCTAGATTTTTGGCTCCAATCGTCATAAGAAGTTTCTTGGGTGTAGACGAGTTTTATAGGAGGTTTGTGGATGGGTTTGCATCCATTGATTCTCCTTTGACTATCTTGACCCGAAAGAGTGTTAAGTTTGAGTGGTCAGAGGCTTGTGAAAAAAGTTCCCAAGTGTTGAAAGATAGGCTTAACTCCACTCTAGTATTGACCTTATCGGAGGGTACCAATAATTTTCTGGTGTATTGTGATGCTTCCCGAGTAGGTTTGGGTTGTGTTCTTAAGCAACATGGTAAGGTGGTAGTTTATGCCTCTAGAAAACTCAAGGTGTATGAGAAGAACTATCCAACTCATGATCTTGCATTAGCGGTCGTAGTGTTTTCCTTGGAAATATGAAGGCATTACTTGTATGGTGTCCATGTTGATATTTACCGACCATAAAAGCCTTCAATATGTGTTCATTGAAAAAGAGTTGAATCTCCGACAAAGAAGATGGTTGGAACTTTTAAAGGAATACAACATGAGTGTTCTCTACCACCCCGGCAAGGCCAACGTAGTTGTGAAATTCTCTAAGTCGTATGATCATTGTAGTGTGCCTGATGTTGAAGAAGGTAGGAAAGACCTAGTGAAAGATGTTCATATATTGGCTTGGTGGTTGTTCGGTTGGAAGAATATCCAAATAGTGGTTTTATGGTCCACCATAACTCCAATTCATCTTTAGTGGTTGAGGTGATGTCTAAGAAACATCTTGATCCACAATTAGTGGAGTTGAAAAAATCGATCCTTAGCAAGTTTAATGATTCATTCTCCCAAGGGGGATGTTATGATAAGGTACAAAGGTAGATTGTGTGTGCCGGATGTTGACAATTTAAGGGGGGTCAAATTTTGGAAGAAGCTCATGGATCTGATGTTAATATTCATCCGGGTTAGTGTTGGCAAGGGGACAGGGACGGGGACTGGGTGACGGGACAAAGGGGGACGGTACGGGACGGGGGACGGGAAAGGGGGATTTAGATCGAGATAGGGGGGACCGGGATTTGGGGGATAGAAATAGGTCCCATCCCGTCCCACTATATTGTTGACACCCAATTTTGACCCGCGTCGGTATGAGTTAATTGGTTTTATAAATCTTGCGAAAATAAGATAGATGTATATATATATACATATATGTATATACATATATGTATATGTGTGTATCTTAAGGCTTCCCTTCCTCCAGCCCATTTCCCTTTTGTTTATTTTCAGCCCACCCCATTTCTCTTCCCCTTTTCCAGCCCAACGCCCAGGCCCAATCTCCCTTTCTTCAGCAGCCCACCCTTTCAAGCAACCCAAACAATTCTCAGGCCCAATGTTTTTAATCCAAACATCCCTAACAACAAATTCTCAGGCCCAAACATCCCAACCCATTAACTTAAAATACCCGCCCATCCCTTCGACCCGCCACCCGACCCGACCCAGACGACCCTTTCCCTTTCTTCTTCCTTTCACGCAATTCCCAGAGGCAGCCACGATAATTCCCCAGAAAACAGACGCCAAAAATCCCCAAGCCAGCCACGCTCTCTCCCTCAATCTCCCCACGCTCTCGTCTCCCTCACGCGACCTCCCTCCCTTTCCCTTTCCCTTTCCCTTTCTCTCCCCATCCCATCGCAGCCTGCAAAACGCAGAAAAACAGAACCCCCCAACAACCCCGCAGAGACCCATACCCTGCCGCTGTCGAGCAGGTCTGCAACACGCAAGTCGTCGCTGTCGAGCAGGTCTGCAACACGCAATGTCGACCATGTGGGTTTGACCAAGGGAATTTCGAATTTGGAATTCAAATAGAGGCCTAGCGTCCCTCTCTAAATACGGTCCATTTTTTCAGTCATCGGGGGGGCGAAAAAAAGGTTGAATTATTTTTTGGACTGAGATTTTTGGCTAGAATTTTGGGCACTGTCTCGATCAAGTCGAAGAGACGAAGATTTTTTTTTCCGTGAAACTAAGAATAGATAAGAAGAGAGTTTTAAGGAAGTTCATAAACAGACAGAGCTTCGTCCGTTTCTCCCTTTCCTTCCTATTTCGATTCCATTGTTCGGGACTGTCGAGTTACCCCTTCGCCTGAAGCTGAAGTCTGTTCGCGATCGTGTGGTGGAACAGTCGTTTGCTCGCCATCGTCCCTGTTTCGCTGCACTCGAAGAGGTAAACACCCTTCCACTTGATTTCTCCCTCTTCTCGTTTCCAATGTGATAGATTAAAGATTGAAAGGGTGTCGTGCTGTTCTGGACGCTGCTGCTGTGTCGAATGCATTAAAATAGTCAAACTTTGAGTATACATGGTCTGTCCCAGTATGTTCTGGCAAGCGTTCGTTTTGTTTTTGTTTTGACGAGTTGTATATATCCCTGCCTTTGTTTGTTTTCTTCATGTTTTGCTTCCCGTTCCTCGCATACGATTTCACTGTGCCATGCTACGTTTGTCCAACACTCGCTACAGGGTCTATTAGTAAAAATGTTTGGTTCTTTGGTTCGAACACTCGTTTAAATTTTGTTCTCTGCTGAGTTTTGGTTTTAGACAATGAGTGTAATTGCAATGTCTGCGAATGTTCATCTTCAAAGTTTGATATTGGCTGTTACGTCTAGTTACTTTGGTTCCGTATCTCTGTAATCGCCCGGCCCATGACCCTGTTTCGCAAGGAATGATTTGGGGTTCAGTCGGTAAATGGTTTCGTTTTCCCATAAACCTCTTAATGTAGAAAAGTTGGAATCTCATGCTTGTTTGGTCGGATTTAACTCTTGGAGATTTCATTTGATATTGATAGCAAACTTCTTATGTGCACTTAAGATTGAGATAGCATAGTTGTCGATGTGGTAGTTTTGAGCTATTGTTTTAGTTATCTCACCATGATATAAGGTATTTGAATGTCAGCTTATTTGTATTATTTCCTTGGGATGTTTCGCTATTGAAGTTGGTATTTGGCATGGCTTTTGCATGTTGGGAAATCTAATGAGTCGTAAAGTTAGTGTGTTTGTTAATCTATTCGGCTTTCCTCAGGATCATATGTTTATTCATTTTGTTTCATTAGAAATACATCTGATTTATTTTGTCGTTGTGTATGCTAATGTATTTCTACTCGTTTGCATGGAAAATCTTCTCTCGAGTCCATCGTGGGGCTCCCCTTCTCCTCTTTGCATTTCACGAGGGAGCCATAAAGGCTCTAAATGTCTTTCGTCGGGTCAATTCGTCAAAACCGGCGTATGAAGTTAAATTCTGAGTTCTACGAAGATCGAAAGCCGAGGGAGCATGGGATTAGAAGACCCTTTTTTATTTATTTTTGCATTTTGTAATGGGCATAAGCCCTAGTTGTTTTCCTCGTTTTCTTGGTATATTTTTTTTTTATTTTATTTTATCTTGTATGTTTAGCTTAGGACAGGTGAATGGGTCAAAACCCAAAAAACAGGTGGGTCCAAAACTCGGTCAAGGCGAACAGAACTCGAGTTTGGACCCAAAACCTCTCTCTCTCTCCTTTTATTATTCGTTTATATGTTTGCTTGAACGTCGTTAGTTAGGGTTAGAAGAATCCAAGCCCCATCAAACGCCTTTCGTTCTATCAAACTCGAACTAAAATTGAAACTTTAAAGATGTTCGAATTTGAAAGTCGTTTAGAATTAAAATTGAAAAGGTTTAGCTTTAACAGAATCTCGAAACAATGAATGTTGCAAAACTTGTAAATTTGTTTAAATGAAATAAGCTCAGATCGAGATTGAAATATATATATATATATATATATATATATATATATAAAATAATCAAATAAGTTAATCGCTGGAAAACCGTATTTAACGGAGTGTCTTAGGTGCCTTAAACACCTTCCTAAGATGCTAATAGGAATCCCGAACCCTTAAAATGTTTCAAAACAATTTTTCTGTTTAAGTTGTTTAGAAACGAAGTTTTCTTGATTTTTCTTAAAAATTAAGTGGCGACTCCTAAAAGTCTAAAAACAAACTCTTTTCGAAAATCACTCCCTCTTTCGATAAAACAGAAATGGCGACTCCGCTGGGGACTTGGAGGATTCTAACCTTAAGATTAACGTATTTGATTATTTGTGATTAACTGTTTAAATGTTTAAATTGTTTAGATTTTTAAACTGCTGCATACATAGCATACATACTTCTGTCAAACGACACTTTTTTTTTACATTTCCACTAAAGGACGATTATGCGGGTTCGCAGTCGTTCGTTAACCAAAAATCTTCTCGGGGCACCCTGACGAGTGTAGTTGATTACTTGATAGTCAACGATCGTTAATTGTCCCAGCCCAAGTAGTCCGCTTGGGTTACCCATTCCACTCTAAATACAACCCACTCTTAGTCAAACTAGGATAGAGCGAAACCAAATCCCGAAAATAGCGCATTGGCCTAAGATGACCCGACACCCAAGGAGTGTCGGGTCCATTAGAAAAGCCCACCTTGAGTCCAAAGAGCCTGCGGCTCGATAGGACGCTCATGTTTGTTGTTTAAATTTGAAGGATGTATTGCGTGTTTAACGAGTTGTTGTATCGGGGGATTGAAAATTAACTAGTTGTATGTTTTTGTAGATGTCAAGTCAGTTCCTTCACTTCAAAATGGTTACCCAGGCACCCGACATTCTTCGAGTATGGTGGGGAAATCTTAAGGAGTGTCAGAAGAGAGAGATCTCGATTTACTTGGGTCACCTACCTTCGATAATGGACTTCAAGGTATGGCCCACGTTTATCGAAGTCATCACCCGATTCTGGGGCGATAAGAAGATGGTCTTTCGATTTGGAGATGTCGAAATAACACCCACATTAGAAGAGATCAAAGATTGCCTTGACTCGATTGGGACGTGTGGCAAAAGGAAAAAGCGTCCCGATCATCACATTCTCCTGCCAGATAGGCCAACCGAGACTGAGCTAAGAGACATATTATCCCTAGTGAATGCGAATTGGCTAGAGACTCACAACATTCCACTGATGAGGTTTTTCGAGAGGTGGGGGCACGACAATTATTTTAGATTGTTCCCGGACGAATTTCATGATCACAGTACTTGGAGGCAAACTCAAGCTATCGCTTTCTCCGTATGCCTCTTGGGAACTATGGTGTTCCCTAAAGACGAAGGTAAAGAGATCGACACCCGGGTAATAATGGTAGTGAATGCCATGTTCAGAGGAGTCGGTAGAAAATCTGAAGAAAAGAAATATTGTTGTTTGGCCCCAGTCATCTTGTCCGACATTTACCGATCTTTGAGCCTGTGCAAGAATGGTTTCCCGTTTTTCCAAGGTTGCAACATCTTACTTCAATGGTGGTTGACGGAACATCTATGCAAAAGAGACAACCCCCAGCTACAGGGTTTGGCCGAACCAAGTCAAACAAGTCCTCTCAATAATTACGAGTTCTACTTGAGTATCCGTAAATTTCCAATTCACACCACCAGGGATGCGTGGGCAAAGGTGTTTTACAATTTGAAAGAAGGAGACATACAATGGGTATTACCGAGCTTCAGGTCTCAGATGATAGCAGCCCAAGGGGCCAAATTGCCATTTTTAGTCCTTCCAGGCATCAGAGGATTGCGTCCTTACAACCCGACACGAGTAATGTGGCAATTTGGGAAAGTCCAAATCATACCCGCCCAAGGAGATGCCAGCTCTTTCATTGTTGATTACAACGGGAAGGACAAAATACCTTTCGCTAAAATTATCCTCCAGGAATGGGCCGGACGTGTCAACATGAAGTGGGAGGTCACCGAAGATAGGTATGGAGCTGGGTATGTCGACGAATATAAGACATGGTTGCATAATAATTTGCATGGTGTAGTGGGTCCGACACCACGCACGAGTCGGAAAATCGAAGACGTGGAGACAAGGCTTCAGATTCACGCGTACCATTTTCAGCAAGAGTGGGACCGGAGGGAGCAGGAATTCTATAAGAAAGAACAGGAATTTCAACAAAGGGAGCAAGCGTACCGACTCCGGGAATTAGAAAATCAGAGAGTTTTAGCCGTAATGTCACAAGAATTAGCTGACACAAGGACTTGTCTAATGCGTTTGGACACTATTTTGGATGAGCAGATGAACACCTTACAAGCCGTACCAACATCTTCCAAAGCTGCGTTCGCTGAGCCATACGTGTTCACCAGCAAGTGCATTATCCGAGAAGAAGTGGAGAAGGCCAGAAGAGTAGCTGGATCATCAACCTTTTAACTCCCCTGCGTGGGATTGATTTTATATATGTATTTGCATTACATCCCCTTCCCAAGATATATCCCGTTTAATTCTGATCGTGTAATGAACACTATGACATCTAGTGAAATTTGTTTCGGGGGTACAATTACTTGTTTAAATGGCGCAATACATCCTTCAGATCGCTAGGCCTACCCTTGGCACAAAGGGTCACATGCATGTTTAGGACACGATATATTTGTTTAAATGTTTATGTGTTATGTTGCTTTGAATGAGGATATCGTAGACCCACTCCTAGCCAAAATTCAAAAGAGTATACAGAAGCCAACATTACAAATGTCCGACCAAAATTCCCGAGTCTCAAGTTTCTCACAACAAAATCCATACCATAAATCCTAAATACCGCTCTATCATCTCAGGAAAGTTGAATCACCGCTATGGACAAAGGCAAGAACGTCCAGACGGAGCTCACTGAGGAGGAATTGCGAAGAAAGATCGAGCGAGTCACTCGAGAGATTCAGAGGGTTAAGGAGGAAGGACTCAAAGTAGACGCGACCACGGCGATCTACAAAGCTGCGGTCACAACCTTGGATGAAGATCTGGCGTCACAGATAAAGAGAAAGAAGGAGGTTGAGATGGAAACCGTAAGCCTAAGGAAAAGGTTGAACTTGCTTCGTTTGGAGATACACGAAGGAAAGGCGAGAGAGGCGAAGATAGATATCGAGACTGCTGTGTTGTTGGACAGAAACGCGGCGCTCGACGAGGAATTGGCGACCCATAGCGACCCAAAGGGCGGAAAATACCTCGCCCATGATCTGGGAGCAGATAACAGTGGCCCCGACCGTGAAGTGACTGAGGAGGATGATGAAGAAGAAATCGTCTACAAGCCTCCATTTCCGACTGTCTGAAAGGAAAGGAATGACGCAGCCACAAGACAAGAAATCTCCGAATGTGGTCTTCTAGAGATCTCAATGTTGTTTTTCAATTCCCTTGTAATCACAACGAAAAAATGAATGGAAAATTTTCATCCTAAAATCCGAACTACGTTGGGCCTGAATTCTCCCCGTGAGATACGTAGGCAGCCTTCCCGGCCCAGCCCCTATCACAGAAAATTTTCATTCTCCTCCATGTTTCGGAGATACGAAGATAAGATCGACGGACGTCGCAAAGCAGCGGCAAAAAGACCATAGCTCAACGTGATTCAGATTTCCCAAGATAGCGCCAAACAAACAAATTCCTGTTTGTTCAAAATATATATCCGTCCTTATTCGTGGGTTAAGATATCCTCAAACAAAATGACTTGTGTGTTTATCTGTTTTATGTGCGATATTATGCATTTTGTACTCTGGATATGCACTAACAAATTTGCCTTTGAGTTGTTTTTACATCTCAGGTACCTTTTACTGATCTGTGTCAATAAAGCTGGCAGATCATCCTTACTTCACCAGATCGAAAGGTCCTACAGATTCCTTCCCTCGATCAAATTCAGACAAAGGAAAAACAGTTATGGGAGACAACAATGACGAAGGGCGTCTTACTGACGTTGTGGTGGCTCAGCCCACTGTAGTGGAACAGAACGAATTGATCATGCAGCTGATGCAACAGATTGCTGAAATGAAAGTTGAAATGCAACGGAGACAGGATGCGCCTCCACCTGGATTTGGTACTAATATTGCTGATGCAAGACCTCCGGTCTACTTCCCTTCATCAAACATAGATCCAACTCAGAACCAGCCTTCCACACCTGTGCATAATCCATCTGTGATTGACTTCACAACCCAAAACCCTCAATACGCCTCAGCATCTTACCAAACTCCTTCACCTCTTCTAAATAACCACCCTCAAATACCACCTCATCCTCAGAATACTCAAACTGCCCCACCGCCACAAAATCAAAACCAAACTCAAACTGCCTTCAATACCCAAGCATTTCATCCGCATTTGAGCCAGAACACCAATCCTTAGGCCTACCCACAAAACTACCAGACCGCCCAAAACATTCCAAGTCCCTCTATAGCTCCGCCCCTACCAAAAAGAGCCACCTTCCAAGTTCCCGTTCCTGCCGAGCACAAGGTGCACGGTTCTGAGTTGGATCACTATGAAGAACAGGAAAGAGAATGGAAGGCGAAAGAAGAAGTGAAGATCGATATAAAGGAAGAAATCAAAAGGGCTATGAAAGAGCTGCAGTGCATCCCAGACGACGTCGGACTTAGCTACGCAGAATTGTGCATCCATCCAGATTTGAACCTTCCCGAAGGTTTCAAAATTTCGAAGTTTGACACCTTCAGAGGAGTGGGCAATCCTATGGCGCATTTGAGAGCGTATTGTGACCAGCTCGTGGGAGTTGGCAGGGATGAGGCCTTGTTGATGCGGCTTTTCAGCCGAAGTCTGTGTGGAGAGGCCCTCGAGTGGTTTACTTCACATGAAACCAGGCAGTGGCCCAGTTGGAATGCACTGGCTAAGGACTTCATCGACCGATTCGCCTACAATGTTGAAATAGTGCCCGATCAGTATTCTCTAGAGAAGATGAAGCAGAAACCAACTGAAAGCTATAGGGAATTTGCCTACAGGTGGAGGAAAGAAGCGGCGAGGGTAAGGCCACCCATGACCGAGAAAGAGATTGTGGAAGTATTCGTGCGGGTACAAGAGCCTGAGTACTATGATCGGATCATATTGCTAGTCGGAGCTAAATTCGCTGAGATAGTCAAAGTTGGTGAGACTATCGAAGATGGTCTAAAATCGGGGAAGATAGCCCGTGTATCTGCGTCGCCTGGGTCTTCAGGATTGATAAGAAAGAGAAGAGAGGAAGTTGCCGCTGTCTCGTATGGGGGAAGAAAAACCCCTAGAAACCCGTCACATTCCCAAGATCGTTTCAGTCCTTCCCCAAAGTCCCACCGATCCAACTACCCACAATCCAATCATCCTAATAACCACAATACTTTCCCCACCTATCAGAGTGCTCAAATTTCGTCGTACCAAAGTCCACCCTCTAATCTCCAAAATTTTTCTCCCATATACCCAAATTACCCTCAACCATACCAGATCCCATCCCCTTATCAGAATATTGCTCCCAACTGTGCCAACGTACAGTCGAGCTACCGACCACCTCCGCCCACTTATCAAGTCCGAGCTCCATTATACCAGGACCCCCTCCCGAATTACCAAGCTCCAATGCCAAATTTCCAGGCAAACCCTTATCCCCGGAGCCAAGCTCCTCGTACAAATACCCAAAATTATCAGCGGGTGCCTCCCCCTCGGCAAAGCGGTTATGATAATTCCCGTCCGAGATTTGAAAAAAGGCCTTCAAGGAACTTTACCACACTTGCTGAAAGCCGGACCAAACTATTTAAGAGGCTAGCCGCAGATGGATACATCCACCCTGTGGGGCCCAAACCCGGGGATGTTAACTCGAAGTTCTACAGGCCAGATCAAAGGTGTGCTTATCATTCCAACAGTGTTGGACATGACACGGAAGATTGCATCAACCTCAAGCACAAAATCCAAGACCTGATCGATCAGGAGGTAGTTTCTCTTCAACCGGCGGTGCCAAACGTCAACACAAATCCGTTGCCGAATCATGGAGGTGACAACCTTAATATGATTGAAACGGATGAAGACGGGTGTGGAACAAAGATGATTACCCCTATTATGCATGAGGACTTGGAAAGGGCTGTCGCTTCTTTAAGCGTCAAAGAAAGGAGGAAGTTTGTTATTCTGACACCTGCAAAGGCTGTTGCCTTGGTGCCTTCGAAAACCCTCCTGATGAGCTTGCTCTCGGAGGACAGAAGAAGGACCATGCTAAGAGGCCGATAAGCGAGGGGGAAGCAGAGGAATTCTGGAGAAGGATGCAACCTAAGGACTATTCCATCGTCAAACATTTAGAGAAGACTCCGGCTCAGATCTCCGTGTGGGCCCTGCTGATGAGCTCTCAGTCCCACAGGCAGGCCTTAATGAAAGCTCTTGATGATACATACGTACCCTCAGGTACAAGTAGTGATAACGTGGCCGCTATGATTCATCAAGTCATTCGGGGGCACCGGATCAGCTTTTGTGACGATGAGTTGCCAGTCGAAGGAAGATCCCACAACAAAGCGCTACACATTACCGTGATATGTCATGGAAAGGTTGTCAACTGTGTTTTGGTAGATGATGGGTCCGGTTTGAATATTTGCCCGTTGACGACGTTGAGGCAACTAAATTTTGACCTTGGGAAACTGGAGCAGAATCAGGTCAATGTAAGGGCATTTGATGGTGTGCAAAGAGACACCTTAGGGGCTGTGACTTTGACCCTTCAAATGGGCCCCGCAGAGTTCAGTGCGCAATTCCAAGTATTGGACATAGACACTAGCTACAACCTTCTTTTGGGAAGGCCGTTTATCCACATGGCTGGAGCCGTCCCCTCTACTCTCCATCAGATGATGAAGCTTGTGTGGAAAAATGAAGAGTTAGTGATTCACGGCGAGGGAAGTCACTCGGGCAAGCAGGTGTCGGTCATTGATGAGATGCCGCAAGGCGCAGACTTTTACACGGTGGAGCTGGTGAATGCCACCAACGAAGATTTGGCCCTCAACTCCATGCCAACCGTGTACAAAATGATAGCCACGGTGATGCTGCAAAATGGGTTCGAGCCAGGTTTCGGATTGGGAAGAGATTCCCAAGGAATTATCGAGCCTGTTCCGGTCTTTGCTCAGGGGTCGAAGTATGGTTTGGGGTACATCCCCACAGATGATGATATGAAGATGAAGAGGAGGAGGGATCAAGAGTTGACTAAGCCGATCCCGTATCTCTATCACTCTTTTCCAGTTCGGGAGCACGCCGAGCCTGAAGACGACGGGGAAGGAATCTGTGACCTGTTCAAGGAGATCAATGCCGTCATAGAGGAGGAGGCTGAGCCAGCTGGCTTTCGCGATGCTGAACCGGGGGAAATGCTGAAGAATTGGACGTCCACACCAATCCTGATGTCCCGGACTTTTGGGTAGAAAGGAATTATTTTGTGCATGCCAAAATCGGTTGTCGTTCGGAAGAGGCCCGAGACCCACCATTTTTGCATTTTCTTGATTTTGAATTTTGTTATGATTGTTTAAAGGGCGACATGGCCTTGTGCCATGACCCAACTTTGCATCTTGATTCAATTTAAATGAAAGCCTCCTTATTTTGACCTTGTTGATTCGATTGCTTGTTATATTTTACTTTTCTAAATTTTGTCAGTTTATGATTTCAGTAACGTAAGTTACAAACCTGCCAACGTCATGTCATGTCATGAGCTAAACGAACAAAATAAGGCAAATGATGACGAGGCTGACGACTACGACGAAGAAAGTGGGGAACCAGACTATGTAGCAGAAGAGTTTCAACAATTCGAGAATCAACATAAACCAAATCTGGAGGAAACAGAGACGTTAAATTTGGGAGATTCAGAATGTGTCAAAGAGATTAAGATCAGCACTCACCTGAATGAAACTCAGAAGGAGAGCCTGATTCATTTGCTTGCCGAATACCGCGATGTGTTTGTTTGGGAGGTCAGTGACATGCAGGGGCTGAGTACCGATGTCGTATCTCATAAGCTGCCTATCAACCCAGGGTTCGAGCCAGTGAAGCAAAAGACTCGGAAATTCAAGCCTGAGTTGAGTTTGAAGATTAAGGAGGAAATCACCAAGCAGATAGAGTCCCGGTTGGTAGAGGTAACGCAATATCCCACCTGGTTGGCGAATGTCGTTCCGGTCGCCAAGAAAGATGGAAAAATCAGGATTTGCGTTGATTACAGAGATCTCAACAAGGCTAGTCCAAAGGATAATTTCCCGTTGCCAAATATCCATATTCTGATTGACAACTGTGCCAAGCATGAGATGCAGTCATTTGTGGATTGTTACGCGGGTTATCACCAGATTCTGATGGATGAAGAAGACGCGGAGAAAACGGCCTTCATCACGCCTTGGGGGGTATATCACTACAGGGTGATGCCGTTTGGGCTCAAAAATGCCGGTGCCACTTACATGAGAGCCATGACGACTATCTTCCACGACATGATTCACAAGGAAATTGAAGTGTACGTGGACGACGTCATAATTAAATCCCGCGAGAGTTCGGATCATTTGACACACCTGCGAAAATTCTTTGAACGTTTGCGTAGGTACAACTTGAAGCTAAATCCCGCCAAGTGTGCTTTTGGAGTCCCAGCTGGGAAATTGTTAGGGTTTATAGTCAGCAGAAGAGGTATTGAGCTCGACCCTTCCAAGATCAAAGCAATTCAGGAGTTACCTCCGCCGAAGACGAGAAAAGAGGTGATGAGCTTCTTAGGGAGATTAAACTATATCAGCCGGTTTATAGCACAATCGACGGTGGTATGTGAGCCTATCTTCAAGTTGTTGAAGAAAGATGCCCCAACTAAGTGGATTGAGGAGTGCCAGACCGCTTTCGACGCTATCAAAAGCTACTTGTCTAACACACCAGTATTGGTTCCTCCGCGAGAAGGGAGTCCCTTGTTGCTATATTTGTCTGTCTCGGATAACGCCTTTGGATGTGTACTTGGTCAACACGACGAGACAGGGAAGAAGGAAAAGGCTATCTACTACATCAGCAAGAAATTTACTCCGTACGAGTCTCGTTACACTTTGCTGGAAAGAACATGTTGTGCTCTGACGTGGCTTGCCCAGAAGCTGAGGCACTACCTGTCGTCGTATACTACATATCTTATCTCCAGGATGGATCCGTTAAAGTATATTTTCCAGAAAGCGATGCCGACCGGGAAGCTGGCTAAATGGCAAATGCTGTTGAGTGAGTTTGACATCGTGTACGTGACTCAGAAGGCAATAAAAGCACAAGCTTTGGCTGATCTTCTTGCGGAAAATCCCGTTGATGAAGAGTATGAACCTCTCAAGACATATTTTCACGATGAAGAAGTGTCATTTGTGGGCGAAGATATCTCTAAAGCTTATCCAGGTTGGAGATTATTCTTCGATGGAGCGGTGAATCACCAGGGTAAAGGTGTTGGAGCAGTCTTGGTATCAGAATCTGGTCAGCACTATCCTATGGCGGCTAAGCTACGGTTCAACTGCACAAACAACATGGCTGAGTATGAAGCTTGCATTCTCGGTTTAAAAATGGCCGTTGACATGAGTGTTTACGAGTTACTGGTTATTGGAGATTCAGACCTCTTGATCCATCAAGTTCAAGGAGAGTGGGCTGTGAAGAACCCAAAGATTGTACCTTATGTACAATATGTGCAAAACCTGTGTAAAAGGTTTCGCAAGATCGAGTTCAGACACACACCCAGAATACAGAATGAATTAGCTGATGCTCTTGCCACCATCGCTTCAATGATCAAACATCCAGATATTGATTACATCGACCCGCTGGATATAGGTTTGAAGGAGCATCCAGTCCATTGTTCACACGTGGAATCAGAACCAGATGGTTTGCCTTGGTATTTCGACATAAAGAGGTACTTGGAGTCTGGGACATATCCAGAAGACGCCACATCTAATCAAAAGAAGTCGATACGTCGTATGGCTCTCAATTTCTTTTTGAATGGAGAAGTCCTTTACAGGAGGACTCCAGATTTGGGTCTTTTGAGATGCGTGGATGCTGCTGAAGCCGTGAGGCTTATTGAACAGATATATGCTGGAGTCTGTGGCACACATATGAACGGGCTTACCTTGGCAAGAAAAGTCCTTCGAGCCGGTTACTTCTGGATGACTATGGAGAACGACTGTTGCAAATTCGTGCAAAAATGCCATAAATGTCAAGTGCACGGAGACTTGATAAGGGTGCCACCTCACGAACTCAATGCTATGAGTTCACCTTGGCCATTTGTAGCTTGGGGAATGGATGTCATCGGCCCTATAGAACCGGCCGCTTCCAATGGACATAGATTTATTTTGGTTGCCATCGATTATTTCACCAAATGGGTGGAAGCAGCCTCTTACAAATCGGTAACCAAGAAAGTGGTGGCCGACTTTGTCCGCAACAATTTGATCTGCCGATTTGGAGTTCCAGAATCCATCATCACTAATAACGGTGCAAATCTCAACAGTCATCTGATGAAAGAGATATGTGAACAATTTAAGATTATCCACCGAAGGTCAACTGCTTATCGCCCTCAAATGAACGGAGCTGTAGAGGCCGCCAACAAGAACATCAAGAAGATTCTGAGGAAAATGATTGACAAGCAGCGGGGTTGGCATGAAATGTTGCCATATGCTCTACTGGGTTATCGAACGACGGTCAGAACATCAACTGGGGCTACTCCATACTTGCTAGTATACGGAACAGAAGCAGTCGTACCTGTTGAAGTCGAGATACCGTCACTGAGGATCATCCAAGAAGCTGAGCTAAGTAATGCTGAGTGGGTTAGCAAACGGATTGATCAACTAGCCTTGATTGATGAAAAGAGGATGGTTGCTGTTTGTCATGGCCAGTTGTATAGACAAAGAATGACTCGCGCTTTTCACAAAAGAGTAAGAGCCAGAAATTTTGAAGTTGGTCAGTTGGTCAGTTGGTTCTTAAGCGTATTTTTCCTCATCAAGACGAGTACAAAGGAAAGTTTGCACCAAACTGGCAAGGTCCTTACATGGTCCGCAAAGTACTATCTGGAGGTGCTTTAGTCTTGTCAGAGATGGATGGCGCTGTGTGGCCCAAACCTATCAACTCAGATGTTGTCAAGAGATATTACGCGTGAAGTTCGTTTTGCATTTCCCATCATTTACTTGTAATCTTCTGTTTGCTTGTATTTGTTCGAATTTGAATTCTTATCCCTCTTGTAACGAACTACGTCTGACCTGAATTCTCGAGAACGAGATACGTAGGCGGCCTATGTCGGCTTCGGTCACCCCATTTATTCCCCTTGATTATTCCTTGTGTTGGAACTACGTTTGACCTCAACGGGATACGTAGGCGCCACAACGGCTCGGTCATATACCCAGAAGATTTCCATTTCTCTCCATAATGGAAACTGGGACAGAATTTTTGAGAGGATCTCAAAATTTCATTTGAAATTGGACTTCTTTAACAAGTCAAAACAGAAGACCAAATTCTACGACCTGAACTACGTTCGACCTGAATTCTCGAGAATGAGATACGTAGGCGGCCTGTGTCGGCTTCGGTCGGTTTCTTTGTAAATTTTATTCTTGTTAACCTTTAAGGGAAACTACGTTTGACCTGATTCCTGCCTCAACGGGATACGTAGGCGCCACAAGGGCTCGGTCATATCTCTCGTAAGATTTCTATTTCCCCCTTCTACAATAGAAACTGGGACAGAATTTTTGAGAGGGACTCAAAAATTCTCCAAAGGGAACCTTCTCCTCAGCAGATCAAACTAAAGACATTTCGAGTTTGCAACTGGGACAGAATTTTTGAGAAGATATCAAAAATTCCGAGATTTGTTCGGTTACAATGGAAAGAGGAGCAAGATACTAAACTGGGACAGAAATTTTGACGATGGCCTCAAAATTTCGTCATGGGACTTCCCCACAAGTCCGGAATGCCTCTGAAATTCATTCGACAAGCGTCGGACTCAAAGAAGCTCGTTAAGCCTGACATGACATGACTTGGCATTGACTTTTTCGAGATACTATTTCTTAAAAAATTTCTTGCTTCTCTTAAAAATTTCCCTTTTATATTTCATCTGTTTTGGCATAAGATATTTTCTTATCTATCAAGAGTCGGGAAATCGGGAAATCAACCGAGGACGTCAAGACAAGGAGCAAACAATCGAAGGGATCGACACAGATCAGTATGTTTGAAACTGACAATTTTTCTGTGGATGCAGGTTTATAGCTTCACTTCGAAATCGGCCGAATTCTTCCGACTGATGAATACGGAGAAGGAGAAAACTATCTCCAAAGCCGGTGATTTTATTGAAAGCAAGAAGCATTTCATATCTTTATGCCAAGATGCTTGTGAATGTGTTTGTTTATTTCAAGCCATTCCCCAATACATGAAATTTACAAAGTGCCTGGCCAGATTCAAAGGTGGATCAAAAAGGAATCTTAGCGAAGATTTCACGATTTCTATAGAAGACGCTATTTGCATCGCGTTATCAAAGCAAGATGATTATTGTCGATCAAGACAATGCATTACCTCAGAAGAGACAGCTATGCAATTATTATTTTTATCATTATCGATCAAGTCGATATATTATTTGGAGGTCGTCTTGCCGTTACTATTCACGGGGGCAATATAAATAATCATGCATGACGAGAAGATTTCATGCCTCGTCGAAATTTATACATCGCGAGAAAAATTTATGCCTCGCTGGAATTCATGCATCGCAGAATCATGTATCGCGGAATCATGCATCGCGGAAATCATGCATCGCGAGTCAATAATTATGCATGACGAGAAGATTTCATGCCTCGTCAAAATTTATACATCGCGAGAAGAATTTATGCCTCGCTGGAATTCATGCATCGCGGAAATCATGCATCGCGAGTCAATAATCATGCATGACGAGAAGATTTCATGCCTCGTCGAAATTTATACATCGCGAGAAGAATTTATGCCTCGCTGGAGTTCATGCATCGCGGAATCATGCATCGCGGAAATCATGCATCGCGAGTCAATAATTATGCATGACGAGAAGATTTCATGCCTCGTCAAAATTTATACATCACGAGAAGAATTTATGCCTCGCTGGAATTCATGCATCGCGGAAATCATGCATCGCGAGTCAATAATCATGCATGACGAGAAGATTTCATGCCTCGTCGAAATCTATACATCGCGAGAAGAATTTATGCCTCGCTGGAGTTCATGCATCGCGGAATCATGCATCGCGGAAATCATGCATCGCGAGTCAATAATCATGCATGACGAGAAGATTTCATGCCTCGTCAAAATTTATACATCGCGAGAAGAATTTATGCCTCGCTGGAATTCATGCATCGCGGAATCACGCATCGCGGAAATCATGCATCGCGAGTCAATAATCATGCATGACGAGAAGATTTCAAGCCTCGTTAAAATTTATACATCGCGAGAAGAATTTATGCCTCGCTGGAATTCATGCATCGCGGAATCATGCATCGCGGAAATCATGCATCGCGAGTCAATAATCATGCATGACGAGAAGATTTCATGCCTCGTCAAAATTTATACATCGCGAGAAGAATTTATGCCTCGCTGGAATTCATGCATCGCGGAATCATGCATCGCGGAAATCATGCATCGCGAGTCAATAATTATGCACGACGAGAAGATTTCATGCCTCGTCAAAATTTATGCACGATGAAAAGAATTCATGCCTCGTCAAAATTGCACATCGCAAGAAGATTTTATTCTTCGCTGAAAGTTATGCATCGCGAGAAGATTCATATCTCGCAGGAATTTACGTATCGCGGGAAGATATTCATGACCCGCAAGAAGACGTACTTGGATAAAGAAGGAGCAATACTTATCCATTGGCCTCGACTGCATTATGTTATTTCTTATAAAATAAACATCATAGAGAGCATCGAAGATGACAACAAAAGAAACATCAATATCGCATCAGCATTTATTTATTTATTTCGACATCTAGTATGGAATGCATTGAAGATGATATTGCAAAACACAAGGCATAAGCTTTATTTGCTGGACGTCAGACCGATCGAGTCGACGTCGAACATGGAGGAGAACAATGAAGTGTCGACATGGTAAAAGACACTATCTCCCATCCTAATTGCATTTTTAAGCTGACGAGTTTTATCTCAGTCTTTGTCGAGAGCATCCAAAAGGATGAATTCTCCAAAACCACAGGTGCGGACGACATCAAAAAGGATGCAGCACAACGTGGAACTTTTTCTTAGCAGCGAACTGGGACATAGTCCAAAGAGGAATGTCAAACTCTTAGGACGCGAGCAGAGGAGCGACTTCCACCACAATCGAACCACCCTCTCGAGGCTTACGGGTTTTCTCTAGTTCTGTCAGTTTCTGTCTCGCTTCCGAAAGTTTTGTTTTATCGGAAGCAAGTTTCCAATCTGAGTGACAATACGCCAAAAGATTTGAAAATTATGTCCGTGTAAGTTCTTAATTATGGGTGTGAAGCGCGCCACATTCATGGCTAAGAGGTTACAAGCCTCTTTTTCATACTCGTTTAATGTGTCACTCGTCCAAAACCGAAGGTTATCTAGCATAATAGATTTCCTTTTCCACCGACTTGAGTCGAACTACACACAGCCTGATTCCGAAGGTAAGGATATGTAGGCGGATTCAATGTTGAAAACTCGGCTGTAGTCCAACATTTCGCTCTCGAACTCTATTCTCGAGCATTTCAATACCTTCATAATCCGGTATCGAAGTGGCATTGATTCTTTCAAAATCGTGCGATAAATCAATCTATTTGAACTACAAGTGGCCTGAACTCTCATATAGCCTGAGATATGTAGGAGACCCGTTTCAAGGGTTCGGCCATAATTCCTAAACCCTGTGTCGAATCCTTCCTTTAAAACGATTGGGGTTGATCAAAATTGGTTGGTCAATTTCATCTTCCTCGAGTTGCTTACGTCAACCCGAGTAAAATGAGGGACAGTTGTTGACACGCAATTTTGACCCGCGTCGGTATGAGTTAATTGGTTTTATAAATCTTGCGAAAATAAGATAGATGTATATATATATACATATATGTATATACATATATGTATATGTGTGTATCTTAAGGCTTCCCTTCCTCCAGCCCATTTCCCTTTTGTTTATTTTCAGCCCACCCCATTTCTCTTCCCCTTTTCCAGCCCAACGCCCAGGCCCAATCTCCCTTTCTTCAGCAGCCCACCCTTTCAAGCAACCCAAACAATTCTCAGGCCCAATGTTTTTAATCCAAACATCCCTAACAACAAATTCTCAGGCCCAAACATCCCAACCCATTAACTTAAAATACCCGCCCATCCCTTCGACCCGCCACCCGACCCGACCCAGACGACCCTTTCCCTTTCTTCTTCCTTTCACGCAATTCCCAGAGGCAGCCACGATAATTCCCCAGAAAACAGACGCCAAAAATCCCCAAGCCAGCCACGCTCTCTCGCTCTCTCCCTCAATCTCCCCACGCTCTCGTCTCCCTCACGCGACCTCCCTCCCTTTCCCTTTCCCTTTCCCTTTCTCTCCCCATCCCATCGCAGCCTGCAAAACGCAGAAAAACAGAACCCCCCAACAACCCCGCAGAGACCCATACCCTGCCGCTGTCGAGCAGGTCTGCAACACGCAAGTCGTCGCTGTCGAGCAGGTCTGCAACACGCAATGTCGACCATGTGGGTTTGACCAAGGGAATTTCGAATTTGGAATTCAAATAGAGGCCTAGCGTCCCTCTCTAAATACGGTCCATTTTTTCAGTCATCGGGGGGGCGAAAAAAAGGTTGAATTATTTTTTGGACTGAGATTTTTAGCTAGAATTTTGGGCACTGTCTCGATCAAGTCGAAGAGACGAAGATTTTTTTTTTCGTGAAACTAAGAATAGATAAGAAGAGAGTTTTAAGGAAGTTCATAAACAGACAGAGCTTCGTCCGTTTCTCCCTTTCCTTCCTATTTCGATTCCATTGTTCGGGACTGTCGAGTTACCCCTTCGCCTGAAGCTGAAGTCTGTTCGCGATCGTGTGGTGGAACAGTCGTTTGCTCGCCATCGTCCCTGTTTCGCTGCACTCGAAGAGGTAAACACCCTTCCACTTGATTTCTCCCTCTTCTCGTTTCCAATGTGATAGATTAAAGATTGAAAGGGTGTCGTGCTGTTCTGGACGCTGCTGCTGTGTCGAATGCATTAAAATAGTCAAACTTTGAGTATACATGGTCTGTCCCAGTATGTTCTGGCAAGCGTTCATTTTGTTTTTGTTGTGACGAGTTGTATATATCCCTGCCTTCGTTTGTTTTCTTCATGTTTCGCTTCCCGTTCCTCGCATACGATTTCACTGTGCCATGCTGCGTTTGTCCAACACTCGCTACAGGGTCTATTAGTAAAAATGTTTGGTTCTTTGGTTCGAACACTCGTTTAAATTTTGTTCTCTGCTGAGTTTTGGTTTTAGACAATGAGTGTAATTGCAATGTCTGCGAATGTTCATCTTCAAAGTTTGATATTGGCTGTTACGTCTAGTTACTTTGGTTCCGTATCTCTGTAATCGCCCGGCCCATGACCCTGTTTCGCAAGGAATGATTTGGGGTTCAGTCGGTAAATGGTTTCGTTTTCCCATAAACCTCTTAATGTAGCAAAGTTGGAATCTCATGCTTGTTTGGTCGGATTTAACTCTTGGAGATTTCATTTGATATTGATAGCAAACTTCTTATGTGCACTTAAGATTGAGATAGCATAGTTGTCGATGTGGTAGTTTTGAGCTATTGTTTTAGTTATCTCACCATGATATAAGGTATTTGAATGTCAGCTTATTTGTATTATTTCCTTGGGATGTTTCGCTATTGAAGTTGGTATTTGGCATGGCTTTTGCATGTTGGGAAATCTAATGAGTCGTAAAGTTAGTGTGTTTGTTAATCTATTCGGCTTTCCTCAGGATCATATGTTTATTCATTTTGTTTCATTAGAAATACATCTGATTTATTTTGTCGTTGTGTATGCTAATGTATTTCTACTCGTTTGCATGGAAAATCTTCTCTCGAGTCCATCGTGGGGCTCCCCTTCTCCTCTTTGCATTTCACGAGGGAGCCATAAAGGCTCTAAATGTCTTTCGTCGGGTCAATTCGTCAAAACCGGCGTATGAAGTTAAATTCTGAGTTCTACGAAGATCGAAAGCCGAGGGAGCATGGGATTAGAAGACCCTTTTTTATTTATTTTTGCATTTTGTAATGGGCATAAGCCCTAGTTGTTTTCCTCGTTTTCTTGGTATATTTTTTTTTATTTTATTTTATCTTGTATGTTTAGCTTAGGACAGGTGAATGGGTCAAAACCCAAAAAACAGGTGGGTCCAAAACTCGGTCAAGGCGAACAGAACTCGAGTTTGGACCCAAAACCTCTCTCTCTCTCCTTTTATTATTCGTTTATATGTTTGCTTGAACGTCGTTAGTTAGGGTTAGAAGAATCCAAGCCCCATCAAACGCCTTTCGTTCTATCAAACTCGAACTAAAATTGAAACTTTAAAGATGTTCGAATTTGAAAGTCGTTTAGAATTAAAATTGAAAAGGTTTAGCTTTAACAGAATCTCGAAACAATGAATGTTGCAAAACTTGTAAATTTGTTTAAATGAAATAAGCTCAGATCGAGATTGAAAAAAAATATATATATATATATATATATATATATAAAATAATCAAATAAGTTAATCGCTGGAAAACCGTATTTAACGGAGTGTCTTAGGTGCCTTAAACACCTTCCTAAGATGCTAATAGGAATCCCGAACCCTTAAAATGTTTCAAAACAATTTTTCTGTTTAAGTTGTTTAGAAACGAAGTTTTCTTGATTTTTCTTAAAAATTAAGTGGCGACTCCTAAAAGTCTAAAAACAAACTCTTTTCGAAAATCACTCCCTCTTTCGATAAAACATATATACGGGATGTGATGGGATTTAGGAGGACGGGACGGGGGATTCTTTGTTGTTTTTAAATACTTATTTATTTGTATTGAAATTATATGTTTTTAGTTAATAAATTTTATTATTAACTTTTAAATTTTAAATTTCAAATTAAATTTTTAAATTTCAAGTTTCAATTTTCAAATTTCAAGTTTCAACTTTAAATATTTAAATTTCAAATTTGAGAAGTTTACATTAGTATTTTAAATATTTTAAAGATTGTAAACTTGAAATTTCAAATGTGAAGTTACATGTTTTAAATTAAGTATTTTAAAGTTAGTTTAATACTTTAGTATATATTTAATTGTATATATTAAAATAATAATGTAAGACAATGATTGTATTAAAAAAAAACTTGAATAAAAGTTAAAACCTTCGAAATTTATTCAATAGAACTTAGAAGTTACAATTAACAAATATTAGTGGGGTAACTAATATATGCAGTCACCTTCTAAGAAAGGGTCTGTTTCAACAAGTTCTTATAAGTAAAAGTAACATTTGTTATAGATATTAGGTGAGTAACTAATTTTACGCAGCCACCTTCTAGTAAGGGTTCTGTTTCAATTAGTTCTCGTATGTAATCTAAAAATATATGTTTTCTCCTTTAAAATTCAATTCTAATTGTCGCATCATATCGATGGTGATATCCTCCGGTGTTGGCAAACTTGCTCGAAACTCTTGTGACTCTAATTCATCATCACTGCATTCAATTTGCGGTTTGATCCAACTTGCTTGTTTGTTACTTAACTTTGGCAAATTATTATTCCTCGTATCGGGATTGACCCAGTCTCTAAATAAAACTGATGTTTCCAAACTGTCTTGCGCCAATGAATGTCTATGATCACCAATTTGAAACCTTTTCTCACGAAAAGCAGCCTCCGATGCAACTGATGAAGCTTAAATAGCTAGAACATCACAAACCATTTTGCTCAAAGTTGAAAATGCAACGCTTCGCCTACTCCACCATCCTAATGAATCTTCATTGCCATTTTTGATTACCAATGCTTCTAAAGATTGACTAAGATATTCTTCAAAATCATCACGGTTAGTAGAATTAAGAACAAGAAAACCTCACATATAAGTTGAAAATCAAACTTCAAAATCAATCTCTTGATTAGAAGTTTGACCAACTTCTCCTTCAATATTTTCACTAGTTCTATATTTTTCATGCAATATTTTTCTTCTACTTATATGGTAGATTTACACATTTCACAATTTAGAATTTCTTTCGGTAAAATTTCTAAATTTTCATAAAAAGTGTCAACAAGGCCCTGCACACCTCGTAATTTATAATCACTATGAAGTAAAGTAGCAGTTAAATAAATTTGAGGAATAGGAAAAAAATATTTTTTAAATTTTTCAATCATACCTTTGAATTGTAAGAGCACAAATATTTATTAATACTGATGAAATAGTAGGATAATAAATTTCAGAAAATATGGTTGTAGCATCATAAAAAAGTCTTAAAAATTGTAATAATTCTTTAGTTTCTTCCCAATATTCATCACAATTCTATCTAATGGGTCAGCATTATGAGAATTAAACACCATTTGTATGAGTCTTCTATATTTGTAAGCAACTGAAAGCCTTTCGTAAAAAGAATTTCACCTTGTTTTAATATGTTTTGAAATTTTTCTAGGTGACAATTCACATAGTAAACAACGCTCATTAAATTCCCTAATTCTAGCAGCATTGTTAGTATGAAAAATCCAGGCAATGGCACAATTTTCATGCAACCACAATCAAATAATGAAATACCATCTTGTAAAACTAAATTTAATATATGTGCAACATATCTAACATGAAAAGCATTATCTTCAGTTGGACATAATCTAACTTTTAACATTTTAGCAGCGTTTGTGTTATTAGATGCATTATCTAATGCGACAGACATTACTTTATCTATAACCATGTAATAATCTAAAAAACTTAAAATATTTGAAGCTAAATATGCACCAGTTTTTTTCTCTATACATAGTTTATACCTTAATATTATTTTTTACAAATTCCAATTATGATCAATCCAATGAGTTATAACAGTTAAATAATCATTTGCCTTAACACTACGACCCATGTCCGCAGTTATAGACACTCTACTATCTAATATGCTAAATATACAGCGAAGAAATTGACAATATTTACCTTGAAATTCAAAAACATCACATTTAACAATTTTTCTTAAAAAAACACAAAAATTTAGATTATAAGTTTGTTGAATATATTCAATAAAATCGGAATGTGAAGGAAAACTATAAGGCAAACCACAAACAGAAAGCATTTTAGCTAAATTTTCGCGATCTAATTCCTTATTATATTTACACTGTGTTATTGGATCACAGGGGTTAGAAGGATTTAATGTTCCTTAAACAATGTTAGAAGCCCCTACCGATGCATTACCGGTAATATCAAATTCATCAATTGGAATTCCTTTTTTTTATTGGCTAATGCTTTAGATTCTTTATATTGAATCAGCACACAAGATAACAAATGTCTATTTAATCTCCCCGTCCCACCTTGACCATGACCTTGTTTATGTTTAAAAGGTTGCTTACACTTATTACAAGTAACAACACTATTTTCTTTATCGAAAGTCATAAATTGCCACACAATAGAAGTTTTAGGGTGTTGATACTTCACCTTCTCCCTTGTAGGAGGTATAATGGGTGGACGTCCACAATTTTGCTCCGTTGAATTTAGAGTCTCATTTGGAACTTGTGTCACCGGACTAGTAGGTGTATCTTCTAAATCCTCCTCCCAAATCAGCTTCTACTTCTTCACCTGAATTTTCATCAACATTAGGATTAATATTACCATAACATCATTCTAAACTATCGTGATCGAGTTGAACATTTGCATTAATATCATAAGGAGTATAATCAACATAAGTAGAATCATTTGGGTTAAATGTATCTCTACACGATGATTTAGATGAAGTACCGCCACTTTTACTACTCTTTTTTCTTTACTATTTGTTTTACCAAAATTAAATATTTTAAAAAATCCACTTTTTTCGTTATTTTGTTGTTTCTCTTTTCCTTTATCGGTATTTTTTTCTATAACTCATACTTAATTAAATATAAAGTGTAATATAAAAATAATAATAACATAAAAATAAATACAAAAAATTAAATATAAATATTATGAAACGAATGTAACAAATGTCTGCGTTAATAGCAGACGTTAAACCGATTCTTGAAGCTTGTGATTGGTTGTAACTTGTAATTTGAAACTCCAACCAATACTTGATAACTAATATGAGATAATGTGTGTGTGTGTGTGTGTGTGTGTATTTAAAAATTTAGAATTTAAAATTGAAATATATGGATTATAACAATATGAGAATTAAAATGGAATAGAAATTAAAACTTAAGATTGACACTTTAGAACTGAGAGGATATACATAGATGAGAGAAATGAGAATAGATGATTTTGTAAGAAATTGTAAGGGATAAAGGGGTATTTATAATATTAAAAATGGGTTAAAGTGAAATTATTATAACTTGAGGGTTTAAATTGAAGTTTTAAAAGTAGGGGGTGGTAGGGCGTGCTAAGGAAGTCAAAAAGTGTAAAAAAATCCATTGGGGGGGCCCACTAGACATTTTCCCAACTCCTGAAAATGATAACTTTTTTGAATTCCAAAAAAAACTTGGAGGGATCCCGCGAACCAGGCGGTTCAACCGGGACGGGTCGATCAGGACTCATGGGTGAACCGGCCCCTGAACGGTCCCCTCATCCCCCACCCCTTAAACCCCATATAACATACGACGTGGTCTAGGGCGAGAAGCGGTCCGGGGCGAACGCAGGTCAGGTCAGGATATCCCGGTCTCCATGACAGCCCTAATACGGGTGCCACTAAAATATATGGTAATCTTAGAGAGGTATATTGGTGGGATGATTTAAAAAGGGACATAGCGGAGTTTGTAGTTAAGTGTCCAAATTGCCAACAAGTTAAAGTCGAGCATCAAAGACCAAGTGGTCTTACCCAAATAATGGATATTCCTACTTGGAAGTGGGAAGAAATTAATATGGACTTTGTTGTTGGTTGCCTCGGACTCTAAGGAAAAATGACTCAATTTAGGCTATTGTGGATAGATGAAATCCGCTCACTTTATCCCCGTCAAGTCCACTTATTCAGTGGAGGGGATTATGCTAGAATATACATTGATGAGATTGTGAGCCTATATGGGGTCCCTTTGTCCATCATTTCAGATAGTGATGCTCAATTCACTTCTCGTTTTTTGAGGTCTTTTCAAAAAGGGTTGGGTACTTAATTGAAGCTTAGCACACTTTTCATCCTCAAACGGATGGTCAAGTGGAGCCTACTATTCAAACCTTAAATGACATGTTAAGAGTTTGAGTGATAGATTTCAAAGGAAATTGGGACAATCACCTACCATTGATTGAATTCTCCTATAATAATAGCTATCATACGAGTATTTCCATTAAACCTTTTGAAGCACTCTATGGTAGGCAATGTAGGTCTATGGTTGGGTTGTTTTAGGTTGGTGAGCCTTCACTCCTTGATCCCAAAATAATCTATGAAGTTTTGGAAAAGGTTTGGGTGATAATAGATATGTTGAAAACAACCTACAGTCAGCAAAAACCCTATGCCGACAATAGAAGAAGAGATATAGAGTTTGAAGTAGGTGATATATTGTATTTGAATATTTCACTTATAAAGTGGTTAATGTGAATCGGCAAAAACAGGAAGCTAATTTCGCGGTATGTAGGTCCCTATGATGTTTTCCAATGGGTTGAAAAGGTTGCATATGAGTTGAAATTACCTGTAAAAATAGCTTCGGTTCATCCGGTATTTCATGTTGACATGCTTAAAAAGTGTATTGGCGACCCCGTATCTATTTGCTCTATTTAAGGGTTAGGTGTGGATAAGAACCTTCACTATTAAGAGGTTCCGGTGGAAATTCTAGATCGCCAAGTCAAGAAGTTGAGGAACAAATAGGTGGTCTCCATAAAAGTCCTATGGAGAAACCACCTAGTTTAGGGAGCAACCTAGGAGGTCGAGGCCGACATGAAGTCCTGTTATCCTCATTTTTTCCTCAAAATTCTAACCAAGGTTGAGGTTTGTAATAATCCTCTCAAAAATAATAAATAATTTTGAATGCCTGCTAAAATGTGCATATTCATGGTATAGGTTCATGCTAAAATGAGTTTTCATGTAAAGATGTTCTTTTACTTAACTTGCACTTATTGTTGTTTTGTGTATAGTTGCCTTTGCGAAATAATATAGAGAATGTTAATGTGTTTTAAAAGAAAGTGTCATAAGTGAATTTTGATGATCATGTTGAGCTCATGTTGATATTGAGAAGGTAGTTCCTCATGTTGTGATGTTGAGCTCCTATATGTGGTAAATTCTGATTTAAGTTGCTACGTGTAAATGTCATGTTTATGTGTTAAAATGGAGTTATGAATTACTCCTATGAATTGTGACTCGTGATGATTATTTATTATTGGTTGGGATGCTAGTATTGAATCTCCTAATTTCCCCTACAAAAAGATTTTAGTGTCATTCGGGGACAAATGTTCCCGGGGGGGGGAATGTAACACTGCGAAAGTCCATGACTTGGTCTAGAGACTTACATAATGAACTAGGACTTGAAACACTATTTCTAATCCTAAAACAATGTATTGAAACTAATTAGGAAGTGTTAGAGTCAAAACGTCAAGAAACAACCATGACGTCTCGAGGATTATGAAATGTGTGCTAGTGTGCCTTCGCATATTTCATGGGGTTTTAAGAGTCAAAATTTAATGAAACTTGGTAAAAAGGCAAAATGTATTAGAGTGTTTTTAATGTTTAAACATTTGGGTACGACTCCCCAAGGACCACCCTAAGGGTCCATGGAGAGGATTCTTGCATTTGACCAAAAGTTATCAAATTTGACAGTGGCTAAACGACGGACCAAACGATGAGTCGTCGATGGGTCAATGGCCCGTCGATGGTGTCATAGGTCCATCCTTAGACTTTTGTAGAAAATTGGTCAAAAACCCACTCTCTGTCGCAAATGACACCGGTGTAGTATGGGGTCGTTGATAAGGTGATGGTTCGTAGGTAGGGTCTCATCAACTGGACGTTGAGTGGGTTGTCCAAAATTATGTTAAGAAATTAATTATTTAATTAATTAGGTGAAAAATTAGGGTTTAAAGGGTGGTTAATTAAGTTATTTAAGTGACTATATTATACTTATACCTCATTAACTAATCTAACACCCCACAATTTTGAAATTCAATTCTCTCAAACTTCTCTCTACTTTCTCTCTCTATTCAAAGACTCCATTGGAGACCAAGGTTCAAGGGTAACTAGGGCTTCAATAATTCATCTTTTATCCATCAAAAACTAAGGAATCATAAGTTTTAGAAGCTATTCACTCTTAGATCTCTTTCCCCAAGAGGCTCTTCAAATTAATTTCAAAATATGTCAAAAACATGGGTTTCATTCCAATTTCGTAATTAGTAATTCAATTGGATTTGATTTTTATTTACTTTGATTATTATTGATAAACTATGAATTATGGGTTAATTTTTGTGGTTAGTCTTTGACCTAGTTCTATGAAAGAATCCATGGTTTGAACCCTTTTCCCTAACCCTAGCTATGAATTGGACTTGTAGATGATTAGGGTTTTTGGAATTTCTTATATTATTGTTTAATTTATTATATTATGATAATTATGAGTGGGTCATCAGATAATTGTGATGAATTGAAGGTAATATATTGATGAAGGCCATGGAGGCTATTTGGTAAGACTTTGTGATCTTGAATTCTTTACTTCAGTAATAATGGCTTATAATTAATGGTGTTATGCAATTGAATTATTATATGTGATTCGATTAAGAAGATATGATATTATGAATATGATGGCATGTCATGATTATGTTGAATGTGAGATCATGGTGAGGCTATGATAATACTAGTTCAATATGTTTCTCTTGTGTGCCTTATATGATATGAATGCAATATGTTGGTCTCACTAATGATGGTTTGGGATGAAAGAAAATTCTCATCCTATACCTAATAAACTAATAACGTGATTTACAAGGGGGTTAGTCTCATATGACCTTATGATGATTTAGAGAAGCTTAAAAACAATACCAAAAAGCAATTTAGCTTAGCACCGAGTAAACTTGACGATGAGAAGTGTTGTCTCCCCATATAATGGAGATTCACCAAATGTTCTCATGAGATGAGGACTCCTATGTTAATGGGCATATAGAGGGTTCAAGACATATCTCCTAGTTTCTTAACTATGTTGCCTTCATAGGAATACTAGCTAGTGGATCCACTCAGAATGTTATGTTCATATTTTGGTCCTACCTAGGCAAGTAGACCATCTTCTTTCTGTGTAGGGTTTCATGACATTGGATTCCATGTTTAACTCACATGGTCTATTGTCGGTTAAGGCGATTGTTCCCGAAAGTAAACTGAAAGTAATAAAGTGAACACTAACTAGGGTGACTTATTGGGTTCTACTTAGTATAGGTAGGGTATGGGACTCTACTTATACATGGCACAAGTTGACCTTGAGGAAAGTCCTAGGAGGTTGTTCTTATGTACTTATGATATGTATGGAATGTATATGATGACTTTACATGTTGATAATTCTATATGATGTTAGTTTCATTTTGTTTGAACATGCTATTGGTTTAAGTTGATGTACATGATTTATGAATATGCATGATGTGAAGATCTATGAAATGTAGAAATTGCTTATGATCCTTTACTTGGTTTACTTGATTATGTGGGATTATTGGGCTTCACATAAGCATTGCACTCGTAGGCTTGGGAAAGGGTTGTGAGTAAGGGTCTTGTATGTTGTGATGATATGAACTCTTGTACATGACTTGTTGTTATGACATTATGTGGGAGTTGTTATGGTTATATGATCTTGATATAATGCCATTCATGTTGATATGACTTTATGTTCATATCTGTTTTAGATACCCTATGTGGCAATATGAATTTTATATAGGGCTATGCCCGAATGCCGTATTTCATTTTAGATGGTTTAATGTGAGAAGAAGTACTAGACTAATTCTTATGTATGAAATATATTGCCTAAACGATAAGCCTATGTAAGCTTCACTAAATGAGGATTCTATGTAAACTCGATATATGATATGTGAAAGGTATATGTATAACTCAATATGTAAAGAGTCTTAATTTTCCGCATTATTGACCTATGATATATTATGATGAATGCTAAGGGCTTTCCCAAGTCCTCTCCGAGGACGAAAATGTTGTTTACGCCTAAAAGTTGCTCCTTGGTAGTGACAATGTGGCGCAAGAATTCCACAGGCTTAAGGCAAAACTCGCACTTGAACTTGGCATATAACTCCTTATCTTTCTAAATCTGCAAAACTAGTATGAGTTAACTAGCATGATATTCTTCATTCCTTGAATAGATTAGTATGTCAACAATGAAGACGATAACAAACATATCCAAATACGGCTTGAAGACTTTATTAATAAGATCCATGAACTCTACTGGAGCATAGGTCAACTCAAAAGACATGACTAACAACTCGTAATGTCCATATCTGGTTCTAAAAGTTGTCTGTGGAATGTCATATTCCCCTAACTTTGAACTGATGGTAGCTTGAACTCACATCAATTTTCGAGAAACAGGTGGCACCCTGAAGTTGGTGACAAAGATTACCTATCCTTGAGAGAGGATACTTATTTGTGATGGTAACCGTATTCAAAGCGGTAGTCTATACACATCATAAGGGAACAATCTGTATTTCTTACAAATAAGACAGAAGTGCCCCAAGGTGAAACACTTGGTCGAATAAACCTTTATCTAACAGATATTTCAGCTATTATTTAAACTCTTTTAACTCTATTGGTGCCATTCAATATGGCAGAATAAAGATAAAATGAGTATCTGGGATGATATCTATGTCGAAGTGTTTCTCTCTCAGGAAGGACTCAAGGTAGATAATCAGTAAAATCTTATGGAAACTAACTGAAATGAAGGTACCTTAGCACTTGAGTTATTAAAAAGGACTAAGTGATAGATACATCCCTTTGAAACTAATTTTCTCACCTTAAGGTACGAAATGAAAAAAACCTTAGGCATTACTGAACTACTACTTCACTCTATGACTAGCTCATTTGGAATCTAAAACTTGATTACTCAAAATCTATAATCGATTGATGCATAACATGCATGAAGCAAGTCCATACCTAGAATGACATCAAAATCTACCATGTCTAACTCCACTAGGTCAACCATGGTATTCTTATGATTTATAGGAATAGGAAAATAATGATAGACTATTTCCGCTAGAATAAATTCTCCAACAGAGGTAGAAAAAGAGAAAGGCTCATACAGTTTCTCACTAAGAATCTCAAACTGATTTGTAACATAAGGAGTTACAAAATATAAACTTGCTTCTGGGCCTAACAAAGCATAAACATCAAAAATAAAGACTTTGATCATACCCGTGAAAAATTCGGGAGAGTTCTCTTGCTCTTGGCGGCTAGTGCTTTCATAGAGGTGGTTTGTTCTTCAGTCGGTACCAGAATTGGCTCCTCTAGGTGCAGCCCTATCTGGTAGAGCAACTGATGAAGATTGGGATCTATTGCCCGAATTCCATTACCCTGCTTATTCTAAGGAAACCCTTACATGAAGTGACCCTCTTGACCGCACTTGAAGCAACCTGAATTGCCATCACGACACTTACCAGCGTGGTTTCTACCAGAACTACCACATGTAGGAGCCCAACTACCTCCTTGTTCCACACTACCTTGGGACTGTTCTAGTCTAGCCTTGAATTTCTGCGCATTCTATCCATTATACTCACCTCTATTTCTCGTCGTAGGTGCACTAACATATGATGGTTCATGCCCCTTTTGTTTCTGAATTAGTAGACGATTCAAAATACCTGTTTGCATCTTAGAACCATTCCAGTCTTGGTTTTCTTATTCAAGTACTCTTTTTTGTCCCTCAGCTTCTCCTCTTCAACTTGTTACACATAGACCATCAACAGGGATATGTCTATGTCGCCAATCAGCATTGCCGCTCTTACCTCTTTACTAGATGCACGACCCAAAGCAGCGAAAAATAAGCTCATTCTGCATCTCATATCCTTAACCATCTGAGAAGCATAGTGATAAAAGTGGGTGAACTTCAATCCCTGCCGGTGCACACTCAAAGAGTCTTGTTTCTGAGTAAGGAATTCTCGTACCTTTGCCTCTTTCTGTTCTTGGGGAAAGAAACACCAGAATAAAGCCTATCCAAAAACAAGTCCAACTCGGATGTGGTGCCAAGTCCACTTGTCGAACCAAGTCATAGTCACATTCTTCAGTCGGTATGTATGTAGCTTGACTCTCTCAACAGCAATGACATGCATCACATCAAAAACCTTCTTTAACTCTTCCACAAAGTTGTTTGGATCCTCATTAGTGCTCAAATCGGTGAAACTTGGAGGATTCATTCTTAGGAACTCACAAATCCACAAGGTATCAGCCTCTTCTCATTGAGCTTCTATCTGTTGACCAACCTAGTTAGTCAGAGCCTGACTCAGCATCCTAATAGCCTCACGGAACTCAGTGTTTCTAACTTTCCCTTGATGTTGCACTTCAGGTGCATTAGGTACTCTTATTCTTGAGGTTAAACATATCTCGTAGTTGGGAGACCTCGTGTTTCTCTTCCTGGAGGCATTGTTATCTAATAAATGCTCAAGCAAGAATTAGATAGAGACTTTTAGAGATAAACTCTAATTCATATGATAGAAGTTACGAATTCCTAAATTTTGTAGCCTCCTAATCATAGATATGGCACGCATAACACCGATAACTAAAACTCTACAGACACGACTTCATAGACTCCCTCGGACTCTTCAACTATGTACTCTAATACCAAATTTGTCACGCCCTGATCCTACACCTATATGTGGTCGGCACCCAATGACCATTGCGCTGGTCTTGAGCGAACCCTTGGCCTGGCTTACTAAACTCAGCGGAAGACTTAACTCAATAAAATAGTCTCATGATATAATTTAAAGAAATAATAAGTTGGTCAAAATGGCAGTTAAGTCTCATAAAAAAGTATTTGAAATACATTAATAAGAGACTCAAAACTCACTATTTAAATGTCTATGAAGCCTCTACAATACTAAGATGGATATTAGGATAGACCACACAACATCTTATAAATTAAAAAAAAAAGCGAATGAAAGTGTCCTCTAGAATGAAAGGAGATGCTACATTGACCCAAAGTGCTTAAAATGGATCAACGAGGTGCTACATGTTGATCCTGGTTATCTGTGTCTTCATCATAAGACGATGCAGGTCTAATGGTATCAGTACATTAAATGTACGAATATGAGAGTTGGAATGCTAAATGAAAACTTAAATCTTGAAAAGAATAAGAATAACATACATTGGTTTTGCTCATCTCATGAACACTCAACTCTCTCTCTGTGTCTCTCTCTCTCCCACACTCTCTCTCTCTCTCTTCCCCCCCCCCTCTCTCTCTCTCTCTCTCTTTATATATATATATATATATATATATATATATATATATATATATATTTATATATAAGATTTACAAAACACATGTTATATATAAAAACCTTCGTAAAACATTAAAACAACTTAGTTCGTTAAAGAAAATGCAATAACAAACTCAACTTTACTTATATATAAAGTAATATAGTGTTTGTGGAAAATTCTCTAACCGACAATCATCACTATGATCCTTAAGCGATGGTACAACGTCTTACCTCACGTTGCAAGAGGATTTTCATATACCTTTCCGTCAGTATAGAAGCTGAACTACTAAGTGGATCCACTAGTCTATGATGAAAATCACTAAGGAATCATCTAAAAGAATGATTCTTCTTATGTCCATATTGGCTACATGGTTTATGGGGGCTTGAGTTAATATGAACTCGCGTACCTATATCAATGCTCAATAATACTCCCAAAATACTTATTATATGTTTTAAAAACAACTTCTTCTCTAGTTTGGGGTAATTGGTCAAACTAAGCTTTAAAAGCTCTCTTGAAAATCATAGTTTCATCTTTACTAAAACTAGCCAAAGGCTCTATTAGAAGTCCAGCTTTCGTTCTTACTAAAAATGTGAAAACATTTGTAACTCTTAGAGAATCCCTTAAAACTTTTGAGAAATGAACTCAAATCTTTACTCTTTGCTTAACTTGTAACTTAACTCTTAGGGTATACTTAGTTCCCTTATAACTTTTGAGAATTTAACTCGACTCATTACTTTTTTCTCAACTTGTAGCTTGAACCTTAAAATAAAGTTAAAATGATTGTTTAAGACTCTTGAAAACATTAAGAATTTACCTTGACTTGCTTCTCAACTTTTAGACTTTACTCTTAAATTTTTTAAATTTGATCTTAACTTTCCTTGAATTGAACTATGGATTCAATTATCATGATATAATGTTTATGGATGATTTCATAATGTTTAGATGTACCTTAGAGTATTGGAATCAACTAAAAAAGTGGGTACATCACTTAGGAACTAGTACAAAAACATGGGGAATGAATGAGGTCTCCTAGGCGTCCTTAGCGCTGTGAGAAGCATGGAGCGCCAGAGCCTGACGATAGAGTTTTTCCTAAGGGACTATGGCAGGCTCGACACATCAGGGCTTGTCGGAGAAAGCATGTTCTATAGGGATCTACCTGGTGCGGCGCCCCAAGGACTGACAGACGGGCATCTCCACTTTTCTTCTCCAGTTTCATCTCTAAACCCTCTAAACTTCCCTGGTTTTTTCCCCAAACACTTAGGATCATTAATTCCCTCAATATCCAACAGATTTGACTCACAAAACAACATGGAAACACTAATTAAATGAACTAAAGGCATGTAATAACTCAACCAACTAGAATTCAACAATGTTTTTCAAGAACTTCACTTTTCATCATTCAATCTACTCAATATTCGCTGAATTAAACAAGATGGTGTGTAGGTGAACTAAACCAACATTGAAAGATCTCACATACCTTAATAAGGATCACCCCCCACAAATTCCACTAATATTTTGGCTTTCTTGATGAATTCTTTTTTTTTCTCCCTTTTCCTTATTCTCTTTTCTCTTCTCCAAGCCCTAAGCGTAAATAACCTTTCCATTCTGAACTCAAACTTATTTTGACCCCAAATAAACCCTTAAAATGAATTAGGAAATAGATGGATGAAAAGACAAGTTTTCCCTTACTAAAATTCGGATTGGACTTTCTTTACTTCAACAGCCCAAGTTCCGGAAGGCATATATCCTTCATACAATATCAAAATCGTGCAAACTTGGTGCCATTAGAAAGAAATTTCCGAGTGATTTACAACCATATAAAGAACTGACTCTAACTCATTTTGAGCTAGAAATTATGACTATTTGAAAATGAAAGAAACTGATTTCTTAAACTTAGGAAATTTTCCAAATTTTTTCCTATTCCTTCCAAAAAATATAAATTTTAGTTTCTTAGGTTAGTCTTAGATATTACATGTTACGAGATGTTAAACACCCGACACCCATAACATTGACACTTCAAGCACCAAGTCCTATGACAAAAAATGTCAAGTTGTATCATTATATTAGCTATGTTATGGTCTCTCTCTAAGTTTTTCTCCAACTGCTCCTTGGTCAATTCAAACGTGAGAGCGGAGACCTAAATTTCCTGGGTGTACCAAGCCCGATTAATTATGGTCACACCATACAAAAATTGGGTTGCTATAATGTAAGGTTGTTTCTTCAAACCTCCCAAAGAAAGTTGGTCAGCTACACCCTTGTTCATCAAATCAAGGCTTTGGTAAAAAAAATTGCAGCAAAACATTGTCAGGCAAAGCATGAGTTGGGCATTAAAGCACTAACTTTTTGAATCGTAGCCAAGTATCATGAATTGTCTCACCTTCCAAACACTTGAAGCTTTAGATGTAGTACCGAAGAGTCATCATCTTCTAATGAGGAAAAAATCACACTTCAAATGTGATGATAAGCTCTTGCCAAAAAGTAATTAAGTATCGTGGTAATTCACCCAACCACTTACATGCTTGTCCCATCAAGGAAAATGGGAACGACCTCAACCGGACCGAATCTTGAGATATGTTATTGAAGGAGAATGTCTCTCATACATCAAAAAAGTTTCTTAAATTCTCCTAGGGATCCTCATGAGCTAACCCACAAAACAACCTTTTCAATTGTAAGAGCTACAACATGGTACTTATAGTATGGAACACAACATTCCCTTCCACCAAAGACAAGCGAATGACACCATTGAGGTTTCTGATGTCATATTGGTGGCCTACATGGCTATCATTGCTTCCGTTCACACTCATGCATTCCATTGCATAACTCAAACGAGCAAACCAAAACTAAATATAAGTAGATTCATCTATAACTAAAAAGAACAAAATTAAACTTAACTAAAGAATCTTAACCAACACCACTCCCGGATGACAGTTGATATACCGTGGTTTCACGATATTATTAATACTTTTTCTTTAAGATTAGTGTGTCCAAAAGCCTTTTTGTGCTAAGTTTTATATAAGTTTCTCTTTGTTTTGCAGGAAATCAGTCCAAAGTTGAATGCGGAGATTTTGAGCGAAGAACTGCAGAAAAGACCACCTACGGAGCTTATGACGGTCCGTCGTGCTTGTGATGGTCCGTAGGTGGCAGCGTAGTGCAGTTGCTGAAGGAAGATGGGGAAGTCTGACCAAGTCTCGGATTACGAAGCTTGTGACGGTCCGTCCTGGCTATGACGGTCCGTCCTGCAGGTTCGTCGTGAAGTTCAGAGAAGTGATCCCAGTACCCAGATTCCAAGGGTTGAAGTGTTTTGAGACGAAGACCCTCGACGGACCGTTGTGCCTATGACGGTCTGTCATACTTGCCGTCGAGGAGAATGAAGATAGCAGCAGAAGAAATTGCACAAGTATGGGACGACGGAGTCCATGACGGTCCGTCGTGACCACGTTGGTCCGTCGCGAGGTCCGTCGACAGCCGCGTTTTGGTAGATTTCCAGCAATTAGAATCCTTTTTCAATTAGTTTTTTGTTTTTTTATAAATAGTATGAAAAACCTCATTTTTGAGGTTAGACTCTGTTAGGTTTGACATCATATTATCAGACCCTTTGTATTAGTGTTAGATTTTGAGATTCTTGCAAGTGAATTTTGGATATTAATCAAGCAAACTTTGGATTTTATTCTTTCTCATTGAAGTGAGTACATGAATTCGTATTTAATATATTTGAATATTGTGTTTATGGCTATGAGTAACTAAACTCCAAACCTAGGGTAGTGGGAACCATAGGCAAATAATGAGATAAACCCTAGCTAAAATAACAATTCTAGATTAGTGTCTTGCATGTATTAATAATTCTTTCGCTTAAAAGTCTTTTTAACGGATGGACAACGTTAGAACTCGCCTTAATGCTACTTGCCGGACCAAGGAGGTAGATAATAGGAAAAGAATTATTAACATAGATTTAGTGTATACTATCTAATAGGCTAGTATTGATTGGTACGAGGTAATAACTTAGTTAAATATCGAATACGATGCTTAATATGAGGTAAGGATAAGGGTTAGGATAGCAACACACGTAGCCGGACCAAGGTGCGGAGTGAGATTTTCTAAATGTCGGACCAAGGATTTAGAAATACATAACTTATCACTTTGCATGCAAGATACTAGGAAAGAATTGTTATAGTTAGAATTATCAAGTTATGAACCTGTGGGGAACACGTAAACCTTAGTTACTTTGATTAATTGATTAAAACCCAACATTCAAAGCTGTTAAGTGTCTCTTTCAAGTTCGTTATTTATTTTCACTCATTTAGAAATAGAAACCCTCCTTTATTGTTTTTACTTTCCAAGGAAGTCATTGACCAAACAATAGTAATAACAGATTGAAGTTAAGTCTAGACTATTTTCCTCGTGGGAACGATCCCAACCTCACTAGTTGGGTTATTTACTTGACACGACCGCTTTACTTCTTATTTGAGAAGTATGTTTGAGCGTATCAACAACACCATTTTAAATTTAACGTTTCAAGGACACTTCATCAAATTTTATGTGTTAACGATCGCAAGTCATTATAATAACTCAACTAAATGAGTTGGGTCTAATCCTATAGTGAGTGGTACGTGTTCAATATTTAATAGTAAGTGAGAATATCCTCAATTCATTTATAGAAATAGACATCATCGAATAAAAAATCATGTAAATTAGGGTTGACACGAATGTCAAATAAAGGGCGTTTGGGTTTTAACTATCAGCTACAACAATAGCAAGAAACACGAAAATAGTAGTATTGAGATGATTTCTTGGGATGTGAGTCGATTATAGGCTAACATAGACAAATAGATAATTGCAGCTGTTAGAAAATAGTTGCAAAACGGTGAATACGCTAGACTTTAGTGGAGATAAACTTTCTCTCGAACAATTTACCCTAAATCAAGTTGGTTTCTTTTGAACACCACCAAGCATACAATTAAGAACAACCTACGCTTTATTCAATTCATTCTCTCGAGATGATCTATGAAAAGAGGTTCAGGATTCACTCTCTCGAGCTTAACCCATGACAACACAATACCCTCGGACCATCAACAAAATCTTAGTTTTAAAACGTCTCTCTTAGGCAAACCAAAAACATGAAGGTTGAACTGCATTTGCAACTACGATTCTTTGGATTAAACCTCAATAAGTTATTGAAATCACTTTGAAACAACATTTAAACTAAGAATTATCCATACCCAAGAGCTAAATTAGTCCATAATCACATAATCACACCCTTAGAATTGAAATTTTAGCTAGACATTATAAAAAGATATAAATTGTTACCAAATTGTGTTTCCATCAACTGGGTAAGAACATTTTCGTCTTTACAAACGTCCAAATTGAAGAATCTCAAAGACCCACTTCAAATTTCTCAAAAATGAAAAACTTTAATTCTTCAAACTAAGGAAAAGTTAGTCTCAATACTCAGAGTTCGAACTCAAAAATTACTCTAATGATACTTTTCAAAGTGAAATTTGATACTAAACATAATGTTTGAAAATCTATGTATAGTCGCCAAAAATATGCCACGAAGGACCATTCTCACAATAACTCGATATCGCCGATCAATTTGTCGATCCTCCCTATGGTTAGTTTAATCACCTTTTTGCATTAGCATTCAGCATCCTCAAGTTCTGTAATTTGCGCGATTCAACATTACATCAACAAAACAACTTGGCGACACGCCGACTGCTCCATTCTCTAGACAATTTGATTTTATGCTTCAGGTCTTGTCACACTTGAACTTTTGGAGGTCAAGAGGCTATTCAACGACTAGATAAAAGAACTCAGTGATCACCAAGCATTCATTTCTTCATTTTTTTCAGCTCACTTTGTTCCTTTTTGCAAATTAGTGTCCATGCTTTGTTATTTAAACTAAGTACCTGGAAATCAAGGATCTTACATCAGTTATTAGCACAAAACAAGCATTGATGACACAAAATCTATCTAAATAAAAACCTAAATGAGTCCAAATCTTGGACTCATCAGTCTAGATTGACTTCATTTTTCTTATGCCAAGGCTGATTGTAGAACTCGAGTAGTTAAGTTTCAGTTTCCTAGCGAGTCAGTTTTTAAGTGGAGGAGTATTTCAATAGTGCCTAAGAGTCATTTTATTTTGTACCTTAAGGCAAGTAAGTTAGTTTCCATAGAGTGCATATATCACTAAAAATGAATTAATCACTCTAGTTTTGAGACACCACCTATTCAGTCAGTTCCAAACTTCCAGTTCGGAGTGAGTTTCAGAGATCTTTCCAGATGATCTTCCCGGAGTCCGTCTTAAGAGAGAAATAAACTTCGATATAGATATTATTCGTGATACTTGTCCTATCTCTATTCCTCCTTATAGAATGGCTCTGGCTGAATTTAAAGATTTAAAGCAGTCATTGAAATACCTTCTTGATACAGCTTTCATTCAACCAAGTATTTCACCTTGGGGCGCTCCACTCTTATTTGTGAGGAAGAAAGATGGTTCACTTAGGATGTGTATTGATTACCGCCAATTAAACAAGGTCACTATAAATAATAAGTATTTAAAATTGATGATCTTTGCGATCAACTTCAGAATGCCACTTGCTTCTATAATATACATCTAAGATCGGGCTATCATCAATTAAGAATAAGAGAAAGTCATATCCCAAAAACAGCTTTCAGGACCCGCTATGGTCATTATGATTTTCTTGTTATTTATTTTGGTTTAACTAATACTCTTGCAATGTTCATGGATCTTATGAAAAATGTGTTTAAGTTGTATCTTGATGTGTTTATTATTGTATTTATTGATGACACTCTGATCTATCAAAAGATGAGGAGGATCATGTTGGTCATCTTTGAGTTCAAACTCTCAAGGATATTGATTCTATGGCATTCTTAGGCCATATTGTTGCTGGTGATGGGATTTTAGTTGACACTTAGAAAATTGAGGCAATGGAGAATAGTCCTAGACCCACATCTCTGTCTTATATTAGGAGTTTCTAGGGATTGATTCGTTATTGTAGGAGGTTTGTCGAGGGGTTCTCATCTATTTCATCACCGTTTACTAAGTTGACTTAGAGACAACAAAGTTTCAATGGCTTGAAGATTGTGAGAAGAGAGCTTTTGGGAATTAAAAACTAGGTTGACTACTGCCTTTGTGTTATGACTGATTGTGTGTTGTGCAGAATTGTTAGGTTGTAACTTATGCCTCCAGACAACTTAAGCTTCACGACACGAATTACCCAACCCATGATCTAGAGTTATTTGTTGTATTGTTTGCTTTGAAAATATGGTGTCACTATATCTATGATGTTCATGTAGATGTGTTCACAGATCACATGAGTCTTCAGTATGTGTTCATTCAAAAAGAGCTTAATCTCAAACAAAGGATGTGGTTGGAGTTACTGTAGGATGAAGAAATAAGTATTCTAAGGCTAATATTGTTACTAATGCTTTGAGAAGGTTATATATGGTTAATACTTACCATGTCAAGGAGTAAAGAAAGAGTTCGCCAAAGATGTGCACAAGCTTGCACGATTGGGATTTGGTTAATGGATTCCAAAGAAGGTGGAGTGGCGGTGATAAATGAGATCGAATCATCACTAGTGAGTGAAAGAGAAACAAGACCAAGATCCTACTTTTCTTGAATTAAGGCAAATGTTCATAAGCAAAAAGTGATGGCTTTTGAACAAGGGGGAGGAGTGGCGTATTGAGGTATCAAGGTAGATTATGTGTACCCAAAGTGGATGAAATCCAATAGAGGAACATAGAGAAAGTTCATGGCTCCAGATACTCTATCCATATGAATTCCACAAAAATGTATTGTGACTTGAGATAAGTCTATTGGTGGAGTAGTATAAATAGGTGTATTACAGAGTTTGTTGCTAAGTGCCGATTTGCCAACAAGGCAAGATAGAGCACAAGAGGCCCCGTGGTATGGACCAGACATATATCTTTCGGATAGGAAGTGGGAGATGATTAATAAGGATTTTATTACTGGTTTTGTTGTGGTATCACATACGACATGATTCGATTTGGGTGATTGTAGATTGGATGGCTAAATCAACCCATTTATTACCCGTAAAGACTACCTTTTAAGCAGAAGATTATGCCGAGTTATATATTTATGAGGTAGTCAAACTTCATAGAGTTTTGGTGTCCAAGATTTTCGATAGAGGTGCGCAACTCACTGCATAACTCACTGCATACTCTAGAAGTCTTTACAGAAAGGTCTGGGTATAAAGGTAAATTTGAGTACTGTTTTTCGTTGTCAGACTGATGGTCAAGAAGATCACACAATTCAAACTTTAGAGAGTATGTAGAAGGCGTGTGTGATTTATTTCAAGGGTAATAGGGATTATCACTTACCTCTCATTGAGTTTTCTACCAACAACAATTATCACTCTAGCATCCAGATAGCTTCTTATGAGGCTCTTTACGGGAGAAAATGTTCATATCCTATTGGATGGTTTGACGTTGGTGAAGCTTGGTTGATAGGACCATACTTGGTTCATCAAGCTGTAGAGAAGGTAAAGATTATTTAAGGAAGGTTGAGAACAACACAGTCGTCAGAAATCATTTATAAATGTTAGGATAAGAAACTTAGAGTTTGAGGTGGATGATTGGGTTTAGCTAAAGGTTTCACCCATGAAGGGTGTTATGAGATTTGATAAGAAGGAAAAACTCAGTCCTCGGTATATTGGTCCTTACAGGAAATCCAGGAGTATTGGTAATGTAGCTTCACGCCAGAGTTAGCAGTAGTCCATCCGGTATTCAACGTTTTGATGTTAAATAAGTGTATGTCCAATCTTCCACTTATTATACCTACTGAAAATATTAATATTAAGAACAATCTATCATATGAGGATATTCCAGTTGAGATACTTGATCATTAGGTTCGCAGTTGAGAACCAAGGAAGTTGCTCTAGTCAATGTTTTATGGAGTAACCTATTTTTGAAGAAGATACTTGGGAGATAAAGAGGACATGAATAAGAAATATCCACATCTCTTTGCCTTCGGATAATCTTCAAACCAAGGCACTAATTTTTTCCTTGGTACTTTTTAATTTAAAATGTTGTGTTAAATTGCATATTGGGTGTTTGAGTTGGGTGCTAGATGTCATCACACTTAGTATACTTGAAGTAATATCATTTGAGGATGAATATTCTCAAGAGGGGGGTATTGTAACATCCCTTCTTAGAAAGAGCTAAATTTATAAAGAACTAATTTGGAAAGAACCCAATTTAAAATTTTGCAAGTAATGCTTAAGTTGTGAGTTTTGGGTCAAATTCAAACAACCATAAATTTAATTATAAGATGATTTAGGTTGCCCATAATATATAAAATTAGAGTTATTTGAATCTTCTTTCCAATGCCACCAAGTTTGCAAATTTCGAGCTTGTCTGAGGGAGATATGCTCGTTTGAACTCAGCATGTCCAGTTAAGGAAAGTTACATGAATTAGTGAGTGGTACTTTGATCTTTTCCTTATTTATTTTTAAGCATAGCTTAGTGAATCCACTTCGTAGAGGATATCTTACGCTCCGACAAGGTATAGCACAGTTCTGGCAATGTGGGCGAGACGTTGTATCATCACATAGCTCATGGTGATGGTTATTGGTTAGAGAATCTCCCAAATTTATTTATTATTGTATCTTTACATAAAACTGAACTATGATTGTATTTTTAAATACATTGAGTTGTTATCTACTCTTTTGAAAGTTTTCTTTCTAATGCGTCTCTACTGTTGTTTTTATACTGAAATGAGTTGAGTATTCCTAAGTTTGAGTATCCTTGAGTTGAATTGAATTAAGTTGAAGTGAGTTTGGTTTCCTTTTTATTAGTTCAAGATTGCAGGTTATGTTCAGTGTTCCCCTTACATGATCATATATTCCTTATATTGACACCATTTGACCTGCATCTTCCATGATGCACATACAGGTAACCTGGATCATCATCCAAGACTTCATTGATCCAATTGATTTCAAGATTTGCTTGGTAAGTCTCTTTTTTTCGGAGGATTTCCATTCACTTTTCAGTTCAGTTAGAATGTTGTGAGTCTTTTTGACTTCCATCATAGTTTTTAGAGGCTACATAGATAGATAGACAGTAGTAATTCATGAGTCTTTTCATTTCCAGTGTTAAATGTTTAAAGACTTTAGTTTTCTAATTGTCCAATTGAATATTTCCTTTAAAACATTCTGAGTTTATCTATTTTGAGGTATTGAGTAAAATCTTTATATTTGAGTTTATCTGAGGTTCAGTAAGTCTTCCACCGAGAGTTTAGTTAAGCCAAAGGTTCGGTTGGGGATAGTAATGGTTCTCGAATGTCAGTCATGTTCAGGGTGTATGCTCGGGGTGTGACATGTTAAGCAAAGTCTTTTGCAACAATTCTAAGTCCCAAAACTACGTGCCACCATAGGATCTAAAGATATCTCCCATCTGTTGAGCTCGACCCCTTAGTCTTTTACATGCATTATCTTAGTGGATACATATTAAGTCAAATGAATCTTTATATCTTAATAAAGTATATTGGGATCTTTTGATGGAAGTTATACATCAAAGTCCATATAGTAGCTCACATGGTTATGTATCGCTTTTAGCATCTCTCACAATTAGTCTTTTAATGATATTACATGAACAAGTATTTAGTTATTTGAACACAACGTTTGTCAGACTTCATGTTATTTACTTGGTCAATGCATCAATGTGTTTTCACAATTCAACATTTTAAGTATTTATGTATATCACATTAATGACTGCATATTGTTTGCCTATCTTATTTGATGATATAGGTTCATACGTTCAACATTCAAGTCGCGAATAATATAATAGTTGATCAGCATACTAGCTAGTTGGTGAATCTTCATCGTTGAAGGACGACTTCTATCTCATTTCAGTATTCTACTTCAGTTATCAAACAGTTAGAGTTATCTAGGGGGTTTGTCTAAGCAACCCATTACACTATATTCTTTCAAAAAGTCAATTTAGGTTCAAGTTATGTTTTATCCGATATTGATTTATTTTATTTTTTAATACAATTCTAGTTTTAGATTTCGCATTAATATTTCAGTTACATCAAACTTTGTTTCATTCTAGACCTTGGTGTCATGCTAGACCATGATTTTAACTTGGGGTCACTTGTGACTCTAAGTATCAGTTACGACTAGGGAGTAGTCTCGGGTCATGACAAAATCAGTACTAAAAATTAAAATTAATAATAGATAACTTTTGTAGTTAAACAACAAAAATTTTCATTAATTAAACAATAAAATTAATTATTACTTTTATTAAGCAATGAATTAGCAAAAAAAATGTTAGCTACGAGTTTATATTTGATACAGATAAAAATGGGTTGGGTAAAATACTAGTTTATCCACATTTTACTCATATTTCATGAAGAAATAGTTCTTTACTTAAGAATTCAATATGGAGAAAATATTTTAGTTTTTTTAGATGAAATTTGTTAAAAATACTTCATTTAATTTTATTTTATTATCAAAGAAAAAAAAAGAAAAAAAGCGGGGTTTCGGGTAGGGTAGTCCTGGGGGAGGGGGGGGTTCTAGGATAGGGTGAAAAAATAAATAGTTGAAGTTAAAAATATATCTTAAAAACAAACTTAATATTTTTGAAGGGTGAAAGTTTGTTGGGAGTAGGGAGCTGGTAGGGGGTGGGATTTTTTTAAAAACAACTTAATTTTTTTTTGGTAGGGTTGGGAGTTGGTAGGGGATGGGGCGACGGTGATAGAAATAAATTGAAGTTGAAAACATTTTTCTAAAACAAACTCAATTATTTTGGGGGGTGGGGGTGGATGGGTTTGGGGGGTGGGGGTGGATGGGTTTGGGGAGTCGAGGGTAGGGGTGAAAAATGAAATTTTGAAGTTCAAAATATTTTTTAAAAAATAAATTTTAAATTTTTTGTTTGAGCGGGTTGGGGATGGGGGGTCGATAGTTGAAATATTAATAGGGACCCATATAAGAAAGTTTTGAAAAATTGCTTCTAAAACTAGGCAACATAAGGTATTTTGAAAATTTAGAGAAAACTTGGAATACACATATATGACCCGTAGTTTACCCATAATATACCCAATTTTAATGGGTAAAATATGGATATAAGTCCAAATATTACTCATATTTAAAATAACTCTTTCACCCCATATTTAATGGGCTATTTGGGCGAGTCAATAAAAAGTGGGCTTAAATTGTCAGCAATGGCTATGAGCAATTTAGCGACAAAAATTATAGCTAATTACATAATGAATATGAATAATTTATTTTTCGAGAAGTCCAAATTTGAAATTTAAGATTGTCTATATTCCATATTTACCAATAAAATTAACTCATACTGCATAAAATCTTAAAATAATCTTTTATCTTTGAATTAAGACTCGATCCTTTTTATTCTTTCAGATTAAACACTACTAGTCTACCATATTTTATAGTATTGATGCAATTTTGATTAGACCTCAAACGTTTGTCCTTTTTTTCGAATTAGAGGTTCATTAAATCAGATTTTACGTGCAAACAAATTTCTTTCATTGCAATATTATTTTAGCACAATTAACACTTTTATTCTTACATCCTCTTATATTGTTATTTCTTATTACTAAACATAGAGGAAGACGTTATAAAGAAATTGAAGTTTGGAAGAGGTGGGGGTATCTCATATAATAAAATTGTGGATAAAAACAATGTTATAAATTAGATGAAAGTTTGGGAAAGAACAAAAGTGCACGAGTATATCAAACATAAAGGATTATTAGTGTTTTTATGTGAAAAAATTAAGTTGATTTTGTGTCTTAGCTCAAAGATGAGAGATTTTCTTTGGATATTTTCCTCATATATTGTACCCCCTTAGTTTAAAAAATAATGACCTTATTTGACTTGACACAAAGTTTAGAAAAATAAAGAAGAATTTTTAACATTTTAGTCCTAAATTAAAACTATGTCAAATTTATCAAGATGACCTTTAACCTTGTGGCCTCAAAAAGGTCATTTGAAAAATTGAAATTAAAGTGTTGCCAAAAAAAAAAATGATCATTCTTTTATAAACATTCTTATAAAGAAAGTAGATCACTCTTTTGAAATAAAGGGAGTATTACAAATCCTATTACTATTATGGTCAGGTCAAACCGATACACAATTCCTTTAACTTGTCTCGAAATTTTATTATGGCTTTATTCAACCTCACGTGTTTGACAAACACTAAAAGAGTAAAAAAAAAATCCAATAAAAAATGTCATGTATTTTGTTTTCTCCAAATCATCCGAATTTACTTGACATTAACATTTAATTGGATCTGTTTACCAATCTTTAAGCAATATAAAAGAAATATTGATTACTAAATTTGTTGTTGACATCGGTAAGTTACACAAGTTAATATAAACATCGAATTTATATTACTATAAATATATTTATCCTTTTCTATTTATGTGACATTAATAAAATATGTTACATCATTCGGATAATTATAATAAATCTAAGTACTTATGATATCATTCTCCTAAATCTATCTCTTTTACTTATTATTTTAATATTTTATTTAGTCCTTTATTTTATATATAAATAAATCAAATAAATAATTTGAACTAAAATAAAAAAAATATCGTATTTTTACTTGTATTAGGAAAGACTAAACATGTCTGTTTCATCAATCTAAGGATGTATTGTCTTTTTAATGCTCCATTGCAACTACGTGTCTTGTTCAGAATATCATCAATGTACACATCATTGTTTACAATCTGCTTTCATTTTCCATCTTTTGCTCCACTTCTCACCAAAACTCCTCTTATCTCCCTGACACCCATCCCAATTCCAGGTAAGGCTTCGTCACAAAGTATTTTTTGATTTTCTTAAACATCTTTGTTTTCCTCTATATTAAAGGTCGATTCAAGAATATTCTCTAATTTTATTTCTGTTGATCAAGTCCGATCTGGTTGTGTTAATATTTTTTTCTTTCTCATTGAATTTTTGTCGTGTTTTGATTTGATTTCAATGAAAATAACTTTCTGCATTTCTTAATTTAAGCTTCAACTTTCTTTGACTTAGTGCTTGTTTTGCTCAGCTTAAAAGCTGATTAAACTGACTTAAAAGCTGATTTTTGACTTATTTAACTGTTTGACAATACTAAAAATAGCTTATTTTAAGTTAAAAAAATTTATTTTAAGCCAAAAGTTAGGGGTGCTTTTTTTTTTTTAGTTTATAAGCTGTTTTAAGTTAACCACATTTTTATGTTTTTTTCCTTAATGTTTTTATACAATCTCTAAATTATCCATATAACCCTAATATCTCTTTCTTCTATTTTTTCCTTTTCACGTTTGGTATAACAACTTCAGCACTTTTATCCAAATGCATAATTGCTTATTTTAAAAATAAGTTTCAGCACTTTCAAAAGTACTTTTTTAAGGCTGCTTTTATTAATCTCATCCAAAGAGGCCCTTATTGACGTTTTGAAATTATTTTCACTTATAGTGTGAAATTAAGGATCTATAATTACTTTCCGCGATGGGTATGTCCATTGATGCTTTCTCACACTTTTTCTTTTCGTCGTGCATTAGATTTCCATGTGATTTTATAAAACTCTGAATATCTTGTCAACTTGACGTTATATGTTAAGCTCTCGGTGTATTTTTCCTTCCTCTATCATGTATGAGCTGTTTTTGTGAGATCTCATAATTGACTTGTATATTTTCTTTGTGTTTTCTCTTTTCCCTTTCAAAGCATGTGTGTGTTTTAGTTCGTTTATTAGGGGTGATGAAGTAATTTGTTATTCTTATGTTACGAATTTTGTAAAGCTCTAAACTATCATTATATCAATTTTCTTATTATTGTTCCTCTTTATTTTTTTGTAGTATAGGATACTTGTCTAAAAAACCAAAAAGTGTAATAAAGAAGATATGTAGAAAATTTCTTAACGTCATTCACCAATTTCTCCTTCTCATTTTAGCGGAAGTCTTGAGACAAGAGAATCAGTTCAACGACTAACTGCTTACGTGATCTGATCAGGTCTAACAGTCTCTTTCAACATTGTACTCTCATCTGTGCTGTTCTTAAAATTTTCTATTTCAACTTTCACTTCTTGCTTGGCACCACATCGAAGATAATGCCGCTCTAGCAAGATCATATCTCCTTTCAGCTTCTTGTAGGGCTACTCATTTAAGCATGCAAAGCTTATCTATCAAAAGCTGGAGTTTGTCTCTTAAATCATCAAGCTATTTTCTCACCTGAAAAGTACTCCCCGTCTCATTTTATGTGGCATCATTTGATCCGACACAAAATTTAAGAAATAAATAAAGACTTTGAATTGTTTACCAAATTATCCTTCAAAAGTGGACTCATCATTCTCTCTCCTCATAAATCTATTAGATAACTATTTAAAATTAAGTGGGACCAACAAGGGTAAAAGAGAAATTATACCTTTAAATACTTACCATATAAGGAAATGTGACTTTCCTTTTGGGACGGACCAAAAAAGAAGTGGTGCCACATAAAATGAGACGGAGGGAGTAATTAATTTTATTTGCACACATTTCCTACACAAGTTCAAAAATAATTGGTAAAAACATTACGTATTTTAATTAATGAATGAAACTTGCCTTTAAATCCTTAAAAAAATTGTCACTGCAATAATTTTCGATCTTGCTCTTTTCATTCTCTCATACTTGAACATATCCTAACCCTCTCTTTCTATTTTCTGCCTGACTCCTTTATTTTTCTTCTCACTTCTCTTCAGATTCTACATAGTACTTAGGATGTTCTGTGGAGTTAACTCATTCCAGCGGCCTTCGATTACTTATTTCATCACACCTAATCACATTAGACCCGATCCTTATTTTAATATACCTCTTTCTCGAATGTTTTATACTCTTATTAATTTTTTTTTGTATTGTTATAGTTCTATTTTCTTTTCCTTCTATTTCTAGATTTTTTTGTATTTTTAATAGACGGGTGGTTGACTTCAATATAGTTATAGTTGTATATATGTAATTTTTTATTTTAATATTTCCTCTATGACTCTTAGTTGCAGAAGCCGTAAAAGAGCTTATATCATACATTCAATTTGATTTGCAGGACGTGTTACTCATACTTATGACATTCACAACTAATTCATTTTCTCAGGATTAGAAATGATCATCCTATGTTGAAGTTGTAATTTTTGGAAAGGTAAAAATTGATAACTCTTGTTGACCATTCTTGTTTTAATATAGTGATCTTTATCTATGGTTAAGTTTCTCTCCTTATATTATAAAAAATTATAACTATGGTATATGTCTAAGATCATGTCTATGACTTGAAATTATGGGATTTTAATTTCATATGACACAGTTGGAGCAGAATATAAATTACAGAACATTAATTTGGATTTTAGTTATGTACACTAAAATGTGAAGAATGTATACTATTATTACAATTTAATCAATTATATATAGCGTGATTATTAATATTTTCTCCAGACCGTCATACAAGAACTACATATTGACGTCAATCATCCAACTTCTCAATGGAAATCGAAATTATTTTCACCTCAATAATAATTATCTCAAAATATATTCATAGATAATACTAGTGGATAGATTTGAATTTAGTGGAATGGTATGTCAAAAGTTTTGTTTTTCCTTTCACCACTAAGCTCTAGCAAACTTAGACCCATCCACCCACTCTCTATTCTCTCTCTTTTTCTCAATATTCAATCAATTTCACATGAACATTAACACTAGATAATTATACTCGACTTTTTGTTTTTGGATATAGTTTATATCGTAGGATTTTTATTCATTAATAAGAACAAGCATATATCTTTAAGGATGACTATTACTTAAAGTTTAACCATAATTGTGAAGTCAATTACTGTTATATTATATATATACACTGGATGACTGAATTACTTACTATATTTTAGTTGACAATTTCCAAAATTAAGTCCTTGTGAATATTGATAGATTCTCTGTGCAGTTATTTCATGACCTTCATAAGAGATCTACTGATCATTTTTAAAAATGACAATGTATGAATTTCAATTATTTTTAAACCAACTACAAGAAGAGTGAAAAGTGGATACACTGACAAACTATTATTCCAATAAAGCTAACATATTAGTTAATGAGCTTTGAAACCAATTACTCATAAGTCATCTATGATTTCACCTATAAAGTTGTTCATATTCTCTAGTATGGGATCTCGGAGTGTCTTTTGATTTATTTTGTATATTGTCATTTAAATTTCTAGGGAAAATACTCAAGTACCCCCTCAATCTATGTCCGAAATTCTAGAGACACAGTTATACTATACTAAGGTCCTATTACCCCCCTGAACTTATTTTATATGTAATTTTTTACCCCTTTTTAGCCTACGTGACACTAGTTCGGAAAAAAAGTCAACCATCGTTGGGTCCACAAGATAGTGCCACGTAAGCTAAAAAGGGGTAAAAAATTATTAATAAAATAAGTTCAGGGGGTAATAGGACCTTAGTATAGTATAAGTGTGTCTCTGAGATTTCGGGCATAGGTTGAGAGGGAACTTGGGCATTATCCCAAATTTCTATCATAAACTCATGATTGTAACTTTAGAAAACAAGCAACTTTATAACTTGAATTTTAAGTGGGAAAATGAATGGTACCATTGGTCTTATCTTTTGGAAAAGGCTACTAAAGAGAAAGCTTGAGGAGTGTGTATGAAAGGTATGGACAACCTGATACAATAATTACTTTTAACGTTGTGTTGGTAACAAAAATTATTCCAGACATTTTTCATTGTTCACTTGCCATTATCATCTGCATGTCCTTATATTTTTAAATTGCCAAAATACTAAATATTTATCTTATTTGATTTGCATGTATAACTTTGAAACTAATAAAAGCAAGCAGTAGTAATATGACAATAAATAAGACATAGCATGAAAGACACTAGCTGAATATTGTAAACCATAAAGACGAAACAAACAATTGTTATTAAATGTTTGAAACAAACCCTCTACCTCTAGGTAAGGATAAAGCTTATGTATAGTACTCTACCCTTCTCAAATTCTTAGGCAAGTATATAGTGTACGAGTCTCAGTTCCTACTCCGTCGGACTACACTATGTAGTTTATAATTGTATAACAAGAAAAAAGTTGGATTACATAAAGGGAGGTCCTGAGAGTTCTTTTATTTATTTTTTTGGAAACTGTCTAATAAAGGAGTGGATCAACTTGCTAAGACTTTGTTGGCTAAATGTTAGATTCGCATTGTTAGGGTTCAAAACACTGTTATATATGCTTGTTTATGTAATGTCATAGCTTCAAATTTGGGAGTTCCTTTTTTTCTATTTTAGTAGATGTGATGATTCGTGATTGTAACTTTTGACATTTTTATGTATAAATTAATGTAAATGATCCGTAAGTAGAGTTACATAGAAATAATTGATATATTTGAGAGGAAACAAAATCAAATTTAGTTGGTACATTACAAAAAAAATGATTGCTTTCATCGGTCTCTGTTGACACCCAATTTTACCGACCTTTAACCACTTTTAGGAATACTATTCGATTAAATACGTATTTAAAGTTTAAAATTTTAGTCGATTTTTTTCTTAAAAATCATATATTTTAGTATCGTTCACTTTATAAAATTATCGTAAATATTATAATATTTTAAAATTATTAATGAAATTTCAAATGTTTTAAAAATTTAAATGATTTTTAATTATATAAAAAAATACTTTTAATATATGTAGTATTTCAATTAAATAGTAATTCCTATACTTTCCTTAAAATTATTTAAATCTAAATCCATTCTATTCTAATTTCTTTCAATTCTAGCCACTCCAATTCAAAATTTATTTCAATTATAACCATCCTCTTCCTTTCAATTCTAGCCGACTTTATTACAATTTTAGCCATTCCAATCCTCCAACCAATTTGATTTTTTTTTTTTTCATCTTTTAATCTCATCCATCCATCTTAAAAAATAATTCCTAAATCTAATCCTAACCCTCCATCTCTATCTAATCTAACGGTTGAGATCAACTTTTTTTTAATCTCTCTTTTAATACCAAAAGACCCAAAACCTGAAACTTTAACTTATTCTTCTCCCTCCTCTTCCTCTCCAGCCGCCTCCCCTCTCCCTTCTCTCTCCCTCTCCTCTATTTTTTCCGGCGAAGGAGACAGCCGGACGGGAACACCAAGCAGCACCGTTGCTCTCTCTTCCTCCCCTTCTCCTCTCTCCAACTCGTTCTCTTCCTCCCTTTCTCCCGTCGCTACTCCTCCCTCTCTCCATTTTTCCGACCAGCTATCCTCCTCTCTTCTCTCCCTCCATTTTAGCCGGCAAGGATGACTGCCAGGCACCCTCCGTCTCTCTCTCCTGCTTCATCAAGCGCCACCAGTTCTCCTCCCATCTATCTTTTTCCGGCAAGGGCCAACAACTGTTGGCCACCTGTATCTCTTTCTTCCCTTTTCCCCATCTCTCCTTCTTCTTCCTCTCCCCCTCCACCCTTCTATCTTCTCTCTGGCAGCGAGCTGCCAGGCGCCCAATAGTTGCACAAAATCAGCAACAGTTTGGCGAGGAGCAAGAAAGTGACTCCGGACAGCAGCTACGAACTCCGGCAAATGACAGCATCTCTAGCGACAACCAGAAGCGCACCATCGGCAAGGAGGAACATCGCCAGCTACGACAACAACCAGCAACTTTGGCCGGCTAGAAGCAACAACAAAGCAGCGAGCTCCGGTGAGAGCTTTTGGAAAATCAAGTTTGTGAAAAAGATGGATCTTTAAAAGATCCATCCGGTGTACATTCTTTTAACATTATCTCATCTTTCGGTAATGTTTGTTCTTCTTTCATTTATAATTTGGCTTTGATTTTAGAATATAAATGTTGTTATGCATATCACCATTAAGGAAGAAAACTTAGTGATTAGATATTAAAGTTTTGAATTTAATCGTTTATGGGTTGTTAGTTCTTAAAGTTAGAGTTCTTTAGATTAATTGCAGGCGCACATAGTTCTTAACCTTTCCCTTTTAATAATATGGTCACCATTTGCTAGTGACAAAATTGTGACTTTGAGATCAATTGTATGCATTAAAAGTATTCGTTTCTTATTCGTATATGAGCTAGATTTCTTGACTTATTTGGTTTGCTAATATTGTTCCCTTGATAATTGGTATAGATTGCTTATATATTTTGTAGCATATATTTATTCCCTCTTTGATGTAATAAAAAGAATAATAACCGGTGAATAATTTTACCTCACTATTTTCCCTCTCTCTTGCTTGTTTAATTGAAAATTGATTAATGAATGCTAAGACGATTTTATCACCTTATATGAATTCGGACAAATCTTATGGGTTGGTGAGGTAATTGTGCCTACTATTTTATTTACTAATGTTAATTGATTGTAATTATCTTTGTTAAAGTTGATTGGATTCTTACCTGTTTTATTTTTGGTAAAATTATATTTTTGGGTTGATATAAAATAAATAAATAATTTTGTTGATTTAGTTTCTCCCTTTTAATAAGGAAAATGTTATATCAATTGATTCATGTTTTCCTTAACTAAAACTTGACAGATTTCTTACTAGTCTATTTTGGTAAAAAATAATTTAGAATAAAGTTGTTTTTGGCTCCTCTCTTTAAAGAAAAATAATATTTTGGTTTTTCTTTATTTAAGGAAAAATAATATTACTTTTTTTATTTACTTGTTTACATTTGGTAATGAAATTTTTTAAATTTTCTGATTTGATTCTCCTTTATAATAAGGAAAATAGAATATTAATTGATTCTTAAAAAATATATTTGTTTACGTTATTTGTTCCCCACTCTTCTACTATATAAGAGACCCCTTTTGCATTCTTTTCACACATTCACATCTTGAGAAGAATTCACATTCTCCAACTCATCTTTTCATAACAATTTCTCATCATTCATTCACTCTATCTTAACACAAGAGCTATACTTGTTAACTCTCTCATTATCTTACTATTCATATTATTACTATTCTTAAACAAACAAGTTTTCGATAACTTTGAAGTGCTACTTTGCTTTTATTCGAGTAAAGGTTGGATTAACTTGATCTCGTTGCTACCATTTTCTTGCTTAATTGGTTAGTATTCTTAGCTAACATTTTACTATCGGTCAGCCTTCTATTATTCTTTAAATTTTTGTTTTGTATTATTGTTGTGTGTTGAGAATAAAGGAAAGCACTCCCTATCTTTTCCCCTGTGTGTTGATATGTTTATGCCTATGTTTTGTCCTTTATATTTCTTATGTTTGTTGTTTATATATGTATATATGAGAGTAATTGGTTACTGTGAATACTTTACATCACAATCTTTCTTCCATTGTATATGTGTTACCTTACTTATTCTAGCAGGTTTTGGACTTAAAGTTCAAGATGATGAAGAGTGTCTTAGAAGAAATTTCGGACAGAGCTTTATTTGTTTTAATATTGTGTATATTTTCATATGTTATTTTTATTACAAATATGTGTGTAACTCTAAAGCAACTCTTATATATGAAACAATTTGGGGAATCGCTTAAGGGGAGGGGAAGTTGTTTGTTAATCATATTTTATTTGCAAATTTGTTTGCATTAGAAACCATGCGTATAGGTTCGTAATTTATTTGACAATTTTTTTTATATGATAAAGTAACTTTACATCTAGCTATAAAAAAAATCATTTCATGCATTTAACAATTTACTTGGTTTTTGAATATATTTCATAGTAAAATTTTTGCACTTAGTAAATTTACTACATTAATGTTCTACTAGTTTTTCTTTTTACAATGTTTTGCAATTTTTTAAAAAAGTCATCGTTCAATCCTCTAAAATTTTGGATTGATTATGACATTGTTTACTTTTAAAAATAAATTGTAAGCACTATCTCCTAACCTATCGTTAGTGGGAAAGTCAAAGGAATTACGAGGTCTAGTTCCAATTTTTAAATTAAACCGATGTGTCTCCGGAAGTACCACCTACCCATGATTTTTAATTATTTATATGTAAATATTCATGTGCCTATATGCAAACTAAATCTTTTTAATCATTTTCAAAAGGGATAACGCCCAAGTACCCCCTCAACCTATGCCCGAAATCTCAGAGACACACTCATACTATACTAAGGTCCTATTACCCCCCTGAACTTATTTTATTAATAATTTTTTACCCCTTTTCGACCTATGTGACACTATCTTGTGGGCCCAATAAAGGTTGACTTTTTTTTCAAACTAGTGCCACGTAGGCTAAAAAGGGGTAGAAAATTACTTATAAAATAAGTTCAGGGGGTAATAGGACCTTACTATAGTATAAGTGTGTCTCTGGGATTTCGGGCATAGGTTGAGGGGGTACTTGTGCATTATCCCTTTTAAAAAATATAAACTATTGTTATTTTTTTAAGACCGACCTCAAATCAAAAATATTTCTATGGTGGAGGAGCGCGATTAACAATACCGTGACATCACCCCAATAAAGAAACAAACATTTTTTTAAAAATAATAATTCCTATTCAAAACTTGCTCAATTTTTAAAGCTTTACTTTCGCATATATTATTCTTGTTTGGTGTAGCATAATAAATTAAATCGAGCTATCTTCTATATCTTGTGTGCATATTATGTCTTCTTGTTTATCTTTTTATTAATTGCTTGATATTTGCAATATTTATTAATCACATAGATCGTATGCTCAAATAATAAATAATCCAAATAGTCTTAATCGTTTAGCAATTTATTTGGAGTAGATTAAAATAAAAATAATTAAATTGTTTGCTTATTTATTTGCCTCTTTTTTTGTCCTCTCGCTTATTTTTAAATTTTATTTAATGTTTATTTATTGTTATCACTTAGTTTTCCATGCTTAAATAATTACTTAAAACATAATAAATTTATTTCTCAATTGTCTAATATCTTATCACTTAGACTCGCATATTAACATTAATTAAAATAATAACATGAGTTATTTGTTCGATTTGTTCATAACATAGTTGCGTATGTCAAAATAAATGAAAATGAGTTTGTTTGTTTATTTATTGCTATCATCTAGCCTTGCATGTTTAAATTAACTAAAAAAAATAATTGCTTAATCTTATGTCATCACTTAGCAAGTATATTATTAAATAATAATGAAGTGACCTTGATTGCTACTTGTAACCCCCACATAGATTGCATGAGATAAGGCCGGGACCCACATTTGTGGACCTCGAGGGATGCCTAACACCTTCCCCTCGAGGTAATTTGAACCTTTACCCTGATCTCTGGCTCGTTGACCTTTGCTAGACTTAGTTAGGTTAGATAGGTGCCCCCTAACACATCTTAATTCGTTAGGTGGCGATTCCAAACTCAAAATTCTAAAAGAGTTGTTAGGTTGTGCACAAAATCCATTTTTGCGAAAAGTGGGGCACGACTGCACGGCGACTCCGCTGGGGATATTAGGTTCTTACCATTACGTGTTTCATGCTTATTTATGTGGGGTTTATTTTATTTTGGTTATTTCACTATTTGTTAGGTGTTTGCCATTTTTAGTTATCATATTGTTGCCTTATTTACTGTCTTCTCTCCATGTTCCACCCCCTTTTTCTTTTCCTTAATTGTTTATTACAATGTTTCACCTCTTCCCTTTTCCCTTATTTGCTTAATTACATGTTTAATCTCATACCGTCTTTCTTTGTTTGCGTGATTTTTAATATCTTGATATGTTCACAATTTCTTTATTTATTCATGTTTATTTATCTATTTATTGTTTATAAACTGTCTATATGTTACCGCTTTCCAATTTAAATGCTAAGTGTTTATTGCTTTGATAACTAACATTCCACTCATACTTCCCCCAATTGGGACCCTCTTCCTTTTTTTATTTTGTTCTCGTGATGTTGTGCCTCTGCACCTCTCACAACTACTCCAATTCTATTTAAATATCCATTATAGAGAGTCGGCATATGCGTGGACGTAACGAATAGTTTTACTACCGCAAAACCACGAGCCTCTCGCATAGAATCCCTTTCAAGTCTGTGTCAAGCCAACTCTTAGAAGTCCTGGTTAGGTCATACATGTTGCATAAGCCCTAGGTGGTTTGACCCTTGGTGTCAATCCATATAATTAGTAACCACCCTCTAGTCTAAAGGGCCCCAACACTCTTTAGACAAATTGCTTACTTATGTGTCAACGTGATCATAATATAATTAAATCAAGCCAATTTTGCCAAAATGGAGTTTAGAAGTTGTTTATTGTTTTATTTGCATACTCATGGATGAGTAATGAAACCCCAAACCCTCAAATGGTGAAAGAAGTAAGTCAGAGACTTAAGACCTGGTGGACGGATATAAGGAGATATAAAGAAAGAGAGATTCATCAATTGTTGGGCGGCCTCACATTTCTTATTTTTGTCGTACAAAACCCTCACCTGACTAGGGCGCTACTACAGTTTTGGGACCCTATGAGGATGGTGTTCAAGTTTACAGATTGCAATTTGACACCAACAATTGAAGAAATTAGTGGTTTCATCGATCTTCCATACCACGAGTGTCAAATGATGGTACCTTATAAGCCATCATCAAGGGAATTTCTAAAAAGTATGGGGATGAAGTCTAATCCAACCTGTACTTCTCTAGACCTTGGGTGGACTCATTTAGATTTCTTATACTCACGATTCGGACGAGATGATGGATACTACATTTATGACTATGAATTTGAGTGCTCCATTAAAGAATGGGAAAAGTATCGTCTGGATGCCTATGCGATTTATACACCGTGGTTTCACGGTATAATTAATACTTTTTCCTTAAGTTTAGTGTGTCCGAAAGCCTTTTTGTGCTAATTTTGATATAAGTTTCTCTTTGTTTTGCAGGAAATCTGTCCAAAGCTGAATGCAGAGATTTTGAGTGAAAAAATGCAGAAGAGACCACCTACGGAGCTTATGACGGTCCGTCGTGCCTGTGACGGTCCGTAGGTGGCAGCGTAGTGCAGCTGCTGAAGGAAGATGGGGAAGTCTGACCAAGTGTGGGATTACGAAGCTTGTGACGGTCCGTCATGGCTATGACGGTCCGTCCTGCAGGTTCGTCGTGAAGATCAGAGAAGTGATCTCAGTACCCAGATTCCAAGAGTTGAAGTATTTTGAAACGAAGACCCTCGGCGGACCGTTGTGCCTATGACGGTCCGTCACACTTGCCGTCGAGGGGAATAAAGAAAGCAGCAGAAGAAATTGCACCAAGTATGGGACGACGGAGTCCACGACGGTCCGTTGTGACCACGACGGTCCGTCGCGTGGTCCGTCGACCCAGCCGCGTTTTGGCATATTTCCAGTAATTAGAATCCTTGTTTAATTAGGTTTTTAGTTTTTATAAATAGTTCGAAAAACCTCGTTTTTGAGGTTAGACTCTGCTAGATTAGACATCATATTATTAGACTTTGTGTATTAGTGTTTGATTTTTGGAGATTCTTACAAGTGATTTTTGGTGATTAATCAAGCAAATTTTTGGACTTTATTCTTTCTCATTGAAGTGAGTACATGAATTCTTATTTAATATATTTGAATATTGTGTTTATGACTATGAGTAACTAAACTCCATTACTAGGGTTGTGGGAACCATAGGCAAATAATGAGATAAACCCTAGCTAAAATAACAATTCTAGAATAGTGTCTTGCATGTATTAATAATTCTTTCGCTTAGAAGTCTTTTTAACGGATGATCAACGTTAGAACTCGCCTTAATGCTACTTGCCGGACCAAGGAGGTAGATAATAGGAAAAGAATTATTAACATAGATTTAGTGTATACTATCTAATAGGCTAGTATTGATTGATACGAGGTAATAACTTAGTCAAATATCGAATACGATGCTTAACATGAGGTAAAGATAAGGGTTAGGAAAGCAACACACGTAGCCGGACCAAGGTGCGGAGTGAGATTTTCTAGATGCCGGACCAAGGATTTAGAAATACATAACTTATCACTTTGCATGCAAGATACTAGGAAAGAATTGTTATAGTTAGAATTATCAAGTTATGAACCTGTGGGGAACATGTAAACCCTAGTTACTTTGATTAATTGATTATAATTCAACTTTCAAAATTGTTAAGTGTCTCTTTCAATTTCGTTAGTTATTTTTACTCATTAGGAAATACAAATCCCCTTTTTTATGTTTTTACTTTCTAAGGAAGTCATCAACCAAACAATTGTAATAACAAGTTGAAGTTAAGTCTAGACTATTTTCCTCGTGGGAACGATCCCAACCTCACTAGTTGGGTTATTTACTTGACGCGGCCGCTTGACTTCTCATTTGAGAAGTAAGTTTGAGCGTATCAGCCATCGCCTTATTGGAATCTTTGGTTTTTCCTAAATCAAGGGGAATAATAGATACATGTCTAAGGTACGTGGTTCGAGACCTAGCTCAAAGAGGGTGAGCCTAGAAAAACCATAGTGCCCATGATCCTGGCGGAGATAATGAGGAGTCTGTCAGCATGTGTTAATCGTAGAATGTTCTTCGAGGGATGCAACCTTATACTTCAACTATGGTCTATCGATCACTTCCACAAGCGATCTGACGTGGTAGATACCTATCTTGGTCAAGGCAACAAGATTGATAACCATCCAAGAAGGTTGGCACGTTTCGCTGCACCTGTAGGATTTGTGGACTGGCAAATATTTCTGACTGAAGCTTGAGAGCCACCGAATTCAATGGAAGCTTCATTGGTTGACCACGCCTAATGTCATAGTAAGAGGGGATGACCTATACTTCATCGAGCTTATTGGCTTAAAAGGTGTCCAACCATATGCACCTCTTCGAGTACTTCGCCAATTTAGGCAAATTCAAATCATACCACTCTGATCTGACATGGAGCCATTTAAGTATGAGTTTGGACTAAATAAACCACAAGTCCACAACATACTTCGACGATGGGAAAGTGTGTTGACCATTTCTATTGGCGCACGACAGGCTTTATGCACGCATGAGTATCGCATATGGATCTTGATAGAAGCTGAAGTCCCAATATCAAGTGGAGAAGAATACCACGGGCTTGCCGATGAAAGAGAAAACATATGGGTACGGAGCGCGTTGAACATGAGACGAGTAGTCCCTTCCATTACAAGAGGTCAACTGGCACCAAGCTCTTGGATTCGATACCTCCAAGATTTCAGAATTTAGGATGATTTCCCCCAAGTTATCCCTTTTCCCTTAGTTTATTTCAAGTTCTGCTATGATGTATTATTCAAATTTTATATAATAAATGAAAGTTTTGTTTCTTCTAATCTAAACTCCAATTGGAAAATAAGGCTTGAATTAATTATTGTGCATCACTTATCTGTCGCTTAGGCCTACCTCTGGCTCAACGAGGCTCCTTTGCTTAGGGCGTTTATCTTAAAATAACGTGTTTGATATCCCAATTTATGCCCATGTTCTAACTTGGGATTTGTTTTGCTTTTATTTTTTTTATTTTTTTTGTTTACCCCTTCACAATGGTTGATTAGTAGATTATGCTTTACCACACGCGATCAAAGGGTTCATTTTCTCCTCTTCCGACTGAGAATTGCTAAGGAAAAGTGAAAGTGACTTATCCTAAGGTTATGTGCAAGACTATTGAAAAGAAGTGTCTTTCAGACAAGTTGGTATCAAACCTTGAGCAGAAAATAAAGAAATTAGAAGAAGAGTTATTGGACATGCGCGAGTGGGCAAAGTTGTTACTCTCCGCCAATCCCACTTTGGTGACAAACATGGATATGTCACCTTTCGCAAGTCAAGTCACTCTCCAAAATAATCCTCCTCCAAATTACTCTACCTCTCAAAGTCAACCGAGCTCCATTCAAATGCCCCCAAAGAACATTCACTTTCCAAATCACCCATATCCTCCGCAGCATCATGCATATGCTCCTAAACCTCAACACCTCACTTTACACCCGCATCATCCCACTATGCAAGCTCCTCAATACAAAACACCTCTACACCAAGCTCACTGGCATCATGCACCTCTCATACCATTTCCAACCCCTCCATATCAAATGTCTCTGTACCAAAGACTTCCTATGCCATCTCGACAACCAACATATCCTGGCCACAATGCAAAAATCACCCGATCGCATATCCGCAAAAACCTCTTCAAGGTTGAGGAGAGACTTGACAAAACTTATACTCCTCTAACTGAGCCTATAGGTCAACTTTATGAAAAGTTGAGGATCGCTTGTCACATAGCTCCTATGAATGAAATAAAGATGACTACGCGTGCATCGTGGATTGAACCCTCCAAGATTTGTGCTTATCATTTAGGAATGGAAGGACATACAATAGAAGAATTTCGTGATCTGAAAGATAAGATTCAACAACTGATTGATACCAAGGTCATATGTTTGGAGGACTTTGCAACAAAGGAAGTTCCTATGTGAACGCACCAACGTCTACTTGATCCAGTTTCTCAAATAAGGCTTGCGCCATTTAAGTTCATGTTTCCACATTCAGACACCCATGATAACATATGGGCAAATAAAGTTGGTCAAAATCTACCATTCAATTGCTTCTCAAGAATGTTCTCAATATCTTGCTTATGCTCTTTTTGTAATTTGGAACTACGTCAGACCTGATTCCCATTTAAGAGGGGATATGTAGGCGCTCCTATGGGGTTCGGTCTTATCATTAAATAAAAGTTTCATTTTCCCCTTCTATTGATAATTGGGGCGGAATTTTTGAGAGGATCTCAAAAATTCCATAAAGATTTCTCCTTGCACATCTTCATACTGGGGCAGAATTTTTGAGTAAACTCAAAAATTTCGCCAAAAGTTTCTTCTCAACAAGCTGTCAGCTTACAACGAAGATCAAATTATAGCTCTTCTTTTGAGTCAGACGTTGTAAAGTCTTAACCTATGCCATGGTCAAAGATTCGACATCAGCTTTTACTAAATGATAATTTCAAAATCTTTCAAAGTTTCCTCTCCCTTTTTATGAAAAACAGACGCTCGAAGAGGTGTGGATGGCGAGCCAAAGGAGCACGATGCGCCAAATCATGTATACAGATCAACCTCCCCCTTTTAAAACTAACTACTTTTCTTTGAATGTAGAAAATACAGGTACATATACAAAGATAATTTCAACAATCAAGAGTTAATACCTCAGATGGTCACTCAACTATGCACTCTTTCCTCAGAAAGTCACTCAACTTTTAATTTTCACTCAAAAGTCACTCAACTATTGCTTTCTTTCTCAAAAAGTCACTCAACTTTGAATTTTAACTCAAAAGTCACTCAACTATCCACTCTTTCCTTAAAAATTCACTCAATCTATGAAATTATTTTTTAATTAAAAATTATTGATATTAATTATTTATATAACAAACCAAAAATTTTCAAAAATAAATTAAACCATTTAGTGATCCATCCACTTAATCCGACTCATTAAAAAATAGGGATAATGCCCAAGTTCCCCCTCAACCTATGTCCGAAATCTCAGAGACACACTTATACTATACTAAGGTCCTATTACCCCCCTTAACTTATTTTATTAATAATTTTTTACCCCTTTTTAGCTTACGTGGCACTATCTTGTGGACCCAACGATGGTTGACTTTTTTTCGAACTAGTGCCACGTAGGCTAAAAGGGGTAGAAAATTACATATAAAATAAGTTCAGGGGGGTAATAGGACCTTAGTATAGTATAAGTGTGTCTCTGGGATTTCGGGCATAGGTTTAGGGGGTACTTGGGTATTTTCCCTAAAAAATATGATACGAACCATTTTATTTTATCTTTAATCCTAAATTAATCCTTTTCTTTAAACCTTGAATTAGGATTAAAGACAAAATAAAATGGGTCATATCATATTTTTTAATGGGTCGAGTTAGGTGGGGGATCACTAAATGGTTTAAATGGTATTTTTATTTTTAAAAAATTTTGGTTTGTTATATAAATAATTAATATCAATAAATTTTAATTAAAAAATAATTTAATAAATTGAGTGACTTTTTGAGGAAAGAGTGAATAGTTGAATATCTTTTGAATTAAAAATCAAAGTTGAGTGACTTTCTGAGAAAGAAGTGCATAGTTGAGAGACTTTTGAGTGAAAATTGAAAGTTGAGTAACTTTCTGAGAGAAGAGTGCATAGTTGACTGACCATCTGAGGTATTAACATACCACTTTTGAGCCCGACAAATGACACTCGACCCTTCCAACAAGGCGGATGTCTAAGCTACTACATATCCTCCTCATTCAACTATGAAATTGCACTATGTCTGAGATCTAGGCTTGCATGACTACATTATGCCCGAGATCGCATTATGCTCGAAGAATCGCATCATCGCATGTGTCCGAGATTGATTATGCTCAAATAATTGCATCATTGCATGTGCTCGATATTGCATGTGCCCGAAGAAATGCATCGATGTGCTCAATATTGCATGTGCCCAAAGAAATACATTATTGCATGTGCTCGATATTACATGTGCCCGAAGAAATGCATCATTGCATGCGCCCGATATTGCATGCGCCCGAAGAAACGTATCATTACATGTGCCCAATAATGCATGTGCCCGAAGAAATGCATCATTGCATTGTGCCCGAGACTGCATCGTGCCCAAAGTTTGCATAAGCCCAAGATTGCATCACGCTCGAAGTTTGCATGTTCCCGAATCAAATCAAGTCATAAGTATCAACAGATGCCAAAAATAGATACGCTTTCTTTACTCATGCGTCATCCTCCAAAGGCATCATCTTTCATGGCATGCGGACTTCATGTCATGGCCTAAGGACTTTTTATGCTTACCATGTCCATAAGGTATCATAGTCTAAAGGCATCATCCTCATGGCATGTGGACATCATATCATGGCCTAAGAGTTTAATTTCTGTCTATCATGATCCAAAGGTGTCATAGTCTAAAGGCGTCATTTTCATGGCTTGCAAACAACATTTTCATGACCTAAGGATACATTTTGCGTATCATGGCCCTAGACATCATAGCTTAAGACATCATTTCATGGTCTTAAGGCAAACATTCATGGTCAACATGGGAATTGCATCATGTTTACATTTACCGCTTATTTTAATATATATGTTCTAATTACTCTATTTAAGTTATATTACAAGTTACAGATGTGCAGATTACAGACAAAATCGCCTTCTGAACGACTGTTCACTTGCTTACAAACAAAGGCTCCGACAAATTCTTGGCTACTCGCACTATCGTTTCACTACTCATCCATCGTTCAGGCTACCATGAAGATATCTTCGGATTCAACTCGCCACTATAACCTACTGTCTCTTCATCAAGGCTCATCCACCTTACAATGCGACATCTAGGCTCGTCCACTTTACAATGCGACATCTAGGCTCGTTCGCCTTACAATGCGACATTTAGGCTCGTCCGCCTTACAACGCGACATTTAGGCTCATCCGTCTTATAATGCGACATCTAGGTTCGTCCGCCTTGCAATGTGTTATCTAGGCTCGTTCGCCTTACAATAGGACATTTAGGCTCGTCCGCCTTAAAACGACATTTAGGTCGTTCGCCTTAAAATGACGTTTAGACTCTCCTTACAACCAAACATTTTCCTTATATTATTATATCGCTATACTATAAGATCTATTGGAGGTTGAAACCTTTGGAGATGGGTTGCGATTCTCCAACAAGTTAAGCCAAAGTCTACGAGGGCATCTCAAAACTACGCTTCTTATCACCTCTTGTCATTTATTTAGAGCTCATATTTTATCATTATTGGTCATACTTTATATATTTATAAGCTAACATTTTATCTAGAATTTGCAGATATGATCGATTGCCCCTTGATTACAATTATCATGCTATCATCTATCACAACAAAGACCCTATCAATTCTTTGCTACTCATACTTTGAACCTTGCTCAAAGGTTGATAACCTCACTCTATCATGCTCTTCCTGCGTCTCTGTCATGCTCTCCTAACCTCTCAATCTCTCTTTTCTCGATACTCTAATCTTATCCATTCAAGCCGATATCGTGCCTTTCAAATACCTTGTACTGAATTGGGTTACTGAACTCCACCTTCTCGGAATCGCTCTTTCAATTTGTAAGAGTTTCATTTGATCTTGAATCTAGAACTACACACGACCTGAATCTCGTATAACCAAAGATATGTAGGCGGCTTAATACAAAAGTCTCGGTCGTACCCTTTTTCAACTCTATATCGCTTCAATTGATCCTACTGATATCTCTCGTCGGTCGAAAAAATCGGCTACTAAGTTAACGTTGGTTGCTTGACAATTCATTCTTCATTCTCAATCAACCAACGGGCAGCTGTTGACACCCAATTTTGGCCGACCTTTAACCACTTTTAGGAATACTATTCGATTAAATACGTATTTAAAGTTTAAAATTTTAGTCGATTTTTTCTTGAAAATTATATATTTTAGTATCGTTCACTTAATAAAATTATCGTAAATATTATGATATTTTAAAATTATTAATGAATTTCAAATGTTTTAAAAATTTAAATGATTTTCAATTATATAAAAAAGTATTTTAATATATGTAGTATTTCAATTAAATAGTAATTCCTATACTTTCCTTAAAATTATTTAAATCTTAATCCATTCTATTCTAATTTCTTTCAATTCTAGCCACTCCAATTCAAAATTTATTTCAATTATAACCATCCTCTTCCTTTCAATTCTAGTCGACTTTATTACAATTTTAGTCATTTCAATACTCCAATCAATTTGATTTTTATTTTTTTTTCATTTTTAGATCTCATCCATCCATCTTAAAAAATAATTCCTATATCTAATCCTAACCCTCCATCTCTATATAGTCTAACGGTTGAGATAAACTTTTTTTCAATCTCTCTTTTAACACCTAAAGACCCAAAACCTAAAATTTTAACTTATTCTTCTCCCTCCTCTTCCTCTCCAGCCGCCTCCCCTCTCCCTTCTCTCTCCCTCTCCTCCATTTTTTCCGGCGAAGGAGACAAATGGACGGGAACACCAAGCAGCACCGCTGCTCTCCCTTCCTCCCCTTCTCCCTCTCTCCAACTTGTTCTCTTCCTCCCCTTCTCCCTCTCCCCTCGCTACTCCTCCCTCTCTCCATTTTTTCGACCAGCCATCCTCCTCTCCTCTCTCCCTCCATTTTAGCCGGCAAGGATGGCTTCCAGGCACCCCCCCGTCTCTCTCTCTCTCCTTCTTCATCAAACGTCACCAGCTCTCCTCCCATCTATCTTTTTCCGGCAAGGGCCAGCAACTGCTGGCCGCCTGTATCTCTTTCTTCCCTTTTCCCCATCGCTCCTTCTTCTTCCTCTCTCCCTCCTCCCTTCTATATTCTCTCTGGCAGCGAGCTGCCAGGCACCCAATAGCTGCACAAAATCAACAACAGTCCGGCGAGGAGCAGGAAAGTGACTCCGGGTAGCAGCTACGACCAGCAGCAACGAACTTCGGCAAATGACAGCATCTCTAGCGACAACCAGAAGCGCACCATCGGCAAGGAGGAACGTCGCCAGCTACGACAACAACCAGCAGCTCCGGCCGGCTAGAAGCAACAATAAAGCAACGAGCTCCGGTGAGAGCTTTTGGAAAATCAAGTTTGTGAAAATTACGGATCTTTAAAAGATCCATCTGGTGTACATTCTTTTAACATTATCTCATCTTTTGGTAATGTTTGTTCTTTCATTTATAATTTGGCTTGGAATTTAGAATATAAATTTTGTTATGCATATCACCATTAAGGAAGAAAACTTACTGATTAGATATTAAAGTTTTGAATTTAATCGTTTATGGGTTGTTAGTTCTTAAAGTTAGAGTTCTTTAGATTAATTGCAGGCACACATAGTTCTTAACCTTTCCCTTTTAATAATATGATCACCATTTGCTAGTGACAAAATTATAACTTTGAGATCAATTGTATGCATTAAAAGTATTCGTTTCTTATTCGTATATGAGCTAGATTTCTTGACTTATTTGGTTTGCTAATATTGTTCCCTTGATAATTGGTATAGATTGCTTATATATTTTGTAGCATATATTTATTCCCTCTTGATGTAATAAAACTAATAATAACCGGTGAATAATTTTACCTCACTATTTTCCCTCTCTCTTGCTTGTTTAATTGAAAATTGATTAATGAATGCTAAGACGATTTTATCACCTTATATGAATTCGGACAAATCTTATGGGTTGGTGAGGTAATTGTGCCTACTATTTTATTTATTAATGTTAATTGATTGTAATTACCTTTGTTAAAGTTGATTGGATTCTTACTTGTTTTATTTTTGGTAAAATTATATTTTTGGGTTGATATAAAATAAATAAATAATTTTGTTGATTTAGTTTCTCCCTTTTAATAAGGAAAATGTTATATCAATTGATTCATGTTTTCCTTAATTATAACTTGACAGATTTCTTACTTGTCTATTTTGGTAAAAAATAATTTAGAATAAAGTTGTTTTTGGCTCCTCTCTTTAAAGAAAAAATAATATTTTGATTTTTCTTTATTTAAGGAAAAATAATATTACTTTTTTTTATTTACTTGTTTATATTTGGTAATGAAATTTTTTAAATTTTCTGATTTGATTCTCCTTTATAATAAGGAAAATAGAATATTAATTGGTTCTTAAAAAATATTTGTTTACCTTATTTGTTCCCCACTCTTCTACTATATAAGAGACCCCTTTTGCATTCTTTTCACACATTTACATCTTGAGAAGAATTTACATTCTCCCACTCATCTTTTCATAACAATTTCTCATCATTCATTCACTCTATCTTAACACAAGAGCTATACTTGTTAACTCTCTCATTCTCTTACTATTCATATTATTACTATTCTTAAACAAACAAGTTTTTGATAACTTTGAAGTGCTACTTTGCATTTATTCGAGTAAAGGTTGAATTAACTTGATCTCGTTGCTACCATTTTCTTGCTTAATTGGTTAGTATTCTTAGCTAACATTTTACTATCGGTCAGCCTTCCATTATTCTTTAAAATTTTGTTTTGTATTATTGTTGTGTGTTGAGAATAAAGGAAAGCACTCCTTATCTTTTCCCCTGTGTGTTGATATGTTTATGCTTATGTTTTGTCCTTTATATTTCTTATGTTTGTTGTTTATATATGTATATATGAGAGTAATTGGTTAATGTGAATACCTTACATCACAATCTTTCTTCCATTGTATATGTGTTACCTTACTTATTCTAGCAGGTTTTGGACTCAAAGTTCAAGATGATGAAGAGTGTCTTAGAAGAAATTTCAGTCAGAGCTTTATTTGTTTTAATATTGTGTATATTTTCATATGTTATTTTTATTACAAATATGTGTATAACTCTAAAGCAACTCTTATATATGAAACAATTTGGGGGATCGCTTAAGGAGAGGGGAAGTTGTTTGTTAATCATATTTTATTTGCAAATTTGTTTGCATTAGAAAACATGCGCATAGGTTTGTAAATTATTTGACAATTTTTTTTATGTGATAAAGTAATTTTAGATCTAGCCATAAAAAAATCATTTCATGCATTTAATAAATTACCTGGTTTTTGAATATATTTCATAGTAAAATCTTTGCATTTAATAAATTTACTACATTAATGTTCTACTAGTTTTTCTTTTTACAAAGTTTTGAAACTTTTTTAAAAAGTCATCGTTCAATCCTCTAAAATTTTGGATTGATTATGACATTGTTTACTTTTAAAAATAAATTGTAAGCACTATCTCCTAACCTATCGTTAGTGGGAAAGTCAAAGGAATTATGAGGTCTAGTTCCAATTTTTAAATTAAACCGATGCGTCTCCGGAAGTACCACCTACCCATGATTTTTAATTATTTATATGTAAATATTCATGTGCCTATATGCAAACTAAATCTTTTAAATCATTTTCAAAAATATACACTATTGTTATTTTTTTAAGACCGACCTCAAATCAAAATTGTTTCTATGGTGGAGGAGCGCGATTAACAATATCGTGGCATCACCCTTAAAAAGAAACAATTATTTCTTTAAAATAAAAATTCCTATTCAAAACTTGCTCAATTTTCAAAGCTTTACTTTCACATATGTTATTCTTGTTTGGTGTAGCATAATAAATTAAATCGAGCTATCTTCTATATCTTGTGTGCATATTATGTCTTCTTGTTTATCTTTTTATTAATTGCTTGATATTTGCAATATTTGTTTACCACATAGATCGTATGCTCAAATAATAAATAATTGAAATAGTCTTAATCGTTTAGCAATTTATTTGGAGTAGATTAAAATAAAAATAATAAAATTGTTTGCTTATTTATTTGCCTCTTTGTTTTGTCCTCTCGCTTATTTTTAAATTTTATTTAATGTTTATTTATTGTTATCACTTAGTTTTGCATGCTTAAATAATTACTTAAAAAACAATAAGTTTATTTCTCAATTGTTTAATATCTTATCACTTAGACTCGCATATTAACATTAATTAAAATAATAACATGAGTTATTTGTTAAATTTGTTTATAACATAGTTGCGTGTGTCAAAATAAATGAAAATGAGTTTGTTTGTTTATTTATTGCTACCTCCTAGCCTTGCATGTTTAAATTAACTAAAAAAAATAATTGCTTAATCTTATGTCATCACTTAGCAAGTATATTATTAAATAATAATAAAGTGACCTTGATTGCTACTTGTAACCCCCACATAGATTGCATGAGATACGGCTGGGACCTACATTTGTGGACCTCGAGGGATGCCTAACACCTTCCCCTCGAGGTAATTTGAACCTTTACCCTGATCTCTGGCTCGTTGACCTTAGCTAGACTTAGATAGGTTATATAGGTGCCCTAACACGCCTTAGTTCGTTAGGTGGCGACTCCAAACTAAAAATCCCAAAAGAGTTGTTAGGTCGTGCACAAACTCATTTTTGCGAAAAATGGGGCGCGACATTCCCTGTGTAATTGGTATATGAAACTTGAGGAGTTTCATGTTGAAGGAAAGATCTCAGGACTGACAAACTCACACACTTAGAAAGTTACTTTTGTACTGATATGGGTGTCAAACCACATGCTATGCCCCTTTTATAGCAATCTTGGCAAACTTTTTAATTTGTATGTGATTTAAAGCAGGTTAAGAAGGGTATGGTGCAAATATTTTCTCAAGTAGCGTTTTGCTTTATGTAATTCTCCGGGTCATTCAAATCAGGTGGTTGTATTTGTGATTTACTAAATTATCCTAGAGTTCAACTTTGGATATTACCATTATTATTAAGTAAAGTTGACTATGTTGTAGTCGGTCCTCATACATCTATTAATTCTGTGGTGGGACATGTATTAATTCAATGAAATAAGATGTTATTTTTTAATTGAAAGATTAATATTAATATGTCATATAATTTTCATGTTGGATCCGTGCTAGCACGGGCAAACACTATCTAGTTTAGCATAGAGCGAGTTAAATAGAAAATGAGGTATATAAATTTTAAAAAATGGATAAATAAAGTAGATGAAATAAGATAGATAAAATAAATATAGGAGAAAATTGATTGTTAACGATAACAATGTCAAAGATTCCTTATGTGTTTAAAAAAATGAATAATTTCATTAATTTTTCGGTCAATCTTCTATATTTAGAAAATAAATAGAGGAGAAGAATATTAATTAAAAAGGACTCCTCACGTGTTTTAAAATGGGCAACTTTCACATATAGCAAATAAAAAATTCATATTTGTATGCTGTAACAAAGTTTGCATAATTGCGCTCCATAACAAACATAGAAACTGTATGATTCGCTATACATATACAGTTGAAGTAAATTGAACGAAGTGTATAAAACAAGAAAGAGAAAGAGACACTTGGGCAGAGAACTGTATAAAAACGAAGTGTATAAAACGAACTGTATTATTATAAGTATATAGAATGATTATATACAATTTGAATTTGTATAAAATGAGAAAGAGAGAAAGACAAAAGAGACTTGACAAGGAATATACAATTGAATCGAATTGTATAAAACGAGAAAGAGAGAAAGGCAAAAGAAATTGGGCAGGGTAGTACTTTTATTGTATAATTATAAGTGTACAGGACAAAAATATATGTACTTGCATGTGTATGTATAATTTTCTCATGCTTTATACAAACAAAAACACAATTTATGCATTTTGCTTCTGTTTGTATAAGTTGAAAGGCGAAGCTAGCGAGCGAGATTTGGGAAAGTGGCGAGCGAGATCTGAAAGAGGGGAGAGGGGAACAAAAATATATGTGTTTATACAATTTTCTCTGCTTTATACAATTAGAAACAATTTTTATACACTTGTGTTTGTATAAAAAATGAGGAAGCGAGCAAGAGATTGGAGAAGAGCGGCGAGCGAGACATTTGAAAGAGAGGCGCTTGACAATTTTTTGCAAATGTTTGCTATGGAGCACAATTAAATCAAACCCTAATTATTCCATTTATTTTAGGTTATTAGTTTGCTATTATATACAATTTTTCCTTTTAAAAAGTGAATAATTTCATTAATATGTTGGATCAACCTTTTAAATTATTTAAATAGATATACTGAAAATGAAGATAAAAGGATTAAAATGAGATAAAATGGCTAAGAAATTTATGTACAAATTAAAATATTTTTGGCCTATGAGATATAAGAGACAAAGTTTTGTCATTTTGTCACAATTAAAGTAGGTAATAAGGTCCAAGTTGAATAAATGATGGTACAGGCGAATGCACACGAAAACCCCAACCGAAAGAAGTGAAAGCCGTCCAATATTTTCGCAGAAAAACAGAGGGTTTAAGCGGCAGTTGGTAAGAGATTTGAGTGTGAGGGATGGGTAATCCAAAGCAGAAATGGACATCGGAGGAAGAAGAAGCACTTCGTGCCGGCGTTGCAAAGCACGGAGCTGGAAAATGGAAGAACATTCAAAGAGACCCCGAATTCAACCACCTCCTTTACTCTCGCTCCAATATCGATCTTAAGGTTTTTTTCTTTTCCTTCCAATTTCCTTTTATTTTTCGTTTCAACTGCCATTACGCAAGTTGTCTACTTGAAGAGTTTAGCTTGATTAATTGATGGTTGATTGTGTTCAATCTGATTTATGATAAACTCGTTTAATGTCTTCCGTTAATGTTGGAGTGCGTGCATATGGTTGATAGGCTATAACCTGTGGAGGAAGTGCATAATTATGACTATCTTATTTCAATGTCCAAAATGGTTGTTTAGTTTTAAGCTTTAGGACATTCGCATAAAAAACATTTTTGTGGGGGCAAAAATCTAGTTCTCCATTGATCATTGATGGGCAAAAAGGTATAGCTTGAGATTGGCATACCAAACTTGGTACATGATTTTTGAGATCAGACTAGTGTAATTTGTCCTACCAAAAACGAGAGCACAAAAATTTGAGGGTAGAATCAGAATGGTTCATGATAAATGAAGCGGGGCTTAGTAGGTTTGATTCTAAAGGATGGTGTGTTCCACCTATCCATATTTACCAACCCCTTAACTTGGCTAGGAAGAGACACATAGGAGGTGAGTTCTTGGTCTTCATTATAGACATGGCTAATGGTTGCAAGTTTGTCGGCAAGTTACTTGGATTATCTGTAGCAAATAGCAATAGGTAATGGTAAAGCCATGATTTGCATCAAGTCTTCGGATCTCCTTAACTTGGTGACTAATTCTCCAAGGAGTTATCCATTCTACCTTGATGCTTTTGACAATGAGCATAGAATCAGTTTCTCCCCCATATCACATTGGAACCATTCCTGCCAAACCATTTAAGTCCATAAAGTAGTGTAACTGCTTCTGCTTGATTGCTGGTCCCTGGACCTACCTTGTTGGAGTAAGCAAACAGGACTATCCCCCCGACTATTCCTGATTATTCCTCCTCCTCCATGTATTCCATCTAAGTGGCTGCCTTATGAGTTCAACTTGACCAATGGTGTGGAGGGTTTGTGCCAGTTTATAACAATGATGCTTTGTTGCTAGAGGTCGGCTTCACAGGCCTGAAATGGCTGCTCCAGCTACTTCCCAGTATAGCATGCCCAAACTGTTTCTTGGTGATTTTCAAAACAGTATTCAGAATATTAGTTCTAGATCTATAAAAGGAAGGTTTCTCTGAATCATATGTGTGGCTACATCTGGCCCTCCACAATTTCCAACATATGATTTGTGGGAGAGTTTTCAAGATGTAACCTGCTATGGGGTTCCTGTGCTTGAAATTCCACCAGCGAAGTAATAGCATCCTCGGGTTCATATTCCTTAATTCAATGCCAAGAGGTGTAACAAAGAAAGTCCATATTCTTCTAGCATGATCTCCAGCATATTAGCAGATTCACAATAATAACAATGATGCTGTAATTAGACACTTTAGCATTTGTGGCTACTCTGTTGTGAGCCGCCCTCCAAGTCAAGAAAGACATCTTGAAGGGAATGTCTTTATGCCCAAATTTAGTTTCCATGGGGTTGGGTCTCTCTTCTTTGTCAAGTATCCCCCCTTACCCCCCCCCCCCCCCCCCCCACAAAGTTGTACCAATAGTATAACAATTCTGTAGAAGAGATGGTCCAGACAGCCTTGTGTCTAGGATAACCTTGAAAATATTGAGAGTAGATAGCTTGTTTTTTTTTATTCTCAACAAGGGGTTGGAAATGCAGTTGCAAATAGGAGGAGGAACTTCATTGAGTCATTAGGTGTATGAGGGAGAGGAGCATGTGAAGGGGACCGCTGTAGGTTTTATGAAAAGTATAAGGAAATGTTAGGTGGAGACTTGAACTTGGGGTGTTTTATGAACTTCATTGCGCCAAAGAATGAAGGAACGTCGAGTATATTGGATTTTAGACCTATTAGTCTGGTAGGAGGCATTTACAAAATTGTCTCGAAAGTGCTTTTTGTATATACTAAAAAGGTTTCACTCCTCATAATGCTTTCGCCAGAGAATGAAGGAAATTCGAGTGTAATGAATTTTAGACCTATTAGTCTGGTAGGAAGTTTTTACAAAATTGTCACGTATGTGCCTTTTAGTATACAAAAACGGTATTGGAAGATGGTGTTCACTTCTCATAATGCTTTTTGGAAGGAAGAGAGATACTAGATGTAGAGTTGGTGGCAAATAAAGTGGTTGATTCCAAGAAGATTAAAGTAAATTGGGAATTTTATGTAAGTTGGATCTTGAAAAAGCTTACGATCATGTGAATTTAGAATTTTAAGTATATGGCATGGCTTGTCAACAGGATTTTCCCAATTGTTTATAATATTTTTTTTGAAACTGGTGAGATTGTATTCTTCAATATTAAGGGCATGCTGGTTCTACTAAAAAGTGTCAGTTACAAGCTTCCTATCAAATCTATAATCTGGTTTGTTATCTACTATACACAATTGTTTACACCAAAAAAGTAAGGATACTATACAATTCCATTTGACCTTGTGAATAGAATTAGATCTTTTTTCAAAACATTCCTTTCCTTCCAAACTGACCACCATATACATGATGGTATTAACCTCCACCATCTCCTTTGGCTCTTGCTGCCTCCTCTCATTACCCAGCTCTTCAGCAACTCTGATGTATGTTCTGGCATTGTCCAATTCAGATTTGAAATGCTACGAAATAAATTCTAGACTTGCTTGGTAAAGTTACAGTGCAAGAAAAGGTGATTGTTTTTTTCTCCTTTCAAGTTGCACAAAAAGCATCTGGGAACCATTTGTCTACCCTTCTTCTGTAATACTTCATGTGTTAAACAAGCCCTCTTTATCACTAGCCAGGTGAAACATTTTACTTTTGTAGGAATGTCCCCCTTCCAAAAATAGTTCCATTGATGGTTTGGATCTCCTGCCATCAGTTGGAGACCTCTTTTGTTGGCACTGCTAACTGTATAAAGACCATCATTTTTGTGCCTCCATAGCATCCTGTCTGTGGCATTTGTAAAAAAGGAAATTTTGGAAGTTTGGCCAAAAAGGTTGTCTATCTATTAGCTTAATGCTTCTAAGTTGTAAATCCCTCTGCCACTTAGTGCCTTTGTGGAATGAAGAAGTTAATTTGAATGGTTTATGAGAATCGTGTTGTCTTCTTCCATTCTACTGTACTTCCAGTTTTTCCATTTTCTCTCATTAACTTTTTGGCATTGTATTTTATATAGGATAAATGGAGAAATTTAAATGTTAGTGCCAATGGGCAAGGACCAAGAGATAAATCAAGGACACCAAAAGCGAAGGCTAATCCTGATGCTGCAGCAGCTCCATTGGCCATCACATATGCCCCTCTTTCTTCCACTCTAGTTCCACAAGATGCATCAGCAGACACTGTTATGGAAGATTCTTCAAAATGCGCACTAGATGGAAAAACTGCCTCAAAGTTTGTCTTTTTGAATTTCTTTTTCAAATTGTTGAATATGCCAGGAAATGAGACTTGTCAAATCCATATCCTTCCGAGTTAACGAATGCATTTCCTTCAGACTTTTTAACTTAAATCACAGTGATGTGGGAAAAGATAATTGGTAGTTGTTATTCTTTGAATTGTATAAAGTGCATCAATATGGTAATCTATTGACTGTTGATTCTGGCTTGGAACAATTTGGTCTGATATGGATAGACGGGCACAAAGATGGACACTAGCCAAATGAAGAGTCTTGTATCTCAGATTGACCTTATTAGAAATCTTATGATTAAAGCTAATCATTTCATTTCTTGGTATCTTAACTGAGTACCTCTTTGAGTTCTCTTCTTTTTCCTCTTTGTTCCTTGTAATTCTGTTTTTGTTTTCTTGAAATAATATTATTGCATTATTCTTAGGTACAATCAAATGATATATGATGCACTTTCAAGTCTAAACGAGCCAAATGGATCTGACACAAGCAAACTTGTTAACTTCATTGAGGTATACAGAGACATCACTACACTTTCTGGTCTCTCTTTTGCTTTTCTAGCCATCTAGGAGGTACTTGACACTTTCACATACCCCTTGCCAATCATACAGAGTGTTACTTATGGTTGAAATCCAGGCAGAGACAAAAAAACCTAGGTCGTTTCTTCCCATTTGTCCCATTAATGGTGGGTAGAGTTACCTATTACTTGCCACTTGGTACCTGTTGCTGTCCTGTGGAATTAGTTTAGGTGCGCGCAAGCTTGCCCGGACACCATGGCTATCAATGAAAACAGTCTGTTTACTTATATTTTACTAGAAGCATTATGATTTAGGCAATCACTGTAATTTTGACCATTGACCAGAAAGGAATTTTAAGTTTTCCATAGGTAAATAAGAGTAAAAAAATGTGATCATCAATTGGATGCCAATATTCTATGAAATAGCTACAGTTCCAATGTCATTAATATGACAATTTGACATATATAGGAGATGGAGACTTTATTTTTGTTGTGTTTGTGTTTTTATTTACATCTATGTCTTCATCATCATACTTGAAAGGCATGACAGATAGAATGTACTTACCATCCTGCAAGATATCCAGGTTCTCTCCCTCAGTCCTTGAGGCAAACAGAGCTAGTATTCATTCCAGGAAAAAGGAAAATATATCAACTTTGATTAGTGAAACATAACTAAAAGCTCAAGGAAATAAAGTCAATTTGGTTAATAAGCAAAAGAAAAAAAAATGATTCACCCATAGCCTAATGAGAAATAGTTGCAGACTGACTGCAGAAGTATGTCAAGGTGTTTAAAATTTGAGTTCCAGTACTTCCAATAGTTTTCTTTTGTCTGACAGAAATAGATATCACATAATTGCAGAACTATGCAATAGATAACTGAAGTGGGCATTTCTTATTGTTCTGTATCTACTGCAGCAAAGGCATGAGGTGCCCCAGAACTTTAGAAGGCTGCTGAGTTCTAGGCTGAGGAGGCTTGTTCAACAAGACAAACTTGAAAAGGTTACCTTATCTTTTTTACACTTATCAGCTGGATTACTGATTAACAATTGCTTTTGCAACTTCTTTTGTTTCCAAAAGGCTAGTCCAAATTATTGACATGATAAAATGTGCATGCTTGTTCACCAAGTTTTCTTAGAACTATAAATAAATGTGTCCAAGTAGAACCCAGTCGTGAGCACCCTCATAAAACTAATAGCTTTGTGAAAGGAGTACACAAAATTTTTGTTTCCAGTGTCCAGATATTTGAGTCTGGTGTAGTAGCACAATTAAGGTCACAATCAACAAGTTGTCTGTCACACCCCAAGTTGGTGGTGAGGTAGACCATGCTCTATATGAGCACATTAACCTGATATATATACTGAAGTAACTGAACCATATGACATAACCCAGTCAGAACGCACGTGAAAGATACAATTGGTAAGTTCTAACAAAACAGCTGTAAGTACATAAAGGGCAACTAAGCTTCAAAAGTATGCTTGGCAATATAGTCCACTGACATATAAAACTAAAAGTACCTAGATAACTCTATGAAGCCTCTTCTAGAATCTGATAACTGAATACTTATCGGGACAGGGCTCCGACCTACCCAAACTGTACATATACATCAAAAGAGTATCTAGACTCAACTTGGCTCCAGATAGAAATGGAACTCATCAATCAACAGCTGAGTGTCCGAGAAGATGCAGTAAGGTGGTCTGCTATCCTGTGCATCTAAACCTGCATTGTGAAATGCTGTACTCCCCGGAAAAAGGACGCAAGTACACAATGGTATTTGTATGTAAGCAGACTGAATAACATGAAATAACTGGAAAGCTCATAAGAGAGAGCTGAAACATAGCCTACTGAAGGCATTTGAAAGCTTAAGCCAGAGTAAGAGTCATTCTATCGTGATTGTAACGTCTGAATTGTTCTTTAGACTTGGTTTCATTGGTTCTATATACTTAGGGGTCGTTTGGTAGAAAACTAGAAAACTAGATAACGCAAGGATTAGTAACACATGATTAGTTATGCAGGGATTAATAGTGCTGGGATTAGTAATGCAGAGTATATTTTTTTTATCAAGTGTTTGGTTCATTGCTTCCCAACTCATCTTATGTGTGTTTGGATTTAAACTGCACAGAAAACTTCTATCTAATTATACCCTTGGATTATTATGAGATTTTCTATTTTTTTTAACCAGGCAAGGTAGATAATTGTCGGACAATATTATTTTTCTATGGCTTCCTAACTAGCTAGAAGAAGAACAATTTGTTGTCATATTTGCTATTTTCTCACTTGAATTCATAGAGGGTAATAATTGTCATCTTAATAAATTAATCACTTAAGAAAACATTAATTTTCAATTTAGAATAGATAGACCATTTCCGAAAAGATGAAAAACAATAGTAAAATCGAATAAATCATCTACATTTATACATAAAAATTGCAAGTTGTAATTTTAATCTGTATGCAATTTATAAATTGTTAAAATTACAAATAATTAGAAACCACATATAAATCAACAAAATAACATATTCAATTAAGATCACAACCGTCATGTGGTCATATATTTTCCTTTTCAATTAGTAAATGTTAGACAACTCACATTTTAAATATTATATTGACATGAATTGCATTTGTTTATGGGAAAAGGGTTAAAAATACCCCTCAACTTACGTTTATTGTTTAATTTTACCTTCTTCACTAAAATAAAGTTAATTTTACCCCTCCCGCTACTAATTTCACCAAATTTACCCCTCATTAGAAGGAATCCCCAAAATTTACTCAAATTGACCCGAATTTTTTTTAAAAAATTATTCCCTATTTTAACCCAAAAACCCAACCCCATTTAAAATAACCCGGTTAACTCTATTTTACACATTCTCCCAAATTTACTTTACCCATTTATCCATAAGAAGAGGTTCCACTAGAATTAAGTTAAATTCACACATGAAGATTCGTGTCTGGTCCTCCATAGCATCCGATTTACAATTCAGGAAATTCAAAACTTGCGAAATATTAATTGATTATAGTTATCTAAACACTGAGAAATAATCAAAAGTTAGTGCTAAAACTACATGATAACCAAGGAAATTATGACAAGACAGACACAACATCATCCATACCATGCATATAATTCACATTCTGAAGCAAATTAAATGTAGCATTGTTGTTTCACACATCAGACAAACTATTAGTCAATTGTTTCTAAAAGAGAAGTGTTCATTTGCCTTCTAGTAAATCAGACCCAACAACTAAATACAATATAATCTAGTGTTGAAATAAAAGAAGACAGAACACACCAACAAATATTTCCAAGTTTCCTGCAATAAACAAAACTGCATCTAGGTGCAAGTGTTAAAACGGTGGTCACATTCACACACTTCACTAGTAGACACATGTTGTTCAAGATTCATCTCAAATTGCAGTTCATTTTCAATACTTGTTTGGTCAAAGACTAAATTTGTGAAACGAATCTTCATGTGTGAATGGAGGACCAGACACGGATCTAAATGTGTGAATTTCACTTAATTCTAGTGGAGCTTCTTCTTATGGGTAAATGGATAAAGGAAATTTTGGGAGAATGGCTAAGATAGGGTTAACAGGGTAGTTCTAAATGGGGTTGGGTCATTGGGTTAAAATAGGAAATAGGGTTTTTTTAAAAAAAATTTGGGTTAATTTTGGAGATTCCATCTAATGAGGGATAAATTTGGTGAAATTAGTAACGCGAGGGGTAAAATTAACTTCATTTTAACCCGACGGTAAAATTAAACAATAAACCAAAGTTGAGGGGTATATTTAACCCTTTTCCCTTTATTTATCAACAAACAACCCTCTTAATGGTGGAGACTAATACCATCATGCATATGGTGGTTAGTGTGGAAGGAAAGGAATGAGAGATGTTTTGAAGATAGATCTAATTCCATTCACAAAGTAAAATGGAATTGTTTGGTATCTTTACTTTTTTGGTGTAAACATCCCTTTATAGAAGATGTAGATCAATTATAGAATTAACAGGGAGCTTGTAATTTTGGCTAGGGCTGTAAATTTTTTGAAGGTGGCCAGCATGTCCTTAATGCTGAAGAATACAACTTTACCGATGTTAAAAAAAACAACTCTCTAAATAATAAAATTTGTAAGCTAATTTATTTAAGTAAATTTACTAGTTCATATATATAAAATATAAAATCAAGAAAATAAATAAAATGATTTAAGGGATATTTTTGTCTTTACATAGATAATCCCATGGTATTAAATCCAATGTATTACTAATACCACCAAATAGAAGGTATTAGTGATACATCCTATAATACCACGTAGGATGTATAACTAATTCATGAATTAGTTATACTTTAGGCCCAAAAATTCTACCAAACATAGTTCTAATTAATATACATAACATAAGAACTATTTCTCCAATATACATAACATAAGAACTATTTCTCCTAACACGTCCTATCAAACGACCCCTTGGCTTACTCTGGATCTTTGTACCCAGCTGATCTTTTAGCCTCTGAAAATATAGAACATGTTAACTTCAAGTGATCTTGCAAATAGCATAAACATCTGAATCTCACAATATACCTACTGAAAACATACTGAACTTGTAACATACAAGACACATGACTTTGTTAATAACTACCGTGTAGCTCGAGGCAAATTGATCAGTATGCTAAGTTCTTGTGAATCCTGAAAGCATTAGCTAAATCTGGATCCTTACGCTTAACTTATTTCTGCTGTTACACCTTATAAGTCATTTAGCTTAGTTCTTTTGGATCTGCATTCTTAGCTTGTTGGAGACTTTATTCTAACCTACTTCTTTAGTCTTTGAAATAGTAATCAGTATTACTATGGGCACTTCTTGGTGGCTAGTGATTTAACACAAAATCAACGGTAATATGGCCACGTCTAGGGACCTAAAGATATATTGTGGCCACACTGATGGCCTGAAGATATCTTCTAGACACACTAGGGGCATCGTGACTTCACACAATATCATATATGTGGCCGCCTTTGGAGCCTCGTGACTGTACATGCTCAAGATGTGTCATGCGTGAGCAGAGGGGCATGTGGTTTTTGTTTGTTAGGAGTTAAGTGAGTGATGCCCATCATGACCATAAAACTCCTAAGCTGTTGGAAAGGTATTGGCAACAGTGGATGAAACGAATTTTGGTGGAGAACTTTCCCAGCATGCATATGATGAAGTCTTTTTATTACTCAACTTTCCTTATTAGAATTATTCGACATGAACAAGTCAATACCCATCACCAGATCCCATTACTCCCCAACACATACAATAGGGAAATGTGAGATTCTATATTCTTAACAAATGTCAAGAAGTCCACTTGCCTCAATCAATCAAACAACCACTCTGGGACTTGAGCTTTTCCTTTTCTTTGGGTCTCCAAATTAATGCACTCTATTTGAATATTGTATCACAGTAAGAAATTGAATCTAACAACACCCATATCAAGTCTTTGAAACCAGGGTCAAACTGACCCCAAAGACCCAATTTTGGAAATGAGGTTTAAATCTAGAAATCTATACAAAATTGCGTTACCCAAAGAATTTGGAAAGCACTAGTGAAAATTATTTCGAAATCAGAGTTGAATCAAGCCTTACATCATCAATTTATCCAAAACCTTAAACCTTTTCACAAACCTTCAAAGTTCAAATTTGGGATCAAAACTTCAAAACTTAAGTTAATTCATCAAAATCATTAATTAACTAATGCACAAAGGAGTTAGAGAGTAAGTCACCCAATCGATAAATCTTGAAAAGTCTCTTTTAAATCGCCTAGACCGAGCTTACTAATCATAAATATGGTGAAATGGGGATGAAATTCCGATTTTAAGAAGACATTCTTCCCAAATCTCAAGTGCTCATTGCGACCACAATGAGTAAATTAGTCAACTCATTTAAGTTGACACCCCATGCAATCGCGATGACCTGACCACACTAACCTTATGCGATCGCAATGGTAGCTCATGCGACCGGAATCACACAAAAACAACCCCACGCAATTGCGGGAGATGGTCTTGCGATTGCAGTGACCAAATAATAATGCACCAGATTCAGTAAACCAACTACATCACAACAAGACAATTGTCAAATGGACCCTTGGAATTCGTCCGGAACCCCAAGTACAAAAATTAGATATGCGACCCAACTAAACTTGACGATTCACACTCAATGGAACCATCGAAACACGAATTTGAAAAATGAACTAACACCTCACTTAGGCCTAAAATCATCCGACAAATTCAGTGGAATTGTAAAAATATGATTCGAGCATCCGAACTCTGGATGTTGACCAAAGTAAACTCTTAGTCTAAAATCACCAAAATTTCCCACTCAAGGGCTAAAAAACCCCGAACCTAAAACCGATTATTCTCCTTGACTAAAAAAGACCAAGCTACCCTTTGGACCTCCAAAAAATCAACAAGACCTCACCTAGGCCTAACATCATCCCCGAAATTCAATGGAACTGCCGAAATGGTCAACATTTGGAGTTCAGAGAATTTTGTACATCGAGATTCGGTTCCATTGTTTGGGAAGCGAGAAGTGGAAAAAAGCAACAAGGGCACACTTTTTTCAAATAAAGTGATATTTAGTATAAAAAAAATAGAAGTAAATAACTGAATAGAGGGAACATATTCTTAGATGAAAAATTAATTAGGTAGTCAGTAATCCTCACAAGTCATCACATATAAAGAAAATGCTTAACCAAATCATAAAAGATCAAACTCCTATTCATCACCGTGACATTGAATAAGAAATCCAACTTACTACAAGCAAAAATTGAAGAGTAACTCAGTAACAGAACGACAAAAAAAGCTAAGGGAAAAATATATAGAGAAAACAGAGCAGCAGCCAGCAAAAAAAAACAGAGTATAGGCATTACAGACAAAGCAGCAGTAACTCAGTCACAGAACAACAATAAAATATAGAGACAAAACATAGCAGCAGCCAACAAAACAAAAAAAAAGAAAAAACCAATGCAACAGCCGACCAAAGAGAAGAGAAGAAGAGAAAAAAACAGAGCAGCAGTCGACTATAGAGAAGAGAAAAAACAGATCATTAGTTGACAAAAGAGAAGAAGAGAAAAAAACAGAGCAACAGTCGACCAAAGAGAAGAAGAGAATAACAGGGCAATAGTCGACCGAAGAGAAGAAGAGAATAAGAGGAGAACTAATCTGTAGGGTGTAGCATAAGTCACAACAATCGACCAACGAGGGAAAATAATTGGAAAGATGTAACCCAAGTATATTTACAGAAACTAAAAAAATATAAAACCTTACAGATTTTTTTTTAAAAAAACCTTAACACGCACTTATCTCATTTAAGCGAGCTTTTGTCACTTCTGCTTTAAGCCTGCTTCTCGCTTTGCCTACTGAAGCACGCGCTTTTTCAGCAGTGCCTCGCCTCGCTTCGCGCTTTAAGCGCGTTTTGGTCGCTTTTCACAATACTGCCCAAACTTCCTACTGAAGGGCTCAAAAACCCCCGAGTCTTAAACTGACTATTCTCCTGGATATACTTCCACATTCCGGGACTGATAGAACTGACAAGATTTCATGCTGAGACTTGAAACTCCAATTGATACCAAAAAACTCCTTTTAAACACTTAGACTGTTAGAATAGGAATATGTTTGTATAATTTTGTTGAAATAGGAATAGGTTTATATAATTGTATTAGAATAGGAATATGTTTATACAATCCTATTAGAATTGGAATATGTTTATACAATCATATTAGAATAGGAATAGGAATGCTAATTAGTGTCCTACTTAATAAAGGACTATATTCTAGGGTCTATAAATAGGGTTTATGTAATAATGTAAACACAACAACTATTCAATAATATTCTTTTCCTATATTTCTCACGTGGTATTAGAGCTTCTACGAAGAAAATCAAAGAGTTTACACTGCCGACGGGCGGCTATTACTCATATATACGCACGTTCGGCTAATGATTATGTTAGCAAAAGTTGGTTCGCCGTGTATCCTTCTTGTGACTATTTTCTTATATCTAATTGTGTAGCACCGCTCCATCATTCCGGTGACTACTTTTCATATTTAATTTGTGTAGCACCATGACATCCTTTTGGTGACTACCTTTTTTTTGCATGTCTTATTTGCATAGCACCATGCATCTCTCCGGACTACTTTTCATATTTAATTTGTGTAGTACCGTGGGTCTTTCTTTTGAACTACTTTCTCATAGCTGAGTTGCATAGCGCCGTGTTTTTTTTGGTCGTGTTCGAGCCTACCCATATTATTTGTCTTTTTCAACGAGTTTGTTCCATCAATTCAAACTTTCCAATTTAATTTCTATTTTCTAGTTGGGTCGTGACATCATTCCGACCCTACCTATATAAATTTATTCCTTAGATTGTGACTACTTTTAGCCATCAAATCTAATACTCTGGCAGAGCATGTTTCAACTAGTTTTTCAGTGACTTGTTTAATATCAACTCATCTATTGATTCCAACATGATCCATATACTTATACTAGGTTTTGAGCACTTTGTTGCTCAGGGGGAGGTTAGTAGTCTTGTATGTCGATTATGTGAGTTACTCTATAGTTTGAAGCAGTCTTTGCAGGTTTAGTTTGGAAAGTTCAACACAAGAGTTTATCTCTATGTTTACTGACATTATGCATCAAATCTAGTATTTAATGAGAATACAAGCTCATTGAGATTGACTGTCAATTTTGTGAAGTCGACTAATCAACTTGCGGATATCTCACCAAGCCCCTCATCGGTCCTCATATTAGTTACATTTATAACAAGCCAGGTACATGAATTGTATGCCTTAGCTTGAGGGATAGTGTTAGAATAGGAATAGGTTTATACAATCCTATTGAAATAGGAATAAGTTTAGACAATCCTATTAGAATTGGAATAGTTTTATACAATCCTATTAGAATAGGAATAATGTTGAGTCAATCATATTAGAATAGGAATAGAAATACTGATTAGTATCTTACTTGATAAAGGAATGTATTCTAGGGTCTATAAATAAGGTCTCAATGTAATAATATAGACACAACAACAATTCAGTAATATTCTTTTTCACTATTTCTCACAGAGACCTTCCAAAATTCAAAATTTCCAAAAATCACAACTTTTCAATGAATTTTTACTCGGGAAAACTTCAGCAGGCATAAAATGGTAATTTCACAAAAAATATTCAAAATGACTTTTCGGTTCATTACATTAATGTATTGACAAACGACATCTCATGTAAGAGGAAGCCATGATTGATCATAAGAGCTTAGCTCACTAGGACCGATGCGTACTAGGCACACATGCACTCATGAAGCATATAGCACTTGGGCACATAATATGTTATAGATCCTTGAGATCAATATAGGCTACAAGGCCTTGGGATAATCGTCTGTCTTCTTCACATGATTTAGGTCCCAGTTGCTCACGGGATATTTACCTGTCTTATAATGCATGATTTTGCCACATTGGGCTCACGGGGCATCACCCGACTTATAGTGCATTATCAAGTATTTTGTGGCCACTCTGGGGCCTAACTGCCTAGGTAGATGGGCCAAACAAAGGCATACTACATGTAAGACCGATTATTAACATTGTGGATTACCTCACCCTACTCACTATAACCCTAATGTATAAGGCAATAGACATGATCATTAAGCTTGTTACATTAGGAACTATGTTTGTTTAGCTTGTTACACTAGGAATTGATTTGTTAAGCTCGATACACTAGGAACTGATTCGTTAAGTTCGTTACCGTAAGACCTGAATGCGTAAGCTTGTGATAGTAGGAACTGATTTGTTAATACACTTAGACGCGCGGACTCTTTACTCTTGATGCTGCACTCGTGTCGGATTCTCCAAAAAATACACTACTTTTGGCGGATCCGACATGCATTCGTTGACATGTTTGAAGAGTCCGAACAACATAGTTAATACATGTCATAATCATCTCAATTTAGAGGAACTAGAAACATATGACATCGAAGTTGAGGTTTTAGCCTTAAATACCTCAATATCTGAATGATTTTGAAGACTTGACCCTTTGGGACGTTAATCTACAATGAAGGTGCATAATAACCTAATGTTAGCAGCTAATCACAAGTGTGGCACATGACGGGCAGCAAGCCCATACAGCCCTCAAACAGCTGGTGTATCGCCACACCCTCCTTTTCCACCTCAATGCAACAACACTTGACCCTTCTCATGAGGTTGCCCACACTCCCCCATCAACATAGTTGATAAAACATCCCCATAACCCCTCTATACAATAGGAAAAACTTTAACTCACTATCCCTGATCACCATCGTATGATTAATCAACATATTTAGAATTTCTCCCTTGAACTCATAGACAGGGGGAGACGGAAAGGGGAAGATACCTTACCTCAATTGATGAAGATTCTGCCTCTTTTACTTTGGTTCTTCAAGAATAGGGTTGTTTTTCAAATTTTCTTTTGAATCTTTCAAACTTGAACTGGAGAAAAAGACAAGTTCATTTGACAGCTAAGGTGAGAAGATGGGGTGACCTTGGCTGCCAAAGTTCTTTAAGTGCTTCACTTAAATTTCCTTGAGTAAACCTCCAATTTTTGAAGTTAAGAGGAGAGGGGGATGAAGTTTGGGACTGTTTTGGTGAGAAGACCTTGGGAGCTATGAGGGAAATAAGGGGCCGTTGGTCTGGTCGGGAGAGAAAACCAAAGAACCCTGATTATTCTTGATGAAAGATGAAGAGAAAATGAAAAAAAAAAAACTAGACTTTTCAGTTATATATAGCTCCTATATCTTCGCTGCCTCTCTTTCTTATTTTCCTTCAATTTGGGGGCTTTTATTTTAGGTAGCATCACCTTCTTGGGCAAGTATGTGAAACACAGCTTACTTATTTTGTCACATTCCAATTTTCTATCCCAAATCTTATTTCCTTCAATTATTTCTCCCTTCGTCTCAATTTGTACGAGTAAGTTTGACTTGACACGGAGTTTAAGAAATAAGGAAAGACTTCTGAAGGTCTAAAATAAGTCAGAGGTGTTTGTGTGGCTATAAATCATTTCATTAAGGGTAATATGGACATTTCAAAGTTAAATTGTAACCATATATAGATATGTATCATTCTTATTGTGACTGACTAATAAGGAAAGTGAGTCGTATAGATTGGGACAGAGGGAGAACTTAGCATTTGTACACTTCAATACTTAACTTAGGCTCAAATATAACCTTACTTTCCCAAGTTTAAATAATGTGATCGATGTCAACTTAGTCATACTACATATTGGAGGACATGAAGTATTAGATTGTAGTATACTCTGTGCATACACCATAATGTGGCTTTGGTGATGGGCAATTTATGGAGTGAAGTGTTTGCATATTTTGGGCAGAGTTGATCTTCTTTGGTGGGTAGTGTTTTTGGTTATCTAATATGGGTGTTTTCACATACTTCTTCTAGGCCTGTGCTGGTGTTTTTGGTGGATGCTCCTTTGTTTATTTATCTCTTCTAGTTGGTAGATGGGTTTTCGTGATTATCCTTGCTCAATTTATTTTACATCAATAGAAGTGCATCTTCTCCGCAGCTTTTTCTTCTTCTATCACATAATTATCTGTTATAATTTATGGTTTTTGAAACTGGAAACAGAGGACAATCTCAAGAGCTTAAATGAATTAGTTGTATATTTGATGAACCACCGTATACCGCATCCTGATATTTGTTTCAACATAGAACGCGTCTGAATTCTGGCATTTTGTTTGCGACTTCCTCTGCAGATTGAGAATTCCTACAGGATTAAGAAAGAGGTCTTGGAAAAAACAAAGACGGCTGCTACCCCTAAACAAAAGCACGTTGGGCCAAGGCAGTTACCAAATAATGCCTATCTCGGTGACACTGCGGAAGAAGCAGCAATCACTGCTGCCTATAAGGTTGCAGAAGCTGAAAATAAATCATTTGTAGCAGCTGAAGCGGCCAAGGAAGCTGAGAGAGTCTCAAAGATGGAGGAAGACAGTGATAATTCACTACAGATCTACAAGGATATCTTCGACAAATGTATGTTTCTTCCTTATTCATCTTGTTTGTATGTGTTATATTTTAAATTTTGGCTCGTGAGACAGTTGTTTATATCTTCATTTTCTTGCATCAACAGGTTCACATGGGGAGATTGTGCTGCTAACGGCATGATATGGTCTTTCCCCTATTTTGTAAAGTCAGAACCAGCTGTTCAGCACCTCTATAGTAGTACATGTTTCTCGTTGTATCAACTAGTGATATGCAGTCTGTTGTCAGTTTATGTACCAGGGATTATGAGCTATGCACAGATTCTCGCCTCCTATTATGTTGTATTCAATGTAACAACAAAATAGAGGGAGAGAGATTTGATGCTTGTAGACCATGCTCTTTATTCTAGCTGGAAAATTGATAGAGTGCTCTGCTTTTACTTCCTGCTGAGTAGGTTGTGCACTTCAGCATATTTTTCACTTTTTGTAGTTCACTAAGAAATGAGTTGCGTCAAGAGTGGAATCGATGTTTCCATTATCACTGCAATTGCCTGTGTTACTCACTTCAATGCTCTCTATCTCTCCCCGGAGTTATGGTTGGACTCTTGAATGAAGAATTACCTCATATTGAACTTTCCATATGCGGATCTGTACTTGTATATATTTGTTTGCTACAGAACTCTACGGGGAAATCACTATGCAATCACCATTTCAGTTTCCTAATTGAATCTGTATGCGTATGTTTGGTCTTTGATAAATTTATGAAGAGTTCCATGGCAGTAAATTGTGTTTTCTCATGTTTCCAAAGATTGTGATATGCAAATGTTCAGTAGTGCTGATTTTTCCCAGTTATTATTTTCCTGTCGTATTTTTCTTTCAATATAGTTTTGATTACGCCTTTTTTGAGTTGAGGGCTATCAGGAAGATTCTCGGAAAAGAAAACTAGTTGAATTAGGAGTAAGTTTAAGTATATTCTTTTGTTGAACTCTGTGTAATTATATTTGATTTGTTATTAACGAAGTAAAGGTTGTTTCATCACATAAGACTATCTTCAACCCAACATTAAATTTTACATCAAATCCTATATTTGGCGTAAAATTTGGTGTTTCGGCTTGACTAGCCAAGCAGACAAACGATCCTGCATCTTTTTTTATCTCTCCCGCATTTTTATTTGTATAAGTATTTCACATTTACGATGAAATTTATGAAAATTGACCAACCCGTATCAATTTTCACACCAATTTGGTATGTGCAGTGTTACGCCAAATTTGATGTGTGCATAGTGTTACATCAAATTTGGTGTAATACTATTCATCACACCAATTCACTTTTTAAATATTATAATATTATTTCATTTAATATAGGGATAATGCACAAGTACCCCCTTAATCTATGTTCGAAATCTCAGAGACACTTATACTATACCAAGGTCCTAGTGCCCCTTGAACTTATTTTATTAATAATTTTGGAAAAATTACATAAATTAATATATTTAACAAATAATTATTGATTTTAGCGATACTTTTTATTTATTACTATTTATAGCAATATTGTGATAAATCTGTATTATGTATTAAAAGTGAATTATGTATGCAATATATTTGAATTATAATTGTTTTTGAAATATATTATGTTTGCTCGGTAAAAAATTGTCACATTGTATTATAAGTGTATTAAAATGTATGATAAATGTATTATCCATCATTAAAACTTGTATTGTATGTGAATTAAAAAAGGTCAAATAAAAAAAATGTTATTGCTATAAATGGTAAATATTTTTTTATTATAATATATTTATGTAAGTTTCCCAATAATTTTTTACCCCTTTTGGTCTACGTGACACTATCTTGTGAGCCCAAAGCTGATTGACTTTTTTTTTCAAGCTAGTCCCACGTAGACTGAAAAGGGGTAGAAAATTACTTATAAAATAAGTTCAGAGGTAATAGGACTTTAGTACAGTATAAGCGTGTCTCTGGGGTTTCATACATAGGTTGAGAGGTACTTGTGCATTTTCTCTTTAATATATTATAATTAAATCTCTTGTATATTTAATTATTTTTTATGTAATATTTTTATAATATTAATTTTCGATATAAAATTTATTTTTTTTATAAATTTATTTTTTTATATATGACTTATTTTAAAAATTAAACTTATGCCAATATTACTATAAATTATATAAACTGCAATTTACATTCATAAAAATTAAAAAATGCAAACATATAAATATTTAAACAAATAATATAATGTATTTAAAAATAACAGAAAATAATAAACATTCAACAAAGTAGTAATTGATATACATCAAAATGGAAATATAAAATTCATAGTAATTTTAAAAAATACAACAAAACACAATAATTTAAAAGAATTACAATAATAACTGAATAATATGATAGATTCTTTCCCGATTCATTAATACTATTAAAATATGAATTGTATGAGGTCGAAATTATTGTAGTTGTGGTTGCGGCTGCTGAAATTGTTGAGTTCTTCTTTTTTTCCATTATTCAACTTTTGTTCTTGTCGAACAAATTCACGAACATTTTAATAAGCAATACCATCGACATTCATTGATATAATTTTATTTTCTTCTTTAAATTCTTTAAACTTCAAAGCTCTGTATTTCTTTTGGACTCCATAATGCATTAAGACTGTAGTGATCTTGAAAGTTGAATATTTATGTAGAATTTAAAATAATTTTTCAATCATATAATGTTCATTTAATTGTATTTCATTGATAATTTCACATTTATTTGTATTATTCATTATTATGTATAAGGTATAATATTTGTTAGCAATTTATATTATTTAAAAAATTATGATACACAATAATTTTATATTAAACGATTATATAAGGAAATAATATGAATTATATATGGTGAATGTTTTAGAAAGAATTTTTGTTATGAAATAAGAAAATATAAATGAAATAAGAAATAATAATATAATAATAAAGAGAGAGAAAGATATTCTTTTTTGGTGTAAAATTTGATGCAATGGGTTGGAGTTGAGTACACAAAATCAGGTGTTTGGGTTGGAAATGCCCGATTCAGAAAGACCAACCGCTTTCTTCAAGAGTAACTATATTTTTTGCAATTGTTTTTCTTACTGACAACAACTAATGTATGGGTGACAAATAATTGGATTTGGATGAGTTGAAAATGGTTTGAACAAATATGGGCAATTACCATTCTATATGGCTAAATATGATTTGGATAATTAATGGATAGATTGGATATAAGTTTACCCATATTTTATTCATATTGATTGGAGAACTAAAAAATTGTCACGACCCAAATCGAGCCGCGACTAACACCCGCACTTACCCTCCTATGTGAGCGAACCAATCAATACAAACCCAACATTTCGAATATAATAACACAATATAATGCGGAAGACTTAAACTCATTAATGAAAATCAATTAAATAAATTCTAAAAACTCGACAACTATTATTATCCCCAAAATCTGGAAGTCATCATCACAAGAACATCTATCCTCAAATTACTAAAGCTAAGAGTATCTAGAAAGCTAGAATAAATAAAAAGTTAGTCCATGCCGGAACTTCAAGGCATCAAGACATGAAGAAGAAGATCGAGTCCAAGCTAGAAGCGTTAGCTCACCCTGAAATCCGGTGTAATGAAGACTGGCTAGAGTTGCGGTTTAGTTGAAGACGACGACACGTTTGCTGCACTCCACAAATAACAAGGAAAGAAACATACAAGTAGGGGTCAGTACAAAACACGGGTACTGAGTAGATATCATCGGCCAACTCAAGATAGAAAACAATATATATCAGATCATATCATAAATCAACTACAATACTCAATCTGTAGCCACAACATGTACAAGAATCTTTGATAAATAACGTCAAGTACACTCATGAGGACTCAAGCCTCCATATCATACTCATTTGGGAAATAAGTTCTTTTCATTCGAATTTATTAACTTAATTCCAAGATTCATTATCTTTATTCCTCTTGTGTCGGCACGTGACACTCCGCTCCCCTACTACTATGTGTCGGAACGTGACACTCCGGTCCCCTAATTCTACGTGTCGGTTCGTGACACCCGATCCCCTAGTTCTACGTGTCGGTTTGTGACACCCGATCCCCTAATTCTACATGTCGGTTCGTGACAACCGATCCCCTAATTCTACGTGTCGGTTCGTGACACCCGATCTCCTAATTCTACATGTCGGTTCGTGACACCCGATCCCCTAATCTTATTCTGTTAATCCATCAAGCCTTCTTTTATACCAAAGCATCATCAATCTCATTACTTTAGTTCATCAAGCCTTCTTTTATACCAAGGCATCATCAATCTCATTACTTTAGTTCATCAAGCCTTCTTTTATACCAAGACATCATCATTAACAAGGGGTTTTCAAGATTTGGGATTCAATAGCTTCATCATGCTTATTTCATCACAATTATATAATCATATTCATGCAAGCATACAATTAAGCATATAGAAGACTTTACAATACAACCCAACACATATCATTCGCTATTAAGAGTTAACTACGAATAGTATAAAAATCATAACCTACCTCCACCGAAGATTCGTGATCAAGCAAGCAATTTCCTCAAGATCTTTGCTTTCCTCTTCGTTTCTCTCTCTCTCTCTCTATCGTTTCTCCCTCTCTTTCTGTTCTTTTCTTTTTCTTATTCAAACCCTCTTTCTTTTACCCTAATTAGCATATAATTAAGTATGAAAGATGATGAGTTTAACCCACTAACTAATTCAAGGTTATCTCTTTTAACCCTCAAGTAGTTAAATTATTAACATTAACCCACTAAATTTATAATTATAGCAGGAATAGTCCAAAACGCCCCCTTAAAATATTTAAAGAAATCAAACTCAGCCTGGGATTACGCAGTCTGTGACTGGCCGTCGTGCCTGCGACGGTCCGTCCTGCTGCTTCCGTCACAGAGTTCAGAGACTGAAATTTACTGAAGAGTCTGTGACGGCCCGTCATGCCTGTGACGGTCCGTCCTGTCATTTCGTCGCGAAGTTCAGAGAGTCGATTTCAATACCCAAATTTCAGAATTCTTAGTGTTTTGGAACGAGACACCCTCGACGGTCCGTCGTGCCTACGACGGTCCGTCGTGGGGTCCGTCAACCAAGACAGCTTTTCCAGAATTAAAATCTGCTGCTCAAAACGACTAAACAGGTCGTTACAAAAATGAATTTATATGTTTTAAATTCTAAACTACTTTTATATTCTATTCACTCCCACACCCTACCTCCAACTCACTCGCCCATAATTTTATTTTTCTAAGCCTCACATCGCCTTCATCCCCCCTCCCCCCCACCTTCACCTATCCGCCCTTAATTGTTTTAGTTTGTTTTTTTTAAAAAAATTCTACCCCAATACCCCTCACCCCGCCCCACCTTTCACTCATTCATCCACCCTACCCCACCCCCTCTCCCACCCATCCGTACTTAAAAGTTTTGTATGTTTTTTTTAATAATATTTTTTCCTGCTAGCCAATACCCCATCTCAACTCCACCCACCTTCCATTTTTTTAAAAATAAATTAATATTTTTAACATTAAAAATTAGTACTATTTTTTAGCACAATTATTTTTTTTGAGTAGAAGAGATATGAGTGATCTATTATCAGTCTATATTTATACTTATATTTTATCCATTTTGATCATATTTGTAGGACTCTAAAAATAGTTTGAAATTCCTGTTTACTCAATTAAAATATTAATGATTCAAACCATTAAATATAAATTAAATGAACTTATTTCATTAATATAGGCAAAAATTGTCACCCCTAAGCTAATGGGGTCCAAGAATATGTCCCATGAAGTCGGATAATTTTTATCTTACAAGAATCTAGTAGGGAGAATTTGAGGAAGGTTTCGAGCCTTGCCATGTCACCTTCAAACTTTATTTTGAAGTATTTTAATGGAAATCACAGAGGTCATCCATCTTGTGAGGAGACTGATGGAAAAGTATTAAGAAAAGCAAAGAGATTTGCATATAATGTTTATTGATCTTGAGAAGGCCCATGATAAAATTTCAAAAGGGAAGGCTTGTGGAAATTTTTGGAGGTAAGAGGTGTATTGGTGGCACATATTAGGGCTATAAAGGACATATACAGAGAAGATAAAACTAAGTTAGAACGGCGGAAGGATACTCGTAGCACTTCCTAGTGGAATTGAGGTTACACGAGGGATCAACTCTTAGTTTGTTTATATTGACCTTGGTGATGGATGCATTGATGTGAGACATTTAAGATGAGGTACCTTGGTGTACGTTATTTGAGGATGACATAGTATTACTAATTGATAAGATACACAATGGAGTTAATGCTTAGCTAGATATGTGGAGACAAACTTCTGATACTAAAGGGTTCAGGTTGAGCAGGACCAAGACAGACCATGTAGAGTGAAAATTCAGGCGATGCATGAGGAAGGTGTGGAAGTGAGCTTTGACACTCAAAATATCCTCAAGATAGATAACTTCAAGTACCCTGAGTCTATAATCCAGAGGTGTGGAAACATCGATTAGGATACTGCACATCGTATTAGTGCGGTATGGATGAAGTGGAGGCTTGCCTCAGAGTCTTGTGTGATAAGAAGGTACCATTTAAACTCAAACGTAAGTTCTATAAAGTGATGATTAAATCGACATGTTGGCTAGTCAAAAACTCTCATGTTCAACAAATGAGGATGCTAGGGTAGATGTATGGTCATACTAGGAGCGTTAAGATTAGAAATAAGAGTTTTAGAATAAGGTGGGAATGACCTCCTTAGTGGACGAGATAACAAAGAGATTGAGATGGTTTGGAAATGTGAAGTAGAGATGCGTTGATGCACCAATAAAGAGGTGCAAGAGATTGGTTATAAAAAGGTACCTCACAACCCGAAACCATACCCTAAAAGTTAGAGTACAATCTTGGATTGTAACCAGCATCGTCGAACTCTCGGAGTTCCTAGACCAGCCCTTTCATATCATTCATTACATATACATAGTAAAGAGTAGTGCGGAATAAAAATTTTTCACAAAATATACTATAGTCTCAAAATATCTTTCATATAAAAGTAATAGGAAATACTACGTCTCAATCTCATCATCTTAAGACACAAGAATACTTGGGACACAACCCATACTTCAAATTATAAATATAGAAATACTTAGTCTAGTACAATACTTCAATAAGAAACATAAAAGACATATATATGCTCTCGAGTCAAGTGAGGACATACCTCAACTTTTCTTGAACGATCTTATAAGTCCAAGTCTTCACTTCTTAAAGCTCCTCACCTACGAAGAACTATATACATAGAAGTATGGAGTTAGTACAACCACATATACTAAGTATGACTTATGCATAAAAATCATGAAAAAGGACTTTATTGGTAATATGCATCTTTTCATTTAAAAATCATATTTTTATCATAATAACATCATAAATCAATTTAGAAACACATAAGATACTTCTAGCATGTAATTTCCTCACTTAAAGTCATCCTAACATTCACTTAAGTCACACAAAGAGAGACCGCCCATACATCCTCTCTAGATGTGCCTAAACGACCCTTAAGATTACCTATAATGAGTCACATACATACTTACAAAGCAATCATAAACATCAAGGTAAGATTCTTCTACCAAAGGTAAACTCTAAGTCTCACTTGAGTGAATTGTGAAGCGACCACTCATGCAATCCCTTACACACACATTTAAGATATCCAATAGACTCCCTAAGATGAAATCATGCTCACATAAATCACCAACACATAGATGATATGACATTCTCTTCCCAAAGGCTATCAAAAGACCTACTTAAGTAAATCAAGAAGATAACGTCCATAGTGACCTCTTCAAGATTACCTAAATAATCCTTAAGACTACCTAAGGCTTAGATCATGTCCACAAAATCAACAAACTTCCCTAACTAGAGTCGTACTCAAGACTTCCAAAGACAATACATGAAGAGATAATCCTTTATGCGCCTTTCACACTTTAGCTAAGAAATCCTTAGGTCACTTTAGATTAGGTACTCATCTATTTACATGCTCCTTAACATAATTCATTAGTTCATTAAGACTCATACATCACATAAAGGACATTCAAATAATGGTCTTGAACAAGACCTAGGAACTCCACATAACACCTTCAAAGTTTATTGTGCAATGTCTAGATAGTGTCCCATACCACCAACTAAACTCCATAAACTCCTTAAATGCTAATAGGTATTCCATATGATGAGAATAAGCATTAACTGACATAGACCATGATATCAAGACATGAAATCCGAAGTTCTATCCTACTCTGATGAAGTTGTTCTGCTTGCCAATGGTAGAACTTAGACACATCCCATGTATGCACATGGTTAAGGAACTTCATTGTATTCTAGTTTCATACTTAACTAGAGATACTTCCCTTACCATACTCACTCGGTTCTAGCCTTCGTTCTCATAGAGTAATTAATACATTAGGTTCACATAAAAGGGTTCCATAACTAGTTCATAACCCAATCACATTTACCGTACCAAGGAAGGTCCACTAGGCTACCTCACAATGTTGACAAGAAGATCATGATGACTTTCCTAAGGATTAATATGATGCTGTTTCAGCCAACTAACCATAAGTCCGTCATTCCTTTACTTTGAAGGATACCATTACGGCTTACACTTCAATCAATCTTAACCTTACCCTTAAGTCAAGGTTTTCACATAATAGACTCTCATATCATCATTTAAAGTCACATGTCATTCATACATTCAAGACTAAGATCTCTAACACACTAAATCAAGACATCGCATATTCATAATCATATATACATCAAGCAAGATATACAAGTCAATCCAGAAAAGACATTACATACTTCACTTTTAACACATAATACAAGTCAATCTTGAAACACCTCTAAAACAACCTAACATCTTCAAGTCATCATAACATCATTAATATACTTCACATAGACTCATAAAGTCAATAAGGAATAACCAAGACTTAACCTAACCCTATAATCATAATGTCAAAGTCATAATTTAACATGATCACTTAAGGCATATATATATATATATATATATATATTATTATATATGAGACTATATAAATTCACATATAGATAGATAACGTCATGATTCACATAATAAAACTACACAAATAGCCACATAACTTCAAGTAGTTGCCAATAAGTCCATGCTTATAATATTGCATAAAGTAACGCCTACAAGGCCACGCCAATTGCAAGTAAAACACATAACACCACCACCATAAGAGGACCATACCAATCACAATAGAATCGAAGTATAATTAATATCATATTAGAGAAATACGGGCAGCATACCTTCATTTCCTTATTCACACTTCAATTCAATGCTAAATCGTCCAATTCAACATCACAAGGCCCTTACCCAAGGCCATAGCCAATAATTCAAGCATTAATAATATAATCCAATGAAATCTCTATCAATTCACTCTAGGTTTAAAAATCTAGGATCAATAAGATAACAATTGAATATAATTCTTATATCATTAGAAAGCCCATAAGAAACTACATAACAATTCATCAATCTTAGCTTAATATCAAGTAATCCACATTATAGTAAAAAATTAGGGTTCATCCAAATTCATGGGTTCATAGGTAATTTAGATTGAAACCATCAATACAATAACAATCATATCATAATTGAATGTTTAGAAATCATTTATGCAAAAACCCATGGTAGAATCATGAAATTGGACAATTCACTTTAGAAAACTTTGAAAAACATGTTGAGAATTGGGCTCCTTGATCAAACGAGTTTCAAGGATCAAAAGCCATACCTCTAGGATGATAATTCTTCACTTTGATGAAGAATTTAGACGCAAAACCCCTCACCAAGCTGCCTCTTCAAGTTGGACTCCAATGGAGGTTTTTGAATATTCTTAAGTGTTTTGGGTTTATGATTTTGAAGAATGAGGTCTTCCATGTGATTACCCTTTATATACTTAATTAAAATATCCAAAAGACCCTTAATAAACCGTCCATGGCTTAATTTAGAAGTGGGGTGAATTGGTGGACAATAGCACCTGCGCAGGAAGGCAGGTCGTGCGACGCCTGCCCTTGACGGGGCGTCACCACCTCGGCGGGCCGTCATAGGCCTCCATCGGTGGCAACAGTAGCTGACCAAGCTTCCTCTATTCAACCTTGGATAAGTACCTCTCAACGAGACCCTTTGACGGGGCGTCACAGCCACGACTGGCGTTAACTGCTCCGCCGCCAGGGTCTGCATGGGACAGCCTGCACACTGATTTTGGGTCCTTCCTCAAGGACTTTTAGATGGTCCTTGGGGATAATTTCCCAGAAGTTCCCAACCCAAATACAATAACACCTCTCACATGAATTTCATCCAAAATGAACATGTAAAACTCAACGAAACTCTCCTAGACGTACAAGGTCGACTTAAGGCATATCTTTCGAGCGCCTTGGACGTTCTTGGTCGTTTGACCTCCAAACTTCACGAAACTTTAACCACTATATATACATGATATATTAAATCTATTAAGAACCTTAAAACACCATGAAGCACACATAAACACATAGAACCATATTTTAGACATTTAGGTGACTTAGTCATCGAACGTCTTGGTCGTTCCTTGACGTTTGACTTCCAACACCTCTAATACTTTAGCTACTGCCTATATACCATATATTAGACATATTTGGGACCTTAGAACATCAATACCAACATGTTAGTCTCTAGTTAACCTAAGTCATTTTTGGGGTCTTACACAAGGAGTGACATAAGTAAAATGAAAAAAGTATTGCGGAGAGGTAATAAGATAAGATATGACACAACTTCAGATTACTAATAACACAACCTTAGACAGAAATGTGGTGGACACATATTAGGGTACGAGGTTAGTAAGTAGTGTCCTCATTAGTGTTAGGATAACATGTATTTTACCTTGTACTAGTTGTATTACTGTAGTTCTTGTTTTGATATTCATCGCTATCTATTATTGTTTTCAATAATCTATCATAGTATGTTATTTATTGTTTTTTGATCATTGCATTGTTTTGTTGTTAAATATATGTTGCTCCCTTTTGGTAGGCTTTGCACTGTTTATTTGTGACTTGCTATATTTTTTCCTTTATATTTGAGATTTGTACATCCAAGTCGAGAGTCTTTTGAAAATAGTCTCTCTACCTCCATAAAAAAATAGTAAGATTTTTTATTTTTTTTATATATATACATATATACATATATACATACATATATATATATATATATATATATATATATATATATATATATATATATATATATATATATATTTTATGCTTTTCACACCCTACTCATGAAATTTAACCAAATATGTTAGTATTATTGTAAATGGCAACATGCCGTACAATGGACTTAGAATGGATTCTGTGCCATGTAAGTAAATAGCACATGGTGGTGGCTTTAAGAAATCAATGAAAACTTTGACCTATTTAATTAAACATCAAGAGGCACAACTAGAGATGTATAAAATTGAACCAAAAATCGAACCAAATTACAAATTAAGATAAAAATTCTATTAGTGGTTGATTTGATTTAGTTTGGTGTTGAAAAAAGATCTGATTATATTTGGGTTAATTTGATTTAACTTAGAAAAATCAACCCGAGATCAAACCAACCTGACATTATATATATAATTTTAAAACTTTATTTTATACATCAAAATATTTACTTTGATATATTTTTTAAATATTTCATATATTTTTTCATAGTTTTTATCTTTTAATATATTATTTAAAGTTTGAAACTTAGAATTTTGAATGGTTCCATAAAGAAGTTCATAGATATTGGTAATTATAATAAAACATAAATCAAAATAAAATTAATACTAATGCAAAAAAGAAAATCAATTTAACCCTAAGAATGACAATAATATTGAATATTTGTTCTTTGGTTTTACATTAGTTTAGACAATTAAAATACATAATCTAATTTTAATTTCCTTTAATATTTAGTCATGTAACTAATACTTATTAAACTTGTTTTAGCATAATCATTTTCATTATGACTTAGCTTGTTAATTTGCAATATTTATTTTACGCAATTTCGTTGTTATTATTATTATTATTATTATTATTATTATATATTTTTGGACATTTTAGTGTCATTAATCATATCACAATTTGAGTTATATTCTTAAGGAATACCATAGATAGTTGCATTTTAGTAGGACTGAAGAAATATTTGAAGTATAAGTAAATTATATGTTTGTATGAATACTTTAGTGGAAACATTCGAAATCTGAAAAAATTGAAAAAAACTTGTCACGACCCGCATGTACACCCTAGAAATTAGGGCATTTTAGGTCACAACATGATGTACTAGAACTCTCGGAGGTCTTGTACAATCCCTTGAACATCATTCATTGCATATATATGAATAATACACGAAATTAAAACCTTTCTTTCAAAAACATTGCGCGGAAGCTATTTCATAAAACGTCTAACATATGTCTCATAAACCATCCATGACATAACGAGTACAATAGTCTTGGGTCTTGGCCCATAAAAGTCTAAAAACATGAAAGAATAAAAAGACATCATAGTGGTGTTGTCCTTGGATGCTATGAGAACTCACCAATCTTCTCTTCTTGGAAACCTTGCAACTCTACCCTTAAAAACAACTCAACCTTATCAAGACCCTACATGGACAACATGTATGCAATATGCGTTAGTACGATATGTACTAAGTATGGAAACTATCACACCAAATATAAGATATCTCAAAGAAAAAGTTAATAAGAGACATAATAATAAGAGATAAAGACATAAGCATTACATACACATCATAAGTATATTAAAGCATCTTAAAACACATAAGAGTACATACTTACTTATTTGTCCTTCTTACTCAAGTGAACTACATTACAAGCTACCTCAAAGTATACTAGTGCAAGGCTAAGGTAGCATCCCGTACTATTACCAAAGGTAAGTACACACATCTCTTTGGTCATTCTTGATCATAATCCACTTTCATAATTAAGACCTTAGTTCATCATGTGCAATGCATGTGAAGCATCCCATATTACCTCGCACACTATCATATCTTGAAGTCACCATATCTTGTTTCATTAAGTCTCTAATAGCCTTACTTTATTCTAAGAGTACTACGCTCTTATTTTCACCTCAAGACATGCTTGTGAAATGTACATGAGGCAGCCCATACTATTCCATAGACTAAGCCTATCTCGAAGTCATCCTTAAAATGTTCACCCTCCATAGCTTTACCATCTCTTAACTTCATTTATTAAGATCCTCTCATCTTTAGTCTACTTTACCAGGAAAGGCAACTCTAGTCAAATCCTATATTCAATCTCTTCTTCTTTAATGACCCTAGGTTATACCTTATGCAATGCACTCACAATGTCCCATACCACTATTCATGCAAGGTACTACTTTTGGATCCTTTCTTTACTACTTCTTAGTTTGGAGCCTAGCCCCTATCTTTATCTTTTAAACACTACGAGATACTTCTTTAAGAATGTCTAAATTCCTTAATCATATGGATCCTACGAGATACTTTTTAAGGTATGTCTTGATCCCTTAATAATCATGAACATTACGAGATACCCCTTATGCATGTCTAAGTTCATTCACACATTATGAACATTACGAGATACCCCTCGGGCATGTCTAAGTTCATTCACACATTATGAACACTATGAGATACCCCTTGGGCATGCCTAAGTTCATTCATTGCTTATTAACACTATGAAATGCTTCTCAAGCATGTCGAAGTTCATAGGATATGAAGATCTCTACTAGGATACCTTGACTCTACTACTTGAAGGATTCTTGCCTCACGAGACCTAATGGAATAGTCATCACAACTACTAGGTGTGGATCTCCTTTCTACTTGGAGTCCGGACCCTTGCTAGACTATCCATTTCAATTTTCACTTGGAGTCAAGCATATACTCCAAGGTTTAGTTGTCAAGCCTTGCTGCTCAACCTTCTCTTGTGGAGGGATGTCCTAGAAAATCTCTCCATGATGAAGCGAATTCTATCATTTTCAATCAATCATCCTAAATCTACATCCAACCCAACCATCCTAAGGTTCATTATTGATCAATTTATTCTATCTTTATTCATAGGTAGATTATAGAGTCTTCTAGCCTTAGCTTTCTTCTCACATTCTTCAATACTAGGTGAATATAGCCATAATTCATACTTTAGGGTTCAATTCAATCAAGACCAATCCAAATTCATAAAACCTAGTCAAATTCATGCTTAGATAATTCAATCATCATCAATTAATATAGAATTTAATCAAGTTAAGAAATATCAACACAAAACCTTCATCAAGTCTCTAATGGCCTAAGATCACTATGATCACCCTCAAACTCAATTATCGTAATTCACCATGAAAACTCCATAAAAACAGTATATAATCATCATTGAATGTTACCCACTAGATTAGGTTTACAATCAATCCTTACCCACAATGCAATCACAACCCTCTCTAGATTGGGGTTCTCTCGATTCACAATTAAAGGGAAATTAGGGGGATTCATGGATGGAAGAATCTATGAATGAATAAGCTACACGTACCTTATATTAGAGCCTTAATCTTATCTTGAATCCTTGGATAAATCGTCCTAAGCTGCTGCTCTCAATTCTTCTTCTTCTTCTCCAATGGTGTTCTTGAGAGTTCTAATGCGAGAGAGAGGTTTTTGATTTGGATTCTAGAGTCTATGGGGGTCCTTTTATTGTTTATATAGTCATATAACACCTAAAAATATCTAAAATAACTGCCCATGCATTTATTTGGATGTGGGTTGAATTTTCCAATTCACCCCTCCACTTTATAGTGAACTGCGAGAAGTGCAGTCTGCATCGACAGTTGGCCATTGATGGACTGTTGGTTGGACGACGGTCCATCCTGAAGGTCCATTTTCTTAGTCAGAGAGTCATTTTTGGTGATTTTCTCAAGAAACTAAGTGTCAACCAACATTCCCATCGACGGGGCGTCGACCAACGCACGAGGTGTCGATTGCCTCGTCGATGACATTGATCAGGCAGTGTCTAGGCCATGGTTGGGTTCCTTCTTGAGGGTCTTTTGCAGGGCCCTCGGGGAGTCATGCCTGGACGTTTCCACTCAAAATACGTCTGTCTAGATGTTAGGAACCATCCCTATCAATTTGAGCCCCAAACTCAACCTAAAACATCATGAAACATACTAAGGCATGCTAGCACGTCTCAAGGCTAACTTTCAAACATCCCGGGATGTTCTTGTACGTTTCACCTCCAAACTCTCTCAAACTCTATATACTGCCTATTAAAATCATAATTAGCCATTTTAAGTTTTTATAAACCATGACACACATGTTAGGATCTATTTGAACCTAATTCATTTTTTTGGGTCCTTACAAAACTCGAGGTCGAAAAACCCGAGTTTTATTGATTTGATTTGGTTTGGTTTATAGATATAAAAATTTAACACAAATGATTGATTTGATATTTGAATATCTGAACTAACCCTACAATGTATATCCCTAAACACAACAATCATGAAACATATAACAAATAAACCTTCTTCATTCGTGTTTACTATCTCACTAGGTAGTCCAGGGCATGTATGTCCTGTTCTTATAATTTCTTCTTCTAATACTAACTCTCTTGTTATATAATTTTCTTCTTGTCCTGTATTTATTAATATTTTATATTTTCTTTGGTCTATTATTCCTGTTATGAAATAATGATATGGTGTTATTTCTTCTTTATCTAATAAGCTTTGTGGAATTTCATATTTTCTTTTAGATGTACTCATCCTTGATGAGGTAGCTCCAATGGAGGAGATGGAAGCGTAAAGAGAGAGTATTCAGAAAGATGAGAGATGTAAGGATGAAGGTGTGTTTTATTTATGAGGAAAGCTCCTCTATTTATACACAAAATTTACAGATTTTTGGCCAAAAGTGGCCGACACATACTTTACACTTGGCCTCTCTATATTCGGCCGACACAAGAAAACAAAATACTTACTATTACTACTTTACATAATTGGCCGACAAACTTTTTACATGATTGGCCGACAAACTATTTACTTTACGACTTTTATACAATTTGGCTTTTTATAGCCGACGCAACACGACAAAAATAAAAGACTCTTACTTTATACATATGGCTGATATTTAGCCAACAATAATAACTTCTTTTTTTTTATCCTAAATCAACTGTAGGTATCACATTGTCTTCTCCGTTGCATTTGGAGCATTTGTGGTCTGGATATTTGTTGCTGATAAGTTTGCAATACCTCACTAATAATTCTTCTGAAATAAATCCTTTCTTCAAAGCTCTCGTAGATGGTTGTTCTTCTGGTTGTAATAATGACAAAATCCATCTTTGAACTTCGTCCATATCTGATTTTCTTAATTCTTTGGAGTTTGCATATATCATTGCCTGATCTCTTGCATAATAACTCCAAATAGCATTGCCATTTAAATAATTGTTTGCTAGCTCTTGTATAATCGTAGCTATACCAATTATTCTTTTATTTGCATAAAAATTTGGTATTTCTACTTTTGGTATCTCATTTTGTTTTTCTATTTCTTCTGGAATAATCATATCTTTTGTTAATCCTATCTTTACCACCTGTATTGGTGATTTTATCTCTTCGTATAATATCTCTGCTGGTGCTGTATAACATTTTATATAGAATAAATTTCCTTTGGTAATTCTTTTATATGTCAGAAATGCTCTATGTAATTCTGGTATTCCGACTATCTCTTCTCCGGTATATGTGTATACTGTATTTAGTAGTCCGTAGTTATAACATGTTTTTACTAGGTTGGGGTTGGTCTTAGGTTGTGCAATAAGTTTGTTATATCCTTGTAGTTTCTGGGTTATATAATCTTCTTCGGGATTTTTTGTTTGTGTAGATCTTGGGTTTAGGTTTAGGTATGTTTGGATTTTGTATATGTTTTCAATGTAAGATTGGGTAATATAGTTATATCTTTTTTTGTCGTTTTGTAGGCTTACTGCTTAGGTTGATGTTTGTGGTTCTGCTGGTATTTGCATTTGTGGTTTTTGGGTAAATGGTTTTGCAAATAACTGGTTTAAGTTTGTGTTTTTTGGTTTTTCACTAGTTCTTTTACTTGTACCTGCAGCTGTATCTGAACAAACATTGTTATGGGTTTTATGGAGTTTCCCAACGTCTCCTTCTAGTTCTGGCTTTTTACCGTCTGCCGAACGACGTAGCTCCGCATTTTTAGAGTCATGCTGCTGACTTGTAGATTCTTCCTTTTCTTCTAGCTTTTGAATTCTCAAGCCCATACTGTCCACTTTTGTACAAAGTGTAGTTAGGGTTTTGAGTATGTTTTCCATAACATTATCTTGTCCTGGCTGTGTAACTCTGTCTTGATAAATAGTCTGCAATCATATTTTTGTCAGTTTTTATTACCTCAATTGTAAATGTAAAATTTAGTATGTTTAATACTAGTCTCCTTATTTCTTTTGTTGTAACTGAATCATCTAATTTTTTCGTTATCCACCATTTTACTTGTGTGTTATCTGTTCTTACAATAAATTTATTGTAAACAATATATGGTTCAAATGCTAATAAACATTTATATAATGCGAATAATTCTTTTCTATTTATTTCCCATTTTATTTGTGCTTCTGTATAAGATCCTGAATAATATCTACAATGGTGTTCTATTTTTTCTTTTTCATATTTGTATTTTAAAACTCCTCCATAACTATGATCACTTGAATCTGTTTCGACAATATAAGTAAATGTTTTATTTTCATCAGGAAAATATAGTTTTGGTAGTTTTTTACATAAATGCTTAATATTTCTTATGTGTTTTTTATCTTTATCGTCAAAATGATATTCTACATCTTTTTTAAGATTTTTATGTAATGGTTTTGGATGTTCTGCTAATTTTGGTATATATTCTCTTACCTGATTTACTAATCCTAGAAAGGATTGTAATTTCTTCTTTGTATCTATATTTTCATCAATAGTAATTATTTTTTGTACTATATGTGTTTGCATTTTTATTCCATTTTTATCTATTTGTATTCCTAGAAATTCTATTTGTGATTTCATAATTTCTGCTTTTCTTTTACTCAAACTTATACCTGCATTTTTTACTATATGTATAAATTTTTCCAATAATCTTATATGTTCATCTTGTGTTCTAGAATATAACAATATGTCATCTATATATACAATACAATTTTCTAGCTGATTAAAACAGTTATCCATAAAATGTTGGAATCTACCTGGTGCATTTTTATATCCAAAAGGTAAAACATTCCATTCATAGAAACCTTGCGGTACTGTGAATGCTGTTAATTGTTTAGATTCTTCTTCTAGTTTTAGGTGGTAAAATCCTGATTTACAGTCAAATTTACTGAAATAATTATATCCTTGTATTTGTCTTATTTTTAGTATTTTGTTTGGTATTGGATAATTGTATGTTTTGGTTTTAGCATTTAGATTACGATAATCTATGACCATTCCACTTTTACCTCTTTTTTGTTCACTATGTTTTATTACTATAAATGCTGGACTTGTATGTTTACTATTGCTTTTTTGTATGTAATTATTTTCTAACAATTCATTTATATGTATTTTAAATTCTTCTAGATCATCAAAGTTATATTTTAATGGTTTCTGTGTTATTATACTATTTTCATCTATTAATTCAATTTTTACTTTTGTCTTATGTTTTTCCCATCCTTGTAATGGATCTTCACTATATAATTGTTCTAATTGTTCATTAATTAATTTGACTTTGTCTATAGATAATATAATAATTTCTAATTGCGTTATTTGTTTATTATTTATATTTTCCATTTCTTGGTTTATCTTTTCACTTCCTTTTATCCATTCCATAGTTTTTCGTTGTTTATTATTTACTCTTTTTGCTCCTATCTTATTTCCGCATGGTGTAGTAAGCCACCAATGTGTTTTTGTTATTATGTGTGGATAATATCTATCTAGAAATGGCATTCCTAATAACATATCTTTTGTAGTAAATTCAAAATTATACATTTCTTCTATTGTTAGTATTTTATCCCATATTTGTATTTTTATATTTTTTGCTTTGTATTTAATCATACTTCCTTCATTGTTAAATCTCGTTACTACCATAGGTGTTTTAAATTTTTCCCATTTATCTTCTGGTAAGCAATTATATTTACATATATTCGCTTCTGCTCCTGTATCTATCATAGGTGTATAATATCTGTTGTAATATCCTTCTACTATAATTTTTGCAAGTATAAATATTTTCATTAATCATTTTGTCCTTTTTATAATTATTTTCTTATTTTGACAAGTTATTGTTAATTGTTCATTTTCTATGTTGTATGGTTTAACTCTTTCTAACCATTTTATTCCTAATGTAATATTATGATCTCCTTGGTATATTTTGAATTGTATTATTAAGGGTATTCCTCCTATAATTATTTCTTTTTCTGTTGTTTCTTCATTCGTGTTTACTTCACTAGGTAGTCCAGGGCATGTATGTCCTGTTCTTATAATTTCTTCTTCTAATACTAACTCTCTTGTTATATAATTTTCTTCTTGTCCTGTATTTATTAATATTTTATATTTTCTTTGGTCTATTATTCCTGTTATGAAATAATGATATGGTGTTATTTCTTCTTTATCTAATAAGCTTTGTGGAATTTCATATTTTCTTTTAGATGTACTCATCCTTGATGAGGTAGCTCTTGTCAATGTATTTGGTACGCTTGAAGTGCTTAATCTTTCTTTTACTATCTCTAAATCTTCTTCTATATCAATTTCTTTATAGCTATAGTCATTATTGTCTATTACAGTAATTATTTTTTCAAAAGGATTTTCTATTTTTATTTTATTAATTTTATTTCTTGCTATTATTTTATGCTTTGTTGTTAATATATATAAATTTTTACATCTTGCTGTAAATAATTTGCTTCCTGGTGCTAGTTCTATTCCAGACATTTTCCAATATAGAACTAATGATCTATCTATGTTTTTATCTGTTAATGATACTGTATAATTAGCACTTATTGTAAATTTAAATTTTTGATATATCAAGTTTCCTTTTACTGCACTAATTACGCTTTTTTCTATAGGGTGTACAATTCTATCATCTGCTAAATATATTTCTATAAGTGTATCTATTCCTTCTCTAAAGCAGGCTTTTATTAATATTTCTGTTCCTCCTAAATGTACATATTTTATTGGTGTTTTAGCTTTTATATCTTGTATTTCTTTGTTTATCATTCTTTTATTTATTATAGGTATATATGCTTTTCCTCTTGTGTATTTGCAATCTATGATATGTTCTTTTTGGCTAACTACATAGTATTCTTCTTTTTGTCTTTTAAACCAATTTCTTAAAACAGGTATTTCTAATACTTTTTCAACACTTAAATCTAATTCTTTTCCTTTTATTTGTTCAAATATCGTATTATCAAATATAATTTTCTGTTCTGATGATTCTTCATCTTGATATTCTTCCTTAGATATTATTTTTATTTCATTTTCAGACATTATATTTCTTCATCTGTTTCATTATTATCTATGTTAATATTTTCTTCTTCATTCTCAGTTTCTATATCTGATACTTCATATATACTATCATTTTTCACTTAATTCATAATCTATGTACTCTATTTGCATATATTTTTCATTATCTATAATTAATTCTGCTATTTGTTTTCTTTTTGGATTTTTGGGTAATTTACAATCTTTAGCTATGTGTCCTATCTTTCCACAATTATAACAAGTACATTGGGATATCTTTCTTTTTGGTCTGTATGGTCTTTTTATTTTATAGTTTTTTACATAATACCTTCGTCTTGGTTGTTTATATTTATATATAGATTTCTTTTTTCTATAATTTTTATATCTTTTAGATTTTTGTTTTTTAGTTGTGCATCCAAATTGTGGTGCCATTTTATTTTTGCAACATGATAAATTTTTATTTAGTACTTTTTCCATTTTTAATTTTTCTTTTTGGTTTTCACATAGTTGTATGAACCATTGATTTAAAATTTTTATTCTAGATTCTAAAGTATCTACCATTCCTTCATTATTTCAATCCTTTATTACGTTTGTACTAAATGGTTCTGGTAATTTTGTATAATATTGTTTTCTTATTTCTTTTGCTTCGTCTAAATTGTATTTAGCTTTGTAATAATATTCTTTAAATGCGCAAGTATATTCTTCTAAGTAACACATTTTACATATAGCTAATTTTGTCATAAGTTGTCTATTTATTATTTTTTCTCTATTTTGTTCTCTTATATCTGTAGTCATGCCTCCAAATTCATTTCTTATTGCTGATTCATATTTATCTAGTATATCTATATTTGTTGCTGATGCAGATCCATCCATTTTCTTATCATTCCTAAGTACTTCTAAACTTTCCGAGGGTAGATTTTCTATCCATAATTTTGTTGTTCCTACAAATGTTCTTTCTATGTATCTTGGTGTTTTTGTTGTTTCTATTTTATTGTCTATTAACCGTTTAGACATATTTCCTATCCATATTAATATTGCTTTATTTATATCTGCGACACAATCTAAATCTAAAAAATTGTATTGTTCATTTGTTGGTTTAGGTGTCCAATTTTTATTTAATCTACTGTTCCATATTGCATTATTTCTATCTGATTGTTGATAGCTTTCTGTATAATAAGTTGGTGGTGTCCTCCTAGGACTAACTCTAGGACTGTTTCTGGGACTATTATCTGGGGTTTTAACTCTTGACGTACTAGGTCTATTCATATCTCCTGTGTTTGTCTCTAATTTTTTCGGTTTATTTATCTGTTCTAGAATTTCTGTATATGTTTCACTTATATCACTTATTTCTGATTGTTGGTCATTTTCATTTCCATCTATTTCGTTTACTTCAATATCTTCATTTAGTTTTTGTTCCATTTGTTTTATTTCATTTGTTAATTCTAGCTCTTTATCTTTTTCTTTTTGTTTATTTTCATATAATAATTTTAACCTAGCTAATTCTTTTTCTAATTCACTTATTCTTGTATTTTTTATTTCTTCTAAATTTTGTACTTCTTGTTTTGCTTGTGTTTTTATTTTTTCAATTTCTCTTGATTTATCTATTTCTTCATTTTCTTTTGTTATTCTTACCATAGCTGTTAAACTATCTTCTAATTTTGCTGTTTCTTTTTCTAGCATTAAATATAAGTTATTTCCTATTTTCTTGTATCTTCTTCCTAAATTTGAAAATACTATTTTTGTTATCATTCCGTCTTGGTTTTCATATGTTTTTTCGTCTACTGCAAATTCTTCTTTGTTCATTATGATCTATGTATTATATTATGTTGTAATTCATATTCAAGACAATCTAATTCTAATTCTAACATTAATATATCTTTTCTTTGTGCTAGTATTGATTTATTACATACTCCTGCTAATATATTTTCTTCTAACCTTCTTTTTCTATGTTGTAACTCTTGTTCTTTTTTAGTTATTTGTTCCATTATTTTTTCTATTAATTGTTGTTTATATTTTTCTTCGTTCATATTGTTTCTTTAAATAGCAAACATATTTGTATTCTATTTTTGAAATTATATTTATCAAATGATCTTTTTTATTATTTTCTGTTTTGACTAGTTGTGATAATTGATATTCTATATATAAGGATCTTAATTTTTTCCATATTTTTCTTACCTTTTTATCTATTTTAGTTCTTTTTATTTTAGTATTTTTATTTTTATTTATCATAACCTTTTATATAATATTTTAAAAAGCTTACTTAATTTATCTGGATATCTAACCCTTTTTAACCTGTAATTTTTACCATATCGCCTTAGCCAATGTTCAGTCATATTTAATCTCCAATATCATCATATAAATCATATATGTCATAATAAAGTTCATCTTCTATACTTTGTATGGTTAACTCAGTCCAACCTTGAGTTGTTATCTCTATTATCTCATATGTTAATAATTTATTATAAGTTTCTCTTTTTATATCAGTATTCAAATTTTTTAGTATATAGAATAATAATATCTTATAATCAACATCATCGTTTAATAGGTAGGTTTCCATTTTTATTATTTTCATTTTTCACTAAAATTTTATTCCTTTCAACCTCTTAATAAATTATACTTGCTTATTATGCAAAAATAATGATTTAATAATCATCTAGTCTGGTCACTACTACAGCTTTCTTCTTTGATTAGTTACCCTAACAGCGCCTCAACTTTGTTTACTCCCCTAAACGGCCTTCTCTGCCTACCGGTTTCAACCTTAGGATGACATAGTTTGGGCATACTTGTTCAAAGAATATTTCTGTAGCAAACTTTCTAAAGATGATTATTATAACATTATTCAAACATGGTAAACAATTATAATTAGCAAGAGATTTTCAGGAATAAATTAATTTAGCTACTCATGAATATAAAATGGTATACTTGTTCTTGTAGATCATCTGTCATAGTTGATTTGTTTTCCATAGTTATTTAAATAACTAGCTCTGATACCAATGGAGGAGATGGAAGCGTAAAGAGAGAGTATTCAGAAAGATGAGAGATGTAAAGATGAAGGTGTGTTTTATTTATGAGGAAAGCTCCTCTATTATAACAAAAAAAAAAAAAATGGAAATATGATATTTCAATCAAATGAAAAAAATTCATATTCAAAATGATTTTAAATAAAACTAGTAGAAAGATAACCTTGATTATTTAATTAAATTGAACTTTGATGTGGTTTTGCTTTATCAAGAAAACTTTTCAAAATCGAGATTCATTTAATAATATAGAAAGAGAGAATAGCAGAAAAAACTATAATTTGGAAATTCTCCTGTTAGCCAAAATTGTTAACTAAGATAGAAAGATTCAATTAAAAACCTAAAAAGGAGGATGGTAATTTTGTTATGGATGAAGACTTTGACTTAGTACAAATGACTAAGACCATTCCTATTTAGGCCTCATTTGTTTTCATTAAGATTAAGAGGTCTGAATATGAATATTAAGATTTGCATTAAGATCTAGGTTTTTTGATCTGAATAAACATCTGAAAATTAAGATATTGTCTCTAAATCTGAACACTAAATAATTAACTCCGTTTGTTTTCAATATCTGACATGTGCGTGTGAAATTGAACATATATTAATAAAATATTATAAAAATTTTATTCAACAAAATATTAATTTTGATTAAAAAAAATCTAAATACTTAGCTTGATTTTAAAATAAATAAATAAAAAACTAATATGTATAGTGTAATATCACAAAGGGTTTGATCATATAAAGTTTCAATAAAATTAATAGCTTAAAACAAAGTTATAATAAAATACCGCTACAATGTACATAGTTCAACAACAATAACATATGAGTATATTAGTGTTATCTCATAAGCGAGTTTGATAATTTAAGAGTCTCAATTAAATTATTGGTCTAAGACAATTACTTACTAATAAGAGACCTCAAATATTTATGCATAGTCGTTGTTTTTAGTAATCATGATTTGGAGTAATATTTTTCATTCAAAAATCTTGATAAACAATAATACACCAAAAATATTACTGCAACAAATGTTCTTTACACACTTCAATACAAGAAAATTATTATATAAAAAAATACCTGAAAGAATTTATGAGAACTTTCTAGTTTAAGAGGGGGAAAATGGTGTTTGATTGAGAAAAGGAGAGAGTTTTTAGTTATGAGATAAAAAGGCATACCAAGAGCAGAGAAACGATAATTTAATATTGGGAAAAGGGTTGAATATGCCCCTAAACTATTCAAAAAGTTCTAGATATACCCTCCGTTTAAAGTTTGGTTCACTCGTGCCCTCGCCGTCCAACTTTTGGTCCAAATATGCCCTTATGGGCGTTAGTTGCCATGCTGAAAAACTTCAACTCATTTTCCATTTCTTTAAATGCCACATGGAATTGTCATGTCATTTTGATCTTACCACATAACGTTTATATGAAAATGGAAACATATTCGGACTCATAAACACCTAATCCGACCCATAAATCAACTCCTTTTAAATTCACTATCCGACCCATTTTTAACAATTTTGTTTAATTTTTATTTTTGCGGTCAATCCCAAAAATGTGTAATTAATTATAAAATATGAAAAATATGAAAAAAATTAAAATTAACGCCAAAAGTTCACAAATAAATATAGTAACCTTAAATCTAACATTTAAAAATTTTAATTTTTTTTAATTTTTTCGATAAATCTCGAAAATGAGTAATTAATTAATAAATAATATGAAAAAAATAAATTAACACCAAAAGTTTACAAATAAATGTAGTAATATTTCACTCTACAATTTTTTTAAAATTTTTATATTTTTCGGCAAATCGCGAAAATGAGTAATTTATTAATAAAAAGTTAAAAATATGAAAACAAAATAAAAAATTTACGTCAAAATTCACAAATAAATACAGTAACTTTAAATTCAATAATTTCAACAATTTTTTTATTTTTTATTTTTTTTATATTTTCCTATATTTTATTTACGATTTTTTTGCGTAATTTTTATATTTTTCATATTTTTTGTTAATAAACACATTTTTTTGGATTTGCCAACAAAATTAAAAATTTAAAAAATGTTGAAATTGTTGAATATAAGGTTACTGTATTTATTTTTTAATTGTTGGCGTTAATTTTATATTTTTTTCATACTTTTTATAAATCAATTACTCGTTTCGAGATTTATCAAAAAAATATTTTTTTCTTAAAAGTGTTTAAATTGAATTTAAGGTTACTTTAATTATTTGTGAATTTTCGGCATTAATTTTATACTTTTTTCATATTTTCCTATTTTTTATTAATCAATTACTCATTTTTGGAATTTATCGGAAAAAATAAAAATTAAAGAAAATTGTTGAAAATTGATTGGATAATTTATTTACAAGGGGGTTGATTTATGGGTCGATTAGGTATTTATGAGTCCGAATGTCTTTCCATTTTCATATAAATGTTTTGTGGTAAGGTCAAAATGAAATGACAATTTCATGTGGCATTTAAAAAATTGAAAAATGAGTTGGATATGTCCAACATGGCAACTAACGCCCATAAGAGCATATTTGGATCAAAAGTTGGATGGTGAGTGCATCAGTGAACCAAACTTTAAACGGAGGGTATATCTAAACCTTTCGAATAGTTTAGGGGCATATTTGACCCCTTTCCCTTTATTATTTGATAACTTATTAAATGAGTCTGAATGTTGTTAAGACTCTCGTACAGATTTAATTGGTTTAGACCTCTCAAATTCATTATGAATTTTTTTTAAAAATAAAACAAATGAACTTAATGAGTTAGATCTAAATGATTAAGACCTAAAAACCAAATATATTTAATTGACTGAATCTGAATAATTAAGATTCATACATCCATTAAGAGCAAACAAATGAGCCCTTATACTTTTGTGGGGATGATTCTAAAAACTACAAGATCTAGACTATTCTATAATTTACTACAAATATTTAACTCTAGAATATCTACACATTATTTAGATAAATCTACAAAAAAAATTCTAGTAACCTTATTTTTTACTTTTGAGTATCTAGATATTTCTTTAAAATGATTATTCTAGATATTATAATAGACTATTCAAGAAATTATCCTAGAAAAGTCTATGTAATTTAAAAAAATTAAATTATCTTTTTTACTCTCCTTAAAGAGATTTTTTTGGAAACTATCCTAAGAATTGTTTAAATAGCCGTTCGTGCTCAAATTCTAAATCAACAAGGCGTTGTAGGATACTTCTAGTGTTTGCTCTTAACAAGTAATTGACCTTGATACATCAAATGATTGACCAAAGACTTCAATTTTAAATCCATCTCCCTCAATGCTTTTTCCAAGATGATCATCATTGACATGTATAATTTCAGACACTGTTTCTTTGAGTTCAACTTCAACATTCTTCATGTCAAGACTTCTATTGTCAGATTGAGGATTTACTTCTTTGATTTTCTCGATAGCAGTTATCAGGTCACAAGTTTGAACATTTAAAAATTTTCTTGCTTCTTGTTGATGACATTTCATTTCTTCGATAGCAGTTACCATGTCACAAGTCTGAACATCTTCATACAAAAATTTCTTTTTGTTGAAACATTGGTGTCTGAAGGAATATTGATTGTATTGAAGTATTAACCGAATAAGGAAATACATGGGAGATATATATAGGAGATATAGGAAGGAGTACTAATCCTAATAGGACTAGGATTAAGGAGTACTAATCCTAATAGGACTAGGATTAGTACACAATAAATACTAATATTATTTAATACTATTTATTTAATACTATATGTTATTATCTCCCCTCAAGCTGAGCTGAGCGGAAGCGAACGAAAGCTTGGAACTGAGGTAATCGTACTGTCGGCTCGGGAGAGGCTTGGTGAGAATATAAGCCGGTTGTTCTTCAGTGGGTACATACTGCACAGTCATAGTGCCGGCATGAACTTCATCGCAAACAAAGAGACAATCAGTATCAACATGCTTCATTCTGGTGTGTAGGACGGAATTCTTGGCCACACAAATGGTTGATTTGTTGTCACAATAGAGAGTAGGAACAGTGTGAGTGGCGCGGAGTTCGCGAAGAATATATGTGACCCACATAGTCTCAACAGCAAGAAGAGCAAGGGCGCGGTATTCAGCTTCAGTCGAGGATCGAGAGACCTTGGGTTGTTATTTTGCACACCAGGAGATCAGGTTTGGCCCCAAAAAAAATGAGAAACTTCGATGTAGATTTTCTGTCATTTTTATCATTCGCCCAATCTGAATCTGAGAAACCCCAAAGCTCCAAGTCCCTGGGTCGAATTAGTAAACCACGACCAAGAGTGCCAAAAATGTACCTGAGAATGTGTTTTAGACAATGGTAATTATGTTCACTTTGTTGATGCATGAGCTGAGCAACGCGGTTGACAATAAACTGGATGTCAGGACGGGTAATGGCCAGATACTGTAGAGCCCCAATGAGGCTGCGGAAGTGGGTGATATCGGCAAAGGGGGTGTCGGCTCCATTCGTAGACGAAGAGACTGCCATCGGTGTTGGTTGACTGGTGCATTTTTCCAGTCCAGCTTTCTGTAACAGATCTCGAGCATATTTTGACTGATGAAGAAACAAGCCGCTGTCTGTCCGAGAAACCTCCATTCCCAGAAAATAATGTAACGGGCCAAGGTCCTTCATTTTGAAGGTAGTATGCATAGCTCAAGTGACATCCTGAATGAGAGCTGCAGTAGAGCCTGTAATAATGATATCATCTACATAGACAAGAAGAATGACTGTATAGTGTGCTGAATGTCGAGTAAACAGACTCGTGTCGTGTACGCAACACGTGAAGCCGAGTCTCTGGAGGAACGTTTTCAGACGTGTGTACCAAGCACGAGGGGCTTGCTTGAGCCCATACAGAGACTTCTGGAGTTTTCAAACATGTTGAGGGAAGCGGGGATCAACATAGCCCGGTTGTTGCGTCATGTAGATAGTTTCCTCAAGCATGCCATGAAGAAAAGCATTGGAAACATCCAACTGATTGATGAGCCAATTGTTGCGCACGGCGATTCAAAGTACCAGGCGAATGGTTTCCTGCCGAATAACAGGACTGAATGTCTCGGAGTAATCAAGCCCATACTCCTGATTGTAGCCTTTAGCAACCAAACGAGTCTTGTACCTGGAAATACTGCCATCTGCATTGTGTTTAATTTTGTACACCCATCTACAGCCCACTTGGTGCCGCCCATGGGGCTTAGGTACAAGAACCCAAGTTTTCTGATCAGTCAAAGCCTTAAATTCGTCATCCATAGCATGACGCCAATAAGCATTTTTTGAGGCAACAGAGTAGGTTATTGGTTCACTATCGGGAAGGGGTGTATTTTGTAGTATGGTAGCCTGAAAGGTTTTGGGTTTAAAGATACCGGCTTTGCCACGGGTTAACATGGGATGAGTATTGGGGGGTGGTACGGGCGGTGGTGATTCGGTCGTGGAAGGACCCAAAACGGATCGGGCTGGAGATGTTGTGGGTATGGGGTGGTTCGGGTTGGTTGTGAGTGTGGGTGGTGGTTGCGGGTGTATTGTGGGTGACGGTCGAAGGGGTGATGAGGGGTGGTTGGGTAGTGGGTGGAGGTGTGGGGGAAGGTGGTGAGGGACCCTGTGAGTATGTTGGAAAAAGGGGAAGGACGCCAACGAATGATGTATTTGTGGAGGGGGAAATAGACTCATAGGGAAACTCATTTTCGACAAATTTGACATGACGAGATATGTAGACTTTATGAGTTTGTGGGTCAAGACAGCGATAACCCTTGGAGGTAGGATGATAGCCCAAAAAAATACAAGGACGGGATCGGGGTTGTAATTTGTGAGTAATATGAGGGCGTAGCCAAGGGTAGACAAGACACCCAAAGACGCGGAGGTTGGTATAATTGGGAAGTTCTTGGTAAAGGAGTTGATAGGGTGATTTGTTGGAGAGAGTGTGACTGGGCATTCTGTTAATGAGGTAGTTTGCGGTGGCTAGAGCTTCTACCCAAAAGGAGACAGGGAGATGAGATTGATGTAGAAGAGTAACTACCATTTCAATGAGATGGCGATGCTTACGCTCAGCCACCCCATTCTGTTCGGGAGTGTATGGACAGGAGGTTTGATGTATAATTCCCAAGGATTGCAGAAACTGGCCAAAGATGTTATTGACATATTCCTTTCCATTGTCACTTCGAAAAAGTTTAACATGAGAATTGAATTGTGTTTTGACCATTTTTTCAAAAGTGACAAAGGTGGTGTATGCCTGTGATTTGTGTTTTAGTGGGTACAACCAAGTGTATTTTGTAAAATCATCCACAAAACAAATATAATAGCGAAAACCAACAAATGAAGGAACAACAGTAGGACCCCATAGGTCAGAATGAATAAGTTGAAAAGGTGCAGTTGTACGCTTCTCAGATAAAGTAAAAGGTAATTTATGAGATTTAGCAATTGAACAGGAGTCACAATTGTTTACATGAATGGAAGAAAAACCTAATTGAGACATTAAATAATTTATTATTTGAGTAGACGGGTGACACAGACGACTGTGCCACAACAGACTGTGGCCATCAGCCGAAAGAGCCACCGGAGCCACAGGAACGCTTTCTGAAACTGGGTGGGCAGACAAACTTGTGCCAGGAATAACGTACAGACCATGCTCATAGGGGCCCTGAAAAACCACCCTCTTGGTAGTATTGTCTAGGATCTGAAAATCATTAGAGGTGAACAAGAGTGAGCAATTATTGTCTTTTGTGAATTGGTGAACTGAAAGAAGATTGGTTTTAATAGAAGGGACGTGGGTAAGGTTACCTAGGTGAAAGATAGCGGTGGGGGTTTTAATGGTACTCGTGCCAGTGTGAGAAATATTAAGGGACTCACCATTGCCAACAGTAATACCATTGGAGCCATGATATGAATTTGGAGTGTTAATCTTGGATAGATCAGAAGTAACGTGCATGTTGGCCCCAGTATCCAACAACCACTCAGAGGAAGGGCCGGCTTGAGATGCATAATTGGCACGGTTATCACTATTTCGGCTCTCCTCATACCGAAACCAGCAACGAACAGCGGTGTGTCCTGTTTTCTGACAGATTTGACAAGTTGGACGATCCCGCTCGTAAGTGCCTGCCCGCCGCTGTCGAAGGAGTGCAGGCTGTTGTTGCTGCCGTGCTGCTGACCGTCGTACGACGGATGACTGCCCTGCTGACCGCCGCGCCCGCGGCCTCCGCTGTTTCTTCCGTAGCCGTCACGGATCCCCTGTCGGCCGCCACCACGCCCCCCGTGATAGTTCTGGCTTGCGGTGAGGGCGGTGGCCGGCTCCATAACAGCGGCTTCTCGGAGAAGAAGTTTGATCTCCAGATCCACGTTGATTTCTTCACTTTTTAGCCACAAGGAGAGAGTATCCAGGTCAACGGGCGTTGGACTGATGCGAACCGCCTGTTTAATGGAGAAGTAAGCTGATGGGAGCCCCCGAACGACGCACATAACGAGATCTTTTTCGGGAATGATTTCGTTCACGGTGTAGAGGGCTGTGATGATGGTGGAGACCTCGTCTAAATACTCCGCCATAGTTTTTGAGCCTTTGGTAATTGTGTGGAGACGATCACGCAATTGAAAAATATGAGAGTGGGAAATTGATGCATAGCGTGTTGCGAGGGCCGTCCACAGGGCTGAAGCAGTTGTGTAGGATCGGACGTGTTTCTGAACCGTGGGAGAGATGACCGCAATCAAACATGATCGGATCTGGCCATCCACGGCTTTCTAGGTGGCATGGGCCGGATTGGTTTTTTCTGATTTGTCTGTGGCGGTGATGACTGCCGGCGGCGGTTCTGTGCTTCCATCGACGTATTTGAGAAGGTAATTGGCCTCAAGGGCTGTAAGAACGGTGATTTTCCATGTAGGGTAATATATGTCTGATAATTTTTCGGGAATCAGGGCATGAAGATGCCTGAGAAGGAGTTTAACGCCAGAAGGAAGTGAATCGAGAGGATCCACCTCGGTTGTCATGGCTGCCACCGCCCAAGAGAAGAAAGGGAACGATCGGTGCCCTAAAGAGAGAAAAAAAACCTAGAGAAAAGAAGATCTATGTTTTCTGGCTCTTGATACCATGAAGGAATATTGATTGTATTGAAGTATTAACCTAATAAGGAAATACATGGGATATATATATAGGAGATATAGGAAGGAGTACTAATCCTAATAGGACTAGCATTAAGGAGTACTAATCCTAATAGGACTAGGATTAGTACACAGTAAATACTAATATTATTTAATACTATATGTTATTAGTGTCGTCCGTTTTTATGTGATCAATTACGTTATATCTTGAATCTATGATTCAATACCAATAAAATTTTTTTTATCAAAACTGTAGCATATATAGCTAGTCTTAAGTACTAAGCACTTCTTCTTCTTTTTTAACAGTTTTCTTAGTTTAAGCCATAATGTTTCCTTGGTTTGAAAAGTATCTTTCTGTGTGTCATTGTGATAATAACATTTGAGAGGGTTTTTACTATAATTATTAGAAGACTTTTACTTCTTTCTTGGAGAGCTTGACCTATCTAATGATCGAAAGTGTGACATATCTCTTGTTACTTACTTTAAAGTTCCTCTTATCACATACAAAATAATTTTTCTCACTTATTTGACAAACACACCATCCAAGATGGTTGTTCACCACATTCTTAAAATCTACATCATAAATAAAATATATTCAGATTTCAGATCAAGAATGACAATTCTTCTCTCTTGTGCTTCATAGATAACCTTATCCGAGGTTAATCAAAATACCACAGAACATAAATTCTTAACTTCAAAAACTATTCGGTAACAAAAGGATTTTCTTGAATGGTATTAGCCAATTCATTCTTCAAAATTTGTTGTGTAGGAAGTGTTCTCATGCTAACAAATGAGCTTCGAAATGAAACTGATATTATGAAACTTTGGAGTATTGAGTAAACGTCTAAGTAAATGATTTAGATTGAGCTTGTAAATTAAGAACGTAGTACTCACATAGAAATTAGCACAAAAATACCAATGTGCTTGAAATTAGAAAACTAACGATCTAAGAGGGGCAAATAATTATCATACATAATTGCAAAAAAGAAATTTTCAACAAAGGAAGCAAGAATTGAATTATTGTCGTAAGCGACGTGGCAGGTTGAGGGGGCTACGTCTTGCCATTTTAGATTCAACTATTTTATTTGATACTTCTTTTGTAAATAGTTCATAAACGATTTTTAAACGATTAATTTTTTTTAACGAATTCAACCAAAGAAAAGAGTGAAAGATTATACGAGTTTTTCTTTTCTCTTCCTATTTTCGGTGTTAGTTGTGGATTCTTGTATTATGTTTTTCCAATATTTTATGAGTAGCTAAATTTCTATCTAGAGTTAGAGTTCTCATAGATAAGATTTTTTTCTGGATTTCTTTTTTATGCTTCAAATTTATATTTGACTCATAATTTTTGTATGACAAAAATAAAAGTTAAGAAAATATAGCACTTTAAGATTTTAAAGAACGCTTTGCCTTAAAATAAAATGTACTTGATAATGTAGCATATTTTTTTAAAAAATACAAATATTATCGATGATCATATGTAAGCTTAATAAAATAGTTCAATTCCATGCGAAGAAAGGATAATTTACGTAATTACTAATATTCATGAGTAATTTGATTTCAAATTTTCTAGAGTATCCATTCATTGAGAAAAAGTCAAATATAAATAATGTGTGATTTGATTTTAAAATTTTTAATGCGCTCACTTTTTTTTATTCTTAAGAACTATTACTTAATATATATTAAACCCCCTCATAAAATTTTCGACTTTATTACTATAGCACATAATCAGTTTGGTTTTCTTTCAAGTAAAGTCGAAATGGGAGGAAATAAGGCAACCATATCCCTATAATGAGAATAATTTCATTCGTGAATTCATAAGTTTCAAACATGACAACTACTATATTCATTTTTATGAATTCATAAGTTTCAAAAATGGCAGCTACGACAAAAATTAGAAGGCATTGTTACTATTTTCTTGGATTCACTTTACATGGCCTAGTTTCAACAATTATTTTTAACTTTGAAAAATTAACTGATTTTGAACTACAAAAAAAAAAAGTCCACGATTAATAAAAAATTCAGTTATTTAAATTATGAAAAAGTCTCAAAGGAATCATTTAGTGTGTACTTGAGAAAATATTTACTCCTGTATTTGTCGCTTATTTGTAAAGTAGATTTTCATTTTTATTGTCACTTTTGAGTTTGACATATTAAGAAAAGATAAAAAGAAATCGCGTTTTAACCTCAACATTATTTTCCAAATAAGTTTTTCAAGACATATTTGATAGAATAATTTGGGAAAAGTACTTGCATCGATCAATAAATATTTTCTTAATGAGTGTATCAAGTCAAAATATGACAAGTAAAATTCAACAAGAGAGTAATTAATTAGTCAAGCTGCCTTCTTTCACTTGACTCTTTTTAAGGAAAGCCAAAGAGTTGACTTGCCAATTATTTAAAGAACTGCTCGTACATTCACAATCTTCCATCTCTAAACACTATTACAAGCATGTCTGGTCAAAATCATGACACTATGCCAATTGATCCTCATGTTGATCCCTATGGCTATTTGGGCATGGTTCGTAATTCTGATGGTTCCATACACGTCTACATGAACCTCCTATCTCAGTAGACACATCTAATGATCCTTCCCATCTAGTCTACACCAAAGATATTTTCCATTAACTTTTCAAAGAAGACATGGGCACATATTATCCTCCCTCGTGAACTTCTCCATTCCACCACCAGTACTCCTAATGTTCTCTCTTGATCTATTTTCACGGAGGATGATTCATAGTAGCAACTGTAGATTTGCCAAGCTCTCAAGGATTTTACGCATGAAATGCTAGTGAAATTCCAGCAGTAGTTGTATCAGTTGAGTATTGTCAAGCCCCCAAACATAGACTTCTAGCAGCATACGACGATTGCATGGAAGCATTGCATTGGATCAAGACCAAACCCGACGAGCTATTATCTAACCACGCTGGTTTCTCCACATGTTTCCTAATTGGCACGAGTGCCGGAGGCGACGTGGTGTAACGTGGGCCTACGCGCTGCAGAGAGTTGGGACAACCTCAAGCCTTTGGAAATCAAGGGGTTGATATTGAATCAACCTTTCTTTGGTGGGAATAAGAGGACACAATCAGAAGTAAGATTGGTTAATGACGACATGTTACCCCCAATTATGTGATATCATGTGGGACCTAGGATTGCCCGAAGGTACTGATCGCAATCATGAGTATTCAAATTAAATCCAAACCTATTGGATCAAGTAAAATTATTAGGATGGAAGATGTTAGTGACCGGCTGTGAAGGTGATCCGTTAATTGACCGTCAAGTTGACCTAGTAAAGGTGTTGAAATAATTGGCCGTTCAAGTATAGGATACTTTCACTCAAGGATTTTATCACGGATCGGAGATTATTGATCCTTTGAAAACTAAAAAATTTCTCTTGCTTGTAAGGAAACTTATAAGTCACTTTAAGGGGAATGTCTTTGTAAAATTGTAATAGTGTTAGTATTGCCCCTTCCCAAAAATGTGACCGCGGATAAGAAAATCTGCCATTATTATGTAATGACACATATTAATTATTAATATAGAATCTTGTATACCCCCCACCCCACCCCCACCCCACCCCCGAAAAAAAAACCTTCACTACTTTCCTTGAATAATACGACAAAGTTACAATGTTTGGCTGATTTTATTGCAAAAGTGTACGATTTCGTATGTTTCTACATTTTATTAGAAGTAATTAATTTCATACCTAAATAAAGTTAGTTAAGTGAATGGAACCCATACGTAGGTAGGTGCATGAACATAAAGTATAGTAGTGGTTGAATTTTAGATTGCAACACCATTTACGTAGACAAAATAATTATGTGCAATTTAGTAAACAACATGTTGTAGGAAATACAACTCAAATTTGCACTCAATGGTGTAGCCCTAATAGAGTGATTCAAAACGATTAACTGAATTGGGACATAGGTAGTTTAGTAGAACTAGTCTTTGCGTCTTTATTAAGTATTTTTTTTATATTTACTCAAGTTTGATTAGTGTTGTTGATTAAGTATCATAGTGATTTCCAAGACCTATATTTTAGGATTAGTTGTTTATCTCTTTAGGCTATATACCATGTGCACCTTTTTTGTTATATTTGTACTTCCAATTAATCAGAAACTTCAACGCAGTCGCAGTTTTCCTTCACTTTTTTTTATTGTTTCCAGATTTCTCTGTATTTTTTTGTCAAAGAAATTTGGCATCAGAACCATCCATGTCAAGGATCAATAGTGCATTGAGTGTGACACAGCCATCCATTCCTGTCTTCAAGGAAGAAAACTAAGAGTTTTGGAGTATCCGTATGAAAACCATACTAAAATCTCAAGATCTTTGGGACTTTGGTAGAATTTAGATTTGTAGATCCTGATGAAGGAAACGAACAACGAAGCGACAAGAGATAAGATGCTAAAGCACTGTTTTTATTCAACAGACTGTTCATTATAGTGTCTTTTCAAGGATAACAACAACAACCACATCAAAACAAGCCTGGGCGATTCTCCAGAAAGAGTTTCAAGGCGATTCAAAGGTCATTGTGGTGAGATTACAATCACTTCGACGTGATTTTGAAACCTTGATGATGATAAGTGGAGAATCTATTGCTTGTTTTTCTTCAAGAGCAACGACAATCCTACAGTAGGTAACTGATCAGACCATTGTGGGAAAAGTATTGACAAGCCTAACTCCAAAATTTGATCACGTAGTTGCTGCGGTAGAAGAATACAAGGATTTATATGTCTTTTCCTTTGATGAACTGATGGGATCTCTTCAAGATCATGAGGCGAGAATTAATCGATCAACATAAAAGAAAGAAGAGAAGGCATTCTAAGTTAAAGATTCAGCCACCAAATATGGAGAAAATAATGGTCCAACAAGTAGAGGTCAAGAAAGACCAGGCTTTCGCGTTGGTCGAGGTCATGGTTATGGAGGTACAGAGGAAGAAATGATGGACAAAGGCAGTTCAATGAGTAAGGTAACACGGCATTCAATGTCAACACTATCAACATTACGAACATATAATGGTTGATTGATGGTATAAAGATCAGAAAATAATTTTTGCAAAAACAGAAAACGAGGAAGAGAATTATCTTTTTTATGGCTTGCACTGACACATACCGTAAGCCAAGTGATATATGGTTTGTAGACAGTGATTGTTCAAATCATATGACAAGTATCAAAATCTTTGTTCCATGATCTTGACGAGAAGCAAAAGAAAAAAGTGCAGCTTGGCAATACAAAAGATTTATTGGTTAAAGGAAAATATATGTGAAGCATTGACAGTTATCAAGACAAAGTAAACATGATAGACAATGTTCAATTTGTAGCTGATTTAGATAAAATATGTTGACTGTTGGGCAACTAATGACCAATGGATACTCTCTTTAGTTTGATGATGATAATTGTGTCATTACAAGTAAGAGGTCTAGAAAAAAGGTTCATATCACCATGACACCAAATACGATGTATGCAAAATTTTTCCCTTGTTGCAAGTGCAAAGGAAGAATCAAAGTTGTGGCATTTACGTACAGTCTTCTCAACATGAACAACCTTAAATTTCTAGGTGATAAAGGTATGGTTCTTGTACTACTAAAAAATAGTTCTCTTGATTTATGTAAAGGGTGCATTTATGGGAAACAAACCAGGAAATCTTTTCCTGTTGGAAAACCATGGAGAGATCTAAATGTTTGGAATTAATAGATGTTGACATATGTGGTACTATGTAAACTAAGTTTTTAGTTGGAAGTCATTATTTCTTGTTGTTTTCGCATGAGTTGGTGTATTTTCTAGAAAACATGCCAGAAACTTTTGAAAAGTTTCAGGTGTTTAAAGCTTTGGTAGGTAACCAAAGTAGTTGCAATATCACTATTCTTTGCACAAATAGATGAGGAGAGCTCATGTCCAACAAATTCAATTTATTTGACATCTATAGGGAGTTAACAACTCCTTATACCCCTGAGCAAAATGGTGTCGCTGAACGAAAGAATGAGACTGTGCTGGAGATGGCAAGGAGCATGTTACAAGGAAAGGAACTCGCAAATCAGTTCTGGCAGAAGTTGTGGCAGCATCTGTTTACTTGCTGAATATTTCACCAACAAAAGTTTTTATGAATAAAACTCCTTATGAAGCTTGGCATCATAGGAAACCAAATGTAAGTCATTTACGGATTTTTGGGTGTGTTGCTTATGCTTTGGTAAGCTCTCAAGCTTGTCAAAAGTTCGATGAAAAATATGAATAATGCAGTTTTATTGGCTATTGTACTCACTCCAAAGCATATGGATTGTACAACCCTTTTAATATCAAGATCTCAGTTAAAAGAGATGTAATATTTGATGAAAATTCAAGTTGGAATTGGAGAGAAAAGTTGGTACGACAAGAGACTCATATGCCTCTTCGAATCACTGAAGATGAAGGAAAAGAGTCAACCCCTTCAAGTACACTTTCAGTTTCTTCTGTGGTGTCAGAAAGCTCGCCAATTGCAATAACTCATGAAGAGTCTTCAGATGAGATTATTCCATTAAGAAGATCAACAAGGCTTAAAATCCAAATCCCAAATATACTAATAATCTTTATTCGTCTTGTCAGTTTGCTCTTATTGTTTCAGATCTCATGAATTATGAAAAAGCTGCTGGAAAAGAAGAATGGAAGAAAGAAATGGTGGAAGAACTAAAATCAATCGAAAAGAATGAAACATCGGAAAATGATGAAGTTACCAAACGGAAAAAATGCAATTGGATTGAAGTGGGTGTTCAAAAAAAGTTGCAGTTGATGGTAGCCGACTAAAGCACAAAGATTGTCTTGTGGATGAAGGGTATGCACAACAATATGGTGTTGATTCTAAAGAATCATTTCCGCTAGTAGCTAGATTTGAGATAGTGAGGTTGGTTCTAGCATTTGCTGCACAAATTTAATGGGTAGTTTATCAATTTGATGTCAAGTCGGTATTTCCTAAATGGAGACTTTCAACAAGAAGTCTATGTTACACAACCCGAAGGTTTCACAAAGGAAGGCGATGAAACAAAGGTGTACACACTCAAAAAGGCATTGTATAGCTTGAAGAAAGCCCCTCGAGCGCGATATTGCAAGATGGATGGATACTTCCACAAAAATGGGAGAATGAAGGTAATGATTTCATTATTGTATGCCTTTATGTTAATGAAATAATTAACACTAGTTCTTCACGTTCTCTTCCGAAAGAGTTTAAGTCTCAAATGATGAATGAATTTAAGATGTCAGCTATGAGTTTATTACAATACTTTCTTGGCCTTCAAGTTAATCAAATTGGATAGGGAATATTTATTTCACAAAGAAAATATGCTAGATACCTACTCAATAAATTTGGCATGCTTAATTGCAAGCCTGCGGTGAGAAATTGCAGCAGGTAAATGAAGAACAATCGACAGATGCAAAGAGGTTCAAAAGCTTGGTTGGAGGTCTAATATAATTGATCAATACTAGAACCGATATTGTATATTATGTTTGTGTTATTTCTAGCTTTATGCAACAACTTTCATAGTTACACTATGGGGCAGAAAAGAGAGTCTTGCGGTACATTCCTGGAACTTTGGACTTTGGTATTTGACACTCCAAAATTAATAATTTCATATTGTGCGGGTACATAGATAGCGATTGGGCAAAATCATTGGAAGATAGACAGTGTGTTTCGGCGAATGTTTTCAATTTAGATTCAGGTGTGGTGACTTGGAGTATAAAGAAGAAAGCTACCACATCATTGTCAACTTCAGAAGTTGAAACATTGCAGCAGCTTGTCAAGCCGTCTGACTAAGGAGAGTGTTAGCTGATCTTCAACAGGAGCAGCAGAGAGGAGAAATAGAGATATTTTGCGACAATAAAGCAACTATCTCCATGACAAAAAAAACCCAACATTCCCAGTAGGACAACACATATTGATATTCATTATCATTTTATCCGTGATTTAGTAGCAAATTATGAAATAATATTGGAATATTGCAGCACAGTAGAGAAGTTGGATGATGTATTGACAAAACGATTGACTGAATTGGGACATGGGTAGTTTAGTAGAACTAGTCTTCGCGTCATTGTTAAGTAGTTTCCTATATTTACTCAAGTTTTATTAGTGTTTGTGGTTAAGTGTCATAGTGGGTTACATGACCTATATTTTAGGATTAGTTGTTATATATCCTAACCTATATAGCACGTAGGCATATTTTGTTATTTATGTACTTCCAATTAATTAGAAATTTAAGCGCAGTCGCAGTTTTCCTTATTTTTTTAATTGTTTTCATATTTCTCTGTATTTTTTTCTCTAACACCATATATAGATCACCATGGCTAGTCGGACACCATCCTTCACAACTTTTAACTTCGTTTTTTCACTGCAATGCAAAAATACCTGGATATTATGCAACACATGATCTATTTAATTTTATTAATTGGTTGAGCTGAAAACTTCACAATAAAGTAGTTGATTAGAATATTGACACAAATTGACTCAATTCTTCTTTGCATCTTTTATTAATACTTTATACACTTCTTTCTTCAAATATATGAAGAAACATTTATCTTTGAAAGCAAAATTATTTCACTAGAAACTCTCAATATTTATATTATCTATTTTCCCTTTTTTTTTCTAAAATTCGATGTATTGTGTTCATGATAAATTTAATGAAAGTTGAATGTTATTTTAATAAATTATGGCTTAGGAAATAGCCAAAGCGCCCACTAACCTATTAATCAATTCTCAACTACACAATTATACTTTACGGGGTAACATTTATAGACTATTTTGAGGTGAAATTATTTTCTCCCTAATGTTGAGGTGGAAAAGAAAGTGTAATTTTATAATGACCCGATCAATCATTTCTTGAAAGTTTCATGAATTTACCATTTTTACACTCCTGTATGTAACCCAGATTCATTTTTAATTGAGTTGAAATTATTAAGTTTGAAAATTTGGTTTTAAACTTTGAGTTTAAAGTCAAGAATATGGTGAGTTTGTGAGTTTTAAAGGCCACATTGTCAAGAAAGTGGGTTTTTGGGTCTTTTGGAGTTTCGAGTGTCAGAATTGGAATTCCGTTGATTTTATTAGTCCAGAGATGTGAAATCTAATCCATGAGTATTGTTAGTTTTGGATTCTGAGTCTTTTTGAGTGTTTGGGTTGACTTTGATCAATATTCGGGGTTCAGATGCTCGGATTGTGATTTCGATAGTTCCTTTGGATCGGGGATGCTTTAATAACTAGGTGAGGTCTTGATTAAATTTTGAGAGATTCCAAGCTTGTTTTAACCTTGTTAGGCGTGAGTTAGTTTCTTGTGTTTTTCGCAAATGTCGAGTTAAGGAGACCTCATATTGTGTTTTGACTATTCCATTGAGTTTAGAACATCGAGAATAATTGATTTGCATATGTGGTTTGTGTGCACGGTATTTGAAACGAATTCTGAGGGTCATTTCAATATTTGAGAAATGGCTCAATTTTGTAACCTTCGCTTGCTCGATCGGCCTCGCGCTTAAGTGAGATTTGCTTAAGCGAAGGTGTGAGCGCTTAAGCGAAAGATAGGCTTTTGTGAAGAGTTCACTTCAGCGAACCAGGGCTCACATTTGCGATGGTTTCTTAAGCGAAGACTGGTTTGCAAAAGTGTGACTCGGGTTGTTGTTGGTTATTGCTCCATTTTGGTAAACTTTGCATTGGTTTTTTGTGAATTTCTATATTTTATCCTTTTTATTTGGGATTTTTCATTGATTCTGTTAAAGAATAACAACAGTCCCACATCAACGGTTATTGAGATGAGTGGAATTTTTATAAGGCTTGGGCAATTCTCCCCCCTTGATCTATCTTTTGAGGTGTGAATTAGGCCTAATACCTAATTTCACATGGAATTATGACCGCACTTGGTGTATCCAAAGCTTGAAAAAGCAACGGATAATGATGATCCATCACAACCACATGTGCTTCTGTAGATCCAGTTTCTTGAGAAACTGCCATGGTTATTTTTGAAACAGAAAAAAATCAGAGTAAACTACAACTAAAATAATGATTGATGAAGCTTGCACTTCCGGGAAAAGGGAAGCCAGGGTTCATCGATGGAACATGTGCAAAGCATCAATACAGGGAAGAATTAGCTGAATTGTGGGGAAAATGCAACGTGATTGTGCTTTCATGGTTTGGTTATACAATAGTAGCTGAGCTAATGCCAACATACTATATGTATCACATGCTAAGAAAGTATGGATTGAATTCAATAAGCATTTTGAACGGTCAAATCTGACGAGAATTTACCATCTCTAGACTGAAATTGTGACTTTAAAGCAAGGTATGGATCATGTAACTACTTATAATTCAAAATTGAAATATGCATGGAATGAATTAGACATGATGGCACCATTAACTCATTGCGATTGTGGAGAATAATGACTTTAGCTAGAACATTTAAGATCTCAATGACTATAGCAGTTTCTTATGGGATTGAATAAAAGTTATAGTCAAATTCGAAGTGTCATTATGGTTGGGACTCTAATTATTACAGTAAGTGAAGCCTATGCAATAGTATCACAGTAGGAGAGACAAATGACTTTAGGTGTTGTTGACGATATCAAGGAGGTACTAACACTTCTAGCAGGGAAATCGCAATAGGCCATCTTTTAAGAATGAATCAGATAATTCCAATGGTCCTCTGAGATTTCACGTGTTTTGTGAGTACTATAGGTATACAAATCACAAAAAAGACAATTTCTATAAATTGGTGGGTTATCCTCCTGGTGTTCAGAGTAAAAGGAGGGACAATAACAACGATGGAGCAGGACACTTTAGGCCTAATAGAGGTATTCAAGGTGAGGGATCCAACTCTTTTGGAAACAATCAGAATTATGCAACTGGATACAAGCCTCAGGGTCGAGGTCAATACAATTCGGGTGGATATAATCCTTCTAGTCCTGCAGCTAGGGGAGATTCATCAAGCACAAGGCCTCAAGAAAATACCTCTAACACTGGAGCCATCATCATCTAAGGTTTTTTCCTTCATCTAAGGTTTTTTCCTTCATTGACCAACAATATTATAAAATGCCGCAAATGCTTTGGAAGGAAGGCACACATGAGTATTCATCAAACCTAGCAGGTATTACTACTTTACTATCTACTACTTTAGATCATGGGTGGATAATTGACACATGTGCTACACATCACTTTAATCCATTGAAGGAGATTCTTAGTTCACTCAAAGGCTTGCAAGGTGATTGCAAAATTCAAGTTCCAACAGGTGGTAAATCCAAAATCAGCAATGAAGGAGATACACTAGTTATGGGAGACTGAGCTATACACAATGTGCTGCATGTTCCTGACCTTAAATTCAATTTACTCTCAATTTCTGAACATACTAGACAACTATCTTTTGTTGTTGCCTTCCTTCCTGATTTCTGCATATTTCAGGCTCTCTCCAATGGCAACGTCTTGAGAATCTGTAGGGAACGAGAAGGTTTATACATACTCAAAGGTTGCATACCAAGCACAGTTAATACGTTAGCTAATAGTTCAACTAAAATCACTAACAGTATAGAAGACACTTTATGGCATTACAGTCTAGGACATCCCTCTGGTGCATCCATGCATCATATATAGTCCCTTCCTAAGAAAATACATCCTCATGTTCACGACCACTATGATTTTTGCCCATTAGCTAAAGAACATCGACATAAATTTCCAGTTCATTCTACCAATGTTGTAACCTCATTTGATTTAGTTCACCTATATGTCAAGGGACCCTATAAGAAATCTATATATGACATGAAACATTTATTTGTTACTTTGGTAGATGATCATAACATGTATACTTAGATTTTCTTGATTCAATCCAAAAGTGAAGTGTTTCATGTATTGCGATTTTTTTGTCATCAATAATAAATCACTTTGGTGTATCTGTTAAAATGTTCAGATCTGATAATGGTCGAGAGTTTATTTGTTCTCAATCTGATAATTTTTTTATGTCGAAAGGCATCATCCATCAGACAATTTGTGCTTACACTCCCTAATAAAATGGGACCGTGGAAAGGAAACACAAACATATTTTAGAGGTGTCTAGAGCATACAAGTTTCAAAGTGGTCCCATCAAGCTCTGGGGGGAATGTGTGAGAACTGCTATGTACCACATAAAGAAACTTCTTTTATTGGTGTTGAATGGAAAATCACCTTATGAAATGTTATTGGGAAGATACCAAAGATTAATAATTTAAGAGTATTGGATGTCATTGCTTTGCTAGTATGCTTCCTAGAGGTGACAAGTTTCAAGATAGAGCTAGAATGGTAGTCATGATAGGTTTTTGTGAAAATAAAAAAGGCTACGGTTTGTATGAGTATAAAACTGGGATTATGTTTGTCAGTAGAGATGTGATATTAAGTAGACAATATTTCCTTTCAAGGAAGGACCACATTGTGATACTGAAGACCTATTCACTTTCATCCCACTTGGGAACTCCTAATGAGATAGTTTCTAAAAATAAAGTTGTTTCAAAGAGTGTCCAATTCATGTTAGAGCAACACAAGAGGTTGAAGCACCAGTTCCAGTAGGTATAGAACCTGCAGAGGACAATGAAGTTGTCCATGGAGATTGGCACCATGAGGATCAGATAGATCTACCTTTTGTGATTCCAGGAAGACCTCCTAGAAATGTAAAACCTCCTATTTGGATCAAGGATTATGTTACTCAATCCAAGCGTACAACAAATTTCACATATCCTATTGCCAACTATATTGGATATTCACACTTGTCTAATAAGTATCAGGCATATTTGAGTTCTTTTTCGGCTATTCAGGAACCAAGATCTTTTCAAGAAACATCACAACATCCGAAATGGGTTGATGCCATGAAACATGAAATTAACGCCTTGGAGGAAAATCATACATTGGAGTTGGTGTCCTTTCCATACGGAAAACAACCTATATGGTTAAAATGGATGTATAAAGTCAAACTCAAGGCTAATGGAGAAATATAAAGCTCTATTAGTAGCTAAAGGTTATACTCGAAAGGAAGGCTTATATTACCATGAAACCTTTTTCCAGTGGCAATGAAATGAACAGTTAGAACAGTATTAAGTGTGGCAGTGTCTGAGGATTGAAGCCTTTTTTAGATGTACGTGAGCAATGCATTCTTGCAAGGAGATTTTTATGAGGAGGTGTATATGTTTTTGCCTCAAGGGTTTCATAGTAAGGGGGAGACTAGAGTGTGTAAACTTTTAAAGTCACCATACGGACTAAAGTAAGCCTCTAGACAGTGAAACATTAAATTGACCATTGCCTTGCTTGATGCAAGCTATAAGTAGAGTTTACATGACCATTCTATATTCACTAAGCAGTGTGGAGATGATATCGTGGTATTAATGATTTATGTGGATGATATACTACTTATAGGGAGTAGTCACATTCTTATTAATGATGCAAAACAATACTTATACAATCAATTCAAGGTCAAGGACCTCGGGAGTTGAAATACTTCTTAGGAATTGAATTCTAAGGTCTCAACATGGGATTTTGATGAATCAGAGAAAGCATGTGTTAGAGCTTGTATCAGATGTAGGGCTAAAAGGGTCCAAACCCATGCACACACCACTAGAGCCCAATGACAAGCTTACCTCAGTGGAGCATGATAGATGTATAGGAGTCCAGGATGATCCATTGTTTGAAGATATAAGCAAATATCAAAAGCTTATTGGGAAGTTGATTTACTTAACAATTACCAGGACAGACATTTGTTTTGTTGGTCAGTTGCTAAGTCAATTCATGCAACATCCTAAACAATCACGTTGGCTGGCTGCATTAAGGTGGTGAGATATGTAAAAGGATCACCAGGATTGGGAATTTTTCTAAAAAGAGTTCCTATAGATAATCTGGTGGTGCATTGTGATTCAGATTGGGTTGCTTGTCCCAATACAAGAAGATCAGTCACAAGCTATGTCTTGTAGTTGGGGACTTCATTGATTTCGTGGACGTCCAAAAAAAACAAACAGTCACTCGTAGTTCAGCAAAAGCAGAATATCGCAGCATAGATGCTGCAGTTGCTGAAGTCATTTGGATAGTTGGATTGCTGAAAGACTTGTGTGTGAAAGTGTCAACTCATGTACATCTCTATTGTGATAGCAAGACAGCTATGCAGATTGTAGCAAATCTTATATTTCATGAACGCACAAAACACATTGAGATTGATTGTCATTTTGTTCGGGAGAAGGTGAAGGAAGGTCTCATACATCCAGTTCATGTGTCAACTAAGTTTTAGCTTGCAGACTTATTAAAAAAGGATTAGGAGTGGCTCGACACAGTTTCTTACTATCCAAGCTGGGAGTTCTTGAGATATTTCACCCTCCAGCTTAAGGGGGAGTTGAAACTTACAATTAGTTAGTTTGTTAGATTGATTGTTAGTAGAGTTAATGAGCTATCATTATGTGGTGGTCCTCGTGGAGTCAGTTAGGTGTTATATATATAGTCGACTTGTATACATTGTGAACATAGAAAAGGAATCAATAAAAATCATTTCTCTCTTTTTCTTCTTCTTAATACTCTATATGCATAACATTTGGGTAACACAAATTCCGCGATATATGTGCGAAATGTAAAACAATTTGACAAGTACAACTGACTAAGACCATTCCTATTTATATTTGTGGGGGGATGACTCTACACATTAAAAGATCTAGACTTCTATAATTTACTACAAATGTCTAACTCTAGAACATACACACATTTCTTGGATAAATCTACAAGTGTTATAAATCCATTGTTTTATGTGGATGATCTAGTAAAGTTATCCAACAATTAATTGGATTTATGTATAAGTATTTCCAAGGTGATAAGCTTCCAAGGTGATAAGAACCTTAAAGAGATAACTATGTATCTATTAATGTGGTGACCTTTGGGAGTGATATCTCAAAACTATAAATAGAAATATTACTCACCATTTGATATGCACTTGAATAAAAAGAAAATTCTTCTTCTTCTATGTACTTCTCTTGTCTTCTTCTCTTTATGATTATATTCTCGGAGCTTGATTTTACAACAAATTATCAGCATGAGTTGTTTCTAGTCTCAATTTTGTTCACCAAATCAGCCAAGTTGCATTTATATATACCAATGATTTGATGGTGATGATGAAAACGAGTAAATATTCGTATAGTAAATCTGGACATATGTTATATATGTTGCTTTATTAAAATGCTAGAGGAAAGAGGTATATTTTATTTACATATTGAGTTTTACTTTATTTAATAAGTTGATTTAAGTTTGCAGATGAATCGGCGATAAGGAAATTCACTATGCCAGATTAGACACACCTATACTCATGTGACAAATGGCAGAAGGAGACGAACTTGTGACATACAAGAATAATCAATTTTCTTTCATGTCTTTTTGATATTTAGTTCATTTATTTATAACAACAACGTGATAAAAATTTCAAAGGCTCATGTTTGAGTTCTACCTATCTTGGCTTTTATGTCATTGGTTGAAGGGTAAGACGATGGATTCAAGTTACATCGCACAAAAAATGATAAGACATCAGGTTAAATTTCGAATGCACCATAATGAAAAATGTGTAAGAATAAGACGATATATTCAAGTTCTATCGCACGAAGAGGTAAAGACATTAATTTGAGTTTTGATGTACCGTGATGATAATGTATTGGGTTCAAGTCCCATAAAATTATGGTCTAACATGCCATATAAGGATAAGACATTGAGTTTGAGTTAATGCACGATAGTGATGATAAAATGACGACTAAGGAAAAATAATATATTTTTGATAAATATTCTTGAAATTCGTCTCAGTGAATTTGCTCCATTCTCTAAAGTGAATGTGGTAGCAGCAAATACTAAGTCTGAAAGATGAAAAATAATTGAATGTATGAATAAGGGCACGGATGAATAAAATTATAGTAGTCATCATTGTGGTAATGCTAAAAGGAAGTACACTATGAGTTCTTCAAATAGTCCTTCAAATTATAAAAAAATAATTTTATCATTAAAACGGTATGAAAGGTCATTGGACTTGTGAATGTTGTCAACCCTATAATTTGACAAGTTTATAAATCCTCCATCAAGATACAAGAAGATAAAGTGATGTTACACTTGATCTTTCAAAGTGATGTTGAGGTGTGTCATGGAAATAAGATGAATTTTGAAATCATTACAGTGTACTTATAATACAAATTCATGAAGTATATAAAATGATTAGTCCATTCCTTGAAGAGAATGTGATTTGTGATTAGTTTTATGAATGCTCGGCCATTCTATAACAGAATAGGTCAAGCTGTGATAAAATCATTATGGGTTGAATATATGTCACAACTCACCTCTATGGGAGGTTTGAGAAAAAAATGATTTGTGTCAAAAATCACCTCTACAGGAGGTTTGGGAGGAAAATAAATTTTATTTGGCAGAATTGATTAATGGTATTGTTCGTCTATACGTCACTATGGTATATTTCTTGTGAACTTTAAAAGAAATAGTTCTTGCCTATAAGGGTTGTGGTCATTATTATGTGGCAATACAAATTTGTCATTTGTTATGGACCTATGGTACAACAAAAGTAAAGCAAGAAGCATGTCTTGCTCGTAATGATTTTGACCATGACAATAATAATATAATTTCCTTCGTAAATAAAATGTTCACCATAGGGATGGTGTCATGCAATATGTGATAGTACACAAAATTAATAGCAAGCTCTACCGAGTTGTATTATTACCAGATGAATAATAATGAGGTTTTAGTAAGTCTCAAAAGAAAATTTTTATGTTTCGGATGAATTAAAAAGGAACATTGACACTATAAATTGCGAAAAGATTTAATATCTTTAAATTACTACAACCGAAGCGTGTTATAAATATTTATGTAAAAGATTACTCACTTTTGCCTCTTGTTTGTTGCATACAAACATGTATATGTTGGTGAAATCACATGTAAAAGTAAATTGTAAGTGTATTGAAATAAAACTCAGTTGGCATGATCGGTTGAACATTCCCATTAAATGTGATTCAAATGTAATTGAGAATTCAGGTGACTTGTATGATGAAGATATAAAAGATTCTTCAAGAATTCTTTGTGCTGTTTGTTCTTTGATCTTAATAAAATGATCATTATACCAGCTAAGGTTGAGATTGTAATTCCCTAAATTTTTGGAACATATAAAAAGGTGAATATGGACCCATTTACCCGTCGTGTGGATCATTTTCAACGATACGATAGATGCTTCTATGCGATGATCACATGTACTTTGTTCAAACTTACAAATTGGTGTTTGTAAGATTGTTTGCTCGATTGTTAAATTAAGAGCACAGTTCCAACAGTTAAATTATACTGATAATGCTGGTTGGTTTAGCAAAATTATATGCCTTCAATTAAAGATAAACCATAGATATGAGAGCAAAACTCCCAAATAAGATTTGGTATGAGATAATTTTATTTAACCTGTTGCAACACATGTATGCATTAAGACAACAATGTTTCTCCATTAAAATTGGTTCAGGGTCAGGAACCAAATAATTTTCATCTAAAGTTTGAATGTGCGGCTATGATTTCAATTTCTCCACCATGCACACATATGAATTTTCAAATAAGATTGGGATAAATTTTAGATTTCCTAACATTAGGGGGAGAGAAGATTGACAGTTGAAAAATATTTATGAGGTTAATTATGAATTATCTGGGTCATCGTTAAATAAATATGTGAACTTAAAGTTTAAGAGATAATTAATTTACATAATGTTGCAAATCAGTTGCCAGATAAATGTACTGACCCTATGATATAATTCAGCTGCAGATGCGCCAATATGAAGTTCTTGAAGGACGGAGTCTATGATACGCTGGAAGCGTAATAAACCAAACGGTTTCAAATATAAAATTTCTTGAAGAAGGAGAGGAGCAAATTATCAATATGGTCATCATAATGAGACAAATGCTATAAAAGAGCACATTGACATAACACTCCATAAGACCTCGGAAAAGGTTAAAGTACCTGAAAAATAATGAAAAATGAAGAGATCTCGATAAGTTATGTCTTGTTGGTATCGACATCAAATAACCGTCGATTGTATATTTGATATGAGGTAGCGCTCAATGATAATTTTGGCGAGGATCTTGAATTCAAATTTGTCATATAGTGTGGACAGATAAATGATTTAGCCAAGTAAAATGTTGATTTCTAGTATAGTTTGTTTCACTTTAAAAAAATGATGTCTGGACAGATAGTCCATAAATCAAGGTATAATGTTAGTGGGGTATGAATAAATTATTATGCGATAGTATAACCGTAAGATATCAAGTGCGGCTTGTGCCTTGGGACATAAAGGTTTGTTGCAAAAATTCTGATTTTATTGGAGATGTTTTCTCTTATGGTGGATGCAATGAGGTTTGTTTTGACCTGGCAACATATCAAAAACTTGAATGTATATGATGAATCATGTCTAGCTAGAAAATGAAGGTTATATGAAAATCCTTGAAGCAATCGAGGTGTATCAAGCATATAAAGTTTAAGGAAACTTTTCAATAAAGCTTCAAGAATCCTTATGTGGATTGAAATAATCAAGGAAGAAAAGGGTACAAAAAGAATGACCCTAATTGTCCTTGAATTTGTATGAAAAGTATATTTGCTGGCAAGATTCAGTTACTCCCTACAAAAGGACATTGAAATGGTGATGAGCACATACTTGAATATCCTCAAAGGACCATAGTTATAGGCTTATTTTATTCCGAGAAAACCAAGGCATAATTTATTCGTTATGCAGATGCAGAATGATTATCTCATCCGCATAAAGCTTGATCTCAAGTACGTTATTTGCTTGCATGTGGAGGCACAATAATATCTTGTCTATCAATGAAGAAAATGTAGGTGATCACTTCTTCAAGCCATGCTGAAATAAAAGTCTTTCATGAAGCAAGTCGAGAGTGCAACTGGTTGAGATAAATGGTACACCATATTCAGGAATTGTGTGGTTTTTCTTTTAAAAAAATTTACCAACCACAATGTAAAAAGGTAATCAACTGCAAATGAAAGTGTCCACGAGATGATTATTAATGTGAACAAGTTGAATGAGCAATTTACTTACAACAATGAGGTCATGACGAATAGAGTGATATTTAAATTCGGCTAAGCTCAAAGCCTCGTCATATTTATCAAATCAAAAAATGATATATCAGGATGAGTTCAATGATGCAACATCTTCATGATTGTGATTTGATCACAAAAACACTGTCAATATCAAAATTTGAGAAACTAGTTACAAGATTGGAGACAGCATCGCAAGAAATTAAGTGATGTTTTAATGAGGGAGAGTATAATACGCATTGCACTTTTTTTTACCTTGACAGAGGTTTTTTTCCACTGATTTTTCTGGCAAGATTTTTAATGAGGTAACAAATAATATGTACCAAAAGATATGTGTACTCTTTTTCTTTCACTAGAATTTTTTCCCAAAGGATTTTTCCTAGTAAGGTTTTAATGAGGCACATTATCTATGGACGTCCAATGAGTAGTGTTATAAATCCATTGTTTTATGTGGAGATCCATTAGAGTTTTCCAACAATTAATTGGATTCATGTATAAGTGTTTCCAAGGTGATAAGCTTCCAAAGTTATAAGAACCTTAAAGAGATAACTATGTATCTATTAATGTGGTGACCTTTGGGATTGATATCTCAACACTATAAAATAGAGATATCACTCAATTTGATATACACTTGAATAAGAAAAAAATTCATCTTCTTCTATCTACTTCTCTCGATGATTATATTCTCAGAGCTTGATTTTATAACAATAAGAAAATTCTAGTAATTTTATCTTCTACTCAAGAATATCTAGATATTTCTTTAAAAATATTATTCTAGTACATTATTCAAGAAATTATACTAGAAAAGTGAGAAAATGCACAAGCACCCCCTAGACTATGATTGAAATCATAGAGACACACCTTAACTAAACTAAGGTCTTATTACCCCTGAATTTTTTTTTAATTTTGTACATCTTTTTGGCTTATGTGACATTCAAATATCTCTCACTCGCTTCATTTGCGTGAAATTATGAAGTGTACCACGTGAGACAAAAGATGTACAATTACTAAAATTTTCTTATAGATTTGAAATTGCATAAATTATCTTTTTTACACACTCTCTTAAAAGAGATCTTTTTTGGAAACTATATATCCTATGAATTGTTCTAGTGCGGTCATTTCGTGCTCAAATTCTAAATTAGCGAGGCTTTGTAGGATGCTTCTTGGAAGAACTCAAATAAAGCTTTAAACTGCACCTTGTGAAATTCTCAACAATTTCTTCCAAACTCCCCTGGCTTCTTCAAATGATGAAGATTTTCATTATCGAATGATCCATGTGAATATATCATTGTTGAGTTTCTAGACTTTTCACTTCTCTTAGCTACCTGACAGTAGAACTATATGGAGAAATATCTATGATGAGCAAGTTTGGATCTCATGTATTCATGAGTTCAGAACATGCTAGCTCCTTCTAATACAACTTTATAACTCAAGGAGTTTTCATCCGTGAAGGCGTTCCCATTTAATTTGATGACAATCTCATAAACAATTTTCTGTGAAGCGTCAACATCATAAGATTCACAACCAATTTTTCTTTAATTTCTAGCTCTTTATTAACCTTTTTATCAGATTCAGAGCTACCCAAAATTATGCCTTTTGTCTCTTCTCTTGATATTTGGCCTTCTAAGATCAGCGTCTCCAACATCTCCATTTACAATCAGTGTTTGCTCTAAACCAGTAATTGACCTTGATATATCAAATGATTTACCAAAGATTTTCAATCTATCTCCCTCAATGCTTTTTCCAAGATGATCATATCATTGATATATCTCTTTGAATCTACTTCAACATTTTTGTTGAAGTTTGCTTTTAGTTACTGCAGTAATTTTTAGCAAAATAAATTATTTAGTTTGAATAAATTTTAAATTTTGAATTTTAGTTTTTTTATATTATTGAGATATTTTAGGTTGTTTCAATTTTAAATTATGTAGATTATGTATTTTATGTTGTCTATATAAAGCCTCTCAATGCTCAATCAGAATATTTGAAAGCTAGTGAAAGTAATTTAAATCATGAGAGACATTTTCAATCATTTTGTGCTGCCACATTTCTTTTAAAAAGACACCAGCACTGGTATCAAGAGCTTCATTGATCTTAAGAGATCTGTGAAATCTGTTAATTTTAACCCATAAGGGCTACCTTTTCAACCCGTCATGGGTATCCATTTTAAACCATCAAGGCTACCTTTTCAATCCATGCATTTTTCAACACACAGAAGCAATAGTCTCCTAGAAATCTCACATAGAGAAATCAAGGATTGTATTGATATATTGATAGCTTGATTAGTATTGATATATTCATATTATTGACATGTTGATCAATATTTGTAGTATTGATAAATAATAATGTTAAGTACACACTCCTTATATAGGAGAGAATTGTAGTTTCCTAAGTTAACTATACTCAGAGTCCTATTACAATACCTATTACTACTACTATAATAATAATAATAATAATAATAATAACAACAACAACAACAATAAAAATAATAATAATAATAATAATGCAATTATAAATAATATAAATTCTAATTATACTATAATTCTAATAGTAATCCTAGTCATAATATAATCCTAATCATAATATAATTATAGACGAAATATAATCCTAATTAACATAGATAGTTTAATCCTAGTGCTACTTTAATTCAACCGCAGTGTTGTAAACTCATTCGTCGGCTTCGTTTGACATGTTCCTTCGACATGTTCCAATCTTCAGTTTCCTTCTTCATCAACACTTGTTGCAGACACGTCACTCAACTGCGTTGGACCTGTTCCTTTGACATGTTTTAATCGTCAGTTTCCTTCTTCTTCAACAGTCTCTCTTAAATGCCCAGCAAATTTTCACAGATGAATACTATCAAATTAAGTCTGTGTGAATAAAATCATATTTCGAAACATACGTAATAAGTGATATCAACAGTCTCTCTACAAATTATACAAAAGTTCAGACTAAAGCAATTTCAAAAAAACTTCTACACAAGACAATGTCATCGCACGTGTTTTTTGAGAAGAAAATCAAAAGAAGAAAAATTCCAGCATCAACTATCAAAGTAAAAATTGAGGAGGAACATATTTTTCCATTGCAGTAACTAAAGTAAATGAGGAGTGTTGAAGTTTGCTTTTAGTTACTGCAGTAACTTTTAGCAAAATAAGTTGTTTAACTTGAATAAATTTAAATTTTGAATTTTAGTTAGTTTGTTTATTTTGTTGACATATTTTAGGTTGTTTAAATTATAAATTATGCAGATTATGTATTTCATATTGCCTGTATAAAGTCCCTCAATGCTTAATAAAAATATTTGAAAGTCATTTCAATCCTGAGAGATATTTTCAATCATTTTGTGCTGCCCCATTTCTTTTAAAAAAAGCACCAACAATTTTTCTTGTTTGACTTTTATCTCAGATTCAGGATTTACATCTTTGATTTTCTTTATAGCAGTTACCACGTCACAAGTCAGAACATTTTAAAATTTTCTTTCTTCTTGTTGATGATATTTGATATCCTCGATAGTAGTTACCATGTCACATGTCTAAACATCGTCAAAAAGAATTATTTGCTTCTTGTTGATAAAATTGGTGCATTGCTTCACTCACGCACGAAAGTTATAACATCTATACCTCGAGTCTCAATCTATAAAGCATTTTTCAAGTCTTCTTCTTAATTTTGACAGTTTTCTTAGTTTAAGTCATATTGCTTTTCTTGATTTGGAAAATATCTTTTTGTGTGTGATATTCTATCACAATGGTGACGTTTGAGAGGCTTATTAGAAGATTCTTCATTCTTTCTCAGTGAGCTTGACCTATATGAGGATTGAAAGTGTGACATCTCTCTCTTGTTTTTGTTACAAGAGAATTTTCCTCCCTTTTTTGGCAAATACACTTGGATAGTAATCCCTGATGATAGAACATTTTTAAATTTCTCCAAGGATGGTTGTTGATTACATTCATAAATCGATGTCATAAATAGAATATATTCAGGTTATGAATCATGAATGAAAATTCTTCTCCTTCGTGTTTAGAGATAAGCTCATTCAAATTTTCTATTAAAATACTTTAGAACATAACTTCTTAATCTTAAAAAATATTTGATAACAAAAAGATTATCTTGTACGGTGTTAGTCAATTCATACTTCAAAGGCATAATACATAATTAGGGGTGTAAAAAATCGAATGGAGAATTGATCCAAACCGCAAATCAAATCAAACCGAAAAAAAAATTCGACTAGTGGTTTGGTGTTGAAAACCCCCCGACAATATTTGAGTTGGTTTGGTTTCAACTATAAAAAACCAACCCGAGACCAAATCAACCCGACATTATATATATAATTTTAAAATTTTATTTTATACATAAAAGTATTTACTTTGATATAATTTTTAAATATCACTTGTAGATTTTCATAATTTTTATCTTTTAATATATTTATTATATGTTTGGAAGTCAGAATTCTTAACGATCTAATAAAGATTACAGTCCATACATGTTGATAATTATAATAAAGTTTTAATAAATTTCAAACTAATACTAATGCAAAAAGAAAATCAGTTCAACACTAAGAATGACAATAATATTGAATATTTAATTTTAGGTTTACATAGATTTAGACAATTAAAATGCATGACCTAATTTTACTTTCTTTTAATATTTAGTCATGTAACTAATACTTACTAAATTTATTTTAGCATGATTTACTACTTTAAATTATGATCAATTTTACTATAACTTATTAATTTGCAATATTTGTTTTACGCGATTTTATTACTATTTTTTTATTGGATATTTTAGTGTCATTAGTCATATTATATTTTTTGTTACTTTCTTGAGAAATAACTTAGATAGTTACATTTTGATAGGACTAATGAAATATTTGGTGTAAAATTAAAATATTTGTTTATATGAATACTTTATTGAAAAAACTCGAAGAAAATGAGTTTTATTAGTTTGATTTATAACTTCAAAAATACACAAATAATTTGATTTGATATTTGAAGAATCCAAATCAATCCAATCATATAAATCTCATACATAATTATGATCCTTAACTTGATATCAATTGAAAACTATACTTTTACTTGTTTTTTTAGAAGTAAAATCGAGAAGGGAGATATTGTGTACCAAATGTCCATATCATGAGAATATTTTCTTTCATGGATGAAATGCTTATGCAGTGGATTATGTCATGAATTTGTAAGATTCAAACATGGCAGCTCAGCCACTATCCTTAGTAATAGATGTCACCTTACAATTTGTTTGCACGAAATAGATACTTTTAATACTCCCTATGGTCCATATATATTAAGTGAATTATTAGATACGATACGTCAGAAAATATTTCACCACTAATATTAAAAAATATCTTTACTATTTTTTTTTCCATTTTATATGTTTGTTAGATTTAGCAAGAACTTAAAGAAATAACAAAAGATTTTTAAAATAAGAATAAATATGAAAAAAAATATTTCAACAATTCTCTTTTTAACTTTAAAAAGTTTACTTATAGTGTCAAATCTGATTTAAAATTTTGAACCGTTAAAATAGCCTAAAAGGATCGAAAATATTTAATTAAATTGGTCAAGCTGTCAGCTTTGAAATTGATGATATGTTTGTATTTCTATAGGGACTTTGTTCTATATTTTAATCATCTTTTCTTAACCAATACCAAAGAGTTGACTTGCCAACCATATATACACTATACTTTATTTCATGAATTGCTCATAACATTCACAATCTTCATCTCTAAACTCTACTATTACAACCATGCCTAATCAAAACAATGAAACTATGCCAATAGATCCAAATGTTGATCCCTATGGCTATTTGGGCATGGTTCATAATTCTGATGGTTCCATCACACGTCTACATGAACCTCCTGTTCCGGTAGACACATCTAATGATCTTTCCCATCTAGTCTTCACCAAAGATATTTCCATTAGCTCCTCAAAGAACACATGGGCACGCATTATCCTCCCTCGTGAACTTCTCCATTCCACCACCAGTACTCCTAAACTTCCTCTCGTGATCTATTTTCACGGAGGAGGATTCATAGTAGCAACTGTAGATTCACCTAGCTTTCAAAGATTTTACGCGTCAATTGCTAGTGAAATTCCAGCAGTTGTTGTGTCAATTGAGTATCGTCAAGCCCCCGAGCATAGACTTCCAGCAGCATACGACGATTGCATGGAAGCATTGCATTGGATCAAGACCAAACCCGACGAGCTATTATCTAATCATGCTGATTTCTCCAAATGTTTCCTAATGGGCACGAGTGCCGGAGGCAACGTGGTGTACCACGTTGGCCTACGCGCTGCGGAGAGTTGGGACAACCTCAAGCCTTTGGTAATCAAGGGGTTGATATTGAATCAACCTTTCTTTGGTGGGAATAAGAGGACACAATCAGAAGTAAGATTGGCTAATGACAAGGTGTTACCCCCAATTATAAGTGATATCATGTGGGACCTAGGATTGCCTGAAGGTGCTGATCGCGATCATGAGTATTCAAATCCAATGGTGGGGATTGAATCAAAACCGAATTTATTGGATCAAGTAAAATTATTAGGATGGAAGATGTTGGTGACTGGCTGTGATGGTGATCCTTTGATTGACCGCCAAGTTGACCTAGTAAAGGTGTTGAAAGAATTGGACGTTCAAGTAGAGGGTAGTTTCACTCAAGGATTTTATCATGGCTCGGAGATTATTGATCCTTTGAAAACTAAAGAATTTTCCTTGCTTGTAAAGGAACTTATAAGTAACTTTTAAGGGGAATTGCTTTGTATAATTGTGATAGTAATATTGCCCCTTCCAAAAAATGTAATGACGCATATTAATTATTAATATAATATCTTGTTTAACCAAAAAGAAAAAGACACTTCACTGCTATCCTTGAATAATACGACAAAATTACAATGTTTAGCTGATTTTGTTGCAAAAGCGAACGATTTTGTATGTTTCTACATTTTATTCGAAATGATTAATTTCATACCTAAATAAAGTTAGTTAAGTGAATGGACACATAAGAAGGTGCGTGAACAATGATTTTAAAAGTATAGTAGTGCTTGACTTTTAGTTTGCAACACTATTTACGTAGACAAAATAATTATGTGTAATTTATCAAACAACATGCTTTAGGGAATACAACTCAAATTTTGCACTCAATGGTGTAGCCATGTACAGCTCACGGTAGGGTGTACAAAATCAAAAGGAGACTCGAACCAAAGCAAATCGAGTAAAATCAAAAAAAAAATTTGATTAGTGGTTTGGTTTAACTTGTTTTGGTATTGAAAAAAAAAATCCGACTATATTTAGGTTGGTCTAGTTTTAACTAAAAAATAAAATAAATCGAAATTAAATCAATCTGACATTATATATGTAATTTTAAAATTTTATTTTATACATAAAAGTATTTACTTTGATATCATTTTTAAATATTTCTTTTACTATTTCATATTTTTTATCTTTTAAGTTTAAAACATAGAATTCGAAATGATCTAATAAACATTATAGTTCATAGATATTGATAATTATAATAAATCTTAAATCAAAATCAAATTAATACTAATGCAAAAAGAAAATCAATTCAACACTAAGAATGACAATAATATTAAATATTTGTTCTTTGGTTTTACATTGGTTTAAGCAATTAAAATACATAATCTAATTTTAATTTTCCTTAAATATTAGTAATGTAACTAATACTTACTAAACTTACTGTAGCATGATTTAGTATTTTTAAATTATGATCATTTTCATTATGACTTTACAATATTTATTTTATATGATGATTTCATTATCATTTTAATTGAATATTTTGTGTCATCAATGCTCATCTCATATTTTGTATTTTCTTAAGAAACACTTTAGATAATTATATTTTGGTTTGACTAAAAAAATATTTGAAGCACAAATTAATTATACATTGTATGCAAACTTTATCAAAAAAAATCAAAAATCTGAAAATATTCGTGGTTTATTATTTGGTTTGATTTGTAAATTTAAAAATTTGATACAATGATTTGATTTGATATTTGAAAAATCCGAACCAACTTGAGGTTAAAGAACCCAAAAGAATCCGAATTGTATTATTTTGATTTGATTTATAAATTCAAAAATTTTATGAAAATAATAGTTTGATATGTGAAAAAATCCAAATCAACCTTGTCAAGTACACTTCCACTCACTGTTATTATTGTTTTGTCGTTGTCAAAGGCAGGTGACTTAAAAGACTAATATGATTTCTATCTGGACTAAACTCTCTTTCTCCTTTCTTTTTTCGCTCCGTCTACTTATTTTATATTAATAAATAAATTCTTATTAGAGCTAAAAATTACTTATTCTGATTTAAAAATTTGGGTGTATCCGTTCATTAACACGTCAATTACTAACATCCATTCTTTTAGAACAAGTAAAATATAAATAATGTGTAATCTTATTTTAAAATTTTTGGTGTATCATTTTTTAAAGAGAAAAGCTATTAATAAATACTGAACATTCTTCGTTATATTTCCGACTCTATTACTGTAACAACATAATCAGTTTGGTCTTTTTTTCCATATAAATCCGAGAAGGGAGGAAAATTAGGGCAATATTGTGTACCAAATGTCCATATCATGAAAGTATTTTCTTTCATGGATGAAATGCTGATGCACTCAATTATGTCATGAATTCGTAAATTTCGAACATGGTAGCCACAAATACTGTTTTGACTTCTCCTTACTAATAGCTGTCATCTTACAACTTGTTTGCACGAATATAGATACTTTTAAAAATACTCCCTATGGTCCATATAGTAAGTGAATTACTCCTTCAAAAAATACTCACCCCCCCCTCCTTCCTTTTAAAATCGTGGCAAGTCAAACCAAATCATGAGACAGAAAAAATATTAGATATGATATGTCAGAAAATATTTTACCACAAATATTAAAAGATATTTTTATTACTTTCTTTGTACCACTTCATATAATCTAAGTTTGATTTGACAAGGACTTTAAGAAAAAAACATTTTTAAAACAAGAAAAAAAATATGAAAATAGATTTCAACAACTCTCTTAGACATTAAAATAAATCACTTATTTTGAACTACAAAAAAGTGTTGAACTACAAAAAAGTGTCTAAGCCCTAGTAAAAAAATTCAAATATGAAAAAAAAAATCTAATAGGATTGGAAATATTTAATTAAATTGGTCAAGCTGTCATCTTTGAAATTGATGATATGTTTGTAGTACTATATGCACTTTGGACTATAATTTAATTGTCTTTTCTTAACGAATACCAAAAGAGTTGATTTGCCAACCATACATACACTACGCTTTATTTCATGAATTGCTCAAAACATTCACGATCTTCATCTCTAAACACTACTATTACAACCATGTCTGATCAAAATAATGAAACTATGCCAATTGATCCTAATGTTGATCCCTATGGCTATTTGGACATGGTTCATAATTATGATGGTTCCATCACACGTCTATGAGAACCTCGTATCCTGGTAGACACATCTAATGGTCTTCCCATCTAGTCTACACCAAAGATATTTCCATTAACTCCTCAAAGAACACATGGGCACGTATTATCCCCTCGTAAACTTCTCCATTGTATCACCAGTACTCCTAAACTTTCTCTCGTAATTTATTTTCACGGAGGAGGATTCATAGTGGCAACTGTAGATACCCCCATCTTTCAAGGGTTGTACGCGTCCATTGCTAGTGAAATTCCAGCAGTTGTTGTGGCAATTGAGTATCGTCAAGCCCCCGAGTAGAGACTTCCAGCAGCATACGACGATTGCATGGAAGCTTTACGTTGGGTCAAGACCAAACCCGATGAGCTATTATCCACCACGCTGGTTTCTCCAAATGTTTCCTAATTGGCTCGAGTGCCGGAGTCAACGTGGTGTACCATGTGGGCCTATGCGCCGCGGAGAGTTGGGACAACCTCAAGCCTTTGGAAATCAAGGGGTTGATATTGACTCAACCTTTCTTTGGTGGGAATGAGAGGACACAATCAGAAGTAATATTGGTTACCCCCAATTGTAAATGATATCACGTGGGACCTAGAATTGCCTCAAGGTGCTGATCGCGATCATGAGTATTCAAATCCAATTGTGGGGATTAAATCTAAATCCGAACCTATTTGATCAAGTAAAATTATTGGGGTGGAAAATGTTGGTCACTGGATCTGATGACGATCCTTTAACTGACCGCCAGGTTGACCTTGTAAGGGTATTGAAAGAATTGGGCGTTCAAGTAGAAGGTAGATTCACTCAAGGAGCATATCACGGGTCCGAGAATGCTGATCCTTTGAAAGCTAAAGAATTTTCCTTGCTTGTAAAGGAATTTATAAGTCACTTATAACATCATATTTACAATATATATATATATATATATATATATATATAAATTTTACTTTATGTGTACATATATAATATTGAACCTCCTAAACATAAATCAAAGGTGTAGCTCAGTGGTGGATGATGTTCACATTTGCGCTTTAAGTGACACGTTCGAGTCTGCTAATTGTATTTTTTATCAGCTTACTTTTAGGCATTTTTCTTTTAATGATGGAACTTGAAAATGTGGGAATCAGTTTAAGGCATTTTTAATTTTTTTTTTAAATAATGGAACCAGGAAACACGAAATTTTGCAATTTTTTAGTTTAATACTGTAATCATTTAAAATTTATTAAATATAAATTTATAAAATGATTCGGATTATATTGAATTCATTAATATATTAATCCAAATAAATATTGTGGATTGATATAATTGAGTTAAATATTTAAATCCAATAAATATGGATTTAATTAAAGTCTAAATTAATTGATTTGAGCTACATTGGATGAACCCAATTTGTTAAACCCAATCTCATCTCATTCTAGAGCGCATCTTGGCGCCACGTGTGCAGATGATGTGGCATGCCAAGTGAAATAAGAAAAACAATAGAATCATGACATGTGTCAAAGATGACAAGCCCGCTCCATAAAGCCCAAATGCCATGTCACTTTAATCTGATTGGCTGAATGAAATCCTATTCCAATCGGAACTCCTCTATTCTAAAACTATAAATAGGGGTCCTCATAATTCAGAAAAGAGACAAAAAATTCTAAACAAGAAGCTAGAGAAACTCCGTGGTACAAATGCCATTTAATTCTCTACAAAGCTACAAGTTTAAGAATTCAAGCATTCAAGTTCAAGAACGATCAAGATCAAGACCACCGAATTCCAGAACAAGCTCGAAGCCCTTGAGTTCAAATAAAAATCAAGATCAAGATAAAGTTCAAGTTCATCATAGATTCAAGAACAAGCTTTAAAGCCCTTGAATTTATATTTGAAAAGGCGAATTAATAGGAATTATAGAGATTGTAACACTCGCACTTGAAATAATAAAATCAATTGTTGCTATGATTTTCCGTTCTTGATTATTGTTTTCTCGACGCGAATTTTATTGTCTACAAATTCTGGCACGCCCAGTGGGACAATCTCTACCTCTCATCTCAACTTTTTTAACGTCAAAGAATATCAAGATGACTTCCATGAACAACAACTCTCGATCAACCTCCTCTAAGGTCACTAGCTCCAAGTTCTCTACTGAAGTTGAAGACATCCTTGGAGTTACCTTTGGAAGTTTTGGAGTTATTACGAGAAGCAAGGCTGCTACACTAGGGCAACAAACACTTCAAGTGTCGTCTGTATCAACCCCTCTTTTTGGGACTTCGACTCCAAAAGGAGAAAGTTCCTCCACAAATTCTCTAGAAGGAAGAAGTAGTGTTACTGAAAAGATCAAGAAGACATTGGCTCTACTTGAGCAATCTGGTTCCAAGAATTCTACCACAAGGGAGAACTGTGATTCAACTTATGAATCATCTCCACGTATATCGCGTAATGTGAGTCCACTGGAAATTAACTTACGCGACAATCCATGTTACTCTCCTGCATCTTCGATGATCATGCAAATGATGGTGACTGCTGCTTCCTCTCCTAAGGAACAACTCGCAAATCTGATGAAGTTGGTTGAAGGATTGACGAAGCATGTACAACACCAAGAATCTCGAATTGACAAGTTGATGGACAAGATAGAAGGACTTTTACATGGAGATGCGAGCCATGAACCTGGAAAGGGCATTGAAGTTCAAGAAATCGAAGATCCTGCTAAGAAAGCCCCGTTTGTTAAAGAGATGCCAGTTTCTTCTGAAGGAATGATCCCACTCGATCGCTTGAAGGAGTTTATTGAAGGAACTATCAAAGATAAGTATGAAGTCTCCACCAAGTCTTCTCATATGTATGCTAAGCCATACACTACTAGGATTGATAACTTCAAAATGCCTGCTGGTTATCAACCTCCCAAATTTCAACAATTTGAGGGAAAAGGAAATCCCAAACAATATGTCGCGCACTTCGTGGAGACATGTAATAATGCTGGAACATATGAAGACCATCTTGTCAAACAGTTTGTCCGCTCTCTAAAAGGAAATGCCTTTGATTGGTACACGGATCTCGAACCTAACTCTATTGATAGTTGGGAGCAACTAGAACATGAGTTTCTCAATCGCTTCTATAGCACAAGGCGCAAAGTGAGCATGGTAGAACTCACGAATACTCGCCAAAGGAAGGATGAACCGGTCATAGATTTCATAAATCGATGGAGGAACGCGAGCCTAAATTGCAAGGACAGGCTTAGTGAAGCTTCTGCAATCGAAATGTGTATTCAAGGAATGCACTGGGAGCTTCTTTACATCTTGCAAGGAATAAAACCAAAATCTTTTAAGGATTTAGCTACTCGCACTCATGATATGGAGTTGAGCATGACATCTGCAGGAAAAGATATGACTATTGTCCATGATCCTCGCAAAGGAAGGGACAAACAAGAACCCAAGAGGTGGAGCAAGTTTCTGCCCAAAAATGACAACAAAGAATCCATGAGTGTAAATGTGTCACCCGCAAAGTTCACCACGAATGAGGGCGTAAGACAAAATGTAAGAATGGCTTTCCAAGCACGTTCAAATCAAAATTCGACGCTAAGGGAGATGCAAGTAAAAAAGTATCCCTTCTTGGATTCTGACGTTTCTGAAATTTTTGATGAATTACTTGAGTTAAAGCTCATTGACTTGCCAGAGATGAAGCGACCCGATGAAGCTGGAAAAACTGATGACCCAAATTGTTGCAACTATCACAGACTTGTTAGTCATCCTCTTGAAAAATGTTTTGTCTTTAAGGATAGAGTGATGCGATTGGTAAACGAAAATAAATTATCCTTGATGATGAGAAGGCTAGTTCTAACCAGATCTCTGTCATGTTTGGTTCATTGGATCCAATCCAAATGTAAATCTCTAAAAAGCATGAAGAAAAGCCAGTAGAATAGGACGTTGACATAGATGGTGATGAGGGTTGGATTCTTGTAACTAGGTGAAGACGCAATACGTCAAGATTACGAAAAGAATTATTCGAGAAACCGGTTAGAGGAAAAATGGTGAAGAAATTAGAGAAGCAAAAATCAATCAAGCGCCCCAAAAGGGCAAAGGTTGAAGTGCATCACTACCAAAAACCTTGACGTCTTGTGACTCTAGAGGAATTCTTGCCAAGCTCGTTCGGTACAAAGTCTACTCAAGGAAATGTTGAGGCATCATGTTTCAATGTGGATAAAGGACAAACAATGAATGTGCCTCCTACTGTAAAAGAAGGAACAACGAGTGAATCCTCACCAAAAGGGTCTCCTGGGGAAGAAGAAAAAGAAACAAGGGAAATCTCAGAAATGATGTCTCTTTCATCTTCTGAAAAATCTATTGAACTTTCTTCCCAAGAAGCACATGTCTGTGATACTAAAATCACATTTACGGATAACGATCTTCTATTTGGTGAAACACTACACAATCGTCCTTTGTATATGGTGGGTCATGTGCTAGAGAAGAAGATAAATAGAATCTTAATAGATGAAGGATCTAGAGTCACGACTGGGGAACTTAGTGAAAGTCGTCTGTTGATACAAGGATTTAATCAAGGTGGACAGAGGTCCATAGGCTCTATTAAATTAGAGATCCACATGGGAGATTTGCGATCAAGCGCATGGATGCATGTGATTGACGCAAAGACATCATACAACATATTACTTGGCAGGCCTTGGGTACATAAGAATAGAATTGTCTCATCTTCTTACTATCAATGTTTGAAATATCTTGAAGGTGGAATTGAAAGAAAAATAGTTGTAGATGATAATCCTTTCACCGAAGTGGAGACACACTTTGCGGATACGAAATTCTATATGAGAAGTTATGTTGTTAAATGGGTCAAATCCAATGACGTCAAATCAATCAACATTGATAATATCGTAAGTAAAAGAATTGATGCAGCTATCGAAAAGGTGAAAATTGACAGTAAAGACTCTTGTCCCATTCTTAATTAAGGGAAGATCCTGTCTTCAAAAAAGAAGCAGACTTCTAGGCTTTGCTATGTTCCAAAAGAGAAGAAAAAACAAGATCAACCATCTAACCTTGAAGAAAACGCATTAAGAGGGCTAACTCTTCCTATAAGACGGATTGATGCAATAAACTTGTCTGCAAAGTTGCCAGAAAAGTCAGTCGCTCAAGATCAAGTGCTAGATATGGCTTTCCCTACAAAGCGCACAAGAGAAGGTTCTGATCCCAATGCCTACAAGTTATTTGTGAAGGCAGGATACAACCCTAGCGAGCCATCAATGCTAGGGAAACTCCCATCAGAAGATACAATTAGGAAAGCACGTGAAGGCCTAGGTTATAGCCAACCGCCACCAATTTGCATTTCCATAAGAAGGGCCAGTAATAATCATATAACTTTTGAAGACGACGCAACTGCTCCCAATAAAAGGCCTTCTATCTTTGATCGACTTGGTGAAGCGACAACAAGAATTTCTGTGTTTAAGAGGTTAGGTCCTCTGAAGAAGAATAACAAGAACCTGAGAAGTTATTTGAAAGTTACAAAGCCTACTTCACATTTGATTCGAAAGGATTTCAGAAGTTTGATTCCTTCTAGGATGAGGCGACGAGTGGAACTTATGGTTTCCTGTAAAGAGGAACTCAAGGCAAAGGTTCATACTGTGGTTTACACCAAAGAGCGCGAGGAAGATGAAGAAAGTGTAGGTTCCTCAAATCATGTCACAATCCGAAATGAGTACGATTCTTTGCCTCAAAAGAAGATTGTGGAAGAGGTAGAAGATATTGTCTTGTGTTTTCATATATTAGTCAATGACAATGATCCTGTGGAAGAGGAAGATGCTAAAGATGTTCCACCAGAACTTGAAGAAGGAGTAAAGATCATAATAGATCCTTTGAAGGAAGTTAACCTTGGCACTGATGAAGATCCGAAGCCAACTTACTTGAGTTCGTTTCTAGAAATTGATGAAGAAGTCGCTTACATGAATATACTCAAAGAATATAGAGATGTATTCGCTTGGAGTTACAAAGAAATGCCTGGATTGAATCCTAGAGTAGCGGTACATCAATTGGCAGTCAAAAATAGTTCTCGTCCAGTTAAACAAGCTCAAAGACGTTTTAGACCAGACTTGATTCGTTGATAGAAAATGAAGTTAACAAACTCATTGTGGCAGGATTTATTCGTGAGGTCAAATATCCTACATGGATTTCAAGTATTGTTCCTGTGAGGAAGAAGAATGGTCAAATTCGAGTTTGCGTTGACTTTAGAGATCTCAATAATGCATGCCCTAAAGATGAGTTTCCTCTTCCCATTCCAGAGTTGATGATTGATGCCACCACTGGTTATGAGGCAATGTCGTTCATGGATGGTTCTTCTGGATATAATCAAATCCGCATGTCACCAAAAGATGAAGAACTCACTGCATTTCGCACGCCAAAAGGTATTTATTGCTACAAAGTGATGCCATTTGGTTTAAAGAATGCTGGCGCCACATATCAAAGGGCTATGAAAAATATCTTTGACGACTTGCTCCATAAAAATGTTGAATGTTATGTTGATGATTTGGTAGTAAAGTCGAGGAAGAGGGGTGATCATTTGAAAGACTTAAGGATGGTGTTTGAGTTACTCCGAAGATATCAACTAAGGATGAATCCATTGAAATGTGCCTTCGGAGTTACTTCCAGCAAGTTCCTTGGCTTTATTGTGAGACATCGAGGAAATGAAATTGATCAAGCCAAAGTCGATGCAATATCAAAGATGCCTGAACCGCGAGATATTCATGAGTTAAAAAGTCTCCAAGGAAAGTTAGCCTACTTGAGAAGGTTCATCTTAAATCTAGCGGGGAGATGTCAACCATTCAGTCATCTCATGAAGAAAGGTGCTCCTTTTAATTGGGACCAAACATGTAGTGAAGCCTTCAAAAGTATCAAATCGTATCTAGCGAAACCTCCAGTTTTGGCAGCCCCTATACCTGGAAAACCATTGATACTCTACATTGCAGCACAAGAAAGGTCTGTAGGAGCCCTGTTAGCTCAAGAGAATAGTGAATGCAAAGAAAATGCTCTTTATTACTTAAGTAGAACGATGACTCCAAATGAGCTAAATTATTCGCCAATTGAAAAGTTATGCTTGGCACTGGTCTTCTCAATTCAAAAGATGAAGCATTATTTTCAAGCTCCTGTTGTCCGCCTTATTTCTAGAGCAAATCCCATCAAGTTTGTTATGTCAAAACCTGTCCTTAGTGACCGACTAGCAAGATGGTACCTCCAATTCCAACAATTTGAGATTGTGTACATCCCTTAAAAATCCGTGAAGGGACAAGCACTAGCGGATTTCTTAGCACACCATCCTACACCAAATGATTGGGAGTTAACTGATAAGTTTCCTGATGAAGATGCGATGTTAATTGAAGTTCAACCTCCTAGGAAAATATATTTTGACGGGGCTGCACATCGCGGCGGAGCTGGTGCTTGTGTGGTGTTCATCACTTCACAAGAAGAGATTCTACAATTCTCTTTTACTCTAAAACAATGTTGCTTCAATAATGTCGCTGAATATCAAGCACTGATACTTGGACTTGAAATGGTCGTTGACATGAAACAATTACATTTATAGGTCTTTGGTGACTCTCAATTGGTGATTAATCAACTCTTAGGAAGTTATGAGATAAAAAAGCCTGAATTGCGACCTTATCATGATTATTCTCAAAAGTTGATAAGATGGCTTGGGGATGTAACCCTTCAACATGTGCGTCGAACAGAGAATAAGAAAGATGATGCATTGGCTACTCTAGCTTCAACGCTAACCCTTCCTGATCAAATGCAAGTAACTGTTTGTCAAAAATAGATAGTACCACCGTCAAATGAAAAAGAATAAATTGAAAATAAGCTTAATCATATCGTCGCCATTGTTGAAGCTGCGAAGGAAGATTGGAGACAACCCGTCATTGACTACCTATGTTATGGGATACTTCCAGAAAATCCAAGAAGAAGAACTGACATACATCGTCGTGCACCTCGTTTTCTTTACTACAAGGATACATTATATAGAAGATCATTTGAGGGTATGTTATTACGATGCTTTGGAGAGGAATAAGCGATTCAAGCTCTGCAAGAAGCACACTCAGGAGTATGTGGATCACATCAATCTGGACCAAAACTTCATTTTCACATAAAGAGGATGGGGTATTACTGGCCAACCATGGTGAAAGATTGCTTATACTATGCTAGAAAATGTGATGCTTGTCAATTTCATGCGAATTTCATTCATCAGCCACCCGAAGTATTGCACCCAACCATCACATCTTGGCCATTTGACGCTTGGAGACTGGATATTGTAGGACCATTACAAAAGTCTTCTGGTGGACACTTGTAAATCTTGGCTGCAGCTGATTATTTTTCAAAATGGGCTGAAGTTGTTGCTCTTAAAGAGGTGAAGAAAGAGAATGTTGCAAATTTTATCCGAGTAAATATTATCTATCGCTTTGGCATCCCTCGCTATATAATAACAGACAATGTCAAACCATTTGATAACTAGTTAATGAACAAGATTTGTGATCTTTTTGACTTTAAGCAGCGTAAATCTTCTATGTACCATGCTGCCGCTAATGGTCTTGCTGAAGCATTCAATAAAACTCTATGCAACATGCTCAAGAAAGTTGTCTCCAAATCCAAACGAGATTGGCATGAAAGAATGGAAGAAGCTTTGTGGGCATATAGGACAACATATCGCACACCAACTCAAGCAACACCATATTCACTTGCTTTTGGAGTTGAAGCAGTCCTGCCACTCGAGCGTCAAATACCCTCTTTAAGACTTGCTATTCAAGAAGGGCTCACTGAGGAAGAAAATGCTCGATTGCGTCTTGCTGAGTTAGAAGCACTTGACGAAAAGAGGTTAGAAGCCCAAGAAAACCTTGAATGTTATCAAGCTCGTCTATCTCGTGCTTTTAATAAGAAGATTAGATTAAGGTGCTTTCAAGTTGGAGATCAAGTTCTCGCGGTAAGAAGACCAATCATTACTTCGAACAAGTCTGGGGGCAAATTTACCTAAAAGTGGGATGGACCATATGTCGTACAAGAAGCATATTCAAATGGTGCTTACAAGCTTGTTGATGCTGATGGCTTAAGGATCGGTTCTATTAATGCCAAATTTCTAAAGAGATACTATCCTTGAAGGAAGATGATGCTCCTTAAGGTACGAGCCTAAACTGCATGTCACTCCTGGCCCGCAAGAGTATAAACTGTGTACGGAACAACCACAAAAGAAAAAGTATAATCACTCAAATCCCCAAAACTACGTTGTGACTTGATCCTCTTTATTGAGGTACGTAGGCGCTTAGAACTATATTCTAAGTTCAGTTGCATGAGTGTCAAAAAAAATGTTCCCACTTGATCTATTGCATGAAAGTCAAAGCGATATATATTTTATTTTTATCTTTTGTCTCATCAAACTTAAGACTTGCACGAAGTATTGATGGGTCTATGGAAGGGGAAAACCCTTACAAAATATGAATCTCTTATTAGTACAGTGGAAGTCTTTAAATTAGATCAAGTATGAAAATTGGAGTCTTTATATTCTTCGAGTTTATTATTTGAAGTATCCAAATTCTCTAAGTATACAGGTTGAAGTATTCAAATACTCTAAGTATGAAGGTAAGACTTCAAGTATATAAGTAGAAGTCTCCAAATGCGTATGTAATTGAATTCCATGCCTAAAGGTGCGCGAGATTTGTTCCGTTGCACCTTAAGCTTGCTTTGTTGCGGATTATCCCTCAATAGATCATTGAATTTCTATGTTTCAAGGTGGACAAACTTGTCCCTTTGCACCTTAAGTTGACTTTTTCACTGGTGTATATTTAAAAGGATCTTTAAATTTTTCATGCCTTAAGGTGGACAAACTTGTCCCTTTGCACCTTAAGTTGACTTTTTCACTAGTGTATATTTAAAAGGATCTTTAAATTTTTTCATGCCTTAAGGTGGACGATATTTGTCCCTTTGCACCTCAATCTAGCTTTGTTGTGAGCTTATCCTTCAACGAATCTTTAAATTTCTATGCTTTAAGGTGGACAAACTTGTCCCTTTGCACCTTAAGCTAGAGTTCCGACGGATTTAACTTTAAAAGATCTTTAAATTTCCATGCCTTAAGGTGGACACTATTTGTCCCTTTGCACCTTAAACTGGTCTTTTCAAGGGTTTATCCTGTCTCAAGTTGGTTAAGCATTCAGGACCTTGTAACACCTTGAGTTTATCTTCAAGGCAGGAACGTTACATGGTATCCTATTAAAGCTTCAAGTTGGTTAAACATTCGGACCCTTGTAACACCTTGAGATTATTTTAAAGGGGGGAGCGTTACACGGTATCCTATTAAGCTTCAAGTTTGTCAAGCTTATCCTTCAACGAATCTTTAAATTTCTATGCCTTAAGGTGGACAAACTTGTCCCTTTGTACCTTAGGCTAGAGTTCCGACGGATTTATCTTTAAAAGGATCTTTAAATTTCCATGCCTTAAGGTGGACAATATTTGTCCCTTTGCACCTTAAACTGGTCTTTTCATGGGTTTATCCTGTCTCAAGTTGGTTAAGCATTCAGGACCTTGTAACACCTTGAGTTTATTTTCAAGGCGGGAGTGTTACACTGTATTCTAGTAAAGCTTCATGATCAAACATTCAGGACCTTGTAACACCTTGAGGTTATCTTCAAGGCGGGAGCGTTACATGGTATCCTATTAAAACTTCAAGTTGGTCAAGCATTCGGGACCTTGTAACACCTTGAGTTTATTTTCATGGTGGGATTGTTACACAGTATTCTAGTAAAGCTTCATGGTCAAACATTCAGGACCTTGTAACACCTTGAGGTTATGTTCAAGGCAGGAGCGTTACATGGTATCCTATTAAAGCTTCAAGTTGGTCAAGCATTTGGGACCTTGTAACACCTTGAATTTATTTTCAAGGCGGGAGCGTTACACGGTATATTAGTAAAGCTTCATATTTAAGCATTCGGGACCTTGTAACACCTTGAGGTTATCTTCAAGGCGGGAGCGTTACACGGTATTTTAGTAAAGCTTCATGGTTAAGCATTCGGGACTTTGTAACACCTTGAGGTTATCTTCAAGGCGGGAGCGTTACACGGTATTCTAGTAAAAGCTTCAAGTTGGTTAAGCATTCGGGACCTTGTAAAACCTTGAGGTTATTTTCATGGCGGGAGCATTACACGCTATTCTAGTAAGGCATCATGTTGGTTAAGCATTCGGGGCCATGGAACACCTTGAGAAATTTATTTATTTATTTTATTAAGGCATGGACGTTAAGCACATTTTCTGTGATAAATCCTTCCATTATGTAGCCTCCATAAAATATAAAATTCCTTTTGCTGATCTACAAAAAAAAGGGGGGGAAAGACAAGTGAAGGAGAGATTGTTACCCATCAAGATGTTTGAGACTCGAAAGGTATTAAATCTTGAATCTTGGATGTATTGTAGAACTTTATGTCTATATTAGGAATCACCAAGTGGATTTTGATTTCGTTGTTCCAATGTCAAGACACAAGATTTTTAATAAGTCACACAAATCTGAAATTTTTTTAGCATGATAGAATTTAGAACTAACTTTAAAAAATCATCTAGAAAGATTCTGAATGTATTAAATTTTGAATTTTTGATATGTTAGAGATCAAAAAGTCTAGTTTCTGAAAAATCAAGCAGTTCATGATTTTGATTTTTCTGCAATGAGATATGAATTTTCTACAACGAATATGTCAGGCTGTAAAAAAAGTGACGAATTTTTAGCATGACAGAATCTACAGCTAAATTCAAAAAATCATCTAAAACGATTCTGAAGGTATTAAATTTTGAATTTCGGGTATGTTGGATATCTAAAATTCTAGTTTCTGAAAAATCAAACGGTTCATGATTTCGATTTTTCTACAATGAGATATGAATTTTCTACTACAGACATGTCAAGCTGTAAAAAAAGTGACGAAAATAAATAAAAAAAGAAGGAAAATTACCTTGAGTATGACCTTTTCATCTTAGGCTCACAATCTGTAATTGTAACGACCTGTTTAGTCGTTTGGAGCAGCAGAGTTAATTTCTGAAAATCACTGTCTGGGTCGACGGATCCCACGACGGACCGTCGAGGGTGTCTCGTTCCAAAACACTAAGAATTTAGAAATTTGGGTTACTGAGATCGACTCTCTGAACTTCACGACGAAATGGCAGGACGGACCTTGAGGGCTCGACGGACCGTCACAAATCCTTCCGCAGAATTAACTCTCTGAACTTTGTGACGGACGTGCGGGATGGACCGTCACAGGCCGTGTGACCCTGACTGGGTCGGATTTCTGTTAAATATTTTAAGGAGCGTTTTGGACTATTCCTGCTTATAATTATAAAGTTAGTGGTTTAATGTTAATAATTTAATTACTTGGGGGTTAAAAGAGAGAGCCTTGAAACAAGTAGTGGGGTATTTTATCATCTTTTATACTTAATTATATGCTAGTTAGAGTAAAAGAAAGAGGGTTTGAATAAGAAAAAGAAAAAGAACAGAGAGAGAGAGGGAGAAACGATCGATTGAGAGAGAGGAAGAACGCAGCTTTGGGAAAGTAGATTGCTTGATCGCAATTCTTCGGTGGAGGTAGGTTATGGTTTATGCTATTTCATAGTAAACTCTTAATAGCGAATCATATGTATTGGCTAGTAATGTAAAGTCTCCTATATTGCTTAATTGTGTGTATGTATGATATGATTGCATAATTTTGATGAATTAGCATGATGAGGCTGTTGAATCTTAAACCCTAAAATCTTTTTGTTAATAATGATGCCTTGGTATAAAAGAAGGCTTGACGAACTAAAAGATTGAGAATAATAGATGGATCGGGTGTCACGTTTCGGCACCAGGATAGTATATGAATCGGATGTCACGTTCCGGCACCAGGATAGTATATGGATCGGGTGTCACGTTCCGGCACCAGGATAGTATATGGATCAGAGTGTCACATTCTGACACCAGGATAGTATATGGATTGGAGTGTCACGTTCCGACACCAGGATAGTAATGGATCGGGTGTCACGTTCCCGCACCAGGATAGTATATGGATCGGAGTGTCACGTTCTGAGGCCGTTGCTGAGGCTCCCCGCATGGATGCCTCATTGGAAATAGGAACGTTTCCTCGTTTGACTACAGGGCCTATAATGACAAGCGATCAACATGAACTTTTCAGTAAGTTCTTGAAATTGAAACCTCCAGTCTTCGAGGGTGCTGAATCCGAGGATGCCTACGATTTTTTGGTTGATTGTCATGAGTTACTACATAAAATGGGCATAGTGGAACGATTTGGCGTTGAGTTTGTAACCTATCAGTTTCAGGGAAATGCCAAAATGTGGTGGCGGTCACATGTTGAGTGTCAACCCGCACAGGTACCACCTATGACTTGGGCGTCGTTCTCTAGTTTATTTATGGAGAAGTATATCCCCTGGACCTTGAGGGATACGAGGAGAGATGAGTTCTTGAGCCTAGGGCAAGGCAAGATGTCAGTGACTGCGTATGAGGCTAAGTTCCGTGCATTATACAGGTATGCCACCCAACTTTGCTTCAGTCCACAAGAGAGGATTCGTCGTTTTGTGAAGGTGTTGAGGTAAGATTTGCGGCTACAGCGAAATCCTTTCAGGAAGTGGTAGACTTCGTGATAGAGGTGGAGGGAGTGAAGCCAGATGACTTCACCATGGCATTGACATCTAAAAGGTTTCGTAAGGGAGGTGAGTTTAATGGTCTTACTCTAGAGGGCAGGGTTCAGGAGGTTATCCAGCCCGGCCTATTCAGTCTTCACTGCAGACTGTAGTTGGGGGTCCACCGCAGACCGGTCAACACTTCTCTGAGTTTGGAGGTTATCCCCAGACTTCGTCATTCTCACAGAAACCTATGCTTGAATCTAGAGAGTGTTATGGATGTGGGGAGACTAGACACATTAAGAGGTATTGTCCAAAACAGAGTTACAGACCTCAAATTGTCAGAGGTAGAGGTGGTCATGGAAGAGGCCGTCATTCTGAAGGGCGTGGTGGCCGAGGTAATGGTGTTCACCAAAACGTCCGGGGTGACGGACAAATGGGAACTACTGCAGCGCAACTTGGTAGAGGCAACGGGCAGACAGGTGATAGGGCCCATTGTTACGCTTTCCCTGGGCGATCGGAAGCGGAGACATCTGATGCTGTCATCACAGGTAATCTTTTTGGTTTGTGATTGCATGGCTTTTGTATTATTTGATCTTTGATGCACATTTTCATATCTATCTTCCTTATTTGCTACTGGTCTTATGACATGCCTATTCGTGTTTCTACTCCAATGGGAGAGTCTGTGATAGTCGAAAAGGTGTATAGGTCTTGTCTTGTGACTTTTATGGGAAGAAATACTCATGTAGACTTGGTTATCTTAGAAATGGTTGATTTCGATGTAATTCTGGGTATGACTTGGCTTTCTCCAAACTTTGCTATCTTAGATTGTAATGCCAAAACTGTGACATTGGCCAAGCCTGGGACAGATCCGTTAGTGTGGGAGGGTGACTACACTTCTACTTCAGTTCGTATCATCTTCTTCCTTCGTGCTAAAAGAATGGTTAGAAAGGGTTGTTTAGCTTTCTTGGCACACCTCAGGGATGAAACTACCCAAGTACCTTCGATTGAGTCAGTTTCAATAGTCCGTGAGTTTCTGGATGTGTTTCCTACAGACCTTCCTGGTATGTCACCGGATAGGGATATCGACTTTTGCATTGATCTGGAGCCGGGTACTCGTCCCATTTCCATACCCCCTTATAGGATGGCTCCCGCTGAGTTAAGAGAGTTAAAGGCCCAACTTCAAGAGTTGTTAAGCAATGGCTTTATTAGACCAAGTGCATCCCCTTAGGGTGCTCCCGTTCTGTTTGTGAAGAAGAAAGATGGAAGTTTTCGATGTGCATAGACTACCGGCAGTTGAACAAGGTAACTATTAAGAACAAGTATCCCATTCCTCGCATTGATGACTTGTTCGATCAGTTACAAGGTGCTTGTGTCTTCTCTAAGATTGACTTGAGATCCGGTTGTCATCAATTGAAAATACGGGCAACGGATGTGCCAAAGATTACTTTTCGAACCAGGTATGGGCATTATAAATTTGTAGTAATGTCTTTTGGTCTTACGAATGCCCCTGCTGCTTTCATGAGCTTGATGAACGGGATTTTTAAGCCATATCTGGATCTCTTTGTGATCGTATTTATTGATGATATACTGATATACTCCAAGAGTAAGAAGGAACATGAGGAGCATTTGAGAATTGTGTTGGAAGTGTTAAGGGAGAAAAGGCTTTATGCCAAATTCTCCAAGTGTGAGTTTTGGCTAGATTTAGTGTCCTTTTTGGGGCACGTGGTTTCTAAGGATGGAGTGATGGTGAATCCTTCCAAGATTGAAGCAGTGAAGAATTGGGTAAGACCTACTAATGTTACAGAGGTAAGGAGCTTTGTTGGCCTAGCTAGCTACTACCGTCGATTTGTCAAGGGATTTTCTTTCATTGCTTTCCAATTGACAAACTTGACTAAGCAGAGTGTTCCATTTGTATGGTCGGACGAGTGTGAAGAAAGCTTTCAGAAGCTCAAGACCTTGTTGACTACTGCACCAATCCTTACCTTGCCAGTGGAAGATAAGAATTTCATTGTTTATTGTGATGCATCCTATTCGGGTTTGGATGCAGTGCTAATGCAAGAGAAGAATGTAATTGCTTATGCTTCGAGGCAATTAAAGGTGCACGAACATAATTATCCAACCCACGATTTGGAGTTAGCGGCAGTAGTGTTTGCATTAAAGCAATGGAGACATTATCTATATGGGGTTAAGTGTGAAGTCTACACGGATCATCGTAGCCTACATTATGTCTTTACTTAGAAAGATTTGAATCTGAGACAGAGGAGATGGATGGAACTACTGAAGGACTATGATATTACTATCTTGTATCACCGAGGAAAGGCTAATGTTATGGCAGACGCGTTAAGTAGAAAAGCAGGGAGCATGGGAAGCCTAGCTCACTTACAGGTTTCTAGACGCCCATTGGCTAGAGAGATTCTGACTCTGGCTAACGACTTTATAAGGTTAGAAGTAAATGAGAAGGGAGGATTTTTGGCCAGTGTGGAGGCGAGATCTTCTTTTCTTGACAAGATCAAGGGAAAACAGTTTGATGATGAGAAACTAAGCCGAATTCGGGATATAGTGTTGCGAGGAGAGTCTAAAGAAGCAATAATGTATGAGGAAGGTGTTTTGAGAATTACGGGAAGGGTATGTGTTCCCCGTGTTGATGATTTGATCCACACTATTCTTACAGAGGCTCATGGTTCCGGATATTCTATACATCCTGGTGCAACCAAGATGTACCGTGACCTAAAGCAATGGAGTAGAATGAAGCGCGGCATTGTTGATTTTGTTGCCAAATGTCTAAATTGTCAGCAAGTAAAGTATGAACACCAGAGGCCCGGAGGAACACTTCAGAGAATGCCCATTCCTGAATGGAAGTGGGAGAGAATTGCAATGGACTTCGTGGTTGGTCTTCCAAAGACATTGGGGAAGTTTGACTCTATTTGGGTAATTGTGGACAGATTAACTAAGTCTGCTCACTTCATCCCGGTCAAGGTGACCTACAATTCAGAGAAGTTAGCCAGACTCTACATCTCAAAAATTGTTCGATTGCATGGAGTTCCACTTTTCATCATATCAGATAGAGGTACGCAGTTTACTTCTAAGTTTTGGAGAACATTGCATGTTGAAAATTAGGTACTAGGTTGGACCTTAGTACTGCATTTCACCCTCAGACTGATGGTCAGTCTGAGCGAACAATTCAGGTGTTCGAAGATATGATTCGTGCATGTGTGATAGAATTTGGGGGTCATTGGGATAACTTCTTACCCTTACCGGAGTTTTCATATAATAATAGCTATCACTCAAGTATTGATATGGCTCCTTTCGAAGCATTGTATGGGAGGAGATGTAGGTCTCCCATATGTTGGTTTGATGCATTTGAGGTTAGACCTTGGGGTACTGATCTTTTAAGGGATTCATTAGAGAAGGTGAAATCTATTCAAGAAAAGCTTTTAGCGGCTCAAAGCAGGCAAAAGGAATATGCAGATAGAAAGGTTAAAGACTTAGAGTTCATGGAGGGTGAGCAAGTCTTGCTGAAGGTTTCGCCCATGAAAGGGGTGATGCGGTTTGGAAAAAGAGTTAAGCTAAGCCCAAGGTATATTGGACCATTTGAAGTACTTAAGCGAGTAGGGGAGGTGGCTTATGAATTAGCCTTGCCCCCAGGACTGTCAGGAGTGCATCTGGTATTTCATGTGTCCATGTTGAAAAGATACCATGGGGATGGAAACTACATTATTCGATGGGATTCAGTTCTGCTTAATGAGAATTTGACTTATGAGGAGGAGCCTGTTGCCATTCTAGATAGAGAAATTCGCAAGTTGAGATCAAGGGAGATTGCATCCATCAACGTTCAATGGAAGAATCGACCAATTGAAGAGTTCACTTGGGAGAAGGGGGCTGATATGCGAGAAAGAAACCCACACCTGTTTACAGATTCAGGTACTCCTTTTCGCCCTTATTTTTCTTCTTGTGAGCGTTCGAGGACGAACGATGAGTAAATTGGTATCTATTGTAACGACCTGTTTAGTCGTTTGGAGCAGCAGAGTTAATTTCTGAAAATCACTGTCTGGGTCGACGGATCCCACGACGGACCGTCATAGGCACGACGGACCGTCATAGGCACGACGGACCGTCGAGGGTGTCTCGTTCCAAAATACTTAGAATTTAGAAATTTGGGTACTGAGATCGACTCTCTGAACTTCACGACGAAATGGCAGGACGGACCGTTGAGGGCACGACGGACCGTCACAAATCCTTCCGCAGAATTAACTCTCTGAACTTTGTGACGGACGTGCAGGACGGACCGTCATAGTTGTGACAGACCGTCACAGGCTGCGTGACCCTGACTGGGTCGGATTTCTGTTAAATATTTTAAGGGGCGTTTTGGACTATTCCTGCTTATAATTATAAAGTTAGTGGTTTAATGTTAATAATTTAATTACTTGGGGGTTAAAAGAGAGAACCTTGAAACAAGTAGTGGAGTATTTTATCATCTTTTATACTTAATTATATGATAATTAGGGTAAAAGAAAGAGGGTTTGAATAAGAAAAAAAAATGAACAGAGAGAGAGGGAGAAACGATCGATTGAGAGAGAGGAAGAACGCAGCTTTGGGAAAGTAGATTGCTTGATCGCAATTCTTCGGTGGAGGTAGGTTATGGTTTATGCTATTTCATAGTAAACTCTTAATAGCGAATGATATGTATTGGGTAGTAATGTAAAGTCTCGTATATTGCTTAATTGTGTGTATGTATGATATGATTACATAATTTTGATGAATTAGCATGATAAGGCTGTTGAATCTTAAACCCTAAAATCTTTTTGTTAATAATGATGCCTTGGTATAAAAGAAGGCTTGACGAACTAAAAGATTGAGAATAGTAGATGGATCGGGAGTCACGTTCCGACACCAGGATAGTATATGGATTGGGTTTCACGTTCCGGCACCAGGATAGTATATGGATCGGGTGTCACGTTTCGGCACCAGGATAGTATATGGATCGGAGTGTCACGTTCCGACACCAAGATAGTATATGGATCGGAGTGTCATGTTCCGACACCAGGATAGTGGATGGATCGGAGTGTCACGCTCCAACACCAGGATTAGTAAAGAAAATGAATCTTGAAATATGTTAATATAATCAATCTAAAGAACCTGTTTCCCAAAAAGAGTATGATGTGGAGGCTTGAGTCCTCATAGATGTGTTTGGTGATGTTGTAAATGATTCTTATACTTGTTGCTATCACCTGTTAAGAATATTAGTTGATTTTATGTTATTATCTGAAATATATTGCTTTCTATTTTGAGTTGGCCGATGATACCTACTCAGTACTCACGTTTTGTACTGACCCCTACTTGTAATTGTTTTTCTTTGTTATTTGTGGAGTGCAGCAAACGTGCCATCGTCTTCAACTCAACCGCAACTCTAGCCAGTCTTCATCACGTCGGATCTCAGGGTGAGCTAATGCTTGTAGCTTGGACTGGATCTTCTTCTTCATGTCTTGAGGCCTTGAAGTTCTCGCATGGACTAGCTGTTTATTATTTTAGCTTCCTAGATATTCTTAGATTTAGTATCGTGAGGGTAGATGTTCTTGTGGTGATGACTTCCAGATTTTGGGAATAATAAGTATTGAGTTTTTAGAAGTTAATTAATCGATTTTCATTAATGAGTTTAAGTCTTACCGCATTATATTATGTTATTTCTGGTTGAAATGTTGGGGTTTAGATTGGTTGGTTCGCTCAAATAGTAGGATAAGTGTGGGTGCCACTCGCGACCCGTTATGGGTCGTGACAGTAATTGAAGATAAAATTATGGAGACAATATATCTATTTATAGATGTCATGTGGTGGGATAGAATCCTTCTCCTAGTTCAATTACAATTTCTTATTAGCTTGGACAATAAAACGTAATATGAATATGAAATTGAGTAGGATTACAATTCCTAGTTCAATTACAATTTCTTTTTGGCTTGGGCAATAAAACATAATATGAATATGAAATTGAGTAGGATTACAATTCCTAGTTCAATTACAATTTCTTTTTGGCTTGGGCAATAAAACACAATATGAATATGAAATTGAGTAGGATCACAATTCCTAGTTCAATTGCAATTTCTTTTTGGCTTGGGCAATAAAACATATATATATATATATGAAATTGAGTAGGATTACAATTGTTAATTAAATTATAATTCATTTTTTTAACTAAGGTGAATTTAGTAACCAGTTAATGCTGAAGCCTAGTCTCTAAAAGATAAAATATCTCGACAAGACTTGTAGCAGGGGACATTTGTAATCATTTAAAATTAATTAAATATAAATTTATAAAATGATTCGGATTATATTGAATTCTTTAATATATTAATCCAAATAAATATTGTGGATTGATATAATTGAGTTAAATATTTAAGTCCAATAAATATGGATTTAATTAAAGTCTAAATTAATTGATTTGGGCTACATTGGATGAACCCAATGTTAAACCCAATCTCATCTCATTCTAGAGCCCATCTTGGCGCCACGTGTGTAGATGATGTGACATGCCAAGTCAAATAAGAAAACCAATAGAATCATGACATGTGTCAAAGATGACAAGCCCGCTCCATAAAGCCCAAATGCCATGTCACTTTAATCTGATTGGCTGAATGGAATCCTTTTCCAATCGCAACTCCTCTATTCTAAAACTATAAATAGGGGTCCTCATAATTCAGAAAAGAGACAGAAAATTCTAAACAAGAAGCTAGAGAAACTCCGTGGTACAAACACCATTTAATTCTCTACAAAGCTACAAGTTTAAGAATTCAAGCATTCAAGTTCAAGAACGATCAAGATCAAGACTACCGAATTCAAGAACAAGCTCGAAGCCCTTGAGTTCAAATAAAAGTCAAGATGAAGATAAAGTTCAAGTTCAAGTTCATCATAGATTTAAGAAAAAGCTTTAAAGCCCTTGAATTTATATTTGAAAAGGCGAATTCAGAGGAATTATAGAGATAGTAACACTCGCACTTGAAATAATAAAATCGATTGTTGCTATGATTTTCCATTCTTGATTATTGTTTTCTCGACGCGAATTTTATTGTCTACAAGTACCTAATTACAAAGTCAAATATTAAAAAAATTATTTCTTCTTTTAGGATCTTTCAACTTTGTTTTTCATTGGTCTCTTTCTTCCGTTGTTGTTGCCTGTTGGCTTGCTGCTGTTGTTGGGAAGGACGATACTAATCTATTCCGTCTCCATTAATAGTTACCGCGATAAGTTCCTGCTTTTTTTTTAAATAGATTTTTATATATTTTATTTTATTATTTCTTTATGTGCTTTCTCTTATTTGGCAAATTTATTCGAGCTTTTATGCCGTTTTACATTTTTTATTTTTTCATAGAAAAGTTTTGACTTTATTTAGCAATGTGATTTCAATTATTTTACTGATTTTTATATATATATTTCTTAATCTAAAATTGGAGAGATACATAAATCTAATTTAATAATCAAATAACCACTGCTTAAACTTTTTTGGTAATAGTTTTATTATGTGTTTATATTTCTATTAAATTCTAGCTAAGTTCTTACTTTAGGTTTCAGTCTCAATATTCAAGAAAAAGTAATTTATCAAAGTATCGAAAGCAAATTTAACCTCTCATAATTACAGTCAATCTAACCAAGAAGGTGTTGAAGAAGAAGGAAGCTAACAATTGAAACATGTCAAAGGAATAGGTCCAACACAACTGACTTATGTATCTGCAACAAGTGCTGAAGAAAAAGTAAGTTGATGATTGGAACATATCAAAGGAAGAGGTCTATCACATCTGACTGACGTGTATTCAACAAATGTTGATGAAGAAAGAAGCTGACATTTGGAACATCTGAAAGGAATTAGAGTTGCACTAGGATTAAACTACTTATATTGATTAGGATTATATATAATTAGAATTATATTATGATTAGGATTAAATTATGACTAGGATTAGATTATTTATAATTGCATTATCATTATTATGATCGTAATAGGTATTGTAGTAGGTTATCTAAGTATAGTTAACTTTGGACTTCATAATTCTCTCCCTGTATAAGGATTCTGTACTTAACAATCTTAATCATCAATACAACCTTAATTTTGCTAATCTTAGACGTGAGATTTCTGCAAAAGAAAATGTCAATCTCTAATGACCCGAAAAATCACTTTTGAAAAATTACTAAAAATAATAAAATAAATTAAAGTAAAATAGGTTTTAATAAAATAAATTAGAGTAAAATAAAGTTTAATAAAATAAATTATTTAGGGTTTAATAAAACAAATTTCTTTTTCTTTTCATTATTTGCACGAGTTCATGCGACGTCCCACTATCAAAACTAAAATGGAGAAGAAGAAAGCATTTAGCAAAGATTGTTCACCCACAATCAAAACTAAAACGGAGAAGAAGAAAGCAGTTAACAAAGATTGTTCACCCACTATCGAAAATAAAACGGAGAAGAAGAAAGCAGTTAACAAAGATTGTTCATGTAAGGTTTAATTAGAATTCTCATCTTTGTATACGTGTTGGTATATTTATATAGTAGTTTCTTATAAAATTTTTAGAATCTTGAAGTCATACGTGGTTGTCACATGTGTTGGTCGGTTTGGTGGATTTACAGGTGATAATTATTACTACGAAAGGATTTGCTATACTATCTAGCTACTATTGAAATAGTTCTCTAGATTAGTAGTATTTTATTCATTGATTGCAACATTAGCTAAACGATTTTGGGGATAACTGTTTTGGATAATTATGACATAGGGGAGGACATAATGAAAAATAATTAAGGATAGTATATATGAATGGAGATGGTAGATTAGGATGGGAAATTGGTATAGTTCTTGAATCCTGGAAGTTATTTGGAGGCTAGGTGAGACAAATTAGAGGCTGACATTAGAGAAGGTAATGAAAGATTAAAATTATTCGATATAAGTATTGGATGAGAGAATAAGGTATATTGTTGTATGTTTGTACAGTGAGCTTGTTCTGGAAATTTAAAGGTAAGTATTGGGAGTTAAATGAATAGGTAATGGTGGACCAATGATTGGCCATCATGAGCCAATCATTGGTTGGAATAAAGGGTGTCAAAAAAAGAAAAAAAATATATGATGATGAAATGTTAATTGGAATCAAGAGTTATGAACTTGATTTTATAAAGTCTAGCGAATTTTTAGGTCAAGGCTAAACACATAATAATGTGAGTATTGTTATTTTCAAAATCTTATTGTGAATATGTACTTGAAAGATTGAATTGATTTGGAAGCTCAACGAAAAGGGAAGGCTCACGTCCCAGAGTGATTGTTCGGTTATTTGAGGCAAGTGAATTTTCTAAACCCTTGTTAAGTATATAAAATTCGTGTATTTCCTTGTGATATATGTTTGGGAGTAACGAAACTTGATGATGGGCTGACTTGTCCATGTTGAATATTTCTTATTATAGAAAAAGGGTAATAAAAAGGTAATGTTAATAAATTATTGTTGTGTGATGTTTGGGAATGATTTGAAAGACTTATTGTTTAATTGTTAATGTTATATCAAAGTTGTATTGTTGTGAATTGTGCATTGATATTAAAATGACCATCTTTCATTATTTGTGTGAACATGTCATTTGCATCGGTTATGAGACATGGTTGTGATATGTGTTATATGAAAAGAGGATGTACCATTTCAAGGGACATATCGCGGGCCACGATGGATACTATATTTCAAGGGACATATCACGCGCCGCGATAGATACTATATTTTGAGGAACGTATTGCGTGCCACGATGTATTCATGGACAGATAAATCCCCTATGGGTCCCAGAATGAGAAAAAATAGGTGTTTATCATTAGGTTAGACATGCATCACTATACTTGATATTACATTTCATCGCATTGCACATTTTTATCATTGATTAACTTGATCTTATGTGTTTCTGATCTTCTGAGTGTCTTTCTTTGAAACATCTTATTTATGAATATTGAGTTGTTATTTAGAATATGTAATCTGTTATAGTGTTGTTGTTGAGGTGTGTACTTTGAAAATGGTGAACTGTTAGGTAGGACTAGTTTTATGCAAGTTGTAGTTATGGAGGTTCGGATAGGGTGTAAGGAGTACTCGTATTCTGTTCCCTTAGCTTGTGTTTAGAATTTTTTTATTTGAGTACCGTGTAGTTTGGTACTCATCCATTGCTTCTACAATTTTTTTTGTTACATGCACAGATCTTCGTGATACCTTCTATTCTCTTCGTTTTTGAGGCTTTCTGTGGAGATTTGTAAGGTAGTTGTTTGTCATCTCATCTGACCTTCTTACTCTTATTTATGATTTTGTTTTTGAGACTTGCATATTTTATTTCAATTATAATATTTATACTAGAGGTTTGTGCACATGACAATCAAATTTTGGGGATTGAATTAAGTTGAGTAGTTGACTTGTTATTCGCATTAGTAATTTTTATTGGACTTCTATTTTATATCAACACTTTATCGAAATGATTGAGTTTTAGGATTACTTGTCTTAGTGGGATAAAAAGAGTGCCATCACATTCAGTTTTGGTTGTGACAAAATGATATTAGAGTTCCAGGTTCATAGGTCTCACGTGTATACGAGTTGATTCTATATAGAGTCTCAAATATCGATACTAATATGTCTATAATTATCTCTGAGAGTCTATGTAGACTATTACGAAACTTATTTTTGTTCATTATTTCTCATCGTGCGTGGTAAATTTCATTAGTACTGAGCTATCATATATTCTTTTGACAAATGACGAGGACTAGAGCTATTGTTATTGGTGTTAAAGGAGAGGCACTTTCCAAGGCAGTTGTTAGGGCACCAACTAGAGGTAGGAGTAGAGAACGAGCTAGAGGTCGTTCTTATGGAATGACACTAGCCAAAGGTCATGCCCATGGAGCAGCACCAAAGCACCAGAAGGCTACAGTTACTCAGGATGCGGTGAGGCAGCCACCATTTGATCCCGTGGTTGAGAATGATCTTGCAACAGTTGTTGGGGGTCAATTTGCACCATTGGTTGCTCTAACAGACATTTTGGGAGATTTCGAAAGGTGTAACCACCTCAATTTCAGGGTGGGAAGAGTGAGGACGCTCACAAGCCAAGAGTTACTAGCGTTGGTTGTGTTGGTGAGTCATATAGGGTTTAGTATGCTACCCTTCAACCTCGTGGGACAGTGAGATAATGATAAAGAACTTATTCAGGGTCCTTTCCAGTTGGATCTCCTCTAGTTACTTGGTAGATACTTTACAGTACATTCCATGATTGATTTATCCCTTGGAACGTGATAGAGGAGATTCGTTTGAGATTTGAGAATTTGAGAAAGGATCCTTATCTGTGACAGAGTATGAGTCCCGTTTTAGCCAATTGTCTAGGCATGATTTGACCATTATTCTAGATGAGATAGAGAGGATCTATAGGTTTGTGAGGGGCTTGACTTTCTCAATTAGATCAACCATGTTTAGAGCATCCATAGAGGGGGCTTCCTACCTGTTCATTGTGAACGCCATCAAAGAGGTTGAATTGATGGAGAGAGAGAGGAGTTTGGGGACCTTAAGAGGGTCTGTACATCAAGTCAATTTCATGGTGCCTTATAAGGAGGCAGTGCATCTTATAAATGGAGTGGTTTATTTCAGCACCCGGAACCCGTTCATTCGTCTATGCCAATATTTGAGGTGGTCAGATACCTTGGGATTCCTATAGTGCGGGTCAGGGCTCATACGGTTCACAGTAGTGGCCTTCAGGGAGAGGAAATTCAGGGTCTTCACAACAGCTCCCGGGTCAGAGATTTTGCTTTACTTGTTGATATCCTGATCACCTAATGCAAAAGTGTACTTCCTAGAGGGGTCGTAGAGGACCCTAACCTAATTCTTCATTTCATACTAGACCAAACTGGTACAACAGAGTTGAAGCTGGGACAGAGTTCAGTCAAGTAAAGGCGGTAGAGCTTCTACTAGCGTTGCTTAGCAAAATAGGGGTAGAGGTACCATCTAGACTGGAGGTGGCAGAGGGGGCCACTGTTATGCTTTCTCATGGATACCCGAGACATAGACTTTTGATGTTGTTATTACAGGTATCATCCTAGTATTCCATCAACCTACGTCTATATTGTTTGATCGTGGTCTACATTGTCTTATGTGTCTACCTATTTTGCTGCTGAATTTGATATGAAATATGATAGCATGATTGTACCTATTTGTGTTTCTACACCCGTGGGTGAGCCCTTAGCGGTGGATCAAATGTATTGATGTCTTGATTTTTGGCGGGGGTATGACACTTATTTAGACTTGAGCATTCTGGGGATGGTAGACTTTGATGTTATCTTGGATATGAACTGAGTTTCTCCTTATGATGTTGTCCATTGTACTGCTAAGACTGGGACCTTAGCAATGCTTGGTGTTCCGAGGGTTGGGTGGATGGATGTAAGTTACTCTTATTTATCCATGATCAGAGATTGGTGGAGAGAGGGTGTTTTTCTTACTTAACTTTAATTCAAGACACTAGTGTTGAACCACCTTCCATGGATTCTATTCCCGTGGTTTAGGAGTTTCTAGATGTATTTCCTTCTGATCTTCTTGGTGTTCTTCCAATAAGAATTATAATTTTACTATTGATTTGGAGCCGGACACTAACCATATTTCTATTCCTCCTTACTATGTGGCTCCAGCAAAGTTGAAAGAGTTGAAGGATCAGTTTAGTTTCAGTATTTGTTGAGTAAAGGGTTCATTCACCCAAGTGTATCACCTTGGGGTGCCCTTGTCTTGTTTGGGAAGAAAAATGATAGGAATATTAGGATATGTATTAATTACAAACAGTTGAACAAGGTAACACTGAAGAATAAATATCATCTTCCACATATTCATGACTTATTTGATCAACTACATTGAGCATCATTATTCTGTAAAATTGATTTGAGGTCGGGGCATCATCAATTGAGGATTAGGGTATTAGATATCCCTAAGACATTTTTGAAACTCGGTATGAGAATTATGAATTTCAGGTAATGTCTTTTGGGTTGACTCATGCCCCTACAATATTCATGAAGTTGATAAACGAGGTGTTTCGACCATACCTTGATTCTTTTGTGATTGTGTATTTTGGTTTACTCAAAAAATGAGGAGGACTATGTCTGACACTAGAGCATTGTACTTTAGAGGTTGAGGGAAAAATAGTTGTATGCTAAGTTCTCAAAGTGAGAGTTTGGGATTAATTTTGTGGCATTCTTGGGACATGTGGTGTCCAAGGTGGATATTAGAGTAGATATGACCAAGATCAAGAAAGTTAGAGGATGGACGCGACCTACTTCTACTACCGAGATTTGGAGTTTTGTGGGATTGGCAGGTTATTATCGACGATTTGTTAAGAGTTTCTCTACTATTTTAACTCCATTATCCAGATTGAATCAACATAGGTGGGTTTTCTGTGGTCTTTATGAGTGTGAGGAGAGCTATGAAGAGCTCAAGACCTTGTTGACTTCAACTCCTATGTTGGCTCTACTTGAGGAGGGTGTGGACTTTACTATGCATTATGATGTTTTCAGAGTCATTTTGGGTGGTGTATTGATTCAGAAGGGGAAGGTAACTTCTTATGCTTCTAGGAAGTTGAAGACCCATGCGAAGAACTAGCCTACTCATGATTTGGTGCTGGTATTCGTGGTCTTTGTACTTAAGTTATGATGTCACTATTTGTATAGGGTGCATTGCGAGATGTCCACCTATCATTAGAGTTTTCACTACATCTTCGGTTAGAGGGATCAAAACTTAAGGCAACGTAGTTAGTTAGAGTTGTTGAAAGACTATGACATGACCATTCTATATCATCCGGGAGAGGCCAATGTTGTGGCCGATGCTTCAGACTCCCAACATGGGGAGTCTTGCAGCGCTTAGTATTGAGGAGATACCGTTGTCTAGAGATGTTCAGATTTTAGCTAACAGTCTTGTTTGGTGACAAATTTCAGAAGAGAGTGATGGTTGATTGCTTTTATTGAGGCGCGGTCTTCCTTAATTGAGCAAATCCGTGAGCACCAATTTGACGATGAGAGAATATTTATTATTCTAAACAAAGTGTTGAGAGGGGAAGACAAGGAGGTTGTACTTGATTTTGATGGTCTCTTGAGGATTGGAGGCAAAATTTGTGTGATCAATATGGACGAGTTGATTCTTCAGGAGGCTCATTGTTCTTGATATTCCATCCATCTGGGAGAAGCGAACTTGTATCCTGATTTGATTCACCATTACTGGTGGTGTGGGATAAAAAGGGATATTTCAGACTTCATTTCGAGGTGTTTGAGTTGCCAACAGACCAAGTGTGAGCATCTTTGTCGTGGGTGTGTATCTCGTAGTATGCCTATTTCTACTTGGAGGTGGGAGATGATCATTATGGACTTTGTTGTGGGTTTTCCTAGCACAGGAGAGGAATGTAATTGCTTATGCTTTGAGGCAATTGAAAGTGCAAAAACGTAACTATCCGACCCGTGATTTGGAGTTGGTTGCAGTTGTATTTGCATTAAAGCAATGGAGACATTATCTATATGGGGTTAAGTGTGAAGTTTATACAGATCATTGTAGTTTACAATATGTCTTTACGTAGAAAGATTTGAATTTGAGGTAGAGGAGGTGGATGGAACTATTGAAAGACTATGATATTACTATTTTGCATCACCCAGGAAAAGCTAATGTTGTGGAAGATGCTTTAAGTAGAAAAGCAGGGAGCATGGGTAGTTTAGCCCACTTACAAGTTTCTAGACGCCCATTGGCTAGAGAGGTTCAGACTCTAGATAATGACTTTATGAGGCTGGAAGTACTGGACAAAAGAGAATTTTTGGCACGTGCGGAGGCAAGATGTTCATTTCTTGACAAGATTAAGGGAAATCAGTTTGTTGATGAGAAGCTGAGCCGAATTCGAGATATGGTATTGCGAGGAGAGGCTAAAGAGGCAGAAATTGATGAAAAAGGCGTCTTAAGGATTAGGGGAAGGGTATGTGTACCCCGTGTTGATGATCTGATTCACACTATTCTTATAGAGTCTCATAGTTCAAGGTTTTCTATACATCCTGGTGCAACCAAAATGTATCGTGATATAAAGCAACATTTTTGGTAGAATAGAATGAAGCGTGACATTGTTGATTTTGTTGCCCAATGCCCAAATTTTCAGTAGGTAAAGTATGAACACTAGAGGCCTGGAGGGACACTTCGGAGAATGCCTATTCCTGAATGGAAGTGGGAAAGAATTGCAATGGATTTCGTAGTTGGTCTTCTAAAGACATTAGGTAAGTTTGATTCTATTTGGGTAATTGTTGACATGTTAACTAAGTCTGCTCACTTTATTCCGATTAAGATAACTTACAATGCCGAGAAGTTAGGCAAACTCTATGTCTCTGAGATTGTTCGATAGCATGGAGTTCTACTTTCCATAATATTAGATAGAGGTACGCAATTTAATTTTATGTTTTGGAGGACATTTAATGCTGAATTAGGTACTAGACTGGATCTTAGTACTGCATTTCACCCTCAGACCGATGGTCAGTCTGAGCGAACGATTCAGGTGTTGGAGGATATGCTTTGTGCATGTGTGATAGAATTTGTTGGTCATTGGGATAAATTTTACCTTTAGCAGAGTTTTCATACAACAATAGCTATCACTCGAGTATTAAAATGACTCCATTTGATGCATTGTATGGGAGGAGATGTAGGTCCCCCATTTGTTGGTTTGATGCATTTGAGGTTAGACCTTGGGGTACCGATCTTCTGAGAAAATCATTAGAGAAAGTGAGGTTTATTCAAGAAAAGCTTTTAGGAGCTCAGAGTAGGCAGAAGGAATATGCAAATCGAAAGGTTAGAGACTTGGATTTTCTTGAGGGCAAACAAGTCTTGCTGAATGTTTCACCAACGAAAGGTGTGATGCGGTTTGGTAAGCGAGGTCAGCTTAGTCCGAGGTATATTGGACCATTTGAAGTTATTAAGCATGTGGGGGAGGTGGCCTATGAATTGGCCTTGCCTCCAGGGTTGTCAGAAGTGTACCCGGTATTTCATGTGTCTATGCTAAAAAAATACCACAGTGATGGAAATTACATTATTCGTTGGGATTCAGTTCTTCTTGATGAGAATCTGTCTTATGAGTAGGAGCGTGTTGCTATTCTAGATAGGGAGGTCTGCAAGTTGAGATAAAAGGAGATTGCATCTATCAAGGTTCAGTGGAAGAATCGGCGAGTTGAAGAGTCCACTTGGGAGAGTGAGGTTGATATGTAAGAAAGATATCCACATCTTTTTACAGACTCAGGTACTCTTTCTCGCCCCTGCCTTTCTTTCATGATCGTTCGAGGTCGAACGATGGGTAAATTGGTATCTATTGTAATGACCATTTTCGATCGTTTTGAGCAGTAGAACTTTTTATGTCAAAAAATACTTTCTGATATATTTAAATGGGTGTTTTGGACTATTCATAATTATAATTGGTGGTTAAAGAAGATAATAGTGAAAGAAATAGTGGGTTACTTTTATCACTTTTTATAATTTATTATATGAAAATTAGGGTAATAAGTAGTGCAGAAAATAAAAAGAGCGGACAAGGGTAGTTTGTCGCATCTCAAGAAGGAACACTATAGGTACATAATCTATGCAATTTCCCTACATATTGGTTACAAAGATTTTGTCCTTAAATCATGATTAAGCTTTCAAGATTATTTTTCACATATTAATGGTTGGGAGAGGGGAATTTCCATTATTTTAATATGAGATTGATGATTATTAAAATGTTAATAATTACAAAAGAAAAAGGCGAATTGAAATTCCTCTCTGCAACCACGTGAGGATTGATTGGAAAATTTAGGCCAAACATTAATTGTCTGACAGAAGGGAGGTTTGATTATTTAATTAGTAGGTTAGTATTTAGTGTGTATAGATTTCATGTATAATTGTCATATATGGTCATATGAGTGGCATCAAATTTCTATTGGGTTCTGTTTGAAATTTGTGTCAACCAATATATGCATTAATATTGATAAATGCCAAGCTGGATTAAGGTAAGGGTCATATTATTATTATTAATATTATTATTATTTGTATTAGTATTATTGAGTTTAGACGAGAGAGAGAGGAAATTGGCTTCAAGGTGTTGCTATTCTGCCATTGGTTTCGTAACCAGTGGCCTAATTTTAACATTATAATTTTGTTATGATATAAGAAATCAAAGTTTGATATATTGAGATAGGTAATTAAATATTTGGTGTATTATATTATATTATTATTATTAAAATTGTGCTAAGTGGAGGAATTAAGACTTAATCTTAGGTTTGAATTTTAGGAAATATATATATAAAGTTAGGTGAATTTTGGGTCTAGTCTAGACATAGAGTAATATGATGTCTGTAGACTCGTTAACTTATGAATATGCATATATATTTGATAGATTGGAAAGGTTCAGAAGCATTGAGGAAAGGAAAAGTATTGTAAAAGTAGCTTGCGTGACTTTGGTTCTTCAGTGGAGGTAGGTTATGGTTTATTTCTATTTGATAGATAAACTCTAAATAGCGATTGATATGTATTGAGTGATATTGTAAAGTCTCCAATGTACTTGATTGTGTGGTTGTATGTTTTGATTGTGGCTTGTGGTTGGCCTAAAATTATGAGAGTGTTGAATTTCTAATATTGAACCCTCTGTATTAAAATGACGCCTTGAATAAAGAAGACTTGTTGAAATAAAATAATGAGATAATTGGATCGGAGTGTCATGTTCCAACACGATATTATGGGACCGGAGTGTCACATTCCAATACGGTATTATAAGATCGGAGTGTCACGTTCCGACACAATAACATTAAAGGCAAGGAATCTTGAAGTAACTTAATATACTTAATCTCAAGGAACCTATTTTCCAAATTAGTATGGTGTGGAGGCATGAGTCCTCATAGGTGTGTTTGATGTTGTGATTGATGGTGTACCTAGTATGGTGTTGTTGTCAATGGTTCATGTGTTTGTTGCTTGCCACCTGTCAAGTATTGTAGTTGATTTTATGATATATTCAATATATATTGGTTTCTATTTTGAGTTGGCCGATGATACCTACTTAGTACGTGTTCCTTGTACTGACCCCTACATGTATTTCTTCTCTGTTCTTTTATGGAGTGCAGCAAGTGTACCATCGAATTCGATTCACCCTCAGCTCTAACCAGTCTCCAACACATCAGAGTTCAGGGTGAGCTATTAATTCTAGCTCGTGCTGAATTCTCTTATTCACGTCTTTATGTCTTTAAATTTGGACATGGACCATCTTTTTGCTTATTTTGGTTTTCTTAAACACTCTTAGACTTGATAATTTTAAAATAAATGTCCTTGACGTGATGACTTTCATATTTTGGGATGATAAGTATTAAACTTTAGAAACTTATTTAAATCGGTTGCTTAGTATCTTTTGGAGCTTCCGCATTATTTATATTATTTATAGTTGAACTATTGGTATATGTTGGGGTTTAGATGTGTTGGTTCGCCCACCTAAGGAGGTAAGTGTGGTTGCCACTCACGAATCATTTTGGGTCGTGACAGAATGACATGATGACATAGAAAGATTTGGAATAAGGCTTTATATTGCTTGGAAAATTGCTTGCAACTTGTTGGATGATTTACAAATAAGACTCCCTCTATTTATACTACTTCTTAGGAGCTAAAGTGTAATTTATAATTACTTACAAGTCCCTAAGTTATTTACACTTTGATCCCCTTTCTAGAGAATTCTACACTTTTTGATTCTCTAAAGTTTTCCTAGAAAATATCTAGCCTTTCTTGTAGAACTCTCCAAAGCCTTTTAGAAAAATCTTGGGGCTTCTAGGCTTTTCTATAAACCTCTCCAAAATTCTAGACTTTTCCGCCCCTATCCCAATGCAAAATCTTACTGAGAATTGGTGGGATGTGACACAATGCTGTAATGAATTAGCCGACGGGAAAATTAAATTTCTTGGCCATAGAGATTTCAAGAAACTAATTCAAGAATATCAAGAAAGGTTTTTTTGATCATTTACCTTCAACATAGGGTTTGAAGGTTTCTATTCAAGTTATTATCCAAGTTCTTTCAAGATTCTTCAAGAAGCTTGTTGTTTCTATCTAAAACTAGTCCTAGAAATCATGAGATGTTTCCTGTCACAAATTATTATCTTCGAATCCATAATTCAATTTAAGGAAATTCAAGAGTGAAGTTAACAAGTTAAAATTGAATCTAAGAAGTTAAGAGTTAGGTTAAGATAAATTCTTAAAGTTCTTTAAAAGTCTTTTACAAACATTTAAACTTGTTATAAGACTTACGTTTCAAAGTTAAGTAAAAAGTTCAGATTTGAAGTTCTTTTCTTCAAAGAAATATATTGGAACTGTGTATTCCCGAGATGTTTTAAATATTTTTCACATTTAAATAAGAACGAAAATTGATACTTTCAAAGAGCCTTTGAACTAGTTTTTAGCAAAGAGTAAATGCTTTCACAATAAAGCAAGAGGAAAAACTTTGATTTCCAAGATAGCCTTTGAGCTACGTTTTTGAGCAATTATCTCAAATTACATCAAGAATTATGTTTTTAAACATACGAGCTAGATTATATTTTGGGAGTAGTATTGAGAACCGATATGGGGGAGAGTTAAAATAACTCACAACCTCCATATACTATGTAGCCATCATGGGTAGAAAGGATCATTCTTTTTAGATTATTTGTTAGTTCCTTTTAGCATAGAGTAGTGGATCCACTTAGTAGTTAGGTCTTATACCCTTGGAAAGGTATATGATAATTTGTCAGCATGAGAAAAATCGATGTATCATAACAATAGCTCTTACGTGATGGTTTTTGGTTAGAGAAACTCCCACATTAGAATTTTGCATTTTGTTATACATCAGAAGTATTTTATTTTTATATACAAACATAGTTCATATTGTATCTTTGCGTACATACAAAGTTATTATTGTATTTCTAAATACACAGAGTTAAAAATCATATTTGAAAGTTTTTCTTTAGAGTTTAGTTGAGTTAAGTAAATCCCATGTAAGTATTTTTTTCAGAATCTTTTCAAGCCTATGTTATGTTTAGCATTCCAACTCGCATACTCGTACGTTCAATTTATTGATGACAGTTCGTCTGCATTGTCTTATGATGCAGGCACATGTAACCATCTAGCACATTGTTGATCTAGTGAGAAGTTCATAGTCTGTTGGTGAGCCTCTTTGCAGTCCGGAGGACTCCCTTTATTACTTGTAGTTTTATTTTCAGGTCACTAGGATATTTTGGGGTTTGTCCCAACATATATCTTAGTTGTTTTAGAGGCTTCATAATAGTTAGAAAATTAGTTATGAGTCTTTTAGCTTTGTATTCCAGATGTTTTTATGCGAGACTTCAGTAGACTTTTTTGCCAGTTGAATGTTTCTTTTAAGACATTCTTAGTTTGTTTTACCAATTCTTTAATTAGACTATTCATGTGTTTTAAAGTCTTCAGTTGAGTAAGTAAGTGGGATCAAGGTTTTGCTAGGGGCCAACAATGGTTCTTGAGTGCCTGTTCCACCCATGGTGTAGGCTCGGGGTGTTACATGATGGTGACTAAACCTTAAATCAATCTTACATAAAAATGATGCACCTTGCAATTGGTCGAAAAGATCATCTACTCGAGGCAAAGGGTACTTGTTTCGAATAGTGACCTTATTTAATCACCGGTAATCTATACACATTGTCATACTACCATAATTTTCTTAACAATTAAAACTGGAGCACCCAACGAGGAAGAACTAGAACTAATAAATCCTTTATCAAGAAGCTCTTGGATTTGAGCCTTAAGCTCTGTTAATTCGGCTTGGACCATGTGACATGGAGGGATAGAAATGGGACAAGTACCAGGTTCTAAGTCAATGCAAAAATCTATATCCCTATCCTAAGGCATACCACACTATTCGATAGGAAAGACTTCTCTAAATTGTAAACCACAGAAATAGACTTAGTAGATGGAGTAGAAATGGGACAAGTACCAGGTTCTAAGTCAATGCAAAAATCTATATCCCTATCCTAAGGCATACCACACTATTCGATAGGAAAGACTTCTCTAAATTGTAAACCACAGAAATAGACTTAGTAGATGGAGTCTCAACCTCAACATCCCTAATATGAGCAAAATAAGTCAAACAACTCTGCCCAATTAAATTTTTAGCCCGAATGGAGGATATGATCTTAGCTTTCTTAGACATGTACATTCCTTCCCACTCTAACTTTTTCCTTTATGGAATTTCTAAAGTTACAAACTTAATATTAGAATTAACCACAACATAATAGGGAACAAACAAGTCATCCCTAAGATTATAGAAAAGTCTGTCATATCCAATCACCAAATCAGCCAAAGTCTATAAACCCTTAAATAAAATAAACCAAGCACGATAGACATGAGTGACTATGACAGACTTTCCAACTGGGTAGAAACATGAATGGGGGCATAAAATATACAGAAATCATAGCAAATGTTGCGGCGAATCACATGAATACATAACAAGTAGTTACTAGATCAAGTAACACATTAGTAATCCGGTCATAGATAAGAATAGTACATGTGATCACTACGTCAGATGTATCTGGTTCATTTTTACACGAAAAAGTGTAACATTGAGCCATATGCTCATGTCGAGCGTCTTCACTATATAATTGCACGTTATCTTGATTACCTCCACGGCCTCAATGATTACCTTTTCGTCCACATTGTGGATGCCCTTGACCATTATCACAGTTTCTCGCGGGTACCATTGGTCTAGACGACTGTTGTGCGAAATATAACACTCATGGGTGGGGAAAATATCTCCTTATATGCCCAGGTTTTCCAAAATTTTAGCAAGTACGATCAATAAATTGCATTCTTCCTGTCGAAGGTGTGACTCCCTAGCTATCCTGAATCAAATTATGAGGTGGAATTCCCGAGTAATTACTTGTAAAGGTGGGCATAGCAGACTAAATTGGTCTAGCTGCAAGCGTTTGTCTCCCAGCCTCTTTGGAGTAAGAACCTTGAAAGTTACCCGAGTTTTTGGCCTTTTCTGGCAATGTCATAGCCTGACCGTCTCGCCTAAGCCCCTACCGTTTCATAAAAAAGTTTGCTACCTCATTAAAATTCCTCTCTGCAGAGGTCATATGAACAGATAATACGTGCAACTCAGAATTCAGTCCCTTAATAAATAAACGGATCCTCTCTGTCTCAGTAGTCATCAATTGAGTAGCATATCTAGACAAAGCATGAAACTTAGCCTCATAAGCAACCACAATCATACTACCTTGATCCAAACCCATGTACTCATGCTTCATTCGATACCTCAAAGTCCTCTGCACATATTTCTCAAAAACAAAGAATAAAATTGGGTCCAACTAAGTGGAGGTAAAATTGAAGACTTGCATCCCATATAAGCCCTCCACTTATATTTGGCCTCACCTTGAAGCTGAAAAATTACAAGCTCAACCCCCATGTTGATGGACAATTCCCAACTTAAGAATCCTCTCATAGAAATCTAGGATGAACTCATATGCATCTTCACTCTCAAAACCATGGAACATAGGCGGTTTCAACTTCAAAAAGTTGATCAACATCTCATGTTCATTAGAAGTCATCATAGAACCCAATAAAAGATGTAAGAGAGCATCATTACCTTGAGTTCCACCTACCTTAGGGAAAGTGATAACAATAGGAGGATTGACGGGAGCTTGAGTTGCTTGAGTAGAAGGAAGCACTCCAGGACCAAACCATTTCAAGAATGACATGAGTTGTTGAGCTAGCACTGAGTCTATGGGAGGAATACATGTAGTCCCAACCCCTAGCTCTTCCTCTACCTCTGCCTCAACCACAACCTCTCATTGTAGATTCCTTAGCTTGAGCATTGATGGGAGCTATGAGCCTGATGCTGCTGAATCTAGTGTTAGTCATCTGCAGATAAAACAGTGAAAGAGGTTAGATACCAATTCAAAATTATAGATAACAATTGGAATCAAGTTACAACATAAAAAGAGACGAATCGAGACAAGAGAAAATCAAGAGATTTCCTTAAGTCTTATAGCCTCTCGAAGAAAAGTATAGACGTCTTTGCACCATTCCGCAAAACTCTGCTAGACTCATTTTGGTTCATCGAGATCAACGAACCTATGCTCTAATACAAACTTTGTCACGACCCAAACCATCGTGAGCGGCAGTCACACTAACTCTATTGTGGGAGAACCATTTATAATAATTACCTAAACATTTAATCAAAAATACTGAGACAGTAAAGTTAAAGAAGTAAGTTAAATTCTAATGAAAGAAATAGAGTTCCCATAAATTCCAAACTAAATTTTATTAACAGACTGACATTGTGGAAATAATTTATAGAAACTAAAATTCAATGTACTAAAACATTTAACAACATCCAAAATTCTAACGAGAAGGGTTACAACCCCACTCTAATGATACCAACTAACTAGAAAAGCCTAAGTCCCAAAATATGGACATAGACAAAAGGAGAACTCATGGCAGCCCATAAGAGCTATCTCACCGTTGAATTCAATCGTCGATCACCAATCTTCTAAATGAGGTTGTCAATATCCGCCTGAAAATGCTTTGTACTCAATAAAAAAAGAGAAAATGCAGTATCAGTACACAACCACAGTGTACTGGTAGGATCACGTGGCTGTCCCTCTAAGTGCAACATAAATAAGTCATTATAACAATATAATCACATTTATATACCGAACATATAAAATATTATCAACATATACGAATAAGTTACAAGTTTCAACATTTCTCAAGATACACAAATTTAGAAAATCATTGGTCCTCTCATGAAATCCAAAACCAAGCTATTAGCATACCGAAACATGGTACCCGTTGAAACTAAATTTTGGTCTAATATTTCTAAAGTTAATACTTTTAAAAGTATTTTATTTTTAAATAGTTCACAATAAATGTTTTGTCATTTTAATGAAATTTGTTGATAATTATCTTTATTCTCAAAGTATTAAGATCTTTATCGGTTAATTTTTTTTATATTATTTTATGACAAGATTGAATACATTTGAATATTTATTCAGTTTTTTTATAAAATCATTAGTTTTGTTAAATTGCATTTTTTACATGTCATTAGTTACGTTGATTAATTTCTTTATATTCATTTTATCTGTTACATTTGTTAATATTCATTTTGATATTTTGTACAGTCAAGAAATTCATTCTGATAGAATGGTATTTCACACACAAATACTTTATTAACCAGTGATTTAACCCACGGTTTAAGATAATGGTATTGTACATTTAGTGGTTTTCAATTCCCCATTTAAAGAATAGTTTGTTCATTACGTTAAGAGGTGGTGAATAAGCTTTTAGGGGTAATTTAATCTTTTAGTATTTTTTTAGTGTTCATAATTTTTCGGTGACAGTCTTAGCGGAGTTTCGCCGGAATCTGGCGAGTCCACCGCCATAACCCCTTTCATTTTTCTCCTTTTTTTCCAATGAAATTGTCATCATAAGCAACTCTAAAACAAAAATTAAACAACCCCATTTTATGCCTCTCTTTCCATCGCTACTATCTGTCAGCCCTCACCTTCTCCGACCAACCCAAACCAGATGGAATTCGGCGAAACCCGAAGACCCAACCTTAGTGTCTTCTTCACAAGTGAACACCACCACAATAGCTTTCCACAAGAGAAACTAATATAAATCAGCCTGTTTTGTTCATGTTTGAAACTGCCCAGACCTCGCAAAAGATAACCAGACTCAACAGCCATTCTTGTTGTAACTCATTGAAACAACAACCACTACAACCGAAACCCCACCATCAAAACCACCAGAACAACAAGCAAACAACCTCCAAGCACATTTAGATCCACCACAAAACAACCCCTATAAAAAAACAGCTATTAATGGTGAGTTCGAAGCTAAGTCATTTCAAGCATGAGCGCTAAGCTCCAGGAACACAAGAAACAATCACCACAGCCAAATGAACCCAACATCTAGTAAGCTCTAACTTGAGAGTCAAGCTCCCCCAGAAAAAGAATAATGAGCTCCAAGATCTAGTTCAGATCAACAAACCAACCCCTTCTCTCTCTCTTTTATGATTTATTTTTTTGAAGATCTAATCCAACAACCCTCTTTCTTTTCCGAAACTCGTGAAGCTCAAGCAAACAAATAGTCTGCAAAACCCCATCAAAGTTCCAACAACACATCCTTGTTCCAACCGCAAATCATAGTGTCATATTGAAAAAAAATAAGATTTAGAGCTCGTTTGGATATGCTTTTAAGTTGGTCAAACTGACTTAAAAGTCATTTTTTGACTTATTAAAGTATTCGGCAATTATCAAGTGACTTGGTGTAAGTAACTTATTTTAAGCCAAACGTTAAAAGATAGGTTAGGGGTACTTTTATAAAAAAAAAAACTTAAAATCCCTTTTATGTTGACCAAGTATATTGCATTTTTGCCCTTAATGTTTTTATACAGTTTCCAAATTGGCCATGTTGTTTTAATTCTAACATCTCTTTCTCCCATTTTTTACTTGTGGCTGTTGGCTGACCTTTTCTTTCTTTTCTCTGAATTTTAAAGGTGTAGATCTAAAGCTTGAAGTAAGTTTCTTTTGATTATATTTTCATTAGATTTTTTCCTTTTATCTCGATTGATAGCAATAATATCTAACGTAGGGAAAAATAAATCAACGTGAAACTTTAAGTTTTATTGATTATCTTTTGATTTTTTTATTATTATGTATTTTTGTGAAACTTTAAGTTTTCTTGATTATCTTTTGATTTTTTTATTATTATGTATTTTTGTGCATCCTCTGTAGTTGATATCGTTTTGTGTATTTTGTGTTTTAGGTATTTTCTTGGATTATGTATATATAAGTTGATTGTGTGTAGTATATATTTGTCATCTATATAAAATTATGGAAGATTTATTTTTAATTTTCTTATCAATTCTAATCTTCAGATCAATTACACCATGTCGGAAACACAAACTAGTTCTAAGTGGAATGATGATGCTCGTCTCAAATTTATTGTTTTATGTGAATTAGAGATTAGGAGAGGAAATAGATCAAACACTCATCTATCTAAGGTTGAACCTATTGACAAGCCCTTAAGTTGACACCAATTTTCACTTAAACATCTCAAGTAGATTTTGTTCATTATAAAACCTCATGTAGGGGTTCGCTATGTTATTTTTACACCTTTGTGTCAATCACCTAAAATTACAAACTGTGCATAATAAATTAAAAGCTAACATGTGACATCTGAATGTAATAATAACTTTAAAATAAATTATTAAGAAATATCTAATTTTTCAGTAAAAATAAATAAATAAAACTATCTATTTTCTACCCTCCCACCCCACCTTACATCACCCCACCCCTATCCATCTGTCTTTCGTCCCTTTTTCCTCCCCAACTCTACAACCATTTTTTGGTTCTTCTACCAATTTTATTATTTTTTAAAAAACTTAGATTTTAGTTTTTCTTTTTAATTTTTTTGTTGTGAATTTATTTTGAAAAATTATATATGTCATCTTCTTCTACTTTTTTGAAGAAAAAATGTATTTGCTCTATAATAATCTTTTCAAAATTAGTGTGATGATTTTTTTTCCTTATAAACATTTTAAAAGTTAGTGTTATAGTTTTTCTTTCTTCATATTTTGTAAGTTTTATTTTTCATGAATTTTCATGGTGTAAGGTGGAATAAGTGATAGGAATAAAAAGTGAAGAAGAAGAAGAAAAAAAAATTAAAATCCAAAAAAATACCCTTACACACTCAAAACGGGTGCAACATAAAAAATATATCAAGTCGGCAAAAACAGTCAAAATAACACAGCGGGACTCAAGTCTAAAATGAACAAAGTTAATTGAGGTGTTTAAGTAAAAGTTGATGCCAACTTTAGGGGGCTATTGATAGGTTCAACCTTTACCTAAAGATGGATGAAAAAATATGATTAAAGCATTCTATGAAAAAAATGGGAATAAGCAATAAAAAAAAGACAAATTAAAAATCATTGGGATGACATGAAAGCCGAGTGACTCTTTTTAAACAATTGATGAGAGAATATACAACTATCGGATGGAATACCACCAAATATACAATTATGGCAGATGATGATTGGAGGAAACAAAAAATTAAGGTACATTTGTTATATTGTTTTATGCCTTTTTATTTCTTTTATTGTTATAATTTTACTTACTGAATTTGTTGTTTCATCTTTTGTTAACAAAGGATGTTCGATATAGAAAATTTAGGAATAAGGATCTTTTACTCATATGGTTTTGTTATGATGCATTATTTTCTGATATTGTTGCTATAGGGGAAAGATCACGTGCCTCAAATCAATCCCAATTTTTTTTAAAAAGTGAGATACATTCTAATGAAGAAATACCAAACTATAACGATAATGATGACATGGAGTGGAGCACTTCTTTAATAATAATATTAATGAAGGGGGGAGGGTGCTGAAGTGGTGATCCACAAGATATGGATCCTACTATGTTTCCTAAACCATCATTATAAAGACCAAATTCAACTGATTGTATTGGAACTACTAATCAAGTGAAAGAAAAGATAAGACAAAATCTACAGCTACATCAATGAAAGAAGATATTAACTCTTTAATAAAGTTAATGTCTAACAAAAGTACTACTAGATCTCATGTGGTAGATGTTCCCACCATTAATAAGTGTATGGATTTTTTGGCAGACATTTTTGGTATTTTTGAAAGGGATGAAATGTACAATTATTTTGTGAAACATATTTCTTAAAAAAGACATTCGACAAGTGTCTCTTTAGATGCCTATGGATGAAGCTTGAAAGTTTTGGTTGGAATATAACTATGTGTTATACATTAAGAAAGTGTGAAGAATGTGTTGTTATGAAAAAAATAATTTTATTATTTTATGTTTGACATTATGCTTGTAAGCATGAACTTTATTTATTATCTTGAATTTTGTTTAGACATTATCATTGTATGACTATTTTTTTTTAATTTAAGTCCTAATTTATACAAATTTTTTTGTTGTGTTGAATTTATGTAAATATATTTGTTGTATTGAATTTATATATAGGTATTTATTTTGTTGAATGTATACATATGCGCTTGTTGTGTTGAATTTTATAGATGTGTTTGTTGTGTTGAATCTAGGTAAAAGCATATGTTAGTGTTGAATTTACATATAGCTGTTTGTTATGTTGAGTTTATATCTATGTTTTTATTGTTTAAATTTATATAAAAGTGTTTATTGTGTAGGGTTTATATAAAAATGTATGTTTTGATTAAATTTATACAAATGTCTTTACTAATATAAAGTAATAGAATTAAAATATTTATTATGAATTCAAAAATGTTGTAAGTAAAATATGTGTCATTACTTCTGAAATAATGAAACGTTTATACTTTTGACTTTTATTAATTAGAGATATTTTTATTTCTAGTTAAATGGAGGATTTGGACTTTACCATATCACCCCATTCAAGTTATTTGTTAGATGAAGAAGATGAAAAACTAGAAGAATGTAGGAGAGAGTAAAATGAGAAAGAACTGATGACTCTATGCCAGATAGCAAGTAAATACATTTTAATATATTATGAAAAATACATATTCAAAGAAACTTGCCGTACATCAAGGCGTTCTGAATATATATTTATTGAAGCGATATTGCAAGGAAATGAAAATCGTTGTTATGAAAATTTTTGATTAAAGAAGGTGGTATTTGTTAATCTATCCAAAGATTCAAATGAAAAAATGGACTTAAGCCCACACGTGAAATTTCTATACATGAAATGTTAGGCATGTTCTTAATGACTTGTGCACATGGAGCGGGAAGCCGAATGAAATACGATATCTTTCAACATTCGGGAGAGACGATTCATAAATACTTTCATAGTGTTTTAAAAGACATTTATAAATTTGATAGAGACATTATTAAACCACATTTAACTATAATGATGGTGTTGGAGCTCACAAGCCATGTAATGAACAATATTTGCCTTTCTTTTAAGGTAAGTAACAACCTTTTAGGATATTGATTCCTATATTTTTTTAGTATTACTTGTTATACTCATTTAGCTTACATGCCTATATTATTAGGATTATATTGGAACACTTGATGGAACACATGTCAAAGCTAGATTGTCACAAGGTCAATAAATACCTTATATTTGACATAAAAGTTATTCTTGCCATTGTGAATTTTAATATGTGTTTTATATTTGCATGGGATGGGTTGGAAAGAGAGGCTCATAATAGTCCTAAATTTGGCGAGGCTCTTCGTAGAAGTGAACTTAACTTTCCACATTCTTTAGAAAACAAATATTATTTAGTGGATGCAAAATATGAACATATGAAGGGACTTATGGCTCCATACAAAGGAGACAATGTGAAATATCATCTTTGTGACTTTCGTCGTGGTACAACAAGATGATTGCGTTAGCCAAGAGGACACAATGAAAATTTTAATTATATGTATTATTCATGTAGAAATATAGTAGAGCTCACATTTGGTGCTTGGAAAATTAAACAAGGTGGTCTATTTTGCGAGATATGTCTTGTTATAACATTGACACTCAAAGGGACATCGTACTTGCTACTATGGGCATTCATAATTATATTAAAAAAAAATGCAACGTGGATGTTATATTTCAAACGGCTAAGGATGATATATATATATATATATATATATATATATATATATAGATCGATTGACTCAAAATTTGGTACAAGTTCAAGAACTAACAATATAGAGAAAAAAATATGGAAGAACAAAGTGATACTTATTGGATGGGGCTTCATGACATGATTGCTATTGAAATTGATATCGTTTGATGTATGTATTATTTTAGTATTTCCACTTTTATATTAGTGAAGTGTTCTCTGTCATTTTGATATTTGTATTTGAATCAAACAACTTCATTTCGAAATATGAATTTATATTCCTCTTATAAGTAATTTGTGGTGATAAAGAAGTATGTGAATGATAGAAAATTATTATTAATAATGAATGAGATTAAAATAAATCTTAAATTTTTCAAGTGATCTATTCAAATTATATACTTTTAAAATGTAAATTAAATTGCACATTTAAAATCAACTTACATAATAAATTTATATTCCTCTTATAAATAATTTCTGATGATAAAGAAATATGTGAATAATAGACAATTATTATTAGTTATGAATATAACTAAAATAAATCTTAAATTTTTCCTTTGATCTATTCAAATTATATATTTTAAAAATCTACAAATAAGTTGCGCATATAAAATTAACTTAAACAATATATTTATATTCCTCTTATAAATAAATTATAATGATAAAGAAATATGTGGATGTAGCAAAATATAATTACTTATGGATGTAAAATATAAATTAAGTTTGTTACACTTTTTTAAGTATAAAAATCTTAAGTCAATCAACTTTTATCTTATTACGATCTTTATGGGTATTTCAGACATTTTGATTAGAAATAAGTGTTTAACACTTATTCGCCAAATACATCAACAATTTTTGTTAAAATTGCAACACTTTCATCTAAACACATAACTACTTATTTTAAAAATAAGTTTCAACACTTTAAAAAATTATTTTTTAAAAGTTACTTTTTTGAGCCAATCCAAATGGAATCTTAATGCTCCTCCAAGGTGACATTTTTTCCTTTTCAAATTTGTATATATGTGCGTATGTATTTTTTTAGTTGTTCGTTGTGATTATTGAGAAATATTTTACGATGTGTAGTCTGGTAGAATGTATTAAAAAAGTAATGTATGCATTAGTGTTGTGTATTATTTAGTAGTTTATTTGGTACTCTTTTTCTACCTAACTATAACTAATGATTGTGTTAGTTATAAACTCTGTTGTGTATTTAGGTGTGTATTGCTAATGTCATGAATTTCTAGGTATTACCAAGACAATGAATTTAATGCATGCACTAGCATAATTAAAGATCCAATTGTCCCTCGCAAATTTTTTACTTCTTTTCTACCATAATAGTGGAGGGTATCTTTGTAAATTAATTTTTATGCAATGCATGCTATTATTTTATGTATCAAACCAAAAAACGCATAAAAATAATCTTTGTACAATTAATACAAGCATATAACTAATACATGCATTGATAATGCAAGCATTACTAATACACTCTCTTTAACATTATTCTTATATATTCTACGATACAACCCTTTACTTTTCTGATTGGACCAAGTTGAGTCTTACTCTTAGCATGCATTATTTTTTTTTCCGATAAATGTGTGCGACTATTCGAATTTGATTTTTAATTTGTTGATCCCTTCATTTCTATTTAGTGACTTGAGAATATTAATTTGGACACTTCCATATAATTTTATATTGATGGTGTGCAAAATTTTTCATTATTGTGGTTATTAGCTCCTAATTTAGTTACTATTTCAACTTTCTTGATTTATTTTCATCATTTGTATATTTTAGTTTATCTTTATGTTTTTTCTCTTTTCGTTTGTAAGTGTTAAAATATTTCCACAAACTTCATTTTAATTTGTGATGACGCATGATGTTCTTATTTTTATTTTAACCATTAATGCTATTATCGAGTTACCCTTAGGGAATCTCCAATCCTAATTTTTATTTTGCCCTCTAAATATAAAGTTCTTGATTTCTTCACACAATTAACTCTAATCCAATTCTCTATTTTACTCTCTAACTATGAATATTTTTTCACCCTCCTTAATATTATATTATTAAATCTATTTCATTCTTATTTTCTTATTTCAAAATACACATTTTTTTCTTTTTTGTTTCAAATAATCACATTATGCAATATTCAAGTAACATAAAAATTTATTTTTTCAAATTCTTTGTTTATATAAAACTATATTTTTCTAAATTTATATATGACATAAATTACAAGTTAATAGTATATAATATACAAACTAATGGACAATTTAGATAAAAAGTGAAATTATTAGTGAAATGTAATTATATAATACTGTTATTTCAAGATTATTACATTGCTTTCATAAATTCTCTATTAATGCGTTACGAAGTTCAAAATAATATTTTTATCCTTAATCATTTAATGTCTAGCTAAAGATTGTTCAAATCCGATATTTAAATTCAACAAGAACTACGAATAAATGAAAAAAAATCAACAAGCACAATCGAAATTACAATTACACTAATTATGTGGATCATACACTATTTTTTCCCCTAATATTCTTAAATCTGAAAAATGACCTACCAAATTACTAAATTATTAATGTTTTAAATTATTATGTCATGCATTGTCATCTTGTATTTAAATTAGTATGTCATATATTATATTTTTTAAATTAAAATTTTCTATTTATCATTTTAATTTGTGCATTCTTCATAGTGAAAATTAATAATGATATCAAACTATATTAAAAAACATAAAACTTTATTAATTCGGAATGAAAGTAGTATATATTAAATAATATATTTTAAAAAATGTTATATTACATTTAAATGAGTTACCAATACTAAAGATATAATTAATGGTCTTATAAGAAAAATAATACTTTAACCACAAAATAATAGAAATAATAATAAAATAATGAAAAAGTGAAATAAAGAGGTGAATAGTAGTTCTCCAAATTGGAGAACTATTATTCACCTCTCTTTCATTTCGAGGGTGGTTGGAAAGCCCATTTTCTGTTTTACTCTCCAAATATAGAGAATAAAGAGTAAAATAGAGTGAGGTTGGAAATGATTTATTTTGCCATTTTTATTTTTGTTGTTATTGCTATTAGTATTAATTTTATTGGCCAATGAGAAAATCTCCCCGTCAGTTTTGGAGGCCTCTCTAATGTTAAAAGACGGAAATTTAATTTATGTTCATATATTTTGTTAGTTTAATTGACCCCGATGAAGAAGTACAGCCGATTTACATGCCTCCCATGTTAATAAGACATATTTTTATTTTTTCAATTAATATTCGATTCATTTATTTTTCTTCATATTTATTCATTACAAATACTTTTACTAAGTGTCTTTACAGGTACTGGAGTTTCTTCTCAATGAAGTCATTTGAATAAAGTACGAATTACACTCTGTATTCATTTATTGTGTATATTATTAACGTTACAAACTTAGGCCGTTTCTTATATTTATTGTTTTATTTTAGTATTATTTTTATATATCACATGTTTCTTATGCTTGTATATTGTTTCTATCTCCTTCTCAATTTGAAAACAAATGAACTCAGTTGGGAACCATAGTTGTGGATTTCGAAGGATGCTGAACACTTTTTCTTCGAAATAACATGAACCCCTTGCATAGAATCAACTGATTTCGTATACATTCTTTTAAGTTAATTAATTGGTTTCCTAAAATTAGGTGGCGGCACCCTTATTTTAGTGAGTCACCGTGACGTCGCACCCTCTCACGGAATGTCAATAGTACCCGATTCAATGCTTATGGCGGAATGCGAAAATGGATCCCATAATTATGTCAGAACGTGGCAACAGATCCAAGTTAGTGTGTCGAAACACAACACCCGATCCATTCAACAACCACAATCACAATCATAAGTATATTTTCAAGTTCATACGATTAAGTCATGATTCATTACATTCATCATTCACCTATCTCATTTACAATAAGTGTGATCAATAATGCAAAATTCACATACATACACGTATTACAATCAGGCAATAACAAATATACATCACACAATCATAGAATCACAACCATCACCTACCTCGAAATGTAGCTTGTATCCCCTAAAAAACTTGATTCTTTCCTTTCAAGATTCCTTCCGCTTGTTCTTGGTCTACAGACGATCAATATAACACGAGACTCAATAAACAATAACTAATGACCTGAATTAAAAACAATTCTATCAACCCTAGATCATACCCTTGATCCCCATATCCAAATTAGGGTTTTCTTCACCGTAATTTTCAAATCAAAATTCTTCTCGATCGATAATTACCTATTAGATTACATTCTACAGATTGAAAAATAAATTCCGCGAGTGAAAATCTTACCTTCAGCCTCAAGAATGGTGGAAAACAATCAAGCAAAGACCTGACTTCATTCCTTAACTCTCAAGTTCAAAAATTATAAATAAAACATTTGAAGGGTTTATTTACGACTTAAACTTTAAGTCGCATTTGACCCGCCATGGCAGCAAAAATTCCGCCTCAGTGGCTTGCACGAAACTAGTGAGCAAATTTAACAATTCCAAGACCCCATTTGTAACATCTCATAAATTGAAATAACTAGGAAGAAGTTTAAATTTGGAAACAGTTATTGCTGGAAAGAAATAAAAATTTGGAAATTTAGTTAAGTTAGAAAAAGTGAGTTTTTGGTTAACATTAACAACCATAACTTCTAGCTCAGGATGAGTTACATGTACTTCCATATATGGTTGAATAGCCCTTGGAACAATCTTCCCGACCCACCGAGTTTGCTAAATTTTGAGTTTGGATGAGTGAGTTATGCCCTTTGAAAATTGGACTGCTGGATTAAGAAAATGTCCAATCAGGAAATTAAAGGGGTAATATAGTCATTCATAAACCAATTAATTGGATCCATTTTTTAGTAATTAATAGGGGTCAAAAACTGAGTTATTTTGGTTTACGCGCTAAGAAAAAGAGTGGAGCTTTTGGGGAATGAATGTAAGAAAAAGAGAAGGGAAAAATAAGAATTTTTAAGAATGATTGGTTTGGGTTGCGGATTTCTTCAATATTTTGATCCTACCATTTATGTGACTCTCATAGTATTGGGTTTATTCACCCACGAGTCAAACATGTTTAGTTTAGCGCAATTTGTCCTTAAAGAGTTTGAAAGTTTATGTTCTTGACATGATTTCTTGAAATTGAATGTTGTTCCTGAATTGGGTTGAATTCTGGAGTTTTTGAGATCTTTAAGTTGAGTTTTGTTGTTGCTTTTGGTTAGATTCGTGAGTACTAATGCTGGATATCGGGATCTAAAATTAATTTGAGGAATACATTTGAGTGTCAATCACGTCCGGGGTGTAGGATCGGGGAATCATACACTTGGTATCAGAACATAAAGTTCAAGTGTCCTAGGGAGTCTATGAATTTGGGTCTGTAGAGTCCTATTTATCGGTGTGAAGTGCTCTACATCTACAATTAGGAGGCTGCAACATCTAGAAATTTCTTCACTTCTTTCATAATGTTTACGTGTGCTAGAGTTTAATCTCTATAAGGTTTCTCTCTAATTCATGCTTGCACGTGTTTTTAGATAACCATGCCTCCAAGAAGAGCAGAAAGAGGTCGTCCAACTAGGAGAAATGTAGAGGAACAAGGGTAACTAACGCACCTGAAGTGTAACCCCAAGGAAAATTTACAAATATTGAGTTCCGTGAGGCTATAAAGATGTTTAGTCAAATTTAGACCAGTCAAACTGGTCAACAGAGAGGATATCGACAAAAGGAGGTTGACTTATCAAGGATCGTGAATTTTTGAGGATGAACCCCCCAAGTTTCACTGGTTTGAACACTACTGAGGACGCAGCGAACTTCATTAAGGAACTGAAAAATGTGTTCGAGGTGATGCATGTTGCTGACACTGAGAGAGTTTATCTAGCTTCTTATAAACTCAAAGGTGTTGGTAGAACTATGTTTCATAAGTAGAAAGGGGGTACACATGAAAATGCACCATATGCAAGTTCGTCTTGATTTTATGAGGCCTTCTTGGGATGTTTCTTTCCCCGAGAACTGAAAGAGGCTAAGGTACATGAGTTCCTGACACTTAAGAAGGATTCTCGAAGAGTGTATGAGTATGGGTTGAATTCCACATAACTATCTCGTTATGTTCTGGAAATGTTTAAGGACATGAAGTGTAGGATGAGTTTGTTTGTTTCTGGATTGGGTCGCCCTTCAAGCAAATAAGGTCGGCAAGCAACACTTGTTAGGGACATGGACAATTCGAGGTTGATGATCTATGTGCATCAGGTAGAGGAAAAAAATATAAGAGATGGGGAGGACTTCAAGAACAAGAGACCTAAGAAAGGGAATGAGTCCAGGCAGCAAAAGAGTAATGTCAACCAGTCATCCTTCGAATAGAAATGAAAGGGTCCTAATCTATCATCTGCTAGTGCACCTGCACATAAAAAAAGGGTGAGTATTATGCTCAGAATTCCAGAGTTAAATTTGCATATTCACATTGTAATGTAGCGTAAGGGGGTAGTAAGCCTCCTACATGCGCCAAGTGTAGTAGAAACCACTCCGGTGTTTGTCGTGAGGGCTCCAATTGTTGTTTGAACCGTGGTCAAACTAGAAATTTCATGCGAGAGTACCCAAGGAACGAGAAGGGAAATGGTAATGGTGGAAATAGAGCCAGTCTCCATCAGTTTCTCAACTAGAAGGGCTGCCTAAAGGATCTAATTTCGATACTGGCGGAGGACCAAATAGTTGGTATGCTTTGAATAATTGCCAAGAGCAAGAGGATTCACCAAATGTTATCACTGGTATGATTCAAGTCTTCGACTTTACTTTTTATGCATCGCTAGATCCAAAACCGAGTTTATATTTTGTAGCTCCATATGTTGCTATGAACTTTGATATTTCTGAGCAACTTACTAAACCATTCAGTGTTTCTACACAAGTTGGTGAGTCCATTCTAGTAGAGATAGTCTATCATGATTTTCCCATTGTTGTCAATCACAAGAGTACCATGGTTGATTTAATTGAGTTAGACATGGTAGACTTTGATGTCATTCTTGGTTGGATTGGGTTTATACCTGTTATGCCTCAGTTGATTATAAAACTTGATTTCACAAGTTGTAGTTTCCAAATGAGCCAGTCTTAGAGTGTAAAGGCGGTTCAATAATTCCTAAGGGTCATTTCATTTTGTACCTTATGGAAGGAAGTTAGTTTCTAAGGGGTGTATTTAACACTTTGTCAAAGTTAATGAATCAAATCTTGAGATGCCTCCTATTTGGTCAGTTTCAATAGTACTCGTTTTTCGTTGTTCAAGACTACAGATTCAATAGAGGACTATGCCAAGATTTACATTAATGAAATTGTGAGGTTGCATGGGGTTCCTTTTGCTACCATCTCAGATAGAGGTTCTCAGTTTGCCTCTCATTTTTGGAAGTCATTTCAGAAGGGTCTTGGTATCAAGTTAACCTTAGCACATCATTTCATTCGCAGACGGATGGACAGGTAGAGCGTACTATTCAGACCCCAGAGTATATTATGAGAGCTTGTGTGATCGATTTCACGGGTAGTTGGGATGATCACCTTCATTTTATTGAGTTCTCCTACAATAATAGCCACCATTCCTACATTCACATGGCCCCTTATGATGCACTGTTTGGGCATAGATTAGATCTCTTACTGGTTGATTTGATGTAGGTGAAACAACTTTAATAGGGCCATATTTAGTCCTTTAAGCTATGAACAAAGTGCAACTCATTCGAGATAGACTTAAGATAGCCAAGAGTTTTCAAAAATCTTATGTAGATGTAAAGAGAAGGGAACTAGAGTTCCAAGTTGATGATTGGGTTTTCCTGAAAGTGTCACGTATGAAGGGGGTGATGAGATTTAGCAAGAAAGGGAAGTTCGGTCCTAGATATGTAGGACCTTACAATATCTTGAAAAGGGTTGACAAGGTTGCATATGAGTTCGTGTTAACAGCAGAACTAGCAGCAGTGCATCCAGTCTTCCACATCTCGCTCTGGAAGAAGTGTGTGGGTGATCCAGCCTCTATAGTGGTATTAGAGAACATGGTGGTGAAAGATAGTCTTTCTATGAGAATGTACCAGTTGAGTTTTTTGACCGTTACACTAGAAGGTTGAAAAACAAAGAAGTCGTTTCACTCAATGTTCTATTGAGGAATCAATCCGTAGAGGGAGTTACATGGGAAGCAGAAGAAGCCATGAAAGCCAAGTATCACCACCTCTTTCCTTCCGATTCCACTCCATCTTGAAGTAATAGTTCTTCTTCAGTTTTTCAGTCGTACATGTGTGAATTAAACCTTAGAATCATGTTCCCTCAGTTTGTACTTGCATTTTTAGCGTATTTGCATGTTCTTCAAACTCCATTTAGTCAGAAATTCAGTTCTTAGTGTTAAGTGGTAGGTATTGTAGCTCTCTCCCTCTATTTTCAGCTAGTTTAGTCTTCATTCGATGACGAATGTTCCCCAGAGGAAGATAATGTAACACCTCATATCCAAAACAGACCAGAAATTACCTTTTCCAAAAAATTGCAGGTGCAATTGACGGTCACCATCTACGGACCTTAATCTGATCTACATCCCGTACTGCGGGTCCGTGGTTCACCACTGTAGCCCTTCCAAACACATATCAAAAAATCAAATAAGTCTCGATGCACGAAAAGACCTACGACACATAAGTCATACTACAAACCATGGTCTGTATCCATTGATCAAAACCCTATTACCCAGCCTCTAACATGAACTACAAATGACTTGCACGGACCGTTGTTCTAACTACGTTTCGTAAGTCTGACCGTAGGTGAAGGTTAGAAGTCAGTTAAGGGGAAAATGTTGTTTGCTTAGTTTCAAATGGTCATAAATTTTAGTACAAAATGAATTAGGTTTCTTGTTACCTATGTTATCATAGATAATTGAATTATCTTTCCAAGGCCACCAAGTTTGATAAATTTTGACCTCTGATTAAAATGTTATGCCCATTTAGTGAAGATTTGTCGAATAGACTCAAACTACGGTCCGTCAATCCGGGTCGTCGATTGCTCTGAAATTAATTATTTCAGGGGTCTTTTGGTCTTGTCCTAGTTCGTTTAACACTAATATACCTTTTTTAAACCCTAAATTGTGAGATTTTAATCAATTTAAGCCTAGAAACGTAACTAAAACTTACCTAAGTCAAATCATTAATAAAAAATTAGAAAATTAAGCAAGAGAAAAGAAAAAGGTCAAGAACCCTAGTTCAAGAATACAACAAGTTTCCATCAGTTCCAGCCCCGAAATCTAAAACAAATTCTCCTTGGATTTCATCACTAGGTATGTGAGATTTCACTAGTGGGTTCCTTTCATCCATTAGATCCCTAGTTTTCAGTCAGTTTCTTGATTCCCATATCATGACTAGACTTAGAGTTTCTAGAAATTCATCAGATTACCATGAATTAGTTAGTCATATGTTCCAAATTAGATTACCATGTTATTTTTAGTTACTTCAGATATACAAGGCTCAGTTATTAATGCATCATTATCACATTAATTATTGTACTCTCATTTTGCATGTTCAGTTTTGAGCTGTCACGAGTGGAATCTAGACCCAGATGAGACCAGCGTCATTGACCTCTCAGAGGTCACAAACAGGCCTATGTACGTCATCCTTACTTTACATAGGTTAATTTTAGGGCAAAATTTGAAACTTTTGATTCTGTAAACATATTTGATAAACATTCTTAACATTTCATAATCATTCATCATCAGCCATCTAACATTAAAGAGATAAGCAACTGAGAGAAATAGTTCATTAAGTCTTAATTGTATAATTGCCAAAATGGCACAAATACAAAGTCTAAATTAAAACGAGAAAGAAACGCTAGTGGAACATGCTCCGCTAGCTCAATTATAAAACTACAAAAGAATGTAATACAATAGCATCCTCGAAAGCATGAGGACCTACCAAACTCTGGATGAATGCTGACGTCCGGATAGCTGCAACAACGAACCTGTAGCTCTATCGCCCACCTGTGCCTGCACCTAAAAGTAGATATTTGTATGGAATTAGTACACACTTGTACTAAGTATGGGTATATGCAATTACACACCAAGGACATGCATGAGAAGAAATAACTCTTTCATAACAACATTATTTTTGGAAGGTCAAGTTAGTGGAGTTGCCAAGTTGAGATTAGGAAAGTCACTGAACTTTTCAAGTTGAGTTAGGAAGGTTATGCCATGAGAGTAACATGCATCACATAAATATCGTAGTGCGTACAACACATAACATCTTCATATAGCACATAACATATTACACATAGCTTCTTTCATATCATTCATGCATATGCAATGAGACCTAGGAGTCATGGACTTGACATTAAAACTCGAGAAAATGAGGGCTCAACATATGGGACCTCAACTAGGAAGCCTTCTTCAGCAAACACAGAGCCTGCTTCATTCATTCATGCGTACTTCATATTTCACTTTTTCATATACTAGTCTAATCACCAATCATACCTAGGATGTATTTTAAGACTCTCATCGGGTTTGCTGTGCAATGACCAAGAATAACCTAGAGTCATTACTTAAGTCTACCTCACCTCTTGATTATCCTATCCTTACACCTTTGGTATCGCTCATTTCATTATGTGCTTCATTTGAGGCTGGCCTCAATCATTCATTGGAACTTTAACTTTAAACGACATAGATCATGTGAGAATCATGAAATCTAGTGTCTTCCCCACACCAAAAAGAGGTGGAATCACCGGCCAAAGTGACTCAATAACATGCTAGCGTATATGGGAATTTAACCCCGCCATATCCCAATATTTGAAGTATAGGTTCAAAGACTAGGAGATGTATGGAGACCCATACCTGGCTAGACAAACAGTCTCATCTCATGAGAGTTACATGAACCTTTGCCCTTCCCGAAAGAAGGCATCACCACTCATAGCTAACCTATCGGTGCTCAGTATAAAGTTCCATTACATTCAAACTCATACGATATGGAAGTTGGCTTCTAGTATGAGAACAACATAGATCATTAGATCATTTCTCATATCACCATTAACATTAAGTGTGTTAAACTCAATAATTTCATTAGAGTTCTCATAGACACTGGTCTTATCATTATATTACACTCTCATTGGTGAGTACGTATGGGTAACATTTAGGTTCATTTGAGATTGCTCTCATCATATACATTAGCCTCATATCATGTTGTGAGCACATTCTTCATTATTAGCACCTTTGTTTTTCATAGTTACTCACCTCTTATTAAGTGAATGTTCATTTCTTCATTTCATAGTTCATCTCATCATATGCCAATGCACTTGAACATTTAATGTGTCTTACACACATACTTAACCCTCCTAGGGTTCATCATTTCATTACGTACATCTTAGGTTCACTTTCTTTTGAACGTATGTTAGACTTATGTGTCTAAACATACAAGTCATGGGGCTTTATTAATAGTTTGCTAAGTGATTCTTACTTTCCTAAGATTATGTAGTATAAGACTTATGTATCTTGTATATATGCTAAGATCTTGATTTTTAATGTAAGTAGATGGCATTACTCTTGGATATTTTACTCCCGTATGACTTATGTATCAATACGGAAGTTTGGGCATGGGAACCCAAATCTTGAATCACTTGGATATCATTTATAATTTTCATTGATTTTATTTATAATATTCATAACATTAGAACTCTAAATTAAATCTCAACATTAACATGGAAGGATTAATTTTCTATTTTAATAAGAACTCTAAATTAAATCTCAACATTTACAAGAAAGGATTAATTTCTATTTTAATTAGAACTCTAAATTAAATATCAAAATTTACATGAAAGGATTAATTTTCTATTTAATTAGAACTCTAAAATAAATCTCAACATTTACATGATAGGATTAATTTTCTATTTTAATTATAACTCTAAATTAAATCTCAACATTTACATGAAAGGAATTAATTTTCTATTTTAATTTTACTCTTAGTTGACCGAAGGGTTGGGGGTTCGAACCTCCACAATTCCTTTTTAAATATTTTTACTAGTCTCCTGTTGCCCATTTTTTCCTAAACCAAGAGGTTGTGGGTTCAAACCCCCACAGCCTCTTGATTTTTCCTTTAATTTTCGCTGGGGAAGGGAGGTTGTGGGTTCAAATCCCCACAACCCCCTTATATTTTTTCTTTTTTTAATTCGCTCGTTGCTTCAGTTCCTGAGGTCATGGGTTGGATTCCCATGCGTCACGTTTTCTTTCTTATTATTTTCCCTTTCATTCACGCGCACATGGAGGTCATGGGTTTGAATCCCATGCCTCCCATTTATTTGCTGGATAATTTCCTCCTCCTATTTCCCCAGGTCGCGAGTTCAATTCCCCCCCAACCCCATTTTCTTTTTAACTTTTACGCGAACACAGTGGCCAGGGGCTGGAGTACCCAGATTTCAACATTTTCATAGAGTACCCAAATCTTGAAAATTCTTTTCATTATAACTTATTTTTAGTCACATTGTTCATAAGTTTAGGTGGCTAAAAGGTTGTTATTTCAATCCACTATACATCATGGTAATGAATATCATATTGTACACATAAAATACACAAGAAATACATGATTCATACAACCCCAAAATAGTGGCCAAAGCCACTGCCCACATGCATACACACACACCGACTTTCCGATCACACTTTGAATATTAATTTTTCATGATTTCCTTCACTTAAACATGTCCACAATAAATATAAATACATCATTCATGCCTAAATCTAGAATCACAACATACCCATCCTACGAATTCGTTTGGGAGCAAATGACAAGGACATACAAAAGGGAATAACCTTAGTTTTCAAGACTTGAGAATCGTTCAAAGGAAAATACTCTTGGAGAAAGATTTCAAGGAGCGAAACCCATTCCTTTTGATGTTGTTCAAGTGTGAAGTTTCTTCCCGGAAACTCCTCCAAACCACGCCCAATTTACTTCAACGTACACCTCACTCGACGAACCTCTCTTAGCCTTGACGTTTTGATTACTTTGTCTTTTACTTGAAAATTCGTGTGAGTTCTTCAAGTGTGAAGAATTCTTGATGAATTTTATGGTTTTGGTTGTGTTTGGCAGAATAACGTGGGAGAGAGAGATTGAGAACGTGAGAGAGTTGAGGAATGTGAGGGAGATAGTTATTAGAATTAGGAGACTTATTTCAAGACTTAGTCAAAATAGGATTTAATTTAGTTAATACAAAATATAATTAATTTTAATTAATACGTGAAAGGACCATTATGCCCTTAAAATTTTAGATTTTTAAATAATAATTAAATCACCTTAAGTAATTATCTATTCGATTTTCAGGATCGTTACGTTACCCCCCCTTAGGAACATTTGTCCCCGAATGACACTACCATTACACATCGTAATGCCAATCAGATCATAACATAATCTCTATGCACAGTCAACCAATAGCAACAAAATACGAAGAGATGAGGAAACATAGGCTTAAGAGTGGCGAGTCTAACGTCAAGATCTTAAAAGATGAGGATAGCAGGGTCTTATGTCGGCCTCAGCCTCCTACGTAGCACCTCAACAAGATGATTTCTCCACAATACCTTCACTGTGGCAATCTCCTTGTTCCTCAGCCGCTTGACCTGTCTGTCTAAGATCTCAACAGGTACCTCCTTATATGACAAGTCTTCACCAACCCCCAAAACATCAACAGGTAGGATTGATGCTGGATCACTTAGGCACTTCTTCAACATAGAAACATGAAAGATTGGGTGAACAGAAGCTAGCTCCGCAGGCAATGCTAACTCATAGGCCACCTCACCAAAATGTTATAGGATCTCATACGGCCCTACATACCTCGGAATCAACTTCCGTTTTCTACCAAATCTCATTTCCATTTTCATAGGAGATATCTTCAAGTAAACCTGGTCACCAACGTTAAATTTTAAGGGTCGCTTTCTGTTGTCTGCATACGATCTCTGTCGGCATTAAGCAGTATCCAACCTGTAACTAATCACTCTAAATTTCTCCAAGTCCTCATGAATGATCTCTGGACCCAAAATAGATGACTCTCCAACCTTGAACCACCCAACTGGAGATCTACACCTCCTACCATACAATGCCTCAAATGGTATCATCCCAATGCTATAGTGATAGCTATTATTATACGAGAACTCTATCAAAGGAAGATGGTCATCCCAATTACCTCTGAATTCAATCACACACGCTCTCAACATGTCCTCCAATGTCTGAATGGTGCGCTCTGCCTGCCCATCTGTCTGAGGATGAAAGGCAGTGCTAAGTTTTACCAACGTGCCTAAGCTTTTATGGAAAGATCTCCAGAAATGTGAAGCAACCTGAGCTCTTCTATCTGAAATGATAAACAAAGGAATCCCATGCCATCTCACAATCTCATCATTGTAGAGTCTCGCATTATCCTCGGCTTTGTAAGTAGACTTCATAGGGATAAAGTGGGCAGACATAATCAATCTTTCCACATTAAATAACCATATGGATTCATGCTGCCTTCTAGTCCTCAGAAGACCAACCACAAATTCCATATTAATGGCCTCCAACTTCTATGTCGGAACCTCAATAATCTGAGCCAGACCACCAGGCTTAAGATGCTCTGCATTAACCTGCTGACAATTAGGACACTTAGCCACATATTCTGCAATTCCTTCTTCATGCCATCCCACCAATAATTCTGCTTAAGATCATGATACATTTTGGTGGAACCTGGATGTATGGAATACCTAGAACCATGGGCATCTGTCAAAATCCTGGTCCGTAAATCATCCATATCTGGTACACACAACCTATCATGGTATCTAAGTATTCCATCATCTCCCAAACCGAAAGACACATTCATTTTAACAACACTAAGTCCTTCAGCTTCATCAACACAAGATCAAGATGCTGACCCTTTTTGACTTCAACTATCAGGATGATTCAGAACTTGGGTGAACTAAAACACCCCTACTAGTAGAGTTAACCAACCGCACACCCAGTCTTGCCAGTCTGTGTACCTCTTTTTCCAACTCCTTCTTCTCGTCATCAATGTGGGCTGTACTCCTCATGCTCATCGTTCTCAAATCATCAACCACAACATTAGCCTTACCTTGATGGTAGTGTGCATTCATGTCATAATCCTTCAATAGCTCCAACCATCTGCGCTGACGTATATTCAACTCCCTCTGTGTGAACACGCACTGGAGACTCTTATAATCTATGAACACATCCACATGCACTCCATACAAATAAAGCCTCCATAGCTTCAATGTAAACACCTTACTAGCCTTCATAAGAACACATACCAGACCTACCCTAGATGCATCAGAATAAACTGTGTAATTCTCACCACACTTAGGTAGAGTAAGCACCGGGTCTGAAGTGAGTCTGTCCTTGAGCTCCTGGAAACTCTTCTCATAAGTCTCCGACCATTCAAACTTGTCCTTCATCTTCGTCAAAGCTGTAAGTGGGGTAGCAATGGAAGAAAATCCCTCCACAAACCTGCAGTAATAAACAGTCAATCCCAGAAAGCTACAGATATCAGTGGGAGTAAGAGGATTTAGCCAGTTCTTAACAGCTTCAGTCTTCTTGGGGTCCACCTCTACACCTTGATCGAAACACAACATGACCTAGGAAGGTCACTAATCTCAGCCAAAATTCACACTTGCTGAATTTGGCATACAACTGATGTTGTCTAAGTACCTGAAAGGTCAGTGTCAAATGTTGTTCATGCTCTTCCTTGGTCTTAGAGTATATGAGAATGTAATCAATGAATATTATGACAAAAGAGTCAAGGTATTCATGGAAAACTCTGTTTATGAGGTCCATAAATGCAGTGGGTGCATTTGTGAGACCAAATGACATGAGTAGAACTCATAGTGACCATAACGGGTACGAAAGGCTGTCTTTGGGATATCTCCATCCCAAACCCTAAGTTTATGGTACCCTAAATGAAGATCAATCTTAGAGAAGAAACTAGACCCTTGAAGTTGATCGAACAAATCATTTATTCTAGGGAGTGGATACTTATTCTTTATAGTGACTTTGTTGAGCTGCTGATAAATGATACACATTCTAAGGGTCCCATATTTCTTCTTTAAAAACACTGGAGAGCCCCAAGGGGATATGCTCGGCTTAATGAAACCCTTATAAGGGAGATCTTTTAAACTGCAACTTCAACTCTTTGAGTTCTGCTAGAGCCATTCGATAAGAAGGAATTGATATTGGTTTAGTATTGGGTTTTAAGTCGATAAAAAAGTCAATATCTCGAAGGGGAGGGACTCCAGGCAAATCTTGAGGAAACACATCTAGGAACTCATTCACTACGTACTCTAAGACTATGGAAGGAATATCATGATCTAAATCATTAACACTCAAAAGATGACATAATAACCCCTTGGACATCATTTTATTCGCCTTAAGATTTGCGAAAGTCTGTCTTTGGGATATCTCAATCCCTAACCATAAGTTGATGGTACCTTGAATGAAGATCAATCTTAGAGAATAAACTAGACCCTTGAAGTTGATCAAACAAATCATTTATTCTAGGGAGTGGATACTTATTCTTTATAATGACTTTGTTGAGATGCTGATAATTGATACACATTTTAAGGGTCCCATCTTTCTTCTTTAAAAACACTGGAGAGCCCCAAGAGGATATGCTCGGCTTAATGAAACCCTTATCAGTGCGATCTTTTAAACTGCAACTTCAACTCTTTGAGTTCTTCTAGAGTCATTCGATAAGGAGGAATTTATATTGGTTTAGTATTGGGTTCTAAGTCGATAAAAAAGTCAATCTCTCGAACGGGAGGGAATCCATGCAAATCTTCAGGAAACACATCTAGGAACTCATTCACTTCGTACACTGAGTCTATGGAAGTAATGTCATGATCTAAATCATTAACACTCACAAGATGACATAATAACTCTTTGGACATTATTTTATTCGCCTTAAGATTTGAAATCAAGGAATTAGGACGACTCGAATTGTACCCCTCCTAGACTAACTCTTCTTCATATGGGAAGCAAAATCTCACCACTCTACTAGGACAGTCCAGGCAAGCATAACAACGGTAAAGCCAATCCATGCCAAGAATAATATCAAAATCATACATGGGTAACTCAATCAAGTTTGCACACATAGTCTTACCACTTACAACTATTGGGCAGTCCTTGTATACCCTATTAGTTCTTACATTTTCTCCTAAAGGCGTACTAACCACTATAGGATCATGCAAGACTTCAAGTAGTATTTCAAAAGTAAGGGCAAGCAGAGGATTCACAAAGAAAAACGTAGCCCTGGATCAAGTAGAGCATGCACAGAAGTTGAGAATACTTGCAGCATACCTGTGACCACATTAGCGGATTTCTAGTGCTCCCCCTACCCTTCAGGGCATAGAATTTGTTCCTCTTGGGAGGCTTCTCTGCTGCTACACTCTGAGGGTTAGGCCTAGGCTGAGCATTACCTCCAGCGTGACCTCTGTTATGTGGAAAGTCTCTGACCATGTGTCCACTCACAAAACAACCGTAGCAGGCATTAGGGCCCTGTCTACACTATCCACTATGAGCTCGGCCACATTTAACACAGTTCTTCTTAGGATGTTGCATCTCACCTCCATTGCCCCTCTTGGGTTCGGGTCTACCTCCTCTAGGTGTTGTACTCCTCTGAAGGTTAGAATTACCAAAACTTTGTTGCCCCTTCTTGAACCTGGGATGCTCACGGACGCCAAAATTGGTTCTGTGGCCTCCATGACTGGGACCTCAAGATCTTGAGGCATAGGCCTCCTAACATTAGGAACACCTCTCCTCTTGAGGTTGTCCTCTACCTGCTGGACATGCACCATTAAACTTGAAAGGTCTATATTATCATGGAGCATCACAGACCGACGCTCCTACTCCAGGTCTCCATTGATTCCCGTTAGGAACCTGCTCATCTCATCCCTCCTATTCGAAACCAGGGAAGTAGCATACCTTGACAATTACAACAAAACTAAGTACTCTCCTTATTCTTGCTATTAAATATTAAGGAAAGTAAGATATCCTGGCCATCATAGATCCTTGTTTAAGGTTCATGAACTCCTCAACCTTGGCCTCCCACATATCTCAGGGGAAGAATCTCCAGAAATGTTGTCTTGAACAGCTCCCATGTGACTGGCACTCCACCTAAGACACGACTATCTTTGCCACATCTTGCACCAAGTATTTGCAACATACTTGAGCTGGTAGGAAGCTAGCTCAACCTTCTCAATATCAGTGGCCCCCCATAGCCACCAGGATCTTATGCACCTCGTCTACAAACTCTTGAGGATCCTCTTATGTTTTAGCCCCTATAAATATAGGAGGATTCATCCTCGTGAAGTCTCGCTGTCTGTCAGTCATGCTGCGAACCGGTGGGTTCTTCTTCTGAATATCATTCCAGTTGACTTGGGCAGTCATAGCCTGAGCCTGCATCATGATGGACTGTTCCATCTGGGCTAGAGATTCTCTCACCACAGCATTAGTTAACCAAGTTGGGTTGACTGGCATGGTCGCTCCTTCAACTATAGTTTTGGGTGGTTTCTGAATACACCTAGCTGCTGCTCCTCCCCTCTTCAGACCCTTAGTTCTCAAAATGTTCATTCTCTGAAAATAACAAGGATTGATATTATACACGTTCATAACACCAAGAATTCAGACATAAGGAAAAGCACAATAAGATCAGAAGAAGAGAAATTTTTCCTACACATCATACAGTCTGTAACCCACGATAGTGGTGCACTTCACTGCCATGACTAAGAAACTACTCAATGTGGTTGATACAAACTCATTATTCTCAGAATTTAACCTAGTGCTCTGATACCAACTTTGTCACGGCTGGAATCTAGACCCCAGATGAGACCGACGTTGTTGACCACTCAAAGGTCGCAAACAAGCCTACTTACGTCATCCTTACTTTACATAGGTTAATTTTAGCAGAAAATTTGAAACTTTTGATTCTTTAAACATACTTGCTAAACATTCTTAACATTACTTAATCGTTCATCATCAACCATCAAACATTGAAGAGAAAAGCAACTGAAAGAAATAGTTCAATGTCTTAATTGTATGATTGCCAAAATGGCACCAATACAAAGTCTGAATCAAAACAGGAAGGAAACACTTGTACAACATTCTCCGCTAGCTCAATTCTAGAACTATGCTAGAATGTAATACCGTAGCATCTTCAAAAGTATGAGGACCTACCAAACTCCAGATGAATGCAAACGTTCGGATAGCTACAACAACGAACCTGTAGCTCTATCGCCTACCTGTGTCTGCACCTATAAGTAAATATTTGTATGAAATTAGTACACACTTGTACTAAGTATGGGTATATGCAAGCACACACCAAATATATGCATGAAAAGGAATAGCTCTTTCTTAACTACATGATTCATAAAAGGTCAAGTGAGTGGACTTGCCAAATTGAGATCAGGAAAGTTAGTAAACTTTATAAATTGAGTTAGGAAGGTCATGCATCATTATAAATATTGTATTGCAGACAACACATAACATCTTCATATAGCACATATCATAGCACACAACATATAACACATAGCTTCTTTCATATCATTCATTTATATGCCATGAGACCTTGGAATCACGGACGTGACATAAAGACTCGACAAAATGAGGGCTCAAAATATGGGACCTCAACTAGGGAGCCTTCTTTAGCAAACACAGAGTCTGCTTCATTCATTCGTACGTACTTCATATTTCATTCTCTCATAAGTACTTCATATTTCTTTCTTTCATATACTAGTGTAATTACCAGTCATACCTAGGATGTAGTTTAAGACACTCATCAGATTTGATGTGCAATGACCAAGAATAACCTAGAGTCGTTACTTAAGTCTACCTCACCTCTTGTTTATCCTATCCTTACACCTTTGGTATCGCTCATCTCATTATGTGCTTCATTTGAGGCTGGCCTCAATCATTCATTAGGAATTTCATTACGTATATCTTAGGTTCACTTACTTTTAAACGTATATTAGACTTATGTGTCTATACATACAAGTCATGGGGCTTCATTCATAGTTCGCTAAGTGATTCTTATTTTCCTATGATTATGTAGTACAAGACTTATGTATATTGTATATATGCCAAGATCGTGATTTTTGATCTAAGTAGATGGCATTACTCTTGGATATTTTACTCACGTATGACTTATGTATCAATACAGAAGTTTGGGCACGGGAGCCGAAATCTTGATTCATTTGGATATCATTTATATTTTTCATTGATTTTATTTCTAATATTCATATTATTAGAACTCTAAATTAAAGCTCAACATTTACATGGAAGGATTAATTTTCTATTTTAATAAGAAATCTAAATTAAATCTCAACATTTACACGAAATGATTAATTTTCAATTTTAATTAGAAATCTAAATTAAATCTTAACATTTACATGAAAGGATTAATTTTCTTTTTTAATTAGAACTCTAAATTAAATATCAACTTTTACATGAAAGGATTAATTTTCTAGTTTAGTTATAACTCTACATTAAATCTCAACATTTACATAAAAGGATTTAATTTTCAATTTAAATTATACTCTTAGTTGACCGAAGGGTTGGCGGTTCGAACCTCCACAATCCCTTTTTAAATATTTTTTATTAGTCTCTTGTTGCCCATTCTTGCCTAAGCCAAGAGGTTGTGGGTTCAAACCCCCACAGCCTCTTGGATTTTCCTTTAATTTTCGCAGGGGAAGGGAGGTTGTGGGTTCGAACCCCCACATCCCCCTTATATTTTTTTTAATTCGCTCGGTACTTCAGCCTGTGAGGTTGTCGGTTCGATTTCCACTCCTCGCGTTTTCTTTCTTCTTATTTTCCCTTTCTCTCACCACGCACTTGGAGGTCATGGGTTCGAATTCCACACCTCCCATTTATTTGCTGGATTAATTTTCTCCTCCTCTTTCCCGAGGTCACGGGTTCAATACCCCCAACCCCATTTTCTTTTCCCCTTTTTCGCGAACACAGTGGCCAGGGACTCGATCCCCCCTTCCAGCCTTTTTTTTTTTATTTCTCTTCCGCCCTCGCGACAACCAATAGCTAAGGGGTTCGATTCCCCTTAGCCCCTTCTTTTTTTTTCTATTTTTCCAGTCATCTCAACCTGTAAGGTCTTGGGTTCAATTCCCATTGACCTCACTTATTTAATATTCCCTTTTAAACACAGATTTCAACATTTTCATAGAGTACCCAAATCTGAAAAATTCTTGTCATTATTCAACTCATTTTTAGTCACATTGTTCATAAGTTTAGTTGGCTAAAAGGTGGTTATTTCAATCCACTATACTTCATGGTAATGAACATCACATTGTACACACATTTAACCAATAAAATACACAAGAAATACATGATTCATACAATCAGTGGCAAAGCCACTGCCCACATGCACACACACACCAACTTCCCGATCACACTTTGAATATTATTTTTTTATAATTTCCTTCACATAAACATGTCCACAATTGATATGAATGCATCATTCATGCCTAAATCTAGCAGCACAACATACCCATCTTACGAATTCGTTTGGGAGCTAATGATAAGGACATATAAAGGGGAACAACCTTAGTCTTCAAGACTTGATAATCGTTCGAATGAAAATATTCTTGGAGAAAGAATTCAGGGAGATAAACACATACCTTTTGATGATGTTCAAGTGTGAAGTTGCTTCCCGGAAACTCCTCCAAACCACGCCCAATTTACATTAACGTACACCTCACTCGACGAAACTCTCTTAGCCTTGACGTTTTGATTACTTTGATTTTTACTTAAAAATTCTTGTGAGTTCTTCAAGTGTTAAGAACTCTTGATGAATTTTCTGTTTTTTGTTGTGTTTGACAGAATAACGTGAGAGAGAGATTGATAACGTGGGAGAGTTGAGAAACGTGAGGGAAGAGTTATTAGGATTAGGAGACTAAATTCAAGACTTAGTCAAAATAGAATTTAATTCAATTAATACAAAATCTGATTTATTTTAATTATTACGTTAAAGGACCATTATGCCCTTACAATTTTAGATTTTGAAATGTTAATTAAATCACCTTAAGTAATTATATTTTTTATTTGTAGGATCTTTACATGAGCTATCTAGTGTTTACTGAAATTTACTCATAATATGTTAATAACTTAATTCATTGGGAGTATAGGGTTGAGCGTACCCAAATAGTCCTAGAACTACTAGTCAACTAGGTTATAAGTCCCCTCTGTGGGCGTCCGTTTAGCGATCACGTACACATTAGACTCCACATTTAGCTCATGTGGTTGTATTATCGGTTATTATTAGCTCGCACAGTTCAGTCAGACTCTATTGCATTGACCATATTTACAGTTGAGTTAGTATTAAGTCTTAGTGTGTTATAAGTTTGGTCATTGCATGGAGTTAGCTCAGAGATCAGTATATCATGTTCAAAATATTATAATTGCTTTTGTGCTTGTTTAGTTATGTTTTATTTCAGCTTTACTCTATCTTACATGTTCAGTACCTTTTAAGTAATGATTCATACGTGTGATACATCTTCTCGTAATGTAGGTTCAAATTCTTAGTATCCAGATCACGCTTAGATCGATTCCTGATCTCCAGTTCAGCAAAATCAATGGTGAGTCCTCATTATCCTAGGACAATAGTCATGAGTTTATTTCAGTATTTTAGTCCATTAGTTTCAGTTTTTGCTACACTTAGCTGAGACCTGTCCCAACATTTCTAGTTAGTTAGAGGCTATTCTCAAATATAGTTAATTTCTGCTTAGTATTGAGTTAATATGTTCTTTCTATTAAACTCATTAGTTTCAACTATCTCAGTTATATTATATGGGTGTTCCACATCCTTTCATTTTAATTCTGATTTAGCTTCCGCATCAATTTATTATCTTTAGCATTCTCCTGATCATGCCAACACGGTTTGCTTGGTATACTTGTGGTCCTAGGTCCCGTGTCCCCTTCTCGGGGTAGCTTGAGGCGTGACAATTTTCAAGAACGATTGGTTTTGATTGCAGATATCTTCAAGATTTTGATCCTACCAAGTATGTGAGCCTCTCATAGCGTTGGGTTCATTCACCCACATGTCAAACACGTTTAGTTAAGCAATTTGTCCTTATAAAGAGCTTGAAAATTGATGTTCTTGAATGATTCTTGAAATTGAATGTTGTTCCTCAATTGGGTTGAATTCTTGAGTTTTTCATATCTTTAAGTTGAGTTTTAAGTTGCTTTAAGTTAGATTTTTGAGTACTCATGCAGGGTATCGTGATCTAAAATGAATTCGAGGAAAATATTCGAGTGTGACCATGTCCCTGGTGTAGGCTTGGGGCGTGACATCATTTCACAACAAACCTTCGACCAACGACATTCAGAAGCTACCTGTTCATATTAAGATCAATTTTGGTAGTTCTATTCACCTTAATTCAATTCAGTAAAGTAATAAGAGTTCCTTAACGACTTATCTATCCACTCATATGATCAAATTCATAATTAAATCACCCAACCGTTACCATATTTCCCTAGACTTTATTGGCTCCAATTTCGTCCAAATTTGAACTAGTTTGGAAAACACCAAGTTTCCATGAAAATTTTTTTCCATCCAAACCCCATTGGCTTCTATATAAACACGGGACCCGATTTTTACACTGTGTGACAAATGACTCTCTTTTTTGAGTGACACAGTCCATTAATTTTGTGTCTGTCATTTTTTAGCATTTTTAATAGTGTTTGGATGAACCATTATTATATATCATATCAAGGTGTAAGTTAACATGAAAATTAGAATAATAACCTCCTATAGAGTAAATTGAATTAATAGTGTATACTTGTTATCTTTTCATTTTTGATGAAGAAACATTTTAAGTTAAATACACACTTGTGAATTAAACTATTATAACATGTTACTTAAATACTTGCTGTGAATCAAAAATATTATAGCATGTTAGTAAACTACTTATCCAAAGTCACTTATCAAGGCTTTTGCTTTTTTTCTTTATTAAGCTATGACCAAACACATTGTCTTTCTTCTTTTTCTTTTTGTGTTTCATGGATTTATCAGTCGGACATGGAATTTCTTGTTGCATTGACTATTTTTAGCAATGTAAAGTCCAGCATAACATATATCCTTGTGTAACTTATCCAGCATACTAACCAACCCCCTAATCTCTAAGCTTGTATCAAACTTATATCAATCTGAATTTGTTATAGATGAAATATACAAAAATAATGGCGATTATCAGCAATTCCAGTAAGTTAGTGAGTTCTTCATTGCTTTTGAGGACTCCAATTTCACCATTTGAGTGATGGCTACCTAAGTTGCTCGAACTCGTTCCTTCCGTTGCCACATTCTTGTTGACACGACATGTGTGTGGGTGTGGGATTCATACCGTACTTCATCATCAAATTTGAGTACTTTGACAAAACTTGACCAAGAAATTTGAGACATGATAAGTCATTTCTGTTGTAAATTCATACCAAAAATACCTTTTTGACGAACACTTAAACGGAATTCACCGCAGCTTGTACTTCAACAATAACTCCTATAGGAAATTCTCATAGCACGACGCATGTCGAAAGACACTGTCCTTAAGGAATTTCACCCGATATGGGTGTATCCCCAAGGATGCAACAAGATCTTATAGTAAAAAACTAGGAACCAAAAATTAAAAAACATTTAAAGAACAAAACCCAGCACACCAATAGAATATAGACGGAAAGATTTACTCTAAAAATCTATATCATTCACTTCCTCTTTGTGATAGACGAAGACTAGATTTATATGGAAATATACATTAGGCTAAAGCCTCCAACATTTAGATAGTGAGATTAATGTCAACAATGAAGAATTAATGTTGATAATAATCACCTAACGATAAGAAAAGTTTTATAACAAAGAGTTTAATGATTATTATGAGGCTAGTTAAGGCTATTTAAGAGAGAAAATATTTAGGACATACAATAATATTCTTGTTGTTCATCTTGTATTTCAAACATACTGAGAAAAAAAACTTTGACATCTTTGTAAGATAACAAAGTTTAAGAACATTTTCACAACTAGAAAATTAAACTAGTAGCGAAACTAGAATCGAAAGCAGATTTTAAAAAAAATATACGAAATATTTTTCTTAAAGAAAAATTGTTGTTAATATGTGTCTAAAGAATCTTACTGATTCCAAAAAACTTTGCAGAAGCACTAAGTTACCAAGTTTATTGAACCAATGAAGAACAAAACAATAGAAGAATTTAAATTAATTCACAAATCTAATATTTGTAAAAACACGTACCAGAATCTGGAAAATTTTTATATAGAAAAAGATCAAGTCCATTGAACTCACAGTGTCCCCTTAAGGAAATTATTCCCCTCTAGTATCCGTTGTTTGATTTGGAATATGACCTTCTAGGGTTAAATGATCTCAATCACCAGAGTATAGATACCAAAAACTCTGGTGTCAGCGAACTACTCAACGACACTAAAGTACACTTAGAATACTAGATTTAGTAGTTGAAGAAGAAGTCCATGAATTCTATATTAAAATGAAGGTAAATCCCTCAATTTATAGAAAACAAATGGTAGTGAGAAAAGGTTCTTATTGTGCCTTACCGAAAAGGTCACAAACCTTTAGAAAAGTTAGAATCTTTAAGAAAGGTCGTCACCTTTCATAAAAGTCATAACTTTTCATAAAAGTCACAACTCTTCATAAAATTAACAACTTTTCATAGAAATTGCAACATTTCATAAAAGTCAGATGTCTTTATAAAAGTCGCAACTCTTCATTTTCCATTCACACCTTTTTACAACCCAACAGTCCCCCACATGAATGGGGAATGACTTGAAGACAAAGAAACGGACAAGTATGTGTACTTTATAAGCAACAATTAATTGCATCTGGATAAGTAGGTTTCCCCTTGGACTTTTCGTAGTGAACATATGTCGGATATACTTGGTCAATCGGTAGATGCGATATCTTTGAACCGTCGAACTTTGGTGTATACCTAGACAACCATATGTCACACAATTAACTCTTTACCGTTTATGGTTCTTACGGTTGTTTTCCTTTTAGCCATGAACACCTCCTGGTTTCATGAGTGTATAGAGAGATGGGCTTTTGAAAATCATCTTTTTTGGAGAGACTTACACTTGACACTCACATAGGTGATTCCTAACCGTGTTATCGCGTAGATAAACTATTTGTTCAACTTTGCCAAACTTAGCAAATTATTAAAACCATTAAGCTTTATTAACTCATTAACAAGCCTTAATATTGTATTCTTGTCCCTGAGCATTGTTTTCATCATGAGAATGGATTGAATTTGTTGACAATGTCGAACCGTCATTCACAACTTTATTTTTCTCCTTGAATCTAGCTCTTGGGATCTCCAGTCTGCTAGATAGAGTTACCGCCATGATGACTTGTCCTGAGCCGTAAATCCATTCCCTTAGATGATCTTTTAACTTCCTCTCTAGTTAGGCCTTTTTTAAGTGGATCCGACATATTATCCTTTAACTTTATATAGTCAATTATGATAATTCCACTAGAGAGTAGTTTTCTAACGGTATCATGTCTATGTCGTATATGACGAGACTTTCCATTATAAGTCATGTTCCATGCCCTACAGATTGCATCTTGACTATGAAAGTGTATGCATACTAATGCCAATGGTTTGGGCCAAAGTAGAATATCTATCAAGAAATTCTGGAGTATTTCAACTTATTCACCGACCTTATCTTGAGCACCAAAGATCATTGTAGAGCTAGTGATACATGTCTCTTTTGAAATATTTCTAAGGGACTGCTCCTCTACCAATAGTAAATACATATCAACTCGTGAATTTTACTTCACTTGTCCAATGATTCAATTTGCATCATTAATATGCATCATGCTTCCAAAAACTCTAGCACAATCCAGTTGTGAGTCACTTTTGTTTTAACTCTTTTGAAATGCAAAGCTCACACTTATTGGGGACTTGACAATATTAACATCAAAATATTTGAACTAGTTAAATACCTTTTCAATGTAATGAGACCGTGAAAATGCTAAACATTATGGAGTTTTACGAATTCTTATATCTAAGATCACATTAGAAACTCCAATAATTTTCATTTCACTTGCTTTATAGAATACATTTAGTAGCATTTATGTCATTAGTGTCTCTATTGATAATCAACATATCACCCATATACAAACAAACAATGACCTTAGGATTTTAATGTGAACATGTTTATCACTTCTATCATTCTTCAATCCATTTGCCAACATAGTTTGATCAAATTATGTCATTGTTTGGGGGCTTCTTTTAGTCCATAATGTTACTTAATAAGTTCACACACTTTTTTTTTATTTACCAAGAACCACAAAACCTTCGGGTTGTTCCATGTAAATTTATTCCTCCAATTCTACATTTAAGAAAGTTCTTTTCACATTCATTTAATGAATTTGGAGGTCATATACCACACTAATAACTTTTTGCATCCGAATGGATGTAATTCTAATTACTAACGAGTATATATATCGACAAGATCAAAACCTTTTTTTCTAAAGTCTTTGACACAAAGTCTTGCTTTATATTTTTTAACAGTTCCATCAACAGTTATTTTCCTTCTAAAGATTCATTTTGAACCCAAAGGTTTATTTTCTCGAAGAAGATCAATTAACTTTCAATATAGTATATTGACACCATTTTTCCAAAGGATGGGTCTACAGAAGACACAGAAAATGATACAAAATCATATTCCAAGGAAGTAAATGTCCTTTAACATTTACTAAGCCTCTGTATCTTTTTATGAAGTACATTATCCTTTTCATTTTCTAGGCCTTTTAGACCCTTCTCTAGACTACTCAAGTCTAATTTTACAGTCCAAAGTCACAAGTTCTATTTTAATTCTTTTATGAATAGGAACTTGGACTTTGACTAGATACCCCCACACTTTGAAATATTTCAAGTTGGATTTCCTTCCTTTCCATTTCTCATATGAAAAAGATTGTATTCTGATCAAACAGAATCTCTTTCTTTCTAAAAAGATAACTTTTTTGTTCTTCCTTTTTGCCAAAAAAGATAGTTTCTTCATACAAGTTTAAGAATAGTTCCTCCATACAAGTTTATTATAAACCCGAACTTATAAATAATTCATCCATCATTTCTTTCTACGTTTGTTTTTTCATTAGATTGAGGTGAATATGGCAGTAGTTTGATGTATATTCCACTTTCCAAACATATTTCTGCACAATAAGGTTTATACTCTCCATTGTTATCACTTCTTATATTTTTTTAATACTGATTTTCAACTTCGATATTACATTGTCTAGATATTTCTATTGCTTCATCCTTACCATTCAGCAAATACACATAGTTATTTATAATGCAATTCTCAATAAAAGTAGCAAATATTTTTTTCCACCATGAGATGGTGTTAACTTCATATCACAAATGTCAATGTAAATCAATTCTAAGGGATTAGAATTCCTTTCAATCCATTTATATGAATGCTCAACAAACTAGATCCACAAAAAACATGACATTTTTATTTATTGCGCTAAAAGTTAAGCAAAAACATGTAAGTTGATCAGTTTTCCTTACAAGGTTTTGTAATTGACATGCCCCAAGTGTGCATGTCACAAACATTGACTCAAGCAAATTAGAATAAATAAAAACATTGAGTTCAAAAAGCTCTTCGCAAGGTAGATTTTTATTATTTTGTTCCTATTTCTTACAAATTTTGTGTGATACAAACATTGTGGATTGTCAAATGTTCTTTTCAGGAGGACATTTCCATAACTTTCAATATGATTGTTATAGAACTACCCATGAACAAACTTTCATCGGGTTCAATAAAGACAATATAGTCTAAATGTTATTTTTACAAAAACATAACAAATGAATATTCACCAATATTCATGTCTATGCAAATATTTTTATTATAATAGACATATCTTTTCATGAAAAATCACAAAATTTTAAGTGATTTTTTCCATAAAATAACACAATTATTGTGAACAAGTATATATATAATTTGGATGTTTCATACTAGTCACACTATATACTAGTAATAGAGAAACTCAACAACCAGAATATCAAATATACTCCAAGAATTTTGTGGGTATAACATATTACAAAAGTATCATTGAATTTCATATTTTTTGCTCCAAAGTTAAATTGGACACCAAGTCTAATCATAAGCAAATAACCCCCACATTTCAAATGTGATCTCAAAAATATTTTTCAAGTATTTGAAAATAGTTTTTCCACATATTTTAATGTTGGAAACATTGTTCTACGAAAGAATTATAATGCTGCAATTCTCTTTGATAATGTTTACACAGTGTCAAAGTTCATTCCATAGAGACAGAAAATCACAAATTGTAAGTCACTAGTATTTTTCCTCTATCATAAATAGACATACCACTTAGTATTTTAAATGCTAACAATAAGAACAAAAAAATGTACAATTTATTTCTATATTACATTGAAGTTTATAGAAAATCAAAAGTACAACATTGACTTATTATGTGAAGTTTTCATATTCTTCAAACCAATTTCATAGTTCAATTTATCCAGAGTATAAAACCACAAAAGTTTTTAGTCTACAAAAATCAGACACACTAACGTTTCTCATGGAGTACAAAACTACAAAAGTCTTTTTTTTCTCCAAACAGAATAACACATATTCTTTATCACATAGAAATGCTTTTCTTATCAAATAGTCTTCCAACTATAACATTTTGACATATTATTCTATCAAACAAAAATATACATCTCTCATTTTTGCAAACTAAAGAATTTTAAAAGCAACAATATTTGCGAAGTAAAATTCATTCCACAACATATGATTTGCAGATCTTTTTCCAAAGATACACATAATAATAAACAATAAAAAATCAAAGATGATAACTTTTAGAAACTATTTTCCTCCTTAGATAATTTAATAAGAAGGTTACCTGGTAATATTTAAACGGGATATCATAAAAATTTTCTGTTACATTCTCAATTCGATCTTGCTAAACAAAGCAATGAATTATGAAGAAGTAATGCATTTATCTTCTACTTCTATGATCAGATTCTCACAATCAGTAGAATAAAAAAAACTAATAGTATAATAATTTCCTTAAGATTGTTGTTCATTTTGTATTCCCAACATAGTTAGAACAAAATTTTGAACATTTTTGTAAGACAACAAAGTTTAAGAACATTTTCACAACTAGAAAATTAAAACTCGTAGGGAAACTAGAATTAAAAACAGATTTAAAAAAAATATGAAATATTTTTCTTAAAGAAGAATTTTTGTTAATATGTGTCTAAAAAATCTTAATGATTCCAAAAAAACTTTGCAGAAGCGCGATGTTACCAAGTTTAATGAACCAATGAAGAACAAAAGAATAGAAGAACTGAAATTAATTCACAAATCTAATATTTGTAAAACACGTACCAGAATCTAGAAAATTTTTAATAGGAAAAAGATCAAGTCCACTGAACTCAGAGTGTCCCCTTAAGGAAATTATTCCCGTCTAGTATCCGAGGTTTGATTTGGAATATGACCTCTCACGATAAAATGATCTCAATCACCAGAGTATAGATATCAAAAACTAATATTTTTTAAATTGATTTTTTTGCCAAAAAATGTAATTTAAAGTTGGAGAAGAGTTTTGGAAAATGTTTTTCTTAATTTTTGAAGGGAAGTCATTTTCCTTAATTTTGAGGAAAATGAGTTTATTTGGAAAACATTTTTCAAGACTTTTGTCTCAACCAAACATGAGAAATTTAAAAACATTTTCCAGAAAAAGTTTTACTTCATACCAAAAACACTCTTAATGTAAATAAGCCCTTCAACTTGGTCTCATTTCACATTTATGCCCTCCAACTTTGGGTATGCATAAGTAGACATAAAGTTGTATAAAGTTGAACAAGTAAAAACATGAGTGATATGTGGCACAATAAACGTAGAACACCATGCAGGACAAAAAAATACATGTACGATGTCATGTAGGACATGTGTGTCTTTTTGAGAAACTTTATACATATTTAAGTTTCTACTTGTGTACAACTAAAGTTGAAGGACATAAATGTTATTTAAAGACAAGTTAAAGGACATAAATATTTATTCTACATATTTTATTCTAAATATACTTCTACAAGTTCATGGACCAGTATCAATATGATATGGAAGCCACTTTCCAATTAATTAGGACTCAAATATTGGTGATGTCCATGAAGTTATTTTTTAAAGATATTTTAATACAAATACTTAGTAAAAATCTTCATTAAGATAAACACACATCCACAAGTACACCACCAGCATACATATTAATTAAGATATTCTAAACAAAAAGAAAGACTCAACAGAGACTTCACCAATAAGTCTAAGAATTACTGTATAATATTTCATCAGAAGAAAGCAAAGGACTTACCAATATCATAATTTTGGAGTTTTTTAATAATCGCCAAAAGAATGATAGGAGAATTCAATGTGCAACTTGCCGGGTGTGGTGCAATTGTATTTCTCTTGCGGATTCCATCTGCGATATGAGTAATGATGATGGTGGTACCCAGAGGCAGAGCCAGAATTTTATGTATATGGGTTCTAAATTTTAAAACATAACAACAAATTAGTCTAATTTAACAATAGTCTAATATTATTTTTTTATGCTCTGCTTGGTCTTGACCAGAACCTATAATCTAAACAAATGTTAGAAACGTGCATCCATTGCGTGATAAGAATATTTCATTGTTCTAAACATACAACAATATGTTTTATAAAATTATTGTGTGGAGAAGAAAATTATAGGCTATGATCAATTATATCTCTTTGTCATCTTCACATTGATGAAGTGCCTGCATAAATGTACTTATGTAGGACATTACTTGTGCCTAGAGAATTTTTTTCAGTATTAGATGACATTGAACTTATTCCCTAGAGTATACATTCTCTAAAAAGGTTTGCCTAGCTAAATTAAGTCGTTTTACTTACGGCTACTTTGGAAAAAAAAAATTCATGGGCAAAAATCAAAGAACATCAGAAAATAGTGGCAGTCCGTGCAAAAACTTGTAAAAGAAGACACAACTCTGTATACAAGTTCAATAGAATGTTCGAGATCAGAAAGGCTAATATTCTTTATGGAATTGAACACATAAGATACAATTTTTCATAGGTGGAAATTATGCAAGATCAAACACATTGTAGGTTGATCTTTAGAATGATGAAATATTATTGTCACACAATGGATCTGTTCAGATTTTTGCTAGGCTTTGATTAAGTAAGAAGAATCATAAAGCTGACGAGATAGTAAGAGATGCCATTCATAACACATACAGTAAATGCAAGACCAACTGAATGTGCTAAAGTAGCATAGATACCAGTTGTAAATGCAATTAGACCTGCTTCCATCGCCAGAAGCTTCAACATAGTTGCATTACTATAAAGTTGGACAATAACTTGTAACTCCACTGATGATACTATTGTTATTGTTTCAATGCAAAAGTAGGTGAATACAGCAGCAGAGAGCATCCAAAGGCGATGACATCTGAAATGACAAACGCATGGAATCTGTTCTCCTTAATAGAATTGCCATCCCTTTGTAGGGCTATTAGTATCGCTTTCAAAACTAGCGGTGAGGATCACTGTTATTATCATAGTTGCCACAAGTAAATGCATTTGAGTTGCATTCATAATGTTTTGACTATTCTTTCATCTTGCGTAGCTCTGTCGCCATCCCTACCCTCCGACTCTGACGATTCAGGTACCACCACCACCATCCTTCTTATCTAGAGGCGGATCCAGGATTTGGAGATTCTGGGTGCCATATCGTTGTGTTCATCAAATTGATCAAATACTAATCTATTTTGGCCTTGTAAAAAGCGACTTGGGATGAATTAGTTCAGTTATTCATCATTTCAATCTATGACGATAAATAAATTTAAAAAAAAGAAGCTATGATGATTTGTACAAATAATTTTCCCCCCAATAATATTATTATAATAAAAAATAAGTAAATAAATATATCATTCGTTTATAGTTGCACTTGGCAAGTTTTCTTATTCTAAAAACACTTATCGGTGATATAATTATTTATACTTACAAATACTTCATGTTCTAGGTAACAAACAAAATATAAAGCGGTCAAAGAATTTCACATACATAATTTCAATAACTGAGACTAAGTATTTACTCACACTAACTGACAATTTAAAAAGCTATGATTTTTATGTTAGCATTTATTATAATATGTATTTTATTTATAATTCAAAACCTATGGATATAAATTATCATAATCCAAATTATTTTTTTATTTGCATCGAAATGTTTTGACTAATAAAACAAAGAGTATAAAAAACTTATTATCGAGTTTCTGAAATTTGGACAAAGAGAGGAGCTAGAAAGAATTAGTTGAAAGAAGGAAATACTACTCCCTGTACTAATTACCACGTTCAAAATTTATCGTCTAAATTTTTTGTGAATATGAATAATTCATTAGGATAAAAATAATAGTTAACCTAAATAGTTTTAATAATAAAAAGATAACATATTCCGGAACAGACTAAAAAGAAAGTATATCACATAAATTTCAAATAAAGAAAATACTTAATAATTTATGCTTGAAATAGAAAAGGAAGGGAAAAAATCACTAAAATTTACAAAATGTTTTTTAGCAAAAAACAAGTTAATTACTTTTACAACTTGATACCAGTTGATTTCAGATGGCCTTATAAAATTTTTTGTGCTGCAAATTTTGATATAAAATTTTTACAGCCGCATTTTTAGCAAAAGAAACGGAAATGCAACACAAAATTTTTTTAATAAAAATTTGCACTATTCTAGGATTGAACACACAACAATTATGCCAAAAACTTGATTTCTCACCACTGGCACCAAGCACATACTTTTTACAAGGGGTGGAAAATTTAATATATATAGTATATATTATGTATATACCCATACATACGAAGTTTCAACTGAATTCACTGGGTGCTGTGGAACCCCCTCCCTTAGACATTACATCTGCCTTTTTAGCAAAAGAAACGGAAATGCAGCACAAAAAAATTTATATAAAAATTTGCACTATTCTGGGATTGAACACAAAACAATTATGCCAAAAACTTGACCACTCACCACTGGCACCAAGCACATACTTGTTACAAGGGGTGGAAAATTTAATATATATCGTATATATTATGTATATGCCCATACATACGAAGTTTCAACTGAATTCACTGGGTGCCGTGGAACCCTCTCCCTTCCACATAGGTCCTCCCCGTGTCTTATCACAGATATCATGGGCAGGATTCCATGTCTAATGATGTCGACCAACTTTTTGATGATGATATTGCGTGCAACATGGAAGAGGTTATCCATATTTAGGCTATTATCCAAATTTATGATTTTTGGTAAGTCCTTTGTTTTCTCTCGTTGAAACATTATATCAGAAAACTATTAGACTCTTAGGGTGTGTTTGGTATGAAGAAAATGTTGAAATTAAAAACATTATATATGTTACTTAGAGTGATTGTTGTAGTTTAATTTGAGTTTTACCTTTATAAATATGAATATTACTAATTATTTTTTATACTTATAGTAGAAAAAACAGAAATATACACCACAACATATAAAAATATACATAAATATATATAGATTTTTGAGTTGATGGAAGAGCATCAACGAGAGTTGGACAGTGACAGAGAGAGAGAGAGAGAGTGCTTCAACACCGAAAATAAAATAATAATAATATAAAAAACACAAAAAGAAAAAGATTGATGGGAAGGTCGTCACCGAGAGTTGGAGAGAGAGTGCTCCAACACAAAAACAAAAAAAATAAAATAAAAGGTGTTGGTGGAAAGGGTATCAACCTTGGAAGTTGGAGAGAAGTTCTCCAACACGACCAAGAGAAATAATATAAAAAAAAGAAAAAAGAAAAGGCTTTGGTGGAAGAGCATCAACCTTGAAAGTGTGAAATCCCATGAACATGATAGGGCAAGCAATATAAACATGGTTGACTTCGACTGACGCGCGAACCAGTGTAGAAATACATATAAGATTATCAAGAATATCACACAATATCTCAAAATCAGAGGTGAATCTCATAGATACATAATAATTTGAACCCTAATCAAATAACACATTAACAATTAAGTTGTTGACAAAAATAGTACTTGTGATCACTACATCAAACGCCTCTGCCTCATTCTTGCCCGGGAAGGCACATTGAGCCCTATCATCCACTCGAGCTACCTCCCTACCTGGTTCCGTGTTACCTCTACCTCCATTAACATTTCCTCTACCTTCACAACCTTTTTTATTTCCTCGTCCTCCTACTTGTGGACATTCCTAACCATTATTACCATTTTCCACGGGTACAATTGTTCGAGAAGGTTGTTGTCAGACTCAAGAGGTCACGGCTATGGGCAGCTCCTCATCATATGTCAAAGTTCTCCACAACTAAAGAAAGTGAGACCTCAAGATGGTCTGCTGCCCGTTACGTGCCCAACACTCTTATCAGCTAAAAAATCAGTAGAAGGAGTTCCTGAGTAGTTACCGGTAGAGGCGGGCTTAGCAGCTTAAATTAGCTAGGCACGAGTGTAGGTCGAACGGATCCTCTAGATAGGATCCCTAAAAATTTTGAAAATTCTTGGCTTTTTTAGCCAACGTTTTAGCTTTACCATCTCATTTCACCCCCTCACTTTGTTAAAATAATCGATCACTTCATTAAAACTCCTTACCACAGAAGTCATGTGCATAGATAAAACTTGTACCTCATAACCAAAAACTGTAATGAACAATTGGATCCTCTTATGTTCCATTGTAACACACATTTTAGCATATCTACATAAAGCGTGGAACTTGGCTTCATAAGCAGCCACATACATACTACCCTGCTCTAGTACCATGAACTAATCCTTCTTGCAATATCTAACAGTCCTAAGCACATATTTCTCTAAGAATAAGGCATAAAATTGGGTCCAAGTAAGTGCAGGTAATGTAGAGGCTCTGTATTTCATGTAAGCTCTCCACTATTGCTTGGACTCACCTTGAAGTTGAAAGGACACAAACTCAACCTCATTTTGGTGTAAGATACCCAACTTATGCAACCTCTCATAAAAATCCAATATGAAGTCATAGGCGTCCTCTGTCTATGAACCAAGAAATACCGGGGGCTTGAACTTCAAGAACTTCTTCAACATATCATGATCATAACAGTTCATCATAGAACCCAACAAGTGATGGAAGAAGGCATCATTACCTCTCTCCCCAACTGGCTTGGCCATATTGTAAGAATGATTGGGATTCGCGGGGGCTTCAGTAGGTGGAATTGTCCTTAGACTAGCCAACCCTTTAAAAAAGGTCATGATATGTTGAGACAACACCGGATAAATGGAAGGGATTCTTATGGCTTTAGATTTCCCTCCTTCTTCTTGTTCAAGCTATTCAACATTCTTAACGTCACCTCCTTATGTGCCGATGGGTTCTCATTCACCGGAAAATGGTAATTTGGTACCTCAATCACAATAGGTGCTACTCTCCTATGGACTCTACCCCTAGCTCTTCCTCTACCCTTACCTCAACCGCGACCTCTCACTAGGGGTTCCTCAGCTGGAGCATTAATAGGAACTACATGCCTAACATTGTTATACCTAGTATTAACCATTTGCGAATAAACGAGTGAAAGAAGTTAGATACTAATTTGAATCACCAGATGCCAATTTGAATCAAGCCATATCACGAAGAATACAAGAGAAAATGGAGATTTCCATAGGCATCCCTGTACCGTTTCATAAGACTTTAATAGACTCGTTTTGGTACGTTGAGATTAGCGAACCTAGCATGTGGTACAAACATTGTAATGACCCAGACCATCGTGATTGACACCCACACTATAACTCGGTGGGAAACAATTACTAGAGACCAACTAAAGAAATATACCAAAAAAACTGAAGGCATTTAAGTTACGAAAGAAAGTTAAAGAACTAAGACAAGTTTCCATTACTAAATTAAGATCTAACAACTAAGTAACAATGCGAAAGATAAACCTAGAATCTGAAAGTCAATGTACCCAAACTAGAAATAATAACCAAGTCTAACAAGAATATCTAATGATAACCATGACAGCCCAAACGATGTGGTTCACCCTCTGAACTCGAAGTGATCAGCAATATCATAAGTGATCTCTGTCAATAAGCGCGTGAATATGCCCTATACTCAACAAAAATAAGATTAAGTGCAAAATAAGTACAAAACCACCTACTAGTATGATAACGCGACTATACGACTAGTATAGCATAAGCAAGCAATTACAACATAAAACAAACACAAATATCAACATATTCAATACTATTATAAGAATCAATATCACAATTCACATGTTTCATGACAAAGTTGGTCCTCTTACGGAACCCAAAGTCAAACTGTTAGCATGCTGAAACATGGCAATCCAATCCCATTTTTATGCCAGAATGTGGAAAACGATCCCAGTTAGCATGTTAGAACGTGGCCATTTGATCAAAGTCAGAGTGCTGAACATGGCAGCTGATATACAAGTATCACACCGAGGCAAACCAAGTGTATATCACACAATCATAGAATCACAACTATCGCCTACCTAGAAACAGGCTTGAAACCCTATACAACTTGATTCTTTCCTTTCTAGATTCACTTCGTTTGTTCGTGGTCTACAAGCAACAATTTATGTAAGGGAATCTATTAAAAAATAATAATTTTCTGTTATACTAACAAATTATGAACCTTAGTTGAAACCCATGACCCCAATAGTCAATTTAGAGTTAATTCAAGCATAGGTTTTTTTAAGACTCATTGTTTTAACCTTTTATTAGTCAAGAAATTTGTTTAGGGTTTTCTTGGAGGTAAAAAACAAAATTTATCTTTTTTAATGTTTCCTGTCGGCTAATTTGTAACAACATTGTATAGCTTAATAAAATAGTCATAACTTTTTACTCAAAAATTGGATTGACCGCAAAAAAGGTTAAGTTGGAAAGTAGATTCAATTAAGTTTATTGTATAGAATATTTTTCACATACCTATTAATATTCTAAGAATATGGTCGTCTAAAGTTGACCCAAGTAGTATCTTCACATCAAAACTTAATCGATCAGGAAACTTCGAGAAAATTTATCTAGAACTTAAATCCGTAAATTTCAAGAATGAAATTATGCGAATAAATCATTATTGGCATGTGGATGAATGAACCCAATACTATGGAAGCTCACATACCTCGTAGGGAAAACCCCTAGAATCAATCGATAAGTGATTATTGAATGCCCTTGACGAATCTTGAACTTTCTTCCCTTTCTCCTCTTTTCTCTTCTCTCCAAGACCTAGCCTGGCATTCACTTTTTGAAACTCACTAATATAAATTTAACCCAATTAAAATCCTAAAAATAAATTAATTAAGTTGAGTAAGGAAAACACCAAACTACCCTTCTAATATTAGGTTTTCAGACATTCCATATTCTAACTACAATTTCCATAGCTCGTACTTCACTCATATGAACTAAGAATTGCGCAAACTCAGTGGCGTTTGAAAGATCATTCGAAGATATTTCCTATCATATATTGAAATACACCTATGTAATCCTTATTTAGGAGTAAAGGCTGTTTGAAGTTACCTAAAAACTCATTTTTTCGAACTAAAGTAAATTTGCAGATTTCCAATCTTTCCAAAAAATCACTATTTCCAATTACTAGCTTCTTCCTAGTTATATCAAATTGCGAGATTTTACAATATCTCCCCGTTTAGATCATTCGTCCTCAAATGAGATTACTCCTACTAGGCTAAAGGGTGTAATATGCAATCATTTATTTCAAATATCCAACAAGCAACACAAATATAACATTCCAACACATTATTAAAGGGTAATAGGAAGAAAATTATTTCCTTGATCTAGAGTTTTTTCAGATCTGTAGAAATGTTGATATCTCTTCTTCATATCCTCTTCAACTTCCCAAGTGGATTCTTCAACAAATTGGTTCCTCTAAAAGAATTTGACAGATGCAGCCTCCTTTGTACTAACTTACTAACTTGGCGATCTAGAGTCTGAACCGGAATCTCCTCATAGATAGATTATCCTTGATTTCAATATTTTCAATTGGTATGATCAATGAAGGATTTCCCATGTACTTTTTAATATGGAGATGTGAAATATCAGATATATTGCTACAAACTCTTGTGGTTGCTCCAACTCATAAGCTATATTGCCATCATCTTGGATATGCTATAAGGTCCAATATGCCTGGTACTAATTTCCCCATTTTTACAGAACCTCATAACACCCTTCATGGGTGAAACCTTTAAATATACCCAATAATCTACTTCAAACTCTAAATCCCTCCTCCTAACATCAGGGTAAAATATCTGATGACTCTATGCCATTTTCAACCTCTTTTGAATGACTTTCACCTTCTCCATAGCTTGATGACCAAAATTTTGTTCTATCAACCCTACTTCACCAACTTTAAACTATTTAATAGAGGATCTGCATTATTTAGATGATAGAGTGGTAACTATTTTTGTAAATAAACTCAACCATATGTAGGTGATCATCCAATTACCCATAAAATCAATCACACAATCTACCTTGATACCTCGAAATCCTATCTCTCCCTTGTTCAAAAGCCATCACTTTTTATTTATGAATACTTGCATTTAATTCAAGCAGTAAAGTATCTTTGTCTTACTTCTGTTTTACCTCTGACACTAATTATTATTCAACCCTATTCATGACCATTACTCCTTCATCTATGGAATCCGATAATTGAACTCCAAGTCGTGAAAGTCTATATACCTCTTTTGCTAAGTCTTTCCTATCTTCCTAAATGTTAGTGGTACAAAACATAGAAAATCTACTCAAGGTATAAACAATGACATTAGCCTTAACTTGGTGATAAGGAAAACTCATGTCATAATCCTCGAGTAATTCTAACCATCGCCTCTGTGTGAGATTAAGCTCCCTTTGGGTGAACACATACTGCATGATCTTATGATCAATGAGTGTATCAATATGAACACCCTGCAAATAATGCAGCCATATCTTTTAAGAGAATACTAGAGCAACCAACTCTAAGTCATGGGTTGGGTAATTCTTCTCATGAACTTTTTAGTGTTTAAAGGCATAATCTATAACGTTTCCCTTCTAAATTAACATACAACCCAACAATTCTTGATGTATCGCAATACACCACAAGAGTCAAACCATTGAAACTTAATTGTCATCTGAGTGAACTAGGTCAAATGAGACGAAGTAGATGAAAACCCCTCTACGAATCTTCTATAATAGCTAACCAAACTCAAGAAACTCCTAATATCAGTTGGAGATGTGGGTCTAAGACAACTCTAAACTACGTATATCTTTTGGGTGTCAGCTCTAATTCCCTCTCCAGATACTATGTGTCCTAAGACCCACAGATTCAATTCAAACTCACACTTAGAGAACTTGACATACATATCTTTATCCTTCTAAGTCTCATGAACTGTTATGAGATAACTAGTATGATCTTCTTCATTCCTTGAACAGATTAGTTTCTCATCATTGAAGATGGTAACAAACAAATCTAAATAAGGCTTGAAGACTCTATTCAAAAGGTCCATGAATACAACACACATATTGGTTAACCCAAAGGACATGACCAAAAACTCATAATGCCCATATTTAGTTTTGAAAGTTGTCTTTTAATATCCTATTCTCTTACTTTTAATTGATGTTAGTTAGATTTGAGATCTATCTTAGAAAAAATTCTAGGCCTTGAAGTTGGTCGAATAAATCATCAATTCTTGGGAGAGGATACTTATTATTGATGGTAACCTTGCTCAATTGATTGTAATATGTACTCATTCTAAGGGAACCATCATTCTTTTTCACAAACAAGAACGGAGCAACCGAAGATGACACACTTGGTCGAATAAAACCATTCTCTAAAAGGTCATTCAACTACACCTTAAATTTCGTCAACTCTGCTGGTGTCATTCTATCAAGAGAAATAGATATATGTATGAGTACATGGAAGAATATCTATACCCAAGTCTACCTCTCTTAGGAGAGACTATAGAAAGATCATCTCGAAAGACTTCTGGAAACTGTTTTACCACCTCACTTAATAGGAGGTACCTCAACACTTAAGTCATTAACTTGGACTAGAAACTAACTTTCTTGCCTTAGAAACTAACTTTGTTGCCTTAGAGTACGAAATGGAACGACCCCTAGACTCTTCTAAATTTTTTTTCCACTCTAAGACTTACTCATTGGGAAACTAAAACTTGACTACTCAAGTTCTACAATCAACTGAGGCATAACAGGCATGAAGCCAATCCATACTAAGAATGACATCAAACTCTACCAAGTTTAGGTCGATTAAATCAGTCATAACACTTTTTGATTGACGAAAATGATACAATCACGATAGAATCTCTCTTGTAGAATGAAATCAACAACAGATGTAGAAATATTCAATGGTTCACTAAGTTGCTCAAGAATAATATCAAAGTTCATAGAAACATATGGTGTTAGAAAAGATAAACTCGCTTCTTCCTCTAGCAATGCATAAGAACTAAAGTTGAAGACTTGAATCATACTAGTAACAACATCTGATGAATCCTCTTTCTCGTGGTGACTAGTTATAGCACAAAGATGGTTTCCCCTCCACATGCACTTAAAGTAGCTTATCTAGATGCAATTTTTATTTGGTGAAGCTAATGAAGAAGATTGGGCTCTATTGCTCTCTTTACCATTACATTACTTGTTCTTAATCTCTTGTAAAATGATCGTTTTAGCCACACTTGAAGCAACCAGTAGAGCCAGCACGACACACCCTTGATTTGATACTACCAAACTTAACACATGCGGGAATCTTTTTACTCCCTTGTACCATACTTTCTTGAAAATACGCAAGTCTAACTCTGATGTTATAAGGACACTTAATATTTTACCCACATTTTTTCCTTGGTGAAGGTGCACTTAGCAGATGATGGAGTAGGTCCTCTCTACTTCTATTAAAGAAGAATCATTCACGTTATTCTTTTGCTGCCTAGACTCATTCCTTATCTCTTAGCCCTCTTATTCTTGATATCTTCTCTATCTCTCAACTTTTTCCTCCTCAACTTGTTGCACATAGGTAAATATACAATTTTTTTATAAATGAACAAGTCTGAATGTATACATTCCTAGAATAATAGAAAGACATAGTCAATAGTAAGAAACACCTTCCGCGAGGTGGTACCTCACAAAATCCTCAAAATCAAGACACGAACATTAATGGAAGAGGTGGATCAAAATGAATGGGACACATAAACTAAATAAGTGTAGAAAACAAGGGAGTGAGTGATGAGTTGTTGATTTCCACTCATTTAAGGATCTTTCATAGTTACTTTCACTTGATTTAGTTTAGAATTGATGCTTTTAATGTGGTTTGCTCAAAATTTATAGGTAAATGAAATGGAGTTGATGAAGAATATGGATGAAAAAATTAAGTGGAATTGAATCAAGAAGAGGCCAATTAGAAGAAAGTGGAACTGAGAGAAGTTTAGTTATCACGACCGTATGAAGTACAGGTCGTGATTGCATTGCCCATGTGTTATGCCTCGTATTTTTTTATATGTAGTGCGCATCGTGATCTGTGGACGTAAGTCCGGGGAATGAGATTTTATTTTAAGTTCCTAGTGATTAAAGAAATATTAGGCAAGGATGTTATTTCCAAATGTCATATTAAGTATGAGTTGGCTAATGTAAGTGTCATTAACTTTAAGTGAGGGATTAATTAGTGGCTAATTTGGATTGATTTAATCCAATGGGCCCCACCACTCATAATTGGTGGCTGATTAGGATTAATTTAATCCAGTGGACCCCACCACTCAAGGCAAAAAATTAAAAAAGGATCATATTGTGAGCTGGCCTTAGTGGACAGGTGTAGAGGGGGGCTGCCTCCACTTCATACTATTAAATGAGGTGGAGAAATCCACTCCATGTTAAAGAAGTGGTGAAATGCATTGCTGCATATCATCTTCTTCTTCACCACTTGTCTTAGGCAGCCATGGAAATGGAGAAACCAACCCTGCAACTCTTGGCCAGCAGCTGCAAATAATTTGGTTAGTAATCTCCTTGTTTGGTGTGTTAATTCTTTAGAATACCTTTGTTAATTATCCTTTAATTTTAAGAAGGGGGCGTGACCAGTAGCTTAGGAAGTTTGTTTTAGTAATTGAATGTGCTAAGTATGAACGGAAACCATAATCGGATTATTAGTGGTGTCGTGTTGGTGCTTGGACTGTTTTGATGAAAGCAAACTGTAGGAAAATTCTGTTTTGGCATTATGTATATGTTGAATGTGATTATGATTATATACTCCAAAGAATGAATACGATAAGGTAGATGTGTTGCGAATTATAAAATGAGTTATCGCTCGGTGTGTCGTTGCTTCGCTGCTATGGTTGCCGAGATGAAACTGTTTTGGGGAGGGGGCTGTTTAATATGATTCGTTGGGTTATATGTTTTATTGGTATTGCTATGGATAATTTGGGTTGTTGTCGGATTGGGACGAAATAAGGAAAATATGAGAAGTGCTGGCGAATTTTCGTTAGATTATTAGCTAGCTTACAAGAAAGTAAAGCGCGATGTTTATCTAACTGTGGCACGATTGTTGCTTGTTATAGATTAATAGCTTGAGCAGTAAATATTGGACGTGCGGCTCGATTATACGGTATGTAACGCTGTCCCTTCTTTCTTTGTTTGGCATGACTTTTAAAAATAAGCGAATAACGGACAGGTTTGATACTTACCTCTAGAGCATCTAGGTGACGTATATTCTTGCTTCCACAATTATTCCTCTATATATTAGCTATGTCTAAGGCTATGATAATCTCTAATATCTATGGTAGTGCTTCTTAGAGTCATTGAGATTTTATGTTTCCATATCGTATTAAAGGTTCATAATCTTGATAAAACATTAATCTTTGGTAATACTCCTTGCTGGTTCACATTGATTGTTCTATTGGGTTATAAGAAATGATTTTAATTGCATATGGTTGCTCATAATATTCTGCTCGTGCATAGAGTCATTTATCATTTTACCGAGTCCCGGGCCGAGTAATGTTCGTGCGGAGTTTCTTGCATATGTCACCGAGTTCCTCACTAGAGGGCCGGGTATGTATATTATATATATGATTGGTGATGAGGATGAATATGATGATGATGATGACGGAGATGATGTGATGATTATTTTGTCGAGCCCCTTACTAGGGAAGCTGGGCACCTTATATGTTAAAGATATGCATGATTTTCACTTAAAAGGGTGCATATGTAGCGATATTTTGTTTCAACTTGCCATATTGGTATCCTGTCATCTTTACCTTATGCTTTACATACTCAGTACATTGTCCGTACTGACCCCCCTTTCCTCGGGGGGCTGCGTTTCATGCCCGCAGGTGTAGACGCACAGTTCGGTGATCCTCCCGCCTAGGATATCTACTGTGCTGATTGGGAGAGCTCCACTGTTCCGGAGCCCAGTCGTTTTGGTACATTACTTTTTGTGTAGTCTTTTGCTCGTCTATGGATATGGCGGGGCCCTGTCCCGTCGAGTTTCACTACTGTACTCTTAGAGGTCTGTGGACATTATGTGGGTTGTATATATATGTTTTGGATAATGGTCTGGACATGGTTTGTTTGGGATGTCCTCTTGTACAGGGGTAGCCTTGTCGGCTGCGTACATCATTGTGTATTGTGTAGTGGCAGCCTTGTCGGCTTACGTATGTTATTATGCTTTGAATAGTGGCGGCCTTGTCGGCTCGCGTATGCTGTTATGGTTATGACTCCTTATGAGATAGGTCCTTTTTATATATATATATATATGTGTGTGTGTGTGACGTTGGGGTTGGCTTGATTTGATTAAATTCCATATTGTCTTAGTTTCAGTTGGTTATACTTAGCAGGTTTGTATGTGGGTGTCCAAAACGGGCACTAGTCACGGCCCACCGGGTCGGGTCGTGACAAAGAGTGGTATCAGAGCAGTTTTTCCTCGGAAATGTCTACAGACCGTGTCTAGTAGAGTCTTGTTTATCGGTGTGTTGTGCACCACATCTATAAACAGGAAGCTACAGGACATTTAGGATGTCATTCTTTCTTCTTATTCTAGATCATGCGATAGAGCTATATTAAAAGGATAATCCCTCTCTAACGAATCCGTGTGTTTTCAGCTATGCCTCCAAAGAAAGCGACAGCCGCCCAGAAGGGAAAATCGGTAGCAGAAGGTACTAGTCAGACCCAGAGAGTTACTAGGGCCCATGCCCAGTCTATGCCTGGTATTATGCTCCAGTCGGAGAGCTCTGCTACACTGCCACCGCCAGAGGAGCTAAGAGCAGCAGCAGCTCCAGTTCGAGGGACACCACCAGCCCCCGAGGCCTTTGCAACATATCCAAATCAATAAGAGTCCAACAAGCTAGAAAAAATGTGATTATACTAAAGTTGCATAAAAGAACCAAAAATATTAAATATGGCAACTTTAGTTCATATGGAATCAATAGTGTCAGTTGATTGGGGGCCAACAATAATGAAAAACAATTCTCAAATATCCTAGTGACTCTCTAAACTCTAACCAAAGGATATGAAATTGAAGTATGATGCAATATTGGGAAGGAGGTGCATTTTCTCAAACTGTACTCTTAGAGGTCTGTGGACATTTTGTGGGTTGTATATATATGTTTTGGATAATGGTCCGGACATGGTTTTTTTGGGATGTCCGCTTGTACAGGGGTAGCCTTGTCGGCTGCCTACATCATTGTGTATTGTGTAGTGGCAGCCTTGTCGGCTTATGTATGTTATTATGCTTTGAATAGTGGCGGCCTTGTCGGCTCGCGTATGCTGTTATGGTATTCTTAAAGTTAATGACACTTACATTAGCCAACTCATACTTAATATCACATTTGGAAATAACATCCTTGCCTAATATTTCTTTAATCACTTGGAACTTAAAATAAAATCTCATTCCCCGGACTTACGTCCACTAGATCACGATGCACACTACATATAAAAAAAATACGAGGCATAACATCCTCCCCCCCTTAGGAACATTCGTCCTCGAATGTTAAGTTAGCGTCTTGCAAAAACAAATTCCAGCGAGGTCTCTCTAAAAGATATACCTGTCAACCTGCATTCCGTAACTTACAGATGCCTCACAACTACATAATCTCATTATCTATCAATATAGTCATACTAGGAATTGAATTACCTGCAGGTACGGGGAACAAGTAAGGATACTTATTCTTCATTTCGTCTTCCGCTTCCCAAGTCATCTCCTCCCTATTGTTATTTTGCCACAACACTTTGACGGAAGCCACATCCTTAGTACGTAACCTTCTAACCTGACGATCAAGTATAGCCACGGGTTTCTCCTCATATGACAACTCCTCTATTACCTAAATATCATCTACGGGGAATACTCTAGAAGGATCACCAATACATTTACGTAGCATCGATACATGGAAGATTGGATGTACCGCCTCCAAATAAGATGGTAGATCCAACTCATAGGAAACCTTGCCTATCCTACGAACAATCTGATAAGTCCCAATGTATCTCGGACTGAGCTTCCCCTTCGTGCCGAATCTTATCACACCCCTTATAGGTGATACCTTCAGGAATACCCAGTCACCAATCTGAAACTCCAAATCTCGACGCGGATTATCTGCATATGACTTCTGTCGACTCAGGGCCGCTAATAATCTTTCTTGAATAAGCTTCACCTTGTCAACAGCTTGCTGAATCACATCCGGGCCTATTAACTTAGTCTCGCCAACATCAAACCAACCAATAGGTGATCTGCACTTCCTCCCATATAAGGCCTCGTATGGTGCCATCTGGTGCGATTCTGTATTCAGATGTCGTGATGACATGTCCAAGATACACTATTCCCCGCGACCGCATGAGTTAGTTTTCGTGATTACAAAGGGTAAATACCTATCACCCGGGAAGATTGGGAATTCACCAAATTGATCCCAAAACCCCTTTGCACACTTGCCAACAATCATTTTTCATCTATCCATCTTGTACGCAATAATCCTAGAAAGAGAAAATTCCATATTTTTAGTTTAGATTAGAATACTTGTTGATTTCAATTTGGATTGAGACTTCCAAGTTTCCTCACAAATCATATTTGGATTTGACAATCGTGTTCTTACTACTAAAATCTCTTAATTCTTTATTTATTTCATTTCTTTAAATTTCTAGAACTATGGATGAAATTGTCTAATTTAGTTTGGGGTTTTATGCAAAAAATAGACAACTTGTTTGGATTTTTATTGCTCACTCTAATGCTTGTTTTTGTGATAGTGTGCTTTCATGATGAGGGTTTAATCTTATTTTCATGCTTTAATCTATGATTTGAGAGTGCATGCTGGAATCTAGCTTCCGATTTGTGTGGATTGCTCGAATAAGAATTCCTGATGTGGAGTATTAGATTAATAGTCGTGTTTGACTTTGATTCCTAAATTTGAGACAAGGAGATAATTTTGATTTACTTTGTTGAACGCTAGAAATATGGATTCAGATTAATGTATTCGATTGCTTGTTGTTGAAGTCAATTGAACCCGAAGGAGATTTTGTGATAAAACACTTTGAGACATAAATCAGATAAGTGTTGATTGATAATTATCTAGTCAAATTTAAATCGATTTGAGATGTCAATGGATTGTTGAATAAGGATTGAGTTCCAAATTTCCTAATCTATCCTTTTTTAATATTGTATTTTCCTAAATCCTTTATTTTCTTAAAAAACTCGCTTTCTATTTGATAGTCTTGTAGATTGCATGTTCAAATTCAAACCAATATCTATTTACCCTTTAACATATCGATTGCTGATAAATTGTTCCTTGTGCGATTTGTCCCTAACTCTTCGTTGGGTATTTTTATTAATGACAAATACTCACTCTTACAATATTTAGGGTAATTTCGTAATATAGAAAACGGGCGCCATTGTCGGTTAGAAATTAGACATATTGAATTGATTTAGGATTTCTAGTTTACTTGTTTCTCTCTAAATTGTGAATAGCTGTCTTTATAGTTTTTTGTGACCATATGTTTGACAGTGGTTTGCCTATACCGATCCATTTCCATGTCGTGAATCGAATGTGATAAGATAATTTTGGCTTAAGGTCGTAGCAGAAAAGCACAATTTGGGGGAAAAGGAACTACTCTGATTCTCCTATGAAAAGGAAAACCTTCTCAAAATCCACTTCACTTGGTGCCAATGAGCTGTCAATTTCAAGTTTGAACTCACAACTCTTAGGACCATATTAGGAACAAGATATGAGGTAGATACTACTCCTTATCCAATAGTCGAAAGGAGCGAAGAGGAGTCTCATGCCTTGCACCTAGCTAGGTGCTATGAGATGGTACTATTCGATTTTGAGATCTCTACTTTGGAAGCTAATGTGGAGACAACAAAAGGGACGGTGGTTTGCATTGAGAATACCTTAGGACTTTTGCAACATATCCAAATCAATAAGAGTCCAACAAGCTGGAAAAAATGTGATTATACTAAAGTTGCATAAAAGAACCAAAAATATTAAATATGGCAACTTTAGTTCATATGGAATCAATAGTGTCAGTTGATTGAGGGCCAACAATAATGAAAAACAATTCTCAAATGGCCTAGTGACTCTCTAAACCCTAACCAAAGGATATGAAATGCATGTATGATGCAATATTGGGAAGGAGGTGCATTTTCTCAAACTTGAAACACAAAGGGTGATATACCTGGTGTCGTGTCGCGATGTTCAATTTTGTGCTTAATGGGAGGCAACCCATCGATATCTTAATTGGTTTGATGTCTCATCTTTTACTTGTAGTATAGGTTTGATATTTTTTTTAATTAACCCTCATAATTTCAATGTTGGTGGTGGTGTTTAGAACATGTTTAAATGTATAAAACTGACTAGAATTGAAGTTTGGGGTGAAACACCTTCAAAAACAAGAGTTGACAATTTTTTTGATGCTCATATGAGCCTAAATATTGTGTGGATCATCATTTTTGCTATGCCATCACCCAAATTGAAAGTATTTTTAGCAAGTCTAACACCATTTTTTCATAACACTTTCGAGAGCATCTAGCCTCGATCACAAATAACAGGTGTCACATTCATGGAAGGTAAAAAAACTTCGTGTTGTGATTGTGAGAAGAGGGGTCCCGACCATAATGATTCACGTGAATTTCAAAAGGCAGTAGTTTTGAAATCCATTTTAATGTCCCATAAACTTCCAAAAACTTCTCCCGTATAAAATAAATTACTCTAATCAATTATGGACAAGAATTCCCTTCAAGCTTTTGTTTAACTTATGGTATGTCTTCTTCCCCCTTTCTTGATCTTTCCTTGAAATTGGTGAGTTATTTATAAATGGGTAGATTCTTGTCCTTAGTTTTTTTCAATCATGATTTGTGTTGAAAACTTTATTGTGTAGACAAGTATTTTAGTTTAATGTATTGTAATGGGTGTTAATTGAATAAGGATTGATTTGAGGCTTGAAGTCGGTTGAAAATGGCACGAGAACAGGTTACAACTTGTTTGATGCAATGCCGAAGTGAAAAATATTTTCTAGGCTGAAGTTTTCTATGCGATCGCGGTCTCATCCCGTGATCACGGTAACTCATCCCACGATCACGGCGTATTAAAATTTTAAATTCCATGATTGTGATGTCTAATCCGCAATTACAATGACTTGAAAAGGTGAGGCTCAGGATCACAACGTCTTATCCCGTGATTGCGATGAGTCGTGTGCTTGCTATTGAAAACTACCAAAAATAGTAACTTCGCCTCCATTCACTCGATTCTTTTTTGAATCATTTCATTGGCCTAATTTTTTTCATAATACATGTATTTACCTGCCTTTGCATTAATTTTACATGTTTGTATATTGTAGAGGTATACTTTCTTCAAAAGCATGGACAACGACGTCGTCAACCACATGGAGGAAAAAATGGAAGAAAATATCATGGGAGAGGAAATCTTTAGTCATGAGCGTTTAATGTTTGCTAAATTCTAGCGAGTGGATGTCCACCTCCACAAAAGAATATAATAAATGAGAGTGGTCTTCTTTTAAAACGCCTCCATGGGAACATATCATACTTCTATGGGAGATTCGAGGCAGTGCATAGATGTATTTTGTTATAAACTTAACATTTCTAAACACATGGTGGATCATGATTTGTATGCCAATATCGCCGAAGGTAATTTCTCTAGTGACTTGGGAGTCACGGTCTGGGGCAACCAAGTTTGTTTTGACTTCATGAGGATCACTAATTATTATGGTATTAATGATGTTAATAATGATATGCACATGAGCAGTGCAACGGAAGAGGTCCAAGAGTGGTTTGTGAGATACTTTTATGATGGTCATATGCCTAAATAGATTGAGAACAACCAGTGGATTGATTCCTCGAAATTCCAAGCTAAAAATACAAAACTTCGGTGTCCATCATTTTTATTTGGGTTATACCAATTTTTCTTTTTATTCAGAACTTTTAATTTTTCCCATCATGGATGGGATTCCTATTAATGTTGGTTATATCATTGTGCAACACATTCACTGTAACAACACTAAAATAATATACCAAAATTTGCATGTCAATACATCATTGCCTAATTAATATAATATGTTTTATTCTGATTTTGGGAACTTAAAATTTTGTGATAATTATAACCTTGCTTATGTAAGACCCCGAAAATGAAATAGGTTAACTATAGACTAACATGTTGGTATTGAAGTTCTAAGGTCATAAATATGTCTAAAATATAGTATATAGGCTGTAACGAAAATATTAGAGGATTTGGAAGTCAAACGTCAAAGGACGACCAAGACGTTCAACGACTAAGTCACCTAAATGTCGAAAATGTGGTTCTATGTGTTTATGTGTGTTTCATGGTGTTTTAATGTTATTAATTGACTTAATATAGTATTTATAGGCATTATTTAAAGTTTTGTGATGTTTGGAGGTCAAATAACCAAAAATGTCCAAGGCGTTCGAAAGATATGCCTTGAGTCGACCTTGTACGTCTAGGAAAGTTTCATCGAGTTTTACGTGTTCGTTTTGGATGAAATTCATTTGAGAGGTGTTAAACTTATAGATGATCGTATTTGGGTTGGAAACGTCCGGGAAATTATCCCCAAGGACCATCTAAAGGGTCCTTGAGGAAGGACCCAAAATTAGTGTGTAGGCTGTCCCGGGCAGACCTAGCCGATAGAGAAGTCAACAGCCCGTCGTGTCAGTGCCGCCCCTTCAAAGGGTCCCGTCATGAATACTTAGACAAGGGTGAATATATGAAGCTTGAACAGCTACTTCAACCGACGACGGAGGACTGTGACACCACATCGTGGCTGTGATGGCCTGTCAAGGGCAGGCATCGCACGCAACTGCCTTCATGCGCAGGCTACTGCCAAGTCAAGTGGTAAATTGGTAAATTCACCCCACTTCTAAATTAATTCATGGAAGTTTTATTAATGGTATTTTGGGTATTTTAATTAATTATATAAAGGGATATCACATGTAAAGTAGTTATGAAACCCTTTTATATAAACCTTATTTTATAGGGTAAATGTGATTTGGTTAAAAACTAGTTATGGAATTCTTTTATGTAAACCTAATGTATGATTTACTCTATGAGAATGAAGTCTATCACCGAGTGAGTATGGTATGGGAAAGTAGTTCTAGTTAAGTATGAGACAAGAGTACAAAGAAGCCCTTCATATTCCTTAACAATGTGCCGACATGGGATGTGTCCAAGTTCTACAATTGACAAGTAGAACAACCTCATCAGAGTAGGATAGAACTTTGGATTTCATGTCTTGCTAACATGGTGTATATCGGTTATTTCCTATTCTCATCATATGGAATATTTATTAGCATTTGAGGAGTTTATGGAGTTTAGATCGTGTTATGGGATATCTAGACATTGAACAATTGACTTTGAAGGTGTTTTATCGAGTTCCTAGGTCTTGTTGAAGACCATTATTTGAGTGTCCTTTATGTGATGTATGAGTCTTAATGAACTAAGGAACTAATGATTTATTTAAGGAGTATGTAAATAAATGAGTACCTAATCTAATGTAACTTAAGGATTTATTAGCTAAAGTGTGAAGAGGGCATAAGAGATAATCTCTTCATGTATTATCTTTTGAAGTCTTGAGTATGACTCTAGTTAGGGAAGTTGGTTGATTTTGTGGTCATGATCTAAGCCTTAGGTAGTTTTAAGGACTATTTATGAAATCTTGAAGAGGTCACTATGGACTTTATGTTCTTGATTTACTTAAGTAGGTCGTTTGATAGTCTTTGGGAAGAGAATGTCATATCATCTATGTGTTGGTGATTTATGTGAGCATGATCCAATGTTAGGGAGTCTATTGGATCTCTTAAGTGTGTCTGTAAGGGATTGTGTGGGCGGTCTCTTCACAACTAACATAAGTGTGACTTACAGTTTACTTGGTAGAAGAATCTTACCTTGATATTTTTTATTGCTTTGTAAAATGTATGTAAATCATTAAAGGTAATATTAAGGGTCTTTTAGGAACGTCTAGAGAGGGTGTATACGCGGTCTCTCTTTGTGTGATTTAAGTGAATCTTAGGATGACTTTAAGTAAGGTAATTACATGCTAGAATTATCTTATGTGTTTATAAATTGATTTATGATGTTATTATGATTATAATATGAATTTAAATTAAAAGATGCATATTTCCAATAACGTCCATTTTCATGATTTATATGCATAAGTCATACTTAGTACATGTGGTTGATCTAATTCCATGTTTTTATGTATATATATAGTTCTTGGTAGGTGAAGAGCTTTGAGAAGTGAGGACTTGGACTTAGAAGACCGTTCGAGAGAAGTTGAAGTATGTCCTCATTTGACTCGAGGGAATATATATGTCTTTTATGTTTTCATTCAAAGTATTGCAATAGACTATGTATTTCTATATTCGTATTTTAAAGTGTGGGTCATGTCCCAAGTTTTCTTTTGTCTTAAGATGATGTCATTGAGACTTAGTATTTCCTATTACTTTTGTATGAATGAGATTTTGAAGACAATATTATGTTTTGTGAAAAGTTTTAATTCCGCACTACTTTTCACTATGTATATGCAATGAATGATATGAAAGGGCTTGTCTAAGAACTTTGAGAGTTCGATGACGCCGTTCCACAATCCAAGATTGTGCCCTAACTTCTAGGGTGTGGTTTTGGGTTGTGACAAATCTTGGTATTAGAGAATAGGGTGGTGAAAGTAGTGTTAGGAATCAAGAAGTCTCATCAAGTCACGTCTAGTAGAGTCTTTACTTCAGGGTGAGTCAAGACATATCTATGGGCGAGACGTTATAGGGCGATAGAGTTTCCCTTCTTTTCTACCCCTATGTCGTGTGGTAGAGTAAATGTTATAATTATCCTTCTTATGAGTTTCCTTGTGTTTTCTAGGATATGAATACAAGAAGGATGGCCGCTAGAAGGTTGGAATAGGAGAGGGTGAATGAGGAGGTTCCCCATCAAATTGAGCAAGTTAAACAAGTTCCTCAAGGTGGGCAAGGAGTTCAAGGTGCTAAAGATGCCCAAGTGCCTCCCCAATGTGATCCTATACCTAATGTAGAAGGAAGTATTGAGGTTCCGGAGATGTCTAATAGGGAGATTAGAAAGGCTTTGATTGCTATTGCCTGAACCGTGACTATGCAAGCTAATTTGAATATGATGCCTAGAGTTGTGGAGAGCACTATGACATCTAGGTTGACAGATTTTTTGAGGATGAATCCTCCTATCTTTCTTGGTTCTAAGGTGAATGAGGATCCCCAACAGTTTCTTGATGGATTGTACAAAATTTTGAGTGCTATGGGGGTTACATCTAGGGAGAAGGCGGAGTTGGCTTCGTACCAATTGAGGGATGTTTCTCAAATTTGGTACACTCAATGGAAGGATAATAGGCCAGAAGGACCGGGTCTTGTTGAATGGGAAGAATTTATGGAAGCTTTTCTTGGTATGAACTTTCCCCGATATAGGATAGAAATTAAGGTAGACAAGTTTATCAATCTCAACAAAGGCAATATGGGTGTTTCTGAGTACTCTTTGAAATTCTCAACTTTGTATAGGTATGCCCCTTCTCTTTTGTCAAATCCAAGAGATGAAATGAGTCATTTTGTGACAGGGGTAGCCGGTTTAGTGGTGGAAGAGTGTGGTACTGCTATGTTGCATGATGATATGACCCTAGCTAGACTAATGGTTTATGCACAATCAATAGAAGATTCTAAACTTAGGAGGACGACAGGAAGTTTGAAAAGGAGTGGTGCTAGCGATCAAGCGCAAACTAGGTTTAAGAAGAAGGTTCAATCCCAATGAGAATCTAGGAGTGCTAAATTGAAGGTTGATAAAGGAGGTGGTTCCAAGGATGGCAACCCTACTTGTGTAAATTGTGGCAAGAAACATTATGGTAAGTGTCTATTCAGTACCAGGAGTTGCTTTACCTGTGGTAAAGATGGGCACAAAATTAAAGATTGTCCTATGATTGCTTTTACAGAAAGATAGGGTAAGAAAGTTTCTCCTAGTGTTCCAAAGGATGATGCTTTGACTAAGAGGCGTTTCTATGCACTCCGTTCTAGCGTGGAGAAGCCACATCTGACGGAGAGTGATGATGATGTTGGGACGTTCTCTTTCTTTTGTTAAGATATGAGTTCCTTCTATGTGGGGGAGTATGGTTTGTAGATGGGATAGACGTCCTTGAAATTGTTTCTTGTGCACGATGTTTAGGAGTTTGGTTGAAATTGAATTTCATTGACTTTTTGCATTGTGTGTTTTATGAAGCCATGATTATGTCGTAAGATGCATTTATATTATGTTGTTTTGCATATTTGCATTTTTATATCATGGATTTCTTAAAATATGTGAATTTTTGAAAAGTTGTTTAAAAAAAGTCATTGTTTCCTTAAGAACTGCATGCTGCCATATTTTTGAGAAAATAACTAATTCATTTGTTTGCCAAAAAAATATTGCAATGTGGTTAGAACTGATGTATATGAGTAGGGTATTGATTATAAAATGATTTTTGGCCATTCAAATTGAAGAATGTAAAGTTGATGTTTTCTTCTATGAAAGGTGTTTTATGGTTTGCTTATGAGCTGCTAGTTGAGTCTCTAATCTTGGAAGTGTTCAGAGAGTGGCAAGTGTTATTCGAGGACACATGCTGTCCAACTCGGGGAGATTGTTGATACACTCAAACTTACTTCTCAAATAAGAAGTAAAGCGGTCGTATCAAGTAAAGAACCCAACTAATGAGGTTGGGATCGTTCCCACGAGGAAAATAGTTCAGACTTAACTTCAATCTATTATTACTACTATTTAGTCAATTATTTACTTGGAACGCAAATACAATAAAGGGTTTTTTTTACTTCTAAATAAATGAAAATAACTAGCTAAATTAAAGGAGACAAACTAACAACTTCAAAATGTTGGAGTTTTATCAATTAATAAATGTTTCTAGGGTTTACGTGTTCCCCAAAGGTTCATAACTTGATAATTCTAACTATAACAATTCTTTCCTAGTATCTTGCATGCAAAGTGATAAGTTATGTATTTCTAAATCCTTGGTCCGGCATCTAGAAAATTTCACTCCGCACCTTGGTCCGACTACGTGTGGTTCTATGCTAACCCTTACCTTTACCTAATATTATGCATCGTATTCGATATTTGACTAAGTTATTACCTTGTACCAATCAATACTAGCCTATTAGATAGTATACACTAAATTTATGATGATAATTCTTTTCCTATCATCTACCTCCTTGGTCTAGCAAGTAGCATTAAAGTGAGTTCTAACGTTGGCCATTCGTTAAAAAGACTTCTAAGAGAAACAAATATCAATACATGCAAGACACTATTCTAGAATTGTTATTTCAGTTAGGTTTTACCTCATTATTCGCCTATGGCTCCCACAACCCTAGTTATGGAGTTTAGTTACCCATAGTCATAATCACAATATTAAATTATGTAATATAAGAATTCATGCATTTACTTCAATGAGAAAGAATAAAATCTAGAAGTTCACTTGATTAATCAACAAAAATCATCAACAATCAATTGCTGAAATTAATTAAAGACTAAAGATTCTCCAAAAGTGCAATAATAATCAACAAGTCACAAAATAAGCTCAAATAAGCAAGAGTCTAACCCAAAAAACGCGATTTTTCAAACTATTTATAAAAAAACCTAATTAAATAAGGACTCTATTTGATGGAAATCAGTCAAAACGCGGATGGGTCGAAGGACCTCGTGACGGATCGTCATGGTCACGATGGGTCATCATGGACTCCGTCATCCCATACTTGTGCAATTTCTTCTGTTGCTCTCTTCATTACCCTCGACGACAGGTATGACGGATCTTCACAGGCACAACGGTCCGTTGGGGGTCTCCGTTCCATAACACTTGAACTCTTGGAATTTAGGTACTGGGACTACTTCTCTGATCTTCATGACGAACAAGCAGGATGGACCGTAATGTCTACGAAGGTCCGTCACGCACTCCGTAACCCCATACTTGGTCAGATTTCCCCATCTTCCTTTAGAAGCTGCACTACGATGCTACCTACAATCGTCACAGGCATGACGAACCGTCACAAGCTCCGTAGGTGGTACTTTTATGCATTTCTTGCTCAAAAGTCTCCGCATTCATCTTTTAGACAGATTTCCTGCAAGTAAAGGGAAACTTACATAAATACTAATACAAAAAATCTTTTGGACACATTAAACTTAAGGAAAAGGCATTAAAAATACCGTGAAACCACGGTATATCAACACCCTCAACTTAAATTCGTTGTTTGTCCTCAAGCGACGCACTATGAATCAATACAAAATCTTTGTACAATAGTATCCACGTTTTATCTTTCGCAATCATTTATCTATCAATACCGATAAGTCTCATCATATTTATGCATGCTATCACTATTAGGCTTGAATTATGTGGAATTAGACCATGACACACACACACACCATGCGCTAACACCTATCCTCTTCATTTTCTCACAGAGGTGCTAATATTTACGGTATTGTAACTAGTGTCTTCACTTCAAAACCATATACTCATTTATCACACAATGATATCAGTTTGACTATAAGGATTACTTTTCAAGACTCACTGTCAGAACAAATTCACACTCATTCATACATATTGCCATAAGTTTGCCCTTATTTTCACTGCTTTAAGTTCGCTATACAACTCTTTGGATCACGATAGGAATTTCTTAGCTTGTAACATAGGCTCAGGGTAAGATAAGGTATATTTAGGTATACTTTAGTGACTTTTTGACCTCTTTAGACATATCATCTAAACATACCAATTTTTATCATTTTATTTCGCCCAGTTTTTCACATTCTGTCACCTTGATATTTTCCCTTCTTTCATCATTTGTGTAAGTCACTCTCTTATTTTCTTGCTTGTATTTCTTGTATCTTCTATTGATTTTTTCACTTTTCTTTCAAATGATTTTGAGTCACTTTACTTTTGTTGTTTCTCTCTCTTTGTTCTTTCAACCCTACTTTCAAGATCATTTCTCATAATAGCCACCCTCAACTCATGGCTTTGCGATGAGTCAAATTACACAGTACCTAAAGTTGGGTCAGGACCATAAAAAGGGTTGATTAGTGCATTAGCCACCCTCAACTTACGCTTTTGGCATAAGCTGAGGTGCACATGACCAAGGAAGAACGAGGGCCACCACATTATTCTCGGAAAAGATCAGTTGGGGTGAAAAAGAAAGGTCTAGTTTAAGCTCAAATCATTTAGATCAAAGAAGCATTAATTTCATTTGGTGTTCTTTTATTTAGGCTAAAAATGGGCTACATTGAACAAGGGCCTATGATCCTTTCCTAATTGTCTATTACATCTTACTTTTAGTTAGACAAACTAGGCAAGCTCTAGCTCAGTACAAATAGTGAACTATTCAAATCTTCCTCACACTCACTTGACATCTCATTACTATACAAGATTATCAGAAACCTAGTTCGAATTTTAGACTAAGGGTCATGTAGTGGTGTACCTCTATGTCATGTTTAGAGCCACACATTTATCAATTACTATGCTTAGTCATGCATAATTTTTAATTCATGAAGATATAATTTTAGACATCATTCTTCAGAATTAAACTATGTACAAAAGATATAGACATGTCGGTTCAACAGTTAAAATAATCAGTTTCTTGGAGAAAAAGAACACAGGCAAGAAAACCCTAAAAGAGGATAGTGAATTGGGATACTCAGACTTCAACCTAGCACTCACTTTTCATTTACGACACCCCCAACAAAAAGACATGAAATTGTCCCCAATGCATAAAAAAATTTGAAATACAAGAGTGGTAGGTGAAGCAAACTGGGGCGCAAAGCACCGACGATCAGCAAGCTGGTCGGTCCACTTCCCCGGAACCCACTACCTCTGTAGTATGGACACCCTCAGAAGTGTCTTCAGCATCAACAACACTATCAGCAGTGCCTCTTTCTATCTCCACATTTCTGGAGCTCAATGTCCTAGTAGCTGACTTTACGGTCCTCGTCCGACGTGCCTCCTCATCAGCAAGCGAGGCTCTCCTCGCAGCCTCCATATCACGACTCTCCTTCTTTCGTGCTCGAGCCTCATCCTCCTCTTGACCCCTATGCCCCTTGGCATGCTGTCGAGGGGGAGGTGATGGAATCTTAGAAGTGGCGAATAAGGCTGCCATCACTGTGTCTTCAGCAGGCTCTGCAGAAGGGGCCTCAAACTCAGGCACCCTAGCCTCTAAGATCATATCGATGTCTGCACGAAGACTGTCAACCACAGCTTGAAGGGTCGACACATTAACTTAAGGGTCTGGACGGTCTAGGACCCGCAACTCAAAAGCGTCCAAGCGCTGATGAACCTCAACGATCATCTTCTCTGTGTGCTGGACTATTCTCAGCTGTAAGGGCTCTTTTGCCTCAGCAATAGACCTCTACATCCAAGGCTGGATGTGATGCAGAAGTGTAGCCATCTGTGCCTCTAATTTCTGGACCCTAGTAAGCGGGACCAGGGCAGGGAAAAGGGCTGAGCGAGAGGAGCTCGGAGTAGTGCTATTACCCGGGATAGATTCGACAGGGGTAGTGTCAGTGGAAGCCTCATGGGTAGACGTGCTGAACTGTGCTACCGTATGAGCCAGATTGTCACAAAGTGGAGGTAATTCTGGAAGGGGCCCTCTGCGTGGAGCCAACTCATTGGCCATCTTTGACAAGTTTTCATCGATAGTAAAACTCGATGGTGAGAGGGGTCCGGTTGGCATCAACATCCTCGCCGTTTAGATACCGACGCATGGCAGTCAGTGAGATATCAACCTGAATGCCACATACTCAGACATGCTCCAGTGGGGCCTTTTTTGCGGGGGCAGACCGCCTATAAATCTGTGATATGAGAGTATCCACATTGGAGTCGTAGAACTCTCGGACCAACTCTTCACTATAACGGCCCAACGAATGCGCTGTCCACTCTAGTCGATGTCAGGTGAAGAGATTGTGGATCTCTGGCATAGTCGGGAGACTTCCCGTAAGGACCCGCCGCTCCAATGTAATGGTCCGTGTCATGACTCCTTTCTTATTCAGAAACTTTGCGTCTGAATAAACATGATACTGCCCGTCAACACACCACTGGTTGGGATTGTCGGCGACCGGGGTGAGAGCATGAGTTGGTGAGCCGGGTGTGGATTCAGAACTGTTAGCCTCATCAGATGAGGCAGAATGTGCAGCTGTGGTGGGTATATGGACCTCAATAGATGCGGAGTCTTCCTCAGACCATGAAACTCTTAAGGAGCCAGATGCTATCCTTCGTGAGTAGCTTACCCAGAAGGTATGTCGGTGAGTTTGCGCTCCTCATCAGACTGGGAGGTAATGACTATGTCGTATGCCACCTTTTTGGGTGTGGCTCTAGCAGCACATGCATCTCGGGATTGGGTGGAAGTGCCTGAGGGAATGTACTTGAGGTCACGCTCATCATCAGAGCCAATGACCAGGCGGGCAGACGGCGCAACAAATTTCGATCTCCCACATGCGTTGACTCGATCTTGTTTTGGTGTCATAATAGATAGTACATGTAAAGAATCACTATTACTACTAGAAGGAGCAAACAAGACAAGCAAAACGACACAAAATAAAAAAAACAGTTAAGATGTAATGACATTTCTATAGTAACAGAGAAACACGACGGACCAGGGGACGACTCATCGTGAGTACGATGGACCTTCATGGGGTCCGTCATGTATTACTCTAAACTATGATTATGTGGAAACCCCTGAAGGAAAGTCTCTGACAAGTATGACTGATAAGCAGGACGGACCGTTGTGATTATGATGGTCCGTCGTGGGAAACATAGAAAAAAGTATAGATACCCTTAGGAGAGCTGTCTCTCACTGTCATGACGGTTATGCAGGAGAGACGTCAAGGGTATGATGGTTTATCGTAGAAGTCCGTCGTGGAACACATGAAAAAAGTTGTAGACACATACGAGAAGGGTCTGTGTCCGTCATGATGGTTATGCAGGACGGACCATCGAGGGTATTACAATCCGTTGTATATGTCCGTAAGAGGACACTTTGAAAAAGTTGGAGACCCTTAGGAATAGAGTCTCTGACAACTAGAACGGTTATGTAGGACGGACCGTCGTGGAAAAGACAGTCCGTCGTATGTGCCCGTTGGTGGACACTTGGTGAAATTTGCACAGTGGGGTGTTGGGGATGTTGGGACGGACCCTGTAATGGTCCATCGTGGGTACGACGGTCCGTCATCAGGGTCTCGTTCTGTCATTCAGTTATAAAACTTGGGATGCCACAATCATCCCCTATGACCCAAATGGAATTTTTAGTGTTTTAACCTACATGTGTTTAACCCAAATACCTAGTAAACTAGCAATGCTAAAGCAACTATTTCTAGAGTTTTAACAAGGCAACTATGAGGATTCTCAACCTAGGTCAGACCGAATATGTATTAAAGAACAACCCATCAATAAGAAATAGGCTAATACAAATTGATAAAAAAAACACAATGTAAATGGGTACAAATTAGAGACGCATACTTGAGAATTTGAGAAAAACAAGTGAGCAAGGTACTTGGTGATCAAGTAGAAAAATACAGCAGCAGACTCCAACAAGTAGAGAGTGGATTTTAGAAATAGGGGAATTTTGGAAAATGATCGGTTGAAAGAAAGAGAGGTAGGAAATTAGAAGTTGAAAAGGGAGGGAAATGGGGAAAGAGGGAAGGAAATGGGTGAAATGAAGGGGGTGGGGTTTTTAAATGTTAAGAATTTTTAAAACCCCTAACCGGGTCAGGTCGGGTACTCTTCATTAATAACGTGACGAGTCCCCGACAAGGGTCCGTCGCAATTTTGGCGGTCCATAATTGTTTCCGTCGTGTGTGCCCTAGTTTTGAAAATAACAGAAAGATGTACCTGGCATGATGGATTTATGCGACGGTCCATCACATGCATGACCATACGTCAATGTATCCGTTAGTAAATGCTGCAGAGTGATTTTCTGCCGAATTTCCTAGTGATGTGCCTGCAATTTTAAAACACATTAGTAGAAAATGGTACCATTACTAAAAAGAAAAACTATAGGTATTGGATTGCCTCCCAACAAGCGCCTGATTTAACGTCGCGACACGACTGAGGACACTTGATTACTCAGCCTTCATCAAGATTGTATGCCTCTATCACTTCTTTCACCGATGCAGTATGCTCAAAATAGAGTTTTATTCGTTCTCCATTAACCTTAAACCGCACTCCCTCCTTTGTTTCTAACTGAACTGCTCCATGAGGGAATACTTGGGTAATCAAGTAAGGGCTAGTCAGTTTGGACTTGAGCATGACCGGAAGACAAAGAAACCTAGAACTGTCTAAAAGAACAATATCCCCAACCATAAACTATTGTTTTTCTCTTTTTAGGTCATTATCCTTCTTCATCTTTTCTTTGTAGGATGGAGCAGATACAGATTGGAGCTCACAAATGTGCCTCATGGACCTACAAATGTTAAAGGTCGCTTTTTCATTCTTCAACTAAAATTTCATCTGTCCCTTTTCCATATCAACTAAGGCTCTATCCGTAGCAAGGAATGGCCTCCCAAGAATAATAGGCACTTCAAAATCGACTTCACAATCAAGAATAACAAAATATTCTGGAAATATTAATGATTCCACTTTTACTAGAACATCGTGGAGTATCCCTATAAGCCTTTTCACTGTTCGATCAACCATAAGTAGCCGCATCGCAGTGGGCTTTGGGTAACCCAAACCCAACTTCTTGCAAATCGATAGGGGCATGAGATTTATGCTTTCCCCTAGATCACATAATGCTTTCACAAAATGTAATGACCCGACTGTACAAAAAAATAGTGAACGCACTCAGATCTTCTTTCTTTTGTACGAGAGATCTTTTAGCAATATCACTACAATATGGCATTCTATTATCATCATCGAAAGTGACCGATCTTTTCTTAGTAACCAGATCTTTCATAAACTTGGTATAACCGGGCATTTGTTCTAGAGCTTCTACCAAAGGGACATTGATAGAAAGCAGCTTCAACATTGTTATAAAACGCTGATATTTACCATCATAGGTCTTGTTCACTAATCTGTTAGGAAGGGGGGGGGGTCTAGGCATTGTAATTACTTTATAGGGACTTCTGCATCTTTTCCAGTGCTATCTTCCACTTCACCACTACCTCTACCCCCTTATCATTATCCTTTCTCACTTTTTCCTTATTATACGGCACAGCTGGGTCAATGGTTTGCTTACCACCCCGAGTAGTGATTTCCATGAAGTGTGCATCATTTTTCAGATTTTGGACAGTGTTGCTAGGAAGAGTGACCGGTTGGCGTGTGTTCTGAGTCGCAAATAATTGGGCCATTTGCAACTCGATCTGCTTAATCGATATTGCATGTGTATCGACTTTCTGCCTTATACCTGCTAAATCACTCTTTAACTCTTTAATATGCTTATGATTAACATCAAACCTATCATTTTTGTTAGCATAGTTACCCCTGTTGAAGTTTTTTTAGTGGTTATAGTTTCCATCTCGGACATAATGACCTTCACGGTTATAGTTACCATAGATTCGACCTTGGTTCCCTTTATCTTGGCACCAATTATCCTGATTTGAGCCTTAGTCACTCGGTCAAAAACCCCTCATTTGCTCATTTACTGCATAGGAATCCTCCGTATAATAGCATTCATCATTTGGTGGTGGTGGTTTAGACAAGTAGTTAACTCCATTTATCTATCTTGCACCCAGTGATATGTTTTAATACCAACCGAAGCTCAGTTCTCATCTGAGCTATCTCTTCACGAATTTCATCTGTGGCTGGGTTGTGAGTGGATTGCACTGCGAAGGTGTTTCTCCCACTATCTGACTTCCTAGTACTCCAAGCTTTATTGTTCTGGAAGATTTTGTCTAATTTTTCAGCAATCTCAGCATAAAGACACTCCCCATAAGAACCACCCGCTAAAGTATCCAACACCGCTTTATTATTATCATCCTTTCCCCGATAGAAGTACTCAGTGACTCATCATCTATGCGATGATTGGGGAAGCTTCTAAAAAATGAGGTGAATCTATCCCAAGAACTACTAATTCACTCTCCTGGTAGTGCCACAAAGTTGTTCATTCTGTCTTTGTCGTTTAGTTTCTTGGAGATAGGGTAGTAGCGTGCTAAGAAAACGTCCCTTAGTTGGTTCAAAGTGAAAATTGAGTTGTAAGGGAGCTCAATTAACCAAATAGCAGCCTCTCCCGGCAGTGAGAGAGGAAACACTCTTAGCCCTATTACAACCAAGACCAAGTCAGGCCTCCCTACACAGCTTTTACAGATAGCCCTTACCTTAACGTTATGGGCATGTGGATCCTCAAAAGGTAGCCCTGAAAATAAACCTCTGGAAGTGAGCATATTAATCAGGCAACTAGTTACCACAATGGTGTGGCCTGGTGGTAAAGGGGGTAAGACAAGCCGCCCATTGGAGTCTGCTATGTTGTCATATCCTCTGTAGTATTCTTGGGGTCGTGGAGCGGGATTTTTTCCCCTCTATTGGTTTTCACCCGGAGCATCGGGTAACAACTGACCATGAACATAAACCAAAGCTGGGATATTCTGGTTTGAATCATCATCATAAATTTCCATGTTTCAATTCATGTTGCATAGTGTACGCTCTAATTCGTGATCGTAGGGATACAAGGGTTCTCTTCCTCTGCGTGTTTTTGGAATACAAGTAAAATGATTCTGCAAGAATCAAAAATAATAAAACATAGTACAATCAAGAAAATATTGACTAAACTATAGTAATAAGTTTAAGTTAATCTAAAAGCGACTTTTCCTGGCAGCGGCGCCAAAATTTGATATGCTCAAACTTACTTCTCAAATAAGAAGTAAAGCGATCGTATCAAGTAAAGAACCCAACAAACGAGGTTGGGATCGTTCCCACGAGGAAAATAGTTTCGACTTAACTTCAATCTATTATTACTACTATTTAGTAAATTATTTTCTTGGAAAGCAAAGATAATAAAAAGTTTTTTTTTACTTCTAAATGAATGAAAATAACTAGCTAAATTAAAGTAGACAACTAACAGCTTCAAATGTTGCAGTTTAATCAATTAATAATAGTAACCAGGGTTTACGTGTTCCCCAAAGGTTCATAACTTGATAATTCTGAATATAAAAATTCTTTCCTAGTATCTTGCATGCAAAGTGATAAGTTATGTATTTCTAAATCCTTGGTCCGGCATCTAGAAAATTTCACTCCGCACCTTGGTCCGGCTACGTGTGTTGCTATACTAACCCTTACATTTACCTAATATTAAGCATCATATTCGATATTTGACTAAGTTATTTCCTCGTACCAATCAATACTAGCCTATTAGATAGTATACACTAAATCTATGTTGATAATTCTTTTCCTATCATCTACCTCCTTGGTCCGGCAAGTAGCATTTAGGTGAATTCTAACGTTGGCCATCCGTTAAAAAGACTTCTAAGTGAAGAATTATCAATACATGCAAGACACTATTCAAGAATTGTTATTTTAGTTAGATTTTATCTCATTATTCACCTATGGTTCCCACAACCCTAGTTATGGAGTTTAGTTACCCATAGTCATAATCACAATATTCAAATATGTAATATAATAATTCATGTACTTACTTCAATGAGAAAGAATAAAATCCAAAAGTTCACTTGATTAATCAACAAAAATCACCAACAATCAATTACTGAAATTAATTGAAGACTAAAGATTCTCCAAAAGTGTAATAATAATCACCAAGTCTAATCAACAAAATAGCTCAAATAACCAAGAGTCTAACGCCAAAAATGAGGTTTTTCGAACTATTTATAAAAAAAATAAAATCATAATTAAATAATGACTCTATTTGTTGGAAATCTGTCAAAACGCGTATGGGTCGACAGACCTCGCCACGGATCGTCGTTGTCACGACTGGCCGTCATGGACTATGTCGTCCCATACTTTTGAAATTCCTTCTGTTGCTCTCTTCATTACCCTCGACGGAAGGTATGACAAGTTGTCACAGGTACAACAGTCCGTCGGGGTCTCTCTTCCATAACACTTGAACTCTTGGAATTTGGGTACTAGGACTACTTATTTGATCTTCATGACGAACCAGCAGGACGGACCGTAATGGCTACGGTGGTCCGTCACGCACTCCGTAACCTCACACATGGTCAGAATTCCCCATCTTCCTTTAGAAGCTGCACTACGATGCTACCTACGGACCGTCACAGGCACGACGGATTGTCACAATCTCCGTAAGTGCTACTTTTATGCATTTGTTGCTCAAAAACCTCCGCATTCATCCTTTAGACAGATTTCCTGAATACAAAGAGAGACTTACATAAAAATTAATACAAAAAAGCTTTTGGACGCACTAAACTTAAGGAAAAAACATTAAAAATACCGTGAAACCACGGTATAAATCAATTGTAGGACCCCCAAAATTTCCTAGTTTAAATAGATACTTACATGTTGGTATTGATGTTCTAAGGTCCTAAATATGTATAAAATATAGTATATAGGCAGTATCTAAAATATTAAAGGTGTTGGAGGTCAAACGTTAAGGGACAACCAAGACTTTCAACGACTAAGTCACCTAAATGTCTAAAATGTGGGTCGATGCGTTTATCTATGTTTCATGGTGATTTAACGTTCTTAATTTAGTAAATATAGAATGTATATGCAGTGGTTAAATTTTCGTGAAGTTTTGAGGTCGAACGACCAAGAACGTCCAAGGCGTTCGAAAGATATGCCTTGAGTCGACCTTGTACGTCTGAGTGAGTATAAGTGAGTTTTATGTGTTCGTTGTGGATGAAACTTATGTGAGAGGTTTTAAACTTATATAGGATCGTATTTGGTTTGGAAATGTCTGGGAAATTATCCTTAAGGACCATCTAAGGGTCCTTGAGGAAGGACCCAAAATTAGTTTGAAGGCTGTCCCAGGCAGACCTTGGCGACAAACGGAACGTCATGGCTGTGATGCCCGTCGTGGCTGTGACGACCCGTCAAGAGCAGGGGTTGCACGCAACTTCCTTTGTGTGCAGGATGCTGCCAAGTCAAGGGGTGAATTGGTAAATTCACCCCACTTCTATATTAAGTCTTGGAAGTTTTATTAAGGGTGTTTTTGTTATTTTAATTAAATATATAAATGGTAATCACATAGAAGACCTCATTCTTTAAAATCATAAACCCAAAACTCTTAGAAAAAATTCCAAAACCTCCATTGAACTCCAACTTGAAGAGGCAGCTTGGTGAGCGGCTTTTGTGTAGAAATTCTTTATCAAAGTGAAGTATTATCATTCTTGAGGTATGAATTTTGATCCTTGAAACTCGTATCATCAAGTAGCCTTACTCTCAACATGTTTTTCAATGTTTTCTAAGTGAAATATCCAATTTCGTGATTCTACCATGGGTTCTTGCATAAATGATTTCTAAACATTGAATTATGATCTAATTGTTATTGTATTGATGATTTCAATATAAATTACCTATGAACCCATAAATTTGGATGTACCCTAATTTTTTACTATAATGTGGGTTACTTGATAATAAGCTAATATTCTTGAATTGTGATGTAGTTTCTTATGGGCTTTCTAATCATATTAGAATTGTATTCAATTGTTATCTAATTGATCCTATATTGTTAAACCTAAATTTAATTGATATAGATTTCATTGGTTTATGATTATTGCTTGAATTGTTTGTTATGGCCATGTGTAAGGGCCTTCTGATGTTGAATTGGACAATTTAGCATTGAATTGAAGTATGAATAGGGGGATGAAGGTATGATGCCCGGACTTCTTTAATTTTATATTAATTATACTTTGATTCTATTGTGATTGGTATTGTCCACTTATGGTGGTGGTGTTATGTGTTTTACTTGCAATTGACGTGGCCTTATCGGCGTAACTTTATGCAATATTTTGAGCATGGTCTTATTGGCAACTACTTGAAGTTATTTGGCTATTTGTTTAGTTTTATTATGTGAAGCATGAGGCTATCTATCTACATGTGAAGTTATATAGTCGTATATGTTTTCTTCTAGTTATGTTGCCTTAAGTGATCATGTTAGACTTTGACTTGACATTATGATTATAGTGTTAGGTTAAGACTTGGTTGTTTCTATTTGACTTTATGAGTCTATGTGGAGTATATTAATGATGTTAAGATGGTATATAGGATGACTTGAATATGTATAGTTGTTTTAGAGGTGTTTCTAGAATGATTTGTATTATGTATTAAAATCTAAGTATGTGATGTCTTGACTTGATTGACTTGTATATCTTGCTTGATGTATATATGATTATGAATATAATATGTCTTTATTAGAGTGTTATAGATTTTAGTCTTGAATGTATGATTGACATGTGAATTTAAAAGATGTTATGAGAGTCTCTTATGTGTAAACCTTGACTTAAGGGTAAGGTTAAGAATGATTGAAGTGTAAGCTGTAATGGTATCCTTCAAAGTAAAGGAATGATTGAGTTAAGGTTAGTTGGCTTGAACGACATTATATTAATCTTTAGGAAAGTCACCAAGAGCTTCTTTTCGCCATTGTGAGGTATCCTAGTGGACCTTCTTTTGTAGGGTAAATGTGATTGGGTTATGAACTAGTTATGTAACCCTTTTATGTGAACATCATGTATGAATTACTGTATGAGAACGAAGACTTGCACCAAGTGAGTATGGTAAGGGAAAGTAGTTCTAGTTAAGTATGAGACTAGAATACAAAGAAGTTCTTCATATTCAATAACCATGTGTCTACATGGGATGTGTCCAAGTTTTACCATTGGCAAGTAGAACACCCTCATAGGAGTAGGATAGAACTCTAGATAACTTGTCTTTCTATCATGGTCTATGTTGGTTATTGACTATTATCATTATATGGAATACATATTAGCATTTGAGGAGTTTATGGAGTTTAGATGGTGGTATAGGACGCTATCTAGACATGTTACAGTAGACTTTGAAGGTGTTATGTGGAGTTCCTAGGTCTTGTTCAAGACTATTATTTGAATGTTCTTTATGTGATGTATGAGTCTTAATGAACTAATGCACTAGTGACTTATGTTAAGGATTATGTAAATGAATTAGTACCTAATCTAAAGTGACTTAAGGATTTCTTAGCTAAAGTATGAAGAGGGCATAAGGGATGATCTCTTCATGTCTTATCATTGGAAGTCTTGAGGATGACTCTAGTTAGGGAAGTTAGTTGATTTTGTGGACATGATATAAGCCTTAGGTAGTCTTAAGGAATATTTACTTATTCTTGAAGAGGTACCCATCGACGTTATGTTCTTGATTTACTTAAGTAGGTCTTTTGATAGAACTTGGGAAGAGAATGTGATATCATCTACGTGTTGGTGATTTATGTGAGTATGATTCTATCTTAGAGAGTCTATAGGATCTCTTAAGTGTGTGTGTAAGAGATTGTATGGGTGGTCTCTTCACAACTCACTCAAGTGAGACTTAGAGTTCACCTTTGATAGAAGAATCTTACCTTGATGTTTATGATTGCTTTGTAAGTATTTATGTGAATATTAAAATTAGTCTTAAGGGTCGTTTAGGCACATCTAGAGAGGGTGTATGGGCGGTCTCTCTTTGTGTGACTTAAGTAAATCTTAGGATGACTTTAAGTGAGGAAATTACATGTTAGAAGTATCTTATGTGTTTCTAAATTGATTTATGATGTTATTATGAAATTAATATAATTTTAAATGAAAAGATTCATATTTCCAATAAAGTTTGTTTTCATGATTTTTATACATAATCGATACTTAGTACATGTGGTTGTACTAATTTCATGCTTTTATCTATCTATATTGTTCTTGGTAGGTGAGGAGCTTTGAGAAGTGAGAACTTGGACTTAGAAGATCATTCAAGAGAAATTGAAGTATGTCCTCGCTTGACTCGAGTGCATATATATGTCTTTTATGTTTTCATTCAAAGTATTGTAATAGAATATGTATTTCTATATTTGTATTTGGAAGTATGGTCTGTGTCCCATGTATTCTTGTGTCTTAAGATGATGAGATTGAGACTTAGTATTTCCTATTACTTTTATATGAAAGAGATTTGGAAGACTATATTAAGTTTTGTGAAAATTTTTAATTCCGCACTGCTTTTCACTATGTATATGCAAATAATGATATGAAAGGGCTTATCTAGGAACTCAAGAGTTCGACGACGCCGTGCCACAATCCAAGATTGTGCCCCTAACTTCTAGGGTGTGGTTTCAGGTTGTGACAGCTTAACATTAGTGTTAGCGTAAATTAAGGTATTGCATGGGGATATTTGCATAATTTTCTTATTGTATTTGCATATACACTGGAAGTGTGATAATAAGGTACATAAATATAGGTAGCCTAGGTTTGTGGTTCTAGGTCTTCTGGTGTGAATTACTTGTATTGTTGTTTGCTTTTGAAGGTTTTATTAGAGTCCACTTTGACTTACATGGTTTTCCATATTCTTATTGCATATAGAGTGCACATGCATCATGTACATGTCCCTAATGCAATGTGATCTTCCCTTTTGAAGGAATTAAGTTATGACAACTTCTTCTGACCGACCTATGGAAGCTGCTTGTTAAGGTTTAGGTGCCTCTGTTTCCTAACCTCATTCAATGAAAGGGGTTAGAGAACATATCTTGAATGAGTTTGTTCCCAACACTAGCAGATCTGAAGTGGGAAACCATCAACATGTAAGAGCTGGTTCACATCCTCATATGAGTCATGGTACTCGAGCCATGAATCATCCTTTTCAATAAATGGATGAATTCTTCCACCACATGGTTTAATCGATGCATTATCCCAATGGGATTTACTTTTTGAAAATAAGGAAAATGGGTGGAGTGGGTTTGAAGTCACTATTGATCCCATTGATGCTGAACAATGGCCAGATTGCATGGAGAGGGTGTTTGAGTAGTTGGAGTGTTCAAATGTTGCAAAACTTAAGTATGCTATTTCACTATTATAATAGGATGCTTAGATTGGTGGTTACGTGTTCCAAATGCCAAGGTAAAACCTCCTACTTTTAATTGGGATGATTTTCTAAAGGAATTTCGTGTGAAGTATGTACCAAATGTTTATTATGATGCAAAGAAAAAGGAGTTTTTGAATCTAAGGAAGTGAGGCATGTCTATTGCTGAATATGAACAAAAGTTTCTACGCCTGTCTCGCTGCTAGAGGTATTATTGAAAAGGAAAAAGACTAGTGTAGGAAATTTGAAGATGGTTTAAATGATTTCATTTAGGAAGAATGTGGAAATCCGGCAACATGAGAAATTTTGTAAGCTTGTGTCTACTACTTTTACTTTGGAATGGCTTGATAAAGAACAAGCTAGTAGAAATGAAAACAAATTTTGAAATCCTTGACAAAATTTTGGAGGTCCATTAAAAAGGGAAATATTTGATTGTTCTAAGGCTAGTAGTGATAACATGCCAGCACAACAAAAGCAAAAAAAATCAGATTTTTCTACAGCTAAAACTCCAAATTATGGTCAAGGCAAGCCTTGCATTCCCACTTGTCCTCAATATGGAAAGAATCATTATGGCACTCGTAGGAGAGCCTCTGTTGCATGTTTTAATTGTGGGAGTTTGATCATAAAGTGAAGGACTGGCGTAATTCTAATAATGGTCGTTCCTTGAAAACTAAAGGTTCAGTTCATAAGCCTCCTGTTAATCCTCCTCAAACTAATAAAGGTGCAAGGCCTAGAAAAAACAAAGCAGCAGGTGCAAGTGGAGATAATCAAGCTAGTGGACAAAGGTGTACTGCACGCTCTTATGCTATGAGGATGAGGGATGATCAAGATGGTCAAGACGTGGTTGTCGATAAATTTCATTTATTTGGCTTAAGTGTGTTTGCATTGGTTGATCGTCGTTCTACACATTACTATATTTATTAATCACTTGTTCTTCCTAAAAATGTGAAATCTATGAGACTTAATTATGATATGCTAGTTGAAAGTCCTCTGGGTTATTAGGTTGTGTGTAGTCGAATTTATTGTGATTGTCTCTTTGTGATTCAAAACGTAGTCTGCCTTGCTGATTTGATTGAAATGTCTTTCAAGGATTTTGATGTTATTATAGGGATGGACTATCTTTATAAATATCATGAAGTCATAGATTGGAGGTCAAAGCATGTTACTTTTAAAGATCCTACACGTTCACACATCATCGTACAAGGTTAAAGACCAATGACTTCTAGTATTATTTTTGCGGCCTTGGCAAGAAAGTTGATGCATCAAGGTTGTGGGGAATACCATGCTCACATAGTTGATACACAGTAGGAGAGTCCTTCTATCAAGGATATACAGTTATATGTGATTTTCCAAAAGTCTTCCTGAAAACCTTCCTGGATTGCCCTCAAGAAGAGAGGTTGAATTTATATCGAGCTTATTCCTGGATCTACCCCTATTTCCATTACTCCTTATAGAATGTCTCTGGCAAAATAGAGAGAATTGAAATCTCAATTGCAAGAAATTCTTGAGAAATGTTTTATTCGACCTAGTGTTTCTGCTTAGGGAGCCCCTGTTTTATTTGTAAAGAATAGAGGTGTCACTCTTAGGCTTTTTATTGACTATAGATAATTGGAGAGAATAACAATAAATTATAGATATCCACTACCAAGGATTGATGATTTGTTTGACCAAATGAAGGGTGTTAAAGTATTCTAAAAGATCAATTTAAGGTTCGGATATCACCAACTACGTAATAGAGAGAATGATGTTCCTACAACTGCTTTTAGAACTCAGTATGGTTATTATAAATTTTTTGTGATGTCATTCAGACTGATCAATGCTCCAGCGGTATTCATGATCGAATGAATCGAGTATTCAATACTTATCTTGATCATTTTGTGGTTGTTTTTATAGATGATATATCAATATTTCTAAGAAGTAATGAAGACCATGATAAACACCTCCGGATTATTTTGCAGATTTTGCAAGAGAAAGAACTTTATGCTAAACTTTGTAAGTTTGAATTTTGACTTGATGAACTGTCATTTCTAGGACATGTTGTATCAAGTGAAGGCGTAAAGGTGGATCCTAGTAAGATACAAGCAGTTGTTTATTCGAGACCTCCCAAAAGTCCGACTGAGGTAAGAAGTTTGTTGGTCTTAGCAACATACTATAGAAGATTCATGAAATGCTTCTCCAATATTGCCTCCCCTTTGTCTAGACTCTTGCATAAGGAACTAAAGTTTATATGGGATGAAAAATATCAAAAGAGCTTTGGAACTCTCAAATCCTTGTTGACTCAAATGCCTACACCTACTCTACCAATTGAAGGAAAAGAATATGTAGTGTACAGTGATGCTTCTCACAATTTTTAAGGATGCATTTTGATGCAAGAAAGGAAGGTAATGTATTATGCCTCTAAGAAATTAAAACCGCATGAATTGAATTATGCACTTTTGATGTTTAACTGCTACTATGGTGTTTGCTTTAAAAACATGACGACATTATTTATATGGAGAGATATATCAAATATACTTTGATCATAAGAGCTTAAAGTACTTGGCTACTCAAAAGGAGCTAAATCTAAGAAAGTGTATATGTCTTGAACTCATAAAGAATTACGGTTGCACGATTGATTATCATCCAGGTGTAGCTAATGTGGTTGACAATGCCATAAGTCGAAAATCCATGGCAAGCATTTCTTTGAGTACTTTGACATTGCTCCTTAAGTTAAGAGCCATGAATGTTTGTTTTACACCGGATTTGAATGGTTTAGTTATTGCTAATTTGCAAGTAAAGTCAATATTACTTGAACAGGTGAATTAGGCACAAAAGTTAGATGAGAAACTTGTAAATTGACCAGAGAACTCTAAACTAGGGAAATGCTTGACTTTACATTAACAAAGGATGGTGTCTTAATTTATCAAAACAGGTTATGCATCCTAATGATGACAAAGTGAGGATAGAAATATTAAAAGAAGCACATACTTCACCATATGCAATGAATCCTAGAGGTACAAAGATGTATCAGACCATCAAAGAAAATTATTCATGGAGTGGAATAAAGAGAGACATTTTGGAGTTCATTTCAAATTATTATTTTGTCAATAAGTAAAGGAAGAACATCAAGTCTCAGTTTGTCTACTACTCCCCTTGTCGATGTCAGAATGGAAATGGGAGAGAATAACTAGACATTGTTTCTTGATATCCTCGCAGTGAAAGAAATTATGATGCAATATGTGTGATTGTAGATACGCTAACAAAGAGTGATCACTTCTTATCAATCACGATGGATTACTCACTTGAGCGTATACCCGAGTTTTACATTAATGAGATAGTAAGATTACATGGGATCCCGATGTCTATTGTATCTGACTGAGACCCAAGTTTTACATCTAGATTTTGGGGCATCTTGCAAGAACCTTTGGGTACAAAATTTAAATTTTGCACTTCGTTCCATTTTCAGGTAGATGGCTAGCCGGAAAGAGTTATACAAATTTTGGAGGATATGTTTCGAGCTTGAATTATTGAGTTTGAGGGAAGTTGGGGAAAATGTCTTCGATCGAATTTTCTTACAGTAATCGCTACCAATAAAGTATTTGAATGCCTCTATGAAGCCTTATATGGAAGAAAATGTCAAACCCTTCTTTGTTGGAGTAAAATTGGTGAAAGAAAGCTGATTGGTTTTGAAATGGTGCAGCAAACAGAGGACAAGGTAAAAATTATCAAGGATAATTTAAAGATTTCTTTGGATAGACAAAAGTAGTATGCTAATCTAAAAATGTGTGATATTAAATATCATGTTGGAGATAAAGTATTCTTAAAGGTGTCTCTATGGAAAAAAATTATAAGATTTAGCCAAAAAGGAAAACTTTGTGCCCAACTTATTGGACCTTATGAGATACATGGAAGGGTTGGACTAGTTGCATATAAATTGGCGTTACCACCTGAGTTAGACAAGATCCACAATGTCTTCCATGTTTCTATGCTCAGAAGATACCGTTCTAATCCATCTCATGCTCTTCTACTTTAACTATTGAGGTTAATCGATGAGTTGATGCATAATGAAGAACCAATCCTAATTCAAGATCGGGAAGTAAAGCAGCTTTGAAACAAGAAAATATCCTTAGTAAAGGTACTTTGGATGTCCGTTCTGGAAAAAAAGCTACCTCGGAGTGGGAAGAAGACATGAGGACCCAATGTCCGCACTTGTTTTCTGACTATTCTAAGGTAAATTTCGAGAAGAAATTTCTTTAAGGGGGAGAGATCTGTAACACCCCTAAAATAAAAGACCAAGATTCACATGTCTATACATCATAACTTAATTACTATAATATATTTTCCTCATTTTTAGGACTTGAAATTTTGTGTTATTTACACCTCCCTTAACATAAGTATTAGCATATATTAAGGTATTGAATGGGGGTATTTGTGTAATTTTACAATTATAATTACAAAAAAATTGGAAGTGTGAGTATATGATATATAAATATAAGTATATATGTATGGTTTTTGGGAATCCCCTTTTGGTGACATCTGTCCATGTGATGAGGATCATTTGTGTGGCTATATATTTCACACCTCTTCTAGTAATTTTCATCTCACTTGAAGAATAGGAACCTTAGGACATTAATTAACTAGTTGTTGTTCAAACTTAAGATAAAAACTAGGTCGTTTCGGCTGGACTTAGAGATACACACTTCATTTTGGTAGGTAATGAAAAATTTGTTTCTTAGATTGCTAATGTGTTGTATTTTTGAGCATATCGTGACTTATTGAACTTCCTTAGCTGTGAATAAATATTATTCCGAAAGATAATTTGTAATTCTACAACTCTAATGTTTATGGAAAACTCCAATTTTTCTGTTTTGGATTCGAAATATACGATGTGATATAGGACCAGTTCTGTCAGACTTCTAGAATTAAAAATCATGTATGTTCAACTGTTACTTTTGATTGGATCTTTTTGTGCAAAACGTATTTTACTGTTATTCTTGATTATTTGCAAGATTAAGATATGCAACTAAATCATTCATGGAGGTTATAAAGTCCATTTATGTCGTGATCCTTTTCGAATCAATGTACGAAATGAGATATTAGGCTGGCCAGAATCACTGTCTGGAACCATAATCGTATTTGTAAAGGCTAAGAAAATTTGTTATGATTATCCTCTTTTACTTCGAAAATATTAAGACACTAGGAATTATTAAGTTATTTAATTGTATTTTTTAGGTTGTATATACTCGTGAATAAGTTGAGGGCCTTCATACATTAGTTTGTCTACGGTTTGAATTCTTCAAGTTGTGTTGAACTGTTTCTTTTCTAATGAACTGGGGTTTGGGAATAAAATTGTACTAGTACTATTTTAACCAACTTGTATATATGAAAATTTATCCTGGTACCTTGGTTACCTTTTGTCACTATTCATTGTGATGTTATTTTCGTTTACGACGTTAAAGACTCTTGTGTATTTCGCCCACTTGTATGGATTGTTTGATGACTTGACACTCTTGTTGGGACCTTGTCCTTCTTGTTGTTGTGACTTTGTAACTATGGGCATGCTTCTTGATTTGGATCATTTTCCATCTTGACTCTAATTTTTAGTTCGTCCTAAGTATGGGAGTTGTCCTTTTTAAGTACGATCTTGAAAGCCACTTTTAATATGTTTCTTGATTCTCTTTATTATGGGTTTTGAACTTTCTCTATACAGGGCATCGACCCTTCTTGACACCTGCTCGTTCTTGGTGTTACGACATGATGTATATATTGGGCGAGTCTTGTTATTCTACCTCTTGGAAAATGTTGCTATTAGCGTTATTGACATTTGGAGCTTTAAATATCAACAATGATACTCTTTGTATATTATTTAGTTGATTTACTAATTCTGTTTCAATTGTGATGTCGTTGACTTGAGAATTATAAATTGGTGAACCTGAGGGCTCTGGATCATAGTCTTTGCACCACTGAGCTATATGCTTAGTGATAGTTGTTTCTATCGTAGGGAATGTTCGAGAGGATGCATGAAGCTCACCATTAGAGATGGAGATTTTAAGATCCTTAAGGATGATAACATTTTCAGATAGGCATCTATATGTTGTATAAAACTTTGGACTTGTACATAATTTATATGTTTCATATTTATATTAAATTTTTAGGAATAGTTCTGTCATGTCACCATGGATTGTAACATGAGTATGCTATACGTTTGTATCTTTTGGGGTGTGTAAGCCCAAGTATTGTAATATACTAATTTACTATATGTTTTGAAAGTTTGTGTAAAGCATGACCGGCTAATTTCGCTACATGGAAGTTGGTATTATCCTTGTTATTTCGTCCTTAAGTCTGAGGATAATATATGCATGAAAAGATTGTTGATTATTTGCTTAAAAGATTATGGGAGAGTTTTTTGTTATAAGTTAAAATTCTGTGTGATATCAATTTTGACCTCAAATAGACATTTAAATGGGAAATATGCACATCCGTAACTTAATTATTCAAACCTAATCTCTCAACTAGATTAAAATCAGTACCCATCTTTAATCTCTTTGAAATGTCGTAAATATTAAATTAGGTTTCTATCAAGTTGTAGTATCTCTCGAAAAGGGTCGCCACATTCAATAGTTTTATTGGAAGGTACAAGATTCTTTCTCATCCTTCTTTGATCACTTATCTATTCCACACATATAAGATTGAAAAATCTGAGAAAGATAGCATGAGGTGTCCCAAAGGACCTATTGATCCACTTAAAAAAGAAGGGTTTAGGGCATGTGACTAAGAAGAGAAAGATTGATGTGCATGATATAGTATTTAACACATTTATTTAGGGAACCGATTCACCTAGTTAAATCTCTATCCCCTTCTCCAGTAGAATTGGTACCGACATTAGTCCACTAATGAGGACAAATGCAGGTTGCAGATACTTGTATTCACTTGCAGATTTAGGGGTTGACTCGACGTCTTCCTATAGGGCCATGAAATATCTCCTTGGCAGCTACTGCTACTTCTACCCTTTCCACTCTTGTGAAGGATTAGAAGATTCCCACCAACATGCTAGAAAAAATGGAGAGGAGCCCGAAAAAGATGAAGGAACAAGAAAAGAAAAAGGCCAAGTTTTTGAACAAGATGCTGAGTACACTCCAGAAATTCTATGGCTCAGGTGATGAGGTTTATGACGATGTTCTTTCATATCGAGATAACTCTTTCATAAGTGATGATATTTGCAGTGAATCCCTCTTAACCTCTTTTTGATTGTTGTACTATGAGGACACAATTACAGTTTTTTGTTAGGGAGTGCCTCCGTTGTTCGCATTATTTTAGATTGGTTTTTGCATATGATTGTACCCTTGTTGAACTTGTATTATTTTGATTTGTTGATGATGTGACCTTGTACTTCTTGTTTTATTTTGATTTGTGGATTATGTGCCCTCATTGGGATTTTTAATATATTATGTTGGGTTGGTTTTTTTCTATTATTTCTTTTTGTAGGAAACTTCTTTGTCTTTGTTTGATAATAAATATGCATTGAGAATCCCCAGCAATGGATAAAGTGACGATTTTGAAAGAGAAAATCACTGATTATTTGTAAGTGTTTGATTGGTTGTGGATGTATTGTAGTCTGAGTAGTCGACCTCGAATAGAAGTATGAGTCTTACTGATGATGGATTGGATGGCGACCTTCTTAAGGGAATAATCATCTTCCTTTAAGAGGTTGTGACTTGGTTGGTACTAAGAACATAGTCTTGCATGTGAAAGACATTGAGAATACCCCTCCATTTTTGAATTTTAAGCATGTTGTAAATGCTTATGTACAAATCTTACATCTTATTTTTAGTGTTTTGATTCTCTAGAGATATAAATGTTTGATTATTTAAAAGGAAACATGATTTTGAGTTGCATACCATGTGTGGTGAATTGTTGTGTAATGCTCTGTGGTTCACTTTCATCACTTAGAACCTCCCCAATTTATGTAGAAATGTTGGTCTTGACTAAGTTTTGTCAAGGAAATGATCTTAGGATTTATTTGATGTTCTTGAAGTCCACTTGTCCTACAAATTCCATCTTTTCACTAAATGTTTTGAAAAAGAAAGTGAATAAAGAGACATGAGTTCGCCAAAAGTTGAAAATGGTTGCATGTGGGCCTCTTGAGTAAAAATAAGAAATATATGGAAGAAAATATTGTGAAATGTTCAGTAAGTTCAGTAAGTAAAAATGAAGAAGACTAGAGTCATTCTTAAGACTTATCTAGGTAAAATAAGAAGTGACCATTCCTATGCACCCTTAACAGCTTAACTAGACAACCCTTAATTACTCTAGATAAGTACTACTTCTTTTAACATACTTTCTTAACTTAAGTCATTATATTCATTAGTTCATTTAAGAATCATTCATCAAATAAAGGAAATTTAAGTAATGGTCTTGGACAAGACCTAGGGACTCCAAATAACATCGTAAAAGTCTATTGTGCAATGTCAAGATAGCGTCCCATACCACAAGCTAAACTTCATAGATTTTCTCAAATGCTAATCGGTATCCCACAAGATGATAAATAGATAATAATTGACATATACCATGGTAGAAAATTATGGAATCCGGAGTTCAAAATACTCCGATGAGGGTATTCTACTTGCCAAGGGTATAACTAGAAAACATCCCATGTAGGCGTATGGTTAAGGAATATGAAGGGCGTGCATTGTATTCTAGTTTCATTCTTAAATAGAACACTTCCCTTACCATACTCAGTCGGTGCTAGCTTTCGTTCTCATATAGTAATTCACATTAAAGGTTCATAAAATTAGGTTTCATATCTAGTTCATAATCTAATCACATTTACCCCACCAAAGAGGTCCTCTAGGGCTACCTTCCAATGGCGACAAGAAGCTCATGATGACTTTAATAAGGAATAATATGATGTCATTCCATCCAATTAACCTTAAGTCCATCATTCCTTTACTTGAAGGATATCATTACGACTTTTAACTTCAATATTTATAACCTTACCACTATGTACAAGGTTTCACATAAAAGACCCTCTTAACATCACTCAAGGTCACATATCATTCACAAATTCAAGACTAAGATACATTAACATCCTAAGTAAAGAAATCACATATTCACTTTGATACAAGCATCAAGCAAGGGATACAAGTCAACCAGGACAAGACACCACATACTTTTCCTTAAGACAAACTACTAAACATTGTACAAGCACATAGGAATAACCATTATGATCTTTATGTCATCCTAAAAACATCCATATCACCATCAATATAACTATTTTAGACTCATACAGTCAAGCAGGAACAATCATACATCAACCGTAAGACTTAATATTGAAGCACATAGTCATAGTTTACACGATTTCCTAACATACATAGAAACAACATATACTTTCATATTGCTTCACAATAGATAGATATACTCATACATCACATAAAACAACTATACAAAACATCATAGTACTTCAAGTAGTGCCGACAATGCCATGATCATCATATTGCATAAAGTAACGCCAACAAGGATACATCAATTAACATAGCACGACCACCATCAGTGGACCATATCAATCACAATATAATTGAAGTCTAATTAACATAAAATAATAAGAAATATGGAAGCATACCCTACTCCATCTTACCACTTTGATTTCAATGCTAAAACATCAAATTCGGTATCATAAGATCCCTTACCCAAGTCCATAACCAACCATTCAAAATAATTATATCAATAATCAATGAGACTAGGTAAATTAATTACATACTTATCAATTTTATACAATCTATATAGCAATTTAATATAATTATTGCATCAATAGATAGCCCCTAAAAGATTACATTAGAAATCATAAGCTTTAAGTCAATATCAATTCAATAAGTCTAACATTCAATAGATATAATAATATTAAATACTCAATTGATCAAATTTAAACATACTATAAACCAACTAACCATAATCTATACATGAATCAAAAGCCCATAACAATCTAAATATAAATTTATCAATCTCAAAGCATGATCACTTAACCCATGTTTTAGTCAAATTGAGAGATTTGTGAATGTCAAGTGTTCATGGACAATTTTATTGGAAAATATAAATTATACATCAATTCATCATATATAAAAATTTGATAACCATTTATGCAAGAACCCATGACTTAGAGTAGAAATTGGACTTTTTCAAAAAAAATTGAAATCTTTGAAAATCATCTTTGAAATTGGATATAAGGTGATAGCAAGCCTTATATGAATAAATATCATACCTTATTGAATAATCAAAAGCTTATTGAATAATAAAATCCATTGAATACCCATTTTCAAGCTCCATCTTCACTTTAAACTCACATGTAGGTTTCCGGAGAAACTTTTTTGGGGGAATATGTTTTAATTTAGGTTTCAGGGTTATAATTAGAGTTTAATGACTTATGTACTCTTAAAATACCCATAAACACTCAAAACAACCATCATCACATTTAATAAGACCTGGGGTGAACTTACGACTTCACCCCTCAAGTTAACAGAAAGCTGGCAGAAAACAAGCAGCTCATCGATGCATGCATTGATGGGACGTGGTCTCTCCCACGTCCCATCGATGGAGGTCTCGTAGGTTGCTCCTGCAACTCCCCAACCTTCAGGATAAGTGGATCGATCGACATGAACCACCAACGAGACATTTCCTGGTTGACTGGCCGTTGTTTGGTTCGTCGATTGCTACTGCTTGGCAGTGTTGAGCTCCAATGTTGGGATCCTCCTTTAGGGACCCTTGCGGGTCTTACATGGATTTGTACCCGGATGATTTTATTCAAAATATGTTGGTATACGAGTTTAGGACTTACTATATATGTTTCATTCATAACGAATACGTAAAACTCAACAAAACATACATAGACATACAAGGTGGTTTCTATGCAAACCTTTCAAATGTCATAGACGTTCTTGGATGTTTGACCTCCAAACTTCACGAAACATGACAGACTGATTATATACTCTTGGTCGTCCATGAAGTTTGACTTCCAATGCACTTAAACTCTTAGACATATTCTCAAACCCACTTATAAAACATTTTAGAACTTTATACCATCATGAAAATCATGTTAGGATCTAGTTTTACTTAAGTCAATTATGGGGCCTTATAGAGATAATTTGACGTGAGGGATTTGAGCAGTGTGAGGGAAAGAGGACTTTATATTCAGGTGACTATTGTGGTGCTTAGCCTAGGAGTCGAGGTTACTTAGGAAAAGGTATTCATTCTCAGTCCATCAGACCCATTCATGCTGCTATACCTGCGTTTGAGGCTGGTTATTGTGGGCATAGTTCTTCAAGCTCAGTGCATACTTCACATGGTTAATTTTCTAGACTTGTAGTTCATGGAGGGAATTCTAGTCATTCAGGTTGACCTCATAAGACTGTGTCTCATAGGTGTTGTTTTGAGTGAGGATATATGTGAAAATTTGTGAGAGAGTGTCCTAGGACAAGGCATGGTGGCTAACATCAAGGTTCTCAGGCTTCGACTTTTGGGGCTGTACAACCTCCATCTAGGGGTGGTACACAGAGTGGTGGAGGTGGTTCTCATTCAGGTAGAGGTGGTCTTCCTTCTGGTCGAGGCAGTGGTCGTGGAGGTTCACCATATGAGGAACTCACTGTTATGCTTTTCCGAGTAGGGTAGAGGCAGAGGCTTCAGATTCTTTTATCACATGTATTTTTCTGGGCTTTCATCGACCAACTACTATTTTATTTGATCCAGTATCTACTTATTCTTATGTGTCCACATATTTTTCTCCTAGTCTAGATATATTATTTGAGTATCTTGATTTGTCGATACATGTTTCTACTCGTGTCGGGGATTCTGTAGTGGTAGACCGTGTGTATCAATTATGTATTGTTACCTTGATAGGGTATAACAGTCATGTAGATTAAAAGGTCTAAAATATGGTATATTTTGATGTTATTCTTGGTATGTATTGGTTATCTTCTTAACACGCTGTTTGAAATTGCCATGCCAAGAAAATCACTTTAGCTATGCCTGAAATACCTATAGGAGAATGGAGAGGCTCCTTTAGTCACCATCCTCAGGGTGAGATATCATTTCTTAAGGCTCGTCAATTTGTAGAGAGAGAATGTTTTGCTTACATGGCACACATTAAAGATACTAGTGTTAAGACTCATATGCTTGAGTCTATTCCAGTGGTGAGTGAACTTTTGGAGGTATTCCTGAAAGATTTGCAAGGTCTTCCACCAGAGCGTGATATCAATTTTTGTATATATGTGGAGCCAGGAACTCATACTTTTTTTATTGATTCAATACAATAGGGGAAAAGATCGTACAGTTCATTCCATTCCTCCTTATCGTATGGAACTAACTTAATTGAAAGAGTTGAAGGACCAGTTGCAGTATTTGTAAAGCAAGGGATTTAAGTGACGGTCCAAAACGAGTCGTGAGTGGCACCCACACTTAACCTTCTAAGTGGGCGAATAACAAAAATAATGTGGAAGCTCCAAAATCTTACTAAATATCATTTTCCAAAACTTGAAAGTCATAAAATCAAGGAAATCTAAACTCGAAATACTAAGTCAAAGAGTATCAAATACAAAAAAAATAAAAGAATAACATTGTATGTGTCTAAAAACGTAGGACATCATGTCATGATCGAGAGAATATAGAATGAGCTTGAATGAATAGCGTACCCTGCAACCTGATATGCGGGAGACTGGCTAGAGCTGAAGGCAATTCTAAGTCCTTGGTACACTCTCTACACTTCATAAAAGGAAAAAAAAATCCTTGGTCCGGAATCTAGAAAATCTCACTCCGCACCTTGGTTTGACTACGTGTGTTGCTATCTTAACCCTTATCTTTACCTCATATTAAGAATCGAATTCGATATTTTACTAAGTTATTACCTCGTACCAATCAATACTAGCCTATTAGATAGTATACACTAAATCTATGTTGATAATTCTTTTCCTATTATCTACCTCCTTGGTCCGGCAAGTAGCATTAAGGCGAGTTCTAACGTTGTCCATCCGTTAAAAAGACTTCTAAGCGAAAGAATTATTAATAAATGCATGATATTATTCTAGAATTGTTATTTTAGTTAGGTTTTACCTCATTATTTGCCTATGGTTCCCACAACCTTAGTTACGGATTTTAGTTACCCACAGTCATAATCACAATATTCAAATATATTATATAAGAATTCATGTACTTACTTCAATGAGAAAGAGTAAAATCAAAAAGTTTTCTTGATTAATCACCAAAAAAACACTTGCAAGAATCTCAAAGTAATCAAAAATATCACAAAAAAATCTAATGATAATCCAAAGTCTCACAATACAGAGTCTACTAATAAGGTGTCTAATAATACGGAGTCTAACCTCAAAAACGAGGTTTTTTGAACTATTTATAGAAAATAAAAACCTAATTAAACAAGGAATTTATTTGCTGGAAATCTGTCAAAACGCGGCTGGTTCGACGGACCTCGCGACGGATCGTCGTGGTCACGACGGACCGTCATGGACTCCATCATCCCATACTTGTGCAATTTCTTCTGCTGCTCTCTTCATTACCCTCGACAAAAAGTATGACGGACCGTCATAGGCACAACAGTCCGTCGAGGATTTTCATTCAAAAACACTTAAACTCTTGGAATATGGGTACATGGACTACTTCTCTGAACTTCATGACGAACCTACAGGACGGACCGTCATAGACACGACGGACCGTCATGGACTCTGTAACCCCACACTTGGTCAGACATCCCCATTTTCCTTCAGTAGCTGCACTACGCTGCCACTTACGGACTGTCACAAGCACGAAGGACCGTCAAAAGCTCCGTAGATGGTCTCTTCTGCATTTCTTTGCTCAAAATCTCCGCATTCATCTTTGGACAGAATTCCTGCAAATAAAGAGAAACTTATATAAAAATTATCACAAAAAGGCTTTTGGACACACTAAATTTTAAGGAAAATTATTAATAATACCATGAAAACATGGTATATCAACACCCTCAACTTAAATTCGTTGTTTGTCCTCAAGCGACGCACTATGACTCAATACAAAATCTTTGTACAATAGTATCCATGTTTTATCATTTCCAATCATTTGGCTATCTATCCCGATTAATCTCATCATATCTATGCATGCTATCACTATGAGTCTTGAATTATGTGGGATCAGAACATGACACAGACTCACCATGCACTAACACCTATCCTCTTCAATTTCTCACTGAGGTGCTAACAATTCCTGTATTGCAACTAGTGTCCTCACTTTAAAACAAAATCCTCAATTTTCACACAATGATTTCAGTTTGAGTATAAGGATTACTTTTCAACAATCATTCTCAGAACAAATTCACACTCATTCATACCTATTGCCATAAGATTGCCCTAATTTTCACTGCCTTAAGTTCACTATACAACCCTTAGGATTACGATAGGACTTTATTAGCTTGTAAAATAGGCTTAGGGTCAGGTAGGGTATATTTAGGTATAGTTTAGTGAATTTTTGTTCTCCTTGACATATCAGCTAAACCTACCACTTTCTATCATTTTATCTAGCCCAGTTTCTCATATTCTTTCACCTTGCTATTTTCTTTTCTTTCTTAATTTGTGTAAGTGATTCTCTTCTTTTCTTGCTTGTATTTCATGTATTTTTTTCTTTTTCTTTACTTTTGTTTCAACTAATTCTTGAGTCACTTTAGTTTTGTTTTTTCTTTCTCTTTGTTCTTTCAACCCTACTCTCCAGAGCATTCCTCATAATAGCCACCCTCAACTCATGGCTTTGCCATGAGTCAAGGTACACAATACCCAAAGTTGGGTCAAGGACATAATGAAGGTTGTTTACTGCATTAGCCACCTTCAACTTATGCTTTTGGCATAAGGTGAGGTGAACATGTCCAAGGAGGGACCAGGGCCAACATATTATTTCCAGAAAAGATCAGTTTGGGTGAAAAAGAAAGGTCTAATTTAAGCTCAGATCATTTGGATCAAAGAAGGATAAATTTCATTTGTTTTTCTTTTATTTAGGCTAAAAATGGTCTACATTGAATAAGGACCTATGATCCTTTCCTAATTGTCTATTACAACTTACTTTTAGTAGGACTAACCAAGCAAGTTCTAGCTCACTACAAATAGTGGACTACTCAAATCTTCCTCACACTCACTTGACATCTCATCACTCTACCAAATTATCAGACACCTAGTTGGAATTTTAGACTTAGGGTAATGCAATGGTGTACCTCTATGTCATGTTTAGAGCCACAAATTTATCAGTTACTATGCCTAGTCGTGGATCATTTTCCAGTTTATCACGATATCATTTTAGCCATCATGCTCCAGAATTAAACTATGTACACAAGATATAGACATGCCGGTTCAACAGAAAGAGTAAATAGTCTTTTGGGGAAAAAGAACATAGACAAGAAAACCGCAAAAAAGGATAGTGAATTGGGATACTCAGACTTCACCCTAGCACTCACTTTCCATTTACCCCACCCCCAACAAAAAAACATGCAATTTTCCCCAATGCATAAAAAATTTAAATACTAGTGTGGTAGGTGAAGCAAATCTGTGGCGCATAGCGCCGTCGATCAGCAAGCTGGTGTGTCCGGTTCCCCGGAACCGACGTCCTCTACAATCTGGAAACCCTCAGTGGTGTCCTCAGCAACAATCTCGCTATCAGCATAGCCTCCTGCTATCTCCACAGTTCGAGAGCTAGACTCCCCAACAACTAACTCTCCTACTCTCAAATTGTGCGCCACCTCCTCAGCAAGTGAAGCTCTCCTCGCAGCCTCCATCTCACGGCGCTCCTTTTTCCGTGCTCACGCCTCGTCCTCTGCTATACTTCTACGCCTCTTGGTATGATCTCGAGGGGGAGGTGGTGGAATCTCTGAGGTGGCGAGTAGGACCGCCAACACTGTATCTTCCGCAGGCTCGATAGAAGGGGCCTTAGACTGAGGAACCCTAGCCTCTAAGATCACATCGATATCTGCACGAAAACTGTCGACCACAGCCTAAAGAGTCGACACATCAACCGGAGGGGCTGTCCGGGCTAGCACGCTCAACTCAAAGGCATCCAGGTGCTGGTGAACCTCAGTGATCTTCCGCTCTATATACTGGACAATTTTCCGCTCCAGGCACTCTTCTGCCTCGGTAATAAACCTCTGCATCCACGGCTGGATATGATGCAGAAGTGTAGCCATTTGCACCTCTAATTTTTGGACCCTAGCAAGCGGGACAAACGCGGGTAGAGGGGCTGTGCGAGAGGAGCTCGGGGCAGTGCTACTACCCGGGATAGACTCAACCAGGGTAGTGTCAGTGGACGCCCCCTGCGTAGCCGTGCGGGCCTGGGCTACTGTATAAGCAAGATCGCCAGCAAGTGGGGGCAGCTCTGGACAGGGACCTCTGCGTGGAGCCAACTCATTTGCTTCATCTCTGATGAGGCCGACATCAACACTGCCCTTGGGGGTATGGAGCTGATCTACGTGCCATATAGTCACACCTGCGGACCTGCAGAGAGAAAAGATCATGCACGGGAAAGGGTAAGTAGTTGTGACCTTGAAAACCCTCTCGTGCACGACTGCCTATAGAAGCCACGCGAAATCCCCCTCGAACCAGACTATCCTCGCCGCCATCAATACTGCGCGATCCCATGAAACTATATTATCAGCGGTTGTGGGGGAAAGGCAGTGGCGGACAATCAGCCACAAGAACTTCACCGTGAAAGTTAGGTTGGCCTTCTTGATGGCGCCCTTTGGCTCTGTCACCCTGTCGGGACCCTCTCCATCAACTGACAGGTGCAGGGCCAACCACCTCTTGGTGGTCTCTCTCAGCGATGGCTCGTGTAGGAACTGTCCATCTTTAACAAGCTGCCATCGGTATTCAAACTCAGTAGTGAAAGGGGTCCGAGTAGCATCAACACGCTCGCCGTATAGAAACCAGCGTATGGCAGGCTGGGAAATGTCGACCGTCACGCCCCGTACTCGGACCTGCTCCAGTGGGGCCTGTTTGGCGGGGGCAGCCCGCCTATCAATCTGAGATCAGAGAGTCGCTACGTAGGATGCGTAGAACTCTTGGACCATTTTTTCACTGTAACGTCCTAACGGACGTGCTGTCCACTCAAGGCGATGCCTAGTGAAGAGATTATGGATCTCAGGCATCGTCGGGATACTCTCTAAAAGGACATGCCGCTCTAATGTGAGTGTTCGATTCATAACTCCTTTGTCGATCCGGAACTTGGTGTCGGAGTAGACTTGAAATTGCCTGTCGACACACCAACGGTTGGGCTGGTCAGTAGCCCGGGTGGGGGCATGAGCTGGAGATCTTGGTGTGGATTCAGAACTGTCAGCCTCAACATACGAGGCTGACGCTGCAGCGGTGGCGGGTGCGGGTGCTGGAACCTCGGTAGAGCCAGAAGCTTCCCCCGACCATGAAACTCCTAAGGAGCCAGACGCTCTTTCTTCGTTGGTGGCTGACCCAGAAGGTGTACCGGTCAGTGTGCGCTCCTCATCAGACTAGGAGGTAGTGACTACGCCATACGCCACCTTAGTGGGTGTGGCTCTAGTGGCACGTGAAGCACGTGAAGGGGTGGAAGTGCCTGGGGGCACGTACTCGGGGTCACGCTCATCATCAGAGCCAATGACCATGCGGGCAGACGGGGCGACAGACTTAGATCGCCCGCGTGCATAGATTCGATCGTATTTGGGTGCCATAGGAGATAGTACCTGTAAAGGATCAATATTAGTAAGAGTAGTGGTAAACAAGACAAGCAACACCGCACAAAAAAATTTAAAATAATACGATATTTCTATAGTAATAGTGACACACGACGGGCCTAGTGACGGCTCGTCGTGACTATGACGGACTGTCATGGGGTCTGTCGTGTCTTTCTTAGACTATGTATATATGGAGAACCCTGAAGGAGAGTCTCAGACAAGTATGACAGTATGTGCAGGATGGACCGTCACAGGTATGACGGTCCGTCGTAGGTGTCCGTCAGAGGACTCTTGAAAAAAAATACAGACCTTTAGGACAGGGGTCTATGACCGTCATAACGGTCATGCAGGACGGACCGTCGTAGGTATGACGATCTGTCGTACTCGTCCGTTTGAAGACACTTGAAAAAAAATGGAGAGACACCCTAAGAAACAGGGTCTCTGACAACCAGAACGGTTGTGCAGGACGGACTGTCGTGAAGACGACCGTCCCTCACATGTGACCATTGGAGGACATTTAAAAAAAATGAGAGACCCTCAGGAAGAGGGTCTGTGACAACCAGGACGGTTGTGCAGGACGGACCGTCGTGAAGACGATGGTCCGTCACATGTGTCCGTTCGAAGACACTTAGAAAAAAATTAGAGACCCTCAGGAACAGGTTCTCTGACAACCATAACGGTTGTGCAGGACGGACCATCGTGTAGACGACGGTCCGTGACTTGTGTCCGTTAGAGAACACTTAAAAAAATGGGGAGTGGGGTGTTAGTGCTTTTGGAACGGACCCTGTGATGGTACGTCGTTGGTACGATGGTCCGTCATCGGTGTCTCGTTCTGTAGATCAGTGAAAGAACCGGGGGTACTCCATTCATCCCCAATGACCCAAATCGAATTTGTAGTGTTTTGGACCTAAATTTGTCTAACCCAAATGCCTAGTAAACTAGTAATTTCAAATGGACATATGTCTTGGGTTGTAAACACGATAATTTCGGAGATTTTTAACCTAGGTTAGACAAAATTTTATATAAAAGAAATGAATATATCAATAAAAACTAGGATAAAATTAATTGATAAGCAAAATTACAAGATAAATGAGTAGAAATTAGAGACACATACCTGAGAATTGGCGAAAAACAAGATGTAAAACTATTTGGTGACCGCGAAGACACCCATAACAGCAACTCCGACTAGTAGATGATAACATTTAGGGCATTGGAGGATTTTGGGGGAACAATGATTGGTTGGTAAAAGGAGAGATTTTAGAAGTTCAAAAGAGAGGGAAATAGGCAGAATAATGAAGTAATGGGGGTGAAATGAGGGGTTGGAAGTTTAAACAGTATGATTTTGAAAATGACTCCAACTGGGTCGGGTCGGGTACTCCTTATTAATGACGCGACGACTCCTCGACGACGGTCCGTCTCAGTTGTGACGATCCGTCGTTGGGTCCGTCGTGTGTGCCCTAGTTTGAGAATAAGAGAAAGACCCACCTGGCACAACGGATTCATGCAACGCTCCGTCGCAGGCGCAACGGTCCGTCACTTTATCTGTCAGCGACTACTGCAGAGTAATTTTCAGCTGAATTTCCTGGTGATGTGCCTGCAAATTTAAAATTCATTAGTTGAAAAATGCTACAATTACTAAAAAGACTATAAGTATTGGGTTGCCTCCCACCAAGCGCCTGATTTAATGTTGCGGCACGACTGAGGACACTTGATTACTCAGACTTCATCAAGATGGTATGCCTCGATCACTTCATTCGCCGATTTAGCATGCCCGAAATAGATTTTTATGCGTTGTCCATTCACCTTGAACCGCACACCCTCCATAGTTTCCAACTAAACTACTCCATGAGGGAATAGTTGGGTAAACAAGTAAGCACAAGTCTATTTGGACTTGAGCTTGCCCGGAAACAAGTGCAACCTGGAATTAAATAAAAGCACCAAATCTCCGACCATAAACTCTTGTTTTTCAATTTTGTTGTCATTGTAATTCTTCATATTTTCTTTGTATAGGGCTGAGCTTTCATAAGCTTTCAGGCGAAATTCATCGAGTTCATTCAACCCATTTAACCATTGTTCTGCAGCTTCGCTCCAATCCATTTTCAACTTCTTCATAGCCCACATGACTTTATGCTCTAACTCAACTGGAAGATGACAAGGTTTCCCATATACAAGTTGGTATGGAGACATACCTATAGGAGTCTAATATGCTGTCCGGTAGGCCCAAAGAGCATCAATAGGCCTCCTTGACCAATCCATTCAACTAGCGTTCACTGTTTTTGAAAATATCTTTTTGATCTCCCAATTCGACACTTAAACTTGCCTACTAGTTTGAGGGTGGTAAGGAGTGGCCACATTATAGCGAACCCCATATTTCTCCAATAACCCCTTGAACAATCTGTTGCAGAAGTGGGAGCCCCCATCACTAATAATTTCCCTTGGGGTGCCAAAACGAGAGAATATATTCTTTTTTAAGAATGTAGTGACACTCTTCCCTTCATTGTTTGCGAGGGTGATGACATCGACCCATTTAGATACATAATCAATTTCTACGAGAATGTACTTCATTCCATGAGAACTCGCAAAAGGGCCCATAAAGTCAATACACCAAACATCAAATAACTCAATCACAAGAATGGGGTTTATAGGGATCTCTTGCTTTCTTGAAATACCGTCATCTCGTTTGCTTCTGTCACATGCTTTAGCAATTTCATTAGCATCTTGATGAAGAGTTGGCCAATAGTAACCACATTGTTATATCTTATGAGCAGTTTGGATACCGCTGTGATGTCCACCAACGGGTGAGGAATGGCATGCCTCCAACATACTCAGCATCTCACATACTGGCACACAACGCCGAATAAGACCGTCGGCACAACTCCTATATAAGTATGGTTCATCGCAAAGGAACTTCTTCACATCGTACATGAATTTTTTTCTTTGATGAAAGGACAAGTCCGATGGAACAATATCACTAGCCAGATAGTTCGCAAAATCTGCGAACCATGGGATCAAGTCTTGTGAAGCAGCCAATACATGCTCATCGGGGAAAGTATCATCAATGTCAGTCTTATCCCCTAACTCTCTCATAGCTTCATCCTCTAGACAAGACAAGTGATCAGAAACTTGATTTTCAGTTCCTTTTCTATTTATCACTTCAAAGTCAAATTCTTGTAGCAGTAATACCCAACGAATCAACCTAGGTTTCAAATCCTTCTTTGCCATCAAATATCTCAATGCTGAGTGGTCAGTATGCACTATAACTCTAGTACCTAGCGAATAGGAGCGAAATTTCTCAAAAGCAAAGACTACTGCAAGGAGTTCTTGCTCGGTTACTATGTAGTTCTTCTGAGCTTCATTTAGGGCTTTACTAGCATAGTAAATGGGGTGAAGGATTTTGTTATTTCTCTGTCCCAATACTATACCAAGCGCCACCCCACTAGCATCGCACATCACCTCAAATGGACTTCTCCAATCTGGAGAAATAATGATAGGCGCATATACCAATTTTTCTTTTAGCTCACTGAATGCTTTAAGACAGGATTCATCAAAACAAAATTTACAATCTTTCTCCAGCAGTTTGCACAATGGATGTGCAATCCTTTAAACGTCTTTGATGAATCTCCGGTAAAAACCTACATGCCCAAGAAATCTTCTCACACTTTTCACAGAGATCAGTGGGGGAAGTCTCTCTATTACCTCGACTGTAGCTCGATCAACCTCTATGCCCTTTTCTGAAATGCGATGACCCAAAACAATACCCTCTTTCACAATAAAATGACATTTTTCCCAATTTAGTACTAAATTTCAGTCTTCACATCTCTTAAGGACATCAGATAAATTGGTCAAACACAGCTCAAATGAATCACCAACCAAAGAAAAATCAGCATAAAAAACTTCTATAGTTTCCTCCACCATGTCAGAAAATATTGACATCATACATCTTTGAAATGTGACGGGTGCATTGCACAAACCAAACAACATTCTTTTGAACGCAAAGGTCCCATATGGACAAGTAAATGTGGTTTTCTCTTGATCTTCTAGTGCAATAGAAATCTAATTATACCCCGAATATCCATCAAGAAAACAGTACCACCCTTTTTCGGCAAGTCTATCCAACATCTGATCCATGAAGGGCATAGGAAAGTGGTCTTTTTCAGTCCATGAATTTAATTTGCGGTAATCCATACACATCCTCCATCAAGTAACCGGTCTCATTGGAACAAGTTCATTTTTTTGTTGGGGACCACAATCATTCCCCCATTCTTAGGTACACACTGAACAGGGCATACCCAACTACTATCGGCGATTTGATAGATTACTCCAACGTTCAACCACTTAATGATTTCCTTCTTCACGACCTCTTGCATATGAGGATTTAAGCATCTCTGGTGCTCAATACTTGGCCTATGATCAGGCATGAGTTGGATTTTATAAGAACAAATACCAGGAGGAATCCCAATAATATCCGCAATAGTCCACCCAATATCTCTTTTTAACCTTTTTAGCACCGTCACCAAACTCTCAACTTGTTGTTCATTCAGGTCTGATGCAATGATTACCGGCAAAAAGGTCACCATTTCCTAAGAATTCATACCTGAGATGAGGTGGGAGAGCTTTTAGTTCTAATTTTGGAGCGTCCTCTATAGATGGTTTCGAGGGTGGGTTTTCTTCATATCTAGCTCATATTTCATCGGTTTAAACCGAACATCACCTCGGTCAAGAGCTGCGAGTAATGACTCATACTTTTCAATGCAATCGCTATCAAAATTCATTATCACTGCCGCTAATGCTTCTACACCTAGAGGTTGTTCTATTTGTGTCTCAGATGTCTCACCCATGTTGTAGGATATAGCGTAAACCGATTGGAGCTCACCACTCTGCCTCATGGACCTACAAATGTCAAAGGTCACTTCCTCATTATTCAATCAAAATTTCATCTACCCCTTTTTCATTTCTACTAAGGCTCTTCCTTTAGCAAGGAATGGCCTCCCATGAATAAGGGGCACTTCAAAGTCGACTTCACAATAAATAATAAAAAAATCTGCCGGAAATATGAACAACTCCACTTTTACAAGAACATCGTGGAGTATCCCTATAGGCCTTTTTACTGTTCGATCAACCATTACTAGCCGCATCGCAGTGGTCTTCGGATCACCCAAACCCAACTTCTTGTAAATCAAAAGGGGCATGAGATTTATGCTTGCCCCCGGATCACATAATGCTTTTGAAAAATATAATAGCTCAATTGTACAAGGAATAGTGAACGCACCCGAATATTTTTTCTTTAGTACCAGAGATCTTGTAGAAATAGCACTACAATGGTGCATTCTACCATCATCCTCAATAGTGACTGATGTTTTCTTTGTAACCAGATCTTTCATAAACATGGCGTAACCGGTTATGCAGACCTTTAGGAGAGGGGTCTCTGACCGTCATGACGGTTATGCAGGACGGAACATCAATGGTAGGATGGTTTGGCATAGAAGTCCGTCGTGGGACACTTGGAAAAAGTTGGAGACACATAGGAGAAGGGTCTGTGCCGGTCATGACGGTTATGTAGGACGGGCCATCGAGGGTATTACAGTCCATTGTATATGTCTGTAAGAGGACACTTTGAAAAAGTTGGAGACCCTTAGGAATAAGGTCTCTGACAACCAGAACGGTTATGAAGGATGGACCGTTATGGGAAAGACAGTCCTTCGTATGTGCCCGTTGGTGGACACTTGGTTAAATTTGGACAGTGGGGTGTTGGGGATGTTGGGATGGAACCAATGACGTTCCATCGTGGGTACGATGGTCCGTCATCAGGGTCTCGTTCTGTCATTCAGTGATAGAACTTGGGATGCTACAATCATCCCCTATGACCCAAATGTAATTTTTCGTGTTTTTACCTACATGTGTTTAACCCAAATACCTAGTAAAATAGCAATGCTAAAGAAACTATTTCAAGAGTTTTAACAAGGCAACTGTGAGGATTGTCAACCTAGGTAAGACCGAATATGTATTAAATCACAACCCATCAATATGAAATAGGATAATACAAATTGATAAACAAAAATGCAATGTAAATGGTAGAAATCAAAGACGCATACCTGAGAATTTGAGAAAAACAAGCGAGGAAGGTACTTGGTGATCATGTAGAAAACCACAGCAGCAGACTCCGACAAGTAGAGAGTGGATTTTAGAAATTGGGGAATTTAGGAAAATGATCGGTTGAAAGAAAGAGAGGTAGGAAGTTATAAGTTGAAAAAGGAGGGAAATGGAAGGAAGAGGGAATGAAATTGATGAAATGAAGGGGGTGGGGTTTTTAAATGTTATTAATTTTTAAAATGCCTAGACGGGTCGGGTCGGTACGCTTCATTAATAACATGACAATTCCCCAACGACGGTCCGTCGCTATTGTGACGGTCCATCATTGTTTCCGTCGTGTGTGCCCTAGTTTTGAAAATAACTGAAAGACGTACCTGGCACGACGGATTCATGCGACGGTCCGTCGCATGCATGACGATCCTTCGATGTATTCGTCAGTGACTGCGACAGTGTGACTTTCTGGAGAATTTCCTAGTGATGTGCCTGCAAATTTAAAACCCATTAGTAGAAAATGCTACCATTACAAAAAAGAAAAACTATAAGTATTGGGTTGCCACCCAACAAGCGCTTGATTTAACGTCGCGGCACGACTGAGGACACTTGATTACTCAGCCTTCATCAAGATTGTATGCCTCTATCACTTCATTCACTGATGCAGTTTGCCCAAAATAGAGTTTTATTCGTTCTACATTTACCTTAAACCGCACTCCCTCCTTGGTTTCTAACTGAACTGCTCCATGAGGGAATACTTGGGTAATCAAGTAAGGGCAAGTCAATTTCGACTTCAGCTTGCCCGGAAGACAAAGCAACCTAGAATTTTCTAAAAGAAGCAAATCCCCAATAAACTATCATTTTTCTCTTTTTAGGTCATTATCCTTCTTCATATTTTATTTGTAGGATATAGCATGTACCGATTGGAGCTCACCACTCTTCCTCATGAACCTACAAATGTTGAAGGTCGCTTCTTCATTGTTCAACCAAAATTTCATCTGCCCCTTTTGCATATCAACTAAGGCTCTACCCGTAGCAAGGAATGAGCGTAACAATAATAATAGGCACTTCAAAATTGACTTCATAATCAAGAGTTACAAAATATGCCGTAAATATTAATGATTCCACTTTTACTAGAACATCGTGGAGTATCCCTATAGGCCTTTTTACTGTTCGACCAGCCATCAGTAGCCGCATCGTAGTGGGCTTTGGGTCACCCAAACCCACTTTGTAAATAGATAGGGGCATGAGATTTATGCTTGCCCCCAGATCACATAATGCTTTCGCAAAATGTAATGACCAGACTATACAAATAATAGTGAACGCACCCGGATCATCTTTCTTTTGTACGAGAGATCTTGTAGCAATATCACTACAATGTTGCATTGTATTATCATTCTCGAAAGTGATCAATCTTTTCTTAGTAACCAGATCTTTCGTAAACTTGGCATAACCAGGCAGTTGTTCCAGAGCTTCTACCGAAGGGATATTGATAAAAAGATGCTTCAACATTGTTATAAAACGCCGATATTTACCATCCTCGGTCTTGTTCACTAATCTCTTAGAAAGGGGGGTGGTGGTCTAGGCTTTGGAATTAACTTTATAGGGACTTCTGCATCTTTTCCAGTGTTATCTTCTGCTTTACCACTACCCTCTTCCACCTTATTATAATCATTTCTCACCTTTTCCTCATTAGCCGGCATAGGTGGGTCAATTGTTTGCTTACCACCCCGAGTGATTTCCAAGCAGTGTGCCTCATTTTTTTGATATTGGACAGTGTTGCAAGGAAAAGAGCCCGGTTGCCGTGTGTTCACAGTCGCAGATAATTGGGCCATTTGCAACTCGATTTGCTTAATCGATATTGCATGTGTATCTACTTTCTACCTAATACCCGTTAAATCACTCCTTAACTATTAAATGTGCTCATCATTAGCATAGAACCTTCACATCTTTTGTGCAACATATCCTCAACTCGCTCCATACTATCTCCACCATCCCTAGGAGTAACTTCACAATTTTGAGGAGGGACATAGGGACCATTCCTATCATTTTTGTTTCCATAGTTACCCCTATCGAAGTTATTGTCGCGGTTATATTTTACATCTAGGACATAATGACCCTCACGACTATAGTTACCATAAATCCGACCTTGGTTCCCTTTACCTTGGCGCCAATTATCCTGATTTGAGCCTTAGGCACTCAGTTTAAAACCCCTTGTCTACTCATTTACTGCATATGAATCCTCCGCATAATAGAATTAATCATTTGGTGGTGGTGGTTTAGACAAGTAGTTAACTGCATTTATCTTTTCTGCACCCCAGTGATATGTTTTAATACCAACCCAAGCTCTATTCTCATCTGAGCTATCTCTTCATGAATCTCATCTGTTGCTGGGTTGTGAGTGGATTGCACTGCGAAGGTGTTTCTCCCAGTATCTGACTTCCTAGTACTACAAGATTTATTGTTCCTGAAGATTTTCTCTATCTTTTCAGCAAACTCAGCGTAAGGACACTCCCCATAAGAACCACTCTCTATAGTATCCAACACCGCTTTATTATTATCATCATGTCCCCGATAGAAGTATTCCTTGAGTGACTCATCATCTATGTGATGATTTGGACGCTTCTAAAAAACGAGGTGAATCTATCCCAAGAACTACTAACTGACTCTCCTAGTAGTGCCACAAAGTTGTTCACTCTGTCTTTGAGGCTTAGTTTCTTGGAGACCGGGTTGTAGCGTGCTAAGAAAATGTTCCTTAGTTGGTCCCAAGTGAAAATTGAGTTGTAAAGGAGCTCAGTGAATAAAATAGCATCCTATCCCTTAAGTGAGAGAGGAAACACTCTTATCCCTATTACATTCAAGCCCAAGTCAGGCCTCCCTACAAAGCTTTTACACACTGCCCTTAACTTAACTATATGGGCATGTGGATCCTCAAAAGGTAGCCTGAAAACAAATCTATGGCAGTGAGCATTTGAATAAGGCTACTAGTTACCACAAAGGTGTGGCCTGGTGGTAAAGGGGGCAAGACAAGCGGCCCATCGGAGTCTGCTATATTGTCATATCCTCTATAGTATTTTTGGGGTCGTGGAGCAGGATTTTGTCCCCTCTATTGGTTTTCACCTGGAGAATAAGGTAACAACTGTCCATGAACAAAAAAATAAGTTGGGATGTTCTGGTTTGGATCATCATCATGAATTCTCAAGTTTCGATTCATGTTGCACAGTGTACGCTCTAATTCGTGATCGTAGGGAAACAAGGGTTCTCTTCCTCTCCGTGTATTTAGCATAAAACTAAGATGGTTCTGTAAGTATCAAAAATAATAAAACAGAGTAAAATCAAGAAAATATTGACTAAACTATAGTAATAAGTTTAAATTAATCCAAAAGCTACTTTCCCCGGCAGCGGCGCCAATATTTGATATGCTCAATATTACTTCTCAGATAAGAAATAAAGAGGTAGTATCAAGTAAAGAACCCAACTAATGAGGTTGGGATCGTTCCCACGAGAAAAATAGTTTAGACCTAACTTTAATCTATTATTACTACTATTTAGTCAATTATTTACTTGGAAAGAAACGACAATAAAATGGTTTCTTTTTTAATTCTAAATGAATGAAAATAACAAGCTAAATTAATGTACACAACTAACAGCTTCAAATGTTGGAGTTTAATCAATTAATAAAAGTAACCAGGGTTTTATTTTTCCCCAAAGGTTCATAACCTTATAATTCTAACTATAACAATTCTTTCCTAGTATCTTGCATGCAAAGTAATAAGTTATGTATTTCTAAATCCATGATCCGGCATGTAGAAAATTTCACTCCGCACCTTGGTCCGCTTACGTTTGTTGCTATAATAACCACTACATTTACCAAATATTAAGCATCGTATTCGATATTCGACTAAGTTATTCCCTCGTACCAATCAATACTAGCCTTTTAGATAGTATAAACTAAATCTATGTTGATAATTCTTTTCCTATCATCTAGCTCCTTGTTACGGCAATAAGCATTAAGGTGAATTCTAACATTGGTCATCCGTTTAAAAGACTTCTAACTGAAAGAATTATCAATACATGCAAGACACTATTCTAGAATTGTTATATTAGTTAGATTTTATCTCATTATTCGCCTATGGTTCCCACAGCCCTAGTTATGGAGTTTAGTTACCCATAGTCATAATCACAATATTCAAATATGTAATATAATAATTCATGCACTTACTTCAATGAGAAAGAATAAAATCCAAAAGTTCACTTGATTAATCAACAAAAATCACCAACAATCAATTACTGAAATTAATTGAAGACTAAAGATTCTCCAAAACTGTAATAATAATCACCAAATCTAATCCACAAAAGAAGCTCAAATAACAAATTATAAAAAATAAAAACCTAACTAAATAAGGACTCTATTTGCTGGAAATCTGTCAATACGCGGATGTGTCGACGAATCGTCATGGTCACGATGGGCCGTCATGGACTCTGTCATCTCATACTTTTGGAATTTGTTCTGCTGCTCTCTTCATTACCCTCGACGGGAGGTATGACGGATCTTTAGAGGCATAACGGTCCGTCGGGGTCTCCATTCCATAACACTTGAACTCTTCGAATTGGGGTACTAGGACTACTTCTCTGATCTTCTTGAGAAACTAGAAGGATGGACTGTAATTTCTAAAACGGTCCGTCACGCACTCCGTAACCCCACACATGGTAAGACTTCCCCATCTTCCTTAAGCAGCTGCACTACGATGCCACCTACGGACCATCACAGGCACGACGGACTGTCACAAGCTCCGTAAGTGGTACTTTTCTGCATTTCTTGATCAAAAACCTTCTCATTCATCTTTTATACAGATTTCCTGCAAACAAAGAGAAACTTACATAAAAATTAATACAAAAAGTCTTTTGAACAAACTAAACTTAAGGAATAAGCATTAAAAATACTGTGAAACCACGGTATAAATTAATTATAAGACACCCAAAATGGCCTAGTTTAAGTAGAGCCTAACATGTTGGTATTGATGTTCTAAGGTCCTAAATATGTCCAAAATATAGTATATAGGCAGTAGCTAAAATATTAGAGGTGTTGGAAGTCCAACGTTAAGGGACGACCAAGACGTTCATCGACTAAGTCACCTAAATGTCTAAAATGTGGGTCAATGTGTTTATCTTTGTTTCATAGTGTTTTAAGGTTCTTAATTCAGTAAATATAAAATGTATATGCAGTGGTTAAATTTTCGTGAAGTTTTGAGGTCGAACGGCCAAGAACGTCCAAGGCTTTCGAAAGATATGCCTTGAGTCGACCTTGTACGTCTAGGCGAGTATAAGCGAGTTTTACGTGTTCATTGTGGATGAAATACATGTGAGAGGTTTTAAACTTATATAGGATCGTATTTTGTTTTGAAATGTTCAAAAAATTATCCTTAAGGACCATCTAATGGTCCATGAGGAAAGACCCAGAATTTGTATGCAGGCTGTCCCAGGCAGACCTTGGCGACAGATCAGTTAACGGACCGTCGTGGCCGTGACACCCGTCAAAGGGTCCCGTCGTGAGAAACATAGTAAATGGTGACTATATGAATCTTGGACAACTACTGTAGCCAACGACGGAGGGTTCTGATGCCCCGTCGTGGCTGTGACGACCCGTCAAGAGCAGGCGTCGCACGCAACTGCCTTCCTTTGCAGGCTGCTGCCAAGTCAAGGGGTGAATTGGTAAATCCACCCCACTTATAAATTAAGTAATGGACATTTTATTAAGTGTCTTTTGGGTATTTCAATTAAATATATAAAGGGTAATCACATAGAAGCCTTCATTCTTAAAAATCATAAACCCAAAACTCTTAGAAAATATTCCAAAATCTCCATTGAAGTCCAACTTGAAGAGGCAGCTTGTTGAGGGGATTTTGTGTAGAAATTATTCATCAAAGTTAAGTACTATCATTCTTGAGGTATGACTTTTGATCCTTGAAACTCGTATCATTAATTAGCCCTACTCTCAACATGTTTTTTAAAGTTTTCTAAAGGGAAATGTCCAATTTCATAATTCTACCATGGGTTCTTGCATAAATGATTTCTAAACATTTAATTATGATTTAATTCTTATTGTATTGACGATTTCAATATAAATTACCTATGAACCCATGAATTTGGATGAACCCTAATTTTTGACTATAATTTGGGTTACTTGATATTAAGCTAATATTGTTGAATTGTGATGTAGTTTCTTATGGGCTCTTCTAATGATATTAGAATTGTATTCAATTGTTATATAATTGATCCTATATTTTAAAAACCTAATTTTAATTTATAGAGATTTCATTGGTTTTTATGATTATTGCTTGAATTGTTTGGTATGGCCATGGGTAAGGGCCTTGTGATGTTGAATTGGACAATTTTGCATTGAATTGAAGTGTGAATAAGGGGATGAAGGTATTCTGCCCGTACTTCTTTAATTTTTTATTAATTAATACTTCGATTCTATTGTGATTGGTATTGTACACTTATGGTGGCAGTGTTATGTGTTTTACTTGCAATAGACGTGGCCTTATTGGCGTTACTTTAAGCAATATTTTGAGCATGGCCTTCTTGGCAACTACTTGATGTTATTTGTCTATTTTTTTAGTTTTATTATGTGAAGCATGATGCTATCTATCTACATGTGAAGTTATATAGTCACATATGTATTCTAGTTATGTTGCCTTAAGGGATCATGTTAGACTTTGACGTGACATTATGAGTATAGTGTTAGGTTAAGTCTTGGTTATTTCTATTTGACTTTATGAGTCTATGTGAAGTATATTAATGATGTTAAGATGATATATAGGATGACTTGAATATGTATAGTTTTTTTAGAGGTGTTTCTAGAATGATTTGTATTATGTGTTAAAATTGAAGTATGTGATGTCTTATCTTAATTGACTTGTACATATTTATTGATGTATATATAATTATGAATATGAGATGTATTTATTTAGAGTGTTAGATCTTTTAGTCTTGAATGTATGATTGACATGTGAATTTAAAAGATGTTATGACAGTCTCTTATGTGCAAACCTTGACTTAAGGGTAAGGTTAAGAATGATTGAAGTGTAAGCCATAATGGTATCCTTCAAAGTAAAGGAATGATTGAGTTAAGATTAGCTAGCTTGAACGTCATCATATTAATCTTTAGGAAAGTCATCATGAGCTTATTCTCGCCATTGTGAGGAATCCCTAGTGGACCTTCTTTGGTAGTATAAATGTGATTGGGTTATAAACTAGTTATGAAACCCTTTTATGTGAACCTAATGTATGAATTACTCTATGAGAACGAAGGCTAGAACCAAGTGAGTATGGTAAGGGAAAGTAGTTCTAGTTAAGCATGAGACTAGAATACAAAGAAGCTCTTCATATTCCTTAACCGTGTGTCTACATGGGATGTGTCCAAGTTTTACCATTAGCAAGTAGAACAACCTCATAGGAGTAGGATAGAACTCCGGATTCCTTGTCTTTCTATCATGGTCTATGTTGGTTATTGCCTATTATCATAATATGGAATACCTTGTAGCATTTGAGGAGTTTATGGAGTTTAGATGGTGGTATGGGACGCTATCGAGACATTGCACAATAGACTTTGAAGGTGTTATGTAGAGTTCCTAGGTCTTGTTCAAGACCATTATTTGAATGTCCTTTATGTGATGTATGAATCATAATGAACTAAGGAACTAATGACTTATGTTAAGGATTATGCAAATAAATGAGTACCTAATCTAAAGTAACTTAAGGATTTCTTAGCTAAAGTGTGAAGAGAGCAAAAGGGATGATCTCTTCATGTCTTATCATTGGAAGTCTTGAGTATGACTCTAGTTAGGGAAGTTAGTTGATTTTGTGGACATTATATAAGCCTTAGGTAGTCTTAAGGAATATTTAGGAAATCTTGAAGAAGGAACTATGGACGTTATGTTCTTGATTTTTTTAAGTAGGTCTTTTGATAGCCTTTGGGAAGATAATGTCATATAATCTACGTGTTGGTGATTTCAGTGAGTATGATTCTATCATAGAGAGTCTATAGGATCTCGTAAGTGTGTGTGTAAGAGATTGTATGGGCGGTCGCTTCACAACTCACTCAAGTGAGACTTAGAGTTCACCTTTGGTAGAAGAATCTTACCTTGAAGTTTTTGATTGCTTTGTAAGTATTTATGTGAATCATTAAAAGTAATCTTAAGGGTCGTTTAGGCACATCTAGAGAGTGCGTATGGGCTGTCTCTCTTTTTGTGTGACTTAAGTATATCTTAGGATGACTTTAAGTGAGGAAATTACATGCTAGAAGTATCTTATGTGTTTCTAAATCGATTTATGATGTTATTATGAATTTAATATGACTTTAAATGAAAAGATGCATATTTCCAATAAAGTTTGTTTTCATGATTTTTATATATAATCCATACTTAGTACATGTGGTTGTACTAATTTCATGCTTTTATTTATCTATATAGTTCTTGGTAGGTGAGGAGCTTTGAGAAATGAGAACTTGGACTTAGAAGACCGTTCAAGAGAAATTTAAGTATGTCCTCGCTCGAGGGCATATATAGCTTTTTTGTTTTCATTCAAAGTATTTTAATCGAATATGTATTTCTATATTCATATTTTGAAGTATGGACCGTGTCCCAAGTATTCTTGTGTCTTAAGATGATGAGATTGAGAATTAGTATTTCCTATTACTTTTATATGAAAAAGATTTTGAAGACTATATTAAGTTATTTGAAAAATTTTCATTCCACACTTTTCACTATGTATATGCAAAGAATGATATCAAAGGGATTGTCTAAGAAATCGAGAGTTCGACGACGCCGTGCCTCAATCCAAGATCGTGCCGTAACTTCTAGGGTGTGGTTTCAGGTTGTGACAGCTTAAGATAAGTGTTAGTGTAAATTAAGGTATTGTATGGGGATATTTGCATAATATTCTTATTGTATTTACATATACACTAGAAGTGTGGGAATAAGGTATATAAATATAGGTATATATATACTTTTTTGGCAGCCAAATGTTTATTTGGGCAACCCTTTTTAGTGACATCTGACCATGTGATGAGGATCATTTGTGTAGCTATGTATTTCACACCTCCTCTTCTGATTTTCGTTTTACTTGAAGAATAGGAACCTTAGGACATTATCTGACAAGTTGTTCTTCAAACTCGAGAGGAAAACTAGGTCTTTTTGGCTGGAATTCGAGACACACACTTCTTTTTGGTATGTGGTGAAAACAACTTGTTTCTTAGCTGGGTAGTGTTTTGTATTTTAAGCATATCTTGTCTTATAGAACTTCATTTACAGTGAATAAATATGATTTGGAAAGATACTTTGTAATTATTCAACTCTTATGCTTATGAAAACTCTAATTTTGCTCTTATGGATTCGAAATATGCGACCCAACATAGGACCAGTTCTGTCCAGTTTTTGGAATTAGAAATCCTATATGTTCAACTTCTAGTGTTTTGATTATATCTTTTTGTACATAATGTTTTTTGCGATTATTCTTGATTATTTGCAAGCCTAAGAGATATACATACATATTTCATGAAGGTTATTAAGTGTAGTTAAGTCATTTTCCTTTTCAAAACAAAGTTGCAAAATAAGATATTAGGATGGCGGAGTCATTGTTCTTGGAGCGTAGTCGTATTTGTAAAGGCTAAGAAAACTTGTGCTGATCATACTGTTTTATTTCGACATTATTGAGATACTAGGAATTAAACAAGTTATTTAATTGTATTTTGAAGGTTGTATATACTCCTGAACAAGTTGAGGACCTTCATACGTTGGTTGGTCTATAGTTTGAACTCTTGAAGTGGTGTTGAACTTTTTCTTGTCTAAAGAACTGAGCTTTGTGCTTAAACTTGTACTTGTACTATTTTTACCTGCTGGTATATCAGAAAGTTTATCGTGGTATGTTGGTTACCTCTTCACACTTTGCATTTTCGTATTGTTGTCGTTTAAGACGTTACAAAATCTTTTGTAACTCGCTAACTTGTACGGATTGTTTCATCACTTATCTCTCTCATTGGGAACTTGTCTTTCTTCTGGGTGTGACATTGTCACTATTCTCATGACTCTTAATTTGGATCATTTTCCATCATGACACTGGATTTTTAGTTCGTCTTAAGTATGGGAGTTGTCTATTTTAAGCACGAACAAGAAAACAACTTTTAATATGTTCCTTTGTTCTCTTGATTATTGGGCTTTGAATCTTCTTGATCTAGGGCGTCGACCCTTCTTCACACTTGCTCTTCCTTGGTGTTATGACATGATGTATATAATGGGTGAGTCTTGTTATTTAACCTCTTGGAAAATGGTGCTATGAGTGTTATTGCCATTTGAAGCTTTAAATATCAAACTTTATATTCTTTTTATATTGTTTACTTAATCTACTGATTCTATTTCAATTGTGCTGCCCTTGACATAAGAATGATAACTTAGTAAATCAGAGGGCTCTGGATCTTAGTTTTTACACCACTAAGTTATATGCTTAACGATATTTGTTTCTATCATAGGGAATGTTAGAGAAGATGCATGAAGCTGGCAATTGGAGATGGAGATTTTGAGAGCCTTAAGGAAGATCACATATGCATATAGGCATCTTTATTTTGTATAAACCTTGGGACTTGTACACAATCTATGTGTTGCATATTTACATTAAATTTTGAGGGCTGATTTGGTCATGTAACCATGGGTTGTAACATAAGAATGGCTATACATTTTTATCGTTTGGGGTGTGTAAACCATGTTTGGTAATATAATAATTTATTATATATTTTGAAAAGTTTGTGCAAAGCATGCATCGACTGATTTCACTACATAGAAGTTGGTGATATCCTTGTTATTTCGTTCTTATGTGTGAGGATAATAAATGCATGCAAATATCATAAATTATTTGCTTTACAGATTTTGGGAGGGTTTTTTTTCATGAGTTAATATTCTGTGCCATATCAATTTTGACCTTAAATGAATGTTTAAATGGGCAACATGCACATCCATATCTAAATTATTCAAACCTAATACCTCAACTAGATTAAAATCGGTATGCCTTCATTGATCTCTTTTAAATGTCAAAAATATTAAATTATGTTTCTTGTAAAGTTGTAGTATCTCTCGGTAAGGGTCACTGCAAGTGTTGGTAACAGATCCTAGGTTTGTGGTTCTAGGTATTTTGGTGTGAATTACTTGTATAGTTGTTTGCTTTCGAAAAGGTTCTATTAGAGTCCACGTTGACTTACATGGTTTTACATATTCTTATTGCATGTAGAGTGCACATGCATCATGTACGTGTCCCTAATGAAATGTGATCTTCCCTTTTGAAGGAATTAAGTTATGACCACTTCTTCTGACCGACTTATGGAAGCTGCTTGTTAAGGTTTAGGTGCCTCTGTTTCCTAACCTCATTCAATGAAAGGGGTTGGAGAACATATCTCGAATGAGTTTGTTCCCAACACTAGCGGATCTGAAGTGGGAACCATCAACATGTAAGAGCTGGTTCACATCCTCATATGTGTCTTGGTACTCGAGCCATGAATCATCCTTTTCAATAAATGGCCGAATTCTTCCACCACATGGTTTAATCGATGCATGATCCCAATGGGATTTACTTTCAGAAAATAATGAAAATGGGTGGAGTGGAGTTTGAAGACACTATTAATCCCATTGATGCTGAACAATAGCCATATCGCATGGAGAGGGTGTTTGAGCAGTTGGAGTGTTCAAATGTTGCAAAACTTAAGTATGCTATTTCACTATTACAATAGGATGCATAGATTGGTGGGTATGTGTCCCAAATACCAAGGTAAAACCTCCTATTTTTAATTGGGATGATTTTCTTAAGGAATTTCGTGTGAAGTATGTACCACATGCTTATTGTGATGCAAAGAAAAAGGAGTTTTTGAATCTAAGGAAGTGAGGCATGTCTATTGCTGAATATGAACAAAAGTTTCTAGACCTCTCTCGCTACTGGAGGTATTATTAAAAAGGAAAAAGACTAGTGTAGGAAATTTGAAGATGGTTTAAATGATTTCATTAGGAAGAATGTGGAAATCCGGCAACATGAGAACTTTTGTAAGTTAGTGTCTACTACTTTTACTTGGGAACGACTTGATAAAGAACAAGATAGTAGAAATGAAAACAAATTTTGAAATCCTTGACAAAATTTTGGAGGTCCATCAAAAAGGGAAATATTTGATAGTTCTAAGGCTAGTAGTGATAACATGCCAGCACAACAAAAGAAAAATAAATCAGATTTTTCTAGAGATAACACTCAAAATTATGGTCAAGGCAAGCCTCGCATTCCCACTTGTCAACAATATGGAAAGAATCATTATGGTACCCGTACGAGAGCCTCTGTTGCATGTTTTAATTGTGGGAGCTTTGATCATAAAGTGAACGACTGGCCTAATCATAATAATATTCCTTCCTTGAAAATTGAAGGTTCAGTTCATAAGCCTCCTGTTAATCCTCCTCAAACTAATAAAAGTGCAAGGCCTAGAAAAAAGCAAGCAGCAGGTGCAAGTGGAGATAATCAAGCTAGTGGACAAAGGGGTACTGCACGCGCTTATGCTATGAGGATGAGGGATGATCAAGATGGACAAGACGTGGTTGTCGGTAAATTTCACTTATTTGGCTTAAGTGTGTTTACATTGGTTGATCCTGGTTCTACACATTCCTATATTTGTTGATCACTTGTTCTTCCTAAAAATGTTAAATCTATAAGACTTAATTATGATATGCTGGTTCAAAGTCCTTTGGGTTATTAGGTTCTGTATAGTCGAATTTATTGTGATTGTCTCTTCGCGATTCAAAACGTAGTCTCCCCTGCTGATTTGATTCAAATATATTTCAAGGATTTTAATATTATTATAGGGATGGATTTTCTTTATAAATATCATGAATTCAAAGATTGGAGGTCAAAGCATGTTACTTTTAAAGATCCTACATGTTCACACATCATCGTACAAGGTTAAAGGCTAATGACTTCTAGTATTATTTTTGCGGCCTTGGCAAGAAAGTTGATGTGTCAAGGTTGTGGGGAATACCTTGCTTACATAGTTGATACACTGTTGGAGAGTCCTTCTATCAAGGACATACCTGTTATATGTGATTTTCCAAAAGTATTCCCTGAAAACCTTCCTGGATTGCCCCCGAGAAGAGAGGTTAAATTTATATCGAGCTTACTCCTGGATCTACCCCTATTTCAATTACTCCTTATAGAATGTCTCTAGCAGAAAAAAGAGAATTGAAATCTAAATTGCAAGAAATTCTTGAGAAATGTTTTATTCGACCTAGTGTTTTTGCCTGGGGAGCCCCTGTTTTATTTTCAAAGAATAGAGATGTCACTCTTAGGCTTTTTATTGACTATAGATAATTGGAGAGAATAACAATAAATTATAAATATCCACTACCAAGGATTGATGATTTGTTTGACCAAATGAAGGGTGCTAAACTATTCTCAAAAGATCAACTTAAGGTTTGGATATCACCAAATACGTGTTAAAGAGAATGATGTTCCTACAATTGCTTTTAGAACTCAGTATGGTCATTGTAAATTTTTTGTGATGTCATTCAGACTGATCAATGCTTCTGCGGTATTCATGATCTAATTAATTGAGTATTCAATCCTTATCTTGATCCATTTGTTGTTGTTTTTATAGATGTTATATCAATATTTTTGAGATGAAGACCATGATAAACACCTCCAGATTATTTTGCAGATTTTGCAGGAGAAAGAACTTTATGCTAAACTTTATAAGTGTGAATTTTTCCTTGATGAAGTTTAATTTCTTGGACATGTTTTATCAAGTGAAGGCGTGAAGGTGGATCCTAGTAAGATACAAGCAGTTGTTTATTGGAGACCTGCCAATAGTCCGATTGAGGTAAGAAGTTTGTTGGGCTTAGAAACATACTCTAGAATATTCGTGAAATGGTTCTCCATTATTTCCTCCCCTTTGTCTAGACTCTTGCATAAGGAACTAAAGTTTATTTGGGATGAAAAATGTCAAAAGAGCTTTGGAACTCTCAAATCCTTGTTGACTTAAACGCCTACACCTACTCTACCAATTGAAGGAAAATAATATGTAGTGTACAGTGATGCTTCTAACAATTGTCAAGGATGCATTTTGATGCAATAAAGGAAGGTAATATATTATGCCTCTCAGAAATTAAAACCGCATGAATTGAATTATGCAACTTTTGATGTTAACTGCTACTATGGTGTTTGCTTTAAAAATATGGCGACATTATTTATATGGAGAGATATATCATATATTCACTGATCACAAGAGCATAAAGTACTTGGATACTCAAAAGGAGCTAAATCTAAGAAAGTATAGATGGCTTGAACTCATCAAGGATTATGGATGCACGATTGATTATCATCCAGGTGTAGCTAATGTGGTTGACAATGCCTTAAGTCGAAAATCATTGGCAAGCATTTATTTGAGTACTTTGACATTGCTCCTTAAGTTAAGAACCATGAATGTTTATTTTACACTGGATTTGAATTGTTTATTTATTTCTAATTTTCAAGTAAAGTCAATATTACTTGAACAGGTAAAGGAAGCACAAAAGTTAGATGAGAAACTTCTAAATTGACCAGAGAACTCTAAAATGGGGAAACACTTGATTTTACATTAACAAAGGATGATGTCTTAATTTATCAAAACAGGTTATGCATCATAATGATAAAAAATTGAGGAGAGAAATATTAAAAGAAGCACATACTTCACCATATGCAATGAATCCTAGAGGTACAAAGATGTATCAGACCATCAAAGAAAATTATTCATGGAGTGGTATAAAGAGAGACATTTTGGAGTTCATTTCAAATTATTTTTTTTGTCAATAAGTAAAGACAGAACATCAAGTCTCAGTTTGTCTACTACAGCCCTTGTTGATGTCATAATGGAAATGGGAGAGAATAACTAGACTTTGTTTCTTGACGTCCTCGCACTCAAAGAAATTATGATGCAATATGGGTGATTGTAGATACTCTAACAAAGACTGATCACTTCTTATCAATCAGGATGGATTACTCCTTGAGTGTATACCCGAGTTTTACATTAATGAGATAGTAAGACTACTAGGGATCCCGATGTCTATTGTATCTGACTGAGACCCATGTTTTACATCTAGATTTTGGGGCATCTTGCAAGAATCTTTAAGTACAAAATTTAAATTTAGCACTTCGTTCCATTCTCAGGCAGATGGCCAGCCGGAAAGAGTTATACAAATTTTGGAGGATATGTTTCGAGCTTGAATTATCGAGTTTGACGGAAGTTGGGGAAAATGGCTTTGATCGAATTTTCTTACAGTAATATCTACCAATAAAGCATTGAATGCCTCTATGAAGCCTTATATTGAAGAAAATTTCAAACCCTTCTTCGTTGGAGTGAAATTGGTGAAAGAAAGCTGATTGATCCTGAAATGGTGCAGCTAACAAAGGACAAGGTAAAAATTATCAAGGATCATTTAAACATTTCTTTGGATAGACAAAAGTAGTATGCTAATCTAAAAATGTGTGATATTCAATATCATGTTGGAGTTAATGTATTCTTAAAGGTGTCGCCATGGAAAAAAATTATAAGATTTGGCCAAAAAGGAAAATTTTATGCCCAACTTATTGGACCTTATGAGATACATGAAAGGCTTGGACCAGTTGCATATAAATTGGCGTTACCACCTGAGTTAGAAAATATCCACAATGCCTTCCATGTTTCTATACTCAGAAGATATCGTTCTAATCCATCTCATGTTCTTCTAGTTGAACTATTGAGGTTAATCGATGACTTGATGCATAATGAAGAACCAAACCTAATTCATAATCGGGAAGTAAAGAAACTTTGGAACTAGAAAATACCCTTAGTAAAGGTACTTTGGATGTCCATTCTTGAAAAAAAGCTACCTCGGAGAGGGAACAAGACATGAGGACCCAATGTCCGCACTTGTTTTGTGACTATTCTTAGGTAAATTTTGAGAAGAAATTTCTTTAAGAGGGAGAGATTTGTAACACCCCTAAAATACAAGACCAAGATTCATATTTCGATACATCATAACTTAATTACTATAATATATTTTTCTCATTTTTGGGACTTGAAATTTTGTGATATTTACACCTCGCTTAACATAAGTATTAGCATATATTAAGTTATTGTTTGGGGGTATTTGTGTAATTTTATAATTATCATTACAAAAATATTGGAAGTCTGAGTATAAGATATATAAATATAAGTATATATGTATGGTTTTTGGGCATCCCCTTTTGGTGACATCTGTCCATGTGATGAGGATCATTTGTGTGGCTATATATTTCACACCTCTTCTTGCGATGTTCATCTCACTCAAAGAATAGGAACCTTAGGAAATTGACTAACAAGTTGTTCTTCAAACTTGAAGTATAGGAACCTTAGAGACACACACTTCATTTTGGTAGGTGATGAAAAAATTGTATCTTAGATTGCTAGTGTGTTGTATTTTTGAGCATATCATGACTTATAGAACTTCCTTTGCAGTGAATAAATATTATTCCAAAAGATAATTTGTAATTCTACAACTCGTATGTTTATGGAAAACTCTAATTTTTCTGTTATGGATTCAAAATATACAATGCGATATAGGACCAATTCTGTCGGACTTCTGGAATTAAAAATCATGTATGTTCCACTGTTAGTTTTGATTGGATCTTTTTGTGCGAAAAGTATTTTACTGTTATTCTTTATTATTTTCAAGCTTAAGATATGCAACTAAATCTTCATGAAGGTTATAAAGTCCATTTATGTTGTTTTCCTTTTCGAATCAAAGTGCGAAATGAGATATTAGGCAGGCTAGAATCACTGCTCTGGAACAATAGTTGTATTTGTAAAGGATAAGAAAATTTGTTATGATTATTTTCTTTTACTTCGAAAATATTAAGACACTACGAATTACTATGTTATTTAATAGTATTTTTTAGGTTGTATATACTCGTGAATAAGTTGAGGGCCTTCATACATTAGTTGGTCTACGGTTTGAATTTTTCAAGTTGTGTTGAACTGTTTCTTTTCTAAAGAACTGATGTTTGTGCATAAACTTGGACTTGTAATATTTTAACCTGCTCGTATATCTGGAAATTTATCCTGGTACCTTTGTTACCTCTTGTAACTTTGCATTGTCATGTTATTTTCGTTTAAGACATTAAAGACTCTTGTGTAACTCGCCCACTTGTATGGATTGTTTGATGACTTTAGACTCTTGTTGGGACCTTGTCCTTCTTGTTGTTGTGACTTTGTAACTATGGGCATGCCTCTTGATTTGGATCATTTTCCATCTTGACTCTTATTTTTTAGTTCGTATTAAGTATGGGAGTTGTCCATTTTAGGTACGATCTGGAAAGCCACTTTTAATATGTTTCTTGATTCTCTTGATTATTGGGTTTTGAACTTTCTTGATACAGGGCATCGAACCTTCTTGACACCTGCTCGTTCTTGGTGTGATGACATGATTTGTGACTCGATCGGTACTAAGAACATAATCTTGCATGTGAAAAGCATTGGGCATACCCCTCCATTATTGAAATTAAAGCATGTTGTAAATGCTTATGTACAAATCTTACATCTCTTTTTGAGAGTTTTGATTCTCTAGAGATATAAATGTTTGATTATTTAAAAGGAAATAAGATTTTGAGTTTGTCTTAATTAATTTGCATACCATGTGTGGTGAATGGTTGCGTAATGCTCTGTGGTTCACTTTCATCACTTAGAACTTGCCCAATTTATGTAGAAAAGTTGGTGTTGATTAAGTTTTGTCAAGGAAATGATCTTCGGATTTATTTGATGTTCTTGAAGTCCACTTGGCCTAGAAATTCCATCTTTGCACTAAATGTTTTGAAAAAGAAAGTGAATAAAGAGACATGATTCCGCCAAAAGTTGAAAATGGTTGCATGTGGGTCCTCTTGAGTAAAAATAAGAAATATATGGAAAAAAATATTGTGAAATGTTCAGTAAGTTTAAAAGTGAAGAAGACTGGAAAAGTTGGTGAATGGTGAGTTGTTGTGTAGTGTTGAAGAAGGGTGTAGTCACTTCCATATATTACATCTTAAGCTTTTGCAAGCCTATATTGCAAGCGTAACAAAGTAATCTAATATCCCTTATCAAATAAAGTTGAGTCAACGTTGACTAAATATATGGACAAGCCTATACAATCCCTTACACAAACACTTAAGAGATTCTATTGAATCCCTAAGATAGAATTATTCTCACTTAACACATCAACATATAGATGATATGAAATTCTCCTTCCGAAGGCTATCGAAAGACTTACTTAAGTAAATCAAGAAGATAACGTCCATAGTGACCTCTTCAAGATTACCTGAGTAATCCTTAAGTATACCTAAGGCTTAGATCATGTCTACATAATCAACAAAATTCCCTAACTAGAGTCATTCTTAAGACTTATGTAGGTAAAATAACAAGTGACCATTCCTATGCCCCATTCACACCTTAACTAGACAACCCTTAATTACTCTAGATAAGCACTACTTCTTTTAACATACTTTCTTAACTTAAGTCATTACATTCATTAGTTCATTTAAGACTCATCTATAAAATAAAGGAAATTCAATTAATGGTCTTGGACAAGAACTAGGGACTCCAAATAACTTCTTAAAAGTCTATTGTGCAATGTCTAGATAGTGTCCCATACAACAACCTAAATTTCATAGATTTTCTCAAATGCTAATTGGTATCCCACAAGATGATAAATAGACAATAATTTACATATACCATGGTAGAAAATCATGGAATCCGAAGTTCAAACTTAGTTTGATAAGGGTAGTCTACTTTCCAAGGGTATAACTAGGAAACATCCCATGTAGGCATATGGTTAAGGAATATGAAGGGCGTGCATTGTATTCTAGTCTCATGCTGAACTAGAACACTTCCCTTACCATACTCACTTGGTGCTAGCCTTCATTCTCATACAGTAATTCAAATTAAAGGTTCATACAATTGGGTTCCATATCTAGTTCATTACCTAATCACATTTACCCTACCAAAGAGGTCCTCTAGGGCTACCTTCCAATGGCGACAAGAAGCTCATGATTACTTTACTAAGGAATAATATGATTTCATTCCATCCAATTAATCTTAAGTCCATCATTACTTTACTTGAAGGATACCATTATAACTTTCGACTTCAATATTTATAACCTTAGCACAATATGCATGGTTTCACATAAAAGTCCCTCTTAACATCATTCAAGGTCACATATCATTCATAAATTCAAGACTAAGAGACTTCATCATCCTAAGTAAAGAAATCACATATTCACTTTCATACAAGCATCAAGCAAGGAATATAAATCAACAAAGATAAGACACCACATACTTTACCTTAACACATACTACTAATCATTGCACAAGCACATAGGAATAACCATTATCATCTTTAATTCATCCTAAACACTTCCATATCATCATCACTATAACTATTTTAGACTCAAATAGTCAAGCAAGAACAATCATGCATCAACCGTAAGACTACATATAGAAGCACATAGTCATAGTTTACACGATTTTCTAACATACATAGAAAGAACATATACTTTCACATTGCTTCACAATAGATAGATATACTCATACTTCACATAAAACAACTATACAAAATATCATAGTACTTCAAGTAGTGCCGAAAAGGCCATGATCATCATATTGCATAATCTAATGCCGACAAGGCCACATCAATTCACATAGCACCACCACCATAAGTGGTCCATATCAATCACAATATAATTGAAGTCTAATTAACATAAAATAAAAATAAATATGGCAGCATACCCCAGTCCATCTTACCACTTTGATTTCAATGCTAAAACAGGCAATTCCGTATCATAGGGTCCCTTACCCAAGTCCATAACCAACCATTCAAAATAATTATATCAATAATCAATGAAAGTAGGTCAATTCATTACATACTTATTTATCTAATACAATCTATATATCAATTGAATATAAATATTGCATCATTAGATAGCCCCTAGAAGATTACATTAGAAATAATAAGCCTTAAGTCAATATCAATTCAATAAGTCTAACATTCAATAGATATAAGAATATTCAATACTCAATTAATAAAATTGAAACAGACTATAAACAAACTAACCATAATATGTACATGAATCAAAAGCCCATAACAATCTACATATAAATTCATCAATCTCAAAGCATGATCACTTAACCCATGTTTTAGTCAAATTGAGAGATTTGTGAATGTCAAGGGCTCATGGAAAATTTCATTGGAAAAAATAAATTATACATCAATTTAATCATATATAAAAATTTGGAAACCATTTATGCAAGATCCCAAGAATTAGAGTAGAAATTGAACTTTTTCAATTTTTTTAAAAATCTTTGAAATTGGCTATAAGGTGATAGGAAGCCTTATATGAAGAAATATCATACCTTATTTTAATAATACAAATCTTTTTGGATAAGAAACTCCATTGAAGACCCATCTTCAAGCTCCATCTTCACTTTAAACTTACATGGAGGTTTCTGGAGAAACTTTTTGGGGGAATATGTTTTGATTTAGGTGTGAGGGTTATAATGAGAGTCTAATGACTTATGTAATGTTAAAATACCCATAAAAACTCAAAACAACCATCGTCACATTTAATAAGACTTGGGGTGAACTTACGATTTCACCCCTCAAGTAAACAGGAAGCTGGAAGAAAAAGGCAGCTCATCGACGGATGCATCGACGGGACGTGGGTGAGACCAAGTCCCGTTGGTAGGGGTCTCATGGGTTGCACCTGCAACTCCCAAACCTTCAATAAAAGTGGATCCATCAACATTAACCACCAACGTTCCGTTTCCTGGTTGACTGGTCGTTGTTTGGTTCGTCGATTGCCACTGCCTGGCAGTGTTGAGCTCCAATGTTGGGCTCCTCCTTTAGGGCCCCTTGCGGGTCCTAGATGGATTCATACCCGGACGTTTTTATCCCAAATATGTTCGTATACAAGTTTAGAACTTAACATATAAGTTTCATCCATAAAGAATACGTAAAACTCAATGAAACATACATAGACATACAAGGTGGTTGCAAGGCAAACCTTTCGAACGTCATAGAGGTTCTTGGATGTTTGACCTCCAAACATCACGAAGCATGACACACTTACTATATACTCTATAATAACTCATTTAAGGACCTTATATACTTACGACCAACACAAAAAAACATTAAACCACATACGAGGCACATAGGTCACTTATTCGTCGAACATCTTGGTCGTCCAATGAAGTTTGACTTCCAATGCACTTAAACTCTTACAGACTTTCTTAAACCACATTATAACCCATTTTATAACATCATACCATCACAACAACCATGTTAGTATCTAGTTTTACCTAAATCATTTTGGGGGCCTTACATAGATAATTTGATGTGAGGGATTTGAGCAGTGTGAGGGCAAGAGGACTCGATATTCAGGTAACTATTGTGGTGCTCTGCCTATGAAGTCAAGGTTACTTAGGAAAATCTATTCATTAGCAGTCCATCAGACCCATTCATGCTGCTATACCTGCATTTGAGACTGGTTATGGTGGGCATAGTTCTTCAATCTCAGTGCATACTTCACAGGGTTCATCTTCTAGACTTGTAGTTTATGGAGGGAATTCAGGTCATTCAGGTTGCCCTCATAAGAGTGTGTATCATAGGGGTTGTTTTGAGTGAGGAGATATGTGACAATTTTTGTGAGAGACTGCCCTAGCACAAGTCATGGTGGCGAACATCAAGGTTCTCAGGCTTTGACTTTCAAGGTTGTACAATCTCCATCTATGGGTTGTACACAGAGTGGTGGAGGTGGTTCTCATTCAGGTAGAGGTGGTTCTCCTTCTGGTCGAGGTAGTGGTCGTGGAGGTTCACAATATGAGGGAGGTCCTTCTCATTGTTATGTCTTTCCGAGTAGGGTAGAGGCTGAGGCTTCAGATTCATTTATCACATGTTATTTTCCGGTTTTTCATCAACCAACTACTGTTTTATTTGATCCAGGATCTACTTATTCTTATTTGTCCGTATATTTTGTTCCTAGTCTAGATATATTATGTGAGTATCTTGATTTATCGATACATGTTTCTACTCTTGTCAGGGATTCTGTAGTGGTAGACCGTGTGTATCGATTATGTATTGTTACCTAGATGGGGTATGACAGTCATGTAGATTTAAAGGTCTTAAATATGGTAAATTTTGATGTGATTCTTGGTATGCATTGGATATCTTCTTAACACGCTGTTTGAAATTGCCATGCCAAGAAAATCACCCTAGCTATGCCTGGAATTCCTATAGGAGAATGAAGAGGTTCCTTTAGTCACCCTTCTCAGGGTGAGATATCATTTCTTAAGGCTCGTCAATTTGTAGAGAGAGAATGTTTCGTTTACATGGCACACATTAAAGATACTAGTGTTAAGACTCGTATGCTTGAGTCTATTCCAGTTGTGAGTGAATTTTTTGAGGTATTCCGGAAAGATTTGTCAGGTCTTCCACCAGAGCGTGATATCAATTTTTGTATATATGTGGAGCCAGGAACTCATACTATTTCCGTTCCTCCTTATCGTATGGAACTGACTAAATTCAAAGATTTGAAGGACCAGTTGCTGGATTTGTAAAGCAAGGGATTTATTCATGACCCAAAATGAGTCGTGAGTGGCACCCACACTTAACCTCCTAAGAGGGCGAATAACAAAAATAATGCGGAAGCTCCAAAATCTTACTAAATATCATTTTCCAAAACCTGAAAGTCATCACATAAAGGAAATCTAAACTCCAAATACTAAGTCAAAGAGTATCAAATACACAAAAATAAAAGAATAATATTGTATGTGTCTAAAAACACAGGACATCATGTCATGACCGAGAGAATCTAGAATGAGCTTGAATGAATAACTCACCCTGCAACCTGATATGCGGGAGACTGGGTAGACCTGAGGGCAATTCTAAGTCCTTGGTACACTCACTACACTTCATAAAAGGAAAATAAAGAAAAGCACAAGTAGGGCTAAGTACGGGGCAACATTTATTGAGTATGTATCATTGACTTACCCAAAATATAAACTAATATACAATAAATAATAGTATGAACACAGCTACCTCACTAAATTGAAATTACATAATAATTTCATGATAAAATGAAAGGAAAATAGATATGGTGAGTGGAGATTGAAACCACAACCTCTTGATTGCATGAGAGAGTTAGGAGAAAAATTAAGGAGAAATTAAATATGGAGAGTGGGGATTGAACCCACGACCTCTTGGATAGGTGAGAAAGTTAAGAGATAAATTAAAAGAAAAATAATGAGCTTGTGGGGTATTGAACCCACAAACTCCTTGTCTTAAAACAAAAAAGGACAGGAGAATAATGAAGAAATATTATTGGGTTGATAGGAATCAAACTAGGGTCTCCCAAATCTGAAAAATTCAATTATCAAGTTTAAAATAATATTAAGTGTTTCTAACGGGATTCAAAATCGGGTTTCCTTGCCCGATTCCGTATTGACACATAAGTCGTACGTAAACAAATATTTAATGAATGTTGTATCTAAAGATCGAAATCAATATCTTGGCATATCTACAAGATGCATAAGTCTTGTACATAAAATCTAGGGTAAACATGAATCACTTAGACAAACTATGAATGAAGCCTCATTGCTTGTATTTGTGGACTCATAAGTCTAACAAACGTATAAAAGTAAGTGAGCCTAATATTTAAGTGGTAAAATGATGTAACCCTAGAAAGGTTATGTAAGAGTTTGAAACACACTAAATAGACAAGTGCATTGGCTATGATGAAATGAACATTCACGTGAAGGGGTGAGTAATTATGAAAAGCAAATGTATTTAAGTTAATGAATGAGGTGACAATATAATAAGCGGCTAATATGAAAGATGAGAGAAATCTTAAATGAGACTAAGTAAATATTACCAAAACGTACTCACCTATGAGAGTGTAAGGCTAACGAAGAAACCAGTCTCTATGAAAGCACTAATGAAAGTATTGAAGTTAATGCATACTCACTACCAATGACGATATGAGAAATCATCTAATTAGATATGATGTCCTTATGCTATAAGTCAGCTTCCATGATGTGTGAGTTTAATGTAATGGATATTTATACTGAGCACCGATAGGCTAGCTATGAGCGGTGATGCCTTCCTTCGAAAGGGAGGAGGTTCGCGTAACTCTCTTGAGATGAGATTGTTCGGCATGCCGGGTATGGATATCCTTATATCTCCTAGTCTTTGAACCTATGCTGCCAAAAAAAGGATCTAGCAGGGTTCAATCCCCTATACATACTAGCATGTTTTGGGTCACTTTGGCAGGTGATTCCACCTGTTTTCGGTGTAGGGCAGACAAAGGATTTCGTGATGTTCACATGATATATGTCGTTTAAAGTTAAAGTTCCCAATCAATGAATGAGACCAACCTCAAATAATGCACATAATGAAATGAATTATACTAAAGGTGTTAGGATAGGATAATAAATTAGTTGAGCTAGACTTAAGTAATGACACTAGGTCATTCTAGATCATTACACAGCGAAACCGATGAAACTCTTAAACTACATCCTAGGGATAGTTCGTGTTTACACTAGCTTATGAATGTATGAAGTGAAGTACGTATGAATGAATGAAGCAAACTCTGTGTTTGCTAAAGAAGGCTCCCTAGTAAAGGTCCCATATGTTGAGACCTCATTTTTGGAAAGTCTTGATGCCAAGCCCATGATTCCAAAGTCTTATGGCGTATAAACGAATGATAATGAAAGATTTTATGTGCTATATGCAGTATGTTATGTGGTGTGTCTAAGACTTTATGTGATGTGTGCAATATGATACGTATGATGATGCATGTTACTCTCATGGCGTGACCTTCCTTATCCAATTTGGCAAGTCCACTAACCTTCCTAATCCAAATTTGGCAAGTCTACTGACTTGAATTTCCATAAATCATGCTGTCAGGACGATCTATTCTTACTCATAAATGTCCTTTGTGTGTGCTTGCATCTACCCATACTTAGTACAAGTGTTTCCTAATCCCATAAAATGCTATATTTTTAGGTGCAGACACAGGTGGACGTTAGAACTTCCAGGTCGACGCTGAAGCCATCCGGACGTGGAGCATACATCCGTACATGGTAATCCCTCATGCATTCGAGGACGCTTGCCTATTTTAATGCAGCTTTGTTATAGGATTGAGCTAGTGGAGTATGTTCCACTAGCGTTTCTTTCCCATTTTTATTTCAGACATTGTATTGCGGCCATTTTGGCAAGTATAAATTTAATGCAGCATTGAACAATTTCTTTCATTTCATGATCTTAATGTTAGATGGTTAATGGTGAACGTATATGAGTTTAACTATAATGACTTACATGCATGTTAAAAAACAAAAAGTTCAAATTTTCCGCTAAAATTAACCTAGATGATGTAACGATGACGTATGTAGGCTTGTCTGCAACCTCTGAGATGTCAACGACGCCGGTCTCGTCTGGGGTCTAGACTCTGGTTGTGACAATGGAACCAAAAGGGCAACAAATTTTTTCAAAATTCTCAATAGGGCAACTCAATATATTTTTATACGAAAAGGGAAACATTTCGTTACTTTCCCTAACGGTGTAAATTATAAGGTTTTTAAAAGTAAGACTCAAAAATTCATGACTCTTACAAGGCTCATGAATTATTGAGCCTTGTAAGGCCCAAATCGACATCAATTTTTTTTTAAAAAAACCTTTTTTTCTTTCTTACATGGACTATTCTATAACTTGAAGCATATTAATAACAAAAGTTGTTCTTCCTATATTTATTTGTAACATTTAATTCTAATCTTTGATTTGTATAAATTTAGTAACAAGTTACCATACGCTTATCTTGAATGAAGAAGCCACGTATGGTAATCAAAAAATAACAATTGAATATTTTTCGTCAAAAAATTATGTTATATAAAAGTAAAATTTGAAGCTGTTGATTTTATAATTTCTATTTTTTTAATTTAGTAAGATCAGAAATTCAAGCCATGGAAAGAACCTTCAGTATAAATGCAAGGGCTGCACAAAATAGTCCCTTGTGGTATAGGCCATTCTCGAACTACACACATAGATGTGCATTTTAAGATGTTTTAATACACACTTCTGCACGTTCATATACCAGCCTGCCAGATTAGACAAACACTTTAAGATAAAGACTTTGGTAAGTGGAGTTCATCAACATATATATACTCCGTCCATTAGTTTACATTTAGTTGTTATCACAAGTAACCCGCCTTATTTTGAAGATATAAATTTCATATTTTGTGCAATGCATTTTATATTAAGACAACAAAAGATTGACAATTACTATATTGTTCCTCCCTTCGTCACAATTAATACTTCTTTTATATTTTTTCAATAGTAATAACACACTACTTAGTGTAATCCTACAACTAGGATTTAGAGAATGTAGGATGTATGCTGATTTTACGTCCACCTTTAGGAGGTAAAGAGAATGTTTTCAATAGACCATTTGCTCAAAAGGAATGTTATCAAAGTAAGATTTGCAAGAAAAATATAATACCCAAATACCATAACTTAAAGAAAATAAAACAACAATTAGTGCAACACATTGAATAATAGGAGACTGTACAATTACTAAATACTACTGAAATGATGAGAAGAGGAAAAGGAGGAGGTTATCCCCAATTTCTCCCACGTTAAGTACGAGAACACCCGAAAACCTACTGATTTGGAGTTGTGCCAAGTTATATGTAATGTCTAACAATATTTTCCCAGTATACCTCTACCTCTCTTAACTCTTGCTACAACCAACCTCTCACATCTCCTAATTGGCGTACCCTCGCAGCTCCTCTTCACATGACCGAACCACCTTAGCCTCACATTTCTCATCTTGACTGGCCTAGATCTACTACCACCATGTACCGAAAAACTTTATTCCTAATCATATCTCTCTTAGCATGTGCTCACACATCCATTTGATCATCCTTATTTCAATAATCTTCATCTTCTTGACGTGGATTTTCTTGACTAACTATCAATCTTCCCGTACATCTCTACCTCATAAGGTACATCACAAAACATCATTTTAATCTTATTAATAATCAATGAGATTGTAAGAAAAAATATTATATGGGTTAATGAAGGGACTCTCAAAGTCAATATAGTCATAATAGAAGTATTAAATTTATGTAGGCCTTTTGACAGGAAGAATAATCATAGACAAGGTAAAGAGTTGCAACCAATAAAATAGAGTGTAACGGCTAGACCATCTGATTCTTCTAAAGTAACATACATACCAGTTGCAAATGCAACTACAACGACTTCCATCAGATAAATCTACAATGCAATAGCCATTTATAAATCTGGATAATAACTGTCAACTACGTTATAGCGGTAATGGCATCAAATAATCTAGTTAATCTATATGAGATAGGAAGTTAAAAGGATTGGGTTGGGGTAGGGTTAAGCTTGTTCAAACTTTTTTCTATTATAATAGTGTAGCATGCAACATATAATCTTGTTTTATCAAGACCTTCAATATATTTCTTTTTCTGTTGTAATCTTCTCATCATTTCTGTAGTATTTTTCCACGATCGCTTCACGTCTTCATAAGTCATATATAGGTTGTGACAGTGACACTTCAAGCACAAGCACTACAAAAATAGACATTTAGCGGTAACTGAGTTAATAGCATTGCATTTAATTTCACTAAGACTTTTAATGACAATTATATAGGGTATTGGTTATAAATACTCATATTTATTAAATTTTGTCATTAAATACAATATAGTGTCATTATATGTTATTGCCACTTTCGTCTTTTTATTATAGTGAAGTTGTTTTTAAGGACTCATGGCTGGTGTCTTCTTGTCTTCCATTCCTTATTTAGTTATTGTGAAGATCATTATGTTGAATTTTAGGAAAGAATATCTACTACATATAGTGTGAGCTATTTATAAGACTCTATGAATACATAAATTAGTTGTGAAAAAGCTTATTGATGTTGAGAATACTTACCTTTATTGATTCGGTATAGTATCAACAACAACAAGAACATACCTAGTGAAATCCACTAAGAGGTATCTGGGAAGGATAGGTTGTATGCAAACCTTATCACTATCTCGTAGAGGTAGATAGTTTGATTTCTAAAGACCCTTGGTATCGAATTTGATCTATTGTTATTCGAGAGCGATGACACCGTTCTTGTCGATGAATTTTGAAAAAATAAATACTTAATAAAGTATAGTTAATAAACAAGAACTGAAGAAGCAACTGACAAACTTTATAAATGCGACTTAAATTAAAAGTTTTGCATGAAATGATAAAATTAAACATTCAAAAAAATTATTAAAAGAAAACCTAAGCTTGGATATATGATCAAAAGAAATAATTAAAATGCAATCCTGAATCTATGGGGAAGAAGTATCAACATCCTTTTCTCAGTTGTTGTTTCTCCGTTATCTCTCACAACTAACAGTCTTTTTGTTTGTTTTGATACTTGAATCTTTATTTGCTAAATGATTCATATTTTGGTCTTCTTCAGTTTAACGATTCCAATTATATTCATCTTCAATTGGTGAGAGCCTGAAAGTACACTGTGGAATCAAAAGAAATTTGGTGAGATAACAAAATAAGTTTAGAAATTTATTTTATTTTGTCAAATATCTGAGTATCAAAGGTAAAGAAAAAAATAAACTATTGTTGAAAAATATTAGAAACTTGTTTTAAATACATGATGTGGATATATAAAAGCATTATATAAATTACCTTATAAAGGTTATTGATTGAATGAAATTTGATACTTCTCGGCATTCCTTGTGTGATATGATAGTTTCCACCATTTTCATCTTTTGCCAAAATTCTTGAGCCATAGTTTATAATCTTTTCATTTATAATGTGATCAGAATTATCTGGGATATCATCTTCGCATGTATTTTTGTTGATATCTGGCTCTCCTGAAAATTTTATGTGACATTGCATGATATATGAGAAACAAATTAGAAGTTCAAAAAGTAGGGTTGCAACATCAATTTAATGACCTTATTTTAGGCTACCAATGTGCTATGTTCCATTTAGGGGAAGAGTTTAAATTACCATGCGCTCAACGATTTAAATTTAGGATAATTCTCTTCTTCGATGAGAAAAAAGTCAAATAACTAAAATAAATTTAATTTAAAAGATGTAAAATTCCTTAAGTACCATCAATAATTTCTTCTTGTCATTCGCCAAGAAGTTCCTCCACAAAGGAATCCTTTTGATCCCGGCTTATGTTGCTTTCGCTATGTTCTTTAAATTTCTCACTTTCTAATTTCTCCAAATCCATATTGTTTCTTAATAAACAATTGGAGATAGAAAAGTATATTGTGGAATATAATAAACGTGCTCAATAAAAGATTTTTAAATAGATGCAAGTGTTGAAAAATTACCTCACAAGCATGAAAGAGGGGATACAAACACGTATTGACAGTGTTATTTTCTATTATGGTAGCACTATAATAGTTATTTTCACCAAGGCTCTCAAACTCACCTGAAAATCATTAATAATCAAATGAAAGATAATTTAATAGTATAAGTCATTGATGAGTTGTTGAATAAACTAATGAAGTACGTACCACGAATAAATTGTTGTTCGTGATTGTCTGCATCCTTCCTCTCTTTCATGGAAAGATGCGAATTGCTTTCCTTGTTCCCTTGAAACAAATAGTTAATACTTTATTTTGCTAATAAACTACTAATGATACATTGAAATTAATTTTTAGACTGCTAATACTCCAATTAATTTTTAAATTTTTTTAATAATACGATTAAAATTAGAAAAAAAAGGCATTATTTCTCTTTTAATTTATTAAAGTGAATAAGGACAACAATAATCAGTTGTAAGATGTTGAATTAATTAACTACGTACTATAAATAAGTTTTTCCTTTTGCGTGTTCTCTAGTATATTCTTGGAATATTACCGTTGGTCCTCTCCAGAAGATTTCTTATTCCTCTTGGCATCTTCTTTCTTTTTATTTTCTTCTTCAAGCATATTGGGCATATACTAGTGAATGAAGACCAAAAGGCAAGATCAACTAATTATTCAAATTGACAAATCATGCTCGCAAAAAAGAAAGATCTTCCCTTCACACTAAACAATATAAAGTTGAAAACCAAATGAGATTCTATAAGTCACAAACGAGATATAGTTAATTTAGTATACACATATTCCCTTGAAGCTATATACACTTTATTCTAATCATAACCGTATTATACATTGTATTTCATATAGTAAAACTTATTAGAAATAAAAATAAATAGATATTACATATAGATTTTAAAGATGAAACAACACTTTTGGAGTTGAGAGCACATAGGAATGAATTGAAATTGGATTTCAAGCAGGAGAAATAAAAAAAGAATCAATCTTGTTGATTACAGGTTTAAAAATTTATTAGAGATGGTCTGTAAATTCAAAAACATGACACTTTCTCAAATGAACTGTAAATTTATAAATGAACACAAGGCAAAAAATTGGGAAACAATCTGAATAGAATCAAACTCACCATCACGTAATTCAATTCTTTTATGCAAGAAAATAAAAAGCAAAAATGAATTGAATAGAATGAACGAGTGAATCAATACTATCTCAATCACATTTACATGTTCCTCTTGATTAATCCCTTTTAAAAAAAAGAAGTAAGTGAAGAAGCAAACCTGTATTGATTCAAGTGTCATCTCTTAACTGCTTATATATTTTTTCAAAAACTAAAATTAAAATGAAGAAGTGAACAGACATCTCGCCTTTTATATGTACAATCTAGATTGCTGAGTTGTTTCTTGAAAAATATGTTTGTTCAATTTTGGAAAATTTATTAATTGTCCATTAAAGGTAAGATAAATTTAAAGTGCAAAGGTGTGAACAGACTAGAGTTTTAAATAAATTATTGTGAAGAATTATTTTATTTTGCTAATAGTGGTATTTTGAAATTAATTGGGAAATTTATTAAAATCATTTATTTCTTTTACCGTAGTCATTCATTATACTTTGTAATGTGTATTATAAGGATAATACATGACAATTGGTTTTAAGTATTTGACAAAATAAATTTAAATAGTTTTATTAAAGTTGGTCAAATGTCATATTTAATGCAAACCATAAGAATCACTACAAAATTGATATAGGATATGAAATTATGGTTGAGGTAATAATATTTTTCTTCCAAAAGATAATAGCTATCTTGACTTAAAATTAAAGTATTATGAATTTATGTTTTGGAGTGGAAGACTCCATATCTCTTTTCTTTAAACTTGTTTAGATTATGAAATTCATACAAAACAATATATGTGTAGTTGTTTCTATAATAATATAGAATATAATAATATAAAATAAAATATCAATTTTAAATTAATTGAAAAATATGCTCTTTTTCTTGCAATTTGATAAACGAATAATTTATGGGTAATTGAAATTATAAATTAGTTGTTCTGTCATACGTGTTTATATGTCTCCTCTTAATTGTTTAACTATTCCTTTATGAGTAATACCTTCAAGATACTTAGTAAAGAAATTCGAAAAATCGTTGAAGATAAATTTACTCCGGTGTGGGAGACAAATAAAGTATAAATATTAGAAAAAATAAGCCTATTTATAAAATATAATTTTTCAATGTATGCAATTAAATTGAAACCTTTCCCAACAGATAGTTTCTTCATTGCTTTAGAAAAAAATAATCATCAAGTTTTACCATTTAAAAAAGCAACGACATGAAGAGATAAAAGTTTTAACTAGCAAGATTCAAAAATTGGGTGTGATGACATCTCCCTTTTCCAACTAAGACAAGTCAATGGAAACAATCATTGACAAGCGAAAATACCGAAGTAAGAAAGGAAAGAACAACTAAACATAACATAAAAATTTCGAAAACAATAACATAACAAAAAAAGATGTCACATATACAAGACATATACAATTTTTTATAAATGAACAAGTCTGAATGTCTACATTCCTAAAATAATAGAAAGACATAGTGAATAGTAAGTAACACCTTCCGCGAGGTGGTACCTCACAAACTCCTCAAAATCAAGCCAGAAACACTGATGCAAGAGGAGGATCAAAATGAATGGGACACATAAACTAAATAAGTGTAGAAAAAAAGGGAGTGAGTGATGAGTTGTGTATTTCCACTCATTTAAGGAACATTCATCGTTACTTTCACTTGATTTAGTTTAGAATGAATGCTTTTAATGTGGTTTGCTTAAAATTTATAGATAAATGAAATGGAGAGTTAATTAAGAATATGGATGAAAAAATTAAGTTGAATTGAATCAAGAAGAGGCCAACTAGAAGAAAGTGGAACTGAGAGAAGTTTAGTTATCACGACTGTATGTAGTACAGTTCGTGATTGCATTGCCCATGAAATTCAAATCTTGCGATTCTGTATTCAGATGTCGTGATCCCATGTCCAAGATACACTACTCCCCGCGACCGCATGAGTTAGTTGTCGTAATTATAAAGGGTAAATACCTATCACCTGGGCAGATTGGGAATTCACCAAATTAATCACAAAACCCCTTTGCACACATGCAAACAATCATTTTTCATCTATCCATCTTGTACGCAGAAATCCTAGAGAGAGACAGTTCCATATTCTTAGCTTAGATTAGAAAAGTAATTGTTGATCTCAATTAGGATTGAGACTTCCAAGTTGTCTCACAAATCATATTTGGATTTGAAAATCATGTTCTTACTACTAAAATCTCTTAATTCTTTCTTTATTTCATTTCTTTAAATTTCTATAACTATGGGTTAAATTTTTTAATTGAGATAGGGGTTTTATGCTAAAAATAGACAACATGTTTGGATTTTTATTGCTCACTCTAATGCTTGTTTTTGTGATTGTGTGCTTTCGTGATTAGGGTTTAATCTTATTTTCATGGTTTAATCTATGATTTGTGAGAGCATGCTTGAATCTAGCTTCTGATTTATGTGGATTGCTCGAATAAGAATTCCTGAAGTGGAGCATTAGATTAATAGTCATGTTTGACTTTGATTCCTAAATTTGAGACAAGGAGATATTTTGGATTTACTTTGTTGAACGCTAGAAATATGGATTCAGATTAATGTATTCGATTGCTTGTTGTTAAAGTCAATTGAACCCGAAGGAGATTTTGTGATAAAACACTTTGAGACATAAAGGAAATAAGTGTTGATTGATAATTATCTAGTCAAACTTAAATTGATTTGAGATGTCAATGGATTGTTGAATGAGGATTGAGTTCCAAATTTCCTAATCTATCCTTGTTTAATATTGTCTTTTCCTAAATCCTTTATTTTCTCAACAAACATGCTTTCTATTCGACAGTCCTGTAGATTGCATATTAAGATTCAAACCAATATCTATATACCCTTTAACATTTCGATTGCTGATAAATTGTTCCTTGTGCGATTTTTCCCTAACTCTTAGTTGGGTATTTTTATTGATGACAACAACTCACTCTTACAATTTTTAGGGTTATTTAGTATTATAGTAAACGGGCGCCATTGTCGGTGAGAACTTAGACGTATTGAATTGATTTAGGATTTCTAGTTTACTTGTTTCTCTCTAAATTGTGAGTAGTTGTCTTTATAGTTTTTTGTGACCGTATGTTTGAGAGTGGTTTGCCTATACCGGTCCATGTCCATGTCATAAACCAAATGTGATAAGACAATTTTTGGCTTAAGGTCGTAGCAGAAAATCTCAATTGGGGGGAAAAGGAACTACTCTGATTCTCCTAAGAAAAGGAAAAGCTTCTCAAAATCCACTTCACTAGGACCATATTAGGAACAAGATATGAGGTAGATACTACTCCTTATCCAATAGTCAAAATGAGCGAAGAGGAGTCTCATGCCTTGCACCTAGCTAGGTGCTATGAGATGGTACCACACGATTTTGAGATCTCTACTTTGGAAGCTAATGTGGAGACAACAAAAGGGACGGTGGTTCACATTGAGAATACCTTAGGCCTTTGCAGCATATCCAAACCAATAAGAGTCCAACAAGCTGGAAAAAATGTGATTATACTAAAGTTGTATAAAAGAACCAAAAATATTATATATGGCAACTTTAGTTAATATGGAATCAATAGTGCAGTTGATTGAGGGCCAACAATAATAAAAAAACAATTTTCAAATGTCCTAGTGACTCTCTAAACCCTAACCAAAGGATCTGAAATGGAAGTATGATGCAACGTAGGGCAGGAGGTGCATTTCCTCAAACTGGAAACAAAAAGGGAAATATAACTGGTGTCGTGTCACGATGTTAAATTGTGTGCTTTATGGGAGGCAACACATCAATATCTTAATTAGTTCGATGTCTCATTTTTTACTTGTAGTTTAGATTTGATCTTTTTTAACCCTCATAATTTCAAAGTTGGTGCTGGTGTTTAGAACATGTTTAAGTGTATAAAACTGACTAGAATTGAAACTTGGGGTGAAACACCTTCAAAAAGAAGAGTTGACAAATTTTTTGATGCTCATATGCGCCTAAATATTGTGTGGATTGTCATTTTTTTTGTGCCATCACCCAAATTGAAAATACCTTTAGAAAGTCTAACACCATATTTTTAATCACAATTTCGAGAGCATCTAGCCTCGATCACAAGTAACAGGTATCACATTCATGGAAGGTAAAAAAACTTCTTGTTGTGATTGTGAGAAGAGGGGTCCCGACCATAATGATTCACGTGAATTTCAAAAGGCAGTAGTTTTGAAATCTATTTTAATGTCCCGTAAACTTCCAAAAACTTCTCCCCCATAAAATCAATTAATCTAATCAATTTTGGACAAGAATTCCCTTCAATCATTTTTTTTAACTTAAGGTATGTCTTCTTCCTCCTTTCTTGATCTTTTCTTGACATTGGTGAGTCATTTATAAAAGGGTAGATTCTTGCCCTTAGTTTTTTTTAATCATGATTTGTGTTTAAAACTTTATTGTATAGAGAAGTATTGTATTTTAATTTCTTGTGATGGGTGTTAATTGAATAAGGATGAATTTGAGGCTTGAAATTGGTTGAAAATGGCACGAGAACAGGTTACAACTTGTTTGATGCAATGCCAAAGTGAAAAATATTTTCTAGGCTAAAGTTTTTTATGTGATCGTGGTCTCATCTCGTGATCACGGTATCTCATCCCACGATCACGGCGTATCAAATCTTTAAATTCCATGATTGTGATGTCTAATCCTGCAATTACAATGACTTGAAAAGGTGAGGCTCATGATCACAACGTCTTATCCCGTGGTCGCGATGAGTCGTGTGCTTGTTATTGAAAACTACCAAAAATAGTAACTTCTCCTCCATTCACTCGATTCTTTTTTAACTCATTTCATTTGCCTAATTTCTTTATAATACATTTATTTACATGTCTTTGCATGAATTTTACAATTTTGTATATTGGGACCTGTACACAATCTATGTGTTGCATATTTACATTAAATTTTGAGGGCTGATTTGGTCATGTCACCATGGGTTGTAACATAAGAATGGCTATACATTTTTATCTTTTAGGGTCGGTAAGCCATGTTTTGTAATATAATAATTTACTATATGTTTTAAAAGTTTGTGGAAGCATGAATCGATTGATTTCGCTACATACAAGTTAGTGTTATCCTTATTATTTCGTTCTTATGTGTGAGGATAATAAATGCATGAAAATATAATCGATTATTTGCTTTACAGATTTGGGAGGGTTTTTTTTATGAGTTAATATTATGTGCCATATCAGATTTGACCTCAAATAAATGTTTAAATGGGCAACATGCACATCCATATCTAAATTACTCAAACCTAATCCCTCAACTAGATTAAAATCCGTATGCCTTCATTGATCTCTTTCAAATGTCGCAAATATTAAATTATGTTTCTTGTCAAGTTGTAGTATCTCTCGGTAAGGGTCGCCGCAAGTGTTGGTAACAGAGCCTGGGTTTTTGGTTCTAGGTCTTTTGATGTGAATTACTTGTATAGATGTTTGCTTTCGAAAAGGTTCTATTAGAGTCCACGTTGACTTACATGGTTTTACATATTCTTATGGCATGTACAGTGCACATCCATCATGTACCTGTCCCTAATGCAATGTGATCTTCCCTTTTGCAGGAATTATGTTATGACCACTTCTTCTGACCGACCTACGGAAGCTGCTTGTTAAGGTTTAGGTGCCTCTATTTTCTAACCTCATTCAATGAAAGGGATTGGACAACATATCTCGAATGAGTTTTTTCCCAACACTAGCAGATCTGAAGTGGGAAACCATCAACATGTAAGATTTGGTTCACATCCTCATATGAGTCATGGTACTCTAGCCATGAATCATCCTTTTCAATAAATGGCTGAATTCTTCCACCACATGGTTTAATCGATGCATGATCCCAATGGGATTTACTTTTAGAAAATAAGGAAAATGGGTGGAGTGGAGTTTGAAGTCACTATTGATCCCATTGCTGCTGAAAAATGGCCAGATCGCATGGGGAGGGTGTTTGAGCAGTTGGAGTGTTCAAATGTTGCGAAACATAAGTATGCTATTTCACTATTACAATAGGATGCTTAGATTAGTGGGTACGTGTTCCAAATGCCAAGGTAAAACCTCCTATTTTTAATTGGTTGATTTTCTTAAGGTATATCGTGTGAAGTATGTACCACATGCTTATTTTAATGCAAAGAAAAAGGAGTTTTTGAATCTAAGGCAGTGAGGCATATCTATTGCTAAATATGAACAAAAGTTTCTACATCTCTCTCGCTGCTGGAGGTATTATTAAAAAGGAAAAAGACTAGTGTAGGAAATTTGAACATGGTTTAAATGATTTCATTAGGAAGAATGTGGAAATCCGGCAACATGAGAACTTTTGTAAGTTAGTGTCTACTACTTTTACTTGGGAACGACTTGATAAAGAACAAGCTAGTAGAAATGAAAACAAATTTCGAAATCCTTGACAAAATTTTGGAGGTCCATCAAAAAGGGAAATATTTGATAGTTCTAAGGCTAGTAGTGATAACATGCCAGCACAACAAAAGCAAAACAAATCAGATTTTTCTAGAGCTAACACTCCAAATTATGGTCAAGGCAAGCCTCGCATTCCCACTTGTCCGCAATATGGAAAGAATCATTATGGTTCTCCTAGGATAGCCTCTATTGCATGTTTTAATTGTCAGAGCTTTGATCATAAAGTGAAGGACTGGCGTAATCCTAATAATGCTCCTTCCTTGAAAACTAAAGGTTCAGTTCATAAGCCTCCTGTTAATCCTCCTCAAACTAATAAAGGTGCAAGGCCTAGATAAAACAAAGTAGCAGGTGCAAGTGGAGATAATCAAGCTAGTGGACAAAGAGGTACTGCACGCGTTTATGCTTTGAGGAAGACGGATGATTAAGATAGACAAGACGTGGTTGTCGGTAAATTTCTCTTATTTGGCTTAAGTGTGTTTACATTGGTTGATCCTGGTTCTACACATTCCTATATTTGTTGATCACTTGTTCTTCTTAAAAATGTGAAATCTATGAGACTTGATTATGATATGCTAGTTAAAAGTCCTTTGGGTTATTAGGTTGTGTGTAGTCGAATTTATTGTGATTGTCTCGTCGTGATTCAAAACGTAGTCTCCCCTGCTGATTTGATTGAAATGTCTTTCAAGGATTTTGATGTTATTATAGGGATGGAGTGTCTTTATAAATATCATGAAGTCATAGATTGGAGGTCAAAGCATGTTACTTTTAAAGATCCTACATGTTCACACATCATCGTACAAGGTTAAAGACCAATGACTTCTAGTATTATTTTTGCCTCCTTGCCAAGAAAGTTGATGCGTCAAGGTTGTGGGGAATACCTTTCTCACATAGTTGATACACGGTTGGAGAGTCCTTCTATCAAGGACATACCCGTTATATGTGATTTTCCAAAAGTCTTCCCTGAAAATCTTCCTGGATTGCCCTAGAGAAAAGAGGTTGAATATATATCGAGCTTATTCCTGGATCTACCCCTATTTCCATTACTCCTTATAGAATGTCTCTAGCAGAATAAAGAGAATTGAAATCTCAATTGCAAAAAATTCTTGAGAAATGTTTTATTCGACCTAGTGTTTCTGCTTGGGGAGCCCCTGTTTTATTTGTAAAGAATAGAGATGTCTCTCTTAGGCTTTTTATTTACTATAGATAATTGGAGAGAATAACAATAAATTATAGATATTTGCTACCAAGGATTGATGATTTGTTTGACCAAATAAAGGGTGCTAAAGTATTCTCAAAGATCAATGGATATCACCAACTACGTGTTAGATAGAATGATGTTCCTACAACTGCCTATAGAACTCACTATGGTCAGTATAAATTTTTTGTGATGTCATTCAGACTGATTAATGCTCCTGCGGTATTCATGATCTAATGAATCGAGTATTCAATCCTTATCTTGATCAATTAGTGGTTGTTTTTATAGATGATATATCAATATTTCTAAGAAGTAGTGAAGACCATGATAAACACCTCCGGATTATTTTGCATATTTTGCAGGAGAAAGAACTTTATGCTAAACTTTATAAGTGGGAATTTTGCCTTGATGAAGTGTCATTTCGGGGATATGTTGTATCAAGTGAAGGCGTGAAGGTGGATCCTAGCAGTTGTTTATTTGAGACCTCCAAAAAGTCCGACTGAGGTAAGAAGTTTGTTGGGCTTAGCAACATACTATAGAAGATTCGTGAAATGCTTCTCCATTATTGCCTCCTCTTTTTCTGGACTCTTGTATAAGGAACTAAAGTTTATTTGTGATGAAAAATGTCAAAAGAGCTTTAGAACTCTCAAATCATTGTTGACTCAAACGCCTACACCTACTCTACTAATTGAAGGAAAAGAATATGTAGTGTACAGTGATGCTTCTCACAATTGTCAAGGATGCATTTTGATGCAAGAAAGGAAGGTAATATATTATGCCTCTCAAATATTAAAACCGAATGAATTGAACTATGAAACTTTTGATCTTGAACAACTACTATGGTGTTTGCTTTAAAAATATGGCGACATTATATATATGGAGAGATATATCATATATTCACTGATCACAAGAGCTTAAAGTACTTGGGTACTCAAAAAGAGCTAAATCTAAGAAAGTGTAGATGGCTTGAATTCATCAAGTATTATGGATGCACGATTGATTATCATCCAGGTGTAGCTAATGCGGTTGACAACGCCTTAAGTCAAAAATCCTTGGCAGGCATTTCTTTGAGTCATTTGATATAGCTCCTTAAGTTAAGAGCCGTGAATGTTTGTTTTACACCGGACTTGAATGGTTTAGTTATTGCTAATTTGCAAGTTAAGTCAATATTACTTGAATAGGTGAAGGAAGCACAAAAGATAGATGAGAAACATGTAAATTGACCAGAGAACTCTAAACTGGGAAAATGCTTGATTTTACATTAACAATGTATGGTGTCTTTATTTATCAAAATAGGTTATGCATCCTAATGATGACAAATTGAGGAGATAAATATTAAAAGAAGCACATACTTCACCATATTCAATGAATCCTAGAGGTACAAAGATGTACCAGACCATCAAAGAAAATTATTCGTGGAGTGGTATAAAGAGAGACATTTTGGAGTACATTTCAAATTATTTTTTTTGTCAATAAGTAAAGGCAGAACGTCAAGTATCAGTTTGTCTACTACAGCACTTGTCGATGGTAGAATGGAAATAGGAGAGAATAACTAGACTTTGTTTCTTGAGATCATCTCACTCAAAGACATTATGATGCAATATGGGTGATTGTAGATACGCTAACAAAGAGTGATCACTTTTTACGAATCAGGATGGATTACTCACTTGAGCGTATACCCGAGTTTTACATTAATGAGATAGTAAGACTACATGGGATCCTGATGTCTATTGTATCTGACTGAGATCGAGGTTTTACAGCTAGACTTTGGGGCAGCTTGCAAGAAGCTTTGGGCATAAAATCTAAATTTAGTACTTCGTTCCATTCTTAGACAGATGGCCATCCGCAAAAAGAACACAAATTTTGGCGGATATGTTTCGAGCTTGAATTATCGAGTTTGAGGGAAGTAGGGGAAAAATTGTTGCCAATCTGTGTTAAGAAAATCAGAAATTACTGGTTGTAATAAATCATTCAGAAACACGAAGTAACTGAGATTTTTAGAACCAGTAAATAAGATGAACAGAATTTATTTGTAAAAAATAATCTTATTTGTAAAACTTACCAGAATTTTGAATACTCTTTTTGATAATTTAGGAAGGAAATCAAGTCAATTGAATTCACAGTGTCCACTTAAGGAAATTATTCCCCTCTAGTATCCAAGGTTTGATTTGGAATATAACCTCCCAGGGTAAAATGATCTTAATCAGTAGAGTATAGATACCAAAAACTCTACTGTCAGCGAATCAATCCACAACAGGAAAGTACACGAACAAAAATGTGTTTTTTAAGAAGAATGAAGATCAGAAAATTCGTTAAAAATTATTCTGAAGACAGAATGGTATTTATATGCAAGAATAATATATTCTCAAAGGTTGCAACCCTTTCAGAATTGACACGACCATTAATGAAAGGTTGAAAACTTTCAAATAGTATTGACTATTCCTGAAAGTTTCAACCTTTCAAAAAAGTGGCGGGAATTTTTTAAATATAACGGAATTTAAAACGGGTCACGCGCTCGGATCCGAGTCGGGTCAGATTAACTAAAAAGTTGAAAACATTTCGGTTAATTTCTGTTATCGACTGATTAATTGAAAATAATTTTTGGCCATTTAATAAATTTGTCCAAAAAATTATCTCTCGATCGATCATTTTTCAAAGCCAAAGCCAAAGCCGAAGCCGAAGCCAATGTCGAAGCAAGCGAGCGACGACGACGACGGCGCGAGGGGGGTCCATCTATCCAACCCTTTTAATAATTAATAGGACTGTTTATTTATTTAAACTGTCCTATTTTCATTTCTATTATCGATGAGGGACTATTGCCTTTTTTTTATTAAAGCATTAGAGGACTTTTCAAGTTCCCAACCTTTCAAGTTTTAAACTTTTCAAATTCCTCTCCTTCCCTCTATTTCCCATCAATTCTTGCTATATACCCAACAATCCCCCACATTGATGGGGAATAGTTATAACATAGGAATGCACGGACAATTGTGTACTTTACAAGCAATGATTAATTGCATCTGGATAAGTAGGTTTCCCCTTGGACTTTTCGTAGTGAACATATGTCGGATATACTCGGTCAATCGATAGATGTGATATCTTTGAACCGTCGAACTTTGGTGTATACCTAGACAACCATATGTCACATAATTAACCCTTTACTGTTTATGATTCTTACGGTTGTGTTTGTTTCAGCCATGAACACCTCCTGGTTTCATGAGTGTATAGAAAATAGGCTTTTGACATAAAATTCTCTTTGAAGCGGCTTCCACTTCACACTCACATAGGTGATTTCTAACCGTGTCATCTGGTAGATACACTATTTGGTCAAATCTACCAAACTTAGCAAATCATTAAAAATTTAATCTTTATTACCTCATTAACAAGCCTTAAAGTCTTAACCTTTTCCTGAACATTGTCTTCATCATGAGTGGATTGATTTAATTGACAATGTCGAACCGTCATCCACAACTTTATTTTTATCCTTGAATCTAGATCTTGGGATCTCCAGTCTGCTAGATAGAGTTACCGTCATGCTGACTTGTCCTAAGCCGTAAACTTATTCCCTTAGATGATCTTTCAACTGCCTCTCTCACTAGGCCTTTCGTTAGTGGATCTGACACATTATCGCTTGACTTTACATAGTCAATTGTGATAATTCCACTAGAGAGCAGTTGTCTTATGGTGTTATGTCTATGTCGTATATGACGAGACTTCCCGTTGTACATAACGCTCCCTGCCCTACCTCTTGCTGCTTGACTATCGCAATGTATGCAAATTGGTCCAACAGGTTTGGGCCAGAATGGAATATCCTCTAGAAAATTCCGAAGCCATTCCCCTTCTTCACCAGCCTTATCCAAAGCAATGAATTCAGATTCCATTGTGGAGCGAGCAATACATGTCTGTTTGGAAGATTTCCAAGAGACACCTCTTCCACCAAGTATGAATACATAACCACTCGTGGATTTTATATCATTTGACCCGGTGATCCAATTTGCATCACTATTCAATCACAGCAGGATATTTATTATAATGCAAAGCATAATGTTGTGTCCATTTTAAATAAACCAACACACGTTTCATAGACATCCAGTGAGTTTGATTCGGATTACTAGTGTAACGACTCAGTTTACTAATAGTACATGCTATATCTGGTCCGTGTAATTCATAATATACATCAAACTTCCCAACACTCTGGCATATTCCAATTAAGAATCACTTCGACCTTCATTCTTTTTAAATGTACAACTTAAATCAATTGGAGTTTTGACTACACTGAAATTCAAGTAATTGAACATATCCAATACTTTTTCAATATAATGAGATTGAGATAATGCTAGTCCCTTTGGAGTTTTGATAATCCTGACCCCTAAGATCAAATCAACAAGTCCTAAGTCATTCATATCGAACTTGCTGGATAACATGCGCTTAGTAGCATTTATATCGTCAATTTCTTTACTCATTATTAACATGTCATCAACATACAAACAAACAATGACTTCATTATTCATAACGTTTTTAATGTAAACACATTTATAACATTCGTTAATCTTGAATCCATTTGCCAACATTATTTGATCAAATTTAGCATGCCATTGTTTGGGTGCTTGCTTGAGTCCATAAAGTGACTTCACAAGTATGCACACTTTATTTTCTTTACCAGGAACTATAAACCCTTCAGATTGTTCCATGTAAATTTCTTCCTCTAACTCTCCATTTAAGAAGGTTGTCTTTACATCCATTTGGTGGATTTTAAGATCATGCACTGCTGCTAGTGCTATTAACATCCTAATTGATGTTATCCTTGTTACTGGAGAGTATGTATCAAAGTAGTCCAGACCTTCCTTTTGTTTGTACCCTTTGACTACCAGTCTAGCCTTATATTTGTCAATAGTCCCATCAGGTTTCATTTTCCGTTTAAAGATCCATTTTGATCCTAAAGGTTTATTTCCTGGAGGAAGATCAGTCAATTCCCAAGTGTGATTGCTTAAAATTGATTCAATCTCACTATTGACTACTTCTTTCCAATAAGTTGACCCTAACGAAGACATAGCTGCTTTAAATGTTTGAGGCTCATTTTCAAGCAATAGTGCTACAAAATCTGGTCCGAAAGAAACAGATTTTCGTTGTTGAGTACTTCACCTAGGTTCCTCACTAATTAGAATATTTTCCGTTGATTCTTCTCGTGGTGGTTTAGGTCTTTCACTTGTTGACTCACTTTCAGTTTTATACGGATAAATGTTTTCAAAAAACTCTGCATTATCTGATTCAATTATCGTATTAACATGAATCTCAAGATTATTAGAATTGTGAACCAAAAATCGACAGGCTTTACTATTCACAGCATACCCAATAAAGACACAATCTATTGTTTTGGGTCCAATTTTAACCCTCTTAGGTAAAGGAACCTCAACCTTGGCTAAACATCCCCACACTTTGAAATATTTCAAGTTGGATTTTCTTCCTTTCCACAACTCATATGGAATTGGTTGTGTTTTTTGATGGGGTACTCTATTGAGTATTTTATTAGCTGTAAAGATGGCTTCCCCCAAAGATTTCGCGGTGAACCAGAGTTGATCATTAAGGCATTCATCATTTCCTTTAATGTTCTGTTCTTCCGTTCTCCCAAACCATTTGAGTGTGGTGTATAAGGTGCAGTAGTTTGATGAATAATACCATATTCCAAACATATCTCTGCAAAAGGAGATTCATATTCTCCACCCCTATCACTCCGAATCATTTTTATCTTTAGATTCAATCGGTTTTCCACTTCATTTTTGTATTGCTTAAATGCATCAATTGCTTCATCCTTACTATTAAGCAAATATACATAACAAAATCGAGTGCAGTAATCAATAAAAGTTATAAAATACTTTTTCCCACCACGAGATGGTGTTGACTTCATATCGCATATATATGTGTGAATTAAGTCTAAAGTTTTAGAATTTCTTTCAACAGATTTGTAAGGATGTTTAACAAACTTACTTTCCACACAAATTTCACATTTCGACTTATCGCATTTAAAATCAGGCAATACTTCTAGATTAACCAATTTTTGCAAGGCTTTGTAATTTACATGTCCCAAACGGGCATGCCATAAATCACTTAACTCCAATAAGTAAACAGAAGCAGAATTTTTATTAATACTGTCAATAACCATTACATTTAGTTTGAAAAGACCCTCATTGAGGTAGCCCTTTCCTATAAACATTTCATTCTTACTTATTACAACTTTATCACTAACTAGGACACACTTAAACCCGTTCTTAACGAGTAGTGCAGCAGAAACATCTTCCTAATAGTAGGGACATGCAAAACACTGTTTAAAGTCAACACTTTGCCGGATGTCATTTTCAGCATTACTTTCCCAGTTCCTTCAATCCTTGATGTTGATGTGTTTCCCATGAATAAATCTTCATCGTACTCAGCAGGAGTGTACGTTGCAAAGGCTTCTTTTGCAGAGCAAATATGTCTAGTGGCACCTGAGTCAAGAAACCACTCCTTGGGATTTCCAACTAAGTTAAACTCTGATATAATTGCACACAAGTCATCTGCATCTTCCATCTTTTCCATGATGTTTGCTTGACTTTTGCCTTTGCCTTTGTTTTTGTCCTTTCTTGGAGCATGACAATCAGAAGATCTATGACCAGCCTTGCCACAATTATAACAGTTGCCTTTGAATTTCTTCTTGGCCTGTTCTGACTTCTGCTCGTTGGACTTCTTTCTATTTTTGTCTTTGGTAGGAGCTTCTTCAACAATATTAACTCCAATGATTGTTGAACTCTTACGCGACTTCTTTTCGGCATTTCTATTATCTTCCTCAATCTTGAGACGAATCACAAGATCTTCAAGCTTCATTTATTTACGCTTGTACTTTAGATAATTCTTGAAATCATTCCACGAAGGAGGCAACTTCTCGATCATTGCAGCCACTTGAAAAGCTTCATTTACTATCATATCTTCAGCAATCAGATCATGGAGAATAAGTTGAAGTTCCTGCACTTGTGATCCAACAGTTTTACTATCTACCATTTTATAGTCTAAAACTTTGCGACCACAAAAATTTTTCAAGCATGCATCTTCTGTCTTATATTTCTTCTCAAGTGCATTCCACAACTCTTTTGAAGTTGTTATTGCACTATAGAAATTATATAAGTCATCCTCTAAAGCACTCAAAATGTAACCTTTACATAGGAAGTCTGACTGTTTCCATGCTTCAACAAAGAGTGATCACTTCTTATGAATCAGGATGGATTACTCACTTGAGCGTATACCCGAGTTTTACATTAATGAGATAGTAAGACTACATGGGATCCCGATGTCTATTGTATCTGACTGAGGCCCAAGTTTTACATCTAGACTTTGGGGAAGCTTGCAAGAAGCTTTGGGCACAAAATTTAAATTTAGCACTTGGTTCCATTCTCAGACAGATGGCCAGCTGGAAAGAGTTATACAAATTTTGGAGGATATGTTTTGAGCTTGAATTATCGAGTTTGAGGGAAGTTGGGGAAAAATTGATGCCAATCTGTGTTAAGAAAATCAGAAATTACTGGTTGTAATAAATAATTCAGAAAAACGAAGGAACTGAGATTTTTAGAACCAGTAAATAAGATGAATAGAAATTTATTTGTAAAAAATAATTTAATCTGTAAAACTTACCAGAATTTTGAATACTCTTTTTGATAATTTAGGAAGGAAATCAAGTCCACTGAATTCACAGTGTCCCCTTAAGGAAATTATTCCCCTCTAGTATCCGAGGTTTGATTTGGAATATAACCTCCCAGGGTAAAATGATCTTAATCAGTAGAGTATAGATACAAAAAACTCTACTGTCATCGAATCAATCCACAGCAGGAAAGTACACGAAGAAAAATGTGTTTTTAAGAAGATTGAAGATCAGAAAATTCGTTAGGAAATATTCTGAAGACTGAATGGTATTTATAGGCAAGAATAATATATTCTGAAAGGTTGCAACCCTTTCAGAATTGACACGACCATTAATGAAAGGTTGCAAACTTTCAAATGGTATTGACTGTTCCTGAAAGTTGCAACCTTTCAGAATAGTGGCGGGAATTTTTTAAATATAACGAAATTTAAAATGGGTCACGCGTGCGGATCTGAGTCGGGTCGGGTTAACTAAAAATTTGAAAACATTTCGGTTAATTTCTGTTATCAACTGATTAATTGAAAATAATTTTTGGAAAATTATCTCTCGATCGATCATTTGCCAAAGCCAAAGCCGAAGCAGAAGCGAGCGAGCGACAACGATGACGGCGCGAGGGGGGTTCCTCTTTCCAACCCTTTTAATAATTAATAGGAGTGTTTATTTATTTAAACTCTCCTATTTTCATTTCCATTACCGATGAGGGACTATTGACTTTTTTGATTAAAGCATTAGAGGACTTTTCAAGTTCCCAACCTTTCAAGTTCTAAACTTTTCAAATTCTCTCCTTCCCTCTATTTCCCATCAATTCTTGTTACGTACACAACAAAAATAACTTTGATCGAATTTTCTTACAGTAATAGATACCAATAGAGTATTTGAATGCCTCTATGAGTGATATTAAATATCATGTTTGAGATAAAGTATTCTTAAAGGTGTCTCCATTGAAAAAAAATATAAGATTTGCCAAAAAGGAAAACTTTGTGCCCGACTTATTGGACCTTATGAGATACATGAAAGGGTTGGACTAGTTGCATATAAATTGGCGTTACCACCTAAGTTAGACAAGATCCACAATGCCTTCCATGTTTCTATGCCCAGAAGACACCATTCTAATCCATCTCATGTTCTTCTAGTTGAACTATTGAGGTTAATCGATGACTTGATGCATAATGAAGAACCAATCCTAATTCAAGATCGGGAAGTAAAGCATCTTCAGAGCAAGAAAATATCCTTAGTAAAGGTACTTTGGATGTCCATTCTGGAAAAAAGCTATCTCGGAGAGGGAAGAAGACATGAGGATCCAATGTCCCCACTTGTTTTGTTACTATTCTAAGGTAAATTTCGAGAAGAAATTTCTTTAAGGGGGAGAGATTTGTAACACCCCTAAAATACAAGACCAAGATTCACATGTCGATACATCATAACTTAATTACTATAATATATTTTTCTCATTTTTGGGACTTGAAATTTTTCGATATTTACACCTCTCTTAACATAAGTATTAGCATATATTAAGGTACTGTATGGGGATATTTGTGCAATTTTATAATAAGAATTACAAAAAATTGGAAGTGTGAATATAAGATATATAAATATAAGTATATATGTATGGTTTTGGGCATCCCCTTTTGGTGACATCTGTCCATGTGATGAGGATCATTTGTGTGGCTATATATTTCATACCTCTTCTTGTGATTTTCATCTCGCTTGATAAAGAGGAACCTTAGGACATTAACTAACAAGTTGTTCCTCAAACTTATGAAAAAAACTAGGTCCTTTTGGCTGGAATTAGAGACACGCACTTCATTTTGGTAGGTAATGAAAAATTTGTTTCTTAGATTGCTAGTGTGTTGTATTTTTGAGCATATCGTGGCTTATAGAGCTTCCTTTGCAGTGAATAAATATTATTCTGAAAGATAATTTTTAATTATATAACTCTTATATTTATGGAAAACTCTCATTTTTCTGTTATGGATTCAAAATATACGATGCGATATAGGACCAGTTCTGTCGGACTTCTGGAATTAAAAATCATGTATGTTCAACTGTTAGTTTTGATTGGATCTTTTTGTGCGAAACGTATTTTACTGTTATTCTTGATTATTTTCAAGCTTAAGATATGCAACTAAATCTTTCATGAAGATTATAAATTCCATTTATTTCGTTTTCCTTTTCGAATCAAAGTACGAAATGAGATATTAGGCTGGCTAGAATCACTGTTCTGGAACCATAGTCGTATTTTTAAAGGCTAAGAAAATTTGTTATGATTATCCTCTTTTACTTCAAAAATATTAAGACACTAGGAATTATTACGTTATTTAATTATATTTTTTAGGTTGTATATACTCATGAATAAGTTTAGGGACTTCATACATTAGTTGGTCTACGCTTTGAATTCTTCAAGTTGTGTTGAACTGTTTCTTTTCTAAAGAACTGAGGTTTGTGCATACACTTGTACTTGTACTATTTTAACCTTCTTGTATATCTGAAAATTTTTCCTGGTACCTTGGTTACCTCTTGTCACTTTGCATTGTCATGTTATATTCATTTAAGACGTTAAAGACTCTTGTGTAACTCGCCCACTTGTATGGATTGTTTGATCACTTGACACTCTTTTTGGGACCTTTTCCTTCTTGTTGTTGTGACTTTGTAACTATGGGCATGACTCTTGATTTGGATCATTTTCCATCTTGACTCTGATTTTTAGTTCGTCCTAAGTATGGGAGTTGTCCATTTTAAGTACGACCTAGAAAGTCACTTTTAATATGTTTCTTGATTCTCTTGATTATTGGGTTTTGAACTTTTTTGATATAGGGCATCGACCCTTCTTGACACCTGCTCGTGCTTGGTGTGACGACATGATGTATATATTGGGCGAGTCTTGTTATTGTACCTCTTGGAAAATGTTGCTATTAGGGTTATTGACATTTGGAGCTTTAAATATCCAACATGATACTCTTTGTATATTATTTACTTGATTTACTGATTCTGTTTCAATTGAGATGTCGTTGACTTGAGAATTATAACTTGGTTAACCTGAGGGCTCTGGATCATAGTCTTTGCACAACTAAGCTATATGCTTAGTGATAGTTGTTTCTATCGCAGGGAATGTTCGAGAGGATGCATGAAGCTCGCCATTGGAGATGGAGATTTTATGATCCTTAAGGATGATCACATTTTCAGATAGGCATCTATATGTTGTATAAAACCTTGAACTTGTACATAATCTATGTGTTGCATATTTACATTAAATTTTCAGGGCTGATTTTGTCATGTCACCATAAATTGTAACATAAGTATGGCTATACGTATGTATATTTGGGGTGTATAAGCCCAAGTCTTGTAATATACTAATTTACTTTATGCTTTGAAGATTGTGTGAAGCATTATCGGCTGATTTCGCTACATGGAAGTTGGTATTATCCTTGTTATTTCATCCTTAAGTGTGAGTATAATATATGCATGAAAAGATCGTCGATTATTTGCTTAAAAGTTTTTGGGAGAGTTTTTTGTCATAAGTTTAAATTATGTGTCATTTCAATTTTGACCTCAAATAAATATTTAAATGGGAAATATGCACATCCTTAACTAAATTATTCAAACTTAATCTCTCAACTAGAGTGAAATCAGTACCCATCGTTAATCTCTTTGAAAGGGTCGACACATTCAATAGTTTTTTTGGAAGGTACAAGAGTCTTTCTTGTCCTTCTTTGATCACTTATCTATTCCTCACATAGAAGGTGTAAAAATATGAGAGAGATAGCATGAGGTGTCCCAAAGGCCCTATTGATCCACTTAAAAAAGAAGGGTTTAGGGCATGTGACTAAGAAGAGAAATATTGATGTGCATGATTTACTGTTTGACAGATTTATTTAGGGAACCGATTCACCTAGTGCAGTCTCTGTCCCCTTCTCCAGTAGAATTGGTACCGACATTAGTGCACTAGTGAGGACAAATGCAGGTTGCAGATACTTGGATTCACTTGCAGATTTAGGGGTTGACCCGACCCCTTCCTATAGGGCCATGAGACATCTTCTTGGCAGCCACTGCTACTTATACCCTTTCCACTCTTGTGAAGTATTAGAAGATTCCCAAGAACATGCTAGAAAAAATGGAGAGGAGCCCGAAAAAGATTACGGAACAAGAAAAGAAAAAGAGCAAGTTTTTGAACAAGATGTTGAGTACACTCTAGAAATTCTATGGCTCAAGTGATGAGGTTTATGACGATGTTCTTTCAGATCAAGATAACTCTTTCATGAGTGATGACATTTGCAGTGAATCCCTCTTAATCTCTTTTTGATTGTGGTACTATGAGGACACAATTACATTTTTTAGTTAGGGGGTGCCTCCCTTGCCCGACTTATTTTAGATTGGTTTTTTGCATATGATTGTACCCTTGTTGGACTTGTATAATTTTGATTTGTTGATGATGTGACCTTGTCGCGCGTGTTTTATTTTGATTTGTGGACGATGTTCCCTCATTAGGATTTTTAATATATTAAGTTGGGTTGGTTTGTTTTCTATTGTTTCTTTTTGTAGGAAACTTCTTTGTTTTTGTTTTGTAATAAATATGCATTGATGATCCCCAGCGATGGATAAAGTGACGATTTTGTAAGGGAAACTCATTAATTGTTTGTAAGTGTTTGATTGGTTGTGGATGTATTGTAGTCTGAGTAAACGACCCCGAATAGATGTATGAGTTTTACTGATGATGGATTGGTTGGCGACTTTCTTAAGGGAATAATCATCTTCCATTAAGAGGTTGTGACTTGGTTGGTACTGAGAACATAGTCTTGAATGTGAAAAGCATTGACCATACCCCTCCATTTTTTAAATTTAAGCATGTTGTAAATGCTTATGTACAAATCTTACATCTCTTTTTTAGAGTTTTGATTCTCTAGACATATAAATGTGTTATTATTTAAAAGGAAATAAGATTTTGAGTTGTCTTAATTAATTTGCATACCATGTGTGGTGTATGGTTGTGTAATGCTCTGTGGTTCACTTTCATCACTTAGAACTTGTAAAATTTATTTAGAAATGTTGGTCCTAATTAAGTTTTGTCAAGGAAATGATCATAGGATTTATTTGATGTTCTTGAAGTCCACTTGGCCTACAAATTCCATCTTTGCACTAAATGTTTTGAAAAAGAAAGTGAATAAAGAGACATGAGTCTGCCAAAACTTAAAAATGGTTGCATGTGTGGTCTCTTGAGTAAAAATAAGAAATATATGGAAGAAAATATTGTGAAATGTTCAGTAAATTTAAAAATGAAGAAGACTGGAAAAGTTGGTGAATGGTGAGTTTTTGTGTAGTACTGAAGGAGGGTGTAGTCACTTGCGTTTATTACATCTTAAGCTTCTTCAATCCTACATTACAAGCGTAACAAAGTAATTTAATATCCCTTATCAAATGAAGTTGAGTCAACGTTGACTAAATATATGGACAAGCCTATAGTGTGGTATTTGTGTTCATGAGATGTTTTGTTTTGAGTGTGAGAATTTGCATTGTTGCTCATGTCTTGTAAATACTTTGTGAGTGTGTTGGAACATTTCTTTCTTTTTTGGGTCAAGCAAGTTAATAAAGTTGTGATTATTAAAATTCTAATTAAGTCGAGTAAGCACGAAAATGAACTATCTAGTTGAATCACTTCTTGAGTTGTACTTGTTGTCACTTAATGATTTTTGGTTTTTGGAAATGTGCAATGAGAATGCAGATAGTTATTTTGTGAAAATTTTGCATGTGGAATATTTGTTAGTATCAACTAAAGCCTTTTTATTTGAGCTTGATAGAAAAAGGTGACATTGATTTATGGTGTGTGCTTAAATGAAAGCCTTTTGTGTTTCTTTATTTTGTTTACTTGAGCAAAAGTGGTGGATTTCCACTCAAATTTCATAGATAATTTTGTATTTGTTTAGTTTATAATTGGTCCTTTTAATGTGATTCTTTTTAATATTTGCAAGAAAAGTTAAATGGAAAGTTGATGAAAAAGATTGTTGAAGTAATCAAGTGAAATTGAAGCTAAAGGAGGTCAATTGGAAGGAAATGAAACTGGAAGAAGTTTGGTCATCGCAACTGTGTGAAGCATAAGTTGCGATTGTTTCGTTGCCTATGAAATTTAGATCATGTGATCAAGTGTTCAGAGGTCATGACCAGTGACCCAGTGACACCACTCATCGCAACCTTGTATGTTAGTTGTCGCGACCTTGAAGGATAAATTGTGTGGCACCTGTGCAGATTGAGAATTCCACTAAATTCATTAGAAAACCCCTTTTGAAATTACTAGTTTTTATTGTTCATCTATCCATCTTGTATCTTTTCACGCCCCGAGCTACCCCCGAGACGCGCACACAGAACTAGAATCACAAGTGATCCCAAGCTAACCCTGCTGGCATGATCATGAACATACTACAGAATATAAACAATTAAGGAAACTAAATCACAATTTTAAACTGAAAATATGGGGAATAACCATATTCTATAACTGAGATACTTAAAAACAATGAGTTTAATACAAAAGAAATATTAACTCAATACTAAGTTGACACTAACTATGTCTGAAAACAGACTCTAAACTGGACTAGAAATACTGGGAAAAGCCCCAGCTAAATCTAGCAAAAACTGAAACTAAAAGAATAAATACTGAGAAGAATCTCATTACTATTATCCTCAGTTAATGAGGACTCATCACTAAATATGCTTAACTGAAGATCGAAAATAGATCTATGCGTGATCTGCATGCTGAGAACCTGAACCTACATCACGAGAAGATATAGCGCACTACGCATCAATACTTGAATGGTACTGAGCATGTAGGATAGAATAAAGCTGAAATAAAACATAAATTAACAAGCACAAAAGCAATTATAATAATCTGAACATGATATAGAGAATTTCGAGCTAACTGAATACAATGACCAATTTATAACATGCTAAAACTGGATACTGCGTATACTGATAAATGGTCAATGCAAGAAAGTCTGACTTAACTGTGGAAGCTATTAATAACTGATAATAAAATCACATGAGCTAAATGTGGAGTCCGATGTATACGCCCTATTGAGAGGACCCAATATACCCTGCCAAAGGTATAAAGGATAGTCGGCGTGATCACTAAATTGATTGCCCATAGAGGGGACTAACAACGTACTTGGCTAGTAGTTCAAGGACTAATTGGGTTCGCTGAACCCTAGTCCAACTCGGTATTATGCTACTCCCATTAATTTATGTAGTTAACTGATTATGTCTAAATTTTTATAATAACTGGATAGCTCAAAACGAAACATGCAGAATGAGAATGCAACATTTAATCTTATAGTGATGCATCAAAATTGAGGCATGTATAACTGAATAATTGAATTATATGACCTAGCATGTGTAATTCAAGAACTAAAGAAATGTAAAACTAAGGCTCTGAAATTGATGTGATAAACTTAATCATAACTTTACAATTTGATTTTGAACATATATTTAGTAAATTCATGAAGTTCTATCAATGTTTTAAAAAACCTAGGTTTAATTATGATAAGATAATCAAGAACTGACAGAAAAATAGGGGCCAATGGGCGAAAGGAACCTACTAGCGAAATCCCACATACGTGGTGATGAAATTCACGGAGAAGCACTTAGATTTTGGGGCTGGAACTGCTGGAACCTTTCTCATTCCTGAACTGGGGTTCTTGACTTTTTTTTCTCCTTTCTTGCTTCTAATTTTCTAAATTTTAATTAACGATTTGACTTAGGGTAAGTTTAAGTTATTTTTCTAGGCTTAAATTGACTAAAATCTGATGATTAAGGGTCAAAATGACGTATCTTAGGGTTTAATGAATGTGACAAAAGACCAAAAGGCCCCTGAGTTAAATGATGTCGGCAAACGATGACCTGGGCAGACGGTCTATCATTTCATCGACGATCTGTCATTTGGGTCCGAAGGTTGGGCTTGTTCGACATGCCTTTACTAAAACGGGCATAACCTTTTACTCAGAGGTCTGATTTTATCAAGGTTTGTGTCTATGGAAAGCTAATTCAATTATCTATCTTTAGATGGGTCATGGGAGTCAGAGAGTGGATGAATGAGTTGTCGATCGACAGATACATAGTATGGCCATTTGCTAGAAAATTAAGGTCATCTGATACAGTGTTCAAAAATGTCCGGGTTCTTAATCTGAAAAAAATCCATGTAAGGAATAGTTTTAAATGTACAACACTCTAATATATTATTAAACTAACCTTTCGAGGAAACCAATCAATGAAATTTTTATTAATTATCTTCTCTATATCCATACTTGAAGGCTTTCGGCCCTTCCACCGGCTTCATATATAATTTTTAAATTCACTACATGAAATGTTAATATAATTATCAATCTGCTCTTCCAGGTTCACGGATAATTAAGGGTCATCAGTTTTGTATTGTTCAAATACAAGGGAAACATGTGATGGAACAATTATTCTAGAAATATCACATTCTTGACATTAAAAAGAGCGACGCGGTTCATTAGCTAATAACCTGAACACGATGCATCTTGTTCTGTTAGGATGCAAGTATCGACACAACTGAAATGTTGCAACAGTTGCTGAGAATGATAATCTTACAGAATCTTGTAACATATAGTCTCCATTCAAGTTTCAAGTGTTGATATTTTATATAGGGAATGAATGTATTCATATATAAAGTGAATGACACAACAGTGTAAATATTCACTCAAATGAATGGCATGACTTGCAGACAGTTTAGTACCACATATCGATGAGCTTGACGTTTTACCATTGGTGAAAACTCAAATGTTTCAGATCTACTCCTTTACCAACTGGTGGGAACAAGCTAAATGAATTTGTCGAGCCTCTATCCCCAAGATTATCATTAACACGACGTGGTCTATTAATTTTTGTCTCGAACCCTGTTGGGTTATGGACCTTTTTCCCTTCCTATGTGGATAAATAAAAGTCCAATTTGGACAAACCCATTTTTGCCCATAGACCCATTTTTATGAGGCAAATTTAAGTATATTTAGGTCTTATTTTCAAATACACAGAGAGTTTTTTCAGCAGCCAAAAAAGAGAGAAAGAGAGCAGTTTTCGCAGTCAAAATTCAGCCCTAACAGTCAACTTCAAATTGCGATTCCCGCTTCGATTCTTGTCCGATTCAGCTGATTTTGGACAGCATATTATCTTCATCTCAATATTTGATTAGGAACTGACAGAGTTGGATTTGGGGGCTTGGAGCTTCAGTTTTGCTGTCGTGAACAGTAGCTGCGAAATTAGTGATTTTGCTCCTTTAATTCTCAAGATTTGGTGCTATCTTATTTTGTTGTTGCTTGTTGTTTGGCACTTGTTTTTGTGGCCAATTTTTGAGAACAATATTGTAACTCTTGGTGATTATAGTGGAGCTTTTGGTCCCGTGATTTTTTACTCTTCACATCGAAGGGTTTTCCACGTAAATCATGGTGTCTTGTGTGATTGGTTTATTATTGCCTTGTTATATTTGTTTGATTGAATTACTTGTTGCCTTACTATCATATTGCTTGTGGTTGTTTGTCTTCTCTTGGTTCAAATCGAAAAGGGAATGTATAGACTTCGGTTTTCTTCCGCTATTATCCTGTCAGGCATTCGTTGTTAGTGCCTTGTCTTTCCCAACCAAGTGGTATCAGAGCATTGGTTATTGTTGATTGTCGTTTTGAATGATGGAGGAAAATATGAGCAAAATGGTGTGTTTAAATGGTAGTAACTATCATGTTTGGAAAGGCAAGATGAAAGATCTTCTATTTGTCAAGAAGATGCATTTACCTGTGTTTGCTTCTAATAAGCCTCAGCCTTTGAATGATGAAGAATGGGAATTTGAGCATCTGCAGGTTTGTGGCTATATTAGACAATGAGTTGAAGATAATGTTAGAAATCATATTGTGAATGGGACACATGCCAAAAGTTTGTGGGACAAGCTCGAGACACTTTTTGCTTCGAAGACTGGCAACAAAAGTTGTTCCTATTGACACAATTAATGAATATCAGGTATAAAGAGGGCACTCCTATTTCTGATCATATTAATGATTTTCAGGGTGTTCTTGACCAGCTGTCCGGAATGGGTGTAAAGTTTGATGATGAAATACAGGGTCTTTGGCTTCTTAATACTCTGCCAGACTCTTAGGAAACTCTTCGAGTTTCTTTGACTAATTCGGCTCCCAGTGGTGTTGTAACCATGGAATATACTAAGAGTGGTGTCTTAAATGAAGAAATGAGAAGAAGATCTCAAGCCTCATCTTCTTCAGCTTCACACTCCGATGTTTTGGTTTCTGAAGATAGGGGGAGAAACAAGTCTATAGGTCAGAATGATAGAGGTAAAAGTAGAAGCAAGTCAAAGTCTAAATACAAGAATATTACATGTGACTATTGCCACAAGAATGGGCATATCATGAAATGTTGTTACAAGCACAAGAGAGATATGAGACAACAAAAGAGAGAAGGCGATAATGAAAATCGTGTTGCTATTGTTGCTAATGATGATCTTCTTGTTTCTTGTGATGCAAATGCCATTAATCTTGTTCGTGATGAGTCTAGCTGGTTTGTGGATTCTGGTGCTACTTCTCATGTCACGCCAAAGAAGGAATTATTTTCTTCTTATACTCCAGGTAATTTTGGAACGTTGAAAATGGACAATAATCATGAAGTTGAAGTTATTGTCATTGAGACAGTTTGTTTGGAAAGTAACAATGGTTCCAAACTAGTTCTCAATAATGTCAAGCATGCTCCAGATGTTCGCTTGAATTTGATTTATGTGGGATATCTTGATGATGAGGGTTATGTTAATACACTTGGTGTTGGCCAATGGAAGCTTACTAGAGGTTTGATGGTTGTGGCCCGTGGTGACAAGTTGTCTAACTTGTATGTATTTCAGGGCTCCATGTCCAGAGACTTAGTAAATTTGGTGGAGAATGATACTTCATCAGAGTTATGGCATAGAAGGCTGAGTCATATGAGCGAGAAGGGGATTGATAGTTTGGCTAAGAAAAATTTGCTTTCTGGACTGAAACAAGCAAAGTTGAAGAAATGTGTTCATTGCTTAGCCGGTAAACAGAAAAGAGTTTCTTTTCAGAGTCATCCGTCTTCAAGAAAGCTTGATTTGCTGAAGTTGGTACATTCTGATTTGTGTGGTCCTTTTAAGGTAAGATCTCATGGTGGTGCACTTTACTTTGTTACTTTTATTGATGATCATTCTCACAAATTTTGGGTATTTCCTTTGAAGTCCAAGGATCAAGTACTTGATGTGTTCAAGAGTTTTCAGGCCTTGGTTGAAAGACAAACAGGGAAGACATTGAAATGCATCCGCTCAGATAATGGTGGTGAGTATATTGGTCCTTTTGATAGATATTGCAGAGAGCAGGGTATTAGGCATTACAAAACTCCTCCAAATACTCCTCAGTTAAATGGTTTAGCAGAGAGGATGAACAGAACTCTAGTTGAGAGGGTTAGATGTATGGTTTCAGATGCTAAGCTGTCAGATTCCTTTTGGGCAGAAGCACTTAATACTGCTGCTTATGTTATCAATTTATATCCTGCTGTTGCTTTAGATGGTGATGTCACTGACAGAGTTTGGACTGGTAAGAATGCTTCTTATGATCATGTTAGAGTCTTTGGGTGTAAAGCCTTTGTACATGTTCCTAAGGATGAAAGGTCAAAGTTGGATGTTAAAACTAGGCAGTGTATCTTCATTGGTTATGGTCAAGATGAATTTGGCTATCGTTTCTATGATCCTGTTGAGAAGAAACTTGTAGAAGCTGTGATGTTGTGTTCTTTGAAGACCAAACAATTGAAGATTTTGACAAAGCTGAAAAGGCTGATTTTCAGACTAGTGAGAGCTTAGTTGATGTTGATCCAGTTCCTTTGACTATTGCACCAGAAGAAAATCTTCATAATGATGAAAATCAAGTTGATAATGAAGATGGTGATCATGTTCAGAATTACCGGCATGATGTTGTTGATGCTCCAATGCACGATGATGTTGTTGTCCAACAACCAATTATAGATGCTCCAGAGAGTTCTCTCAGACAATCAAGTAGAGAGAGAATTCCATCATCTCGTTATTCTCCCAATGAGTATGTACTCTTGACTGACGGGGGAGAACCTGAGAGTCTTGATGAGGCCACGGAAACTGAAGAAAAAGAAAGGTGGTTTGATGCTATGGAAGATGAGATTAAATCCTTGCATGATAATCATACCTTTGATTTTGTTAAGTTACCTAAAGACAGAAAAGCTTTGAAAAACAGGTGGGTTTTTCGGGTGAAACATAAAGATGGTAATCCAGTTCCACGGTACAAAGCTAGATTAGTTGTCAAGGGATTTAATTAGAAAAGGGGAGTTGATTTAATGAGATATTCTCTCCAGTTGTGAGGATGTCATCCATTCGTGTGGTTCTAGGCTTGGCTGCAAGTCTAGATTTAGAGATTGAGCAAATGGATGTTAAAATTGCTTTCCTCCATGGTGACTTAGATCAAGAAATTTATATGGAGCAACCGGAAGGTTTTGAAGTCAAGGGTAAAGAGAATTATGTTTGCAAATTGAAGAAGAGCTTGTATGGTTTGAAATAAGCTCCCTGGCAGTGGTACAGGAAGTTTGGTTCTTTTATGAGTCAGCAGGGCTTCAAGAAGACTTCTTCAGACCATTGTGTTTTTTTGCAAAAGTTCTCTGATGGTGACTTTATTATTGTGTTGCTTTATTTTGATGACATGCTTGTGGTTGGTCATAATACTTGCAGGATTCAGAAGTTGAAGCAAGAGTTGAGTAAGTCTTTTGCTATGAAAGACTTAGGACCAGCAAGGCACATTATTGGCATGCAGATTTTCCATGATAGAAAGGCCAAGAAATTGGTATTATCACAAGAGAAGTACATTCAGAAAGTATTTCGCAGATTCAGCATGGACAAAGCTAAGGTTGTCAGTACACCTTTAGCTATGCATTTCAAATTGAGCACGAAACAGTGTCCTTCTAGTGATGATGAGAAGGAAGATATGAAGAAAGTTCCTTATGCTTCATCTGTTGGTAGTTTGATGTATGCGATGGTTTGTACAAGACCGGATATTTCTCACGTTGTTGGAGTTGTTAGCCGTTTTCTTTCTAATCCGGGAAGAGAACATTGGAATGCTGTGAAGTGGATTATGAGATATCTCTGTGGCACTTCTAGTCTGAGTTTGTGTTTTGGTACAGGGAAGCCTATTCTTTGTGGTTATACTGATTCAGACATGGCTAGTGATGTTGATACTCGCAAGTCTACTTCAGGGTACTTGGTTACTTTTGCAGGGGGAGCTGTGTCTTAGCAATCTAGGTTGCAAAAATGTGTTGCTCTATCTACTACAGAAGCTGAGCTTATTGCTGTCGTTTAAGCTTGTAAAGAATTGCTTTGGATGAAGAGATTCTTGGGGGAACTTGGTTGTGCTCAAGAGAGGTATGTGCTTTATTGTGATAGTCAAAGTGCTATACATCTTGGCAAGAATTCTACGTTCCATGGTCGGTTTAAACACATTGATGTGAGATACCATTGGGTTCGAGATGTGTTGGATTCTAAGTTGCTTGAGCTTGAAAAGATTCATACAAATGACAATGGTTCCGATATGATGACTAAAGCTTTGCCAAGAGGGAAGTTTAGAGATTGTTGCATGGTCGCCGCGATGGCGGTCTCCTCCACATAGTTGTGAGGGGGAGAATTGTTGGGTTATGGGCCTTTTCCCCTTCCTATGTGGATAAATAAAAGCTCAATTTGGACCAACCCATTTTTGCCCATAGGCCCATTCTTATGAGGCAAATATAAGCTTATTTAGGTCTTATTTTCAAATACACAGAGAGTTTTTTCAGCAGCCAAAAAGAGAGAAAGAGAGCAGTTTTCGCAGTCAAAATTCAGCCCTAACAGCCTACTTCAAATTGTGATTCCCGCTTCGTTTCTTATCCGATTGAGCTGATTTTTTGATAGCATATTATGTTCATCTCAATCTTTGATTAGGAACTGACAGAGTTGGATTTGGTGGCTTGCAGGTTCAGTTTTGCTATCGTGAACAGTAGCTGCGAAATTGGTGATTTTGCTCCTTTAATTCTCTAGATTTGGTGCAATCTTATTTTGTTGTTGCTCGTTGTTTGAAACTTGTTTTTGTGGAATATTTTGGAGAACAATATTGTAAGTCTTGGTTATTATAGTGTAGCTTTTGGTCCCGTGATCTTTTACTCTTCACATCAAAGGGTTTTCCACGTAAATCTTGGTGTCTTGTGTGATTGGTTTATTATTGCCTTGTTATATTTGTTTGATTGAATTACTTGCTGCCTTACTATCATATTGCTTGTGGTTGTTTGTCTTCTCTTTGTTCAAATCGAAAAGGGAAAGTATAGACTTGGGTATTCTTCCGCTGTTATCCTGTCAGGCATTCTTTGTTACTGCCTTGTCTTTCCCAACAAACCCTTTAAGATATTGAGAGAAAAAGGTAAGAGCTTCTTCTGCTACATGTCCTTCCGCTATGGAACCTTCTGGTTGTGACTTGTTTCTCCCAAAGAACTTCAAGTGTCCTAAATACCTAATCAGAGGATGAATAAATAGTTAACAGATGCAATTTTATATCATTGACTTAAAGAATAAATTCCAATAATAAATTAAAAATTGTATTTACCTTTCCAAAGCATACATCCATTGATACTGCACTGGACCCCCAAGTTTTGCTTGAGCGACTAGATGACAAGTAGAATGAACTATGATTGTAAAGAATGTGGTAGGACATAATATGTCTAAGTGGTTAATAGTGTGAACATATTGTGATTGGAGCTTGTCAAGATCTGAGAGACTCAAGTTTTTGACACATAGGTGTCGGAAAAACTAACTCAACTCCATTAGCACAGCCCTTATCAAGCAAAACATTATGTAGTGCAACTGGTAACAAGTGTTGCATGAGAAGTTGAAAATCATGACTCTTTCATTCCAAATAGCATTCATTGTTTCAAGTCAATACATCTCAAAATGTTTCTTGCATATCCATCAGGCATTTTGATATTCTTAAGAGTTTGCAAAGATACATCTTTTTCCATTGAAACAAAGACGTTGCAATCTAAATCCATGACCTCTTTCAAGAAAATGACGATGACCAATAAAACACCAATTTCTACTATGCTTCAACAAGTAGGAGTCTGTAGCAAAGTTACATGTAGGGCAAACAAATTAATTGTATGTGTTCCATTAGGATAACTTACAAAGTTTAGGAAAATCACTTCGTGTCCACATCAAAGCTGCTTGCATTTTAAATGTTTCATTTTTTGAAGATTGTAATGTCTGGACCCATCATCCCATAATATCTTCAACTCTTGGATAAGAAGTTGTAAGTAGACGTTTATGTCATTTCGAGGCATTTATTTCCTGGAATGATCATTGAGAGAATGACTGAAGATTGTTACACACACTCCCAAGGAGGACAGTTATATGGAAAAAGAATCATCGGCCAAATACTATAAGTTGATGACGTAATTCCAAAAGGATCAAAACCATCACTAGCTAGGTCAAGTCGAACATTCCGAGGCTCTGAAGCAATTAAGGTTGAAGCAAATCAAATGTTTTCCTGGCCTGAGAATCCATAGGATGCCTCATTAATATATCTTGGTTACCCCCTAAAGAATGGCATCTCATTAACTCAGCAGTTTTAGAGCATGTGAACAATCTTTGCAGCCTCGGTTTTAATGAAAAGTAGCACAAAATCTTTGACGGTTGCTTATTTTTACCATCCTTCCACCTATATGTCTTGCATTTTTTGCATTCTTGCAATCCTTCATCGTGTTCCCCAAATTATAACATACAATCATTTGGACAAGCATGTATTTTGGTAAAACTAAGACAACGTTTGTAGATGGTTTTTTTCCCTTATAAAAGGAAACAGGAATCTTGGCATCTTCAAAGGCATCTTTTAACAATTCCAGCACCATACCATTTGCTTTATCGGCCATTCGACACATACACTTTCTATGATATAATCTGAGTAGAAAGGATAATTTGAAATATCTCGTACACCCTTCATATAATGGTTGCTTGTCATCTTCGATCAATTCATAGAACTTTGCATAATCTTCATTAGGCATTTCAGTATGCTCTTCATTAAATATTTCTTCTCCATTCATAGTCACATCATGTTCATTCATATTGTTCCCAGTGAATCCAAATGCATCATTAATCATGGATTCCATCGGATTACTAGACTGCAAAGTTTTTGTTGTGATCCGTGAACTTTGAAATATTTGTGGTATAGTTGTATTTAAGCCTTCACCATGAAAATACCATATTTATTACTTTACTTGAAAAGGTTTTAACACTAGGTGCTCTTGAACAACACTTCTTCTTTGCCACTTATTAAAACCGCATCTCGGACATGGACATTTAATTACATCACCATCAACAAATCCATTCTGAAAGGCAAAATCAAGAAACTTTTTTACCCCATTTGCATATTCCGAAGTGTTTTGCGGTTTGCCAATCCATGATTTATCAATTGGCATGGCTAGAAAGGACAATATAACCATTCAACTTAAAGTTCAATGATATCACAATTTTGAAATAAAAGAAAAGAATGCGACTTAAACACATTATATAATAGATAGATTGAAAATCAAAGCTAAATAATCAGAAAACCACTCAAGGCCAAAGTTTTACATATTTACATCTTTCATAGGTAAATTATCCGTCCTTTGCACGGTATTGAATTATTTTATCAAGATTACATATAATCATTCAATAATATTTCTATTTTTGATACATATACTACATTGTCAAGAACAGTTTATCTTAAGCAACGCATTCCTCCAAAATCCTTAAAGTATTATATATATTTTTTAAATTTTCATGTTTGTTATGCAAAAATTATGAGTCATAGATAGGTTTTAAGTATAAAAAAAGTCGAAGAAAATCTGCCCCATGGTAGTTGTTCAAATGTATTGAAAATTTTTAAATTCCGAGAAGTTATAATGAACAACATCAAACATTAAAAAAGAGACAAAAAATGTCAAACGACAACATTCCAAATTTAAGTGGAACATCACATCCATACAAGATCATAATTAACTAAATTTATATGGACAACCTTGGACTCCTTTCTTATGAACCTTCATCAATCTCTTTTTTATTATTGTATGTCACATCAACTATATGATAAAAATGACCCTAAATTTTTTATCATCATAATGTTTTTTGTGTAATGTCTCAAAATATCATTACTATTTTGAAGGTTTCATATCACCGATAAAAACATATTTGTATAAAACCTACTTAATGTTATGGTTATAATATTGAGTCTGAAAAAATAATGCAATCATCAACTAAGCAGTAGGACACATTTGGATGTCAACAACGGGATAAATTAAACATAATTGTCGACATATCACATATTAAAATCTAACAACATAATTTTTGAGCTCTTGAACTCACAAACATCAAAAAAAAAAAAGACGACCTTACTTTCCTAACAATCAAGAAGAAAAGGCATGTTGTTTAATATATTTTTCAAAAATATAGTCTTTTGGTATTTTCCAAATGGACAGTTCCCAAATTTAATTGAAATAAGCGAAAAGAATTGAAAATTTTATCAAATGAATGAGTTATCGCTAAATAAAAGATAGTATTTAATGATTATTAATATCTTAATTATGACTAAATAATTATGTTTCTCATTCTAGTTTCTCTACTAATTTTAATTTTCTAGTTCTGAAAATGCTTTTAAACTTTGTTGTCTTACAATGTTCTTCAAAGTTTTGTTCTAAGTATGTTAGGAATACAAGATGAACAACACCGACATAAAAATGAGATCGGATTGTCATGTTCCAGCATGCTAACAGTTTGGTTTTGGATTCCGTTAGAGGACCAACTATGTGATGAATCATGTCAATTGTGATATTGATTCTAATGATAGTATTGAATATGTTGATATTGATGCTTGTGTTAGAATGTTGTAATTGCTTGTTTATGTTACACTAGTGGGATAGTCATGTGATCCTACCAGTACACGGTGGTTGTGTATTGATTCTGCAGCTGCTCTTTTTTTTTTAGTACAGAGCATTTTCATGCCGCTATTGACAGATTGCACTTAGGACATCGGTGATTGCTTCGAGTTCAAGGGTGAGACACATCGTTTGGCTTCCATGGGATTCTCTTTAGTCTATGTCCATAACTTTTGTAACTAGACCTTATTTTTGTTAGTGAGATAGTTCATTAGAAATTCTTGTTAAACTTGGTTATTGTTTCTAGTTTTGGTACATTAACTTTCAATTTCTAGGTTTATCTTCGGCATTGTTAATTAGTTGTTAGATACTTATTTAGTAATGGAACCTTATCTTAGTTATTTAACTTGATTCTATAACTTAAATGCCGCTGTTTTTGATTTATTGCTTTAGTTGGTCTCTAGTAGTTGTTCACCCACTAAGTTATAATGTGGGTGTCAATCACGGCGTTTCGGGTCGGAACACATACACTAGTGGATCCACTAAGTGAGTTAGGTCTTGTACCATAGCAAGGTGTAGGATGGTCCTTGGCAGCATGAGTTGAAGTGTTGCATCATCACTATAGGTCTTAAGTGATTGTGGTCGGTTAGAGAAACTCCACAAAAAGTATTTTGTATTTTGATATACACCAGAAATATTTGTATTTCATATACAAACATAGTTTATATTGTATTTTTACATACATACAGAGTTATTATTGTATTTCAAAATACACAGAGTTTAAAATCATATTTTAAAGCCTTTCTTTATACTGCATTTATTTACACTGCATTATATTGAAATTACTTGATTTTTGTTGAGTTAAGTAAAGCCTAGGTAACTATTTCTTTCAGACTCTTTCAAGTCTATGTTATGTTTATCATTCTAACTCGCATACTCGTATATTCAATATATTGATGTCAGTTGGCCTGCATCATCTTATGATGCAGAAGCAGGAAACCAGGATGAGCAAGCACCTCATCGTTGATCTAGTGAGCACTCCAGAATCAGTTGGTGATCCTCCTTGCATTCCAGATTACTCTATTTTATTTCATCCTGTTATTATATTAGTTCATTATGATATTTTGGGGCTTCTCCCAACGTCCATCTCACTTGCTTTAGACGCTTCACAACTAGTCAGACTGTTAGTTATATGTCTTTTAGCTTTGTATTCCAGATGTTTTTCTATGAGACTTTAGAAGCCATTTTGAGCAGTTGAATATTTCTTATAAGACATTCTCAGATTATTTCACAAGTTCTTTATTTAGACTATTCCTGTGTTTTTAAGTCTTTAGTTGAGTAAGTAAGCTAGAAAAAGGGTTCACTTGGGGACAACAATGATTCTCGAGTATTAGTCTTGCCTAGGATGTAGGCTCTGGGCCTGACAATAATCTAGGTTGAATAGACTCATCATTCATTAGTTTAAGTTTGTATATTCTCTTAAATTACTATTCAAATTATCACACAATGTTCATCTACAATCCATCATAAGGAAGACATAGATTGATTAAATTTCTATTTAACTTTTCCAAAACACTACTCTCATCACTCGACAACTTCTTAATACATTTGCAAATTTTAAAAGGTAGAGACTACAAAGGTGAAGAACACGAAAAACTCAAAGACAACAAATATTTTGAAATCGCACTTGACATTTAAATTATGAGTCATGACATATTAAATAAAAGATTTTTTTATCAGATGGAATACTCTATATATTATAAGGATTGCATAATTGAAGTCATTAGTTTGAACTTGTATATTTCTCTTCAATTTTTGTGCAGCTTATCACATTTTTTTTATAATATATTTAGAGCTCTTGTACATAATTAGCATTGGATACACGAGAAACATACATGCGTCAGAGTATATAAATAACATTATGACTCCACATGTGTCAGAATATATATATATATATATATATATATATATATATATATATATATATATATATATATATATATATATATATATATATTAAACCTTAGGTCTGCCTACTTGGCTCTACCACAAATGAGAATTTCCTTTTAATTTATTTATTTCCAAACTAGTCTTTCCCATTTACAAAAAGTGGTAACTTTTATGAAAAGTTATGAATTTTATGAAAAGTTGTGACTTATATCAAGTAAATGTCCCTTTCAACATGATTTTTGCATGGTTATAATACTTAGTTCTTAATGTTGTGTCCCTAAGTTTGATATTCTTAAAGTTTGGGTCTTTCTTGGCCTTATGAGACTAAATTTTCGTTGCTTATAAGGACTTATTTTAAAATTATGTTGACTCTTAAGCCTATTGATTTCGCTTGAATAAGGTTTTAATTCCCCACTTTTGATAGTGTATGTGATGAATGAATGCAAGAGCTGTTCGAGTTAGGATATGCAGTGCGACGAATAGGGGGTGCTCTCGGGCCGTTACAAACTTAATATCAAAGCATAATGTTATCAAAATGGTTCTTAGAATGCAAAGTCTCACGAGTCCACATCTAGTAGAGTCTTGTTCATCGGTGTGAGTCACGAAATATCTAAGAGCGAGATATTATAGGATGATATTCTTGAAATCGTGTCACAGATTAAAGTTCTATAAGTGTATTTTCCTAATCTCTTCTTTTGTTTTTATAGGATATAAATACAAGAAGGACGCCCATAAGGATAGTTGAGGACAAAGTAGTGAATGAGGGCGTTCTTCCCCGAGGTCATCAAGTTCCTCAAGGTGACCATGTTCCGATATTTAGCCAAGAGAATAAGACTCCGGTGGCAACTTAGGTCTCAAAACATAAGCCAATAACAAGATAGTGACAAATGAACTAACTAATTGTCTATAAATTCTCTAATTATTAAGATGGATGTCATGACAAGACCCACGACATCCTAATGAACTAAAATAGTGGAAAGCTATAAAAGGGGATCCCTGAAAGCAAGGAGGCTCATTAACAAACTCTGAAGCTCAACTAGAATCAATGTTGCACTGGATGCTGATCCTTGTTACCTTTATCGGTGTCATAACAACGATGCCTGTCAAATGACATCAATATATTGAATGCATGAGCATGCGAGGGGAATACCAAAATAATACATAGGCTTGAAAGTAACGGAAAGAACATACCTGGGCTCAACTCAAATAAACTGAATTTATTTCAATATAAAGAAATGATATGAATGTAGTACATAGGCTCTTAAATTATGGATAATGACTCTTTCTATTTTGAAATACAATAGTAACTTTGTAGGTATGCAAATATACAATATAAACTTGGGAATGTATATAAAAATACAATTTACTTTTGTGTATATAAAAATAAAAGATACTTTTGTGAGAGTTTCTTAAATCGACCATTATCACTTAAGAACTATTGTGATGATACATCGGTTTGCCTCACGCTGCTACGCTCGTCCTATACCTCGTCGAAGGTATAGAACCTGACTACTAAGTGAACCAATAGTCTATGCTAAAAATCACAAAGGAATCATAAAAAAAAGTATGACCCTTTTGCTACCCATGATGTTTACATGGTTTATTGGGGCTGAGAGTTGTCTGAACTCTCACCATATTGGTGATCAATAATACTCCCAAAATATAATACTAACTTTTCTATTTAAAAAAATATAAATGTCCCTAAAGTCTATAGCAACATTGAATCCAACGAAAGTTGATTAATGTTGGTAAAGACTGAAGCACTCTTCGTGAACGTGCATATTTATTGCCGATAAAAGATATTCTTGTTATGTGTATGTTTAAAAATTTGTTAGTTTGACGAAATCATGATCTCTTTGATTACCAAAAAGAAGATAATAAGAAATATGACAACTTAGTTAACCTACGATAAAAGATGTCGACTAATTGTATCTACAAAAATAGTCTATAACAAGTGAAATGATATATATAAAGTTTTTACCCAAGAAAAAACTAACAAAATAATATAATAATTATGGAAAGTAAGAGAGCAATCATTTAAGTTCATTTAACAAACTTCATCATTGTTTCTGTGATGGTTATGAAATATTTGTTCTTGTGTGCTATCAAATATAGTACAAGCAACAAGCAATTTTCCCAAAAAGAATATGAAGAAAATCTGTAGAAAGGGACAAAAGAAAAGTTATATTTTCAATCATCCTCTTTTGAATTTTAAACATAAATTCAAAAAAAGTCAAAAAAAATTCAAGAAGAAGTTACAATATATACATAAACCACTACGATTCATAGTAAAAATCAAATTTCATGAAATAGGAGGAAGAAAACTTTGAGAAACGAAAAACACTTTATAAGAAGCTTAATTAATGTGTTTGAATTCGAAAAAAACATATAAATACTAATGGCAGAAATAAAAGATATGTTTACTAAAGAACCAAATGTAATCAATAAAACCGTCAACCATTTCAGCAACATATAACATTGCAATTGAAAACAATTTTATTTATTTATATATAGAAACCTTTAGGAAGGGACAAAAGTGAAGATTAATTTTCAATCATCCTTCAGGCAACTTTAACATAATTAAAAAAGGTCATCAAAATAGGAAAAGAAAATTGTCATAGTTACATGTATAACTATGACTTATAGTTAAAATTAAGCTCCGTGAAAACTTAGTCAATGTATTTGAATTTGACTATCCTATAGCGGTTAAAGACCTACAAATTACAGTTGCACGAAATTCCTCTATTTATTGACAGCATAGGATAATGTAAACACATGTTTATTGTTTCTTACCAGAAAGATCACAACTCTTCTAAAAAGTTACAATCCTTCAGACAGGTCAAACTCTTTCATAAAAGTCACAATTTTTTATAAAACTCGCAAATCTTCATAAAAGATAATTTTTTTCAAAAACGTCAAAATTTTCATAAAATTCATAACTTTACATGAAAAGGGAATGCTAGTTTTGGAAATAAATAAATATAAAAAGGAATATTAGTTCATAGTGGCGACAGATAGGCCGGTCTAGGGTTCTCTTTTATATAAATATTAGGTAATTTACTTGTGCTTCGCGCGGACATAAGATATGTTTCTAACATTTTGAACAAATTTACCAATAATCGAATGTTTAAAGAAAAAAATAGTAAATTTTTGTAGATTTTTTGAACATTTCTAGAGAAATTAAATGAGTTGACATTATCACTTAACTCAAAAATTGTAAATATATAATAAATGATTAAAAATATCTTGATATATAATTATTTCAATATTATATATAATTTACTATATTATATGTCTGAAGATGTAATTGTCATGTATAAATTCAGTCATGTTTTTATGTAGCGATTAAACAACACTTTTTTTTTATATATACATGAAAAAAAATAGATTCTAATAATTTTATGATTACCGTAACTCCTTTTCTAAAAAATTTATGTGAAAGTTTTTGATAATCAATATTTGTTATAATTAAGTTAAGAACAATAAAAAATATACACCGCAACAACATAAATAATATTATTAGAGACAATCTACTTGTTTGAGGTGAAATGTTCACCACTTTTTGTTATTATTACTTTTTTATACTAATAAAAAACTATAGAAGGAGAAAAATATGTTTGGAACAACAACAAAATATTATTAGTTGACCCTTAGAGAAATTCATTCTTCACTAATTTTGCGGATGGCGCTACCGGATTCTTCATCAATGCAACATTATGGTTTTTTCAGGAATATTTATGTATGATAATTGCATTATGAAAGTACACATAGATTACGATATTGGATTTTAGAGTCATATTAAAGAAACATTCTCGGACATTAAAATGTTGAAAATGAGTTTAACCTAGATAATTCAAACGCTCATCAATGACTTGTGACATGAAGGACAACAAGTCTATGTCAATAGACATATCTTTTCTAGATTAAGACATTAATTTTATTTATAATAAGTTTTGTTTCGTATTCTTCAAATTAAGCTTGACTAAAATAGTCATAACTTAAGGCAAAAATATTTATATGAGTCCAATGGGAAAGGAAAAGAAGCATTCAAAGGATGAAGATCTTTGCTTTAGTAAGATTATATATGTACCAAACACAAAATAATCAATACGGTTCTAAGGAGACCAAAAAGGATTGAGAAAAAAAACATTAAAGGGACTAAACTATAATATATCCAATGACGATAACAACTTATTATACCTTGAAAAATTCCTATGCTTTGATATAAAATATCTCAAAAAATATCCACTAATAAAATTTAGTCAACTTCAATTCTTAAAGTACTCATAATATCCACTAATAAAATTTAGTAAAAAAAGACAACAACATAAAAATAAAAAAATATGGCATTCAAAGTTATTAACTCTCAGAAATTTTTTGAAGAACACAAAATCACATCCTTGTTTGTGAAGGAATAGTGTTGTTGATGAAGAAATTTGAGATTACGAAAGACTTTTTTTAATGAACCTTCATCAATTTCAGTAGAGAAAACTTTTTTCAATATTCAATTAACATTTGTTTCTTAATTTGTACTAACAAATACTTATAACAATAACTTTGCATAAACATAAATAACAAAATTTAAAGCATATATTCAAAGAAACAATGAATAATATAAGTATCGACTAATGATTGGAAAAACATACCAGGATATGCAACAATAGAATGAAACAGAATGAAAAAAATTGAGTCCACTGAATCCACAATGTCGTTCTCTATTTATAGACAACGACGAGTAGTGTAAAAATATAATTATATATCGAAAAGGTCACAACTCTTTGGAAAGTTACAACCCCTCGTAAAGGTCACAACATTTCATAAAAGTCGCAACTCTTCATAAAACCACAACTTTTCATAAAACAAGTTATAACTGTTCATAAAAGATACAACTTTTCATGAAAATCACAACTTTTCATGAAAGAGGAAGGCTATTTTTAAAAATAAAATAAATTTAAAGAGAATTCTGCTTGTGGCGTTGCTATGTAGGCGGACCTATGGTTCTCTTTTATATGATATGATTATCAAAGACGTTACTCATAATTTGAGTTTTGCTTATTTACAGAAAATCACTTTCTCTGTTCTTTTAAGAAAAAAGAACGGAGAAACTCATTGTTTTAGCATCAAAACACGCTGGAAAATGTGTTGAGGGATACACACATGTCCACTAAAATATCGTACTTAGTTCAACAACTATGTTTCAAGCTTGTGAAGTGCACCTATCACACTTGTTCCATTGACCTAAAACCTTAGTCCTTGTGTGCTGGGAATTCCAGATAAATTTCAATTAGCCAAACTGAAGGTTCAACTCAATGTAAATCACTTTTACATTTTAAACATTCACTAGAAAACTATCAAAAGATACACATAAATAAAGCCTACAAACACCAACTCAACTAAAGAAAAGGAAAAAAATGGGATCAGAGAAGATTGAGAGTTTACCGTATCTCCTTAAATGTGCAATTTATGAGAGAACAATCTCCTTCATTGTGCAATCTGGGTATATTGAGAGCTAGTTACCAAGAAATTTGAAGAAATATTGCGAGCTAATTATGGGAGAGATTCGAAGAAATTTTGTATATTAAGAGCTAATTATGTTGAAAGTTATGGGAGCTCACATTTTTTTGCAGAGAATTGAAATCTCAGTTGGTAGTTTATTAAGTTCATTTTTTGTTCACTTTGGAAATCTTACAGATAAAATGAAAAAGTATATTTGAAATTTGTTTAACAAAGACAGAACAGCGTGATTATTTTTTAATGAAGGAAGAAACATAAAAAATCAATTAATGAAGGAAAAGAAATAATGATTGTGCATATAAATATTTATGTTTAATAGTTTATTTTTTTAAGAATATATTAAATTTATTAGAATTTTTTTAAAATTTAGAAAATGTTAGTGACGGTTGGAAGCATCGTAACAAAAATATAAATCGTCGTAATTGAAATATTTAATATGACATAATTAAAAAGGTCGTAATATGTTATATTTGAGACGGTTCACTCGAATCGTCGTAATATAACCATCGTAATATTTTAATTTCTTTGTAGTGTACTCAGCAAAGACTTCATTAAGATACTCATTCATGTGCTCTATTGTTACAAGATGTTTTTGTTATTTAATAAAATAAGCACTGAGCTTCATTTTGGTATTATTTGTTTTCCGACCCAACAAAATTTGATGTTTACTACTCAAATGTTTGGAGTCCAGAACCAAAAGGGCAACAAATTTTTTCAACTTTTTCAAAAGTGCAACTCAATATATTTTGATACCAAAAGGGTAACATTTCGTTACTTTCCCTAACAGTGTTAATTAGAGGGTTTTAAAAGTAACACTAAAAAATTATAAGTCTCATGAATTTTTAAGCCTTGTAAGGCGCAAATCCACGTCATTTTAAATAAATATTCATTTTTTCTTATTTACTAGGACTATTCTATAACTTGAAGTATATTAATATAGGAAAAGTTCTTCCTATATTTATTTATTTATATTTAATTCCTAATCTTTGATTAGTCCAAATTTAGTAATAAATTCTCATATACTTATCTTCGATAGTGAAGCCACGTATGCTAATTAAAAAAAAACAAATTGAATATTTTTCGTCAAAAACTTACATTATATATAAGTACAAATTTGAAGCTTTTGATTTTAGATTTTTTTTAAATTTAAGATATATATATATATATATATATATATATATATATATATATATATATATATATATATATATATATATTATTTGTTAAATATTTATAAATTATACAAGTTCATGGAAAGTAGGGGTTTAAACCATTGAAAGAACCTCAGTCAGAAATGCAAAGGGCTGCACAAAATAGTCTCTTGTGTTTCGGGCCATTCTCGAACTCTGCACATAGATATGCATTTTAAGATGCTTTAATAGAATAGTATGTCATCAAAGGTCTGTAATTAAGATACACATACTCCGTCAATTAGGTTATATTTAGTTGTTATTACAGGTAACCCGTCTTATTTTGAAGATAAAAATTTCATATTTTGTGCAATGCATTTTAAATTATGACCACAAAAGATTGTTAATTACTATAATTATCCTCCCCCTCATCGCAATTAATGTTTCTTTTATCTTTTTTCAATAATTATAACACTGCTTAGTGTAATCCTACAACTAGGGTTTGGAGACATAGGATGTATGTTGATTTTACCTCTACCTTTATGAGGTATATAGACTATTTTCAATAGACCCTCCGCTCAAAAGGAATGTATCAAAGTAAGATTGCTAGAAAAATATATTACCCAAATATCACGACACAAAGAAAATAAAACAACAATTTATGCGACACATAGAATAATAGGAGACTACACAATTACTAAATACTATTGCAATGATGAGAAGAGGAAAAGGAGGAGGCTATCCTTAAACTCTCCCTTATTAAGTGCGAGAACACCCCGACAACCTACTGAGTTGGAGCTGTGCTAAGTCATATGTAATATCTCACAATGTTTTCCCAATATACCTCAACCTCTCTTTACTCTTTCTACAACCAACCTCTCACATCTCCTAATTTGTGTACTCTCACACCTCCTCTTCACATGACCAAACCACCTTAGCCTCATATTTCTCATCTGTTCTAGCATAGAAGAACTCCTTTTAAGCATTCTCATCGCAATTATCTTCATCTTCAGGACGTGGGTTTTCTTGAATAACCATCACTCCACCCGTACATCTCTACCTCATAAGTTACATCACTAAACGTCATTTTAATCTTAATAATTATCAAAGACATTGTAAGAAATTTTTTTATATGGGTTGATGAAGGGACTCTCAAAGTCAATATAATTATAATAGAAGTATTAAGTTTATGTAGGCCTTTTTACAGGAAGAAGAATCATAGACAAGCAAAACACAATGAAAGAGATGCATCCAATTAAATAGACGTTAACGACGATAGCAACTGAATTTCTAAAGTAACATACATACCAATTTCAAATGCAACTACAATGGCTGCCATCACGTAAATCTGCAATGCTATTGCCATATTATAAAGCTGGATAATAATTGTCAACTCTGTTACAACGGATATTGCATGTGTTGCCATGAAAAAATAGGCAAATACAACACCATATGATTATGTAAAGGAAATGGCACCGATAATCTGGTGATGCTATATGAGATAGGAAGTTAAAAGGATTGGGTTGGGCCAGGGATAGGCAAGTTCAAACTTTTTTCTGTTGTAATCCTGTAGAATGCAACATATAATCTTGTTTTATCTGGACCTTCAATATGTTTTTTTTCTGTTGTAATCTTGTCATCTTTTCTATAGTTTTTTCCACGATCGCTTCACGTCTTCATATGTCATATATAGTTTGTGACAGTGACACTTCAATATCAAGCACTACAAAAAGAGACATTTAGCGGTAATTGAGTTAATGTCATTGCATCTAATGTCACTAAAACCTTTATTGGCATTTATATATAGTATTGGTAATAAATACTCATATTTATTAATTTTTCCATTAAATACAATATAGCGGCAAATTATGTTATTGCCACTTAATCGTTTATTTATTAAAGTGAAGTTGTTTTTAAGGACTTATGGCTGGTGTCTTCTTGTCTTCCATTCCTTATTTAGTTATTGTGAAGATCATTATGTTGAATTTTAGGAAAGAAGATCTATTACGTATTGTGTGAGCTATTTATAAGACTTTATGAATATATAAATTAGTTGTGAAGAAGAATATTAATGTTGAGAATACCTACCTTTATTGATTTGGTATACTATCAACCACAACAATAACATACCTAGTGAAATCCACTAAGTTGTATTTGGGAAGGATAGATTGTATGCAAACCATATCACTATCTCGTAGATTTAGATAGTTTGTTTTCTAAAGACCCTTGATATCGAATTTGATCTATTGTTATTCGAGAGAGATGACACCGTTCTTGTTGATGAATTTTGAAAAAAAAAAACTTAATAAAGGATAGTTAATAAAGAAGAACTAAAGAAGTAATTGAAAAACTTAATAAATATTTTGCACCAGAGTTCCAAAAAGATTTAAATTGGGAATGACAAAAATTGGAAATCTTGAGAGTTAAGCTAAGTATGAGTTTACGGTCAACATAAAATGAGCATAACTCCTAGTACATGATGAGTTAGGTATTAGTCAAGATGTCATTGGAAAGGTATTTGAATTATCTCTCCAAGGCCACTGAGTTTGCTAATTTTTGAGTTCGAATGAGTGATATATGACCCTTTGATAAGGAAAGTTAGCCGAAAACAATAAGGGGTATTTTTGTCATTTCCTTAGCCAATCAGGTTTAATTCATTATTAGTCATATTTTAAGGTTATAATAATTTTAGGTTCCGTTTCATAATTAAAAAATATGCTTAGGGTTTTAGTTGAGAGTCTAAGAAAAGACAAGGAAAGAAAAGAGGAGAAAAGAGGCAAGGATGAAAGCGTTTTGTCGACGTTCTTGAGTCAAGTTGGAATTTTAGCCATGGGTCTAATGCCTAAGAGGTATGTAAGCTTCCATTGTGTTGCATTATCACCGACACTCCAATAATGTATTTTTTTCAACGAAATTTCATGCTTAAAGTTTAAAGATTAGAGTTTTTGATAAGTTCTTGAAAGGTGCTCTTGAAGTTCATTCTAAATCTTATTGGGTTGGGGTTTGTATGATTTATTGAGATCTAATTGAGTAATTTTAGTGTTGTTTCCAGTAGATTAGAGTGTAATTAATTTAAGTAATCAAAACCAAGTTATTGGGGAAGAAACCGTTTGATTTTAGGTAATTTAGGGTGAGAAAACGAGCAAAAGTGCTCGGCAGAAATTGTCGGTTGAGGCATGGCTCGGCGTGAGTGCCATAGAACTCAAACCCATCTCTATCCGTCAAGGGTTGGGGCTCCTCTCCAGCCATAGCCCCAGGGTCGTCTGCCCATTCCACTCCCTCCGGTATCTCCGGTTGAGTTCGTTTAAAGTGCACCTTCACTCCTTTTTTATTCTAACTAATCTAAGCTACTTCTAAACACCTAAAATCAGTCCTAACATAATCATAACCTTGGATTCATAATTCAAAATTCTGTTATTCTTACAATAACTTGTATTTATGAAGTTAATGAACAGAAACAGAAACAAGATGAAGCAGAAAAATTTTAAAATACAAGAATTAATCTGAGTCCACGGAAACTACTCTGTGTCCTTAAGAAATTTAATCCCCTTACTGTACCCAAAGTTATGGATTAATTTCTCCCAAGATAAAATGGATTAAACTTGTTAATGAAATAGCGGTAACTCAAACTTCTTTAACTTCAACGAACTAAAGAACAACAACAAGTCACACAGACTCAGTCGATCGTTTATTTTGAGAGAAAAAATAAATGCAGAGAAAGAAAAATTTTTAGTGTTTGAAAAAATCAAAAATTGACTTCCTTTTATAGCCATTTTCATCAAGGAACATGTCTGTTCAGTGAAATCTGTTCAAACCCATTTTATCCAGAAAGTTTTGTCTTTTGGAAAAAATAACAACTTTTCAAAAAAAATGTGTCTGTTAGGAAATAACTAATTTTTGGAAAGTAACGAATTTTCAAAAAAATAACAACTTTTCAGAATGTTACCGTTACCTGCAAATCTAGAAGAGATAATATCAACAGGATTTATTTGATTTAACAAAAACTGATTAAATAAATTTTGTCCAAAAAATTTATCAATAAATCACATCATTTGCCAAATCCAAATCCAAATCCAAATCCAAATCCAAAGCCAAAGCCAAAGCCAAAGCCGAGCCAAGCGAGCGACGACGACGACGGCGCGAGGGGGCATCTTCTTCTTATCTCTTTTAAGAAGTAATGGAAGTGTTTCCTTCTATAAAGACAACAATTTTCATTTCTTTTGCCGATATAGGAGAAATGACTTTTCATTTGCATTTTGCAAATGACTTTTCATTTTCCCTCCAAAGTAGTTCCCTCACTTTTCATATTCTTTCTTTTCGTTTCCCATTCGCACTTGCTAAAACCCAACAATACCCCACATGAATGGGGAACTTGTGTGTCTTGTAGGTAAAGGTTAATCGCATCTGGATAAGTAGGTTTCCCTTTAAACTTTCCGTAGTGAACATATATCGGATATACTCGGTCAATCGGTAGATTTGATATCTTTGAACCGTCGAGCTTTGGTGTATACCTAGACAACATATGTCACATAATCAACCCTTGAACTGTGCTTAGTTCTCATTGTTTTGTTCGTTTCAGCCATGAACACATCTTTGATAGTAAATGCTTAAAGAACTGGACTTACCGGATTCTCCTTGAAGCGGCTTACACTTCACACTTACATAGGTGATTTCTAAATGTGTTATCCCATAAATACACCATTTGATATTCCCTGTATCTAACTTAGAAACCATTAAAAAGTCCTTAAGTCTTTATCCTAGTTACTAAACATTGTCTCATCATGAGAATGGACCATAAAATAATAATAATAATTTTTTTTTCTTTGACAATGTTGAACCATCATCAATGACTTTGTTTTATCTCCTTGAACCTAGATCTTGGGATCTCCAGTCTTCTAGGTAGAGTTACCGCCACGATGACTTGTTCTTTGCCATAGTCCCATTCTCGTCGATGATTTCTCATCTCCCTCTCTATTTAGGCCTTTTGTAAGTGGATCCGACACATTATCTTTTGACTTCACATAGTCAATTGTGATAATTCCACTAGAGAGTAGTTGTCTCACAAAGTTATGTCTTCGTCTTATGTGACGAGACTTGCCGTTATACATAATGCTTCCAGCCCTTCCTATTGCAGCTTGACTATCACAATGTATGCATATAGGGGCCATTAGTTTGGGCCAAAATGGAATATCTTCTAAGAAATTGCGGAGCCATTCAGCTTCTTCACCTGCCTTGTCTAAAGCAATGAATTAAGACTCCATTGTAGAGCGAGCTATACATGTTTGTTTGGATAATTTCCAAGATATTGCTCCTCCACCAATAGCAAAAATGTATCCACTTGTGGATTTTGTTTCAGTTGACCCATTAATCCAATTTGCATCACTATATCCTTCAAGAACGGCTGGATATATGTTGTAATGTAAAGCATAGTTTATAGTGTCATCTAAGTATCCCAAAATTCTCTTCATTGCCAACCAATGATTATGATTAGGATTACTTGTGTATCGACTCAGTTTACTGATAGCGCAAGCTATGTCTGGTCGTGTACAATTCATGACATACATTAAGCTTCCCAATACGCTAGCATAGTCTAATTGAGACTGACTTTCACCTTTATTCTTTGCAAGATGAAGATTTACATCAATTGGAGTCTTTGCCCTTTTAAAATTCAAAAATTTGAATTTTTCAAGTATCTTTTGAATATAATGAGTTTGAGACAATGCTAGATCGTTAGGAGTTTTATTAATTTTAATTCCTAATATCACATCAGCAACTCCTAAATCTTTCATATCAAACTTACTAGCAAGCATACGCTTTGTAGCTTTTATATTAGCAATGTCTTTGCTCATTATAATCATATCATCGACATATAGGCATAAAATAACTTCCTGATTTGGAGTATCTTTAATGTAAACACATTTATTACATTCATTGGTCTTAAATCCATTTGACAACATGGTTTGATAAAACTTTGCATGCCATTGATTTTGTGCTTGTTTTAGCCCATAAAGTGACTTAATAAGTTTGCACACTTTCTTTTCTTTACCTGGAACTACAAAACCCTCAGGTTGTGCTATGTAAATTTCCTCTTTAAGATCTCCATTTAAGAAGACTGTTTTCACATCCATTTGATGAATTTCAAGACCGTATACTGCAGCTACTGCAATTAACATCTGAATTGATATAATCCTAGTCACTGGCGAATATGTGTCAAAATAATCAAGACCTTCTTTTTGACTAAAACCTTTGACAACAAGTCTTGCTTTATATTTGTCAATAGTTCCATCGTCTTTCATCTTACTTTTAAAGATCCATTTTGAACCCAAGGGTTTGTTCCCTGGAGGAAGATCAACCAACTCCCAAGTATGATTGCTAAAGATTTATTCAATTTCACTATTAACAGCCTCCTTCCAAGAGGTTGAGTCGCTAGACAACATTGCTTCCTTAAATGTGTGAGGCTCACTTTCAAGAAGAAATGTTACAAAATTTGATCCAAATGAAGTAGATGTCTTTTGACGTTTACTGCGTCTTGGACTTTCTTCATTTTGTTCAATCTCTTTTGGTTCTTCTCTGGGTTGTTTAGATCCCCCACTAGATGACTCAAGTCTAGTTTTATACGAATAGATATGTTCAAAAAATTTAGCACTATCTGATTTCATTACCGTATTATCATGAATATCCGGATTTTCAGACTTATGAACAAAAAATCGACATGCCTTACTATTTGTGGCATATACAATGAATACACAATCCACAGTCTTAGGTCCTATTTTTACCCTCTTAGGTATAAGAACTTGGACTTTGGCTAGACACCCCCACACTTTGAAATATTTCAAATTGGGTTTTCTACCTTTCCATTTCTCATATGGAATTACATTTGTCTTTGAGTGAGGCACTCTGTTAAGTATCTGATTTGCTGTAAGGATAGCTTCCCCCCACAAGTTCTGTGGTAAACCTGAACTTATAAGTAATGCATTCATCATTTCTTTTAAAGTTCGATTTTTTCATTCTGCAATTCCATTAGACTGAGGAGTGTAGGGAGCAGTAGTTTGATGGATTATTCCATTTTCTAAACATATTTCTGCAAATGGAGATTCATATTATCCACCTCTATCACTTCTGATCATTTTGATCTTTTTATCTAACTTATTTTCAACTTCAGTTTCATATTGCCTAAATGAATTTATTGCTTCATCCTTACTATTTAGCAAATAGACATAACAATATCTAGTGCAATCGTCAATAAACGTTATGAAATACTTTTTCCCACCACGTGATGGTGTTGACTTAATGTCACAAATATCAGTGTGAATCAATTCTAAAGGATTTGAATTCCTTTCAACAGATTTATAAGAATGCTTAGCATACTTAGATTCAACACAAATTTGACATTTTGATTTATTGTACTCAAATTTTGGCAAAATATTTAAGTTAATCAGTCTTCGCAAGGTTTTGTTATTAACGTGTCCCAAACGTTCATGCCATGAACATTTAGACTCAAGCAAGTAAGAAGAAGCAAAGTCTTTATTCATATCAACTGCAGTTACATTGAGTTTGAAAAGGCTATCACTAAGGTAGCCTTATCCTACATACATATCATTTTTGCTTACTACTACTTTATCAGAAACAAATACACATTTAAATCCATTCTTGGCCAGAACTGGAATTGAAACTAAATTCTTTCTCAATTCTGGAACATGCGAGACCCTATTTAAAGTCACTACCTTGCCTGATGTCATCTTTAATAGGACTTTGCCAGTTCCTTCCACCTTTGCAACAACGGAGTTTGCCATAAACAATTTTTCATTTGTAAGTGCTGGAGTATATGATGAAAATAATTCTTTTTTGGCACAAACATGGCATGAGGCACCAGAATCTTTCCACCATTCTCTTGGATTTCAAACCAAGTTACATTCTGAAAGCATTGCACAGAGATCATCCATTTCTCCTTTGGATTCAACCAAGTTTGCTTGGTCTTTATTTTTCTTGTCCTTCGTAGGACCCTGGCATTCATTAGCCCTATGACCATGTTTATCACAATTAAAGCAGTTTCCATTGAATTTCTTCTTAGGAGGATTGCTTTTTGGACCAGATGCTTTCTTTCTTTTCTTTAATTTTGTGGAATCTTCTTCAACAATATTTACTCCTGATATTGCTAAATTACCACGTGACCTCTTTTCTGCAGCCTTATTATCCTCTTCGATTCTCAACCTTACTATGAGATCTTCAACAGTCATATCCTTGCGTTTGTGTTTCAAGTAATTTTTAAAGTCCTTCAACAATGGAGGTAACTTTTCAATAATTGCAGCTACTTGAAAAGCATCATTCACAATCAATCCTACATTAAATGTTATGTGAGTATTAAGGGAAAACTTAATATTTCTAACATAGGCATTAAATAAATTTATACCTTCAGCAAGGGGATCGTGGATTATGACCTGCAATTCTTGAACTTGGGTGACGACAGTCTTACTGTCTATCATCTTACAGTCCAGAAATTTTGCCACAATGAATTTCTTCATTCCGGCATCTTTTGTTTTGTACTTCTTTTCTAAAGCATCCCAGAGTTATTTTGAGGTTTTGGCATTGCTGTACACATTGTACAGATCATCTAGCAGACCACTCAAAATATAATTTTTACACAAAAAATCTGAGTGTGTCCATGCTTCTGTTACCAAGAATCGTTCATCAGCCGGAGTTTCATCTGACATAACAGGAACATTCTCATTGATGAACTTCTGCAGACTCAACGTAGTGAGATAGAAGAACATCTTTTGTTGCCATCTCTTAAAGTCAACTCCATAAAACTTTGCAGGTTTCTCAGTCGGTGCTAAGGCAGCATTTGAACGATTATGTGCAACCTTTGTTGTTGTAGCACTTACTGTTCCAACATTTGTTTGACTTGAATTAGTCATTTTTTTCTGTCACAAATGACAGATACATTAAGTATTTAAAATACTAATAGTAAAGAACAAATCTTTATACAAACTGTTTCTGATTTAACGATAAAGTTTTTATGTTCTTTTAATCGTTTATCGAATGAATTTTAAAGATTCAAGCAGAGTAGAAAACCATAAAGGTTTTAATCTCCAGAAACCTCAAATACAGAAACTGTTAAATTTCTTAAGATTGTTATTCTTACAATAACTTGTATTTATGAAGTTAATGAACAGAAACAGAAACAAGATGAAGCAAAAAAATTTAAAATACAAGAATTAATATGAGTCCACGGAAACTACTGTATGTCCTTAAGAAATTTAATCCCCTCATTGTACCCAAGGTTATGGATTAATTTCTCCCAAGATAAAATGGACAAAACCTGTTAAAGAAATAGAGGTACCTCAAACTTCTTTAATTTCAACGAGCTAAAGAACAGCAACAAGTCACACAGACTCAGTCGATCGACAATTTGTTTTTATTTTGAGAGAAAAAATAAATGCAGAGAAAGAAAAATTTTCAGTTTTTGAAAAGATCAAAAATTGACGTCTTTTTATAGCCATTTTCAGCAAGGAACATGTCTGTTCAGTGAAATCTGTTCAGACCCATTTTATCCAGAAAGTTGTGTCTTTTGAAAAAAATAACAACTTTTCGAAAAAAATGTGTCTGTTAGGAAAAATAACTACTTTTTGGAAAGCAACACCTTTTCGGAAAAATAACAACTTTTCGGAATGTTATCGTTACCTACAAATTTATAAGAGATAATATCAACAGGATTTATTTGATTTAACAAAAACTGATTAAATAAATTTTGTCCAAAAAATTTATCAATCAATCACATCATTTGCCAAATCCAAATCCAAAGCAAAAGCCAAAGCCAAAGCCAAAGCCGAGCCGAGCGAGCGACGACGACGGCTCGGGGGGCATCTTCTTCTTATCTGTTTTAAGAAGTAATGGAAGTGTTTCCTTCTATAAGGACAACAATTTCCATTTCTTTTGCCGATATGGGAGAAATGACTTTTCATTTGCAAACTTGATAAAATCCAACAAATTCAAGGTACAGTTGATAGTTTATGTTTTGACGATTCTTTCAAACGTTCTAAGAAAGTCCTTTTGAGGAGTCTTCCATAACTTCTAGTAACTTGTTTCAAGATTCAAGCAAGTTAGTATAAGAGTGAAGAATATGTATTAATGAGTCTACAATATCACCTATATCCTTCTTATCATGAATCATAACTCTTGAATTCATAATTCATATTTAAGAGAGAGTTAAGAGTTGAGTTTAAGAAATATTTTAAGTTAAATCATGAATCTTTTGAGATCAACTATTAAGATTGAGCTGAGATTAGAGAAACTAAGTAAGAGAATGAGAAGGGCTGTAATTCATGAGTTCTATCTAGTTACATAGACGTTTGAGTCATGTCATTCATGCCCATAACATCTGCATGCGGTTCATAATTTGAGTATCATTTAGAGGAGTAGTATCTCCAAGTTCTATGTTGTCAGTATTGAGTTCCTTTTTCTTATCTTGAGTTAAAAGCTAACTCCTAGCTCTTGAGTTGAGTTGTTCATTCTCATAATTCCGCATGAACTCTCCAAGTTAAAAATCATGAAATAATTCATAAACATTAGATCATGATCCTTGAATCCATACTTCAATTTAATGAAAGTTAAGATCAATGTTAAGGAAGCTAAGAGTCAAGTCTTGAAGATAACAAACAAGTCAAAGTAAAGTTATAAAGCTTTGTAGAGTCTTTCACAAATATTTTCACTTCATTTTAAAAGACTTTAAGTTCAAGTCAAGGAAGAGCAAAGAGTTGAGTTCATTTCTCAAAAGCTATAAGGGAACTAAGTATTCCATAAGAGTTAAGTTTCCAGTAAGCAAAGAGTATCAAGTTGAGTTCACTTCTCAAGAGTTCTAAGGGAACTAAGTAGTCCCTAAGAGTGCAAACAAAAATGATTTCAAACTTTTGAGAAGTATGGGAACCTAGACTACCATAGAGCCCATGGGTAGTTTTAATAGAAGGAAGAGGAAACTATGATTTCCAAGAGAGCTTTTTAAAAGCTAAGTTTTGAGCGCTAATTTCAAACCACAGAATCAATATGTTTTTAAACATAAGAGTCAGTATATTTTTTGGAGTAGTATTGAGCACCAATATGGGGGAGAGTTCAGATAACTCATAGACCCAATAAACCATGTTAGTCACCATGGGTAGAAAAGGGTCATACTTTTTAGATGATTTATTTTCACAGTTTACTAGTGGATCCATTAGGCAGTTCAGGTCCAATTCCTTCGGCGGGGTATCCAGGATGCGCTGTCAGCGTGTGGTAGACCGCTGTATCATCACTGTAGCTCTTAAGTGATGGTTGTCGGTTAGAGAAACTCCCACAGTATTAGTTACATGGTTCCTAAAGGGGTTATTCTTAGTATGAATAAGGGTATGTGACTTCATTCATGCATTGCACAAGTGTACTTTGAGAGGGAGCATGATATATATTTTATGATATTATTATCTTGAGTTAACATCATGTTTTTAAACTAATTTTCTTTATATTGAACTTGCTTTAAACTACTTTATATCGAAATGAGTTTATTTAAGTATCAAAAGTTAAGTAAATTGAGTTGAGTATCCATAGTGGAATATCATATATTTGAGTTTAGTATTTAATCTCTGAGTTAAGTATCTTATTCTTGAGTATTCCTTGAGTTTCACGTCTGAGAAGAGGTAAGTATGTTTTGATCTTTTATTCAAGTATCAAGCTTATGTTATGCTTTAGAATTCCCCTTACATACTCGTACATTCCACGTACTGAGCCAATTATCCTGCATCTTCTAACGATGCAGACATAGGTATATAGGATCATCAATAGGTCATTAGTTCATACATCATAGAGTTCGAGTTAGCCATGGTCAGCTTCCTTATGTCCGGAGGATTTCATTTACTTTTCGGTTTAGTCAGGAGGTCGTGGGTCTTGTTCTGACTTCCATCTTTATCATTTAGAGGATTCATACATATCATTTAGAGGATTCATACATAGTCTATATAGTTGAGGAGTCTATATTATCATTTATTTCGTTAAAAGTTTTAAAGACTAAAGTTACCTATTTTATGGCTAGTTTAATATATTACTTTATTTAGAGTTGTTTATTTGAGTTAAAAGTTTCAAAAGTGAAGTTTATGAATGTTATTTCATTTTTCAAGCTTTGTGTGCTTAAGTAAGTCTTCCGCTTGTAGTCAGCCAGGATAAGGGTTCGCTTGGGAACCAGCAATGGTCTTCAAGTGTCGGTCACGTCCAGGGAGTAGGCTTTGATCGTGACAATAATATGATCACAATTATCTTAGATATCATCTGCACATCTAAATTTGTTGAGATATTGTTCACCTGAAAATTGTATATGAGATAGCATGATATATGTGAAACAAATTAGAAGTTCAAAAAGTAGTGTTGAAACTTCAATTGAATGACTGTATTTTTGGCTACCAATGTGTTCTGTGCCATAAAGGGCAAGAAGTTTAAATTACCATGCGCTCATTTATTTAAATTAAGGAGAATTCTCTACTTTCGATGGAAAAAACACTCAAATAATTAACATAAATTTAATTTGTATGATGTAAAATTCCTTCAAAACCATCAATAATTTCTTCCTGTCGTTGGTCAGGAAGTTCCTCCTCAAAAGTATCCTTTTGGTCCTGTCTTATGTTGCTTTTGTTGTGTTCTTTAAATTTCTCACTTTCTAATTCCTGCAAGTCCATATTGTTTCTTAATAAATGATTGGAGATAGAAAAGTATATTGTGAAATATAATAAATGTGCTCAATAAATGATTTTTAAATAGATATAAGCGTTGAATGATTACCTTGCAAGCATGAAGGAGGGGATATAAACACGTATTGATAATGTTATTGTCTATTAAGGTAGCACTTTAATTGGTTATCTTCACCATGGCTCTCAAACTCACCTGAAAATCATCATAATCAAATGAGAGATAATTAATAGTGTAAATCATTTATGAGTTGTTGAATAAATATGAATTACGCACGATGAATAGTTTGTTGTTCATGGTTGCCTGCATCTTTCCTCTCTTTCATGGAATGTTGCGAATTGCTTCCCTTGTTCTCTTGAAACAAATAGTTGAAATTTTATTTTGGTAAAAAAGTTAATAATAATACATTGAAATCAACTTTCCAGACTATTAATACTCCAATTAATTTTTAATTTTTTTCAATAATAAGATTAAAATTTTAAAAAAGAAATTATTTCTCTAATAATTTATTAAAGAGAACAAGGAAAATAATAATCAACATAAGTCTGTTATAGGATGTTGAATTAGTTAACTACGTACCATAAATAAGTTTTTCTTTTTCATTGTTATCTAGTATTTTCTTGGAAGAGTCCCCTTCGTCCTCTCCAGAAGATATCTTATTCCTCTTGGCATCTTCTTTCTTTCTGTGCTTCGAGCATATTAGATATATTCTATTGAATGAAAACCAAAAGACAAGATCAACTAATTATTTTAATTGACAAATCATGCTCGCAAAAAGCAAGATCTTCCCTCCAAACTAAAAAGCGTAAACTTGAAAACTAAATGAGATTCTAGAAGTCACAAAAGAAACGTAGTTAAGTTAATATACACGTATGACGTAGAAGCTACATACACTTTATCCTAATCATAGTTGTATATATACACTATATTTCATAAAATAAAACTTATATGAACTATATAGAAATAGATATTACATATAGATTTTAGAGCTGAAACAACAACTTTTGGATTTGAGAGAAACACACAGGAATGATTTTAAGGGATGCAGAAAGCATCATCCTTTTAAGGGATGCAGAAAGCATCATCCTTCTGTGACTCTCTTTCTCTGATTGATATGAAAGTCTCCTTCTCATATTGAAAATATAATTGAGTGAATGCATGTGGAAAAATTGATGGAAGTCTTAGTGTATTTAAATGAGATTGCCCATACATATCTATACACAATTGTAAAAGCAACATATCTGTTGTCATCTCACTAGTAGGATTTGAAAAGGGTGAGATATAAACACACTAGGTTTAAAAATAGGAATATGTACACAACTTTTGATACAACCTTTATGGGGTAGAGATTTTTTTTCTATATGCCATACACAAAAGAATTGAAATAGGATTGCAACCAGGAGAAATAAAAAAAATCAATCTTGTTAGTTATAGGTTTTAAAATTTATAAGAAATTGTCTATAAGTTCAAAAACAAGACACTTTCTATAATGAACTGTAAATTTAGAAATGAACACAAGGGAAAAATATTGAGAAACAAAACACAATCACGTAATTCGATTTCTTCATCTAAGAAAATAAAAAGCTAAAACGAATTGAAGAGAATGAACGAGTGAATGAACACCCTGGGAGGGGTTGAAAATCGGTGACCATTGCTTCCCTCTAGAGAACCCTTGGTTTGTCTTACTTAACTCAGCTGAAGACTTAACTTACCTTAATATAAATAACAGATAACATTTCCAAGGAAACATACTCAGTATGAAATAATCTAGCCACATGACACTTGAATCTCAAAAATAAAAACATCTTAAATGTAAGATAAAAGAGACATCAAAATGAATAATCTAACTTATTATCTGTCTATGAAGCCTCTAATAATTGAGATGGATGTTGGGGAAGACCCCACAACATCTTAATGAACTAAACTAGAAAACAATAAATGGATCTTCCGAAAAGCAAACTGTCTCACTAACAAACTCTGGGATGCTCAACTGGATTAACAGTGTGCTGGATGTCGATCCTCATTACATGCATCTACATCATAATACGATGCAGGCCAACTGGCATCAACACATATATGTACGAGAATGCGAGTTGGAATGCTAAACGACACTTAAGATTGAGCAGGAGTATGAAAGAATGCTTACCTTGGCTCTGTTCAACTCGGGATTTACTAACTCTTATTCAATATATTCAGGTTATAAGTAAATGCAATATAAAGAAAACTGATTGAAACATACTGTAAACTCTTAATGTATACAAGTATTTAGATAACATCTGAGATGTATGTAAAAATACTAATAACTAATGTATATGAAAATACAATACTTCAGTTGGAGCTTCTCTAATCGACAACAATCACGTAAGAGATATAGTAATGATACAATGTTACTCGACACACACTGCCCGATCATCCTAACCTTGCTAGAGTGTTTGACCTGAACTGCCTAATGGATCCACTAGTATACTAATAAAAGGGTTCATCTGAAAAGTATGACCGTTTCTGCCCATGGTGGCTACATGGTTATATGGAGACTTGAGTTTCTATGAACTCGCATCCCTGCATCGGCACTCAGTATTACTCCCAAAATATATACTAGCTCTTATCTTTTTAAAGCATACTGATTTTCTGATTTGAGATTTGTGCTCAAAACATAGCTTTAAAAGGTCCGTTGGAAATCACAGTTTTCCTGCTTGTTTCATTTCATAAAAAATAATACCTCTATCTTGAAACTAGCATGAAGTCTCTTTACTTGTTAAATGTGAACACAATTGTAACTTTTAGGTATCACTTAGTCCCATTATAACTTTTGAAAATGAACTCAACTATTTAAACTCGCTTAACTTGTGACTTGAGCATTAGACAAAGTTAAAGAGGTTTGTTGAAGACTCTAGGAAACATTAAGAACTCACTTTGACTTGCTTCTTGATATTTAGACTTGAGTCTTAGCTTTTTTGACTTTGATTTTAACTTTCCTTGAATTGGATTATGGATTCAAGGATTATGATCTCTTGTTTATGGATGCTTTGAGGATGTTTATATGTACATTAGAGTGTTGTAATCAACTAGGAATTATAGGTACATAACTTAGGAACTAGTATGAAAAGATGAGGGAGAAATGGGAACTCCAGGTGACCCTGGCGCTCTGAGAGGCGTGCGAAGCTAGAGCCTGACGGACAGACACTGTCCTCCGGTGTTCTAGCGGGCGCGGCGCACTAGAGCCTGACGGATATAGTCTATCATGAGGGGCTGTATTAGGCGCGGCGCCCCATCCTGTCAGATGGGTTTACCTACTTTTCCTCTCCGATTTTAAACTCTAAACCTCCCAAACTTCCATAGATCTTCCCCCAAACACTTAGTATCATCAATATACTCATTACCCAATAGTTTAGACTCGTCAAAAAAGCCCGGAAACACAAATCAAACAACTAAAGGTATTCTACAACCCAACCAATAGGCATTTAACAATTTGTTCATCAAGAACTTCAAGATTTATCATTCAATTTATATGAAAATTTCTGAATTAAACTTAATAGTATGTGCGTGAACAAACCCAACACAAAAAGATCTCACACCCTAAAGGGATCACTTGGTCTTTTCTCCTTTATACTTCTTCTCTTCTTTTTTCTCTAAAGCCCTAATAGTCATTAATATTCTAAAAGCTGAATTAAAGATTTACCCCTAATAAACCCTTAAGACAAATTAGGAAATAGTAGGGTGAAAGACTACTTTACCCTTACTAAAATCCGGATTTGATTTTCTTCAATCCAACCTCTCAACTTCCTAAAAGCATATCTCCCTCATACGACATCAAGAATGCGCAAACATTGAGTTATTGGAAAGGTATTTCCAACCATATAAAGAAATCACTGTAACTCTTCCTGAGATAAGATTTATGGCCGTTTTATAATGACAAAAGAATCACTTTTACACTTAGGAAATTTTCTAAATTTCCCTATTAATTTCGAAAAATGATTATTGTTTTTTCTTAACTTATTCTTAGTTATTTTAAGTTACGAGATGTAACAGTATCTCCCCCTTGGGAGCATTCCTCCTCGAATGAGAATTTTTTCCCTAAGCTAGGGGTAGTAACATCATTTCAGCACTCAACCAACAAACACAAGTAATACATGTTTACACATGGTCTTATTAAGAACTAAAAAGAGAATTTAGTACCATGATCTGCATTCTCTCCACATTCAAAGAGTTGTGGATTCTCTTCTTGATATATTCCTCATCTTCCCAAGTCACTTCTTCAATGAATTGGTTCCTCCAAAGGGCCTTGACCAATGGAACTTCATTTGTTCTCAACTTGCGAACTTGACGATCAAAAATCTGAACCGAAACTTCCTCGTAAGATAAGTTATCCTTAAATCCAAACATTCTCAGTTGGTACAATCAGTGAAGGATCACTTAAGCACTTCTTCAACATAGACATATGGAATACCGGATGAACCGCTTCTATCTCTTGGGGTAGCTCTAACTCATAATCCACATTGACCACTCTGTTGGAGATTCTATAACGTCCAATATATTGGGGACTAAGTTTCCCCTTCTTACCAAACCTCATAAAACACTTCATGGGTGTAACTTTCAAATACACTGAATCATCCACCTCAAACTCTAACCACCTTCTCCTAACATCTATGTAGGACTTTTGGCGACACTGTGCCGTTTTCAATCTATCTTGAATCACTTTCACCTTTTCCATATCTTGGTGAAATAGATTTTGCGCTATAAGCCTTGCTTCACAAAATTCGAACCATCCAATTGAACATCTGCATCTTCTCCCATAAAGAGCTTTATATGGAGCCATTTGGATGCTCGAATGGTAGTTGTTGTTGTAAGCGAACTCAATGAGAGGTATGTGATCATCCAAATTACCTTTGAAGTCGATCAGACAAGATCTCAACATATCTTTTAAGGTATGGATAGTATGCTCTATTTTACCATATGTATGAGGATGAAAAACAATTCTTAAGTTGACCTTTGAACCCAAAACCTTCTAAAATGATTTCCAGAATTGTGCAGTAAATTGGACACCTCTATCTGAAATAATGGAGACAGAAACTCCATGAAGTCTTAACATTTCTTGAAGGTACAAATTAATATTACTCGTCTAAATAGGTAGTATTTACCCATAAGAAATGGGATGACTTTGTCATCCTATCGACAAGCACCCGAATAGAATCATGTTGCCCGCAAGACCTTGGAAAGCCTGTGCTGATGGCCATATTAATCATCGTCCACTTCCATTCTAGAAATTCTATAGTTTGAGCCAAACCATGAGGCCTTTGGTGTTTTACTTTCACTTGTTGACAATTTTAGCACATGGCAACATACTCAGCAATATCATTTTTCATGCCTTACCACAAATACCTCTCTCTAATCGCGGTACATCTTGGTGGAACCGAATGAATAGAATATCTAGAACTATGAGCCTCCTCCAGGATCCTCTCTTGGAGTCCATCCACCCTAGATACACACGATCTACCTTGGTACTTCAACACACCCTCTCCCCCTGTTCAAAATCCAATACTCTTTGACTATGGACACTTGCCTTCAAATCAAGCAAAATGGGATCTTGATTTTGAATCTATTTTACCTCTGGCACTAACGATGACTCAACCCTATTGGTCACATAAATTCCTCCTTCTGTGGATTCCATAAATATTATTGCCAAACACGTAAGTCTGTGCACATATTTAGCTAACTTCCTCTTTTCTTCTTTAATATGGGGGACACTACCCATTAATAACTTGCTCAAGGCATCAACAACCATATTAGCTTTACCTGGGTGGTAAAGAATATTCAAGTCATAATCCTTGAATAATTCTAACCACCTCCTCTGTCTGAGATTTAACTACTTATAAGTGAATGCATATTAGAGGATCTTGTGATCAGTGAATATGTAAACATGAACACCATATAGGTAGTGACGCCATATGTTTAATGCAAGAACCATTGCAGCCAATTCTATATCATGAGTTGGATAATTCTTCTCATGAATCTTCAACTGTCTAGAGACATAAGCTACAACTTTGCCATTCTGCATCAACACACAGCCCAAACCAAGTGTTGATGCATCACAATGCACCACAAAACCTTAAGTACCCTCTAGTAAAGTCAAATCGGAGTGGTATTCAATCTCTTTCTCATCTCCTGAAAGCTTTTGTCACAAGCTTTAGACCATTGAAACTTGAATGTCTTCTGAGTTAGCTTGGTCAAAGGAGACGACATAGATGAAAAACCTTCAACAAATCACATATAATAACCACCCAAAACCAAGAAACTTCTTATATCCGTTAGATATGAGGGTCTAGGAGAACTATGAAATGCTTCTGTTGTTTGAGTGTCAACTCTAATCCCATCACCATAAATACCCATGCCACATACTTAAGCTAAAACGCAAACTTGGATAACTTGGCATATGACTATTTATCTCTCAAAGTCTGAAAAACTATCCTGAGGTGACTAACATGATTTTCTTCACTCCTTGAATATAGCATTATGTAATCAATTGAGACGATGACAAACACATCTAAATAAGGCTTAAAGACTCTATTCATAAGATCCATGAATGTTGCAGGTGCATTTGTTAGACCAAAGGACATAACCAAAAACTTATAATGCCCATACCTAGTTCTAAATGTTGTCTTCAGGATGTGCCATTCCCTAACTATCAACTGATGATAACCTGATTTGAGATCGATTTTCGAGAAGCATGAAGCACCCTGAAGATAGTTGAAAACATCATCTATCCTCTTAAGAGGATATTTATTCTTGGTGGTCACCTTATTAAATTGGTGGTAATCTATACACATAATAAGGGAACTATCTTTCTTTCACGCAAATAAGACCGGAGCGCCCAAATTTGAGAACCTTGGTCGAATGAAACCTTTGTTTAATAAGTCTTCCAGTTGTTCTTTAAGCTCTTTTAACTTTTTTGGTGCCATTCTATATGGAAGAATAGAGATAGCACGAGTATCAGGAATGATGTCTATGTCTAAGTCTATCTCTCTTTTGGGAGGGATTCTGGGTAGATAATCAGGAAAAACTTCCGGAAACTCTTTCACTATAGGGACAGACAGAAGGGAAGGTATGTCAACACTTGAATCATTAACTGGAACTAAGTGATACATACACCCCTTTAAGTCTAACTTCAACGCCTCAGGGTAGGAAATGAAATTACCCTTAAGCACCACTAAACTACTTGTCCACTCTATGAGTAGCTCATTAGGAATTTGGAACTTGACAACTTGAGTTCTGCAATCTATTGACGCATAACAGGCATAAAGACAGTCCATATCTAGAATGACATCAAAATCTACCATCTTTACTTCTAATAGATCATCTATGGAGTTCTTCTAATTGATCAACACCGGATAATCACTATAGACTCTTTCCGTTAGAATAAACTACCCAACAGGTGTAGACATACAGAAGAGTTCACGATGTTTTATAGGAAGAATCTCAAACTGATTTACAAGATAAGGTATTAAAAAATATAAACTTGCTCCTGGGTCTATCAAAGCATAAACGTCAAAAGTAAAGACTTTTATCATACCAATACAACATCTGGAGAGTTCTCTTGTTCTTGGCAGCTAGTTATTGCGTAGAGACGATATAACCCTCCGCCAGTACTAGAAGTTGCTCCTCTAGGTGCAACTCTGTCTTGTTGAGCCGCTGATGAAGACTCAGCTCTATTACCCCCATTACAACTGCCTTGCTTGTTCTTTGGACATTCTTTCATGAAATGTCCAGTCAGATTGCACTTTAAACAACTTACTGAGCCTTCATGACAGATGCCATAGTGATTTCTATAACACTTAGCACAAGCAGGAGGCATACTATTTCCTTGCGCCACACTACACTGTGAATATGCAGGCTTAGCTCAGGAATTTTGACCATGATAATCAACTCTGTCTCTTCTAGATGATGGTGCATGCCCCCCTGCTTCAAAAATTGTGGCGGATTCAAAACACTTTTGTGTTGACCAGACCCATTATCGGTCTTGGATTTCTTGTTTTTGTACTCTTCTCCGTCCCTCAACTTTTATTCTTACACCTGCTATACATAAACCATTAACCTCGAAATGTCCACGTCCCCAATAAGTATTAAAGCCCGACCCTCTTTGCTAGAAGCACGACCGCAACAGTGAACAAACTCATCCTACTCTTCATGTCCTTAACCATCTCCCGAGCATAAAGAGATAGTTGGGTGAATTTCAACCCATACTGATGCACACTGAGTAAGTCCTGCTTAAGGGTGAGGAACTCACGTACCTTGACCTCTTTCCATTCTTAGGAAAAGAAATGCCCCAATAAATCTTCTTCAAAACAATACCAATTCGGATGTGGTGCATTCGCATCTCTTCTATCCTTCTACTGGTCGTACAAAGTCCTAGCCACACACTTGAGTTTGTGTGTATCCAGTTCAACTCTCTCAGTACTAACAAAATACATCACATCTAACACCTTCTTCACCTCTTCCAAAAAGTTTTCCGGATCCGTAGTAGTGCTCTAACCAATGAAGATTTTGGGATTCATCCTAAAGAATTCTGGAGTCCTCGAAGTGTCAGCCCCTTCTCATCGAGCTCCTCTTTATTGCCCAACTTAGTTGGTCATGACTTGACTCAACATCCGAATAGCCTCACGAAACTCAACATTATTAAGCCCCCCTTGAGGTTGTACTTCTTGAGCATTGGGTAACTCCTATTCCTGAGCTTCTACATTTCTCTTAGGTGGACGACCTCTGACTGCTTTGTGGAGACATGATTATCTGATACACGGGCAAGCACGAATTGTGGAGAGAATTTAGACATAAAATCTAACGCATGAACTGAGTATGAAAGGATTGAGGAATTCCTAAATGTTGTAGCCTCCTAATATCATAGATGTGGTGCGCTTCACACCGATGACTAAGATTTTATATATATGACTTCGTAGACACCCTAGGACTCTTGAACTCTGTGCTCTGACACAAAGTTTGTCACGCCTCGAGCCTACATCCTAGGCGGGACTGGAACCCGATGACTATTGGTTGGCCTGACTTACATAACTCAGCGGAAGACTTAATTTAACATATTATAAACAATACATAAAATTTCTAAGGAAACATACTCACTATGTACTAATCTACCCAAATGGAACTTGAATCTCATAGTTAAAAACATCTTAAATGTAAGATAAAGCATACATCAAGCCGAACAATTTAACTGCTTAAATGGATGTTCCAAAAGGACCCACAACATTCTAAGGAAGTAAACTAAAAAACAATAAAATGGATCATCCGTAAAGCAAGGAGTCTCACCAAAAGACTCTAGGATACTTAAACTAGATTAATGGTGCGATGGATATCGATCCTCGTTACCTGCGTTTGTATCTAATACGTTGCATGACAACTTGCATCAGTACATTGAATGTACAAGTATGCGAGTAAGAATGCTAAACAACTCTTAAGCCTTGAGAAAGAGTAATAAAGAACACTTACCTTGGCTCTGTTCAACTAAGGATGTACTAACTCTTATTCAATATATGCAGTTTATATGTAAATACAGTTTAAAGAAAAATTGACTGAAACATACTGTAAACACTTAATGTATATAAGTACACAAATAATATCTGAGATGTATGTGAAAATACAAATAACTGATGTAAATGAAAATACAGTACTTCTGTGTGGGATTCTCTAATCGACAACCATCACTTAGGAGCTATAGTGATGATACAATGTTACTCGGCCCACGCTGCACGACCATCCTAACCTTTCTAGAGTATTAGACCTGAACTGCCTAATGAATCCACTAGTATACTTTGAACATGGTTCATATAAAAAGTATAACCCTTCTCTACGAATGATGGCTGCATGGTATACATAGAGACTTGAGTTACTATGAACTCGCATCCCCACATCGGTGCTCAAGACTACTCCCAAAACATATACTGGCTATTATGTTTTTAAACATACTGATTCTATGATTTGAGATTAGAGCTCAAAACTTAGCTTTAAAAAGCTCTCTTGGAAATCATAGTTTCCCTCCTTGTTTTATTTCATAAAACTATCACTTCAGTCTTAAAACTAGCCCGAAAGAGCTTTAGTTTTTAAATGTGAAAATATTTGTAACTGTTAGGATTACTTAGTCCCCTTACAATGTTTGAGAATGAACTCAACTCTTTACTCTCGCTTAACTTGTGACTTGAGACTTCAAACAAAGTTAAAAAGGTTTGTTGAAGACTCTTGGAAACTTTAAGAACTCACTTTGACTTGCTTCTTGACGTTTAGACTTGACACTTAGCTTCTTCGACTTTGATCTTAACTTTCATTGAATTGGATTATGGATTCAAGGATCATGATCTTATGTTTATGGATAATTTCATGATGCTTAGATTTACTTTAGAGTGTTGCAATCAACTAGTAATGATAAGTACATCGCTTAGGAACTTGTATGAAAAGATAGGGGATAAATGGGAACTCCAGGTGACCATAGCGCTCTAAGAGGCATGAGGCGCTAGAACTTGATGGACAGACACTGTCCTCAGGCGCTTTGGTTGGTGCAGTGTGGCAGAGCCTGACAGACAGAGTTTGTCCAGAGGTCTCTGGTAGGCGTGGCTCCCCGGGCCTGTCATAGGGGTTTTCCAACTTTTCTTCTCCGATTTTAAACTATAAACCTCCCAAACTTCTATGGATCTTCCCCCAAAACACTTAGGATCACCAATATACTCAATATCTAATATTTTAGACTCGTAAAACATCCCGAAAATACAAATCAAGCGACTAAAGCTATTCTACAACCCAAGCAATAAGTATTTAACAATTTATTCATCAAGAACTTCAAATGTATCATCTAATCTTTATGAAACTTTCTGAATTAAAAATGTTTGTGTGTGGGTGAACGAATCCAAGGAAGAAATATCTCACAGACCTGAAAGGGATCACCCCCGATGAAACTCATTTAACGATCTTGGCGAAATATTGGTCTATTCTGATTTATCCTTCTTATCTTCTCTTTGCTCCCAAGCATTAAGTCTATTCAATATTATAGAAACTGACTTAAGGCTTAATTTTACCCATAATAAACCCTTAAATTAGGAAATAGTAGGGTGAAAAGACTATTTTACCCTTATTATAATTTGGATTGAATTTTATGTAATCCAATAGACCAAGTTCTGAATGTCATATCTCCATCATACCCTAACTCCTCATGTGCTGGGAGTTATGGCCGTTTGACAATGACCAAACACATCACTTTGACACTCAGAAAATTTTCCAGATTTCCCTATTTATTTGTAAAATAATATTATTCTTGGCTTCTTAGCTTATTCTTAGTTATTTCAAGTTACGAGATGTTACAGAAGAAGAAAACCTATATTGATTCAAGTGTCTCCTCTTGACTACATATTTATTTTTTTAAAAACTAAAATTAAAGTGAAGAACTGAATATACATCTCACCTTTTATATTTACACACTCGATTGCCGAACTGTTTCTTGAAAATATGTTTGTTCAATTTTGGAAAATTTATTATTTTTCCATAAAAGGTAAGACAAATTTAAAGTACAAGGGTGTGAAAGACTACAGTTTTAAATCAATTGTTGTAAAGAATTTTATTATTGTGCTAACAGTGATATTTTTACGTTAATTGAGAAATTTATTTAAAATCATTTATTTCATTTACCTTTGTAATTTATTATACTTTGTAGTGTGTATTATAAGGATAATACATGACAACTTTCATTTTTGGACTATGGCTAAATGAATTTAAATAGTTTTCATATAGTTAGTTAAAAATCATATCTAATGAAAACCATCAGAATAACTACAAAATTGATATAGAACATTAAATTGTGATTGAGGTAATAATATTTTTCTTACAATAGATAATAGTTAGTTTGGGTTAAAAGTAAAGTATTTTGAATTTATATTTTGGAGTGGATAAATTCATATTTATTTTCTTTAAACTTGTTTAGATTATGAAATTCAAATAAGAAAATATTTATGTAGTTGTTCATATAATTGTATAGGATATGTTAATATAAAATAAAAACTCAATTTGAAATTAAATGAAAAATGTTCATTTTTTTCATGCAATGTGATAAACGAATAATTTTTGGTAAATGAAATTTTAAAATTAATTGTTATGTCGTACGTGTTTATATGTCGCCTCTTTATTGTTGAACTATTCCTTTTAATAGTAATACCATAAATATATTTAGTAAAGATATTCAAAAAATAGTTGAAGATAAATTTAATTTGGTGTGGGAGACAAATAAGGTATAAATATTAGAAAAAATAAATCTATTTATAAAATATAATTTTTCAATGAATGCAATTCAATTGAAACCCCTCCCCAATAGATAGTTTCTTCTTTGCTTTAGAAAATAACATTCATCAAGTTTGGATCATTCTAATATATTGCTTTACAATTTAAAAAAATAAGGATATGAAGAGATAAAAGATCTAACTATCACGATTCAAAAATTAGGTGTGATGCCAGCTGCCTTATCTAACTAAGACAAGTCAACCAAAACAATCATTGACAAGGGTAAATACGGAAGTAAGAATGGAAATAAGGACAAAACATAACGCAAGAATTTTGAAAATAATAACATAACAAAACCTGTTGTCATTATACAGGACACCAGGTAAATATACAATTTTTTTTATGAGTCTACAAGTCTGAATGTCTACAGTCCTAGAATAGTAGAAAGACATAGTCAATAGTAACTAACACCTTAAGCAAGGAGGTACCTCACAAACTCTTTAAAATCAAGTCTCGGACACTGATGTGAGAGGAGGATCAAAATGAACGGGACCCGTAAACTACATTAGTGTAGAAAAAAGGGAAGTGAGTGATGAGTGGTGGATTTTCATTCGTTTAAGGATCTTTTCATAGTTACTTTGACTTGCTTTAGTTTAGAATTGATGCTTTTATAGTGTTTTGCTTAATATTTATAGGTAAATGAAATTGAGAGTTGATTAAGAATATGGTTGAAGAAATTAAGTGGAATTGAAGCAAGAAGAGGCCAACTAGAACAAAGGGGAACTGCCAGAAGTTTTGTCATCGCGATCGTATGAAGTAGAGGTCGTGAGTGTGATGCTCATGAAATTCAAATCTTGCGATTGTGAAGTCATCTGTCGTGATCTCATGTCTGAGAGACACTACTCCCCGCGACCGCATGAGTTTGTTTTCATGACTGCAAAGGTTAAAATACCTAGCACCTGGGCAGATTGGAAATTTCAAAATTGATCCAAGAACCCTTTGCACACTTGCCAACAATCATTGTTCATCTATTCATTTTGTACGCAATAATCCTAGAGAGAGAATTCCATCTTCTTATCTTAGATTAGAAAAGTTCTTGTAGATTTCAATTAGGGTTAAGACTTGCAAGTTGCCTCACAATTAACATTTGGATTTGATGATTGTTTCATTATTACTAAAATCTCTTATCTTTCTTTATTTTATTTCCATAAATTTCTCAAACTATGGGTGAAATTGTCTAATTAACATTGAAATTTTGTGCTAAAAATAGACAACTTGTTTGGATTCTGATAGCTCACTCGAATGAATTTGTTTGTGATTGTGTGCTTTCATGATTACTGTTTAATCTTATTTTAATGCTTTAATCTATGATTTGATAGTGCATGCTTGAATCTAACTTTAGATTTTTGCAGACTGCTAGAATAAGAATTCATGAAGTGGAGAATAAGATTAATAGTCATGTTTGACTTTGACTACTAAATTTGAAACAAGGAGATAATTTGGATTTACTTTGTTGAATGCAAAAATTATGGATGCAGATTAACGTATTGGATTGCTTGTTGTTGAACACAATTGAACCCAGAGGAGATTTTGTGATAACACACTTTGAGACATAAAGGAGATAAGTGTTGATTTATAATGATCTAGTCAACCTTTAATTAATTTGAGATGGCAATATATTGTTGAATGAGGATTGAGTTCCAAATTTCCTAATCTCAAATACAGAAGATTTCTTATTCCTCTTAGCATCTTCTTTCTTTTTCTTTTCAGTTTCAAGTATATTGAGCATATACTATTGAATAAAATACAAAAATAAAGATCAACTAATTATTCAAATTGACAAATCATGCGCGCAAAAAGCAGGATCTTCCCTCCATACTAAAAAGTCTAAAGTTGAAAACAAATGAAGTTCTAGAAGTCATAAAAGAAACGTAGTTAGGATAATATACACATATGCCGTTGAAGATACATACACTTTATCTTAATTATCACCGTACATATACACTGTATTTAATAAAGTACAATTGATTTGAAAAAAAATTCATACAAATTTTAGATTCGAAACAAATTCTTTTGATTTGAGAAAATCATAGAGTAATGATCATAAGGGATGAATAAAGAATCATCCTTCAGTGACACTCTTTCATGCTAGGAGCCTACACCCTGGACATCGGCGGCATCCAACGATCATTGTTTTCCTTGAGCGAACCCTTGGCTTGGCTTACTTGATCCAACAGAAGACTATACTCATCTTGGATAAAGATTAAAAGCATTCTAATCAAATAACTTAGATAACTGTCTTGGTCAAAATTACACTTAAGTCTCAACACTTGAACATATGAAATTATAAAAAAAAATGAGACTCTATTACTGAACTTCTAACTGTCTACAAAGATTCTGGACTTACTAACATGAATGTTGGCACGGAGCGTACAATATCACAATGAACTAAACTAGTACAACAATAACAAGAAAGTCCTTCAAAATTCAAGTAGGCTCACTAACTTACCCAAGAGTTATCAACGGGATCAACAATATGCTCTGTGTTTATCTTGGTTACCTGCGTATGCATCATAAAACGATGCATACAAACTGACATCAGTAAATGTAGGAGTATGTGAGTGAGAATGCTACACGACACTTAAGCTTGAAAAGGTGTAGGAAAGAACACTTACATTGACTCTATTCAACTCATGATTTACTAACTCTTCGTCAATATATGCAGTTTAAAAGTAAATGCAATATTAAAAAAGAAAAAAAACTGACTTAAACATGTTGTAAACTTTGAACGTATACAAGTATACAAATAATATCGTAGATGTATGTGAAAATACAATAACTTATGTATAGGAAAATACAATACTTCTGTGGGAGCTTCTCTAACAGACAACCATCATTTAAGAGTTATAGTGATGATATAGCGTTAATCTTCCCACGCTTCCCGGACATCTAACCTTTCCAGATTATAGGACCTAAACTGCCTAATGGATACCCTAATAAACTGTGACAAGGGTTCATTTAAAAACTATGACCCTTTTCTACCCATGATGGCTACATGTTTTTTAAGGAGACTTGAGTTAATATGAGCTCGCATCCCCTTATTGGTGCTCAATACTATTCCCAAAAATATACTAGCTCTTATGTTTATTAAACATACCGATTCTTTGATTTGAGATAAGTGCTCAAAACTTAGCTTTAAAAAGTTTCTGTTGGAAATCATAGTTTCCCTGCTTGTTTCATTTTATAAAACTATTACTTCTGTCTTAAAACTAGCAAAAAGGATCTTTACTTTTTGAGTGTGAAAATGTTTGTAACTCTCAGGGACTACTTTGTTCCCTTATAACTTTTGAGAATGAACTCAACTATTTACTCACTCTTGACTTTGAACTTGAGTCTTTAAACAAAGTTAAAAAAAATGTGTTGGAAAACTCTAGGAAACATTAAGGACTCACTTTGACTTGCTTCTTGACTTTTAGACTTGACTTTTAGCTTCTTTGAATTTGATCTTAACTTCCCTTGAATTTGATTATGGATTCAAGAATCACGATCTCATATATATGGTCGATTTCATGATGATTAGATGTACTTTAGAATGTTGAAATTAGCTAGGAATGATAGGTACATCACAGAGGAACTATAACGAAAAGATAGAAAAAGATCGGGGTCTCCAAGGGTCTTGTTTGAGAGGCGTGGAGCGCCAGAGCCTGTTAGACAAACGCTTGTATGAGGTACTTTAGATGGATCAGCGATGCAGGACCTGTCAGACAGAGCTTTTCCTGAAGGTCTCTAGCACACGCGGCACCCCAGAGGTTGTCTGACAGGACCTCTGACTTTTGTTCTCTGTTTTTCATATCTAAATGTCTAAACTTCAATGGAACCTACCCAAACAATTAGGATCACTAAATACCTCATTACCCTATATATTAAACCCAAAAATAGTCCGGAAACATGAATCAAATATACTAGAGATCAACTACAATTCAACAAACAAGAATTTCACAATTTTTCATCAAGAACTTCAATATTCATGATTCAAATAAACTCTAACTTCCTAATAAATAAAATTAGGGTGTGGGTTTAAGGACCCAACATAGAATGATCTGACCTACCTCGATAGGGATCACCCCCGACGAAATCCACGCAACAATCTTGGCATTCTCGGACAATTCGTGATCTTCCTCTTCTTTTATCTTTACTCCCCAACCCTAAGAGTTCATAGTTTTTGTTAAACCTAATTTTTGACTAGGTTTTTACCCCTAAATAACCCTTAAAACGAATTGGGAAATAATAGGGAGAAAATACAACTTTGCCCTTACTTAAATCAAGATTGGACTTTCTTCAATCCAACAACCCCAATTCCTAAAGTCATATCTCCCTCATACTTCCATAGATCATTGAATAGTCATTCCATAGACACTAACCTTGATAAAATCAGACCTCCAAGTAAACAATTATGCCTATGTTAGTAAAGGCCTATCGAACAGGCCCTGAAGACAAATCCAACGACAGGGCATTGAGAAGACGACGGACCATCAGTCCTGGCCGTCATTTGGTTTGACAACAACTTTTCTAGGGGTCTTTTTGACCTTTCCCACTCCGTTTAAACCCTAAGTTACATCATTTGAACCTAATTCACCATATTTTAGTCAGTTTAAGCATAGAAAAAGAATTAAGACATATCTATGTCAAATCAGGAAATAAAAAGTTAGAAAACTAGAAGAAAGAAAGGAGGAAAATCTCAAGAACCCTAATTCAAGAACTCCACAAGATCCATCATTTCAAGCCCCAAAATTAAGTATTTTTTTGTAGATTTCATCTCCAGGTATGTGAGATATCACTAGTGGGTTTCTTTAACCCATTGGGTCCCTAGATTTCAATTAGATTCTTGATTCTCATATCATTATTAGGTCTAGGGTTTCTAGAACTTCAATAGAACTTTATGAATTTATTAGTTTTATGTTCTAAATTAGATTATCATGTTATTATTCAGTTTATTACATGAATTTTAGAACCTAGCTTTGTATTTCTTTTGTTCTTAAATTACACCTGCTAGGTCAGATATTTCAGACACTTCAGATATACATGCCTCAGTTATAAAAGCATAATTACGAGATTAATTGCAACATTCAGTTTGCGTGTTCAGTTTTGAGCTATCAAGTTTTTACAAAAACTAAGACATAATCTTTAAATTTACTGAATTCATTGGGAGTAACATAATACCGAGTTGGACTAGGGTTTAGTATACCTAATAGTCCCAGAATTACTAGCCAAGTAGGTTGTAAGTCCCCTCTATGGGCAATCAGTTTGGTGATCACGCCACCATGTGTTTATACCTCTGGCAGGGTATATTGGGTCCTCTCAATGGGGCGTATACATTGAACTCCACATTTTTCTCATGTGGTTTTATTATCGGTTATTAGTAGCTACCACAGTTTAATCTGACTCTCTACATTAACCATTTATCAGTATATTCTGTATTGAGTTTAAGCTTGTTATAAAATCGGTCATTCCATCCAGTCAGCTCAGAATTAAGTTTATCATGTTAAGTTATTATACTTGTTTTTATGTTAGTTTATATATGTTTTATTTAAGCTTTACTCTATCCTACGTGCTCAGTGCCTGTCAAGTACTGACGAATACGTGCGCTACATCTTCTAGTGATGTAGGTTCAGGTTCTCAGCATACAGATCACACATAGATCGATTTTTGATCTCTAGTTCAGTAGATTCAGTGGTTAGTCCTCATTCTCCGAGGATAACAGTCATGAGTTTCATTTAAGTCTTTAGTCATTTAGTTTAAGTTTTTTCTAGAATTAGCTGGGGCTTATCCCAATATTTCTAGTCCCCTTTAGAGGCTTATTTCTGACATAGTTATATTCAACTTAGTATTGAGTTAGTATTTCCTTTGTATTAAACTCATTGTTTTCAAATACCTCAGTTATAGAATATGGGTAGTCCCCATATTTTAAGATTTAAATGTGATTTAGCTTTCGCATCAGTTTAATTTCTTTTGTATGCTCATGATCATGCCAGCAAGGTTTGCTTGGGATCACTTGTGGTCCTAGGTATCGTGTTCGCGTCTCGGGGGTAGCTCGGGGCGTGACAAAACTAGGTATCAGAGCACTAGGTTCAAGAGTTGTAGGATGTCAGAAAAACCGCACTAAGTGGAATACTTTTCATGGTTATGAAGTGCACCAGATCTAATGAGAGGGAGTCTACAAAGTGTTTTAAGAAAATTTCAATTTCTTGTTACTCTTATCGTGTGTAAGGTATGATCTTGTTTCATTCTAACTCGACGTTGAGCGCTTAAGATCATGGCTTTTCGTAGAGCTTAGGCATAGAGTTCTAATGAACACATTGCAAACGCAGTTCCTCTAGTACCTGATAAAGAAGTTCAAATGCAGAGTTTCAGAATGCCAATTCATCTTTTGGTTCAAAGTATGACCAATCATAACAATAAGCAGGTTCTTGTTCCTACTAATAAAAATGACCGATCAGTTGCAGCCAAATTTGTGATTTTTTAGGATGATTCTGCTAATGTTTTTAGGATCGCAATTGTTTAAGAACCCACAAAAGTTCATTGATGAGGTCAAGAAAATATTTTGTGTGATGTAAGTAACTGGTAGTGACAGGTGAGATTGACATCCTATAAACTAAAGGATGTTACTCACATATGGTTCACTCTATGGAAACACAACAAACATAACTTTGTTTTTTGTAACTCAGTATAGCAGTCCAATTTAATGTCAGCCTAGAAATTCTTTCAGAACCTTTGTCAATCTCTACTCTAGTCAGTGACCTAGTTATAGCTAGAGGGGTATACAGAAATTGCCCTATCACAGTCTCTCAGAAAGTTACCTCAGCAGATCTAGTAAAGTTAGAAATGGTAGACTTCGATGTTATTCTAAGCATGTATTAGTTACACTCATGTTATGCCACAGTCGATTTTAGAACTAGAATTGTTCATTTTCAGTTTCCATACGAACCAATCTTAAAATGGAAGGGTAGTAGCTTAGCACTTATGGGTTGATTTATTTCTTACCTTAAAGCCAAAAAGATGATCTCTAAGGTTTATCTCTATCATATATTTCGGGTTAAGTATTCAATCCCTGAAACCCCAACTTTTGAGTTAGTTCCAGTAGTCTGTGAATTTCTAGAATTGTTTCCAAAAGATCTTCCCGGAGTCCCTCCAAAAAGGGAAATCGACTTTGGAATTAATCTCCTTCAAGATACCCAGCCTATTTCTATTCCTCCTTATAGAATGGCTCAAACAGAGCTTAAAGAATATAAAGAGCAGTTGAAAGACCTTCTAGATAAGGGTTTTATCCGACCTAGTATTTCATCATGGGGTGCACCAGTGTTTTTCGTAAGGAAGAAAGATGGTTCTCTCATAATGTGCATTGACTATAGACAATTGAACAAGGTAACAATCAAGAATAGGTATATCATCCCCAAAATTAATTGCTTGTTTGGCTTACTTCAAGGTGCTAGCCATTTCTCAAAGATAGACCTCAGATTAGGTTATCGTAAGATTAGAGTCAGAGATAGTTACATTCCAAAAATAGCCTTTAGAACTCGGTATGGTCATTATGAATTTGTAGTTATGTCATTTGTAATAACTAATGCTCCTTCAGATTTCATAGATTTGATGAACATAGTATTCAAACAGTAATTGGACTTGTTCTTTATTGTCTTTATTGATGATATCCTCATTTACTCTAGTAGTGAGAAAGAACATGAAAGTTATTTGAGAGTTGTTCTGCAGACTCTCAAGGATCGCCAGTTATTCGCTAAGTTTAGTAAATGTGAGTTTTGGTTGCAATCCGTTACTTTTCTTGGTCACATTGTGTCTAGCGAATGGATCCAAGTGGATTCACATAAGACAGAAGCAGTAAAACAGTGGCTAATACCTACCTCTGCTACAAATATCTGAAGTTTCTTAGGTCTAATGGGTTATTATAGATGGTTCGTGGAAGGATTCTCCTCCATATCCTCACCATTGACTAGGTTGATTCAGATGATGGTCAAGTTTCAATAGTGAGATGATTGTGAGAAATGTTTTGTAGAGTTCAAAACAAGATTGGCTACAGCTCTTGTCTTAACTTTACAAAGGTTTCATATGGTGATGTGATCTATTATGATGCATCAAGAGTTGGCCTAGGTTTTGTGTGAGTGCAGCAAGGCAAGGTGATAGCTTATGCCTCTAGATAACTTAAGGTTCATGAGAAGAACGATATAACTCATGACCTCGAGCTTGAAGCAGTGGTGTTTGCACTCAAGATCTGGAGAAACTACTTGTATGGTGTTCACGTAGATGTTTTCACTGACCATAAGAGCCTTCAATATGTGTTCACCTAGAAAGAGTTGAATCTTAACCAAAGAAGATGGCTAGATTGCTTATGGATTGTGATATGAGTGTGCATTATCATCCAGGTAAGGCTAATGTAGTAGCAGATGCTCTTAGTAGATTATATATGGGTAGTGTAGTCCATGTTGAGGATGAAAGGAAGGAACTAGTGAAGGATATTCACAGGCTTGCTCACTTGGGAGTTCGCCTTATTAGAATATCTGAAAATGGTGTAATAGTTAAGAATGGGGCAGAATTGTCTTTGGTAGTGGAGGTTAAGGAAAAGCAAGACAGTAATCCAATCTTGCTTGAACTAAAGGGTGAAGTCCATTATCAAAGAGTGGAGGTTTTCTCCCAAGGCGGAGATGGTGTACTTCGCTGCCAGGGTAGATTGTGTGTTCTTCATGTGGGCGAGTTAATATAGCATATTCTTGCAGAAGCCCATAACTCTAGGTATTCAATTCATCAAGGTTCCACTAAGATGTACTGCGATCTGCAGGAAGTCTATTGGTGGAATATCATGAAGAGAGATATAGCTGACTTTGTGAGTAAGTGCCCCAATTTCCAGCAAGTCAAGGTAGAACATCAGAAAGTAGGGGGGTTGACTCAAGAGATCTATATTCCTACTTTGAAGTGGAATGTGATCAATATGGAATTCATCAAAGGATTATTGCGTACTCGCAGACAGCATGACTCCATTTGGGTGATAGTTTATCGAATTACCAAGTCTTCTTGCTTCTTGGCGGTCAAGACTACATATTTGGCAGAAGACTATGCAAGGCTTTACATTAATAATATTGTGTGGTTGCATGGGTAAACTTTGTCTATCATCTGAAATAGAGGTCCTCAGTTTACCTCTCATTTCTGGAAGTTATTTCAAAAAAGGTCTTGGTACTCAAGTTAACCTTAGTACAAAATTTCATCCACAGACGGACCATTCAGACCTTAGAGGATATGTTAAGAGCTTGTGTGATCAATTTCAAGGGTAGTTAGGATGATCACCTTCCTCTTATTGAGTTTGCCAATAAAAATAGCTACCATTCCAACATTTAGATGGCCTCTTATGAGGCTTTATATGGGCGTAGATTTAGATCTCATGTTGGTTGGTTTGAACTAGGTGAAGCAGCTTTGATAGTGCTAGATTAAGTATTTTATGCTATAGAGAAAGTGAAACTCATTAGAGATAGACTTAAGACAGCCGAAAGTCGTTAGAAATCTTATTCAGATGTAAAGACAAGGGAACTAGAGTTCCAAGTCGATGAATGGGTTTTTTTAACGTCTGACCTATGGAAGGAGTGATGAGATTTGGAAAGAAAGGGAAGCTCAGTCCTAGATATGTAGGCCCTTACAAAATCTTGAAAAGGGTTGGCAAGGTGACATATCAGTTAGAGTTGTCAGCAGATATAGCAGTAGTGCATCCGTTCTTCAACATCTCACTCTTCAAGAAGTTTGTGGGTGATCCAACCTCTGTAGTTCCATTAGAGAGTGTGGCGGTGAAACATAGTCTTTCTTATGAGGATGTACTAGTCGAAATTCTTGACCGTCAGGTTAGAAGGTTGAGAAACAAAGAAGTCACTTCAGTCAAGGTTTTGTGGAGGAGTCAGTCATTCATGCGTAAATTCAGTTTTAGAATCATGTTCCCTTAGTTTGTACTTGACTTTTTCAGCGTAATTGCATGTACTTGGAACTCAATTCGGTCGGAAACTTAGTTATTTGTGTTTAGTAGTAGGGTTTGCAAATCTCTTCGCTATATCATCTAGTTTATTTGTGAATCAATGACGACTGTTCCCAAGGGGGATATAACGTAACATCCCGTAGCAAAAATAGACCCAAAATCAATTTTTTACAGAAAAATTTGTAGGTGCAACCAACGGTGGAATGGATAGTCCGTCCTGCACAACTGTTGATGGAATCCGAAACTCATAAAAACTCAGCTAGAAAAAATATTGGCTAAGTCTTGATCGACGGACGTAGGTGGAAAATTTTGTAGACAGTTAAGGAGAAATGCAGTTGGGTTAATCTCAAATTGTCATAACTCTTAGAAAACAATGAATTAGCTGTCCCATGATCTACCCACAGATAGATAAATAAATTATCTTTCCATAGCAACTAACCTTGCTCAAATCAGACATCCGAGTAAAAAGTTATGCCCATTTTGGTTAAGGCATGTCGAAAAGGCCCTGACGACGGATCCAACGACGAGGCGTCGGGCAGAAGGCGGATCGTCATTCTTGGCCGTCCTATGGTCCGACAACAAATTTTCCAGGGGTCTTTTTGACCTTTCCCATCCTTTTAAACCCTAAATTACGTTGTTTGACCCTAAATCACCATATTTTAGTCAGTTTAAGCCTAAAAACATAATTAAAACATATCTAAGTCAAATCATGAAATCAAAAGTTAGAAAACTAGAAGAAAGAAAGGAGAAAAACTCAAGAACTCTAATTCAAGAACGCCACAAGATCCACCAGTTGCTGCCCCAAAACATAAGTATTTTCCTGTAGATTTCATCACTAGGTATATGTGATTTCACTAGTGGGTTCCTTTCACCAATTGGGTCACTACTTTTCAGTCAGATTTTTTATTCTCATATCAGCATTAGATCTACGGTTTCTAGAACGTCAACAAAACTTTATGAATTTATTAGTTTTATGTTCCAAATCAGATTATCATTTTATTATTTAGTTTATTTCATGAATTTCAGAACCCTTGCTTTGTATTTCTTTAGTTCTTGAATTACACATGCTAGGTCAGATATTTCAGAGACTTCAGATATACATGCCTCAGTTATAAATGCATAATTACCAAATTAATTGTTGCATTCTCAATTTGCATGTTCAGTTTTGAGCTATCAAGTATTTACAGAAACTTAGACATAATCAGTAAATTTAAAGAATTCATTAGGAGTAGTATACTACCGAGTTGGACTAGGGTTTAATATACCCAATAGTTCCAGAACTACTAGCCAAGTAGGTTGTAAGTCCCCTCAATGGGCAATAAGTTTAGTGATCATGCCAGCATGCCTTTATATCTCTGGCAGGGTATATTGGGTCCTCTCAATGGGACGTATACATCGAACTCCACATTTAGCTCATGTGGTTTTATTATCGGTTATAAGTAGCTCCCACAGTTCAGTCAGACTCACTGCATTGGCCATATATCAATATATTCAGTATTAAGTTTAAGCATGTTATAAATTGGTTATTGCACCCAGTAATCTCATAATTTAGTTTATCGTGTCATATTATTATACTTGCATTTATGCTTGTTCATTTATGTTTTATTTAAGCTCTACTCTATCCTACATGTACGTGTGCTACATCTTCTTGTGATGTAGGTTCAGGTTCTCAGTTTAGTAGAATCAGTGGTGAGTCCTCATTCTCCGAGGACAACAGTCATAAGTTTCGTTTCAGTCTTTATTCATTTAGTTTATGTTTTTGCTAGATTTAGCCGGGGATTGTCCCAGTATTTCTAGTCAAGTTTAGAGGCTTATTTCAAACATAGTTATATTCAGCTTAGTATAGAGTTAATATTTCCTTTGTATTAAACCTATTTTTTTCAAATATCTCAGTTATAGAATATACGTATTAACCATCTTTTGTGATTTAATTCTGATTTAGCTTCCGCATCAGTTTATTTTCTTTTGTATGCTCATGATCATGCCAGCAGGGTTAGCTTGGGATCACTTGTGGTTTTAGGTTTCGTGTCTGCGTCTCGGGGGTAGCTCGAGGTGTGACAGGAAGTTTTCTATATCTTACTTCAACAAGGCAAGATATTATGTTTGTTGCTAGTTCATTATCCAGATTCATGCAAGAACCAAGCCAAGTGCATTTCGGATCTTCAAAGCGTGTTCTACAATACTTGCGAGGAACAATGGATTATGGCATAATTGTACAAATTTTGTGGAGATTTGAACTTAATTTGTTATTATGATAGTGATTGGGCTGTAAGTATAGATGACATTAGGAGTACTTCTGGTTATGCTTTCTTATTTGGGTAAGTATTTGTTCTTGGTTATCAGAAAAGCAAAGTTTTGTTGCTCAATCCACTGCCGAAGCATGCCGAAGCAGAATATGTTTCAGCATCCAAGACTACTTCTCATGCTATTTGTCTTAGGAGAATAGTTGAAGACATTCGTGAAAAATAAAAAAAAAGAAATTGGTTTGTATTGTGATAACAAATCAGCAATTGCAATTGCCAAGTATCCAGTCAGCCATGAAAGATCAAAGCGTATTTTCATCAAGTATCATTTTATCCTAGAACCATAAAAGAAAGGCGAAATTCAGTTTCGTTATTGACAGACAGGAGAACAACTTGCTGACATCTTTACCAAAGCACTTCCTAGAAATTTTTTTTGCTATCTTCGAGAACGCATTGGCAAATGCATTAAGGGGGAGTGTTGGAATTAATGCATATTGTTTAGTATTCTGAAATTTTCTAGTGGTTTTTCAAGAAGTCTCTTTAGAATTTCGTAGTACATGTATCTAATAAATTGTAATACATGTATTTAGTTATTTGTCCAAGACATTTTGTTTTCTGTTTTGAGTAGTATAAATAGTGATGTAGTTGATAATTGTAATCATCTCAAGTGGCCTTAAGTAGCCTATAATAAACTTGAGCATTCTCTAAAGATATTATTTTCTTTCCGTATTTCCTACAGTCATGTGGTAGTCAATAAAAATAATTAGAATCAAGGGGACAACTGAGGATATATTTAGTGTAGAGATGGAATTTTTAGACCTAGTGGACTTCAAGAACATCAAATAAATCCTAAGATCATTTCCCTGACCAAACTTAATCAAAACGAACAGTTCAACATCAATTGGGTAAGTTCTAGGCGATGAAAATGTATCACAGCACATTACACAACCATTCACCACATATGGTATGCAAATCAATTAACATAGCTCAAAATCTTATTTCCTTTCAAATAGAAGTGGCATCAAACATTTAAGTCAATAGCGAATCAAAACTCTCAAAAAGAGATGTAAGATTTGTCACAAATTCATTTACAATATGCTTAATTTCAAAAATAGAGGGGTATTTTCAACACTTTTCACATGAAAGACTATGTTCTTAGTAGAAACCAAGACACAACCTCTTAAATGAAGATGATTTTGCCCAACCGATCCATTATCGGCAAAACTCATGCATCTATTCGGGGTCAACTACTCAGACTACACACATCCACAACGAATCAAACACTTACAAAAAATCGTTGATTTTTCCCTTAAAACCCGTCACTTTATCAATCACTGGGCAATATCAATCCATATTTTATTATCAAAAAAAAACAAAAAAGCTGCTAACAACAAGAAACAAAACAAAATAAATCAACCCAACATAATATATTTAAAAGCCCAATAGGGCACATCATGCACAAATCAAAATAAAAAAATCTTAAAGAGGGAACATCATAAATAAATAAAAATAATACAAGTCCACCAAGGGAACGATGAGATACAAAAAAAACAATCTAAATTAAGTTGCCCTAACAAAAATGTAAATGTGTCCTGATAGTAACACAATCAAAAAGAGATTGTGAGTGACTCACTGCAAAGATCGTCACCCATAGGAAGGGCTATCTGGATCTGAAAGAACATCATGATAAACCTCATTACGCAAGCCACAAAATTTGTATAGTGTACTCAACATCTTGTTCAAACACTTAATCTTTTTCTTTCTTGTTCCTTCATATTTTTCTGGCTCCTCTCTATTTTTTCCATCATGTTATTGAGAATTTGTCACTCCTGTACTAGACTTGAACTTGTAGGAAGTTCCACTACATTCCAAGGAGATATCTCCTAGCCCTATAGGAAGACATCGAGTCAACCCCTAAATCTGTATGTGAATCCAAGTATATGTAACCAACATTTGTCCTCACAAGTGGACTAGTATAAGTACCAATTCAGCTAGAGGAGGGGATAGAGGTTGAACTAGTTGAATTAGTGCCCTAAATTAATGTGTCACACACTAAATCATGCACACTGCTTTTTTAAGTTGATAGATAGGGCCTTTGGGACTCCTCATGCTAGCTCTCCCATATTTTTCCACTTTATATGTGAGGCATAGAAAAGTAATCAAAGAAGGATAAGAAAGACTCTTGTACCTTCAAAGATAAACTGCTGAATGTGTTGCACAATGATCTACCCAATATTAATAGGAACCCCATCCATGACGGGAAAAATCAAAAGATCCAAATCAAGAGACTCATCGGTCTTATTCCTTGAATTAATCACCTTAAAATAAAAATGATGATCAATCTTTGTCTTTAGCTTTGAATTTTGAGGAATCAATCCACTACTTGTTGTCAATCCATTTAGGCATATGGCCACCATGCAGGTGTCTCATAAACCACTCTTGGCCCGCTTCCCTTGCCCTTTTCATGTGAATATCATTATTAACATCAGGAATACCATAATAATTAATGATCCTCATGAAGTCAAAACAAACTTTGTTTCCCCGGACCGTGACTACGAAGTCACTAGAGAAATTACCTTCGGTGATACTGGCATATAAATCTTGATCCACCGTGTGGTTAGCCTTTTTAGGCTTATCAAAAAAACACATCTATCCATTCTCCTCTAATCGCCCATAGAAGTCCGACATGTTCTCGTGGAGACTTTTTAAAATAAAACCCCTCTCCTTTATGATAATATTGTGGGGAGGTTGACATCCAATTGGTGGCATTTAGCGGAAACTAAACGCTTATGAGCAAAGATTTCAGCTCCCCGTGATACCTTCTTGCATTTGTTCCTCCATTTGGTTGACATCGTCGTCCATGCATTTGTAAAAAATATACCTATACATGATACAAACATGTAAAATTAATAAAAAGGCAGGTAAATAATGTACTATCAATAAATTAAGCCAATGAAATGAGTGAAAAAGAATCGAGTGAATGGAGGCAAAGTTACAGTGTTGGGCAATTTTCACTTCCAGGCGCACGACTCATCGCGATCACGGGATAAGACGTTGTGATCATGAGCCTAACCTTTTCAAGTCAAAGTAATTACAGGATTAGACATCAAAATCATGGAATTTCAAAATTTAATACATCGTGATCATAGGATGAGATATCGTGATTACATGATGAGACATCACGATCCCGCAGAAAATTTTAGCCTAGAAAATATTTTTTACTTGAGATTGCATAAAATAAGTTGTAACCTATTCGCGTGTCATTTTCAACCGATTTCAAGCCTCAAATTAGTCCTTATTCGATTAACATCCATTGCACAACATTAAACTACAATACTTCTCTACATAATAAAGTTTTCAACACCAATCATGATAAAAAAAATATGATAACTAAGTGCGAGAATCTAAGGAGAGCTGGCTAAATAGCCACTCTCAAAACATAATATGACATCATCGATTATTCTTTTAAAATATGCAAGACCAACTCAAAAGTTTTTAATATTACTCTTTAGTTACCCCCACCCCTTCCAATAATATTTTTTTGCATCATTATTTTTAGATTTATAAATAATCAAAAAACAAAAAATTTTCAAGCCCATAAAAGCTCCCATTTCCAACCACTTTTACCTATTTTGGTCGATTCGAATTATTTTTCCGGCGAAGTCTTCCTCTTCACAATTGAAAATCTCCATTCTTTCTCATTACCTCTTGTGTTATACTATTTTTTAAAACTTATTGTAAAAATTATTTCTACACCATTTTTACTAGCTTGAGAAATTCCACCCAATATCTTATTAGTAGATAAGATTTCATAGTTTAGAAGTTCTACTGATACAGCTATCCACTTCAGAGATAGCAGAGTACCTATTAAATTCGATTATTTATTGACATTGTTTGGAGAATTCCCTGTTAGTCCTTGCCAGTTATTGACCAATATCATGATCGAGGATCGATCATTGTGGTCTGTAATGTCAGTAGTTACAGTAATTATTGTAAATAATGATTATATGAATGTTTGTTGAGTGAGACTCCTAAATTTTGAATTTGAAAATTATCTAGTAAGTTGATGATGGTAATCCCATTTCATCGCAATAATTTTTACACAACATTGTTCGTATTGTAATTGAGATGTTGCAAATTAGAATGTGAGCCAAGCCAAGTTAAAATTACATATCTAATGAGTGAAAAGGAAAAAGTATATTCCACATTTATTTTTAAAAAACAACAATCAAGTGTTCTTGTACATGTTGGATGTCATCGCCGATCGCACTAGGCCAATATTGAAAATAAATTAAATATTGTCGTGAGGCGTTTGGTACTCCTCTCACCCACCGTACAATCTATGACGATGAGTCAATTGAAGATAAATTTTGGGTGATCATTGATATGAATGATCGTCCCAATGAAATCATTGTAGAGTTCAAATAATGTGTTCAGCAGGAATTATTAGATTTCTATACTCTTTCAGTACCCTTGTCATTATCATGCTTGTTATAAAGAAAGAAAATAAGGATGTCGACGAGACGTACCAAATCAAAAGGAAGAACAAGTACTTAGTGTGTAATAGATCCATACAGAAGAGAACCACATGCAATAACATTGAATTTTAGATAGGCTTGTCCCACTTTGTTTTTGTAACTTGAGGCAAAGTATGTAATTTGAGACTCATCAATTTGGTATAATTATAAATAGTATATTAATTTTTATATTTTTTGACCTTTATATAACTAATAGACTAAAAAATATTTATATTGTGCATATCGTCTATCTGATTTATGTACTACTACATAGTGCATTGAGAATTCTATTTGATTAGATTAATTGATACTAAAAAAATAAAACGTTCAACAAAGTCTATGATCAAGTGAGACCATTATTGTAATTAAAAATTTATTAATTAAAAATGCATTGTTAAAATTTACACGATTATATGAGCTTTAACAAGTCATAAGTGTTAGAAAATTGCATACATAACGGAAGCATTCCAGAATATTACATCTCGTATTAATATAAACAACAATCACAATTACGCATTATATACAAAATATGCTTCAAAATAACTCATGATTACCTCTTGAAGCGTGTGCCGATATCTTGAAGTAAATCCAACTCCAGCTCTACAGTCTTCTACAGTGATCCCATTTAACTACTGAACTCTCTCAATACTTTGGTAGGCAAGTATTTTATAGAATACTAAATTCCAATCTGTTTCCAGGTAAGAGGAATCCCTACTTATAGAGTTGTCTTCCCAATCAAAAGAGAATTCCTTTTCTTTCAACAAAAAAAAAACACTTTTCTCTTCTTTTTGGAAAAAACACGTTTTTTTCTTTTTTACAAGAAAATAGGATTATAATGATATTAATAAATAGATTAAATCACTGATGAATTTAATTCAATGATTAATTTCTATTACAGCACTACGTAACTAATTTAATCTGTCAGATTCATAAATCTATCGGACGGATTTAAACATGAAAGCTTATAAGTTTCTCATAAAAAGGTGTATCATCAAACTCTATACTTTGATATGGTTTCCATCAACTAACTAATTATTTCACCAATATACAGTATTATTATCCAATCTACCAGGCATATTGACCCATCTTAGAATCTCACCTTTTAATAAATAAAAATGATAATTAATATATACATATCATAATCGTTGTATAAAGATTAAGAATATGAGTACATTAACAGTTTAGAGAATATGTTATTATCAGTCAGTCTAAAACATCTATCTTTGCTCGGTCCTATTCAATGCATACCAAATGAACTAGCACGAGAAGTTAGAACTATATCATTCTCATAATCAATAGAAATTATATTTAATTTTATTTTACAATATTTTAGATGATTTTGTCCAGATTCCATCTATATTATTGAACTATAACTTTTAACTTATAAGAACCGATGATTTAATCTTCTGTGTATAAGCTTAAACTCTATATACAAAATTATCTACTGTATAAGTTAAGGACACATATATGACAGTTGATCTATTAAATGTAACACTTTATTTTATTGAATAAATAAATAAATAATTGTTCAATAATAATGCTATATAAAAACACATGGTTAATAGTATATCTTAACAATCTCCCACTTAGTGTCATAATTATGCACCTATAATTCTAACACCCTATCCTTCAACATGTCTATCAAAAGTCTTTTGCGGTAAAGCTTTTGTGAAAGGGTGTGCCCGGTTGTTCTCTATTGCAATCTTTGGCACCATCACATCCCCTCTCTTATGAATTTGTGCTTCCTTGGAATTTGCAACGGTTTCATATTATTAAAAAACATTGTAAGTGGCATTTCTATTGCACGAACAACCGCCAAGTCTTTCAGAAACTTTCTAAGCCACACTACCTCCTTAGCTGCCTCAGAGGTTGCTACATGTTCAGCTTCCATGGTCGAATGAACAACACATGTTTGATTTATGCTTCTCCAAACAATGGTTCCACCTCCAAAAGTGAACACATTTCTTGCGATCAAACATCTAGAGTCCATATCGGACTAGAAATCTGAGTTTGTCTATCCTATATGCACCAACTCATCCGAATGATAGAATAGCATGTAATACCTAGTCCTTTTCATGTACTTGATTATATGATTCACCACAATCCGGTGTTCTCATCCAGGATTAGACTGATATCTATAATAATGCCTACAACAAAATAAATATCAGGTCTAGTACACAGCATCACATACATGAGACTTCCAACTGTTGATACAAAAGGAATTTTCTTCATGCTTTATGTTTCCTCATCTGTCTTAGGACATTGATCCTTATATAGAGAAATTCCATGTCTGAAATAAAGAACTCCTTTCTTGGAATCATGTATTTTAAACCTCGTAATAATTGTATCAATATAAAGAATTTCACATAAACCTAAAATGCTTTTCTTGTAATCACATAGAACTTTGATACCAATGATCTGAGGAACTTCTCCTAAATCCTTCATATCAAAATTAGTGGACAACCATTCCTTAATTGAATTCATCAAGCCCACATTATTTCCTATGAGCAAGATATCATCTATATATAATGCCAAAAAACCGCTCTATTCCCATTCAACTTTTTGTACACAAAAGACTCATGAAGACATTGCTCAAAACCAAAAGACTTGACTGCATTGTCGAAACAAGTGTTCCATGCTCTAAAATCTTGCTTTGATCCATAAATGGATCTTTTAAGCTTGCACAAGAAATGATCTTTTCCATTTTCTATGAAACCGTCTGGTTTTCGCATAAATATGTTTTCATCAAGACTTCCATTAAGGAAAGTTGTCTTGACATTCATTTGCCAAATTTCATAATCATAATAAGCAGCAATTGATAAGAGAATTCTAATAGACTTAAGCATGACTACAGGCGAAAAAGTATCCTCACAGTTGATCCCTTCTTTCTGAGTAAACCCTATTGCAAGAAGTCTAGCTTTGTCAGTTTGCAGTTTTCCATCTATTCCTCTCTTTTTCTTATAGATCCACTAGCATCCAATGGGTTTGACTCCATCTAAAGGTTTTTCTACAAGATCTCAGACTTTATAAGAGTATATAGACTTCATTTCTGATTTGGTAACAACAATCCATTTTTCTTCATCATTATCTTGTAGTGCTTCGTCGTAATTCACAAGTTCGTTATTCGTCATTTCAAGGTTTATATCAAAAGACTCTCCCATGAGTGCATACCGAATTGGTTTTATTATCACTCTCCCACTTACGACGAGACACTACAGTTGCAGGGGCTGGTTCAGATAGTTTTGCATTATTATGATATTCTAGTGGAACCACATCATTTTTAGGATATTGAGTTTCCATGTCATCTTCAGTACCTTGCGATGCAGAGATATCAAGAACTTCTTCCTCTAATATAATCATCTCGTTATTAACTACCTTGATACAACGAATTGTCATGATCTTGTACTTCTGGAATTTTATGTTTATTGACATCTCTCCCACTACTATAATGTAATGGTATATTGACTCTAAGATGTGGGGTTTGAATTTGGTTTTTATTATTTTCAGTTGATTGATGTTTATCTCTTTTCTTAATTCATGTAAAACTAGTTTATTTCTAGGAATATGATTTGTTAAAAAATCCATTTTCAGAAACTTGGCATTGGTAGTCACAATGAACTTCTCTTCTTTAGGATTATAAAATATACAACCTTTCGTTCCTTTGTGGTATCCAATACAATCACATACTTCTTTTTTAGATTCCAAGTTTTCTACCTTCCCTTTTAACACAGGTGTTGGACATCCCCAAACCCGAATATGTTTCAAACTAGGTTTGTGCGCAGTCCACAATTTAGTTGGTGCCAAAGAAACAGGCTTCGAAGGAACTAAGTTCCAAATGTAATTTGAAGTTTCTAAGGCATATTCCCAAAATGAATAAGGCAAATCATAGTAACTCATCATTGATCTAACCTTTTCTAAAAGTGTTTTGTTTCTTCTTTTCTCTACACCATTTTATTGGAGTTCTAGGTGCAGATATTTGAGATGTAATTCCTTGATCTGATAAGTAACTAACGAACTCATTAGGGAGGTATTCCCCACCACGATCACATAGCAATGACTTGATATATATTCCATGTGTTTCTCTGTTTAAGCCTTAAACTATTTGAATTTCTCAAATCATTCAGACGTACTACACAATAAATAAATATATCCATATTTTGAGTAATCATCAATGAAAGTCACAAAGTACTCATACCCATCTCTCGCTTGAATGTTCATTGGGCCACACAAATCAGAAGAACGCAAGTGCCATAGATAAGTCTCATCAAAATCAGAAGAACGCTTCCTTTTACTTGAAAGGTTGATATTACTCAGTTCTACGATTTTTTGCAATTCTGCACAGACATTAATGATAAAAAGACGATCAATCAATGTACCAGCAGAGACAAGATGTTTATTATAGCTAATAACATGACCGTTATCAGAAAAACTAACATCATAACCATCTCTGAAAACTTTAAAATGGAAATTAATTTTCTACTAATACCAAGTGCATATAAAACGTCTTTTAAAATTAAAACTCTACCACAATCAAACTAAAAACTAACATTTGCTAATCTAAACTGGAGCTAATGAGCCATCCACTTGAAAAACACTAACTTCACCTCTAATCAGCTTGCACATTTCTTGAAAACTCTGCAAAGTAGTGCAGATATGATTAGTGTCTTCTGAATCTACATACCATGAAGTGGTAGAAATAGCCGCTAAAAATGATTCAACGACAAGTGAAAGTGAGTAACCTGGTTTATTTTTGTTCTTGGATAAGAAATCTGGACAATGTACGTTCCAATGGCCTGACATTTTTCAATGAAAACATTTTCCCTTAGACTTTTTCACACCTCCAGTTGGACGTGCAAATACCTTAACTTTGTGAGCTTTTTCCTTCGTCTAACAACCTTGTGGTTCAGAAGTAGAACATTTCTCAACATTTAGTGTCATTGATGGTGCATTTTTTACATGAGTCTTTGTCGCCTGCAGCTCATTCAACAATTGTTCCAAAGATAGACTCATCTTATTCATATGATAATTTAGGAAAAATTGCTGAAAACATCCAGGTAGAGACTGCAATATCATTTCAACTTGGGAGTCATTGTCAATTTCAGCCACTAAGACCTCTAGTCCATTCTGAAGACCTATCATCTTCAGTACATGGTATCTTACAGGAGCGCCTTCAACCATCTTAGTGTTCATGAGAGTTACATGATAGTCTGCTTAGCTGACCGACCCGTGTCTCCAAACATTTGTTTGAGATTCTCCTGAATTTCAAAAGCACAAAACATAGCTTGATGTTGATGTTGCAACACATTTTATATTGAAGCCATAATGTAACATCGCGCCGTCTCATTAGATTTGCGCCATTTCTGATAAGCTTACTTATCCTCATCACTACACTGTTCCTTTGGTTTCAATGGAAATTCCTCATGAAGCACAACCTTATATTCTTTAGTAGTTAATACGATATCGAGATTTCTTCTCCAGTCAACATAGTTAGAACCCTCTAGTTTGTTTTGACCCAAAATAGTATGAATAGGATTAAAAGGAGACATACTGAATCTGAGATTGAAGTAATAGTTACAATAGATCAATAACACATTCATATTACATTGGATATTTATATTCAAACTCATCATATACATATACAATCAGTCATCTTGAATAGCCAATCGATGGGATTGGAGGACTACACATACAATACACATATAAAATGACTGGTTATTCACTCAATAAGCTTATACAGACCTAACTCAGATGGAGAGTCTACTGTTAATTTAAGTCAAATGTAAATCCTCTAGTTACATTGATCTAATTTATATTACTCAGTTTAGAAGAGTTAATACAAATTATCCAACTAGTGATCAAATATGTAATAACTTGTATTAAATTCATCCGATGGGGAAAAAGGTCTAATCCAACACCTAAACTTAATACTTCATTAATACTTAATCTTGGTAATTAAAGAAAAGAATTCTAATCACCATTTTATTTTCTCTCAGATTTTATACCCAAAAAAAATTGCAGACTGAAAAATTTGCAACAAAAATTCAGTTCATACGGCATATGGTCTCGTACTCATATTATCAAACACATTACGTCTAAAAAAATGCACATTAATGTTACAAAACTTTTTCAATGATTCACTAATAATTGTTTATATATAAACCCAAAAAGAATTTTCCAATCATCAAAAACGCTTACTGCTTCCTCATTAAAAAAATCCACTCAATCATTGATATGTTTTTTACATAAAACAGAAAAAAATTCAACAAGAAAAATTACACCAATTTATAAGGAAACGAGAAACAATAGCATTATGATTAAATTTAAAGCAATACTCACAAACTATCACCTCAACTTTATATACAATTCTTTTCCTCTTGTTTATCAATAAGAACCAACCATCACATTATTATGAAAAAATAAATAGTCCAGGCAACACAATACGTATGAGATCAAAATTAAAAAATTTCTTCACGTCGAAATTGCCATTTTCCTTAAACCATTTTTACCGTATTTACCAAACAAAAAAACCTAATTTATATTTCATCAATTCAATCCTTTTCTTGATAACACAAATTTACTAACCACGATTCATACATACAATTTCACATACACATATTTTAGGTTATATATAAAGATGCAAGTATGACTCTTGAAGAAGAGAAGTATTTCTTTTTTTTTACTAGAAAATAGGATTCTGAATTCTAGTTAAATTGGGCATTGGAGGGACCACATAATTGATTACTGAGGCTTCCTATTAATGAAATAATTCCAAATAATTAATTTGAATTATTTTTACACTAATGAATTACAAATCATTCCACTAAAAATTATTAACTGCTCTCCTATATTCATTTCAAAATGAACCATTAAACATTTATGTAATTCCCAACGTTAAGATTACTTATTCTAAAGAATAAATTAAATTACTGACGAATTTAATTCAATGATTCATTTCATTTAGAGCAATACTTGACTTATTTCATGTGTCTGATTCATAAATCTATCGAGCGGGTTTACACATGAAAACATATAAACTTCTCATAAAAAGGTGTATCATCAATCTCTATACTCACACTTGGATTCCATGAACTAAATAATTATTTCACCAATATACATTATCACCATCTAATCAACCAGGAATATTGAATAATCTCAGAACCTCACCTTTTAATAAATCAAAAATATAATTAATATATACTAATCATAATCGTTATATCATGATTAAGAATATAAATACATTTAACAATTTAGATCATATGTTTTAACCAGTTAGTCTAACATATCTATTTATACTCAGTCCAAGTCAACACACACCTAATGCATTAACACGCGAAGTTAGAACTATATCATTCTCATAATCAAGATAAATTACATTTCATCTCGTGCTACAGTCTTTTAGATGATTTTTGTCCACATTCCATCTATGATTGTGAACTATAACTTTCAACTTATAAGAACTGATTATTTAATCTTCTGTATATAAGCTTAAACTCTATATACCAAATAATCTACTGTATAAGTTAAGGACACATATATAACAATTAATCTAATCAATGTAACACATTATTGAATTAAATAAATAAATTAATAAATATTCAATAATAATACTATATCAAAATGCATGGTTAATAGTATATTCTAACAATAAGATCATAGAAGAGTTAGATCAAGAGGTGTGAGGATGCTTAGTGGTTATACTATCAACATCCTCACTATAATATCACCAAACACAAGTATATAGTATGGATTTAATTTGTACAACCACAATTTATTCTCACACATCTCTTATTATTGTACCCAATTTACGCGGACTCTTATGTGATCAAATGACTTGTTCAAACTCATTCAATTGTGTAAATTGCAATAACTTATTTTTTATTAGTTAATTATTATCATTTTAAAATTATACTAGTTAAACTCTATACCTATGTATCATAATTTAGTAAGTTTATCGTAGATGAAGGTCTTAGTATAGGCTAGACTATTGTAACGACCTGTTTAGTCGTTTTGAGCAGCAGACTTCAATTCTGGAAAAACTGACAGAAGCGACGGACCCCACGACGGACCGTCATGGGCACGATGGACCGTCGTAGGGTCTCGTTTCAAAACACTTAGAAAATCTGAAATTGGGTACTGAAAATCGACTCTCTAAACTTCGTGACGGAATGGCAGGACGGACCGTCACAGGTGTGACGGACCGTCATAGATTCTTCAGAGAAATTGTGTCTGAACTCTGTGACGGGAAGCTGGACGGACCGTCGCAGGCGCGACGGGCCGTCACAGGCTTCGAAATCCCAGACTGTGTTGGATTTCTTTACACGTTTTAAGGGAAGTTTTGGACTATTCCTACTTTAATTATAAAGTTAGAGGGTTAATGTTAATAAGTCTAATTACTTGGGGGTTAAAAGAGGTAACCTTAAGTTAATTAGTGGGTTATTATTGTCATCTTTTATTCTTAATTATATACTAATTAGGGTAAAAGAAAGAGGGTTTGAATAAAGAAAATATAAAGAACAAGAGAGAGAGGGAGAATAGAACGAGGAAGAAAGAAGAACAAAGCTTTGGGAACTTGCTTGCTTGATCACTAGTCTTTGGTGGAGGTAGGTTATGGTTTTCATGCTTTCATAGTAAACTCTTAATAGAGAATGATATGTATTGATAGTATTGTAAACCCTGCTATGTGCATAATTGTATGCATGCAAGAACGTGATTATATAATTGTGATTATATTAAGCATGATGAAGTTATTGAATCCCAAATCTTGATAAAAACCTAATCTCTTTTTAATGGTGATGTCTTGGTAAGGGAGAAGGCTTGATAAACTAAAGTAATGAGATTGATGATGTCTTGGTAAGGGAGAAGCCTTGATGAGTTGATAGAATGATATTAGGGGATCGGGTGTCACGAACCGACACGTAGATTTAGGGGATCGGGTGTCATGAACCGACACATAGATTTAGCGGATCGGGTGTCACGAACCGACACGTAGATTTAGGGGATCGGGTGTCACGAACCGACACATAGATTTAGGGGATTGGGTGTCACGAACCGACACATAGATTTAGGGGATCGGGTGTCACGAACTGATATGTTGATTTAGGGGATCGGGTGTCACGAACCGACACGTAGATTTAAGGGATCGGGTGTCACAAACTGACACGTAGATGTAGGGGATCGGAGTGTCACATTCCGACACATAGTAGTAAGGGATCGGAGTGTCACGTACCGACACAAGAGAAATAAAGATAATGAATCTTGAAAGATGTTAATATACTCAATCTAATGAACATAATTCCCAAATGAGTATGGTATTGAGGCTTGAGTCCTCATGTGTGAACTTGACGGTAATTGTTAATGATATAGTACTTGCTGTTGCTACATGTTGGGTATCATAGTTGATTTTATGATATTACTTGGTATATATTGTTTTCTATTTTGAGTTGGCCGATGATATCTACTCAGTACCCGTGTTTTGTACTGACCCCTACTTTTATTGTTTTCTTCTTGTTTAATTGTGGAGTGCAGCAAACGTGCCGTCATCTTCGACTCAACAGTAACTCTAGCCAGTCTTCGTCACATCAGATCTTCAGGGTGAGCTAATGTTTCTAGCTTGGACTGGATCTTCTTCCTCATGTCTTGATGTCTTGAAGTTCCGGCATGGACTAGCTTTTATGTATTTTTAGCTTATTAGAATACTCTTAGTTTAGTAATTTGATCATAGATGTTCTTGTGGTGATGACTTCCACATTTTGGGGATAATAAAGGTTATTGATTTTATTAATGAGTTTAAGTCTTCCGCATTACTTTATGTTGATATTACATTGAAATGTTAAGGTTTAGATTGGTTGGTTCGCTCACATAAGAGGGTAAGTGTGGGTGCCAGTTGCGGCCCGGATTTGGGTCGTGACAACTATACATAGTTTTGTCCTCAACTTCTTATAGTCTAACCTATGCTAAGACCTTCATCAATAATAAACTTACCAGATTAGGATACATATGTACAAACCATGACTAGTAGAATATTAAAAAGAAAATTATTAATTAATAAAAAAACTATTAAAATTTATTCAATTAAGTAAGTTTAAAAAATTCATACAATCATATTAGAGTGTGCTTACAATGAAAATAATAATCAAATATGAATGAGGATGAGTTGTGGCTGTACGGAAATTTTGACAAAACATACTTTCACTTTAGTAAACATTATTGTGAGGATGTTAATTGTATAACTACTATCCATTCTCGTACATAAATGATCGTCCTTGTAACAATCCAAAAAAAACAAGAATAATCGGTACTTAAGGTGATTTTTTATTAATTAAAAATCTAAAATTTTAAGGGCATAATGGTCTGTTCGCATATTAATTAAAATAAACCAGGTTTGTATCAATTTTAAATTGTATTTGACTAAGTCTTGAATTAGTCTCCTAATCTTAATAGTTCTCTCTCTCACGCTTCTTAACTATCTCTCTCACGTTCTCCATCTTTCTCACGTTATTCTGCGAGGCACAACAAAAAAAACAGAGAATATATCAACAGTTCTTCAGGGTCGAAGAACTCAAATGAAATTTAAAGAAAAAAAAAGCAACCAAGAAAATATTAAGGCGAAGAGAAGTTGTTCATTCTGTGGTGTGGACGTTGAGGTAACATGGACTGATTTTTGGAGAGAGTTTTGGGTAGCAAATTCTTCATTTGAACATCAATAAAGGTATGGGTTTCTCTCATGGGATTCTTTCTCCAAATACATTATTTCGAACGTTTCTTAAACTCTTGAAACTAAGGTTGTTCCCCTTCGTATGTCATTCTCCATAGCTCCCTAACGAATTTGTAGGATGTGTATGTTGTGCTGCTAGATTTCTGCATGAATGATGCGTTTAAGTTAAATATGAATGTGTTTATATGCGGGAAATCACGATAATGATCATCAAAATATGACCGCAAAAGTTGATGTATGGGTGTGTATAGGGCAGCGTTTTAGGCACTGCTTTGGGGTGTACAAGTTGTGTATTTATCGTGTATTTTATGTGTGTAATGGGTGTACAATGTGATGTTAATTATGATGAAGTATAATGAATTGAATGAACCATGAAATCTCCCTAAAAACTAATGTGAAATTTAATGAAAAAAGTGTAGAAAAATCGTGCAATAAATTTCCAGAACATAGAAATAGGCTTTAATAGAATCTTGAAATTTTTGGACGTCAAAGAAATTAAAAAAAAAGTTTTGAGACGTGCAGGGATCAGACCAAGGACCTCGATGCAGCCTGCCTTAACTAAAAAAAAGGAGCTGGGGGCGAGGATCGAACCCACGACCCCCAGTTCCCCGTAAAAGAATAAAAAAAGGGGCTGCGGGCGGGGATCGAACCAACGACCCACAGTTAACGAAAAAAAATGGGTGCTGGGGGCGGGAATCGAACCCACAACCCTGTAAAATGGATGCGAGGCGTGGGGATCGAACCCACGACCTCAGTGCTGAAGGTGGGGAGGGGGAGGTAAAATATTAATGAAATCTCACAGCCTCCTCCTCAGCGAAAATAACTGAAAAATAAGGGGGCTTATGGGGTTTCGAACCCACAACCTCCCTATTCAAGCGAATTCAGTTTAAAAGAAAAAAGAAAAAAAGGGGGATTTGAATTAGAATTCTAATTAAAATAGAAAATTTATTCTTTCTCGTAAATGTTGAGATTTAATTTAGAATTCTAATTAAAATAATTTTTTTATTCTTTTATGTAATTATTAAGATTTAATTGAGCATTCTAATTAAAAATAGAAAATTTATTCTTTCTCGTAAAATTTGATATTTAATTTAGAATTCTAATTAAAATAGAAAATTAATAATCATCAAGTGATTCAAGATTTTGGTTTCCGTGCCCAAACCTCCGTATTGAGACATTAGTCATACGTGAGTAAAATATTCAAGAATAATGCCATCTACTTAGATCAAAAATCAAGATCTTGGTATATATACAAGATACATAAGTCTTGTAATACATAATATTAGGAAAATGAGAATCACTTAACGAACTATAAATGAAGCCCCATGGCTTGTATGTATAGACACATAAGTTTAACATATGTTCAAGAATAAGTGAACCTAAGATATACGTAATGAAATGAAGAAATGAACATTCACGTAATAAGAGGTGAGTAACTATGAAAAATAAAGGTGCTAATAATGAAGAATGTGGTGTTAATCATGATGTGAGGCTAATGTATATGATGAAAATAATCTCAAATGAGACTAAGTAAATGTTATTAATACGTACTCACCAATGATAGTGTAAGATATTGAAAAGACCAGTCTCTATGAACACTCTAATGAAAATATTGAGTATAAAACACTTAATACTAATGATGAGATGAGAAATTATCTATTGATCTATGATGTCCTCATACTTGAAGCCAACTTCCATGATGTATGAGTTGAATGTAATGGAACTTTATACCGAGCACTGATAGGCTAGCTATCTGCGGTGATGCCTTCTTTCGGGAAGGGCGAAGGTTCACATAACTCTCATGAGATGAGACTGTCCGGTTGTCGGGTATGGGTCTCCATACATCTCCCAGTCTTTGAACCTATATTGTCATTATACGGATTTGGCGGGGTTAAATTCCCATATACGCTAGCATGTTATTGAATCGCTTTGGCCGGTGATTCCACCTCTTTTCGGTGTGGGGGAGACACTGGATTTCTTGATGCTCACATGATCTAGGTCGATTAAAGTTAAAGTTCCCAATGAATTAATGAGACCAGCATCAAATGAATCATATAAATAAATTAATCATACCGAAGGTGTTGGGATAGGATAATCAATAGGTGAGCTAAATTCAAGTAATGAGATTAGGTTATTCCTGATCATTGCACAACAAACCCGATGAAAGTATTAAACTACATCCTAGGTATAGTTGGTGTTCAGACTTTCCTATGAATGAATTGAAATAAAATACGTATTGAGGAATGAAGCAGACTCTCTGTTTGCTAAAGAAGGCTCCCTAGTTGAGGTCCCATATATTGAGCCCTCATTTTGGGAAGTCTTAAGGTTAAGTCTATGATAATAAGGTCTCATGGTATATGAATGAATAATATACAAGAAACTATGTGTTATATGTTATGTGCTATATGAAGATGTTATGTGTTGTGTGTCATACGATAATTATAATGATGCATGTCACTCTCATGGCATAACTTTCCCAATCTCAATTTAGTAAGTTCACTGACTTGATTTCCAAACATCATGTTGTTAGGAAAGAGCTATTAATCCTCATGCATGTCCCTGGTGTGTGCTTGCATATACGCATACATAGTACAAGTGTGTACTAATTCCATACAAACATCTACTTTTAGGTGCAGGCACATGTGAACAGTAGAGCTACAGGTTCGTTGTTGCAGCTATCCGGACGTCAACATTCATCCGGAGTTTTGTAGGTCCTCATGCTTTCGAGGATGCTACTGTTTTACATTCTAGCGTAGTTATAGAGTTGAATTATTGGAGCATGTTCCACTGGCGTTTCTTTCCTATTTTTGTTCAGACTTTGTATTGGTGTTATTTTGGCCGATGTACAATTAATACTTAATGAATTATTTCTTCAAGTTGTTTATCTCTTAATTGTTAGATTGTTGATGATGAACGATTACGAAATATAAAGAATGTTCGGCAAGTATGATTAAACAATCAAAAATTCCAAATTTTCCGCTAAAATTAACCTATGTAAAGTAAGAATGACGTAAGTAGGCTTGTTTGCGACCTTTGAGAGGTCAACGACGCCGGTCTCGTCTGGGGTCTAGATTCCAGTCGTGACAGTCCTGCCCAATTTACTTAGACTCTTATATGATTATATCATTTGTTTAAGCTCATTTAGCTACGTAAAATTTTATTGATTAATATTTTCATTAATTAATTATTTTCTTTTTTTGACAATATGCTAGTAAGAGTTATAAATTCATATTGTATATTATTGATAATCCTTGTAATTTAGATATACAATTAATTCAGTTGATGGTCCTCAATATAATATCATTTATGTTGTTATTTACCAATTTGTTATATACTAATATTTTGTTTATCGTTTGACCAACCAGCATATTCCTTACAAATGATGGAATGTCAATCCATACATTTCATTATCTACCAGCCACATGAGAAATAATTGATTGTATTTATGGTGTACGATTAACAATATTTAAATATCCACTTTTGCAATGATAGTAAAGAACAAATCACATTATACTTAATCGTAATATCTAATGTGGTTTTTATATATAAAAAGGCAGTCTTTGTTTTAATTTTTTCATTTTATTGGCTTTAGTTTTATTCAATTTTAAATAAATACAATGTCTCAAACATTCCAGATTAAATAACTACAATACAATTTAAATTCAACTTTTATGTTTGTTCAAATCAATCTTCTTCTGCAAACAACTCTATGCTAGTCCAATCAACTCTTTTCCAAATGGATAAATTTCGATGAAATCAACCACTTTTTTAATGTGGCTTGAATCTGCTTTCTCTGTCGAATCTCTTGCCAATAGCACCGAGGGCACAAACTAAACTAAAAAGCACTTCAGCTTTTGATCCTTTCTCAATTGACTTCATTTGATGAAGATTATCGGTCTTTCAATAGTTATATTCTTGTTCTTGATCACCTTGAAATTAAAAAAAACACAATATTGAAGGCTTTTCTCTTTTTTATTTGTTTAATTCTTAGCACATCGCAACAACATATAACAACTCATTTATTTATTGAATTTTATATGTTTTGGTAAATCGGTCAAGTGTTCAAACACATTTTTTTTTGGAATGAACATAAAGTTTTTGATCAATTACAATTTTTCTTAAATGATCATGATAATTTGCCATCCGTGCTCTTACAGAAAAATTTCCTATGTGATCAACTTCCTCAACTTTATGTCCTTAGTGCTTCAAGCAGAAGAAATATATTTTCTAATGATTTTCTAACTTTATAATCTATAAGAAAAAAAATATTTTTAGTGATAAAGCTATAGACCAGTAGTCTATTAACTAAAACAAAAAATTACTATATTAAACTGGCCAAAAATGATGCAGTAATTCTAGACAGGAAGAGTAGAAAAGATAGAAACCATAACACCATTAAAGTCTCCTAAAATGCAGGGTAAAAATTAAAATCTATAGACAATATAAACATAAGAGTTCAAAAAAATTCTATTCATTATTCAAATAAAAACACAATTCATGACGCAGAATCAAGAACATGAATTCAACATATAATAATTTTTAAAAAATTTAATGAAGAACAATCAAATTTTCGTAAAAATTCAGAATCCACTAAAATAAAATGCAACAAAAAATAGTAAAATGGAGCTAAAATTGTTTGGAAATGAGAACTTACCTGAGCACAAGAGGATGAATATTTCGACTTTGGGAAAAAGATTACAGAAAAAATAGTTCAACTATTTGAGATACTCAATAAAATAGGGAAAAGAGATGTTGAAGAATAGAGAAACATTGTTGAATAATTAAATGGATATAAAAAAGGAAAATATTTAACAAAATATAACAAGGGTCTTTATTGTATTTTTATAAACTTGTATTTATCCACCAAGTTCTAAAAGTTATGAAAAGGTCCTTGATTCCACAACTCAACCCCACTTTGTCACTTATTTTTAACGTAATTCTGAAAATTAAATTTTAAAAAAAAATTAAGTGGCTATTGTGCAAAATATGTTTTGGGAGTGTCCTCCATTCCAATTAATCTCGAGAATCTACCATTTTGTGAATAACTCACCAATATCAAGAAAAGAACAAGAAAGGTGGAAGAAGACATACCTTAAGTGAAAAAAATGCTTGAAGGGAATTCTTGCTCAATATTGATTAGAACAATTGATTTTATGGGGAAGTAGTTTTTGGGATGTTTTTTGGAGTTAATGGGACACTAAAATGAATTTCAAAACTACTGCCTTTTCAAATACATGTGAGTCATCACGGTCGGACCCCTCTACTCACGATCACGACAAGAAGTTTTTTAACCTTCCATGAATCCGAGACTAGTTACTTGCAATCGGGCTAGATGCTCTCGCAATGGTGATGAATAACATGGTGTTAGACTTGCTAAAGGTACTTTAAATTTAGGTGATGGCAGAGCAAAAATTTGTCAACTCTTGATTTTGAAGGTTTTTTACCCCAAATATTGATTCCAGTGAATTTTATACATTCAAACATGTTTTAAACACCACCAGCAGCTTAAAATTATGAGGGTTAGTTAGAAAATCAAATCCGAACGAAAAATAAAAATGAGATAATAAACTAATTATGATATAGATGGGTTGCCTCCCATCAAGAGAACAATTTAACATCGCGGCACAACGCCAAGTATATGACCTTTTGTATTTGAACTTTGAGGAAATGAACCTCCTACCAAACTCTGCATCATTACTTTAAATTTAGATCCTTTATTAGGGTTGAGAGAGCCAGTAGGAAAATTTAGAATTGTTTTTTATTAATTTTGTCCCTGAATCAACTGACACTATTGATTCCATATGAACTAAAGTTTCCATAAATAATTTTTTTGTTCTTTTATGCAACTATATATCATCACATTTTTTCCAGCTTCTTGGGCTATTATTGGTTTGGATTTGTTGAAATGGCCTATGATATCCTCAATGTCCACCAACATCCATTTTGTCTTTTCCACATTAGCTTCCAAAGTACAGATCTCAAACCCGAAATTGACCGCCATTGGCACTGAGTGAAGTGCATTTTGAGAAGTTTTTCCTTTTTTTTAGGAGAATCAGAGTTGTTCGTGTTCACCTCAATTGATCTTTTCTCCTACGACCTTAAGCCAAAAGTTATCTTATCACATTTCATTCACGACATGGATATGGAAAACAACTCTCAAACATGCGGTCACAATAAACTATAAAGATAACTATTTACAATTTAGATAAAAACAAGTAAACTAGAAATACTAAAACAATTCAATACTTCTATTTGCTCCCCGGCAATGGCACATGTTTTCTATAACACTAAATTACCCTCAAAACAAATTCTAAGAGTAAGTGGCTGTCATCAATAAAAATACCCGACTATGATTTAGGGTAAAATATCACAAGTAACAATTTTCAGCAATCGAAAAGTTAAAGGATAAATAGATACTGGTTTGAATCTGAACATGCAATCTCATGACAATCAAATCAAGTCGCGGTACATCTTGGTGGAATCTGATGGATGGAGTACCTTGAGTTATGATATTCCTCCACGATCCTTTCTTGGAGATCATTCACCCTTGGAACACATTATATACCTTGATATTTGAACACACTATCTCCCCCATGTTCAAAAGGCAATACTCTTTGCTTATGAATATTCACCTTTAAGTCAAGAAAAATGGGGTCCTGGTATGTCTTCTTTTTCACCTCTGACACTAATGATGATTCAGCCGCATTGGTCACCATTATGCCTCCTTTTGTTGAATCCTTAAGTACGACTCCAAAACATGTAAATCTGTGCACATCTTTCGCTAACTACCTCTTTCCTTCTTAAACATGGGAAGTACTTCCCCTAGACAACCTGCTTAATGCATCATCAACCACATTAGCCTTACTTTGGTGGTATTGAATACTCATGTCATAATCCTTGAGAAATTCAAACCACTTCCCCTATCTAAGAGTGAAAAGGACAAAAGAAACTACCAAGAAAATACTACAGAACAGGCAAAAGCAAAAAAATATTTATGGTACGTAATTATTTCATTCATCATCTTATACTTAACTTATGTTGATAATCGTTTTCCTTATTCACTTTAATAAATTAAAAAAGAATTAATGTCTTTTTAAATTTTTATCTTATTATTAAATAACTTTTAAAAAATAATTAGATTATTAGTAGTCAAAAGATTTAGTTTCAATGTATCATCAATAACTTTTTCTCAGTGCAATAAAATTTTAACTAATATTGTTTCAAAGGAACAATGGAAGCAATTCACAACTTTGCATGTAAGAGAGGAACTATGCAGACTATGAACAATAGTTTATTTAAGAAGTTATGAATGACTTATACTATTGATTATCTTTCATTTGGTTATTTATGATTTTCAGTTGAGTATGAGAGCCTTGGTGAAGATAACCCATTGGATAGTTATAGTGCTACCTTAATAGACAATAACATTGAAAACACGTGTTTGTGTCCCTTCCTTCAAGCTAGAGAGGTAATTGTTCAACACTTGTGTTTATTTAAAAATATATTATTGAACATGTTTATTAATTATATCACAAAATATACTTTTCTATATCCAATCATTTATTAAGATACGATATGGATTTGCAGGTTAGAAACTGAGAAATTCAATGAACTCAGCGAAAACAACATAAGAGGGGATCAAGAGTATTCTTTTAAGGAGGAATGCAACAAGAAGACGAAAATATTGATGGCATTTAAGGAATTTTACAGCTTACAAATTAAATTTGTGTCAAATAGTTGAATTTTTTTCCATAGAAAATAGAGAATTATTCTAAACTTATATCAATGAGAAAACAACAATTTAAACTCTTGCCCTGAATGGCAAAAAATACATTGCTAGCCTAAAATACATAGATTGAAGCTTCAGTCCCACTTTTTGAACTTCTAATTTTTTTCACATATAGCATGCAGTCTCACATATATTTTTAGGTGAGTCAGATCTCAACAAAATTGCATGTGAAGATAATATCCCAGATAATTCTGATCCTATAATCAACTATGGATTGTGACTTTTGGCAAAATACGAACATGGTGTAAACTATTAATCACACAAGGATTACCGAGAAGTACAAAATTTTGTTCCATCGACAACCTTTATAAGCTAATTCATATAAAGCTTATGTGTATCTTCTTCCGTAATATCATGTATTTTTAAAAATTTCTAGTAATATTCAACAATTTTTTTTTTAATTTTAAAAATTAAATATTTGAAAAAAGAAAATAAATTATTGAACCTGTTTTGATATCTCATGAAATTTCCTTCCATTCCACAATGGACTTACATGCTATCACCAATACAAGATAAATATAATTGGTATCGTCCAACTGAAAAAGACCCAAATATGATTAATTTAGCAAATGAAGATTCAAGTATAAAACGAATAATAAAAGAATGTTGGTTGTAATAGAAAAGAAACAAACAAAAATGGATAAAATGATGTTGTTACTTCTTCCTCGTAGGTTCAAGATTGCATTTTAATCATTTACTTTAGTCCTATATCTAAGCTTATGTTGTCTTTTAATCACTTTTTTGAATGTTGAATTTTATTATTTCATGTAAAAAAAATTTAAACTTAAATCACCTTTATGAACTTTGTCAATTACTTATCCAGTTCTTATTTTTAGCTATCCTTTATTAAGGTTTATTTTAAAATTTCATCAACAAGAACGATGTGAACTCTCTCGAGTAAGAAAAGATAAAATTCGACATCAAGGGTATTTAGAAAACAATATATCTACCTCTACGAGATAGCAATAAGGTTTGCATACATTCTATCCTCCGATCCCTAGATACCACTTGGTGGATTTCACTAGGTATGTTAATGTTGTTGTTGATAGCATAAAAAATAAATAAAGGTAAGTACTCTCAACATTAATATGCTTGTTCATAACTATTTTATGCATTCATAGAGTCTTATAAATAGCTCACACAACATGTAATAGATCATTTTGCATACAATTCAACATAATGATCTTCACAATAACTAAATAAGCTATGTAGGACAAGAACACACCTTCCATGAGTCCTTATAAACAGCCTCACTACAATAAATAAATGACAAAGTGGCAACAATATAATTTGTCGATATATTGTATTTAATGGAAAAATATAATGAATATGGGTATTTTTAAACACTACTCTATATAAATATCATTAAAGGTTTTAGTGACATTAGATGCAATGACATTAACTCAATTACCGCTAAATTTCTATTTTTGTAGTGCTTGTAATTGAAGTGTCATTGTCACAACCTATATATGACTTATGAATACGTGAAACCATCATTGAAAAAAAACTATAGAAAAATGACAAGATTATAACAGGAAAAAAATACATACTGAAAGTCCGGGTAAAACAAGATTATATGTTTCATGCTACAATATTACAAGATTATATGTTTCAGTGTGCGAGGAGTATATCCTCAACAAATAATTCTAATTGATAACATAGTTCATACTTTTTAATTTTTTTTTCACATACTATTTTGTCATGCAATCTATGAAAAACTATCACTCTCTCTTCAATAATTGAGTGTTTTCTAATGTTTATTGATGTTATCGATTGGTTTGGTCAAATTCATAATTCCAAACTAGCACCCTTGAATTAATCTTGAAAACCAAATGAACACTTGTATATTTCTTCCATTCTAAAATAATATTATTAAATATGACTCGGTAGAAAGTTGAATATTAAGACTGTGATTGTTTTCCTATGTAATGTTTCTTCCTATGAAAGAAGAAGAACTAACATGATCACAAATTATATATAGAATAGCCTGAATAAAAAAGAATGGACATGCCCGATATTGTAAATATAGTCTTGTCGCGCTTATTCTCTGCAACAAGCAGGATGATGTTTATTGTACCACCACAGGCCGAGTCGGAGGGTAATGTTCAAGAAGACAAAGAAAGACGATATGAAAAAGTAGTCGAAAATATTATGAAGACAGCTCAAATGCATTTTTTTGTGGCAACTCTATTAATGATAGTAACCTTCATAGCTGGTTTCACATTTCCAGGAGGTTTTGAAAACAATACTAATAGCCCCAATAACAGGATGGTATTTTTATTAAGGAGAACAACATGTTGTATATTTGTTGTTACGGATGCCATTGCTTTAATGCTGCTCTTGTGCTATATTTGCCTAATCTGTATTTTGAGGTAACCTGCAAGTCTAAATCCAAATTGAAGTCTACAAGTTTTTCTCAACTCTGAGCTAAGAAAATGGAATTTGATCTCTAGGATTGTTGTACACAAGATAGATACAAGATGGATAGATGAAAAGTGACAACTAGTGATCGTACAAAGGGGTTTTCAAATGAATTTTGTGAAATTCTCTAACTTCATAGCTGCAACGAAATTTATCCTTCAAGGTCACGACAACTAAATTACACGGTTGCGATGAGTAGTGTCACTTGGTCATGACTGCGGACCACGTGATCACATGATCTAAATATCCTTGGCAACGCCATCTCCCAACTTCTTCTTCACACAATTGCGATGAGCAAACTTTTTCCACTTCCACTTCCTTCCAATTGACCTTTTTTTTCTTCAATTTCACATGATTGCTTCAACTATCTTTTCAATGAACTAAAGAAAGCCAAAATTAACTACGAAATTTAAGTGGAAATCCACCACTTATATCAACAACCCCAAATTACAAACTTTTCTTCTTCTCAAGTAAACAAAATAAAAAACACAAAAGGCTCTCATTTTTGCAAACAACATAAATCAATTTCACCTTTTTCAAACAAGCACAAAGAAAAAGGCTTTGGTTGACACTAATAAATAGTCCACATGCAAATTTTTTACAAAATAACTATCCTCATTCTCATTGCATGGTTCGAAGAACCAAAAATCATTAAGTGACAACAACTAAAACTCAAGAAGTGACCCAATTCGTTTGTTCTGTTTCGTTCTCAATTTACTTAAATAGATTTTCTCAAAATCACCACTTATTAACTTGGATGCACTCAAAAGGAAATAAATGTCCCAACACACTCACAAAGTATTACAAGTCAAGGGACAAAGATGCAATTCTCACAGTCACAACAAAACATCTCATGAACACAAATACCACACAATATGCTTGTCCATATATTTAATCAACATTGACTCAACTTTATTCGATAAGAGATATAACTCTACCTTGCTACGCTAGTAATGTAGGCTTGCAAAATCATAGGATGTCATATACGCACAAGTGACTACACCCTCATTCAACACTACATAACGACTCACCATGCACCAACTTTTCCACTCCTCTTCATTTTTAAACTTACTGAACATTTCACAATATTTTCTCCCATTTATTTATTATTTTTACTCAAGAGGCCCCACAGGTAACCATTTTCAACCTTTGGCAGACTCATGTCTCTTTTTTCACTTTATTTTTCAAAACATTTCCTTATTATAAACATTTTCCTCCATTTTCAATTTTTTTATCCAGACTGATGTGGTAAGAATCAAATCTAAGAATTTTCCATAACACCCCCAACATAAGTTTATGCGTTATCTTTCACAATTCTCAAGTTTAAGGAAGGAAAAATACAAATGAGGAGTTTTATTTTTCAAAAAGGAGAAGGATTGTAATTGTTTGAAATATTGCATCAACGTTTATTCTTCTAAATTCTCTTAGTTTTTCAAGAAGTCTCTATAGAATTTCGTATTACATGTATCTAGTAAATTGTGATACATGTATTTAGTTATTTGTGCAAGAGTTTTTGTTTTCTATTTTGAGTAGTATAAATAGTGATGTAGTTTATGATTGTAATAATCTCAAGTGGCCTTAAGTAGCCTATATAATAAACTTGATCATTCTCTAAGGATATTATTTTCCTTCCATATTTCCAACATATTGGTATCAAGAGAAGGTTTTCGTTCTTAATCTAGGGTTGAAGAAAAAATATGGCATCCAAAACAAATGAAGGTGGTGATTCTTTAGTTATTCTTACTCCATTTTTTGATGGAACTAGTTTTTAATACTGGAAGATAAGAATGAGAACAAATTTGAAAGATTAAGGTTTGTGGACTATTTTGCAAATGGCTTTGAAGAGCCAGACAACGATGGTGATCTTACAGCAGCAGAGATGAAAAATCTTGAGGCTAAGTATCGTCAAGATGCAAAAGCCTTGAGCAAAATCCAAATGGGAGTCTCAAGATCATATTTTGCAAAAATTGCTACTTGTGAGACTGAAAGGAAGCTTGGGATTTTCTAGAAACTGAGGTGTATGGTGACGAAAAAGTACGCATTATAAATCTTTAAACTCTTAGAAGAGAGTTTCAAAATTTAAAGATGATAGAATCTGAAAAAATTGACGAACATTGCACAAGAGTCATGAATAATGTTAGTGATATGAGAAATCATAGTATACAATTTTTGACCAACAAGTTGTGGAAAAGATTCTAATTAGTATCATAGAAAAGTATGAGTATATCGTTGCTATCACTGAGGAGACAAAATATCTTTATAAGATTTCCATCAATGAGCTAGTTGATCATTTCTCGCACAGCAGAAGCGAAGAATTTTTTGTGAAGATCAACCCAAAAGAGACAACTTTACAGTCTAAAGCAAATAGAATTCTCAATTTCTCAAAAAAATCACCAGAAGAAGAATCACAAGCAAAAAAAGAAGTAGGATCATGATGGTTCTTCCAAGAAGGTTGAAGAAAAAGGTGAGAAAAACTGTAGTCTTTTTCGTAAAGTTTGCAAAAAGACTAATCACAATGCAGAAAAATGTTGGCACAAAGGCAAGCCCCAATCTAGCTTTTGTAAAAAGTTTTACCACGTTGAAAAGGATTATTGACACAAGAAACGGGAGCAAGCAATTTTTTTTGAAAAAAACGGAGGAAGAAATAGAAGAAAACCTTTTCTTTGCTTCTAAATTTGATTGTTCAACAGAAAACAATAAATGGTATGTTGATAATGGTTGTAGTAATCACATGACTAGAGATGAATTGGCTTTCCTCTCAATTAATAATAGCATCATTACTAAAGTGAAGATGGGGAATGGAGATTTAGTTGATGTGAAAGGTGAATGTACTAACATGAAAGGAAGAGGAAAGCAAATTCATGATGTTCTTTATGTTTCATACTTGGAAGAAAACTTTCTTAGTATTGGTCAACTCATGGAAAATGGTCTCTTTTGTTTAGAGATAATTATTGCAAGATTTATGATAAAATTGAGTTAAATCAAGTCATTGTTGAAGTAAAAATGATAAAAAATAACTTCTCTTTGAAATTTCATTACAATGCATTAAAAATAAAATTTTAGATAATTTATGGCTTTGTCACAAAAGATTTTGTCACTTCAATTTTCATGGTTTAAAGCTTCTCAAGCAAAAGGACATCGTACAAGGTCTTCCTGAAATACATACTGAGGTGGATAGATGTGAAAGTTGTATAATGGGAAAGCAACACAGGAAGTCTTTTGAAAAAGGTGTGTATTGGAGAGCAAGTGTACTTTTGGAACTAATTCATACCAACATTTGTGGACCAATGCAGACTCCACCTCTTTGAACTAAAAGGTACTTTCTAATCTTTATTGATGATTTCTCAAAAATTACTTGGATTTATTTCTTGACAGAAAAATTAGAAGCATTTTCTACATTCCAGAAATTTAAAGCCCTTGTTGAGAAGCAAAAAGGTTGGAGCATCAAAACCATTTGCAGTGATCGAGGTGGTGGTACACAAGTCAAGAATTTGAAGAATATTGCAAAAATGAAGGCATTCAGAAGCAACTTACAGTAGGGTATACTCCTCAACAAAATGGTGTATCTGGAAGGAGAAATAGATCAATTGTTGAAATAGTAAGAACTACATGAATGAGAAAGGGCTGCCAAAATATTTTTGGCATAAGTAGTGCATAAAGCAGTTCACATCCTTAACAGGTGTCCAACAAAGGCACTAAATGACAAGACACCAGTTGAAGCTTGGCGTGGAATCAAACCTTCTGTAAGTCATTTAAAATTTTTTGGGTGCATTTGTTATGCTCATGTACCTGCTGAGAAAAGAACAAAATTGGATGAAAAAACCAAAAAATGTATGTTTCTCTGTTATAGTGATATGACAAAAGGATATAGGCTTCTCGATGACAAAATTAACAAACTTGTTGTTAGTAGACATGTCATTTTTGATGAAAAAATAACATGGAATTGGGAGAATAAAAACATAGAGAATACTGCTATTATATCTTCAAATCAAGAAGATGGTGAGAAAGATGAAGATGTCTCTCAGGGGGGAGAAATCCCATATCCAAATGATGAAGAAACTCCTCCAAGAGAAACAAAAACGTTGACTGACATTTATCAAAGATGTAAATTTGCCGGTGTTGAGCAAGAAAATTATGAAGAAGCAATAGATCTTGTTATTTTGAAGAAATCCATAGAAGAAGAAATTTGAACGATTGAAAAAAATAATATTTGGGAGCTTCTGGCTATTCCTCGAGAAAGAGAAGTTGCAAGTATGAAATGGATTTACAAAATCAAACTTAATCATGAAGAAGATATTCAAAAGCACAAATCAAGGTTGGTTGCTAGAGTCTTACCACAAAAACCAGGTATTGATTTTTATTGAAATTTCTCTCCAGTTGCTCGTCATGAGACAATTAGAATTGTAATTGATGTTGTTTCTCAAAAGAGATGGAAGATATTTCAACTTGATGTTAAATCACCATTTCTTAATGGAAAACTTGTTTAAGAGATTTATGTTGAGAAGCCTCAAGGATTTTTTGTTCAAGGGGGAGAATAAAAGGTGCATAGGCTAAAAAAAGCTCTTTACGGGCTGAAGAAAGCTCCAAGAGTTAGGTACAATGAAATTGATACACATTCTCTAACAAATAATTTTCAGAGAAGTAAAAGTGAAGACACTTTGTGTTGTTCATCTTGTATTCTAGACAAACTTAGAACAAAATTTTGAATATCTTTGAAAGAAAACAAAGTTTAAAAACATTTTCACATCTAGAAAATTAAAACTAGTAGCGAAACTAGAATCAGAAACAGATTTTTTAAAAAAAAAATATACGAAATATTTTTCTTAAAGAAGAATTGTTATTTCATATGTGTCTAAAGAATCTTACTGATTCCAACAAACTTTGCAGAAACACGAAGTTACCAAGTTTAATGAACCAGTGAAGAACAAAAGAATAGAAGAACTGAAATTAATTTACAAATCTAAAGTTTGTAAAACACGTACAAGAATCTGAAAAAATTTTAATAGGAAAAAGATCAAGTCCACTGAATTCACAGTGTCCCCTTAAGAAAATTATTCCCCTCTAGTATCCGAGGTTTGATTTGGAATATGACCTCACAGGGTAAAATGATCTCAATCACCAGAGTATAGATACCAAAAACTCCGGTGTCAGCGCACGACACAACGGCAGTAAAGTACACTTAGAATACTAGATTTAGTAGTTGAAGAAGAAGTCAATGAATTCTATATTAAAATGAGAGGAAATCCCTCAATTTATAGAAGACAAAGGGTGGTGTGAAAAGGTTCTTATTATACCTTACCGGAAAGGTCACAAACCTTTGGAAAAGTCATAATCTTTCAGAATGGTCGTCACCTTTCATAAAAGTCACAACTTTCCCTAAAAGTCAAAACTTTTCATAAAAATTGCAACTTTTCATAAAAGTCACAACTTTTCATCAAAGTCGCAACATTTCATAAAAGTCACAACTTTTCATGAAAGTCGCAACTCTTCATTTTCCATTCACACCTTTTTTAAAATACAACAATCCCGCGCATGAATGGGTAATGACTCGAAGACAAAGAAACAGACAAGTATGTGTACTTTACAAGCAAGAATTAATTGCATTTGGATAAGTAGGTTTCCCCTTGGACTTTCCATAGTGAACATATGTCGGATATACTGGGTCAATCGATAGATGCGATATCTTTTAACCGTCGAACATTGGTGTATACCTAGACAACCATATGTCACACAATTAACCCTTTACCATTTATGGTTCTTACTGTTGTGTTCATTTTAGCCATGAACACCTCCTGGTTTCATGAGTGTATAGAGAGATGGGCTTTTGACAATCATCTTCTTTGAAGCGTCTTACACTTCACACTCACATAGGTGATTTCTAACCGTGTTATCGCGTAGATACACTATTTGGTCAACTCTGCCAAACTTAGAAAATCATTAAAACCATTAATCATTATTAACTCATTAACAAGTCTTAATGTTGTATCCTTGTCCCTGAGCATGGTCTTCATCATGAGAATGGATTGAGTTTATTGACAATGTTGAACCGTCATTCACAACTTTGTTTTTCTCCTTGAATCTAGCTCTTGGGATCTCTAGTCTGCTAGATAGAGTTACCGCCATCATGACTTGTCCTAAGCCGTAAATTCATTCCCTTAGATGATCTTTTAACTTTCTCTCTACTTAGGCCTTTTTGTAAGTTGATTAGACACAGTATCCTTTGACTTTACATAGTCAATTCTGATAATTCCACTAGAGAGTAGTTTTCTAACAGTATCATGTCTATGTCGTATATGACGAGACTTTCCGTTATACGTCATGCTCCATGCCCTACCTATTGAATCTTGACTGTGAAAGTGTATGCATACTAATGCCAATGGTTTGGACCAAAATAGAATATCTATCAAGAAATTCCGGAGTCTTTTAACTTATTCACCGACCTTATATAGAGCACCTAGCTCAAAGATCATTGTAGAGCTAGTGATACATGTCTCTTTTGAAATATTTCTAAAAGACTGCTCCTCTACCAATAGTAAATACATATCCACTCGTGAATTTTACTTCATTCTTCCGATGATTCAATTTGCATCACTATATCTTTCAATATTGTTGGATATTGTTATAATTCAACAAATTGTTTTAAGTATTATTTTGAATACTCCAAACCTCTATTTATTGTCATCTAATGAATTTATTTCGAATCACTTGTGAACTGACTCAGTTTAAAATAACAAATGATATATCTGATCGCACAGATTATATGATATACATCATGCTTCCCAAAACTCTTGAACAATCCAATTGTGAGTCACTTTTATTTTCACTCTTTTGAAATGCAAAGCTCACATTTATTGGGCACTTGACAATATTGACATTCAAATATTTGAACTAGTTAAGTATCTTTTCAATGCAATGAGACCATGAAAATGCTAAACATTATGGAGTTCTACGAATTCTTATATGTAAGATCACATTATCAACTCCAGTAATTTTTATTCTACTTGCTTTATAGCATACATTTAGTAGCATTTATGTCATTAGTGTCTCTATTGATGATCATCACATAACCAATATGAAAACAAACAATGACTTTATGATTTTAATGTGAACACATTTATCACTTCCATAATTCTTCAATCCATTTACCAACATGGTTTGATTGAATTATGTCATTGTTTTGGTGCTTCCATAATGTCACTTAACAAGTTCACATACTTTCTTTTATTTACCAGGTAGCACAAAACCCTCGGGTTATTTATGTAAATTTCTTCCTCCAATTCTACATCTAAGAAAGTTCTTTTCACATTCATTTGATGAATTTTGATGTCATATACCACAGTAATAATTTTTGCATCCGAATGGATGTAATTCTAATTACTAACGAGTATATATATCAACAAGATCAAAATCTTAATTTTTTTTCCTAAAGCCTTTGACACAAATTCTTGCTTTATATTTTTCAACAGTTCCATCAACTGTCATTTTTCCTTCTAAAGATTCATTTTGAACCCAAAGGTTTATTTTCTTGAAGAAGATCAATTAACTTTCAATATTGTTTATTGACACCATCTTTCCAAAGGATGAGTCTACAGAAGACACAGAAAATATTACAAAATCATATTCGAAGGAAGTAAATGTCCTTTAACATTTTACTAAGCCTCTGAATCCCTTTATTAAGTACATTATCCTTTTCATTTCTTAGGCCTTTTAGACCCTTCTCTAGACTACTCAAGTCTAATTTTACAGTCCACAGTCATAGGTCCTATTTTAATTCTTTTAGGAATAGGATCTTTGAATTTTACTAGATACCCCCACACTTTGATATATTTCAAGTTGGATTTCCTTTCTTTCCATTTCTCTTATGGAAAAGATTGTATTCTGATCAAACAAAATCGCTTTCTTTCTAAAAAGACAAAACCTTTTGTTGATCCGTTTTGTAGTAAGGATAGTTCCTCCACACAAGTTTTGTGTAAACCCGAACTTATAAATAATGCATCCATAATTTCATTCAATGTTCGGTTTTTCATTAGATTGAGGTGAACATTACAGTAGTTTGATATTTCACTTTCCAAATATATTTCTGCATAATGAGATTTATACTCTCCATTCTTATCACTTATTATATATTTTTCCACACAGATTTTCAACTTCGATATTACATTGTCTAGACATTTCTATTGTTTCATCCTTACCATTTCGCAAATAGACATAGTCATTTCTAATGCAATTCTCAATAAAAGTAACAAATACTTTTTCCCACCATGAGATAGTGTTAACTTAATATCATAATGTCAGAGTAAATCAATTCTGTGGGATAAAAACTCCTTTCAACAGATTTATTAGAATGCTCAACATACTTAGATTCCACAAAAACATGACATTTTTATTTATTGCACTCGAAGCTAGGCAAAACTTCTAAGTTGATCAGTTTTTCTTACAAGGTTTTGTAATTGACATGCCCCAAGTGTTCATGTCACAAACATTGACTCAAGCAAGTAAGAACAAATAAAAACATTTAGTTTGAAAAGCTCTTCGCGAGATAGCTTTTTCCTCACTAATATTTTTTTTCTATTTCTTATAATTTTGTGTGATAAAAATATTGTTTAGATTGTAATATATCCTTTTCAGAAGGACATTTCCATAACTTTCAATGTGATTGTTATAGAACTACCTATGAACAAAGTTTCATCGGGTTCAATAAAGACAATATAGTCCAACTGTTATTTTTACAAAAACATAACAAATGACTATTCACCAATATTCGTGTCTTGGCAAATACTTTTAATATAATAGACATATCTTTTTATGAAAAATCACAACATTTTAAGTGATTTTTTTTCATAAAAGAACATAATTCTTTTGAACAAGTATATATATAATTTGGATGTTTGATACTAGTCACATTATATACTAGTAGTAGTAATAGAGAAACTCAACAACCATAATGCCAAATATACTTCAAAAATTTTGTGGGTATAACATAATACAAAAGTATCATTGAATTTCATATTGTTTTTTCTCCAAAGTTTAATTAGACACCAAGTCTAATCATAAGCAAATAACCCCCACTTTCAAATGAATTCTCAAAAACAGTTTTTCCAGATATTTTAATGTTGGAAACATTATTCTTTGAAAGAATTATAGTGCTGCAATTTCTTTGACAATGTTTACACAATGTCAAAGTCCATTCCATAGAGACATAAAATCACAAATTCTATGTCATTGGTATTTTTCCTCTATCATGAATAGACATACCCCTTAGTTTAAATACTAACAATAAGGACAAAAAAATTGTACAATTTATTTCTATATTATATTGAAGTTTATAGAAAATCAAAAGTACAATACTGACTTATTATGTGAAGTTTTCATATTCTTCAAACCAATTGCATAGTCCAATTTATCCAGAGTATAAAACCACAAAAATTTTTAGTCTACAAAAATCAGACACACAAACATTTCTCATGGAGTACAAAACTACAAAAGTCTTTTTTTTTCTCCAAACAGAATAACACATATTCTTTATCACATCGAAATGTTTTTCTTATCAAATAGTCTTCCACTATAACATTTTGACGTACTATTTTATCAAACAAAAATATGCATCTCTCATTTTTGCAGACTAATGAATTTTAAAAGCAACAATATTTGCGAAGTAAAATTCATTCCACAACATATGGTTTGCAGATTTTTTTCCGAAAATACACATAATTAAAAAAATTAAAGGTGATAACTCTTAGAAACTATTTTCCTCCATAGATAATTTAATAAGAAAGTTCCCTGGTAATCTTTAAACGGAATACAGTAAAAAATTTCTGTTTACATTCTCATTTCGACTTTGCTAAACAAAGCAACGAATTCAAGAGAAGTAATGAATTTATATTCTACTTCTATAATCAGATTCTCTCAATCAGTAGAATACAAAAAAAACTAAACTATAATAATTTCCTTAAGATTATTGTTCATCTTGTATTGTAGACAAACATAGAACAAAACTTTGAATATCTTTGTAAGAAAACAAAGTTTAAAAACATTTTCACATCTAGAAAATTAAAACTAGTAGCGAAACTAGAATTAGAAACAGATTTAAAAAAAATATACGAAATATTTTTCTTAAAGAAGAATTGTTGTTTCATATGTGTCTAAAGAATCTTACTAATTCCAACAAACTTTGCAGAAACACGAAGTTACCAAGTTTAATGAAGCAGTGAAGAACAAAAGAATAGAAGAACTGAAATTAATTTACAAATCTATTGTTTGTAAAACACGTACCAGAATCTGAACAAATTTTAATAGGAAAAAGATCAAGTCCACTGAATTTACAGTGTCCCCTTAAGGAAATTATTCCCCTCTAGTATCTGAGGTTTGATTTGGAATATGACCTCCCTTGGTAAAATAATCTCAATCACCAGAGTATAGATACCAAAAACTCCGGTGTCAGCGAACCACGCAACGGCAGTAAAGTACACTTAGAATACTAGATTTAGTAGTTGAAGAAGAAGTCAATGAAGTCTATATTAAAATGAGAGGAAATCCCTCAATTTATAGAAGACAAAGGGTGGTGCGAAATGGTTCTTATTGTGCCTTACCGGAAAGGTCACAAACCTTCGGAAAAGTCACAGTCTTTCAGAATGGTCGTCACCTTTCATAAAAGTCACAACTTTCCGTAAAAGTCACAACTTTTCATAAAAATTACAACTTTTTATAAAAGTCACAATTTTTCATCAAAGTCACAACATTTCATAAAAGTCACAACTTTTCATTCGCAACTCTTCATTTTCCATTCACACCTTTTTTTAAAATACAACACTTTGTATGTGAAGAAAGAACACAGAAGAATTATCCGTGTTTGTCTCTATGTGGATGATTGGGTGTTTACACGAAATGATGTAAAGATGATGCAAAATTTCAAAAAAGATATGATGCAAGCTTATGAAATGAGTGATCTTGGGTTGCTAAATTATTTCTTGGGCATCGATGTTTCTTAAGTGAAAGAAGGAATTTTCATTTCTCAATTGAAATATACTAAAAGTGTTCTTCAAAAATTTAAAAGATGGATTGCAGGACTGTGGACATACAGTTAGAAACAAATGAAAAATTTACAATTGATGATAGAGAAAATAAAGCTAATAGCTCACTTTATAGGAGTTTGATTGGAATTGTAACATTCCGTAGCCAAAATAGACCAAAAATCAATTTTTTTTCAAAAAAATCTATGGGTGCAACAAAAGATGGCATCGACAGTCCGTAGGAAAGATGACGTTCCATCCTGCACGATCGTCCAGGGACTTAGAAACTCCCAAAAACTCAGCAGGGAAAAAAATTGGCTAAGTCTTGATCGACGGATTGACCAACGGTCCGTAGGTCAGCCGATGGTTCGTAGTCCATGACCTTCAATCGAGACCCTCATTTTCCAACGCTCTGACAAGATCTACGGATGACCAGCACGGTCCGTAGGTGGAAAATTTCAAGACAGCTAAGGGAAAATGTAGTTGGATCAACTTCAAATGGTCATAACTCTTAGAACAAAATGAATTAGGTGTCCCATTACCTACCCTCTGAACTGCTTGTATCTTCTAGGTGTCAACTCTAATCCCATCACCAGATATAATGTGGACCAAGAATTCCACAGACTTAAGCCAAAATTCATACTTGGAGAACTTGGCAAATATGTCCTTATCCTTCAACATATGTAGAACAATTTTGAGGTGACTAGCATGATCTTTTTCATTCCTTGAATATACAAGTTTCTTGTCAATGAAGACAATGACAAACAAATATAAATAATGTTTGAAGACTCTATTCATGAGATCCATGAATGTTGCAGGTGCATTCGTCAAACCAAAGGACATAACAAAAATCATAATGCTCATACCTTGTTCTAAAAGTTGTCTTGGGAATATAACATTCCATAACTTTCAACTAATAATAGCTTTATCGAAGGTCAATCTTTGAAAAGAAAGAATCACCTTGAAGCTGGTCAAAAAGATCATCTATCCTCTGAAGAGGATACTTATACTTGAGGATCACATTATCCAAGGCGGTAATCTATACACATCCTAACGAAACTATCTTCTTTTTCACAAATAAGACCGGAGCACCACAAGCTGAGACACGTGGTCTAATGAAACCTTATCTAACAGATCTTTCAGTTTTTCTTTCAACTCTTTTAACTTTGCTGGTGCCATTTTGTATGGAGGAATAGAGATAGGATGAGTATCTGGAGTGATGTCTATGCCGAAGTCTATTTCACTTTTAGGACGGACTCCGGGTATATCATGAGGATAGACTTCTGGAAACTCACTGACTATAGGAACTAAAGTAAGGGAATGTACCTCAGCACTTGAGTCATTAACTCTGACATAGTGATGCATACACCCCTTGGAAACTTACTTCATCGCTTTAAGATACGAAAGAAAATGACCCTTAGTGATTGTTGAACTACTACTCTACTCTATGACTGACTTGTCAGATATCTAAAACTTGACAAGCCATGTCCTACAATACATTGATGTATAACAGACACGAAGCCAATCAATACCTAGAATGACATCAAAATCTACAATGTCTAAGTCTACTAAGTTAGCCATGGTGTTCTTGTGATTGATGGAAATTGATAAATCATGATAGACTCCCCAATGAGCATAGAAACACAAAAGGGTTCACAAAAGTTTTTAAAGTAGAGTTGCAAACTGATTTTCAACATAAGGATTTACAAAGGATAAAATTTCTCCTGGGTCTAACAATGCATAAACATCAAAATTAAAGACTTTGATCATACCCATGAAAAAATCTCAAGAGTTCTCTTGCTCTTGGCGGCTAGTGATAGCATAGAGGAGGTTTGCCCCTCCGCCAGTACCAGAAGTAGCTCCTCTAGGTTCAGTCCTATCTAGTGGAGCAACTAATGAAGGTTGAAATCTGTAGCTCCCATTACCACCGCGTTTCTTACTCTTGGGACATTCTTTAATGAAATGCCCAATGTAACTTCACTTGAAACAACCCACAAAGCCTTCACGACACATACTAAAGTGATTTCTACCACACTTGGCACAGGCAGGAGGCTTATTACCTCTTTGTGCCACAATACCCTGTGAATATGCAGGCCTAACTCGAGAGTTCTTACCATGATGCTCAACTATTTCTCTAGGCGCAGGTGCACTAGAAGATAATGGTGCATGCCCCTTCTTCTTCTAAAATTGTACCCAATTTAAACCACTATTTTATTTCCAGGAGTCATTCCCGGTCTTGGCTTTCTACATGTTGTACATAAGCCATTAACCAAGAAATATCCATATCTCCAAGCATTGCACCCCGACCCTCTTATCTTGAAGAACGACACAACCTAGCAACGAAAAAACTGATCCTACTCTTCATGTCCTTTACCATCTCTGGAGCATAACGAGTTAGTTGGGTAAATTTGAACCCATACTCATGCACACTGAGTGAGTCCTCCTTAAGGGTGATAAAATCACATACCTTGGCCACTTTCAATTCTCTGGGAAATAGACGCCCCATGAAATCTTTTTAAAAACAAGCACAATTTGGATGTGGTACATTTTCATCTCTGCGCTCCTTCCACGGGTCGTACCAAGTCCTAGCGACACTCTTGAGTTTGTATGCAGCTAGTTCAACTCTGTCAACACCAACCGCATGCATCACATGAAACACCTTGTTAAACTCTTCCACAAAGTTTTTCGGATACGTAGAAGTGCTTGTACGAGTGAATCTTAGGAAATTCATCCTCAAGAATTCCTGAATCCTCGAAGTGTCTGCCACTTCTTGTCCAGCTCCTCTTTGAGGCCTGACTTGGCTTTTCACAACTTAATTCAATATCTGAATAGCCTCACAAAACTCTTCATTAGTAATCTCTCCTTGAGGTTGTACTGCCGAAGAATTGAGTAGCTCCTGTTATTGAGCTTCTACATTTTTGCTAGCTGAACGACCTCTTACTGCTCTTCGTCGACGCATGGTTATTCGGAACACGCGCAAGCACGAATTATAGAGAGACTTTTAGAGATAAACTTTAAAGCGCAAAAATATATGAAAGAAGTGAGAATTTTCCTAAATGTTGTAGCCTCCTAGTCATAGATGTGGCGCGCTTCACGCAGAAGACTAAGACTCTACATACACGGCTTCATACACTCCCTAGGAATATTGAACTATGTGCTCTGATACCATGTTTTCCATGCCTGTAGCCTACACCTTGGACGTGGCCGGTACCCAACAACTATCATAGGTCTTGAGTGAACCCTTGCCTGGGTTACTTAACTTAGTGGAAGACTATACTCATGTCAGATAAAGAATTAAAAGAATTCTCATCAAATAACTTAGATAATTGTCTTACCTAAAATGACACTGAAGTCTCAACACTTGAACATATGAAATTATAAAATAACTGAGACTCTAGAACGGAACTACTAATTGTCTACGAAACCTCTAAACTGACTGAGATGGATGTCAGAACCGACCCCACAACATCCAAATGAATTAATCTATTAAAGCCATAAAAAGATGTCCTCCGAAATGCAAGGAGGCTCACTAACTGACTTTGGAGTGCTCCACGGAATCAACGATGCACTGCGTGCTGATCCTTGTTACCTTTGTGCACATCATAAACAGTGCAGATAAACTAGCATAAGTATATTAAATGTACGAGTATGCGAGTTGGATAATCACACGACATATGAACTCGCATCCCCACATTTGTGCTCAATAATACTCCCAAAAATATACTAACTCTTATGTTTATAAAACATACTGATTCTGTGATTTGAGATTAGTGCTCAAAATATTGCTTTAAAAATCTCTCTTAGAAATCATACATTCCCTGATTGTTCCATTTTATTAAACTATTACTTTTGTCTTAAAACTAGCCTGAAGTCTCTTTTCTTGTTAAATATGAAAACGTTTGTAACTCTTAGGGATTACTTAGTCCCTTTATAACTGTTCAGAATGAAATCAACTTTACACTCTCTTGCTTGTAACTTGAGTCCTTAAAAAAAGTTTAAAACGTTTGCTTAATACTCTAGGAAACTTTAATAACTCACATTGACTTGCTTCTTGACTTTTGGAATTGACTCTTAGTTTCTTTGACTTTGATTTTAACTTTACTTGAACTGGATTGTATTTAAGGATCATGATCTAATATTTATGGATTATTTCATGATGATTATATGTACTTTGTAGTGTTGGAATCACCTACAAATGATAGGTACATAACTTAGGAACTATTATGAAGAGATAGGGAAAAGTCGAGACCTCTAGGGGTTTTGGCACTCTAAGAGGCACGGAGCGCTAGAGCTTGTGTGGTACACTCTTGTCTGAAGTGCTTGAGGCGCCTTGGCAGGTCAAACAGAACCTGCCCTGATGGGCCATATAAAGAACTCACCCTAACTCTTCCTGAGCTGGAAGTTATGGCTATTTGAAAATGACCAAAACTCACTTTTAAAAGCTGAAAATTTTCCAGATTTCCATATTTATTTCAAAAATGGATTATTCTTGGTTTCTTAGATTATCCTTTAGTTATTTCAGTTCAGGAGATGTTACACACTCATTCTTAGATGGATATGGAAGTCTCTTTCTCATATTGAAAAATATAATTGAGTGAATGACTGTGGAAAATTTGATGGAAGTCTTTTTGTATTTAAATTAGATTGTTCATACATATCAATACACAAAAAAAAAGCAACATACCTCATGTCATCCACCAGTAGTATTTGAAAATGGTGAGATATACACAAACTAGGGTTTGAAAAATAGAGAGATGTATACAACTTTTGTTACAACCTTTTTGTGGTATTAATATTTTTTTTCGATATGCCATAGACAAAAGAATTAAAACAAGATTACAAGAAGGAGAAATCAAACATTTTTCACTCTTGATAATTATGTTTTAAAATTTATTAGAAATGGTCGATAAATTCAAAAACAAGACACTTGCTAAAATGAATTGTAAATTTATAAACGAACACAAGGGTAAAAAATTGAGAAACAATGATTGAACCAAACTCACTATCACACAATTCAATTCCTTTATTTAGAGAAAATAAAAGATAACAATTAATTGAATTGAATGAATGAGTGAATCAATACCATCTATATCGCCTTTATATTTTCCTCTTGGTTGTTGATCTATCCCTTATAAAATTGAAGTGGAGAAGAAAAATGACGTCGCTTATCACCTACACTGATTAGGGTGTCAACTCTTGACTACATATATATTTTTTAAAAAACTAAAATTAATATTAAGAAGTGAACATACAATATCTCTCCTTTTATATGTACACTATTGATTGTTGAGCTGTTTCATGAAAACATTTTTTGTTCAATTTTTGAAAATATGTTATCTATCCAGAAAAGGTAAGATAAATTATAAGTGCAAATGTTTGAAAAAACTAGAGTTTTAACTCAAGATTTAGAAGAATTAAATTAATGTGCTAATAGTTATATTTTTACATATATTGAGAATTTTATAAAAAAATCTAATATCATTTATTTCTTTTACCTTTTTCATTTATTATATTTTATGTGTGTATTTATTATAACTGTAAAACATGAAATGTTTGATTTTTATACTTTGACAAAATAAATTTAAAATAGGTCTCATAGAGTTAGTCAAATATCATATCTAATGCAAACCATCAGAATCACTACAAATTGACATAGGACATTAAATTCTGATTGAGGCAATAATATTTTTTCACAAAAGATAATAGTTAGTTTCATTTAAAATTAAAGTATTTTGAATGTATGTTTTGGAGTGGAAGACTCTACATATCTTTTTTTACACTTGTTTAGATTATGAAATTCACAAACATGTGACACACATAAAACAATATATGTGTAATTGTTCATGTAAAACTCAATTTAAAATTATATGAAAAACATTTACTTTTTCCTGCAATGTGATAGATGAATATTTTATGGGTATATGAAGTTTAAAAATTAATTGTTATGTCGTACGTGCTTATATGTGTCATCGTAATTGTTGAACTATTCCTTTTGTATGGAAATAGCATCAACATATTTAGTAAATAAATTTAAAAAATAGTTGAAGATAAATTTATTCATGGTGTGGGGGACAAAAATATATAAATACTAGAAAAAAATAAGTCTATTTATAAAAGTGTAACTTTTCGATGAATGCAATTCAATTGACCCCCCTCCACAGTAGATAGTTTCTTTATTTCCTTCAAAAAATACATGCATCGAGTTTGAATCATTCAAATTTATCTCTTTAAAATTTAAAAATGCAACGATATGAAGAGATAAAAGTTCTAACCATCACGATACAAAAATTGGGTGTGATTACACTTGCCTTATCCAACTAAGACATGTCAACCTAAAAAATCATTGAAAGTGTAAATACAAAATTAAGAGATGAAATAAGGACTAAACATAACATAAGAATTTTGAAATAATAACATACAAAAACCTTCCCCAAAACCTGTTGTCATGTATACATGTCACTAGGTAAATATACAAATTTTTATTAAAGAACAAGTCTGAATGTCTACAACCCTAGAATAGTAGAAAGACATGATCAAGAATAAGTGACACCTTCCGCGATTACTAGGAGGTGTTGCCAATCCATGTTTTAAAACATAGTTAGTATTCCAACAAAACTTTGCAGAAACACGAAGTTACAAAAGTTTGAATGAACCAGTAAGAGAGATGAACAAAAATTAATATACAAAAAAATAAAATACGTAAACGTACCAAATACTAGAAAATAAGAAAAGAAAAAAATCAAGCCCATTGAATACATAGTGTCCCCTTAAGGAAATTATTTCCTCTTGTATCCGATGTTTGATTTAGAATATGTCCTTCCAGGATAGAATGATCACAATCACAAGTGTATTGATACCCAAAACTATCGTGTCAGCAAACCGCTCAACAACAGTAAAGTACACGAAGAAACTTTGTGCAGAAGCAAAAGAAGAAATCAGAAAAACTCATAAGAAAAACTTCTAATGAATGAATGATATTTTTAGGCAAGAGGAGCAGGTTCTGAATTGTTGCAACCCTTTTAGAATCCATAAGACCATTAACGCAACCTTTTAAACGGTCTGGGCTTTTCCTGAAAGTTGCAAATTTTCATAACAGTCATTTCCAAGGGATGGGAAATTTAAATAAATTCGGGAAAGATTTAAATAAAGAGGGTCACACGGATCCGAGTTGGGTCAGGTTAATCTCAACTAAATAATTGAAATTTTTTTTGTTATCAACTAATTAAATTAAAACGTTTTGTTCATTTAATTTAATTAATTAATTAAAACAAACTTTGTCCAAAATATTATCACTCGATCATTTTCCAAAACAAAAGTTATAGCCGTAGCCATAGCCAAAGTCGGGCCGAGTAACGACAACGATAATGAGAGGGGGATCCCTCTTTACAACACTCTTAACAATTAATAGAATTGTTTCTATATATAGACTGTGTTATTTTTCTTTCCACCACCAATAAGAGACAAATTCCTTTTCACTTAAGCATAAAAGTACTTTTCAAGTCCCCAACTCTTCAAGTTCCAAACTTTTGAAGTTCCACTCTTTTCATCTTCCCTTTATTTCTCATTAATTCTTGCTACATACCTAACAATCCCCAGATTAATGTGGAATGATTATAAGATAGGAATGCCCTGACCAATGTGTACTTTTTAGACAATGATTGATTACATCTAGATAAGTTGGTTTCCCCTTGGACTTTTCGTAGTGGTCATATGTCGGATATACACGGTCAATCGGTAGATGCGATGTATTTGAACCGTCAAGCTTTGGTATTTACCTAGACAACCATATGTCGCACAATTATCACTTTTTTGTGTATGATACTTACAATTGTTTTCGTTTCATCCATGAACACCTCCTGGTTTCACGAGTGTATACGGAATAAAATTTTGGCCTAAATTCTCTTTGAAGAGGCTTACACTTCACACTCACATAGGTGATTTCTAACCGTGAAATCTCGTATATACACTATTTGGTCATATCTTCCAAACTAAGCAAATCCTTAAAAACGCTATGCTTTATTAACTCAATAACAAGCCTTAAAGACTTAACCTTGTTCCTGAACATTTTTTTCATCATGAGAATCGATTGAGTTGATTTACAATGTCAAACCGTAAGTCACAACATTATTTTCCTCCTTGAATCTAGCTCTTGAGATCTCTACTCTACTAGATAGATTTATCGCTATGCTGACTTGTCCTAATCTGTAAACCCATTCCCTTGGATGATCTTTCAACCTCCTCTTTCGCTAGGCCTTTCGTTAGTAGATCTGACACATTATGACTTGACTTCACATAGTCAATTCTGATAATTCCATTAGAGAGCATTTGTCATACGGTGTTATGTCTCTGTCGTATATGACGATACTTATACTTGTACATGACACTTCTTGCCTTACCTATTGTTGCTTGACTATCGTAATTTATGTTGATAGGTCCCATAGGTTTGGGCCAAAATTGAATATCCTCTAGGAAATTCTAGAGCCCTTCAACTTCTTCACCAGCCTTTGGAGCGAGCGATACATGTTTATTTGGACGATTTCAAAGAGACTTCTCCTCTACAAAGAGTAAGTACATAACCACTTGTAGATTTTACTTCATTTGACATGGTGATCCAATTTGCATCACTATATCCTTCAATCACAGTAGCATATTTGTTATAATGTGAAACATAGTGTTGTATATGTTTTAGATACCCATACACACGTTTCATATTCATCAAGTGAGTTTGATTCAGATTACTAATGAACCGACTTAGTTTGTTTATAGCACATGATATATCTGGTCATGTACAATTTATAATATACATCAAACTTCCCATTACTCTTGCATATTCTAATTGAGATTCAATTTTACCTTTATTCTTTTTTAAATGTAAAACTTAAATTAATTTGAGTTTTGACAATAATGAAATTCAAGTATTTAACTTATCCAATACTCTTCAAATATAATGAGAATGAGATAATTCTAGTCCACGAGGAGTTTTGAGAATTCTGATCTCCAAGATCAAATCAACAACTCCTTTGTCCTTTATATCGGACTTGCTGGACAGCATGCACTTAGTAGCATTTATATCGTCAATATTTTTACTCATTATTAACATGCCATCAACATATAGACAAACAATGACTTCATGATCATATTTTTTTAATCTAAACAAACTTATTACATTTGGTAATCTTGAATCCATTTATCAATACTGTTAGGTCAAATTTATCATGCTATTGTTTGGGTGCTTTCTTGAGCTCATAAAGCAATTTCACAAGTCTTCACACTTTCTCTATTTTACTTGGAGCTACAAACTCTTCAGGTTGTTCCATTTAAATTTCTTCCCTCAACTCTCCATTTCAGAAGGTTATCTTTAAATTTATTTGGTGGATTTTAACATAATATATTAAGCTGCTAGTGCAATTAACATCCTAATTGATGTTATCCTTGTTACTTAAGAGTAAGTGTCAAAATAGTCCATACCTTCTTTTTTCTGTATCCTTTGAATATAAGTCTAGCCTTATATTTTTCAATATTTCCATCAGCTTTCATTTTCTCTTTAAGGATCCACTCTAATCCTAAAGGTTTACTTCCTGGATAATGATAATCTAATTCCCATGTATCATACTTAAAAGTTATTCGATCTCACTATTGAGAACTTATTTCCAATAAGTTGACTCAACCGAAGACAGATTGTTTTAAATGTTTGAGGCTGATTTTCTACCAACAAAGCCACAAAAAATGGTCAGAAAGAAGTGGGTTTCATTGGCAAGTTCTACACCTAGGATCCTCACTATGTAATGGAATTTTCATTCATTCTTTCCGTGCTCATTTAGGTATGTCACTTCTCAACTCACATTAGGTTTTATACGGATTAATGTGTTCAAAAGCTTTGCATTAACTGACTAAATTATTGTGTTAATTAGACTCAAGATTATCAAATTTGTGAACCAAAAACCGACAGGCAATATTGTTCACAACATATCCAATAAATACACAGTCTATTGTTTTTTGTCCAATTTTTACCCTTTTAGGTTAAAAAAACATCTACCTTGGATAGACACCCAACACTTTGAAATATTACACGTTTGTTTTTCTTCCTTTTCCTAACTCATATTGAATTGATTGTGTTTTGCTACATGATACCCTATTGAGTATCTTATTAGTCGTAAGGATAGTTTCCCCCCAAAGCTTTCACGGTGAACCAATTCATCATTAGGACATTCATCATTTCCTTTAATGTTCTGTTTTTCCGTTCTACCAAACCATTTGACTGTGGTGTATAGGGTGCAGTAGTTTGATGAATAATACCATATTCCAAACATATCTATGCAAAAAGAGATTCGTATTCTCCACCCCTATCACTTCGAATGATTTTTATCTTTTGATTCAATTGGTTCTCCACTTCATTTTTGTATATCTTAAATGCATTAATTTATACATCATTTTTATTAAGCAAATATACACTACAAAATCTAGTGCATTCGTCAACAAAAGTTATAAAATACTTTTTTCCTCCACGTGATCGTGTCGACTTCAGGTCGCATATAACTGTGTCAATTAAGTCTACAAGTTTTGAATTTTATTCAACAGACTTGTAACGATGTTTAAGAAACTTACTTTCCACACAAATTTCACATTTTGATTTATCGCATTTAACATTAGGCAATACTTCTTAAGTAACCAATTTTCACAAGACTTTATAATTTAAATGTCCCTAATTGGTATGCCATAAATCATTTGACTCGAATAAGTAAACATAAGCAGAAATGTTATTAATACTGTCAACAACCATCACATTTTGTTTAAAAAGGCCCTAATGTAGATAGACCTTTACTATGAACATCTCATTGTTACTTTTATGTTTTTATCACTAACTAGGAAAAACTTAAACCTGTTCGTGACGATTACTGCAGTAGAAACTAAATTCTTCCTAATAGTAGTGATACACAAAATACTCTTTCAACTCAACACCTTATTGGATGTCATTTTAAACATTAGTTACCTAGTTCTTACAATCTTTTATGTTGATGTATTTCCCATGAACAAATCTTCATCGTACTTAGCAGGCGTGTACGTTTCAAAAACTTTTTATGCAGAGCAAATATGTAGAGTGAGACATGAGTATAGAAACGAATCCTTGGGAGTTCTAACTAACTTACACTCCAAAATCATTGCACACAGGTTATCTACATCTTCTATCTCTTCCACGATGTTTGCTTGACTTTTTCCTTTGCCTTCATCTTTGTCTTGGCCCTTTCTTGGAGCATGATAGTCAGAAGATTTATGAACAGCCTTACCACAGTTGCATATAATATTTGCCCTTGAATATCTTCTTGTCCTGTTCTGACTTCTGTCCGTTGGACTTCTTTCTCTTTTTTCTTTTGTAGTAGATTCTTAAAAAATATTAACTCCAATTATTGTTGAACTTTTATGAGACTTCTTTTCATCTTTTTTATTATCTTCCTCAATCTTGAGCCGAATTACAAGATCTTCAAACTTAATTTCCTTATGATTATGCTTCAGATAATTCTTGAAGTCCTTCCACAAAGGAGGTAACTTCTCCGTCATTGTAGCCACTTCAAAATCTTCATTTACAACCATATATTAAGCAATTAGATAATGGAAAATAAGTTGAAGTTCATGCACTGTTGATCCAACAGTTTTACTATCTACCATTTTATAGACTAAAAACTTTGCAACCACAAACTTTTTCAAACATGCATATTTTGTCTTATAGTTCTTCTCAAATGTGTCCCACAACTCTTTTGAAGTTTTCATTGCACTACAAATATTATATAAGGCATCTTCTAAAACACTCAGAATATATTCCTTCATATGAAATCTGTCTGTTTCCATGCTTTAATAATTATGATTTTTTCTGTCTGGCATTTCAGCATCTTGCACTGTTTCTTCGCTGGTAAATTTCTACAGACCAATAGTGGTAAGCCAACCAAATACCTGTTGATGTCATCCTTTGAAATTCACACAAAGAACTTACCCGGTTTCTCTACTTGTGGTACAGCAGTTCGAGTTAGTGCAACAACATTCACTATAACATTGTTGTTTTCCATTTCTGATAAACAAAAATCGATACACTCTTAATAAGAAATAACATAAAATTGCAGAGTTAAGGAAATATAAAAACACGAAGGTTTTTTCCTCCACCAGAAATACAGATTAAAATAAAACTATAATTTCTTGAAGTTTGTTTCCAATTAATATTTTAAAACAGAGTTACTTATTACAACTAAACATTGCAGAAATACGAAATTACCAAAGATTTAATTAAATAGTAAGAGAGATGAACAAAATTTATTTACAAAAAAATAAAAATTTGTCAACGTACCAAAAATTGGGAAAATGAGAACAGAAAAAGATCAAGCAGACATAATAAACAGTGTCCCCGTAATGAAATTATTCACCTATAGTATTCAAAGTGTTATTTTAAATATGTCTTCCCATGGTAAAGTTAACTCAATCCCTAGGGTTTTGATATCCAAAGATCTTGTGTCAGCAAACCACTCAACAATAGTAAAGTACAAGAAGAAACTTTTTGCAAAAGCAGAAGAAGAAATAAGAAAAATTCAGAAGGAAAAATTCTGAAGAATGAATGATATTTATACGTAAGAGGGACAGGTTTTGAAATTTTGCAACTCTTTCAGAATCCCCACGACTATTACTGAATGTTTGCATCTTTTCAAGCAATCCTGGTTGTTCGTTAAAGTTGCAACCTTTTAGAAAAGTCATTTCCAAGTGGTGGAAAATTTAAATAAAATTGGGAAATATTTAAATAAAATGGGCTACACGGATCCGAGTCAGGTTGGGTCAATCAACTATAAAGTTGAAACGTTTTGGTTAATCTCAGCTAAATAATTTAAAATATTTCTATTATAAACTAATTAACTGAAAATTGTCCATTAATTTTATTCAATTAATTAAAAAAATAATTAAATTAACTAAAATAAACTTTGTCCAAAAAAATGTCTCTATTGATCATTTTTCGAATCCAAAGCCGAGCGAGCGACGACGACGACACAAGAGGTTCTCTCTTTCCAACCCTTTTAACAATTAACAAGAGTTTTTCGATATTGAAACTCTCCTATTATTTTTTCCACCACCGATGAGGGACAAATGCCTTTTCACTGAAGCATAAGAGGACTTTTCTAGTTCCAAACTTTGAAGTTCCTCTCTTTTCACATTCCCTCCATAGCCCATTAATTCTTGTTACATACCCTACAGGACGTACCTCACAAACTCCTCAAATAAAGCCTCGAACACTTATATAAGAGGAGGATCGGGATAAATGGAACCCATACTCTCTAGTGCTGGTGCACTAGCAGATGATGGAGAAAATCCCTTTTGTTTTTGTTAAAAGGAAGAATTGTTTACATTTATGTTTTGCTTTCTTGAGTAGTTCTATGATGTCTTATACCTCTCATTGTTAAACTCTTCTTTGTCTTTCAACTTGTCCTCCTCATGTTGTTGCACATGGATCATTAAACTTGCTATGTCCATATCCCCTATCAACATAGTTTCCTTGCCTTTATTTATTGATAGGGAGACAACCCAGCAAGGAATAAACTCATCCTAATCCTCATGTAAGGAACCATCTCCGGAGCATACCGAGAAAGTCGTGTGAACTTCAAACTGTAGTCATGAACGCTCAAAGAATTTGTAAGGACCTTAAAAATGAAATAGGATGAACTAGAGCTTCACATGAGTTTATTACTTGTTAAAATTATGAGAAATATATTTTAGTAGTTTGGTTAAAAGTGTTTCAAGGTCAAATGTCAAGGGATGACCATATGTTCGAAAACTAATCTTTTGTGTGCTAGTGTATTCTTGTATGTTGTCCTTGATTTTGTGTGTTGTTTGGTGTCGAAAATAACTGGAATTGACCCTAGGGACTAGATGAAAATATTTAGCGGATAAATATCCCCTTATGACTCCTCAAGGACCACACTAAGTGTCCTTGAGGAGGACTCTAAGCTCAAACCACAAAACTGACAAAATGGAATGACGTACGACCATGACTTATGACTACTAGGTCTTTTGACGGGGCACGATTTGGTTCGCTAGTCAATACATAGTCTAGTGAGCCTTATCTCCTATGGAAAACTCTATGACCAATACCAAAATCTAGCTGGCTGGTTTGGCACACTTCCTACGGTCTGTACGTGGTGGTCGTGAGTAAGCATTTGTTTTCCTAGTACAAGTCGGCCTAGCCAAGGTTGGTTTGGTAAATTTCACCCTAGGATAATAAATACTTGGACGTTTATTTTTTTTATTTAATGTTATTTGAAGTTAGTTAAAATACTTAAACCTAGAATTACACTTTATTCTTCAATATCAAACCCCTCTTTAAATTCTCTCAAAAACACCATGGTAGCTTAAGCTCAATTTAAGCTAGGGTGAATATTTCCATTGATTTCTTATTTATGGTAAATTAATCTCTTAGGTATGATGATCCTTCATATAGTGCTAACCTTCACCCTAGACTCAATTTCAAATTGTTTTCAAGTTTTCCTAAAGTTATGAAAATCCCCCCAAATCTTCCTTAAACTCATGGGTTCTTGGACTTAATTGTTTAAAGAGAATTGTAATGTTTATAGTATATTTTAATTGATGTTATATGTTTAAAAACTCCATGAACCCGTGATTTCTCTAATTCACTATTTTTGGCTTCAAAAGTGGGTTTGATAATTATGATTGTTTATTGGTGGAATTTTACTTATATGGCTTTATAGTATTGATTCCTATTGTTATATATCTATATATATGATGAATTTTTTATATATGTATGAGTTGGTTATATAAGTCATGTGGGCATGATAATGGTCAAACGCTCTTGTTATGTGAAAATTGTAGGAAGTTAAATAATGGTGAATTGTGGTACTAAACGATGGTGAGTTGGCTCAATTTCCTTTTATAGTAGATTTTTTTGTAAAGTTTAATACGCTTTGCTGTAGGTGTTTAGTTTTCATTTCTTATTATGAATGTGGTCTTGAAGGCATTATGCGGTGAAATGAAGTGAGGGTTATGATATTGTGTAGAAGGTGGCATAATGTATAAATGCCATGTGATGTTAAGGTGATATTGTATATCGTATTGTGAATGAAAGCATATTTCATTTGAATGTTTACATGTGATGATGATAGACTATGAAGAGTCTTTATATGTTGATACGGTGTCTCTATTTGTTAGACCTAGTTATCCCTACTAGATACATGAAAGATATAATGAATGTGGTCTCTTGACTTGATAGGCTTAAGCCTCCTTTTCTTGAATGAATGAATGAAATGATAAATTGAATTTACTAGACCGAGCATGGTGACCTTTCTATAAATGATCTATCCTTATGAACCTTGATTGGTAGAACCTGTGTTGCCCTTCTTGGTCATGGTATTAAGTGTCGGTAAGCCTAATGATACTTCCCTCTCTAATACACATATGTGAATTAAATTACTTTATGGGAACTAAGGCAAAGAACCGAGTGGATATGCTTAATATAGTAGCTCTACTTGAGTATGAGAATAGAGAATAAAAAAGTCTTGATATCCCCTAAAACATGTTCCTACATGGGATGTTTCCTAGTTCTACCCTAGTCAAGTAGAAGACTCTCTACGGAATACCTAGCTAGTGTGGTCTATGTGGGTTATGCATATCACCATCATGTGAGATGTGCACTCTAGCTATTGAATAAGTTCTACAACATGTAAGTAGTAGTATGGGATGCTACCTACACATGGCACGAGTAGGCTTTGAAGATGCTAAAGCAAGTTCCGCAGGTGTTCCAAGACCATTATGTGAATTATCTTAAATGCATGAATGTCTCTTTAAATGTTCTAATAAGGAACATTGACTGGTTGGGTTGTCTTTAACAGCAAACGGTACTTGTCTAATGTAGACTTGAGGAACACTTAGGTGTGCATGAAGTGGTTGTATGGGAAGCCCCTTCATGTTTTTACATAGGTGGGTTTTAAGATAACCTTAGGTAGAATGTCTCAATCATAAGAAGGGTTACATAATGAATGTGGTGGTACCTTGTGTATTATATGGGTAATATTTTGTATGTTGATGTTGCTTTTCCACTTGATTTATGAAATATTATCAATATGACCTGAAAATCAATTAAATCAAGTAAATGTCTTATGTCAAGTAAATGCCCCTTTTACTATGATTTTTTCATGGTCATCATACTTAGTGCTTCATTATACTTATTTCATATTTTCTTTTTTTATCTACAAAATGTAGGTGTGGGCAAGTGATGAGATTGCTAGAGTTAAAGCTTTGGACTTAAAAATTCACTCAAGATTTTGTCATGTCTACATATGTCGAGGACATAGACTTCTTATTGTAGTTTCTCTTTCATTACGACATTTTTATTAAGCTTTTATCTTTCTATCAACGTTATGGTTTGTGTTCCTAAATTTGATATTCTAAAAGTTACGATCTATGTTGGACTTATGAGACTAAAATTTTGTTGCTTATAAAGAGTTAATTTAAAGTGTGTTGCCTCTTGAGCCTTTTGACTTTTCTTAAATAAGGTTTTAATTCTTCACTATTAATAGCCTATGTGATGAATGAATGCAATGAGCTTTTATAAGACTTTTTCGAGTTTATATACGTCGTTACACAATTAGGGGGTTCTCTCGGGCCATTAGAAACATAATATTAGAGCATAAGGTTGTGAAATAGTCCTTTGGATTCAAAGTATCACGAGGCCACGTCTAGTAGAGTCTTGTTCATCGTGTGAGTCGCGACACATCTATGTGTGGGTGGCTATAGGATTAGAAGTTACACTTATTTTATATAACTTAAATCCTGCCTCACAATGGAGTTCTATAATTGCATTTTCCTAATATGTTCTCTTGTTTTTATGGGATATGAGTACAAGAAGGACGCTAACAAGGACAGTTGAGGAGGAATTAGTAATTGAGGGAGTTCTTCCCGGAGGTGATCAAGTTCCTCAAAGTAACAAAGTTCTAATAGTTATCAAAGAGAATGAGGCCCCGATCGTTCCCCCGAATATGTCTTATGAGGAGGTTACAGTGGCTTTTCTTACCCTATACCGAGACATGCCAGATTAAAAAAATAGAGATATGGGGACTAGGGTGAATGATATTGAGAGTACTATGGCCTCTAGGTTGAGGACTTTGTGAGGATGATATCTTATCTTTGTTTTCTCTAAAGTTGGAGAGGATCCCCAAGAATTCTGGGATGGTGTTTATAAGGTGATGAGTGTTATGGGGTGTCTTCTATGGAGAAAGTGGAGTTGGATTCATATCAATTGAGAGAGTTTACTCAAGTGTGGTACACTAAATGGAAGGAGAATAGGCCGGTTGAAGCGGGTCCTATTGAATGGGATGAGTTTAAGGAAACATTCTTAGGAAAGTACATTCCCAATGAGAAGAGAGAAGTTAAGGTTGAGTATTTTATAAACCTCAGGCAAGCTTGAAATTTACGCTATTGTTTAATTATGATCCATCCTTGGTGTCTAACCCTATAGAAGAGAGGAGTAGGCTTGTTACCAGTATTTTTGATCTTTTGAAGAAAAAGTATCATATGGCAATGCTCCATAAGGACATGAATATAACTAGGCTCAGAGTGTATGCTCAATTTTTTGAAGAGTACAAGCTTAAGTTGTTGGTTAGGGTATTTATTAGGGGAAGAACAACGAGCAAAGTCAACCTATGTTTAAGAAGAGAGTTCGAAATCATGATGCTTCTAGTGCTCCTAAGGTTAATGTTACGATTCTCCAAATAAATTGCGTTTGAATTAGAACAATACTTTTTTAATATGAGTTAATAAGGTAATAAAATGATGAATATAAGTTTTAGAACTCGATTTGAGGAGTTTGGAAGTCAAACGTCTAAGAACAACCAAGACGTCTAGAAGCTAGTCTAGTTGAACTAGTGTGTAGTAGGGTTTTATAGTGAAGTTTAGAGGTCTGGTTTGAGGGAGAAATTGAGTACCCTTGGTATCTACATATACAATGACATGTAAATGGACAAAAAATTTGAGTAACACTCCCCGGGAATAACTTTAAGCATCCTAAAAGAGGACCCAAACGTTACCCAAGAAAGCTGTCGGGCAGCCCATATCTGGAGATAGTGGTGCATCGCGCCTTCAACACTTAAAGGGATAATTTTTGCGTTGGATGTGGGTATAACATAAAACATTCTATATCATAATTAATTTCCTGAACCAAGATTGGGAAGTGTCCCCGTGACGCGCAACAAAATCCCATATTTGGTCGCATCGTTTTCAAGTAAAATTAGAATTGGTCAAAAGGTCCATTAAGTGTAGATGTATTTTGAGTACTTAGGGGATTATGTATTCAAGGTTAAGTCATTTAAACTTCAAATTCTCCAATCAAATTAAAACCCTCAATCTAAAACAAAAGCTCTTTACTCATTCTCTCTAAAACCTCCATTGTCTACGCTTTGAAGCTCCAAGGAATAAGACAAAATTGTTCAAGTTTTTCATTCAAATTTCGTGGGATTTATTCAAATAAGTTATGGTTATATCATCCTTGACTACTCTGTCATTGCAGGATCTAATTCCAATGGTTTTTCAAAGTTGTTCAAAAACATAGAATTTTAAATTTTGAATTCTAAGCATGGGTTCTTGCATGAAAAGGTTTCGAACAATGTTTTATTATATATTGATGATTTTAAGATCAAAATTTCCATGAACCCATGTATTCCTTGAATTCCAAATTTTGTCTGTAAAGTGGATAAATTGATTATGTCTTGATATTATTGAATTTATGTGTAAATTATATTGGGAGCTTGAATTATGTATAGATCATGATAAAATACTTATAGGCTGCCTAATATTGATAATATCTATATTTTATATTATTTGAGCATTGATATGGATTGTTTGTTTACTTGGTACTGTGTACATGGCTATTGGTAAGAGCCTACGTAAAGTGATTTGATTGAGAAGGCTAAGCAATGTGATGATGATGATTTGAAGGTGGTGAGTTGACTTTATGTCTGTATATTGTGTAGAATTGATATTGAATTCTATGATGGCGGTGTTTATGTGTTATAATTGTTATGAACATGGCCTTGGCGGCATTATTATGTGAATTATGGTTCTATCATGTTATAGATTGTACAAGTAAACTATGTGAAGGATTTTTTGGTAAATGTTTACGTGTGAGGTGAAAGTATGATTCCCACTAAATGGATATATGTGAAAATTATTGACTATTATGTGTCTCTACATGAGTATTGATAAGGTATTTTGTTGGGTAGACTTAGTTTTCCCTACATTGGACTTGAATGTTATTGAAATACGTTATATGATAATGTGTGTCTTGATTGGTAGAATTAGGTCCCTCTACTTGATATGTGAAATTTATGTGAATGTTATCTCTTGACTTGGTAGGCTTAGGCATACTTGTCTTGTACGTGTTTGAATTAACTTATGAATGAAGTCTAGGATCGGTAGACCTAAAGAAGGTACCCTTTTATGAAACACTTATCTTTAGAACCTTTAAGATGAAAAAGGTTATATACGTGGAACCTTGAATATAAAAAGAAGGTTAACTAATGAGGTATCCATGAAAAGTATTATGAGTTTGTAGGACTAACTAATGGTACCTTCCCTAATACACCTGGGAAATGATTACTCTATGAGAATAAAGGCAAAGAACCTAGCAGATATTCTTGTTGTAGGAACTCTACTTGAGAATGAAACTAGAGTGCAAAGAATCCCATGATATTGAAGAACCATGTGCCAAAATGGGATGAGTCTTAGTTCTACCTTTGGCAAGTAGAATACTTTCCACGGTGTGGGGTTCCTATGACACCAAATTCCATACCAAGGTAGTATGATGTATGTCGATTAATGCCTAACCTCATCATATAGGACGTACACTATAGTTATTGGATAGGTTCTACGACATATAGGCCGTGGAATAGAATGTTATCTATACACGAGAAAGATTTGAAGATGATAGGTGAGTCCCGTAGGTTTCTCCAAGACAATTATATGAAGTCCTCTAATTGATGAATGTCTTCTGCATGTGTTAATGAATATTGTTGACCTTGTAATGTACGAAGAATAGAAAGGCTCTTACCTAGGTAGCTTTATGGATTGCTTAGGTAGGCTTGAAGAGGGTGTATGAGCGGTCTCTTCATATTCTACTTAGCTGAGTCTTAGAGTAACATTAGGTAGAGAGTCTAAATGATATAAAACTTATCTTATTGAATATGGACTATGTGATATAAGATGAAATGGAATAACTTTATTTTTGGTAGTCTTAAGGATTAATTAGGGGTGCTTGAAGAGCTGTATGTGTGGTCTCTTCTTGTCTTACTTAAGTGAGTCTTAAGATAATCTTTACTAGGGTTTATAAGTACATATGGTCATGTGATTGACATTACTTGGATATTTATCATGTGTATGTTGTCTTTAAAATGGTTCTTATACTTATTTCATGATATTTACATCAAAGGAGAATAAAAAACATGTTATAAAGTTTATGTTCATTTTAGCATGGTTTTCTTGCATGTTCACCTACTTAGTGCATTCAATGTGATAATTACATATGTTGTCTATTTATACAAGAGTAGGTGGCAGGTGAGGAGTCCCTTAGAAGCGAAGCTTGGGAATAGTATTGTCTCAGGAATACTTGGTATGTGCCCATATGATTCGAGGACAATTATGTTAAGTTTTACTTTTCAAAAAACATTGTAATAGACTTTGACTTTATTTATAATTTATGTATGGGTTATGACCCTATGATTTATATGTGTCTAATATGGCTATGACGAGACTTAGTTTGCTTAAGTTTCTATAAAAGAGTTTGAACTATTATTGTGAAAAGTTTTAATTCTACACAACTTTTCATATATAATGAATGATGTCTAAGGGATTGTATAAGATCTCCGAGAGGTCGAGTACGTCGTGTGGCAACTTAAGAGTGCTCTAACTTCGAGGGTGTACTCTCGAGTTACTACAATTAACTTTGAAAGAGGTGGTGATTCCCAATTTTTCAAGCCTACTTGATCTTATGTTTACTTATGTTTATGATTCTATAGAAGTGTGTACGATGACTAGTAAGTATGCTTAGTTTACCCTATGTGTTTTTTGAATGATATGTTATATGTGATATGGTAACGTATGTGTGTGTCTTGTTTGGTTCGACTTATGTCCCTTACTTGATGCATGTAAGATGTTTATATGACTCCTTGACTTAGTGTGCTAAAGCTTATTAGTCTTGTATGTGTGATTGACATGTAACCTTGGATATAGATAAGAAGATCATTTATGTGGAATCTGATAGAAAGAAGGTTATCATATCCTTCAAGTCGAAAGTCGTAATTGTATCTTTCACTTGTGAATGGTGGACATGGATATTTATTGGCTGGAATATTATGAAATTATACTGGCTGGAATATTATGAAATTATACTTAGGAAAATCATTGAGTTATCCTCTTAATCATTGTAAGACTACCTAGGGGACCTTCTTAGTAAGGTGTTATGATTTGGTTGTGTACTCGATATGGAACTTCTTCATATGCTCCTTTATGTATATTAGTTTATGAAAACAAATACTAGATCCAACTGAGTATGGTAAGGGATTTGATCTATTTAAAATATGAGAATATAGAACGAAGAAACCCTTTATATTCGTTAATCATGTGCCTATATAGTAATGTGTCCTCGTTCTACCATTGGCAAGTAAGACACCCTCCATCGGACAAGGTTCTAACTCTTGATTCCATTCTTAGCTACCATGGTCTGTGTCAGTTATTTCCTATTCTCATCTTATGTGATACATTCTAGTGTTAGATAATTTCAATAAAGTTTAGGTAGTTGTATGGGACGCTATCTAGACATTGCAGGAATATGCTTGGAAGATGTTGGTATGTGAGTCCCTAGGTCTTCACCGAAACCATTATATGAATGTCCTTAAGTGTGGAATGTCATCTAAGTGACTTAATGAACATAATGACTTAAGTAAATACTTATTATTTAAAAAGGTATATATGTAGCGTAACTTTTAGGATTGCTTTGGTAGGCTTGGAGAGGGTGTACGAGAATTCTGTTCATGTCTTAATTAGGTGAGTCTTACATTAATTCTATGTAGGGAGTCTAATTGGTTAATGGGAATAATCTTATCTTGTGTAGTCTAAAGGATCTTTTTGATGTGTATGAAGGGATTGTATGGGCGGTTGCTTCATAACTCACTCAAGTGAACCTTAGAATCACTTTTGGTAGGAGGTTCTCACGTCTATGTCAATTGGTGTGTTATGTGGTGTATTAAAATAACTTACTCTAGATAGTCCGAGGGATCAACTAGGCGTGTATCAAGGGTTTGTACGGGCGGCCGGTTCATATCTTACTTAGGCGAGTCTTAGGATAACCTTAGAAGGGGATCCGTGTTAGTATGCTTATATGCTTTGATGTGGTTTTGGTGTTACCTTGTGATATGTGAATATAAAGTTACAATGAAGTCACTGTATGATTTTCATTAATTGAGTATAATATGGAATGTGCCTTATATTTTGAATATTGACTTGATTGATGTCTCTTAAACTATCTTATGAAGGTTTTATATCAAATTTCATGAAAAGCATGTTATTTACTAAATGTTCCTTTTTCGTGATTTTTGCATGGATTCCGTACTTAGTGCATCTAATATAGCAACCCGTTCTTTTCCAATTTTCACTAACGTGTAGGTAATTAGAAGTCTTGATATGACATGAAGGATGGATAGGTTTCTAAGGGTTGACGATGAAGTATTGGTGAGTCCTCATCGATTCGAGGACAATATCAACATGTTCGTTTTATGTCTTAGTCTTAATTTTATGTCATATATGGACTTATTCCCAATTGTTGTATTCTTCAATATTTAGATGGTTCAATGAGACATTGTAAAGGTTTTTTGTTTTAATAAAAGTCTTCTGCTTGTGTATGTTATTGAAAGAGTTTTTCATGTGTGAAGAAACTTTTAAGGTCATACCTATTTTGGAGTGTATATTGTGTAATGAATGATACGAGTGGCTTTAGTAAGACTTTTTGGAGTATCATCTGTCGTGTGGCGACTCAAGGATGCTCTAACTTCTAGGGTCTACTTGTGGGTTGTACCAATGTTTGTATCAGAGCATAAGGCTTGGGAGTGTGTTAGCTTGTCTCATAAACCACATTCAGTGGAGTATTGCTCATATTGTGAATAGTGCCACAGTATTAATAGGAGGCTATTTGGTTCTAGAAAAAATTCCACTTCTTTATTCTTCTAAACGTGCCTAAGATCTTCATATATGGTGTCTTTCCCTTGTTACTTTATATGTTGGTCCTTTTAGTGTAACCTTTGTAAAGTTAATTTGAGGGAGTGAAAAGAAAAGATGTGACTTGTTAGATGGGGTATAGATTATGGTGTTGATGACCTTAGGATGGTTGAGGTACCTTTGGTAGGGTAGTATAGTTTGAAGAAATGGTAAGGTATAGTGTATGAAAGGTTAAGGGAGTGGTAATTGAGATTGTTTGATGTTTTTTAGAACCGACCTTAGAAAGGAAATAGGTGGGGTTATAAAGAGTAAGGGTGAGTTTCTTCTATCAAGGGGAATTTAATGGGTATATGGTCACACTTTTGAGAGTCTTTGGTTTTGATGAGATATATTTTGGTGCGAAGTATTAGTAAGGTTTGAGGGTCCTTGATGGAATTCCTTGTAGTATGTTTATGTTGACCTTAGATTGGGTTTATTCTAAGTGGGGGAGTATGGTGAAGAGTACGGTTGTAGGGAGTGAGATATCCTTATCTTTTACTCACATGTTTATTCAAGCCTAAAACAAAGAGTTCCTAGTAACTTTGTTTATGTTGGAGTCTTTTGTAAAAAATAAATTTCCAAACATTCTCATTATGATATGCATGTTTTTGTTGAGTTCTTGTTGAATGAGAAATGAGTTTTCATGCATGGCAAATTCCTCATTATTGATGTGCATCTAGTGTAGGTTGCTAATTTTTTCAAGGAGATGAATAATAAGAATGTCTAAATTGTTATATCATATTAGTTTGTTGAGCATTTATAAGGAATTTCTTGAGTGTTGCCTTTGTTAAATTGTGAAGCATGTTCACTCTAAGGAAATTTGTGGTCACTGTGAAGAATTTTTAAAATAAATAAATTGTTCTTTTGTGGAAAATGGTGGTTTGGTGCTTAGAATTGATGTATAGGATCATGATAGTTCATTGGGAATGAAGTCTCTCCTAAATAAAATGAGGAATGTGAGTCTTATGGCATGATGAGTCGTAGATTAGTTTCTAGCTTCTTGTTGTGTTGTGAGTCTCTCGTTTTTGTGAAAGTGATATTTATCATATATGAGTATTGTGTGGTGTAGTTATGTGCTGCTAGTCTTCACTTAATCATCTCTTGATAGTATCTAAAATGAAGCAAGTGTCATTTGAGGACGAATGTTGTCCAAGTGGGGGAGAATGTAGCACCTCTAAAATGACTTAGGTGAAACAAGGGTCAAACGTGTGTGTCAAGAAATCTTGAAGTCCTTAAATGGTTTAAAATGATGTTCTGAGGAAACGTCTAAAGATTTTGTTAAGTATGAAGTCAAACGTCACCGAACGACCAAGACGTTCGACGAGTAGTCACCTATGTGTTTTCATGTTATTATTTGTGTGTAATGATTTTATGAGGTCCTTATATGTTTTAAGATAGTTCTTAGATTCATTATGTCGAGTTTCGTATGATTTGGAGGTCAAACGTCCAAGAACATCTAGTGACTTTCAAAAGATAGCCATTGGACGTCCTTATGACTTTGGATGTGTTTTAGAAAGATGCAGGGCTTGTTTAATGTTGAACCTGATTGAAGATGTTACTAAGACCTCAAGGTGCGCGTGTAAGGGTTTAACGTCAGGGTAAGAATCCACATAGGACCCACAAGGGGTCCTAGAGAGAATCCCAACCTGTTGAGGTAAACTGCCAGGCAGTGGCAATTGACGGCCCCAAAAATGACAGCCAATCGATCAGGCGATGGAACGTCAATGGGTGGCATTTATGCGTCCATGTAGCCTGCAGGTCTGAGAGTTTCAAACCCAAACAACCTACTACAAAGGACGAGGCGTCGTCAAGCTTAGGGCTTCTCGATTGTGTATGCTAAACTACCAGCTTCATTGTTAAATACTTGGGGGTTTTGGGAAGTTCACCCCAAGTCTTATTAAATAGGACGACAATTATTTTAGGTATGTTCAGGCATTTTTAGAGTATTTAAGCTATTAAACTCTCATTTACACCGTAGCACCTATATCAATACTCATTCCCTCTAAAAGTTTCTCCAAAAACCTCTATGAGAGCTCAAGGTGAAGATGGTGCTTGAAGATGGATCTTCAATGGAGTTTGTTCTTCAATTCTATTTGAATTCATATAATAAAAAATGGGAGTTCTTCATCGAAGGCTTTCTATTACCTTAAAATCACATTCAAATATGATTTAAAAATTTCAAAAAGATGAAAAAGTTAAAATTCTACTCTAAGTCTATGGTTCTTGGATGAAGGTTTCCAAAAGTTAAGATATGATATTATTCATGTATAATTTATGTTTTTCAATAAAAATCTCCCTGAACCCTTGATCCTCTCAAATCTCTATATTTGGCTATGCTATGGGTGATATGATCATGGCTCTATACTAGTTAATTCATGTGTAGATTGTTATGGGCTTTTGATTTATGTAGAGTCTATGATTGTATGGTTTATAGGTTGTATACCAATTAGATTATATTAGTATTGTATATTCTTATATTGATCGTATATTAAGCTTATGGAATTGAATTAGTGATCATGACCGTCGATAAGGGACTTTGAGTTTTGAGTTGGTTGATTTGGCTATGGATTGAAGTTGGGGGATCAAATTTTTGGTATGCTGCTCTAACTCCCTTTATATTATGTTATATAATTATTATATTGTGATGATAATTGGTATAATCCACTTATGGTTGTTGTGATTATGTGTTATAGTTGTGGATAATGTGGCCTTGTTGGCATCACTTTATGAATTGTGAAACAATGTGGCCTTTTCGGAATTACTTTATGAACTAGGATATTATCATGTATAACTTGTCTATGTGATCATGTTTAATGTCTTTCTGACATGTGTATATATGTTAAGTTCAAGCATGTTTTCTTCTATGTGAATATAGGTGATTATTATAGGTTATAGTGATGCCTTGTGTGTGTAGACTTAGTGCTGAAGTGTAAATCTTCTTAGATGATTATATTCACCTCATGATGAGTTATGTTGATGATTCTATAGAAGTGTTGTAGGATGACTAGTATGTAAGCTTAGTTTACCCTATGTGTTTCTTGAATGATATGTGTTATGTGATGTGGCAAAAAGTATGTGTATGTCTTGTTAAGAAAGACTTATGTCCCTTGCTTGATGCAAGTAAGACGTAAATATAACCTTGAATATAGTTAACAAGGTCCTTTAGGTATGTGTCAAGGGGTTGTATGGACGGCCGTTTTATATCTTAGGTGAGTCTTATTATAATTTTAGTAAAGGATCCATGTTAGGATGTTTATATACTTTGATTTGGTTTTGATGTTACCTTTTGATGTATGAATTATGCATTAATTTATAGTGAATTCACTGTAAGGTTACTATAAAATTTCCATTAATTAAGTATAATTTGGAATGTGTCTTACATTTTAAATATTGACTTGATTGATGTCTCTTAAACTATATTATGAAAAAATTATATCAAATTTTATGAAAAGCATGTTATTTACTAAATGACCCTTTTTCATGGTTTATGCATGTCTTCCATACATAGTGCATCTAATGTGGTAACCCCTTCTTTTCCCCTTTTGACAAAACTGTAGGGAATTGGAAGTCTTGATATGCCATGAAGGATGGATAGATTTCTAAGGGTTGATGATGAATTATTGGTGAGTCTTCATCGATTTGAGGACAATATCCACATGTTCCTTTTATGGCTTAGTCTTTATTTTATGTTATGAATGGGCCTAGTGTCAAATGTTGTATATTCAAAAGTTTAGATGGTTCAATGCAATATTGTAAAGGTTTATTGTTTTAATGGATGTCTTCCACTTGTTTATGTTATTTAAAAAGATCTTCGTGCGTGAAGAATGTTTTAAAATCTTACTTATTTTAGAGTGTATATTATGCAATGAATCATATGAGTGGCTTTAGTGAGATTTCTCAAAGTCTCATATGTCGTCTGGCGACTCAAGGATGCTCTAACTTCTAGGGTGTACTTGTGGGTCGTGACAGCCAGGGCCAGATCCCAAACTTCAGAGTCTAGGTTGGGTCACTTTATTTAGCACAGTGTCCCAGAGCCCAAACTTCAAATACTGAAGTGGCCGGGGCCTCTCAGTGGCGTGGCACCCCATGCCCGTACGGAGAAAATCCTTGAGTTTTCCTGCTCTGTAAACCCTCTAGATTCAACTCCCCATGCCAAACACTTAGATTCAACTCTATAACCAAAATATGCCAGAATCTAATCAAATTTTATTATAAAATGAAAATAAAGAACTTCTCAACAACTTAAACAATCAAGAACACAATAGGAACTTCAATCAAATACATCAAAAATTCAATTTCTTTGCTATCAATAACATATATTTTTTTGAGTTAAATTATGAGTTTCGGGTGGGTGAACTTACACAACACTATGTGATCTCACATAAATCATGGGGATCATCCCTTGGCGAAATCCACTAGCAATTCTTCAAGAACTTGGAGATTCCTTGCTTCTTCTTCTCTTTTCTCCTCGTCTTTTCTCTTTTCTCAATACCCTAACTTATTTTGAATAGTGTAAAATGAATCCAATCAGGGTACATGCCAACTTAATTACTAATAGCAAATTTCATTAATTGGGTACTAAAAAGACCTTAATAGCCTTCTAAAATCATGTTTTGACTTTTCCTATCTAGACAACCCAACTTCAAATCGAGATATCTCCCTCATACAAACTCGAAACTGAGTAAACTAAGCTGAGTTGGAATAGAATTCAAATATATTTCCTACGGTATCTTGTAGAAAAACTAGCTCATCTTGATTTGGGAGTTATGGTTGTGTGAAGTTAACCCAAAACTTATTCTTAGCGTAATATGACAAACTTTTCAAATTTGATTTTTTCCAAAATCAGTTTCTTTCTAATTCTAGATCTTTATATTTGTAGAGTGTTACAAATGTTTTACCTTTAAAATGATACTCTCAATAATATTTTATTATACGTGACTTTTAGTCAAACCATACTGAAATAGATCATCTTTTATTAGTGCAATTGTGTTAATTTTCAGTTGAGTGTCGATGTCCAATTATGTTAATTTATTTTCAGTCAACTATTTTAATATAATTCAAATAATAATCAATATTTTCTGATATGAGATAATTTTCTAAAGGCTAACCACTCGAAATCATTGCACAGGTTCATTTTGTTGCCCATCTCCACTGAATAATATGGAACTTGGTAAACTTGCATATAGGCAGATAACACTATAGAGCAAATTACTTTACTTTGATTCCCCAGGCCACCATAAAAATTTGAAAAAAAGTATATGCAATGTGAAGTTAAAAGAAGAAACAACTTAGAACTGTAAAGGGAAAACCTATTAAAATGAAGGTAAAGTTAAAGAAGCAACTTAGAACTGTAAGGGGAAAAGAGCTTACTGAAAGGAGTATAAAATGTTACTATGAGTAACATATATAAACCTTATGTCGTCACCTTTTTGAAAAATAAAATATACCCTAAAACCTCACCATGGAATACATTTATACTAGTTTTGAAAAAAATTATAAAAACATATTATTTTGGTGAATTGCTCTATGTAATGACTAAGTTTTGTAAAAAAATACAGAATATATTATTTAGAAAAATAATTTACAACATGAAAATCTCACCGAACAAGGACATGACCTCAACGACCGTTTCAAAAGTATGATCCTAAAATCTAGCCTAACACTTGATCTATATATCTGTCATGACCGAAATCTAGACCGCAGATGAAACCGGCGTTGTTGACCTCTCAAAGGTCGCAGACAATCCTACATACGTCATTCTTACTTCATCTAGGTTAATTTTAGCAAAAAAGTTGAACTTTTTGTTTTCTTATTTCATGCTAAACATTTTAAACTTAACATCATAGGCATTCTCAAATCAACCATCTAATATAGAGATAATCAAATGAAAGAAACAATTCTAAGTTGCACTAAACGTATTCTTGCAAAAAAGGCACCAATACAAAGTCTTTACAAAAGTGGAAAGAAACACTAGTGGCACATGCTTCACTAGCTATCACTTACATCTAAGCTAGATAGTAACGATAGAAATCCTCAAAAGCATGAGGGCTTACAAAGTCCGGATGAAAGCTCCACATCCAGATAGCTGCAACGTCAACTTTTATACTCGAGCGTCCACCTGTGCCTGCACCTAAAATTGTAGAATTTTATGGGATTATTACACACTTTTACTAAGTATGGGTATATGCAAGCACACACCAAGGACATGCATGAGTAAGAACAATTCTTTCCTAACCACATGATTATGGAAAGTCAAGTCAGTAGACTTGCCAAAATGGGATTAGGAAAGTTAGTGAACTTTCCAAATTTGGATTAGGAAAGTTATGCCTTGATAGTAACATGCATCATCGTACTTATCATATTACACACAACATAAAATATCTTACACATAACACATAACATATTGTATATAGTACATAACATCTTTCATATCATTCATTCATATGCCTTGAGACCTTGGAATCATGGACATGACATTAAGACTTACCAAAATGAGGGCTCAACATATTGGACCTCAACTAGGGAGCTTTCTTTAGCAAACAACAAAGTATGCTTAATTCATTCATACGTACTTCATTTCATTTCATTCATAGGCTAGTGTAACACAAGCTATACCTAGGATGTAGTTAAAAACTTTCATGGGGTTCGCTGTGCAATGATCAATCATGACCTAGTGTCATTACTTGAGTCTATCTCACCTCTTGATCATCCTATCCTAACACCTTTGGTATCATTCATTTCGTTATGCGTATCATTTGAGGTTGGCCTCATTCATTCATTGGGAACTTTAACTTTAACCAATATAGATTATGCTAGCATCATGAAATCCAGTGTATCCCCCACACCGAAAAGATGTGGAATCACAAGCCAAAGTGACCCAAAACATGCTAGCGTATATGTGAATTGAACCCCGCAAGATCCCTATATTGGCAGTATAGGTTAAAATACTAAGAGATATAAGGAGACCCATACCTGGCATGCCGTACAATCTCATATCATGAGAGTTACGTGAACTTCCTCCCTTCCCGAAACAAGGCATCCCGCTCATAGCTAGTCTATCGATGCTCAGTATAAAATTCCATTACATTCACTCACACATCATGGAAGTTGGCTTCTAGTATTAGGACATCATATCTCAACAGATAATTTCTCATCTCATCATTAGTATTAAGTGTGTCAATCTCACTACTTTCATTAGAGTGTTGATAGAGACTAGTCTCTTCATTAACTTTACATTATCATAGGTGAGTACGTTTTGGTAACTTATACCTAGGCTCATTTGAGATTGCTCTTATCTTTTACAGTAGCCTCATATCATGTTTTCACCACATTCATTAACATTAGCATATTTGCTCTTCACAATTACTAACCCCTTTTTAAGTGAATGTTCATTTCATCATATGCCAATACACTTGGCCATTTAGTATGTTTTTACACTTTTACTTAACCCTTCTAAGGTTTCATTATTTCATTGTGAATTATATCATTTCATTGTTCATTTTATTATTTCATTTTTCATTTCATTATTTCATTTTTCATTTCATCATTTCATTGTTCATTTCATAATTTCATTGTTTATACATATTAGGTTCACTTATTTTTACACGTATGCTTGACTTATGGGTCTATACAAACAAGCCACGAGGCTTCGTTCATAGTTCGTTTAAGTGATTCATATCCTCCTAAGAATATGTGGTACAAGACTTATGCATCTTGTATGTATGACAACATCACGATTTCGATCTAAGTAGGCATCATTATTCTTCATTAATTAATTCACGTACAACTTATGTATCACTATGGAATTTGGGCAAGGGAACCCAGTTTAGAATCCCTTGGACAACACTTACATTTTTCATTAATTTTTTTTTGTCCACACGACTTGCAGAACAAAAATAAATCCCCAACGCCTTCATTTTCTTTTAATTTCTTTTCTTTACATTTTCTCTTTCTTGGCCGAGGGGTTGTGGGATCGAACCCCCACAGCCCAATTTTTATTTTAATTTCATTTTCCATGGCTTCTTCGAGTTGACCATGAGGTTGTGGGATCAAACCCCCACAATCTCACTTTATTTTTCATTTAACTCTCCTTTTCCGCCTAGAGGTCGTGGGTTCGATTCGCACGAATCACACTTATTTTATTTTAATTTTTCCTTAATATTGATCGGGAGGTTGTGGGTTCCAATCCCACTCCTATCATTTCTTGTTTTCATACTTTAATATCAAGCCAAGACCATGGTTCGAATCCCCTTCACCACGTTCCCCTTTTTAAAACATCTTGAACCCTCTTAACTTGACCGAAACTCATCATTTGAAACTGGAAAATTTTGTAGTTTTTCTTCAGCATCTTTTCATCAAGTTACAAATTAGTTCTTAGGGAATTTCATAGTTCATTTAGAAGTTTTAGGTGCATTTTCATGGATTCGATTAGCTAAGAGTGTCTCACTATATTCAGCAACATTATACTTCATATGAACATCACGATTTACATAAGTATGTGCACGTAAGATCAAAACCATAACATTACAATTTTTGAGGATTAACGCGAGAACACCTAGTCACGGTCACATTTTTGCACATACATGCACACAATTTAAGAATACATAGGTTGTCCTTCATACAATTTCAAACACACATACATGAACATATTCATCACGAAATCAAAACACATGCCTAATATCTACCAGCAAACATACCCAACCTACAAATAATTGGGAGCTAGTGATAGGGACATGCAACGCGGAAACAACCATAGTTTTTGGATTGAATATACTCAACCTTAGGGGTCTCTTGGGAAAGTGACCAAGAGAGAAGAGAGTCCATACCTTTTTAACGTTCAAACCTTTACTTTCATCCCAAAAACATCTCCATACACACATCCAACACCAAAATTTCAACACCCCACTCGACGGAAAACCTTCTCTTTGCCTACGTGATTGATTAACGTTTTTTCTTCTTCTAGTTTCGTATGAATTCTTCAAGTGTGAAGAAACTTAGTAAATTTTCTGTTCTTGAATTTTATTGGTAGAGAGAAACATGAATGGGAGAAGAGAGATTTAATGTTAATGTGAGATAGACGTAAGAGAGTTGGAATTTTATTAGTCTTAGGAGTCTAGTTTAGGACTAAGTCAAATAAGATTTTTATTAAATGATAAGAAATCTGATTTCCCTTTTATTTTAAATCAAATAATAAAAAATAAATATTAATGAATTACATTAATTTACCAACTTAAATTAAAACAAATTTAATTCATTTCTTCCACCTAGGTTCGAACCCGGGTGGAGCAAGACTTCACTCTAAGTGTCAATTTTGGTCCTCTCTCCCCAAAATACCCCTACAACTTATTAATTAAAGAATTTATTATATATTTAGGGTAATTACGTTATTACCTTTATCCTAGAAAAAGACCATTTTACCCCTAGGCCCTCTAAATTTAAGATTTCCCCCTTTTAAGTCCGGTAAAGACTCATCCGGGTAAATCTTCATATTAGGGAGCCCTACATGGCTGGACCCAACCTTTCCTAGCTCAAATAACTCTCCGACGTAGATGGCTTTGCTTTTGTAGAGGTTCAGAGGTCTAGTTCTACGTGCATCAACCCGTGTGAACCCGGTCTAATCGTAGGCATTCTAGAGATATTAAGCAATAATTAGCATATCCATTTTAGGGCTGTTACAATTTGACTCTTAATGGGGTTGGCATAGTTTGTAAAAAAAAGTAGTTTTTTGAATTTGAAATATTTTAAAAAGCAACTTTTTTTAAAAAAAAAATTTGATGGGTGGGAGAGGGAGTGGGGTGCCCCATGCTCAGGGGTATGAGGTGGGTTAAAAATGAAAAATTAAAAATTTGAATATTTTTCGTTTGTGGGGGGGGATGGGGATGCTTTGGGAGTTCAAAAAAAATTTTAACATTTAAAAAATAAGAATATGTGGAAAAAAAATTGGATGGGGAGGCTTAGATACGAGGTATGGTAAGAAAAAAAATATTGTAATTTAAGAATGAAGTAGTGTTTGAAAAATAATTTCGTTTATTTTTGAATGAAAAGAAGTTGATTTTCCAAATCATTTATGAAAGAGAACATTTACAAGAGAATGCACCCTTAATCTAGGTAGTCGCTTTTTGTCCAAGAAGCATAAACTCTTAAGTTCATTGGATATTTTTAATATCAATAATGTTAGGTGGCCACACTATATATAATTGACTATGATATTCTATATACATAATATGTAAATAAGCCCTTCAACTTGGTCTCATTTAAAATTTCTGCCCATCAACTTTGGGTACGATAAATATACATTTAAACTTGTATAAAGTTGAACAAGTAAAGACATGAGTCCTATGTGGAACAGTACACGTAGCAAACCATGCAGGATAAAAAATGGTATGTAAGACATATGTGTCTATTTGTGAAACTTTATACAAATTTATGTGTCTACTTGTGCATAATCAAAGTTGAAGGACATAAATATGATTTGAAGGCAAGTTAAAGGACATAAATATGTATTATGCATATTCTATACTAAATATATTTATACAATTTATGGACTAGTATAAGTATAGTATGGAAGACATTTTCCAATAAATTAGGACTCAAATATTGATAATGTCCGTGAAGTTCTATTATTAAGACATTTCAATACAAATACTCAGTACAAGCTTCAAAAAGACAAATACACATTCACAAGTCCTATACAGGTATTACATATTTTAGATATTCTAAACAAAAAGAAAGACCCAACAGAGACTTCACTAATAAGTCTAAAGAGTTCATGTATAATATTTCATCCGAAGAAAGCAAAGGACTTACCAAGATCATAATTTTTGAGTTTTTGATAGTCACCGGAAGAAAATTTGAGAGTTCACCGTCAATCTTGGCGTGCACGGTGCTGTTGCACTCCTCTTGCGTATTCTATCTACGATAGGTGGGATCGTAGTGGTGGTACCAAAGGTGGAGCCTCGATTCGATGTATGTGGGTTCTAAAATTTAAAGCAAAACAACACAGTAGTCTAATATAACAATAGTCTATAACTAATTCGTTACACTCTGCTTGATCTTGACCAGAGCCTATTACCTAAACAAAAGTTAGAAAAGTGAATCCGTTGCGTGTCAAGATTATTTCATTGTTGTAATGATGCAGCAATGTTAATAAAATCATTGTATGGAGAAGAAAATTATAGGCTGTGATAAATTGTGTCTCTTTGCCATCTTCACATTTGATGAAGTACCTGCGTATATGTACTTATGTAGGGCATTACTTGTGCCTAGAGAAAATTTATCAGTATTAAGGGAGAAATTTTACATTCTCTGAATAGGTTTGCCTAGCGAAATTAAGTAGTTTTACTTACGGGAACTTTGGCCAAAAAATAATTATGGGCAAAAGTTAGATAACATCACAAAATAGTGGGGATATTAGTTTCGCTTTCAAAACCTCCTGGCAATGTAAAACAAGCGGTGAAGGTGACTGCCATTATCGGAGTTGCCACAACTAAATGCATTTGAGCTGAATTCTGAATGTATTTGAATATTATTTCATCACTCCTAGCTCACTCGTCATCCGTACACTCTATCTCCGTCCATTAAGGTACTACCACCATCATCTTTTTTATCACAAATATCATGGGCATGACTCAATGTCTAATGATGTAGACCAACTTTTCAGTGATGATGATGTGTGCATCATGGAAGAGGTTATCCACATTTAGGAAATTATCCAAATTTATGATCTTTGGTAAGTCCTTTGTTTTATCTGGTTGAAACATTATATAGGTAAACTATTAGACTCTTAGGGTGTGTTTTGTATGAAGGAAAATGTTGAAATTAAAAATATTTTTCAAAACAAATTGTTTTTTTGTTTTGGGCGGGAGGGAGGTCGAGAGTGGGGGGTGAAAATAAAATTTTTAAATTAAAAATATATATTTTTTTAAAAATAAATTAAATATCCTTTTTTTTGGGTGGGGGAGGGGGTAAGGGTTGTTGGGAGGGGGTAGAGTTGAGGGTGTGTAAAGAAGTAAGATAAATTGAAGTTGAAAATTGATTTTTTTTAGATATTCTTTAAATTGATTTTTCTAACCAAAAAATATAATTTGAAGTTGTAAGAATGTTTTGGAAAATATTTTCATTATGTTTTGAAGAAAAAATCATTTTTTCCTCGAATTTGAGAAAAATGAGTTGATTTTTGAAAATATTTTTCAAAATATTTTACCCAAACAAACATAAAATAATAAAAAAAACATACCAAACATACCCTCAATGATGAAATATTCTCCGAGTCTTCCTTTTAAGAATAGAAGTATACAAGATAATTTGTTGATACTTTGTGCGAGGTAATAGGTATTTGATAGAATTAATCGAGTTCCAAATACTACGAACATAATATAGAAATTATGAATTTGGAGGTCCTTTCTTTCTTTAGTGATGATGTCATCAAATGATATCAGCGGTAGCAACATTCAGCTACATACAGTGAATAAAATTATGGATTTAACTCCTCTCTGTTATTTATTATGTCCATTCTTTCAAGTACATCCTTGAATGGAGGCTATGTATCATAATTAAAAAATAAAGGCGGAGATTGAAAATATACAAATAAATCTCAACCTTAACTTTTAATTATGACTCATTGTTTCTATCCAAGTGTGTACTCGGAGAATTGAGAGGATGGTGCGTAAAAAATAGTTTGTGGGGAAAAATAAAGACACTGAACAATGATATTATAAGGTGTTTAAATTAAAAGTGAGTTAGAGTATATATATTGAATATTCTACTCGTAACGATAAGGTCTAGCATTTCTCTTTAGTGGACATGAGCACTTCAATACTTTTAATGACCTAAAACTAAACTTTGAGGAAGTCCTAATTTTTTATAATCTGTTTTTCTTGTTGTTAATCACATCATTGTACAATATTGGATCCATTAATTATTTTTTTATAATCAAAATCACTCAAAATTTGGACTTATGAGTCCTTTGGAATGAAATATTATTATTTATCATATCAAGCTTGTAAGGTAACATGAAATATAGAATAATAACCTCCTATAATAGAGTAAATTGAATTAGTAGTGTATAGTTGAATCATGATAAATATATTAAGTTATTATTATTATTGGATGAAGAAACATATTAAGTTATTTACACACTTGTGAAATATATTGTTATAACATGTTAGTTAAATACTACTTGTGAATTAACTTATTTTAGCATGTTCGTCAACTACTTATTCAAAGTCACCAATAAATGCTTTTGGTTTTCCTTTTGCTTTCGTTTATTAAGCTATATGACCAAAAAAATTGTGTTGCTTTTTCTTTTCGTCTCCCCTGAAATTTCTTGTTCGAGCAACTTTTTAACAATATAAAGTCCAACCTAACATCCTTCTTTATCTCATCCCGCAATTTAAAAAACCCGTTAATCTCTAAGCTTGTATAAAAATTATATCAATTTGAATTTGGTAATATATGAAACTTATCATAATAATGGTGTGTATACGCAATTCAAACAAGCTAGTGATGTCTTCATTGCTCGGGTACTCCCATTTCACCATTTGAGTGGCGACTACCTAAGTTGTTCGAACTCTTCATTTCTGTTGTACTTCTATCGACACTAAAAGTGTGGAGATGTGAGGTTCATACTATACTTGATCAAAAAGATTTTGAGTACATTGAAATAACTTGACAAAGAAATTTGAGAAAAAGACAATTATCGTTTCTTTAATCAAAACAAAAAATAAGGTGAAAATGAAGGACATAAAATAGCTTGTCTACAGAAATTGCTAAGTCAGTCATAACCCTTTTAATACCTTATGGGATTCTCCTTTGAACAACATTTTCTACTCAAACAACTTTGTATTATATATCTTAATTTAGGTCTATAACAATATTTTAGATAGAGAAAATTGCCAAAAGCCCCCCCACCCCCCAAATCAATAGCCAGATTCCCAACAACACACTCATACTTTACGGGGGTCCTATCACCCCCCTGAATTTTATAAAATTAAAATTATTACCTCCCTGATTGCTTAGCTGGCAAAGTGAGTGTATCTCACTCTCTTTGAGAGAGTGAGCACAAAAATTTAACAATAAAACTTTATTTTTAATATTTGTTTTTAACAATATATGTTTTTCTTTTATTTTTTTATTGTCTTCTTCTCCATAGCAATAAAGATCAAATTCCTCCACTATTCACAATCTGTAAACCATCATTGCCACTACGATCTTCACCAGATTCACCATGGTTGATTTCACACAAGCTTTTAAAATCTCATGTAAGAAATTTTTATAAACCATTCAAATTAATTAAAAGTAAAATAAGATCTATTAATATCTACTAAAAATGGGATTTGGATCATATTTTGAAAAAAAAATCAATTTTGGTTTACATCAAACCTAATTGAACTCTCGAATAAGATTCTTTTTCAATTTTATAGATCCTTTAATTATCAAGTTTCTTCCTCATTTTTTAAAAGAGGATTTGCACTTGTTCTTCCTCTCTAATTCTCTCCCCTCACTTTTTTTTTAGTTTTCTTCTCTCCATTGCTACCAGTGAAAAGCTACAAATTGTTGCTGCCTCCGACAAAAAGTCACCATAGTGGCTGCCTCCAACAAAATGCCACCATTGTTACTGCCTCCGAAGAAATTCCTCTATTTCCTCAGATGAAACGCCACTGCTGCCTCCGGTGAAACTGTCACGACCCAAAACGAGCCGCGAGTGGCACCCATACTTATCATATAATGTGAGCGAACCAACCAATCTAAACCCCAACATTCCAACCATAATAAACCGAATATAATGTGGAAGACTTAAACCTCATTAACGAAATCAATTAAATAACTTCTAAAGTTTATCAATTACTATCCCCAAAACCTGGAAGTCATCATTACAAGAACATCTATCCTCAAATTTCTAAATCTAAGAGTATCTAAGAAGCTAAAATAACTAAAAGAGATGGTCCATGTCCGAACTTCAAGACATCAAGACGTGAAAGAAAGAATCCAGTCCGAGCTAGGAACAATAGCTCACCCTGAAATCTGATTATGCTGAAGTCTGGCTAGAGTAGCGGACGAGTCGAAGTCGATGGCACGTTTGCTACACTCCACAAATAACAAAAAAGAAACATACAAGTAGGGGTTACTACAAGGCACAAGTACTGAGTAGGTATCATCAGCCAACTCAAAATAGAAAGCAATATATATCAGATAATAACATAAAATCGACTACCACACTCAACAGATAACAACAACAAGTACCATAACCATTGGCCACAACCCATGCACATCTATGAGGACTCACGCCTTCACACCATACTAGTTTGGGAAATAGGTTCTTTAAATTTGAGTATATTAACATAATTCAAGATTCATTCTTTTTACAATCTTGGTGTCGGAACGTGACACTCCGATCCTCTACTAATATCCTGGTGTCGGAATATGACACCCGATCCTCTAGTAGTATTCTTGTGTCGCAACGTGACACCCGATCCACTACTACTATCCTGGTGTTGGAACGTGACACCTGATCCACTACTACTACCATGGTGTCGGAACGTGACACCCGATCCACTACTACTATCCTGGTGTCGGAACGTGACACCGGATCCACTACTACTATCCTAGTGTCGGAATGTGACACCCCATCCACTACTACTATCCTGGTGTGGGAACGTGACACCCGATCCACTACTACTATCCTTGTGTCGGAACGTGACACCTTATCCATTAACCTCATTCTTTTAGTTTATCAAGCCTTCTTTTATACCAAGGCATCATCATTAACAGAAAGGGTTTTAGGTTTAAGCTTCACAACCTCATCTTTCCAACCCATTACAATTACATAATCACATCATGCAAGCATACAATTAAGCATATAGAAGACTTTACAATACGACCCAATACATATCATTCGCTATTAAGAGTTTACTATGATATAGCATAAACCATAACCTACCTCCACCGAAGAATCGTGATCAAGAAATCTACTTCTCCAATGCTTTGCTTCCCTCTTCGTTTCTCCCTCCCTCGATCGTTCTCCCTTCTTTTTCTTTATAATTTTCTCCTCTTTCAAAATCCCTTTGTTTTACCATAATAACCATATAATTAAGTATAAAAGATGCTAAAAGTAACCCATTACTTATATCAAGGTTATCTCCTTTAACCACCAAGTAATTGAATTATGAATATTAAACCACTAACTTTATAATAATAAGCAGGAATAGTCCAAAACACCCCTTTAAGCTTTTAACCGAAATCCGACACAGTCTGGGTTACGTAGCCTGTGACGGTCCGTCGTGCCTGCGACGGTTCGTCCTGTTGAGTCATCTCAGAGTTCAGAGACTCAATTTCCTTTAAGACCCTGTGACGGTCCATCGTGCCTACGACGGTCCGTCCTTCCATGTCGTTGCTAAATTCAGATAGTTGATCTCAGTACCCAAATTTTCAGAGTCTAAGTGTTCTGGAACAAGACCCCCTCGACGGTCCGTCGTAGAATCCGTCGACCCAGACAGTTACCAGAAATAAAGTCTACTGCTCAAAACGACTAAACAGGTCGTTACAATAGATACCAATTTACCCGTCGTTCGTCCTTGAACGATCACAAGAAGAAAACAAGGGCGAGGGAGAGTAACTGAATCTGTGAAAAGGTGTGGATATCTTTCTTGCATATCAGCCTCCTTCTCCCAAGTGGACTCTTCAATTGGTCGATTCTTCCATTGAACCTTGATGGATGCAATCTCCCTTGACCTCAACTTGCGGACTTCTCTATCTAAAATCGCAACAGGCTCCTCCTCATAAGACAAATTCTCATCAAGAAGAACTGAATCCCAACGAATGATGTAGTTTCCATCCCCATAATATCTTTTCAACATAGACACATGAAATACCGGGTGCACTCCTTACAGTGCTGGGGGCAAGGCTAATTCATACGCTACCTCCCCCACGCGCTTCAGAACTTCAAATGGACCAATATACCTCGGACTAAGCTTACCTCGCTTACCAAACCGCATCACCCCTTTCATGGGTGAAACCTTCAGTTTGACTTGTTCACCCTCCATAAACTCCAAGTCTCTAACCTTTCGATCTGCATATTCTTTCTGCCTACTTTGAGGTGCTAAAAGCTTTTCTTTAATGCATTTCACTTTATCTAATGATTCCCTTAGAAGGTAAGTACCCCAAGGTCTAACCTCAAATGCATCAAACCACCCAATAGGAGACCTACATCTACTCCCATACAGTTCCTCAAATGGGGCCATATCAATACTTGAGTGATAGCTATTGTTGTATGAGAACTCATCTAAGGGTAAGAAGTTATCCCAATGACCACCAAAATCTATCACACATGCACGAAGCATATTCTCAAAAACCTGAATCATTCGCTCAAACTGACCATCAGTCTTAGGGTGAAATGCAGTACTAAGATCAAACCTAGTACCTAACTCGGCATGCAATGTTCTCCAAAATTTAGAAGTAAACTGCGTACATCTATCTGATATAATGGAAAGTGGAATTCCATGCAATCGAACAATTTCTGAGATGTAAAGTTTGTCTAACTTCACTGCATTATAAGTCACCTTGACCGGAATGAAATGAGCAGACTTAGTTAATCTATCAACAATTACCCAAATGGAGTCATACTTACCCATTTTCTTTGGAAAACCAACCACGAAGTCCATTGCAATTCTCTCCTAGTTCCATTCAGGAATGGGCATTTTCTGAAGTGTCCCTCCACGCCTCTAGTGCTCATACTATACCTGCTGACAATTCGCCCATTGAGCAACAACATCAACAATGTCATGCTTCATCCTATTCTACCAAAAACGTTGCTTTAGGTCACGGTACATCTTTGTTGCACCAGGATGTATAGAATACCTTGAACTATGAGCCTCTGTAAGAATACAGTGAATCAAGTCATCAACACGGGGTACACATACCCTTCCCTTAATCCTCAAAACACCTTCCTCATCGATTTTTGCTTCTTTAGTGTCTCCTCGCAAACCTTATCTCGAATCCGGATCAGTTTCTCATTAGTAAACTGCTTTCCCTTAATCTTGTCAAGAAAGGAAGATCTTGCCTCCACACAGGTCAAAAATCCTCCTTCTCATTTACTTCTAGCCTCATAAAGTCATTAGCCAGAGTCTGAACCACTCTAGCCAATGGACGTCTGGAAACCTGCAAGTGAGCTAGACTTCCCATGCTCCCTGCCTTTCTACTTAAAGCATCTGCCACTACATTAACTTTTCCCGGATGATACAAGATAGTGATATCATAGTCCTTCAGTAGTTCCATCCACCTCCTCTATCTTAAATTCATATCTTTTTGAGTAAAGACATACTGTAAACTGCGATGATCTGTATAGACTTCACACTTAACCCCATATAGATAATATCTCCATTGCTTTATTGCAAACACTACTGCATCCAACTCCAAATCATGGGTCGGATAATTACGTTCATGCACCTTTAATTGCCTCGAGGCATAAGCAATTACATTCTTCTCTTGCATTAGCACTGCACCCAAACCAGAATAGGATGCATCACAGTAAACAATGAAATTCTTACCTTACACTGGCAGGGTAAGAATTGGTGCAGTAGTCAATAAAGTCTTGAGCTTCTGAAAGCTTTCTTCACAATTGTTCGACCATACAAATTGAACACTCTGCTTAGTCAAGTTTGTCAATTGGGAAGCAACAGAAGAAAATCCCTTGACAAATCGACGGTAGTAGCTAGCTAAACTAACGAAGCTCCTTACCTCTGTAACAATACTAGGTCTTACCCAACTCTTCACTGCTTCAATCTTAGAAGGATCCACCATCACTCCATCCTTCGAAACAACATACCCCAAGAAGGACACTGAATCTAGCCAAAACTCACAGTTAGAGAATTTGGCATAAAGCTTTTTCTTCCTCAATATTTCCAATACCATTCTCAAGTACTCCTCGTGTTCATTCTTGCACCTTGAGTATACCAATATATCATCAATGAATACAATGACAAAGAGATTCAGGTATGGCTTAAAATCCCCATTCATCAAGCTCATGAAAGCAGCAGGGGCATTCGTAAGCCCAAAGAACATTACTAAGAACTTATAATGCCCATACCTAGTCCAAAAAGCAGTCTTGGGCACATCCGTTTCCCGTATTTTCAGTTGATGATAACCAGATCTCAAATCGATTTTTGAGAAGGTACAAGCACCTTGTAACTGATCGAATAAATCATCGATGCGAGGAAGAGGATACTTGTTCTTAACAGTTACCTTATTCAGTTGTCTGTAGTCAATGCACATCCGAAAACTTCCATCCTTCTTCTTCACAAACAAAACTGGAGCACCCCAAGGGGATGCACTTGGTCTAATAAAGCCTTTCCCTAACAACTCTTGAAGTTGGGCCTTTAACTCCCTTAACTCTGTGGGAGCCATTCTATGAGGAGGTATGGAAATGGGGCGAGTACCCGGCTCCAGATCAATACAGAAATCAATATCTCTATCTGGTGGCATGCCAGGAAGGTCTGCAGGAAACACATCCAGAAACTCACAGACTATCAAAACCGACTCAATTGAAGGTACTTGGGTAGTATCATCCCTGAGGTGTGCCAAGAAAGCAAAACACCCTTTACTAATAATTCTTTTAGCACGAAGAAAGGAGATGCTATGAACTGGAGTGGGAGTGTAGTCACCCTCCCACACTAATGGATCTGTCTCAGGCTAGGCCAATGTCACAGTTTTGGCATTACAATCTAAGATTACAAAGTTTGGAGAAAGCCAAGTCATACCCAGAATTACATTGAAATCAACTATTTATAAGATAACCAAGTCTACATGAGTATTGCTCCCCATAAAAGTCACAAGACAAGACCTATAAACCTTTTCAACTATCACAGACTCACCCACCGGAGTAGCAACACGGATAGGCATGTCAAGAAATTCACAATGTAAATTAAGACAAGTAGCAAATGAGGAAGATACATATGAAAATGTGGATCCAAGATCAAATAATACAGAAGCCATGCAATCACAAACCAAAAGATTACCTGTGATGACAGCATCAGATGTCTCCGCTTCAAATCTCCATGGGAAAGCATAACAATGGGCCCTGTCACCTGTCTGTCCGTTGCCCCTACCATGTTGTGCTGTAGTCGCTCCGTCTTGTCCGCCACCCTGGTTGATTTGGTGAACACAATTACCTTGACCACCACGTCCTCCAGAATGGCGGCCTCTTCTATGACCACCTCTGCCTCTGACTATTAGGTGTCTGTAACTCTGTTTTGGACAATATCTCTTAATATGTCCAATTTCCCCACATCTGTAACACTCTCTGGGTTCAAGCATAGGTCTCTGTGAGATCGACGAAGCCTGGGTATAACCTCCAAACTTAGAGAAATGTTAACCGGTCTGCGGTGGACCCCCAGTTACAACCTATAGTGAAGACTGAATAGGTCGGGCTGGATAACCTCCTGAACTCTGCCCTATGGAGTAAGAACCACTAAATTCACCTTCCTTACGAAACTTCTTAGTTGCTTATGCCATAGTAAAGTCATCTGGCTTCACTCCCTCCACCTCTATCACAAAGTCTACCACTTCCTGAAAGGATTTTGCTGCAGTAGATACCTGTAAGGCTGGAATCTGCAAATCTGACCTCAATCCCTTCACAAAACAGCGAATTCGCTCTTGTAGACTGAAGCAAAGCTGGGTGGCATACCTAGATAATGCATGAAATTTAGCCTCATACGCAGTAACCGACATCCTCCCTTGCTCTAGGATCAGGAACTCATCTCTCCTCCTATCCCTCAAAGTCCGGGGTATATACTTCTCCATAAACATGCTAGAGAATGATGCCCAAGTCATAGGTGGTGCTTGTGCTGGTTGACACTCAACATACGATCGCCACCACATTTTGGCGTTCCCATGAAATTGATAGGTCACAAACTCGACGACAAATCATTCTACTATGCCCATCTTGTGTAGTAGCTCATGAAAATCAACCAGAAAATCAAAGGCATCCTCAGATTTAGCACCCTTGAAGACTGGAGGTTTCAATTTCAAGAACTTACTGAAAAATTCATGCTGATCATTTGTCATTATGGGCCCTGTATTCAACCGAGGAAACGTGCCTATTTCCAATGAGGCATCCATGCAGGGAGCCACAACAGTTGCATGCTGTACTCCCGGAACCTGTGGTGCTGGTGCAGAAAACACTGGAGGTGTCTGGCCCTGCTCAGATAACCCGCTAAGATAAGCAAGAACCTTGTTAATCATCTCTGGGGTAGGTTGGGGTGGTAATTCTTCATTCTGCACTTTCTCATTCTCCCCTTCCTCACCCTCTCTTACTTCTTCCTCAGTCGATGGAGGAGTCACTGCCCTAGTACTAGCTGGGCTAGGTGCTTGTCCTCTTCCTCTAGAGGACATCCTCCCGCGACCTCTACCACGGCCTCTTGCCACTTCTCCTCTTCGAGCTACAACCTCAGTGGTTGGTTCAGACGCATCTTGTCTTGCCGATGTTGGTGTTTGCGCAGTTGTTGCTCTAGTTCTAAGCATCTGCGAAATAGAGTGAAGATGATCATATACCAATTTGTATCACCTAGATACCAATTGGATCTAAGTAATAGCACGAAAGAAAGAAAGAATGGAATTTTCCTAATTTCTCTTAGCCTCTCAAAGAAAAGTAAAGGCATCCCCCTACTGTTCCTCAAGACTCTACTATACTCGTTCTTGTGTGATGAGACCAACGAACCTAATGCTATGATACCAAGTTTGTCACGACCCAAAATGAGCCGCTAGTGGTACCCACACTTATCCTGTAATGTGAGCGAACCAACTAATCTAAACCCCAACATTCCAACCATAATAAACAGAATATAATGCGGAAGACTTAAAACTCATTAACGAAATCAATTAAATAACTTCTAAAGTTTATCAATTACTATCCCCAAAACCTGGAAGTCATCATCACAAGAACATCTATCCTCAACTTTCTAAATCTAAGAGTATCTATGAAGCTAAAATAAGTAAAAGAGATGGTCCATGTCCGAACTTCAAGACATCAAGATGTGAAAGAAAGAATCCAGTCCAAGCTAGGAACAATAGCTCACCCTGAAATCTGATTATGCTGATGTCTGGCTAGAGTAGCGGACGTGTCGAAGTCGATGGCACGTTTGCTGCACTCCACAAATAACAAAGAAAGAAACATACAAGTAGGGGTCAGTACAAGGCACAAGTACTGAGTAGGTATACTCGGCCAACTCAAAATAGAAAGAAATATATATCAGATAATAACATAAAATCGACTACTACACTTAACAGATAACAACAACAAGTTCCATAACCATTGGCCACAACCCAAGCACATCTATGAGGACTCACGCCTCCACGCAATACTCGTTTGGGAAATAGGTTCTTTAAATTTCAGTATATTAACATAATTCAAGATTCATTCTTTTTACTATCCTGGTGTTGGAACGTGACACTCTGATCCTCTACTAATATCCTGGTGTCAGATCGTGACACCCGATCATCTACTACTATCCTGGTGTCGGAACATGACACCCGATCCACTACTACTATCCTGGTGTCGGAGCGTGATAGCCGATCCACTACTACTACCCTGGTGTCGGAACGTGACACCTGATCCACTACTACTATCCTGGTGTCGGAACGTGACACCTGATCCACTACTACTATCCTGGTGTCGGAACATGACACCCGATCCACTACTACTATCCTGGTGTCGGAACGTGACACCCGATCCACTACTACTATCCTAGTGTCGGAAGGTGACACCCGATCCATTAACGTCATTCTTTTAGTTCATCAAGCCTTCTTTTATACCAAGGCATCATCATTACCTGAGAGGGTTTTAGGTTTAAGCTTCACAACCTCATCTTTCCAACCCATTACAATTACATAATCACATCATGAAAGCATACAATTAAGCATATAGAAGACTTTACAATACTAACCAATATATATCATTCGCTATTAAGAGTTTACTATGAAATTGCATAAACCATAACCTACCTCCTTCAATGAATCGTGATCAAGAAATCTACTTCTCCAATACTTTGCTTCCCTCTTCGTTTCTCCCTCTCTCGTTCGTTCTCCCTTCTTTTTCTTTTTAATTTTCTCTTCTTTCAAAATCCCTTTGTTTTACACAAATTACCATATAATTAAGTATTAAAAATGCTAAAAGTAACCCATCACTTATTTTAAGATTATCTCCTTTAATCCCCAAGTAATTGAATTATTAGTATTAAATCACTAACTTTATAATCATAAGCAGGAATAGTCAAAAACACTCCTTTAAACTTTTAACCGAAATGCGACCCAGTCAGGGTTACGCATCCCGTGACGGTCCATCGTGCCTGCGACGGTCCGTCCTACTGAGTCGTCATAGAGTTCATGCACTCAATTTCATTTAAGACCCTGTGATGGTCCATCGTGCCTACGACGGTCCGTCCTTCCATGTCGTCATGAAATTCAGAGAGTTGATCTCAGCACCCAAATTTCCAGGGTCTAAGTGTTTTGGAACGAGACCCCCTCGACGGTCCGTCGTGGAATCCGTCGACCCAGATAGTTATTACCAGAAATAAACTCTACTGCTCAAAACGACTAAATTCACAGATCAATATTGATGAGTTTGTGTCCTTTCAAGGATGTAACTATTTTAGTTTTTAGACAGTTTAGAGGGGTGATATGACTTCCGTAAAGTTAAGGTGTGTAGTTGGAAATTCGGCTATAGATTGGGGGGATTTTTGCCATTTTCTCTTTTTAGATATTTGAAATATTTTAGGGAGCGGTTGGACATGGATAATTTTCAAGAAATACTAAATAGGGCAGGGTACGGCGTGTAAAGTCTTATTCTACCCTGCTCTACCCTACCCTTCTACAATTGCCATGCCTACGTGCAATAACTTGTAAAGTAGGCCCAACTCTGGATAAAATATTTTCAGAATTTTTGTGATCACAAGGCTCAATATTTATTAAGGAATCGAACTTGTGGAAATTATAATTAAATGTTCGAGTAGGAAGTCAAGGTTGATTAGGATTTTTCATTTATAATATTTATTTATTTATGTTTAACTAGGATATGTTAAATAGCGTGGTTGTTGTAGTTTAATTTTATGTTTCCTTTATAAATATGAATGTTACTAATTATTTTTTATATTTACATTAGAAAAGAGAGAAATATACATATAATTTTTGAGTTGATTGGAAGAGCATCAACGAGAGTTGGAGAGAGACAGAGTTCTTCCACAGGAAAAATAAAATTATAATTAAAAAAACACAAAAAGAAAAGGATCGATGGAAAGGACATCAAGAGAGTGGGAAAGAGTGCTCCAGCACCCAAAAAAAAGGTGTCAGTGGAAAGGGCATCAACCTTGGAAGTTGGAGAGAAGTGCTCCAAAAGGACCAAGAGAAACAATATAAAAAAAAAACAAAAATAAAAGTCTTTGGTGGAAGGGCATAAACTTTTGAAGTAGGAGAGAAGTGCTGTAAAACAACCAAGAGAAAAAACATCGAAAAAACAAACAAAAAGAAAAGGTGTTGATACCCTGGTATTCTCCCTTTTTATATACCAAATTAAAAAAAAAAGAGCTACTTGTATATGTATAATAATTTAACAAATTAATGAACTAGATAAGTTAAAAGACTTGGAGTTATGAGTATTCATTTTTTGTAAATTCTTTATCTTCGTACACTTAATGCAAAAAAGTCAAACATCTTTCCGTAGTAATAAACATATTGGAGAATTTGGAAAATTTCTTGGTATATCAATAAATTATATACAATATATAAATTTGCTAATTTTATATATTATGTGTATATGGGGAAAAATCACAAGACAAATATCCCAATTCATCAAATTATTGGATTATCAATCCTACATTGTGTATTAACATACGCTCATATTGATTTTTTGATTGATCTCTCTTTTATACTTCTAGTTATGTTCTCTCTTTTTTTTATATTCACATTATAAGTTATTGTATTTAATTCAACTTATTCATATATGTTTTCTGATTAGTTGAAAGTTCATCTTACTTGCTAGGTTAACATGTCAGTTATAGCTATTTAACCTCTTGCAACATAGAAATTTGTCATGCAAATATCAAATCAGGTAACATTACTTTCTTTTATGTTTTAACTTTTTCGAGTATCATGAAATTGTATATTCTTGTTTGTGTAAATTATGGTTATGATTTTACATAATTTAACTTATATTTTTTTTGTTAAATTCACAGATGATAAAACTAATAATTTTTAATTAGGCAAAGTGTATACATACCTATAATAATTATCATTTATTTACATCAATTCGATATTTTAGCAATTATTATTTTTATCACTAATAATAACTATTTTATTTGTAAGTGTACACAACAAATTTTACAATGATGTACTAGCTATCAAAAGAAAGGTATATAATGATCTAATTTATGTGCAATTTTTACGAAAGATAATTCACATTCGACGACAACTTCTTTATTTGTATTATTTTTTCATAAAATGATGGAGGCTATTGTTTGTTAGAAAAAATGCAAAAAATTTAAAAATAAAATATCTTGAACCAATAAGAGACACTTAAATTATGTGTTGTGACATATTAAATTGTTTTTATCAAGTTGAAGACTTGATATATTTAAAAAATTAAATAATTAAATAATTAAGAAAAAAGGGTCAAATATACCCCTCAACTTTGTCATTTAGAGTTGATATACCCCTTGTTATGAAATTGACTCATATATACTCTTACTTGTAAACAAATTGCTCACATATACCCTTTTCCTCTAACGGAAATGGAAAAAAATAATTTTAATCTAAATTTTATTTTATTTTTTCTAAAAAATATAATCCCATGTGAGTAAATTTAAACCTCGTCAAACATATTTTTTTTGCTTTTTTTGTTTCAATGACGAATTTATAATTATTATTTTGATAATCAAATTTATTTATGTTTCACTAATATTCTTGTAAAACTTATTGTATATGACCATTTTTTTTCTTCAAATACGAAATTAAATTTCAATACACACAAAAAAAATAATTAAATTTTTTTCTTTAAACTAAGGAATGAAAGACAAAAGAAAAAAAGAATAAAAAACTCAAGTAATTATATTAAATGAAGTAAAAAATAATTTATGTATGAAAAAAAATATACTTTGAACATTGATTAAAGAATCATATATACTACTAAATAATTTTTAAAAAAAATTTAGATGTAATAAATATAAATTTAAAACTAAGTGTTCTTGAAGTTTCTTTTTCATGTATGTTTTGATGTTTAAGATTCTACTTGGGTCAACTTTAGATGACCATATCTCAAGATTATAAATATTTACGTGATGCATAGCTACTTTCTAACCCCACAAATTTTGCGTCAATCCAATTTCTGAGTAAAAAGTTATGACTATTTTAGTAACCAATACAGTGTTGTTAAGAAATTAGCCGACGGAAAAACATTAATAACTGTTATTTTTGGGTTTTTACCTCCAAGAAATTCCAAATAAATTTCTTGACTAATAAAAGGTTCAAAACTATCAGATTTTTATCTCACTAATGAAAAATCATAATTCTTTGCCATAGAGAATTCAAGAAACTAATTCAAGGATTTGAAGAAAGGATTTCTTGATCATCTACCTTCAAGGTAGGGTTTTTGGATTTCTATTCAAGTTCTTGTCAAAAATTCTTCAAGAACCTTGTTGTTCATGTCTAAAACAATCTCTAAACATCATGAGATCATTTTCATAACAAATAATGGTATATCCTTTAATCTATAATTCAATTCAAGGAAAGTCCAAAGTCAAGTCAAGAAGTTAAGAGTCAAGTCAAGATGATAAAAGTCAAGTCAAGAAGTCGAAAGTTAAGTAAAGATAAGTTCTTAAGAATAGTAAAACATGTATCTCACCAAAAGAAGTATGTTTTTAAACGTAAGAGCTAGTATCATATTTTGAGAGTAGTATTGAAAACCAATATGGGGGAAAGTTCATATAACTCACAACCTTCATAAACCATATGGCCATCATATGTAAAAAATGATCATACTTTTTGGATGATTCATTTAGTGCTTTTTGGCATAGACTAGTGTATCCACTTAGTGAGTTAGGTCCTATACCCTTGCTAGGTATAGGATGATCCTTTGAAGCATGAGGTAAAGTGTTGTATCATCACTATAATTATTTGTATTTTCATATACAAATAGAGTAAATATTGTAGCTTTGCATACATACAAAGTTATTATTGTATTTTAATACATAAAGTTGAAAATTATGTTTTAAAACTTTTCTTTATACTGCATTTGTTTACACTGCTTTATATTGAAATTAGTTTAGTTCAACTGAGTTAAGTAAACCCCAGATAAAGGTTTCTTTAAGACTCTTTTCAAGCCTATGTGATTTTTAACATTCCAACTCGCATACTCGTACATTATATGTATTGATTCCATTTGGCTTGCATTGTCTTATGATGTAGACACATGTATCCAGGACCAACAAGAAGAGCATTGTTGAACCAGTGAGCAATCTACAGTCAATAGATAAGCCTAATTGCATTCAGGAGAACTTCTTTTATTTCTCCAAATATTATATTATCTCATTAGGATGTTGTGGGACAAATGTCCATCTTAATTATTTTAGAGGCTTCATAGATAGTCGGACAATTAGGTATGAGTCTTTTAGCTTTATATTCCAGATGTTTTACAATGAGACTTAAGTAACCATTTTGAACTGTTTAATGTTTCTTTTAATATATTAATATTTTATTTCACTAGTTCTTTATTAAGACTATTCTTCTGTTTTTAAGTATTCCTCTAAGTAAGTAGCCAGGACAAGGGTTCGCTTTGGGCAAACAATGGTTCTCTAGTATCAGATAAGCTTGAGGCGTGACAAATATGGTATTAGAGCATAGAGTTCAACATTACTACAGAGTGTAGGAATTCATGTCTGCAGAGCCCCAAATTGAAGAGTATTAACTCATGCTTACGCATAACCGTTTGTGAGTTAGGCTATATTGATACTGCTTTCAACCGGCCTGCTTTTCCCATGAGATAAGGGAAACAAAGAGATGGTTACCTACATGAGGAGAATGATGATGTTATTCGTCGTTGGTTTGTCTCATGTATCAAGTAAGTAAAGTAACTGTAACACCCCGAAATAGTTTTGAGCTAAGACTTGAAACATCCTTTTTAGTGAGTAAGTTTTTACCGAGGTATTTCAAATTTCTTAAGTATAACTATAAATAGATGTAGCAACTTGAGTTCTAAAAGAACTAAATCGGAAATAAGAAAAAAGTTAGAAATAAGCTAAGTATGAGTTATTGGTCAACTGTAAACGACCATAACTTCTAGAACATAATGATATAGGTTATCTACAAGATACCGTAGGAAATATCTTTGAATTATCTTTCCAACTCTGCAGAGTTTTCTAAGTTTTGAGCTCAGATGAGTTATATATGACCTTCTGAAGTTAGATTGTCTATTTAAGGATAGTTAGCCGAAAATAATGAGGGGTATTTTGGTATTTTCCTTACCCGATAAGAATTAATTAATTTTTAGTAATATTTTAAGGGTGTTATCCTATTAGGTTGAGTTTTATTATCGTAATATACGCCTAGGGTTTTAGTGTATAGTTCTAGAAGAGCAAATAACAGAAAAGAGAAGAAAGAAAGAGAAAAGAAGAGTGGATCAAGCACTTGTCGAGATTGTTGCATCTTGTTGTGGAATTTCGGCATTGTTTAATTCCTAAGAGGAATGTAAGCTTCGATATTATTGGGTTAATTCACCCACACACCAAACATATAACTCTCAGCATAATTTCATCCTAAAAAGTTGAAGGGTTTAAGTTGTTTATAGGTGTTCTTGAGGTTGATTATAAATCTTTTCTTGTTGGGATTTTGATGATTTCTTAATATGAAAGTGATTGTTTGGATATTTTTTTTAATTTATTAGTGTGTACTTAGGTTGGGTAATTTAATATAAGGAAAAATTTAGAAAACAAATTGATTAAAATCGATTTAGGGTAAAAAAATGAGAGACGAAATTCGTTGCAACCTTGCCTAGAGAGATGTCGGAACAGCGCACCCTAGATGCAACCAAGGGGCTGGGAAATAGTGACTGAAGTGTTCCCAAATACAGTCTCTGAAGTTAGAAGTTGGCGACCCGCACCTAGAACATGCCAGGGTTGCCTGCCCCAACTTTTTTTCGATCGATTGTCCCGAATAAGCTCATTTTAAGTGTATCTTCACTCCTTTTGATCCTAATCACTTTAGACTACATCTAAATAATTGTAAATAATTCATAACATGAATCATAATCTTGAATTAATAACTCAAAATCAAGGTACAGTTAATATTAAGTTTTCAGAGTTATTTTGAACCTTTTGAGAGAGTCCCTTCAAGTCATTTTGAGGAGTCTTCCACAACTCCTAGTAACTTGTTTCAAGACACAAGCAAGTGAGTATGGGGATGAATATAATTTATTCATGAGTTTAACTTGTCATCATGATATCCTCCATGTCATGAACCAAAACTCTTGAATTCATAATTCACATTCAAGAGAGAGTTAGGAGTAGAGTTTAGAAAAGCCTTTAAGTTCAAATGTGAATTCCTTGAGATCCATGATTGATTAGAACTAAGTTTTGAGGACGTAAATAAGAGATGATAAGAGTAATATAGATGATTTCCATAAAGTATGCAGACCTTCCATCTGAGTCGTTCATGCTCATAAATTCTGCATGGACTCCACACATTAAGTATCTTTGAGAGGAGTAGTTTCTTCAAAATCTAAGTCTTGAGAATTAATTTTCTCTATAAATTTGAAATTATATTTATAATGATCAGACTATTACATATTACCCATTAAATCCTTGAGTTGAGTTGTTCATGCATGTAATATCACATGAACCCTATAGGTCGAACAATTTTGAGAAGGGAAGTATATTTGGCACTTGAGTTGAGTACTTCATGCCATAATTCTGCATAAGCCCTATAAGTCGAACTATCTAGAGATAAGAAGTGTCTTTGAGTGCTTGAGTTGACTAGATCATGTTCATAATTATGCATGAACCCTCAAAGTTGAACATCACGAAATCATACATAAACATGAGGTCATGAACCTTAAATCCATAATCCAATTCAAGGAACTTTTAGATCAAAGCTAAGAGAAGTTAAGATTCTAGTCTAGAAGTTAAGAGCAATTTAAAGGAAAGTTTATTAAGTTTTGAAGAGTCTTTAATAATGTTTTAACCTTGTTTTTAAGACTCCAGTTTCAAGTTAAATAAAGAGTTAAGAGTTGATTTCATTTCTAAAAAGTTATAAGGGAACTAAGTATTCCATAAGAGTTTGTAATTGTTTGCACATCTCAACAAGAAAGGAAAATGAGATTTCCAAAAGAGTCGTTGAGCTAGTTTTTAAGTAAAGAGGAAACTATGACTTCCAAGAGAGTTTTTAAGCTATGTTTGAGAAATTATCTCAAACTAGAAAAGACGTTATATTAAAAACATATGCGCTAAATATATTTTGGGAGTAACATTGAGCACCGATATAGGGATGCAAGTTCATATTAACTCAAGCCCCCATAAAAAATATATCCATCATGGGCAGAAAAAGGATCATACTTTTTAGATGATTCATTAGTGCTTTTTACTATAGACTAGTAGATCGACTAGGTAGTTCAGGTTCTATACCGATGGCAACATATAGGATGGTAATTGACAATGTGAGGGAAAACGTTGTACCAACACTTAGGCTCATAGTGACTGTTTTTGGTTAGAGAATTTCCTAAAGAAAATCTATACTTTATTATATTTGTAATGTTAAGTTTTTTATTGCATTTTATTTACAAACTAAATTGCTTTTAGTCTTTTATAAAGATTTCTATATATTGCATGTGTTTTCTTGCTTTATATTGAGTTGACTATCAAGTGTTGAGTACCAAGAGTCGAGTATCATATCTTTGAGTTGAGTATATAATCTTTATGTTTAATGTCTAATCTTTGAGATGTGTATCTTGTACTTAAGTACTTCTGAGTATTTTATACAACTTTTATCTTTATCAGTTAGAGGATTCATAGATAGTCAGTATACTTGAGATGTCTGTATTACTAATTTATTTTATTAAATGTTTTAAAGACTTAAGTTTCCCATTTTTGGACGAGTTGAATATATTTTTTTAGTTAGAGTTCTATTGTGAGTTAAAGTTTGTATTTAGGTTTTAAGAACTTTTATTTTAGTTTTTAATGTTTTGCATACTTAAGTTAGTATTTTGCTTGTAGTTAGCAAGGATGAGGGTTTGTTTGGGGACCAACAATAGTTCTTGATTGCTGCCCATGTCCAAGGTGTAGACTCGACTCATGACAGTAAAGAAGCCATAAAAGTAGGTTTCATAAACATTTCAAGGATGGTTAACGACATTACTACAAATTCGTAATTACTATACCGAGTTCTGAAGGCTATTTTTGGAATGTCATTATCTCTGATTCTAAGCTTATTATAACATGATCGGAGGTCTATCTTTGAGAAGTGACTAGCACCCTGAAGTCGGTCAAACAAGTCATTAATCCTAGGGATGAATACTTACTATTGATTGTGACCTTGTTCAACTATCTATAGTCAATGCACATTCTGAGAGAACCATCTTTCTTCTTTACAAACAACATTGATGCACATCATGCTGAAATACTAGGTTTGATGAAGCCCTTATCTAGAAGGTATTTCAACTTCTCTTTGAATACCTTAATCTTTGTTAGAGCCATTCAGTAAGAAGGAATATAAATAGGCTAGGTATTTGGAAGGAGATCAATTTCAAAGTCGATTTCCCCATTGTCCAGGGGGGACTCTGGAAAGATATTCTGGAAACACTTCTGGAAACTCATTGACTACTGGAACATACTTAATAGTTGGGATTTAGAGCTATACTCGTTAACTCAAACTAGATGGTATACATGACCCTTAGAGATCATCTTTCTTGCCTTAAGGTAAGAGATAAATCGACCCGTAGGTGCTAAGCTACTACCCTTCCATTGTAAGATTGGTTCTTCTGGAAAATGAAATAGAACAATTGTAGTTCTACAATCGACTTAGGCATAACTAGACTGTAGCCCATCCATGCCGATAAGGACATCGAAATATACCATTTCTAACTTTACAAGATTTGCTGAGATGACTTTCTCAGATACTGTGATAGGGAAATTTCGGTATTCCCGTTTATCTATAACTAGGTCACTAACTAGAGTAGAGACTGAGAAAGATTCTGACAGTTTCTGGACTAACACTGAATTAGGCTTCTAACATTGCATATACATCAAGGTTAAAGACCCGTAACGTACTAGCAACTATATCAACAGAACCTTTCTAATCCTGGAGATCCTGAAGAGCATACAACTTTTTCTGGCGCTGACTGCCACCAGTACCAGATGATTTAACCTACTTAGTTAGGTGACTTGTTGGTGCTGCTAAAATTGTAGATTGAGATCTACTATTACTGCCCCCTTGACCATGTGTAGAAGGGCAATCCCTCAAACTATGACCATACTGACCGCACCCAAAGCATCCTTCTTATCCTTCGAGACACTCGCCCGGATGGTTCTTACCACACTTAGGACAAGTGGGGTAAGTCTTGGTGTGTGAAACATTTCCCGAAGACTTAGACCCTGGTGGTCTACCCTTCTTGTCATACCTGTTCTTAGAGAATGGAACACTAGTTGACGAAGGGGCTAGAGCTGAAAACTTCTGTTGACTCTACAAATGATTTCCATTACCCAATTTCTGCTCAAAATAGTCATAGTTCCCAGTCCTAGCCTTCTTATTCTCCTTAGCATGTTTCCTAAGCTTATCACCCTCAACCTGCTGAGTATGAGTCATAAGCCTAGAGATGTTCATATCTCCAAGTAACATAGCACTTCTCCACTCAGTTTTAACCTAATTTGACGCCATATAAGAACTTATTCACTGATCCCTCGATTCAGCAAGCATCTGAGGATCATACAACAAGAGTTGGTTAAACTCCATCTATACTACTGGACTATTATGTTACCATGCCTCAAGTTCATGAATTCCTGAGTCTTTGCCTCCCTACTTCTATTGGGAAAAACCTATCCAGAAAAGCATCACTAAAGCAATCCCAATTGGTAGGAGGCGCCTTTTCAACCCTATTTTCCTTCCACTGAGTGTACCATGTATGAGCAACATCTTTCAACAAGTATGATGCCAAATCAACCCGATAATTCCCAATGACTCACATTTCCTCAAAGATTTTCTTAATCATATCCAAGAAACTCCGATGATCCTCATTAGCTTGCTATCCTAAGAACTCAGACGGGTTCATCTTAACAATGTCACAAACCCTTACTGCTACTGATCAACCATTTTTATTCATATGAGCATGAAGCTGATTGTTCTGGTTAGTCATACTTTGAGCCAACATCTGTATGGCATTCCTAAACTCAGCATTGGAGACTTCCTGATCTAGAACATGAGGAGCTACATTTGCATTTCTTGCGTTCGCATTCCTAGCATTAGCTCTACGAGGAGGCACGATCAAAAATGTAGAACATCAAGTTAGAGTGGAATAAGATCATACCTTACGCATGATAAGAATAACAAGAAAGTGAGATTTTCCAAAAACACTTTGTATCCTCCCTCTAAATAGATGTGGTGCACTTCTGTGCAACTTTTCATACATCCTAGCACTCTTGAACCTAGATCTTTGATACCATGTTTTGTCACACAACGAGCTACCCTTGAGACGCGGACACGGAACCTAGGACCACAAGTGATCCAAAGCTAACTTTGTTGGCATGATCATGAGCATACTAAAAATTATAAACTGTTGCGGAAACTAAATCATAATTTAAACTAAAAATATGGGGAATACCCATATTCTCTAACTGAGATATTTGAAAACAATGATTTTAATACAAAGAAAATATTAAATCAATACTAAGCTGAAACTAACTATGTCTGAGAATAGAGTGTAAACTGGAATAGAAATAGTGGGACAAGCTCCAACTAAATCTAGCAAAAACAAAAACTAAAAGACTAATTACTAAAAAAAACTTATGACTATCATCCTCACAGAATGAGAACTCACCATTGAATCTGCTGAACAGAAGATCGGAAATCAATCTAAGAGTGATCTAGATGCTGAGAACCTGAACCTACATCACGTCAAGATTTAGCGCACGTATGAATCATTACTTGAAAGTTACTGAGTATGTAGGACAGAATAAAACTGAAATAAAGAATAAATAAACAAGCACATAAGTAAGTATAATAATATAAAAAGGATATACTAAATTTCTTAGCTAACAAAATGAAATGGATAGTTTATATAATGCTGAAACAGAATACTATGTATACTGATAAATATTGAATGCAAGAGAGTCTAACTGAACTATGGGAGCTAATAATAAGTGATAATAAAATCAAATGAGCTAAATGTGGAGTCCGATGCATACGTCCCATCGAGAGGACCTAATATACCCTGCAAAAGTTATAAAAGCATGTTGGTATGATTATTAAACAGATTGCCCATAGAGGGGACTTACAACCTACTTCGCTACTAGTTCTAGGACTAATTGGTTACGTTGAACCCTAGTCCAACTCGATGTTATGCTACTCCCATTAATTTATGTAATTAACTGATTATCTCTGATTTTTTTGTAATTACTAGATAACTCAAAACTCTATATGCAAACTGAGAATGCAACATTTAATTCGATAATGATGCATTAAAAACTGAGGCATGTATAACTGAATAGCTAAAATATCTTACCTAGCATGTGTAATTCAAGAACTAAAGAAATACAAAGCTAGGGTTCTGAAATTCATGCAATAAAAAGAATAATAACTTTAAAATTTGATTGGGAACATATATTTAGTAAGTTCATGAAGTTCTATCTAAGTTATAGAAACCCTAGGTTTTATCATGATAAAAGAGTCAAGCACTGATTGAAAACAAGGGATCCAATGGTTGAACAGAACCCACTAGTGAAATCCCACATATCTGGTAATGAAATTCAAGGAGAAACACTTAGATTTGGGGCTGGAAGTGCTGGAACCTTGCTGCGTTCTACAACAAGGGTTCTTGACCTTTTTTCTCATTTCTTGCTTCTAATTTTCTATGTTTTGATTAATGATTTGACATAAGGTAATTTTTAGCTATGTTTCTAGGCTTAAAATAACTAAAATCTGTTAGGGTCAAAACAATGTATCTTAGGATTTAAAAGAAGGGAGAAAAGACCAAAATACCCTTGAGTTTATTGTTGTCGATCCAAACGATGACCTGGACAGATCCATCATTTGGGTCCATCGGTTAGGCCTATTTGACAGGACTTTACTAAAACGGACATAACTTTTTACTCGGATGTCTGATTTTAGCGAGGTTGGTGGCTATGGAAACCTAATTCAATTATATAATTGTGGGTTTTACATAGGACACCTAAATAATTTTTTTAAAAAGTTATGATCAACTGAAGTTGACCCAACTATGTTTCCCCCTTAACTATCTGTTAATTTCCACCTACGAATCGTAGGTCCTTCTACGATCGTGCTGGTAAATCATGGTTCTTGTCGGAGAGCGGGTGAACGGGGTGTCGATTGACGTATACAGACTACAGACTGTAGTCTGACCTACGGACCGTAGATATATTCGTCATTTCACACTTAGTCAAATTTTTTGGATTAAGATTTCTGGTTGTTTTGACTATATCGATGGATGTGTAGGGCGGACTGTGGGTTAGGATATGGTCATTCGATGGCACTGTCGGTTGCACTAGAAGATTTTTCTGAAAAACTAATTTTTGGTCTATTTTTGATATAGGATGTTACATGCGGTGTGTTGAATAATGAAGGCTTGACAAAATAAATTAATGAGATAATTGGATCAAAGTGTCACATTTTAATACGGTATTATTGGATCGGAGTGTTACATTCCAACACGATATAATGGGATAAAAGTGTCACGCTGTGATACTATCACATTAAAGGAAAGGAATCTTTAATTAACTTAATATACTCAGTCTAAAAAAAAACATTTTCCAAAGGAGTATGGTGTGGAGGCATGAGTCCTCATAAGTGCGCTTGATATTGTGATTGATAGTATACCTATTATGGTGTTGTTGCCACTGGTTGATGTTGTTTGTTGCTTGCCACCTGTTATGTATTATAGTTAATTTTATATTATTGTTCAATGTATATTGGATTTATTCTGGATTGACCCCTACTTTAATTTTCTTCGTTGTTTTTTTGTGGAGTTAAACAATTGTACCGTTGACTTTGACTCGCCCTCAGCTCTACCTAGTCTCCAGCACATCAGAGTTTGGAGTGAGCTATTATTTCTAGCTCATGCTAGATTGTCTCATTCAGTTCTTGATGTCATTCCATCTTTTTACTCATTTTGGTGTCTTAAATACTCTTAGACTTGGTAATTTGAGAATAGATGTCCTTGATATGATGACTTTCAGATTTTGAGAATATTAAGTGTTTAACTTTAGAAGCTTACTTAATTCGTTGCTTAATAAGTTCGGAGCTTCCGTGTTATTGTCGTTATTCTAGTCAAATTATTGGTATGTGTTGAGGTTTGGATTCCTTGGTTCGCCCACTTAGGAGCTTAAGTAGAGGTGCCACTCACGACTGGATTTGGGTTGTGATAAACACTTAATCTCCTATTTGGAAGGACCAAGGAATTCAAACCCCAAAAAATACCAACAATTCAAGTACGAATATCAACAATAATGCGGACGCTCCAAAATCTTACTAAATATTATTTTTCCCAAAACCAAAAAGTCATCACAAGAAGGACATCTGTCATGACCCACAACGAGCCGTGAGTGGCACCCACACTTATTCTTCTAGGTGAGCGAACCAACGATTCTAAACCCCAACACTTACCAGTAAATCAATTATGAGTAGTAAAAATACTGCGGAAGATCCAAAACATATTAACGTAATCAATTAAATAAACTTCTAAAGTTTAATATTTATTAATCCCAAAATTTGGAATTCATCACATCAAGAATATTTATCCTCAAATTTCTAAATCTAAGAGTATTTAAGAAGCTAAAATAAGTAAAAAAAAATTGTCCATGGCCGAACTTCAGAGATATCAAGACGCGAGAGAGAGAATCCAGTCCGAGCTAGGAATAATAGCTCACCCTGAAATCTGATGTGCTGGAGACTGGCTAGAGTTTAGGGCGAGTCGAAGTCGATGGTGCAGTTTCTGCACTCCACAAAACAACAAGAAGAAAATACAAGTAGGGGTCAGTACAAGGAACACAATCTGAGTAGGTTTCGTCTGTCAACTCAAAACAGAAAGCAATATAAATTGAATAATAATATAAAATCAACCACAATACTTAACACGTGAAAAGCAACAAGTACAAGAACCATTGGCAACAATACCAAGCACACCTATGAGGACTGAAGCCTCCACACAATACTAATTTGGGAAAATAGGTTCTTCAAATAAGAGTGTATTAACCTAATTCAAGAATCCTTCTATTTATTATTATCGTGTCGAAACGTGACACTCCGATCCCATATACGTGTCGGAACATGACACTCCGATCCCCTAATACGTGTCGGAACGTGACACTCCGATCACCTAATACGTGTCGGAATGTGACACTCCGATCCCCTAATACGTGTCGGAACGTGACACTCCGATCCATTTTTCTCATTATTTTATTTCATCAAGTATTCTTTATGTCAAGGAGTCATCTTAATAGAGAGGATTTCAGATTGAAGGTTCAACAATCTCATCATTCTGACCAACCACAACAGCACAATAAGAACATACAATCACACAATAAAGTTCATCAGTTAAGTTAAGATATGTCACGACCCAAAAATGGGTGTGATGACACTCGTCTTATCCCACCAAGACAAGTCAGCCTAAAACCAAATATCTAACAAAGTGCAGAAGTAAATGACAATCCAACTACAATTCCTATTATGAAACCAAGTTATATTAATTCAATCCCAAAAATCAGGTTGTCACGTGCACAAGCCTCTAATGTAAATATTAGAATTGAAATAAAATAGAAGTCTAACATGAAGTTGTCTTTCAAGTAAAAACAAAGTCATAAACTGGAGTAGGAAAGTTCGCTGAGATGACAAGTAGCTACCTCACAATCCTCCACAAGATGCCTCGTAAACGAAAAGAATGACAAGTATCACGAAGATCCAGGCTCGTATCCTACAAAAATTTGTAGAAGCAAGGGGTGAGTACCAAACCACGCGGTACCAAACAAGCAAACTTCTAAACACAAGTTAAGTGAACAAAATACGTGCACTTCTTACACCATATCTAAACATCCACGCTACAGTCTAATAGTTTACAGTTTACCAAACACACAACTCAATAACCACACTCTATCAGTTTACACATTCTCAATAACAACTCAATATTCAACAGTCACAAGCTTCACAGAGAAACACTCACAAGATCAACAAAACACGTGTTCAAGTTCATCAATAATAAAATGTGTAATGCCATGAGATGCAATGTTAAGTATAGTGATGCATGTCTTCCCTAACTATACACACCCGCTGTCTTTCAGTCCGGGACCCATGGGGGACATATCTGTCCATACATCTGTCGCGGCGCACGACACGACCCTCGATAAATAGTAACCTTCGCGGCACGCGATACTTCCCTCGAAATATAATATCCATCGCGGCGCGCGATACGACCCTCGAAAATAGTACATCATCCTCTTACCACAACCATGTCTCAGATACAATGCAAATGACATGCTCAAATGAAAAGGAGGGGATAACCTTTTGATAACAAAGCACAATTTACAACAAGAAATACAACACCAACAAATAAACATCAAGTCTCCAAATCATTATCAACATCACACAAGGAAATACACGAATTTCGTACGCTTAACAAGAGTTTAGAAATCCACTTGCCTTAGTCAATCGAATAATTACTCTTGGACTTGAGCCTTCCCTTTCCGTTGAGCATCCGAACCAATGGAATCTATTCAAGTATATATTTACAATAAGGTTTCGGAACTAACAATACTTGAACTTTTATGTGTTTAATCTTAACCTAAAAATTCACCCAAAATTTATAATCAAGTTCGTAATTCTTGATGCCAACTAACATTTCAACTATCATATTTTTCAATTTCATAATTCGAATGACACTCACAAAATACCACTCATCTAATAATTAAATATCTATACTAATATATCAAAACTTAAATCATAATATAATAATCAAAACTATAAAAATTACACCCGAATAAATTCGAACAAAAACGTTGCAGGATTATTATTATTTTTTCTTTTCAACACCCCTTTATTCAAATCTTATGATTGGCTCATCACTATACATTCAAATCACATTCAATTCTGTCCACACATTTCCAGAACAATGTACAGACTACTTTAACTACATATAACCATTCCCCTTGAATTATTTTTTTCATTCCATATTTCCATTAAACCTTATTATTTTATCCAATTGTTAACTTCATTGACTTCTTTGATTCAAGCCACTACCTTATTTCACTTAGCCTCCAAAATTTGATGACAAACTATAAAGAAATATAATAATAATTATAAGGTTAACACCGCCTCTTGTCCCTTACATATTTCAAGCCGCCAGAACGTGCAATACAGCACACCATAAGTCTTCCTCATTCCCACTTTGAATTTAATACCACAAAGACACTAATATAATAACATTACATATTGGTTAGTGTTCTTAGGAGATTTAATAATTCTCAAAATTTCTCTAGGACCTACGCTAATAAATTGTCCCTTTTCCAACATACCGACAGTACACTTCAAATTTTCAGAAATCAAATTATCTAAATTATTAAATAAATACATTGAAAGGGAGAAGCTTTGATTACCTTACCAATTCATTCAATATTTTCCTTCGTTGTTTTCTCTATAGCCGCCAGTTCTCTCCTTGTTTCAATAGCAAATATCGGTTATTTTTTTTCTAAATTACTTATGTTATTGAAATTAGCACTCCTTATTAACCTATATTAATATTTCATACTTGACCCATTATTATTAAAAATAACAAAATTACACCCAAATTAATTAATATAGTTAAATGACTATTCAAAATTATCAAAAAAAAATAACTTTCGGGTCCGGGACATTACAAGATATATAATCTGGTTTAGTTGGTGAAAAATAATATTGTTTGAATTAAGTTAAACTAAACTAATTAGACTTTAAAAGTAGTTGCATTCTTCAAAATAATTTACAATATGTAATGTAGTTTTAGTTGTTTAATATAGTGTTGGATTTAAGTTAAATCTAACTAATTATCATTAAAACGTTATTAAATTCTTCAAATAAGTAAAAAAAATATAATTTGGTTTAATTGGTGAATATAGTGTTTGAATTAAGTAAAAAGTATACAAATTAGACTTAAAAAATTGATAAATTCTTCAAATAAGTTCAAATGTATAATGTGGTTTAGTTTGTGAATATAGTGCTTGAATTAAGTTAAAACTAAACTAATTAGATTAAAAATTTGTTAAGTTCTTCCAATACATTAAAATAAATAATTGGTTTAGTTGTGAATATAGTTTTGAAATTAAGTAAAACTAAATCAATTAGATTTAAAAAGTTGTTATGTTCTTCAAAGAAGTTAAAATATATAATGTGATTTAGTTGGTGAATATAGTGTTGGAATTAAGTAAAAACTAAACAAATTAGACTTAAAAAGTTATGAAATTCTTCAAATTTGTTAAAATATATCATTTTGTTTAGTTGGTGAATATACTGTTAGAATTAAGTTAAAACTAAACTAATTATACTTAAAAAATAATTTATGTCTTCAAATAAGTTAAAATCTATAATGTGTTTTATTTTATTAATATAATGTTGGAACTAAATTAAAACTAAACTAATCATACTTGTGCAGTTCTTCAAATAAGTTAAAATAATGTGATTTAGTTGGTGAATATAGTGTTGAAATTAAATTAAAACTAAAGTAATTAGAATTAAAAAGTCGTTAAGTTCTTCAAGTTAGTCAAAATATATAATGTGGCTTAGTTGGTGAATGTAATGTTGGAATTAAGTTAAAACTAAACTAATAAGACTTAAAAAGATGTTAAATTCTTCAAATAAGTTAAAACATATAATGACGTTTACTTGGTGAATATTAATGGAATTTAATTAAAGCTTAAATAATTAGACATAAAAAGTTTTTAAGCTCTTCAAATATATTAAAATATATAATGTGGTTTAGTTAGTGTTGGAATGACGTTAAATCTAAAATAATTAGACTTCAAAAGGTTTTTAAGTTGTTTTAATAAGTTAAAATATATAATGTGGTTTGTTTGGTGAATATATCGTTTGGATTGATTTAAAATTAAACGAGCTAGATTTCAAAAGTTGTTAGGTTTTTCAAATAAGTTAAAATATATAATGTGGCTTAGGTGGTGAATATAGTATTTGAATTAAGTTATAACTAAACTAATTAGACTTAAAAAGTTCTTAAGTTCTTAAAAAAAATTAAAATATATAATGTGATTTAGTTGATGAATAAAGTGTTGGATTTAACTTAAAACTAAAGTAATTTGACCTAAAAGGTTGTTAAATTCTTCAAATAAGTTTAAAATATATAATGTGGTTTAGTTAGTTAATATAGTGTTGGAATTAGGTTAAAACACAACCACTTAGGTTTAAAATTTTGTCAAGTTCTTCAAGTATATTGAAATATATGATATGGTTTAATTGGCGTTTAGTTGGTTATATAGTGTTGGACTTAGTAAAAACTAAATTAGTTAGATTTAAAAAATTGTTAAGTTCTTCAAATAAGTTAAAATAAATAATATGGTTTAGTTGGTGAATATTGTGGTAAAATTAAGTAAAAACTAACTAATTAGACTTAAAAAGTTATTTAATTCTTGATATATGTTAAAATATATAATGTGGTTTAGTTGGTAAGTATAGTGTTCAATTTAAATTCAAGCTAAACTAATTAGACTTAAAAGTTGTTAAGTTCATCAAATATATTAAAATATTTAATGTGGTTTAGTTTGAGGATATAATGTTGGAATTAAGTAAAACCTGAACTAGTTACACTTTAAAACATGTTAAATTCTTCAAATAAGTTAAATATATGATGTGGTTTAGTTAGTGCATAAAGTGTTGAAATAAGGGTAAAACTAAACTAATTAGACTTTAAAAATTGTTAAATTCTTCAAATGTATTACAATATATAATGTTGCTTAGTTGGTGAATATAGCGTTTGGATTAAGTTAACATTAAATTAATTAGACATAGAAAGTTATTAAGTTGATTTATTAAGTTAAAATTATTTGATGTTGTTTACTTGGTGAATATAGTGTTGGAATTAAGTAAAAACAAAACTAATTAGATTTAAAAAAGTGTTAAGTTCTTCAAATAAGTTAAATTATATAATGTGGTTTACTTGGTGAATATAATGTTAGAATTAAGTTAAAACTAAACTAATTAGACTTAAAAAGTTGTTGAGTTCTTCAAAAAAGTTAAATGTATAATGTGATTTAGTTGGTGAATATAGTGTTGGAATTAAGTAAAACTAAACAAATTAGACTTAAAAAGTTGTTAAATTCTTCAAATAAGTTAAATTATATAACGTGATTTAATTGGCGAATATAGTGTTGCAATTAAGTTAAAACGAAACTAATTAAACATAAGAAGTTGTAAAGTTCTTCAAAAAAATTAAAATATATAACATGGTTTAGTTGGTGACTACAGTGTTGGAATTAAGTAAAACCAAAACTAATTCAATTTAAAAACTTGTGAAATTCTTCAAATAAGTTCAAGTATATAATGCGATTTAGTTGGTGAATATAGTATTGATAATAATTTAAAAGCAAAACTAATTGGACAAAAAAATTGTTAAGTTCTTCATATAAGTTAAAAAATATAATGTGGTTTACTTGGGCAATATAGTGTTAGAATTAAGTTTAAATTAAAATAATTAGACTTCAAAAGTTGTTAAGCTCATTAAATAAGTTAAAATATATAATGTGGTTTATTAGATGAATATAGTATTTGAATTAAGTTGAAACTAAACTAATTAGATTTAAAAAGTTGTTAAGTTATTTTAATATGTTAAAATATATAATACGGTTTATTTGGTGAATATAATGTTGGAGGAAAGTTAAAACTAAACTAATTAGACCTAAAAGATTGTTAGATTTTTCAAATAAGTTTAAACATATAATGATGTTTAGTTTTTGAATATGTTGTCAAAATTAAGTTAAAACCAATCTAACAAGATTTAAGAAGTTGTTAAGTTCTTCAAATAAATTAAAATATATTTTAGTGAAAAAACATACAATATAGTAAAATTGCAAGATTACATTGAAAATAAAATGAAGAAATAAATATTTAGGTTGAGGCACGGATATTTCGCTCTCTTAAAGGAGATTCAAGCCCGCTGCGGCACAATCAACACCGATCCAGCAGTATAACTCTTGACTTGTCCCCTCAAGAATACAACAACCCAATAACATTGTATAACTCAAACAACTCCGGATTAGTTGAAGAGTCCAAAGCTCCACAAAGGAACACCTTCCTTCAACCTATAATACTCTCTTTTATATATTGAATATAGTTGAAGACTTAGAATATTTTCTATGTCTCAAATCTCTCTTTCACTACACTATCCTCAATATAATACTATTCATCTTTTTCACTCTATATTTTCTTGTATTTCTCTTGTTTCTTCACCTATCTCAACACAACTAAAGACTACACTATTTATAGGTGATGAATTCTTCCTTGCTATGAATAGGAGCTAGTGGGTAGAGAATTTGTCAAATGAATGGCTCAAATGTTACATAATTTAGAAGACATAAATATAAAATAATGTATGAAATGAATAATTTATGGTAACATAAGTTACTAAAAACTAATGATCATTTTCTTTCATAATTGATGAGACTAAAGAGACACAAATGTAATGCCAATCAATAGACATAACATGATATATTGTCAAGACCCAACAATGGTCGTGATGACACTCGTCTTATCCCAGCAAGACAAGTAAGCCTAAAATTAAACTATTACAATAAAAATATGGAAAATTTACTATCAACTTACATTATACCCCAAAACCTGGTTATCACGTGTACTAGCCACTAAAGTATTACAATTGATTCAAAAGCAATGCTAGTCTCAAATGAACTTGTTTCTAGAATAGAACAAGATCATAACTAAGGAGAAAGAAAGTACGCTGAGGCGACAAACAACTACCTCTCAAATCTCCAAGAAACCTCAGACAAGAAGAAGCGAAATATCACAAAGTCCGGGCTAGTAACCTACAAAAAAATTTGTAGAAGCAAGGGGTGAGCACCAAACCACACGGTACTCAGCAAGTAAACCTCTAAACACAGGCCAAGGGGATGAAATACGGGTACTCCTACCACCCCCAACCGAACCTCCACAACTACAACCTGCATTAAAATCAACCCAACCTAACAGCTCACAATTTACATAAAACGTAGCTCAATAACAACAGTTAGACAAATTACATATCCTCAACAACAACACTTTAACAAATTACATATCCTCAATAACAATACTTCAACAAACTACATATCTGCAATAACAAGCTCAATATTGATCAATCACAAGTCCCGCAGAAAGGCAATAAGAAGATCAACAAAACATGATATCAAATTCACTAATGATATGTATGTGCAATGCAATGGAGTGCAATATCAAGTATAATGATGCCTGTCTGACCTAGTGATACACACCCGCTGTCTCTCAGTCGAGGAGTCATGGGGGACATATCGGTCCATGCATCTGTCGCGGCGCACGACACGACCCTCGATATAGTAACCATCGCGGCGCGCGATACGACCCTCGAAATATAGTATCCATCGCGGCGCGCGATTCGTCCCTCGAAATGGTACATCCTCTTAAGTACTCATTCTTTTTCAATGCACATAACACTTGTGACAACCAATGCATCAGAATAATGCAGATGACAAGTTCACACAAATAATGAGGAGATGACCACTTTCATAACATCGCACACTTCAAAACCACACAAACATGAAGTCACATCAATAATGATTCAACAAGCCTTCAACCATTTCTCAACACATCACACATAAACAATTGATCACATTGCCTTTTGTTATCCCTTTTTTTCATCATTAGAATTAATCAACGTGGACAAGTCAACCCATCACCAATCCCGTTACTCCCAAACATATACCACAAGGAAATACACGCATTTTATACACTTAACAAGAGTTTAGAAATCCACTTGCCTCAATAAACTAAAAAATATACTCCGAGACTTGAGCCCTTTCCTTTTGTTGAGCTCCCAAATTAAAGCAATCTATTCAAATAAATAACCATAATAAGATTTCAAACTAACAATACTATTATTACTATGTGTTTAACCTTGACCCAAAATCGACCAAGTTTATAATCAAGTTCCTAAATCATGATGCCAGTTAACATGTCAACTCTCATGTTTTAAAAGTTTAAAGCCTAAGATTTACTCATAATTTTATTTTATTTTCCTTAGCACTATAACCTTGATAATTTTTCTATTATATAATATACACAGCATTTAATTATATATCTCAATATTCTAAACTTAAATTATAAAATAATAATAAATTAAAAATTTATCGCTTTTGGGAATCACTGGGAATCGTATGAAACCAAGACATACATTGCTCACATGTAGATTTTAATTTATATATAATAAATACGTAATAGTTACCATCGTTTACCATAGATAATCTTTCCCCCACAATTTACACCCTACCAAAGTGATACACTAACATTACTTTACCAAGAAAATAATTCACTTTTTAATTTATAAGTAGTAACAATCTAAATCATCCAGTAAGCATTAAACATACTAATTGAATCCAATCAACAATTAAGGACTTAAGAATTTACCTTGAGGGCAGCCGTTCTAGGTTGGTTCCGTATTCACCAGTTTTTTTCCCTTCTTTTTCCAAATTGTGATCGAAATATAAAGTTGAATTCCACTACTTATGTTAATTATGTGGTCTAGTGGTAAGGGTATTCTATAAAATATAGGCTTGACCCAATAACTATCACTAATTAAATTAATTATTTAATAAATACCACAAACTCGATATCTGAAGTTATGGAATTGTTAAAATTCCCAAACTAATTTCATGAACTGAAAAAAAAAGACTCAGACAACTACCGAGAGGGGATAAAATAATAATTTAATAAAATTTCAATATTGATTTTTCGGGTCATTACATTATCCACCAGTAAAAATCATGTTCGTCCTCGAACATATGGAGGAGGAAGAATAACCAATGCTACTAACAGTCTGAGGCATGATATTTCGGAGTCGGTGTTCATCTCTCTAAGTGAGGTTCTTCTTAAGACAATTTCATCAAGATCAACTACTACGAATCGAAATTTCAAATCAAACTTTGGAATATCTCTAAATTAAGAGTGATTATCAAGTCATAGACTAACCCATGAACCCTATCTAAACTTAATTTCATTGGACCTTAACAAAAATAACCTTCTGAATTGACATCGGCTACACTCAGAAGGGATATTTTAACCATCCACCACACCCATATTGCATAAACCATCCAAGATCTTATCAAGATTTCCTTGTAACAATATAATCTTTTCATAAGCTTAGCTATAAATATTTGAATTTTAGAGATCAAATACAAATCAAGGGAGAATCAAACGTATCTAACCCAAGAACAACAAGATCAAGTAACCAGATAGCTAGCGATGCACCTAAGCTAACAGAACCTCTAACAACACTACTAAACAATTGTAACTCTTCATACCACTTATATAGGTTTTCATAGACAAGGTTGTGCGTGTAGAACTACTTATGTACTTCAACTTCCAAACAAAATCAAACCTATATAACTGAAGTTATCAATTCTGCCCAAGGATCTCATCATATCAAGGTACATAAGAGGATCGGTACATCAGATCCACCACTAAGAACTCATCCATGGATGTGGAAACACCCGTAATATAAGTAGGGAATCATACTCTAAATAGTGCCCCAATATGAGGAAGGTGGTTACACAAGAATATACAATAGCAAGATTGAATAATACTAAACATTTCTTCCATAACGTCCATATAAAATATTTCCATTCATCTGACTACATCTCTCAATTTTATTTTATTTTTTTGGCTACCAAAAAATTAGTGTGATCCCCATTACAATCTATCACATACTCGATTTATCAAACTCCAGCCTCTCAGTACGATAATAAATCCATCATTCTTAATACTAACAAACATCCTAACAACATCAATCACTTACTTTACTCTCAAACCATCACTATATTAAAGTCTTCTTAGCAAACACATTATTGCCTCTAAATTTTTTTGAACTATGGCTTTCTATATTTCCAAGTAAGCATTTTATGAAAGATACGGCTCCCACCCAAGACTAACAATAGTTTCCAATATAATAGCATTTTCCATCAATATAAAGTTATTGAATCACCTATAACGTCAACTCCACATAATCTTTCAAATGCCAAATTTAAACTAACATTCAAAATCATCATATACCTCATACCAACACTTATGAAACTCTTGGCCAGTCCAATAATTCGGTATACTACAAGCTTATAACTTCTGCTCACCATCAAATGCTTATGTCACACATCATAATAGTTTGTTTTTGTTTAATCAATCTGTTGAACTTGTGACACTATATTTTATCATAATCTGGATGAAATAGGTAAAATCACTTGTCTCTGAACCCAATTCTCCAAATTCCTTTGAAGATACCTCCTCAACCCTTGCAAACAATGTAAAATAGCCTAGTTTTATCCTCGCTCTGAAAGTTATACTATTTACCACTAATTCTTTCCATTATGTCTCTAGCTCTTTTCAATTTTTATTTGATGACATCCCATCTCCTTTTAAACATTACAATAAAACCAAACTACTTATGAAATAGAAACAACCATAACCTTAGATACTCTTTTCAGACTTCCTTTAGCTATTAATTTTTCATTCTGGTATCTATCCATTCCCTTGGACTACTTTTCATTTAGAAACCTCGAGATACACTCCACAAATTAACGTATTAATACCATACCAACAATCCACCACTAAAATATTCTTTATAACAATATTTTAACTCAAGCACTCGTAGTAACAAACAAGTTAGTTTCTCAAATATGAATATAACATTAAATCTAATTATACGAGCATGTGATAAAACTTATAACTCTTTAAGTAGTTAATGTTCAAACTTCACAATCGACGTTTTAATTTTCATACCACTAGCTCCACACCACAAAAATTTACTAAATCCACCGCTAGAATATATCATACCTATCGAGAAGAATATACTCAATAGCTCACACATTTCTGACCATAAAGTAACTACAATACACTACTAAATTCATTCGCTCTCTCCTAAAGTGATTCATTCATATATAAGGTCAATAGTACGAGTAACACACTCCATAACTCTTAGCAATTGATGATCGATACCTTTATAGTAGTAATTTTTGAATTCTCTTTGACATTCCCTCAATCAATGAAACTAAAATAAAGATTCTGACCTCAATTAGAATAATATCACTGTCATCATTCACTAAGTAGACCATATATGTTATAAAACTTTAATTAAATGTAGCTTTTAAAGTTATCGCATTCATTATCTAACCTTTTTTTTGTCATTTCATTTTCAATTGTAAAAACACTCAAGATATTTCATATACCACACAAGTATTGATAATAGATGACTAGCCTAAACAAATTATAAGACGCTCGTGGAGTCCGCTAAATAATTGTTCAACCTAATCCTCAAAATATTTTATCAAGTAATCACCTAACTCAATCTATTGGAGTCGTTGAACATTCCAAATTTGATACACATCCTTCCCATAAATATATCACTTCCACATTTGTAACAAATCTAACATAAAAGACTAATACAACACACCAAATACTCAAATGAGGAACTACGCACGATCATCACTATAAATGAGAGTGAACCAAATAAGGCGATAAGAATCAGAATTGGATCAAGTACGTACGATAGAGATTCAAAAAAGTGAAATGTTTTCCTAAAACTCATTATAGCCTCTCGAAGATAAGTACATACGTATCCGTACAGATCTTCGAGAGTCTACATAAACTCAAGTTGTACACACGTGAGACCGATGAACCTGGGGCTCTGATACAATTTTGTCAAGACCCAACAATGGTCGTGATGGCACTCGTCTTATCCCACCAAGACAAGTAAGACTAAAATTCAACTATTACAATAAAAATGTGGAAAATTTATTATCAACTTACATTATACCCCAAAACCTGGTTGTCACGTGTACAAGCCTCTAAAGTATTACAATTGATTCAAAAGCAACACTAGTCTCAAATGAACTTGTTTCTAGAATAGAAAAAGATCATAACTAAGGAGAAAGAAAGTACGCTGAGGCGACAAACAACTACCTCTCAAATCTCCAAGAAACCTCAGATAAGGAGAAGAAAAATATCACAAACTCTAGGCTAGTAACCTTTCTTAAAAGTTTGTAAAAGCAAGGGGTGAGCACCAAACAACACGGTACTCAGCAAATAAACCTCTAAACACAGGCCAAAAGGATGAAATACAGGTACTCCTACCACCCCCAACCGAACCTCCACAACTAGAACCTACATTAAAATCAACCCAACCTAACAGCTCACAATTTACATAGAACGTAGCTCAATAACAACAGTTAGACAAATTATATATCCTCAACAACAACACTTTAATAAGTTACATATCCTCAATAATAATACTTCAACAAACTATATATCCACAATAACAATCTCAATATTGATCAATCACAAGTCCCGCAGAAAGGCAATCAGAAGATCAGCAAAACACGATATCAAATTTACTAATGATAAGTATGTGCAATGCAATGGAATGCAATGTCAAGTATAATGATGCATGTCTGACCTAGTGATACACATCCGCTGTCTCTCAGTCGGGGACCCATGGGGGACATATCTGTCCATTCATCTGTCGCGGCACACGACACGACCCTCGATATAGTAACCATCGCAGCGCGCGATATGTCCCTCGAAATATAGTATCCATCGCGGCGCGCGATACGTCCCTCGAAATGGTACATCCTCTTAAGTACTCATTCTTTTACAATGCACATAACACTAGTGACAACCAATGTGTCAGAATAATGCAGATGACAAGTTCACCTAAATAATGAGGAGATGACCACTTTCATAACATTGCTCACTTCACAACCACACAAACATGAAGTCACATCAACAATGATTCAACAAGACTTCAACCCTTTCTCAACACATCACACATAAACAATTGATCACATTGCCTTTTGTTATCCCTTTTTTTCATCATTAGAATTAATCAATGTGGACAAGTCAACCCATCACCAATCCCGTTACTCCCAAACATATACCACAAGGAAATACACACATTTCATACACTTAACCAGAGTTTAGAAATCTACTAGCCTCAATCAACTAAAAAATCTACTCCCAGACTTGAGCCCTTTCCTTTTGTTGAGCTCCCAACTTAAAGCAATCTATTCAAATAAATAACCATAATAAGATTTCAAACTAACAATACTATCATTACTATGTGTTTAACCTTGACCCAAAATTGACCAAATTTATAATCAAGTTCCTAAATCTTGATGCCAGTTAACATGTCATATGTTATGTTTTAAAAATTTCAAGCCTAAGATTTAATCATAATTTTATTTTATTTTCCTTAACACTATAACCTTGATAATTTTTCTATTATATAATATACACAACATTTAATTACATATCTAAATATTCTAAACTTAAATTATAAAATAATAATAAATTAAAAACTTATCGCTTTTGGGAATTACTGGGAATCGAATGAAACCAAGACATAAATTGCTCACATGTAGATTTTAATTTATATATAATAAATATGTAATAGTTACCATCGTTTACCATAGATAATCTTTCCCCCACAATTTACACCCTACCAAAGTGATACACTAACATTACTTTTCCAAGAAAATCATTCACTTTTTAATTTATAAGTAGTAACAATCTAAATCATCCTGTAAGCATTCAACATACTAATTGAATCCAATCAACAATTAAGGACTTGAGAATTTACCTTGAGGGCAGCCGTTCTAGGTTGGTTCCGTATTCGCGTATTTATTTATTTTATTTTTTTCCTTCTTTTTCCAAATTGTGATCGAATTATAAAGTTGAATTCCACCACTTAAGTTAATTATGTGATCTAGTGGTAAGGGTATTCTATAAAATATAGGCTTGACCCAATAACTATTACTAATTAAATTAATTATTTAATAAATACCACCAACTAGATATCTGAAGTTATCGAATTGTTAAAAATTCTCAAACTAATTTCATGAACTGAAAAAAACGACTCGGACAACTATCGAGAGGGGATAATATAATAATTTCATAAAATTTCAATATTTATTTTTTGGGTCATTACATATATATTGTGACATATAATATATATTTTTATTAATATTAAAATGTCATATAAACAACCCCCGCCTCATTTTAATATTAAGATAAAAGAGTTTTTCACAACGTAGTTGAAGGTCGACTATTATGCATAATGAAGGTGTGCTCTGCATTAAACCTTCACTTAGAATAACAATAGCCTTTACTCAAGATTTAGTAGTGGTTTCAGGCTTTACCTATGTCTGCTTAAGAGAAATAAAGAATTACTTCTTACGCACAAATAAAGGTGTTGACATAGGTTTTAATATCCAGGACGTTTCGGCCTTGTGCTATGCCGGTTTCATGAGTGTTTTTTAGAAGAAGACCATTATTATAGAAAGCGACCTACTTTCGCACCCACATAGGTGAAATCTGTCAAGGGTGTTCGTATAATTTGACACCTTATGTAATGACCCGGAAGGTCATTTTGGGAAATTTTGAATATTTTCTTAACTAGAGTTAATTAATGGATGAATAATTGTAGATAATTGATTAATTTTAGTTAATGGGCTAAAGTGATAAAATGTTTAAGACCTTATACCTTTTAGACTATTTAATAAAAAAAAGTGGGTAAAGTTTCACCACTTTTAGTACATAATAATTCAAAAAAATAAATAAGAAAAAGAAAAAAAAGGGGGTGAAGGGTTTCTCTGCACTTGCGGCTTACGAACTGCTTAAGGTAAGTTTTCTTTTCCTTTAATTTTCTTAATTTCTGCACATAGATGTGTGCATATAGCAATATTATATAATAAAATATACATATGTGTGTATAATAATAATTTAAGATTTCATATGAGTAAAAAAACAAAAAAAAATGCAGAACAAAAAATCACGTGAATAGTTAGAAATTCTGGAATCATTTGAATCATTTGGATCAATGATTGGTTCATGATGAGCCAATCATTAGTGGGCCAATGGTTGGTTCATAATGAGCCAATCATTAGTGGGTTGAAAGGGGGGTAAAATATAGTGCAGAATACGTTAATGGCATCATTAGACGTAAATTTCTGAATATTAGTTATTATATTATGGTTCAAGTTTTGATATATTTCTATGTAATTTAAATATTAGATGAATAAGATTTTGTGAGTACCATTTAAATTATGACGTTCGAAAAAATTGGGATGCAATCCTAATTTTGAAACTTCAAAACTATGATAGTGTAAATTTTAATTGACATCAAGAATTATAAACTTGATTATAAACATGGGGTGTATTTTTAGTTCAAGGTTAAACACATAAAAGTGTGAGTGTTGTTAATTCTGAAACCTTATTGTGAATATATACTTAAATAGATTCCATTGGTTTAGAAGCTCAACGGAAAGGGAAGGCTCATGTCCAAGAGTAATTATTCGATTGTCTAAGGCAAGTGGATTTCTAAACTCTTGTTAAGCGTACAAAATTCGTGTATTTCTTTGTGTGGTGTTGAGAATGACTTGGAGACTTGTTGCTTATTTGTTGGTGTTGTATTCCTGGTTGTAAATTGTGCTTTGTTATCAAAATGGTTATCTCCTCCTTTTTCATTTGAGCATGTCATTTGCATTGTATCTGCGACATGGTTGTGGTAAGAGGATGTACTATTTCGAGGGTCGCATCGCGTGCCGCGATGGATATTATATTTCGAGAGACATATCACGCGCCGTGAAGGTTACTATTATCGAGGGTCGTGTCGTGTGCCGCGACAGATGCATGGACAAATATGTCTCCCATGGGTCCCAAACTGAAAGACAGCGGGTGTGTATCGTTAAGAAAGGCATGCATCACCATATTTGACATTACATCTCATGGCATTTCACATTTTATTATTGATGAACTTGAACACGTGTTTTGCCGATCTTGTGAGTTTTTCTCTGTGAAGCTTGTGACTGTTGAATATTGAGTTGTTATTGAGAAAGTGTAAACTGATAGAGTGTGGTTATTGAGTTGTGTGTTTGGTAAACGGTAAACTGTTAGGCTGTAGCGTGGAGGTTTAGATAGGGTGTAAGGAGTACCCGTATTTTGTTCACTTAACTTGTGCTTAGAGGTTTTCTCGTTAGGTACCGCGTGCTTTGGTACTCACCCCTTGCTTCTACAAATTTTTTTAGGTTACGAGCCTGGATCTTCGTGATACCTGTCATTCTTTTTGTTTTCAAGGCATCTTTGTGGAGGGTTGTAAGGAGCTGCTTGTCATCTCCGCGAACTTTCCTACTCCAATTTATGACTTTGTTTTATTTGAAAGACAACTTCATTTTAGACTTCTATTTTATTCAATTCTATAATTTACATTAGAGGCTTGTGCACGTGACAACCTTGTATTGGGGATTAAATTAATATGATTTCGTTTCATAATAGAAATTATTGTTGGATTGTCATTAACTTCTCCACTTTGTTAGATACTGGGTCTTGTCTTGGTGGGATAAGACGAATGCCATCACACCCATTTTTGGGTCGTGACAAAAATTGTATCAGAGCCCCAGGTTCATATGTCTCACGTGTATATAAGCCGAGTCTACGTAGAGTCTCAAGGATCAGTACGGAGACGTCTGTACTTATCTCTGAGAGGCTATAAGGATTACTAGGAAAATTCCTTTTATTCATTCTTTCTCATCGTACCTAGTCACCATCTTTAATACTGAGTTGTTGTATATTCTTTTGACAGATGACGAGGACTAGAACTAATATTACTTCTGGTAGAGGGGAGGCACTTCCCGAGGCAGTTGTTGAGGCCCCAACTAGAGGTAGGGGTAGATCTCAAGCTAGACGTCGTGCTAGTAGTACGACAGTAGCCAGAGGTCGTGGACGTGGAGCAGCATTAGTGAGAGGTCATGCTAGAGAGTTCTCTACAGAACCTTTGAATGATGACAAAAAGGACCAGGTTCTTTCAGATCCTGTAGTCACACCCTTTCTTCAGGATACACTATTGAGGGTGTCAAGTGTGCTAGAGGGCTTTTCTCAGGGTGGTTGTGCGACTACCACACCACATGACTCTCGTACTAGAGAGGGGGCTCAGACCTAGGAGCAACAACAAGCTCCAGTTGTTCAGGATGCGGTGGGGCAACTACCAGTAGATCCCGCGGTTCAAAATGATGTTGCACCAGCAGTTGGGGGTCAAGTTTCATCGATGGTTGTTCTGACAGAGGATGATCATTGTAGGTATGAGATATTTCAAAAGATTGACCCACCTCAGTTTCAGGGTAGGAAGAGTGAGGACGCTCGTGAGTTTCTAACTATCTGCCGAGAGTTACCAGAGGTGGTTGGATTAGCTGAGTCACATGGGGTTTGATATGCTACACTCCATCTTTGTGGACCAGCGAGAGACAAGTGGAGGACTTATTCGGGGGTTTTGCGAGTTGGATCTCCACCAGTGACTTGGGAGCAGTTTGCTAGTGCATTCCAAGATCGTTTTATCCCATGAAGCGTGAGAGAGGAGTGTCGCTTGCGGTTTTGAGAGTCTGAGACATGATGTTTATTGGTTACAAAGTATGAGGTGCTTTATTGCGAGTTGTCTAGGCATGCATTGGCCATTATTCAAAATGATAAAGAGAGGATCCGCAGATTTGTGAGGGGATTGACTTTATCTATCAGGTCAACTGTGTTTCGGGCATCTAGGGAGGGAGCTGCTTTCCAGTCCATTGTGAGCGCCACCAAAGAGGCGGAATTAATGTAGAGAGAGGAGTTTGGGGACCCAAAAAGGGCTCGTATATCAAGCCAATTTCATGGTGCCTTATCAGGAGGGAGGGGATCACAGAGAGTGAGTGGTTCTTTTCAGCAGCGGGGACCTATTCATGCATCTATGTCGACATTTGAGGGTGGCCAGACATCTAGGGGTTCTAATAGCCCGGATCAGGGCTCGTACGGTTCACAGAAGCGACCTACAGGGCGAGGCAATTATAGTGGATTTTCAGGGTCCACACAGCAGTTCCCAGGTAATAGATTTTGTTTTACTTGTGGAGATCCCGATCATCTAATGTGTCAGTGTACTTCTCAAAGAGGTCGTGGTGGGCCTCGACCTAATTCTTCATTCCAGACTAGACCACCAGTACCACAGGGTAGAGGTCATGGCAGAGTTCAGTCATGTAGAAGTGATAGTTTCAAGTAGTGGTGTTGCAGCTCAGCTGAGTGAGGGTAGGGGTACCACCCAGGCTGGAGGTGGACGAGGAGGCCACTGCTAAGCTTTCCCGGGGACACCTGAGGCAGAGACCTTTGATGTTGTTATTACAGGTATTATCCCAGTATGCCATCGACCTCCGTCTGTGTTTTTTGATCCAGGTTCTACATTCTCTTATGTGTCTACGTATTTTGTTGCTAAATGTGATATAATATGTGATAGCATGATTATACCTATTCGTGGTTCTACACCCGTGGGCAAGCCCTTAGTGGTAGATCGAGTGTATCGATCCTGTCTTGTTTCTTTGGCTGGGTATGACACTTGGGTAGACTTGATCATTCAGGGGATGGTAGACTTTGATGTTATCTTGGGTATGGATTGGCTTTCTCCTTATCACGTTGTACTTGATTGTAATGCTTAGATTGTGACTTTAGCAATGCCTGGTGTTTCGAGGGTTGAGTGAAGAGTGTTAGTGGCTCTTATCCTAGAAAGGTTATCTCTTTTATTCGTGCTTCGAGGATGGTGGAGAGGGGGTGTTTGTCTTAGCGTTTATTCGGGATAGTAGTGTTGAACCACCTGCCATGCACTCTTTTCCCGTGGTTCAGAAGTTTCCCGATGTATTTTCTTCTGATTTTCCAGGTGTTCTTCCCGATAGGGATATCTATTTTGCTATTGATTTGTAGCTGGGCACTAAGCCTTTTTCTATCCCTCCATACCGTATGGCTCCAACAGAGTTTAAAGAATTGAAGGATCACTTAGAGGATTTATTGAGTAAGGGTTTAATTCGCCCTAGTGTGTCACCTTGGGGTGCCCCTGTATTGTCTGTGAAGAAGAAGGATGGGACTATGAGAATGTGTATTGATTACAGACAGTTGAACAAGGTAACAGTGAAGAATTAGTATCCTCTTCCGCGTATTGATGACTTATTTGAACAGTTACAGAGAGCATCATTGTTCTCTAAGATTGATTTGAGGTCTGGGTATCATCAGTTGAATATTAGGGCATCAGATAACCCTAAGACAGCTTTTCGGACCCGGTATAGGCATTATGAGTTCATAATGATGTCCGTCAGATTTACTAATGTCCCTGCAACATTCATGGAGTTCATTAATGGGGTTTTTCGACCATACCTTGATTCTTTTTTTATTGTTTTCATCGATGACATCTTGGTTTAGTCTAAGACTGAGGAGGACCATGTACGACACCTGAGGATTGTACTTCAGAGGTTGAGAGAAGAGAAGTTGTTTGCCAAGTTCTCAAAGTTTGAGTTCTTTGTCTTACTTCTGTGGCATTCTTAGGACATGTGGTGTCCAAGGAGGGTATTAGAGTAGATCCGACCAATATTGAGGCAGTTAGAAGATGGACGCGACCTACTTCACCTACTGAGATTAGGAGTTTTGTGGGATTGATAGACTATTATCAACAATTTGTTCAGAGTTTTCCTACCATTGCAGCTCCATTGACTAGATTGATTCGACAGGATGTGGGTTTTTAGTGGTGTGATGAGTGTGAAGAGAGCTTTCAAAAGCTCAAGACTTTGTTGACTTATGCTCTTGTGTTCACTCTTCCTGAGGAGAGTGTAGACTTTACTATTTATTGTGATTCTTTAAGAGTTGGTTTGGGTGGTGTGTTGATGCAGAAGGGGAAAGTGATTGCTTATGCTTCTAGGCAGTTGAAATCCCATGAGAAGAACTACCCTACTCATGATTTGGAGTTGGCGACTGTGGTATTTGTACTTAAGTTATGGCGTCATTATTTTTATTGGGTGCACTGTGAGATCTTCACTGATCATCGGAGTCTTCAATATATCTTTAGCAAGAGGGATTTGAACAAAAGGCAATGGAGATGGCTTGAGTTGCTGAAGGACTATGATGTGACCATTCTGTATCATCCGGGAAAGGCTAATGTTGTGGCCGATGCTCTGAGTAGGAAGACTCCTAGCATGGGGAGTCTTGTAGCTCTTAGTATTGAAGAGAGACCATTGGCTAGAAATGTGCAGATATTAGCTAACAGTCTTGTCCGCTTGCAGATTTCAGAAGAGAGTGATGGGATGATTGCTTTTATTGAGGCTTGGTCTTCTTTAGTCGAGCAAATACGTGCACACCAGTTTGATGATGAAAAATTATGTCTCATTCGAGACAATGTATTGATAGGGGAAGCTAAGAAGGCTGTCCTTGATTATGACGGAGTCTTGTGGACCAGAGGCAGAATTTGTGTGCCCAGGTCATGCGATTTGATTAGATTGATTCTTGAGGAGGCCCATTGTTCTTTGTATTACATCCATCCGGGAGCGGTGAAGATGTATCATGATCTGAGTCAGCATTACTGGTGGTGTGGGATGAAAAGAGATATTTCAAACTTTGTTTTGAGGTGTTTGACTTGCCAGCAGTTCAAGTGCAAGTACCAGCGGCCCGAGGGTGTATCTCAAAGGATGCCTATTTCTACCTGGATGTGGGAGCGGATTACTATGGACTTTGTTGTGGGTTTTCATACCACAATTGGTGGTTATGACTCTATTTGGGTCGTTGTTGATTGGCTAACAAAGTCTGCCCATTTCATTCCTGTTCGGGTGAAGTATACGGCAGAAAAGTTAGCTGAGTTATATATAAGTCAGATTGTGCGACTAGATGGAGAACATATTTCTATCATATCGGATCGAGGTTCACTATTTACTTCTCACTTCTAGAAGGCATTACAGCATGGTCTGGGTACTCAGTTAGATATGATTACAGCCTTTCACCCTCAGACTGATGGGCAGTCTGAGCGGACCATTCAGGTATTGGAAGATATGCTTCGAGCGTGTGCGATCAATTTTGGTGCTAGATGGGATCAACATTTATCCTTAGCGGAGTTTTCTGATAATAACAGTTATCACTCTAGTATCCAGATGGACCCATTTTAGGCGTTGTATGAAAGACGATGTAGGTCTCTTATTGGTTGGTTTGATTCGGTGAAGATGGACTCTTTGGATACAAACTTGCTTAGAGTTCATATGGAGCAAGTCCGTGTGATTAAGTATAGATTATTGACAGCTCAGAGTCTACAGAAGAGTTATGCAGACCGGAGAATTAGAGCCTTAGTGATTATGGAGGGTGATCATGTTTGGTTCTAAGTATCACCAATGAAGGGTGTGATGAGGTTTGGAAAGAAGGGCAAGCTTAACCCAAGGTACATTGTACCTTTTGAGATTTTGAGCTGAGTAGGAGAGGTGGCGTATAAGTTGGCCTTGCCACCTAGTTTGTCGGCAGTTCTCCTGTTATTCATGTCTCTATGCTTCGAAAGTATATTCCAGATGAATCTCATGTGCTTTCACTTGAGTCCGTGGAGTTGGGTAAAGACTTGACTTTTAAGGAAGAGCGTATAACTATTTTGGATAGACATGTTGAAAGCTTAAAACTAAGGATATTGTTTCACTGAAACTGCAATGGAAGCACCGATCTTCGGGGGAGGCAACTTGGGAGACAGAGTCTGACATGCGTGCTAGATATCCACAACTTTTTGAAGCATCACGTACTTTCTTTTACTTTATGTTCGAGGACAAACATGTTTTTTTGTGGTGGATAATGTAATGACCCAGAAGGTCATTTTTGGAAATTTTGAATATTTGCTTAACTTGAGTTAATTAATGAAAGAATAATTGTAGATAATTGATTAAACTAATAGTTAATGGGCTAAAGTCATAAAAAATTTAAGACCTTATACCTTTTAGGCTATTTTATAAAAAAAAAGTGGGTAAAGTTTCACCACTTTTAGTACATAAATAATTCAAAAAAATAAATAAGGAAAAGAAAAAAAAGGGGCAAGGGTTTCTCTACACTTGCGGCTTACGAACTCCGTAAGGTAAGTTTTCTTTTCCTTTAATTTTCTTGATTTCTGCACAAAGATGTTTGCATATAGAAATATTACATAATAAATTTTATATATGTGTGTATAATAATAAATGAAGATTGCACATGAGTAAAAAAAGGCAGAATAGAAAATCACGTGAATAATTAGAAATTATGGAATCATTTGAATCATTTGGGTCAATGATTGGTTCATGATGAGCCAATCATTAGTGGGTCAATGATTGGTTCATAATGAGCCTATCATTAGTGGGTTGAAAGGGGGAAAAATATAGTGCAGAATACATTAATGGCATCATTAGGCGTAAATTTCAGTATATTAGTTATTATATTATGGTTTAAGTTTTGATATATTAGTATGTAATTTAAATATTAGATGAATAAGATTTTGTGAGTACCATTTAAATTATGACGTTCTAAAAAATTGTGATGCAATCCTAATTTTGAAAATTCAAAACTATGATAGTGGAAATTTTAATTGACATCAAGAATTATAAACTTGATTATAAATTTGGGGTTTATTTTTAGTTCAAGGTTAAACACATAAAAGTGTGAGTGTTATGAATTCTTAAACCTTATTATGAATATACACTTGAATAGATTCCATTGGTTAAAAGCTCAACGGAAAGGGAATGTAACGACCTGTTTAGTCGTTTCGAGCAGCAGATTTTATTCTGGAAAAATAGGCTGAGGTGACGGACCCAACGACGGACCGTCATGGGCACGACGGACCGTCGCAGGGTCTCGTTTCAAAACACTTAGAAAAACTGAAAATTGGGTACTGAAAATCGACTCTCTGAACTTCGTAACGAAATGGCAGGACGGACCGTCACAGGTGTGACGGACCGTCACAGACCCTTGGTGGAAATTTGGGTCTCTGAACTTTGCGACGACCTGGAGGACGGACCGTCGCAGGCACGACGGCCCGTCACAGGTTGGGCAATCCCAGTCCGGGTCAGATTTCTTGATACGTTTTAAGGGACGTTTTTGACTATTCTTGCCTTAATTATAAAGTTAGTGGGTTAATGTTAATAAGTCTAATTACTTGGGGGTTAAAAGAAGTAACCTTAAGTTAATTAGTGGGGCATTATTGCCATCTTTTATTCTTAATTATATACTAATTAGGGTAAAAGAAAGAGGGTTGGAATAAGAAAAAGAAAAGAACAGAAAAAGAGAAAAGGGAATCGTTAGAGAGAGAGACGATCGAGAAGGGGAAACACAAAGCTTTGGAGAAAAATTTTCTTGCTTGATTACTAATCTTTGGTGGAGGTAGGTTATGGTTTCTCTTACGATATTCATAGTAAACTCTTAATAGTGAATGATATGTATTGATAGATTGTAAATCCCTCTATATGCTTATTTGTATGCTTGCATGAATATGATTATGTAATTGTGAATAAACAAGCATGATAAAGCTTTTGAATCCCAAATCTTGATAAAAACCTAATCTCTTGTTAATGATGACGCCTTGATATAAAGGAAGGCTTGATGAACTAAAGTAATGAGATTGATGATGCCTTGGTGAGAAAGAAGGCTTGATGAATTGATAGAAAAAGATTAGGGGATCGGAGTGTCACATTCCGACACGTAGATTTAGGGGATCGGGTGTCACGAACCGACACGTAGATTTAGGGGATCGGGTGTCACGAACCGACAGGTAGATTTAGGGGATCGAGTGTCACGAACCGACACATCGATTTAGGGGATCGGGTGTCACGAACCGACACGTATATTTAGGGGATCGGGTGTCACGAACCGACACGTAGATTTAGGGGATCGGGTTTCACGAACCGACACGTAGATTTAGGGGATCAGGTGTCACGAACCGACACGTAGACTTAGGAGATCGGAGTGTCACGTTCCGACACATAGTAGTAGGGGATCGGAGTGTCACGTACCGACACAAGAGGATTAATGAATATGAGGGAGCAGAGTGTCACATACCTACACAAGAGAAATAAAGATAATGAATCTTGAAAGATGTTAATATACTCAATATAATGAACCTAATTTCCAAATGAGTATGGTATTGATGCTTGAGTCCTCTTGTGTGAACTTGACGGTAATTGTTAATGATATAGTACTTGTTGTTGCTACATGTTGAGTATCATAGTTGAGTTTATGATATTACTTGGTATATACTGTTTTCTATTTTGAGTTGGCCGATGATATCTACTCAGTACCCGTGTTTTGTACTGACCCCTACTTTTATGTTTTTCTTCTTGTTATTTGTGGAGTGCAGCAAACGTACCGTCGTCTTCAACTCAACAGTAATTCTAGCCAGTCTTCGTCACACCGGATCTTCAGGGTGAGCTAACGCTTCTAGCTTGGACTGGATCTTCTTCTTCATGTCTTGATGCCTTGAACTTCCGGCATGGACTAGCTTTTATTTGTTTTAGCTTTTTAGAATACTCTTAGTTTAGTCATTTGATCGTAGATATTCTTGTGGTGATGACTTCAAGATTTTGGGGAATGATAAGTTTTGAGTTATAGAAGTTGATTATTGATTTTTATTAATAAATTTAAGTCTTCCGCATTACTTCATGTTGATATTATATTGAAATGTTAAGGTTTAGATTGGTTCGTTCGCTCACATAGGAGGGTAAGTGTGGGTGCCAGTCGCAACCCGGTTTGAGTCGTGACAAACTTGGTATCAGAGCATTAGGTTCATTGGTCTCATCACACAAGAACAGGTCTAGTAGAGTCTTAAGGAACGGTAGGGGGACGCCTTTATTTTTCCTTGAGAGGCTATAAGACTTTAAGAAAATTTCACTCTTTCATTCTTTCTTTCGTGCTACTACTTGAGTCCAATTGGTATCTAGGCGATACGAATTGGTATCTGACCATCTTCACTCTCTTTCGCAGATGGTTAGAACTATAGCAACGACTACGCCAACACCAACACCAGCACCGGCGGTACAGGGTGCATCTGAGCCAGCCACTGGGGCTGTAGCTCGAGAAAGAACAGCGGCAAGGGGCCGTGGGAGGATGTTCTCTAGAGGAAGAGGACAAGCACCGAGCCCATCTGGTACTAGGGCGGTGAGTCCTCCACCGACTGAGGAAGTGATAAGAGAGGGGGAGGATGGGGTGAATGAACAAGTGCAAAATGAGGAAATGCCACCCCAACCTACCCCAGAGATGATCAATCAGGTTCTGGCTTATCTTAGAGGGTTATCTAATAAAGGTTAGGCACCTCCAGTGTTTTCTGCGCCAACACCTCCGGTTTTAGAAGTACAACATGCAGCCACTATGGCTCCTCGTATGGAGGCCTCATTGGACATAGACACTTTTCCACGTCTCACTACTGGGCCTATAATGACAAATGATCAGCATGAACTTTTCAGTAAGTTCTTGAAATTGAAACCTCCGGTCTTCAAGGGTGCTAAATCGGAGGATGCTTATGATTTTCTGGTTGACTGTCACGAGCTACTACACAAGATGGGTATAGTAGAACGGTTTGGTGTGGAGTTTGTGACTTATCAGTTTTAAGGGAACGCCAAAATGTGGTGGCGGTCACATATCGAGTGTCAACCAAAAGAGGCAGCACCTATGGCTTGGGCCTCATTCTCTAGCTTGTTTATGGAGAAGTATATCCCCCGAACTTTGAGGGATAGGAAAAGGGATGAGTTCTTGAGCCTAGAGCAAGGTAGGATGTCGGTCAATGCATATGAAGCTAAGTTTCGTGCATTATCCCGGTATGCCACCCAACTATGTTTCAGTCCACAAGAGAGAATTCGCCGGTTTGTGAAGGGGTTGAGGTCGGAATTGCGGATTTCGTCCTTACAGATAGCGGCAACGGCAAAATCCTTCCAAGAGGTGGTAGACTTTGTGATAGAAGTGGAAGAAGTGAAGCCAGACGACTTCACTATGACATCGACATCAAAAAGGTTTCGAAAGGGAGGTGAGTTTAATGGTTCTTGCACTAGAGGACAGGGTTCGGGAAGTTACTCAGTCTGACCAATTCAGTCTTCACTACAGACTGTAGTTGGGGGACAACCTCAAACCGGTCAACACTTCTCCGAGAGACCTATGCTTGACTCCAGAGAGTTTTACGGATGTGGGGAGACTTGACATATTAGGAGAAATTGTCCAAAACAGAGTTACAGACCCCCAATAGCTAGAGGTAGAGGTGGTCATGGTAGAGGCCGGTTTTCTGAAGGGCGTGGTGGTCGAGGAAATGGTGGTCACCAAAACGGCCGAGGTGATGGGCAAACTGGAGCCACTACATCACAACATGGTAGGGGCAACGGACAGACGAACGGTAGGGCCCATTGTACGCTTTCCCTGGGCGGTCTGAAGCGGAGGCATCTAATGCTGTCATCACAGGTAATCTTTTGGTTTGTGATTGCATGTATTCTGTATTATTTGATCCCGGATCCACATTTTCTTATGTATCTTCCGCATTTGCTAAAGTTCTTAATTTACATTGTGAATTGCTTGACATATCTATTCGTGTTTCTACTCCGGTGGGTGAGTCTGTGATAGTTGAAAAGGTGTATAGGTCTTGTCTTGTAACTTTTGTGGGGAGCAATACTTATGTAGACTTGGTTATCTTAGAAATGGTTGATTTTTATGTAATTCTGGGTATGACTTGGCTTTCTCCGCAATTTGCGATCTTGGATTGTAATGCTAAAACGGTGTCGTTAGCCAAGCCTGGGACAAATCCGTTAGTGTGGGAGGGTGACTAAACTTCCAATCCGGTGCGTATCATCTCCTTTATTCGTGCTAAGAAAATGGTTAGTAAAGGGTGTTTAGCTTTCTTGGCACATCTCAAGGATGACACTACCCAAGTACCTTCGATTGAGTCGGTTTCGGTAGTCCGCGAGTTTTTGGATGTGTTCCCTGCAGATCTTCATGGTATGCCACCAGATAGGGATATTGACTTCTGTATCGATCTTGAATCGGGCACACGCCCCATTTCTATACCCCCTTATAGAATGGCTCCCGCAGAGTTAAGAGAGTTAAAGGCCCAACTTCAAGAGTTGTTGAGCAAAGGCTTCATTAGACCAAGTGCATCTCTTTGGGGTGCTCCGGTTTTGTTTGTGAAGAAGAAGGATGGGAGTTTTCGAATGTGCATAGACTACAGACAACTGAATAAGGTAACCATAAAGAACAATTATCCTCTTCCTCGCATTGATGACTTGTTCGATCAGTTACAAGGTGCTTGTGTCTTCTCTAAGATTGACTTGAGATCCGGTTATCATCAGTTGAAAATACGGGCAACGGATGTGCTAAAGACTGATTTTCGAACGAGGTATGGGCATTACGAATTTGTAGTGATGTCTTTGGTCTTACGAATGCCCCTGCTGCATTCATGAGCTTGATGAACGGGATTTTTAAGCCATATTTGGACTTCTTCGTGATCGTATTTATTGATGATATATTGGTATACTCAAAGATCAAGAAGGAACATGAAGAGCATTTGAGAATGGTATTGGAAATGTTGAGGGAGAAAAAGCTTTATGCCAAGTTCTCTAAGTGTGATTTTTGGCTAGATGCAGTGTCCTTCTTGGGGCACGTGGTTTCTAAAGAAGGAGTGATGGTGGATCCTTCTAAGATTGAGATAGTGAAGAATTGGGTAAGACCTACTAATGTGTCAGAAATAAGGAGCTTTGTTGGGTTAGCTAGCTACTACCGCCGATTCGTCAAGGGATTCTCTTCTATTGCTTCCCAACTGACGAACTTGACTAAGCAAAATGGTCCATTTGTATGGTCGGATGAGTGTGAGGAAAGCTTTCAGAAGCTCAAGACTTTGTTGACTACCGCACCTATCCTTACCTTGCTAGTAGAGGGTAAGAATTTCATTGTTTATTGTGATGCATCCTATTCTGGTTTGGGTGCAGTACTAATGCAAGAGAAGAGTGTGATTGCTTATGCTTCAAGGCAATTAAAGGTGCATGAACGTAACTATCCGACCCACGATTTGGAATTGGCTGCGGTGGTGTTTGCATTAAAGCAATGGAGACACTATTTATATGGGGTTAAGTGTGAGGTCTACACGGATCATCGTAGCCTTCAGTATGTCTTTACTCAGAAAGATTTGAACTTGAGGTAGAGGAGATGGATGGAACTACTGAAGGACTACGACATCATTATTTTGTATCATCCGCGGAAGGCGAATGTTTTAGCGGATGCTCTAAGTAGAAAGGCGGGAAGCATGGGAAGTCTAGCTCACTTGCAAGCTTCTAGACGCCCACTGGCTAGAGAGGTTCAGACTCTAGCTAATGACTTGATGAGATTAGAAGTAAACGAGAAGGGAGGATTGTTGGCTTCTGTGGAGGCAAGATCTTCCTTTCTTGACAAGATTAAGGGAAGATAGTCTGATGATGAGAAACTGCGCAGAATTCAAGATAAGGTATTGCGAGGAGAGGCTAAGGAAGCACAAATTGATGAGGAAGGTGTTTTGAGGATCAAGGGAAGGGTATGCGTACCCCGCGTCGATGATTTAATCAACACTATTCTGACAGAGGCTCATAGTTCAAGGTATTCTATACATCCGGGTGCAACCAAGATGTATCGTGACCTAAAGCAACACTTTTGGTGGAGTAGAATGAAGAATGATATTGTTGACTTTATTGCCAAGTGTCCAAACTGTCAACAATTAATGTATTAACACCAGAGGCCCGAAGGAACACTTCAGAGAATGCCCATTCCTGAATGGAAGTGGGAGAGAATTGCAATGGACTTTGTGGTTGGTCTTCCCAAGACATTGGGAAAGTTTGATTCTATTTGGGTAATTGTTGATAGGTTAACTAAGTCTGCTCACTTCATTCCGGTCAAGGTGACTTACAATGCAGAGAAGTTAGCCAAACTTTACATCTCGGAAGTGGTGCGATTGCATGGGGTTCCACTATCCATCATATCAGATAGAGGTACGCAGTTTACTTCTATGTTTTGGAAAACATTGCATGCGGAATTGGGTACTAGGTTTGACCTTAGTACTGCGTTCCATCCTCAGACCGATGGTCAGTCTAAGAGAACGATTCAAGTGTTGGAAGATATGCTTCGTGCATGTGTGATAGAGTTTGGTGGCCATTGGGATAGCTTCCAACCCTTAGCGGAGTTTTCATACAATAATAGCTATCACTCAAGCATTGATATGGCTCCATTTGAAGCATTGTATGGTAGGAGATGTAGGTCTCCCATTGGTTGGTTTGATGCATTTGAGGTTAGGCCCTGGGGTACTGACCTTTTGAGGGATTCGATAGAGAAAGTGAAGTCTATTCAAGAAAAGCTTCTAGCGGCGCAAAATAGACAAAAAGAATATGCAGATCGAAAGGTTAGAGACTTAGTGTTCATGGAGGGTGAACAAATCTTGTTGAAAGTTTCATCAATGAAAGGGGTGATGTGTTTTGGTAAAAGGGGTAAACTAAGTCCAAGGTACATCGGACCATTTGAAGTACTTAAGCGAGTAGGAGAGGTGGCTTATGAGTTATCCTTGCCTCCAGGGCTGTCCGGAGTACATCCGGTATTCCATGTGTCGATGTTGAAAAGATACCATGGGGATGGAAACTACATTATCCGTTGGGATTCAGTTTTGCTTGATGAGAACTTGTCTTATGAGGAGGAGCCTGTTGCTATTTTAGATAGAGAAGTTCGCAAGTTGAGGTCAAGAGAGATTGCATCCATCAAGGTGCAATGGAAGAATCGACCCGTTGAAAAAGCCACTTGGAAGAAGGAGGCAAATGTGCGAGAAAAATACCCACATCTGTTTACAGATTCAGGTACTCCTTTTCGCCCTTGTTTTCCTTCTTTTAATCGTTCGGGGACGAACGATGGGTAAATTGGTATCTATTGTAACGACCTGTTTAGTAGTTTTGAGCTGCAGATTTTATTCTGGAAAAACAGGCTGAGGCGATGGACCCAACGACGGACCGTCGCAGGGTCTCGTTTCAAAAAACTTAGAAAAACTGAAAATTGGGTACTGAAAATCGACTCTCTGAACTTCGTAATGAAATGGCAGGACGGACCGTCACAGGTGTGACGGACCGTCACAGACCCTTGGTGGAAACGAGACCCTGCGACGGTCCGTCGTGCCCATGACGGTCTGTTGTGGGGTCCGTCGCCTCAGCCTATTTTTCCAGAAATAAAATTTGCTGCTCAAAACGACTAAACAGGTCGTTACAATAGATACCAATTTACCCATCGTTCGTCCCCGAACGATCACAAGAAGGAAAACAAGGGTGAAAAGGAGTACCTGAATCTGTAAACAGATGTGGGTATCTTTCTCGCATATCTGCCTCCTTCTCCCAAGTGGCTTCTTCAACGGGTCGATTCTTCCATTGAACTTTGATGGATGCAATCTCTCTTGATCTCAAATTGTGAATTTCTCTATCTAGAATGGCAACAGGTTCCTCCTCATAAGACAAATTCTCATTAAGCAAAACTGAATCCCAACGGATAATGTAGTTTCCATCCCCATGGTATCTTTTCAACATCAACACATGGAATACCGGATGCACTCCGGACAGCCCTGGAGCCAAGGCTAACTCATAAGCCACCTCCCCTACTTGCTTAAGTACTTCAAATGGACCAATATACCTTGGGCTAAGTTTATCTCACTTACCAAACCGCATCACCCATTTCATTGGCGAAACCTTCAACAAGACTTGTTCACCCTCCATAAACTCCAAGTCTTTAACCTTCCGATCTGCATATTCTTTTTGCCTACTCTGCGCCGCTAGAAGATTTTCTTGAATAGATTTCACTTTATCTAACGATTCCCTCAGAAGGTCAGTACCCCAAGGTATAACTTCAACTGCATCAAACCACCCAATGGGAGACCTATATCTTCTCCCATATAGTGCCTCAAATGGGGCCATATCATTGCTTGATTGATAGCTATTGTTGTAGGAGAACTCTGCTAAGGGTAAGAAGCTATCTCATTGACCACCAATCTCTATCACACATGCACGAAGCATATCCTCCAACACTTGAATTGTTCGCTCAGACTGACCATCTGTCTGAGGATGGAACGCAGTACTAAGGTCCAACCTTGTACCAAATTCCGCATGCAATGTTTTCCAAAACTTAGAAGTAAACTGCGTACCTCTATCTGATATAATGGAGAGTGGAACCCCATGAAACCTCACCACTTCCGAGATGTAAAGTTTGGATAACTTCTCTTCATTGTAAGTCACCTTTACCACAATGAAGTGAGCAAACTTAGTTAACCTATCAACAATTACCCAAATAGAATCAAACTTTCCCACTATCTTTGGAAGACCAACCACGAGATCCATTGCAATCCTTTCCCACTTCCATTCAGGAATGGGCATTCTCTAAAGTGTTCCTCCGAGCCTTTGGTGTTCATACTCTACTTGTTGACAGTTTAGACATTTGGCAATAAAATCCACAATATCACGCTTCATTCTACTCCACCAAAAGTGTTGCTTTAGGTCACAGTACTTCTTGGTTGCACTCGGATGTATCGAATACCGTGAACTATGAGCCTCTGTCAGAATAGTGTTGATCAAATCTTCGACGCGGGGTAAACATACCCTTCCCTTAATCCTCAAAACACCTTCCTCATCAATTGTCGCTTCTTTAGCCTCTCCTTGCAACACTTTATCTCGGATCCGGATCAATTTTTCATCATTAAACTGCTTTCCCTTAATCTTGTCAAGGAAGGAAGAGCTTGCCTCCACACAAGCTTAAAATCCTCCCTTCTCATTTACTTCTAATCTCATAAGGTCGTTAGCCAGAATCTGAACTTCTCTAGCCAATGGGCGTCTAGAAGCTTGCAAATGAGCTAGACTTCCCATGCTTCTCGCCTTTCTACTTAAAGCATCCGCTACAACATTTTCCTTCCTCGGATGATACAAAATAGTGATGTCGTAGTCCTTCAGTAGTTCCATCCATCTCCTCTGTCTCAAGTTCAAATCATTCTGAGTAAAGACATATTGTAGGCTACGATGATCCGTATAGACTTCACACTTAACCCCATATAAATAGTGTCTCCATTACTTTAATGCAAACACTACCGCGGCCAATTCCAAATCATGAGTTGGATAGTTACGTTCATGCACTTTTAATTGTCTTGAAGCATAAGCAATCACATTCTTCTCTTACATTAGCACTGCACCCAAACCCGAATAGGATGCAACACAATAGACAATGAGATTCTTACCTTCCACTGGAAGGGAAAGGATTGGTGCAATAGTAAACAAGGTCTTGAGCTTTTGAAAGCTTTCTTCACATTCATCCGACCATACAAATGGAACATTCTACTTAGTCAAGTTCGTCAATTGGGAAGCAATAGAAGAGAATCCCTTGACAAATCGACGGTAGTAGCTAGCTAAACCAACAAAGCTCCTTATTTCTGACACATTAGTAGGTCTTACCCAATTCTTCACTGTCTCAATCTTAGAAGGATCCACCATCACTCCATCCTTAGAAACCACGTGCCCCAAGAAGGACACTGCATCTAGCCAAAACTCACACATAGAGAACTTGGCATAAAGTTTTTTCTCCCTCAACATTTCCAATACCATTCTCAAATGCTCCTCATGTTCCTCCTTACTTTTAGAGTATATCAGTATATCATCAATAAATACGATCACAAAGAGATCCAAGTATGTCTTAAAAATCCCGTTCATCAAACTCATGAACACAGCAGGGGCATTCGTAAGACCAAAAGACATCACTACAAATTTGTAATGCCCACACATTGTTCTAAAAGAAGTCTTTGTCATATCCGTTGCCCGTATTTTCAATTGATGATAACCGGATCTCAAGTCAATCTTAGAGAAGACACAAGCACCTTGTAACAGATCGAACAAGTCATCAATGCGAGGAAGAGGATACTTGTTCTTTATGGTTACCTTGTTCAACTGCCGGTAGTCTATGCACATCCGAAAACTCCCATCCTTCTTCTTCACAAACAAAACCGGAGCACCCTAAGGAGATGCACTTGGTCTAATAAAGCCTTTGTTTAACAGCTCTTGAAGTTGGGATTTTAACTCTCTTAACTCCGCGGGAGCCATTCTATAAGGGGGTATAGAAATGGGGTGAGTACCCGGTTCAAGGTCAATACAGAATTAATATCCCTATCTGGTGGCATACCAGGAAGATCTGCAGGGAACAGATCCCAAAACTCACGGACCACCGAAACCGACTCAATCGAAGGTACTTGGGTAGTGTCATCCTTGAGATGTGCCAAGAAAGCTAAACACCCTTTACTAACCATTTTCTTACCACGAAGAAAGGAGATTATACACACCAGATTGGAAGTGTAGTCACTCTCCCACACTAATGGATCTGTCCCAGGCTTGGCTAACGTCACCGTTTTAGCATTACAATCCAAGATCGCAAATTGCGGAGAAAGCCAAGTCATACCCAGAATTACATCAAAATCATCCATTTCTAAGATAACCAAATCTACATAAGTGTTGTTCCCCACAAAGTTCACCAAACAAGACCTATATACCTTTTCAACTACCACAGACTCACCCACCGGAGTAGAAACACGAATAGGCATATCAAGTAATTCATAATGTAAATTTAGACCACTAGCAAATGAGGAAGATACATAAGAAAATGTGGATCCAGGATTAAACAATAAAGAAGCCATGCAATCACAAACCAGAAGATTACCTGTGATGACAGCATCAGATGCCTCCGCTTCAGATCTCCCAGGGAAAGCGTAGCAATGGGCCCTCTCACCCGTCTGTCCGTTGCCCCTACCATGTTGTGATGTAGTGGCTACAGGTTGCCCATCACCTCGGCCGTTCTGGTGACCACCATTACCTCGACCACCACGTCCTCCAGAATAACGGCCTCTACCATGACAACCTCTACCTCTAGCTATTGGGGGTCTATAACTCTTTTTTGGACAATTTCTCCTAATATGTCCAGTCTCCCCACATCCATAACACTCTCTAGAGTCAAGCATAGATCTCTCAGAGAAGTGTTGACCGGTCTGAGGTGGACCCCCAACTACAGTCTGTAGTGAAGACTGAATGGGTCGAACTGAGTAACCTCCGGAACCCTGTCCTCTAGAGTAAGAACCATTAAACTCACCTCCCTTTCGAAACCTCTTTGATGTCGATGCCATGGTTAATTCATCTGGCTTCACTCCCTCCACCACTACCACGAAATCTACCATTTCTTGGAAGGATTTTGCTATAGCCGCTACCTGTAAGGCTGAAATCCGCAACTCTGACCTCAACCCCTTCACAAAACGACGAATCCGCTCTTGTGGACTGAAACAAAGTTGAGTGGCATATCTGGATAGTGCACGAAACTTAGCATCATATGCATTGACCGACATCCTGCCTTGCTCTAGGCTCAAGAACTCATCCCTTTTCCTATCTCTCAAAGTCCGGGGGATAAACTTCTCCATAAACAAGCTAGAGAATGAGGCCCAAGTCATAGGTGGTGCCTCCGTTGGTTGACACTCAACATGTGACCGGCACCACATTTTGGCGTTCCCTTGAAACTGATAACTCACGAACTCAACACCAAACCGTTCTACTATACCCATCTTGTGTAGTAGCTCAAGACAGTCAACAAGAAAATCGTAAGCATCCTCAGATTCAACACCCTTGAATACTGGAGGTTTCAATATAAGAACTTACTGAAAAGTTCATGCTGATCACTTGTCATTATGGGCCCAGTAGTCAGACGTGGAAACGTGCCTATGTCCAATGAGGCATCCATATGAGGAGCCATAGTGGCTGCACGTTGTACCTCTGAAACCGGAGGTGTTGGTGCAGAAAACACTGGAGGGGCCTGACCCTAATCAGACAACCCACTAAGATAAGCGAGAACCTGATTGATTATCTCTGGGGTAGGTTGGGGTGGCAATTCCTGTTTTGCACTTGTACATTCTCCCCTTCCTCACCCTCTCTTACCCCTTCCTCAGTCGGTGGAGGAGTCACCGCCCTAGTATAAGATGGGCTAGGTGCTCGTCCTCTTCCTCTAGAGGACGTCCTCCCACGACCTCTACCACGGCCTCTTCCCGCTTCTCTTTCTCAAGCTACAGCCCCAGTGGCTGGCTCAGACGCACCCTGTCCCGCCGGTGCTGGTGTTGGCGCGGTCGTTGCTCTAGTTCTAACCATCTGCGAAATAGAGTGAAGATGGTCAGATACAAACTTGTATCACCTAGATACCAATTGGACCCAAGTAATAGCACGAAAGAAAGAAAGAAGAATGGAATTTTCCTAAAGTCTTATAGCCTCTCAAAGAAAAGTAAAGGTGTCCCCCTACCGTTCCTTAAGACTCTACTAGACTTGTTCTTGTGTGATGAGAACAACGAACCTAATGCTCTGATACCAAGTTTGTCACGACCCCAAACCGGGCCGCTACTGGCACCCACACTTACCCTCCTATGTGAGCGAACCAACCAATCTAAACCTTAACATTTCAATGTAATATCAACATAAAGTAATGCGGAAGACTTAAACTTATTAATCAAAACCAATTCAATAACTATTATTTCCCAAAATCTGGAAGTCAACATCACAAGAACATCTATCCTCAAATTACTAAAGCTAAGATTATCTAAGAAGCTAAAAATACATAAAAGCTAGTCCATGCTGGAACTTCAAGGCATCAAGACATGAAGAGGAAGATCCAGTCCAAGCTAGAAGCATTAGCTCACCCTGATATCCGGAGTAATAAAGACTGGCTAGAGTTACTGTTGAGTCGAAGATGACGGTACGTTTGCTGCATTCCACAAATAAACAAGAAGAAAAAAGAAAAGTAGGGGTCAGTACAAAACACGGGTACTGAGTAGATATCATCGGCCAACTCAAAATAGAAATCAATATATACCAAGTAATATCATAAAATCAACTATGATACTCAACATGTAGCAACAACAAGTACTATATCATTAACAATTACTGTCAAGTTCCCACATGAGGACTCAAGCCTCAATACCATTCTCATTTGGGAATGATGTTCATTCAATTGAGTATATTAACATCTTTCAAGATTCATTATCTTTATTTCTCTTGTGTCGGTACGTGACACTCCGCTCCCTACTACTATGTGTTGAAACGTGACACTCCGATCCCCTAAATCTACGTGTCGGTTCGTGACACCCGATCCCCTAAATCTACGTGTCGGTTCGTGACACCCGATCCCTTAATTCTATGTGTCGGTTCGTGACACCCGATCCCCTAATTCTACCTGTCGGTTCGTGACACCCGATCCCCTAATTCTACATGTCGGTTCGTAACACCCGATCCCCTAAATCTACGTGTCGGTTCATGACACCCGATCCCCTAAATCTACGTCTCGGTTCATGACACCCGATCCCCTAAATCTACGTGTCGGTTCGTGACACCCGATCCCCTAATCTCCTTCAATCAATTCATCAAGCCTTCTTTCATACCAAGGCATCATCAATCTCATTATTTTAGTTCATCACGCCTTCTTTTATACCAAGGCCTCATAATTAACAAAGAGATTAGGATTTTACAAGATTTGGGATTCAATAACTTCATCATGCTTATTTCTTCACAATCATATAATCACATTCATGCAAGCATACAATTAAGCACATAGCAGGGTTTACAATATTATCAATACTTATCATTCGCTATTAAGAGTTTACTACGAATATCGTAAGAGAAACCATAACCTACCTCCACTGAAGACTAGTGATCAAGCAAGCAAATTCCCAAAGCTTTGTTCTTCTTCTCTCCCTGTTCATTCGTTTTCTCCCTCTCTTGTGCTTTCAAATTTTCTTATTCCAACCCTCTTTCTTTTAACCTAATTAGTATATAATTAAGAATAAAAGATGGCAATAATAACCCACTAATTAACTTAAGGTTACCTCTTTTAACCCCCAAGAAATTAGACTTGGTAACATTAACCCAATAACTTTATAATTAAAGCAGGAATAGTCAAAAACGTCCCGTAAAACAATTGGGGAATTCCGACTCAATCTAGGATTTACGCAGCCTGTGACGGCCCGTCGCGCCTGCGATGGTCTGTCCTGCTGCTCCGTCACAGATAACGGTAGGTCCACATTGTCGAAAATTCATAAGTTACCTATTATGTTTTGAATAATCTAGCTCGACATTTTCACATAAAATCATTCACACGTCATTACTTGTCACCCAAACGAAAACTCCATCTTTATAAAAAATTATTGATAGAACCTTAATAAGTCTACATTAGACCTATTGACATTCACATTCAGAGAACTTATACATGAAAATTCATACAACCTTTATTTTAGAAAAAATTATGTATAAGAGGTCTTACTCCTTTACGTCTCTTAAATTCTTTCATAATAAATTTTTTTAAATATCTTGAACTCTTTAATACACCAAAAATTTATTTCTTTCGCCGACTCACTTAATAATTGAACAATAATCCATAAAATTTAACCTTATACTCTTAACCAAAATCTTATGTGAAAACCTCGCTTAGATTCTCTACAATCAAAAGGAATAAACTTTACGACTTAAATCATGCACAAGTACTTCTAGATGCTCAATACCCGATGCAATCAATCATTTCTTACCTTACCGATTCATAGCTTCTTAAAAACACACTACTACAAACCCAAACTCACAATGAAATGTAACACAATTCCTTTATTTATCAACATTATATTATAACTTGACGATTTTTATGAATTCACGTATAACTTATCATTGATTGCTTTCGATCGACCTTATTATATCTTTTGCTAAAAATGCAACCATACTAATTACCAAACTGAAAAGCACAAAAAAATTATAATCACACTCGAGTTGAACATCTAAATACTCATTTCTCAAGTTTTATCAATTATTTTTTAACCAATATGATGAATCCGTAAAACTATCACAATAATCTAGCAAGATACATGAAATAATCACATGTCTTTGAATGTAATTATATAGTCTTTCAGAAGATACATAGAATTTGCCCCTACAATTAGAGTAAATATTCATGTTGTCACCTTCTTTCGAAGGCTAAACTACGTCATACTAATTCTTTCCATTTATGACTCCAACTCCTTTATTCTATTCAAGGAGTGTTTCAACACCTCCTATAACTTTCTATGACACATAGTTACTCATCAAATAGTAGCAAATCACAACCTTAGGTACTCACAAGTCTTTCTTGCAATACAAAAGATCATTTAACCATCAATTTTTACAATATAGTTGCATATCAATTCCAATTCATCACGAACTCTTATTACCATCATTATCAGTTACCTCCTGTCATTGCAAAAAGTTAACCTTATTATCGACATGACACCTCAAACCCGACAATATCAACCAAAATAAAAGTACTAATTCAATTTTATATGCCATTTTTTCTGAAAATCTTCAATTACCTTCACTTAAATATACTATTTGGGACTTTCTTTCCCATAAAATTTTCATTTGGGGTATCTATCCATTCCTTTGGACCTTAAGATGAAATCATTGGTCCTCATTTAGAACCCTCGTGATAGACTTCTTAACTTAATACATTAATACCATATAACAATCCACCATTAAAATATTTCTTATACGTGCTTCTTAATATCAAACATCTGTAATAACAACCTAGTTGGTTTCTCAAATGTGGATGCAATATCGAATCTCATTATAAGAGCATATGATACAATTGATAACTCTTTAACTAGTTAGTATTCACACTTTACAATCAGCATATCTGTTTCAATATACCACTAATATCATATCATAAGAAAAATATAAGATGCACCACTAGAACATATTATCCCTACCGAGCAGATCATATCCAAATAGGTCACACATTTCTACCCATCGAATAGTTGTAAAATACTACAAAATTGGTTTCGTATCTAGCCCAAGCTATATGTATTGTTTCATAGGGTAGGTCAATATAAAAAGTTGCCCACTGCATAACTCTAACAATCTAAGCATTGATACAACTCTAGTAGAAATTCTAACCTTAATTGATGCATCATTATTCTCATCATTTCCTAAGCAACGCATTCATGTTGTGATAACTTTACTAATTGTAGTTTCAAATGGTTCATGTACAGTATCCAACCATCTCAATAAAATCATTTCACTTTAAATTGTTAAACAACTCTAATTATCATATATAGCACAGAAGTACTATTCATTTTACTAGGGTAACTAAGCATACACAACCCTTTCAAACAGTTGAATATTCTAAATCTAACCACTCATTTCTTTAATTATTATATTACTTCCATGTGAATATCAGATTCAACATTCAAATCATACATGAAATCAACTACTCACATGAGGAATCACGCACGAGTCATCAAATAATACCGAGAGAGAGAGAGTAATGAAGTGATAAGAATTGAAATTGGACTATGTACGCACGATATAGATCTAAGAAGTGAAGATTTTTCCTAAAAGTCATTATAGCCTCTCGAACATAAATAAGGTGTCTCTGTACCGATCTTTGAGACTCTACATAGACTCGGCTTGAATAAACGTGAGACCTATGAAAATGGGGCTATGATACAATTATTATCATGGCGAACATAGACTTTAGGATACTCATCTTATCCAACCAAGACAAGTCAGCCTAAAACACAACTAATGCAATAAAACGGGGAAAATTAACAACAACTTAAATTATACCTCAAAACCTGATTGTCACGTGCACAAGTCTCTAAAGTTTTATAATTGAATTAAAAGAAAATATAGGTCTCATATGTCATTTTATCTAGAGTAGAACAAAATCATAAACAGGAGTAAGAAGGTCTGCCAAGATGACAAACATCTACCTCAAAAATCTCCAAGTAGCCTCGAAAAATAAGAGAATATATCACAAAGGTTTGGGCTAATAACCTACAAAAAAATTCTAGAAATAAGGGGTGAGTATCAAATCAAACGGTACTTAGCAAGTAAACCTCTAAACAGAACCTAAGAGGATGAAATACAGGTACTCCTACCGCTCCAACCGAACCTCCAAAACTACAACCTGCATAAAAATCAGTCCAACCTAATAGATCACAATTTACATAGCGCATAGCTCAACAACAACACCTATACAAGTTACATATCCTTAACAACAAAACTTTAACAAATTACATATCCTCAACAAAGACACTTTGGAAAATAACATATCCTCAACAACAACACATTTACAAATTACATATCCTCAACAACAATACTTTGACAAAATACATTATATCATCAACAACAAGCTCAGTATTTATCAATCACAAGTTCCACAGAAAAGCATTCACAAGATTAGCAAACACAATATCAACTAAACTAATAGTAAGTATGTAAAATGCAATGGAATGCAATGTCAAGTATAGTGATGCATGTTTGACCTATTGATACACACCCGTTGTCTCTTAGTTTGGGACACATGGGGGTCATATCTGTCCATGCATCTGTCGTGGCGCACAACAAACCCTCAATAATAAGAATTATCGCGGCATGTGATACGTCCCTCAAAATATAGTATTCATTGCTGTGCGCTACATGTTTCCGAAATGGTACATCATCTTTAATTTCTCATTCTTTCTCGGTGCATATAACACTTGTCACAACCATGTCTCAGAATAATGCAAATGATATCTTCACACAACTAATGAGGAGATAACCATTTTCATAACTTTGCACAATACACAGCAACACAAACATGATATTATATTCAATGATTTAACAAGCCTTCAAACCTTTCTCATAACACAAACAATTAATCATATTGCCTTTGTTACCTCTTTTTCATAATTAGAATTATTCAGTGTGGATAAGTCAACCCATCACCAAATCCCATTACTCCTAAACACATACCACAAAGAAATATATTGTCACGCCCCGAGCTACCCCCGAGACACAGACACGGAACCTAGGACCACAAGTGATCCTAAGATAACCCCGCAGACATGATCATGAGAATACTAAAGATAATAAACTATTGCAGAAGCTAAATCATACATAAAATGAAAAGATGGGGAATACACATATTCTACAATTGAGATATTTGAAAAAAATGAGTTTAATACAAAAGAAATATCAACACAATACTAAGCTGAATATAACTATGTATGAAAATACCCTCTAAACTAGACTTGAAATACTGAGACAAGCCCCAGCTAAATCTAGCGAAAATTGAAAACTAAATGACTAAAGACTCAAATAGAACTAATGATTGTTGTCCTCGGAGAATGAGGACTCACCATTGAATCTACTGAGCTGGCGATTGGGAAATCAATCTATGCGTGATCTGGAAGCTGAGAACCTGAAACTACATCACAGAAAGATGTAGCACACGTATGCGTCAGTATTTGAAAGGTACTAGCATGTAAAATAGAGTAAATCTGAAATAAAACATAGCACAACAAGCACAAAAATAAGTATAATAATCTGGATGTGATGTGCTGATTTCTGAGCTAACTGGATGCAATGACCAATTTATAACATGCTGAAACTGAATACTTAATATACTAATAATTGGTCAATATAGAGAGTCTGACTGAACTGTGGGAGCTACTAATAACTGATAATAAAACCACATGAGCTAAATATGAAGTCTGATGTATACGCCTCTTCGAGAGGACCCAATATACTCTGACAAAGGTATAAAGGCATGCTGGCGTGATCACTAAATTGATTGCCCACAGAGGGGACATACAACCTACTTGGCTAGTAGTTTTGGGACTATTGGGTCCGCTAAACCTTAGTCGAACTCGGTATTATGCTACTCCCAATGAATTTTGTAAATTAACTAATTATTTCTGAATTTCTGTAATTACTGAATAGCTCAAAACTGAACATGCAAATGGAGAATGCAACAATTCATCTGGTAATTATGAATTTATAACTGAGGCACGTATATCTGAAGTGTCTGAAATATATGACCTAGTGTCAAGACCCAAAACGAGCCGCGAGTGGCACCCACACTTATCCTACTATGTGAGCGAACCAAGCAATCTAAACCCCAACATTTCAACCATAAGAAACAGAATATAATGCGGAAGACTTAAAACTCATTAACGAATATCGATTAAATAACTTCTAAAACTCAATACTTATTATTCCCAAAATCTGGAAGTCATCACCACAAGAACATTCTATCCTCAAATTATAAATCTAAGAATATCGAGGAAGCTAAAATAAATAAACAGATAGTCCATGTCCGAACTTCAAGGACATCAAGACATGAATGAGAGAGAATCCAGTCCGAGCTAGGAACAATAGCTCACCCTGTAATCTGACGTGATGAAGACTTGCTATAGTTGAGGACGAGTTGAAGACGATGGCACGTTTGCTGCACTCCACAAATAACAAAGAAGAAAATTATAAGTAGGGGTCAGTACAAGGCACAAGTACTGAGTAGGTATCATCGGCCAACTCAAAATGGAAAGCAATATATATCAGATAATAACATAAAATTGACTACCATACTCAACTGGTGACAACAACAAGTACCATAACCATTGGCCACAACCCAAGCACATCTATGAGGACTCAAGCCTCCACACCATACTCATTTGGGGAATAGGCTCTTTAAATCTTAGTATATTAGTATAATTCAAGATTCATACATTTTACTATCCTTGTGTTGGAACGTGACACTCCGATCCCCTCAATATTCATTCATGTCACTATCCTGGTGTCGGAACGTGATACTCCGATCCCCTACTATCCTGGTGTCTGAACGTGACACTCCGATCCCCTCAATATTCATTCATCTTACTATCCTGGTGTCGGAACGTGACACTCTGATCCCCTACACTCATTAATTTCGTTCATCAAGCCTTCTTTTATACCAAGGCATCATCATTAACTAAGTGAATTTAAAGGTTTAAGATTCACAACCTCCTCTTTCCAATCCATTACAATTAAATAATCACATCATGCAAGCACACAATTAAGCATATAGATGACTTTACAATAATTAATCGCTATTAAGAGTTTACTAAGAAATAGCATAAACCATAACCTACCTCCACCAAAGGATCGTGATCAAGCAAGCTATCCCCCAAAACCATTACTTTCCTCGGCGTTCCTCTCTTTCACTCGCTCGTTTCTCTCTTTTTTTCTTTGCTCTTTCTATTATTCCTTATTCAAACTCTTTTATTTTACCCTAATTATCATCTAATTAAGTATAAAAGATGGTAAAAGTAACCCACTATTTATTTCAAGGTTATCTTCTTTAACCCTGAAGTAATTAATTATTAACATTAAACCACTAACTTTATAATCATAAGCAGGAATAGTCCAAAACACCCCTTAAAAACTTTTAACAGAAATCCGACCCAGTCAGGGTTACACAGCCTGTGACGGTCCGTCATGACTGTGACGGTCTGTCCTGCCATTCCGTCGTGAAGTTCAGAGAGTCGATCTCAGTAACCAAATTTTCAGAGTCTAAGTGTTTTGGAATGAGACCCCCTCGACGGTCCGTCGTACCCAGAATTACATCGAACTCAACCATTTCTAGGGTAACCAAGTCTACATGAGTATTGCTCCCCACAAAAGCCACAAGACAAGACCTATATGACTTTCCAACTATCACAGACTCACCCACCAGAGTAGAAACATGAATAGGCATGTCAAGCAAATCACAATGTAAATCAAAACCAGTAGCAAATGAGGAAGATACATATGAAAATGTGGAGCCAGGATTAAATATTACAGAAGGCATGCAATCACAAACCAAAGGATTACCTGTGATAACAGCATCAAATGTCTCCTCTTCAGACCTCCCAGAGAAAGCATAACAATGGGCTCTATCACCTGTCTGCCAGTTGCCCTACCATGTTGCGCTGTAGTAGTTCTAGTTTGCCCGCCACCCCGGTTGATTTGGTGACCTCCATTACCTTGGCCACCCCGTCCTACAGAATAGCGGCCTCTTCCATGACCACCTCTACCTCGGACTATTGGGGGTCTGTAACTCTGCTTTGGACAATACCTCCTAATATGTCCAGACTCCCCACATCCATAACACTCTCTAGGTTCAAGCATAGGTCTCTGTGAGAACGACGGAGTCTGGGGATAACCCCTAAACTCAGAGAAGTGTTGACCGGTCTGCGGTGGACCCCCAGCTACAGCCTGCAGTAAGGATTGAATATGTCGGACTGGGTAACCTCCTGAACACTGCCCTCTAGAGTAAGACCCACAAAACTCACCTCCCTTACGAAACTTCTTAGGTGTCGATGCCATGATGAAGTCGTCTTGCTTCACTCCCTCGACTTCTATCACAAAATCTACCACCTCCTGAAAGGATTTTGCTGTAGTAGATACTTGTAAGGCTGGAATCTGCAAATCTGACCTCAATCCCTTCACAAAACGGAGAATCTGCTCTTGTGGACTGAAGCAAAGCTGGGTGGCATGCCTGGATAATGCACGAAACTTAGCCTCATAAGCAGTAACCGACATCCTGCCTTGCTCTGGGCTCAGGAAATAATCCCTCCTCCGATCCCTCAAGGTCCGGGGCATATACTTCTCCATAAACAAGCTAGACAATGATGCCCAAGTCATAGGTGGTGCCTGTGCTGGTTGACACTCAACATACAATCGCCATCACATTTTGGCATTTCCCTGAAACTGATAGGTTACAAAGTCAACACCGAATCGTTCCACTATGCCCATCTTATGTAGTATCCCATGACAATCAACGAGAAAATCATAGGCATCCTCAGATTCAGCACCATTGAATACTGGAGGTTTCAATTTCAAGAACTTCGTGAAAAGTTTATGTTGATCACTAGTCATTATAGGCCCTGTAGTCAATCGAGGAAACGTGCCTATTTCCAATGAGGCATCCATGCGCGGAGCCACAACAGCTGCATGTTGTACTCCCCGAACCTGCGGTGCTGGTGCAGAAAACACTGGAGGCGTTTGGCCTTGATTGGATAACCCGCTAAGATAAGCAAGAACCCGGTTAATCATCTCTGAGGTAGGTTGGGGTGGTAATTCCTCATTCTGCACTTGCTCATTCTCCCCTTCCTCACCCTCTCTTACTACTTCCTCAGTCGAAGGAGGAGTCACCGCCCTAGTACAAGATGGGCCAGGTTCTTGTCCTTTTCCTCTAGAGTACGTCCTCTCACGACCTCTACCACGACCTCTTGCCACTGCTCCTCTTCGAGCTACAGCCCCAGTGGCTGGCTCAGATGCATCTTGTCTTGCCGGTGTTGGTGTTGGAGCGGTTGTTGCTCTAGTTCTAACCATTTGCAAAATAGAGTGAAGATGGTCACATACAAACTTGTATCACCTAGATACCAATTGGATCCAAGTAATAGAACGAAAGAAAGAAAGAATGGAATTTTCCTAAAGTCCTGAAGCCTCTCAAAGAAAAGTAAAGGCGTCCCCCTACCGTTCCTCAAGACTCTACTAGACTCGTTCTTGTGTGATGAGACCAACGAACCTAATGCTCTGATACCAGGTTTGTCACGACCCAAAACGAGCCGCGAGTGGCACCTACACTTATCCTACTATGTGAGCGACCAACCAATCTAAACCCCAACATTTCAACCATAAGAAACAGAATATAATGCGGAAGACTTAAAACTCATTAATGAACATCGATTAAATAACTTCTAAAACTAAATACATATTATTCCCAAAATCTGGAAGTCATCACTACAAGAACATTCTATCCTCAAATTACTAAATCTAAGATTATCTAGGAAGCTAAAATAAATAAACAGATGGTCTATGTCCGAACTTCAAGGACATCAAGACATGAATGAGAGAGAATCTAGTCCGAGCTAGGAACAATAGCTCACCCAGAAATCTGACGTGATGAAAACTGTCTAGAGTTGAGGAAGAGTTGAAGATGATGGCACGTTTGCTGCACTCCACAAATAACAAAGAAGAAAATTACAAGTAGGGGTCAGTACAAGGCACAAGTACTGAGTAGGTATCATTGGCCAACTTAAAATAGAGAGCAATATATATTAGACAATAACATAAAATGGACTACCATACTCAACTGGTGACAACAACAAGTACCGTAACCATTGGACACAGCCCAAGCACATCTATCAGGACTCAAGCCTCCACACCATACTCATTTGTGGAATAGATTCTTTAAATTTTAGTATATTAGCATAATTCAAGATTCATTCTCTTTACTATCCTGGTGTCGTAACGTGATACTCCGTTCCCCTCAATATTCATTCATCTTACTATCCTGGTTTCAAAACGTGACACTCTGATCCCCTACTATCCTGGTGTCGGAACGTGACACTCCGATCCCCTACTATCTTGGTGTCGGGACGTGACACTCCGATCCCCTCAATATTCATTCATCTTACTATCTTGGTGTCGGAACGTGACACTCCGATCCCCTACTCTCATTAATTTCGTTCATCAAACCTTCTTTTATACCAAGGGATCATCATTAACAAAGTGAATTTAAAGGTTTTATATTTACAGCCTCATCTTTCCAATCCATTACAATTACATAATCACATCATGCAAGCACACAATTAAGCATATAGAAGACTTTACAATACTACCCAATACATATCATTCGCTATTAACAGTTTACTACGAAATAACATAAACCATAACCTACCTCCACCGAAGGATCGTGATCAAGCAAGCTATCCTCAAAAAACATTACTTTCCTCTGCGTTCATCTCTTTCCCTCGCTCGTTTCTCTCTTTTTTTCTTTGCTCTTTCTATTTTTCCTTATTCAAACTCTTTTCTTTTACCCTAATTATCATCTAATTAAGTATAAAAGATGGTAAAAGTAACCCACTATTTATTTAAAGGTTATCTCCTTTAACCCCCAAGTAATTGAATTATTAACATTTAACCACTAACTTTATAATCATAATCAGGAATAGTCCAAAACACCCCTTAAAAACTTTTAATAGAAATCCGACCCAGTCAGGGTGACGCAGCCTGTGACGGTCCGTCATGACTGTGACGGTCCGTCCTGCCATTCCATCGTGATGTTCAGAGAGTCGATCTCAGTAACCAAATTTCAAGAGTCTAAGTGTTTTGGAACGAGACCCCCTCGACAGTCCGTCGTGAAATCCGTCACCCAAACAACTATTCCCAGAAATAAACTCTACTGCTCAAAATGACTAAACAGGTCGTTACACCTAGCATATGTAATTCAAGAACTAAAGAAATACAAAGCTAGGGCTTTGAAGTTCATGCGATATTCTGAGTAATAACTTTATAATCTGAATTGGAAAATATATATAATAAATTCATGATGTTATATCAATGTTCTAGAAACCCTAGGCTTAATCGTGATAAAAGAATCAAGAACTAACTGAAGCTAAGGACCCAATGGGTGAAAAGAATCCACTAGTGACATTCCACATACCTGGTGATGAAATCCACGGATAAATATTTAAGTTTCGGGGCTAGAACTTGTGGAGCTTATTGCATTCTTGAACTAGGATTCATGAGCTTTTGTTTTCTCCTCTCTTGCTTTTAATTTTCTATGTTTTGATTTAATGATTTGACTTGGATATGTTTTAATCAAGTTTCTAGGCTTAAACTTACTAAAATATGATGATTTAGGGTCAAAACGACGTAACTTAGGCTTTAAACAGAGTGAGAAAGGTCAAAAAGGCCCCTGGTAAGGTTGCTGTATGGCCTTACGACGGCCTGGACTGACAGTCCATCGTGTGCCTCACGCCCCGTCGTTGGGTCCGTTGTTAGGTGTTATTCGACATGCCTTTATTAAAATCGGCATAACGTTTTACTCGAAGGTCTTGTTTTTGCAAGGTGAGTGGCTATGGAAAGATAATTCAATTATCTATATATGGGTAGGTATGTGGGTAGGTCATGGAAGACCTAATTCATTTTGTTCTAAGAGTTATGATCCTTTTAAATTGACCCAACTACATTCCCCCTTAACTGGCTGCAAATTTTACCCTACGGACCGTAGGTCCACCTACGAACTATGTTGGTCATCCATAGATCTTGGCAGAGAGTGGTTGAAGGGAGTCTTGGTCGACGATCACAGACTACAGACCGTCGTTTGACCTACGCACCATAAGTCCTTCCGTCGTCCAAGACTTAACCAATTTTTCTAGGCTGAAATTTTCGGTAGTTTCTGATTCCATTGATGGTTGTGTAAGACGGACTGTGGTTCAGGCTACGGTCCGCCGATGCCACCTTTGGAAGCACCTGCAGACTTTTTTGAAAAATTAATTTTTGGTCTGTTTTGGCGACGGGGTGTTACATATACGCATTCCATACACTTAACAAGAGTTTAGAAATCCACTTGCCTCAAATAATCAATAATTCACTCCAAAACTTGAGTCTTCCACATTCATTGAGCTCCCAAATAAGTGCAATCTATTCACATAACAATCACAATAAGATGTTGGACTAACAATATTCATATCACTATGTGCCTAGTTTAGACCCAAAAACTCATCCAAATTCCTAATCAAGTTCCTAATTTTGATACCAATTAATATAGCAACTCTCATATTTTTAAATTTCAAGTTTAGGGTTATATTTTATTTTCTTAAAACTCATAAATGTAATAGTATTTATATAATACAATTCGCCCAATATGTATTGAAATATACCAATATATGAAAACTTGAATATAATTTTTGAAGAACCCACATAACATAACTATTCTCAATTCAATTTAATCTTATAACTTAAATTATAATGTACTAAGTAATTTGAGAAAACCTATTTATTTTTATTATTATCATTATCCATCTAGCATATAACATCAACATCACCCAATGGTTAACTTGGACAATCATCACTTGTAATCATTGTTCAATTGATTACTCTTATTAATCACTTAACAACATTCCCAAGTCCTAAGATAAAGTTATCATATTTCAATTTTTATTTTTAATTCACAATTAGTTTATCTTTTACAACCAATCACTTTTTGATAATCTACCTAAATAATAATAATAATAATAATAATAATAATAATAATAATAATAATAATAATGTACAATCCATAAAAACAATACAAGATTAGTCTATGTGTGCATACCTTATTCATTTTCGATCTTGTATGTCCAGTGGGTTATTAGTGGTCATCGGTTTGTGTTACCAATAATAATAATAATAAAAAAAATATCTTTTAAATTATTCTAATAAATAGGTCAAGTGGTATAGCTTCTTAAATAAATGATCACTTTAGTCCATTAACTATCGATTAAATTAAATATCGACACTTACCCATCAACTAATTATCTTAAGTTAAACGAATAGTTTAAAATTTTAAAAAATTACCTTTGGATTAAGTCCCAATTTATCAAAAATCTTATGATAATTATACAGGAGGTTTATCACCAGAAGCTACACATGAAAATAAGTTAGGCACTAACTGATTAATGTCAACATATTCAAGAATCATTAATCGTTAATATTTTACGCATTCTAACCTTAATACACAATGATGAAATATTACGAAATTATTATTATTATTTTACTATAAAATAGATATATCAATTCATACTTATTTGAATAGGACAAATATAATCAAAGTCAATTGTGATAATGAGAAGTTCTAAACTTTAGTTTATCCTCATTCTAATAGAAAAATTATATTATTGGGAATATATAAACACTCAAATTAATTATCTGAAGCTACAAGAATCTCCATTAGAGTGGCGGCATGAATGTGAAATACTACTACTACAGCTTTCATGCGCCACTTTAAGGTTATTTCGAGTTTTTGACTCAAATGTAATAATTCCCATTTATTATGAATTTATTTTTTTACATAACCAAGTGGTTAAGGGTATTAAATATGATGGACGTGACTCATTAATCACTTGCTAAAGTTAACTATTTAAAATGTGCTCGTTGAATAAATACTTGTAATTCAAAGAGTAATTTAAAATTCTCATTCAAATTGATGAAAAGAATCTTTTACGAAAAAGAGATGACTAGTTATCAAAATGATATTAGGGGTCATTACACGAATACATCAAAATAAAATAATAAAATGGTATGTGTTCGAAAAAATAGGACAACATGTCATGACCGAGAGAATTCAGTACGAGCTTGAACGAATGACTCAGCCTGGAACCTGATATGCTAGAGACTGACTAGAGTTGAGGGCGAGTCAAATATGTTGTTATACTTACTACACTCCATAAAAGGAAAACAAAGTAAAACACAAGTAGGGCTCAGTGCGAGCAACATGTACTGAGTAGGTATAATCGGTCAACACAAAATAGAAACTAATATACAATGAATAATAGTATGAACTTAGCACTTAACAGGTGATAAGCAACTAATAACATGAACCAGTGCCAACAACACTAAAGTATGTAATAAGTCTAACTATAGCAAGATCATCCATAAGGACTCATGCCTCAAACTAAACCATTTGGGGAATTGAGTTCTTTGAGATCAAGTACATTCTATTAATTTAATATTTTTTTTCTTTAATAATATCGTGTCAAAACGTGACACTCTGATCCAATTATTCCGTGTCAGAATGTGACACTCCAATCCAAAAATATTTTGACGCAATATGACACTTCGATCCAAGAATACCGTATCAGAACGTGACACTCCGGTCTCAAAATGTTGTGTTAAAACATGACACTCTAATCCAAGAATATTGCGTCAGAACGTGACACTCAGATCCAAAAATACAATGTCGGAACGTGACACTCAGATCCAAGAATTCGTTGTTGGAACGTGACACTCCGATCCAATTATACTATTAATTTATCATTTATTATCACCAATTTCAATTCATTGATAATATTTCATCAAGCTTTCTTTATTGAAGACATCACTTTGATAAAGAGGTTCAAGAATATAAATTCCACGGTCTCAGGATTTAAGACCAATGAAAAAATACACAACAAAACCACACAACCACACAATCAAGTACATAAAAAAATTCACAATATCATTCAATGCATAATAATCACTATCAAGAGTTTATTTTCAAATAGCATAAAACATAACCTACCTTCATCGAAGAACAAAAGTCAAGCAAACTACTACATCTTCAATATTTTTCCTTTCCCTCAATGCCTCCGAACTTTTAGAATCTATCATATATCTATACATAATTTGTAAGTTAACAAATTTATAAACACTCAAAACTACAATCAATTTCCTAAAGTTCAAGCCTAAGAGCTTTCTAAATTCCTCCCATTAACATAACTTTAATGTAACGTAGTTCATATAATATACTAAACCTTAAATTAGTTAGCTATTACAATATATTAAAACTTGTATCATTACGAACTACTAAAACTACATATCCAATAGAATCGATGATATTCTCTTATCTGCAATTTTTTGCAATCAATACAACGCAAATTGGTAAAACTAATTAAGTAAAAGAACCCATCACTATATGGGTATTAAGATACCATATACTAATGCCATAACTTACGTGATTGGCCAGCTGGCTTCAACCCAATTTGTTTTATTACATCAACAATTAAACGAAGCCTATATTCGCCAATCACTGTAAGCTCCAATCTTTTCAAATAAAAATTTCCCACAGTGCATATTATAAACAGTAACTTTGTATTCTTGGCCAATATAATTCTATACTTATTCCTACCATTAATTAATAATAAACTAAGAGAATCCGTCCACTGAAATTAATTCTCTCTCTCTCTATTTAATTATATATCTGTCTATCTCTCTCTCTCTCTCTATATATATATATATATATATATTCCAACCCCACATTCTATTGTAACAATAACCATACAAATAATTAATTGTACATATTTCATGTTACAAAAGCAATTAAAAATTGAATGTTTAAACTTCTTATTTCCTATTCCCTCAACTTTGCAATAAAATATAATTAATAACTATAATAGTAATAATAATAATAAAATTTTAATAAATTAATGATAATATGACATCTATGTCTATAAATTAATACATGATTAAGGCAATTAATGTTTCCATGTTGGTTGCTCTTCTTCTCAATTTGTTTTCCTTCCATCAATGTGCTCTTCTCTTTTAATTTTAGTTTTTGCTACAAATTGTGTAATACCCTAATTACTAAATGACTAACTATAAAAGTGGTTAAAGTGATCCACTATTAATTTTAATTTTTTTTAATCATCAACTAAATAATCTATTATAATTATCCCACTTATTTCATAATTATAATTATGAATAGTATAACACAGCCATTTAAAATCTATCGAAAAATATTTTATCAAAAAAAAATCCTAGTGCTCAAAACAACCGAATGAGTTTGTTACAATAGATATTAATTTACCCTTCATTCTTCCTCGAATGTTCAAGAGGAAGGAGAGGACAAGAAAGAATACTTGTCTCAAAAATTCTTTTAAAATATTAGTACCTAAGGTCTCATACAATGTCTCAAATGGGATCATCTCATACAATATCTCAAATGGGATCATCTCAATACTTAAATAATAACTATTATTGTATGTAATCTCAACTAACAACAAACTATTTCCAATAACCATCAAATTTAATTGTATTCACATCCTCAACATGTTCTCAAGGACCTTGGCACAACCATTTTGTAAAATCTTTTTCACATAACAATGATAAAATCTCAAAACCAGTATGGGCTATAATCATTAGTTAACTTGAAACAATCACCACACACTCATAGTGCACACACCATCATAGATCTTATCAATATTTTCTTCTCACAACACAAACTTTTCGCGAGCTCAACTTATAAAAATTTAATCTTTTACTTCATGTGTTCATCAAGGGAGAACCAAACTTATCTAAACCCACGAAGAAAATGATCAAGTAACTGTAACGACCTGTTTAGTCGTTTTGAGCAGCATATTTTATTTCTGGAAAAACTGGCTGAGACAACAGAACCCACGACGGACCGTCGAGGGTGTCTCGTTCCAAAATAGTTAGAATTCTGAAAATTGGGTACTGAAATCGACTCTCTGAACTTTGTAACGAAATAGCGGGACAGACCGTCGTGGGCACACGGATCGTCACAGACCCTTTAATGGAATGGAGGCTCTGAACTCTGTGAACGGAGCAGCAGGACGGACCGTCGCAGGCACGACGGCCCGTCACAGGCTGTGTAATCCCAGGTTGAGTCGGATTTCTTTAAATATTTTAAGGGGGCGTTTTGGACTCTTCCTGCTATAATTATAAATTTAGTGGGTGAATATTAATAATCCAATTTCTTGAGAGTTGAAGGAGATAACCTTAAATTAATTAGTGGGTTATTTTGTCATCTTTTATACTTATTTATATGTTAATTAGGGTAAAAGAAATAGGGTTTGAATAAGAAAAATAGAAAGAACAAGAGAGGAGAATCTAACGAGAAAGAGGAGAAGCGGGAAGAATAACAGAGCTTTGGGAACTTGCTTTCTTGATAACTAATCTTCGGTGGAGGTAGGTTATGGTTTTTATACTATTCGTAGTAAACTCTTAATAGCGAATGATATGTATTGGATAGTGTTGTAAACCCTTCTATGTGCTTAATTATGTGTTTGCATGTTGTGATTATATAATTGTGATAAAATAAGCATGATGAAGCTATTGAATCCTATATCTTGAAAAAGAAACCCTAATCTACTTTGTTAATGATGATGCCTTAGTGTAAAAGAAGGCTTGATGAATGAAAGTAGTGAGATTAGGGGATCGGGTGCCACGTTCCGGTACCAGGATAGTATATGAGGATCAGAGTGTCACGTTCCGACACCAGGATAGAATATGGATCGGGTGTCACGTTCCAGTACCAGGATAGTATATGAGGATCGGAGTGTCACGTTCCAACACCAGGATAGAATATGGATCGGGTGCCACGTTCCGGTACCAGATAGTATATGAGGATCGGAGTGTCACGTTCTGACACCAGGATAGAATATGGATCGGGTGCCACGTTCCGGTACTACAATAGTATATATATGGATCGGGTGTCACGTTCCGACACCAGGATTAGTAAAGAGAATGAATCTTGAAATATGTTAATATACTCTATTTAAGGGACCTAATTCCCAAATGAGAATGATGGGGAGGCGTGAGTCCTCATTGATGAGCTTGGTGTTGCGACCAAGAGTTATGATAATTGTAAATGCCGCATGTTGAGTATTGTAGTTGATTTTATGATATTATCTGATATATACTGTTTTCTATTTTGAGTTGGCCGCTGATATCTACTCAGTACCTATGTTTGTACCGATCCCCTACTTTTATGTTTTCTTCTTTGTTATTTGTGGAGTGCAGCAAACGTGCCATCATCTTCAACTCAACCGCAACTCTAGCCAGTCTTCATTACACCGAATTTCAAGGTGAGCTAATGCTTCTAGCTTGGACTGGATCTTCCTCTTCATGTCTCGATGTCTTGAAGTTCTGACATGGACTAGCTTTTTATGTATTTTAGCTTCTAGATACTCTTATCTTTTGTAATTTGAAGTAGATGTTCTTTTGATGATGACTTCCAGATTTTGGGGATAATAATAGTTGTTGAGTTTTTAGAAGTTATTGAATTGGATTTTATTAATGAGTTTAAGTCTTCCGCATTACTTTCTGTTGATATTATATTGAAATGTTAAGGTTTAGATTGGTTGGTTCGCTCACATAGGAGGGCAAGTGAGGGTGCCAGTCGCGGCCCAATTTGGGTCGTGACAGTAACCACCTATCGAGCGATATACCCAAACTATCATTAGTATCAAAGTATTCTTATCAAATACATGTTCAAACTATGGCTATCTCTCTTTCTATTTAAGCATTTCACGAAGAATACGAGTCTCAAACAAGGATAATAACACTAATTTCAATTTTGATAGTACTTTTCCATCGGGATAAAACTATTATATCACACCCAAAATTAACTCCACACCACCTCCATATACCATGCTTAATCTGCATTTATAAACCATCACAACCTCATGCCAACACTAAGGGAAATTATTGGTCACTCAAATTATTCTGTATACTATAAGCTCATAACCTCTATTTACCATCAAATGTCTATTCAACGCATTTTCACATTCTATGTAGTCCCATCAATTGAGGAGTACTAACCCAACTCCTAGTTCCTAATAACCATGTAGAATTATATCTCACCTTGTACATTATTCTTGAGTCATTTATCATAATTTGAAAAATCTAACCCCACATAAAGACTAAATTTTCCATACCTCATTGTTTGACACCCAAACAAAAACTCAATATTTAAAGTCGATGATAAACCCCTAATAAGTCTGTAACAAACTAGTTCACATCTTGCTGTCATATCCAATCTATTAAAAAAAATACAACCTTTAACTACATACCTGTAACGACTATTTTCGATCGTTTTGAGCACTGGAACTTTTTATGTCAGAAAATACTTTCCGATAGATTTAAATGGGTGTTTTGGACTATTCATAATTATAATTATGAAATTAGTGGGATAATTTTAATAATTTATTTAGTTGGTGGTTTAAAAAGATAATAGTGAAATCAATAGTGAGTTACTTTTATCACTTTTTATAATTGATTATATGATAATTAGGGTAATAAGTAGTGAAGAAAATAAAATAGCGGAGAAGGGTAATTTGTCGCATCTCAAGAAGGAACGCTACAGGTACATAATCTAAGCAATTTCCCTACAAATTGGTTACAAATATTTTGTCCTTAAATCATGATTGATCTTTCAAGATTATTTTTCACATATTAATGGTTGGGGGAGGGGAATTTTCATTATTTTAATATGAGAATGATGATAATTAAAATGTTAATTATTACAAAAGAAAAAGGCGAATTGAAATTCCTCTCTACAACCAGGTGAGGATTGATTGGAAATTTTAGGCCAAACATTAATTGTGTGGTGGAAGGGAGGTTTGATTATTTAATTAGTAGGTTAGTATTTAGTGTGTATAGATTTCATGTATAATTGTCATATATGGTAATATGAGTGGCATCAAATTTCTATTAGGTTCTGTTTGAAATTTGTGTCAACAAATATATGCATTAATATTGATAAATGCCAAGGTGGATTAAGGTAAGGGTCATATTGTTATTAATAATATTACTATTATTGGTATTAGTATTATTGAGCTTAGACAAGAGAGAGAGGAAATTGGCTTCAAGGTGTTGCTATTCTGCCACTGGTTTCATAACAAGTGGCCTAATTTTAATATTATAATTTTGTTATGATATTAGAAATCAAAGTTTGATATATTGAGATAGGTAATCAAATATTTGGTGTATTATATTATATGATTATTATTAAAATTACACTAAGTGGAGGAATTAAGACGTACTATTAGGTTTGAATTTTAGGAAATATATATATAAAGTTAGGTGAATTTTTCGTCTAGGATAGACATAGAGTAATATGATGTATGTAGACTCGTTAACTTACAAATATGCATTTATATTTGATAGATTGAAAAGATTGAGGAGCATTGAGTAAAGGAAAAGTATTGTAAAGTATCTTGCGGGACTCAGGTTCTTCGGTGGAGGTATGTTATGATTTCTTTCTATTTGATAGATAAACTCTAAGTAGCGATTGATATGTATTGAATGATATTGTAAAGTCTCCTATATAGTTGATTGTGTGGTTGTATGTTTTGATTGTGTGGTTTGTGGTTGGCCTAAAATTATGAGAGTGTTGAATTTCTAATCTTGAGCCTTCTCTTTTAAAATGATGCCTTGAATAAAGAAGGCTTGCTGAAATAAAATAATGAGATAATTCGATCGGAGTGTCACGTTCTGACACGGTATTATGGGATCGAAGTGTCATGTTCCGACATGATATTATGGGATCGGAGTGTCACATTCCGACTCAATAACGTTAAAGGCAAGTAATCTTGAAGTAACTTAATATACATAATCTCAAGGAACCTTTTTTCCAAATGAGTATGGTGTGGAGGCATGAGTCCTCATAGGTGTGCTTGATGTTGTGATTGATGGTGTACCTATTATGGTGTTGTTCTCAATGGTTCATGTGTTTGTTTCTTGCCACCTGTTAATTATTGTAGTTGATTTTATGATATTATTCAATATATATTGGTTACTATTTTGAGTTGACCGATGATACCTACTCAGTATGTGTTCCTTGTACTGACCCCTACTTGTATTTCTTCTCTATTCTTTTGTGGAGTGCAGCAAGTGTACCATCGATATCGACTCGCCCTCATCTCTAGCCAATCTCCAGAACATCAGAGTTCAGGTGAGCTATTAATTCTAGCTCATGCTGGATTATCTCATTCAAGTCTTGATGTCTTTGAATTTTTGACACGGACAATCTTTTTGCTTATTTTAGTTTTCTTAAACACTCTTTAACTTGATAATTTGAAAATAGATGTCCTTGACGTGATGAATATCATATCTTGGGATGATAAGTATTAAACTTTAGAAACTTATTTAAATTGGTTGCTTACTATCTTTTGGAGCTTCCGCATTATTTATATTATTTATAGTTGAACTATTGGTATATGTTGGGGCTTAGATATGTTGGTTCGCCCACCTAAGGAGGTAAGTGTAGGTGCACTAACGAATCATTTTGGGTTGTGACAAAATTGGTTTCAGAGCGTTAGGTTCATTGGTCTCATCACACAAGTACAAGTCTAGTAGAGTCTTGAGGAATGGTATGGGTACGCCTATACTTTTCTTCGAGATGCTATAGGACTTAAGGAAAACTCTATTCTTTCTTTCGTGCTATTACTTGGATCCAATTGGTATATGGGTGATACAAATTGGTACCTAACCTTCTCACTCTATTTCCAGATGGTTAGAACTAGAGCAACAACTGTCCCAACACTAACACCAGCTAGACAGGGTGCGTCTGAGCCAACCATTGGGGTTGTACCTCGAGGAGGAGCATTGGCAAGAGGTAGTGGTAGGGGTCGCAGGAGGACACGCACTAGAGGCAGAGGACAAACACCTGGTCCAGCTAGGAATACAATACTGACTCCTCCACCGACTGATGACGTAGTAAGAGAGGGTGAGGAAGGGTTAAATGAGAAGGTTCAGGATAAGGAAGTACCACCCCAGCCTACCCTAGTGATGATTAATCAGGTTCTTACTTATCTTAGAGAGTTATCTGAACAAGGCCGGACACCTCATGTGTTTTCTGCACCAGCACGTTAGGTTCAGGGAGTACAACATGCAACTGCTGTGGCTCCCCGTATGGATGCATCATTGGAAGTAGGAACGTTTCCTCGATTGACTACAGGGTCTATAATGAAAGGTGATCAACATGAAATTTTTATTAAGTTCTTAAATTTGAAACCTCCAGTCTTCAAGGGTACTGAATCTGAAGATGCCTATGATTTTTTTGGTTGATTTTCATGAGCTTCTACATAAGATGGACATAGTTGAGCGATTCGGTGTTGAGCTTGTGACATACCGATTTAAGGGGGATGCGTAAATGTGGTGGTGGTCGTATGTTGAGTGACAACAAGCAAGGGCACCACCTATGACTTGTTAATAATTTTCTAGCTTATTTATGCAGAAGTGTATAACCCGTACTTTGAGGGATAGGAGGAGAGATGAGTTCCTGAGCGTAGAGCAAGGAAGGATGTCTGTTGCTGCTTATGAAGCTAAGTTTCCTGCACTATCCAGCTATGCCACTAAGCTTTGCTTCAGCCCACAAGAGTGGATTCGCCGCTTTGTGAAAGGATTGAGGTTAGATTTGCAGATTCCATCCTTACAAGTAGCTGCTGCAGCAAAATCCTTTCCAGGAAGTTGTTGATTTTATGATAAAGGTATAGGTGGTGAAGCCATACGACTTCAACATGGCCTCGACATTTAAGAATCCGTAAGGGAGGTGAGTTTAGTGGTTCTTACTCAAGAGGGCACAGTTCAGAAGTTACCCAGCCCGTTCTATTCAGTCTTCATGGAAGGCTTCAGCTGCGGGTCCGTCGCGGACCTGTCAACCTTTTTTTGAGTTTGGAGGTTATCTCTAGACTTCTTCATTTGCACAGAGATCTATACTTGACTTCAGGAATTGTTATGAATGTGAAGAGGTTGGACATATTATGAAATATTGTCCAAAACTGAGTTATCGATCCCCAGTAGTTAGAGGTAGAGGTGGTCAGGGTAGAGGTCGCCATTCTGGAGGACGTGGTGGCCAAGGTAATGGTTCTCACCAGTTCAGTCGGCGTGGAGGGCAGGTTGGAACTACTGTAGCACAGCTTGGTAGGGGCAATGGACAAATAAAAGATAGGGCCCATTGTTATGCTTTCCTTGGGAGGTCTGAGGCCGAGACATCTGATGTTGTTATCACATGTACTCTTTTGGTATGTTATTGCATGACTTCTGTTTGATCCTGGATCCACATTTTCATATGTATCTTCCTCATTTTCTATTTGTCTTGATTTATATTATGATTTGACTTACATGCCTATTTGTGTGTCTACTCCTGTGAGTGAGTTTTGATAGTTAAGAAGGTGTATAGGTCTTGCCTTTTGACTTTTGTGGGGAGGAATACTTATGTAGATTTGATTATTCTAGATATGGTTGATTTTGATATAATTCTAGGTATGACGTGGCTTTCTCCAAATTTTGCAATCTTAGATTGTAATGCTAAAACTGTGACATTGGCCAAGCCTAGAACAGATTTGCTAGTGTGGGAGGGTGCCTATATTTCCACTCCAGTTCGTATTATCTCTTTTCTTCGTGCTAATAGGATGGTGAGTAAGGGTTGTGTAGCTTTCTTGGCACATATCAGGGATGACACTTCCAAAGTACATTTGATTGAGTCTGTTTTATAGTCCGTGAGTTTCTGGATGTGTTTCCTACAGACCTTCCTGGTATGCCACCGGATAGGGATATTGATTTTTGTATTGATCTAGAGCCGGGTACTCGCCCTTTTTTCATTCCCCTTTATACAATGGCTCCACCTGAATTAAGTGATTTAAAGGCCAAAATTAAGGAGTTGTTAGGTAAAGGTTTTATTATACCGAGTGCATCCACTTGAGGTGCTCATGTTTATTTATGAAGAAGAAAGATGGAAGTTTTCGGATGTGCATAGACTACAGGAAGCTGAATAAGGTTACTATTAAGAACAAGTATCCCATTCCTCGCATTGATGATTTGTTCGATCAGTTACAAGGTGCTTGTGTCATCTCTAAAGAGTTAAGGGAACTCTAACTTTCAGAGGTATGCTGAAAGTATTCTAAATTTATGTTAATGCTTTACCTTATCCAGGGTCTATGCTTTCCTTTGTAACTCCTTTACTTGCTCTAACATTTGAGATATTGCCTGAAGTTCTACATGATCCTATAGTGGTTAGTACACCTTTAGGAAAAAATGTAAGAACTGATAGAGTATACAAGGATTGCCCAATAGTTGTAAGTGGTGAAACTATATGTGAAGACTTGGTTGTGTTACCAATGCATGATTTTGATGTTATTCTTGGCATGGACTGGGTTCATAGTTGTTATGCTTGTATGGATTGTCGTAGTAGGGTTGTGACATTTTGTTTCTCTAATGAAGAAGAGCTCGTCTGGGAGGGGTATAATTCGAGTCATCCTAATACCTTGATTTCGAACCTTAAGGACAATAAAATAACATATAAGGAGTTATTGTGTCATCTTGTAAGTGGTAATGATCATGACATTCCTTCTATTAACTCAGTGCCTGTAGTGAATGAGTTCCAATATGTATTTCTTGATCATTTTACTGGAGCTCCTCCCCCTTGAGAGATTGAATTTGGTATCGAATTATAAACCAATGCTAAGTCAATTTCAATTCTTCCTTACAAAATGGCTCCAATTGAACTCAAAGAGTTGAAGCTAGTGTTAAAAGATCTCACTGATAAGGGTTTTATTCAACCGAGTATATGCCCTTGGGTGCTCCAGTGTTGTTTGTGAAAAAGAAAGATGGAACCCTTAGGATATGTATCGATTATCGGCAGCTCAATAAAGGCACTATCAAGAATAAACATCCACTTTCCAAAATAGATTACTCGTTCGACAAACTCCAAGGGTTTATTTTCTACTCGAAGATTGATCATCGTTCTGGTTACTATCAACTCAAGGTTAGGGATGGAGATATCTTAAACAAAGTCTTACCTACCCGTTACGGTCACTATGAGTTCCTATTTATGTCATTTGGTATCACGAATGTGCCTTCTGCATTTATGGATCTCATAAATAGGGTCTTCCGTGAAAACCTTGAATTTTTCATCATAATATTCATTCATGAAATTCTCATCTACTCTATGACCAAGGAAGAGCACAAACAACATTTTGAAAATAACCTTGCTGGTACTCAGACAACATTAGATGTATGCCAAATTCAGCAAGTGTGAATTCAATCTTAGATCATTGACCATCCTGGGTCATGTTGTGTCTGATAAGGTTGTGGAGAAGGACCATAGGAAGACTGAGGTTCTTAAGAACTAGCCAAAACCTCTTACTCCCACAGATATCCATAGCTTCTTGGGATTGGCTTATTACTACCGCAGGTTCGTGAAGGGATTTTCTTCCATTGCTGCCCCACTGACAACTTTGACTAAGAAGGACAAGTTTGAATTGACGGAGACTTGTGAAGAGAGTTTCCACGATCTCAAGGACAGACTTACTTCAACCCCGATTCATACTTTGACTGAGTGTGGTGAGAATTACACTATTTATTCTGATGCTTCTAGGGTTGGTTTTGGTTGTGTTATTACGCAGGGTGGTATAGTGATAGATTATGCGTCTAGAAAACTCAAGGTTCATGAGAAGAATTATCCCACTCATGACCTGGAATTGGCAGTTGTGGTCTTTGCATATAAATTATGGAGGCATTACTTATACAGAGTGCACGTGGATGTATTCATAGAACAAAAGAGTCTCACGTACGTGTTCACACAGAGAGACTTGAATCTACGTCAGCGGAGATGGTTGGAGTTGTTGAAAGACTATGACATGAATGTTCACTACCATCAAGGTAAGACTAATGTTGTAGCTGATGCTTTGAGCATGATGAGCATGGGAAGTACAGCGAACGTTGAGGATGGGAAGAAGTAGTTGGTAAAAGATGTACACACACTGGCCAGAATGAGTGTGCAGTTCGTTGACTCTACTAGTGGGGGTGTTTCAGTTCATCCTAGTTGTGAATCGTCCTTGGTAGGTAAAGTCAAGAAGGGTAAGCATCTTGATCCTGTCTTGATGGAGTTAAAGGACTCAGTGATGATAAAGATGAATGAATCCTTTTCTTTAGGAGGTGACGGAATACTTAGGTACCAGGACAGGCTTTGTGTACCAGATGTGGATGATTTGCGGAATAAGGTCATTGCAGTGGCCCATGGTTCAAGATGTTCCATACATCAAGGCTCTACCAAGATGTATCATGATCTTACAAATATCTATTTGAGGGATAGCATGAAGAAGGACATTGCAGATATATGGCAAGTGTCCTAATTGTCAACAGGTTAAGGCAGAACAACTTAAGCCTGGAGGTCTTACTCAGAATATTGACGTTCTGACTTGGAACTGGGAGGCCATTAATATGGACTTCGTGGTTAGTATTCCGAAGACTGAGAGACAGCATGACTCCATATGGGTTATTATGGACAGGATGACTAAGTCTTTGCACTTTATCCCTGTGAAGTCTACTTATAGAGTTGAGGATTATGTAAGACTCTACATTGATGAGATTGTGAGAATGCATGTGATTTCTTTGTCTATAATTTATGATAGAGGATCTCAGTTCACTTCACATTTCTGGGGATCCTTCCAAAAGAGCTTAGGCCCATAGGTGAAGCTTAGTACTGTCTTTCATCCTCATACTGATGGGCAGGTGGAGCGTACCATTCAGAAATTGGAAGACATGTTGAGGGCGTGTGTGATTGACTTCAGGGGTAGTTGGGACGACCATCTTCCTTTGATAGAGTTCTCGAATAATAATAGTTATCACTCCCACATTGGCAAGGCATCGTGTGAGGCGTTGTATGGTAGAAGGTGTAGGTATCCAATTGGTTGGTTTGAGGTTTGAGAGTCGTCCATCTTGGGTCTAGAGATTATTCATGAGGCCTTAGTGAAGGTCAGGATGATTAGGGACAAGTTGGCTACTGCTTACAGTCGGCAGAAGTCTTACGCAAACAGCAGAAAACGGACCTTATAGTTTGATGTTGTTGACCAGGTCTGTTTGAAGGTATCACCTATGAAGGAAGTAATGAGGTTTGGTAGGAAGGGGAAGTTGAGTCCGAGGTATGTATGTCCATATGAGATCCTACAGCGTGTGGGTGAGAAGGCCTATGAGTTTACATTGTCTGCGGAGCTATCTTCTGTTCATCTATTGTTTCATGTCTCTATTTTAAAGAAGTTCCTAGGTGATCCAGCATTGATTCTACCTGTTGAATGTTTGGGGGTTGATGAAGACTTTTCCTATGAAGAGGTACGTATTAAGATTTTAGACAGACAGTTCAAGCGGCTAAGGAACAAGGAGATTGCCACATTGAAGGCATTGTGGAGGAATCATCTTGTTGAGGGTGCTACGTGGGAGGCCAAGGGGATATGGGATCCCGCTACCCTCATCAGTTCAGCTTTTGAGGTTAGACTTCCTACTCTTATGTCTAAGTTTCCTTATTTCTCCGTTCTTTGTTGTTATATCTTTTTTGTGGATGGTAATTATGATATGATTTGACTGGCATTATGCTAGATAGTTAGTAGTGTCATTCGAGGACGAATGTTCCGAAGGGGGGGATAATGTAACAACCCTAAACATTGATATTCGACGTAATGCTCAATATGTCTAGAATTCCTACAATTAGAACCGGTTCAGACAAATTAATTCCTGTAGAATCAGACCTTTGAACCCTTGCTACAGCGAAGACAACTAACTTGGAGAGTTAGTTGAGCTAGAAAAGGATGGTTCCATCCGTGTAGGGATCTTGAATACGAAGATTCACTCGGATGAGTCTTTATCGGACATAAAACGGGAAAATCATAGGTTTGGAGGGTCTATGGGTTAAATGGTCTTTTCCAGGCCAAGGGTGATATCGTAGTTACCCTAAGGAATTGATTAATTTGTTAATTAATTTAATTATATGGACGGTTTGATTCGGTTCAACCAAAAATTACCCATTCGCGGTGGTCACTGCACCGAATTCGAACCGCAATGGAATCTTCAATTAAATGTATTTAATTTGAGGTTTATCATCTTATTCTTAAGGGCTTTATGGTCATTTCACTAAGCTAATTAAATCAGTTTTTCTTTTTTATAATTAATAAGGAGTCCTTGTTTGACAAATTCCTAAACTAAAACTCCTAATCCTAAACTACTCTCTCACGCTCATCTCTCTCACGTCTCTCCACTTCTCTTTCACGTTTTCTCTGCCAAATAAGAGTACTAGAGAAGAAAAATTACTAATGTTCTTCACACTTGAAGAATCCACACAAAAATATAATCAAAACATAAGCAAAAACGTTTAAAAAGGGATTTTTTTCGTCGAATTTGTGTTGAAGTTGCGGGAATGGCACATGATATTTATGAAGGTCTTGTGCAGCAAGTTCAAGGTTTCTAACGATAGAATTGGCATGGATTTTCTTAATCTTGGTCCCTTTCCCAAGAGAGCCCTGGATTCAGTCGATTCTAATGCAAAACTAGGATTGTTTCCCCATTGCATGTCCCTGTCACTAACTCTTATCAATGGTTCTAGGTTGTTATGTCTACAGGTAGATATTAGGGATGTAGTGAGTTTTTGTGATGAATATGTTCATGAAAGTGTGTTTGGAATCATATGACTGACAACCTATGTTTTTCAAAAATATGTGTTTACATTTGTGCAATGTGTAGCCGTGACTTTCGGACACGGATTAGATCATGAAAATGACATGTTTATGGTTGTATTTTATCTGCATAAAGTTGTATAAATCGTGATATTAATAAGTGATGTAAAAATGCTGATTTGAGTGCAAACTCTTTATCGAATGTGATCTTAAAAATTTACCTAAAGAACTCACTAAAAACTACTCCAAACGTATACACATTTAACGAGAAAGAGGTGAGAAAATAGAGTGCAAAAATGTGATCAAAATTCCAGCACATTGATGTTAGTTTCGGTCAAGATAAGTCAATTAACATGTAATGAAAAATATAGAAAAATAAGTGAGGTCACTAAGGATCGAACCCTTAACCTCACCATGTTAAAAGTCATAGAATAAATGCAAGTTAAAAAGAATGTGGCAAGGGGGATTCGAACCCGTCACCTATACCGAAAATGAAATACTAAAAATAAGAAATGAGAAGAGTGGGATTAGAACCCACCACCTCTCAGTTAGATTTAAAGAGAAATTAAAAGAAAATGAAAAGGGTAAGGCGTCGAGGAATCGAACCCACAACCTCTAGGCATAATAAAAGAAATTTAAGGAGAAAATCAAAGTGGGACTGCTGGGGTTCGATCCCACACTCTCTCGGTAAAGAATAAGATAATTAAAAGAAAATAAAATAAAAGGAAAGGAGGTTGTGGGGGTTTGATCCCACATTCTCTCACTCCCAATGAACGAAAAATAAAGATAGAAATCAAGGGAAAAATGAAATGAAGGCATTGGGACTCAATCTGGGGTCCCCAAGACGTGTGGATCCAACCAAAATAAATAAAAACCTAAGTGTTATCCAAGGGATTAGAAATCGGATTCCCTTGCCCAAATTATTTGTTGATACATAAGTCATACGTGAATAAATGTTCCAACATAATGTTGACCACATAGATTAAAATCGAGATCTTGGCATACTTACAAGATCTATAAGTCTTGTACCACATAATCTTAGGAAGATATGAATCACTTCAACGAAGTATGATGGAAGTCTCATGGCTTGTATGTATAAACCCATAAGTCTAGCATATGTGTAAAGTAAGTGAACCTAAGATGTATGTAACGAAATGATAAAACCCTAGAAGGCTCAATTAAGATTGTGAAACACAATAAATGGCCAAGTGCATTGGCATATGATGAAAAGAAAATTCACGTAAAAAGGGCTGAGTAATTATAAAGAGAAAATGTGCTAAATATAATGAATGTGGTGACAACATGATAAGAGACTAATGTAAAAGATGAGAGCAATCTCAAATGAGCCTAAGTGAATGGTACCAAAATGTATTCACCTATGAGAGTGTAAAGTTAATGAAGAGAATGATCTCTAATAACACTCTAATAAAAGTATTGATAATAATATACTTAATACTAATTATGAGATGAGAAATCATCTATTGACCTATAATGTCCTCATAATAGAAGCCAGCTTCTATGACGTATGATTTGAATGTAATGGAACTTTATACTGAGCACCGATAGACTACTATGATCGGTGATGCCTAATTTTGGGAAGGGTGGAGGTTTACATAACTCTAATGAGATGATACTGTCTGGCATGCCGGTATGGGTTTCCTTATATCACCTAGTCTTTAAACCTATACTGCCAATATAAGGATCTAGAAGGGTTCGATTCCCTATGCACGCTATCATGTTTTGGATCACTTTGATCGGTGATTCTACCTCTTTTCGATGTGGGGCAAACACTGGATTTCATGATGCTCTCATGATCTATGTCAGTTAAAGTTAAAGTTCCCAAATGAATGAATGAGGCCAGCCACAAATGATGCACATAATTGATATGAACGATACCAAAGGTGTTAGAATAGGATAATCAAGATGTGGGATCTACTCAACTAATGACACTATGTTATTCTTGATCACCGCATAGAAAACCCGATGAGAGTCTTAAACTACTACATTCTAGGAATGGCTAGTGTTTACACTAGCTTATGAATGAATGAAATGAAGTACGTATGAATGAATGAAGAAGACTCTATGTTTGCTAAAGAAGGATCTCTAGTTAAGTTCCCATATTTTTAGCCCTTATTTTGGAAAGTCTTAATGTCAAGACCATGATTCCAAGGTCTTAAGGCATATGACGAATGATATGAAGTATGTTATGTGCTATATGCAATATGTTATGTGCTATGTGTATGATGTTACGTGTTGTGTACAATATGATACATATGATGATGCATGTTACTCTCATGGTATGACTTTCCTAAATCTAATTTGGAAAGTCCCCTGACTTTCCTAACTCAAATGTGGCAAGGCCTTTTGACTTTCCTAATTCACCTTTGGCAAGTCCGCTGAATTTCCTAATCCCAATTTGGCAAGTCCACTGACTTGACATTCCATAAAACATGTTGTTAGGAATGAGATATTCTTACTCATGCATGTCGTTTATGTGTTCTTTCATATACCCATACTTAGTACAAGTGCATACTATTCCCATACAACTCTACATTTTTAGGTGCAGTCACAGGTGGACGTTAGAGCTTACATATCGACGCTAAAGCAATCTGGACATGGAGCATTCATTCGGACATGGTAGGCCCTCCTGCATTCGAGGACGCTTTCCCATTATATTCTGTCTTACTTATAGGATTGACCTAGTGGAGTATTTTCCACTAAGGTTTCTTTTCCATTTTATTTCAGACATTGTATTGGTGCTATTTTGGGAAGTATACACTTATTGTAGTATTGAATTATTTCTTTCATTTGATGTTCTTAATGCTAGATGGTTGATGGTGAACTTATATGAATTTCAGTAGAATGACTTACATGCATTTTATGAAACAAACATAAAATTTTTCCCGCTAAAATTAACCTACATGAAGTAAGGATGACATATGAAGGCTTGTCTGCGACTTCTGAGAGGTCAAAGACGCTTGTCTCGTCTGGGGTCTAGATTCCTGTCGTGACAATCGATTACCTCTTCATTGATTATATCATATCATTCATTAAAAATTAAACCGTAATCGTTAAAAAGCTCAAAATCACAAGAGAACTTATCATCCCACTCGAGCTGAACGTAGGTACACTCTTCACTTAAGTCTTATTCATTAATTTTTAATCAATCTAATAAACCTGTTACACTATTATCATAACAAAAAAAAATTAAAACCACGCATGCTTGAACCTAATCCTCAACCCCTTCGAAGATACATGAAATCAGAGAAAATATGCTCACTATCACTTATTTCTGAAGTCTACAGATTCCACAAATTTTATCTTATTTTTATTATGACTCTAATTCCTTTAAATTATATTCAGTCGGTGTTCCAATATCTCCTTAATCTTCTGAGCATCACATCCTTAGATAGTCACAAGTCTTTATTACCTTAAAAAATTCATTTAACGAACGAATCTTAATTACATTGCTTCATCCTAATCACGATTCCTCCACAAATTTACTATCACGCTCAGTTATCCCTTGTCATCAACATAAAGTGAATCTTTTTCTTAACTTGACACATTAAACTTGGGTAGACCAATCAAGTTCACGAGGTCTTTCTTTCCCTATAAGTTTAGCATTTTAGTATCAATCTAATCTTTGAAGCTTAAGGTAAAATGACTAATCCACCACATGATTATATTTATACTCTATTTATTAGACTCTATATATTCTTCACATCATTTCATTTTTTACATTTATAATATTATGAACTAGCAATGTTTATAATTTAACACCAAAAAAATCCATTAGTTGTACCAAGTATATCAAAATTAAAACTAACTCTTTTCACTTATAAAAAGAAATTATAAATTGCCTAAGATGAGATATGACCACCATCATAACAACACCCTAGTAGCTATACAAAATCATATGCCGACTGTTTACTTCTCAAAAATTAATTAGCATCATTAGGTCATAAATAATCCACTACTCCTTGTCCCTAAATTTTAAATAACGATACCACACAATCAATTGTTATAATACTTAATGTCACATCAATATTTTTCTTTTAATATATTAACAGTACATATATTCAAGTGCTGGAGTTCCTACCTTAAGAGTAGGGATGATTATACAACGTGTTGTGCTTCCCATAGACAATTTAATATTTTTATTTCTTAAAAAGTGTAACTTTGTTATCCTAAGTAATTCTTACATATGGGCCACAACATATAGATGGTCATATATATTATGGATTAGGCTCATCAATCACCAATTAAACGAATTACATAAAATACTACCCCCTCAATTAAATCACATATTTAAATATATAATTAAAAATACTCATTTATAAAATTAATTTTGTGTCTACCCCTAAGAAATTTGCATTCTTTCTTAGATCAGGTCGATAACAAAAGTAATACACTTCATAACTCGAATCAAGAAACCATCAATGACCCTCTTTGTTATACCTCAATCTATGAAATCATAGTAGAGATTCTGTGTAACGACACTCTTAGTCATTTTAGAAAATTCAACCATTATTTTTATATTAACCTTTTTAGTAGATTTTATATTTAATTTATATAACTTATAAGAATGAGTGACATGATTTTTAGATTTAATAAAAGATTATTCTGTTGCTAATAATAATGGGAAAAAATAGAAAAGGAATTAATTAAATAAATGAATAAAATAAAATTAAAAAAAGGGGCAGAGTGCTCTAAATTGTCAAAAGCCTGTGACGGCTTATTTGAGGAAATAAAAACAATTTGAAAAAGAAAGAAAAGGCAGGGAAGAAAAGAAAAGAAAGGGAGAAAAGAAAAGGGCAAAGGAGGAGAAAAATTAATATTTTCATCTCAAGGCGTCAAGGTAATTATTTTCATCCTTTCTATTAAGTTTTTAATGTAATTAGGAGTAGATTTGTAAGTTAAAACGTGTATAATTTACACTAATATGTGAAACTAGTTTTTTGATTTCGTGTACATGTATGTACATGTTATTTAAATATAATTATGGACTAGAGGGTATTACATGAATTATTATTGTTGGTGGATGAAACAATACATGTATAAAAGATAAGTTTTATGTTGATTAATACTTTTAATTCATTAAGAGTTAGATAGGAAATTGAAGTGGGTTACTGTAGGTTTGTAAAGAAAAAAGGATTTGTGAGTTTGTTTTGAAAGTTAATGGTAATGGGTGGGTACTAAATATATAGGAATTTAATGTGTGACATATAGATTTTGAAAATTTGTTGGGGTTTAATTTTCTTTAAATCTTTCTTATAATTATTATGAAATTTGTCAAAGTGATAGTGTCATAACTAGTTATAGATATGTAGATGGCTTTTTTTAGAAATTATTGATGGTGTTCACTTTGAAAGTATGTCAAGATTTCCAATGGAATAATGATATGCCGTCAATAGCCATTTTGGGATAATAATTGGACAATTATATTATATGGAAACTATTAGGGTTGTAGTGTTTGGAGAAATTATGACTTAACTCTTGACTTGAAATTTATGAAATATGAGATTTGACTTATTAGTTAGAATCAAGATTGAGAAACTTTATTATAAATTTGGATAAATTGTTAGGTCAATGTTAAACAGATAGTAATATGAGTGTTGTAAGGTTTGAACTCTTATTGTGGTTATTGATTTGAATAGATTGTATTGATTTGAAAGTACAACAAAGGAGGAAGGCTAAAGTCCCGAAGTGATTGTTCGATAAATTGAGGCACGTGGATTTCTAAACTCTTGTTAACTGTATGAAATGTGTGTATGTCCTTGTGGTATATGTTGGGAGTAACGGGATTGGTGATGGGTTGACTTGTCCACATTGATTAATTCTAATGATGAAAAGAATGGGGATAACAAAAGGCAATGTGATTAATTGTTTATGTATGTTGTGTTGAGAAAGGGTTGAAGGCTTGTTGAATCATTGTTGATGTAACTTCATGTTTGTGTGGTTGTGAACTATGTGATGTTATGAAAATGGTCATCTCCTCATTATATGTGTGAACTTGTCATCTGCATTATTCTGAGGCATTGGTTGTGACAAGTGTTATGTGCATTGAGAAAGAATGGGTACTAAAGAGGATGTACCATTTCGAGTGACGTATCACGCGCCGCGATGGATACTATATTTCGAGGGACATATCGCGTGCCGTGATGGATACTATATTCCGAGGGACGTATCGCGCGCCACGATGGTTACTATTATCGAGGGTCGTGTCGTGCGCCGCGACGGATGCATGGACAGATATGTCCCCCATGGGTCCTGGACTGAGAGACAACGGGTGTGTATCACTAGGTAAGACATGCATCATTATACTTGACATTGCATTCCATTACATTGCACATACTTATCATTAGTGAACTTGATATTGTGTTTTGCTGATCTAGTGATTGCCTTTTTGCGGATCTTGTGATTGTTGAATACTGAGCTTGTTATTGAGGATATATAATTTGTTGAAGTGTTGTTGTTGAGGATATGTGATTTTATGAAGTGTGTTATTGAGGATATGTAAATTTTTGGAAGTGTTGCTATTGAGGATAGCTAATTTGTTTAATTGTTGATGTTGAGGATATACAATTTGTAAAGTGTTGTTGTGGAGGATATGTAATTTGTTAAAGTGTTGTTATGAAGGATATGTAATTTGTCTAAATGTTTTTGGTGAGTTACGTTCTATGTAAACTGTGAGTTGTTAGGTTGGGCTGATGTTTATGTAGGTTGTAGTTGTGGAGGTTCGGTTGGAGGTGGTAGGAGTACCCGTATTTCATCCCCTTAGCTTGTGTTTAGAGGTTTACTTGCTGAGTACCGTGTGGTTTGGTACTTACCCCTTGCTTCTACAAATTTTTGTAGGTTTACTAGCTCGGACTTTATGATATATTCTCTTCTTTTCCGAGGCTTCCTGGAGATTTTGTGAGGTAGTTGTTGGTCATCTCAGCATCCCTCCTTACTCTTGTTTATTATTTTGTTCTACTCTAGAAACAATGTCAGATGAGACTTATATTTTCTTTTGATCCGATTGTAATACTTTAGACGCTTGTACACGTGACAACCAGGTTTTAGGGTATAATGTAAGTTGATAGTAAATTTTCCGCATTTTTATTGTAATAGTTGAGTTTTAGGCTTACTTGTCTTGGTGGGATAAGACGAGTGCCATCACGTCCATTTTTGAGTCGTGACAAAATGGTATCAGAGCCCCAGGTTCATAGGTCTCACGTGTGTACAAGTCGAGTCTAAATAGAGTCTCGATGATCGGTACGGAGTCTGTACCTATATTCGAGAGGCTGTAGTGACTTTTTTAGGAAATATCTTCACTTCTTGGATCTCTATTGTGCGTACTTGGTCCCATTTTGATTCTTATCGCTTCACTCTATTCGCTCTCATTTATGTGATGACTCGTGCGTAGTTTCTTTTGTGAATCATTGGCATGTCATGTATTAGTTTGATGTTAGATCTGGTATTAAGGTGGAACTGATATACTTATGAAACGAATGCGTGATCATATTTGAAAGAGTTGAGTAAGGTTAGTTATCATTGTAAAATAATGATAATATATATAGTACTTATCTGGTATAAGCAAAATATGGAGTGGTTCGACAATTAGAAGTTAAATGTTTAAAGAATTGACTAGATAATAAATAGTGTAATACAATTGATATAGCTTTCATACCATTAATGGGTTGCTTAGCAAATGAAGTTGCACCAATTCAGGTCAGAATCCCTTCTGTGGTTTCACAGATTGAGTGTATACCAAAGAAGGTCATGATACGACTATTACAATGGTACTGATGGGTACTTGGTTAGAATTATGGAGTGTGTTACTTTTGATATTGACCTTGCTTACGAAAGAATACATATGGCTTGAGTTAGATACAAAACTAATCTGGTAGTATTTTACAGCTATTTGATGGATAAAGTGTGTGACCTATTTGGAAATGATCTTCTCAATATATATGATATGTTTTAGTGGTGGATGTAATAAATTTTCACGATGTATTACTAGTGGTACATGAAAATGGACATGTTGATTGTTAAGTGCAAATATTAACTACTTAAGGAGTTATCTATGGTATACATGCTCATATGATAAGATTTGGTGTTGAACTCATATTTGAGAACCCAACTAGCTTATTGGTATGGGTGGATGTGTTAAACATTATTTGTAAGGAAGCTTTTAGTAGTGGATCTTTGGTATGATATTGATATGTTGAGATTGTGAAATGTATTTTATGAATTTTTAAATGAGTGGTGATTTCGTCGTAATGTCCAAGAAATTGGATCAATATCGAATGACAAACATATGGGTAAAGGAAGTCCTAAAGAGTATACTTATGTGAAGACAATTAAGAGTTTTAGTAAGGAAGTGTCGATTGAAGTGGGTTAGTTCTTTGGATTGGATTGGTATAACTAGGTTTAAGGATTCATGTTGATGAAACAGTTCGACTCGAGTGTGGTGATAAGTTCTTTTATAGTTTCGAATTTGGTAACAGGTACCATTGGATATTTAAGAAAGGGTATGACAAGGTCGATGGATAGGCGATCAATAATAAGCTAAGATGTCCAAATATGTAAATATTTTCTATGTATGAGCTAATTTCAATAGATAAAAGGATTGAGTTACATAATTGAATTCAAAATTCATGTTTTTCATTGTGAGTTTAGATTTGTGGTAGTGTATTTTGTCAAGGTATGAATTGGTAAGGGGTAAGAAATGATTGATCATATTGAGTATGAAGCATTTGAAGGACTTAAAAATAATTTGAGTAGTAAATTTGGTTACTTTTGATTGTTATACCTAAATGGGATTTCATTTAATGTTTTTATTTCAAGGATAAGATAAAAATTATCATAGGTTGTTGGTCAAAAAATAAGATTGGTAAGCAAGTCAGCGAAGAGAAAAAGAGTTTGGTGTATTGAAGAGTTCAAGGTATTTAAAATTTGTGCCATAAGAAGAATTTAAGCGAAACGAAAGAATAAGATCTTTCATATAGAATCTTTATTTGAAGTTGAAGGACGTATGAATTTTCATATATAATATCTAATATGACTATGGATGTGAATTTGTTTGGTATAGACTTACTAGAAATTTATCAGCAATTTTTTTGAAGATTGAGTGTTGATTTGGGTAAAATCCGTGAGATGTGTAAGAGAATGTGTTATTATGTGGAGCTAAACGGTTCAGATTTTGTTAAGTGACTTATGGATACGTAACAATATGGACCTATAGTTAAACAGGGTTATTAAGGATTTTGAGGGGATTGAGATTACTATTTTTATGAGACAACATAGATTGTCATGCTATGTTAAATAGAAATTTGACGGTGATTAGAGGTTAGAGCTTATAGTATACAGAATTATTGGAGTGAGCACGGATCTCGTTGAGTTTTGGCATGAGGTACATGATGGTATAAATGGTAGTGGGAATGTATGTAAAATTATGTGCGAAGTTGACATTGGATGTGATTCAATTAGCTTACTTCGATGGAAAAGTATTTTGAAAATAGTGCTATTAATATTAGGTGTGACTCATATTTGTCATGTAATGCTTAAATGGAAAAAGAGAGAGAGAGCCAGATTTTGAAATTTGTAGAGGCTACAATGTGTTTTATATGGAGATTTGGATACTAGGGACAGTTTCAGAGTAAGGTGAATGGTTGATGTAGTTATGATTTTTGTTTGTTTTAAGAGTGTTGGCTTCAATGGTGTACTTGAAAAAGTATGTGAAATTTGATTAATCAAGCATTTATTATTTTGTGATGGGAGATCAGACTGGTTGATTGTGGGTGGTTAAAAATCAAGAGATGGAGTCAGATAAGTGGGATTTAACTTATAAGGTTCCTATGGAGGAACATCTTGTTTTATTCAACCTTGCTTCTATATATTCTTATGTGACCAACTACTTCATTCTGGACATGGTTTAGAGTATGATTCTGATTCTACGTTCGTGTGTGTTTTCGCTTCTATGGGTGAATTCTTAGTGGTGGATCGGGTGTACCGATCGTTAGATTTTTCTCCTAGTAAGATGACATCCTTGGGTAGACTTGATCATTTCAGTCATGGCATATTTGGTATTGTTTGAGAAAGTAGAAGTATACTATTGGTTCTACATGCACGCCATTGCGTATGAAATTTTTTTTTATAGAAGAGCTTACATGAAGAGTTACAATTATCTGACAGAGTTGTTAATGGTTTTGCATCCTAGAGTGTACCACTTGTTGGGTGCTTAATTTATCTTGTTCTTATTTGGATTATGTATGTTTTGATTTTCCCTTGATGGATACCCGAAGTCTAAAGATCAGATTTTTATAACTTAAACTTGTAAAAACATTGTGTTGTGAAAAGGGAATCGTTATAAGATGTGTGTTGGTTTGTGCACTATGAGTATGTGATGATTGGTTCAGGTTCACTTCTGGTTGTAGCTAGTAACAATAGAACGTTATCTTTGCTATGTGAGAAAGGATTTGTCATGATTATTGTGGTATGGTCCAAGGGGTTTCAGTTTAGATTCGGTTCATGGGTTAGTATGTAGCTTGACAGTCACTTCTGATATGTTGATTTGTCAAATTCTCTATAGTTCAGTTCTTGGTAGTTGGTCTTGATAGAATGGTGTTAAAGATAAGCTTTCATGGAGAGATGAACAACGACTCTGGAAGATCATACATTAGATTTTTATAACGTTAATAATTCTTCCTTCTCCTATTTTATGTTCGAGGACGAACATGATTTTTAGTAGTGAATAATGTGACGACCCTCTTAGTTGTTTTAGAAATTTCAACCATTATTTTTATATTAACCTTTTTAGTAGATTTTATATTTAATTTATATGACTTATAAGAATGAGTGACATGATTTTTAGATTTAATAAAAGATTATTTTGTTGCTAATAATAATGGGAAAAAATAGAAAAGGAATTAATTAAATAAATGAATAAAATAAAATAAAAAAAAGGGGCAAAGTGCCCTAAATTGTCAAAAGCCTGTGACGGCTTATTTGAGGGGAAAAAACGATTTGACAAAGAAAGAAAAGGCAGAGAAGAAAAGAAAAGAAAGAGAGAAAAGAAAAGGGAAAAGGAGGAGAAAAATTAATATTTCATCTCAAGACGTCAAGGTAATTATTTTCATCCTTTCTATTACGTTTTTAATGTAATTAGGAGTAGATTTTTAAGTTAAAACGTGTATAATTTATACTAATATGTGAAACTAGTTTTTTCTTTTCGTGTACGTGTATGTACATGTTATTTATATATAATTATGGACTAGAGGGTATTACATGAATTATTATTGTTGGTGGATGAAACAATACATGTATAAAAGATAAGTTTTATGTCGATTAATACTTTTAATTCATTAAGAGTTAGATAGGAAATTGAAGTGGGTTACTGTAGGTTTATAAAGAAAAAAGGATTTGTGAGTTTGTTTTGAAAGTTAATGGTAATGGGTGGGTACTAAATATATAGGAATTTAATGTGTGACATATAGATTCTGAAAATTTGTTGGGGTTTAATTTTCTCTAAATCTTTCTTATAATTATTATGAAATTTGTCAAAGTGATAGTGTCATAACTAGTTATAGATATGTAGTTGGCTTTTTTTAGAAATTATTGATGGTGTTCCCTTTGAAAGTATGTCAAGATTTCCAATGGAATATTGATATGCCGTCAATAGCCATTTTGGGATAATAATTGGACAATTATATTATATGGAAACTATTAGGGTTGTAGTGTTTGGAGAAATTATGACTTAACTCTTGACTTGAAATTTAAGAAATATGAGATTTGACTTATTAGTTAGAATCAAGATTGAGAAACTTTATTATAAATTTGGATAAATTGTTGGGTCAAAGTTAAACAGATAGTAATATGAGTGTTGTAAGATTTGAACTCTTATTGTGGTTATTGATTTGAATAGATTGTATTGATTTGAAAGTACAACAAAGGAGGAAGCCTAAATTCCCGAAGTAATTGTTTGATAAATTGAGGCAAGTAGATTTCTAAACTCTTGTTAAGTGTATGAAATGTGTGTATGTCCTTGTGGTATATGTTGGGAGTAACGGGATTGGTGATGGGTTGACTTGTCCACATTGATTAATTCTAATGATGAAAAGAATGGGGATAACAAAAGGCAATGTGATTAATTGTTTATGTATGTTGTGTTGAGAAAGGGTTGAAGGCTTGTTGAATCATTGTTGATGTAACTTCATGTTTGTGTGGTTGTGAAATGTGTGATGTTATGAAAATGGTCATCTCCTCATTATATGTGTGAACTTGTCATCTGCATTATTCTGAGGCATTGGTTGTGAAAAGTGTTATGTGCATTGAGAAAGAATGGGTACTTAAGAGGATGTACCATTTCGAGGGTCGTATCATGCGCCGCGATGGATATTATATTTTGAGGAAAGTTTTATGCGCCGAGACTTTTACTATTACTGAGGGTCGTGTCTCGATGCTGCGACAGATGCATGGATAGATATGCCCCCCACGGGTCCCAAACTAAGAGACAGCGGGTGTGTATCGTTAAGAAAGACATGCATCACTATATTTGGCATTACATCTCATGGCATTGCACAATTAAGTATTGATGAACTTGAACACGTGCTTTGCTGATCTTGTGATTGTTTCTCTGTGAAGCTTGTGACTATTGAATATTGAATTGTTATTGAGAATGTGTAGACTCATAGAGTGTGGTTATTGATTTCTGTGTTTGGTAAACTTTAAACTGTTAGGTTGTAGCGTGGAGGTATCGATAGGGTGTAAAGAGTACCCGTATTTTGTTCACTTAACTTGTGTTTAGAGGTTCGCTTGTTTGGTACTGCGTGGTTTGGTACTCACCCCTTGCTTCTACAAATTTTTGTAGGTTACGAGCCTGGATTTTTGTGATACCTTCCATTCTCTTTGTTTCTGAGGCATCTTTTGGAGGATTAAGAGGTTGTTGCTTGTCAAATCAGCGAACTTTCCTACTCCAGTTTATGACTTTCTTTTTACTTGAAAGACAACTTTATTTTAGCCTTCTATTTTGTTTCAATTCTAATATTTACATTACAAGCTTGTGCATGTGATAACCTGGTTTTGGAGATTGAATTAATATGACTTGGTTTCATAATAGAAATTGTTGTTGGATTGTCGTTTACTTCTGCACTTTGTTAGATATTGGGTTTTTGGTTGACTTGTCTTGGTGGGATAAGATGAGTGTTATCACACCCATATTTGGGTCGTGACAAAATGGTATCAGATCCCTAGGTTCATAGGTCTCACGTGTATACAAGTCGAGTCTATGTAGAGTCTCAAGGATCAGTACGGAAACGTCTGCACTAATCTCTTAGAGGCTATAAAGATTACTAGGAAACTTCCTTTTGTTCATTCTTTCTCATCATGTGTAGTTACCTTCTTTAGTACTGAGTTGTTGTATACTCTTTTGACAGATGATGAGGACTTGAACTTATGTTATTGGTGGTAGAGGGGAGGCACATCCCGAGGTAGTTGTTGAGGCCCCAGTTAAGGGTAAGGGTAGATCTCGAGTTAGAGGTCGTGCTAGTAGTACGATAGTAGCCAAAGGTCGTGGACGTGGAGCAGCACCAGTGAGAGGTCGTGCTAGAGAGATGTCTACAGAACCTCAGATTGATGGTAGAGATGACCATGTTCCTCAAAATCCTGTAGTCACACCCTTGCTTCAGGATACACTATTGAGGGTGTTAAGTGTGCTAGAGGGATTTTCTCAGGGTTGTGGTGTGACTACCACACCACATGACTCTCGTACTAGAGAGGGGGCTCATACCCAAGAGAAGCAACAAGCTCCAGTTGTTCATGATGCGGTGGGGAAACTACCAGTAGATCCCGAAGTTCAAAATGATGTTGCACCAGCAGTTGGGGGTCAAGTTGCATCGATGGTTTTTCTGATAGAGGATGAGCAGCGTAGGTATGAGAGATTTCGAAAGATGGAACCACCTCAGTTTCAGAGTGGGAAGAGCGAGGACGCTCATGAGTTTCTAACTAGCTGCCGAGAGTTACCAAAGGTGGTTGGATTAGCTGAGTCACATGGGGTTCGATATGCTACACTTCTACTTTGTGTACCAGTGAGAGACTGGTGGAGGACTTATTCGGGGGTTTTGCCTGTTGGATCTCCTCCAGTGACTTTGGAGAAGTTTGCTTGTGCATTCCAAGATCGTTTTTTCCCATGGAGGGTGAGAGACGAGATTCGCTTGAGGTTTGAGAGTTTGACACAGAATAGTTTATCGGTTACAGACTATGAGGCGCGTTTTCTAGTTGTCTAGGCATGCGTTGGCCATTATTCCAAATGAGACAGAGAATATCGCAGATTTGTGAAGGGATTGAGTTTCTCTACAAGGTCAGTTGTGTTTCGGGCATGTAAGGAGGGGGCTTCCTTCCAATCCATTGTGAGCGCCGCCAAAGCGGCAAAATTGATTGAGAGAGAGGAGTTTGGGGACCCAAAAAAGGCCCGTATATCAGGTCAGTTCCATGGTGCCTCATCTGGAGGTAGGGGATCATAGAGAGTGAGTTATTCTTTTTCAGTAGCAGGGACCTATTCATGCATCTATGTTGACATTTGAGGGTGGACAGACATCTAGGGGTTCTTGTAACCCGGGCCAAGGCTCGTACGGTTCACAGCAGCGACCCACAGGGCAAGGAAATATAGTGGGTATTAGGGGTCCACAAAGCAGTTCCCAGGTAAGAGATTTTGTTTTACTTGTGGATCCCGATCATCTAATGCGGCAGTGTACTTCTCAAAGAAATTGTTGTTGGATTGAATTAGTATGACTTCGTTTCATAATAGAAATTGTTGTTGGATTGTCATTTACTTCCATACTTTGTTAGATATTGGATTTTAGGCTGACTTGTCTTGGTGGGATAAGACGAGTGTCATCACACCCATTTTTGGGTCTTGACAATTCACCATCTAAACCACATTATAAATTTTAATATATTTGAGCAATTATATTACTTTTAAGTATAATTAGTTTATTATTGACTTAATTCAAACATTATATCACCAACTAAACCACATTATATATTTTAACTAATTTGAAGAAATAAACAACTTCTTAAGTCTAATTAGTTAGTTATAAAATAATTCCAACACTATAGTCACTAAATCACAATATATATTTTATTATATTTTAGGAACTTAACAACTTTTTAAGTCTAATTAGTTTAGTTTTAACATAATTCCAAGACTATATTCACCAACTAAACTACATTATATATGTCAACTCACCAACTAATCCATATTATATCTTTTAATATATTTGAATAACTTAACAACTTTTTAAGTCTAATTAGTTTCGTCTTAACTTGATTCCAACAATATATTCACGAACTAAATCACATTATATATTTTAACTTATTTGAAAGCTTAGAAACTTTTTAAGTCTAATTAGTTTAGTTTTAACTTAATTTTAACACTATATTCACCAACTAAACCATATTATATATTTTAGCTTATTTGAAGAACTTAACAGCTTTTGAACTCTAACTAATTTAACTTTTACTTAATTCCAACACTATATTCACCAACTAAGCCACATTATATATTGTAATATAATTGAATAACTTAATAGTTTTTTAAATTTAATTAGTTTACTTTTAACTTAATTCCAACATTGTACTTGCCAACAAAACCACATTAGATATTTTAACTTATTCTAATAATTTTATAATATTTGAAATCTAATTAGTTTAGATTTCTTACTTAATTTCAACACTATATTCACCAATAAAATCACATTATATATTTTAACTTATTTGAAAAATATAATAACTTTTTAAGTCTAATTTGTTTAGTTTTAACTTAATTCAATATTATATTCACAAACTAAACCACATTATATATTTTAACTTATTTGGAGAATTTAATAATTTTTTAAGTGTAATTATTTTAGTTTTAACTTTATTTAACACTATATAACTGACTAAACCACATTATACACTGTAACAACCCGTGTAGTCGGTTTGGGCACTAGAAATTTTTATGTTAGAAATACTTTCTGATAGATTTAAGTGGGTGTTTTGGACTATTCGTAATTATAATTATAAAATTAGTGGGGTAGTTTTACTAATATTTTTAGTTAATAATTTAGAAATAATATTATAATTAATAGTGGGTCACTTTCACCACTTTTATAATGGGTTATATATGAATTTTGGAAAAGATATAATCTGAAAACAAGAAAGGATAGGGAAAAATAAACCTAGCAAATCTTTCTGTGGTGTCTAAGAGAAACCAAACAAAGGGCCATTCAGGTACGAAGAATTCTTAAACCTTTTATAGTGTTTATACACAGGACTATTAATTATTAATAAACATAATCCATTAGTTTATCATAGGAAATAGTGTTGTTAGGGTGTGGATCGATTACGGTGTTGGCGTAATTTTATTTTTCCATTTATAATATTGTCGGTAACTTGTCAATTATCAGGGGTTCTATTGATTCTATAATTAGATAAGAATGGTATAAGGGTGTAAGTGTTGGTGGTGGAATTTAATGATATTGGAAAAGAAAGAAGGATTACTGGAGCCAATGGTTATTATTAGAAATAATATTATTAAATATATAATATGGAGGTAACATGTAAGTTGAGGCCTTTGGTCATACAGTGCACGTATGAGTGCACAATTCAATGCTGACCGGCGCTGGTCTCATTACCTTATGCTTCAAAAATCATGTATCATATTTTATCTAAAGTTATAAATTACGTATGAAGATATTGAGATAGGTAATTAAATATTTGGTGTATCATAATGTTTAAAATTCATTAAATTTATGGTAATTGGAGGAATTAAGACTTATCATTAGGCTTAAATTTTAAGAGATTGATTATACAATTAGGTGAGTTTATGAGTATAGGCTAGACACAGAATAATCAGAGTGTTTATGGCCTTGTGAACTTAAACCATATATATATATATATATATATATATCAATATATTTTTGATAGATTGGAGAATTTCGGAGGCAATAAGGAAAGGAAAGGCATTGAAGGACTAGTTTCTTGACTTTGATTCTTCGGTAGAGGTAGGTTATGGTTTATGCTATTTGATAGTCAACTCTTAATAGTGATTGATATGCCTTGAATGATATTGTGAAGTTCTATATGTACTTGACTGTGTGATTGTGTGATTTGGTTGTGTGATTTGTGATTGGTCTGAAATCCTGAGACCGTAGAATTTATATTAATCCTATCTATCGAAGTGATGCCTTGAATAAAGAAGGCTTGATGAAAATAATATAACAATGAATTGAAAGCAGTGATAATAAAGGATAAATTAATAGTATAATTGGATCAGAGTGTCACGTTCCAACACGGTATTCTCGGATCGGAGTGTCACGTTCTGACACGGTATTTTTTTGATTTGATTGTCACGTTCCGACACGGTATAGTTGGATCGGAGCGTCACGTTCCAACATGGTATTCTTGGATCGGAGTGTCACATTCCGACACAGTATTCTTGGATCGGAGTGTCACGTTCCGACACGGTATTTTTTGATCAGAGTGTCACGTTCCGACACGATAATATTAAAGGAAAAATATGTTGAATTAATGTAAGATATTCAATCTCAAAGAACTCAACTCCCAAAATGGTTTGGTTTGGAGGCATGAGTCCTCATGTGTAATCTTTATACCGTTGACTTAATACGTGCTTACTTTATTGTTATTGACACTTGTTCATGTTGTTTGTTGCTTATCACATGATAAGTGCTATAGTTGAGTTCATACTATTATTCTTTGTATATTAGTTACTATTTTGGGTTGACCGATGATACTTACTCAGTACATGTTGCCTCGTACTGAGTCCTGCTTGTTTTCTTCTTTGTTTTCCTTTTATGAAATCCAGTGAGTGTACCTATGACTTCTGATTTCCCTCAACTCTAGCCAGCCTCCCGCATATCAAGTTACAAGGTGAGCTATCCATTCAAGCTAGTGTTGGATTCTCTCGGTCACGACATGATGTCCTATACTTTCGGACACATACCATTTTATTCTTTATTTTAGTGTATTCGATATTCTTAGACTTCGTATTGGAGATTAGATGTCCTTGATGTGATGACTATCATATTTTGGGATGATAAGTATTAAACTTTAGAAACTTATTAAAATTGATTGCTTAGTATCTTTTGGAGCTTCCGCATTATTTATTTTACTTATAGTTGAACTATTGGTATATGTTGGGGTTTAGATGTGTTGGTTCGCCCACCTAAGGAGGTAAGTGTAGGTGCCATTCACGAATCCTTTTGGGTCGTGACAAACTTGGTATCAGAGCGTTAGGTTCGTTGATCTCATCACACAAGGACAAGTCTAGTAGAGTCTTGCGGAACGGTAAAGGGACGCTTTTACTTTTCGTCGAGAAGCTATAGGACTTTAGGAAAGCTCATTTTTTTCTTTCTTTCTTGCTACTACTTGAATACAATTGGTATCTAGGTGATACAAATTGGTATCTGAACTTCTTCACTCTATTTGAAATATGGGTACTACTAGAGTATTTGAAGTTGAAATAGAAACAACAGAAAGAAAAAAACAATTCCTTAGAAATAGATATATTTTCTCTATCGCAAAATGTAGTGGTAGTCTCATGTTGAGTGTCGATTAATAAAGACACTACTATGACTTCATAGACTGAGGGTATATTCGAGAAAGTCATCGATGCTTACTTGGTTAGAGTTAGGAAGTGTGTTATTTTGTTTTTGAATTGATCTAAGAAGTAAAACAAATTGTTTGGTCTGGAGAGAACATATTCGATAATGTTTTGCAATTATTCAATGGGTAGAAATATGTGGGCTATTTGGTTATGATATTATGGACAGGTATGATGTGTTCTAGTAAGGTATCTAATGGACTTTCACGGTGTGGCAGTACTAGGGTTATGAGGAAACAGGTACGTCAATTGTCAAGTATGAATACTAATTACTAAAGGAATTACAAGTTTTATGACATGGTCAGATAATAAGATTAAGTGTTGCATTCACATTTGAGAAACCAACTAGTTTATTACTACACGAACTTAGATTGAGCATTATTTTGAAGGAAAATTTTAGTGGTTGAGCATTATTTTAAAGAAAATCTTTAGTGGTGGATCTTTGGTACAAATGTTAACACAACTTATACAGTGCAATGTATCTTGAGGGTTTTGAGTGAGGACTGGTGGTTTTATCTTAAGCTTCAAAAGGTAGATTGATACTAGAATGACAGACTTATAGGGAAAGAAAATCCTAGTGGGTATACTTTGGGTGAAGTAAAATGAAGATTTTAGTAAGAAAGTTAATGTAAAATTTGTTAGTCCCTTCATTTCGATTACTATATCTGAGTTTAATGTGTCATGTCGAAAAAAAAATTGACTTTGTGGTGATGAAAAGGGCTTAAAAATACATGATGGTGATAGGAGTAAGTGATGGATGGTGACGGAGATGCAAATTATAGAATACAAATTATTGGTCAAATAAATTTTGTATGGTGATAAAAACTTGCGAGTATCTAAGGTTGATATTTCAACTATTTAGTGAGTAATGTGGTTGTATGATAAATTTTAGGAGATTTAGGGCACACTCGAATATAATTTAAAGGAGCTGGAATCATAACTAAAATAAGATAAAACTTGTGGGATGTGTAGACATAAGAAAAATAAGTGAGAGCAGAATTATTTTCTCTGATTATAAGAACTAAAAATGTATCTTCGAAGGGATCGAGAATTGGGATCAAAATTGCGTGATTTCATCTATTTTGTTTTGGTTAAGGTAATAGCATAACAGGTTAATCAGCTTGGTTAAAAGCTATTGAATAGAACTTAAAAGAGGAGTGTACAGACGGTCAACTTGAGTGAGATGATAGGTTCTATTATACTGTTGAATTTAGAAATAAGTAGGGTTGGATGTTTAGTGAAGCATATGGTATGGTTGGTGGAGAGGAAATCAATAATAACCTAAGATAAGGTGATTCGTAAAAATCTTCAAAGTATAAGCAAATGTAGATAATTAAGGGCATTGTGTTACACAATTGGACTTATAATTCAAATTATTTTTTTTTGTTATAAGTCTGAATTTCTGGTGGTATATTTTGTCAATGTATGAATTAGTAAGATGAGAAATGATTGATTGAATCGTTATTGAGCACGTGAAAGAATTTATGCATGCTTTGGACCATAAAGTTGTTACTTTTGATTTTTAAAGGATCTAAGGAAGGGTTTACCCTCAGAGTTTTTATTTAGAGTGTGAAGCAAAATGTCATAGATTATTAGTAAAACATGAGATCGGTAAGCAAGTTAGATAAACAAGAGTTTGATATATTGAAGGAGCGAGATATTTAGAGTTTGCACCATGAAAAGAATTTGAGAAGAGTGAAAGAATAAGACCTCTCGTATAAATCCATGGGGTGTAGTTGATGGTTATTTTAATTTTTTCCTATGAGTTTAGATATAATTGTGAGATGTGAACTAGTTCGGTACAGACTTACTAGGAGTTTATCATCGACTTTTAAAAAAAAGAATTTTGGTTTAGGTGAAATAATGACATATGAAAATTTTAGTATTTTACAATGAGGTTAGATTGCTCAAATGAGGATAGAAGACTTAAGAATGATGTAAAAGGTGAGATATAATTCTACATGGTTATTAAGAATAAAGTTGGATTAATACTACTCTATTAATGTGTCACAACCCAAAACGGGTCGCGAGTGGCACCCACATTTACCTCCCTAGGTGGGCGAACCAACACATCTAACCCCAACATATACCAATAGTTCAACTATAAATAATATAAATAATGCGGAAGCTCAAAAACTCATTAACGAAACTAATTAAATCAACTTCTAAAGTTAAATAAATATGATTCTCAAAATCTGGAAGTCATCACACCAAGAACATCTATCCTCGAATTTCTAAATCTAAGAGTATTTATGAAACTAAAAATAGTAAAAAGATTGTCCATGTAGAATTTCAAGACATCACGACGAGAAGGAGAGAATCCAGCACGAGCTAGGAATAATAGATAACCCTGAAATCTGATGTGCTGAAGACTGGCTTGAGTTGAGGACGAGTCGAAGTCGATGGCACGCTTGCTGCACTCCACAAATAACAAAGAAGAAAATTACAAGTAGGGGTAAGTACAAGGAACACGTACTAAGTAGGTTTAATCGACCAACTCAAAATAGAAAACAATATATACTGAATAATAATATAAAATCAACCATAATACTTGACAGGTGACAATCAACAAGTATAAGAACCATTGACAACAACACCAAGCACACCTATGACGACTCAAGTCTCCACACCATACTCATTTGGGAAATAGGTTCTTTGAATTTGAGTATATTAACATAACTCGATATTCATTCTCTTTATCATTATCGTGTCGGAACGTGACACCCGATCCCCCAATACTACCATGTCGGAACGTGCCACTCCAATCCCCTAATGCTACCGTGTCGGAACGTGACACTTCGATCCCCTAATACTACCGTGTCGGAACGTGACACTCCGATCCATTAATGCTACCGTGTCAGAACGTGACACTCCGATCCCCTATACTACCGTGTCGGAACGTGACACTCTGATCCATTATCTCATTATTTTACTTCATCAAGCCTTATTTATGTCAAGGCACCATCTTAATAGAGAGGATTTAAGATTGAAGATTCAACAGTCTCATCATTCTGACCACCACAATTACACAATCACAACATACAAACACACAATCAAGCATATAGAAAACTATACAATAACACCCAATACATATCGATCGCTATTTAGAGTTTATCTATCACATAGAAATTAACCATAACGTACCTCCACCAAAGAATCGTGATCAAGCAAGCTACCTTTCTAATGCCTTTGCTTTCCTTTTCGTTCTCTCTTTCTCGCTCGTTCTCCCTCTCTGTTCTTTTTTTTTCTTCTCCAGATTCTTTTTCTTTTACCCTAATTATCATATAATCAATTATAAAAGATGATAAAAGTAACCCACTATTTATTCCCTTATTAACTTCTTTAACCCCCAAGTAAATAAATTATTAAACTTACCTCACTAATTCCATAATTATAATCATGAATAGTCCAAAACACCCTTTTAAAACTTTTAGCAGAAATCCGACCTAGTCGGGGTTACGCAGCTTGTGACGGTCTTTCATGTCTATGACGGTCCGTGATGCAGTTCCATCGCGGAGTTCAGAGAGTCGCTCCCAGTATCCAGATTTTCAGAGTTGAAGTGTTTTGGAACGGAGACACTCGACGGACCGTCGTGGCTGTGACGGTTCGTTCTACCTGCCGTCGAGGGAAATAAGGAGAGCAACAGACGAAATTACACAAGTATGGGATGACGGAGTCCATCAAGGTCCGTCTTGACCATGACGGTTCGTCCCGTGATCCGTTTCCCAGTTAGTTTTTATCAAAAATAGTTCTACTGCTCGAACCGACTAAACAGGTCGTTACAATAGATACCAATTTACCCATCGTTTGTCCTCGAACGATCACAAGAAGAAAGCAAGGGCGAGAAAGAGTACCTGAATCTGTAAAAAGATGTGGATATCATTCTTGCATATCAGCCTCATTCTCCCAAGTGGACTCTTCAATTGGCCGATTCTTCCACTGAACCTTGATAGATGCAATCTCCTTTGATCTCAACTTGCGGACCTCTCTACAAAAAATAGCAATAGGCTCCTCCTCATAAGACAAATTCTCATCAAGGAGAACTGAATCCCAACGAATAATGTAGTTTCCATCCCCATGGTATTTTTTTAGCATAGACACATGAAATACCGAGTGCACTCCTAAGAGTCCTGGAGGCAATGTCAATTTATAAGGCACCTCCCCCACGCGCTTCAGAACTTTAAATGGACCAATATACCACAGACTAAGCTTACCTCGCTTCCTAAACCGCATCACCCCTTTCATGGGTGAAATCATCAGCAAGACTTGTTCACCCTCCATAAAATCCAAGTCCCTAACGTTTCGATCTGCATATTTTTTCTGCCTACTCTGAGCTACTCGAAGTTTCTCTTGAATGAATTTTACTTTATCTAACGATGCCCTCAAGAGATCGGTATCCCATGGTCTCACCTCGAATGTATCAAACCAACCAATGAGAGACCTACATCTCCTCCCATAAAGTGCCTCAAATGGGGCCATATCAATACTTGAGTGATTGCTATTATTGTATGAAAACTCTTCTAAGGGTAAGAAGTTACCCAATGACCACCAAATTCTACCACACATGCACGAAACATATCCTCCAACACCTGAATCGTTCGCTCAGACTGACCATCGGTCTGAGGGTGAAATGCAGTACTAAGATCCAACCTAGTACCTAATTCAGCATGCAATGTTCTCCGAAACTTAGAAGTAAATTGCGTACCTCTATCTGATATGATGGAAAGTGTAACTCCATGCAATCGAACCATTTCTGAGATATAGAGTTTGGCTAACTTCTCTGTATTGTAAGTCACCTTGACCGGAATGAAGTGAGCAGACATAGTTAATCTGTCAACAATTACCCAAATAGAATCGAACTTACCCAATGTCTAGGGAAGACCAACCACAAAATCCATTGCAATTATTTCCCATTTCCATTCAGGAATGGGCATTTTCTGAAGTGTTCCTCCGGGCACTGGTGTTCATACTTTAACTGCTGACAATTCAGGCATTGGACAACAAAATCAACAATGTCACGCTTCATTCTACTCCACCAGAAATGTTGCTTTAGGTCACGATACAACTTGGTTAAACCAGGATGTATAGAATACCTTGAACTATGAGCCTCTATAAGAATAGTGTGAATCAAATTATCAACAAGGGGCACACATACCCTTCCCTTAATTCTCAAAACACCTTCCTCATTAATTAATGCCTCTTTAGCCTCTCCTCTTAATACCATATCTCGAATTCGGCTCAGCTTCTCGTCAGTAAACTGTTTTCCCTTAATCTTATCAAGAAAAGAAGATCATTTCCTCCACACAGGAAAAAAATCCTCCCTTCTCTAGTACTTCCAGCCTCATAAAGTCATTAGCAAGAGTCTGAACCTCTCTAGACAATGCGCGCATAGAAACCTGTAAGTGGGCTAGGCTTCCCATGCTCCCTGCTTTTCTACTTAAAGCGTCTGCCACCACATTAGCTTTTCCTGGGTGATACAAAATAGTAATATCATAGTCCTTCAGTAGTTCCATACACCTTCTCTGCATCAAATTCAAATCTTTCTGAGTAAAACATACTACAAACTACGATGATCTGTATAGACTTCACACTTAACCCCATATGGATAATGTCTCCATTGCTTTAATGCAAACACGACTGCAGCCAACTCAAAATCTTGGGTCGGATAGTTACGTTCATGTACTTTCAATTGCCTCAAAGCATACGCAATTACATTTCTCTCTTACATTAGCACCGCACCCAAACCAGAATAAGATGCATCACAGTAAACAATGAAATTCTTACCTTCCTCTGGCAAGGTAAGAATTGGTGCAGTAGTCAACAAGGTCTTGAGACTCTGAAAGCTTTCTTCACATTCGTCCGACCATACAAATGTAACATTCTTCTTAGTCAAATTTGTCAATTGGGAAGCGACAGAAGAAAATCCCTTGACAAATCGACGATAATAGCTAGCTAAACCAACAAAGTTCCTTACCTCTGTAACATTAGTAGGTCTTACCCAATTCTTCACTACTTCAATCTTAGATGGATCCACCATCACTCCATTCCTTGGAAACGACGTACCCCAAGAAGGACCTCAAATCTATCCAAAACTCACACTTGGAGAATTCGTCATAAAGCCTTTTCTCTCTCAATAATTCCAATAGAATTTTCAAATGCTCCTCATGTTATTTCCTGCTCTTTGAGTATATCAGTATATCATCAATAAATACAACAACAAAGAGATCCAAATATGGCTTAAAAATCCCGTTCATCAGGCTCATGAATGCAGCATGGACATCGTAAGACCAAAAGACATTACTAAGAATTCATAATGCCCATACCTGGTTCGAAACGCAGTCTTTGGCACATCTGCTGCCCGTATTTTCAATTGATGATAACCAGATCTTAAATCGATTTTTGAAAAGGTAAAAGCACCTTGCAACTGATCGAACAAATCATCAATGCGAGGAAGAGGATACTTGTTCTTAATAGTTACCTTATTCAGTTGCATGTAGTCTATGCACATCTGAAAACTTCCATCCTTCTTCTTCAAAAATAAAACAGGAGCACCCCAAGGGGATGCACATGGTCTAATTAAGCCTTTACCTAACAACTCCTGAAGTTGGGCCTTTAACTCCCTTAACTCAGCTGGGGCCATTCTGATAAGGGGTTATGGAAATGGGGCGATTACCCGGCTCCAGATCAATACAAAAATCAATATCCCTATTTGGTGGCATACTAGGAAGGTCTGCAGGAAACACATCTAGAAACCCACGGACTATCGAAACAGACTCAATCGAAGGTACTTTGGAAGTATCATCCCTGAGATGGCCAAGAAAGCTAAACAACCCTTACTAACCATCCTCTTAGCACGAAGAAAAGAGATAATACGAACTGGGTGGAAATATAGTCACCCTCCCACACTAGCGGATCTGTCCAAGGCTTGGCCAATGTAATAGTTTTAGCATTACAATCTAAGATTGCAAAATTTGGAGAAAGCCAAGTCATACCCAGAATTACATCGAAATCAACCATCTCTAGAATAATAAAATATACATGAGTATTGCTCCCCACAAAAGCCAGAAGACAAGACCTATACACCTTATTAACTATCAAAGACTCACCCACAGGAGTAGAGACACGAATAGGCATGTCAAGCAAATCACAATGTCAATCAAGACCAGTAGCAAATGAGGAAGATACATATGAAAGTGTGGATCCAGGATCAAATAATACAGAAGCCATGCAATCACAAACCAAAGGATTACCTGTGATAACAGCATCAGATATCTCTGCTTCAGACCTCTCGGGGAAAGCATAACAATGGGCCCTATCACCTGTCTGCCCGTTGTCCCTACCATGTTGTGCTGCAGTAGTTCCAACTTGCCCGCCACCCCGGCTAATTTGGTGACCACCATTACCTTGGCCACCACGTCCTCCAGAATGGCAGCCTCTCCCATGACCACCTCTACCTCTAATTATTGGGGGTCTGTAACTCTGTTTTGGACAATACCTCCTAATATGTCCGGTCTCTCCACATCCATAACAATCTCTGGAGTCTAGCATAGGTCTCTGTGAGAATGACGAAGTCTGGGGATAACCTCCAAACTCAGAGAAAGGTTGACTGGTCTGCGATGGACCCCCAGCTACAGCCTGTAGTGAAGACTGAATAGGTCGGGTTGGGTAACCTCCTGAACTCTTCCCTCTGAAGTAAGAACCACTCAACTCACATCCCGTACGGAAATTCTTAGAGGTCGACGCCATGGTGAAGTTGTCTGGCTTCACCCCCTCCACCTCTATCACAAAGTCAACCACTTCCTGAAAGGATTTTGCTGCAGCAGCTACCTGTAAGGCTGGGATCTGCAAATCTGACCTCAATCCTTTCAAAAAGCGGCGAATCCGCTCTTGTGGACTGAAGCAAATCTAGGTGGCATACGTGGATAGCGCACGAAATTTAGCCTCATAAGCGGCAACAAACATCCTTCCTTGCTCTAGGCTTAGAAAATCATCTCTCCTCTTGTCCCTCAATGTCCGGGGTATATACTTCTCCATAAATAAGCTAGATAATGATGCCCAGGTCCTAGGTGGTGCATGTACTGGTTGACACTCAACATACGACCGCCACCACATTTTGGCATCCCCCTGAAACTGGTAGGTCACAATCTCAACACCGAATCGTTCTACTATGTCCATCTTATGTAGCAGCTCATGACAATCAATCAGAATATCATAGGCATCCTCAGATTCAGCACCCTTGAAGACTGGAGGTTTCAACTTTAACAATTTAGTGAAAAGTTCACGTGGATCACTCGTCATTATAGACCCAGTAGTTAATCAAGGAAACGTGCCTACTTCCAATGAGGCATCCATGCGGGGAGCCACAGCAGCTGCATGTTGTACTCCCGGAACCTGAGGTGCTGGTACAGGAATCACTGGAGGTGTCTGGCCCCGATCAGATAACCCGCTAAGATAAGTAAGAACCTGGTTAATCATCTCTGGTGTCGGTTTGGGTGGTAATTCCTTATCTTGAACCTGCTCATTTTCCCCTTCCTCACCCTCTCTTACTACCTCATCAGTCGGTGGAGGAGTCACCGCCCTATTACTAGCTGGACCAGGTGTTTGTCCTCTGCCTCTAGAGGATGTCCTCCTGCGACCTCTACCACGGCCTCTTGCCACTGGTCCTCCTCGAGCTACAGCCCCAATGTTTGTCTCAGATGCACCCTGTCTTGCCGGTGTTGGTGTTGGCACAGTTGTTGCTCTAGTTCTAACCATCTGCGAAATAAAATGAGGATGTCAGATACCAATTTGTATCTACTAAACACCAATTGGATCCAAGTAATAGCACGAAAGAATGAAAGAATGGAATTTTCCTAAAGTCCTATAGCCTCTCAAAGAAAAGTAAGGGCGTCCCCCTACCGTTCCTCAAGACTCTACTAGACTCGTTCTTGTGTGATGAGATGAACGAACCTAACGCTCTGATACCGAGTTTGTTACGACCCAAAATGGGTCGCGAGTGGCACCCACATTTACCTCCCCAGGTGGGCGAACCAACACATCTAAACCCCAACATATACCAATAGTTCAACTATAAATAATATAAATAATGTGGAAGCTCCAAAACTCATTAACAAAACCAATTAAATAAACTTCTAAAGTTAAATACTTATTATTGCCAAAATTTGGAAGCCATCACACCAAGAAAATCTATCCTCGAATTTCTAAATCTAAAAGTATTTAAGAAACTAAAAATTGTAAAAAGATGGTCCATGTCCGAACTTCAAGACATCACGACGTGAAGGAGAGAATCCAGCACGAGCTAGGAATAATAGCTCACCCTGAAATCTGATGTGCTGAAGACTGGATAGAGTTGAGGATGAGTCGAAGTCGATGGCACGCTTACTGCACTCCACAAATAATAAAGAAGAAAATTACAAGTAGGGGTCAGTACAAGGAACACGTACTGAGTAGGTATCATTGGCCAACTCAAAATAGAAAACAATATAAATTGAATTATAATATAAAATCAACCAGAATACTTAATAGGTGACAAACAACAAGTACAAGAACCATTGGCAACAACACCAAGCACACCTATGAGGACTCAAGCCTCCACACCATATTCATTTGGGAAATAGGTTCTTTGAATTTGAGTATATTAACATAATTCAAGATTCATTCTCTTTATCATTATCGTTTCGGAACGTGACACCCGATCCCCTAATACTACCGTGTAGGAACGTGACACCCCGATCCCCTAATGCTACCGTGTGAGAGCGTGAAACTCTGATCCCCTAATACTACTGTGTTGGAACGTGGAACTCCGATTCATTAATGCTACCGTGTCGGAACGTGACACTCCGATCTCCTAATACTACCGTGTCGGAACGTGACACTCCGATCAACTATCTCATTATTTTAGTTCATCAAGCCCTCTTTATGTCAAGGCGCCATCTTAATAGAGAGGATTTAAGATTGAAGATTCAACAGTCTCATCATTCTGACCACCACAATTACACAATCACAACATACAAACACACAATCAAGCATATAAAAGACTTTACAATACCACCTAATACGTATCAATCGCTATTTAAAATTTATCTATCACATAGAAATAAACCATAACCTACCTCCACTGAAGAATCGTGATCAAGCAAGCTACCTTCCCAATGCCTTTGCTTTTCTCTTCGTTCTCTCTTTCTAGCTCTTTCTCTCTCTCTGTTCTTTTTATTTTTCTTCTCCGGATTCTTTTTCTTTTATCCTAATTATCATATAATCAATTATAAAAGATGATAAAAGTAACCCACTATTTATTCCCTTATTAACTTCTTTAACCCCCAAGTAAATAAATTATTAAACTTACCCCACCAATTCCATAATTATAATCATGAATAGTGCAAAACACCCCTTTAAAACTTTTAGCAGAAATCTGACCCAGTCGGGGTAACGCATCTTGTGACGGTCCATCGTGTCTACGACGGTCCGTGCTGCAGTTCCATCGCTGATTTCAGAGAGTCGCTCCCAGTATCCATATTTTCAGAGTTGAAGTGTTTTGGAACAGAGACGGTCGACGGACCGTTGTGCCTGTGACGGTTCGTCCTACCTTCCGTTGAGGGAAATGAGGAGAGCAACAGAAGAAATTACACAAGTATAGGACGACGGAGTCCATCACGGATCGTCGTGACCATGACGGTCCGTCGCGTGATCCGTCGACCCAGTCAGTTTTTATCAAAAATAGGTCTACTGCTCGAACTGACTAAACAGGTCGTTATGGGACTTCACAGAATGTTAAGGTGTGTTACATGGACATTTGATGGTTAATAGAGGTTATGAGCTTATAATATACACAATAGTTTGAGTGACAAAGAATTTTCCTAAGTGTTGGCATGATATATATAATGGTTTAAAATTGTACCTTAAGCATGGTATGTGAAAGTGGTGTAGAGTTGACTTTCGGTGTGAATTAATAGTTTTGTCTCAATGAAAAGGTACTATCACATTTGAAATTAGTGCTATAGGCCTTATTTGGGACTTGTATCTGTCAGGAAATGCTTAAATAGAAAGAGATAGCCATAGTTTGAACATGTATTTGATAAGCATACTTTGATACTAATGATGGTTTGAGATTAATGTAGATGATCGATGTAGTTATACGTTTTGTTATTATTAAGAGTGTTGACTTCAATGAATGTGGAGTTTGATAAACCAAGTATCTGTTCAATTATATTAAAGACATTCTATGAGGGGAGGTGTAGATCTCTAGTTTTTGATACTATTGAGATGAGACAATGGGTATTACTATTTGGAATAATCATTGAGATAACTATCCTTTCTTGCCTTGCCTTCCTCTGATCGTTCGAGGACGAACGATGGGTAAATTGGTATCTATTGTAACAACCCGTGTAGTCGGTTTGGGCACTAGAAATTTTTATGTTAGAAAATACATTCTGATAGATTTAAGTGGGTGTTTTGGACTATTCATAATTATAATTATGAAATTACTGGGGTAGTTTTACTAATTTATTTAGTTAATAGTTAAGAAATAATATTATAATTAATAATGAGTCACTTTCACCACTTTTATAATGGGTTATATAAGAATTTTGGAAAAGATATAATCTAAAAAAAAAGAAAGGATAAGGAAAAATAAACCTAGCAAATCTTTCTGCGGTGTCTAAGAAAAACTAAACAAAGGGTCATTCAGGTACGAAGAATTCTTAAACCTTTCATAGTGTTTGTACACAGGAGTATTAATTATTGATAAACATAATCCATTAGTTGATCATAGGAAATAGTGTTGTTAGGGTGTGGATCGATTACGGTGTTGGCGGAATTTTATTTTTCCATTTATAATATTGTCGGTAACTTGTAAATTATAGGGGTTCTATTGATTCTATAATTAGATAAGAATGGTATAAGGGTGTAAGTGTTGGTGGTGGAATTTAATGATATTGGAAAAGAAAGAAGGATTGTTGGAGCCAATGGTTATTATTAAAAATAATATTATTATTATATATAATATGGAGGTACCATGTAAAGTGAGGCCTTTGGTTATACAGTGCACGTATGACTGCACAATTCAATGTTGACCGGCGCTGGTCTCATTACCATATGCTTCAAAAATATGGTATTAATTTTTATCTAAGGTTATAAATTACGTATGAATATATTGAGATAGGTAATTAAATATTTGGTGTATCATAATGTTTAAATTTCATTAAATTTGTGGTAATTGGAGGAATTAAGACTTATCATTAGGCTTAAACTTTAAGAGATTGATTATAGAATTAAGTGAGTTTATGAGTATAGGCTAGACACAGAATAATCGGAGTGTTTATGGCCTTGTGAACTTACACCGTATATATATATACACTTGATAGATTGGAGAATTTCGGAGGAAATAAGGAAAGGAAAGGCATTGAAGGACTAGTTTCTTGACTTTGATTCTTCGGTGGAGGTAGGTTATGGTTTATGCTATTTGATAGTAAACTCTTAATAGTGATTGATATGCCTTGAATGATATTTTTTTGAAGTTCTCTATGTACTTGACTGTGTGATTGTGTTATTTGGTTGTGTGGTTTGTGATTGGTCTAAAATCTTGAGACCGTAGAATTTATATTCTCTAATCCTATCTATCGAAGTGATGCCTTGAATAAAGAAGGCTTGATGAAAATAATATAACAATGAATTAAAAGCGGTGATAATAAAGGATAATTTAATAGTATAATTGGATCGGAGTGTCACGTTCTGACACGATATTCTCGGATAGGAGTGTCACGTTCTAACACGGTATTTTTAGATTTGATTATCACGTTCTGACACGGTATTCTTGGATCGGAGTGTCACGTTCCGACACGGTATTCTTGGATAGGAGTGTCGCGTTCCGACATGGTATTTTTGAATCGGGGTGTCATGTTCCGACACGATAATATTAAAGTAAAAATATGTTGAATTAATGGAAGATATTCAATCTAAAAGAACTCAACTACCAAAATTGTTTGGTTTGGAGGCATGAGTCCTCATGTGTGATCTTGATACCGTTGACTTAATACGTACTTACTTTATTGTTATTGACACTTGTTCATGTTGTTTGTTGCTTATCACATGTTAAGTGCTATAGTTGAGTTCATATTATTATTCTTTGTATATTAGTCACTATTTTGGGTTGACCGATGATACTTTCTCAGTACATGTTGCCTCGTACTGAGTCCTACTTTTTTTCTTCTTTGTTTTCCTTTTATGAAATGCAGCGAGTGTACCTATGACTTCTGATTTCCCTCAGCTCTAGCCAGCCTCCCGCATATCGAGTTACAGGTTGAGCTATCCATTCAAGCTCGTGTTGGATTCTCTCGGTCACGACATTATGTCCTATACTTTCGGACACATACCATTTTATTCTTTATTTTAGTGTATTCGATATTCTTAGACTTAGTATTGAAGATTAGATGTTCTTGATGCGATAACTATCATATTTTGGGATTATAAGTATTAAACATTAGAAACTTATTTAAATTGGTTGCTTAGTATCTTTTGGAGCTTCGATTTATTTATATTATTTATAGTTGAACTATTGATATATGTTGGGGTCTAGATGTATTGGTTCGCCCACCTAAGGAGGTAAGTGTGGGTGCCATTCACGAATCATTTTGGGTCGTGATATATACTTTAACTTATTTGAAGAACTTAGCAACTTTTTAAGTCTTACGAATTTAGTTTTTACTTAATTCCAATACTATGTTCACCAGCTAAACCACATTATAAATTTTTATATATTTGAGGAACTTATTAACTTTTTAAGTCTAATTAGTTTAGTTTTGACTTAATTCAAACACTAGATAACCAGCCAAACCACATTATATATTTTAACTTATTTGAAGAACTTAAAAACTTTTTAAGTCTAATTAGTTAGTTATAAATTAATTCCAACACTATAATCACTAAACCACATTATATATTTTAATATATTTGAAGAACTTAACAACTTTTTAACTCTAATTAGTTTAGTCTTAGCTTAACTAAACCACATTATATATTTTAACTTATTTGAAGAACTTAACAATTTTTAAGTCTAACTAATTTAACTTTTACTTAATTCCAACACTATATTCACCAACTAAATCAAATTATAGATTTTAATATATTTGAAAAACTTCACAAATTCTTAAGTTTAATAGTTTAGTTTTAACTTAATTCCAGCACTATATTCATTTTAACTTAATTCCCGCACTATATTTACCAACTAATTCACATTATATATTTTAACTTATTTGAAAAATTGAATAACTTTTTAAGTCTAATTATTTTAGTTTTTACTTAATTCCAACACTAAATTCACTAACTAAACCCCGTTATATATTTTAACTTATTTGAAGAACTTAACAATTTTTTAATTCTTAATTAATTTAGTTCAAACTTAATTCAACACTATAATCACCAACTAAACCAGATGTAACGACCCTCTAGTTGTTTTGGGAATTCTAACCATCATTTTTATACTAACTTTTTAGTAGATTTTATAAATAATTTTTATGACTTATAAGAATGGGTGATATGATTTTTAGATTTAATAAAGTATTATTTTGTTGCTAATAATGATGGAAAAAGAGAAAAAAGGTAGAAAATAAATTAAATTAAATTAAATAAAATAAAAAGAATGGGGCAGAATGCCCTAAGTGGTTGAAAGTCTGAGACGGCTTAAAAGAGGTTAAAAAAAAAAGAACGACCTGACAAAAAAAATACATAGAGAAGAGAAAAAAAGAAAAAGAAAGTGAAAAAAGGAAAAGAAGGAGAAAAATCGATATTTTCATCTCAAGGCGTCAAGGAAATTATTCTCATCCGTTCTATTAAATATTTATGTAATTAAGAGGATTTTTAGGTTAAAAGGTGTATAATTTATATAAATATGTGAACTTGTTATTATGCACAGAGGTCATTGAATACTAATTTTTTATTATTATTATTATTATATTTGGTGAAAATTTAATATTTTTATATACCTGTAGTAATGGCTGTCAGCTTAAACTTGAACTTGAAAATTAAGGCCAATTATCGGGAATTAATAATAAATTAACCATGTATTAATCATTTGCTACAAATTATGGGAATTGGGTTGCTGTTTCTTGGCGGAGGTTACAGGTGGTGTAACTTGACTTAAATTTTGAAATTTACCTTGTAGTTATTACTTTATAATTGATGTTTTAAAATATAGATATAGGAAATCAAATATTATTTATATTGTATTACATAAATATTATTAGATTTATAAAATTGGAGAAGTTGAAACTTAACTCTATGCTTGAAATTTAAAAATATGAGAATTGACATATTAGTTGGGATCAAAACTTAAGAACTTGATTATACAATTGAGTGAGTTTTTGGGTGCAGACTAAATCTATAGTAATATGAGTGTTGTTAGATTCGAAACTTTATATTGATTATATATGGATAAATTACATCAGTTTGACAGCTCAACGAAAAAGGAAGGCTCAACTTCTTGAGTCATTGTTCAACTATTTGAGACAAGTGGATTTCTAAGCTCTTATTAAGTGTATAGATGTGTGTATTTCCTTGTGCTATATTTTTGGGAGTAATGAGACTTGGTGATGGGTTGACTGGTCTACATTGATTAATTCTAATGATAAAAACAAAGGGTAGTTAAATTTAATGTGAATAATTGCTTATGCGTTATGTGTTGATAATGGAGAATTCTTTAAAAGACTTGTCGAATCATATTTGATGTTATTGTGAATTGTGCACTGTTATGAAAATGGTCATATATCTTTATTTGTGTTAACATGTCATTTGCATTATTTTAACACATGGTTGTGAAAAGTTTTATGTCCATTGACAAAGAATGAGAACTTAAAGAAGATGTACCGTTTTGAGGAATTTAACATGCGTTGCGATGAATACTGTATTTTGAGGGTCGTATCGCGTGCCGCGATGAATACTGTATTGTGAGGACCGTGTCGTACGCCAAAACAAATGCACGGACAGTAGTATCCCCCATGGGTCCTGAACTCAGAGACAGTGAGTGTGTATTACTAGGTCAGACATGCATCATTATACTTAACATTGCATTTCATTGCCTTGCACATATTGATCATTAGTAAACTTGATATTGTATTTTAATGATCTTGTGTCACGACCCAAAACCAGTCGTGAATGGCACTCACACTTAACCTCTTAGTTCGGCAAACAAATGAATCCAAACCTCAACATATGCCAATAAAAATTATAACACAACTCCAAAACTTATTAATGTATCGTATCCCAAAACTTGAAAGTCATCACATCAAAGACATCTAATCTCCAAATACTAAATATAAGAATTTTGAAAATACTGAAATAAATAAATTAGATGATCCATGTCCCAAATTTAAGGACATCATGACATAAATGAGAAAATTCATTACGAGCTAGAAATAATAGCTCACCATGAACTCTGATGTGCTGGAGACTGGCTAGAGCCGAGGGCGAATCAAAGTCAATGTTACAATTACTGCACTCCACAAAAGAACAACAATGAAAATAGAAGTAGGGGTCAGTACAAAGAAGACGTACTTAGTGGGTATCATCGGCCAACAAAAAATAGAAACCAATATATATATTAAATAATAATATAAAATCAACTACAATACTTGGCAGGTGGCAAGAAACAAATAGCACGAACCAGTGACAACAACACCATAGTAGGTACACAATCAATCACAATATCAAGCAAACCTATGAGGACTCATACCTCCACACCATTTTCATTTGGAAAATGGGTCTTTGAGATTAAGTATATTAAGTTAATTCAAGATTTATTTCCTTAAATGACATCGTGCCGGAACATGATAGTCCGATCTCATATACTGTGTCGGAATGTAACACTGCAATCTCATAATACCGTGTTAGAATGTGACACTCCTATCCAATAATATTGTATCGTAATGTGAAACTACTATACAATTATCTCATTAATTTATTTCATCAAGCCTTCTTTATTAAAGGAATCATTTTAATAGAGAGGTTTCATGACTATAAATTCAAGAGTCTTAGAATTTTATGCCAACCACAAACTACACGACCAAGACATACAACAACACAATCAAGTACATAGGAAACTTCACTATATCACTCAATACATATCAATCGTTGTTGAGAGTTTATCTATCAAATACATATAAACAATAACCTACCTCCACCGAAGAATAGAAGTCAAGCAACTTCTCCAATGTATTTACATTCCTTATTGCCTCTGAACCCTTCCAATCTATCATATATATATATATATATAAATAAGGTGTATGTTAATGAGCCCATAAACACTCCGATTTATTTTGAGGCTAGCCTATACCCATCAATTCAACTAATTCCATAGTCATTTTCTTAAAGTTCAAACTTAAAGGTATGTCTTAATTCCTCCAATTAGCACAACTTTAATGAAATTTAAGTAACTCAGTACATATAATATTTAATTACCTATCTTAACGTATCCAAAATTGTTTTATAATGTGATAATTAGAAGAACCAAATTTAGAACGAAAATTAACTAGTCTTGCACTAATAGCCTGCCCAAAGAACACATTTACGGAAAGTTATTATATGACCACAATTTAATCAAATCTATTTTTCTCAATTCTTCAAAATAATTAACAATAAAACTAATATCTCATTAGGAGTTCCTGTAAGCCACTCAACTCCTTAATTCTTTTAATAGTGCTCAAGAGCGGCTCAAACATATTAGTGGCCTAAGGCAAAAATAAAACGAGATTTTAAATATGAATTGTTAATAAAATTTATATTATTTATTTCTTCTAGCTTTCAATTGATAATATAATAACTTTTTTTAAATTATTTTTCATGAGATATAATACTCCAAATATGTCAAATTTGTTCTAATAATTCCTTCATTTTCATGAAAAGCTTACTTTTTCTACTATTAGTATTCAATATTTGTTAAAAAATAATAACATATAACCTATTATTATTTAAAATGAGGCCTCTTAGATTTCGGGGCTTAAGACACATGTCTTTTTTTAACACTATCGAGTCACCCTTGATTGTGCTTAATAATTATACTTTTATTATTATTTTAAAAATAACAATCCTTCTGCTTTTAACAAATTACCTTCCCTTCAATATAATTAAGTTTGCCAACACTTGTTCCGATGTCTTTTATCCATCACACTATAACTAAGTAACATTCTTATCCAAAATATAAAATTTTCTAATATAATCTAGTAACATTTTATTAGTTCTTCTCAAATCACAATTTCCTACACACATGACAACCACTAATATCAATTCTTCACCATCACATAATTATCCCCAAATGTTACTACTATTACCCTGACAAACCCACAATAAAGTTATCCCTACCAGTTTCATAACAAAAATTATCATATCATCCTTCTAATTTTTTTATCCAATTACACACACACATCACATTTCGTATTTATTACAGCAACTGGCAACCTAGCCTTTAAAATATAATTTGTTTTATTTTACCCCCAATTTTAATATGTAAATATGTATGCTACCTATCATTTATTCTGTTTCTCCTAATTTCTTCCTCCACCTGCACATGACCACTAATACTACACATGCCTATTTAATGCACCACTTTAGAATATAATAATAATAAACAATTCAAGTCAATTCTACCTAAAACTTGATCAATCATTATGCTTTCACTTAGGAATTTACCAATTACCTTTTGTATATATATAAATCTTACTAGAAGGCCCGTGCTCTATATTTTTTATATTTTTTAAATGCTTGAAGATGCACAACTGTAAACATAGGTAATAGATATTTTTACATTAGCTAAAATAAAATACCACCATCAATGTCAAAAAAATGATTAAGCCAATCCTGGGATCTTAAGCTCAAGCTCAAGCAAGAGTGTGGAACGACTTTTAAAAAGAAGACATAAAATTACTATTCAAATATGCACCAAGTTGAAGATGTTGATACAACACAAACTCATGCAGCTGAAATAACTCATTTGCTCCAATTGCATCCTAGTAAGGAACATCATCTTTTGTGCAAAGAATGTTCACAAGATCATGCATCAAACTTGAGTTCAACCTAAATTTGATGACATCTTATATATATCTACTCCATGATTTGAATTCACAATACAATGTTAATTAGAGTCATTAGATAAGATTAGATGATCATTAAGCTGGCCATATTGGCAACAGTAAAATCGATATATATAGGAAATCTACTTTGAAGTTTATCTACTGGTCATTAAGCTTGGTGCACTACTATGAAGTTGTTTCTCTTTTTCGATAGAGATACCATATATAAGCCTTAACTTGGATGCTTAAAGATTTATTTATTTTTTCAAGTGAAATTGTGTTTTCTCCCATATGTAGTGGGAACCTCACAACATAGCACATGAAAACATGTGTAAATGAATAAGGATTAATATAGTGAAAACTTAAATCCTTCACTATCGATAATTTTTCACTCAGAAGCATTATGATAGTAGCAAAATTGTTTTTATTGAAGTCTTAATTATGCCATCACTGCCATGCACAAATCCTTTGTATAGTCAGTTTTGCATATCATAAAGTTCTCGCACAATATCATACCATTACATACTACCATACCTATAATTTAAATTGTATAAGAAAATAAAGAAGATCAAAAGTGAAGTAATAAAAATCACACCTGAAATTCTAGATTAAAAAAGTTAGAATACATTTATCATTTTTATATATAACAAGTGAAATTACTTTTATAAGCAAGCAATAATGTTGAGTTAGCTTTCGATTATGATAGCTTAGCAGCTAAATTTTGCTACATGACTCCTAGCAAATCTAACAATCAAAAATTAATTAGTGAACACTGTTCTTGACACAAAAGAGTGATCTAATAGAGGAACAAAAATGAGGACATGACGTTATGCAGTATAAACTCGATATTTTGAGAAATTTTCGTTGGAGTAGTAGTTTCAATAATACATTTGTTCATCTCTAAAGAGAACCTATTGTTGTATATTACTTAAATTTCCTTAGCTCCTTCAGGATTTCTTAAATAAATTTTCAGGCACAGTTTTTTGACAGGTTTCATGTATGATATTTTGTATAGTATTTGTTGAATACTAAATAAAATGACAAAATTAGTTGATTGGTTAGATTTATGGGAAAGATGCATGATATTTCAAGTTTCATTTTAAGATTTCTTGACAAAGATAGAAGTATAGAACCATGAGAACTTGCAAGAAATGACATCAAAGCAATCTGAGACCTCCCCTCTGCTCCAAAATGGACAAAAGCCTTACTATTTGATCTAGATTATAATTTTTGTTAATATATCAAATTAAGACTTATTATGGATGGGGTTAATGCAATACAATGGTATTTTTAAAACAGATTATTTTTTTGTCTGTTTAAGCCTATGTCTGTTCATGGCTAACATATTTTTCAGTGATGCGTGATTCGTCAAACAGGTCGAGAAGAGAAGTGAAGCATAAAACAAAATCCAAGAACAAAACAATGCTGATTCACATAGTTTCTAATCTCTATATCTCAGTAATTTCAAAATCCGAACAAATCACCAGTAACAATAGAACATTCATGTCCCAAATTGGGTAACCAAATGAGGAAAATGTAAATCTTACAGAAGAAGAGACAGACGAAATAGGAGGAAAAATTTAAAACATTCATTCAACTTTCATGTAAAAGAAATAACATACATACTACAATGAATCAGGAAAAATCACAACTATAGAGTCATCACTCGGTTAAAACTTCACATACAGGCACATCGAAGGAACAATAACAACATATGTGTTAAAATAATAAACAAGAAAAAAAAGAAAGACTTTGAACTCAATATGGAACATGTATAATATGAGAAAACTATAGTTTCAAAAATAATTTTAATAAGCAGGCTAGGAGTTAACAGCATAGATGTAGAATTTAAAAGCAAAATTAGGAGATTTTTTATTTGAAACTTTATTTTCGGTAAAACTTGTTGTTTCTCTTCCAAGATAATAGAGAGAGACAAAGCAAGCTCTTGAAGATGAAAAGAAAGGGCTAGAAAGAGGCGACACTTATAAACTATACGCATGAGTTGTATTTGTTCCAATAGAAGTTTACTTCAAATAGTTTTGTATAATCAATAGCGCACATTTATCACATAAATAAAACACATACTAGGAGGACAACTTCTTTCAATAAAACCCCTTTCATGTTCTTTCTCCGAAGTGAAAAGCTTCCAGAATTTCGAAGATGACATCTAATGATCCACTTTACATCTCCCTCATCATGATATTCGTAAATATCGTTGCTTCTATAGTCAATGCACATTTTGAGAGAACCATCTTTCTTCCTTTCAAACAACATTGGTTCACACCATGCTGAAATACTAGGTTTGATGAAGCCCTTATCTAGAAGGTATTTCAACTTATCTTTGAATACATTAATCTTTGTTGGAGTCATTCTGTAAGGAGGAATAGAAATAGGCTGGGTATTTGGAAGGAGATCAATTCCAAAGTCGATTTCCCTATTGGCGGTGGGGGGGGGGGGGGGGTGGACTCTGGGAAGTTATTCTTGAAACACTTCTAGAACTCATTGAATACTGGAACTGACTTAATAGTTGGGATTTAGAGCTATACTCATTAACTCAAACTAGATGGTGAAGATGACCTTTAGAGATCATCTTTCTTGCCTTAAGGTAAGAGATGAATCGACCCGTAGACGCTAAGCTACTACCCTTCCATTGTAAGATTGATTCTTCTAGAAAAATGAAATAGAACAATTCTCGTTCTACAATCGACTTAGGCATAACTAGACTGTAGCCAATCCATGCCTATAATGACATCGAAATCTACCATTTCTAACTTTAGAAGATCTGCTGAGGTGACTTTCTGAGATACTATGTAGGGAAATTTCTGTATTTTCGTTTATCTATAACTGGGTCACTGCCTAGAGTAGAGACTGAGAAAGGTTCTGACACAGTTTCTGGACTAACACTGAATTGGACTTCTATCTAAGGAGTTACAAAAGAAAGAGTAGCCCCTAGATCTAACATTGCATCAACATCAAGGTCAAAGACTCGTAATGTACTAGTAACTATATCAACAGAACCTTTCTAATCCTGGCGATCCTAATTAGCATACAACTTTTTCTGGCGCTGACCGCCACCAGTACCTGATGAGTTACCCTACTTAGTTAGATGACTTGTTGGTACTGCTAAAATTGTAGAGTGAGATCTACCATCACTGCCTCCTTGACCCTGTCTAGAAGGACAATCCCTAAACCTATGACCAGACTGACCGCACCCAAAGCATCCTTCTTATCCTTCGAGACACTCGCCCGGATGGTTCTTACCACACTTAGGACAAGTGGGGTAAGTCTTGGTGTGTGAAACATTTCCCTAATACTTAGAGACTGGTGCTCTACCCTTTTGACCATACCTGTTCTTGGAGGATGGAACACTACTTGACGAAGGGGCTAGAGCTCAAAACTTCTGTTGACTCTGCGAACGATTTCCATCACCCAATTTCTGCTGAAAATAGTCATAGTTCTCAATCCTAGCCTTCTTATTCTCCTTAGCATGTTTCCAAATCTTATCGCCCTCAACCTGCTAAGCATGAGTCAAAAGCCAAGAGATGTTCACATCTCCAAGTAACATAGCACTTCTCCAGTCAGTTTTAACCAAATTTGACCCTCCATATAAGAACTTATTCACTGAGCCCTCGGTTCAATAACCATTTGAGGATCATACCTCAAGAGTTGGTTAAACTTCATCTTTTCTCCTGGACTATTATGTTACCGTGCCTCAAGTTCATGAATTCTCGAGCCTTTGCCTCCCTACTTCTATTGGGAAAAACCTGTCCAGAAAAGTATCACTAAAGCAATCCCAATTGGTAGGAGGCGCATTTTCAACCCTATTCTCCTACCATTGAGTGTACCAAGTATGAGAACATCTTTCAACTGGTATGATGCCAACTCAACCCGATAATTCTCAATGACTCGCATTTCCTCAAAAGATTTTCTTAATCTCATTCAAGAAACTCCGAGAATCCTCATTAGCTTGCTATCCTAAGAACTCGACGGGTTCATCCTAACAACGTCACTGACCCTTACTGCTACTGATCCACCATTTTTATTCATATGAGCATGAAGCTGATTGTTCTAGTTAGTCATACTCTGAGCCAACATCTGTATGGCATTCTTAAACTCAGCATTGGAGACTTCCTGATCTAGAACTGGAGGAGCTACATTTGCATTTCTTGCGTTCGCATTCCTAGCATTAGCTCTACGAGGAGGCATGATCTGAAATATAGAACGTCAAGTTAGAGTGGAATAAGATCGTACCTTACGCATTATAAGAATAACAAGAAAGTGAGATTTTCTAAAAACACTTTGTAGCCTCCCTCTCATTAGATGTGGTGCACTTCTGTGCGATTTTCATACATCCTAGCACTCTTGAACCTAGATCTTTGATACCAAGTTTTGTCACACAACAATCTACCCTTGAGACGCGCACATGGAACCTAGGACCACAAGTGATCAAAAGCTAACTTTGCTGGCATGATCACGAGCATACTAAAAATTATAAAGTGTTGCGGAAACTGAATCATAATTTAAACTAAAAATATGGAGAATACCCATATTCTATAACTGAGATATTTGAAAACAATGATTTTAATACAAAGGAAATATTAAATCAATACTAAGATGAAAATAACTATGTCTAAAAATAGAGTTTAAACAGGATAAGAAATACTGGGACAAGCTCCAACTGAGTGTAAACTTGACTAGAAATACTGCGACAAGCTCCAGCTGAATCTAGCAAAAACTAAAACTAAAAGACTAAACACTAAAAAAAAACTTATGACTATCATCCTCACAGAAAGAGAACTCACTGTTGAATCTGCTGAACAGAAGATCGGAAATCAATCTAAGCGTGATCTAGATACTTTGAACCTGAACCTACATCACGACAAGATTACTTGAAAGGTACTGAGCATGTAGGACAGAATAAAACTGAAATAAAAAATAACTAAACAAGCACACAAGTAAGTATAATAATCTTAACAAGATATACTAAATTTCTGAGCTAACTTAATGAAATGGCTAGTTTATATCATGCTGAAACTGAATACTGAGCTAGTGTTTGTCCATAGATTTCCAAATATTCGTGGCAAATATTATTTGAGTGAAAATTTGGGTGAAATTTCACCATGTATTTGGTCATAAAATTTGGTAAATATATTTCAACTTTTTAGAAAACTATGATTTATACACACAAGTTTTAAAAACTATCAAAACTAACTAAAAGTTTGTATTACAAGTCAATTGAATGTTCGTTACAACAATAACAAATAATGTCCATGACACTAAAGCAATGTGGTAATTTGAAGTGAGTGCAACAAGAATTATTCTATACATCGTGAAATAGACAAAGTACATGACTCTGTTACCTAAAGCCAATTTTTAATAATTTTCATCAACAATCATATCATTATTTAATATTCACTACATATTTCATCACTATTTTGGTGTTCACGTAAAAAGTGATGTAATACAACGCAAGCAACTACTAGAGAAGGTGTTTTTGTAAGAGATAGAAAATTGGGGTAAAATTTTAATTTTTAAAATATCCCAAATAATAAGATTTGGCCCAAATACTAGAAAAAACCAGTATTTGGAAATTTTGGATATTTGCCAAAAATATTTGCCAAATAATGACAAATTGTATGGACAAACATTATTTGCCAAATTTTTCCCAAATATTATTTGGAAAATTTATGGCCAAACGGGCCTTGAGTATACTGATAAATAGTAAATTCAAGAGAGTTTAACTGAACTTGTAACGACCTGTTTAGTCGTTTTGAGCAGCAGATTTTATTTCTGGAAAAATTGGCTGAGACGATGGAACCCACGACGGACCTTCATAGGCACGACGGACCGTCAAGGGTGTCTCATTCCAAAATACTTAGAATTCTGAAAATTGGGCACTGAAATTGACTCTCTGAACTTCGTAACGGAATGGCAGGACGGACCGTCGTGGGCAGGACAGACCGTCACAGACTCTTCAGTAAATTTCAGTCTCTGAACTCTGTGACGGAAGCAGCAGAACGGACTGTCGCAGGCACGACGGCCCGTCACAGCTTGCGTAATCCCAGGCTGAGTCGGATTTCTTTAAATGTTTTAAGGGGGCATTTTGGACTATTCTTGCTATAATTATAAATTTAGTGGGTTAATGTTAATAATTTAACTACTTGAGGGTTAAAAGAGATAACCTTGAATTAATTAATGGGTTAATTCACCATCTTTTATACTTAATTATATGCTAATTAGGGTAAAAGAAAGAGGGTTTGAATAAGAAAAAGAAAAGAATGGAAAAAGAGGGAGAAACGATCTCGAGAGAGAGAGGGAAACAAAGAGGAAAGCAAAGATCTTGAGGAAATTGCTTGCTTGATCATGAATCTTCGGTGGAGGTAGGTTATGGTTTTTATACTATTCGTAGTTAACTCTTAATAGCGAATGATATGTGTTGGATTGTATTGTAAAGTCTTCTATATGCTTAATTGTATGCTTGCATGAATGTGATTATTTAATTGTGATGAAATAAGCATGATGAAGCTATTGAATCCCAAATCTTGAAAACCCCTTGTTAATGATGATGCCTTGGTATAAAAGAAGGCTTGATGAATTAATAGAATGAGATTAGTGGAGCGGGTGTCACGAACTGACACGTAGAATTAGGGGATCGGGTGTCACGAACTGACACGTAGAATTAGGGGATTGGGTGTCACGAACCGACATGTAGAATTAGGGGATCTAGTGTCACGAATCGACGCGTAGAATTAGGGGATCGGGTGTCATGAACCGATAGGTAGAACTAGGGGATCAGAGTGTCACTTTCCGACACATAGTAGTATGGGAGCAGAGTGTCATTTACCGACACAAGAATAAAGGTGATGAATCTTGAAAGATGTTAATATACTCAATCTAATGAACCTAATTCCCAAATGAGTATGGTATTGAGGCTTGAGTCCTCATGTGTGAACTTGGTAGTACTTATTGACGATCATAGTACTTGTTGTTGCTACATGTTGCGTAATGTAGTTGATATTATATTATTACTTGATATAAATTGTGATCTATTTTGAGTTGGCCGATGATATCTACTCAGTACCCGAGTTTTGTACTAACCCCTACTTGTATGTTTCTTTCTTTGTTATATGTAGAGTGCAGCAAATATACCGTCGTGTTCAACTCAACCGCAACTCTAGCCAGTCTTCATTACACCGGATTTCAGGGTGAGCTAACACTTCTAGCTTGGACTGGATCTTCTTCTTCATGTCTCGATGCCTTGATGTTCCGGCATGGACTAGCTTTTTTATTTATTTATTCTAGCTTTCTAGATACTCTTAGCTTTAGAAATTTGAGGATAGATGTTCTTGTGATGATGACTTCCAAATTTTGGGGATAATAATAAGTGTTTGAGTTTTTAGAAGTTATTTGATTTATTTTGTTAATGAGTTTTAAGTCTTTCGCAATGTATTTAGTTCATTATGCTTGAAATGATGGGGTTTAGACTGGTTGGTTTCGCTCACATAGGAGGATAAATCTGGGTGCCAGTCGCGGCTCGATTTGGGTTGTGACAAAATTGGTATCAGAGCATTAGGTTCGTTGGTCTCATCACACAAGAACGAGTATAGTAGAGTCTTAAGGAACGGTAGGGGGACGGCTTTACTTTTTCTTTGAGAGGCTATAAGACATTAGGAAAATTCCATTCTTTCTTTCTTTCTTTCGTGCTATTACTTGGGTCCAATTGGTATCTAGGTGATACAAATTGGTATCTGACCATCTTCACTCTATTTCGCAGATGGTTAGAACTAGGGCAACGACTACGCCAACACCAACACCGGCAAGACAAGAAGTGTCTGAGCCAGCCACTGGGGCTGTAGCTCGAGGAAGAGTAGCGTCAAGAGGCCGTGGAATAGGTCGTGGGAGGACGTCCTCTAGAGAAAGAGGACAAGAACCTAGCCCATCTGATACTAGGGCGGTGACTCCTCCACCGACTGAGGAAGTAGTAAGAGAAGGGGAGGATGGGGAAAATGAACAAGTACAGAATGAGGAATTACCACCCCAACCTACCCCAGAGATGATCAATCAGGTTCTTTCTTATCTTAGCGGGTTATCTTATCAAGGCCAAGCGCCTCCAGTGTTTTCTGCACCAGCACCTCAAGTTTCGGAGGTACAACATGCGGCTACTGTTGCTCCCCGCATGGATGCCTCATTGGAAATAGGCATGTTTCCTCGTCTGACTACAGGGCCTATAATGACAAATGATCAGCATGAACTTTTCAGTAAGTTCTTGAAATTGAAACCCCAGTCTTCAAGGGTGCTGAATCTGAGGATGCTTATGATTTTCTTGTTGACTGTCATGAGGTACTACACAAGATGGGTATAGTAGAATGGTTTGGTGTTGAGTTTGTGACTTATCAGTTTCAAGGGAACGCCAAAATGTGGTGGTGGTCACATGTTGAGTGTCAACCAACAGAGGCACCACCTATGACATGGGCATCATTCTCTATCTTGTTTATGGAGAAGTATATCCCCCGGACTTTGAGGGATAGGAAAAGAGATGAGTTCTTGAGCCTAGAGCAAGGTAGGATGTCGGTTACTTCATATGAGGCTAAGTTTCGTGCATTATCCAGGTATGCCATCCAACTTTGTTTCAGTCCACAAGAGCGGATTCGCCATTTTGAGAAGGGTTGAGGTCAGAATTGCGGATTTCAGCCTTACAGGTAGCGGCTACGGCAAAATCTTTTCAAGAAGTGGTAGACTTCGTAATAAAGGTAGAGGGAGTGAAGCCAGATAACTTCACTATGGCAACGACATCAAAGACGTCTCGAAAGGGAGGTTAGTTTAATGATTCTTACTCTAGAGGATAGGGTTCAAGAGGTTACTCAGTCCGACCAATTCAGTCTTCATTACAGACTGTAGTTGGGGGTCCACCTCAGACCGGTCAACACTTCTCTGAGAGACCCATGCTTGACTCCAGAGAGTGTTATGGATGTGAGGAGACTGAACACATTAGGAGGAATTGTCCAAAACAGAGTTATAGACCCCCAATAGGTAGAGGTAGAGGTGGTCATGGTAGAGGCCGTTATTCGGACGACGTGGTGGCCGAGGTAATGGTGGTCATCAAAACGGCCGAGGTGACGGACAAATGGGAACTACTGCAGTGCAACCTGTTAGAGGCAACGGACAGACTGGTGATAGGGCCCATTGTTACGCTTTCCCTGGGCGGTCGAAAGCGGAGACATCAGATGCTGTTATCACAGGTAATCTTTTGGTTTGTGATTGTATGGCTTTTGTATTATTTGACCCTTGCTCTACATTTTCATATGTATCTTCCGCATTTGCTAATGGTCTTAATTTACATTGTGAATTGCTTGACATGCCTATTCGTTTTTCTACTCCGGTGGGTGAGTCGGTGATAGTTGAAAAAGTGTATAGGTCTTGTTTGGTGACTTTTGTGGGGAGCAATACTTATGTAGACTTGGTTATCTTAGAAATGGTTGATTTTGATGTAATTCTGGGTATGACTTGGCTTTCTCTGAATTTTGCGATCTTGGATTGTAATGCTAAAACTGTGATGTTATCGAAGCTTGGGACAGATCCGTTATTGTGGGAGGGTGACTACACTTCCAATCCGGTTCGTATCATCTCCTTTCTTCGTGCTAAGAAAATGGTTAGTAAGGGTTGTTTAGCGTTCTTGGCACATCTCAGGGATGATACTACCCAAGTACCTCCAATTGACTCGGTTTCGATAGTTCGTGAGTTTTTAGAGGTGTTTCCCGCAGACCTTCCGGGTATGCCACCGGATAGAGTTATTGACTTCTGCATTGATCTTGAACCGGGTACTCGCCCCATTTCTATACCCCCTTATAGAATGGCTCCCGCGGAGTTGAGAGAGTTAAAGGCCCAACTTCAAGAGTTGTTGAGAAAAGGCTTCATTAGACCAAGTGCATCTCCTTGGGGTGCTCCGGTGTTATTTGTGAAGAAGAAGGATGGGAGTTTTCAGATGTGCATAGACTACCGGCAGTTGAACAAGGTAACTATTAAGAACAAGTATCCCATTCCTCGCATAGATGACTTGTTCGATCAGTTACAAGGTGCTTGTGTCTTCTCTAAGATTGACTTGAGATCCGGTTATCATCAATTGAAAATACGGGAAACGGATGTGCCAAAGACTGCTTTTCGGACCATTTATGGGCATTACGAATTTGTAGTGATGTCTTTTGGTCTTACGAATGCCCCTGCTGCTTTCATGAGCTTGATGAACGGGAGTTTTAAGCCATATCTGGATCTCTTTATGATCGTATTTATTGATGATATATTGGTATACTCAAAGAGCAAGAAGGAACATGAGGAGCACTTGATAATTGTATTGGAAATGTTGAGGGAGAAAAAGCTTTATGCCAAATTCTCCAAGTGTGTGTTTTGGCTAGATGCAGTGTCCTTCTTGGGGCATGTGGTTTCTAAGGATGGGGTGATGGTGGATCCTTCTAAGATTGAGACAGTGAAGAATTGGGTAAGACTTACTAATGTTTCAGACATAAGGAGTTTCATTGGTTTAGCTAGCTATTACCGTCAATTTGTCAAGGGATTCTCTTCCATTGCTTCCCAATTGACGAACTTGACTATGCAGAATGTTCCAGATGGTCGGACGAGTGTGAAGAAAGCTTTCAGAAGCTCAAGACTTTGTTGACTACCGCACCAATCCTTACCTTGCCAGTGGAAGGTAAGAATTTCATTGTCTATTGTGATGCATCCTATTCGGGTTTGGGTGCAGTACTAATGCAAGAGAAGAATGTAATTTCTTATGCTTCGAGGAAATTAAAGGTGCACGAATGTAATTATCCGACCCATGATTTGGAGTTGGCTGCGGTAGTGTTTGCATTAAAGCAATGGAGGCACTCTCTATATGGAGTTAAGTGTGAAGTATACACAGATCATCGTAGCCTAAAGTATGTCTTTACTCAAAAAGATTTGAATTTGAGACAAAGGAGATGGATGGAACTACTGAAGGACTGCGATATCACTATCTTATATCATCCAGGAAAGGCTAATGTTGTGGTAGACGCCTTAAGTAGAAAGGTAGGGAGCATGGGAAGTCTAGCTCACTTGCAAGTTTCTAGACGTCCATTGGCTAGAGAGGTTCAGACTCTGGCTAACGACTTTATGAGGTTAGAAGTAAATGAGAAAGGATGATTGTTGGCTTGTGTGGAGGCGAGATCTTCTTTTCTTGACAAGATCAAGGGAAAACAGTTTGATGATGAGAAACTAAGCCGAATTCGGGATATGGTGTTGCGAGGAGAGGTTAAAGAAGCAATAATGGATGAGGAAGATGTTTTGAGAATTAAGGGAAGGGTATGTGTGCCCCGTGTTGATGATTTGATCCACACTATTCTTACAGAGGCTCATAGCTCCGGATATTCTATACATCCTGGTGCAACCAAGATGTATCGTGATCTAAAGCAACATTTTTGGTGGAGTAGGATGAAGCGTGACATTGTGGAGTCTGTTGCCAAATGTCAAAATTGTCAGCAAGTAAAATATGAACACCAGAGGCCCGGAGGAACACTTCAGAGAATTCCCATTCCTGAATGGAAGTGGGAAAGGATTGCAATGGACTTCGTGGTTGGTCTTCCAAAGACAATGAGTAAGTATGACTCCATTTGGGTAATCGTTGATAGGTTAACTAAGTCTTCTCACTTCATTCCAGTCAAGGTGACCTACAATGCAGAGAAGTTAGCCAAAATCTATATCTCAGAAATCATTCGATTGCACGGAGTTCTACTCTCCATCATATCAGATAGAGGTACGCAGTTTACTTCTACGTTTTGGAGAACATTGCATGCTGAATTAGGTACTAGGTTGGACCTTAGTACTGCATTTCACCCTCAGACCGATGGTCAGTCTGAGCGAACAATTCAAGTGTTGGAGGATATGCTTCGCGCATGTGTGATAGAATTTGGTGGTCATTGGGATAGCTTCTTACCCTTAGAAGAGTTCTCCTAAAACAATAGATATCACTCAAGTATTGATATGGCCCCATTTGAAGCATTGTATGGGAGGACATGTAGGTCTCCCATTGGTTGGTTTGATGCATTCGAGGTTAGACCTTGGGGTACTGACCTTTTGAGGGACTCATTAGAGAATGTGAAATCTATTCAAGAAAAGCTTTTAGCGGCGCAAAGTAGGCAAAAGGAATATGTAGATCGAAGGGTTAGAGACTTGGAGTTTATGGAGGGTGAACAAGTCTACTTAAGGTTTTGCCCATGAAAGGGGTGATGCGGTTTGGTAAAAGAGGTAAACTAAGCCCAAGGTATATTGGTCCCTTTGAGGTACTTAAGCGAGTAGGGGAGGTGGCTTATGAATAAGCCTTGCCCCCAGGGCTGTCAGGAGTGCATCCGGTATTCCATGTGTCTATGTTGAAAAGATACCATGGGGATGGAAACTATATTATCGTTGGGATTCAGTCTTGCTCGATGAGAATTTGTCTTATGAGGAGGAGCCTGTTGCTATTTTAGATAGAGAAGTTCGCAAGTTGAGGTCAAGGGAAATTGCATCTATCAAAGTTCAATGGAAGAATCGACCCGTTGAGGAAGCCACTTGGGAGAAAGAGGCTGATATGCGAGAAAGATACCCACACATGTTTACAGATTCAGGTACTCCTTTTCGCCCTTGTTTTTCTTCTTGTGATCGTTCGGGGACGAACGATGGGTAAATTGGTATCTATTGTAACGACCTCTTTAGTCGTTTTGAGCAGAAAATTTTATTTCTGGAAAAATTGGCTGAGACGACGTAACCCACGAAGGACCGTCATGGGCACAACGGACCGTCGAGGGTGTCTTGTTCCAAAATACTTAGAATTCTGAAAATTGGGTACTGAAATCAAATCTCTGAACTTCATAACGGAATGGCAGGACGGACCGTCACAGACTCTTCAGTAAATTTCAGTCTCTGAACTCTGTGACGGAAGCAGTAGTACGGACCGTCGCAGGCACGACGGCCCGTCATAGACTGCGTAATCCCAGGCTGAGTCGGATTTCTTTAAATGTTTTAAGGGGGTGTTTTGGACTATTCCTGCTATAATTATAAATTTAGTGGGTTAATGTTAATAATTTAACTACTTGAGGGTTAAAAGAGATAACCTTGAATTAATTAATGAGTTAATTCACCATCTTTTATACTTAATTATATGCTAATTAGGGTAAAAGAAAGAGGGTTTGAATAAGAAAAAAAAGAACAGAAAGAGAGGGAGAAACGATCGAGAGAGAGAGAGAGAGGGAAACGAAGAGGAAAGCAAAGATCTTGAGGAAATTTCTTGCTTTATCACGAATCTTCGGTGGAGGTAGGTTATGGTTTTTATACTATTCGTAGTTAACTCTTAATAGCGAATGATATGTGTTGGGTTGTATTGTAAAGTCTTCTATATGCTTAATTGTATGCTTGCATGAATGTGATTATATAATTGTGATGAAATAAGCATGATGAAGCTATTGAATCCCAAATCTTGAAAACCCCATGTTAATGATGATGCCTTGGTATAAAAGAAGGCTTGATGAATTAATAGAATGAGATTAGTGGAGCGGGTGTCACGAAACGACATGTAGAATTAGGGGATTGGGTGTCACGAACCGACACGTAGAATTAGGGGATCGGGTGTCACGAACCGACACGTAGGATTAGGGGATCGGGTGTCACGAACCGACACGTAGAATTAGGGGATCGGGTGTCACGAACTGACACATAGAATTAGGGGATCGGGTGTCACGAACCAACACGTAGAACTAGGGGATAGGAGTGTCACGTTCCGATATATAGTAGTAGGGGAGCGGAGTGTCACGTACCGACACAAGAGTAAAGGTGATGAATCTTGAAAGATGTTAATATACTCAATCTAATGAACCTAATTCCCAAATGAGTATGGTATTGAGGCTTGAGTCCTCATGTGTGAACTTGGCGGTACTTATTGACGATCATAGTACTTGTTGTTGCTACATGTTGAGTAACGTAGTTGATTTTATGTTATTACTTGATATATATTGTTTTCTATTTTGAGTTGGCCGATGATATCTACTCAGTACCCGTGTTTTGTACTGACCCCTCATTATTTCCTATCATCATGAAAATTATTGGCCATTTTCTATGACATCATAAGAAAACCATTATTCACTTATACAATTAAACAATACCGAATTTCCTCCACGAAATATCACAACTATTTGAAAATATATCTGGCTAAAACACGTACAAGAGTAAAGCTTTAAGAAACTATTACATGTTTGTAGAACTTGACTCTGCAACAGGTTTCCACGATGACCTTAGCTTTCTTCTTTCTAATAAAATAAGTATCGGCGAAAGGTGTTACACGTTATCAACTTATTTTCATATATGGGTTAGGCTTAGGGTATTAAATAGATAAGTGGCTTGGGTCATTAACTATAAACTAACAAAAGTTAATTATTTAATAAATAACTACTAACTAAATAAATTATTAAAATTTACCCGATATTTTTATCATTATAATTACGGATAGCCCAAAATATGCATTTAAAATTTATTAAAATACATTTTATGAAATAAAAATCTCAAGTAGTCAAAATTGACCAAATGGATTGTTACATCTTCAAATAATTTAAAATATATAACATGATTTAATTGTTGAATATACAGTTGGAATTAAGTTAAAACGAATTTACTTAACTTAAGAAGTTGTGAAGTTCTTCAAATAAGTTAAAATATAGAACATGGTTTAGTTGGTGAATATAGTGTTGAAATTAAGTTAAAGCAAAACTAACTAAAATTAAAAAATTGTTAAGTTTTTCAAATAAGTTAAAATATCTAAAGTGGTTTAATTGGTGAATATAGTGTTGAAATTAAGTTAAAACTAACTAATTAGATTTAAAAGTTGTTAAGTTCATCAGTTAAGATATATAATGTGGTTTAGTTAGTGAACATACTGCTGGAATTAAGTTAAACTAAACTAATTAGACTTTAAAAGTAGTTGCATTCTTCAAATAATTTACAATATGTAATGTAGTTTAGTTGTTGAATATAGTGTTGGATTTAAGTTATATCTAACTAATTATCATTAAAAAGTTATTAAATTCTTCAAATAAGTAAAAAAAAATGTAATTTGGTTTAATTGGTGAATATAGTGTTTGAATTAAGTAAAAACTATACTCATTAGACTTAAAAAGTTGATAAATTCTTCAAATAAGTTCAAATGTATAATGTGGTTTAGTTTGTGAATATAGTGCTGGAATTAAGTTAAAACTAAACTAATTAGACTTGAAAATTTGTTAAGTTCTTCAAATACATTAAAATAAATAATTTGGTTTAGTTGTAAATATAGTTTTGAAATTAAGTAAAACTAAATCAGTTAGATTTAAAAAGTTGTTATGTTCTTCAAAGAAGTTAAAATATATAGTGTGATTTAGTTGGTAAATATAGTGATAGAATTAAGCAAAAACTAACTAATTAGACTTAAAAAGTTATGAAATTCTTCAAATTTGTTAAAATATATCATTTGGTTTAGTTGGTGAATATACTGTTAGAATTAAGTTAAAACTAAACTAGTTATACTTAAAAAGAAATTAATTTCTTCAAATAAGTTAAAATCTATACTCTGTTTTATTTTATTAATATAATGTAGGAAGTAAGTTAAAACTAAACTAATCATACTTGTGCAGTTCTTCAAATAAGTTAAAATAATGTGATTTAGTTGGTGAATATAGTGTTGGATTAAATTAAAACTAAACTTATTAGAATTAAAAAGTCGTTAAGCTATTCAAGTTAGATAAAATATATAATGTGGTTTAGTTGCTGAATGTAATGTTTAAATTAAATTAAAACTAAACTAATTAGACTTAAAAAGTTGTTAAATTCTTCAAATAAGTTAAAATATATAATGACGTTTAGTTGGTGAATATAGTAATGGAATTAAATTAAAACTTAAATAATTAGACATAAAAAGTTGTTAAGCTCTTCAAATATATTAAAATATATAATGTGGTTTAGTTGGTCAATATACTGTTGGAATGACGTTAAATCCATAATAATTAGACTTCAAAAGTTATTAAGTTGTTTTAATAAGTTAAAATATATAATGTGGTTTATTTGGTGAATATAGTGTTTGGATTAATTTAAAATTAAACTAACTAGACTTCAAAAGTTTTTAAGTTCTTCAAATAAATTAAATTATATAATGTGGCTTATGTGGTGAATATAGTATTGGAATTAACTTATAACTAAACTAATTAGACTTACAAAGCTCTTAAGTTTTTCAAATAAATTAAAATATATAATGTGATTTAGTTGATGAATAAAGTGTTGGAGTTATTGATGGATAAAGTGTTGGAGTTAACTTAAAACTAAAGTATTTTCACCTAAAAGGTTCTTAAATTCTTCAAATAAGTTAATATATATAATGTGGTTTAGTTGGTTAACACAGTGTTGGAATTAGGTTAAAATAAAATCAATTTGGTTTAAAATTTTGTCAAGTTCTTCAAGTATATTGAAATATATAATCTGGTTTAATTGGCGTTTAGTTGGTGAATATAGTGTTGGACTTAGTAAAAACTAAATTAGTTAGATTTAAAAAGTTGTTAAGTTCTTCAAATAAGTTAAAATATATAATAGGGTTTAGTTGGTGAATATTGTGTTAAAACAAAGTAAAAACTACCTAATTAGACATAAAAAGTTATTACATTCTTCATATCTGTTAAACTATATAAATGTGGTTTAGTTGGTAAATATAGTGCTTGAATTTAAATTCAAGCTAAACTAATTAGACTGAAAAGTTGTTAAGTTCATCAAATATATTAAAATATATAATGTGGTTTAGTTTGAGAATATAGTGTTCGAATTAAGTAAAACCTAAATTTGTTACACTTAAAAACATGTTAAATTCTTCAAATAAGTTAAATATATGATGTGGTTTAGTTAGTGCATAAAATGTTGAAATTAAGTTAAAACTAAACTAATTAGACATTAAAAAATGTTAAATTCTTCAAATGTATTAAAATATATAATATCGTTTAGTTGGTGAACATAGTGTTTGAATTAAGTTAACATTAATAATGTTCTGTTCCTTCCATTTTCTTTCTTAATGCCTTAAGACTCAACATACTAAGTATATAATTAACTTAGCTTGATACATTACCATATGTAGTTAAATAAATATTGTATCATATTACATGAAAAAGGGAGAAATTTAACGTTTGAGTCATGTTGTTGTTGCCACTGATTTAAGTAATTAGTGTCTTTGATTCATACAATGTTAATTGTTTATTATATTGAAAATTTAGTACTTTATATATTGAAGTATCTAATTATGTATTAGGTGTAAGGTACTATATGAATACCATTAGATATAGGATATTGGAAAAATTGGAACTTAACCTCGGACTTAAACTTTGAAAATATGACAATTGAAATGTTAATTAACATCAAGATTTTGGAACTTGATTATGAATATAAGTGAGTTTTTGGGTCTAGACTATACATATACATATAACAATATGAGTGTTTTTATTTTTGAAAGCTTATTGTGATTATGTATCTGAATAGATTGCTTTGAGTTGGAAGTTCAAGAAATCGGAAAGAATTAATTTCCGGAGTAATTTTTTATTGGATTCAGGCAAGAGTATTTCTAAACTCTTGTTAAGTGTATGGAATGCGTGTATTTTCTTGTGGTATATGTTTGTGAGTAACGGGATGTGGTGATGGGTTGGTTTGTCCACCTGATTAATTTTAATGATGAAAACAAAGGGTAGTAAAAGGCAATGTGAATAATTGGTTGTGTGTGATGTGTTAATAATGGAGAATGATTTGTAAGGCTTTTTGAATCATTATTATTGTGAATTGTGCAATGTTATGAAAATAGTGATATACTCTTATTTGTGTGAACATGTCATTTGCTTTATTTTGAGACATGATGGTGAAAAGTGTTATGTGCATTGCAAAAAAAAATGAGAACTTAAAGAGGATGAATCATTTCGAGGGACGTATCGCGCGCCGCGATGTATACTATATTTCAAGGGACGTATCGCGCACCGCGATGGTTACTATTATCGAGGGTAGTGTCATGCGCCGCGACAGATGCATGGACAGATATGTCCCCAATGGGTCCCGGACTGAGAGACAGCGGGTGTGTATCACTAGGTCTGACATGCATCATTATACTTGACATTCCATTCCATTGCATTGCACCTACTTATCATTAGTGAACTTGATATCGTGTTTTATTGATCTTCTGATTACCTTTCTACGGAACCTGTGATTGATCAATATTGAGCTTGTTATTGTGGTTATATAATTTGTTGAAGTGTTGTTGTTATGAATATGTAATTTGTTAAAGTGTTATTGTTAAGGATATGTAATTTGTCTAAGTTTTGTTGAGCTACGTTCTATGTAGACTGTGAGCTGTTAGGTTGGGTTGATTTTACTGCAGGTTGTAGTTGTGGAGGTTTGGTTGGGGGTGGTAGGAGTACCCGTATTTCATCCCCTTAGCTTGTGTTAAGAGGTTTATTTGCTAAGTACCGTGTGGTTTGGTCCTCACCCCTTACTTCTACAAACTTTTGTAGGTTATGAGCCTGGATTTTCATTGTACTTGTCAATCTCTTCTTTTCCGAGGCTTCTTAGAGATTTGTGAGGTAGCTGTCTCTTTCGCAGCAGACTTTCTTCTCCATGATTATGATTTGTTCTATTCTTGAAAGAAGTTTATTTGAGACTTGATTTTTTCTTTTGACTCAATTGTAATACTTTAGAGGCTTGTAAACGTGACTACCAGGTGTTGGGGTTTTTATTAAGTTACTTATATGTTATTTCCGCACTTTATTGTAATGGTTGAGTTTTAGGTTGACTTGTCTTGGTGGGATAAGATGAGTGCCATCACGTCCATTTTTGGGTCGTGACAAAATGGTATCAGAGCCCCAGGTTCATAGATTTCACGCGTGTACAAATAGAGTCTATGTAGATTCTCGAAGATAAGTACGGAGATGTCTGTACTTATCTTCGAGAGGCTATAATGACTTTTAGGAAAAAATTTCACTTCTTTAATCTCTGTCGTGCGTACTTGGTCCGATTTTGAGTCTTATCGCCTCATTTTGTTCACTCTCACTAACAATGATGATCGCGCGTAGTTCCTTATTTGAGTATTTGGTGTGTTGTATTAGTCATTGATGTGAGATTTGTTAAAAATGTGGAAGTGATATATTTATGGGAAGGATGTGTATCGATTTAGAATGCTCAACAACTCAAATAGATTGAGTTAGGTGATTGCTTGATGAAACATTTCGAGGATTAGGTTGAACAGTGGTTTAGCGGACTTCATGAGTGTCTTATACTTTGTTTAGGCTATTCATCTAATAGTGGTATTAATACTTGTGTGGTATATGCAATATCTTGAGTGGTTTGACAATTGAAAGTGAAATGACTAAAGAAGGTTAGATAATGAATGTGATGACTTTAAAAGCTACAATTAATTAAAGTGTTATAACATATATGGGCTACTTAGTGAATGATGAGAGTGATATTACACTAATTAAGGTCATAAACTTAATTTAGTTTCATTTATTGAGGGAATGTCAAAGACAATTCAAAAATTTCTACTATACAGGTATCGATCATCACTTGATAATACTTATGGAGTGTGTTACTTGTACTATTGACCTGATCTATGAATGAATAACTTTAGGTGAGAGACTGAATAAATTTAATAGTGTATTGCAGTTACCATATGGTCAGAAATGTGTGAGCTATTGAGTATAATCTTCTCGAGGAGTATGTTTAATCGTAGTAGTGAATTTAACAAACTTTTATTTGTGGTACTAGTAATATATGAAGACGGATATCTCTATCGTTAAGCATGAATATTAACTACTTAAATAGTTTTCAGTGATCCAAATGTTGATATAATGAGACCCGATGTTGCATTCACATTTGAGAAATCAACTAGTTTTTTACTATATATGAATGAGTAAACATTATTTATAAGGGAAATTTTGATGGTGGAACTTTGGAGTAGTATAATATATTTAGGTTGTAAAGTATATCCCGAAATTCTAAATAAGTTTAGATAATTATCTTAAGCTCCAAATGAGTAAATTATTATTTGAATAACAAACTTATGGATAAATAATGTTCTAGTGAGTATACTTCGGTGGATGAAATTGAAGGATTTTCGTAAAAAGTACATTTAAATTGAGTAAGTCACTTGGATGGTTGGCATAACTATGTTTGAAATGTCATGTTAATGGCGACGTTAAATTCGTGGTGAGGGAAAAGACTATCTAAGCATGATGCTAATAAGGTTTTATGATGCGTTATCGTTGAAATGCAACTACATGATACAGGTGCTAGGTAAAAATATCTTTTTTATGGTAATGGTGGCTTTTGGGTATCTAAAATCATGATTTGCTATTATTTGGCGAGTAGCGTGGCCGCAAGGAAAATTGTAGGATGTGTTGAAACACCAATCAAATAGAAATTAAAGGAGCTAGAAGTATAATGAAAAACAATAATAAATTTGTGGGATATAGTGTATCCGAAAAGAGGTGAGAGTAAGAATATTTTCATAGGAGTTGTCACGACCCAAAAATGGGCGTGATGACACTCGTCTTATCCCACACAGACAAGTCAACCTAAAACTCAACCATTACAATAAAGTGCGGAAGTAAAATATAAGTAACTTAATAAAAACATTTAGACAAATTACATATCCTCCACAACAACACTTTAACAAATTACATATCCTCCACAACAACACTTTAACAAATTATATATCCTCAACATCAACACTTAAACAAATTAGATATCCTCAATAGCAACACTTCCACAAATTTACATATCCTCGATAACACACTTCAACAAATTACATATCCTCAACAACAACACTTCAACAAATTATATATTCTCAATAACAAGCTCAGTATTCAACAATCACAAGTTTCGCAAAAAGGCAATCACTAGATCAGCAAAACACAATATCAAGTTCACTAATGATAAGTATGTGCAATGTAATGGAATGCAATGTTAAGTATAATGATGCATGTCTGACCTAGTGATACACACCGGCTGTCTCTCAGTCCGAGACCCATGGGGGACATATCTGTCCATGCATCTGTCGCGGCGCACGACACGACCCTGGATAAATAGTAAGCTTCGCGGAGCGCGATACGTCCCTCGAAATATAATATCCATCGCGGCGCGCTATACGACCCTCGAAAATATACATCATCCTCTTACCACAACCATGTCTCAGATACAATGCAAATGACATGCTCAAATGAAAAGGAGGAGATAACCATTTGATAACAAAGCACAATTTACAACAAGAAATACAACACCAACAAATAAACAACAAGTCTCCAAATCATTTTCAACATCACACAAGGAAATACACAAATTTCGTACGCTTAACAAGAGTTTAGAAATCCACTTGCCTTAGCCAATCGAATAATCACTCTTGGACTTGAGCCTTCCCTTTCTGTTGAGCTTCCAAATCGATGCAATCTATGCACGTATATATATTCACAATAAGGTTTCAAAACTATCAACACTCTCACTTTTATGTGTTTAACCCTAACCTTAAAAATTCACCCAAATTCATAATCAAGTTTGTAATTCTTGATATAAAAAAAAATGTAAATTCTTATATTTCTAAATTTCAAGCCTAAGATTTAGTCTTAATTTCCAATTAACATAAAGTTAATTATATATCTTAATATATATCGAAACATAGTCCATTTTTTGATAACTATAAAAAGAAAATGAAACAAAGTTAATTAAGTGACATAAACATATTAAATATAAATCACAAAAACCCTAAAATTAAACCCTCAAAATTCCCTACACGTATCACTGTTGGATTTATATTATGATATACATATTCCCTAATGATATTGCAATTATCACGCCACCCAAGTACATAAAAATTAAGCCTAATAAGTTTGACTCTTCATGCTGCACACAAACCCACATATAATACTTAATACATACTATTAATTTTGTTCTCTTTCTTTTTTCTCTAAATTCCAAAACAAATTTTTCCCACTTTATGTTTCAACTGCATCATTAAAATAAAACTATAATTATATGGCTGCAGAATAAATTGAACAATACTTTGCTACCTCAAAAGTCTGAGATATTTCCTAGTTGATGTGCCCCTGAGAAGAGAGGTTGCCGACTGTGCGGAAGTTGTAATTTTCTCCGACGGTTTTCTTTTTCTTTTTTTCAAAACAAATAGGTCTAAAGTGATATAGGGTATTAACTTAAATTAACTATATATGGACTCAATCTATTAACCATTAACTAAATTAATTACTTAAATTATCTCTTAATTAAGAAAATTTTAGTTAAATAAATAAACCAATTTTTTTTCTATTTAAATTACAGAAAGGATCTTTTATCACATTAGTTCACTAACTATCTATTAATTCATTATCTATGACAACCCATCCATTAACTAATTCGAGTTAAGCAAATATTCAAAATTTCCAAAAATGACCTTTCGGGTCATTACATTATGCACCACTAAAAATCATGTTCGTCCTCGAACATAAAGTAAAATAAAGTACCTGATGCTTCAAAAAGTTGAGGATATCTGGCACGCATGTAAGACTCTGTCTCCCAAGTTGCTTCTTTTACTTAACGGTGCTTCCATCGCACCTTCACTGAAACAAGCTCCTTGGTCCTAAGCTTTCGGATTGCCTATCCAATATAGCTATAGGCTCCTCCTCATATGTCATGTCTTGACCCAGCTCCACAGAATCGAGTGAAATCACATGAGATTCATCCGGAATATACTTCCGAAGCATAGAGACATGGAAAACAGGATGAATTGCCGACAAACTAGGTGGCAAGGCCAACTTATAGGCCACCTCTCCCACTCGGCTCAAAATCTCAAAAGGTCCAATGAACCTAGGGCTAAGCTTGCGCTTCTTTCCAAACCTCATCACACCCTTCATGGGTGATACTCGGAGCCAAACATGATCACCTTCCATAAACACTAAGGCTCTAACTCTTCGGTCTGCATAACTCTTCTGTCGACTCTGGTCTGTCAACAGTCTATACTGAATCATACGAACTTGTTCCATAGCATCTCTAAGCAAGTCTGTATCCAAAGAGTCCATCTCCGCTGAATCAAACCAACCAATCGGAGATCTACACCGTCTACCATACAATGCCTCAAATGGGGTCATTTGAATACTAGAGTGATAAGTGTTATAATAGGAAAACTCCACTAAGGGTAAATGTCGATCCCATCTTGCACCAAAATCGATCACACACGCTCGAAGTATATCTTCCAATACCTGAATGGTCCGCTCAGATTGACCATCTGTCTGAGGGTGAAATGCCATACTCATATCTAACTGAGTACCCAGACCATGTTGTAATTTCTTCCAGAAGTGAGAAGTAAATAGTGAACCTCGATCTGATATGATAGAAATAGGAACTCCATGTAGTCTCACAATATGACTGATGTATAGCTCGGCTAACTTTTCTGCTGTATACTTCACCCGAACCAGGATGAAGTGGGCAGACTTGGTCAGCCTATCAACAACAACCTAAATAGAGTCATAACCACCAACTGTGGTAGGCAAACCCACAACAAAGTCCATAGTAATCCGCTCCCACTTCCAAGTAGGAATAGGCATCCTCTGAGATACACTTCCGGGTAGCTGGTGCTCACATTTGACCTGCTGGCAAGTCAAACACCTCGAAACAAAGTCTAAAATATCTCTCTTCATCCCACACCACCAGTAATGTTGACTCAGATCATGATACATCTTTGCCACTCCCGGACTGATGGAATACCGAGAACAATTGGCCTCCTCAAGAATCAATCTAATCAAATCGCCTATCCTGGGCACACTGTCACGACCCAAATCCGGGCCGTGACTGGCACCTACACTTACCCTCCAATGTGAGCGAACAATTCAATCTGAATTCTAACATTTCAATATAATATCAACTGTAAATAATGCGGAAGACTCAAACTCATTAAATAAAACCAATCCATTAACTTTTAAAATTCAACATCTATTATTTCCCAAAATCTGGAAGTCATCATCACAAGAACATCTACTTCAAATTACTAAATCTAAGAGTTTCTAAGAAGCTAAAAATACATAAAGATAGTCCATGCCGGAACATCAAGGCATCAAGACATGAAGAGGAAGATCCAGTCCAAGCTAGAAGCATTAGCTCACCCTGAATCCGGAATGACGAAGACTGGCTAGAATTACTGTTGAGTTGAAGACGACGGCACGTTTGCTGCACTCCACAAATAACAAAGAAGAAAACATAAAAGTAGGGGGTCAGTACAAACACGGGTACTGAGTAGGTATCATCGACCAACTCAAAATAGAAAACAGTATATATCAGATAATATCATAAATCAACTAATATCCCTAGCATGCAGCATTTACAATTACCATAACCCTTGGTTACAACACCAAGCTCATCAATGAGGACTCACGCCTCCTCATCATACTCATTTGGGAATTAGGTTCATTAGATTGAATATATTAACATCTTTCAAGATTCATTATCTTTATTCCTCTCGTGTCGGTACGTGACACTCTGCTCCTCATTCTATCCTGGTGTCAGAACGTGACACCCGATCCATATTCTATCCTGGCATCAGAACGTGGTACCCGATCCATATACTATCCTTGTGTCAGAACGTGACACTCCGATCCTCATTCTATCCTGGTACCGGAACGTGGCACCCGGTCCATATTCTATCCTGGTGTCGGAATGTGACACTCCGATCCTCATATACTATACTGGTACCAGTGCGTGGCACGCGATCCATATTCTATCCTGGTGTCAGAACGTGACACTCTGATCCTCATATACTATCCTGGTACCGAAACGTGGAACCCGATCCCCTAATCTCACTACTTTCGTTCATCAAGCCTTCTTTATACCAAGGCACCATCATTAACAAAGTAGATTAGGGTTTTGCAAGATTTGGGATTCAATAACTTCATCATGCTTATATAATTACAATTATATAATTACGTTAATGCAAGCATACAATTAAGCACATAGCAGGGTTTACAATATTATCAATACATATCATTCACTATTAAGAGTTTACTACGAATATCGTAAGAGAAACCATAACCTACCTCCACCGAAGATTCGTGATCAATCAAGCAAATTTTCCCAAAGCTTTGTGTTTTTCCCTTTCTCGGTCGTCTCTCTCTCTATCGATTCCCTTCTCTCTCTTTATGTTCTTTTCTTTTTCTTATTCCAACCCTCTTTCTTTTACCCTAATTAGTATATAATTAAGAATAAAAGGTGGCAATAATGACCCACTAATTAACTTAAGGTTACCTCTTTTAACCCCCAAGTAATTAGACTTATTAACATTAACCCACTAACTTTATAATTAAAGCAGAAATAGTCAAAAACGTCCCTTAAAACGTATACAGAAATCTGACCCTGACTGGGATTACGCAGTCTGTGATGGCCCGTCGCGCCTGCGACAGTCCGTCCTGCTGCTCCATCACAAACTTCAGAGACTCAATTTCTCTGAAGGGTCTATGACGGTCCGTCACACCTGTGACGGTCCGTCCTGCCATTCCGTTACGAAGTTCAGAGAATCGTTCCCTGTACCAAATTCTCAGGAGTTGAAGTGTTTTGAAACGGTGGATCACAACGGTTCATCGTGCCTGTGACGGTCTGTCCTGGAGGTCCGTCACAGAGTTCAGAGAGTCGATTTTAGCACCCAAATTTCAGAATTTCTAAGTGTTTTGGGACAAGACACCCTCGACGGTCCGTCGTGCCCATGACATTCCGTCGTGGGTTCCGTCGTCTTAGCCTGTTTTTCCTGAATTAAAATCTGCTGCTCAAAACGACTAAACAGGTCGTTACAGTACATTCGTCTCCAAAAAAATGGGTGTGATGGAACTCGTCTAATCCCATCTAGATAAGTCAGCCTAAAACCCAATATCTAAAAAAGTGCGGAAGTAAATGACAATCCAACAACAATTCCTATTATGAAACCAAGTCATATTAATCCAATCCCCAAAATCAGGTTGTCACGTGCACAAGCCTCTAATGTAAATATTAGAATTGAAATAAAATAGAAGTCTAACATGAAGTTGTCTTTCAAGTAAAAACAAAGTCATAAACTGGAGTAGAAAAGTTCGCTTAGATGACAAGCAGCTACCTCACAATCTTCCACAAGATGCCTCGGAAATGAAGAGAATGGAAGGTATCACAAAAATCCGGTCTCGTAACCTACAAAAATTTGTAGAAGCAAGGGGTGAGTACCAAACCACGCGGTACCCAACAAGCAAACCTCTAAACACAAGTTAAGTGAACAAAATACGGGTACTCCTTACGCCCTATCTAAACCTCCACGCTACAGCCTAACAGTTTACCAAACACACCACTCAATAACCACACTCTATCAGTTTACACATTCTCAATAACAACTCAATATTCAACAGTCACAAGCTTCATATAGAAACAATTACAAGATCAGCAAAACTCATGTTCAAGTTGATCAATAATAAAAATGTGCAATGCCATGAGATGGAATGTCAAATATCGTGATGCATGTCTTTCTTAACGATACACACCCACTGTCTCTCAATCCTGGACCCATGGGGGACATATCTGTCCATGCATCTGTCGCGGCGCACGACACGACCCTGGATAAATAGTAACCTTCGCGGCGCACGATACGTCCCTCGAAATATAATATCCATCGCGGCGCATGATACGACCCTCAAAATTAGTACATCATCCTCTTACCACAACCATGTCTCAGATACAATGCAAATTACATGCTCAAATGAAAAGGAGGAGATAACCATTCGATAACAAAGCACAATTTACAACAAGAAATACAACACCAACAAATAAACAACAAGTCTCCAAATCATTTTCAACATCACACAAGGAAATACACAAATTTCGTACGCTTAACAAGAGTTTAGAAATCCACTTGCCTTAGCCAATCGAATAATCACTCTTGGACTAGAGCCTTCCCTTTCCGCCGAGCTTCCAAATCGATGCAATCTATGCAAGTATATATATTCACAATAAGGTTTCAAAACTATCAAAACTCTAACTTTTATGTGTTTAACCCTAACCTTAAAAATTCACCCAAATTCATAATCAAGTTTGTAATTCTTGATATCAAAAAAAATGTAAATTCTTATATTTCCAAATTTCATGCCTAAGATTTAGTCTTAATCTCCAAATAACATAAAGTTAATTATATATCTTAATATATATCAAAACTTAATTCATTTTGTGATAACTATAAAAAGAAATTCAAACAAAGTTAATTAAGTGACATAAACATATTAAATATAAATCACAGAAACCCTAAAATTATTCCATCAAAATTCCCTATACGTATGACTGTTTGATTTATATTATAATATACATATTTCCTAATGATATTGCAATCATCACGCCACCCAAGTACATAAAAATTAAGCCTAATAAGTTTGATTCTTCATGCTGCACACAAACCCACATATAATACTTAATACATACTATTAATTTTGTTCTCTTTCTTTTTCTCTAAATTCCAAAACCAATTTTTCCCACTTTCTGTTTCAACTCCAACATTAGAATAATAACTACAATTATATGGCTGCACAATAAATTGAACAAGAATTTGTTACCTCAAAAGTCTGAGATATTACCTAGTTGATGTGCTTGTGAGAAGAGAGGTTGCCGACTGTGCCGAAGTTGTAATTTTCTCCGACGGTTTTCTTTTTTCTTTTTCAAAACAAATAGGTCTAAGCTGATATAGGGTATTAACTTAAATTAATTATATATGGACTCAATCTAACCATCAACTAAATTAATTACTTAAATTATCTCTTAATTAAGAAAATTTTAGTTAAACAAATAAACCAATTTTTTTCCATTTAAATTTACAGAAAGGGTCTTTTATCACATTAGTCCACTAACTATCTATTAATTCATTATCTATGACCACCCATCCATTAATTAATTCAAGTTAAGCAAATATTTAAAATTTCCAAAAATGACTTTTCGGGTCATTACATTAAGTTAAAACTAAAATAATTAGACTTAAAAAGTTGTTAAGCTGATCAAATAAGTTAAAATATATAATGTGGTTTAGATGGTGAATATAGTGTTTGAATAAAGTTAAAACTAAACTAATTACATTTAAAAAGTTGTTAAGTTGTTTTAATAAGTCAAAATATATAATACGGTTTATTTGGTGAATATAGTGTTGGAGGAAAGTTAAAACTAAACTAATTAGACCTAAAAGGTTGTTAGATTTTTTAAATAAGTTTAAACATATAATGATGTTTAGTTTGTGAATATGTTGTCAGAATTAAGTTAAAACCAAAGTAATCAGATTTAAGAAGTTATTAAGTTCTTCAAATAAATTAAAATATATTTTAGTGAAAAAACTTACAATATAATAAAATTGCAAAATTACAATTGAAAATAAAATGAAGAAATAAATCTTTAGGCTGAGGCACGGATATTTCGCTCTCTTAAAGGAGATTCAAGTCCACTCCGGCATAATCTACACTGATCCAGCTGTATAACTCTTGACTTGTCCCCTCAATGATAAAACAACCCAATAACAGTGTATAACTCAAACAACTCCGGATTAATTGAAGAGTCCAAAGCTCCATAAAGGAACACCTTCCTTAAATCTATAATACTCTTTTTTATATAGTGAATATAGTTGAAGACTTAGAATATTTTCTATGTCTCAAATCTCTCTTTCACTACGCTATCCTCAATATAATACTATTCATCTTTTTCACTCTATATTTTCTTGTATTTCTCTTGTTTCTTCACCTATCTTAACACAACTGAAGACTACACTATTTATAGGTGATGAATTCTTCCTTGCTATGAATAGGAGCTAGTGGGTAGAAAATTTGTCAAATGAATGACTCAAATGTTACATAAGTTACAAGACATAAATATAGAATAATGTATGAAATTAAGAATTGATGGTTACATAAGTTACTAAAAACTAATGATCATTTTCTTTCATAATTGATGAGACTAAAGAGGCACAAATGTAATGTCAATCAATAAACATAACATGATATATATTGTGACATATAATATATATTTTTATTAATATTAAAATGTTATATCAACAATCCCCCACTCATTTTAATATTAAGATAAAAGAGTTTTTCAAACTTTGTTGAAGGTCGACTATTATGCATAATGAAGGTGTGCTCTGCATTGAACCTTCACTAAGTAAAACAATAGCCATTACTCAAGAGTTAGTAGTGGTCTCAGGCTTGACGTATGACTGCTTAAGGGAAATAAAGAATTACTTCATACACACAATAATCAAGGTGTTGACATAGGCTTTAATAGCCAGGATGTTACAGCCTTGTGCTATGCCGGTTTCATGAGTGTTTTTGAGAACAAGATCATTAATATAGAAAGCGACCTACTTTTGCACTCACATAGGTGAAATCTTTTAAGGGTGCTCCTATAATTCGACACCTTACTCATATGACATACAAACTTTCGCTAAGATCTTAAAGACTCAACCTCCACAAATAATTATAGGATAAATCTAGTCACATCATAGGGACAAAATAAAATTAACAGTGGTGCATCTTACAACAAGTCATCATATGATTTGTTCTTTTCATTGAACCTTGTTATAGGATTTTTAGTTCTCAGGTTGGGTTTTCTCGTATATGACTCAGAATTTATGAGCTTCAATTTTTATCCGCCTCGATGAGCTTCATATTCTTTATCTTGCTAAGGCCTTAGTTCATGAATCTGCAAGATTATCACAAGTTTTAACACAACCAAAATTTATGGTATACCAACGATTAATATGATCTCACAATATTGTGTTTTTCTCCTCATAATTTTAAATTTACTTTTATAGTAATGATTTTGTATTCAACTACTATATTTGTTCTTTCACATTTAATCAAAATTAGAAAAATTATTTTTCTCAAAATAAAGTGTTCCATTTAACTTTTTCACTTGTTGAAGTCTAACTAATTTTTTTTTTACTTTAACCATCATAATAGAGATAACAAAAGATAATTTTTTTCTCATCCCACCAAATAACACTAAATTTATTCTCATCTAGTTTGCTTGTACCTTCAAAGTACTCTTACTGATAACTCAACATCAAGTCATGTTTTTAGTCACGTAGCTCATATTTTTATTAGACTAGCAAACTCATTTTGTTTTTTTATGTCATAACTTTCTTACTCAATTGAATCAAAAGGAGTTGCAAGACTCAGACAATCAACAGAATTGCATTTCACAATTATTTCCATATTATGTACTTGACAAGGAAAACTCCATCACATGTTTTATGGTACTTTATTCATTCAAGAATAAAATTTATCTCACCATCATGTTAAATGACTACTGAAAATGGTTTTCATAATTTATTTAAAACTCTCATGTTAGTGCTAAAAATTATCATATTATAGCCAAATAATAACATGTGATTTATTCCACAATTAATATATATGCACTTGTAACACTCTTTTAGAGCATTTTTCAATGATGCAAAAATCACAATTTCACAATGATTTTTTTTCTTATTTATAAACCCACACTATTTCAAGAATTCAAAAATCATTTTTTTTCATGAAAAGTAGATTCACTCTATTTATGAAAATACTAGGTAAATATTTTTTTCTTTACCTTTTCTCCACTTTTGAGCAAGTAGAAAAATAATTTACCGTACAGCTCTTCTCTTCCATTTCTTGAAGAGAGCGAAGTTTGAATGGAATGTGTTGAGATCCCTATTTTATTATCCGTATTTTTTCTAACTGTAACAAAACATGATTCTACTTAAAATTGTTAGTAAAAAAAACTCACAATACAATAAAATTGCAAGATTATAATTGAAAATAAAATGAAGAAATAAATCTTTAAGCTGAGGCATGGATATCTCGCTCTCTTTAAGGAGATTCAAGTCCACAACAACATAACCTACATCGATCCAGCATTATAACTCATGAATTGTCCCCTCCAGAATACAACAACCCAACAATAGTGTATAACTGAAAAAACTCCAGTGTAGTTGAAGAGTCCAAAGCTCCACAAAAGAACACATTCCTTCAACATATAATACTCTCTTTTGTATAGTGAATATAGTTAAAGATTTACAATATTTTCTATGTCACAACTCTCACTTTCACTACACTAACCTTAATATAATACTACTCATCTTTTTCACTCTATAATTTCTTATATTTCTCTTGTTTCTTCTCCTACCTAAACACAAACGAAAACTATACTACTTATAAGTGATGAATTCTTCCTTGCAATGAATTGGAGATAGTGGGTAGTAAATTTGCCAAATGAATGGATCAAATGTTAAATAAGTTACAAGTCATAAATATTGAATAATGGATGAAATGAAGAGTTGGTGGTTACATAATTTACTAAAAATAAATGACCATTTTCTTCCACAATTGATTTGAGTAAAGAGACACAAATGTAATGTCTATCAATAGACATAACATGATATATAATGTGACATATAATATATATTTTTATTTATATTAAAATGTCCCACCGACATATATAATGTGGTTTAGTTGGCGAATATAGTGTTGGAATAAAGATAAATCTAAACTAATTAGACTTATAAATTTGTTCAGTTCCTTAAATATATTAAAATATATAATGTGGTTTAGTTGGAATTTAGTTAGTGAATATAGTGTTGGACTTAGTAAAAACTAAATTAGTTAGATTTAAAAAGTTGCAAACTGCTTCAAATAAATTAAATTATATAATATGATTTAGTTGGTGAATATAAGGTTGGAATAAAGTAAAAACTAACTAATTAGACTTAAAAACTTATTAAATTCTTGATATATGTTAAAATATATACTGTAGTTTAGTTGGTGAATATGGTGTTGGATTTAAGTTAAAGTTAAACTAATTATGCATAAAAAGTTGTTAAATTCTTCAAACATATTGAAATATATAATGTGGATTAGTTTGAGAATATATTATAGGAATTAAATAAAACCTAAATTAGTTACACTTAAAAACTTGTTAAATTCTTCAAATAAGTTAAAATATATGATGTTGTTTAGTTAGTGCATATATTGTTGAAATTAATTTAAAACTAAACAAATTTGTAACGACCTGTTTAGTCGTTTTGAGCAGCAGATTTTATTTCTGGAAAAACAGGCTGAGGAGACGGACCGCACGACGGACCGTCATGGGCACGACGGACCGTCGCAGGGTCTCGTTTCAAAACACTTAGAAAATCTAAAATTGGGTACTGAAAATTGACTCTCTGAACTTCGTAACGGAATGGCAGGACGGACCGTCACATGTGTGACGGACCGTCACAGACTCTTCAGAGAAATCGAGTCTCTGAACTCTGTGACGGAGCAGCAGAACGGACCATCGCAGGCGCGATGGGCCGTCACAGGCTGCGTAAATCCCAGTCTGAGTTGGAATTCCTCAATTGTTTTAAGGGACGTTTTTGACTATTCCTGTTTTAATTATATAGTTAGTGGGTTAATGTTAATCAGTCTAATTACTTGGGGGTTAAAAGAAGTAACCTTAAGTTAATTAGTGGGTTATTATTGCCATCTTTTATTCTTAATTATATGCTAATTAGGGTAAAAGAAAGAGGGTTTTGAATAAAGAAAATAGAAAGAACACGAGAAAGAGGAGAAACGAAGAAAAACACAAGGCTTTGGGAAATTCTTGCTTGATCACTAGTCTTCGGTGGAGGTAGGTTATGGTTTCTCTTACGATATTCGTAGTAAACTCTTAATAGTGAATGATATGTATTGATAATATTGTAAACCCTGCTATGTGCTTAATTGTATGCTTGCATGAATGTAATTATATAATTATGATTATATAAGCATGACAAAGTTATTGAATCCCAAATCTTGCAAAATCCTAATCTCTTTGTTAATTATGAGGCCTTGGTATAAAACAAGGCGTGATGAACTAAAATAATGGGATTGATGATGCCTTGGTAAGAAAGAAGGCTTGATGAATTGATAGAAGGAGATTAGGGGATCGGGTGTCAAGAACCGACACGTAGTATTAGGGGATGGGGTGTCACGAACCGACACGTAGTATTAGGGGATCGGGTGTCACGAACCGACATGTAGAATTAGGGAATCGGGTGTCACAAACCGACACGTAGAATTAGGGGATCGGGTGTCACGAACCGACACGTAGAATTAGGGGATCGGGTGTCACAAACCGACACGTAGAATTAGGGGATCGGGTGTCACGAACTGACACGTAGATTTAGGGGATCGGGTGTCACGAACCGACACGTAGATTTAGGGGATCGGAGTGTCACGTACCGACACAAGAGGATTAATGAATATGAGGGAGCGGAGTGTCACGTACCGACACAAGAGAAATAAAGATAATGAATCTTGAAAGATGTTAATATACTCAATCTAATGAACATGATTCCCAAATGAGTATGGTATTGAGGCTTGAGTCCTCATGTGAATTTGACGGTAATTGGTAATGATATAGTGCTTGTTGTTGCTACATGTTGAGTATCATAGTTGATTTTATGATATTACTTGGTATATATTGATTTCTATTTTGAGTTGGCCGATGATATCTACTCAGTACCCGTTTGTTGTACTGACCCCTACTTTTATGTTTTCTTCGTGTTTATTTGTGGAGTGCAGCAAACGTGCTGTCATATTCGACTCAACAGTAACTCTAGCCAGTCTTCATTACTCCGGATATCAGGGTGAGCTAATGCTTCTAGCTTGGACTGGATCTTCCTCTTCATGTCTTGATGCCTTGAAGTTCCGGCATGGACTAACTTTTACTTGTTTTAGCTTTTAGAATACTCTTAGTTTAGTACTTTGATCATAGATGTTCTTGTGGTGATGACTTCCGGATTTTGGGGATAATAATAGTTATTGATTTTATTAATGAGTTTAAGTCTTCCGCATTACTTTCTGTTGATATTATATTGAAATGTTAAGGTTTAGATTGGTTGGTTCGCTCACATAGGAGGGAAAGTGTGGGTGCCAGTCGCGGCCCGATTTGGGTCGTGACAAAATTAGACTTTAAAAATTGTTAAATTTTTCAAATATGTTAAAAGATATAATGTAATTTAATTGGTGAATATAGTGTTGGAATTAAGCTAACATTAAACTAACTAGAGTTAGAAAGTTGTTAAGTTAATTTATTAAGGTAAAATTATGTAATGTTGTTTAATTGGTGAATATAGTGTTGAATTAAGTAAAAACAAAACTAATTACACTTAAAAAGGTGTTAAGTTCTTAAATTAAGTTTAAAATATATAATGTGATTTAGTTGGTGAATATAGTGTTAGAGTTAAGTTAAAACTAAACTAATTCGACTCCAAAAGTTGTTAAGTTCTTCAAATAAGTTAAATATATAATGTGCTTTAGTTGGTGAATATAGTGTTGGAATTAATTAAAACTAAACTAGTTAGACATAAAAAAGTTGTTAAGTTCTTTAAATAATTTAAAATATATAAGTTTATTTAATTGGTGAATATAGTGTTGTAATTGAGTTAAAACGAAACTAATTAAACTTAAGAAGTTGTAAAGTTCTTCAAATAAGTTAAAATAATATAATGTGATTTAGTTGGTGAATAGTGTTGGAATTAAGTAAAATCAATACTAATTCAACTTAAAAAGTTGTTAAATTCTTCAAATAATTTCAATTATATAATGTGGTTTAGTTGATGAATATGGTGTTGAATGTAATTTAAAAACAAAACTAATTAGACTAAAAAAGTTGTTAAGTTCTTCATATAAGTTAAAATATATAATGTGGTTTAATTGGTGAATATAGTGTTGGAATGAAGTTAAAACTAAAATAATTAGGATTTAAAAGTTTTTAAGTTTTTAAAATAAGTTAAAGTATATAATGTGGTTTATTTGGTGAATATAGTGTTAAAATTAATTTAAAACTAAACTAATTAGACTTAAAAAGTTGGTACGTCGTTTTAAATAAGTTAAAATATAGAATGTCGTTTATTTGGTGAAAATACTGTTGGAATTAAGATAAAAGTAAACCAATAGACTTAAAAAATTGCTAAGTTCTATAAATAAGTTAAAATATTGAATGTGGTTTAGTTGGTGAATATAATGTTGGGATTAAGTTAAAACTAAACTAATTAGACATAAGAAGTTGTTAACTTCCTAAAATAAGTTAAAATATACAATGTGGTTTAGTTGGTATAGTGTTGGATTTAAGCTAAAACTAAATTAATTAGGCCTAAAAAGTCGTTAAATTATTTAAATAAATTAAAATATATAATGTGGTTAGTTTGTGAATATAATGTTGCAATTTAGTTAAAACTAAATTCATTAGACTTAAAAAGTTATTAAGTTCTCGAAATATATTAAAATATACAATGTGGTTTAGTTGGTGAATATAGTGTTGAAATGTCACGTTGTAAAATGAGTTGTGAGTGACACTCATACATAACTACCTAGGTAGGCGAATCAACGAATTAAACCTTAAATTATATTATACAAGAATGATGCGGAAGGTCACAATCTTACTAAATATCGTTTACCAAAACGTGAAAGTCTTAACATCAAGGACATCTAAACTCCAAATAATAAGTCTAAGAGTATCAAATTATCATGATAAAAAAATGAACGTGATGACACTCGTCTTATCCCACCTAGAAAAGTCATCCTAAAAGACAACTAATACAATAAAATGCGAAAAATTTACTACAACTTAAATTGTACCCCAAAACCTGATTGTCGCGTGTAAAGCCTCTAAAGTATTACAATTGAATAAAAAGAAAATATATGTCTCATATAACATTTTTTCTAGAGTAGAAAAAAACATAAACAGAAGTAAGAAGGTCTGCTTAGATGACAAACAACTACCTCAAAAATCTCCAAGAAGCCTCGGAAAAGAAGAGAATATATCATAGAGGTCCGGGCTAATAACCTAATAAAAAATTGTAGAAGCAAGGGGTGAGAATCTGTAACAACCCATTTAGTCGGTTTGACCACTAGAAATTTTTATGTTAGAAAATACTTTTCGATAGATTTAAGTGGGTGTTTTGGACTATTCATAATTATAATTATGAAATTAGTGGGGTAGTTTTACTAATTTATTTAGTTAATGGTTAAGAAATAATATTATAATTAATAGTGGGTCACTTTTATCACTATTATAATTATATGAGTATAATAATTAGGGTAACAAATAATCTATAGAAGAAAAGAAAAGAAAAAAAAAGAGGAGAAAGAAAGAAAATTGAAGCCGCTAAGTTCCCAGAAAAATCTCTATCCAAGGTATTGAATCATTGTTCATATGTATTGGTTCCTAATTAATGTGTACTAGTAAAATTATTACTATAAACAAAAATTGGGAGTGAAATTGTAGGGTGAGAATTACTTGTTGTTAGCGTTAGATTTGAAGTTAAAGGAACAAGGTTTTTGGTCACTAATTATTGATGATGCTTACTGATTTCCGAATAATTTCTAAAGAAATTACATGGTGCAATTAATTAGTTAGTGCAATATGCATGTTGTAAAGTGACGAGAATAAGATGTTGATTTGAAGTGTTGATTGTCACTGGTTTCGACATCAGTGACTTTCAGTTTTGGATATTATAATATTTTATCATGAATAAAGTTTTGATATATTGATATACAAAATTAACTATTGAGTGTAGTATATTATTCGTATTCCAATAAATAATATGTTAATTGAAGGAATTAAGACTTACCCTTAGGTTTGATCGTTGGGAAGTTGATTATAAAATAAGGTGAATTTTTGGGTCTAGGGTAGACATGGAATAATATGAGTGTTTATAGACTCATTAACTTACAAATTATGTATATATACTTGATAGATTGGAAAGGTTCGGAGACAGTAAGGAAAGGAAAGGCATTGGAGAAGTAGTTACTTGACTTCAATTCTTCGGTGGATGTAGGTTACGGTTTATACTATTTGATAGTAAACTATTAATAGTGATTGATATGCCTTGAATGATATTGTGAAGTTCTCTATGTACTTGACTGTGTGATTGTGTGATTTGGTTGTGTGGTTTGTGATTGGTTTGAAATCCTGAGATCATAGAATTTATATTCTCTAACCCTCTCTATCGAAGTGATGCCTTGAATAAAGAAGGCTTGATGAAAATAATATAAGAATGAATAGAAAGCGTGATAGTAAAGGATAAATTAATAGTATTATTGGATCGGAGTGTCACGTTCTAACATGGTATTCTTGGATCGGAGTGTCACATTCCGACACGGTATTCTTGGATCGGAGTGTCATGTTTCGACACGGTATTCTTGGATCAGAGTGTCACGTTCCGGCACGGTATTCTTGGATCGAAGTATCACGTTCCGACACGATAATATTAAATGAAAAACATGTTGAATTAATGGAAGGTACTCAATCTCAAAGAACTCATCTCCCAAAATGGTTTGGTTTGGAGGCATGAGTCCTCATGTGTGATCTTGATAACATTGACTTATTACGAGTTTACTTTAATGTTGTTGACACTTGTTCATGTTGTTTATTGTTTATCACCTGTTAAGTGCTATAGTTGAGTTCATACTATTATTTATTGTATATTAGTTACTATTTTGGGTTGACCGATGATACTTACTCAGTACATGTTGACTCGTACTGAGTCCTACATGTTTTCTTCTTTGTTTTCCTTTTATGAAATGCAACGAGTGTACCTATGACTTCTGATTTCCCTCAGCTCTAGCCAGCCTCCCGCATATCAAGTTACAGGGTGAGCTATCCATTCAAGCTCGTGTTGGATTCTCTCGGTCATGACATGATGACCTATACTTTCGGACATATACAATTTTATTTTTTATTTTAGTGTATTCGATATTCTTAGACTTAGTATTGGAGATTAGATGTCCTTGATGTGATGACTATCAGATTTTTGGATGATAAGTATTAAACTTTAGAAACTTATTTAAATTGGTTGCTTAGTATCTTTTGGAGCTTCCGCATTATTGATATTATTTATAGTTGAACTATTGATATATGTTGGGATTTAGATGTGTTCGTTCTCCCACTTAAGGAGGTAAGTGTGGGTGACATTCACGACCTGTTTTGGGTTGTGACAAACTTGGTATCAAAGCGTTAGGTTCGTTGATCTCATCACACAAGGACAGGTCTAGTAGAGTCTTGCGGAACGGTATGTGGACGCCTTTACATTTCTTCGAGAGGCTATAGGACTTTAGGAAAACTCATTTATTTCTTTCTTTCGTGCTACTACTTGAATCCTATTGGTATCTAGTTGATACAAATTGGTATCTGAACGTCTTCACTCTATTTCAAATATGGTTAGTACTAGAGTATTAGGAGTTGAAATAGCGACAAGAGAAAAAAAATTGTCCTTAGAAATAGATATATTTTCTCGATCGCAAAATGTGGTGGTAGTCTCATGTCGAGTGTCGGTTAATAAAGAAACTACTATGACTTCATCGAGTGAGGACATATTAGAGAAAGTCATCGATGCTTACTTGGTTAGAGTTAGGAAGTGTGTTTTTTTTGTTATTGAATTGATCTAAGAATTAAAACAAATTGTCTGGTCCAGAGAGAGAACATATTCGATAATGTTTTGCAATTATTCAATGGGTAGAAATATGTGGGCTATTTGGGTACGATAATATGGACAGGTATGATGTGTTCTAGTGAGGTATCTAACAGACTTTCACGGTGTGGCAGTACTAGGATTATGTGGAAACAGGTACATTAATTGTCAAGTATGAATACTAATTACTAAAGGAGTTACAAGTTGTACGACATGGTCAGATAATAAGATTTAGTGTTGCATTCACATTTGAGAAATCAACTAGTTTATTACTAGAGGAACTTAGATTGAGCATTATTTTGAAGGAAAATTTTAGTGGTTGAGCATTATTTTAAAGAAAACCTTAATGGTGGATCTTTGGTGCAATATTAATACATTTAGGTTGTGAAATGTATCGTGAGGGTTCTGAATAAGTACTGACGATTTTATCTTAAGCTTCAAAAGGTAGATTGATACTAAAATAACAAACTTATAGGGAAAGAAAGTCCTAGTGGATATACTTGGGTGAAGTAAATTGAAGATTTAGCAAGAAAGTGCATATAAATTGGGTTAGTCTCTTGAATTTTATTGGTATACCTAAGTTTAAGGTGTTAGATCGAGGAAAAGGTTCACTTCATGGTGATAAAAAGGTTAACTGAGCATGATGGAAAATAAAAATTCGTGAAAATTTGTAATTGGGATGAAAGTATATGATTAGAATTTGTTGGTTAAATAAATTTTGTATGTAATAAAGACTTGTGAGTATCTAAGGTTGTGATTTTCTACTGTTTTATGAGTAATGTGGGTGTATGACAAGTTCTATGAGATGTTGGGTCAACGCTCGAATAGAATTTAAAGGAGCCGGAATCATAATTAAAACAAGATGAAACTTGTGGGATATGTAGCCTTAAGAAAATAAGTGAGTGAAGGAATATTTTCTCTGATTGTAAGAACTAAAAATGAATTTTCGAAGGGGTTGAAAATTGGGTTCAGAAATGCATAATTTTATCTATTTTGTTTTGGTAAGGTAATAACATAACAAGTTAATTAGCTTATTTAAAAGCTATTGAATAGAACTTAAGAGAGGAGTGTACAGACGTTCAGCTTGAGTGAGAGGATAAGTTCTGGTTGTACTGTTGAATTTAGAAATGAGTAGGGTTGGATTTTTTTTGTGAAACATATGGTATGGTTGATGGAGGGCAATCAATGATAAGCTAAGATAAGGTAATTATAAAAGTCTTCAAAGTATAAGCAAATGTAGATACATAAAGGTATTGGGTTACACAATTGGACTTAAAATTCAAACTTTTCATTATAAGTCTACATTCTTGGTGATTTTTTTTCAAGGTATGAGTTGTAAGGTAATAAATGATTGATTGCATCGGTATTAAGCATGTGAAATAACTTATGCATGTTTTGGATCATAAAGTTTATTACTTTTGATTGTTAAAGGATCTAAGAAGAGTTTTCTTTTGAGTTTTGATTTATAATGTGAAGTAAAATGTCATGGGTTGTTGGTAAAAGGACGAGATCGATGAGTGATGTAAAGAAAAAAGAATATTGATATATTGAAGGGTCGAATAAATTTGTATCATGAGAAGAATTTGAGAAAAGTAAATGAATAAGACCTCTCGTATAAACCCATGGGTAGTAGTTGATGGTTGTATTGATTTTTGCCTATGAGATTATATATGAATGTGAGATGTGAAGTAGTTCGATATAGACTTACTAGAATTTATCATCGACTTTTATAAAGATTGAGTTTTGATTTGGACTGCAAACAATGAGGCATGAAGAATTTAGTATTTTACATGGGGTTAGATTGCTCAAATTTGGATACATGACTTATGAATAATGCATATGGTGTAATATAATTCTACATGGTTATTAAGAATTTAGAGTTGGACTAATACTACTCTATTGATGGGATTACATAGAATATTATGATGTGTTAAGATATTTAACGGTGAATAGAGGTTATGAGCTAATAGGATACATAATAATTTGAATGACCAAGAAACTTCCCAAGTGTTGGCATGAGGTATGTGATGGTTAATAAGGGTAGCTAAATCATGATATGTGGAAGTGGTGTGAGGTTGACTTATGGTTTGATTTAATAGTTTATTATGATGAAAAGGTACTATCGAATTTTAAATATTGTTAGTAGCCTTGTTTGGAACTCGTAATTGTCATGAAATGCTTAAATAGAAGATAAGGATGGTTGTTTGGGAGTAAGGTAGATGATTGATGTGGTTATGATGTTTTGTTAGTAATAAAAGTGTCGATTTCAGTGGATGTAAGGTTCGATAAAGTAAGTACGTCTGCAATTATAATAGGGACTAAATTGGTGATTGTGGATACCTAGAAAATCAAAGAGATAGAGTCAGATGAATAAAGACGTTTAATATGGAAACTATTAAAAAAAATATCTGAAGTTATTCGACCTTGGTTATATACACTCTTACGTGAACAATTACTTCATTTTGGGTGTGATTTAGAGTATGATTCATTTTTTTACATCCATACGTGTTTTCACATCTATGGGTTGATTTCTAGTGGTGAATCGGATGTAAAGATCCTCTTGTATCCTCTTGATAGGGTAGGATCCTTGGGCAAACTTGATATTTTAGTTATGATAGAATTGGTGTTGCTTGGAATAGCTAAAGTATATCAGTAGGTCTATACGCACAAACTTGCTTATGAGAATCTATATAAGAGCTGCTATGAAGACTTACAATTGCCTAATAGTAATGTTAGAGGTTCTGCATTTTGAAGTGTATCCCTTGTTGTTGTTCACTTGATATTATTCTTCCCTGGGTTAGATATGTTGAGTCTCCCTTGATGAGTAATCGATGTCTAAAGATAATATTTTCATCACTTAAGCATGTGATGAGATTGTGTTGTGAAAAGAAAATCCTGGTAAGATCTGTGATGGTTTGTGCATTATGAGTGTGTGGTAGTTGGTTAAAATCCACTTCTGGTTGTAGCCACTTTTGCTTTAAAATTTTATCGTGGTTATGTAAGATAATATTTGTTCAGATGGTTGTGTGAAGGTCTAGCTGGAGAATAGATCAGTTGAAAAGTCCATTAATAGAAATAGTTTTGTTGTTAGTTGAGTTTACATACATCAATAATTATTCCTAGAGTAGTGAGATGGACCCATTTAAGGCATTGTTGTGAGGAGGTGTAGATCTTCAATTGATTGGTTTAACACTTTTTTTATAAGACCAAGGGTACTACTATTTCGAATGAACTTTTGAGACAACTACTAAAAGTGTTTTGTTAGATGATTGATGTGGTTATGATGTTTTGTTAGTACTAAAAGTGTCGATTTCAGTGGATGTAGGATTTGATAAAGTAAGTACGTCTGCAATTATAATAGGGACTAAATTGGTGATTGTGGATAGCTAGAAAATCAAAGAGATAGAGTCAGATGAATGAAGACGTTTAATATGGAAACTATTAAAAAAATATATCTGAAGTTATTCGACCTTTGTTATATACACTCTTACGTGAACAATTACTTCATTTTGGGTGTGATTTAGAGTATGATTCATTTTTTTACATCCACACGTGTTTTGACATCTATGGGTTGATTTCCAGTGGTGAATCGGATGTAAAGATCCTCTTGTATTCTCTTGATAGGGTAGGATCCTTGGGCAAACTTGATATTTTAGTTATGATAGAATTGGTGTTGTTTGGAATAGCTAAAGTATATCAGTAGGTCTATACGCACAAACTTGCTTATGAGAATCTATATAAGAGCTGCTATGAAGACTTACAATTGCCTAATAGTAATGTTAGAGGTTCTGCATTTTGAAGTGTATCCGTTGTTGTTGCTCACTTGATATTATTCTTCCCTGGGTTAGATATGTTGACTCTCCCTTGATGAGTAATCGATGTCTAAAGCTAATATTTTCATCACTTAAGCATGTGATGAGATTGTGTTGTGAAAAGAAAATACTGGTTAGATCTGTGATGGTTTGTGCATTATGAGTGTGTGGTAGTTGGTTAAAATCCACTTCTGGTTGTAGCCACTTTTGCTTTAAAATTTTATCGTGGTTATGTTAGATAATATTTGTTCAGATGGTTGTGTGAAGGTCTAGTTGGAGAATAGATCAGTTGAAAAGTCCATGAATAGAAATAGTTTTGTTGTTAGTTGAGTTTACATACATCAATAATTATTCCTAGAGTAGTGAGATGGACCCATTTAAGGCATTGTTGTGAGGAGGTGTAGATCTTCAATTGATTGGTTTAACACTTTTTATATAAGACCAAGGGTACTACTATTTCGAATGAACTTTTGAGACAACTACCCTTTCATGCCTTGCCTTCTTTTGATCGTTCGAGGACGAACGATGGGTAAATTGGTATCTATTGTAACTACCCATTTAATCGGTTTGAGCACTAGAAATTTTTATGTTACAAAATACTTTCCGATAGATTTAAGTGAGTGTTTTGGACTATTCATAATTATAATTATGAAATTAGTGGGGCAGTTTTACTAATTTATTTAGTTAATGGTTAAGAAATAATATTATAATTAATCGTGGGTCACTTTTATCACTATTATAATTATATGAGTATAATAATGTAACGACCTGTTTAGTCGTTTTGAGCAACAGACTTCAATTTTGGAAAAACTGGCAGAACCGACGGACCCCACGACGGACCGTCAAGGGCACGACGGACGTCACAGGGTCTCGTTTCAAAACACTTAGAAAATCTGAAATTGGGTACTGAGAATCGACTCTCTAAACTTCGTAACGGAGTGGCAGGACGGACCATCAGTGGCCCTTCACCCAAAATCAAGTTTCTGAACTATGCGACAGACAGCAGAACGGACCGTCGTAGGCGCGACGACCCGTCACAGCTTGCATAATCCCAGTTGGAGTCGGATTTTGGTTAAGTTTTAAAGGGGCGTTTTGGACTATTCCTGCTATAATTATATATTTCGTGGGTTTATATTAATAACTCAAATTCTTGGAGGTTAAAAGAGGTAACCTTAAGTTAATTAGTGGGGTATTATTGCCATCTTTTATTCTTAATTATATACTAATTTGGGTAAAAGAAAGAGGGTTTGAATAAGAAAATAGAAAGAACAAGAAGGGAGAGGGAGAAACGGTAGAGAGAAGAGGAAAGCACCAAGCTTTGAGGATTAACTTGCTTGATTTCAATTCTTCGGTGGAGGTAGGTTATGGTTTTCATGCTATTCGTAGTAAACTCTTAATAGCGAATGATATATGTTAGTAGTATTGTAAACCTTCTATATGCTTAATTGTATGCTTGCATGAATGATGTGATTATGTAATTGTGAATAAATAAGCATGATGAAGCTATTGAATCCTAAATCTTGAAAAGAAACCCTAATCTACTTTGTTAGTGATGATGCTTTGGTATAAAAGAAGGCTTGATGAACGAAAGTGGTGAGATTAGGGGATCGGGTGCCACGTTCCGGTACCAGGATAGAATATGGATCGGGTGTCACGTTCCGACACCAGGATAGAATATGGATCGGGTGCCACGTTCCGGTACCAGGATAGAATATGGATCGGGTGTCACGTTCTGACACCAGGATAGAATATGGATCGGGTGCCACGTTCCGGTACCACGATAGTATTTGAGGATCGGGTGTCACGTTCCGACACCAGGATAGAATATGGATCCGGTGCCACGTTCCGGTACCAGGATAGTATATTGAGGAGCGGAGTGTCACGTACCGACACGAGGGGAATAAAGATAATGAATCTTGGAATATGTTAATATATCCAATCTAATGAACTAAATTCCCAAATAAGTATGATGAGGAGGTGTGAGTCCTCATTGATGTGCTTGGTGTTGTAACAAAGGGTTATGGTAACTATAAATGCTACATGCTAAGGATATTAGTTGATTTTATGATATTGCTTAATACATACTATTTTCTATTTTGAGTTGGCCGATGATATCTACTCAGTACCCGTGTTTTGTACTGACCCATACTTTTATTGTTTTCTTCTTGTTTATTTGTGGAGTGCAGCAAACGTGCCGTCATCTTCGACTCAACAATAACTCAAGCCAGTCTTACTACATCGGAAATTCAGGGTGAGCTAATGCTTCTAGCTTGGACTGGATCTTCTTCTTCAAGTCTTGATGCCTTGAACTTCCGGCATGGACTAGCTTCTTATGTATTTTTTAGCTTCTTAGAATACTCTTAGTTTAGTAATTTGATTATAGATGTTCTTGTGATGATGACTTCCAGATTTTGGGAATAATAATAGTTATTGATTTTATTGATGAGTTTAAGTCTTGCGCATTACTTTATGTTGATATTACCTTGAAATGTTAAGGTTTAGATTGGTTGGTTCGCTCACATAGGAGGGTAAGTGTGGGTGCCAGTCGCGGCCCGTTTTGGGTCGTGACAAACTTGGTATCAGAGCATTAGGTTCGTTGGTCTCATCACACAAGAACAGGTCTAGTAGGGTCTTAAGGAACGGTAGGGGACGCCTTTACTTTTCCTTGAGAGGCTATAAGACTTTAGGAAAATTTCACTCTTTCATTCTTTCTTTCGTGCTACTACTTGAGTCCAATTGGTATCTAGGTTATACGAATTGGTATCTGACCATCGTCACTCTCCTTCGCAGATGGTTAGAACTAGAGCAACGACTACGCCAACACCAACACCGGCCAGACAAGAAACAACTGAGCCAGCCACTGGGGCTGTGGCTCGAGGAAGAACAGCGGCAAGGGGCCGTGGTAGAGGTCGTGGGAGGACGTCCTCTAGGGGAAGAGGACGAGCGCCTAGCCTATCTGATACTAGGGCAGTGACTCCTCCACCGACTGAGGAAGTAGTAAGAGAAGGGGAGGATGGGGAAACTGAACAAGTGTAGAATGAGGGATTGCCACTCCAACCTACCCCAGAGATGATCAATCAGGTTCTGGCTTATCTTAGTGGGTTGTCTGATCAAGGTCAGGCACCTCCAGTATTTTCTGCACCAACACCTCCGGTTTCAGAAGTACAACATGCAGCCACTATGGCTCCTCGTATGGAGGTCTCATTGGACATAGGCACATTTCCACGTCTGACTACTGGGCCTATAATGACAAATGATCAGCATGAACTTTTCAGTAAGTTCTTGAAATTGAAACCTCCAGTCTTCAAGGGTGCTGAATCGGAGGACGCTTATGATTTTCTGGTTGACTGTCATGAGCTACTACACAAGATGGGTATAGTAGAACGGTTTGGTGTTGAGTTCGTGAGTTATCAATTTCAAGGGAACGCCAAAATGTGGTGGCGGTCACATATTGAGTGCCAACCAACAGAGGCACCACCTAAGACTTGGGCCTCATTCTCTAGCTTGTTTATGGAGAAGTATATCCCCCGAACTTTGAGGGATAGGAAAAAGGATGAGTTCTTGAGCCTAGAGCAAGGTAGGATGTCGGTCAATGCATATGATGCTAAGTTTCGTGCATTATCCCGGTATGCCACCCAACTGTGTTTCAGTCCACAAGAGCGAATTCGCCGGTTTGTGAAGGGGTTGAGGTCAGAATTGCGGATTTCAGCCTTACAGATAGCGGCAACGGCAAAATCCTTCCAAGAGGTAGTAGACTTTGTGATAGAAGTGGAAGGAGTGAAGCCAGACAACTTCACCCCGACATCAACATCAAAAAGGTTTCGAAAGGGAGGTGAGTTTAATTGTGCTTACACTAGAGGATAGGGTTCGGGAAGTTACTCAGTCCGACCAATTCAGTCTTCACTACAGACTGTAGTTGGGGGTCCACCTCCGACCGGTCAACACTTCTCTGAGAGACCTATGCATGAACCCAGAGAGTGCTATGGATGTGGGGAGATTGGACATATTAAGAGATATTGTCCAAAACAGAGTTACAGACCTCCAAATGTTAGAGTTAGAGGTGGTCATGGCAGAGGCCGTTATTCTGGAGGATGTGGTGGTCGAGGAAATGGTGGTCACCAAAACGGCCGAGGTGATGGGCAAACTGGAGCCACTACATCACAACAAGGTAGGGTCAACGGACAGACGAACGATAGGGCCCATTGTTACGTTTTCCCTGGGCGGTCTGAAGGAGAGGCATCGGATGGCTTCTGTATTGTTTGATCCTGGATCCATATTTTCTTATGTATCTTCCTCATTTGCTAATGGTCTAACTTTACATTGTGAATTACTTGATATGCCTATTCGTGTTTTTACTCCAGTGGGTGAGTCTGTTGTAGTTCAAAAGGTGTATAGGTCTTGTTTGGTGAACTTTGTGGAGAGCAACACTTATGTAGATTTGGTTATCTTAGAAATGGATGATTTTGATGTAATTCTGGGTATGACTTGGCTTTCTCCGCAATTTGCGATCTTGGATTGTAATGCTAAAACAGTGACGTTAGCCAAGCCTGGGACAGATCCGTTAGTGTGGGAGGGTGACTACACTTCCAATCCGGTCGTATCATCTCCTTTCTTCGTGCTAAGAAAATGGTTAGTAAAGGGTGTTTAGCTTTCTTGGCACATCTCAAGGATGACACTACCCAAGTGCCTTCGATTGAGTCGGTTTCAGTAGTCCATGAGTTTCTGGATGTGTTCCCTGCAGATCTTCCTGGTATGCCACCAGATAGGGATATTGACTTCTGTATCGATCTCGAACCGGTCACACGCCCCATTTCTATACCCCCTTATAGAATGGCTCCCACAGAGTTAAGCGAGTTAAAGGCACAACTTCAAGAGTTATTGAACAAAGGCTTTATTAGACCAAGTGCATCTCCTTGGGGTGCTCCGGTTTTGTTTGTAAAGAAGAAGGATGGGAGATTTCAAATGCGTATAGACTACAGACAACTAAACAAGGTAACCATAAAGAACAAGTATCCTCTTCCCCGCATTTATGACTTGTTCGATCAGTTACAAGGTGCTTGTGTCTTCTCTAAGATTGACTTGAGATCCGGTTATCATCAATTGAAAATACGGGCAACGGATGTGCCAAAGACTGCTTTTCGAACGAGGTATGGGCATTACGAATTTGTAGTGATGTCTTTTGGTCATACGAATGCCCCTGATGCGTTCATGATCTTGATGAACGGGATTTTTAAGCCATATTTGGACCTCTTCATGATCGTATTTATTGATGATATATTGGTATACTCAAAGAGCAAGAAGGAACATGAAGAGCATTTGAGAATGGTGTTGGAAATGTAGAGGGAGAAAAAGCTTTATGCCAAGTTCTCTAAGTGTGAGTTTTGGCTAGATGGAGTGTATTTCTTGGGACACGTGGTTTTTAAGGATGGAGTGATGGTGGATCCTTCTAAGATTGAGACAGTGAAGAATTGGGTAAGACCTACTAATGTGTCAGAAATAAGGAGCTTTGTTGGGTTAGCTAGCTACTACCATCGATTTGTCAAGGGATTCTCTTCTATTGCTTCCCAATTGACGAACTTGACTAAGCAGAATGTTCCATTTGTATTGTCGGATGAATGAGAGGAAAGCTTTCAGAAGCTCAAGACTTTGTTGACTACCGCACCTATCCTTACCTTGCCAGTAGAGGGTAAGAACTTCATTATTTATTGTGATGCATCCTATTCTGGTTTGGGCGCAGTACTAATGCAAGAGAAGAGTTTGATTGCTTATGCTTCAAGGCAATTAAAGGTTCATGAACGTAACTATCCAACTCATGATTTGGAATTGGCTGCGGTAGTGTTTGCATTAAAACAATGGAGACACTATTTATATGTGGTTAAGTGTGAGGTATATACGGATCATCGTAGCCTTCAGTATGTCTTTACTCAGAAGGATTTGAACTTGAGACAGAGGAGATGGATGGAACTACTGAAGGACTACGACATCACTATTTTGTATCATCCGAGGAAGGCGAATGTTGTAGCGGATGCTTTAAGTAGAAAGGTGGGAAGCATGGGAAGTTTAGCTCACTTGCAAGCTTCTAGACGCCCACTGACTAGAGAGGTTCAAACTCTAGCTAATGACTTGATGAGATTAGAAGTAAATGAGAAGGGAGGGTTGTTGGCTTCTGTGGAGGCAAGATCTTCCTTTCTTGACAAGATTAAGGGAAGACAGTCTGATGATGAGAAATTGCGCAGAATCCAACATAAAGTATTGCGAGGGGAGGCTAAGGAAGCACAAATCTATGAGGAAGGTGTTTTGAGAATCAAGGGAAGGGTATGTGTACCCCGCATCGATGATTTGGTCAACACTATTCTGACAGAGGCTCATAGTTCAAGGTATTCTATACATCTGGGTGCAACCAAGATGTATCGTGACCTAAAACAACACTTTTGGTGGAGCAGAATGAAGCGTGATATTGTAGACTTTATTGCTAAGTGTCCAAACTGTCAACAAGTAAAGTATGAACACCAAAGGCCCGGAGGAACACTTCAGAGAATGCCCATTCCGGAATGGAAGTGGGAAAGAATTGCAATGGACTTTGTGGTTGGTCTTCCAAGGACAATGGGTAAGTATGACTCCATTTGGGTGATTGTTGATAGGTTAACTAAATCTGCTCATTTCATTCCGGTAAAGGTGACTTACAATGCAGAGAAGTTAGCCAAGATCTATATCTCAGAAATCGTTCGATTGCATGAGGTTCCACTATCCATCATATCAGATAGAGGTACGCAGCTCACTTCTAAGTTTTGGAAAACATTGCATGCAGAATTGGGTACTAGGTTGGATCTTAGTACTGCGTTCCATCCTCAGACCGATGGTCAGTCTGAGAGAACGATTCGAGTGTTGGAAGATATGCTTCCTGCATGTGTGATAGAGTTTGGTGGCCATTGGGATAGCTTCTTACCCTTAGCGGAGTTTTCATACAATAATAGTTATCACTCAAGCATTGATATGGCTCCATTTGAAGCATTGTATGGTAGGAGATGTAGGTCTCCCATTGGTTGGTTTGATGCATTTGAGGTTAGGCCTTGGGGTACTAACCTTTTGAGGGATTCGATAGAGAAAGTGAAGTCTATTCAAGAAAAGCTTCTAGCGGCGCAAAGTAGACAAAAAGAATATGCAGATCGAAAGGTTAGAGACTTAGAGTTCATGGAGGGTGAACAAGTCTTGTTGAAAGTTTCACCAATGAAAGGGGTGATGCGGTTTGGTAAAAGGGGTAAACTAAGTCCAAGGTACATTGGACCATTTGAAGTACTTAAGCGAGTAGGAGAGGTGGCTTATGAGTTAGCCTTGCCTCCAGGGCTGTCCGGAGTACATCCGGTATTCCATGTGTCGATGTTGAAAAGATACCATGGGGATGGAAACTACATTATCCGTTGGGATTCAGTTTTGCTTGATGAGAACTTGTCTTATGAGGAGGAGCCTGTTGCTATTCTAGATAGAGAAGTTCGCAAGTTGAGGTCAAGAGAGATTGCATCCATCAAGGTGCAATGGAAGAATCGACCGGTTGAAGAAGACACTTGGGAGAAGGAGGCAGATATGCAAGAAAGATACCCACATCTGTTTACAGATTCAGGTACTCCTTTTCTCCCTTGTTTTCCTTCTTGTGATCGTTCGGGGACGAACGATGGGTAAATTGGTATCTATTCTAACGACCTGTTTAGTCGTTTTGAGCAATAGACTTCAATTCTGGAAAAACTGGCAGAAGCGACGGACCCCACAACGGACCGTCAAGGGCACGACGGACCGTCGCAGGGTCTCGTTTCAAAACACATAGAAAATCTGAAATTAGGTACTGAAAATCGACTCTCTGAACTTCGTAACGGACTGGGAGGACGGACCGTCACAGGCCCTTCACCCAAAATCAAGTTTCTGAACTATGCGACGGACCGTCGCAGGCGCGACGGCCCGTCACAGCTTGCGTAATCCCAGTTGGAGTGGGATTTCTGGTTAAGTTTTAAAGCGGCATTTTGGACTATTCCTGCTATAATTATATATTTCGTGGGTTTATATTAATAACTCAAATTCTTGGGGGTTAAAAGAGGTAACCTTAAGTTGATTAGTGGGGTATTATTGCCATCTTTTATTCTTAATTATATACTAATTTGGGTAAAAGAAAGAGGGTTTGAATAAGAAAACAGAAAGAACAAGAAGGGAGAGGGAGAAACGATCGAGAGAAGAGGAAAGCACCAAGCTTTGAGGATTAACTTGCTTGATTTCAATTCTTTGGTGGAGGTAGGTTATGGTTTTCATGCTATTCGTAGTAAACTCTTAATAGCGAATGATATGTGTTAGTAGTATTGTAAACCTTCTATATGCTTAATTGTATGCTTGCATGAATGATGTAATTATGTAATTGTGAATAAATAAGTATGATGAAGCTATTGAATCCCAAATCTTGAAAAGAATTCCTAATCTACTTTGTTAGTGATGATGCCTTGGTATAAAAGAAGGCTTGATAAACGAAAGTGGTGAGATTAGGGGATCGGGTGCCACGTTCCGGTACCAGGATAGAATATGGATCGGGTGTCACGTTCCGACACCAAGATAGAATATGGATCGGGTGCCACGTTCCGGTACCAGGATAGAATATGGATCGGGTGTCACGTTCCGACACCAGGATAGAATATGGATCGGGTGCCACGTTCCGGTACCAGGATAGTATATGAGGATCGGGTGTCACGTTCCGACACCAGGATAGAATATGGATCGGGTGCCACGTTCCGGTACAAGGATAGTATATTGAGGAGCGGAGTGTCACGTACCGACACGAGGGGAATAAAGATAATGAATCTTGAAATATGTTAATATATCCAATCTAATGAACTAAATTCCCAAATGAGTATGATGAGGAGGTGTGAGTCCTCATTGATGTGCTTGGTGTTGTAACCAAGGGTTATGGTAACTGTAAATGCTGCATGCTAAGAATATTAGTTGATTTTATGATATTGCTTAATACATACTGTTTTCTATTTTTAGGTTGCTGATGATATCTACTCAGTACCCGTGTTTTGTACTGACCCCTACTTTTATTGTTTTCTTCTTGTTTATTTGTGGAGTGCAGCAAACGTGCCGTCATCTTCGACTCAACAGTAACTCAAGCCAGTCTTACTACATCGGAAATTCAGGGTGAGCTAATGCTTCTAGCTTGGACTGGATCTTCTTCTTCAAGTCTTGATGCCTTAAACTTCCGGCATGGACTAGCTTCTTATGTATTTTTTGGCTTCTTAGAATACTCTTAGTTTAGTAATTTGATTATAGATGTTCTTGTGATGATGACTTCCAGATTTTGGGAATAATAATAGTTATTGATTTTATTAATGAGTTTAAGTCTTCCGCATTACTTTATGTTGATATTACCTTGAAATGTTAAGGTTTAGATTGGTTGGTTCGCTCACATAGGAGGGTAAGTGTGGGTTCCAGTCGCGGCCCGTTTTGGGTCGTGACAAATAATTAGGGTAACAAATAATCTGTAGAAGAAAAGAAAAGAAAAAAAAGAGGAGAAAGAAAGAAAATTGAAGCCGCTAAGTTTCCAGAAAAATCTCTATCCAAGGTATTGAATCATTGTTCATATGTATTGGTTCCTAATTAATGTGTACTAGTAAAATTATTATTATAAACGGAAATTGGGAGTGATATTGTAGGGTGAGAATTACTTGTTAGCGTTAGGTTTGAAATTGGAGGAACAAGGTTTTTGGTCACTAATTATTGATGATGCTTACTGATTTCCTAATAATTTCTAAAGAAATTACATGGTGCAATTAATTAGTTAGTGCAATATGCATGTTGTAAAGTGACGAGAATAAGATGTTAATTTGAAGTGTTGATTGTCACTGGTTTCGACATCAGTGACTTTCAGTTTTAGATATTATAATATTTTATTATGAATAAAGTTTTGATATATTGATATACAAAATTAACTATTCAGTGTAGTATATTATTGGTATTCCAATAAATAATATGTTAATTGAAGAAATTAAGACTTACCCTTAGGTTTGATAGTTGGGAAGTTGATTATAAAATAAGGTGAATTTTTGGGTCTAAGGTAGACATAGAATAATATGAGTGTTTATAGACTCATTAACTTACAAATTATGTATATATATTTGATAGATTGGAAAGATTCGGAGACAGTAAGGAAAGGAAAGGCATTGGAGAGGTAGTTACTTAAACAATACATGATTAGTCGATGTGAGCTTACCTTATTCATTCTCGACCTTGTTTCTCCAGTGGGTTATTAATCATCATCGACTGGTGTTACCAATAATAATAAAAAAAATACATCTTTTAACTTATTGCAATAAATAGGTAAAGTGGTATAGGTTCTTAAATAAATGATCACTTTAGTCATTCACTATCGATTAAATCAAATATCTACAATTACCCATCAACTAATTATCTAAAATTAAACGAATAGTTCAAAATTTTAAAAAATGATGTTAGGGTTAGGTCTTAATTTCCCTAAATAACAAAATTGTATTTAAAAACTCTAAACCTAAATCCCAATTTATCAAAAATGATATGATAATTATACGGGAGGTTTGTCACAAGAAGCTAGACATAAAAATAACTTAGGCACTAAATGATTGACGTCACCTATTCAGGAATCATAAATCGTTAATATTATACAAATTCTATCCTTATTACACAATGGTGAAATATTATAACATTATTATTATTTTACTATAGAAGACATATATGAATTCATACTTATTTGAATAGGATAAATATAATCAAAGCAACTGTGATAATGAGAAGTTCTCAACTTTAGTTCACCCTCATTCTAATAGAAAATTTATATTTTTGGAATATATATACACTAAAATTCATTACCTGAAGCTACAAGAATTTCCATTAGGGTTGCGGCATGGATGTAAAATAATACTACTGCTACAACTTTTGTGCGCCGCTTTCAGGTTATTTTAATTTTTTTACACAACGTAATGATTCACCTTTATTATGAATTTATTTTTTTAGATGACCAAGTAGTTTAGGGTATTGAATATGGTGGACTTGACCCATTAACCACTTAGTAAAATTAACTATTTAAAATTTTCTTGATAATTAAATAATTGAAGTTGAAAGAGTAATTTAAATTTTTTATTCAAATTCACGGAATTTTTTTTTTATGAAAAAGAGATGACTAGTGCTCAAAATGACATTACGGGTCATTAGATTATCCACCACTAAAAACTATGTTCGTCCTCAAACATAAAGAAAAAGAAATTTAAATACTAACAGATACCAAGAACTTGAGGTATGACTTTCAGAGTCTTGTTCCTCTCTCCAAGTGAACTCATCTTTCCGACAATTTCATCAAGTTCAACTACCAAGAAATGAAATTCCCAATCAAAGTTTGAAACATCTATAAATTAAGAGTGATTATAAAGATTCAAACTAACTCATGAACTCAATCTAATTGAAATCCATTGGACCATAACACAACCATCATGACGAATCTTTTCTCACATAACCAATAGAACATTCTGATTGGATACCGGCTACAATCAAAAGTAAATTTTAATCAGTTACTACGGACTCATAATGCTGTCCATCACGGATCTTATCAAGATTTTCTTTTCACAACACAATCTTATCACTAGTTTAACTTACCAAAAATCTTCTCTTTAGACATTGGGTTTTCATCACAGGAGAATCAAACTTATCTGACTCAAAGAATAATAACATCAAATAAACACCCAACAAGTTGTACGCTCTAGGATGCAAAACATTTAACAACAATATCGAAAAACTATAACAATTCACGGAAGCTCTTCTATAAGTTCTCCTAAGTAAGGTAGTGCATGTAGAATCACTAGTATCCTTCAACTATCTCAAACACACCAAATCTTCCATAACTGAAATGAACAAGTCTTAGCAAGAATGCCCTCCTATCGAGAGAAAAATCACAGGATCGGTACACCAAATCCATCACTAGGAACTCACCCATAGAAGTGAAAACACACACGAATGTAGAAAGTGAATCATACTTTAACCCATGTACATAATGAAGTAGTTGCTCACATAAGAATATACAGAAGCAAGGTCGAATAACACAAGAAACTCCTTCCATTGGTCCTATATAAATGAAATTTCATTCATCTGACTCCATCCCTTAATTTTTTTTAGCCACCCAAAATCAACAAGTCTGATCTCCACTACATTTTTTATATATATTCAATTAATCAAATTCTACATACTATCACAGTACTGTAAAAAAAGAGACAATTCTTAATACTGACAAAACAATCTAACCGTACTTATCAATTTATCACTCTCAACCCGCTATTAATATCAAAGTCTTCTTAAAAAGCACATTGTCGTCTCTAAAAAATTCAAAATATGACTCCTCTTTTTATGTAGTTATTTGATGATAGATCCAGGTCATACAAAAATCTGAGTGTACTATCCATTGAGACCAAACTATTAAATCACATCAAATATCAATTGTACGAAATATTTTACCAACCAAGTTTCAACTACCATTAGAACCATCATCTACCTTATGTAATATTTGAGAAAAATTCTTGATCACCTCATTAATTTTATATACTATGAGCACATAACCTTTATTCACCATTAAATGTCCATGTAATAACTCATAACAGTCTGTATAGTCCCACAACAAAGTTGTTTCATTTCCCTCAAATTTCTTACTAACCATGTAGAACGGTAGGTCCACACTGTCGAAAATTTATAATTTACCTATTATGTTTGAATAATGTAGCTCGACATTTTCACATAAAATCATTCACACGTAATTACTTGTCTTCCCAAACTAAAACTCCATCTTTATAAAAATCGTTGATAGAACCTTAATAAGTCTACACTAAACCAATTAACATTCACAGTCAAAGAACTTATATATGAAAATTCATACAACCTTTATATGAAAAAAAATATGTATAAGAGGTCTTGCTCCTTTACATCTCTTAAATTCTTTCATAATAAATTTTTTCAAATAACTTGAACTCTTTAATACACCAAACATTTATTTCTTTCGCCGACTCACTTAATAATTGAACAATAATCCATAAAATTTAACCTTATACTCTAAACAAAAACCTTATGTGAACACCTCGCTTAAAATCTTTATACTAAAAAGGAATAAACTTTACGACTTAAATCATGCACAAGTCCTTCCAAATGCTCAATACCTGATGTAATAAATCATTTCTTACCTTACCGATTCATACCGTGATAAAAATGCACTACTACAAACCCAAACACACAATTAAATGTAACACAATTCCTTTATTTATCAACATTATGTTATAATTTGAAGATTTTGAGGAATTCCCGTATAGCTTATAATTGATTGCCTCTCCATCGACCTTTTTATATGTTTTGCTAAAAGTTCAACCGTACTAATTACCAACCTGAAAAGCAAAAAAAATATTATAATTACACTCGAGTTCAACATCTAAATACTCATTTCTCAAGTTTTATCCATTATTTTTTAACCAATATGATGAATCCGTAAAACTATCACAATAATCTAGCAAGATACATGAAATAATCACATGTAATTGAAAGTAATTATACAGTCTTTCTGAAGATACATAGAATTTGCCCCTATAATTAGAGTAAATATTCATGTTGTCACCTTCTTTCGAAGGCTAAACTACATCATACTGATTCTTTCCATGTATGACTCGAACTCCTTTTATTCTATTCAAGGAGTGTTTCAACACGTCCTATAACTTTCTATGACACATAATTACTCATAAAATAGTAGCAAATCACAACCTTAGTACTCACAAGTCTTTCTTGCAATACAAAAGATCATTTAACCATCAATTTTTACTATATAGTTGTATCTCAATTCCAATTCATCATGAACTCTTATTACCATCATGCTCAGTTACCTCTTGTCATTACAAAAAGTTAACCTTGTTATCGACATGACACATTAAACCCGAAAATATCAACCAAAATAAAAGGACTAACCCAATTTTTTATGTATTTTTTTCCTAAAATCTTCAATTACCTTCACGTAAATATACTCTTTGGGACTTTCTTTACCATAAACTTTTCGTTTGGGGTATCTATCCATTCCTTTGTAGCTTAAGATGAAATCATTGGTCCTCATTTTGAACCCTTGGGATACACTTCTTAACTTAATACATTAATACCATATCACAATCCACCACTAAAATATTTCTTATACGCGCTACATAATATCAAACATTTGTACTAGTTGGTTTCTCAAATGTGGATGCAACATCGAATCTCATTATATGAGCATGTGATACAATTGATAAATCTTTAACTAGTTAGTATTCACACTTTACAATCAACATATCTGTTTCAATATACCACTAATATCACATCGTAAGAAAAATATAAGATCCACCACTAGAACATATCATCCCTACCGAGCAGATCATATCCAAATACGTCACACATTTTTACCCATCGAATAGTTATAAAATACTACAAAATTGGTTTCGTATCTAGCCCAAGCTATATGTATTCTTTCATAGGGTAGGTGAATATAAAAAGTAGCTCACTGCATAACTCTAACAATGTAAGCTTTGATACTATTCTAGTAGAAATTCTAACATTAATTGATGCATCATTATTCTCATCATTTCCTAAGCAACCTATTCATGTTGTGATAACTTTACTAATTGTAGTTTCAAATGGTTCATGTACACTATCCAACCATCTCAAAAAAATCATTTCACTTTCAATTGTTAAACCACTCTAATTATCATATATACCACACAAGTAATATTCATTTTAATAGGGTAACTAAGCATACACGACCCTTTCAAACAGTTGAATATTCTAAATCTAACCACTCATTTCTTTAATTATTATATTACTTCCATCTTAATATCACATTCAACATTCAAAACATACATGAAATCAACTACTCACATGAGGAATCACGCACGAGTCATCAAATAGTACCGAGAGAGAGAGAGAGAGAGTAATGAAGTGATAAGAATTGAAATCGGACTAAGTACGCACGATATAGATTCAAGAAGTGAAGATTTTCCCTAAAAGTCATTATAGCCTCTCGAAGATACGTACAGGCGTCTCTGTACCGATCTTTGAGACTCTACTTAGACTTGGCTTGTACACACGTGGCACTTATGAACATGGGGCTATTATACCATTATTATCACGACGAACATAGACTTGATGATACTCTTCTTATCCAAAAAAGACTAGTCAGCCTAAAACAGAACTAATACAATAAAATGGGGAAAATTTACTACAACTTAAATTATACCTCAAAACCTGATTGTCACGCATACAAGTCTCTATGTTTTTACAATTGAATTAAAAGAAAATATAGGTCTCATATGACATTTTTTGTAGAGTAGAACAAAATCACAAACAGGAGTAAGAAGGTCTGCAAGGATGACAAACAGCTACCTCACAAATCTCCAAGAAGCTCGAAAAAGAAGAGAATATATCACAAAGGTATGGGCTAATAAACTACAAAAAGTTTTTAGAAATAAGGGGTGAGTATCAAATGAAATGGTACTTAGCAAGTAAACCTCTAAACACAAGCTAAGAGGATGAAATACGGATACTCCTACCACCCCAACCGAACCTCCAAAACTACAATCTGCATAAAAATCAGTCCAACCTAATAGCTCACAAATTACATAGCGCATAGCTCAACAACAACACCAATACAAATTACATATCCTTAACAACAACCTTTGACAAATTACATATCCTCAAAAAGACACTTTGGCAAATAACATATTCTCAACAACAACACTTTTACAAATTACATATCCTCAACAACAATACTTTGACAAAATGCACTATATCATCAACAACAAGCTCAGTATTTATCAATCACAAGTTCCACAAAAAGGCATGCACAAGATCAGCAAACAAAATATCAAGTAAACTAACGATAAGTATGTGCAATGCAATGGAATGCAATGTTAAGTATAATGATGCATGTTTGACCTAGTGATACACACCCGTTTTATGTTAGTTTGGGACCCATGGGGGACATATATGTCCTTGCATCTGTCGTGGCGCATGACAAACCCTAAATAATAAGAACCATCGCGGCATGCGAGACGTCCTTCAAAATACAATTTTCATTGCGGTGCGCAATATGTCTCTCGAAATGGTACATCACCATTAAGTTCTCATTCTTTCTCAGTGCACATAACACTTGTCACAACCATGTCTCAGAATAATGCAAATGATATCTTCACACAATTAATGTGGTGATAACCATTTTCATAACTTTGCACAATGCACAGCAACACAAACATGATATCACATCAACAATGATTCAACAAGCCTTCAAACCTTTCTCATCACACAAACAATTAATCACATTGCCTTTTATTACCACTTTTACATCATTAGAATTATTCAATGTGGACAAGTCAACCCATCACCAAATCCCATTACTCCCAAACATATACCACAATGAAATATACTGTCACGCCCCGAGCTACCAGCGAGACACGGACGCGGAACCTAAGACCACAAGTGATCCCAAGCTAACCCCACAAGCATGATCATGACCATACTAAAGATAATAAACTATTGCCGAAGCTAAATCATACTTAAAATGAAAAGATGGGCATACCCATATTCTATAACTGATATATTTGTAAAAAAAATAACTTTAATACAAAAGAAATATCAACACAATACTAAGCTGAATCTAACTATGTCTGAAAATACCCTCTAAACTAGACTTGAAATACTGAGACAATCCCCAGCTAAATTTAGCAAAAACTGAAACTAAATGACTAAAGACTCAAATAAAACTCATGATTCTTGTCCTCAGAGAATGAGGACTCACTATTGAATCTGCTGAACTGGAGATCGGGAAATCAATCTATGGGTGATATGGAAGCTGAGAACCTTAAACTACATCACGAGAAAATGTAGCGCACGTATGCGTCAATACTTGAAAGGTACTGAGCATGTAAAATAGAGTAAAGCTGAAATAAAACATAACAGAACAAGCACAAAAATAAGTATGATAATCTGGACCTGATCTGCCGATTTCTGAGCTAATAGGATGCAATGACCAATTTATAACATGCTGAAATTGAATACTGAATATAATAATAATTGGTCAATGCAGAGATTCTCACTGAACTGTGGGAGCTACTAATAACCGATAATAAAACCACATGAGATAAATATGGAGTCTGATGTATACGCCCCATCGAGAGGACCCAATATACCATGTCAAAGGTATAAAGGCATGCTGGCGTGATCACTAAACTGATTGCCCACAGAGGGGACTTACAACCTACTTGGCTAGTACTTTTGGGACTATTGGGTTCGCTAAACCCCAGTCCAACACGGTATTATGCTACTCCCAATGAATTCTGTATATTAACTAATTATTTCTAAATTTCTGTAAATACTAAATATCTTAAAACTTAACATGCAAACGGAAAATTTAGCAATTAATCTGGTAATTATGCATTTATAACTGAGGCATGTATATCTAAAGTGTCTGAAATATATGACCTAGCATGTGTAATTCAAGAACTAAAGAAATTCAAAGGTAGGGTTTTGTAATTCATGTGATAATCTGAGTAATAACATGATAATCTGATTTGGAACACATATTTAATAAATTCATGAAGTTATATCAAAGTTCTAGAAACCCTAGGCTTAATCATGATAAGAGAATCAAGAACTAACTAAAACTATGGACCCAATGGGTGATTAGAATCCACTAGTGAAATTCTACATACCTGTTGATGAAATCGGAAAAATATTTAAGTGTCAGGGCTAGAACTGCTGGAGCTTGTTGCGTTCTTGAACTAGGGTTCTTGAGCTTTTGTTTTCTCCTCTCTTGCTTCTAATTTTCTAAGTTTTTATTTAATGATTTGACTTGGATATGTTTTAATCATGTTTCTAGGCTCAAACTGACTAAAATATGATGATTTAGGGTCAAAACGACGTAACATAGGATTTAAACTGAGTGAGAAAGGTCAAAAAGACCACTGGGAAGGTTGCTGTCCGACCTTACGATGGCCACGACTGACGGTCCGTCGTGTTCCCAACACCCCGTCGTTGGGTCCGTCGTTAGGGCCTATTCGACAGGCCTTTATTAAAATTTGCATAACGTTTTACTCGAAGATGTAATTTTTGCAAGGTCGGTGACTATGGAATGATAATTCAATTATCTATATGTGGGTAGGTCATGGGAGACCTAATTAATTTTGTTCTAAGAGTTATGATCATTTTAAATTGACCTAACTGCATTTCCCTTTAAATGGCTGCAAATTTTACCCTACGGACCATAGGTCCACCTACGAACTATGTTGGTCATCCATAAATTTTGTCTGAGAGTGGTCAAAGGGAGTCTTGGTCGATGATCACAGAATACACACCGTCGTTTGACATACGAACCGTAAGTCTGTCCGTCGTCCAAGACTTAACAAATTTTTCTAGGCTGAAATTTTTGGGAGTTTCTGATCCTATCGACGGTTGTACTAGACGGACTGTGGTTTAGGCTACGTTCCGTCGATGCCACCATTGGTAGCACCTGCAGATATTTCTGAAAAATTTATTTTTGTTTTGTTTTGGCAACAGGATTTTTTATATACGCATTCCATACACTTAACAAAAGTTTACAAATTCACTTGCCTCAAATAATTAAGAATTCACTCCGAAACTTGAGCCTTCCACTTTCATTGAGCTCCCAAATAAGTGCAATCTCTTCACATAACAATCACAATAAGAAATTGGACTAACAACATTCATATCACTATGTGTCTAGTTTAGACCCAAAAACTCATCCAAATTTCTAATCAAGTTCTTAATTTTGATACCAATTAATATAGCAACTCTCATTTTTTTAAATTTCAAGCTTAGGGTTATGTTTTATTTTGTCTAAACTCATAAATGTAATAGTATATATATAATACAATTCGCCCAAATATACCAATATATGAAAACTTAAATATAATATTTGAAGAACCAACATAACATAACTATTCTCAATTAAATTTAATCTTATAGCTTAAATTATAATTTAGTAAGTAATTTGAGAAAACCTATTTATTTTTATTATTATCATTATCCATCTAGCATATAACTTCATCATCACCCAATGGTTAACTTGGACAATCATCACTTGTAATCATTGTTCAATTGATTACTCTTATTAATCACTTAACAACATTCCCAAGTCCAAAGATAAGCTTATCATATTTCAATTTTTATTTTTAATTGACAATTAGATTATCTTTTACAACCAATCACTTTTTGATAATCTACCTAAATAATATTAATAATAATAATAATAATAATAATAATAATATTAATAATAATAATAATAATAATAATAATAATGTACAATCCATATAAAAAATAAAAGATTAGTCGATGTGTGCATACCTTATTCATTCTCGATCTTCTATCTCTACTGGGTTATTAGCGGTCATCGATTTGTGTTACCAATAATAATAATAATAAACAAATATCTTTCAAATTATTCTAATAAATAGGTCAAGTGGTATAGCTTCATAAATAAATGATCGCTTTAGTCCATTAACTATTGATTAAATTAAATATCTACAATTACCCATCAACTAATTATCATAAGTTAAACGAATAGTTCAAAATTTTAAAAAATGACCTTTGGATAAGTCCCAATTTATCAAAATTCTTATGATAATTATACAGGAGGTTTGTCACCAGAAGCTAGACATGAAAATAAGTTAGGCACTAAATGATTATAGTCAACATATTCAACAATCATTAATCGTTAATATTTTACCCATTCTAACCTTAATACACAATGATGAAATATCACGATATTATTGTTATTTTACTATAAAAGACATATATCAATTCATACTACTTTTAATAGGACAAATTTAACAAAAGTCAATTGTGATAATGAGAAGTTCTCAACTTTAGTCCATCCTCATTCTAATAGAAAAATTATATTATTGGGAATATATATACACTAAAATTAATTACCTGAAGCTAGAAGAATCTCCATTAGAGTGGCGACATGAATGTGAAATACTACTACTGCTACAACTTCTTGCGCCGCTTTAAGGTTATTTCAAGTTTTTGACTCAAATATAATAATTCCCATTTATTATGAATTTATTTTTTTACATGACGAAGTGGTTAAAGGTATTGTATGATTGACTTGACTCATTAATCACTTACTAAAGTTAACTATTAAAAATTTGCTCGTTAATTAAATACTTGTAATTCAAAGAGTAATTTAAAATTCTCATTTAAATTTAAGAAAAGAATCTTTTACGAAAAAGAGATGACTAGTTATCAAAATGATATTACGAGCCATTACCCAAATACATCAAAATAAAATAATAAAATGGTATATGTTCGAAAAAATAGGACAGCATGTCATGTCCGAGAGAATTCAATACGAGTTTGAACGAATGACTCACCCTGGAACCTGATATGCTGGATCGTGACTAGAGTTGAGGGAGAGTCAAATTTGAACTGAGCAAAACACCAGTAGGGCTCAGTGTGGGCAACATGTACTGAGTAGGTATAATCGATCAACTCAAAATAGAAACTAATATACAATGAATAATAGTGTGAACTTAGCACTTAACAAGTGATAAGCGAAAAATAACATGAACCAGTGCCAACAACACTAAAGTAAGTATGTAATAAGTCTAACAATATAAAGATCATCCAAATGACTCATGCCTCCAACTAAACCATTTGGGGAATTGGGTTCTTTGAGATTGAGTACACTCTGTTAATTTAATATTTTTTTCTTTAATACTATCATGTCGGAACGTGACACTCCGATCCAAGTATTCCATGTCAAAACGTGGTACTTCGATCCAAAGATATCGTGTCGCAACGTGACACTTCGATCCAAGAATACCGTATCAGAACGTGACACTCCGGTCTCAAAATGTTGGGTCAAAACATGACACTCTAACCCAAGAATATTTCGTAAGAATGTGAAACTCAGATCCAAAAATACCATGTCGGAAGGTGACACTCAGATCCAAGAATTCATTGTCGGAACGTGCCACTCCGATCCAATTATACTATTAATTTATCATTATCATTTATTATCACCAATTTCAATTCATTGATAATATTTCATCAAGCTTTCTTTATTGAAGGCATCACTTTGATAAAGAGGTTCAAGAATATAAATTCCACGGTCTCAGGATTTCAGACCAATCACAAAATACACAACCAAACCATATAACCACACAATCAAGTACATAAAACAAATTCACAATATCATTCAATGCATATCAATCACTATCAAGAATTTATTTTCAAATAACATAAAACATAACCTATCTTCATCGAAGAACAGAAGTCAAGCAAACTACTACTTCTTCAACATTTTTCCTTTCCCTCAATGCCTCCGAACTTTTAGAATCTATCATATATCTATACATAATTTGTAAGTTAACAAATTTATAAACACTCAAAACTACAATCAATTTCCTAAAGTTCAAGCCTAAGAGTTTTCTAAATTCCTCCCATTAACATAACTTTAATGTAATGTAGTTCATATAATATACTAAAACTTATATTTAATTACCTATCACAATATATTAAAACCTATATCATTACGAACTGCTAAAACTACATATCCAATAGAATCGATGATATTCTGTTTTATGAAACTTTTTGCAGTCAATACAACGTAAATTTGTAAAACTAATTAAGTAAAATAACCCATCAATATATGGGTATTAAGATACCACATACTAATGTCCATAACTTACGTGATTGGCCAGCAGGTTTCAACCCAATTTGTTTTATAACATCAACAATTAAACGAAGCCTATATTCGCCAATCACTGTAAGCTCCAGTCTTTGCAAATATAAATTTCCCACAGTGCATATTATAAACATTAACTTTCTATTCTTGGCCAATATAATTCTATACTTATTCCTACCATTAATTAATAATAAACTAAGAGAATCCGTCCATTGAAATTAATTCTCTCTCTCTCTCTATTTAACTATATATCTATCTATCTATCTATCTCTCTCTCACTCACTTTCTCTCTCTCTCTCTCTCTATATATATATATATATATATATTCCAACCCCACATTCTATTGTAACAATAACCATACAAATTATTAATTGTACCTATTTTTCATGTTACAAAATCAATTACAAATTGAATGTTTAAACTTCTGATTTCCTATTCCCTCAACTTTGCAATAAAATATATTAATAATTATAATAGTAATAATAATAATAATAATTTTAATATAATAATGATAATATGACATCCATGTATATAAATATATACATGATTAAGGCAATTAATGTTTACATGTTGGTTGCTCTTCTTCTCAATTTGTTTTCCTTCCATCAATGTGCGCTTCTTTTTTAATTTTTATTTTTTCTAAAAATTGTGTAATATCCTAATTACTAAATGACTAACTATAAAAGTGGTAAAAGTGATCCACTATTAATTTTAATTTTTTTTAATCATCAACTGGATATTATATTATAACTATCCCACTAATTTCATAATTATAATTATGAATAGTCCAAAACACCAATTTAAAATCTATCGGAAAATATTTTATCAAAAAAAAATCCTCGAGCTCAAAACAACCGAATGAGTTTGTTACAATAGATATCACTTTACCCTTCATTCGTCCTCGAATGATCAAGAGGAAGGAGAGGACAAGAAAGAATACTTGTCTCAAAAATTCTTTTAAAATATCAGTACCTAAGGTCTCATACAATATCTCAAATGGGATCATATCAGTACTTAAATAATAACTATTATTGTATGTAAACTCAACTAACAACAAACTCTTTCCAATAACCCTCAAAGTTAATCGTATTCACATCCTCAACATGTTCTCAACGACCTTGGCACAACCATTTTGTAGAATTTTTTTTCACATAACAATGATAAAATATCAAAACCAGTATGGGATCTAACCATTAGTTAACTTGAAAAAATCACCACACACTCATAGTGCACACACCATCGTAGATCTTATCAATAGTTTCTTCTCAAAACACAAACTTTTCGCGACCTCAACATATAAAAATTTAATCTTTTACTTCATGTGTTCATCAAGGGAGAACCAAACTTATCTAAACCCACGAAGAAAATGATCAAGTAACCACCCATCGAGTGATATACCCAAACCATCATTAGTATCAAAGTATTCTTTTCAAATACATGTTCAAACTATGGCTATCTCTCTTTCTATTTAAGCATTTCACGAAAAATACGAGTCTCACACAAGGCTAATAACACTAATTTCAATTTTGATAGTACTTTTCCATCGGGATAAAACTAATAAATCACACCCAAAATTAACTCCACACCACCTCCATATACCATGCTTAATCTACATTTCTAAACCATCACAACCTCATGCAAACACTAAGGGAAATTATTGGTCACTTAAATTATTCGGTATAATATAAGCTCATAACCTCTATTTACCATCAAATATCTATTTAATGCATCTTTACATTCTATGTAGTCCCATCAATTGAAGAGTACTAACCCAACTCCAAGTTCCTAATAACCATGTAGAATTATATCTCACCTTGTACATTATTCTTGAGTCATTTATCATAATTTGAAAAATCTAACCCCACGTAAAGACTAAATTTTCCATACCTCATTGCTTGACACCCAAACAAAAATTCAATATTTAAAGTCGATGATAAACCCCTAATAAGTCTTTAAGAAACTAGTTCACATCTTGTTGTCATATCCGATCTATTAAAAAAAATACAACCTTTAACTACATATATGTAACGAGCATTTTCGATCGTTTTGAGCACTAGAACTTTTAATATCGGAAAATACTTTTCGATAGACTTAAATGGGTGTTTTGGACTATTAATAATTATAATTATGAAATTAGTGGGATAATTTTAATAATTTATTTAGTTGGTGGTTAAAGAAGATAATAGTGAAATCAATAGTGAGTTACTTTTATCAATTTTTATAGGGATAATACCCACTTACCCCCCTAGCCTATACCCAAAATCCCTACGACACACCTTTTCTTTGATGAGGTCCTATTACCCCCTCCAACTTGTTTTTTAAGTAATATACTACCCCTTGCGTGCCTACGTGGCAAAAAACATGTTTTCACCTATGTAGGGCGCGTGAGTGCGGAGTGAGGGCAGAGTGAGTGCAGCTTTTGGTTAAAAATGGCCAATGAAAATGAGCCACGTGTCAAAGCAATTTGAAAAAAATAAAAAAATGAATTTTATTGTTTCTCTCAAAAACATCTTCTTCCTCCTTTCAAAAAAAAATACCACCATTTTTATGGTTCTTCTTTTTCGAAGAAGATCCATTATCATTCAAGCTCCTTTATTTGAAAAGGTAAACTAAAATTTAATATATTCTTTACATCTTTTTATGTCGATTATTAATTCTTATTTTTTTTGACAATGTTTATAAAGTTAGGGTTATGACAAAATCCGAGTTGAATAAGTTGTGTATGGATGAGAGCGACCCACGTCCCACACTATCACGATTGAAATCGATCCACACACTGCAACCAAAAATTAACTCCCAAAATCCAACAACGAAAATCAAATTTTGACTGAAAATCTTATTTCTTAGCTTTGAAATCACATATGCAAACACTTTCCCTCTATCTTCATCTACTTTTTTGGTAAAATGAATTTGGAAAAGAGTAAACGTCAGACTAGGGAAGTGTAAAGTCACTTTATCGAAAAGTGAAAAGTGGGTCCCGGCGCGTGTTCAACAAACAAATGGACCTTGAAGATTATTTTTGCCGCGTAGGCACGAAAGGGGTAGTATATTACTTAAAAAACAAGTTGGAGGGGGTAATAGGACCTCATCAAAGAAAAGGTGTGTCGTAGGGATTTTGGGTATAGGCTAGGGGGGTAATTGGGTATTATCCCATTTTTATAATTGATTATATGATAATTAGGATAATAAGTAGTGAAGAAAATGAAAAGAGCGGAGAAGCGTAATTTGTCACATCTCAAGAAGGAACGCTACAAGTACATAATCTATGCAATTTCAGTACAAATTGGTTACAAATATTTTGTCCTTAAATCATCATTGATCTTTCAAAATTATTTTTCACATATTAATGGTTGGGGGAGGGGAATTTCCATTATTTTAATATGAGAATCATGATTATTTAAATGTTAATTATTACAAATGAAAAAGGCGAATTGAAATTCCTCTCTACAACTGCAACAACCCATTTAGCCGGTTTGAGCAGTAGAATTATTTCTGATAAATACTTACTGGGTCGACGGACCATGCGACAGATTGTCATGGTCACGAGGGACTGTCATGGACCCCGTCTTGTAAAATTTTTCCTGCTGCTCCCTTCACTACCCTCGACGGCAAGTATGACGAACCGTCATAGGCACAACGGGCCATCGAGCGTCTTTGTTCCAAGACACTTCAACTCTTGGAATCTGGGTACTGGGACTATTTCTCAGAACTTCGTGACGGACCTAGAGGACGGACCGTCACAATCTGTGCAACCCCAGTGGGACTAATTCTCTGAACTTCGTGATGGACCTGCAGGACGGGCCGTCACAGGTACGACGGACAATCACAATCTGCGTAACCCCACACGGTGTCAGACTTCCGCTAAATTTTAAAGGGGTGTTACGGACTATTCATGTTTATAATTATGAAGTTAGTGGGGTAAGTTTAATAATTTAATTAGTTGGGGGCTAAAGTGGATAGTAGGAAAATAAATGGTGGGTTACTTTTATCATATATTTTTATAAAATTGATTATATGATAACTAGGGTAAAAGGAATCTGTAAAAGAAAAATAAAAAAGAGCAGAGAAGAGAACGAGCGAGAGAGAGAATGAAAGAAGGAAGCAAGCGACTTAGACTTCAGATCGAGAAGATTCATAGGCACTGAGGAAGGTAAATGCATTGGAGAGGTAGCTTGCTTGGTTTCGGTTATTCGGTGGAGGTAGGTTATGGTTTAATTCTATGTGATAGATAAACTCTTAATAGCGATCGATATGTATTAAGTGATGTTATAAAATCTCCTATATAATTGATTGTGTGGTTGAATATTTGGTTGTGTGGTTTGTGGTTGGTCTGATATAAGGAGACTATTGGACTTCTAATCTTGAAACTTCTCGATTAAACTGACGCCTTAAATAAAGAAGGCTTACTGAAATAATATAATAAGATTCTTGGATCGGAGTGTCACGTTCCGACACGGTATTCTTGGATCGAAGTGTCACGTTCCGACACAGCATATAGGATTAGAGTGTCACGTTCCTACACGATATATGGGATTGGAGTGTCACGTTCCGGCACAAAAACATTAAAGAAAAGGAATCCTGAATTATCTTAAGATACTCAAATTCAAAGAACTTAATTCCCAAATTAGTATGGAGTGGAGGCATGAGTCCTCAAAGGTGTGCTAATACGGTGATTGATGGTTTAGTTATTTTGGTGTTGTTGTCAATGGTTCATGTGATTGTTGCTTGTCACCTTTTAAGTATTGTAGTTGATTTTATTTTATTATTCAATATATATATTATTTTCTATTTTGAGTTGGCCGATGATACTTACTCAGTACGTGTTCCTTGTACTGACCCCTACTTGTATTTTCTTCCTTGTCATTTTGTGGAGTGCAGCAAGCGTGCCATCGACTTCGACTCGCCCTCAGCTCTAGCAATTCTTCAGCACATCAGAGTTCGGGGTGAGCTATTGTTCCTAGCTCGTGGTGGATTCTCTCCTTCACGTCTTGATGTCTTCGAATTTCGTACATGGACCATCTTTTTACTTGTTTTGTTTTCTTAAATACTCTTAGATTTGGTAATTTGAGGATAGATGTTCTTGATGTGATGACTTTCAGATTTTGGGGATAAAAATTGATAAACTTTAGAAGCCTATTCAATTGGTTACATTAATATGTTTTGGATCTTCCGCATTATATTTTGTTATTCATAGTCCAACTATTGGTGAATGTTGGAGTTCAAAATTGTTGGTTCACTCACCTAGTAGGTTAAGGGTGGGTGCCACTCACGACTCGTTTTGGATCGTGACAATAACCAGGTGAGGATTGATTGGAAAATTTAGGCCAAACATTAATTGTGTGATGGAAGGGAGGTTAGATTATTTAATTAGTAGGTTAGTATTTAGCGTGTATATTTTTGATGTATACTTTTCATATATGGTCATATGAGTGGCATCAAATTTCTATTGGGTTCTGTTTGAAATTTGTGTCAACAAATATATGCATTAATATTGATAAATGCCAAGGTGGATTAAGGTAAGGGTCATATTGTTATTATTAATATTACTATTATTGGTATTAGTATTATTGAGCTTAGACAAGAGAGAGAGGAAATTAGCTTCAAGGTGTTGGTATTCTGCCACTGGTTTCGTAACCAGTGGCCTAATTTTAATATTATAATTTTGTTATGATATTGTCACGATCCAAAATGAGTCGCGAGTGGCACCCAAAATTATTCTCCTAGGTGAGTGAATCAACAAATCTAAAACCCAACATTTACCAGTAAAACATTTATAAATAGTAAAAAAAATAATGCGGAAGATCCAAAACTCATTAACGAAATCAATTAAATAAACTTCTAAAGTTTAATACTTATTATTCCCAAAATCTGGAAGTCATCACATCAAGAACATCTATCCTGCAATTTCTAAATCTAAAAGTATTTAAGAAGCTAAAAATAGTAATAAGATGGTCCATGTCCGAACATTAAGACATCAAGACGTGAAGGAGAGAATCCAGCACGAGCTAGGAATAATAGCTCACCCTAAATTCTGATGTGCTGAAGACTCGATAGATCTGAGGAAGAGTCGAAGTCGATAACACGCTTGCTGCGCTCCATAATTAACAAAGAAGAAAATTACATGTAGGGGTTAGTACAAGGTTCACGTACTGAGTAGGTATCATCGGCCAACTCAAAATAGAAAACAATATTTACTGAATAATAATATAAAATCAACCACAATAGTTAACAAGTGAAGAGAAACAAGTACAAGAACCGTTGGCAACAACACCAAGCACACCTATGAAGACTCAAGCCTCCACACCATACTTATTTGGGAAATAGGTTCTTCGAATTTGAGTATATTACCATAATTCAAGATTCATTCTCTTTATTATTATCGTGTCGGAACGTGACACTCCGATCCCATATACTATCGTGTCGGAACGTGACACTCCCATCCAATATTACCATATCGGAACGTGACACTCCGATCCAAGAATACTGTGTCGGAACGTGACACTCCGATCCATTATTACCGTGTCGGAACGTGACACTCCGATCCAATATTACCGTGTCGGAACGTGACACTCCAATCCATTTGTCTCATTATTTTATTTTCATCAAGTCTTCTTTATGTCAAGGCGTCATCTTAATAGAGAGGATTTAAGATTGAAGATTCAACAGTCTCATTATCCTAATCCACCACAATTACACAATCATAACATACAAACACACAATCAAGCATATAGAAGACTTTACAATACTACCCAATACATATCAATCGCTATTTAGAGTTTATCTATCACATAGAAATAAACCATAACCTACCTCTACTGAAGAATCGTGATCAAGCAAGCTACTTCCCTAATGCCTTTGATGTCCTCTTCGTTCTCTCTTTCTCGCTCGTTCTCCCTCTCTATTCTTTTTATTTTTCTTCTCCAGATTCTTTTTCTTTTACCATAATTATCATATAACACATTATGATAAAAGTAACTCACTATTTATTTCCTTATTATCTTCTTTAACCCCCAAGTAAATAAATTATTAAACATACCCCACTAATTTCATAATTATAATCATAAATAGTCCAAAATACCCATTTACACTTTTAGCGGATGTCTGACCAAGTCGGGGTTACACAGCTTGTGACGGTCCATCGTATCTACGACGGTCGTCCTGCAGGTCCGTCAGAATGTTCAGAGAGTTAATTTTGATAGTGAGGTTACGCAGCTTGTGGCGGTCCGTCGTATCTATGACGGTCCATCCTGCAGTTCTATCCAGAAGTTTTGAGAAACGATCCCAATACCCAGATTTCAGAGTTGATGTGTTTTGGAACGAAGACGCTCGACGGACTGTCGTTCGTATGACGGTTCGTCCTACCTGTCGTCGAGGGTAATGAGGAGAGCAGCAGAAGAAATTACACAAGTGTGGAATGACAGAGTCCATCACGGTCCGTCATGACCATGACGGTCCGTCGCGTGATCCGTTGACCCAGTCAGTTTTTATCAAAAATGATTCTACTGCTCGAACCAGCTAAAAAGCTTGTTACAATAGATACCAATTTACCCATCGTTCGTCCTCGAACGATCACAAAAAGAAAAACAAGGGCGAGAAAGAGTACCTGAATCTGTAAAGAGATGTGGATATCTTTCTTGCATATCAGCCTCATTCTCCCAAGTGGACTCTTCAACTGGCCGATTCTTCCACTGAACCTTGATAGATGCAATATCCTTTGCTCACAACTTGCGAACCTCTCTATCTAAAATAGCAACAGGCTCCTCCTCATATGACAAATTCTCATCAAGAAGAACTGAATCCCAACGAATAATGTAGTTTTCATCCCCATTGTATTTTTTCAGCATAGACACATGAAATACCAGGTGCAATCCTGAGAGTCCTGGAGTCAATGCCAGTCCATAAGCAACCTCCCCCACACGCTTCAGAACTTCAAATGGACTAATATACCTCGGACTATGCTTACCTCGCTTCCCAAGCCGCATCACCCCCTTCATGGGCGAAACCTTCAGCAAGACTTGTTCACCCTCCATAAAATCAAAGTCCCTAACCTTTCGATCTGCATATTCTTTCTGCCTGTTCTGAGCTGCTAGAAGCTTCTCTTGAATGAATTTTACTTTATATAACGATTCCCTCAAGATATCGGTAACCCATGGTCTACCCTCAAATACATCAAACAAACCAATGGGATACCTACATCTCCTCCCATATAGTGCCTCAAGTGGGGCCATATCAATACTTGAGTGATAGCTATTATTGTATGAAAACTCTGCTAAGGGTAAGAAGTTGTCCCACTGACCACCAAATTCTATCACACATGCACGAAGCATATCCTCCAACACCTGAATCGTTCGCTCAGACTGACCATCGGTCTGATGGTGAAATGCAGTACTAAGATCCAACCTAGTACCTAATTCAGCATGCATTGTTCTCCAAAACATAGAAGTAAATTGCATACCTCTATCTGATATGATGGAAAGTGTAACTCCATGCAATCGAACAATTTATGAGATATAGAGTTTGGCTAACTTCTCTGCATTGTAAGTCACCTTGACCGGAATGAAGTGAGCAGACTTAGTTAATCTGTCAACAATTACCCAAATAGAATCAAACTTACCGAATCTCTTTGGAAGACCAACCACAAAATCAATTGCAATTCTTTCCCATTTCCATTCAGGAATGGGCATTTTCTGAAGTGTTCCTCCGGGCCTCTCGTGTTCATACTTTACCTGCAGACAATTTGGGCATTGGGAAACAAAATAAAAAATGTCACGCTTCATTCTACTCCACACAAAATGTTGCTTTAGGTCACGATACATCTTAGTTGCACCAGGATGTATAGAATACCTTGAACTATGAGCCTCTGTAAGAATAGTGTGAATCAAATTATCAACACGGGGCACACATACCCTTCCCTTAATTCTCAAAACGCCTTCCTCATCAATTATTTCCTCTTTAGCCTCTCCTCGTAATACCATATCCCGAATTCGGCTCAGCTTCGCATCAGTAAACTATTTTCCCATAATCCTGTCAAGAAAAGAAGATCTTGCCTCCACACAGGCCAAAAATCCTCCCTTCTTTAGTACTTCCACCCTCATAAAGTCATTAGCCAGAGTCTGAACCTCTCTAGCCAATGGGCGCCTAGAAACCTGTAAGTGGGCTAGTCTTCCCATGCTCCCTGCTTTTCTACTTAAATCATCTGCCACAACCTTAGCTTTTCCTGGGTGATACAAAATAGTAATATCATAGTCCTTTAGTAGTTGCATCCACCTCCTCTACCTCAAATTCAAATCTTTCTGAGTAAATACATACTGTAAACTATGATGATCTGTATAGACTTCACACATGACCCCATATAGATAATGTCTCCAATGCTTTAATGCAAACACAACTGCAGCCAACTCCAAATCTTGGGTCGGATAGTTACGTTCATGCACTTTTAATTGCCTCGAAGCATAAGCAATTACATTCCTCTCCTGCATTAGCACTGCACCCAAACCAGAATAAGATGCATCACAGTAAACCATGAAATTATTACCTTCCACTGGCAAGGTAAGAATTGGTGTAGTAGTCAACAAGGTCTTGAGGGTCTGGAAGCTTTCTTCACATTCGTCCGACCATACAAATGGAACATTCTGCTTAGTCCAATTTGTGAATTGGGAAGCAACAGAAGAAAATCCCTTGACAAATCGACGGTAGTAGCTAGCTAAACCAACAAAGCTCCTTATCTCTGTAACATTAGTAGGTCTTACCCAACTCTTCACTGCTTTAATCTTAGATGGATCCACCATCACTCCATCCTTAGAAACCACGTGCCCCAAGAAGGACACTGAATCTAGCCTAAACTCACACTTGGATAATTTTGCATAAAGCCTTTTCCCTCTTAATAACTCCAATACAATTCTCAAATGGTCCTCATGTTCTTTCCTGCTCTTTGATTATATCAGTATATCATCAATAAATACTATAATAAAGAGGTGTAGATAAGGCTTAAAAATCCCGTTCATCAGGCTCATGAAAGTAGTAGGGGCATTCGTAAGCCCAAAAAACATTACTAAGAATTCATAATTCCCATACCTGGTTCGAAAAGCAGTCTTGGGCACATCTGCTGCCCATATTTTCAATTAATGATAACCAGATCACAAGTCAATTTTTGGGAAGGTACAAGCACCTTGTAACTGATCGAACAAATCATCAATGCGAGGAATAGGATACTTGTTCTTAATAGTCACCTTCTTCAGATTCCTGTAGTCTATGCACATCCGAAAACTTCCATCCTTCTTCTTCACAAATAAAATAGGAGCACCCAAGGGGATGCACTTGGTCTAATAAAGCCTTTACCTAACAACTTCTAAAGTTAGGCCTTTAACTCCATTATCTCAGTTGGAGCCATTCTATAAGCGGGTATGGAAATGGGGCGAGTACCCGACTCCAGATCAAGACAAAAATATATATCCCTATCTGGTGGCATACCAGGAAGGTCTACAGGAAACACATCCATAAACTCATGGACAATCGAGACAGACTTAATCGAAGGTACTTGGGAAGTATCATCCCTGAGATGTGCCATGAAAGCTAAACAACCCTTACTAACCATCGTCTTAGCACGAAGAAAAGAGATGATATGAACTGGAGTGGAAATATAGTCACCCTCCCACACTAGCGGATCTGTCCTAGGCTTGGCCAATTTCACAGTTTTAGCATTACAATCTAAGATTGCAAAATTTGGTGAAAGACAAGTCATGCCCAGAATTACATCGAAATCAACCATCTCTTAAATAATCAAATCTACATGAGTATTGCTCCCCACAAAAGTCACAAGAAAAGACCTATACACCTTCTCAACTATCACAGACTCACCAACAGGAGTAGAGACACGAATAGGCATGTCAAGCAAATCAAAATATAAATCAAGACCAGTAGCAAAGGAGGAAGATACATATGAAAATGTAGATCCAAGATCAAATAATACAGAAGCCATGCAATCATAGACCAAAAGATTACCTGTGATAACAGCATCAGATGTCTCTACTTCAGACCACCCGGGGAAAGCATATCAATGGGCCTTATCACCTGTCTGCCCATTGCCCCTACCATGTTGTGCCGCAGTAGCTACATCTTTCCCGCCACCCCGGCTGATTTGATGACCACCATTACCTTGGCCACCACGTCCTCCAGAATGGCGGCCTCTCCCATGACCACCTCTACCTCTAACTATTGGGGGTCTGTAACTCTGTTTTGGACAATACCTCCTAATATGTCCGATCTCTCCACATCCATAACAATTTCTAGAGTCAAGAATAGGTCTCTGTGAGAATGACGAAGTCTGGGGACAACCACCAAACTCAGAAAAATGTTGACTTGTCTGCGATGGACCCCCAGCGACAGCCTGCAGTGAAGACTGAATAGGTCGGGCTGGGTAACATCTTGAACTCTGCCCTATGGAGTAAGAACCACTAAACTCACCTCCTTTACGGAACTTCTAAGATGTCGACGCCCTGGTGAAGTCATCTGGCTTCACCCTTTCCACCTCTATCACAAAATCGACCACTTCCTGAAAGGATTTTGCTGCAGCAACTACCTGTAAGGCTGGGATCTGCAAATCTGACCTCAATCCTTTTACAAAATAATGAATTCGCTCTTGTCGACTTAAGCAAAGTTGGGTAGCATACCTTGATAGTGCACGAAATTTAGTCTCATAAGCAGTAAAAGACATCCTGCCTTGCTCTTGGCTTAGGAACTCATCTCTCCTCTTGTCCCTCAAAGTCCAGGTTATTTACTTCTACATAAATAAGCTAGAGAATGATGCCCAAGTAATAGGTGGTGCCTGTGCTAGTTGACACTCAACATACGACCGCCAACACATTTTGGCATTCCCCTGAAACTGATAAGTCACAAACTCAACACCGAATCGTTCTACTATGTCCATCTTATGTAGCAGCTCATGATAATAACCAAGAAAATCATAGGCATCCTCAGATTCAGCACCCTTGTAGACAGGAGGTTTCAGCTTTAAGAATTTAGTGAAAAGTTCATGCTGATCACTCATCATTATAGACCGTGTAGTCAATCGAGGAAACGTGCCTACTTCCAATGATGCATCCATGCGGGGAGCCACAACAGCTGCATGTTGTACTCCCGGAACTTGAGGTGCTGGTGCAAAAAACACTGGAGGTGTTTGGCCTTGATCAGATATCCCGCTAAGATAAGTAAGAACCTGATTAATCATCTCTGCGGTAGGCTGGGGTGGTAATTCCTCATCTTGCACCTGCTCATTTTCCCCTTCCTCACCCTCTCTTACTACCTCATCAGTCGGTGGAGGAGTCACCGCCCTATTACATGCTCGACCAGGTGTTTGTCCTATACCTCTAGAGGACGTCCTCCTGCGACCTCTACCACGACCTCTGTCCACTGCTCCTCCTCGAGCTACAACCCCAATGGTTGGCTCAGACGCACCCTGTCTTTCCGGTGTTGGTGTCGGCACAGTTGTTGCTCTAGTTCTAACCATTTGTGAAATAGAGTGAGGATGTCAGATACCAATTTGTATCAACTAGATAGCAATTGGATCCAAGTAGTAGCACGAAAGAATGAAAGAATGGAATTTTCCTAAAGTCCTATAGCCTCTTAAAGAAAAGTAAGGGCGTCCCCCTATCGTTCCTCAAGACTCTACTAGACTCATTCTTGTGTGATGAGACCAACGAAACCCTCACTGTGATACCAAGTTTGTCACGACCAAAAATAAGTCGCGAGTGGCACCCACACTTATTCTCCTAGGTGAACGAACCAACAAATCTAAACTCCAACATTTACCAGTAAAACATTTATAAATAGTAAAAAAAATAATGCGGAAGATCCAAAACTCATTAATGAAATCAATTAAATAAACTTCATAAGTTTAATACTTATTATTCCCAAAATCTGGAAGTCATCACACGAAGAACATCTATGTCCGAACTTGAAGACATCAAGACGTGAAGGAGAGAATCCAGCACGAGCTAGGAATAATAGCTCACCTTGAATTCTGATGTGCTGAACACTGGCTAGATCTGAGGATGAGTCGAAATCGATGCCACGCTTGCTGCACTCCACAATTAACAAAGAAGAAAATTACAAGTAGGGGTTAGTAAAAGGAACACGTACTCAGTAGGTATCATCGACCAACTCAAAATATAAAACAATATATACTGAATAATAATATAAAATCAACCAGAATACTTAACAGGTGACAAACAACAAGTACAAGAACCATTGGCAACAACACCAAGCACACCTATGAGGACTCAAGCCTCCAAACCATACTCATTTGGAAAAAGGTTTTTCGAATTTAACTATATTACTATAATTCAAGATTCATTCTCTTTATTATTATCGTGTCGGAACGTGACACTCCGTTCCCATATACTACCGTGTCGAAACGTGACAATCCGATCTAATATTACCGTGTCAGAACTTGACACTCCGATCCAAGAATACCGTGTCAGAATGTGACACTCCGATCCATTATTACCATGTTGGAACGTGACACTCCGATCCAATATTACCGTGTTGGAACGTGACACTCCCATCCATTTATCTCATTATTTTATTTTTATCAAGTCTTCTTTATGTCAAGGCATCATCTTAATAGAGAGGATTTAAGATTGAAGATTCAACAGTCTCATCATCCTAATCCACCACAATTACATAATCACAACATATAAACACACAATCAAGAATATAGAAGACTTTAAAATACTACCCAATAAATATCAATCGCTATTTAGAGTTTATCTATCACAAAGAAATAAACCATAACCTACCTCCACCGAAGAATCGTGATCAAGCAAGCTACTTCCCCAATGCCTTTGCTGTCCTCTTCGTTCTCTCTTTTTCGCTCGTTCTCCCTCTCTGTTCTTTTTATTTTTCTTTTCCAGATTCTTTTTCTTTTACCCTAATTATCATATAATCCCTTATGATAAAAGTAACCAACTATTTATTTCCTTATTATCTTTTTTTAACCCCCAAGTAAATAAATTATTAAACTTACCCCACTAATTTAATAATTATAATAATGAATAGTCCAAAATACCCATTTAAACTTTTAGCGGAAGTCTGACCAAGTCGGGGTTACACAGCTTGTGACGGTCTGTCGTATCAACAATGGTCCGTCCTGCAGGTCCGTCACAACGTTTAGAGAGTTAATATCGATAGTGAGGTTACACAGCTTGTGACGGTCCATCGTATCTATGACGGTCCGTCCTGCAATTCCGTTGTGAAGTTCAGAGAGTCGATCATAGTACCCAGATTTCAGAGTTGAAGTGTTTTGGAACGAAGAAGCTCGACGGACCGTCGTGCCTATGACGGTTTGTCCTACCTGTCATCGAGGGTAATGAGGAGAGCAGCAGAAGAAATTACACAAGTGTGGGACGACGGAGTCCATCACGGTCCATCGTGACCATGACGGTCCGTCGCGTGATCCGTCGACCCAGTCAGTATTTATCAAAAATGATTCTACTACTTGAACCGACTTAACAGGTTGTTAAAGATAAAAGAAATCAAAGTTTGATATATTGAGATAGGTAATCAAATATTTGGTGTATTATATTATATGATTACTATTAAAATTGTACTAAGTGGAGGAATTAAGACTTACTATTAGGTTCGAATTTTAGGAAATATATATATAAAGTTAGATGAATTTTGGGTCTAGGCGAGACATAGAGTAATATGATGTTTGTAGACTCGTTAACTTACAAATATGAATATATATTTGATAGATTGGAAAGGTTGAGAAGCATTGAGGAAAGGAAAAGTATTGTAAAAGTAACTTGCGTGACTCCGGTTCTTCGGTGGGGGTAGGTTATGATTTATTTCTATTTGTTAGATAAACTCTAAATACTTGATTGTGTGGTTGTATGTTTTGATAGTGTGGTTTGTGGTTGGCCTAAAATTATGAGAGTGTTGAATTTCTAATCTTGAACCCTCTCTTTTAAAATGACGCCTTGAATAAAGAAGGCTTGCTGAAATAAAACAATGAGATAATTGGATCAGAGTGTCACGTTCTGACACGACATTATGGCATCGGAGTTTCACGTTTCGACATGATATTATGGGATCACAGTGTCACGTTCCGACACAATAACATTAATGGCAAGGAATCTCGAAGTAACTTAATATACATAATCTCAAGGAACCTTTTTTCCAAATGAGTATTGTGTGGAAACATGAGTCCTCATAGGTGTGCTTGATATTGTGATTGATGGTTTAACTATTATGGTATTGTCAATGGTTCATGTGTTTGTTTCTTGCCACCTATCAAGTATTGTTGTTGATTTTATGATATTATTCAATGTATATTGGTTACTATTTTGAGTTGGCCGATGATTCCTAATAAGTAGGTGCTCCTTGTACTAACCCATGCTTGTATTTCATCTCTATTATTTTGTGGAGTGCAACAAGTGTACCATCAACTTCGACTCGCCCTCAACTCTACCCAGTCTCCAGCACATCAGAGTTCAGGGTGAGCTATTAATTCAAGCTCATGCTGGATTCTCTCATTCACGTGTTGATTTCTTTGAATTTTTGATATGGACCATCTTTTTGCTTATTTTAGTTTTCTTAAGCACTCTTTAACTTGATAATTTGAAAATTGATGTCCTTGACGTGATGACTATCAGATTTTGGGATGATAAATATTAAACTTTAGAAACTTATTTAAATTGGTCGCTCAAAATCTTTTGGAGCTTCCGCATTATTTATATTATTTATAGTTGAACTATTCGCATATGTTGGGGTTTCGATCTGTTAGTTCGCGCACCTAAGGAGGTAAGTGTTGGTGCCACTAACGAATCATTTTGTGTTTTGACAAACTTGGTATCATATCTTTAGGTTCGTTGGTCTCATCACACAAGTACAAGTCTAGTAGAGTCTTGAGGAATGGTATGGGGACTCCTATACTTTTCTTCGAGATGCTATAGAACTTTAGGAAAACTGTATTCTTTATTTCGTGCTATTACTTGGATCCAATTGGTATCTGGATGATACAAATTGGTATCTGACCTTGCCACTCAATTTTGCAGATGGTTAGAACTAGAGCAACAACTGTTTCAACACAAACACCGGCTAGACAGAGTGCGTCTAAGACAACCATTAAGGGTGTAACTCGAGGAAGAGCATTGGCAAGATGTCGTGGTAGGGGTTGTAGGAGGACGCACACTAGAGGCAGAGGACAAACACCTGATCCAACTAGGAATAGAGCAGTCACTATTCCACCGATTGATGAGGTAGTAAGAGAGGGTGAGGAAGGGGAAAATAAGCAGGTTCAGGATAAGGAATTACCACACCAGCCTACCCTAGAGATGATTAATCAGGTTCTTACTTATCTTAGCGGGTTATCTGAACAGGTCCAGACACCTCAAGTGTTTTCTGCACCAGCACCTCAGGTGCAGGGAGTACAACATGCAACTGTTGAGGCTCCCCGCATGGATGCATCATTGGAAGTAGGCACGTTTCCTCGATTGACTACAGGGTCTATAATGACAGGTGATCAGCATGAACTTTTCATTATGTTCTTAAATTTGAAACCTCCAGTTTTCAAGGGTGCTGAATCTGAAGATGCCTATGATTTTTTGGTTTATTGTCATGAGCTGCTACATAAGATGGACATAGTAGAGCGATTCGGTGGTGAGTTTGTGACCTATCGATTTAAGGGGGATACGTAAATGTGGTCGCGGTCGTATGTTGAGTGACAACCAGCAAGGGCACCACCTATCACTTGTTAATCATTTTATAGCTTATTTATGGAGAAGTGTATAACCCGTACTTTGAGGGATAGAAGGAGAGATGAGTTCCTAATCGTAGAGCAAGGAAGGATTTCTGTTGCTATTTATGAAGCCAAGTTTCCTGCACTATCCAAGTATGCCACTAAGCTTTGCTTCATCCCACAAGAGTGGATTCGCCGCTTTGTGAAAGGATTGAGTTCAGATTTCCAATTTCTAGCCTTACAAGTAGCTGCTGCAGCAAAATCCTTCGAGAAGTGGTTGATTTTGTGATAGAGGTATAGGTGGTGAAGCCAGACGACTTCAATATGGCCTCGAAATTTAAGAAGTTCCTTAAGGGAGGTGAGTTTAGTGATTCTTACTCAAAAGGGCACAGTTCAGAAGTTACCAAGCCCGTACTATTCAGTCTTCATTGCAGGTTTCAGCGGGGGGTCCGTCACAGACCAGTCAGCCTTTTTCTGAGTTTGGAGGTTATCTCTAGACTTCGTCATTTTCACAGAGACCTTTAATTGACTCTAGGAATTGTTATGGATGTGGAGGGGTTGGACATATTAGGAAATATTGTCCAAAACAGAGTAATCGATTCGCAGTAGTTATAGGTAGAGGTGGTCACACTAGAGGTTGTCAGGGTAGAGGTGGTCAGGGTAGAGGTCGCCATTCTTGAGGACGTGGTGGCCAAGGTAACGGTGGTCACCAGTTCAGTCGGGGTGGCGGGCAGGTTGGAACTACTGTCGCACAGCTTGGTAGGGGCAACGGACAGACAAGTGATAGGGCCCATTGTTATGCTTTCTCCGGGAGGTCTGAGGTAGAGACATCTGATGCTGTTATCACAGGGACTCTTTTGGTCTGTTATTGCATGGCTTTTATTTGATCCTGGATCCACATTTTCATATGTATCTTCCTCATTTTCTATTTGTCTTGATTTATATTATGATTTGCTTGACATGCCTATTCGTGTGTCTACTCTTGTGGGTGAGTCTGTGATAGTTGAGAAGGTGTATAGGTCTTTCCTTGTGACTTTTGTGGGGAGAAATACTTATGTAGATTTGATTATTCTAGATATGGTTGATTTTTATGTAATTGTAGGTATGACGTGGCTTTCTCCAAATTTTTAAATCTTAGATTGTAATGCTAAAACTGTGACATTGGCCAAGCCTGGGACAGATCCGCTAGTGTGGGAGGGCATATATATTTCCACTCCAGTTCATATTATCTTTTTTCTTCACGCTAAGAGGATGGTGAGTAAGAATTGTGTAGCTTTCTTGGCATATCTCAGGGATGATACTTCCAAAGTACTTTCGATTGAGTTTGTTTCGATAGTCCATGAGTTTCTGGATGTGTTTCCTGTAGACCTTCCTGGTATGACACCAGATAGGGATATTGATTTTTATATTGATCTAGAGTCGGGTACTCGCCCTATTTCCATTCCCCTTTATAGAATGGCTCCAACTGAATTAAGTGAGTTAAAGGCCCAACTTCCGGAGTTGTTTGGTAAAGATTTTATTAGACCGAGTGCATCCCCTTGGGGTGCTCCTGTTTTATTTGTGTAGAAGAAAGATGAAAGTTTTCGTATGTGCATAGAATACAGGCAGCTGAATAAGGTAACTATTAATAACAAGTATCCCATTCCTCCAATTCATGATTTGTTCGATCAGTTACAAGGTGAGATGCAGTGTCCCTTAAAGAAGGGCAATGGAGGTGAGATGCAGTGTCCCTTAAAGAACTGTACTAAGTGTGTATGTGCTCACAGTGGAGAGTGCAGATAGTGCACTAATGCATGCTTCGGTTGCGGTAAGAGCAGGCACATGATTAAGAACTACCCACAAAACAGGGTTTAGGCTCGAGGTAATGCTCATTCTATTCCTAATTCACAGGGTGTACCAACAGTCAAGCATCTTAAGAGGAACAGGTTCTACGCCATGAAGGGCAGGGAGGAGCAGGAGAAGTTCGCTGATGTGGTCATAGGTATGCTGAAAGTATTCCAAATTTATGTTTATGCTTTACCTTATACAGGGTCTACGCTTTCCTTTGTAAATCCTTTACTTGCTCTAACTTTTGAGATATTGCCTGAAGTTCTATATGATCCTATAGTGGTTAGTACACCTTTAGGAAAAAATGTAAGAACTAATAGAGTATACAAGGATTGCCCAATAGTTGTAAGTGGTAAGACTATATGTGCAGACTTGGTTGAGTTACCAATGCATGATTTTGATGTTATTCGTGTCATGGACTGGGTTCATAGTTTTTATGCTTGTATGGATTGTCGTAGTAGGGTTGTGACATTTTGTTTCTCTAATGAAAAAGAGCTAGTCAGTGAGGGGTATAATTCGAGTCAATCTAATACCTTGATTTCGAACCTTAAGGCCAATAAAATGATGTCCAAGGGGTTATTGTGTCATCTTGTAAGTGTTAATGATCATGAAATTCCTTCCATTGACTCATTGCCTATAGTGAATGAGTTCCAATATGTATTTACTAATCATTTGTCTGGAGCTCCTCCCCCTCGATAGATTGAATTTGGTATCGACTTAGAAACCAATACTAACTCAATTTCAATTCGTCCTTATAGAATGGGTCCAATTAAACTCAAAGAGTTGAAGCTAGTGTTAAAAGATCTCACTGATAAGGGTTTTATTCAACCGAGTATATGGCCTTTGGGTGCTTTAGTGTGGTTTATTAAAAAACAAATATGGAACCCTTAGGATGTGTATCGATTATCGACAGCTCAACAAAGCCACTATCAAGAATAAACATCCACTTTCCAAAATAGATTACTTGTTCGACCAACTCCAAGGGTTTAGTTTCTTCTCGAAGATTGATCATCGTTCAGGGTACTATAAACTCAGGGTTCGAAATGGAGATATCATAAAGAATGTTTTACCTACCCATTACGGTCACTATGAGTTCCTAGTTATGTCATTTGGTATCACGAATGCGCCTTCTCCATTTATGGATCTCATAAATTGGGTCTTCCGTGAATACCTTGAATCTTTCATCATAGTATTTATTCATGAAATTCTCATCTGCTGTAAGACCAAGGGAGAGCACAAAGAACGTTTTGAGACTAACCTTGCAGGTACTTAGACAACATCAGATGTATGCCAAATTCACCAAGTGTGAATTCTAGCTTAGATCATTGACCATCCTGGGTCATGTTGTGTCTGATAAGGGTGTGGAGAAGGACCCTAGGAAGACTAAGGTTTATAAGAACTAGCCAAAAACTCTTGCTCCCATAGATATCCATAGCTTCTTGGGATTGTCTTATTACTACCGCAGGTTCGTGAATTGATTTTCTTTCATTGCTGCCCCACTGACAATTTTGGCAAAGAAGGACAAGTTTCAATGGACGGACACTTGTGAAGTCAGTTTCCAGGATCTCAAGGACAAACACACTTCAGCCCCGGTTCTTACTTTGTCTGAGTGTGGTGAGAATTACACTATTTATTCTGATGCATGTAGGGTTGGTTTGGGTTGTGTTATTACGCAGGGTGGTAAAGTGATAGCTTATGAGTCTAGAAAACTCAAGGTTCATGAGAAGAATTATCCCACTCATGACCTGGAGTTGGTAGTTGTGGTCTTTGTATATATATTATGGAGGCATTACTTGTACGGAGTGCATGTGGATTGTGTTCAGAGACCACAAGAGTCACCAGTACGTGTTCACACAGAGAGTCTTGAATCTACGTAAGCGGAGATGGTTGGAGTTGTTGAAGCACTATGACATGAATGTTCACTACCATTCAGGTAAGGCTAATGTTGTAGCTGATGTTTTTAGCAGGATGAGCATGGGAAGTACAGCAAACATTGAGGATGGAACAAAGGAGATGGTGAATGATGTACACACACTGGCCAGACTGGGTGTGCAGTTTGCTCACTCTACTAGTGGGGGTGTTTAAGTTAATCCTAGTTGTGAATCGTCCTTTGTGAGTAAAGTCAAGAAGGGTAAGCAACTTGATCCTGTTTTGATGGGGTTAAAGGACTCAGTGATTATAAAGATGAATGAGTCCTTTACTTTGGGAGGTGACGGAATAGTTAGGTACAGGACAGGCTGTGTGTACCAGATGTGGATGATTTGCGGAATAAGGTCATTGCGGAGTCCCATGGTTCAAGATGTTACATACATCAAGGTTCCACCAAGATGTATCATGATCTTAAGAAGATCTATTGGAGGGATGGCATAAAGAAGGACATTGCAGATATGTGGCCAAGTGTCATAATTGTCAACAGGTTAAGGCAGAACATCTTAAGCCTTGAGGTCTTACTCAGATTATTGACGTTCCGACTTGGCCATTAATATGGACTTCGTGGTTGGTGTTCCGAAGACTAAGAGACAACATGACTCTATATGGGTTATTATGGACAGGATGACTATGTCTGCTCACTTTATCCATGTGAAGTCTACTTACAGAGTTGAGGATTATGCGAGACTCTACATTGATGAGATTGTGAGAATGCATATGATTCTTTGTCTATAATTTATGATAGAGGAGCTCAGTTCACTTGATATTTCTGGAGATCCTTCTAGAAGAGCTTAGGCCCATAGGTGAAACTTAGTACTGTCTTTCATCCTCATACTGATGGGCAGGTGGAGAGTTCCATTCAGAAATTGGAAGACATGTTTAGGGCGTGTGTGATTGATTTCAGGGGTAGTTGGGACGACCATCTGCTTTTGATAGACTTCTCGAATAATAATAGTTATCACTACAACATTGGCGTTGTATGGTAGAAGGTGTAGGTATCCACTTTTCTAGTTTGAGGTTGGAGAGTCATCCATCTTGGGTCTACAGATCATTCATGAATCCTTAGTGAAGGTCAGGGTGATTAGGGACAAGTTGGATACTGCTTAAATTCGGCAAAAGTCTTATGCAGACAGCAGAAAACGACCCTTAGAGTTTGATGTTATTGACCAGGTCTATTTGAAGATATCACCTATGAAAGGGGTGATGAGGTTTGGCAGGAAGGGGAAGTTGAGTTCGAGGGATGTTGGTCCATATAAGATCCTACAGCGTGTGGGTGAGATGGCCTATGAGTTGACATTGCCTACGGAGCTATATTCTGCTCATATATTTTTTCATGTCTTTATTTTAAAGAAGTTCCTAGGTGATCCAGCATTGATTCTACCTATTGAAGGTTTGGGGGTCCATGAAGACATGTCCTATGAGGAGGTACGTATTGAGATTTTAGAAAGACAGTTCAAGTGGATAAGGAATAAGGAGATTGCCACATTGAAGGCATTGTGGAGGAATCATCTCGTTGAGGGTGCTACGTGGGAGGCCGAGGGGATATGGGATCCCGCTACCCTCATGTTTTCAGCTCCTGAGGTTAGTCTTCCTACTCTTCAGTCTAAGTTTCCTTATTTCTCTGTTCTTTGTTGTTATTGTTTGTTTGTTGATAGTAATTATGATATGATCTGACTGGCATTACTCTTGATAGTTAGTAGTGTCATTCAAGGACGAATGTTCCGAAGGGGGGGGGGATAATGTAACAACCCTAATCATTGATATACTACGTAACGCTTAATGTGTCTAGAATTCTTACAATTAGAACGGGTTCAGATGGATTAATGCCTGTAGAATCAGACCTCTGAACCCTTGCTACAGCCAAGACAACTAACATGGAGAGTTAGTTGAGCTAGAAAAGGTTGGGTCCATCCGTGTAGGGATCTTGAATACAAATATGCACTCAAATGAGTCTTTATCAGACATAAAAAGGGAAATCTTAGGTTTGGAGGGTCTATGGGTTAAATGGTCTTTTCCAGGCCAAGGGTGATATCGTAATTAACCTAAGTAATTTATTAATTTGTTAATTAATTTAATTAAATTGATGGTTTGATTTGGGTCAACCCGAAATTACCCGTTCGCGGTGGTCACTCCACTCAGATTTGAACCCTAATGGAAGCTTCAATTAAATGTATTTAATTTGAGGTTTATCATCAGATTTTTAAGGGCTTTATGGTCATTTAAATAAGCTAATTAAATCAGTTTTTCTTTTTTAAAATTAATAAGGAGTTCTAGTTTGACTAATTCCCAAACTAAAACTCCTAATCCTAAACTACTCTCTCACGCTCATCTCTCTCACGTCTCTCCACTTCTCTTTCACGTTTTCTCTGCCAAATAAGAGTACTAAAGAAGAAAAATTACTGAAGTTCTTCACACTTGAAGAACCCACAAAAAAATATAATCAAAACATAATCAAACACGTTTAAAAAGGGGAAGTTTTTTCGTTGAATTGGAGTTGAAGTTGCGGGAAATTAGACGTGATATTTGAGAAGGTATTGTGCAGCAAGTTCATGGTTTTGAACGACAGAATTGGTATGGGTTTTGTTAATCTTGGTCCTTTTCCGAAGAGACCCCTCGATTCAGCCGATTCAAATGCAAAATTAGGATTGTTTCCCCATTGCATATCCCTGTCAGTAACTCTTATCGATGGTTGTAGGTTTGTATGTCTGCTGGTAGATATAAAGCATGTAGTGAGTTTTTGTGATGAATATGTTCATGAAGGTGTTTTTGAAATTATATGAATGACAACCTATGTTTTTCAAAAATATGTGTTTGCATGTGTGCAATGTGTAGCCGTAACTTTAGGACACATATTAGATCATGAAAATGACATGTTTATGGTTGTATTTTATTTAAACAAACTTGTTTTAAATCGTGATGTTCATAAGTGATGTAAAAATGCTGATTTGAGTGAAAATTCTTTATCGAATGTGATCATAAAAATGCACCTAAAGAACTCACTAAAAACTACTCCAAATGTATACACATTTAACGTGAAAGAGGTGAGAAAATAGGGTGCAAAAATGTGATCAAACTTCTAGCACATTGATGTTTGTTTCGGTCAAGCTAAATCAATTAACATGTTATGAAAAATGAAGAAAAATAAGTGAGGTCACTGAGGATCGAACCCGTAACCTCACCATGTTTAAAGTCATAGAATAAATGCAATTTCAAAAGAATGTGGCAAGGGGGATTAGAACCCGTCACCTATACCAAAAAAGAAATACATAAAATAATAAATGAGAGTAGTGGGATTGTAACCCACCACCTCTCGGTTAGATTTAAGGAGAAATTAAAAGAAAATGAAAAGGGTGAGGCGTTTGGGAATCGAACCCACAACCTCTAGGCATAAAAAAAGGAACTTTGGGAGAAAATTTAAGTGGGAGTGCTGGGATTCAATCCACACCCTCTTGATAAAGAAGGAGAGAACTAAAAGAAAAGAAAATAAAAGGAAAGGAGGTTGTGGGGGTTTTATCCCACATCCTCTATGTCCCAATGAACGTAAAATAAAGATAGAAATTAAAATCAAAAACGAAATGAAGGCATTGGGACTCGATCTTGGGTCCCCAAGCCGTGTGTATCAAACCAAAATAAAAAAAAAACGTAAGTGTTGCCCAAGGGATTAGAAATCGGATTCCCTTGCCCAAATTGTTTATTAAAATATAAGTCATACGTGAATAAATGTTCCAAAATAATGTTGCCTACATAGACTGAAATCAAGATCATGGCATACTTACAAGATATATAAGTCTTGTACCACATAATCTTAGGAAGATATGAATCACTTAAAAGAAGTATGATTGAAGCCTCATGGCTTGTATGTATAGACCCATAAGTCTAGCATACCTGTAAAGTAAGTGAACCTAAGATGTATGTAACGAAATTATAAAACCCTAGAAGGCTCAATTAAGATTGTGACACACAATAAATGGCCAAGTGCATTGGCATATGATGAAATGAAAATTCACGTAAAAAGGGGTGAGTATTATAAAGAGCAAATGTGCTAAAGATAATGAATGTGGTGACAACATGATAAGAGACTAATGTAAAAGATGAGAGCAATCTCAAAAGAGCCTAAGTGAATGTTACCAAAACGTATTCACCCATGAGAGTGTAAAGTTAATGAAGAGACCAATCTCTATGAACACTCTAATAAAAATATTGAGAATAATATACTTAATTAAGAGATGAGAAATCATCTATGTACTTATAATGTCCTCATAATAGAAGCCAACTTCTATGACGTATGAGTTGAATGTAGTGGAACTTTATACTGAGCACTGATAGACTACTATGATCGGTGATGCCTACTTTTGGGATGGGTGGAGGTTTACGTAACTCTAATGAGATAATACTGTCCGGCATGCCGGGTATGAGTCTGCTTATATCTCCTAGTGTTTAAACCTATACTGCCAATATAAGGATATAGAAGGGTTCGATTCCCTATGTATGTTAGCATGTTTTGGATCACTTTGGTCGGTGATTCCACCTCTTTTTGATGTGGGGCAAACACTGGATTTAATGATTCTCACATGATCTATGTCAGTTAATGTTAGAGTTCCCAAATGAATGAATGAGGCCCATCTCAAATAATGCACATATTTGATATGAACAATACCAAAGGTGTTAGGATAGGATAATCAAGATGTGAGATAGACTCAAGGAAAGACACTAGGTTATTATTGATCACCGCACAGAAAACCCAATAAGAGTCTTAAACTACTACATTCTACGTATGGCTAGTTTTTACACTAGCTTATGAATGAATGAAATGAAGTACGTATGAACGAATGAAGAAGACTCTGTGTTTGCTAAAGAAGGCTCTCTAGTTAAGTTCCCATATGTTGAGCCCTTATTTTTGAAAGTCTTAATGTCAAGTCCATGATTCCAAGGTCTTAAGGCATATGACGAATGATATCAAGTATGTTATGTTCTATCTGCAATATGTTATGTGCTAGGTGTAAGATGTTACGTGTTGTACAATATGATATGTATGCTGATGCATGTTACTCTCATGGTATGACTTTCCTAAACCAAATTTTGAAAGTCACCTTACATTTCTAACTCAAATGTGTCAAGGCCTTTTGACTTTCCTAATTCAACTTTGCCAAGTCCGCTGACTTTCCTAATCCCAATTTGGCAAGTCCACTGACTTGACTTTACATAAGTCATGTTGTTAGGAATGAGATATTCTTACTCATTCATGTCCTTTATGTGTGCTTGCATATATCCATACTTAGTACAAGTACATAATAATCCCATACAACTCTACAGTTTTAGGTGCAGCCACAGGTGGACGTTAGAGCTTACAGATCGATGTTGAAGCTATCTGGACATAGAGCATTCATTCGGAATTTCTAGGCCCTCATGCATTCGAGGACACTTTCCTATTATATTCTGTCTTACTTATAGGATTGACCTAGTGGAGTATTTTCCACTAACGTTTCTTCCCCGTTTGATGTTCTTCATGTTAGATGGTTGATGGTGAACTTATATGAATTTCAGAAGAATGACATATGTAGGCTTGTCTGCGACTCCTGAGAGGTCAAGGATGCTTGTCTCGTCTGGGGTATAGATTCTTGTCATGACAATCGATTACCTCTTCATTGATTATATCATATCATTCGTTAAAAATTAAACTGTATTAATTAACAAACTCAAAATCACAAGAGAACTTGTCATCATACTCGAGCTGAACGTAGGTACACTCTTCTCTTAAGTCTTATTCATTAATTTTTAATCAATCTAATAAACCTGATAAACTATCATTGTAACCAAAACAAAAATAAAATCACACATGCTTGAACCTAATTCTCAACCCCTTCGAAGATACATGAAATCAGAGAAAATCTGATTGCTATCATTTATTTCAGAAGTCTACAGATTCCACAAATTTTATCTTATTTTTATTATGACTCTAGTTCCTTTAAATTCTATTCAGGCGGTGTCCCAATATCTCCTAAATCTTGTGAGCATGACAACCTTAGATAGTCGCAAGTCTTTATTACCTTACAAAATTCAATTAACGAACGTATCCTAATTACATTGTTTCATCCTAATCACGATTCCTCCACAAATTTACTATCATGCACTATTATCCCTTGTCATCACCATAAAGTGAATCTTTTTCTTAATTTGACACCTTTAACTTGGGTACACCAATCAATCTACCCTTTGAAGCTTAAGATAAAATCACTAATCCACCACATGATTATACTTATACACTATTAATTAGACTATATATTCTTCACAGCCTTTCAATTTTTACATTTATAATATTATGAACTAGCAATGTTTAAAATTTAACACAAAAAAATCCATTAGTTGTACCCAGTATATCAAAATTAAAACTTACTCTTTTCACTTATAAAAAGAAATTATAAATTGCCTAAGATGAAATATGACCACCATCATAATAGCACGCTAGTAGCTATAAAAAATCATATGCCCACATTTTTTTTTCTGTTTACTTCTCAAAAATTAATTAGCATCATTAGGTCATAAATGATCCACTAGTTCTTGTCCACAAATTTTAAATAATGATACAACACCATCAATTGTTATAATAATTAATTTCAAATCAATAATTTTCTCCTAATATATTAACAGTACATAAATTCAAGTGCTAGAGTTCCTACCTTAAGAGTAGGGATGATGATACAACGTGTTGTGCTTCCAATAAACAATTTAATATTTTTATTTATTTAAAAGTGTAACTTTGTTATCCTAAGTAATTCTTACATATGGGCCACAACATATTGATTGTCATATAAATTATGGATTTGGCTCTTCAATCCCCAATTAAATGAATTACATAAAATAATACCCCCTCAATTAAATCACATATTTAAATATATAATTAAAAATACTCATTTATCAAATTAATTATGTATCTACCCCCAAGAAATTTGCATTCTTTCTTAGATCAGGTCGATAACAAAAGTAATACACTTCATAACTTGAATCAAGAAAGCATCGATGGCCCTCTCTGTTATACCTCAATCTATGAAATCATAGTAGAGATTCTGACCTCAATTGGTGCAACATAATTTAATCATTCGTTAAGCACCCCAAATATAATATTAAACATTTACTAATTGTATTTTCTAAGTAATTACGTTTATAATCTAGTCGTCCTTTACGAAACTTCTTTAATGTTGTTATAAATCTAGATAATGTATTAATTTTTACCTCATAGGCTGCAACATGTATTTTTTATTTCACTATATTCAGAAAACCATTTATCCTCCTATTGCGCAATCATTGGGGTATATAATTGGATAGAGTAGTTAGAAAATGTTGCCTTAAGTCATAGGTAGTGTCTTTACTGGTCGACACTAAAAGTACCATATTTTGTGTCTTCCCAAACTAGTATTTCACACACTCAATACTAAACCTCTCCGTTATATTCATTTTAGGAAGCAAATAAAAAATCCACGATGAAAGCATAGTTTTTTTCATAATCAATACCTGAGAAAAAAAATAAAGGTTTCAACTCTATGAACTTAATTTTAAAAAATTATGTTAATCACTAGTCATTACAAGTCCCTGTAACCAATCGAGAAAATAAACTCAAAAGGACACATTTTTTTCTGATGTTGCCATGTTAGCTTCTCATACTCTAGAATTGACCATATATGGAATAGAGTGAAGAAGTGTAGGCCCTAATTTGTCTCATCTAGATACCAATTGTGTCACGCCCCGAGCTACCCCGGAGACGTGGACACGGAACCTAGGACCACAAGTGATCTTAAGCTAACACTGCTGGCATGAAAACATGAGCATACTAAAGAATATAAACTGTTGCGAAAAATAAAATCATACTTCAAATGAAAAGATGGGGAAATACCCATATGCTAAATCTGAGATATATGAAAACTGATGAATTTAATACAAAGAAAATATTAACCCACTACGAAGTTGATACTAGCTATGTCTGAAGTAAACCTCTAAATGACTAGAAATATTAGGACAAGCCCTAGCTAAGTCTAGCAATAATTTAAACTAAATGACAAAAACACTTAAAAGAAACTCGTGACAATTATCCTCGGAGAATGAGGACTCACCATTGAATCTGCTAAACAGGAGATCGGATATCGATCTAAGCGTGATCTGGATTCTAAGAAACATAACCTACATCACGAGACGATGTAGCACACGTATGTGTCAGTACTTGATTGGTACTGAGCATGTAGGATAAAAAAAGTTGAAATAAAAACATAATTAAAAAAGCACAAAGACTAGATAATAATCTGAATATGATATAATGAATTATGAGCTAACAGGATGCAATGAAAAATTTATAACATACTGAAACTGAATACTAAATATATTGATAAATGGTCAATGCAAGAGAGTCTGACTAAACTGTTGGGGCTACTAATAAACCGATAATAACACCACATGAGCTAAATGGAGTTCAATGTATACGCCACATCGAGAGGACCCAATATAACCTGCGAGAGGTATAAAGACATGCTGGAGTAATCACTGAACTGATTGCCCACAGAGGGGACTACAAACCTACTTGGCTAGTAGTTTTATGGGACTAATTATGTATGCTGAACTGTAGTCCAACTCGGTATTATACTAATCCCAATGAAATATGTAATTAACTGATTATGAGTTTATGTAAATACTAAATAGCTAAAAACTAAAAATGCAAACTAAGAATTGAACAATTAATCTTGTAATTATGCATTTATAACTGAGGCATGCATATCTAAAGTAATTGAAATATTTGACCTACCATGAGTAATTCAAGAACTAAAGAAATACATAGCTAGGGTTCTGAAATTCATGCAATATTCTGAGTAATAACATGATAATTTTATTTGGAACATATAACAAATAAATTCATGAAGTTCTATTGAAGTTCTAGAATCCCTAGGTCTATTCATATGATGCGAGAATCAAGAATCTAACTAAAAACTAGGGACCTAATGGGTGAAGGGAACCCCTAGTTGAATCCACATACCTAGTGATGAAATTCACGGAAAAACACTTTGATTTTGGGGTTGGAACTGCTGGAACCTTGTTGCATTCTTGAACTAGGGTTCTGGACCTTTTTCTCCTTTCTTGCTTCCAATTTTCTATGTTTTGATTTATTATTTTGACTTAGCTAATTTTTAGTTATGTTTATAGCCTTAAACATACTAAAATATAATTATTTAGGGTCAAAAAGTAGGGTTTAAACAAAGTGGGAAAAGACCTAAAGACCCCTGAGTCTATTATTGTCGGTCCAAACGATGATTTGGGCTAAGGGTTCGTTGTTCAATCGACGGGCTCTCGTGTGGGTCCATAGGTTGGGCTTGTTCGACAGACCTTTACTAGTACGGACATAAATTTTATTCGAAGGTCGGATTTTGACATGGTTGGTGGCTATGGAAATATAATTCAATTATCTATCTTTGTTATGTTATGGGTCACCTAATTCATTTTATGCTAAGAGTTATGATCAATTGAAGTTGAACCAATTTCATTTCCTTCCTAACGATCAGTTATTTTCCACCTACGATCAGACCTTCAGATCGTAGATCGAATGAAGGTACGTGTTGGTCATCCGTGGTTCATATCAGAGATTGGGTGAATGGGGTGTTGATCGACGGACACAAACTATGAACCGTGGTCTGACCTACAGACTGTTGATCTTTCCATCGTTCAACACTTAGTCAAATTTTCCTGGGTAGAGATTTTGGGGATTTCTTAATCCATCGAAGAATGTGAAGGACGGACCGTGGGTCAAGATACGGTCCGCTGATGGCCACCATAGAATGCACTTGCTGATTTTCTGGAAAATTTTTTATAGGTTTATTTTTGATACAGAGTGTAAAATTATCTCCCTCATGGGAACAGTCGTCCTCGAATAAAAATAAAACTAGCTGGAATAAAGGGAGAGAGCTGCAAACCCTACTACTAAACACTGATAGCTGACTTTCTAACTTAATTGTGTTCCGAAAACATGCAATACGCTTAAAAGGCAAGTAAAAACTGAGGGAACATGACTCTAGGACTCAATTCACGCATGAATGACTAGAAATCTATAGAGGAACTATTACCTCAAGCTGGAGTTGAATCGAAAAGAATGAGGTGAGGATACTTGACTTTCATGGCTGCTTCTTCTTCACATGCATATCCCTGTACGAACTGATTCCTCCATAAAAACTTGACTGAAATTACTTCTTTATTTGTCAAACTTCTAAAATGACGGTCAAGAATCTCAATTGGAACATCCTCATAAGAAAGACTATCTTTCACCACCACCTACTCAAATGGAACTAAAGAGGCTGGATCACCCACACACTTTTTTCGAGATTGAGATGTGGAAGACCAGATGCACTAGTGCTAATTCTGCTGGAAGCTCTAACTTATATGCCACCTTGCCAACCCTTTTCAAGATCTCGTAAGGGCTTACATCTTTAAGACTAAGCTTCCCTTTCTTGCCATATCTCGTCACCCCTTTCATAGGTGACATTTTAAGGAAAACCCAATCATACATTTGGAAGTCTAGTTCCCTTCCCTTTTTCTCACATATGCATAAGATTTCTGACGACTTTGGGTTGTCTTAAGTATATCTCTAATGAGTTGCACTTTCGTCATATCATAAAAGACTGAATCTGGCCCTATTAAAGCTGCTTCTCCTACTTCTAACCAACAAACAAGAGATATACATCTACACCCATACAAAGCCTCATAAGGGGTCATCTGAATGTTGGAATGGTAGCTATTGTTGTAGGCGAACTCAATCAAAGAAAAGTGATTGTAACGACCTGTTTAGTCATTTTGAGCAGCAGATTTTATTTCTGGAAAAACAGGCTGAGACGACGGAACCCACGACGGACCGCCATGGGCACGACGTACCGTCGAGGGTGTCTCGCTCCAAAATACTTAGAATTCTGAAAATTGGGTACTGAAATCAACTCTCTGAACTTCGTAAAGGAATGGCAGGACGGACCGTCGTGGGCACGACGGACCGTCACAGACCCTTGAATGGAATGGAGTCTCTGAACTCTGTGACGGAGCAGTAGGACGGACCGTCGCAGGCATGACAGCCTGTCACAGGCTGCGTAATCCCAGGCGGGGTCGGATTTCTTTAAATGGTTTAAGGGGCGTTTTGGACTATTCCTGCTATAATTATAAATTTAGTGGGTTTATGTTAATAATTTAACTACTTGAGGGTTAAAAGAGATAACCTTGAATTAATTAATGGGTTAATTCACCATCTTTTATACTTAATTATATGTTATTTAGGGCAAAAGAAAGAGGCTTTGAATAAGAAAAAGAAAAGAACAGAAAGAGAGGGAGAAACGTACGATCAAGAGAAAGAAGAGAACAAAGCTTTGGGAAATTGCTTGCTTGATCAAAATTCTTCGGTGGAGGTAGGTTATGGTTTTATACTATTCGTAGTAAACTCTTAATAGCGAATGATATGTATTGGGTAGTGTTGTAAACCCTTCTATATGCTTAATTATGTGTTTGCATGTTGTGATTATATAATTGTGATAAAATAAGCATGATGAAGGTATTGAATCCTAAATCTTGAAAAAGAAACCCTAATCTACTTTGTTAATGATGATGCCTTAGTATAAGAAAAGTCTTGATGAACGGAAGTAGTGAGATTAGGGGATCGGGTGCCACGTTCCGGTACCAGGATAGTATATGAGGATCGGAGTGTCACGTTCCGACACCAGGATAGAATATGGATCAGGTGCCACGTTCCGGTACAAGGATAGTATATGAGGATCGGAGTGTCACATTCCTACACCAGGATAGAATATGGATCAGGTGCCACGTTCCGGTACAAGGATAGTATATATATGGATCGGGTGTCACGTTCCGACACCAGGATTAGTAAAGAGAATGAATCTTGAAATATTTTAATATACTAAATTTAATGAAGCTAATTACCAAATGAGTATGATGGGGAGGCATGAGTCCTCATTGATGAGCTTGGTGTTGCGACCAAGGGTTATGGTAATTGTAAATGCCGCATGTTGAGTATTGTAGTTTATTTTATGATATTATCTGATATATACTGCTTTCTATTTTGAGTTGGCCGATGATATCTACTGAGTACCTGTGTTTTGTACTGACCCCTACTTGTATATTTTCTCTTTGTTCATTGTGGAGTGCAGCAAACGTACCGTCATCTTCAACTCAACCGCAGCTCTAGCTAGTCTTTGTCACACAAGATTTCAGGGTGAGCTAAAGTTTCTAGCTTGGAATGGATCTTTTTCTTCATGTCTTGATGCCTTGAAGTTCTGGTATAGACTAGCTATTATTTATGTTTAGTTTCTTAGATACTCTTAGCTTTAGTAATTTGAGGATAGATGTTCTTGTTATGATGACTTAAGTCTTCCGCATTGTATTTTGTTCATTATGTTTAAAATGTTGTGGTTTAGATTGGTTGGTTTGCTCACATAGTAGGATAAGTGTGGGTGCCAGTTACGGCCCAATTTGGGTCGTGACAGTGATCATCCCAACTACTCTTTAAACCGATCACACAAGCTCTAAACATATCTTCTAGGGTTTGAATTGTATGCTCTGCCTCTCAATCTGTCGATATTTTTGAATGTTGTACTAAAGTTGACTTTTGTGCAAAGACCCTTCAGAAATGAATTCCAGAAATGAGAGGTAAACTAAGGACCTCTATTTGAGATGATAAACAAAGGAACCTCATGCAACCTCTCAATTTCTTTAATGTAAAACTTGGCATAGTCTTCTGCCGAATGTGTAGTCTTCTATCAAATAGAGTCATGTTGTCTGCAAGTATGAGGTACCCCTGTTGATTGAATCCATATTGATCAATTCCTACGTCCACGTAGAATTATCCATCTCTTGAGTCATACCTCCTGGTTTCTAATGTTCTACCTTGTCTTGCTGGCAATTGGGGTACTTACTCATAAAATCTGCTATATCCCTCTTCATGCCATTCAACCAATAGACTTGCCATAGGTCGCTATACATATTAGTGAAACCTGGATATATAGAATATATGGAGTTATGGGCTTTTGCAAAGATATGCTTTCTTAAATCACCCACATCAGGAACACACAATTTGTCTTCGTAGAGAAGTGCACCATCTCCCTCTTAGAAGAAAACCTTGACTCTCTGATTGTGGATTGCACACTTAAGTTCAAGCAAGATTGGATCACTGTCTCACTTTTCCTTAATATCCACTACGAAAGAAAATGCTGCCCCTTTCTTTAAATGTTACACCACTACCTGGTATGCTCATAAGGTGAACTCCTGAGCGAGCAAGCTTGTGAACATACTTCACTAGCTCCTTTCTTTCTTCCTCAACATAGGCTACACTAATCATAGATAGCCTACTAAGAGTATCTACTACTACATGCTCATACCAAGATGATAATGCGCACTCAACGCACATTCTGAGAGAACCATATTTCTTCTTTACGAATAACACTGGTGCACCCTATGGTGAAATAATATGTCTGATGAAGCCCTTATCTAGAAGGTCTTTCAACTGCTCTTTCAATTCCATAAGCTCCACTGGATCCATTCTGTAATAGGAATAGAAATAGATCGTGTATCTAGTAGGATACCGATTCAAAATTTGATTTTCTTCTCGGGAGGACTCCGAGAAGATCTTCTGGAAACACTTCTGGAAAATGATTGACTACTAGAACTGACTCAAGAGTTGGGTTTTGAGAGCTAGAATCATTAACCTGATCTAGATGATAGCGATAAACCTTTGAGATCATCTTTCTCGCCATAAGGTAAGAGATGAATCCACCCATAGGCACTAAGCTATGACCCTTTCATTCTATTATTTGTTCGTCTAGAAAATGAAAACGAACAATCCTAGTTCTACAATCGACTGAGGTATAATAGTAATGTAACCAATCCATGCCTAGATTGACATCGAAGTCTACCATTTCTAACTCTACAAGATCTGTTGAGGTGACTTTCTGAGAGACTGTGACAAGGAAATTTCTATATACCCGTCTAGCTATAACTAGGTCACCGACTAGAGTAGAAACTGAGAAAGGTTCAGAGAGATTTTTCAGACTAACACTGAATTGGATTTCTTTGTATGGAGTTACAAAAGAAATAGTAGCCCCTGGATATAACAATCCATAAACGTTGATGTCAAAGACTCATAATGTACAAGTGACTACATCGGGAGAACCTTCCTGATCCTAGCAAGCCTGAAATGCATACAACCTCTTCTGGCGCTGACGACCACCTGTACCAGATGATTTACGCTACTGAGTTGGGCGAGTTGTTGGTGTTGCTAATGTTGTATACTAATCTCTATTATTTCCACCCTAATGACCCTATCTAGAAGGATAACCCCTTAATATGTGACCAGACTGATCGCACAAAAAGCATCCTTCTTTTCTTGCGAGACACTCGCCCAGATGCTTCTTACCATACTTAGGGAGAGTGGGATAAGTCTTGGTTACTGAAACACTTCCCCGAAACTTAGAGATTGGTTCTTTACCATTCTGGTCATACATGTTCTTGGAGGATGGAACACTACTTAGCGAAGGGGCTGGAGCAAAAAATTATTGCTGGCTCTGCGAGTGATTTCCACAATCTAATTTGTTCTTATAATAGTTACAGTTCCCAGTCCTAGACATCTTATTCTCCTTAGATTTTCCCCTAAACTTATCACCCTTACCCTGCTGAGCATGAGTTATAAGCCTAGACATGTTCATATCTCCAAGTAACATTTTATTTCAGCACTCAGTTTTCAACAAATCTGACACTCTATACAAGAACTTATTAATCTGAGCCCTGGGTTCAGAAACCATGTAAGAAGAATATCTAGAGATTTGGTTAAACATCAGCTCATACTCTTAGAATGTTATGTTTCCCTGCCTTATGTTCATGAATTCTTGGGCTTCGGCTTCTCTCAACTCTCTTGGGAAAAACCTTACAAGAAAGGTATCACTGAAGCAATCCCAATTAATAGCATTTGTGTCTGTACCCCTATTTTCCTTCCAATGGGTGTACTAGATATGAGCAACATTATTCAACTGGTATGATGCTAACTCAATCCGATCATTTCCAGTGACTGGCATTACGTCAAGATCATCTTGTTCTCTTTCGTGAAATTTTGAGGATCCTCATCAATTTGTGATCCTAATTATTCAGGTGGATTCATCCTAACAAAGTCGCAGAACCTTGATGCTACTGATCCACTATTTTTATTCACGTTAGCATTAACGTGATTGTTCTAGTTGATCATACTCAGAGCCAACATTTGTATGGCATTTCTGAACTCAACATTGGACACTTTATTATCTGGGACTAGAAGAAATGTGTTTGTATTACTGTCATTTGCATTCGTAGCGTTATCTCTACGAGGAAGCATGATCTAAAACATAGAATGACAAAATAGATAGTATTAAGATCATGTCTCACGCACGATAAGAGTAATAAGAAAGTGAAGTTTCTCCTAAACCACTTCATAGACTCTCTCCCATTAAATGTGGTGCACTTCACACCCATGAAAAGAATTCTAGTTAGTGCGACTTTTTAGAAATCCTAGGACTCTAAAACCTAGTGCTCGAATACCAAGTTTTTTCATTTCCCAAGCTATCTTCGAGATGCGGATACGAAACCTAGGGCCACAAGTGATCCCAAGCTAACCCTGCTGGCATGTAACATGAGCATACTAAAGAATATAATTTTTTTTGGAAACTAAATCATATGTAAATTGAAAAGATGGGGAAATATCCATATGCTAAATCTGAGATATATGAAAACTGATGAGTTTAATACAAAGAAAATATTAACTCACTACTATGTTTAAATGAACTATGTCTGAAGTAAGACTCTATATGACTGTAAATATTGGGACAAGCCCCAACTAATTCCAGCAAAAACTGAAACTAATTGACTAAAAGACTGAAAAAAATCTCATGACTATTCTCCTTAGAGAATGAGGACTCACGACTGAATATGCTGAACAAGAGATCGGATATCGATTTAAGCGTAATCTGGATGCTATGAACCTAAACCTATATCATGAGATGATGTAGTGCATGTATGTGTCCGTACTTGAAAGGTAATGAGCATGTAGGATAGAATAAAGATTAAATAAAAACATAAATGGACAAGTACAAAAACAAGTATAATAATCTAAATATAATATAATCAATTCTGCACTAACTAGATGCAACAATCAATTTATAACATGCTGAAACTGAATACGGAATATACTGATAAATGGTCAATGCAAGAGACTCTGAGTGAATTGTGGGAGCTTCTAATGACCGATAATAAAATTAGAAGATACAAATGTGGAGTCCGATGTATACGCCGTGTAGAGAGGACCCAATATACCCTATCAGATGTATAAAGACATGCTGGCATGATCACTAATTTGATTATCCACTGCGGGAACTTACAACCTACTAGGCTGGTAGTTCTGGGACTAATTGGGTACACCGAACCCTAGTCCAACTTGATAATATACTACTCCCAATAAATTATGTAACTAACTGATTATGATTTTTTTAAATACCTGATATCTAAAAACTAAACATGCAAACATAGAATGCACAATTAATATAGTAACTATGCATTTATAACTGAGGATGTATATTTGAAGTAACTAAAAAATCTGACCTAGCATGTGTAATTCAGAACCGAAGAAATCCATAGCTAGGGTTCTCAAATTGATGAAATAATCTGAGTAATAACATGATAATCTCATTTGGAACAAATAAAAAATAAATTCATGAAGTTGTAGTAACCCTAGGTCTAATCATGATTTGGGATTCAAGAATCTGAATGATTACTAGTAACCAATGGGTGAAAGGAATCCACTAGTGAAATCTCACACATCTGGTGATGAAATTCACAGAATAACACTTAGGTTTCGGACTAGAACAGCTGGAACCTTGCTTCGTTCTTGAAAATGAGTTTTTTTACCTTTTTCTACTTTAATGCTTCTAATTTTCTAAGTTTTGATTTATGACTTTGACTTAGGTAAGTTTTTGTTATGTTTTTAGGCTTAAACTGACTAAAATCTAATCATTTAGGGTAAAAAACGTATCTTAGGGTTTAAACAAAGTGGGAAAAGACAAAAATACCCCTGAGTTAATTGTTGTCGGACCACAAGATGCCATGGATTGACATGCCATCGTTTGGATCCGTAGGTTGGGCTATTTCGATAGGCCTTTACTAAAACGTGCATAACGTTTTACTCAGAGCTCTGATTTTAACAAGATTGGTGGCTGTGAAAAGATAATTCAATTATATTTATGGGTATGTCACGGGAAACCTAATTTATTTTGTGTTCAGAGTTATGCTAATTGAGGTTGACCAAACAGCATTTCCCCCCAACTGTCTGTTAATTTCCACCTACGGACCATACATCAAATGACGGTCTGTGATGTTCATTCGTGGTTCATATCAGAGAGTGGGTAAATGGTGTGTCGATCGACGGACACAGACTACTGACCATAGTCTAATCTATGCAACATAGGTCCGTCCGTCGTTGGACGCATATTCAAATTTTCATGGGCTAAGATTTTGGGGTTTCTGACTCCATCATCGGATCTGCCTGATGGACCGTGGGTCAAGATACGGCCCGTCGATGGCCATCGTCGATTGCACATGCATATTATCAAGAAAATTGGTTTTGGGTCTGTTTTAGATACGGGGTGTTACATTATCTCCCACCTGGGAACATTCATTCTAGAATATAGATTAAACTAGTTGTTATAGAGGGAGAGCACTGCAAACCCTACTACTAAACACTTAGAGTTGACTTTCTAAGTTAATTTAGTTCCAAAAACATACAAATATGCTGAAAATGCAAGTATAAACAGAGGGAAAATGATTCTAGGAATGAATTCACGCATGAATAACTAGAAAATTGAAGAGGAACTATTACCTAAAGCTGGAGTGGTCGGAAGTTAAGATATGAGGATACTTGCTTTCATGGTGTCTTCTACTTCCCAAGTATTATCCTCTACGTACTGACTCCTCCACAAAACCTTTACTGACTTCTATGTTTCTAAACCTTCTAACCTGACGTTCAAGAATCTCAACTGGTAAATCCTCATAAAAAAGACTATATTTCACTGCCGCACTCTCTAATGGCACTATAGATGCTGGATCATCCATACACTTCTTCAAGGGTGACATTTGGAAGACCAGATGCATTTATGCTAATTCCGTTGGAAACTCTAACTCATATGCCACCTTCCAACCCTTTTCAAGATCTTGTAAGGGACTACATAACTAGAACTGAGCTTCCTTTTCTTGCCAAATCTCATCACCCCTTTCATAGGTGGCACTTTCCGGAAAAACCCAATCATCAACTTGGAACTGTAATTCTTCTTCTCACATCTGCATAAGATTTCGGACAACTTTGGGCTTTCATAGGTCTATCTCTATGATTTGCACTCTCTTCACAACATAAAGGGCTGAATTTGTCCCTATTAAAGTTGTGTCACCTATTTCAAACCAATCAACATGAGATCTACATCTACGCCTATTTAATGCCTCATAAGGGGTCATCTGAATGTCGTAATAATATCTATTGTTGTAAACAAACACGATAAGAGGAAGGTGATCATCCCAATCACCCTTGTAATCGATCACAAATGCTGTCAACATATCTTCTACGGTTTAAATGGTCCGCTCTGCCTCTCCACCTGTCTATGAGATAATAGACAAATGAATAGTATGAAACCTCACAACTTCATTAATGTAAAGTTTGGCATAGTCTTTTGCCAAATATGTAGTCTTGACCACTAAAAATCAAGAAGCTTAGTCATCTTATCAACTATCACCCAAATAGTGTCATGTTGTTTGTGAATACGAGGTAACCCTTTGAAATACATATCGATTACTTCGTACTTCCAAGTCAGAATATCAATCTGTTGAGTCACACCTCCTGGTTTCTATTGTTCTAGCTTGACTTGCTGGCAATTGGTCCACTTACTCACAAAATCTTCTATATATCTCCGCATTCCATTCAACCAATAGACTTCTTGAAGGTCACGTTACATCTTAGTGGCACCTAGATGAATAGAATATCTGCAGTTATGGTCTTCTGCAAGAATATATTGTTTAAACTTGCCCTCATCAGGAACACAAAATTTACCCTAGTCGCGAAGTACACCATCTCCCCATGGGAGAAAACTTTCACTCTATGATTGTGGACTACACCCTTATGTTCAAGCAAGATTGGATCACTGTCTTGATTTTCCTTAACCTACCCTACCAAAGAAGATTCTACCCCATTATAAACCGTTACACCACTTTCTAGTATGCTCATAAGGTGAACTCTTAAGATAGCAAGCCGCCTGTGAACATCATTCAGTAGCTCCTCCATTTGTTCCTCAACATGGGCTACACTACCCATTGATAACCTACTAAGATAATCTGCTTCTACATTTGTCTTACCAGGATGATCGTAGACACTCATATCATAATCCTTATTGAACTAAAGTCATCTGCTCTGGAAAAGATTCAACTCTTTCAGGGTGAACACATACTGAAGGTTATTATGATCAACGAACATCATACAAGAGGTGTCTCCAGATCTTGAATACAAATATCACTCCAGCAAGCTCGAGGGCATAAGTTGGATAATTCTTCTAATGCACCTTAAGATGTCTAGAATCATACTCTATAACCTTACCTCGTTGAACCAAAACACGACCTAGGCCAATTCTGGATGTGTCACAATAGATCACATAACAATCTGAACCCTCTGTTAGAGTCAAGATAGGAGTTTTAGTTAATCTTGTTTTCAATTCTGCAATGGTTTTCTCTCAATCATCTCAGCGTTGAAACTTGACCATCCTCTGAGTCAACTTAGTCAATCGTGAGTGTATGGATTAAAATCCTTCCACGAACCTTCTATAATAACCCGTTAGAGCTAAGAAACATCTGATGTTCATAGCAGAGGTAAGTCTGGGACATTGTTTCCCTACTTCTATCTAAGGTGAATCCAGTCAGATCCCTTCCCTAGATACAATGAGACCAAGGAAAGCAAAAGATTGCATCCAAAACTTACATTTGCTAAACTTAGCGAATAACTCACAATCCTTGAGAGACTGTAGAACAATTCTCAAATGACTTGCCTGTTCTTCCTCAATCCTAGAGTAAATCAGGATTTCATCAATAAAGACGATAAAGAACAAGTCCAAGTACTATTTGAACAGTGTTCATCAAATCCATGAAATTTGTAGAAGCATTGGCTAGTCCAAATGACATAACAACAAATTCATAATGACCATCGCAGTTTTGTAGTCTATTTTTGGAATGTCACCTTCTTTGACTCAAAACTGATGATAACCCGATCGGAAGTCTATATTTGAGAAGTTAGTAGCACCCTGAATTTGGTCAAACAAGTCATCTATCATGGGGATGGAATACTTTTTCTTGATTGTGACCTTGTTCAATTGTATATAGTCAATGCATATTCTGATAGAACCATCTTTCTTCTTTCCGAACAACACAGGCACAACCCTTGCTGAAATATTAGGTCTAATGAAGCCCTTATCTAGAATGTCTTTAAAGTTCTCTTTCAATTCCTTAAGCTCTACTAGAGCCATTATGTAAGGAGGAACAGAAATAAGGTAGATATCTAGTAGGAGATCAATTCCAAAGTCGATTTCCCTTTCGAGAGGGACATCGGGAAGATCTTTTGGAAACTCACAGAATACTTGAACTAACTAAAAAGTTGGGCTTTCAGAACTAGTATATTTAACCTAGACTAGATGATATAGATAATCCGTTGAGGTCATCTTTCTCGCCTCAAGGTAAGAGATGGATCGACCCACATGCACTAAACTACGACCCATTCATTCTATGATTGGTTCATCTAGAAAATGAAAACGAACAATCCTAGTTCAACAATCGACTTAGGCGTAATAGGGATGTAACCAATACATGCCTATAATTACATCGAAGTCTACCATTTCAAAATCTACAAGATCTACTAACGTAACTTTTAAGAGAGACTATGCTAGAAATATTTTTGTATACCCGTCTAAATATAACTGGGTCACCGACTAGAGTAGAGACTGAGAAAGTTTCTGAGAGAGTTTATAAACTAACACTGAATTGGACTTCTATTTAAAGAGTTACAAAATAAAGAGTAGCCCCTGGATCTAACAATGCATAAACATCAAAGTCAAAGACTTGTAATGTAACAGTGATTACATCATGAAAATATTCCTGATCTTGGCTAGCGTAAAGAGCAACAACATATTTTGGCACTGACCGCCACCTATACCACATGACTTACCCTGTTGAGTTGAGGGACTTGCTGGTGCTGCTGAAGTTGTAGACTGATTTTTACAATTTCTAACTCCTTGACCCTATCTAGAAGGACAATCCCTCAACCTGTGACCAGACTGACCGCACGAAAAGCATCCTTCTTTTCCTGCGCGACACTCGCTCCGACGGTTCTTACCATTCATGGGGCAATTGGGGTAAGTATTGGTGCCTGAAACACTTTCATGAGACTTAGAGACTGGTGCTCTACCCTTCTGGTCATACTTGTTCTTGGAGAATGGAACACTAGCTCACGAAGGGGTAGGAGCTAAAACATTTTGCTAGCTCTGCTAGCGATTTCCACCACCTCATTTCTGCTAAGAATAGTCATAGTTCTCATTCCTAGACTTCTTATTCTCCTGAGCATGTTCCCTAAGCTTATCACCCTTACCCTACTGAGCATGAGTCATAAGCTTAGAGATGTTCATACCGCCAAGTATCATAGCATTTTCGCACTCGGTTTTTACCAAATCCAACACTCCACACAACAACTTATTCATCTAATCCCCGAGGTTAGCAACCATGTGAGGAGCATACTTAGAAAGTTTGTTAACCTTCAGCCCATATTCTTGGACAGTTATGTTTCCCTTCGTTAAGTTCATGAATTCTTGGGCTTTTGCTTCTCTCAACTCTATTGAGAAAAAACTATCCAGAAAGGTCTCACTAAAGCAATCCCAAGTAATAGGAGCTGCATCTGTACCCCTATTTTCCTTCCACTGAGTGTACAATATATGAACAAAATCCTTTAACTGTTTGATGCAACCTCAACAAGATCATTCCTAATGACTTGCATTACCTCAAAGATCTTCTTGATCTCTTCCAAGAAATTATGACGATCCTCATTAATTTGTGATCCTAAGAACTCAGGCGGATTCATCCTATCAAAGTAACAGACCCTTGATGCTACTGATCCACCTTTTTAATTCATGTGAGCATGAATCCAATTGTTCTGGTTGATCATACTATGAGCCAAGATCCGTATATTATTTCTGACTTAGCATTGGAGACTTCCTGATCTAAGACTGGAGGAGTTGCGTTCCCATTCCTAGTGTTAGCTTTATGAGGAGGAATGATTTGAAACGTAGAATATCAAAATAGAATGGATTAAAATCATACCTCACGCACGATGAGAGTAATAAGAAAGTGAAGTTTTTCCTAAAACGCTTCATAGCCTCCCTTTCATTAGATATGGTGCACTTCACACCCATGAAAAGGACTCTACTTAGTGAGGCTATTCAGACATCCAAAGACTCTTAAACATAATGCTCTGATACTAAATTTTTAACGCTTCATAGCCTCCCTTTCATTAGATATGGTGCACTTCACACCCATGAAAAGGACTCTACTTAGTGAGGCTATTCAGACATCCAAAGACTCTTAAACATAATGCTCTGATACTAAATTTTTTCACGCTCCAAGCTATCCCTGAGATGCGGTAACAGAACCTAAGACCACAAGTGATCCCAAGCTAACCCTGCTAGCATGAAACATAAGCATGCTAAATAATATAAATTGTTACAGAAACTAAATCATACATAAATTGAAAAGATGGGGAAATATCCATATGATAAATCTGAGATATATGAAAACTAATGAGTTTAATACAAAGAAAATATTAACTCAATACTATGTTGAAACTAACTATGTCTGCAGTAAGACTCTAAATGACTAGAAATATTGGGACAAGCCCCAGTTAATTCAAGCAAAAATCAGAAACTAATTGACTAAAAGACTAAAAAAAATCTCATGGCTATTGTCGTTGGAGAATGAGGACTCACCACTGAATTTGCTGAATTGTATATCGGATAATTATCCAAGCGTAATCTGGATGCTGAGAACCTGAACCTATATCACAAAAAGATGTAGCACACGGTCTGTGATCATAACACTCTGATCCAATCATACCATCAATCTATAATTTATTACACCACTTGTTATTACATTGATAATATTTATTCAAGCCTTCTTTATTCAAGGCATCACTTCGATAGAGAGGGTTCAAGAATATAAGTTTCACGGTCTCAGAATTTCGGACCAATCACAAATACACAACCACACAATCAAATACATAGAAAACTTCACAATATCATTCAATACATATCAATCACTATATAGAGTTTACTATCAAATAGCATACACCATAACCTACCTCCACTGAAGAACCGAAGTCAAGCAAGCTACTTCTCCAATACTTTTCTTTACCTCAATGTGTTTGAACTTTTCCAATTTATCAAGTATATATGCGTAATTGTAAGTTAACGAGCCCAAAGAAACTCATATTACTCTACATATAGCTTGACCAAAATTCATCAAACTAAAATCTATACTCAAGTTCATAATCTTGAGGTTTGTTATATGTCATGTCTCTTATTTCGTATATTCAAGCCTATGGTTAAGTCTTTATTCTCTTAAAAGCATAACTTTAATCGGAGTTGAATAATATACTATATTTAATATGTAATTGCATATCTTAATATATAAAAATACAATTTACAATGTGAAAAAAACATATTAATATGTAATGGTGGATAACAAGTGCAGACGGACGAACATCACTCCTATCATATTAAGATACAAAGTCACCATGTAGTCCATAGAACTCACTATTCGATTACACACATATAATATATATATATATATATATATTCACACACACACACACACACACACACACACATATATATATATATATATAACCTTTATAATTTCTCAATCATGACCCCATAACTATGCACTACTCGTTGTCTACAGTAACAAAATAACTAATCATATATTCACTACAATTATATGTGATGCATTTCTATCCGAATCGAATATAATTTTAATAATTATTATTTTCACTTGTACACAATTCATCAAATTACATGCTAAGCATACCTGAAGCACTCATCCACCTCCTTACTGATTGTGCCGCCGTTCCTATTAAGTTTCTAACTAAAGATAGGAACCCCTATTTTTTATTATTATTATAAGGACTTATTATAATAAATGGTAGAAAAGACCCACTATAAATTTTAATGATATTTTATTTAACCACCAACGAAATAAATTAGTAAAATTATCCCACTAAGTTCATTATATAGTTATTTATAGTCCAACATACCCATTTAGAATCTATCAAGAAGTATTTTATAAAAAAAATCTAGTATTCAAAAAGGTCGTTAAACCAACCAAACCACATTACATATTTTAAGTTATTTGAAGAACTGAACTACTTTTTAAGCCTAATTACTTTACGTTTAACTTCATTGAAACACTATATTCACCAACTAAACCACATTATATATTTCAACTTAGTTGAAGAACTTAACAACGATTTTAGTCTAACTAATTTAGTTTTTACTAATTTAAAACACTATATTCACCAACTAAACCACATTATATATTTTAATATATTTGAAGAACTTAACAACTTTTTAAGTCTAATTATTTTAGTTCACTATTAGAAATTTGAATTACTGCAACGCTTATTTAGCAACGGTTGTACCATCGTAGCAATAGCTAACCTGTTACAACGGTTATAACCATGGTCAAATATCCTTGAATCTAATAGAACAATTCTTAAAATAAACTATTTCATAATCCCTATAACCGTCCCTATAGAGAAGATATAGCAACAAGTTTTAAAACCGTTGATATAGATAACTCTATGCCAACGGTTTTTTAGAAAAATAATTTTGATTTTTTAGCCCTAAATATCTTTCCCTCAAAAAAAAATATATTTTCCTCCAATATAATTAGTCCCTCCTCAAAAAATAATTATGATTTATTAACTTTTTAGAAAATGTAAAGAAAAAGAATGAAATTGTTTAGAAACCCTTATTTTTAAGAAATTTCATCAAAGCAATGTGAGAGAGGCTTTTTGTGGGTGGAGCTGTGAAAGGAATTTCTGAAGATTTTGGTGAGAAAAACGAAATTTGTTGGTGAAGCTGTTGGTGAAGCTTGTTGGTGAAGCTCGTTGGTGAAGAGTTGTTAGTGAAGAAGCTCGTAGGTGAAGTTGTTGCTGAAGCTCGTTGTTGAAGATCGATTGTGAAACTGTTGCTGAAGCTCGTCGAGTAAAACAACCAGCTCGTTCTTTTTGGTGATGTTTTTGAGGTTCGACTACGATTTCATCTTAAATGTTAATAATGTTTATGTTTTCTTTGATAGTTCATGATTCTAAGTCCCCATTGAATTAATTTTGAAAAATGTTAAAGAATAATATATGGGTTAGTCTTAGACCTATGTTATTTGCTCCAATATAGTTAGTGTATAAAATTCCCCTGTTTGATTCTGTGATATATAAGAGAGTCAAAATCTAGTGCTCCATGTTTGTGGATCTGTAAGTATTTCTTTCTGCATTTTTTTTTTCCAGCTGAATTCTTCCTTAATATTCCCCATTTGATGTGAATCTGGACAAAAATTACTCCCCAATTACTTCCTACTGGTATTTGTTTCACTTTTTTTTGACTGATATAGCTTAAGCTAGTTCGTTTTTTAAAAAGTCTCTTGTCCTTTGACTGACTACAAACCTTGATGAAAATATTCTAGTTGTGTGACCCTGTGTTCTCTTATCTATTTTTTGGTATTCATATTGCTGATCTCAAATTGTTTCAGATTAAGGCTTAGTTATCTTTAATTTTATTTTTGATTATTAAGAGATGTTTAAACTTGAGTATCACTGTCGTTTTACTTTGAAATACATTCGGATACTCATATTGTCTATGTATTTTTCTTGTTCGATTGAATGTTATCTTCCCTTATGAGTCACTGTCAGCATAAACTGTGACACATAATGCCCTATTTATTCGTTAAAGTTAATGACATTGTGTGGATTTGTGCATTTTTCAATATTGTTTTGATCATTAACAAAGCACAAATTGATTTGCTTTGTATGATTTACTTCTCACTTTACATGTTCGTTGTGTTTTATTTGGATGCAGTGTCTATAATTTAAACCGACTATAATTGTGTTAGTCTTAGGAATTTGTGTGTCATTAATAGAAATTTGTTGAACTTGAATTTGATTTTCAAGTTTTTAACTGCTTGAACAATTCATATTATATTGACAGTGAATGTACATTTTATTAAAAAGAGACCTGTTTAACATGTCTTTTAGTATTCCTTCTCTTCCAAAGTTTCCATATAACTATGGCTTGTATGAGCTTCATGATATGCTGCAATTTGGGGGTTTCTCTTGTTTTTTTGCAACTTGAATGGCCTGCAATAACTTCTTGCTGATATTACTGCGAAGTTCTTATTCAAACTGAGAGCTCAAATAGTCTTCTCTTTCAATCCATTCCCTAAATCTGCTTACAGAGTCTCTTTATCTTCTCCACCATTTGATTTACTTAGATAGACAATATTTGTTTGATTCAACAGTGTAACATAGAAAGAATATAGTCCTTGTCTTTGCGCTTCATAAAATATTGTATCCATTGTTTGAAGTGTGACTATATATCAGTGTATATTTCCAGTGCAATTTCCTTTTGAATTGCTGCAAAATCAATAGTGATTGAGTAACCATCATCGTCAAGGACCCTGTAACAGTGTACTCTCTCCTCTTTTGTTTAAGGAATATCGTTCAAATGTGAGATGAATTTGACCTCGCCTCCAGGGAAATCGAGGACCTGGGAATCATTATGAATACTTTGAATTGGATTTAACATTGTTTGAGCTTTGGTTGAGTCAGAAAGAAAATAAGCAAAGTGGGGTTGATTTAAACCAAGAATTCGAAATGGGGTTCTAATATTTGGTGATATTTGTATGATGATGATAAAAAGAAGATAAAAATTCAATCTTGGGTTTCAAATAAATCAATTTTCTTGATTTTAGTAACAATAGAGTGATTGCACCACTGTTTTTTTGTATGTGTGATTAAAAAAAAGGATTTCTTTGATGGAGTTTTCTAAGCTAAGCTACTTATTTTGGACTTGTATCTGTTATATTTTTTCCTTTCTTTGGCTTGGTTTCCTACTAATATTGTGTGATTATGTTATATATAGTCTTGGCTTAAACAGACCCAAAGGTAACACTTGAGGATTTTTGAAGTAGTTCGTTTGGAACCCGAGAAGGCTGATTGGTATGAAATTGAAAGTAAAAGAAATTTTTCTGCTATATGGTAGTTGTTAGATTTACCAGCTACCTCCCTTGTGTTTTTTTATAAAGAGATTATGAGTTGTTATAGTTTGTTTGAACTACTTTTTCCATGTTAATACTCTGTTATTATTTTACAAATACATGAACAGTTTTGCTAGAATCAAAACTAATGTATTGATAGTTATTTTGTTTGCTTGTTGCAGTCTATTGCTATATTGTATGTTATTTACTCTAATCTAGGTCTGTCCTTATTGCTTTGAAATGTGTTTGTGTGTGCCTTTAGTCATTCATTTGTATAAAGTTTATTAAATGGTGGAAGCTGCTAATAACATAACTTGTCCATATTTTTTGGTTCTACTATTAGTGTTGTAATTGTTTGTTGAATTGATGTGAAGGATTGAGATTCGATTAATGTAAAACTTCGAGTTGTTATGTTCTTTCGATATTATTTGTACGCATGAATTTATTGGATTTAATGTTTTGCACATGTCATGTAGGATAAATATTCAAGGGATTTTGGAGATAAAAGTTGGATGAATCTCCGAAGATCCACCAATGAATATATTCATGGATTTAATGATTTTGTTGATAAAGCATTTAAACGAGCTTCCCAAGGAAATGAAATATTGTGTCCTTGTAAGAAGTGCTTTAATCGTAATTGGCATTGCCGAAATATGGTAGAGGATCATTTGATTTGCCATGGATTTGTTCATGGATACACCAAATGGGTTTTTCATGGTTAAGGATTTTCCTCAAAAAATACGCCACATCCAACTGATGAAGAAGAAACTTCTAACATGGATGAAGACGTTGATAGATTACTTCATGATACTTTTATAAATATAGTAGATGATAAGAGACATGAAGGAGTGAGGGAGGGTCCACATGAATATGCAAAGAGATTTTTTAAATTAGTGGAGGAAGGGAAAGAAGAGTTGTATCCAGGGTGTAAGAATTTTTCTAAGTTGAGTTTTACCATCCGGCTATACTTGTCTAAATGCATTTACAAGTTCACTTATGTGGCCTTTTCCGATTTGTTGGACTTGAAAAGAGAGGCATTTTGATTTGCTCAGATACTCGACTCGTTTTACAAGGCAAAAAAGGTCATAAAAGATTTGGGTCTTCATTATGAGAAAATACATGCTTGCACTAATGATTGCATATGATTTTGGAATGACAATGCAAAGTTAGATAATTTCTCTATATGTGGAGCTTCAAGATGGAAGAATGTTCAACATGACTTAAATAATAAGGTTATGAAAATCCCAATGAAGGTTTTAAGGTACTTTCCTTTAAAGCCTAGGCTTCAGAGGATATTCATGTGTTCTGAAACATCTGTAGCTATGAGATGGCATGATACTGAACGACTTAAAGATGGAAATTTAAGACATCATGCAGATGGTGAAGCTTTGAAGGATTTTGATTCATTGCATCCTAACTTTGCTAATGATGCTCGTAATGTTAGATTGGGTCTTTCAAGTGATGGTTTCAATCCATTCAGAACTATGAGCGTTTTCCATAGCACATGGCCAGTTATATTGATGAACTATAATTTATCTCTATGGACTTGCATGAAGTCGGAGAATATTATGTTATCAATAATTATTCCAGGTCCATCGTCTTTGGGAAATGATATAGATGTATACTTGCAACCATTGATTGCGGAGTTGAAGGAACTATGGGAAATGGGAGTTGAAACATATGATGCTGTAACTAATCAAACATTTCTAATGCATGCAGCTTTATTATGGACAATTAGTGATTTTCCAGCTGTAGCAATGCTTTCTGGATGGAGCACCAAGGGGAGATGGGCATGCCCCACTTGTAACCATAATACTTGTTCCCAATATCTCAAACATAGTCGCAAGATGTGTTACTTGGATCATGAAACGTTTTTACCTCCTGATCATCCATTCAGAAGAGATAAAAGATCATTTAATTGTAAGGAGGAGCATAAAGTTTCACCTACTCCATTAACAGGTGCACAAATTTTTGAAGAGCTTTGTGAATTCAATAATGTATTTGGAAAGAACAAAAAGAAAAGAAAACAAAAGAATGATAGTCCATGGAAGAAAAAATCCATATTTTTGAGTTGCCGTATTGGGCAACAAACAAATTGAGGCACAATCTTGATGTGATGCACATAGAGATGAATATTTGTGACAGTGTACTTGGGACTTTATTAGATATACTTGGAAAGTCCAAAGATCATATAAATTCTCTCTATGACTTGTATGAAATGGGGATACTTAAAGAGCTTCAACCTCTAAAAGATTATGATACAGGAAACGTCCTTCTAGCTAAAGCTTGTTTCTCTATGACACCAGATGAGAAAATGTTATTTTGCACCGTCTTAAGAGATGCCAAATTACCAAAAGGGTGTGCTTCTAATATATCAAGTCGTGTGCAAATTGAAGAGATGAAAGTATCAGGATACAAAAGTCACGATGCTCATTTCATAATGCATTACTTGCTCCAGATTGCAGTCAGAAAAGTGTTACCCAAGAATGTAGCTATGGTCTTGATTTGATTGGGGAATTATTTTAGAGCCACATGTAGCAAGTTTATAAGAAGAAGCGATCTTGATAAGATGAAAGCAGAAATCATAGATATTGAATGTGAGCTTGAAAAGATTTTTACTCCATCTTTTTTTGATATAATGACACATTTACCTATCAATTTAGTAAAAGAAATTAAGCTTGGAGGCCCAACTCATTTGCATTGGATGTATTCTATAGAGAGAACTATGTGTGACTTCAAGGGGCTTGTTCGTAATCGAAAAAAATCCTGAAGGATCAATAGTAGAAGGTTTTTCAACTGTAGATTGTTTGAAATTTATTTCCATATACCTACCTAATACGATGAAGACAAAATTAAGTAGGTGTGAAATAGAGGATGATGAGTACATTCAAACACAGGAAGGTGGTGTTTCACATTTATTTCCTGAGTCAGGTCATCCAATTGGAAGTGAGAATATAAGGAAAGGCAAGATTTTGAATATGGAGCAGCATGAGTTGTTTGAAGCACATCGATATACTTTGTTCAATATAGGAGATGAACAAGTAGAGGCATTTATCAAGTAAGATAAAATATTCGTTTGTTTTTAAACTTCATTTAGATGTTATGATAATATATTTAAAATTTCATTTCATTTATAAATACACATTGATTAAATTACATTACATGCTTACAGGGAACATAAGAGCATAACTGATAATCGGACTAGAGGCAATGCATGGGTAAAAGCACAGGTCCATAGTAGAGAATTTGGTGATTGGTTTAGTGAAAAAGTAAAAATATTGAAGTGTCCAATCATTTAAAATGGCTAGCTAAAGGGCGTAACTTTGTGGAAAAATGATATACTGGATATTTCATTAATGGATATCGATTTCATATGAAGACACGGGATGCCCCTTGTAAAACTCAGAATAGTGGAGTGACTTTGTCAGCCACAACGGATAGTTTTGTTAGTGCTAGGGACAAAAATCCTGTTGATGGAATGGTTCTCTATTACGAAATAATTCAGGATATCATTGAGATTGATTATTGGGGTTGCTTTAGTGTTGTACTTTTTAATTATGATTGGTTTCATAATGAAGTCGATTAATATGGATTGACTCGGGTATATTTCAACAAAAAATATAGTATGAATGATCCTTTTGTACTAGCATCTCAAGTGCATCAAGTTTTTTTATGTGGAAGACCCGGTTGAGAAAAATGTTTATTATGCAAGAAAAAAAGTCCCTGTGGATTTGTATGATTTGGAGGAAGAGAATTGTCCTAATATTGAAGAAACATTTTGGAGAGAGCCTAATGATGATATTGGTTCATCAGAAAGATTTCATTGATATAGATGTTAGATGGTTTAGAGAAGATCTTCCTATTGATATGATCGATGCTCCTTCCATTGCACAACATTCACAAGATGAAGCTATGCAAACATCGGAAGAGGAGGAAGACTTTGATGATACTGATTGGGATTGGATGGAAGTTGATGATTGACAAAGGATATTGTGGACTTGTTCGAATACATTATGTTTTTTTCTTATAGTAAGTAATGAATATCATTTGAGTTGCATCATATAGATTATGAATGTTGAGTGAACTGCATTTGCTATATCTTCTTTTTGTTTCTATATTTTTTTTCATGTTATCGTTAAATTACTACAACTTTTGGATTATTAGTGTAACGACCTGTTTAGTCGTTTTGAGCAGAAGATTTTATTCGGAAAAAACAGGCTAAGGCGACGGACCCAACGACGGACCATCATGGACACGACGGACCGTCGCAGGGTCTCGTTTCAAAACACTTAGAAAAACTAAAAATTAGGTACTGATAATTGACTCTCTGAACTTCGTAACGAAATGGCAGGACGGACCGTCACAGGTGTGACGTACCGTCACAGACCCTTGGTGAAAATTTGGGTCTCTGAACTTTGCGACGACCTGCAGGACGGACTGTCGCAGGCACGATGGCCCGTCACAGGTTGCGCAAATCCCAGTCTGGGTCGGATTTCTTCATACGTTTTAAGGGACGTTTTTTACTATCCTTGCCTTAATTATAAAGTTAGTGGGTTATGTTAATAAGTATAATTACTTGGGGGTTAAAAGAGATAACCTTAAGTTAATTAGTGGGGCATTATTGCCATCTTTTATTCTTAATTATATGTTCATTAGGATAAAAGAAAGAGGGTTTGAATAAGAAAAATAGAAAGAACAAGGAGAGACAGAAAAAGAAAGAGAACGAGTAGAGAGAGAGAGAAACGAAGAGGATAGCAAGGATTTTGAGAAGATAGCTTGTTGATCACTAGTCTTCGGTGGAGGTAGGTTATGGTTTTTCATGCTTTCATAGTAAACTCTTAATAGAGAATGATATATATTGATAGTATTGTAAACCCTGCTATGTGCTTAATTGTATGCATGCATGAACGTGATTATATAATTGTGATTATATTAAGCATGATGAAGTTATTGAATCCCAAATCTTGATAAAAACCTAATCTCTTTTTAATGATGATGCCTTGGTAAGGGAGAAGGCTTGATGAACCTTTTGATGAGATTGATGATGCCTTGGTAAGGGAGAAGGCTTGATGAGTTGATAGAATGAGATTAGGGGATCGGGTGTCACGAACCGACACGTAGAATTAGGGGATCGGGTGTCACGAACCAACACGTAGAATTAGGGGATCGGGTGTCACGAACCAACACGTAGAATTAGGGGATCGTGTGTCACGAACCGACACGTAGATTTAGGGGATCGGGTGTCACGAACCGACACGTAGATTTAGGGGATCGGGTGTCACGAACCGACACGTAGATTTAGAGGATCGGAGTGTCACGTACCGACACAAGAGGATTAATGAATATGAGGGAGCGGAGTGTCACGTGCCGACACAAGAGAAATAAAGATAATGAATCTTGAAAGATGTTAATATACTCAATCTAATGAACATGATTCCCAAATGAGTATGGTATTGAGGCTTGAGTCCTCAAGTGTGGACTTGATGGTAATTGTTAATGATATAGTGCTTGTTGTTGCTACATGTTGAGTATCATAGTTGATTTTATGATATTACTTGGTATATATTGTTTTCTATTTTGTGTTGGCCGATGATATCTACTCAGTACCCGTGTTTTATACTGACCCCTACTTTTATGTTTTCTTCTTGTTTATTTGTGGAGTGCAACAAACGTGCCATCGTCTTCAACTCACCAGTAATTCAAGCCAGTCTTACTACATCGGAAATTCAGGGTGTGCTAATGCTTCTAGCTTGGACTGGATCTTCTTCTTCAAGTCTTGATGCCTTGAACATCCGGCATGGACTAGCTTCTTATGTATTTTTAGCTTTTAGAATATTCTTAGTTTAGTCATTTGATCGTAGACGTTCTTGTGATGATGACTTCCAGATTTTGGGGAATAATAGATGATGAATTTTAGAAGTTAATGAATTGGTCTTTATTTAATGAGTTTAAGTCTTCCGCATTACTTTCTGTTGATATTATATTCGAATGTTAAGGTTTAGATTTGTTGGTTCGCTCAGATAGGAGGGTAAGTTTGGGTGCCAGTCGCGACCTGATTTGGGTCGTGACAAACTTGGTATTAGAGCATTAGGTTCGTTGGTCTCATCACATAAGAACAGGTCTAGTAGAGTTTTAAGGAACGGTAGGGGGACGCCTTTACTTTTCCTTGAGAGGCTATAAGACTTTAGGAAACTTTCACTCTTTCATTCTTTCTTTCGTGCTACTACTTGAGTCCAATTGGTATCTAGGCTATACGAATTGGTATCTGACCATCTTCACTCTCTTTCGCAGATGGTTAGAACTAGAGCAACGACTACGCCAACACCAACACCAGCACCGGCGGGACAGGGTGCGTCTGAGCCAGCCACTAGGCTATAGCTCAAGGAAGAGCAGCGGCAAGAGGCCATGGTAGAGGTCGTGGGAGAACGTCCTCTAGGTAGAGAGGACGAGCACCTAGCCCATTTGATACTAGGGCAGTGACTCCTCCACCGACTGAGGAAGTAATAAGAGAAGGGGAGGATGGGGAAACTGAACAAGTGCAGAATGAGGGATTGCCACCCCAACCTACCCCAGAGATGATCAATCAGGTTCTCGCCTATCTCAGTGTGTTGTTTGATCAAGGTCAGGCACCTCCAGTGTTTTCTGCGCCACCACCTCCGCTTTCAGAAGTACAACATGCAGCCACTATGGCTCCTCGTATGGAGGCCTCATTGGACATAGGCACATTTCCACGTCTGACTACTGGGCGTATAATGACAAATGATCAGCATGAACTTTTCAGTAAGTTCTTGAAATTGAAACTTCCGGTCTTCAAGGGTGCTGAATCGGAGGATGCTTATGATTTTCTGGTTGACTGTCACGAGCTACTACACAAGATGGGTATAGTAGAACGGTTTGGTGTGGAGTTTGTGACTTATCAGTTTCAAGGGAACGCCAAAATGTGGTGGCGGTCACATATTGAGTGTCAACCAACAGAGGCACCACCTATGACTTGGGCCTCATTCTCTAGCTTGTTTATGGAGAAGTATATCCCCCGAACTTTGAGGGATAGGAAAAGGGATGAGTTCTTTAGCCTAGAGCAAGGTAGGATGTCGGTCAATGCATATGAGGCTAAGTTTTGTGCATTATCCTGGTATGCCACCCAACTGTGTTTCAGTCCACAAGAGCGAATTTGCCGGTTTGTGAAGGGGTTGAGGTCAGAATTGCGGATTTCGGCCTTACAGATAGCGGCAACGGCAAAATCCTTCCAAGAGGTGGTAGACTTTGTGATAGAAGTGGAAGGAGTGAAGCCAGACGACTTCACTACGACATCAACATCAAAAAGGTTTTGAAAGGGAGGTGAGTTTAATGGTGCTTACACTAGAGGACAGGGTTCGGGAAGTTACTCAATCCGACCAATTCAGTCTTCACTACAGACTGTAGTTGGGGGACCACTTCAGACCGGTCAACACTTCTCCGAGAGACCTATGCTTGACTCCAGAGAGTGTTATGGATGTGGGGAGACTGGACATATTAGGAGAAATTGTCCAAAACAGAGTTACTGACCCCCAATAGCTAGAGGTAGAGGTGGTCATGGTAGAGGCCGTTTTTCTGGAGGGCGTGGTGGTCGAGGAAATGGTGGTCACCAAAACGGCTGAGGTGATGGGCAAACTGGAGCCACTACATCACAACATGGTAGGGGCAACGGACAGACGAACGATAGGGCCCATTGTTACGCTTTCCCTGGGCGGTCTGAAGCGGAGGCATCTGATGATGTCATCACAGGTAATCTTTTGGTTTGTGATTGCATGTCTTCTGTATTATTTGATCCCGGATCCACGTTTTCTTATGTATCTTCCGCATTTGCTAATGGTCTTAATTTACATTGTGAATTTCTTGACATACCTATTCGTGTTTCTACTCCGGTGGGTGAGTTTGTAATAGATGAAAGGGTGTATAGGTCTTGTCTTGTATTTTGTGGGGAGCAATACTTATGTAGACTTGGTTATCTTAGAAATGGTCGATTTTGATGTAATTCTGGGTATGACTTGGCTTTCTCCGCAATTTGCGATCTTGGATTGTAATGCTAAAACGGTGACGTTAGCCAAGCCTGGGAAAGATCCGTGAGTGTGGGAGGGTGACTACACTTCCAATCCGGTGCGTATCATCTCCTTTCTTCGTGCTAAGAAAATGGTTAGTAAAGGGTTTTTAGCTTTCTTGGCACATCTCAAGGATGACACTACCCAAGTACCTTCGATTGAGTCGGTTTCGGTAGTCCGCGAGTTTTTGGATGTGTTCCCTGCAGATCTTCCTGGTATGCCACCAGATAGGGATATTAACTTCTGTATCGATCTTGAACCGGGTACTCGCCCCATTTCTATACCCCCTTATAGAATGGCTCCCGCAGAGTTAAGAGAGTTAAAGGCACAACTTCAAGAGTTGTTAAACAAAGGCTTTATTAGACCAAGTGCATCTCCTTGGGGTGCTCCGGTTTTGTTTGTAAAGAAGAAGGATGGGAGTTTTCGAATGTGTATAGACTACAGACAACTAAACAAAGTAACCATAAAGAACAAGTATCCTCTTCCCCGCATCGATGACTTGTTCGATCAGTTACAAGGTGCTTGTGTCTTCTCTAAGATTGACTTGAGATCCGGTTACATCAATTGAAAATACGGGCAACGGATGTGCCAAAGACTGCTTTTCGAACGAGGTATGGGCATTACGAATTTGTAGTGATGTCTTTTGGTCTTACGAATGCCCCTGCTGCGTTCATGAGCTTGATGAACGGGATTTTTAAGCCATATTTGGATCTCTTCGTGATCGTATTTATTGATGATACATTTGTACACTCAAAGAGCAAGAAGGAACATGAAGAGCATTTGAGAATGGTAGTGGAAATGTTGAGGGAGAAAAAGCTTTATGCCAAGTTCTCTAAGTGTGAGTTTTGGCTAGATGCAGTGTCCTTCTTGGGGCACGTGGTTTCTAAGGATGGAGTGATGGTGGATCCTTCTAAGATTGAGACAGTGAAGAATTGGGTAAGACCTACTAATGTATCAGAAATAAGGATCTTTGTTGGGTTAGCTAGCTACTACCGTCGATTTGTCAAGGGATTCTCTTCTATTGCTTCCCAATTGACGAACTTGACTAAGCAGAATGTTCCATTTGTATGGTCGGACGAATGTGAGGAAAGCTTTCAGAAGCTCAAGACTTTATTGACTACCGCACCTATCCTTACCTTGCCAGTAGAGGGTAAGAACTTCATTGTTTATTGTGATGCATCCTATTCGGGTTTGGGTGCAGTGCTAATGCAAGAGAAGAATGTGATTGCTTATGCTTCAAGACAATTAAAAGTGCATGAATGTAACTATCCAACTCATGATTTGGAATTGGTTGCGGTAGTGTTTGCATTAAAGCAATGGAGATACTATTTATATGGGGTTAAGTGTGAGGTCTACACGGATCATCGTAGCCTTCAGTATGTCTTTACTCAGAAAGATTTGAACTTGAGGCAGAGGAGATGGATGGAACTACTGAAGGACTACGACATCACTATTTTGTATCATCCGGGGAAGGCGAATGTTGTAGCGGATGCTCTTAGTAGAAAGGCGGGAAGCATGGGAAGTCTAGCTCACTTGCAAGCTTCTAGACGCCCACTGGCTAGAGAGGTTCAGACTCTAGCTAATGACTTGATGAGATTAGAAGTAAACGAGAAGGGAGGATTGTTGGCTTCTGTGGAGGCAAGATCTTCCTTTCTTGACAAGATTAAGGGAAGACAGTCTGATGATGAGAAACTGCGCAGAATTCAAGATAAGGTATTGCAAGGAGAGGCTAAGAAAGCACAAATTGATGAGGAAGGTGTTTTGAGGATCAAGGGAAGGGTATGCGTACCCCGCGTCGATGATTTGATCAACACTATTCTGACAGAGGCTCATAGTTCAAGGTATTCTATACATCCGGGTGCAACCAAGATGTATCGTGACCTAAAGCAACACTTTTGGTGGAGTAGAATGAAGCGTGATATTGTTGACTTTATTGCCAAGTGTCCAAACTGTCAACAAGTAAAGTATGAACACCAGAGGCCCGGAGGAACACTTCAGAGAATGCCCATTCCTGAATGGAAGTGGGAGAGAATTGCAATGGACTTTGTGGTTGGTCTTCCCAAGACATTGGGAAAGTTTGATTCTATTTGGGTAATTGTTGATAGGTTAACTAAGTCTGCTCACTTCATTCCGATCAAGGTGACTTACAATGCAGAGAAGTTAGCCAAACTTTACATCTCGGAAGTGGTGCGATTGCATGGAGTTCCACTATCCATCATATCAGATAGAGGTACACAGTTTACTTCTAAGTTTTGGAAAACATTGCATGCGGAATTGGGTACTAGGTTGGACCTTAGTACTGCGTTCCATCCTCAGACCGATGGTCAGTCTGAGAGAACGATTCACGTGTTGGAAGATATGCTTCGTGCATGTGTGATAGAGTTTGGTGGCCATTGGGATAGCTTCCTACCCTTAGCGGAGTTTTCATACAATAATAGCTATCACTCAAGCATTGATATGGCTCCATTTGAAGCATTGTATGGTAGGAGATGTAGGTCTCCCATTGTTTGGTTTGATGCATTTGAGGTTAGGCCTTGGGGTACTGACCTTTTGAAGGATTCGATAGAGAAAGTGAAGTCTATTAAAGAAAAGCTTCTAGCGGCGCAAATTAGACAAAAAGAATATGCAGATCGAAAGGTTGGAGACTTAGAGTTCATGGAGGGTGAACAAGTCTTGTTGAAAGTTTCACCAATGAAAGGGGTGATGCAGTTTGGTAAAAGGGGTAAACTAAGTCCAAGGTACATTGGACCATTTGAAGTACTTAAGCGAGTAGGAGAGGTGGCTTATGAGTTAGCCTTGCCTCCAGGGCTGTCCGGAGTACATCCGGTATTCCATGTGTCGATGTTGAAAAGATACCATGGGGATGAAAACTACATTATCCGCTGGGATTCAGTTTTGCTTGATGAGAACTTGTCTTATGAGGAGGAGCTTGTTGCTATTTTAGATAGAGAAGTTTGCAAGTTAAGGTCAAGAGAGATTGCATCCATCAAGGTGCAATGGAAGAATCGACCCGTTGAAGAAGCCACTTGGGAGAAGGAGGCGGATATGTGAGAAAAATACCCACATCTGTTTACAGATTTAGGTACTCCTTTTCGCCCTTGTTTTCCTTCTTTTGATCGTTCTGGGACGAACGATGGGTAAATTGGTATCTATTGTAACGACCTGTTTAGTCGTTTTGAGCAGCAGATTTTATTCTGGGAAAACAGGCTGAGGCGATGGACCCAACGACGGACCGTCATGGGCACGACGGACCGTCGCAGGGTCTCGTTTCAAAACACTTAGAAAAACTGAAAATTTGGTACTGAAAATCGACTCTCTGAACTTTGTAACGAAATTGCAGGACGGACCGTCACAGACCATTGGTGGAAATTTGGGTCTCTGAACTTTGCGACGACCTGCAGGACGGACCGTCGCAGGCACGACGGCCCGTCATAGGTTGCGCAAATCCCAGTCTGGGTCGGATTTCTTCATACGTTTTAAGGGACGTTTTTGACTATTCTTGCCTTAATTATAAAGTTAGTGGGTTAATGTTAATAAGTCTAATTACTTGGGGGTTAAAAGAGGTAACCTTAAGTTAATTAGTGGGGCATTATTGCCATCTTTTATTCTTAATTATATGTTCATTAGGGTAAAAGAAAGAGGGTTTGAATAAGAAAAATAGAAAGAACAAGGAGAGACAGAAAAAGAAATAGAACGAGTAGAAAGAGAGAGAAACGAAGAGGATAGCATAGATTTTGAGAAGATAGCTTGTTGATCACTAGTCTTCGGTGGAGGTAGGTTATGGTTTTTCATGCTTTCATAGTAAACTCTTAATAGAGAATGATATATATTGATAGTATTGTAAACCCTGCTATGTGCTTAATTGTATGCATGCATGAACGTGATTATATAATTGTGATTATATTAAGCATGATGAAGTTATTGAATCCCAAATCTTGATAAAAACCTAATCTCTTTTTAATGATGATGCCTTGGTAAGGGAGAAGGCTTGATGAACCTTTTGATGAGATTGATGATGCCTTGGTAAGGGAGAAGGCTTGATGAGTTGATAGAATGAGATTAGGGGATCGGGTGTCACGAACCGACACGTAGAATTAGGGGATCGGGTGTCACGAACCGACACGTAGAATTAGGGGATCGGGTGTCACGAACCAACACGTAGAATTAGGGGATCGGGTGTCACGAACCGACACGTAGATTTAGGGGATCGGGTGTCACGAACCGACACGTAGATTTAGAGGATCGGAGTGTCACGTACCGACACAAGAGGATTAATGAATATGAGGGAGCGGAGTGTCACGTGCCGACACAAGAGAAATAAAGATAATGAATCTTGAAAGATGTTAATATACTCAATCTAATGAACATGATTCCCAAATGAGTATGGTATTGAGGCTTGAGTCCTCAAGTGTGGACTTGATGGTAATTGTTAATGATATAGTGCTTGTTGTTGCTACATGTTGAGTATCATAGTTGATTTTATGATATTACTTGGTATATATTGTTTTCTATTTTGTGTTGGCCGATGATATCTACTCAGTACCCGTGTTTTGTACTGACCCCTACTTTTATGTTTTCTTCTTGTTTATTTGTGGAGTGCAACAAACGTGCCATCGTCTTCAACTCAACAGTAATTCAAGCCAGTCTTACTACATCGGAAATTCAGGGTGAGCTAATGCTTCTAGATTGGACTGGATCTTCTTCTTCAAGTCTTGATGCCTTGAACTCCCGGCATGGACTAGCTTCTTATGTATTTTTAGCTTTTAGAATACTCTTAGTTTAGTCATTTGATCGTAGATGTTCTTGTGATGATGACTTCCAGATTTTGGGGAATAATAGATGTTGAATTTTAGAAGTTAATGAATTGGTCTTTATTTAATGAGTTTAAGTCTTCCGCATTACTTTCTGTTGATATTATATTGAAATGTTAAGGTTTAGATTGGTTGGTTCGCTCACATAGAGGGTAAGTGTGGGTGCCAGTTGCGACCCGATTTGGGTCGTGACAATTAGTTTTGGTAATTCCTTTTTCTCTCTTATTGATCATTTTCATTCTTCTTCTTTTTGCAGTTTCTCTGAGCAATTTCAATATATTAGTGGACCAGCAAATCAGTAGGTTCTTATCTCTTTATTAAGGTCCAACACTCCAGGTTCATATCTCGTTTTTATGATTCTTTGAACACTTCTTCGCTATATCTCTCTTTGAGTACTTAATGTACATTCTATGAATGTGATTGAGTGCAGAAAATTTTATTGTGGACAGTAACAAACCTACTATGTGTGATTGTGGACAGTAACATACTTGCTTCTTTTATAATTCCACCAATTGGCTTCCTAAAAACACTCTAAATCTTGTGTGTGATTGTGGACAGTAACAGACCTACTGAATGTGATTCAGCTCTTTGTAATATCTTAGTGATTGATTTTCTTAAGTATTGCAGGTGTACACTTCCATACATTTTAACTTTTTAGTTTCTTCTATTTTCACACAGGTCTGAATAGTCATAGTTGTGAGTCAACAAGAAACTTCAAAAAGAACCAAAAAAGCCAAAAAGAAGACATTTGCTAAACCGGGATCATTATCATTCTTGGCAAATAAGATACGACGGTTATTGACAAGAAATGAAATTATTAAAGAAATAGAGTGCGAGAAAGGACATCTGCTCAAATTAATTGGAGGACAACAATCCGTAGCACCACAATCTGAAGCAAAAGACAATCTGTGGAGGAGTTGCCTTTTGAAAATAAGTCTGTCGAGGAGCTTCCTGTTGTGCACCTTGTCGAGGAGCTGCCTCTTGTGAAGCCTGTCGAGGAGCTTCCCTCTTGAGCAGCATGGCAAAGATTTTCCTTTCGAGGATCAAGTGCAAATGAATTGTGTCACTCCTCAAGCAAATGATGAACCTGAAGAACAAGGTAACATATAACATTACAAACCTATTAAATGTATTCATATTGTTTATTATATTTCTTTTATTTTCTTATAGTTGGAGATGTTTCCAATCCAAATAAAAGAGGTAGAACGCAAATGCATGATGTTCACGCCCGAAAAGAACGTAAGTTGATCATACTTAATAGTAAAAATCAACCTGTTGGTCCTACGGATGATGTTATCGTAGAGCTAAGTAGTTTCCTAGGAACATTGGCTAGAAATGTGACTCTTTGCCCATTTGATATATTGGATTGGAGGAGCATGGACACTAAAAAGGATTTGTAGAATTATACCAAGGTTTGTACTTTACAATAATAAATTATTTGTAAAAGTATTTTACTTCTATTGGCTAATTGAATGACACAAAATTATAGGGGAAATACATTATTCCTGAAGCTGCGTACCATTGGGCTATGGTAACAATTTGAGATGCTTGGAGAAGACATTAAAGTGATTTGAAGCTTAGTTCTTACGATCCATAGGAAAATGATTCAGTTCGAATGGCAAAAAAGCCTGGTCATATTCCAAAATGTCAATTCAGAGAGCTACTCATATATTGGAATTCTGCAAAATTCAAGGTAAAAATGTATTCCGCTTTATTTTTTTTTTACTCTCTTCTCTATTGTAATATTTTGCAGCTTCATTTATTGTGATAGTCACATGCATTTTACAAGACACCTTAACACTATATAATGACTGATATTTACAGATTGTTATAAAGGAAAAATGGATTGTTATAAAGGAAAGACAGACTAATATTGACCTCGTCTAGTACACTATATAACACTAATATACCTTCGATTAACAATACCGATTCATTTCTTTGCAGAAAATGTCTGAAACAAATGCAAAGAATCTAAAATAACTGATGAATCCACACACTGCTGGTAAAAAGAGTTTCGTTTTAGTTCGTAATAAGCTGGTGAGTTCTCTAATATATTATTTTTTAATGAAATTTTCTTTTGTATCTCTTCCAATGTGAGTTTAGTTTTTATATATATTTCAATTCGACTAAGAGAAAGATAAGGAGACAGTATCATCTAAGGATCTCTTTGTGGTTACAAGAATAAGAAAACCTGGGCGATCGTACAAGGCCTCAAATGAAGATACTACTAAAAAAATTGTATGTGCTTGTCTATTTTAATTTTTTTTGTTGAGATCAATTATTTATTTCATAAGATTGTATTTGTTGGATATGCTTTGGTAGGCTGAAATGGAGCAAATTGAAAAACAAATAAGCATAAATGGTGAGTATGTTGATGCATTTTCAAGCGTCATGCGTCCTGAACATCCGGGACGTCTAAGACTATATGGCGCAGGAGTTACAAAGACTACTTTGAAAAAAAAGTTGGCAATTGGGAATCAACTTTAAGTGCAACAACTGATGGAATGCAGCAAATGCAAGAGAGGATGCAGAATATTGAGAAACAAATGGAGGAACAAAAGAAAATTGTGCAACAAGAAGTTATTGCAGATGTTATTACACAACTTAAGCATGCGGTATTAATTGATCCTAACATATTGGCAGCATTGTCGACTCCATCACCAAGAGAATCTACTTCTGTTCAAGGGGCTAAACAAGGTTCGTGTCGCTAATTCTATGTTTTGATTGGTATTTGTTGTTGCTACTTGCTATAGGATTAGAATGGAATAGTATGCTATTGGTCTAAGGAAGCTGGGGAAAAGTTAGGCAGAGGATCAGTTAATGCATGATTCATGAGTTTAATGTCTGAGTTGCTGCTTGTTCTCTGATAGTTTAATGTCTGAGTTGCTGCTTGTAGTCTGGTTCATGAGTTTTCTGGTGCTGCTTGTAGCCTAGTAGAGGACTATTTGTTAGATTCATGATTTTTTTATACTTGCTGCTTGTAGTCTGGTTTCTTCTGGTTTCTTGTTTATGTTAATTAAGCATGTCTCTTGTAGCAAGATAGTGTTGTTTCTACTGCTTGCAGTCTAGACTCTTGTTTCTGCTGCTGGTCTATCTTGTTTCTGCAGCTCCTCTCTTGTTTCTGCTGCTGGTCTATCTTGTTTCTGCAGCTACTCTCTTGTTTCTGCTGCTGGTCTATCTTGTTTCTGCAGCTGCTCCCTTGTTTCTGCTGGTGGTTTCATGTAGCATTATACATAGTGTTGATTCTTAGCTTCACGATTATGTTTAGTCGAGCCAACGTAGTAGCTAATTACTACATCTAGTCTGGTCTCTTGTTTCTGCTGCTGCTTGTAGAAGCTTGAATGCGCACAGCTAGCAGTTGAATGTTATTGGCATGTACTTGATTTCAAAGTTCTAGGGTTGAACAATTCTAAAAGCTAATGCCTGGTTGTAACTACATGTATACTTGTTAATTTCCAAGATTTGAGGTTTCCTAAATTATTTATATTTTTTTCTGATTGTATGTAGGTGACGAAGTCGAAGAAGGCAATCAAAGCAATAGTGAAGACTTGACATAGGAGCTGAGGTATATATTGATGTAAACTTTATTGATGTTCTAGAAATCATATATTTTTGAAGATTGAAAATTCTATGGCATGTGTTTCACCTTTTTTGAATGCTATAAAATGATTTGTATATTTTGCTTTAATTGATATTAGAATCACGGATTTTGAATTCTAATTAAGGTAATGAACATTTATTCTCGTTAACGATTTATGTGTATTTTTATGTTATAAAATATATTCTCATGAATGATTTAGTATATAGCAGGTATATATAGCTTACTAATATTGCATTGGAATTGTTGCAAATAGCAGGTAATAACCGTTGCAATAGGCATTAAGCAACAGTTCTACAATTGTTTAAAAGTGTTGCAATATCCTTATAACAACCGTCGCAATAGAGTGAAATGGTGTGTTGAATCGAAAAAAAACTGTAGCCATAGTCTTAACAGAATTGATGCATAAACCTCTATTACGACGGTTATAAACTGTACCAATACGTACATAACTGTTGGCAATTAATTCAAATGATAACCGTGGTAATAGGTCAACGTATGGCTACGGTTATATGAACTGTCGCACAGAACCGTAGCAACACCTCTATTGCTACGCGATCTGGTGTAGCGGTTGGTGTAATCGTAGCCTTAGACCTATGGCTACGGTAGTAACGTCAATTGCAACGATATGTGAACCATGGCATTAGACCAAATATCTATTAGTGGTTTAACTTGATTCCAACACTATATACACCAACTAAACCACATTATATATTTAAACTTATTTGAAGAATTTAATAAATTTTTAAGTCTAATTAGTTTATTTTTTACTTAATTCCAAAATTTTATTCACTAACTAAACCATATTATATCTTTTAATATATTTGAAGAACTTAACAACTTTTTATGTCTAATTAGTTTCTTCTTAACTTAATTCCAACACTATATTAACCAACTAAACCACATTATATATTTTAATATATTTAATGGACTTAATAGTTTTATAATTCTAAGTAGATTAGTTTTAACTTAATTTCAATATTGTATTTACCAACTAAACCACATTGTGTATTTTAACTTATTTGAATAATTTAATAATATTTAAAATCTAATTAGTTTAGCTTTCTTACTTAATTTCAACACTATATTCACAAATAAAACCACATTATATATTTTGACTTTTTTAAAAAAAACATAACAACTTTTTAAGTCTAATTAGTTTAGTTTTAACTTAATCTCAACACTATATTCACCAACTAAACCACACTATATATTTAAACTTATTTGAAGAATTTAATAACTTTTTATGTCTAATTAGTTTAGTTTTATCTTTATTCCAAGACTATATTCACTGACTAAAACACAATATATATTTTTGACTTATTCGAAGAACTTGGAATCTTTTTAATCCTTACTAACTTAGTTTTTACTAAATACCAACACTATGTTCATGTAATGACCCGGAAGGTCATTTTTTGAAATTTTGAATATTTGCTTAACTTGAATAAATTAATGGATGAATAATTGTAGATAATTGAGTAAATTAATAGTTAATGGGTTAAAGTGATAAAAATTTTAAGACCTTCTACCCTATAGACTATTTAATAAAAAAAAGTGGGTAATGTCTCACCACTTTTAGCACATAAATAATTCAGAAAAAGAAAAAAGGAAAAGAAAAAAAAGGGGGGCAAAGGGTTTCTCTGCACTTGCGGCTTACGAACTACTTAAGGTAAGTTTTCTTTTTCTTTAGTTTCTTGATCATAGATGTGTGTATATAGAATAATTATATAGTTAATTATATATGTGTGTGTGTGTGTGTGTGTGTGTGTGTGTGTGTGTGTGTGTGTGTGTGTGTATGTGTGTGTGTGATAATAAATGAAGATTGCATGTGAATAAAAAAATTGAATAGAAAATCACGTGAATAGTTAAAAACCATTTGAATCATTAGTGGATCAATTATTGCTTCATGATGAGTCAATCATTAGTGGGTCAATGATTTGTCCATAATGAGTCAATCATTAGTGGGTTGAAAGGGAAAAAAACATAATGCAGAATACATTAAAGGCATCATTAGGCGTAAATTTCAGAATATTAGTTATTATATTAAGGTTCAAGTTTTGATATATTGGTACGTAATTTAAATATTAGATGAATAAAATTTTGTGAGTACCATTTAAATTATGACGTTCGAAAAATTTGGGATGCAATCCGAAACATGAAAATTGAAAACTATGATAGTGGAAATTTTAATTGACATCAAGAATCACTAACATGATTATAAATTTGGGGTGTATTTTTTTGTCAAGGTTAAACACATAAAAGTGTGGGTGTTGTTAGTCTTGAAACCTTATTGTGAATATATACTTGAATAGATTCCATTGGTTCAGAAGCTCAACGGAAAGGGAAGGCTCAAGTCCAAGATGGATAAGGCAAGTGGGTTTCTAAACTTCTTTTTAAGCATAAGAAATTTGTGTATTTCCTTGTGTTATGTTGAGAATGATTTGGAGACTTGTTGCTTATTTGTTGGTGGTGTATTACTTGTTGCAAATTGTGCTTTGTTATCAAAATGACTATTTCCTCATATTTATTTTAGTATGTATTCAAACTGCATTTGAAACATGGTTGTGATAAGAGTTAGGTGATAAGAGGATGTATCATTTCGATGGTCGTATCGCGCAGCGTGATGGATATTATATTTTTAGGGACGTTTCACGCGCCGCGAAAATTACTATTATCGAGGGTCGTGTCGTACGCCGTGACAGATGCACGGAAATATATGCCCCCCATAGGTCCCAGACTAAGAGACGGCGGGTGTGTATCATTAAGAAAGACATGAATCACTATATTTGACATTACATATCATGGCATTGCATATTTAATTACTGATGAACTTGAACACGTGCTTTGCTGATCTTGTGATTGTTTCTCTGTGAAGCTTGTGACTGTTGAATATTGAATTGTTATTAAGAATGTGTAAACTCAAAGAGTGTGGTTATTGAGTTCTGTGTTTTGTAAACTGTAAACTATTAGGTTGTAGCGTGGAGGATTGTGAGGAAGTTGCTTGTTATCTTAGAAAACTTTCCTACTCTAGTTTATGACTTTGTTTTTACTTGAAAGACAACTTCATTTTAGCCTTCTATTTTGTTTCAATTCTAATACTTACATTAGAGGCTTGTGCACGTGACAACCTGGTTTTGGGGATTAAATTAATATGACTTGGTTTCATAATAGAAATTGTTGTTGGATTGTCATTTAGTTCCGTACATCGTTAGATATTGTGTTTTAGGCTGACTTGTCTTGGTGGGATAAGACGAGTTCTATCACACCCATTTTTGGGTCGTGACAAAATGGTATTAGAGCCCTAGGTTAATAGGTCTCAAGTGTATACAAGTCGAGTCTACGTAGAGTCTCAAGGATTAGTACAGAGACGTCTGCACTCATCTCTGAGAGGCTATAAAGATTACTAGAAAACTTCCTTTTGTTCATTATTTCTCATCGTGCGTAGTTACCTTCTTTAGTATTAAGTTGATGCATACTCTTTTGACAGATGACGAGGACTTGAACTAATGTTACTGGTGGTAGAGGGGAGGCACATCCCGAGGTAGTTGTTGAGGCCCCAGTTAGGGGTAGGTGTAGATCTCGAGCTACAGGGCGTGCCAGTAGTACGACAGTAGCAAGAGATCGTGGTCGTGGAGCAGCACCAATGAGAGGTCGTGTTAGAGAGGTCTCTATAGAACCTTAGATTGCTGCCAGAGAAGACCAGGTTCCTCAAGAACCTGTAGTCACACCCTTCCTTCAGGATACACTATTGAGGGTGTTAAGTGTGCTAGAGGGATTTTCTTATGGTTGTGGTGCGACTACCACACAACATGACTCTCGTACTAGAGAGGGGGCTCAGACCCAAGAGAAGCAACAAGCTCCAGTTGTTCAGGATGCGGCGGGGCAACTACCTGTAGATCCCGTAGTTCAAAATGATGTTTCACCAGTAGTTGGGGGTAAAGTTGCATTGATGGTTGTTCTGATAGAGGATGAGCAGCTTAGGTATGAGAGATTTTGAAAGATAGACCCACCTCAGTTTCAAGGTGTGAAGAGCGAGGACGCTGATGAGTTTCTAACTAGCTGTCGGGAGTTATTAGTGGTGGTTGGATTACCTGAGTCACATGAGGTTCGATATGCTACACTGCAGCTTTGTGGACCAGCGAGAGACTGGTGGAGGACTTATTTGGGGGGTTTTCCTGTTGGATCTCCTCCAGTGACTTGGGAGCAGTTTGCTAGAGACTTCCAAGATCGTTTTTTCCCATGGAGGGTGAGAGAGGAGAGTCACTTGAGGTTTGAAAGTTTGACACAGGATGGTTTATTGGTTATAGAGTATCAGGCACATTTTTACCAGTTGTCTAGGCATGCGTTGGGCATTATTCCAAATGAGACAGAGAAGATCCGCAGATTCGTGAAGGGATTGACTTTCTCTATCAGGTCAGTTATGTTTCGGGCATCTAGGGAGGGGGCTTCTTTCAAGTCCATTGTGAGCGCCGCCAAAGAGGAAGAATTAATAGAGAGAGAGGAGTTTGGGGACCCAAAAAGGGCCCGTATATCAGGACAATTTCATGGTGCCTTATTTGGAGGTAGGGGATCACAGAGAGTTAGTGGTTATTTTCAGATGCGGGGACCTATTCATGCATCTATGCCGACATTTGAGGGGGGCCAGACATCTAGGGGTTCATATAGCTAGGGTCAGGGCTCGTACGGTTCACAACAGCGACCTACAGAGCGAGGAAATTATAGTGGGTATTTAGGGTCCACACAGTAGTTCCCAGGTCAAAGATTTTGTTTTACTTGTGGAAATCCTTATAATCTAATGCGGTAGTGTACTTCTCAAAAAGGTCGTGGTGGGCCTCGACCTAATACTTCACTCCAGAGTAGGCCACCAGCACCATAGGGTAGAGGTTGTGGAGGAGTTCAGTCAGGTAGAGGTAATAGAGTTTCTAATAGTGGTGTTGCAGCTCAATAGAGTGGGGGTGGAGGTACAACCCAGGATGGAGGTTGACGAGGGGTACACTGCTATGCTTTCCCCGCGAGACCGGAGGCGGAGACCTCTGATGCTAATATTACAGGTATTATCCCAGTATGCCATCGCCTGCGTCTGTGTTGTTTGATCCAGGTTCTACATTCTCTTATGTGTCTACGTATTTTGCTGCTAAATTCGATATGATATGTGATAACATGACTATACCTATTCGTGTTTCTACACCCATGGGTAATTCCTTGTCATGGATCGAGTGTATCGATTCTGTCTTGTTTCTTTGGCTGGGTATGATACTTGGTTAGACTTAATCATTCTAGGGATTGTAGACTTTGATGTTATCTTGGGTATGGATTGACTTTCTCCTTATCATGTTGTCCTTGATTGTAATGCTAAGACTGTGACTTTAGCAATGCCTAGTGTTCAGAGGGTTGAGTGGAAGAGTGTTAGTGGTTCTTATCCTAGCAAGATCATCTCTTTTATCCGTGCTCAGAGATTGGTGGAGAGGGGGTCTTTTCCTTACTTAGATTTTATTTGGAATACTAGAGTTGAACCACCTCCTATGGACTCTTTTCCCGTGGTTCGGAAGTTTCCTGATGTATTTCCTTCTAATCTTCCAAGAGTTCCTCCCGATAGGGATATCGATTTTGCTATTGATTTGGAGTCGGGCACTAAGCCTTTTTATATCCCTCCATACCGTATGGCTCCAGCAAAGTTGAAAGAATTATAGGATCAGTTGTGGAATTTATTGAGTAAGGGTTTTATTCGCCCTAGTGTGTCACCTTGGGGTGCTCCTGTATTGTTTGTGAAGAAGAAGGATGGGACTATGAGAATATGTATTGATTACAGATAGTTGAACAAGGTAACAGTGAAGAATAATTATCTTTTTCCGCTTATTGATGACTTATTTTATCAGTTACAGGGAGCATCATTGTTCTCTAAGATTTGATTTGTGGTCTGGGTATCATCATATGAAGATTAGGGCATCAGATATCCCTAAGACAGCTTTTCTGACTCGATATGGGCATTATGAGTTCCTAGTGATGTCCTTCGGATTGACTAATTCCCCAGCAGCATTCATGGAGTTGATGAATGGGGTGTTTCGACCATACCTTGATTCTTTTGTGATAGTTTTCATCGATGACATCTTGGTTTACTCCAACACTGAGGAGGACCATGTGCGACACCTGAGGATTGTACTTCATAGGTTGAGAGAAGAGAAGTTGTATGCCAAGTTCTCAAAGTGTGAGTTCTGGCTTAGTTCTGTGATATTCTTGGGACATGTAATGTTCAACAAGGGTATTAGAGTAGATCCGTCAAAAATTGAGGCAGTTAGAGGCTGGACACAACCTACTAGACCTATTGAGATTCGTAGTTTTGTGGGATTTGCAGGTTATTATCGATGATTTGTTTAGAGTTTCTCTACTATTGCAGCTCCATTAACTAGATTGACTCGACAGGATGTGTATTTTCAGTGGTTTAATGAGTGTGAGCAGAGATTTCTAAAACTCAAGAATTTGCTGACTTCAGCTCCTGTGTTGATTCTACCTGAGGAGGGTGTAGTCTTTACAGTGTATCATGATTCTTCTGGAGTTGTTTTGGGTGGTGTGTTAATGCATAAGGGAAAGTGATTGCCTATGCTTCTAGGCAGTTGAAATCCCATGAGAAGAACTACCCTACTCATGATTTTGAGTTGGCGACTGTGGTATTTGTACTTAAGTTATGGCGTCATTATTTGAATGGGGTACATTTTGAGATCTTCACTGATCATCGGAGTCTTCAGTATATCTTTAGCCAGAGGGATTTGAACTTGAGGCAGTGGAGATGGCTTGAGTTGCTGAAGGACTATTGTGTGACCATTCTGTATTATCTAGGAACGACCAATATTGTGGCTGATGCTCTGAGTAGGAGACTCCTAGCATGGGGAGTCTTGCAGCGCTTAGTATTGAGGAGAGACCATTGGCTAGAGATGTGCAGATATTAGCTAATAGTCTTGTCCGCTTGCAGATTTCAGAAGAAAGTAATGTGGTGATTGCTTTTATTGAGGCTCAGTATTCTTCAGTCAAGAAAATCCGTGCACACCAGGTTGGGGTGAAATTTACACCAGAAAAGTTAGCCGAGCTATATATCAATCAGATTGTTCGACTATATGGGGTTCCTATTTCTATCATATCAGATCGAGGTTCACTATTTACTTTTCATTTCTGGAAGGCATTACAACATGGTCTGGGTGCTCAGTTAGATATGGGTACAACATTTCACCCTCAGACAGATGGTAAATCTGAGCATACCATTCAGGTATTGGAAGATATGCTTTGAGCGTGTGTGATCGATTTTGGTGCTAGATGGGATCAAAATTACCATTAGTGGACCTTGCCTATAATAACAATTATCACTCTAGTATCCAGATGTCCCTATTTGAAGCGTTGTATGGAAGACGGTGTAGGCCTCCGATTGGTTGGTTTGATTCGGCAGAGATGGACTCTTTGGATACAGACTTGCAAAGAGATGCTATGGAGGAATTACGTATGATTCAATATAGATTATTGACAGCTCAGAGTCGAAAGAAGAGTTATGCAGACCATAGAGTTAGAGCCTTGGTGTTTATGGTGGGTGATCATGTTTGGCTCCGAGTATCACCCATGAACGGTGTGATGAGGTTTGGAAAGAAGGGCAAGCTTAGACCTAGGTTCATTACACCTTTTGAGATTTTGAGCCGAGTGGAGAGGTGGCCTATAAGTTTGCTTAGCCGCCTACTTTGTCGCCAGTTCATCCTGTTTTCCATGTCTCTATGCTTCGGAAGTATATTCCAGATGAATCTCATGTGATTTCACTCGATTCTGTGGTACTGGGTCATGACTTGACATATGAGGAGGAGCCTATAGCTATATTGGATAGGCAAATCCGAAAGCTTAGGACCAAGAAGCTTGTTTCAGTGAAGGTGCAATGGAAGCACCGTTCAGTACGAGAAGCAACTTGGGAGACAGACTCCAACATGCGTGGCATATATCCTCATATTTTTGAAGAATCATGTACATTATTTTACATTATGTTCGAGGACGAACATGATTTTTAGTGGTGAATAATGTAATGACCCGGAATCTCATTTTTGGAAAGTTTGAATATTTGCTTAACTTGAGTTAATTAATGTATAAATAATTGTAGATAATTGATTATATTAATAAATAATAAGCTAAAGTGAGAAAAAAATTAAGACCTTTTACCCTTTAGACTATTTAATAAAAAAAAGTGGGTAAAGTTTCACCACTTTTAGTACATAAATAATTCAGAAAAAGAAAAAAGGAAAAGAAAAAAAAATGGGCGAAGGGTTTCTCTGCACTTGCGGCTTACGGACTGCTTAAGGTAAGTTTCTTTTCCTTTAGTTTCTTTATTTCTGCACATAGATGTGTGTATATAGCAATATTAAATAGTTAATTATATATATATATATGTGTGTGTGTGTGTGTGTGTGTGTATAATAATAAATGAAGATTGCATGTGAATAAAAAAAATTGAATAGAAAATCACGTAAAGAGTTAAAAACCATTTGAATCATTAGTGGATCAATGATTGGTTCATAATGAGCCAATCATTATTGGGTAAATTATTGGTTCATAATGAGTCAATCATTAGTGGGTTAAAAGGGAAAAAAACATAATGCAGAATACATTAATGGCATCATTAGGCGTAAATTTCAGAATATAAGTTATTATATTATGGTTCAAGTTTTGATATATTGGTATGCAATCTAAATATTAGATGAATAAAAATTTTTGACTACCATTTAAATTATGACGTTGGAAAAATTTGGGATGCAATCCTAAACTTGAAATTGAAAACTATGATAGTGGAAATTTTAATTGACATCAAGAATTACAAACTTGATTATAAATTAGGGGTGTATTTTTAGGTCAAGGTTAAACACATAAAAGTGTGAGTGTTGTTAGTTTTGAAACCTTATTATGAATATATACTTGAATAGATTCCATTGGTTCAGAAGCTCAACGGAAAGGGAAGGCTCAAGTCCAAGAGTAATTATTCGATATGCTAAGTCAAGTGGATTTCTAAACTCTTGTTAAGCGTACGAGCCAATCATTGGTACTCACCCCTTGCTTCTACAAATTATAGTAGGTGACGAGCCTGGATTTTTGTGATACCTTCCATTCTCTTTGTTTTCGAGAGATCTTGTGGAGGATTGTGAGGTAGTTGCTTGTCATCTAAGCGACCTTTCCTACTCCAGTTTATTACATTGTTTTTACTTGAAAGACAACATCATTTTAGCCTTCTATTTTGTTTCAATTCTAATATTTACATTAGAGGCTTGTGCACGTGAAACCCTGATTTTGGGGATTGAGTTAGTATGACTTGATTTCATAATAGAAATTGTTGTTGGATTGTCATTTACTTCCGCACTTTATTAGATATTGGGTTTTAGGCTGACTTGTCTTGGTAGAATAAGACGAGTTGTCATCACACCCATTTTTTGATCGTGACAATTCACCAGCTAAACCACATTATAAATTTTAATATATTTGAGAAACTTAATAACTTTTTAAGTCTAATTATTTTAGTTTTGACTTAATTCAAACATTATATCACCGACTAAACCACATTATATATTTTAACTTATTTGAAGAACTTAACAACTTTTTAAGTATAATTAGTTAGTTATAAAATAATTACAACGCTATAGTCACTAAATCACATTATATTTTTTATTATATTTAAAGAACTTAACAACTTTTTAAATCTAATTAGTTTACTTTTAACTTAATTCCAAGACTATATTCACCAACTAAACCACATTATATATTTCAACTCACCAACTAATCCATATTATATCTTTTAATATATTTGAAGAACTTAATAACTTTTTAAGTATAATTAGTTTCGTCTTAACTTGATTCCAACAATATATTCACCAACTAAACCACAATATATATTTTTACTTATTTGAAAACTTAGCAACGTTTTAAGTCTAATTAGTTTAATTTTAACTTAATTTTAACACTATATTCACCAACTTAACCATATTATATATTTTAACTTATTTGAAGAACTTAACAACTTTTGAAGTCTAACTAATTTAACTTTTACTTAATTCCAACACTATATTCATCAATTAAACCACATTATATATTTTAATATAATTGAAGAACTTAATAGTTTTTTAAGTATAATTAGTTTACTTTTAACTTAATTCCAACACTGTATTCACCAACAATACCACGTTATATATTTTTACTTATTTTAACAATTTGATAATATTTATAATCTAACTAGTTTAGCTTTCTTACTTAATTTCAACACTATATTCACCAATAAAACCACATTATATATTTTAACTTATTTGAAAAACACAATAACTTTTTAAGTGTAATTAGTTTAGTTTTAACTTAATTCAATTATATTCACCAACTAAACCACATTATATATTTTAACTTATTTGAAGAATTTAATAACTTTTTAAGTCTAATTAGTTTAGTTTTAACTTAATTTCTACACTATATTAACAGACTAAACCACATTATATATTTTAACTTATTTGAAGAACTTTGCAACTTTTTAAGTCTTACAAATTTTGTTTTTACTTAATTCCAATACTATGTTCACCAGCTAAACCACATTATAAATTTTTATATATTTGAGGAACTAACAAACTTTTTAAGTCTAATTAGTTTAGTTTTGACTTAATTCCAACACTATATATAACCAGCCAAACCACGTTATATATTTTAACTTATTTGAAGAACTTAACAACTTTTTATATCTAATTAGTTAGTTATAAATTAATTCAAACACTATAGTCACTAAACCACATTATATATTTAATATATTTGAAGAAATTAACAACTTTTTAACTCTAATTAGTTTAGTCTTAGGTTAACTAAATCACATTATATATTTTAACTTATTTGAAGAACTTAACAATTTTTTAAGTCTAACTAATTTAACTTTTACTTAATTCCAACACTATACTCACCAACTAAACCAAATTATATATTTTATTATATTTGAAAAGCTTCACAACTTCTTAAGTCTAATAGTTTAGTTTTAACTTAATTCTAGCACTATATTCACCAACTAATTAACATTATATATTTTAACTTATTTGAAAAATTGAATAACTTATTAAGTCTGATTAGTTTAGTTTTTACTTAATTCCAACATTATATTCACCAACTAAACCCCGTTATATATTTTAACTTATTCGAAGAACTTAACAATTTTTTTAGTCTAATTAATTTAGTTTAAACATAATTCAACACTATAATCACCAACTTAACCAGATGTAACAACCCTCTCAGTCGTTTTAGGAATTCTAACCATTATTTGTTATACTAACTTTTTTAGTAGATTTTATAAATAATTTATATAACTTATAAGAATGAGTGATATGATTTTCAGATTTAATAAAGTATTATTTTGTTGCTAATAATGATAGAAAAAGAGAAAAAAAAGTAGAAAATAAATAAAATAAAATAAATAAAAAGAAAGGGGCAGAATGCCCTAAGTGGTTGAAAGTCTGAGACGGCATAAGAGAGGTTGAAAAAAAAAGAACGACCTGACCAAAAAAAAATACGTAGAGAAGAGAAGAAAAGAAAAAGAAAGGTAAAAAAGGAAAAGAAACAGAAAAATCGATATTTTCATCTCAAGGCGTCAAGGAAATTATTCTCATCCTTTCTATTAAATTTTTATGTAACTAAGAGGATTTTTTGGTTAAAACGTGTATAATTTATATAAATATGTGAACTTGTGATTATGCATAGAGGTCATTGTATACTAAATTTTATTATAATTATTATTATTATTATTATTATATTTGGTTAAAATTTAATCTTTTTATATACCTATAAACTTGAACTTGAAAATTAAGGCCAATTATTGGGAATTAATAATATATTAACAATGTATTAATCATTGGCTATGAATTATGGGAATTGGGTTGCTGTTTCTTGGCCCAGGTTACAGGTGGTGTAACTTTGACTTAAATTTTGGAATTTACGTTGTAGTTATTACTTTATAATTTAAGTTTTAAAATATAGATATAGGCAACCAAATATTAATTATATTGTATTACATAAATATTAATATATTTATAAAATTGGAGAAGTTGAAACTTAAATTTAAGCTTGAAATTTGAAAATATGAGAATTGACATATTAGTTGGGATCAAGACTTAAGAACTTGATTATACAATTGAGTGAGTTTTTGGGTGTAGACTAAATCTATAGTAATATGAATTTTGTTAGATTCGAAACTTTATATTGATTATACAACGAAAAAAGAAGGATCAACTTCTTGAGCCATTGTTCAACTATTTGAGACAAGTGGATTTCTAAGCTCTTATTAAGTGTGTAGAATGCGTGTATTTTCTTGTGCTATATGTTTGGGAGTAATGAGACTTGGTGATGGGTTGAATTGTCTACATTGATTAATTCTAATGATGAAAACAAAGGATAATTAAAGGTAATGTATGTCACGATCCAAATCGAGCCGCGACTGGCACCCACACTTACCCTCCTATGTGAGCGAACCAATCAATACAAAACCCAACATTTCGAATATAATAACACAATATAATGCGGAATAATTAAACTCATTAATGAAAATCAATTAAATAACTTCTAAAAACTCAACAACTATTATTATCCCCAAAATCTGGAAGTCGTCATCACAAGAACATCTATCCTCAAATTACTAATCTAAGAGTATCTAAGAAGCTAAAATACATAAAAAGCTAGTCCATGCCGGAACTTCAAGGCATCGAGACATGAAGAAGAAGATCCAGTCCAAGCAAGAAGCGTTAGCTCACCCTGAAATCCGGTGTAATGAAGACTGGGTAGAGTTGCGGTTGAGTTGAAGACGACGGCACGTTTGCTGCACTCCACAAATAACAAGGAAAGAAACATACAAGTAGGGGTCAGTACAAAACACGGGTACTGAGTAGATATCATCGGCCAACTCAAAATAGAAAACAATATATATCAGATCATATCATAAATCAACTACAACACTCAATCTGTAGCAACAACATGTACAAGAATCTTTGATAAATAACGTCAAGTACACTCATGAGGACTCAAGCCTCCATATCATACTCATTTGGGAAATAGGTTCTTTTCATTCGAATTTATTAACATAATTCAAAAATTCATTATCTTTTTTCCTCTTGTGTCGGCACGTGACACTCCGCTCCCCTACTACTATGTGTCGGAACGTGACACTCCGATCTCCTAATTCTATGTGTGGGTTCGTGACACCCGATCCCCTAATTCTATGTGTCGGTTCGTGACACTCGATCCCCTAATTCTACGTGTCGGTTCGTGACACCCGATCCACTAATCTCATTCTATTAGTTCATCAAGCCTTCTTTTATACCAAGGCATCATCAATCTCATTACTTTAGTTCATCAAGCCTTCTTTTATACCAAGGCATCATCAATCTCATTACTTTAGTTCATCAAGCCTTCTTTTATACCAAGGCATCATCATTAACTAGAGGTTTTCAAGATTGGAGTTTTCAAGATTTGGGATTCAATAGCTTCATCTTGCTTATTTCATCACACAATTATATAATCATATTCATGCAAGCATACATTTAAACATATAGAAGACTTTACATTACAACACAACACAATCATTCGCCATTAAGAGTTAACTACGAATAGTATAAAAACCATAACCTACCTCCAACGAAGATTAGTGATCAAGCAAGCAAGTTCCCAAAGCTTTGTTTTTCTTCTCGTTTCTCCTCTTTCTCGTTCGATCCCCTCTCTCGTTGTTCTTTCTATTTTTTTCTTATTCAAACCCTCTTTCTTTTACCCTAATTATCATATAATTAAGTATGAAAGATGATGAATTTAACCCATTAATTAATTCAAGGTTATCTCTTTAAGCCTCAAGTAGTTAAATTATTAACATTAACCCACTAAATTTATAATTATAGCAAGAATAGTCCAAAACGCCCCCTTAAAACATTTAAAGAAATCCGACTCAGCCTGGGATTACGCAGTCCTTGACGGACCGTCGTGCCAGCGACGGTCCGTCCTGCTGGGTCATCGCAGAGTTCATAGAGTAAATTTCTGGGGAAGATGTGTGACGGTCCGTCATGCCCACGACGGTCCGTCCTGACATTCCGTTACGAAGTTCAGAGAGTCGATTTCAGTACCCAAATTTTAGAATTCTATGTGTTTTGGAACGAGACCCCCTCGACGGCCCGTCGTGCCCATGACGGTCCGTCGTGGGATCAGTCGTCTCAGCCAGTTTTTTCAGATTTAAAATCTGCTGCTCAAAACGACTAAACAGGTCGTTACAAAATAATTGCTGATGTGTTATATGTTGATAATGGAGTATGGTTTAAAAGACTTGTCGAATCCTATTTGATGTTATTGTGAATTGTGCACTGTTAAGAAAATGGTCATATCTCTTTATTTGTGTTAACATGTCATTTGCATTATTTTAACACATGGTTGTGACAAGTATTATGTGCACTGAGAAAGAATGAGAACTTAAAGAAGATGTACCGTTTCGAGGAATGTATCATGCGTTGCGATGAATATTGTATTTTGAGGACCGTATCGCGTGCCGCAATGAATACTTCATTTTGAGGGTCGTGTCATGCGCCACAACAAATGCACGGATAGTAGTATCCCCCATGGGTCCTGAACTCAGAGACAGCGAGTGCGTATTACTAGGTAAGACGTGCATCATAATACTTAACATTGCATTTCATTGCTTTGCAAATACTGATCATTAGTAAACATGATGTTGTGTTTTAATGATCTTGTGTCACGACTCAAAACCAGTCGTGAGTGGCACTCACACTTAACCTCCTAAGTCGGCGAACAAATGAATCCAAACCTCAACATATTCCAATAAAAATTATAACACAACGCCAAAACATAATAATGTATCATTTCCAAAACTTGAAAGTCATCACATCAAAGACATCTAATCTCCAAATACTAAATATAAGAATATTGAAAATACTGAAATAAATAAATTAGATAATCCATGTCCGAAATTTAAGGACATCATGACATAAACGAGAAAATCCATTACGAGCTAGAAATAGTAGCTCACCCTGAATTATGATGTGCTGGAGACTGGCTAGAGCCGAGGGTGAATCAAAGTCAATGTTACACTTACTGCACGCCACAAAAGAACAACAAAGAAAATAGCAGTTGGAGTCAGAACAAAGAAGACCTACTTAGTAGGTATCATCAGCCAACAAAAAATAGAAACCAATATATATATATTAAATAATAATATAAAATCAACTACAATACTTGGCAGGTGGCAAGATACAAATAACACGAACCAGTGATGATAACACCATAGTAGGTACACAATCAATCACAATATCAAGCACACCTATGAGGACTCATACCTCCACACCATTTTCATTTGGAAAATGGGTCTTCGAGATTAAGTGTATTAAGTTAATTCAAGATTTATTTCCTTAAGGACTGGAAATAAGCAGGTGTAAACGCGAAAACTAGCAAAGCAAACCTCGAAAGACCACGAGTAAGAAGACAACGAGAAATATACCAAAAGGCACAAAGATTTAACGTGATTCGGACTATCGACCTACGTCCACAAAGGAGATGAACAATCCACCATAAATATGAGAGTACAAAATACATAGAGCAACAACCTCAACCAATTCACTCGGAATACATGGGAGGTTCACACAAGTGATAACATATCAAGGTTGTGACCCAAAAATTCTCCTTCTAACAAAAACTCTCAAAGCCCTTAAGAATACATTGTGAACGTTGATTAAGTTAGAAAGAACATTCCTCTATTTATAGTCCTAAACCTTTTTCTACCAGAAAAAGGATTTGTCGATCCAAAACATTTTCATAAAAGGAAAACCTATTTATGGCAAGAAATCGGAGCAAATAAAACCCAACAAACCTCTCCCTTGACCTGAATTTCTGACAAAATAAATTTGTCCACTTTCTTTACTTAATCTTCAACAACTTGAATCTCCTCTCCATAATCTCCTTTGCAAAATTTGTGTCTTAACACAGAGAACCTCTCTGAAACAATTTTTTCAACAAAATCTTCATTACTGTCAAAAAAGGTTGCGGATAGAACTACACCCGCCAAGCTGAACACCTCTTTCTAACCTGGTTCAATCATCGATTATCGAACCACTGAACCTGACTCCATCATTGAATCTGTCTCTGATACCACTTTTTAGGACCGGAAATAAGCAGGTGTAAACGCGGAAGCTAGCAAAGCAAATCTTGAAAGGCCACGAGTAAGAAGCCAACGAGAAATATACCAAACGACACAAAGATTTAACGTGGTTCGGTCTATTGACCTACATCCACAAAGGAGATGAGCAATCCAGTATAAATATGAGAGTACAAAATACAAAGAGAAAAAACCTCAACAAATTCAATTCGGAATACATGGGAGGTTCACACAAGTGATAACATATCAAGGTTGTGACCCACAAATTATCGTTCTACCCAAAACTCTAAAAGCCCTTAAGATGACATTGTGAATGCAGATTAAGTTAGAAAGAACATTCCTCTATTTATAGAATCCTAAACCTTTTCCTACCAGAAAAAGGATTTGTCAATCCAAAACCTTTTCCTTAAACGAAAACCTATTTATGGTAAGAAATCGGGGCAAATAAAACCCAACAAACCTCCCCCTTGACCTGAATTTCTGACAAAATAAATTTGTCCACCTTCTTAACTTAATCTTCAACAACTTGCTTCTCCTTTTCATAATCTCCTTTGCAAAATTTGTGTCTTAACACAGAGAACCTCTCTGAAATAATTTCTTCAACAAAATCTTCATTACTGTCAAAAAAGATTGCGGCTAGAACTACACCCGCCAAGATGAACACCTCTTTTTAACCTGGTTCAATCATCGATTATCGAACCACTGAACCTGACTCTATTATTGAATCTGTCTCTGATACCACTTGTTAGGATCGGAAATAATCAGGTGTAAACGCGGAAGCTAGCAAAGCAAATCTTGAAAGACCACGAGTAAGAAGAAAACGAGAAATATACCAAACGACACAAAGATTTGATGTGGTTCGGTCTATTGACCTACGTCCACAAAGGAGATGAGAAATCCACCATAAATATGAGAGTGCAAAATACAGAGAGAAACAACCTCAACAAATTCACTCGGAATACATGGGAGGTTCACACAAGTGATAACATATCAAGGTTGTGACACACAAATTCTCCTTCTAACCAAAACTCTCAAAGCCCTTAAGACTACATTGTGAATTTTGATTAAGTTAGAAAGAACATTCCTCTATTTATAGAGTCCTAAGCCTTTTCCTACCAGAAAAAGGATTTGTCAATCCAAAACCTTTTCCTAAAAGGAAAACTTATTTATGGTAAGAAATCAGGGCAAATAAAACCCAACAAACCTCCCCCTTGACCTGAATTTCTGACAAAATAAATTTGTCCACCTTCTTAACTTAATCTTCAAATACTTGTTTGTCCACTCCATAATCTTTTTTGCAAAATTTGTGTCTCAACACAGAGAACCTCTCGGAAACAATTTCTTCAACAAAATCTTCATTAATGTCAAAAAAGTTGCGGCTAGAACTACACCTGCCAAGATGAACACCTCTTTCTAACCTGGTTCAATCATCGATTATCGAACCACTGAACTGGACTCTATCATTGAATTTGTCTTTCATACCACTTGTTAGGACCGAAAATTAAGCAGGTGTAACCGCGGAAGCTAGCAAAGCAAACCTTGAAAGACCACGGGTAAGAAGACAACGAGAAATATACCAAAAGACACAAAGATTTAACGTGGGTCGATCTATTGACCTATGTCCACAAAGGAGATAAGCAATCCACTATAAATATGAGAGTACAAAATACAGAGAGAAACAACCTCAACCAATTCCCTCGGAATACATGGGAGGTTCACACAAGTGATAACATATCAAGGTTGTGACCCAAAAATTCTTCTTCTAATCAAAACTCTCAAAGCCCTTAAGACTACATTGTGAATGCTGATTAAGTTAGAAAGAAGATTGCTCTATTTATAGATTCCTAAACCTTTTCCTACCTGAAAAAGGATTTGTCAATCCAAAACCTTTTCCTAAAAGGAAAACCTATTTATGGTAAGAAATCAGGGCAAATAAAAACCAACACCAGTTTCATATACAAAAATTTTCATATCCTCCTTCTAATTCCAAATACACACACACATCACATTTCGTATTTATAACAGCAACTGGCAACCTAGCCTTCATAATATAATTTGTTTTATCTTACCACCAATTTTAATATGTAAATATGTGTGCTACCTATCATTTGTTCTGTTTCTCCTAATTTCTTCCTCCACCTGCACATGACCACTAATACTACACATATGCCTATTTAATGCACCACTTTAGAATATAATAATAAACAATTCAAGTCAATTCTACCTAAAACTTGATCAATCATTATGCTTTCACATAGGAATTTCCCAATTACCTTTTGTATATATATAATTCTATCTAGAGGGCGTGGCCCGTGCTCAATATTTTTTATATTTTTTAAATGCTTGAAGATACACAACTGTAAACATAGGTAATAGATATTTTTACATTAGCTAAAATAAAATACCATCATCAATGTCAAAAAAATGGTTAATCCAACACAAACTCATGCATCTGAAATAACTCATTTGCTCCAATTGCATCCTAGTAAGGAACATCATCTTTTGTGCAAAGAATGTTCATAAGATCATGCATCAAACTTGAGTTCAACCTAAATTTGATGACATTTTATATAAATCTACTCCATGATTTGAATTCACAATACAACATTACAATGTTAATTACAGTCATTAGGTAAGATTAGATGATCATTAAGCTGGCCATAATTGCCACATTAAAATCGATATATATATAGGAAATATACTATGAAGTTTATCTACTGGTCATTAAGCTTGGTGCACTACTATGAAGCTGTTTCTCTCTTTCCATAGAGATACCATGTATAAGCCTAAACTTAGATGCTTAAAGATTTATTTATTTATTCAAGTGAAATTGTGTTTTCTCCCATAAGTAGTGGAACCTCACCACATAGCGCATGAAAACATGTGTGAATGAATAAGGATTAAAATAGTGAAAACTTAAATCCTTCACTATCGATAATTTTTTACTCAGAAGCATTATGATAGTAGCAAAATTGTTTTTATTGAAGTCTCAATTATGCCATCAATGCCATGCACAAATCCTTTCTATAGTCAGTTTTGCATATCATAATGTTCTGGCACAATATCATACCATTACATAGTACCATACCTATAATTTAAATTGTATAAGAAAATAAAGAAGATTAAAAGTGAAGCAATAAAAATCACAACTGAAATTCTAGATTAAAAAAGTTAGAATACATTTATCATTTTTATATATAACAAGTGAAATTACTTTTATAAGCAAGTAATAATGTTGGGTTAGCTTTCGATTATGATAGCTTAGCAGCTAACTTTTGCTACATGACTACTAGCAAATCTAACAATCAAAAACTAATTAGTGAACACTGTTCTTGACACAAAAGAGTGATCTAATAGAGGAACAAAAATGAGGACATGACGTTATGCAGTATAAACTCGATATTTTGATAAATTTTCGTTGAAGTAGTAGTTTCAATAATACATTTGGTCATCTCTAAAGAGCACCTATTGTTGTATATTACTTAAATTTCCTTAGGTCCTTCAGGATTTCTAAAATAAATTGTCAGGCACAGTTTTTTGATAGGTTTCATGTATGATATTTTGTATAGTATTTGTGGAATACTAAATAAAATGACCAAATTAGTTGATTGGTTAGATTTATGGGGAAGAAGCATGATATTTCAAGTTTCATTTTAAGATTTCTTGACAAAGTTGATATAGAAGTATAGAACCATGAGAACTTGCAAGAAATGACATCAAAGCATTCTGAGACCTCCCCTCTGCTCCAAAATGGACAAAAGCCTTACTATTTGATCTAGATTATAATTTTTGTTAATATAGCTAATTAAGACTTATCATGGATGGGGTTAATGCAATACAACGGTATTTTTAAGACAGATTATTTTTGTCTTTTTAAGCCTATGTCTGTTCATGGCTAACATATTTTTCAGTGATGCGTGATTCGTCAAACAGGTCGAGAAGAGAAGTGAAGCATAAAAAAAATCCAAGAACAAAACAATGCCGATTCACATAGTTTCTAATCTACATATCTCAGTAATTTCAAAATCCGATCAAATCACTAGTAACAACAGAACATTCAATTTCCCTAATTGGGTAACCAAATGAGGAAAATATAAATCTTACAGAAGAAGAGACAGACGAAACAGGAGGAAACATTAACAACATTAATTCAGATTTCATGTAAAAGAAATAACATACATACTACAATGAATCATGGAAAACCACAACTATAGATTCATCACTCGGTGAAAACTTCACATACAGGCACATCGAAGGAGGAATAACAACATATGTGTTAAAATAATAAACAAGAAAAAAAAAGGAAGAGTTCGAACTCAATATGGAATATGTATAATATGAGAAAACTATAGTTTCAAAATTTTTTTGGATAACCAGGCTAGGAGTTAAGAGCATAGATGTAGAATTTTGAAGCAAAATTAGGAGATTTTTTATTTGAAACTTTATTTTCGGTGAAACTTGTAGTTTCTCTTCCAAGATAATAGAGAGAGACAAAGCAAGATGAAAAGAAAGGTCTAGAAAGAGGCGACACTTATAAAATATACGCATGAGTTGTTTTTGTTCCAATAGAAGTATACTTCAAATAGTTTTGTATAATCAATAGCGCACATTTATCACATAAATAAAACACATACTAGGAGGACAACTTCTTTCAATAAAACCCCTTTCATGTTCTTTCTCCGAAGTGAAAAGCTTACAGAATTTTGAAGATGACATCTAATGAACCTCTTTACATCTCTCTCATCATGATATTCGTAAATCTCGTTGCTTCTAACACAAATCCATTTATTTTTTTTCCAGTTAAATCGTCAAAATTAGAATAAATGGTATGTTGCTTGTAGTATTAGATTAAAAAGTTTACGGTTACTACTCTTTGCCAGCTCCAATGTAGAACACAGGTAAGTTGGGTAACCGAAATATTTGTCAGAATATAAGCTTTACTGACCTTTGAGAATTTTGTTGACACTTTATAAAAAAATTTTTGAATATCACTAGTTGCTATAAAATTGACCAAAAAAACATGAGGCAATAAAAATATGAATGTGAAAAATCAGTTAACAAAAGAGTCAAAGGCTCATGAAATTGCACGATAATCTTCAATAAATGAAATTCAAATTCAAGGAAGCTGCTTCCGTTCCTATACAAAAAGTAGTTTAATTAGCTTTCCTATATACATTAATAAGAAATGGGTACAAAAACAATTGAAGAAAGAAAAAACTCACATGAAGTCTGAAATATAATAAAGATATGACAGACAACCCGCACCAAAGAGTAGAATTACAAAACTACACCGAAAAGTGAAATGCTAGAAACTTGAGATTGGTAACAATATGTAGAGCATGAGAGAGATAGAAAGTAGCAGTTCAAATAAACAATATCGAAATTTTTATGTTACCATATTCGCCTCATTCTCCCAATCAAATATCAAAATAAGTGAACTAACAAATATGAAAAGAAAGCGGTTGGACATTAGACATAGTCAGGTGATTTACTGAATCAAATAGAGAAATAAAGAGAGAGATAAAAGAGGATGCCAATATATATGAAAAAAAGAACTAAAAATTGTGAAGATAATATGTTAGAGACTCCGTCAGAATTTCATACCTGAAAGTAGATCTTCCTAACTCAATTGCCACTATTAAATTGTGAATTTCAAACCTCTCACTATCTTCTCTAAAATGAGAATTCTTTAAACATCATTTTTGCATCCTTGCATAAATACCCTATCAAAAATTAGGTTAAAAATGTCAACTTTTCAATGAAAAAATAAAGTGAAAGAAGCTACCAAAGTGAAACATTTCATGTACAAACGAACCAAGAACAGAAAGAATGAAAGGAGAATAAGAAATATCAATTGAAAGAAAAAACAAAGAGAAGAGGAAGAGAAGGGGAAGAAGAAGGAAGCAAAAATAAAGTGAAAAATCTAATATATTGAGCATATTTTTATGCAATAAAAATGTGTATGTATCAGTATACTATTAAAAAGAAACATCATTTTTGCACTTCTTATGCTGTTGGTACAATTTTAATGTGTTGTGTTTGTCCCACTATTTGATCCTGTGGATAGCTTGTACAAGCGGTGTATGACCAATATGAGATGCGGTCTGTAGACCTCTTCTATTTTCCCTTATAGCGAATGATCCTTTTCACCTCAAAAAAAATTTAGTTATTGTAAATCTTTGTAGTTAGTTTAGCTCTTTATAATGAGCCTCTTTTCAGATAAAATACTTTGTAACATGACTCGCTAATAACAAAGAACAATTTCTCGTGTCCAAGAAACACAATCATAACATCCTACAAGCAGTTCTCTTGAAAATCCACTTGTTTTGATGAGAAACATTTGGCTTCAACTCAACAAATAGGTGTGCTTGTATGTATATATATATATATATATATATATATATATATATATATAAAGTAATCTTAGCTAAAGGGGATATATTTCACGTGTAGGCAACCCATTCATCAAAATAATTTATTGTAGTCGTTAAAGTGAGAACGCCAGAACGTCTATACTTATGCACTATATCGAATATATCGCCTCGTCTATCACATTAATTTCATAATTGTGGACTTAAAAATTCCTAAAAGTCAATGCAGAAGAATCTCCATTCACGAAAATTGTTTATAAGGGGTGTACATCTTTTAATATTATCTGGAATCATGTGACATTAGGCATATAAGCAAAATGTCAAGAATTGGAGAGGGTGACAACTTTATAGAGAATATAAGATTACAATATTATTCACAAAAATATCAAGATAAATAACAACAAAAGAATATGAACGATGTAATAATGTCTACAACGATAACTTACTCATTTTACCTTATCTTGAGAGGTAGAAAGATTGTTTCCGATTATGTGCTAAAACCTAAAAGATATAAACACTAAATTAAGCAAGACTTGGTACATAAATACAAAAACAATAAAAACAAATTACAATATATAAGGTAGGTTTTTCCTAATTAGAAAAATTTTTAAACTTCCAAATTGAAGAAAAATATGAATATTAATAACATGCAGTATCGAGAAAATTAGGTGAATTAACCTCCAAGAGGTAAGTCAATGTTTGAAATCTCCATTAAAATCCATCGAGACCAAACTCAATTTCTCAACTTTGCCAAATTTTGTTACTATTGGGCAATGAAATTTGATTATGAAATCCATACATATCTAAATAAATCTAACAATAAACATACAAAATTCATGAATATAGAGACCTTAAATTGAAAGTTGAAGAGCTAAAGGGTGTAAAAAAACTTCAATAAAAGAGAATCCATGGACTTCTAAAAGTTGAAGCTTGAAAACATTGAGATCAATTAATTTTGCTCTTTGAAGGGTTTTTATGAGAGGCATGTTGATTTTTTGAGACACGTGGTTTTATGGAAAAAGTAGTACAATTACACGTGTTAAATAGAAAGAAACTTGATCATACACTTTATGTTGCCTTCTGTACAATAATTTGTTGCTATGATCGTCCCAGCCTTGTTGGCTTATAAATAAGATTAATATGATGATAAATGTCATTCACAATTTAATGCACTTTTTGTAAATAATATGCAGAGAAATCATTTAAATAATGTACCTATCGTACTATCTTTGATATGTGGTGGAATTGCTCTTCTCGATTCCCTTCTTTTCTTTTCGAATTCCGCACAAGAAAGTGAAAAACCCTATTAATTGTATGATCAATTACAAATTTAATATATAATAATAAAAGTGATTCACCATTAATTTTAATGTTATTCTCTTTAATCATTAACTAAATAAATTAAAAAAACTACCCCACTTATTTCGTAATTATAATTATGAATAGTTCAAAACACTAATTTAAAATCTATCGGAGAGGTATTTTATCAAAGAAAAAGTTTTAGTGCTCAAACCGATGGAATGAGTTTTTACAATGCCTTTTTGTGGAATTGGTGATCGATGAATAATGAGCTTGTTGTTGTGGATATGTAGTTTGTTAAAGTATTATTGTTGAGGATATGCAATTTGTTAAAGTTTTGTTGTTGACGATATGTAATTTTTTAAAATATTGACGTTGAGCTATGTGCTATGTAAACTGTGAGTTGTTAGGTTGGGTTGAGTTTTATGCACGTTGTAGTTGCGATGTTTCGGTTGGGGTGGTAGGATTACTCGCATTTCATCCCTTTAGCTTGTGTTTAGAGGTTTACTTGTTGAGTACCGTGTGGTTTGGTACTCACCCCTTGCTTCTACAATTATTTTTTGCAGATTACGACCCTGGATTTTTGTGGTATTTATCATTCTCTTCTTTTCCGAGGCTTCATAGAGATTTGTGAGGTAGCTATTTGTCATCTCAGCGGACTTTCTTTATCTCTAGTTATTATCTTCTTCTATTCAAGAAATAAGTTCATTTCAGACTAGTTTTTCTTTTGAATTAATTTTAAACTTTACACGTGACAACCATGTTTTTGGGGGTATCTTTTTGTTGATTTTAAAATTTCTTCATTATTGTTGTAATGATTGAGTTTTAGCTGACTTGTCTTGGTGGGATAAGACGAGTGTCATCATCTCCATTTTAAGGCTGTTAGAAAAATAGTATCAAAGCCCCAGATTCATAGGTCTCACGTGTGTACAAGTCGAGTCTAAGTAGAGTCTCGAGGATCTGTACGGAGGTGTCTGTATTTAACTTCGAGAGGCTGTATTGACTTGTAAAAAAATTTCACTTTTTGGATCTCTATCCTGCGTACTTGATCCAGTTTTGGAGCTTATCTCTTCAGTCCATTGACTCTCATTTATGTGATTCCTCGTATGTAGTTCCTCATGTGAGTAGTTGGTTGTCGTGTGTTGGATGAATGTTAGATTTGGTACTAAGGTGAAAGTTGAAGACTTATGGAAAAAATGTGTGGTCAGATTTGAAATGTTCAATTCAAAAGAAGTGAGTTAGGTGATGACTTGACAAAACATTTTTATGATTTCTAAATTATTAGGTTGAAGAATGGTATATTGACACATCATAAACGTATTATATTTTTCAAGTTGTTACCATAGGGAATAGTACTTGTGTGGTATAGGTGGTTTGAAAACTGGAAGTGTAAGGATTAAAGGAATGAATAGATAATGGACATGTAACTTTGAAAAAACTACCACTATTAATGTTGTCATAACATATATGTGATACTTGGTGAATGATGAGAATGACGTTACGCTAATTGAGGTTAGAATTTATACTACGATTTTATGGATGGTGTATATATCAATGAATGCCATGATATTACTACTATAATAATATCAATTCTTACTTAGTTAGAGTTGTGGAGTGTGTTAATTTTGATATTGACATGACCTACGAAAGGATATACATAGCTTGGGCTAGATACGGAACTAATCTGCTGATATTTTGTAGTTATTAAAATTTGGATATGATCTTCTTGGTAGGTATGATATGTTCTAGTGGTTGATCTTATATATTTTTTGGATATGATACTGGTGGTATTTTGAAACAGATATATTGATCGTCGAATTGAAAACTAACTACTTACAGAGTTATAATTTGTATAACAAGATTGCATACTGAGATTTGATGTTACACTCACATTTGAGAAACCAACCCGGTTGTTCTTGTAGATGTTTGGAGTGGATCCTTGATACATTATTAATACAATAATTTGTGAAGTGTATCCTGATGGTGTTATAAACGAGAACCATTGATTTTATCTTAAGGTATGTGGGATCAATGGATAGATACTAGAATAACAACTTTATGGGTAAAGAAAGTCCCCAAAAAGTATACTTGTGTAAAAGGTAATTGAAGATTTTAGTAAAAAGTGCACATAAAAATGGGCTAGTCCTTTGAATTTAATTGGTATAATTGAGTTTAAGGTGTTATGAAAAGGTTGTCTTCGTCGTAATGATAAAAGCCAAGTATGAAGGTAATAAAGTTTTATGATGAATTATGGTTGGAATTCAACGATATGATAAGGTTTTTGGTTAAAAGGATTTTTTGTGATAATGATGATTTTTGAGTATCTAAGGTTATGTTGTGCTACAATTTGATAAATAGTGTGGTGTTATGGATAGTTATATGAGATGTTGGGACACCACTCAAATAGAATCGCAAGGTGCTAAACCCATAATGAAACGAATTAGTGGCATGTATTTTAGCCTTCAGTAGGAGAAAAGAACAAGAATATTTACTTAGATTTTAAGGACCAAACATGTGTCTTCTGAGAATGCGATCTGATTGAGAGACACATGATTTCATCCGTTTTGCTCAAGTCATGGTAATAGTGTCATGGTTTAATGAGATTGGTAAAAATTATTGGATAATATTAGAGGAAAAAGTATATGTGTTCAATGTTAGTGTGGTAATAAGTGTTTTTGTGTTTTTTTAGTTTGATAACTGGTGCAGTTGGAATTAAAATTAAAAGTTTCCATTGTGAGTCTATAGTTGTGGTAGTATGTTCTGTGAAGGTGTGGATTAATAAGATAAGAAATGAACGGCTGCATTAATATTGATCATTTGGAAGAATTTGTACATGGTTTGAGACATAAAGCGTATTATTTTGATTGTCAAAGGACCTAAGAAAGGGTTTAAAGAAAAAATCTTTTATTGATATGGTAAAAATGTCAAGGGTTTTTGGCTAAAGAATAAAAATGATGAGTGAGTTAGTAAAAATAACAAAGGTATGAAATTTTGAAGAATTTAAGCTAGTTAAAATTTGTTTCATGGAAGAAATTTAAGAAGACAAGGAATAAGACCTCTCATTTTGGCCCGTAGCGCATAGTGGAAAGTTTTATAGATTTCTGTCTTTTTATTTAGATATTACTGTGAGATGTGAATTGATTTGGTACAGAATTTCTACGGGTTATCAACGACTTTGGTAAATATTAAGTTTTTGTTGGTGACAAACAACTAGGTGTGAAAGACTCTACATGGTTATGTCAAGGTAGATTGTTCAGATTATGATATGTAACTTAAGATGTTCGACGATGTAAACCTACAATTTTACATGAGTAATGATGATTTGAGGGGATTGGAGCTACTTTTTTTGATGAGACGATATATATTGTCATGTTGTGTTATATGGGCATTTGATAATGAGTAGAGTTTATGATTGTCACAACCCAAAACGAGTCGTGAGTGACACCCACGCTTACCTCCTTAGGTGGGCGAACCAACACATGTAAACCCCAACATATTCCAATAGTATAACTATAAATAATATAAATAATGCGGAAGCTCCAAAAGATACTAAGCAACCAATTTAAATAAGTTTCTAAAATATAATACTTATAATCCCAAAATCTGATAGTCATTACACCAAGGACACATATTTTCAAATTACCAAGTCTAAGAGTGTTTAAGAAACAAAAATAAGCAAAAAGATGGTCCATATCCAAAATTCATAGACATCAAGACGTGAATGAGAGAATCCAGCACGAGCTACAATTAATAGCTCACACTCTGATTTGCTGGAGACTGGTTAGAGCTGAGGTGAGTCGAATTCGATGGTACACTTGCTGCACTCCACAAAAGAACAGAGAAGAAAATATAAGTAGGGGTCAGTACAAGGAATACGTACTGAGTAGGTATCATCGGTCAACTCAAAATATAAATCAACATATATTAAATAATAGTATAAAATCAACTACAATACTTAACAGGTGGCAAGAAACAAACACATGAACCATTGAAAACAACACCATAATAGGTACACCATCAATCACCACATCAAGCACACCTATGGGGACTCATGCCTCCACACCATACTCATTTGGAAAATAAGTTTTTTGAGATTAAGTATATGAAGTTACTTCAAGATTTATTGCCTTTAATGTTATTGTGTCGGAACGTGACACTACGATCCCTTAATACCATGTCGGAACGTAACACTCCGATCCACTAATACCGTATCGTAACGGGACACTCCGATCCAATTATCTCATTATTTTATTTCATCAATCCTTCTTTATTCAAGGCGTCATTTTACTAGATAGGGTTCAAGATTAGAAATTAAACAATCTCATAATTTAGGCCAACCACAAACCACACTATCAAGACAGACAACCACATAATCAAGTACATAGGAGACTTTACAATATCACTTAATACATATCAATCTCTATTGAGAGTTTATCTATCAAATAGAAATAAACCATAACCTACCTCCACCGAAGAACTGAGTCAAGAAAGTTACTTCTCCAATACTTTTTCTTTCCACAATGCCTCCGAATCTTTCCAATCTATAAAGTATATATGCATAATTTATAAGTTAATGAGTCTATAAACACTTACGTTATTTTATGTGAATCCTAAACCCAACAACACATCCAAATTTATAATCTTCTGTTCTAAATTTTAAACCTAAGGGTAAGTCTTAATTCCTCCTATTAGCATAATATTAGTCGAATTTAAATAACCCAATATACCAAATATTTTATTACTTTAAATAATATTTTAATAATTTAATACAACTTATTAAGTGATATACGGACTAGGAATAACCTAAATCACACGAATTGTAACAACTGCATATGAGTAATATGCAGAACCTGATAGAAATCAAAATTTCCCACTACATTAACAATAATGTTCTATAGTAATATGTAAGAAAACATTAATTTCGCAATTTGTCCCATTTTTAATTCTATTTTATTTATATAAGTATCTATATATGTTATATCCAAAATTCTACCTTAACCAACACATGAATACATTCACTATATATATATATACCCTTTAATACTCCCACATTAAAGTATAATAATAATGAATACTCAAGTCAACATCACCTAAAATTGAACCAATCATCACGCTTCCACTTGAATTTTTTTTTTTCTTTCAATAAGTTTTGTGATATATATATGATAACAAAAGTCATGCACAATTTCATAAGGTACTCTCTGCAAACAAAGTGCAGATCAATTAAATAATTTATCTGTCGTATTATATTTGATATGTGGCTTCTCTTGATTCCCCTCTTTTCTTTTCTAATTCCGTATAAGAAAATGGAAAAAACCTTATTGATTTTATTATTAATTATAAATATAATAATAAATGCGACCCACTATTAATTTTAAAGTTTTTTCTCTTTAACCACCAACTAATTCAACTATTTAAAACTATCCCACTAATTTTATAATTATAATTATGAATAGTTCAAAACACCCATTTAAAATGTATCAGAAAATACTTCATCAAAGAAAAAGTTCTAGTGCTCACACTGACTAAATGAGTTGTTACAATAGATACCAATTTACTCATCGTTCATCCTCCAATGATCAAAAGAGAGGCGAAGGTGAGAAAGAGTATGAATCGGTAATAAGATGTGGATATCTTTCATGCATATTAGCATCACTCTCCCAAGTGGACTCTTCAACTGACCGATTCTTCCACTTAACCTTGATAGAGGCAAGCTTTTTTTATCTCAATTTGCGGAACTCCCTATCTAGAATAGCAACAGGTTCCTCCTCATAAGACAGATTCTCATTAAAAAGAACTGAATCCCAACGAATAATGTAGTTTCCATCACCATGGTATCTTTTTAGCATGGACACATGAAATACAGGGTGTACTCCTGCCTACCCTGGAGGCAAGGCCAATTCATAAGCAACCTTCCCCATGCGCTTAAATACTTCAAATGGTCCAATATACCTCGGACTTAGCTTACCTCTCTTACCAAACCGCATCACACCCTTCATGGGTGAAATCTTAAGCAAGACTTGTTCACCCTCCATAAAAATCCAAGTCCCTAACCTTTCGATCTGCATATTCCTTATGCCTACTTTGAGCTGCTAAAAGCTTTTCTTGAATAACTTTCACTTTCTCTAATGATTCCGTAATAACATTAGTTTCCCAAGGTCTAACCTCAAATTCATCAAACCAGCCAATGGGTGACCTACATCTCCTTCCATACAGTGCCTCAAATGGGGCCATATCAATACTTGAGTGATATCTATTATTGTAAGAAAACTCTGCTAAGGGTAAGAATTTATCCCAATAACCACCAAAATCTTTCACATACGCACGAACCATATCCCCCAACACTTGAATTGTTCACTCAGACTGCCCATCGATCTGAGGGTGGAATGCAGTACTAAGATCCAATCTAGTACCTAATTAAACATGTAGGGTCCTCCAAAACATAGAAGTAAATTGCGTACCTCTATCTGATATGATGGAAAGTGGAACTCCAGCAATCGAACAATTTCTGAGATATAGAGCTTGGCTAACTTCTCTGCATTGTAACTCCTCTTGACCGGAATGAAGTGAGAAGACTTAGTTAACCTGTCAACAATTACCCAAATAGAATTAAACTTACCCATTGTCTTTAGAATACCAACTACGAAATCCATTGCAATTCATTCCCACTTCCATTCAGGAATGGACATTCTCTGAAGTGTCCCTCCAGTCCTCTGGTGTTCATACTTTACCTGCTGACAATTTGATCATCGGGAAATAAAATCAACAATGTCACGCATCATTCTACTCCACTAATAATGTTGCCTAACATCGAGATACTTCTTGGCTTCACCAGGTTGTAGAGAATACCTCGAACTATGAGCCTCCGTAATAATAGTGCGAGTCAAATCATCAACACGAGGCACAAAATACCCTTCCCTTAGTCCCCAAGATGCCTTTTTTTATCAATTACTGCCTCTTTAGCCTCTTCTCGCAATACCATATGTCGAATCCGGCTCAACTTCTCATCAGCAAACTGATTTCCTTAATCTTGTCAAGGAAAGAAGATCTTGCCTCCACACAGGCTAAAAATACTCCTTTCTTTAGTACTTCAAGCATCATGAAGTCATTAGCCAGAGTCTGAACCTCTCTAGCCAAAGGGCGTCTAGAAACTTGTAAGTGGGCTAAACTACCCATGCTTCCTACATTTCTACTTAAAGCATCTTCCACAATATTTGCTTTTCCTGGGTGATATAAAATAGTAATATCATAGTCTTTCAATATCTACATCCACCTCCTCTGCCTCAAATTCAAATCTTTCTGAGTAAAGACATATTGTAAACTACGATGATCTGCATAAACTTCACACTTGACCCCATATAGGTAATGTCTCCATTGCCTTAGTTCAAATACAACTGCAGCCAACTCCAAATCATGAGTCGGATAGTTACGTTCATGCACTTTCAATTGCCTCGAAGCATAAACAATTATATTCCTCTCCTACATTAGCACTGCACCCAAACTAGAATAATTGGCATCACAATAAACAATTAAATTCTTACCTTCCACTGGCAAGATAAGAATTGGTGCAGTAGTCAACAAGGTCTTGAGTTTCTTGAAGGTTTCTTCACATTCGTCCGACCATACAAATGGAACATTCTTCATAGTCAAATTTGTCTGCTGGGAAGCAATAGAAGAAAATCCCTTGACGAATCGACGGTAGTAGCTAGCTAAACCAACAAAGCTCCTTACCTCTGTAACATTAGTAGGTCTTACCCAACTCTTTACTGCTTCAATCTTAGAAGGATCCACATCACTCTATCCTTCGAAACCACCTTCCCTAAGAAGGACACTGAATCGAGCCATAACTCACACTTGGAGAATTTGGCATAAATCCTATTCTCTCTTAAAAACTCCAATACAATTCTCAAATGCTCTTCATGTTCTTTCCTGCTCTTTGAGTATATGAGTATATCATCAATAAATACTATAACAAATAGGTCTAGATATGGCTTAAAAATCCCATTCATCAGGCTCATGAAAGCAGCATGGGCATTCATAAGACCAAAGACATTACTAAGAATTCATAATTCCCATACCTGGTTCGAAAAGTAGTCTTTGGAACATCTGTTGCCCGTATTTTCAATTGATGATGACTGGATCTCAAATAAATTTTAGAGAAGACACAAGCACCTTGTAACTGATCTAACAAATCATCAATGCGAGGAATGGGATACTTGTTCTTAATAGTACCTTATTTAGATGCTTGTAGTCTATGCACATCCGATAACTTCCATCTTTCTTCTTCACCAATAAAACAGTAGCACCCCAAGGGGATGCACTCGGTCCAATAAAACCTTTACCTAACAACTCCTAAAGTTGGGCCTTTAACTCCCATAACTCAGTTGGAGTCATTCTATAAGGGGGAATGGAAATGGGACGAGTACCCGGCTCCAGGTCAATACAAAACTCAATATCTCTATGCGGTGGCATACCAGGATGATTTGCAGGAAACATATCCAGAAACTCACGGACTATCGAAACAGACTCAATGAAAGGCACTTTGGAGGTACCATCCCTGAGATGTGCCAAGAAGGATAAACAACCCTTATGCACCAACCTCTTAGCACGAAGAGAAGAGATTATACGAACTAGAGTGGAAATATAGTCACCCTCCAACACTAGAGGGTTTGTCCCAGGCTTGGCCATTGTCACAGTTTTAGCATTACAATCTAAGATTGCAAAATTTGGAGAAAGCCATGTCATACCCAGATTTACATCAAAATCAACCATACCTAGAATAATCAAATCTACATAAGTATGGCTCCCCACAAAAGTCACAAGGCATGACCTATACACCTTGTCAATTATCACAGACTCACCCACAGGAGTAGAAACACAAATATGCATGTCAAGCAAATCACAATATAAACCAAGACCAGTAGCAAATGAGGAAGATACTTATGAAAATTTTGATCCAGGATCAAACAATGCAGAAGCCATGCAATCATAGACCAAAAGACTACATATGATAACAACATCATATGTCTCTGCTTCAGACTTCCTGGGAAAGCATAAAATATGCCCTATCCCTGCCTATCCATTACCCCTACCAAGCTACGTTGTAGTAGTTCCAAGTTGCCCGCCACCCCGACTAAACTGGTGACTTCCATTACCTTGGCCACCACGTCCTCTAGAATGGTGACCTCTACCATGACCACCTCTACCTCTAACTACTGGGGATCTATTACTCTGTTTTGGACAATATTTCCTAATATTTCCAGCCTCTCCACATCCATAACAAGTCCTAGAGTCAAGTATATGTCTCTGTTAAAATGACAAAGTCTGGGGATAACCTCCTAACTCAGAAAAAGTCTGACTAGTGTGCGATAGACCCCCAGTTGAAGCCTGCAATGAAGACTGAATAGGAAGGGCTGGATAACCTCCTGAACTCTGCCCTATGGAGTAAATGTCAATGCTGTGGTGAAGTCCTCTGGCTTTACCCCCTCTACCTTTATCACAAAGTCAACCACTTCCTGAAAGGATTTTGCTGCAGCAACTAGCTGTAAGGCTGGAATCTGCAAATCTGGCCTCAATCCTTTCACAAAGCTGCGAATCCGCTCTTGTGGACTGAAGCAAAGTTGAGTGGCATACCTGGATAGTGCACAAAATTTGGCCTCATAAGCAGCAACTAACATCCTTCCATGCTCTAGGCTTAGGAACTCATCTCTCCTCTTATCCCTCAAAGTCCGGGGTATATACTTCTTCATAAATAAGCTAGAAAATGATGCCTAGGTTATAGGTGGTGCACTTGCTGGTTGACACTCAACATACGACTGCCACCACATTCCCTGGAAACTAGTAGGTCATAAACTCAACGCTGAATTGTTCTACTATGTCCATCTTATGCAGCAGCTCATGACAGTCAACCCTAAAATCACAGGCATCTTAAGATTAAGCACAGTTGAAGACTGGAGGTTTTAACATTAATAACTTGATGAAAAGTTCATGCTGATCACCTGTCATTATAGACCCTATAGTCAATCAGGAAAATGTGCCTACTTCCAATAATGCATCCTTGCGGGGAGCCACAACAGCTGCATGTTGTACTCCCTGAACCTAAGGTGCTAGTGCAGAAAACACTGGAGGTATCTGGCCCTGATCAGATAACCCGCTAAGATAAGTAAGAACTTGATTAATAATCTCTGGGGTAGGCTGGGGTGGTACTTACATATCCTGAACCTGCTCATTTTCCCGTGCTTCACCCTCTCTCACTACCTCATTAGTCGGTGGAGGAGTCACTACTCTATTCCTAGCTGGACCACGTGTTTGTCCTCTGCCTCTAGTGGGCATCCTCTTGCGAACCCTACCACAACCTCTTGCCAATGCTCCCCCTCGAGTTATAGCCCCAATGGTTGGCTCAGCCTCACCCTGTCTGTCACGACACAAAAATGGGCGTGATGTCACTCGTCTTATCCCACCAAGACAAGTAAGCCTAAAACTCAACTATTACGATAAAAATGCGGAAAATTTACTATCAACTAACATTATACCCAAAAACCTGGTTGTCACGTGTACAAGCCTCTAAAGTATTATAATTGAATCAAAAGAGAATATAAGTCTCATATGATATTATTTTTAGAGTAGAACAAGATCATAATTAAGGAGAAGAAAGTCTGCTGCGATGGAAACAGCTACCTGACAAATCTCCAAGAAACCTCAGACAACGAGAAAGGAAATATCACAATGTCCGGGCTAGTAACCTATAAAAAAATTTGTAGTAGCAAGAGTTAAGTACCAAACCACACGGTACCCAGCAAGTAAAACGTCTAAATAAAAGATAAGACGATAAAATACGGGTACTCCTACCACCCCTAACCAAACCTCCACAACTACAACCTGCATTAAAATCAACCCAACCTAACAACTCTCAGTTTACATAGCACGTAGCTCAAAAACAACACAGGCAAATTACATATCCTCAACAACAACACTTCAACAAATTATATATCCGCAATAACAAGCTCAATATTGATCAATCACAAGTTCTGCAGAAAGGCAATCAGAAGATCAGCAAAATACGATATCAAGTTCACTAATGGTAAGTATGTGCAATGCAATGGAATGCAATGTCAAGTATAATGATGCATGTCTGACCTAGTGATACACACCCGCTGTCTCTCAGTCCGGGACCCATAGGGGACATATCTGTCCATGCATCTTTCGCGGCGCACGACACGATCCTCGATAATAGTAACCATCACGGCGCGCGATACGTCCCTCGAAATATAGTATCCATCGCGGCGCGCAGTACGTCCCTCGAAATGATATATCCTCTTAAGTACCCATTATTTTTCAATGCACATAACACTTGCCACAACCAATGTCTCAGAATAATGCAGATGACAAGTTCACCCATATAATGAGGAGATGACCATTTTCATAACATCGCATAGTTCACAATCACACAAACATGAAGTTACATCAACAATGATTCAACAAGCCTTCAACCCTTTCTCAACACAACACACATAAACAATTAATCATATTGCCTTTTGTTATCCCCATTCTTTTCATCATTAGAATTAATCAATGTGGACATGTCAACCCATCACCAATCCCGTTACTCCCAACATATACCACAAGGACATACACGCATTTCATACACTTAACAAGAATTTAGAAATCCACTTGCCTCAATTTATCGAACAATCACTTCGGGACTTTAGCCTTCCTCATTTGTTGTTCTTTCAAATCAATACAATCTATTCAAATAAATAACCACAATAAGAGTTCAAATCTTACAACACTCATATTACTTTTTATTTAACTTTGACCCAACAATTTATCCAAATTTATAATAAACTTTCTCAATCTTCATTCTAACTAATAAGTCAAATCGCGTATTTCTTAAATTTCAAGTCAAGAGTTAAGTCATAATTTCTCCAAACACTGCAACCCTAATAGTTTCCATTTAATATAATTGTCCAATTATTATCCCAAAATAGCTATCGACGGCATATCAATATTCAATTGAAAATCATGACATACTTTCAAAGAGAACACCATCAATAATTTCTAAAAAACCCAATTACATATTTATAACTAGTTATGACACTATCACTTTGACAAATTTCATAATAATTATAAAAAGATTTAAAGAAAATTAAACCCCAACAAATTTTCTGATTCTATATGTCACACATTAAATTCCTATATATTTAGTACCCACCCATTACCATTAACTTTCAAAACAAACTCACAAATCCTTTTTTCTTTACAAACCTATAGTAACCCACTTCAATTTCCTATCTAACTCTTAACGAATTAAAAGTATTAATCAACATAAAACTTATCTTTTATACATGTATTGTTTCATCCACCAACAATAATAATTCATTTAATACCCTGTAGTCCATAATTATATGTAAATAACATGTGCACATGTACACGAAATTAAAAACTAGTTTCACATATTAGTGTAAATTATACACGTTTTAACTTAAAAATCTACTCCTAATTACATTAAAAACTTAATAGAAAGGATGAAAATAATTACCTTGACGCCTTGAGATGAAAATATTGATTTTGCTCCTCTTTTTTTTCTTTTCTCCCTTTCTTTTCTTTTCTTCTCTGCATATTTCTTTCTGTTTTTTTTTCATATAAGCCGTCACAGGCTATTAAAAGGTTAGGGCACTTTTCCCCTTTTCTTTTTATTTTATTTTAGTTATTTATTTAATTAATTTCCTTTTTCCTTTTTTTTCTTTTTTTTAATTATTATTAGCAACAAAATAATCTTTTATATAATCTAAAATCATGTCACTCATTCTTATAAGTCATATAAATTAATTATAAAATCGACTAAAAAGGTTAATATAAAAATAATGGTTGAAATTTCTAAAACGACTAAAAGGGTCTATCCACTACTAAAAATCATATTTGTCCTCGAACATAAAATAGGAGAAGGAAGAATTTTTAATGTTATAAAAATCTAATGTATAATCTTCCAGAGTTGTTGTTCATCTCTCCATGAAAGCTTATTTTTAACAACATTCTATCAAGATCAACTACCAAGAACTGAAGTATAGAGAATTTGACAAATCTACATATCAGAAGTGATTGTCAAGCCACATACTAACCACCATGAACCTAATCTAAATTTACACCCCTTGGACTATAACACAACAATCATAACAAATATTTTCTGACATAGCAAAGATAACATTCTGTTAATACTAGCTACCATTAGAGTGAACTTGAACCAATCATCACATACTCATAGTGCACAAACCATCACACCTCTTATCACGATTCCCTTTTCAGAACACAATCTTTTTACAAGCTTAAGTTATAAAAATCTGATCTTTAGAAATCGGATACTCTCCAAGAGAGAATCAGACTTATCTAACCCAATGAAGGAAATGATCATGTAAACACCCAACAAAAAATACACTTCAAAATGTAGAACATCTAACAATACTTTTAGTAACTCTTCATAGCTCTTATATAAGTTCTCATAAGCAGGGTTGTGCGTGTAGAACTACTTATATACTCCAACTTCCAAACAAAACCAAACCTATCATAGCTTAAATGATCAATTCTCCCCAAGGATCTCATCATATCAAGGGACATAAGAGGAACGTTTCATCCGATCCACACTAAGAATTCACCAATAGATGTGGAAACACGCGTAATATCAATAGGGAATCATACTTTAATAGTGCTCAACACGAAGAAGGTGATTACATAAGAATACACAGAAGCAAGGTCAAATAAAACAATCTATTCCTTCCATATGGCCCATATAAATAGAATTCCATTCATCTTTCTCCATCTCTCGATGTTTAACCACCCACAATCAACCGGTCTGATCCCCCATCACTTTATAACAAATACTCAATTCATCAAACTCCACGTTCTTCTCTCAATACTCCATTTAAGCTAACACTCTTAATTAAAAAAAAACATCATAACTACATCAACCATTTACCTCACTCAAACTGTCACTAGAATCAAAGTCTTTTTAGCAAACACGTTGTATACTTTAAAAATTCCAAAATATGCCCCTTTTTTTCCTTCTATATAAGCATTACATGACAAGATATGAGTCACAACTAAGATTGATAGCACTAATTTCAAATCTAAGTACTTTTCCATCGAGGTACAATAACTTAATCACACCAATGTCAATGTCACATAAACTTTGACATGTCATTTTTCAACCATCATGCTCCTCATGCCAAAACTCAAAGAAATATTCTTGATCACTCGAATAATTTAGATACTATAAGCTATATCATCATCTCTACTCACTATCAATTTCCTATGTAACGCATCATCCCAATTTAATGTTGTCCCATCAATAAATTAGTTTTAATCCCCTCAAAATCCTCATTAACCTTGTATAACTATTGGTTCATACTATTGTGTATCCATAGTCACCTACCATATTTTGAATAAATTAGCCCCACATAACAACACAAAATCTTACACATTACACTGTTTTTTTTCAGTCAAAACAAAACTCTACATTCTTAAAAATTGCTGACGAAAACCTGGTACGTCTATACCAAACAAATTCACATCCATAGTCATATTAGATATTATACATGAAAATTCATACGTCCTTCAACTTCAAACCAAAATTTTAAGTTAAAGGTCTTATTATTTCGTTTCGCTTAAATTCTTCTTATGGCACAAAATTTTGAGTATCTTGAACTCTTCGATACATCAACTCTTGTTTCTTTGGTTGACTCGCTTACCAATATTATCCTTTGACCAACAACCTGTGGTATTTTCATCTTATCCTTGAAATAAAAACATTACATGAAATCCCATTTAGGTATAACAATCAAAAGTAACCAAATTTACTACTCAAATTATTTTTAAGTCCTTCAAATGCTTCATACTCAATGTGATCAATCATTTCTTACCCCTTACTAATTCATACCTTGACAACACACACTACCACAAATCTAAACTCACAATGAAAATCTTGAATTTTGAATTCAATTATGTAACTTAATCCTTTTATCTATTGAAATTAGCTCATACATAGAAAATATTTACATATTTGGACATCTTAGCTTATTATTGATCGCCTATCCATCGACCTTGTCATACCCTTTCTTAAAAATCCAATGGTACCCGTTACCAAATTCAAAACTATAAAAGAAGTTATCACCACACTCGAGTCGAACTGTTTCATCAACATGAATCCTTAAACCCAGTTATATCAATCCAATCCAAAGAACTAACCCACTTTTATCCGCACTTCCTTACTAAAACTCTTAATTGTCTTCACCTAAGTATACTCTTTAGGACTTCCTTTACCCATATGTTTGTCATTCAATATTGATTCAATTTCTTTGATATTACGATGAAATCACCACTCATTTAAAATTTCATAAAATACATTTCACGATCTCAACATATCAATATTATACCACAGATCCACTACTAAAAGCTTTCTTATAAATAATGTTTAACACATCCACCCATACCAACAAGCTAGTTGGGTTCTGAAATATGAGTTCAACACCAAATCTTATCATATGAGTAGGTATACCATAAATAACTCCTTAAGTAGTTAATATTTGCAATTAACAATCAACATGCCCGTTTTCATGTACCACTAGTAATACATCGTGAAAATTCATTACATACACCACTAGAACATATCATATCTATTGAGAAGATCATTTCCAAATAGGTCACACACTTTTCCATCAAATAGTTGTAAAATATTACCAGATTAGTTTTGTATCGAACCCAAGATATATGTATTCTTTCGTAAGCAAAGTCAATATCAAAAGTAACACACTCCATAATTCTAACCAAGTACCCATCAGTACCATTGTAATAGTCGTATCATGACCTTCTTTGGTATACACTCAATCTATGAAACCACATAAGGGATTCTGACCTGAACTGGTGCAACATCATTTGCTAAGCAACTCATTAATGGTATGACAACTATATCAATTGTATTTTTCAAGGTTACACTATTTATTATCTCGTTAATTCTTCAAACATTTAACTTCTAATTGTAGAACCATTCCATATTCTGCTTATACCAGATAAGTACTATATTTATTATTATTATTTTACAATGACAACTAACCTTACTCAACTCTTTCAAATATGATCACACATTCGTTTCATAAGTATATCATTTCAACCTTAATACCAAATCTAACATCAAACCAATACATGACATGCCAATGATTCACAAAATGAACTACGCACGAGCCATCACATAAACGAGAGCGAATGGAGTCAAGCTATAAGAATCAAAATTGGACCAACTACGCAAAATAGAGATCCAAGAAGTGAAGATATTTCCTAAAAGTCACTACAGCCTCTCGAAGATAGGTACAGATGTCTCCGTACCGATCATCGAGACTCTATTTAGACTCGACTTGTACACACGTGAGACCTAGGAACCTGGGGCTCTGATACCATTTTGTCACGACCCAAAAATGGGTGTGATGACACTCGTCTTATCCCACCAAAACAAGTAAGCCTAAAACTCAACTATTACGATAAAAATGCGGAAAATTTAATATCAACTTACATTATACCCCAAAACCTGGTTGTCACGTGTACAAGCCTCTAAAGTATTATAATTGAATCAAAAGAGAATATAAGTCTCATATGATATTGTTTCTAGAGTAGAACAAGATCATAATTAAGAAGAAGAAAGTCTGCTGCGATGGAAACAACTACCTGACAAATCTCCAAGAAACCTCAGACAAGGAGAAGGGAAATATCACAAAGTCCGGGCTAGTAACCTACAAAAAAATTTGTAGTAGCAAGGGTTGAGTACCACACCACACGGTACCCAGCAAGTAAAACGTCTAAACATAAGCTAAGAGGATAAAATACGGGTACTCCTACCACCCCCAACCAAACCTCCACAACTACAACCTTTATTAAAATCAACCCAACCTAACAACTCACAGTTTACATAGCACGTAGCTCAACAACAACACTTAGTCAAATTACATATCCTCAACAACAACATTTGAACAAATTACATATCCGCAATAACAAGCTCAATATTGATCATTCAAAAGTTCTGCAGAAAGGCAATCAGAAGATCAGCAAAATACGATATCAAGTTCACTAATGGTAAGTATGTGCAATGCAATGGAATGCAATGTCAAGTATAATGATGCATGTCTGACCTAGTGATACACACCCGCTGTCTCTCAGTCTGGGACCCATGAGGGACATATCTGTCCATGCATCTGTAGCGGTGCACGACACGACCCTCGATAATAGTAACCATCACGGTGCGCGATACGTCCTTCAAAATATAGTATCCATCACGACGCGCGATACGTCCCTCGAAATGGTACATCCTCTTAAGTACCCATTATTTCTCAATGCACATAACACTTGCCACAACCAATGCCTCAGAATAATGCAGATGACAAGTTCACACATATAATGAGGAGATGACCATTTTCATAACATCATACAGTTCACAACCACACAAACATGAAGTTACATCAACAATGATTCAACAAGCCTTCAACCCTTTCTCAACACAACACACATAAGCAATTAATCACATTGCCTTTTTTTATCCCCATTCTTTTCTTCATTAGAATTAATCAATGTGGACATGTCAACCCATCACCAATCCCGCAACTCCCAACATATACCACAAGGACATACACACATTTCATACACTTATCAAGAATTTAGAAATCCACTTGCCTCAATTTATCGAACAATCACTTCGGAACTTTAGCCTTCCTCCTTTGTTGTACTTTGAAATCAATACAATCTATTCAAATAAATAACCACAATAAGAGTTCAAATCTTACAACACTCATATTACTATTTGTTTAACTTTAACCCAAGAATTTATTCAAATCTATAATAAAGTTTCTCAATCTTGATTCTAACTAATAAGTCAAAATCTCATTTTTCTTAAATTTCAAGTCAAGAGTTAAGTCATAATTTCTCCAAACACTACAACCCTAATAGTTTCCATATAATATAATTGTCCAATTACTATCCCAAAATGGCTATTGACGGCATATCAATAGTCCATTGAAAATCTTGACATACTTTCAAAGAGAACACCATCAATAATTTCTAAAAAACCCAATTACATATCTATAACTAGTTATGACACTATCACTTTGACAAATTTCATAATAATTATAAAAAGATTTAAAGAAAATTAAACCACAACAAATTTTCAGAATTTATATGTCACACATTAAATTCCTATATATTTAGTACCCACCCATTACCATTAACTTTCAAAACAAACTCACAAATCCTTTTTTCTTTACAAACCTGCAGTAACCCACTTCAATTTCCTATCTAGCTCTTAATGAATTAAAAGTATTAATCAACATAAAACTTATCTCTTATACATGTATTGTTTCATCCACCAACAATAATAATTCATTTAATACCCTCTAGTCCATAATTATATGTAAATAACATGTGCACATGTAATTCGCATTGTCCATTTTTTTAAAAAAAACATGTGCACATGTACACGAAATCAAAAAGTAGTTTCACATATTAGTGTAAATTATACACGTTTTAACTTAAAAATCTACTCCTAATTGCATTAAAAACTTAATAGAAAGGATAAAAATAATTACCTTGACGCCTTGAGATAAAAATATTGATTTTACTCCTCTTTTTTTTTCTTTTCTCCCTTTCTTTTCTTTTCTTCTCTGCATATTTCTTTCTGTTTTTTTTTCATATAAGTCGTCACAGGCTATTAAAAGGTTAGGGCACTTTGCCCCTTTTCTTTTTATTTTATTTTATTTATTTATTCAATTAATTTCCTTTTTACTTTTTTTTCTTTTTCTTTTCATTATTATTAGCAACAAAATATTCTTTTATTAAATCTAAAAATCATGTCACTCATTCTTATAAGTCATATAAATTAATTATAAAATTGACTAAAAAGGTTAATATAAAAATAATGGTTGAAATTTCTAAAATGACTAAAAGGGTCGTTACACTGTTTTACCGGTGTTGGTGTTGGCATAGTTGATACTCTAGTTCTAACCATCTGCGAAATAGAGTGAGAAGGTTAGATACCAATTTTTATCACCCAGATACCAATTGGATCTATGTAATAGCACGAAATAAAGAAGAAACAGAGTTTTTCTAATGTCCTATAGCCTTTCGAAGAAAAGTAAAGGTGTACTCATACCGTTCCTCAAGACTCTTCTAGAGTTGTCCTTGTGTGATGAGACAAACGAACCTAACGCTCTGATACCAAGTTTGTCACGACCCAAAACGAGTCGTGAGTGGCACCGACGCTTACTTCCTTAGGTGGGTGAACCAACACATCTAAACACCAAAATATACCAATAGTTCAACTATAATTAATATAAATAATGCGAAAGATCCAAAAGATATTAAGCAACCAATTTAAAAAAGTTTCTAAAGTTTAATACTTATCATCCCAAGTAATAGTCATCATGCCAAGGACACCTATTTTTAAAGTACCAAGTCTAAGAGTGTTTAAGAAACAAAAATATGCAAAACGATGGTCCGTGTCCTAAATTAAATGACATCAAGATGTGAATAAAAAGATTCCAGCACAAGCTAGAATTAATAGATCATCCTGAACTCGGATGTGCTGGAGACTGGCTAGAGATGAGGGCGAGTCGAAGTGGATGGTACACTTGCTGCACTCCACAAAATAACAGAGCAGAAAATACAAGTAGGGGTCAGTATAAGGAACACGTACTGAGTAGGTATTATCGGTCAACTCAAAATAGAAATAAATATATGTTAAACAATAGTATAAAATCAACTACAGTACTTAAAAGGTGGCAAGCAACAAACACATGAAACATTGATAACAACACCATAATAGGTACACCATCAATCACAACAGCAAGCACACCTATGAGGACTCATGCCTCCACACCATACTCATTTGGAAAATAGGTTATTTGAGATTAAGTATATTAAGTTACTTCAAGATTTCTTGCCTTTAATATTATTGTGTTGGATTATGACACTCCGATCCCATAATAGCGTGTCGGAACGTGACACTCCGATCCAATAATATTGTGTCGGAACGTCACACTCCTATCCAATTATATCATTATTTTATTTCATCAAGCCTTCTTTATTCAAGACGTCTTTTTACTAGAGAGGGTTCAAGATTAGAAATACAACAATCTCATAATATTAGGCCAAGCACAAACCACATAATCAAGACATACAACCACACAATCAAGTACATAGGAAACTTTACAATATCACTTAATACATATCAATCTCTATTGAGAGTTTGTGTATAAAATAGAAATAAAACATAACCTACCTCCACGAAGAAATGAAGTCAAACAAGTTACTTCTCCAATAATTTTTCTTTCCTCAATGCCTCCGAATATTTACAATCTATCAAGTATATATGCATATTTTATTCGTTAACAAGTCTATCAACACTTACGTTATTTTATGTGCATCCTAAACTCAACAACACATCTAACTTATAATCTTCTTTTCTAAAATTTAAACCTAAGGGTAAGTCTTAATTCCTCCAATTAGCATAACTTTAGTGGAATTTAAATAAACCAACACACCTAATATTTTATTACTTTATTCAATATTTTATTAATTTAATACACCTAATTAAGTGATATACGGACTAGAAATAAACTAAGTCACACGAATTGTAACAACTGCGTATGAGGAATATGCAGAACCTGATAGAAATCGAAATTTCCCACTACATTAACAATAAAGTTCTATAGTAATATGTAAGAAATCATTAATTTCACAATTTGTCCCATATTTAATTCTATTTTATTTCTATAAGTATCTATATATGTTATGTCCTAACTTTTACATTAACCAACACATGAAAACATTCACTATACATATACCTTTTAATACTCCCACTTTAAAGTATAATATAATAAATACTCAAGTCAATGTCACCTAAAATTGAACCAATCATCACGCTTCCACTTGAATTTTTTTACTTTCAATCAGTTTTGTGATATATATATGATAATAAAGGTCATGCACAACTTCATAAGGTACTCTCTCCAAACAAAGTGCAGATCAATTAAATAATTTACGTGTCGTATTATCTTTGATATGCGGCTTCTGTTGATTCCCCTCTTTTCTCTTCTAATTCTGTATAAGAAAATGGCAAAAATCCTATTGATTTTATAATTAATTATTAATATAATAATAAATGTGACCCACTATTAATTTTAAAGTTTTTCTCTTTAACCACCAACTAATTAAATTATTTAAAACTACCCCACTAATTTTATAATTATTATTATGAATAGTTCAAATCACCCATTCAAAATCTATCGGAAAGTACTTTATCAAAGAAAAAGTTCTAGTGCTCAAACCGACAAAATGGGTTGTTACAATGATCTTATAGTATCTCGAATTATTGAAGTGAAAATGAAATTTTTAAGTGTTGATATAGGGTATAAGATGGTTTTGAATATTAGTTGAAGTTTGGTATTTGAAAATTATGTGGAGTCGACATTGAGTGTGATTCAATTATTGTATCTCGATGGTAAGATACTTTTAGATATGTAATTAGTGCTATGAATCTTTGGTGTGACCTGTGTATTTGTCATGAAATGCTTAAATGAAAAGATAGGGAGTCATAGTTCAAGAATTTTTGGAGGTGAGAATGAGTTTGCTAAGAAGAGTTTCATACTAATCACTATTTAAGAGTGATGTAAATGATTGGTGTGGTTATAATGTTTGTTTGTATCAAGAGTTTTAGCTTTAGTGGAGTATTGTGAGAAGTATGTGGGGTTCGATAAACAATTATGTGAGCAATTATCATAGGGGATGAGACTTGTTATTTATGATTAGCTAAAAACCAAAAAGATGAAGTCATATAACTGGAAATGTTTGATATGGGCGTTATGGTAGAAGTATATTATGTTATTTGATTTTGGTTCCGTATATTCTTATGTGATCACCTACTTCATGTTGGATGTGATGTCAATGCCTACACATATTTCCACATCTACGGGTGATATACTAGTGGTTGATCGGATGTACCGATCTTCTTATATCCTCTTTATATGATAGGATTCTTGGGCAGAATTGGTCATTTCAATTATGATACATTTGGTATTGTCAGGGATGGTTGAAGTTTATTAGTAGTTCTGCACGCACGACATTATTTATGAGAACTTACTTAAGAGTTATGATGAGTTACAATTGTCTAAGAATGTTATTAGAGATTTTACATGTTGAAATGTATCGCTTGTTCGGTGCTTACTTAATCATTTTCTTCTTTGGGTAAACTAAGTTCGTTTTTCACTGGATGAGTACGTAGTGTCTACAAATCCAATTTGTATAGCTTAAGTTCGTGGGAAGATTATGTTGTGAGAAGAGAATTTCTATAATATTTGTGATGATTTGTGCACTATTAGTGTGTGATGATTGGTTCAGGTTCACTTTTGGTTGTATCAAGTATTTATTAATAATTATATTGTGGTTATGTGAGAAAGAATTCATCCTGGTTATGTGTTATGGTCTGAAAGGTTTCAATTTAGATTGGGTTCATGGATTAGTTTGTGGTTTGACAATCACTTTTGATTTGTAGATCTGTCAAATTCTTATTCTAATGTTTAGTTCTTGAAAGTCGGTTTTGATAGAATAGTGCTAAGGAGATGTTTTCGCGGAGGGATGAACATAGACTAGGGAATATCATACTTTAAATTTTTGGAAACGTCAATAATTCTTCCTTTTCCTACCTTATTATCACACTCGGATTCTGTAATCCGAATACAACCGACGTCGTTAGCCTCTCATAGGTCGTAGACAAGCCTCTTCTTAGCTTTCATCACAATAATATAGTTAAACTTGCGAAAAATTTAATGTTTTTTAAAAGATAGTGAAGTATACATAGACTTCATATGATTACTAGATAGAATAATATTCTAATATCACAAATACAACTATCTAAAATCGATTAAGCAATTCAATGAAGAAGTCAATATATCCTATTAGTTTGCCTAACGTCCTTAATACAAAGCTTTGAATAAAAGTTTGAAATGAAACGCTAGGGACAACGTCCACTACCTATGTCTAAAGTACTAAGGTGGAATGATATGCGTAACATCCTCGATCCCAAGAGGACCTACCAAAGTCTGGAGATCACTGATCCACACCTATAAAATAGTAATAGTAGAGGGTTAGTAAACACTTGTACAAAGTATGGGTGTATTCATATATACACGTAAGGACTATGCATGATCAAGGAAAACTCTTCCTATAATAACATGTCATTTCTGGAAAGTGAAGTCACTAGACTTTCTAAATTCGCTATTTGTGAATTAAGGTATGAATATGACATATTGAAATGCATTCAAAGAACACAACTCATTTTCTATATGAACATAAGACCTTGGAATCATGGACATAATTTTAGAATAACTCGAACAAAAAATTTGAAATTTGCTCCTCCAAACCTGAGAGCTCCTTCCCCAACACTTAGTTTATTTTTCCGTCTTTTTCTTCTTGTTGCTGTGTAGTTTAAAGATATCTTTAATCTTATGTTTTACTTTGAAGTGAAATGATTAATTGTAGTGCCATACCTACAATTAATCAATTCAATAATCCAACAGACTAAGGAAATAATTTGGCCACCCTTACTACAAGTTACTCTTTCCATTCTTGTTAGATTAGACATGAAATCTTCATAAACCGATCTTTACTGGCTAGGACACTTATTTCATAATTTTCATATTTTGGAGATTGTGGGACATTGATTTGCCATTATGTTTTATTCCCCTTTATTAGTATAATGTCACGACCCAAAATCGAGCCGCGACTGGCACCCACACTTACCCTCCTATGTGAGCGAACCAACCAATCTAAACCTTAACATTTCAATGTAATATCAACATAAGTAATGCGGAAGACTTAAACTCATTAATAAAAACCAGTTCAATAACTATTATTTCCCAAAATCTGGAAGTCATCATCACAAGAACATCTACTTCAAATTTGCTAAATTTAAGAGTTTCTAAGAAGCTAGAAATACATAAAAGCTAGTCCATGCCGGAAGTTCAAGGCATCAAGACATGAAGAGGAAGATCCAGTCCAAGCTAGAAGCATTAGCTCACCCTGATATCCGGAGTAATGAAGACTGGCTAGAGTTACTGTTGAGTCGAAGATGACGGCATGTTTGCTGCACTCCACAAATAAACAAGAAGAAAACATAAAAGTAGGGGTCAGTACAAAACACGGGTACTGAGTAGGTATCATCGGCTAACTCAAAATAGAAATAAATATATACCAAGTAATATCATAAAATCAACTATGATACTCAACATGTAGCAACAACAAGTAGTATATCATTAACAATTACCGTCAAGTTCACACATGAGGACTCAAGCCTCAATACCATACTCATTTGGGAATTATGTTCATTAGATTGAGTATATTAAAATCTTTCAAGATTCATATTCTTTATTTCTCTTGTGTCGGCATGTGACACCCCGCTCCTTCATATTCATTAGTCCTCTTGTGTCGGTACGTGACACTCCGATCCCCTACTACTATGTGTCAGAACGTGACACTCCGATCCCCTAAATCTACGTGTCGATTCGTGACACCCGATCCCCTAAATCTACGTGTCGGTTCGTGACACCCGATCCCCTAAATCTACGTGTCAGTTCGTGACACCCGATCCCCTAAATCTACGTGTCAGTTCGTGACACTGGATCCCCTAATCTCCTTCTATCAATTCATCAAGCCTTCTTTCTTACCAAGGCATCATCAATCTCATTATTTAGTTCATCACGCCTTCTTTTATACCAAGGCCTCATCATTAACAAAGAGATTAGGGTTTTGCAAGATTTGGGATTCAATAACTTCATCATGCTTATATAATAACAATTATATAATTACATTCATGCAAGCATATAATTAATCACATAGCAGGGTTTACAATATTATCAATACATATCATCCGCTATTAAGAGTTTACTACGAATATCGTAAGAGAAACCATAACCTACCTCCATCGAAGACTAGTGATCAAGCAAGAATTTCCCAAGCTTTGTTTCTATTCGTTTCTCCTCTTTCTCGTTCGACTTTCTCTTTCTTTCTCTTGTTCTTTCTATTTTCTTTATTCAAAACCCTCTTTCTTTTACCCTAATTAGCATATAATTAAGAATAAAAGATGGCAATAATAACCCACTAATTAACTTAAAGTTACCTCTTTTAACCCCAAGTAATTAGACTTATTAACATTAACCCACTAACTTTATAATTAAAGCAGGAATAGTAAAAAACGTCCCTTAAAATGTATAAAGAAATCCGACCCAGACTGGGATTACGCAACCTGCGACGGCCCGTCGTGCCTGCGACGGTCCGTCCTGCAGGTCGTCGCAAGATTCAGAGACTCAATTTCCACCAGAGTCTGTGACGGACCGTCACACATGTGACGGTCCGTCCTGCCATTTCGTTGAGAAGTTCAGAGAGTCGATATTCAGTACCCAATTTCAGATTTTCTAAGTGTTTTGCAATGAGACCCTGCGACGGTCCGTCGTGCCCATGACGGTCCGTGTGGGGTCCGTCGCCTCATCCTGTTTTTCCATAAATAAAATCTGCTGCTCAAAACGACTAAATAGGTCGTTACAATAGATACCAATTTACCCATCGTTCATCCCCGAACGATCACAAGAAGGAAAACAAGGGCGAAAAGGAGTACCTGAATCTGTAAACAGATGTGGGTATCTTTCTCGCATATCTGCCTCCTTCTCCCAAGTGGCTTCTTCAACGGGTCGATTCTTCCATTGAACTTTGATGGATGCAATCTCCGTTGATCTCAACTTGCGAATTTCTCTATCTAGAATGGCAAAAGGTTCCTCCTCCCAAGACAAGTTCTCATCAAGCAAAACTGAATCCCATTGGATAATGTAGTTTCCATCCCCATGGTATCTTTTCAACATCGACACATGGAATACCGAATGCACTCCGGACAGCCCTGGAGGCAAGGCTAACTCATAAGCCACCTCCCCTACTCGCTTAAGTACTTCAAATGAACCAATATACCTTGGGCTAAGTTTACCTCGCTTACCAAACCGCATCACCCCTTTCATTGGTGAAACCTTCAACAAGACTTGTTCACCCTCCATAAACTCCAAGTCTCTAACCTTTCGATCTGCGTACTCCTTCTGTCTACTTTGCGCCGCTAGAAGCTTTTCTTGAATAGATTTCACTTTATCTAGCGATTCCCTCAGAAGGTCAGTACCCCAAGGTCTAACTTCAAATGCATCAAACCACCCAATGGGAGACCTACATCTTCTCCCATATAGTGCCTCAAATGGGGCCATATCAATGCTTGAGGGATAGCTATTGTTGTAGGAGAACTCTTCTAAGGGTAAGAAGCTATCCCACTGACCACCAAATTCTATCACACATGCACGAAGCATATCCTCCAACACTTGAATTGTTTGCTCAGACTGACCATCGGTCTGAGGATGGAACGCAGTACTAAGGTCCAACCTAGTACCCAATTCCGCATGCAATGTTTTCCAAAACTTAGAAGTAAACTGCGTACCTCTATCAGATATAATGGAAAGTGGAACCCCATGCAATCGCACCACTTCCGAGATGTAAAGTTTGGCTAACTTCTCTGCATTGTAAGTCACCTTGACCGGAATGAAGTGAGAAGACTTAGTTAACCTATCAACAATTACCCAAATAGAATCAAACACTTCCAATGTCTTTGGAAGACCAACCACGAAATCCATTGCAATCCTTTCCCACTTCCATTCAGGAATGGGCATTCTCTGAAGTGTTCCTCCGGGCCTTTGGTGTTCACACTTTACATGTTGACAGTTTGGACATTTGGCAATAAAATTCACAATATCACGCTTAATTCTACTCCACCAAAAGTGTTGCTTTAGGTCATGGTACATCTTGGTTGCACCAGGATGTATCGAATACCTTGAACTATGAGCCTCTGTCAGAATAGTGTTGATCAAATGGTCGACGCGGGGTACACATACCCTTCCCTTAATCCTCAAAACACCTTCCTCATCGATTGTTGCTTGTTTAGCCTCTCCTTGCAACACTTTATCTCGGATCCGGATCAATTTTTCATCATTAAACTGCTTTCCCTTAATCTTGTCAAGGAAGGAAGATCTTGCCTCCACACAAGCTAAAAATCCTCCCTTCTCATTTACTTCTAATCTAACAATGTCGTTAGCCATAATATGAACTTCTCTAGCCAATGGGCGTCTAGAAGCTTGCAAGTGAGCTAGACTTCCCAAGCTTCCCACCTTTCTACTTAAAGCATCCGCTACAACATTCGCCTTTCCCGGATGATACAAAATAGTGATGTCGTAGTCCTTCAGTAGTTCCATCCATCTCCTCTGTCTCAAGTTCAAATCTTTCTGAGTAAAGACATACTGTAGGCTACGATGATCCGTATAGACCTCACACTTAACCCCATATAAATAGTGTCTCCATTGCTTTAATGCAAACACTACCGCGGCCAATTCCAAATCATGAGTTGGATGGTTACGTTCATGCACTTTTAATTGTCTTGAAGCATAAACAATCACATTCTTCTCTTGCATTAGCACTGCACCCAAACCCGAATAGGATGCATCACAATAGACAATGAAATTCTTACCTTCCACTAGCAAGGTGAGAATTGGTGTAGTAGCCAACAGAGTCTTGAGCTTCTGAAAGCTTTCCTCACACTCATCCGACAATACAAATGGAACATTTTGCTTAGTCAAGTTCGTCAGTTAGGAGACAATAGAAGAGAATCCCTTGACAAATCGGCGGTAGTAGCTAGCTAACTCAACAAAGCTCCTTATTTCTGACACATTAGTAGGTCTTACCCAATTCTTCACTATCTCAATCTCAGAAGGATCCACCATCACCCCATCCTTAGATACCACGTGCCCCAAGAAGGACACTGCATCTGGCCAAAACTAACACTTAGAGAACTTGGCATAAAGCTTCTTCTCCGTCAACATTTCCAATACCATTCTCAAATGCTCCTCATGTTCCTCCTTACTTTTAGAGTATATCAGTATATCATCAATAAATACGATCACAAAGAGATCCAAATATGGCCTAAAAATCCCGTTCATCAAACTCATGAATGCAGCAGGGGCATTCGTAAGACCAAAAGACATCACTACAAATTTGTAATACCCATACCTGGTTCTAAAAGCAGTCTTTGGCACATCCGTGGCCCGTATTTTCAATTGATGATAACCGGATCTCAATTCAATCTTAGAAAAGACACAAGCACCTTGTAATTGATCGAACAAGTCATCAATGCGAGGATGAGGATACTTGTTCTTTATGGTTACCTTGTTCAACTGCCGGTAGTCTATGCACATCCGAAAACTCCCATCCTTCTTCTTCACAAACAAAACCGGAGCACCCCAAGGAGATGCACTTGGTCTAATGAAGCCTTTGCTCAACAACACTTGAAGTTGTGCTTTTAACTCTCTTAACTCCGCGGGAGCCATTCTATAAGGGGTTATAGAAATGGGGCGAGTACCCGGTTCAAGATCAATACAGAAGTCAATATCCCTATCTGGTGGCATACCAGGAAGATCTGCAGGGAACACATCCAGAAACTCACGAACCACCGAAACCGACTCAATCGGAGGCACTTGGGTAGTGTCATCCTTGAGATGTGCCAAGAAAGCTAAACACCCTTTACTAACTATTTTTCTAGCACGAAGAAAGGAGATGATACGCACCGGATTGGAAGTGTAGTCACCCTCTCACACTAACGGATCTGTCCTAGGCATGGCTAACAACACCGTTTTAGCATTACTATCCAAAATCGCAAATTGTGGAAAAAGACAAGTCATACCCAGGATTACATCAAAATCATCCATTTCTAAAATAACCAAATCAACATAAGTGTTGCTCCCCACAAAGTTCAGCAAACAAGACCTATATACCTTTGCAACTACCACAGACTCACCCACCGGAGTAGAAACACGAATAGGCATATCAAGTAATTCACAATGTAAATTTAGACCATTAGCAAATGAGAAAGATACATAAGAAAATGTGGATCCAAGATCAAACAATACAGAAGCCATGCAATCACAAACCAGATTGCATGGCTTCTGTATTGTTTGATCCTGGATCCACATTTTCTTATGTATCTTCTTCATTTTCTAATGGTCTAAATTTACCTTGTGAATTACTTGACATACCTATTCGTGTTTCTACTCCAGTGGGTGAGTTTGTGATAGTTGAAAAAGTATATAGGTCTTGTTTGGTGAATTTTGTGGGGAGCAACACTTATGTAGATTTGGTTATCTTAGAAATGGTTGACTTTGATGTAATTCTAGGTATGACTTCGCTTTCTCGGAATTTTGCGATCTTGGATTGTAATGCTAAAACGGTGACGTTAGCCAAGCCTGGGACATATCCGTTAGTTTGGGAGGGTGACTACACTTCCAATCCGGTGCGTATCATCTCCTTTCTTCGTGCTAAGAAAATGGTTAGTAAAGGGTGTTTAGCTTTCTTGGCACATCTCAAGGATGACACTACCCAAGTACCTTCGATTTAGTCGGTTTCGGTGGTCCGTGAGTTTCTGGATGTGTTCCCTGCAGATCTTCCTGGTATGCCACCAGATAGGGATATTGACTTCTGTATTGATCTTGAACCGGGTACTCTCTTCATTTCTATACCCCCTTATAGAATGGCCCCCGCGGAGTTAAGAGAGTTAAAAGCCCAACTTCAAGTGTTGTTGAGCAAAGGCTTCATTAGACCAAGTGCATCTCCTTGGGGTGCTCCGGTTTTGTTTGTGAAGAAGAAGGATGGGAGTTTTCGGATGTGCATAGACTACCGGCAGTTGAACAAGGTAACCATAAAGAACAAGTATCCTCTTCCTCACATTAATGACTTGTTCGATCAGTTACAAGGTGCTTGTGTCTTCTCCAAGATTTACTTGAGATCCGGTTATCATCAATTGAAAATACGGGCAATGGATGTGCCGAAGACTGCTTTTAGAACCAGGTATGAGCATTACAAATTTGTAGTGATGTCTTTTGGTCTTACGAATGCCCCTGCTGCTTTCATGAGCTTGATGAACGGGATTTTTAAACCATATCTAGATCTCTTTGTGATCGTATTCATTGATGATATATTGGTATACTCAAAGAGCAAGAAGGAACATGAAGAGCATTTGAGAAGGGTACTGGAAATGTTGAGGGAGAAAAAGCTTTATGCCAAATTCTCCAAGTGTGAGTTTTGGATAGATGCAGTGTCCTTCTTGGGGCATGTGGTTTCTAAGGATGAGGTGAAGGTTGATCCTTCTAAGATTGCGACGGTGAAGAATTGGGTAAGACCTACTAATGTGTCAGAAATAAGGAGCTTTGTTGGGTTAGCTAGATACTACGGCCGATTTGTCAAGGGATTCTCTTCTATTGCTTCCCAACTGACGAACATGACTAAGCAAAATGTCCCATTCGTATGGTCGGATGAGTGTGAGGAAAGCTTTCAGAAGCTCAAGACTCTGTTGACTACTGCACCAATTCTCACCTTGCTAGTGGAAGGTAAGAATTTCATTGTCTATTGTGATGCATCCTATTCGGGTTTGGATGCAGTGCTTATGCAAGAGAAGAATGTGATTGCTTATGCTTCAAGACAATTAAAAGTGCATGAACGTAACTATCCAACTCATGATTTGGAATTGGCCGTGGTAGTGTTTGCATTAAAGCAATGGAGACACTATTTATATGGGGTTAAATGTGAGGTTTATACGGATCATCGTAGCCTACAATATGTCTTTACTCAAAAAGATTTGAACTTGAGACAGAGGAGATGGATGGAACTACTGAAGGACTACGACATCACTATTTTGTATCATCCGGGGAAGGCGAATGTTGTAGCGGATGCTTTAAGTAGAAAGGCGGGAAGCATGGGAAGTATAGCTCACTTGCAAGCTTCTAGACGCCCATTGGCTAGAGAAGTTCAGATTTTGGCTAACGACCTTATGAGAATAGAAGTAAATGAGAAGGGAGGATTTTTAGCTTGTGTGGAGGCAAGATCTTCCTTCCTTGACAAGATTAAGGGAAAGCAGTTTAATGATGAAAAATTGATCCGGATCAGAGATAAAGTGTTGCAAGTAGAGGCTAAAGAAGCGACGATCGATGAGGAAGGTGTTTTGAGGATTAAGGGAAGGGTGTGTGTACCCCGTGTCGATGATTTGATCAACACCATTGTTACAGAGGCTCATAGTTCCGGATATTCTATACATCCTGGTGCAACCAAGATGTACGGTGACCTAAAGCAACACTTTTGGTGGAGTAGAATGAAGCGTGATATTGTGGATTTTATTGCCAAATGTCCAAACTGTCAACAAGTAAAGTATGAACACCAAAGTCCCAGAGAAACACTTCAGAGGATGCCCATTTCGGAATGGAAATGGGAGAGAATCGCAATGGACTTCGTGGTTGGTCTTCCAAAGACAATGGGTAAGTACGATTCTATTTGGGTGATTGTTGATAGGTTAACTAAGTCTTCTCATTTTATTCCGGTTAAGGTGACTTACAATGCAGAGAAGGTAGCCAAGATCTATATCTCAGAAATCGTTCGGTTGCATGGGGTTCCACTATCCATCATATGAGATAGAGGTACGTAGTTTACTTCTAAATTTTGGAAAACATTGCATGAGGAATTGGGTACTAGGTTGGACCTTAGTACTGCATTCTATTCTCAGACCGATGGTCAGTCTGAGAGAACGATCCAAGTGTTGGAGGATATGCTTCGCGCATGTGTGATAGAGTTTGGTGGCCATTGGGATAACTTCTTACCCTTAGCGGAGTTTTCATACAATAATAGCTATCACTCAAGCATTGATATGGCTCCATTTGAAGCATTGTATGGTAGGAGATGTAGATCCCCCATTGGTTGGTTTGATGCATTCGAGGTTAGACCTTGGGGTACTGATCTTTTGAGAGATTCGATAGAGAAAGTGAAATCTATTCAAGAAAAACTTCTAGCGGCGCAAAGTAGGCAAAAAGAATATGCAGATCGAAAGGTTAGAGACTTAGAGTTCATGGAGGGTGAACAAGTCTTGTTGAATGTTTCGCCAATGAAAGGGGTGATGCGGTTTGGTAAGCGAGGTAAACTTAGCCCAAGGTATATTGGTCCATTTGAAGTACTTAAGCGAGTAGGGGAGGTGGCTTATGAGTTAGCCTTGCCTCCAGGGCTGTCCGGAGTGCATCCGGTATTCCATGTGTCGATGTTGAAAAGATACCATGGGGATGGAAACTACATTATCCGTTGGGATTCAGTTTTGCTTGATGAGAATTTGTCTTATGAGGAGGAACCTGTTGCCATTCTAGATAGAGAAATTCGTAAGTTGAGATCAAGGGAAATTGCATCCATCAAAGTTCAATGGAAGAATCGACCCGTTGAAGAAGCCACTTGGGAGAAGGAGGCAGATATGCAAGAAAGATACCCACATTTGTTTACAGATTTAGGTACTCCTTTTCGCCCTTTTTTTCCTTCTTGTGATCATTCGGGGACGAACGATGGGTAAATTGGTATCTATTGTAACGACCTATTTAGTCGTTTTGAGCAGCAGATTTTATTTATGGAAAAACAGGCTGAGGCGACGGACCCCACGACGGACCGTCATGGGCACGACGGACCGTCGCAGGGTCTCGTTTCAAAACACATAGAAAATCTGAAATTGGGTACTGAAAATCGACTCTCTGAACTTCGTAACGGAATGGCAGGACGGACCGTCACAGGTGTGACGGACCGTCACAGACTCTTCAGAGAAATTGAGTCTCTGAACTCTGTGATGGAGCAGCAGGACGGACCGTCGTAGGCGTGACGGGCCGTCACAGGCTGCGTAAATCCCAGTCTGAGTCAGAATTCCTCAATTGTTTTAAGGAACGTTTTTGATTATTCCTGCTTTAATTATATAGTTAGTGGGTTAATGTTAATAAGTCTAATTACTAAGGGGTTAAAAGAGGTAACCTTAAGTTAATTAGTGGGTTATTATTGCCATCTTTTATTCTTAATTATATGCTAACTAGGGTAAAATAAAGAGGGTTTTGAATAAAAAAAATAGAAAGAACAAGAGAAAGAGGAGAAATGACGAAAAACACAAGGCTTTGGGAAATTCTTGCTTGATCACTAGTCTTCTGTGGAGGTAGGTTATGGTTTTTATACTATTCGTAGTAAACTCATAATAGCGAATGATATGTATGGGTAGTATTGTAAACCCTTCTATATTGTTAACTGTATGCTTGCATGAATGTGACTATGTAATTGTGATAAAATAAGCATGATGAATCTATTGAATCCTAAATCTTGAAAAAGAAAACCCTAATCAACTATGTTAATGATGATGCCTTGATATAAAGGAAGGCTTGATGAACGAAAGTAGTGAGATTAGGCGATCGGGTGCCACGTTCCGGTACTAGGATAGTATATGAGGATCGGAGTGTCACGTTCCGACACCAGGATAGTATATGGATCGGGTGCCACATTCCGATACCAGGATAGTATATGGATCGGGTGCCACGTTCCGGTACCAGGATAGTATATGAGGATCGGAGTGTCACGTTCCGACACCAGGATAGTATATGGATCGGGTGCCACGTTCCGGTACCAGGATAGTATATGGATCGGGTGCCACGTTCTGGTACCAGGATAGTATATGAGGATCGGAGTGTCACGTTCCGACACCAGGATAGTATATGGATCGGGTGCCACGTTCCGATACCAGGATAGAATATGGATTGGGTGTCACGTTCAGACAGCAGGATAGAATGAGGATCGGAGTGTCACGTTCCGACACCACGATAGTATATGAGGAGCGGAGTGTCACGTACCGACACGAGAGGAATAAAGATAATGGATCTTGAAAAATGTTAATATACTCAATCTAATGAACCTAATTCCCAAATGAGTATGATGAGGAGGCGTGAGTCCTCATTGATGAGCTTGGTGTTGTAACCAAGGGTTATGGTAATTGTAAATGCTGCATGATAAGGATATTAGTTGATTTTATGATATTGCTTAATATATACTGTTTTCTATTTTGAGTTGGCCGATGATACCTACTCAGTACTTGTGTTTGTACTGACCCCCTACTTTTATGTTTTCTTCTTGTTTATTTGTGGAGTGCAGCAAACGTACCGTCATCTTCAACTCAACCGCAATTCTAGCCAGTCTTCGTCACATCGGATCTTCAGGGTGAGCTAATGCTTCTAGCTTGGACTGGATCTTCTTCTTCATGTCTTGATGCGTTGAAGTTCCGGCATGGACTAGCTTTTATGTATTTTAGCTTCTTAGAAACTCTTAGATTTAGTAATTTGAAGTAGATGTTCTTGTGATGATGACTTCCAGATTTTGGGGAATAATAGATGTTGAATTTTAGAAGTTAATGAATTAGTTTTATTTAATGAGTTTGAGTCTTCCGCATTATTTACCGTTGATATTATATTGAAATGTTAGAGTTTAGATTGGTTGGTTCGCTCACATAGGAGGGTATGTGTGGGTGCCAGTCACGGCCCGGATTTGGGTCTTGACAGACATACAATAAATAAAGGAATGTCGTGGGATGGTAAGTATTTTACTCAACCTTAATCAAACATTTGGGCTAAAAATGTTGGGTCGGAGTCAATGAATTACCCCTCCAAGTAAGATGAATATAATTAAATGAAATAATATATAAATAATTATGTCCTTATAAACATTAGATTAGAAGTCCCCAAAATAATTTTTTAACCATGTTGATCGAAACATAAATAACAAAATAATTATTTTGTCTATCAAAGTAGTGTCATCAAATGCGTATGATTTTTCCTAAGGAATTGCCAATACATCATATAATCAAATTATTAAAGTGACATGCATTATTTCATTGAAATCAATGACATGTGTTTTTATATTTTAATAAACTTATCAAGTACCATACTAATTATATAAGATGTATAATATTTATAATCTGTATGTAGAGACCTTGAATAGGAGAAATACTCTTGAAGTTGATGAATAAAATGTTTGTACCACTTTTTAAAAATAGAAATATATACAATGAAAAAATAACATATCTTTTCGAAAGACTTTTGTAATGAGTAACCATAGTAAAATGAAGAATTAATAACAAAATTCATAAACTCTAAGTTCACAAGTAGATTATTGACGTAATATATCACGGCACGAATAGCGGGAAATTTTGATATATTTGAAGACCTGAACAACTTTTTAAATCAAATTGGTTAAGTTTTAACTTAATTTCAACACTATATTCACCAACTAAACAACATTATGTATTTTAACTTACTTGAAAAACTTAACAACTTTGTAAGTGTAATTAGTAATAGTTTTAACTTAATTCCAATACTATATTCACCAACTAAACCACATTAATAATTTTAACTTATTTGAAGAACTTAACAACTTTTTAGGTCTAACTAATTTAATTTTTACTTAGCTCGATCCAATTTTATATTCAGCAACTAAACCACATATATATTGGATTATATTTGAAGAACTTAATAACTTTTAAGTCTAACTAGATTAGTTTGAGTTTAATTCCAACACTATATTCACCAACTAAACCACATATTATATTTTAACTTACTTGAAGAACTTAACAACTTTTTAAGTCAAACTAATTTAGTTTTTACTTAATTTCAACACTATATTCACCTATTAAACCACAATATATATTATAATATATTTGAAAAACTTATCAAATTTTTAAGTCTCATTAGTTTAGTTTTAACTTTATTTCAACACTATATTCACAAACTAAACCACATTATATATTTTAACTTATTTAAAGAATTTAACAACTTTATAGGTCTAATTAGTTTAGTTTTAAATTAACTCCCAATACTATATTCACTAACTAAACCATATTATATATTTTCAGTTATTTGAAGAATTTAACAACTTTTTATTTCTAATTAGTTTAGTTTTAACTTCATTTTAACCCTATATTCATCATCTAAACCACATTAAATATTTTAACTTATTTGAAGGATTATATAACTTTTTAAGTTTAATTATTTTAGTTTTAAACATAATTCCAATATTATATTCACCAATAAAACCACAGTATATATTTTAACTTATTTGATGAATTTAAAAACTTTTTGAGTATAATAAGTTTAGTTTTAACTTATTTCCAGCACTATATGCACTTACTAAACCAAATTATATATTTTAACTTATTTTAAGAACTTAACAATTTTTTAAGTCTACCTAATTTAATTTTTACTTAATTCCAACACTATATTAAACAACTAAACCATTTATATATTGTAATATATTTAAAGGACTTAATAACTTTTAAAGTCTAATAAGTTTAGTTTAAATTTAATTCCAAAACTATATTGACTAACTAAACCACATTATATATTTTAACTTATTTGAAGAACTTAACAACTTTTTAAGTCTAACTAATGTAGTTTTTACTTTATCTCAACACTATATTCACTATGTAAACCACAATATATATTTTAATATATTTGAAGAACTTAACAAATTTTTAAGTCTAACTAGTTTAGTTTTAACTTAATTCCAACAGTATAGTCACAAGCTAAACCACATCATATATTTTAACTTATTTGAAGAATTAAATAACTTTATATGCCCAATAAGTTTAGTTTTTAATTAACCCCAACACTATATTCACCAAGTAAACGACATTATATATTTTAACTTATTTGAAGAAATTAACAAATTTTGAAGTCTAAGTAGTTTAGTTTTAACTAAACTTTAACATTATATTAACAAAATAAACCACAAAATATATTTTAACTTATTTGAAGAATTTAAAAACTTTTTAAGTCTAATGAGTTTAGTTTTTGCTTAATTCCAACACTATATGGACTAACTATACCATACTATATATTTTATCTTATTTGAAGAACGTAACATCATTTTAAGTCTAACTAATTTAGCTTTTACTTAATTCGATCACTATATTCACCAACTAAACCATATTATATATTTTAATATATTTTAAAAAGTTAACAAATTTTTAAGTCTAATAAGTTAAGTTTTAACTTTATTCCGACACTATATTCACGACCTAAAACGCGTTATATATTTTAACTTATTTGAATAACTTAAAAACTTTGTAAGTGTTGTTAGTTTTGTTTTAAATTAATTCCAACAATAAATTCACCACAAAATCACATTATATATTTTAACTTACTTGAAGAATTTAATGACTTTTAAGTTTAATTGGTTTAGTTTTTACATAATTCCAACACTATATTCACTAAATATACAACCTTATATATTTTAACTTATTTGAAAAACATAACAGCTTTTTAAATCTAACTAATTTAGTTTTTACTTATTTCAAACAGTATATTCACCACTAAAACCACAATATATATTTTACTATATTAGAAGAACTTACGAACTTTTTAAGTTTAATTAGTTTAGTTTTAACTGAATTCCATAATATTTTTACCAGCTAAATCACATTATATATTTTAATATATTTGAAGAACTTAACAACTTTTTAAGTCTTTAGTTTAGTTTTAACTTTATTCCAACAGTCTATTCACCAAGTAAACTACATTATATATTTCAACTTATTTGAAAACATAACAACTTTTTAAGTCTAACTAATTTAGTATTTACTAAATTCCAATACTATATTCACCAATTAAACCACAATATACATTTTACTACATTTGAAGAACTTATCAAAATTTTAAGTCTAGTTACTTTAGTTTTAACTTTATTACAACATTATATTCACCAACTTAACCACAAAATATATTTTAACTTATTTGAAGAACTTAACAACTTTTTAAGTCTAACTAATTTAGTTTTTATTTAATTTCAACACTATGCTCACCAACTAAACCACATTATATATTTTTATATATTTGAAGAACTTAACAACTTTTAAAGTCTAATTAGTCTAGTTTTAACTTAATTTTAACACTATATTCACCAATTAAACCACATTATATATTTTAACTTTTTTCAAGAGCATAACAACTTTTTCGATCTAACTAAATTAGTTTTTACTTAATTCCAACACTATATTCACCAATGAAACCACAATATACATTTCAATACATTTGAAGAAATTAACAAATTTTTAAGTCTAATTAGTTTAGTTTTAACTTAATTCCAACATTGTATTCATAAAGTAAACTACAAGATATATTTTAACTTATTTAAAAATATAAACAAATTTATAGGTCTAATTAGTTTAGTTTTAACTTTAATCCATTACTATATTCACCAAGTAAACCACATTATTTATTTTAACTTATTTGAAGAACTTAATAACTTTTTAATTCTAATTATTTTAGTTTTAACTTTATTTCAACACTATATTCACCAACTAAACCACATTATACATTTTAACTTATTTGAAGAATATTATAACTTTTTAAGTCTAATTAGTTTAGGTTTTACTTAATTCCAATACTATATTCACAAACTGATAGGACCCAAATCGAGTTGTGAGTAACACCCATACTTAACCTCCTAAGTGAGAGAACGAACAAATTTAACCCAAATTACAAAATACAAGTATAATGTGGAAGGTCAAAATCTTACTAAGCATCATTTCCAAAAACCTGAAAGTAATCACATCAAGGCCATCTAATATCCTAATACAATGTCTATGGATATCAAATAAACCAAATTAAATGAATAAAATGGTATGTGTCTGAAGACATAGAACATCATGTCATGACCGAGAGAATCTAACAGAGCTTGAATGAATAGCTAACCCTCAAAACTGATATGCAAGAGATTGATTAGAACTAAAGGTAATTCGAAATAATTGGTATACTTGCTGCACTCTATCAAAGGAAAACAAAGAAAAACACAATTAGGTCTCAGTTCGGGGCAACATATACTCAGTAGGTATTATTGGCCAACCCAAAATAGAATTTAATATACAACGAGTAATAACATGAACTGAAATATAACACTTAACAGGTGATAAGAAACAAATAACATGATCAAGTGTCAACAACGCTAAAGTAAGTATGTAATAAATCAACAATATCAAGATCAACCATGAAGGCTCATAACTAATCCATTTGGGGAATTGAGTTCTTAGAGATTGAGTACATTCCATTAATTCCACATCTTTTTCCTTTGATGTTACTGTGTCGAAACGTGACACTCCGATCAAAGAATACCGTATCAGGATATGTCACTCCGATCCAATTATACAATGTTGGAACCTGATACTCTAATCCAATTGTACCATTTATTTATCATTTATTATCAGCACTTTCAATTCATTGAAAATATCTGTTCAAACCATCATTATTCAAGGTATCACTTTGATAAAGAGGGTTCAAGAATATATATTGTACGGTCTGAGAATTTCAGACCAATCACAAAACACACAACCAAGCCACAAAACCACACAATCAAGTACATAGAAAACTTCACAATATCATTTAATGCATATCAATCACTACTGATAGTTTACTATCAAATAGCACAAACCATAACTTACCTCCACCGAAGAACTGAAATTTAAACAACTACTTCTCCAATGTTTTTCCTTTCCTCGATGTCTCCGAACCTTTTCAATACAGACTTGGATGGCCCAGACTAATGTGTTTGTTATAAAATTAACAACGACCACATAATGTGAAGGCTTATGCACCCTTGGATGGCTGCGATGCTTGAGCTGACATGATCATACCCACAATAACACTGAACAACCCAAGTGCACTAAAAAAACTCTTGATCAGAGGATCCTAAAAATAAATGATGAGTTCTGTGCATCAGATAACACACAGTTGCTTCCAATTATTCCGATGCACAACCCACAGACAAGATTGACAAAGCCCACAATGATCCTTGAAGCGAAAATTGCATAGCCACCTGTTAGTGATTCTATTGCATAAATCTCTTAGGTAGGTACATTCTTGAGCTTTGTTTTAAAAAATGATGGACGCACTATATATAGCCACCACTTCATAAAAAAATCACACTAATCAAATTTTTGGTGTTAATTCGAGGAGCTTTAATGGCATCACTAACCAAACTACTTCCAGTAATATATATATTTCCCAAACATCACCAAGAACTGAAACGCCGATGGAAATGGAAATTTCGATGGTGGATAAGGTGTACGGAAGATCTACCATAATGCTATCGACTATGAGCTCGAAGGACCCTCCCTTTTTGATTGTTTTATATTCTAATTAATATATAACCAATTACAAAAAGTGGTAAAAGTAACTCACTATTTATTTTAATGTTCTTTCTTTAACCACCAATTAAATAAATTATTAAAAGTATCCCACTTATTTCATGATTATAATTACGAACAATCCAAAATATCCATTTAGAAACTTTTGGAATTTATTTTATGAAATACAAAGCTCTAATACTAAAAACGACCAAATGGGTCGTTACATTTGATACCATTCACCAATCGTTCATCCTCGAAAGATCTAAAGAAGGTGAGGGTAATAAAAGGTACATCATTTCTCAATGATTCCTTCAAAATATTAGTACTGAATGTCTCATCTCAAAAATATCAAACTAACCAACTAGAGATCTACACTTCCTCCCATAAAATGCCTCAAATAGGGACATCTCAATACTATAATGAGAATTATTAATCGATGCAATCTCAACTAACAACAAAACTATTCTCAAGTGATTAACTATTGTTATATATAAGCTTAAATAAGAACAAATAATTTTAGGTGGACTCTTTAACTGATCGATTCTTCCTCTAGACCTTGACCTAACCATCTGGACGAATACTTTTGAACATAACCATGATAAATCTTGAGCAAATATTGGTTACAACCAGGAGTGAACCTCAACCAATCACGACACATTCGTAATTCATCAACCATCTCAAACCGTATGAAGATTACATCCTCACAACATAATATTTCCTCGAGCTTACAATATAAAAGTTTGATCTTTCATCAAATAATATCAAGGGGAATTGAAGAGATCTGATCCAAAGATGAAAATGATCAAGTAACCACCATTGAGTGATACACCCAAACATACATAACCTCTAACGACACTGTCGAAATGCTAGATTAGTAGCTATTATAGACAAAATTTATGAATAAAACAAAACTAGACCCAATTTACTCCAAATTCAAGAACACATAGCCGCAAAATCATACTAATGATGATATAGATCTTAAGTCTATCTATCACACAATTGTAAATTTTCATGATAGCTCTCCTATACATTCTCATAAGCAAAGTTGTATATAGAACTACATATACTTCAATAGACAAAATAAAACACCAAATATGTCATTTGACATAACCAAGTATGCCTAAACATCCTACCCAAGAAGACAATCAAAAAAATGGTACACCCGATCCACTACGAGGAAATCGCTGATACAAGTGAAAACACATGTGAACGTAGAAAATGAATTATACTCTAAACCACGACCAAAATGAAATAGTTGGTCACGTAAGAATGTACATAACAAAGGTCTAACAACTTCACATATTCTTTTCATAGTTTCCATATAAAACATTTTCATCCATCTGACTCTATTATTTGATTTTCTAGCTACCGACAGTCACCAATATAGTCCCAATTATAATTGCACACATACTTATTTTATGAACCCTACATCCACTGCACTCAACACTTTTTAGTACAAACAAAACTCATGACCACATCGATCATCTACCTTTTCCCAACCACCATTAGTATCAAAGTATTCTTATAAAATATATGTTAAAACTTGCCTATCTCTCTTTTTATTTAAGAATTTCATGACAATTACGAGTTCCAAACAAGCCTACTAACGCTATTTAAATTTGATTGTACCTTTCCATCATGATAAACTAGTAAATTAAACCAAAAGTTGTAACGCCCCATAGCGAAAAAGATTAAAATGTACCTTTACAGAAAAATAATCTACAGGTCCAACCAACAATGTCATCGATGGATTGTAGCCTGACCCACAATTCATCCTGCACAACAGTCGATGGGATCAGAAACTCCAAAAAATTTCAGCCCAAAAAAATTGGCTAAGTCTTGGACGATGGACAGACCAATGGTTTGTAGGTCAGACGAAGGTCCGTAGTCCATGACCGTCGATCAATACTCCCTTCACCGACTCTCTTACAAGAGCTATAGGTGACCAGCACTGTCCGTAGGTGGACAAACGGTTTGTAGGTCTGACCTTAGGTGGAAATTTTGTAGACGGATAAGGGGAAATGTAGTTGGGTAAACTTCAAATGGTCCTAACTCTTAGAACACAATGAATTAGGTGTCCCATAACCTACCCACAGATAGATAATAGAATTATTTTTTCATAGCAACTGACCTTGCTAAAATCAAATATCCAAATAAAAAGTTATGCCTATTTAAATATAGATGTGTCAAACAGGCCCAGTTGAAGGAAACAAAGATGGGTCGTCGGTCAGACGACGGACCGTCAGTCCTGGCCGTCGTTTTGTCGTACAGTAACTTTCCCAGGGGTCTTGTTGACCTTTCCCACTCTGTTTATTCAAAGTTACGTCGTTTTGACCCTAAATCATCATATTTTAGTCAGTTTAAGCGTAGAAACATAACTAAAACATATCTATGTCAAATCATTAAATCCAAAGTTAGAAAATTACAAGCAAAAAAAAGAGAGAAAAAGCTCAAGAATCCTAATTCAAGAAAGCCACAAGATCAAGACATTCCAGCCCCAAAACATAAGTATTTTTCTAAGGATTTCATCACAAGGTATGTGGGATTTCACTAGTGGGTCCCTTTCACCCATTGGTTCCCTAGTTATCAATCAAATTCCTGATTCCCTTGTCATGATTAAACCTAGGGTTTCTATAACTTCAATAGAACTTCATGAATTCATTAAATATATGTTCCAAATTAGATTATCATGTTATTATTCAAATTATCGCATGAATTTCAGAACCCTAGCTTTGTCTTTCTTTAGTTCTTGAATTACATATGCTAGGTCGGATATTTCAGACATTTGAGATATGCATGCCGCAGTTACAAATGCATAATTACCAGATTAATTGTTGTATTATTAGTTTGCATGTTCACTTTTGAGCTATCCATTATTTACAAAAAACATAAAATAATCATTAAATTTAACGAATTCATTTGGAGTAGCATAAAACCAAGTTGGACTAGGGTTCAGCGTACACAATTAGTCCCAGAACTACTAGCCAAGTAAGTTGTAAGTCCCCTCTGTGGGCAAGCAGTTTAATGATCACGCTAGTATGCCATTATACCTTTAGCAGATATTTTGTCCACCCGATGAGGCGTATACATCGGACTCTACATTTAGCGCATTTGGTTTTATTATCGGTTATTAATAGCTCCCAAAGTTCAGCTAGACTCTCTGCATTGACCATTTATCAATATATTCAGTATTCAATTTTCAGCATGTTATAAATTGGTCATTGCATCCAGTCATCTTAGAACTCAATTTATCATGTAAGATTATTATACTTGCTTTTGTACTTGTTCAGTTATATTGGATTTTAGCTTTACTCTGACGTATACGTGCGCTACATCATCTCGTGATTTTAGATCGATTTTCAATCTCTAGTTCAACAAATTCAGTGGTGAGTCCTTGTTCTCTGAGTACAACAGTCATGAGTTTCATTTTAGTGTTTAGTCATTTACTTTCAGTTTTGTCTAGATTTAGTTGGGGCTTGTCCCAGTATTTCTAGTCCAGTTTACAGGTTTATTTCAGAGATAGTTAGATTCATCTTACTATTGAGTTAATATTTCCTTTGTATTAAACTCATTATTTTCAAATATCTCAATTACAAAATATGGGTATTCCCCATATTTTTAGATTTAATTATGATTTAGCTTCCGCATCAGTTTATTTTCATTAGTATAATAAAGATCATGCCAATAGGGTTAACTTGGGATCACTTGTGGTCCTAGGTTCTGTGTCAGCGTCCCGAGGGTAGCTAAGGGTGTTACAAAACATGGTATTACAGCACTAGGTTCAAGAGTCCTACATGTCCAAAAATCCGTACTACATCTAATGAGAGGGAGGCTACAAAGTGTTTTTAGGAAAAACTTCACTTTTTTGTTACTTTTATCATGCGTAATGTATGATCTTATTCCATTCTTACTTGACGTTGTGCGCTTAAGATCATGTCTTCTCGTAGAGCCTAGGCATGGAATGCTATCGCACGCAATGCTAACGTAGTTCCTATTGTACTAGGTATGGAAGTTCAAATGCAGAGTTTCAGAACGCCAATTCAACTTTTGGCTAAGAGTATGACCAACAAGAACAATCAGCAAGTTCTAGTTCCTACTAGTAGAAATGACCGATTAGTGTATGCTAGAGTTTGTGATTTTGTTAGGATAATTTTGTTAATTTTTTTAAGAACGCAAGTTGGTAAGGACCCACAAAAGTTAATTGATGAGGTCAAGAAAATATTTGGTGTGATGTATGTAACAGGTAGTGACAGGTGAGATTAACATCCTACCAACTCAAGGATGTTACTCACATATGGTTCACTCAATGGAAAGACAAAAGATATGACTTTGTCTTTTGTAACTCAGTATAGCAGTCCAATTCAATGTCAGTCCAAATACCTTTTCAGAACCTTTCTCAATCTCTACACTAGTCGGTGGCCCATTATAGCTAGATGGGTATACATAAAATGCCCTGTCATAGTCTCTCAAAAAGTCACCTCAACAGATCTAGTAGAGTTAGAAATGGTAAACTTCGATTTCATTCTAGGCATGGATTGGTTACACTCATGATATGACTCAGTCAATTGTAGAATTAGGATTGTTCGTTTTTCAGTTTCTACACAAACCAATCTTATAATGGAAGGGTAGTAGCTTTGCGACTATGGGTCAATTTATTTCTTACCGTAAGTCCAGAAAGATGATATCCAAGGGTTATATCTATCATCTAGTTTGGGTTAAGTATTCTAGCCTTGAAACCCCAACTCTTGTGTCAGTTCTAGTAGATTATGAGTTTCCTGAAGATTTTCCCCGAGTCCTTCCCGGAAGGGAAATCGAATTTGTAATTGATTTCCTTCCAGATACCCAGCCTATTTCTATTCTTCCTTACATGGTCCTGCAGAGCTTAAGGAATTGAAAGAGCAGTTGAAAGACCGTCAAGATAAGGGTTTCATCAGACCTAGTATTTCACCACGGAGTGCACTAGTGTTGTTCGTAAGGAAAAAAGATGGTTCCCTTAGAATGTGCATTGACTATAGACAATTGAACATGGTGATAATCAATAATAATTATCCCATCTACAGGAGTGTTGACTTGTTTGACCAACATCTGGGTGCTAGCCATTTCTGAAAGATAGACCTCAGATAGGGTAATCATCAACTAAGAGTCAGACATAGTGACATTCGGAAAACAACCTTCAAAACTCGATATGGTCATTATGAATTTGTAGTTATGTCGTTTGGACTAACTAATGCTCATGCAGCTTTCATGGATTTGATGAACATAGTTTTGAAATAGTACTTAGACTTCTACGTTATCATGTCTATTGATGATATCCTTACTTACAATAGGAGTGCGGAAGAAAATGCATGTCATTTGAGAGTTGTTCTAAAAAATCTCAAGGATCGCCAGTTAATCACTAAGTTTAGTAAATGTGATTTCTGGTTGCAATCTGTTGCTTTTTTTGTCACGTTGTATCTAGTGAAGCTATCCGAGCGAATTCGCAGAAGATAGAATCAGTGAAACAGTGGCCCAGACCTACCTCTACTATAGGTATCAGAAGTTTCTTAGGTCTAGTGGGTTATTATAGGAGATTCATGGACGGATTCTCCTCCATAGACTCACCATTGACTAGGTTAACTCAGAAGATGGTCAAGTTTCAATGCTCAGATGATTGTGAGAAAAGTTTTGCAGAGTTGAAAACAGTTTGACTACAACTCCTGTCTTGACCCTACAATAGGATTCAGATGGTTATGTGATCTATTGTGATGCATCCAGAGTTGTCCTAGGTTGTGTGTTCATGCAGCGAGGTAAGGTGATAGCTTATGCCTCTAGACATTTTAAGGTTTATGAGAAGAACTATCCAACTCATGACTTTGAGCTTGCAGCAGTGGTGTTTGCACTCAAAAACTAGAGACACTACTTCTATGGTGTTCCCGTAGATGTGTTCACTTACCATAAAAGCCTTAGGTATGTGATCACCCAGAAAGAGTTGAATCTTTGCCAGAGGAGATGGCTAAAGTTCCTTAAGAATTATGATATGAGTGTGCATTATCATCTGGGTAAGGCTAATGTAGTAGCAGATACTGCTAGTAGATTATCTATGGGTAGTATAGCCCATGTTAAGGTTGAAAGGAAATAGATAGTGAAGGATGTTCATACGCTTGCTCTCTTGGGAGTTCGCCTTATGAGCAAATCTGACAATGGTGTAACAGTTCAGAATGAGGAAGAATCATCTTCTGTAGTGGAGTTTAATTAAAAGCAAGACAGTGGTCCAATATTGCTTGAACTTAACGGTGTAGTCCTTAATACCAGAATGGAGGTGTTCTCCCAAGGGGGAGATGGTGTACTTTGCTACAAGGGTAGATAGTGTGTTCCTGATTTGGGAGAGTTAGGAAAACATATTCTTGCAAAATCCCATAACTCTAGGTATTCTATTCATCCAGGTTCCGCTAAGATGTACCACGATCTACGGAAAGTCATATAATACTTGCTAAAATCTTCAATTTACTTCACCCAAGTATACCCCCTAGGGGTTTCTTTCCCTATAAGTTTGTCATTCTAGTATTTATCTACCCTTTGAAGTTTGAGATAAAATCACCAGTCCACATCCATATGCTTCAAGATACATTTCACAACACAAATGTATTAATATTGTACCAAAGATCCGCCACTTAAAATTTTCTTTAAAATAATGCTCAATCAAAAAATTCGTAGTAATAAATTATTTTGTTTCTCAAATGTGAAAGCAACACAAAATCTCGTTATCTGAACATGTCATACCATTAATAACTCCTTAAGAAGTTTGTATTCACACTTGAAAATCTATGTATTCGTTTTCAAGTAACATTAGTACCGTTAAAGGCCGTTAAATTCATTACTAGAACACATCATCTTTATCGAGAGTATCGTACCCAAATAACCCGCACATTTTTACCCATTGAAATTGTAAAACATTATCGAATCTATTCAGTCTCTAGCCCTAGAAATTTTCTTTACTTCTTAGTTCAGGTCAATATCGAAAGAAATACACTTCAATACTCTAATTAAGTAAGAATTAATGACCCTTTCCGATATACATTCAATCTATGGATCGCATTAGGGATTTTAACCTTAACTAGTCCTATATATACCTCTTGTTATTCCGTGACTCATCTCTCTTCCTATCTGCCAAAGTATAGGGTATATGATTCTTCATGAATATGATAGAAAAATGTTGTCTTAAGTCATAGGTAGTGTCTTTGCTAATCGACACTCAACATGAGACTATCATCACATTTTGTGTATCCTCAAAACTAGTATGTCACAAACTCCCAACATTATGTCTTTCCACTATATTCATTTTATGAAACAACTAAAAACAATCAACAATGGAAGCAAAAACATATTCAAAATCAATACCCATGAAATATAAGAATTTAAAATTTATATAAAAAAATATCATGTTGATTACTAGTCCTTACAAGTCCTATAGTCAAACGAGAAAATATATCCATTTCTAAGGACACTTTTTTTTTGTGAGTTAATACCTCAGATGGTCACTCAACTATGCACTCTTCTCTCAGAAAGTCACTCAACTTTCAATTTTCACTCAGAAGTCACTCAACTATGCACTTCTTTCTCAGAAAGTCACTCAACTTTGAATTTTAACTCAAAAGTCACTACACTATCCACTCTTTCCTCAAAAAGTCACTCAATCTATTAAATTATTTTTTAATTAAAAATTGTTGATATTAATTATTTATATAACAAGCCAAAAAATTTTTAAAAAAAAAATTAAACCATTTAGTGATCCATCCACCTAACCCCACCCATTAAAAATATGATTTGACCAATTTTATTTTGTCTTTAATCCTAAATTAATCCCTCTCTTTAAACCTTGAATTAGGATTAAAGACAAAATAAAATGGGTCATATATTTTTTTAGTGGGTCGGGTTAGGTGGGTGGATTACTAAATGGTTTAAATGGTACTTTTATTTTTTAAAAATTTTGGTTTGTTATATAAATAATTAATATCAATAAATTTTAATTAAAAAAACAATTTAATAGATTGAGTGACTTTTTTAGGAAAGGTTTAATAGTTGATGTGACTTTTGACTTAAAATGCAAAGTTGAGTTATTTTCTAAGAAAGAAGTGCATAGTTGAGTGACTTTTGAGTGAAAATTGAAAGTTGAGTGACTTTCTGAGAGAAAAGTACATAGTTGAGTGACTATATGAGGTATTAACTCTTTTTTTTGTTGGTATTGCTATTTAAAATTTTAATACTTTAGTACGAACCATATGTTAAATAAAGTGAAGAAGTTCAGATACTTAGATGCAAGTAATAACACGAAAGAAAAAAAGAAATGAGTTTTCCTAAGGTCCTATAACCTTTTGAAGAAAAGTAAAGGTGTCTCCATACCATTCTTGAAGATACTACTAGACTTGTCCTTGTGTGATGAGATCACCGAAACCTGACTCTGATACCAAGTTTTTCACGACCCAAATCAATTTGTGAGTGACGCCCACACTTAACCTCCTAGGTGGAAGAACCAACAAATTTAAACCGACATAGAAAATACAAGCATAATGCGGAAGCTAAAAATCTTAGTAAGTTCCCAAAACCTTAATGTCATCACAATCAAGGACATCTAATATCCAAATACTAAGTATAAGGATATAAAATACACCAAAATAATTGAATAAAATGGTATATGTCTGAAAACATAGGACATCATGTCATGACCGGGAGAATCCAACACGGGCTTGAATGAGTAGCTAACCTTGAAACCTGATTTGCTTGAAACATGCCATAGCTAAGGGCAATTCTAAGAATTGGTACACTCATGGCACTCCATAAAAGTAAAACAAAGAAAAATACAAGTAGGGTTTAGTACGAGGCAACATATACTGAGTTGGTAGTATTGGACAACCCCAAATAGAAACTAACATACAATGAATAATCGTATGAACTCAACTATAACACTTAACAAGTGATAAGCAACAAACAACATGAACAAGTATCAACAACACTGAAGTAAGTATGTAATAAATCAACAATATCAAGATCATCCATGAGGACTCATGCCTCCAACTAAACCATTTGGCGAATTAAGTTCTTTGAGATTGACTACATTTTGGTAATTCCATTTTTTTCCTTTAATGTTACTGCGTCAGAATGCGACACTCCATTAAATTATACCGTGTTGAATCGTGACACTCCGATACAAGAATATCGTATCAAAACGTGACACTCTGATCCAATTAAACTGTGTCGGAATGTTACACTCCGATCCAATTAAACCATTAATTTATCATTTATTATCTATTTTTTCAATTCATATAATAATATCTCATCAAGCCTTCTATATTCAAGGCATAAATTTGATAAACAGGGTTCTAGAGTAAATAATTCCACGGTATTCAAGATTTCAGACAAATCACAAAATACACAACCACAATCAGGTACATAGAAAACTTCACAATATCAGTAAATGCATATTAATAACTACTAAGAGTTTACTATCAAATAACATAAACCATAACTTACCACCACCGAAGAACCGAAGTCAAACAACTACTTCTCCAATGTTTGTCCTTTCCTTAATGCCTTCGAACCTTTTTAATGTAGACTTGTATGGCCAAGAATAATGTGTTTGTTAAGAAATTAACAACGAGCACATAATGTGAAAGCTTATGCACCCTAGGATGGCAAAGTGGCTTGAGCTTACATGATAATTCCCACAATAACACCGAAAAGCCCAAGTAAACTACCAAAACTCTCAATTACGACGATTTTAACAATAAATGATGAGTTCTGTGCATCAAATAACGCACAGTTCCTTCCAATTATTCCAATGCACAACCCACATACAAGATTAATAAAGCCCACAATGATCCAAAAGCAAACACTACATAGCCACCTCTAGGAGATTCTGGTGCATAAAACTATGAGTCAGGTACACTATCGAGCTTTGTTTCGAAGAATGATGCCCACACCATATATAGCAACCGCTTCACAAAAAACAGTACTAATAAGATTTTTGGAGTTCATTCGAGGAGCTTTAATGGCAGCACCAACCAAACTACTTCCATTTATATTTATATTCCCCAAACATCACCAAGCACTGAAATGCCGATGGCAATGGCAATTCCGATGGCGGAGAAGGTATACTGAGAGATCTTCCCTAATGCTCGCGACCATAAGCTCGATGGACCCTCCCTTATTGATTGTTTTATGCCCTAATTAATATATTACCAAATATAAAAAGTGGTAAAAGTAACCCACTATTTATTTTAATATTGTTTCTTTAACTACCAACTAAATAAATTATTAAAAGTATCCCACTTATTTCATGATTATAATTACGAACTGTCCAAAATATCTATTTAGAAACTTTTGAAAGTATTTGATGAAATACCAAGCTCTAATACTCAAAATGACAAAATGGGTCGTTACATTAGATACCAAATTATCCATCGTTCCAATTCAAACAATCAAAAGAAGGTGAGGGTAAGAATGGTACATCATGATTCCTTCAAAATATTAGTATTCAATGTCTCATCTCAAAAATATCAAACTAACCAACTGGAGATCAACAATTCCTCCCATAAAATGCTCCAAATAGGGCATCTGAATACTCTAATGAGAATTATTGTTCGATGCAAGCTCAACTAACAACAAAACTATTCTCACGTGAATGATAACTACTGTTATATTTACGCTCAAATAACAACAAAGCAATTTTTGGTGGACTCTTCAACTAATCGATTTTCCACAAGACTTTGACACAACCATTAGGACAATTACTTTTGAGCATAACCATGATAAAATCCTGAATCAATATTGGTTACAACCAGGAGTGAACCTCAACCAACCACCACACATTCGTAATTAATCAACCATCTCAAACCTTATGAAGACTACATCCTAACAACATAATATTTCCTTGAGGTTAAGCTATAAAAATTTGATATTTAGACATTAAATAATAATCAAAGGGAATTGAAATTATCTAATCCAAAGAAGGAAATGATCAAGTAACCACAATTGAGTGATACACCCAATCATACATAATATCTTTAACAAAACTGTAGAAATTCTAAATTAGTAGCTATTATAGATAAACTTTATGAATAAAACAAAACTAGACCCGATAGTCTCCACATTAAATAACACATTGACGCAACATGATACTAATGATGAGATACATCTTAAGTCTATCGCACAACTGTAAATTTTCATGGCAGCTCTCCTATACTTCCTCATAAGCAAAGTTGTATGTAGAACCACATAGATAATTTATTATTTACTCAATATTACACACTTTATATAAACCATTGCATAGAGATACACACATTAGAGAAGATGGTGTAAAATAGATATCGTGTCGAGGGATCAATATGTGAAGCTTATATAATTAAGGAAATTTCAACATTCAGTTCCCATTATTCCCAGCGTAATGTGAAACTAGATTGAACAAAGTTACTCAAAATGATTATGGAGGCGAAGTTGATGCACCTGATGTTTTTCTATCTTTCTTTTTTGCATTCAGGACATCCGAGTGGGGAGATGAATGGTCGTTATTTGTCGGATAAAGAGTAGGATGCAGCAAGAATATATGTGTTGTTGAGATTCAACAACTCATCCCTAATTACACACACACACACACATACACACACACACACACACACAAACACACACACACACACACACACACACATATATATATATATATATAAAGAATTTAGAAAATATCAACCTGGAGGAAATTGATAAAGAGACAAATAGTAGAATTGCCAACTTGTTTGAAAGCTTATGTGAGTAAAATGCAATAGTATAGATAAGTTACTTCTTTTTATATATCAAGTTATAATTTATAACAGCTATACATATCATCTATCTATTGTGTGTTTTTTTTTGGGTTCTCAATCCATATAACAACATAAATTATGAGCGGTTAAAAAACATGGCTTCTGGTCCTTATTAATGGGTGCAAACTGGGCCACAATATTTTACAAGTGGCTATAGGTTCAACGCACTTACTTATGCCTCTAACAAATCAACTATCAATAGGGGAGTGTGTATTAAAGCGACAACATGGAATTACTATGAAAGTGACTATTATGTGTTGCTTGATAAGGTCATACAACTAGAATATTCCAATGCAACAAAGAAACAAACCATTCTCGTGTTGTTCAAATGTGATTGGTTTGATCTAACAATGGGTTGAGGGTGTAAGGTTCATAAACAATATGATATAATTGATATGGATCATAAGAAAAGGTTCTCAAGCTATGCGCATGAACCTTTTTTGTTTGTTGAACAAGCACAATAATTTTATTTTGAAGAATATCCCAGTAAAAAGAAAGATAGTCTTGATTGGTGGGCAGTGTATAAAAAAATCTAAAAATAAAATTGATTCTCAGAATAATCCATACCAAGAATATGACACTTTAACCCCGGTACTCCAAAAATTAACTGATGATATTGGTAGCGTACGTCATGAAAATGGTGAACAAGAAATATATGACGTTCAAAATGAGACAACTTAAATTGATCAAGAGCATTATATTAATACTATTGAAAGTGATGAAGAGACAGAGGATTTTGATTTTCAGTTCTCTAAAGATGAAGGAGAAGAAAAAAGTGATGAAATTTGGGAGTGATGAGAGAGAAGCGTATTTACTTTTTGCTGTATTTCTTTTCTAGAGTGCTTTCATTTATTACTATTGCTACTTCTTGCTGTTGTTTGATGGCATTTATGATATCATATAAGTATTATTTTTCCAAAGTTAATTCATCAACATGTTAAATTGGTTATTTAACACTCTTTTAAAATGCATTTATTTTCTAGTGATGTCATCTACTAAGAGTAACTTTGTTGAGTGAAGGTTCTTGATATTATCTGGCAGCCATCAGTTAAAGTTTTGATCATGTTTTTAGTACAATATTTCACTTTCAAAACTTTTTCATATTCATTTAGTCATACGTAAGTACTTTTCCCTATACTAGTTGAGTGAGTGAAATCACCTTAGTACTTTTGGAGAAAATTATTATCATTTTATATGTGCAATATATGAAAGGAGTAGAGAAAGAGCTGGAGATATTTAGTGATATGCATATGGAGAAGGGTGGATGAAATGTAGTCTCCATAATAGCAAATGTTTGCAGGATAGTGTATTAGAGTTTTAACCTCACTGTTTTTTTGGGTTTCAAGAGTTTGATGCAAAACTTCGACTATACTGAACAATATATATTTTTTATTCACTAAAAAGAAACTCTACCTTTGCTGGAACAAAGTATACCGCTATCATTGCATGAGTAAAATTTTTATTGATTTACCATCTGAATGGGTGAATCAATATAAGTTATTTCGTTTTGTTATTTCAGTGAACATTGAGTGCAAATTTGGTTAATTATTTCTCTATATTGATCATTTTTATATCATGACATGTTGTAGATTTTTAGTGACTGCTTGAATATTAGTCTCTAGTTCTTTTAAGATTTTAATCTGGAAGTATCACAAGGGGAAGAGGCATTAAACGTAGTTGGGAAGGCCGTGGGGGCATGACTAATAAAGGAGAAGGAAGCTAAAAGCAACCACCAGAAACTTCTCAAAAGGATGCTAGTGAACTATCGATTCCTACAAATCAACATGTTGGTTTAAACAAGCTTATTGTCTCATCACGTGAAAGTAATTTGCAACAGAGTGTACATACATCTGAAATGCAAATTCTCAACAAATAACTACTTCTGAAAAAGTTGGTGGTTAACAAGAAGCTCATGCTTCTCCGGATGTTTAACGATAACAAACACCTTTATCTCAAAATGTTGGTGCTCAAACAAAAACTCTAACTCAACATGTTTCTCCTCGTAACATTTCGGAAAATTACATGTCTAGTCAAGATCCCAATAAGTCTTTAAGAATGTGTATTGAGGATACATAGGCATTCCAATGCGTAATATTGAGAAATATTGGGTATAGTATAGAAAATTGGCTAAGGGGTATTAGCCAATTTCTATATAATACCCAAATTAGTAAAATATTGGGCATATTAGAAAATATTGGCTTAAAGATTGTTAGCCAATTTTTCTAAGTATAAATGAGCTTGTTAAATAAATGTACATGCAATGAAGGCCCAAAACTAAATTTTTTAACTTTATATTACACACAATATGTACTAGGCATCCAAGTGTAAAGCCTAGTACCATTGCACATGACCATTTTAAATGATTATGTAAATTAAGCAGTGCCCAAGGACATGGTGAGGGTCCTTGGGACAATAAGTAAACATTCCCAAATGAACCATAAATAATATTTAGTTAGAAAAGTGCAACCAACCCATGTGCAGGCAATTGTGCAAGACATATGAAGAAGCTGCCAAAGGAGGAGACCACCCTAACCGAATTCGCGTGCACAAGGGACCACTTCATGTGGGGCCTAATCTCCCTACAAATTTTAGATTCTTACCTACTGCCCCAAATAGCTAACTAACCTAGGAATAATCGAAATGGAACCACTAGTACACCCGACAACCCTGGACCAAAACCGAGTTGACACTAACCTAGTACTAGTTAAAAAGACAACCCAGTATCTAACCTAGGATGGTCCAAAAGGTTAGTTATGGTCCTATCAACTAGGACGTACTTTATTAATTCCCCTAGGTTACCTAATTAATTTATTTAGCAAATTAATTAATTGATTTAAATGGGCTAAAACAAAAACTACAAAGGAAATTTTCAGATTTTGGTTAAGACAAGAAAGGTACAACGTAGTAACTAACCTAGGATGATTCAAAGAGTTAGTTAAGTTCCAAAAAACATAGGGATGATTTATTAGGTACCCTAGGTTACTTACTTAACTAATTATCATATTAATTAATTAATCTAATGGGGCAAAACCGAAATCACAAAGAAGTTTGTAGATTTTGGTTGAGACAAGAAAAAAGACAACATAGTAATTAACCTAGGATAGTCCAACGGATTAGTTATGGTTATAACGACTTAAGGGTACTCTAGTAATTACCCTAGGTTACTTAATTAATTTAATTATCCATTTAATTAATTAAATTAAAGGGTGAAGAAGAAATTCTTATCCTAACCTAGTATAATGCAAGAAACATCCTAGTACTTAATCTAGGATGGTCCTAAAGGGTTGATTATGGTTCCAATGACTTGGGTTTTTTTTTCTTACCCTAGATCCCTAAATTAATTAAATTTAGAATTAAATTAATTATTTAAAGTGAAAATGTTAACCTAAACCACAGTTAACACCATAATTTCATATTTTAGGTCAAGTCAATATTCTCCTACGTTTAGTCAACTTAGGAGAGAATTTTTGGTAATTAGTTAATTAATTTATTTAATTAACTTACTAAAACCAAACTTGAATAAGTAAATTTGAGTTCCTAAACCTACAGAACACGTTCAGACTCAAAGAAATACACGACTTAAACAAGAAAATAAGCGTAAGAAAAACAGTGAACAAAACGCAAGAAAAAAAAACATAAAATTTCTTAGATGATTTCAAGGTTCCTTCAAGGTTCCTTCAAGGTGGTCTTCGCATATTAAGTACTACTTAAGGTATGAGTTTCTATCCTAGACTTCTTTCTACAAGAGAACTTTTTTTCGAATAATTCAAAGATCTTGAAAACTAGGGCTATTTCCCGTCATTCTTGTCGAACTCCTTTCTATAATATCCTTGATACGATTTCAATTTTGAATTGGTTAGAAATCATGTTGTTGTTATGTGGCGCTGGCTGATCTTAATGTGTATTTGATTAAATAGTGATGGAATGAATATATTAATTGAACTCGTTTGATGCTAAATGCTATTATGTGAATTAAAAGAATGATACTATGTTAAAGATATGTCCGAAAATGTTATGTATGAAGATGTCACGGTCTATTGTGCATACTTGCTGTTAATATGACATTATAAAGATTATATATTCATCAAATTCTAATATGATGCTGTCCAAGATTTTTTAAAAAATGTAATGCCTAAGGTTATGTTATAAGGTTAGCTAAAAAGGATCTCTGTGAAATCATAATTTGAGTGAAGGTTTGCCTTATGTCAATAAAATGTCTAACAACAACATTGTTAAAAATTTAAATGAAAATTGGCAATAATTTTATCTCTAACTAAGTAAAAGATTGGCTAATGCATAATTTAAAAAAACTTAAGCGTGTTGCACATGAAAATTGGCTTATACCAACAAATATGGTTATGAAATTTATGTTATGCCCAATTGTTTATGCAGATATTAAAATTATGTCAATAAAATGGCTAACAAAAACATTGTTCAAAATTTAAATGGGAATTGACTATGATGTTATCTCTAAATAAGTAAAAGATTGGCTAATGTATAAAAACTTAAGCATGTTGCACATGAAAATCGGCTTATGCCTACAAATATGGCTATGAAATCTATGCCCAATTGTTTATCCTTATAATAATAGTATGCTTATAAAATGTCTCACAATACATTGTCTAAAAGTGATGTATGTAAATAAATATAATATTATGTTAAATAATTAAAAGATTGGCTAATGGTCCATACATATTATATTTAAATATGAACATACGTAGAATTGACACATGCCACGAAAAATGGTTATGTAGTTTAATATTCAAATGGTTGATGCTATACTAATCATACGTCAATCTTGTGTAGTTAGAGTATCAAAAGGTAATATAAGCACTTCTAAACTAATTCAATGAATCCATAATAAAGGGCATGACACTCGTTGGGAAAACTCCCAACATGCTCTAAAAGAATGACATATGATCTCATGAAACTCACTGAATGAAGTGTTCATCGTCATTAAACTATTATATGAATATACCATACTAAAGAAAGTAAGTAACGTGAGTTATAACATAATTGAATGGGTATAAATTAAGTGTGACCAGAATTGGGTGTCAAAGGAAGTGAGACAACTCTCACTTACACCTAAGCTACTATGTTAAAAAATACTCACATATCAAGGTGTTAGAAGGTGTGAGCCAGTCTCATTAACAACAAAGGATGATATGTAAGGAATTAACATTTCATCAATGTAAAATAAGGATGAAAATCATTAATAGAGTAAGTAAATCTCAACCAAGAAGCAGACTTCATAATGCTTGAGTCAATACTAGAAGATAAAAAAGAAATGAACATTCACGTAAAAGGGTTGAGTAATTATGAAAAGCAAATGTGCTAATGCTAATGAATGTGGTGAATATATGATAAGAGACTAATATGAAATATGAGTGCAATCTAAAATGAGCCTCAATATATATTACCAAAACTTACTCACCTATGCGAGTGTAAAGCTAATGAATAGACCAGTCTCTATGTACACTATAACTAAACTATTGACACTGATGTATACTTAATACTAATGATGAGATGAGAAATCATCTATTGAGGTTTGATTTCCTTATACTAGAAGCCATCTTCCATGACATATGAGTTAATTAAATGGAACTTTATACTGAGCACTAATAGGCTAGCTATGAGCGGTGATGCCTTTTTTCGGGAAAGGCGGAGGTTTACGTAAATTTCATTAGATGAGACTGTCCGGCATGCCAGGTGTGGGTCTCCTTATGTCTCCTAGTAATCGAGCCTATACTGCTAATATAGGGTTCTGGCGGGGTTCAATTCCCATGTACGCTAGAATGTTTTGGGTCACTTTGGCCGGTGATTCCACCTCTTTTCGGTGTGGGGTAGACACTGATTTCATGATGCTCACATGATCTATGTTAACTAAGGGTGGATTTCCTCAATGTATGAAAGATAATGAAATGAATGATACCGCAGGTGTTTGTGCAAGACAATCACGAGGTGTCTCAGATTCAAATAATACATTAGGTCATTCTTGGTCATTGCACTTCATGATCCCTATGAGAGTATTATACTTCACCCTAGGTATAGCTTGTGTTTACATAAGCCTATGAAAGAATGAAATTAATATTTTAAGTATGAATGAACGAATGAAGCAGACTCTGTGTTTGTGAAAGAAGGCCCTCGGGTAGTCCCATATGTTGGGACGTCACTTGAGATGTCTTATGCTACATCAACGATTCCAAAGTCTCGTTTATATGAAATGTATTACATATAAAACATGAAATTAATGAAATCAATGGCATCATCAATAAATAATTTTTTATGAAAGGTAATGAATATATAGTGTAAAGAATGACTCACTATAAAGTAGGGAAATCATTCCTTAGTCCTTGGATTACTTACATCGATTCATTGTGGGTATTGGACTATAATGAGTCATTGCACTTGTAATTAAAATATAGGACCAAAAGAACTATTGAACTACACAACAAGAAGAAGAAAAATATTGAAAAATAATCTAAGTGTACAAAAAGGAGCTCTCGTCCTAAGAGGATCGAAATCTCAAATATTCGCCCTAGTTATTCTAAAATTATGTTGATGATCCTAATATACTGTAATCATATGGAAAATGATTTTTGTGATTTGAATGCATTAAAACACATCATATTCATACCATAATTCACAACCAATGAATTAAGAAAGTTTAGTGACTTGACTTTCCAGAAATAACATATCGTTTAGGAAGAACTTTCATTGATCATGCATAGATTTATGTGTATGTGTGAATATACCCATACATAGTACAAGTGGTGTAATAACCCCCTACTATTCCTATTTTTATAGGTGCAAGTCAGAGGACAGATTGACGACACTTGCAGCGGTTTGGACTTCAGTGTTTCTCCAAACCATTTGGTAGGTCCTCATGATTTTGAGGATGCTACATATTTAGTATATCCTTTGTTTTAGACATATCTAGTGTACTTTTTCCCTAGTTTTTCTTACGCACCTTCATTTTGAAGCTTTGTAATAAGGCTATGTTTGGCAAACCATTTATGATATATTCATCTTCAGTTTCGAATTGATTCTTTATGTTAGATGCTTGTTCTCTTATTTTGATCTTAGTATGTGATGTATCTTGTTAATAATTATATGAAGTCTATGTATACTGTATAGATATTAAAAGTTTTAAATTTTTTGCAAATTTAACTAGATGAATATGATGAATGCAACATGAGGCTTGTCTGCGACCTATGAGAGGTCAACGACACCGATTGCTATTTGGATTCCAGAATCCGGGTCGTGACACTCCTGAATAAACACTAGCATCTTTTGAAAGTAGTAATCCAGATAGAAGATAACATACACCTAGTGGCATGAAATCCTTGAATGTAAATGGAGATACGAAAGAAAAACTGAAGGATATAAGTTATAGCTAAATATGTTTTCATTTAATAATCTTCTCATAAATTATTCTACTAATTATTTGTAGATTTTGTCCACATGTGGTTGTTCGGGATGTGGTGTTAGCCTTTAAAATAAACCTCCTCTGGACCATGCCATTGTTGGAGCAAAGTTCCAGAAATGGTTCAATGACTTTGAAGTATTTATACCTGAACAAGAATCTGGGAATTTAACTTAACTGCTAAATCGTTTTTGCATTAGTAAATTCTAAAAATAAGTATTTGCGCGTGCGTGTGAGAAGACACTTATTGGTACATGTATCTTGTAGTGTACTGATTAATGGGGAAATTGTTTAGTGTTTGAAGGAGATTCCTCCTTTTTGTCCTGACTTTGTGTTTTTTTGTTCAATTGGAGGATGATTTCTCGAGCGGAATGTTTTTTTTATTGTTAGTGATGTTAAAATCTTCTAGCATTTTTCTAAGATGAAACAATGTATATGCAAGCCTTAAACAACGATTTTCATACCTATGATTGAGATTTCCTTTGTTTCCCCTATATGAATATCATTTGATATAAACCTTCATTTTTAGTATCTGTCTTTATATTTTTAACCAATTTATTAGTGTCTTCCACAATTTTTTTAATATCTACGACTAATGAATATATGTATGAAAGATTCCACTTCTCGTGAGTTACATATCATGCAATCTAGGGGAACATGTATTTACCACCTCTCAAATATATTTATAGTGGCTAATCTTTTTTGTAATGTTATTCATGAAATGTAATGGTAATGCAGTACTATCTTTTTGATACTCCGTAATCTAGAATCTTTACATAAGAACAGGTAAGTTATTTTGATATTGCACTTTTGTTTTCAAGCTAATTGCTTTAGATCAATGAGTAGTGTGTTATGATTGTATCATATTTTACATTCTAAAATATTTCTCACAATACAACAAGTTATTAGAGGAGTTTTCATTTTGCATATATCTCGTCTCTTTATGTAGAAGTTTTTTAGCCATTTAGGTTATCATATCTGAAGTATACAACTCATAGAAGCTTGCCTTCCTTATAAAGAAGTTGGTAATAAATTATATTCAAGTGTCCTGCACTGCTAGGTTTACATTGTGGCTCATAAGTTTTTAAGGTCAGCCTTCTGGATACCCAATTATTCTTTTTAAGATGAATTGTGCATCTCAACTTGAAAAACAATACTAAATTATTATTTAAGTTGATCGTCGAAGAAAATTTCAACTAGGTGGGTATTGAAAGATTAAGTGACCGTTTGGGAAAAGCAAAGAGAACATTTGCAAAAACAAAGCAAATATCGAAGTGGATTGCTAAAGTTCACTGGGAAGGTTTGATGCGATATTGGGACTCTAAAAATTTTTAAAAACAATATCAGCAATAAACTCGAAGAATAGAATTTCATCTAATAATGGAGAAGGTCCTTCCTTACATAATGGAGGATAAGTTGCATTTGCTGAGTACAGAAGAAGACATGTAAGTAATTCTTTATTTTTGTGTAGTATTTATTATTATTAGTCAATGTTATTCTATAATTTATGTTTAAAATTAACAATATGTTGAATTGTTGTAGAAGAAACTAACTGGTAAAGAGCTTCGAAATGATGAATTTTTTCTAAAGACATACAATACCAAAAACCAAAAGAAGTAGATCTATGGAAAGTCAAAAATGATTTGGGTATGTTTTTATTGTTAGGACAAAAATACTCAAGAAACTGATTTGAAAACATAAAAATAGAGTGAACTTTTGAAATTCCTTGTGTATATAAATCTGCAGAAAGTCTGAATTTATTCAAAGAAAAACATAAACATTAAAACTAAAATAACAACATATGCCACTAACAACCATAAAAAGGGGCCTCTAACTTCAGAAAGTTGAGCAACTAAAGTTGACTAAGTCTTGTTAAAAAATAGGAAGCACTAAATTGCAATAAGTAAAAAATAGTAAAAATTATAATAAGCTGAAAAAATGTCAATTGCCTAACACTCTTCCTTGGTATTTTTGTGGAAACATTAACTCTTTGCCTCAGATCTTCAAATCTTTCCTTTGGCAATGACTTGGTGAAAATCTCATCTAGCTGGTTCTCATATGAACAATGAACAAGAAAAACTTCATTAGATTGTTGGACTTATCTTATAAAATGAAACTTGATCGTGATATTTTTAGTTAGACCATGAAACACTGGATTTTTTGAGATTGAAACTGCTGAATTGTTGTCACACTTGATCTTTGTAGCTTTTGTTTGTTCATGGCGTAAGTCCTTTATCATCTTCCTTAGCCAGATAACGTGATTCACAGGAGATGTAACAGTTATATACTAAGCTTCTGCTGTTGATTGAACTGTATTTTCTTTTTTTCTAAAGCTCCAACTAAAACAACTTTTCCCCAAACAGAAAAGATATCCAGATGTGCTTCAATCACCAACTCTACCACCCAAATCAGAATCAGAGTACCCGATCAGGCTTATAGTTACTTCGACAGATGTTGGGAAAATTTTTTTCAAACTTGCTAGTTCCTTTAATATACCTTAACAATCTTTTAGCAGCTGTGAGGTGTGTGTTTCAAGAATACATGAACCTAGAGAGCAAACTAAAAACAAATAGAATGCTAGGCCTGCTTGCGGTTAGGTATAGAAGACTGCCAATTAAGCTTCTATACATACTATCATCCATTTTTTCGGAATCCTCATCCTTTCCAAGCTTCACACCAGCATATATTGGAGTACTCGCAGGTTTGCAATCTTGCATTTTGAACCTGTTTAAATACCTAAAATGTATTTTTGTTGGCATATGAAAATTCCAGCACTGGACTGCAACACTTCCATGACGAGAAAGTACTTCATCACTCCAAGATCAGTTATTTCAAAGATTTTCTCCATTTTATCCTTGAACCTTTGGATTAGTTCAATTATACTTCCTGTCACAAATATGTCATTCACATAATTTGAGAAAATTAAGGACGCACCTGCAACATTGACTTTTACGTACAAAGTAGCTTCACTTTGACTTCTACTAAAGCCAAGTTTGATGAGAAGAATGTCCATCCTCTCATGCCATGTCCTTGGAGCTTGTTTTAGGCAACACAAGGGCATTGTAAGAGATAAACTTGATCCTCTTTTCCAGGAGTTGTGAAACCATCAGGTTGCTCTACATAGATCTCTTCAGTAAGCAAGCAATTCAAGAAAGCCGATTTGACATCAAGTTGATGAATCTGCTAGGAACTATGAGATGCAAATGCAAGAATAAGCTTGATTGTGTCATACCTTGCTACAGGAGCAAATGTTTCCTGGTAATCTACACCATATTGTTGTGTGTATCCCTTCACCACCAATTGTCACGAACCAAAACGAGCCGCAAGTGGCACCCAAATAGGTATTTAACAAGTAGGGGTTAGTACAAGGAACACGTACTGAGTAGGTATCATCGGTCAACTCAAAATAGAAAACAATATATACTGAACAATAATATAAATCAACCATAGTACTTAATAGGTGACAATCAACAAGCATAAGAACCATTGACAACAACACCAAGCACACCTATGAGAACTCAAGCCTCTACACCATACTAATTTGGGAATTAGGTTCTTTGAATTTGAGTGTATTAAAATAATTCAAGATTCATTCTCTTTATCATTATCGTGTACGAACGTGACACTCTGATCCCCTAATACAACCATGTCAGAACGTGACACCCGATCCCCTAATACTACCGTGTCGAAACATGACACCCGATCCCCTAATACTACCGTGTCAGAACGTGACACCCGATCCCCTAATACTACCGTGTCGGTACGTGACACCCGATCCCCTAATACTACCGTGTCGAAACGTGACACTCCGATCCATTTATCTTATTACTTTAGTTCATGAAACCTTCTTTATGTCAAGGCGCCATCTTAATAGAGAGGATTAAGATTAAAGATTCAACAGTCTCATCATTCTGACCACCACAATTACACAACTACAACATACAAACACACAATCAAGCATATAGTAGACTTTACAATACTACCCAATACATATAGATCACTATTTTGAGTTTATCTATCACATAGAAAATAACCATAACCTACCTCCACCGAAAAATCTTGATCAAGCACGCTACCTTCTCAATGCCTTTGCTTTCCTCTTCGTTCTCTCTTTTTCGCTTGTTCCCCCTCTCTGTTCTTTTTATTTTTCTTCTCCAGATTCTTTTTCTTTTACCCTAATTATCATATAATCAATTATAAAAGATGATAAAAGTAACCCACTATTTATTCCCTAATTAACTTCTTTAACCCCCAAGTAAATAAATTATTAAACTTACCCCACTAATTCCATAATGATAATCATAAATAGTCCAAAACACCCCTTTTAAAACTTTTCACAGAAATCTGACCCTGTCGGGGTTATGCAGCTTGTGACGGTCCGTCGTGTCTATGAAGGTCCGTGCTGCAGGTCCGTCACAAAGTTTAGAGTGTTAAATTCAGTAGTGAAGCTTGTGACGGTCTGTCGTATCTACGACGGTTTGTCCTGCCTGTCCGTCACAAAGTTCAGAGAGTCGATCCCAGTACCCAGATTTCAGAGTTAAAGTGTTTTGGAACGAAGACCCTTGATGGACCGTCCTGCCTATGACGGCTCGTCCTACCTATCGTAGAGGGTAATGAGGAGAGCAGCAGAAGAATTTACACAAGTGTGGGATGACGGAGTCCATCACGGTCCGTCGTGTGATCTATCGACCCAGTCAGTTTTTATCAAAAATAAATCTACTGCTTGAACCGACTAAACAGGTCGTTACAATAGATACCAATTTACCCATCGTTCGTCCCCGAACGATCACAAGAAGAAAAGAAAGGGCGAGAAAGAGTACCTAAATCTGTAAAAAGATGTGGATATCTTTCTTGCATATCAGCCTCATTCTCCCAAGTGGACTTTTTAATTGGCCGATTCTTCCACCGAACCTTGATAGATGCAATATCCTTTGATCTCAACTTGCGGACTTCTCTACCTAAAATAGCAACAGGCTCCTCCTTATAAGACAAATTCTCATCAAGGAGAACTGAATCCCAATGAATAATGTAGTTTCCATCCCCATGTTATTTTTTCAGAATAGACACATGAAATACCGGGTGCACTCCTTAGAGTCCTGGAGGCAATGACAATTCATAAGCCACCTCCCCCACGCGCTTCAGAACTTCAAATGGACCAATATACCTCGGACTAAGATTACCTCGCTTCCCAAACCGCATTACCCCTTTCATTGGTGAAACCTTCAACAAGAATTGTTCACCCTCCATAAAATCCAAGTCCCTAACCTTTCGATCTGCATATTCTTTCTGCCTGTTCTGAGCTGCTAGAAGCTTCTCTTGAATGAATTTTATTTTATCAAACGATTCCCTCAAGAGATCGGTACCCCATGGTCTCACTTCAAATGCATCAAACCAACCAATGGGAGACCTACATTTCCTCCCATACAGTGCCTCAAATGGGGCCATATCAATTCTTGAGTGATAGCTATTATTGTATGAAAACTCTGCTAAGGGTAAGAGTTATCCCAATGACCACCAAATTCTATCACACATGCACGAAGCATATCCTCCAAAAACTGAATCGTTCGCTCATACTGACCATCGATCTGAGGGTGAAATGCAGTACTAAGATCCAACCTAGTACCTAATTCAGCATGAAATGTTCTCCAAAACTTAGAAGTAAATTGTGTACATCTATCTTATATAATGGAAAGTGGAACTCCATGTAATCGAACAATTTCTGAGATATAGAGTTTGGCTAACTTCTCTGCATTGTAAGTCACCTTGGCCGGAATGAAGTGGGCAGATTTAGTTAATCTGTCAACAATTACCCAAATAGAATCAAACTTACCCAATGTCTTGGGAAGGCCAACCACAAAATCCATTGGAATTCTTTCCTATTTCCATTCAGGAATGGGCATTTTCTGAAGTGTTCCTCCAAGCCTCTGGTGTTCATACTTTACCTGCTAAAAATTCGGGCATTGAGAAACAAAATCAACAATGTCCCGCTTCATTCTACTCCACCAAAAATGCTGCTTTAGGTCACGATACATCTTGGTTGCACCAGGATGTATAGAATATCTTGAACTATGAGCCTCTGTAAGAATAGTGTGAATCAAATTATCAACACGGGGCACACATACCCTTCCCTTAATTCTCAAAACGCCTTCCTCGTCAATTATTACCTCTTTAGCCTCTCCTCGTAATACAATATCTCGAATTTGGCTCAGCTTCTCATCAGTAAACTCTTTTCCCTTAATCTTGTAAAGAAAAGAAGATCTTGCCTCGACAAAGGCCAAAAATCCTCCCTTCTCTAGTACATCTAGCCTCATAAAGTCCTTAGCCATAGTATGAACCTCTCTAGCCAATTTGCACCTAGAAACATGTAAGTGGGCTAGGCTACCCATGCTCCCTGCGTTTCTACTTAAAGCGTCTGCCACAACATTAGCTTTTCCTGGATGATACAAAATAGTAATATCATAGTCCTTCAATAGTTCCATCCACCTCCTCTTCCTCAAATTCAAATCTTTCTGAGTAAAAACATATTGTAAACTACGATGATCTGTATAGACTTCACACATAACCCCATATAGATAATGTCTCCATTGCTTTAATGCAAACACGACTGCAGCCTACTCCAAATCATAGGTCGGATAGTTACGTTCATGTACTTTCAATTGCCTCGAAGCATAAGCAATTACATTTCTCTCTTGCATTAGCACCGCACTCAAACCGGAATACGATGCATTGCAGTAAACAATGAAATTCTTACCTTCCTCTGGCAAGGTAAGAATTGGTGCTGTAGTCAACAAGGTCTTGAGGCTCTGGAAGCTTTCTTCACATTCGTCTGACCATACAAATGGAACATTCTGCTTAGTCAAATTTGTCAATTGGGAAGCGACAGAAGAAAATCCCTTGACAAATCTACGGTAGTAGCTAGCTAAACCAACAAAGCTCCTTTCCTTTGTAACATTAGTAGGTCTTACCCAATTCTTCACTACTTCAATCTTAGATGGATCCACCATCACTCCATCATTGGAACCACGTGCCCCAAGAAGCACACTGAATCTAGCCAAAACTCACACTTGGAGAATTTTGTATAAAGCCTTTTCTCTCTCAACAATTCCAATACAATTTTCAAATGCTCCTCATGTTCTTTCCTGTTCTTTGAGTATATTAGTATATCATCAATAAATACAATAACAAAGAGATACATGTATGGCTTAAAAATCCCGTTCATCAGGCTCATGAACGCAGCAGGGGCATTCGTAAGCCAAAAAAGACATTACTAAGAATTCATAATTCTCATACCTGGTTCGAAACATAGTCTTTGGCACATCGCCTGCCCATATTTTCAATTGATGATAACGAGATCTCAAATCGATTTTTGAAAAGGTACAAGCACCTTGTAACTAATTGAACAAATCATCAATGCGAGGAAGAGGATACTTGTTCTTAATAGTTACCTTATTCAGTTGCCTGTAGTCTATGCACATCCGCAAACTTCCATCCTTCTTCTTCACATATAGCACAGGAGCACCCCAAGGGGATGCACTTGGTCTAATAAAGCCTTTACCTAACAACTCCTGAAGTTGGGCCTTCAACTCCCTTAACTCAGCTGGGGCCATTCTATAAGGGGGTATGGAAATGGGGCGAGTACCCGGCTCCATATCAATACAAAAATAGATATCCCTATCTGGTGGTATACCAGGAAGGTCTTGAAGGAAAATATCCAGAAACTCACGGACTATCGAAACAGACTCAATCAAAGGTACTTTGGAAGTATCATCCCTGAGATGGGACAAGAAAGCTACACATCCCTTACTAACCATCCTCTTAGCACAAATAAAAGAAATAATATGAACTGGGGTGGGAATATAGTCACCCTCCGACACTAGCGGATTTGTCCCAGGCTTGGCCAATGTCACAGTTTTAGCATTACAATCTAAGATTGCAAAATTTGGAGAAAGCCAAGTCATACCCAGAATTACATCGAAATCAACCATCTCTAGAATAATCAAATCTACATGAGTATTGCTCCCCACAAAAGTCACAAGACAAGACCTATACACCTTATCGACTATCACAGACTCACCCACAGGAGTAGAGACACGAATAGGCATGTCAAGCAAATCACAATGTAAATTAAGACCAGTAGCAAATGAGGAAGTTACATATGAAAATGTGGATCCAGGATCAAATAATACAGAAGCCATGCAATCACAAACCAAAAGATTACTTGTGATAACAACATCAGATGTCTCTGCTTCAGACCTCCCAGGGAAAGCATAACAATGGACCCTATCACCTGTCTGACTATTGCCCCTACCATGTTGTGCTGCAGTAGTTCCAACTTGCCCACCACCTCGGCTGATTTGGTGACCACCATTACCTTGACCACCACGTCCTCTAGAATGGCGGCCTCTCCCATAACTACCTCTACCTCTAATTATTGGGGTCTTTAACTCTGTTTTGGACAATTCCTCCTAATATGTCAAGTCTCTCCATATCCATAACAATATCTGGAGTCTAGCATAGGTCTCTGTGAAAATGACGAAGTCTGGGGATAACCTCCAAACTCAGAGAAATATTGACTAGTTTGCGATGGACCCCCAGCTACAACCTTTAGAGAAGACTGAATAGGTCGTGCTGGGTAACCTCCTGAACACTGTCCTCTGGAGTAAAAACAACTAAACTCACCTCCTGTATGGAAATTCATAGAGGTCGACGCCATGGTGAAGTTGTCTGGCTTCACCCCCTCCTCCTCTATCACAAAGTCAACCACTTCCTGAAAGGATTTTGCTGCAGCAGCTACCTGTAAGGCTGAGATCTGCAAATCTGACCTCAATCCTTTCACAAAGCGGAGAATCCGCTCTTGTGGACTGAAGCAAAGCTGAGTGGCATACCTGGATAGCGCATGGAATTTGGCCTCATAAGCAGCAACAAACATCCTTCCTTGCTCTAGGCTCAGGAACTCATCTCTCCTTTTATCCCTCAATGTTAAGGGTATATACTTTTTCATAAATAAGCTAGAGAATGATGCCCAGGTCATAGGTGGTGCCTGTGCTGGTTGACACTCAACATACGACCGCCACCACATTTTGGCATTCCCCTGAAACTGGTAGGTCAAACTCAACACCGAATCGTTCAACTATGTCCATCTTATGTAGCAGCTCATGACAATCAACTAGAAAATCATAGGCATCCTCAGATTCAGCACCCTTAAAGACTGAAGGTTTCAACTTTAAGAATTTAGTGAAAAGTTCATGCTGATCACTCGTCATTACAGACCCTGTAGTTAATCGAGGAAACGTGCCTACTTCCAATGAGGCATCCTTGCGGGGAGCCAGAGCAGCTGCATGTTGTACTCTCGGAACCTGAGGTGCTGCTACAGGAAACGCTGGAGGTGTTTGGCCCCGATCAGATAACCCGCTAAGATAAGTAAGAACCTGTTTGATCATCTCTTGGGTAGGTTGGGCTGGTAATTCCTCATCTTGCACCTGTTCATTTCCCCCTTCCTCACCTCTCTTACTACCTCATCAGTTGGTGGAGGAGTCACCGCCCTATTACTAGCTGGACCAGGTGTTTGTCCTCTGCCTCTAGGGAGCATCCTCCTGCGACCTCTACCACGGCCTCTTGCCACTGCTCCTCCTCGAGCTACAACCCCAATGTTTGGCTCAGACGAACCCTGTCTTGCCGGTGTTGGTGTTGGCGCAGTTCTTGCTCTAGTTCTAACCATCTGCGAAATAGAGTGAGGATGTCAGATACCAATTTGAATCACCTAGATACCAATTGGATCCAAGTAATAGCACGAAAGAAGGAAAGAATGGAATTTTCCTAAAGTCCTATAGCCTCTCGAAGAAAAGTAAGGGCGTCCCCCTACCGTTCCTCAAGACTCTACTGGACTCGTTCTTGTGTGATGAGACTAACGAACCTAACGCTCTGATACAAGGTTTGTCAAGACCCAAAACGAACCGCGAGTGGCACCCATACTAACTCTCCTAGGTGAGCGAACCAAGAAATCTAGACCCCAACATATACCAATAGTTCAACTATAAATAATATAAATAATGCGGAAGCTCCAAAACTCATTAAGAAAATCAATTAAATAAACTTCTAGAGTTAAATACTTATCATTCCCAAAATTTGGAAGTCATCACACCAAGAACATCTATCATCGAATTTCTAAATCTACGAGGATTTAAGAAGCTAAAAATAGTAAAAGATGGTTCATGTGCGATCTTCAAGACATCAAGACATGAAGGAGAGGATCCAGCACGAGCTAGGAATAATAGCTCACCCTGAATTCTGATAGGCTGAAGACTGACTAGATCTGAGTATGAGTCAAAGTCGATGGCACGCTTGCTGGACTCCACAAATAACAAAGAAGAAAATCACAAGTAGGGGTCAGTACAAGGAACACGTACTGAGTAGGTATCATCGGCCAACTCAAAATAGAAAACAATATATACTGAACAATAATATAAAATCAACCATAGTACTTAACAGATGACAATCAACAGGTATAAGAACCATTGACAACAACACCAAGCACACCTATGAGAACTCAAGCCTCCACACCATACTCATTTAGAAATTAGGTTCTTTGAATTTGAGTATATTAACATATTCAAGATTCATTCTCTTTATCATTATCGTGTCGGAACGTGACACTCCGATCCCCTAATACTGCCGTGACGGAACGTGATACCCGATCCCCTACTACTACCGCGTTGGAACATGACACTCGATCCCCTAATACTACCGTGTCTGAACGTGACACCCGATCCCCTAATACTACCGTGTTAGTACGTGACACCCTATCCCCTAATACTACCGTGTCGGAATGTGACACTCCGATCCATTTATCTTATTACTTTAGTTCATCAAGCCTTCTTTATGTCAAGGCGCCATCTTAATAGAGAGGATTAAGATTAAAGATTCAACAGTCTCATCATTCTGACCACCACAATTACACAACCACAACATACAAACACACAATCAAGCATATAGAATACTTTACAATACTACCCAATACATATCGATCGCTATTTAGAGTTTATCTATCACATAGAAATAAACCATAACCTACCTCCACCGAAGAATCTTGATCAAGCACGCTACCTTCTAAATGCCTTTGCTTTCCTTTTCTTTCTCGCTCGTTCTCCCTCTCTTTTCTTTTTATTTTTCTTCTCCAGATTCTTTTTGTTTTACCCTAATTATCATATAATCAATTATAAAAGATGATAAAAGTAACCCACTATTTATTCCCTAATTAACATCTTTAACCCCCAAGTAAATAAATTATTAAACTTACCCCACTAATTCCATCATTAAAATCATAAATAGACCAAAACACCCCCCTTTTAAACTTTTCACAGAAATCCTACCCAGTTAGGGTTATGCAGCTTGTGACGGTCCGTCGTGTCTACGACGGTCCATGCTGCAGGTCCATCACAAAGTTCAGAGAGTTAAATTCAGTAGTGAAGCTTGTGACGGTCTGTCGTATCTAAGACGGTCCATCCTGCATGTCCGTCACAAAGTTCAGAGAGTCGATCCCAGTACCCAGATTTCAGAGTTGAAGTGTTTTGGAACGAAGACCCTTGAAGGATTGTCGTGCCTATGACGGCTCGTCCGACCTGTCGTCGAGGGTAATGAGGAGAGCAGCAGAAGAATTTACACAAGTGTGGGACGACGTAGTCCATCACTGTCCATCGTGACCATGACGGTCCATCGTGTGATCCGTCGACCCAGTTAATTTTTATCAAAAATATTTCTACTGCTCGAACCGACAAAACAGGTCATTACACCAATCTAGCCATATATTTGCAAATTGTTCCATCTGGATTGAGTTTTATCTTAAAAATCCATTTTACACCAATTACCTTGCAATTTCTAGGTCCGTCAAAAAGCTGCTAGGTTACATCCTTCTCGATCATGTCTAGTTCTTCTTGCATATATCTCCTCCATGCCTGAGAGTCTTGTGCTTTAGCATAGCTTCTTGGTTCAGAGGTAACTAAGTTACAGCACTGATATACATCTTTTAAGGATCGAGTTCCCCTCACTAGTACATCATCCACTAGTTCATCGTCTGAAAGTTGAGGCTGCTATATTGAAAATGAATCAGAATAAGAGGTCTTCTGATTTTTCCAATCCCAACAAGCTTCATCATAAAACTTCACCTCTCGGCTGAGAATTAGTTTATCTGATTTCAAACAGAAAATCCTGTAAGCTTTTGATGAACGATAGCCCATAAATATTCCTTTATGATCCTTCTTATCTAGCTTACCCCTTTTTGTTTCTAGAACTCGATAATAACATATACACCTAAAGATTCAGAGATGGTGTAATGACGGTTTGTTCCCACACCAAGCTTCATGTGGAGTCATGTCTTGCAAGGCCTTAGTGGGCTATGTGTTCATCAAATACATAGAGATATTGACTTCCTTAGCCCAAAACTGATTTGGGATCTTTCTTTCGAGCAAAAGACATCTGGCCATCTACATTATTGTCCTAGTCTTCCTTTCAGACACGCCATTTGTTTGTGAAGTGTATGGTAATGTCAATTGGCGTTCAATACCTGTGCTATTACAAAACTCCACGAATTGAGAAGAAGTGTATTCTCCTCCATTGTAACACTTTAAAGCCTTAATACTATGATTACATTGACTTTCTACTAAAGCTTAAAATTGATTAAAAACATCAAAGACTTCACTGTTAAGTATTAGGAAATAAACTCAACACATTCTGGTGTAGTCGTCAATAAAGGAGAGAAAGTATCTGTTATCATTCAGGGAATCTGTTTTCATTGGATTGCAAACATCCGTATGAATAAGCTGAAGATTCTGGTTAGCTCTTCGTACTTGATTTTCTTGAAATGGAAATGTTTTTTTCTTTCACTGTTGGCAAGTTTCACAAACTTGAGCATTAGAAAGAAATTCAGGAATATTTCCACTAGCTCTTTTTTTTAATCTCGGCGATGCTTCTCAGATTGAAGTGACAAAACCTTTTGTGCAATAAGTTTGTACATGTTTGTGAAGTAATAGTGTAATCTAGCTCATTTATATTCTTCTAATCAATTGTAAACATTATGTTGCTCATCTTGACATAAAATAACTCTACTCATGAAGGGTCAGAAACAACACTTTCACGATTCTTAAAGTGCAGAGAATAATTATTTTCAAGCATTTGTCGAACATTCAACAAATTTTTACTTATATCAGGTTTGTACAAAACATCAGATATAATTTTGATACCTGATATTGTTGAGATAGACACTTTACCTCTGCCTTTGACTTCTACTGCTCACCATTTCCCATTTTTACTTTAGATTTGTAAGTATCATCTCGAAATTTGAACAGTTCAACATTATTGCACAAGTGATGTGTGAAACCATCATCAAGAAGCCATGAATCAGAGGATTTACTAATTGATATGTATTAAACTGCAAATAGTTTCTCTTCATGTACATCGTCAGCTTCTGCTACTTGCGCTTGCAAAGCACCAGAGGCCTTTGCTCTTGATTTGCAGACCTTGAATACGTGTCCCGTCTCCTTAGAGTTTCCACATATAGCATTGACTCTCCACCAACAATACTTCTCCTGATGTGTTTTTCTTTTACAATGTTAACAAGGAGGGAACTTCTGCTTCACATCTCCACTATTGTTTCCTCCATCATGCTTGCCCTTATTCTTTTGGTGGAATTGTTGCTTTCCTTTTTGCTCTTATACAGATAAATCTCCTTCAATGAACTTTTCCCGTCTCATAGTCCTCCTTTGCTCTTGTGCTTAAAGAACACCCATTAATTAACCTAATGAAAGTTTTCACAGGTCCTTGGATTCACAAGAATTTTCTCCATAATTCGTTTTTCTGTAAATTCTTCACCAAAAAGTCTAATGTTATTAACAATTAAGGAGATTGGATCAGCATACTTACTGATAGTTTCATCCTCCTGCATATTCAAGGACTCAAACTCTCTTTTTAGTTTCAACACTTGCATTTGACGTATTCTATCGCTTCCTTTATATTCTTCCTTCAACCTATCCCAAGCGTGTTTTGCAGTTTTGCAAGCCATGATTCTGTAAAACACAGTATCTTCCACAGCATTCTTCATAAGCGACTTGGCTTTAGATATCATTGCCTTCTCTTTTTTGTTGGATTTGATGTAAGCCAAGGTAAGATTTGCTGGTACAGCAGCAAGTGGTTTATCTTCCGTCACAGTTTCCAAAAGTTTATTGGTTTCCAAAAAAGCTTGGATCTTCACAGACCATATTTGGTAATTTTTCACCAGTGAAAGTGAGGGATGGATTTAAAGGTAGGTTGTTGGATGCCATTTGTGTTGTAGGTTAAAACTTTTTTTTGTCCTGTAAGATAAAGTAGAGGCTCTACTGCCACTGTTTGAACAAAAATATACAAGAAACTGATTTGAAAAAATAAAAATAGACTGAACTTATAAAATTCTTTGTGTATATTAATCTGTAGAAAGTCTGAATTTATACAAAAAAACAAGGAACATTAAAACTAAAACAAGAACATGTGCCACTAATTACCATAAAAGGGGGACACTAATAGCAATAATAGGGCCACTAACTTCAGAAAGTTGAGCAACTAAAGTTGACTAAGTTTAGCTAGAAAATAGAAAGCACTAAATTGAAATAAGTAAAAAACAGTAAAAATAATAATAGCTGAAAAAATGGCAATTGTCTAGCATTTATATCATTTCATTAGTGATATTTATTCCGGAAGTTAATTTTGTTTAATATTAATCCATGTGAATTGTTTTCTATAACGCAAAAGAAAATTAAACTCATTGTATTTTTGTTTCTGCACGACTCTTATTCCACCTTATGGTTTGAGTAAGGAACCTATATAGTTTTAATAGATCATTTAGGAAAGATGTTCACTTTATTAGTTCATATCGTTTTACTGAATTAACTTTTAAGTTTATTTTTTTAAGGAGTAAACCAAGATTCTGATTTCTGTAATAATCTGTGAACATGAGTATATTGTCTAGTTTAGATAATGAATCATGATTAATTGTTACCTTTCCTACATTCGAGGGAAAGAAGTACCGGTGAATGTAAATTTATTGTATGGTTTTTATCAGTGGTTTCTTGAATGTTTTTTATCTTGTGCCTGTTTTAGCTGTGGTTTCTTGAATGTTTTGTAACTTGTGCATGTTGTTGAAGTGGTTTCCTTGATATTTTATATCTTGTGCTTGTTGTAGCATTGCTTTCTTGTATTTTTTATATCTTGTGCATGTTGCAACAGTAGTTTCTTGAATTTTTTGGCTTTCAAATTTTACTTTAGATAACTATTACCTTCTTAATTTGTTTTGTAGCTTTTATAATAAGGTATGTGCTATTTGAAATTAAGCAACTTTGCCAAAAGGTTAATGGAGGATCCTATCTTATGTATATTTCTTATTGAACTCCTTGTATTTTTGTTTCTTCATAACTCTTATTCACCTTATGGTTTGATAGGGAACCTATATAGTTATAATAGAGCCTTTAGGAAAGATGTTCACTTGATAAGTCCTTTCTTCTTGTGAAGTTAATCTATTACAAAATCTTTTTTAGTACTTTCATAGAACCTTTTGGTACTTCATAGAATTGTTATTATATGTAATAACTAATCACTTCATTCTTTTTCAAAATACTTTTACAAATTCAATTAAGGACAAGGTGAGTGAGACTTCAACATTAAGGAATGAAGAAGGTCTTGAAGTAGATGACGGAGAAATGGAGAGAAACACAGCAACAAATAGAGAAGATGAAGGAGAAAAAACTAGTGAAGATGATGTGAATTTATTGAAAACTTTATCAGAGGAGCAATTATTGAAAACAAGGATAGAAATAGTTGGTGGAACAAAGAAAGGAAAAATACATGGTCTTGGTTCTATAAATTATTCGTTATCAGAATCTTGAAATGCTAATTGTGCATCCTCAACTGATCAAAATCCTTCAACTGTTCCTACCCAACAAAGAACTGAAACTCCGGAATTTCAAAAACTTTTTGACCGCGTGTTGGAGCAAGTACTCATGAATATGAAAGATCTTATGCAAATGAATATACAGGAAAATGTGGAAGCTGAAGTAAATATTGTGGTTTGTTTTGATGTGGCTCGGATGCTTGGTTTCACTCCTCAACGACCAACAAATGGATCTAAAGTCACAACTCTTCATAAAAGTCACAAGTCTTCATTCAAGTCGCAACTCTTCATAAAAGTCATAATTTTTCTTTAAAGAGGAAGGCTAGTTTTGAAATTAAATGTATTTAAAAGGAAATTCTTGTTTGTCATACAATTTCTAGCTAGATTTATCTAAAAAATATATCCCTACCTATTTCTAGCTAGTCATTCAACAAAGAAATTTTCCAAGCAGAAATTGAAAAATGGATAGACAATTTGTAAGCTAGGGTAATTACTTGCTAAGTCATAGTAAAGTCAACAATGACCAAGAAATATTTGTTATGCATTTAGCTAGCATACATCCTAGCAACATTTTTGGTACAAAAAAATCCTAGGAAAGATATCGTGGCAAACTTAGCTAGGAAATACATAATCGTCTAGACAAAATTTAGCTGAGAACTTATTAGCTTTGCTGGTCTGCTAAGTTCAGTTTCCTAGCTCAATTGATTGTATCTAGGGATTTTATCACATTACCTAGGACAAGTATCTGTAGCTAAACACCTGTTCTCTTGTAGTGCATGTCAAGGTGGTGAATCGAATGTGATAAGCCAATTTTTGGCTCAAGGCCATAGATGAAAAAGCTCAATTGAGGTGAAAAGGAAGTACTCTGATTGTCATAAGAAAAGAAAAACTTATCATAATGCACTTCACTTGGTGCCAATGGGCAGTCAATTGCAAGTTTGAACTCGCAACTCTTAGAATAGTGTTAGGAGAAGGATATGAGGTAGATACTACTCCTTATCCAATAGTGAAAAGGAGAGAAGAGGAGTGTCATTCCTTGTACCTAGCTAGGTGCTATGAGATGGTACAACTTGAGTTTGAGATATCTATTTTGGAGGCTAATGCGGAAACAACAAAAGGGATGGTGGCTTATATTTAGGATATCTTAGGCCTTCGCAACAAATCCAAACCAATAAAAGTCCAAGAAACTGGATAAAATGTGATGATGCTAATGTTGCATAAAAGAACCAAAAATATTACATATGTCAACTTTAGCTCTTATGGAATCAATAGTGTCTGTTGATTAAGGGCCAACAATAATGCAAACCAATTCTCAAGTGGCCTAGTGACTCTCTCAACCCTAACAAAGAATCCAAAATGAAAGTATGATTCAAAGTTGGGTAGGAGGTTCATTTCCGCAAACTGGAAACACAAAAGCGATGTTAAATTGTTCGCTTGATGGGAGGCAACCCATCGATATCTTTATTAGTTTACTGTCCCAATTTTTTTTGTAGTTTGGATTTGATTTTTTTAACTAACCCTCATAATTTCAGAGGTGGTGGTGAACATGTTTGAATGTATAAAATTGACTGGAATTGAAGTTTGGGGTGAAACACCCTGAAAAATAACAGTTGAAAAACATTGAGATGCTCAAATGCGCATAAAATTATTGGTGGATCATCATTTTTTTTGGCAATCACCCAAATTGGAAGCACCTTTAGAAGTCTAACACCATGTTATTCATCACAATTACGAGATCATCTGACCGTGATCCTAAGTAACTGGTGCAGCATTCATAAAAGATAAAAAAACATCTTCTCGTGATTGCGAGAAGAGGGGTCGGACCGTGATGACTCACGTGAATTTGAAAAGGTAGTAGTTTTGAAATTCACTTTAGTGTCCCACAAACTCCAAAAAATGTCCCAAAACCACTCCCCCATAAAATCAATTTCTCTAATCAATTTTGGGCAAGAATTCCCTTCAGCCATTTTTTCTCAGCTAAGGTATTTTTTTCCCCTCACTTGATCTTTTCTTGAAATTGATGAGTTATTTACAAAATGGTAGATTCTCGGCCTTGATTTTTTAAAATCATGATTGGTGTTGAAAACTTTATTATGTAGATCTGTGTCATAGTTTAATGTTGTGTAACGGGCTTTAATTGAATGAGGATTAATTTGACGCTTGAAATCGGTTGAAAATTGCACGAATAGAGTTTACAACTTGTTTGATGCAATGTCGAAGTGAAAAATATTTTCTAGACTGAAGTTTTGTATGCAATCGTGATGTCTCATATCGTAATCCTGATATCTTATCCACGATCATGATGTATTATATTTTGAAATTTCATTATTTTCCTAAAATTACAATGAATTTAAAAGGTGAGGATAATGATCACAACGTATTTTCTCGTGATCGTGATTAGTCGTGTGCATGAAAGTGAAAACTTTTAAAAATAGCAACTTCACCTCAATTCACTAAATTCTTTTTTCACTCATTTCATTGGCCTAATTTCTTGAAAATACATTGATTTACCTGCCTTTGCATTAATTTTACATGTTTGTATGTTGTATAGGTATATTTTTTGCAAAATTATGGACGATGACGTCAACCACATGGAGGAACAAATGGAAGAAAATATCGTGGGAGATGAAATCTTTTATCATGATCATTTAGTGTCTGCTAAATTCTACGATTGGATGTCCACCTCCGCACTAGAATATCATAAAGTAGAGGGGTCTTATTTAAAAAAGTCTCCACGAGAACATGTCGGACTTCTATGGGCGATTGGAGGCCAGTGGATAGATGTGTTTTCTTGACAAGCCTTACATGGCTAACCACACGGTGGATCAAGATTTCTATGCCAATATCGCCGATCTAATTTCTCGATCACTTGGTAGTCACGGTCTGGAGCAACCAAGTTTATTTTGACTTCATGAGGATAATTAAGTATTATGGTATTCCCGATGTAAATAATGATATTCACATAACATGATCAAGGGAAGCGGGCGAGGTGTTGTTTGTATGACACTTGCATGGTGGCTATATGCCTAAATGGAATGAGATCCAGTAGTGGACTGATTTCTCAAAATTCAAAGCTAAAGACAGAACATGGGTTTCCATCATTTGTATTAAGGTTATTACTTCAAGGAATAAGAACGATGTGTCTCTTGATTGGGAGCTTTTGATTTGTCCCATCATGGATGGTATTCTTATTTATGTTGGTTGGATCATTTTGCAACACGTTCTGTAGTTTATGTTATAATGTACATGGGTCTTTATTATCCTTCTTTGATTACTTATATTTGCCTCACTTATAAGGTGGAAAAATATGAGAGATCTAGCATGAGGAGTCGCAAAGTCCCTATATATCCACTTAAAAAAGAAGGGTGTGGGGCATATGAATAAGAAGAGAAAAATTGATGTGCATGATTTAGTGTTTGACACATTTATTTTGGGCACCTATTCACGTAGTTCAACCTCTATCCCCTCCTCCAGCTGAATTGCTGCCGACTCTAGTCCACTTATGAGAAAAATGCAGGTCAGAGATACATGGATTCACTTGGTGTCTTTCTATAGGGCTACGACATATCACCTTGGTTGGAAGTGCTACTTGTACCCTTTTGACACTAATGCAGGATTGACAGATTCTCAAGAACATGATTGAAACAATGGAGAGGAGCTAGAAAAAGATGAAGGAACAAGAAATGAAAAATAGCAAGTTTTTGAACAAGATGCTGAGTACACTCCAAAAATTCTGTGTCCCAAGTTATGAGGTTTATGATGATTTTCTTTAAGATCCATATAGCTCTTCCCATGACTAATGATCTTTGCAGTGTGTCCCTCAATATCTCGTTTTGATTGTGGCACAATGAGGAAACAATTACATTTTTTAGTTAGGGGGTGCCTCCCTTGTCCGAGTAATTTTACAATGTATTTTGTTTCATTTGATCGTGCCTTTATTGGAATTATATTATTTTTATTTATTGATGATTTGTGCTTGTCAGTCTTGTTTTATTTTGATTTTTGGATGATGTTCCCTCATTGGGATTTTTAATATATTATGTTGGGTTGGTTTGTTTTATTTTGTTTCTTTTAGTTGGAAGCTTCTTTTTTTTGTTTTGATAATATGTCCAGTTATGGATAAATTGATAATTTTTATGGCAAAAATTACCGACTGTTTGTAAATGTTTTATTGGGTGTGGATATGATGTAGTCTGAGTAGCCAAGCCCGAATAGATGGATGAGTTTTTACGATGATAGATTGGTAGGCCACATTCTTAAGAGAAAAGTCATCTTCCTTTAAGAGGTTGTGGCTTGGTTGATACTAAGAACATAGACTTGCATGTGGAAGGTGTTGATCACACCCCTCCATTTTTCAAATTTAAGCATGCTGTAAATGTTTTTTTGACAAATCTTATATCTTTTATTGAGTGTTTTGATTTGCTAGCAATAAAAATGTTTGATGACACTTGTATTTCAAAGGAAATAAGATTTCGAGCTATCTTAATTGATTTCCATACCATGTGTGATGAATGGTTGTGTAATACACTATGATTCACCTTCATCGCCTAGAACTTGCCCAATTTATGTTAAAATGCTGGTCTTGATTAAGTTTTGTCACGGAAATAATTAAAGTCCACCTGGCCTAAAAAATCCCATCTTTGCACTAAATATATCCTCAGTTGTCCCCTTTGAGCCTAATTCTTTTTAATGATTACCATATTAGAAGCCTTCTCCTTTTTGAAAAAAAAACTGTCATTTGAAACTTCCCCTCCGTACACTTGAGAATTGTGAAAGCTGATGCTCAAAGCTTAAGTTGGGGGTGTTATGGAAAATTCATAGATTGGACGCTTACCACATAAGGCCTGGATAAAAAAATTAAAATGGAGGAAAAAGTTTATTAAGAACTTTTTTGAAAAAGAAAACGAATAAAGAGACATGTGTCCGACAAAGGTTGAAAATTATTGCATGTGGCACCTCTTTAGTAAACAATAAGAAATATATGGAAGAATATATTGTGAAATGTTTCGTAAGTTTAAAAATGATGATGAGTGGAAAAGTTGATGAATGCTGAGTTGTTGTATAGTGTTGAAGGAGGATGTAATCACTGGTATGTATATGACATCCTAAGCTTTTGCAATCATACATTACAAGCGTAACAAAGTAATTTGATATCCCTTATCGAATGATGTTGAGTAATTGTTTTTAAATATATGGACAAACCTATGGTGTGGTATTTGTGTCCATGAGATGTTTTCTTGTGAGTGTGTGAATTTGCATGTTTGCCCCGTGTCTTGTAACTACTTTGTGAGTGTGTTGGAACATTTATTTTCTTTTGACTGCACGCAAGTTAAGAAAGTGGTGATTTTGTAAATTTCTAATTAATCAAGTGAGCACGAAAATCAATTAACGAGTTGAGTCATTTCTTGATTTTTAGTTGGTGTCACTTAATGATTTTTGGTTCTTGGAAATGTGCAATGAGAATGTAGATAGTTATTTTCTGAAAATTTTTCATGTGGACTATTTGTTAGTATCAACTAAAGCCTTTTCCTTTGTGCTTGATTGGAAAAGGTGAAATTTATTTATGGTGTGTTCTGAAATGAGTTCCTTTTGTGTTTTATATTTTGTTTACTTGAGAAAGAGAAAAGTTTCTAATTGGGGTTTTTTGAGATAAGTGGTGGATTTTCGACTCAAACATCGTAGTTAATTATGGCTTTCTTTAGTTTATAATTGCTTCTTTTAGTGTGATTCCCCCCCCATATTTGTAGGAAAAATGAAATGGAAAGTTAGTTGAAAAGATAGTTGAAGCAATCAAGTGAAATTGAAGCAAAAAGAGGTCAATTGAAAGGAAGTGGAACAGGAAGAAGTTTGCTCATTGCAACTGTGTGAAGCAGAAGTTGTGATTGTGTTGCTCAAGAAATTTAGATCGTGCGATCACGTGGTTAGAGTTCATGACCGTGTGACCCAGTTACACTACTCATCGCAACCGTGAAAGTTAGTTGTCGCGACCTTGAAGGATAAATTACGTGGCACCTAGGCAGATTGAGAATTTCACAAAGTTCATCAGAAAACCCCTTTTTACAATCACTAATTGTTATTGTCCATCTATTCATCTTGTATCTATCTTTTACGCAACAATCCTAGTGAGTTAATTCCATATGCTAAACATAGATTAGAGAAAAACTTGTAGACTTCAATTTGGCTTTAGACTTGAAATTTGCCTCACAAAACAAATTTGGCAAATATGGCACTAGAGGAGCACGTAAAGGCAATGGTATCTGAAACAACAAATACATGAAATGTTTTTCTCCTTGATAAAATTTCCATCCCTTTTTAGGGCTATGAGTATCGCTTTAAAAACCTCCGGGCAGTGTGAAACCAGTCGTGAAGGTTACTTTCATTAATAGGGGTGCCACAACTAAATGCTTTTGAGCTGTCTTCATAATATTTTCACCAAATTTTTTCATCTCGCCTTGTCTGTCTTCATGATCATTGCCGTCCAGCTACTCATGTGGTGGTACAACTAACATTATCCCGTTTGTTGCAGAGAATAAGTGCGACATAACTATATTTATAACCTCAAGCATGACCATTCTCTTTTCGACTATTATATATCTAAATTTTTGATCTTGGTAATTCCTTTTCGTTCTATAGAAGAAACATTATATAGGAAAACAATCACACTCTTACTGGTAAACTCTCTATCGAGTCATTTTTAATGTATTATTTTAGAACAAAAGAAATATACAAGTGTTCATTTGGTTTGAAGGATTAATTGAAAAGACAAGTATATCTTTTTCGTGGACGGCATGACAAAATAGTCTGTGAGAAAAAAAATTAAAAAATGTGAACTATGTTATCAAAGAGAATTATTTGTGATGAATATACTCCTAGTACACTGAATATATAAATGAAATAGGTTAGACAGTTGAATCCTACCTAGAACCCCCACCCCCACCCCCTTCTTGATCAACTCTATTTATAGTTCAATGTAGAACAAGACCCGATAATCAAGTGAAGGTATATGAAATAGGAATTGAAAAGGGTTGGATTGGGGTTGGGGTAGGCATGTTCAAACTTTTTCTGTTGTAATCCTTGAGAAAGCAACATATAATCTTGTTTTATCTGGACATTCAATATGATTTTTTTCTATTATAATCTTTTCATCCTTTCGATAGTTTTTCCATGATTACTTTAATTCTTCATAAGTCATATAAAGGTTGTGACAATGACACTTCAATCACAAGCACTACTATAATAAATATATAGCGGTAATTAATGTCATTGCATCTAGTGTCATTAAAACTTTTAATGACATTTGTATAGAGTATTGGTTATAAATACTCATATTTATTAAGTTTTTCCACTCAGCACAATATAGCGGAAAATTTTTTATTGCCACTTAATCATTTATGTTTTGTAGTTATGTTGTATATAAGGACTCACGGCAATGTCTTCTTGTCGTCCATTGGTTGTTTATTTATTGTGAAGATCATTATGTTGAATTGTAGGAAAAAAGATCTATTGCATCCTGACTAAGCTATTTATAAGACTCTATGAATGAATAAATTAGTTGTGAACAAGAATATTTATGTTGAGAGTGCTTATCTTTATTTATTTGGTATTTATCAACAATTACATACCTAGTGAAATCCACCAAGTGGTATCTAGGGATCAGAGGATAGATTGCATGTAAACCTTATCACCATTTTGTAGAGGTAGATAGGTTGTATTCAAAAGATCCTTGATATAAAATTTGATCTTTTGTTGCTCGAGAGAGATCACACCGCTTCTGTTAATGAATTTTGAAAATAAATCTTAATAAAGAAGAACTGGAGAAGTAATTGACCAAGTTTATAAAGACAACCTAAGTTTAAAGTTTTACCTGAAATGATAAAATTCAAAATTCTAAAAAGTGATTAAAAGACAACCTAAGCATTGACATAGGATTAAAAAAATAATTAAAACTCAATATTGAACCTACGGGAAGAAGTACCATCATCACTTTCTCCATTGTTGTTTCTCCCCTTTCTCTTACAACCAACATTTTTTTCGTTTGTGTTGACACTTGAATCTTCATTTGCTTAATGATTCATATTTGGGTCTTTTTTAGTTAGATGATTCCAATTATATTCATCTTCAATTGGTGAAAGCCTAGAAGTACACTGTAGAATGGAAGGAAATTTCATGAGATAACAAAATAAGTTCTGCAATTTATTTCATTTTTTCAAGTATCTAATTATAAAAAGTAAAAAATAAAAGAAATTTGTTGAAAATACATGATGTTATGAAAGAAGATATACGTAAGCTTTATATGAATTACCTTATAAAGGTTACCGATAGAACGAAATTTGGTACTTCTCGGTAATCCTTGTGTAAAATGATAGTTTCCACCATTTTCATCTTTTGCCAAAAGTCTCGAGCCATAGTTGATAATGTTGTTTTTTATAATATGATGATAATTATCTGGGTTACCATCTTCACATGCAATTTGGTTGAGATTTGACTCACCTAAAAATTATATGTGAGAATCCATGATACATATGAAACCAATTGGAAGATCAAAAAGTGGGACTGAAGCTTTAATCTAATGATTGTATTTTAGGCTAGAAATATGTATTGTGCAAATTAGGGCATGAGCTTAAATTGATATGTGCTCATTGATTTAAATTTTTGATATTTCTCTACTTTTTATTTTTTAAAATATCAAATAATTATCTTAAGTTTAATTAGTAAGGTGTAAAATTCCTTAAATACCATCAATATTTCCTTCTTGTTGTTGGTCAGGATGTTCCTTCTCAAAAGAATCCTCTTGATCCCATCTTATGTTGCTTTCGTTGCGTTCGTTGAATTTCTCACTTTCTAACTCCTGCAAATACATATTGTTTCTTAAATAAACGATTGGAGAAAGAAATGTATATTGTGGAATATAATTAATTTACATGCTCAATAATAGTTTTTAAATAAACAAAACTATTGAACAATTACCTCGCAAGCTTGAAGGAGGGGATACAAACACGTATTGTCAATGTTATTGTTGATTAAGGTAGCATTATAATCATCCAATGGGTTATCTTCACCAAGACTTTCAAACTCAGCTGAAAATCATAAATAACCAAATGAAAGATAATTAATAGTATGATTCATTTATAAGTTCTTGAATAAACTAATAAATTATGTACCGTGAATAATTTGTTTTTCATTATCTGCATCCTTCATCTCCTTCAAGGAAAGTTGTGAATTGCTCCCCTTGTTCCCTTAAAACAATATTATTTAAATTTTTATTGTACTCAAAAAAGGTTATTAATGATACATTGAAATTAATTTTTTTTAAATACTAATAATGTAAAAAAAAATTTAAAAGTTATTTAATAATAAGATTAGAATTAAAAAAGACAATAATCATCTTTTAATTTAATTAAGTGAACAAGTAAAACAATAATCAACATAAGTCAAATGTAAGATGTTGAATGAATTAATTATGTACCATAAATTATTTCTTGCTTTCGCCTGTTCTGTAGTATTTTCTTGGAAGAGTCTCCTTTATCCTCTCCAGAATATTTTTCATTCCTCTTGGAATCTTCTTTCTTTTTCTTTTCTGCTTCGAGCATATTAGGCATATACTATTGAATGAAATACAAAAATCAAGATCAACTAATTATTTAATTTGACAAATCATGCTCGCAAAAAGCAAAATCTTCCCTCCATACTAACAAGTCTAAATTTTAAAACAAATGAAATTTTAGAAGTCACAAAAGAAACATAGTTAGGTTAATATACACATATGTCTTTGCAACTACATACACTTTATCTGAATCATCACCGTACATATGCATTGTAATTCATAAAGTAAAATTGAGTTGAATATAAAAAATAAAAATTGCATATAGATTTGACAGATGAAACAAAGCTTTTTGATTTGAGTGAAACATAGAGTAATGATTATGAGGGATGAAGAAAGCATCATCCTTCGGTGACTCTCATTCTCAGATTTAGATGGAAGCCTTATTTTCATATTTAAAATTATAATTGAGTGAATGATGGTAGAAAAATTGATGGAGGTCTTGTTGTATTTCAATGAGATTTTTCATACATATCAATACACAATAATAAAACAACATACCTGATGTTATCCCATAAGTAGGATTTGAAGGATGTACACAAGTTTTGCTACAACTTTTTGGGGTAGAAATATTTTTTTCTGATAGGTCATTGAAAAAAGAATTAAAACAGGATTACAAGAAGGAGAAATCAATTATTTTTCACTCTTGTTAATTATATGTTTTAAAATTTATTAGAAATGATGAATAAATTCAAAAACAAGACACTTGCTAAAACGAAGTGTAAATTTGTAAATGAACACAAGGGCACAAAATTGAGAAAGAAAAAAGGATTTAAATTGGCTCAAACTCACCATCACACAATTCGATTCCTTTATTAAAAGAAAACAAAAGACAATAATGAATTTAATAGAATGAATGGGAAAATCTATATCGTCTCAATCCCGTTTATATGTTCCTCTTTGTTGTTCATCTATCCCTTAACAAATTGAATAGGATTAATCAACAGTAATTAAAAAACAATTCTATCTTGTTAATTCTAGGTTTTAAAATTTATAACAAATGGTCTATAAAATCAAAACAAGACACTTGCTAAAATGAACTGTAAATTTATAAATGAACACAAGTGCAAAAGATTGACAACCAAAACAAGATCTAAATTAAATCAAACTCACTATCACGTAATTCGATTCCTTTATGCAAGAAAATAAAAAGCAAAAATAAATTGAATAGATTGAACGAGTGAATCAATTCCGTCTCAAATATGTTCCTCTTGATTAATCCCGTTTAAAAACTGAAATAGGTGAAGAAACAAACCTGTATTGATTGAAGTGTCTCCTCTTGACTGCTTGTATATATTTTTAAAAAAATAATATTAAAACTAGGAAGTGAACAAACATCTCGCCTTTTATATGTAAACTTTTATTGGTGAGCTGTTTTTTTAAAATTATGTTTGTTCAATTTTGGAAAATTTATTATTTGTCCATAAAAAGTAAGATAAATTTAAAGTGCAAAGGTGTGAACATACTAGAGTTCTAAATCAATTATTGTGATGAATTTAATATTGTGTTGATAGTGATATTTTGACATTAATTGAGAAATTTATTTAAAATCATTTTATTCTTTTACCTTTGTAATTTAGTATGCTTTGTAGTGTATATTATAAGGATAATACATGAAAACATTCATTTTTAGACTTTGACCAAATAAATTTAAATAGTTCCAATAGAGTTAGTCAAATATCATTTCTAATGCAAACCATCAGAATTACTACAAAAATGACACACGACATTGAATTGTGATTGAGGTAATAATATTTTTCTTACAAAAGATAATAGTTAGTTTGACTTAACATTAAAGTAATTTTAATTAATGTTTTAAAGTGGAAGACTCTACATCTCTTTTCGTTAAACTTGTTTAGATTATAAAAATCACAAATATGTGACACACATAAAATAATATTTGTGTAATTGTTCATATACAAATATATATTTATTAAAATAAAATAAAAAATAAATTTAAAATTATATGAAAAACATTTACTTTTTCCGGCAATGTGCTAGACGAAGAATTTATGGGTAGATAGAGTTCAAAAAAATAATCGTTATGTCGTATGTGCTTATATTCTCCTCTTAATTGTTGGAATATTCCTTTGTATAGTAATAAAATCAAGAATTTAGTATTGGAATTTAAAAATAGTTGAAGATAAATTTAATCCTTGTGTGGGAGACAAAAAAAGTATATTAATATTAGAACAAATATGTCTAGTTATAAAAATATAATTTTTCGATGAACGGAATTCAATTGACCCTCTCCTCGATAGATAGTTTTTTCATTGCTTTAGAAAACATACATTCATAGAGTTTGGATCATTCAACTTTATCTCTTTAAACTTTAAAAATGCAATTATATGAAGAGATAAAAGTTCTAACTATCACGATTCTAAAGTTGATTCTGATAACGCCTGCCTTATCCAACTAAGACAGGTTAACCTAAACAATCATTGACAAGGGTAAATACGATTGTATGAAATTAAAAAAGGACAGAACATAACAGAAGAATTTTGCAAATAATAACATAACAAAACCTTCCCCAAAAGCTATGTATACAAGTGACTAGGTAAGTATACAATTTTTTTAATTAAAGAACAACTCTGAATGTCTACAATCCTAAAATAGTAGAAATACATAGTCATGAGCAGGTGACACTTTCCATGATGACTAGAAGGTACCTCACAAACTCCTCAAATCAAGCCTCGGACACTAATGTAAGAGGAGAGTCGGAATGACCGGGACTCATACTCTTTGGTGCAGGTGCACTAGCAGATGATGGAGTAGGTCATATTTTTGTTTGTTAAAAGAAGACCGGTTCACATTACTCTTTTACTTCCCAGAGTGATTCTCTAATTTCTTAGCCCTATCATTCTTAAACTCTTATCTATCTCTCAACTTATCATCCTGAACTTGTTTCAGATCATTAACCATTCTATGTCCATATCCCTCATCAATATAGTTGCCTTTCCTTGCTATTTTAATAGGGAGACAACCGAGTAACGAATTAACTCATCCTACTCCTCATATCAGCAACCATCTCAGGAACATACTTAAAAATTTGTGTGAACTTCCGAACTGTACTCATGAACACTCAAAGAATCTATAAGGACCCTAAAAATGGAATAGAATGAACTAGAGCTTCACATCAGTTTATTGAGTTAATAACTTGTTAAAATTATTACAAATATATTTTAGTATTTGATTTAAAGAGTTTTTAGGTTAAACATCAAGGGACGATCAAGACGTTTTAAAACTAATTTGTTGTGTGCTAGTGTGTTCTACTATGTTGTGTTGTTTGGTGTATAAAATAAGTGGAATTTACCCTAGGGACTATATAAACATGTAAATGTACGGGTACGACTCGCCAAGGACCAACAGAAGGGTCCTTCAGGAGGACCCTAAGCTCAACCCCCAAAACTGCCAAAAAGGTGTGACTTAAGGCCATTACTTACGACTAGTATGTCCTTTGATGGGCATCCATTTCTTAGTAGTTCAAGACATATCCTAGGGAGCCTTATATTCCACGGCAAAGTCTAACATGAGTTTTACGAAACAACAAGACGGTCCATCACATCTCGTACAATCCTTAGGTGGTGGTCGTGAGTGAGAACCTATTTTTCTGCTACAAGTCGGCCAAGCCATGAGTGGTTTGGTAAATTCCACCCTTGGGTAAATAAATACTTGGACGGTTATTTTATGTATGGTAGAATGTTTTAAGTTAGATAAAATACTTAAACCTAGAATTAGACTTCACTCTTCAAATTCAAAAGCCCTCTCCAAAAAAGGTTCTCCCAGAACAGAATAGGAGCTTAAGGTCAAGTTTGAGATAGGGTTGATGATTTATACTGGTTTATTCTTTATTTCTTGTGTAATTCATCTCTAAGGTGTGATGATCCTTCATATAGGTCTAGCCTTTACCTAAGAGTCAAATTCAAATGGTTTTCAAGTTTTCCTAATGTTATGAAGACCCTAATTCCTCCTCAAACTCTTAGGTTCATGAATTTAATGGTTTCAAACGAATTGTCATGGTTATATTATAGCTTAACTAATGTGTTAAGGTTAAAATCTCTGAATTCATGATTTCTCTAAATCCCTAATTTTGGTTCGAAAAGTGCGTTTGTTAAATATGATTGTTTATTGGTGGAATTGCACTTATATGACTTTATAGTATTAATTAATATTGTTATATATCTCTATATATGATGAATTTTTTTTATATATGTATGTTTTGGTGATATTAGTCTTGTGGGCATGATAATGGGAAAATTCTCTTGCTATGTTGATATTATTGGAAGTTATTTAATGGTGAATTGTGGCATTGGAGAATGGTGAGTTGATTGAATTGCTTATTATAGTATGATTGTTTTTGCATGATTTTATACACTTATAGTACAGGTGTACTTCTTATTCTTATTGTTATTGTGGAATTGAACCCATTATGAGGTTAATTGAAGTGAGATTTATGTAATTGTGTAGAACGTGGCATAATATACAGATGTCATATGATCTTAAGGTGATCTTCTATATTGTATTGTGAATGAAAGCATGTTTCGTCTAAATGTTTACATGTGATGATAATATACAATGAATATTCTTTATATGTTGATATGGTGTCTTGATTAGGTACATCTAGTTGTCCCTACTTGATACATTAAATAAATGATGAATGTGATCTCTGGACTTGTTAGACTTAGGCATCTTTTTTTTAGCGAAAGAATGAAAGTATGAAATGAATCAGCTAGACCTAGCATGGTGACCTTTCTCTAAATGAGATATCCTTATGGACCTTAATTGGTAGACTCTAGAGGTGCCCTTCTTTGTCATGGTATTATGGGTTGGTAAGACTAATGATCGAGCCCTCTTTAATACACTTATCTGATAAAATTACTTTTTGGGAACTAACGGAAAGCATCGACTAAATATGCTTAACATAGTATCTCTACTTAAGTATGAGAATAGAGTATGAAGAACTCTTTTTATATACCCTAAACCATGTGCCTACATGGGATGTGTCTTGATTCTACCCTTGGCAAGTAGAAGACCCTCCACGGAGTAGGATAGACTCTGAATTCCATACCTAGCTAGTGTGGTCTATGTCAGTTATGCCTATTACCATCATGTGGGATGTACACCCTACCTATTCAATAAATTTTACAACGTGTAAGTAGTATGGGATGCTACCTGCACATGGCACGAGTAGGCTTTGAAGATACTAGAGCGAGTTCCCTAGTTCATCCAAGACCATTATGTGAATTCTCTTAAATGTATGAATGTCTCTTTAAATATTCTAATAAGGAACGTTAACTTGTTGGGTTGACTTGAAGAGGAATGAGCCTTGTCTTAGAAAGTCTTGAGGTACACTTAGGTGTACATGAACAGGTTGTATGGGCGGCCCCATCATATGTTTACTTAGGCGGGTCTTACGATAACCATAGGTAGATGCTCTTAATAGTAAGATTGGTACTTCATGAGTGTGGTGGTACCGGGTGTATTTTGTGGGTATAATCTTGTATGTTGATGTTTACTTGTATTATTTCCTTTACACTTTTTATGAAACTTTATCAATATAGCCTGAAAAATCATTTAAATCAATTAAATGTATCATATCAAGTAAATGTCCCTTTTAGCATGATTTTTGCCTGGTAATCATACTTAGTGCTTAGTTGTACTAATTCCATATTTTCCTCTTTTTTCTACAAAGTGTAGGTGTGGGCAAGTGAGGTATTCTCCAGAGTTGAAGCTTGGGACTTAGAATTCTCTCAAGATTTTGTTATGTCCTCATATGTCAAGGAGATAGACGTCGTATTCCAGTTTCTCTTTCATTAAGACATTTGTATTAAACTTGTATCCTCCTATCAATGTAAAGGGTAGTGTCACTAAGTTTCATATTCTTAATGTTTGGGTCTATGCTGGCCTTATGAGCCTAAATTTTTGTTACTCACAAAGACTTATTTTAATAGTGTGTTGACTCTTAAGTCTGTTGATTTAGCATAAATAAGGTTATAATTCCTCAGTCTATGTGATGAATGAATGTTATGGGCTTGTATAAGACCTCATCGAGTTCAGATACTCCATGTGATGATTAGGGGGTTCTCTCGGACCTTTACAAACATAATATAAGAGCATAAGGTTGTGAAATGATCCTTAGGTTTCAAATTCTCACAAGGCCATGTATCGAAGAGTCTTGTTTATAGGTGTGAGTCGCGACAAATCTATGAGTGGGAGGCTATTGGACATAGAAGATACACTTCTTTGATATTCTTGAAATCATGCGATAGAGTGGAGTTATATAAGTGTCTTCTCCTAGTCGCTTCTTGTTTTTTACAGGATATGAATACAAGGACGCCCACAAAGATAGTTGATGACGAAGTAGTGAATGAGAGAGTTCCTCCTCTAGGGGATCAAGTTCCTCAAGGTGACCAAGTTCAAATAGTTAACAAAGACAATGAGGCTATGGTGGTTCCCTCAAATATGTCTAATGAAGATGTGAGTGTGGATCTTCTTACCCTAACCTGAACCATGACAACTCAAGCAAAGAGTGATGTGGGGCCTACGGTGAATGTTATTGAGAGTACTATGGCCTCTAGGTTGAGTGACATTGTGAGGAAGAATCCTACTATCTTTCTTAGCTCTAATGTATGAGAGAATCCCAAAGAATTCTTGGATGGTTTTTATAAGGTTGTGATTGATGTGGGGTATCTTCTAGGGAGAAAGCGGATTTGGCTTCATATAAATTGAGGGAGCTTAGTAAAGTGTGGTACATTAAATGGAAGGAGAATAGGCCGGTTAAAGTGGGTCCTATAGAATGGGAAGAGCTTAAGGAATTATTCCTAGGAATGTACTTTCCCAATGTGAAGAGAGAAGTTAAGGTTGAGAAGTTTATAAAACATAAAAAAGGTAACATGAGTTTGGAGGATTATTCCTTGAAATTTAACTTATTGTCTAACTATGCTCCATACTTGGTGTCTAACCGTAGAGATGAGATGAGTTGGTTTATGACTGGTGTTTCCGATCTTTTGAACGAAGAGTGTGGTACGACAATGCTCTATAATGATATGAATATATATAGGCTCACATTGTATTCTCAATGTATTGAATATTCTACCCTAGAGAGGTTGGGTAGAGATTTGAATAGGAAAGAACTGATAAGCAAAGCCAACCTAGGTTTAAGAAGAGAACTCCAAATAAAGATGTTTCTAGTGCTCCTAAGGTTAATGTTACGACCCTCAAAATGAACTAGGTTTAATTAGATCCTAAAATTTTTTTATTAGTTAATAAGGTAAAGAATGATCAATATAAGTTTTAGAAGACAGTTTGAGGAGTTTGTAAGTCAAACGTCCAAGAACGACCAAGATGTCCGGAAGCTAGTCTAGTTGAACTAGTTCGTAGTAGGATTTTGTAGTGGAGTTTTGAGGTCTGGTATTACGGTGAAGTTGAGTATCGAGTATTACTAAATATATACTGACATGTAAAGGGTCAAAAAGTTCGAGAACGACTACCAAATGACCACCTTAAGGGTCCCTAAGGAAGACCCAAACCTTGGCCAAGAAAGGTGTCGGGCAGCCCATATGTGGAGGTGGTGGCGTGTCGTGCCTGCAAAACTTAAAGGGAAAATTACGTCTTGCGATTTGTGGACAACGCAAACCATTCTGTCTCAAATTGAATTCCATAACCAAGATTTGGAGTTGTCCCCATGATGCGCAGCCATGTCCAAGATTTGGTCGCGTCATTTTTTTGTCAAATTAGAACTGGTTAAAAGACCCATGAAGTGTAGGGGTATTTTGGGTACTTTGTGGATTTAATTTTACGGTTATTGAGAATTTTTAAACCTCAATTCACTAATCAAATCAAAATCCTCAATCTAAAACAAAATTGTTCAAGTTTTTCAATCAAATTTTATGGGTTATATTAAAATAAGGTATGATAAGTTCATCCTTGACTATTCTCTCATTCAAGGAGCCAATTCCAATAATTTTTCAAAGATGTTCAAAAACATAAAATTTCCAATTTTAAATAAAAAGCACGTGTTCTTGCATGAAAAGGTTTCAAACAACATTTTATGATATAATTGATGTTTATTGATGATTTTAAGATCAAAATTTCTATGAGCCCATGTATTCCTTGGATTCCTTGTTTTGACCCTATGATTGATTTTGTCTTGATATTATTGAATTCATGTGTTGATTGTATTAGACTATTGAATTATGTATAGATCATGATATAATTGTTTATAGTCTTCCTTATATTGATAATATCTGTATAGATCATGATATAATTGTTTATAGTCTTCCTTATATTGATAATATCTATATTTTATATTGTTAGATCATTAATATGGATTCATTGTTGCCTGAGTATTGTATACATAGCTATTGGTAAGAGCCTTCGTAAACTGAATTGATTGAAAAGGCTAAGGAATGTGATGATGATGATCTGAAGGTGGTGAGTTGACCTAACTCCTTTATTTTGTGTAGAAATGATATTTAATTGTATTGATTTGTATGGTCCACTAATAGTTGCAGTGTTTATCTATTATAATTGTTATGAAATAGCCTTGTCAGTAGTATTATGTGAATTATAGTGCTATCATATCATAGCTTGTATAGCTAAACCATGTAAACAATTATATCGTACAGATATATGTTTGAGGTGAAAGTATGATTCCCTCTAAATTGCTATATGTGAAAATGATGATGTTGTGTCTTGATTGGTAGACTTAGGTCCCTCTACTTAGTACATGAAAGTTATGTGACGGGTATATCTTGACTTTGATGGCTTAGGCACCCTTATCTTTTCCGTGTATTAAAGAATGTATGAATGATGTGTAGGATCAATAGACCTAAAGGAGGTACCTTTCTGTGAAAGACTTATATATAGAACCTTGAATGTGAAAAGAAGGTTATATACGTTGAAACTTTAGTATGAAAATAAGGTTAAAAAATTAGCTACCCACAAAAAGTATTATGAGATAGTAGTCCTAACAATTTGTACCTTCTCTAACACACCAAGGGAATGATTACTCTATGAGGATAAAGTCAAAGCATCGAGCGGATATGCTTATGGTAGTAGATCTACATGAGAATGATACTAGACTACAAAGAAGCCCTTGATATCCTAGAACCATGTGTCGTGGGATGAGTCTTAGTTCTACCTTTGGCAAGTAGAACGCCTTCCACGGTATGGAGTTCTTATGACACTGGATACCATACCAAGATAGTACGGTCTATGTCGGTTAATGCCTAATCTCATCATATGTGATGTACACTCTAATTATTGGATAGGTTGTACAATGTGTAGGTCGGTCAATGGGATGCTATCTATAGATTGGGCAAGTAGGCTTTGAAGATGCTAGGTGAGTTCCCTAGGTCTTCTCCAAGAATATTATGTGAAGTCCTCTAAATTTTGAATGTATCCTACATGTCTTAATGAATATTTTTGACCTAGTAATGTATCAAAAATTTATAGGTTCTTACCTAGGTAGGTTTGAGGATTTATAGGTGTGCTTGAAGAGGGTGTATGAGCGGTCTCTTCATGTTTTACTTAGGTGAGTCTTAGAGTATCTTTAGGTAGAGAGTATAAATTATGTAAAGGCTCATGTTATTGAATATGGACTATGTGATATGTGATGAATTGGAATAACTTTGCTTTGGGTAGTCCTAAGGATTACTTAGTTGTGCTTGAAGAGGGTGTATGTGCGGTCTCTTTTTGTCTTACTTAGGTGAGTCTTAGGATAAACTTTAGTCGGGGTCGTAAGTGAATATGGTAATGTGATTTATGTTACTTTAATATGTCTTATATGTGTATGTTGTCTTGAAAATGGTTCTTAGACTTATTTCATGAGATTTATATCAAAAGAGCATGAAAATCATGCCATATTGTAAATGTCCATATTAGCATGGTTTTCTTGCATATTCACCTACTTAGTGCATTAAATGTGCTAATTACATATGTTATCTATTTCTACAACTATAGGTGGAAAGTGAGGTGTCTGTGAGAAGTAAACCTTAGCAATAGTATTCTCTCAAGAAGACATTATATGTCCTCATATGATTTGAGGACATAGTTATATATGATTAGTTTTTCTTTTCAAAATATATTGTAATAGACTTTTGTTTTACTTTTAGCTGATGTATGGGTTGTGACCCTAAGATTTAAATGTTTTTTAAGATGACTATGACGAGACTTAGTTTGCTTATGTTCTTATAAAAGAGTTTGAACTATTGTTGTAAAAAGTTTTGATTCCGCACTACTTTTCATATATCTATGGAATGGATGATGTCTAAGGACTTGTATGAGACCTCCGAGAGGTCAAGTACTCTAAGTGTCGACTTAAGAGTTCTCTAACATCTGGTGTGTAATCTCAGGTCGATCCATTTAACTATGAAAGAGGTAGTGGTTCCCAATTTGTCAAGCCTACTTGGTAAGAATTGTGGGATGAAACATTATGGGAAATGTCTAGCTAGTACAAGTGGATGTTATGGTTGTGGGAAGAATGATCACACGGTGAGAGATTGTCCTACTCATTGTCACGACCCAAAAATGGGTGTGATGGTATTCGTCTTATCCCACCAAGACGAGCCATCCTAAAACAAAATATCTAACAAAGTGCAGAAGTAATGACAATTCAACAACGATTTCTATTATGAAACCAAGTCATATTAATTCAATTCCCAAAACCAGGTTGTCACATGCACAAGCCTCTAATGTAAATATTAGAATTGAAATAAAATAGAAGTCTAAAATGAAGTTGTCTTTCAAGTAAAAACAAAATCATAAATTGGAGTAGGAAAGTTTCCTGAGATGAAAAGCAGCTAGCTCACAACCCTCCACAACATGCCTCGAAAACAAAAAGAATGACAGGTATCATAAAGATTCAGGCTCGTAACCTACAAAAATTTGTAGAAGCAAGGGGTGAGTACCAAACCACGCGGTACCCAACAAGCAAACCTCTAAACACAAGTTAATTGAACAAAATACGGGTACTCCTTACGCCTTATTTAAACCTCCACGCTACAGCCTAACAGTTTACCAAACACACCACTCAATAACCACACTCTATCAGTTTATACATTCTCAATAACAACTCAATACAAGCTTCATGGAGAAACAATCACAAGATCAGCAAAACACATGTTCAACTTCATCAATAATAAAATGTGCAATGCCATGAGATGCAATGTCAAATATCGTGATGCATATCTTTCTTAACGATACACACCCGTTGTTTCTCAGTCCGGGACCCATGGGGGACATATCTGTCCATGCATTTGTCGCGGCGTATGACACGACCCTCGATAATAGTAACCTTCGCGGTGCACGATACGTCCCTCAAAATATAATATCCATCGCGGTGCGCAATACGACCCTCGAAATGATACATCCTTATACCACAATCATGTCTCTGATACAACGCAATTGACATGCTCAAATGAAAATGAGGAGATAATCATTTTGATAACAAAACACAATTTACAGCAAGGAATACAACACTAACAAAAAAGCAACAAGTCTCCAAATCGTTCTCAACACAACACAAGGAAATACACAAATTTCATACGCTTAACAAGAGTTTAGAAATCCACTTGCCTTAGCCAATCGAATAATTACTCTTGGACTTGAGCCTTCCCTTTCCGTTGAGCTTCTGAACCATTGGAATCTATTCAAGTATATATTCACAACAAGGTTTCAGAACTAACAACACTCACACTTTTATGTGTTTAACCTTGACCTAAAAATACACCCCAAATTTATAATCAAGTTTGTAATTCTTGGTGTCAATTAAAATTTTCACTATCATAGTTTTCAAGTTTCAAGTCTAGGGTTTAGTTCGACTTTCCCCAATATTATAGATTTAACAATATTCACATCATACAATATATCAATATTTAATTATTTATTTTAATATATAAAAAATTAAATCATAATAAATAAAAAAATATATAACTTGTAAACCGAAATTTCATTCATTATACATATCCTTCAACAAAGAACAGATACTACTCAAGACTACCAGAACATAAGCAAAACATTAACTTGGCTCTTTAAAATTATATTTTTCTAATGATTACATCATCATTAACCCTTTAAATATTTTATCACTAACTTGTCCTAACTAAGAAACTAAAGTTTCCACGTAAGATGGATCATTTACCATCTAGTGCAATTAATATTATATTATTAAGATAAATTCATGAGCAAATTAACTCAGTAATGAGTCAATATGCACACTAACCTATGCACTGTTCAAAAACATATCAAAAATCTAAATTGGACCACTAATTTTATTTATTAAATAATTATTGGTTATAATATGGTTGCCATTATTTTTGGCAGAAACTTTTCCAAATGACAATAACTTATAGGACTTTTTTTCCCCTTAAAAGATGATAATACTGCCTATTCAAGTAATTACTATGTCGAGGTTTACCAGAAGCACCAAATGTTTTTTTTCGGCAATGCAAATTCCGCCTTTCTGCCTCTCGCGTAAAGTCTCCTCTCTCTCAATTGTGGAATAAAATATAAAACCCTATAAACTCATTTTAATATATTTGGGCTAAGGAGTATAGGGTATTAAAAAATTTTCTTATCACTGTAGCCCATTAACTATTAATTTAATCAATTATCTACAATTATTCATCCATTAATTAACTCAAGTTAAGCAAATATTCAAAATTTCCAAAAATGACCTTCCGTGTCATTACATTATCCACCACTAAAAATCATGTTCGTCCTCGAAGATAAAGTAAAACAAAGTACCTGATGCCTCAAAAAGTTGAGGATATCTGACACGCATGTCATACTCTATCTCCCAGGTTGCTTCTCGTACTGAACGGTGCTTTCATTGCACCTTCACTGAAACAATCTTCTTGGTCCTAAGCTTTCGAATTTGCCTATCCAATATAGCTATAGGCTCCTCCTCATATGTCAAGTCTAGACCCAACTCCACATAATCGAGTGAAATCACATGAGATTCATCCGGAATATAGTTCTGAAGCATAGAGACATGGAAAACATTATGAACTGCCGACAAACTAGGTGGCAAGGCCAACTTATAGGCCACCTCTCCCACTCGGCTCAAAATGTCAAAAGGTCCAATGAACCTAGGGCTAAGCTTGCCCTTCTTTTCAAACCTCATCACACCCTTCATTGGTGATACTCGGAGCCAAACATGATCACCCTCCATAAACACTAAGGCTCTAACTCGCCGATCTGCATAACTCTTATGTCGACTCTGAGCTGTCAATAATCTATACTGAATCATACGGACTTGCTTCACAGCAACTCTAAGTAAGTTTGTATCCAAAGAGTCCATTTCCGTCGAATCAAACCAATTAATTGGAGACCTACAGCGTCTTCCATACAATGCCTCAAATGGGGCCATCTGGATACTAGAGTGATAATTGTTATTATAGGAAAACTCCGCTAATGGTAAATGTTGATCCCATCTAGCACCAAAATCGATCACACACGCTCGAAGCATATCTTCCAATACCTGAATGGTCCGCTCAGATTGACCATCTGTTTGAGGGTGAAATTCCGTACTCATATCTAACTGAGTACCCAGACCATGTTGTAATGCCTTCCAGAAATGAGAAGTAAATATTGAACCTCGATCTGATATGATACAAATAGGAACTCCATGTAGTCGAACAATCTGACTAATATATAGCTCGGCTAACTTTTCTGGCGTATATTTCACCCGAACTGGAATGATGTGGGCAGACTTGGTCAGCCTATCAACAACAACCCAAAAAGAGTCATAACCACCCACAGTGGCAGGCAAACCCACAACAAAGTCTATAGTAATCTGCTCCCACTTCCAAGTAGGAATAGGCATCCTCTAAGATACACCCCCACGCCGCTGGTGCTCACACTTGACGTGCTGGCAAGTCAAACACCTCGAAACAAAGTCTGAAATATCTCTCTTCATCCCACACCACAAATAATGTTGACTTAGATCATGATACATCTTCGCCGCTCACGGATGGATGGAATACCGAGAACAATGTGCCTCCTCAAGAATCAATCTAATCAAATTGCCTGTCCTGGGCACACAAATTTTGCCTCTGATCCGCAATACACCATCAAAATCAAGTACAGCCTCCTTAGCTTCTCTCTCAATACTTTGTCTCGAATAAGACCAAATTTTTCATCACCAAACTGGTGTGCATAGCTTTGCTCGACTAAAAATGACCGAGCCTCAATAAAAGCAATCATCCCATCGCTCTCTTCTGAAACTTGCAAGCGGACAAGACTGTTAGCTAATATCTGCACATCTCTAGCCAATGGTCTCTCGATAATACTAAGCGCTGCAAGACTCCCCATGCTAAGAGTCTTTCTACTCAGAGCATCGGCCACAACAATGGCCTCTCCTGGATGATACAGAATGGTCACATCATAGTCCTTCAGCAACTCAAGCCATCTCCGTTGCCTCAAGTTCAAATACCTTTGGCTAAAGATATACTGAAGACTCCGATGATCAGTGAAGATCTCACAATGCACCCCATACAAATAATGACGCCATAACTTAAGTACAAATACCACAGTCGCTAACTCCAAATCATGAGTAGGGTAGTTCTTCTCATGGGATTTCAACTTCCTAGAAGCATAAGCAATCACTTTCCCCTTCTGCATCAACACACCACCAAAACCAACTCCTGAAGCATCACAATACACAGTAAAGTCTACACCCTCGTCAGGTAGAGTCAACGCAGGAGCAGAAGTCAACAAAGTCTTGAGCTTTTGAAAGCTCTCGTCACACTCATCAGACCACTGAAAACTCACATCATGTCGAGTCAATCTAGTCAATGGAGCTGCAATAGTAGAGAAACTCTAAAAAAATCATCGATAATAACCTGCCAATCCCACAAAACTCTTAATCTCAGTAGGTGAAGTAGGTTGCGTCCAGCCTCTAACTGCCTCAATCTTGGCCGGATCTACTCTAATACCCTCCTTAGTCACCATATGTCCTAAGAATGCCACAAAAGTAATCCAGAACTCACACTTTGAGAACTTGGCATACAACTTCTCTTCTCTCAACCTGTGAAGTACAATCTTCAAGTGTCGGACATGGTCCTCCTTAGTCTTGGAGTAAACCAAGATGTCATCAATGAAAACAATCACAAAAGAATCAAGGTATGGGAGAAACACCCCATTCATCAACTCCATGAATGCTGCAGGGGCATTCGTCAATCCGAAGGACATCCCTACGAACTCATAATGCCCATACCGAGTCTGAAAACTTGTCTTAGGGATATCTGATGCCCTAATCTTTAACTAATGATACCCAGAGCTCAAATCAATCTTAGAGAACAGTGATGCTCCCTGTAACTGATCAAATAAGTCATCAATACGTGGAAGAGGATACTTATTCTTAACTGTTACCTTGTTCAACCGTCTGTAATCAATACACATTCTCATAGTCCCATCCTTCTTCTTCACAAATAATACAGGGGCACCCCAAGGTGACACACTAGGCCGAATAAAACCCTTACTCAATAAATCCTGCAACTGATCCTTCGTTTCAACTCTGCTGGAGCCATACGGTATGGAGGGATAGAAATAGGTTTAGTGCCCGGCTCCAAATCTATAGCAAAATCGATATCCCTATCGGGAGGAACACCTGGAAGGTCCGAGGGAATACATCGGGAAACTCCTTAACCACGATAACAGAGTCCATGGGAGGTGGTTCAACACTAGTATTTCGAATAAACGCTAAGTAAGACAAACACCCCTTCTCCACCAGTCTCTGAGCACAGATAAAAGAGATGACCTTGCTAGGATAAGAACCACTAACACTCTTCCACTCAACCCTCAAAGTCCACCCTGCCCAGAATGATTAGGTCTACCCAAGTGTCATACCGAGCCAAAGAAACAAGACATGATCGATATACTCGATCCACCACTAAGGGCTTACCCACGGGTGTAGAAACACGAATAGGTACAGTCATGCTATCACATATCATATCAAATTTACCAGCAAAATACGTAGACACATAAGAGAATGTAGAACCTCGATCAAACAACACAGATGCAGGTCGATGACATACTGGGATGATACCTGTAATAACAGCATCAGAGGTCTCCGCCTCAGGTCTCTCGGGGAAAGCATAACAGTGGGCTCCTCGTCCTCCTCCAGCCTGGGTGGTACCTCTACCCCCACTCTGCTGAGCTGCAACACCACTACTAGAAACTCTATCACCTCTACCTTACTGAACTCTGCCACGACCTCTACCCTGTGGAGCTAATGGTCTAGTCTGGAATGAAGAATTAGGTCGAGGCCCACCACGACCCCTTTGAGAAGTACACTGGCGCATTAGATGATCGGGATCTCCAAAAGTAAAACAAAATCTCTGACCTGGGAACTGCTGTTTGGACCCTGAAAACCCACTATAATTGCCTCGCCCTGTAGGTCGTTGTTGTGAACCGTACGAGCCCTGACCCAGGCCATAAGAACCCCTAGATGTCTGGCCACCCTCAAATGTCGGCATAGATGAATGAATAGGTCCCCGCTGGTGAAAAGAACAACTCACTCTCTGTGATCCCCTACCTCCAGATGAGGCACCATGAAAGTGACCTGATATACGAGCACTTTTAGGGTCCCCAAAATCCTCTCTCTCCATCAATTCCTCCTCTTTGGTGGCGCTCATAATGGACTTGAAAGAAGCCCCCTCCCTAGATGCCCAAAACACAGCTGACCTGATAGAGAAAGTCAACCCCCTCACAAATCTGCGGATCCTCTCTGTCTCATTTGGAATAATGGCCAACGCATGCCTAGACAACTTGCAAAAACGCGCCTCATACTCTATAACCGATAAACCATCCTGTCTCGGACTCTCAAACCTCAAGCGACTCTCCTCTCTCACGCTCCATGGGACATAAAGATCTTGGAATGCACTAGCAAACTGCTCCCATGTCCCTAGAGGAGATCCAACTGGAAAACATCCCGAATAAGTCCTCCACCAGTCTCTCGCTGGTCCACGAAGCTGGAGTGTAGCATATTAAACCCCATGTGACTCAGCTAATCCAACCACCTCTAGTAACTCTCGGCAGGTAGTTAGAAACTCATGTGCATCGTCGCTCTTCCCACCCTAAAACTTAGGTGGGTCCATCTTTTAAAATCTCTCATACCTACGCTGCTTATCCTCTATCAGAACAACCATCGATGCAACTTGACCCCAACTGCTGGTGCAACATCATTCTGAATCACGAGATCTACTGGTAGTTGCCCTACCGCATCCTGAACAACTGGAGCTTGTTGCTGCTCTTAGGTCTGATCCCCCTCTCTAGTACGAGAAGCATGTGGTGTGGTAGTCGCCCCACCACCCTGAGAAAAGCCTTCTAGCACACTTAACACCCTAAATAGTGTATCCTAAAGCAAAGGTGTGACTACCGGATCTGAACGAACCTGGTCCTCTCTGCCATCAATCTGAGGCTCTGTGGAGACCTCTCTAGCAAGACCTCTCACTGGTGCTACTCCACGTCCACGACCTCTGGCTACTGTCCTATTACTAGCACGACCTCTAGCTCGAGATCTACCCCTACCCCTAGCTGGAGCCTCAACAACTGCCTCGGGAAGTGCCTCCCCTTTACGACCAGTAACATTAGTTCTAGTCCTCGTCATCTGTCAAAAAAGTATACAATAACTCAGTACTAACGAAAGTAACTACGCACGATGAGAAAGAATGAACAAAAGGAAGTTTCCTAGTAATCTTTATAGCCTCTTAGAGATGAGTCCAGACGTCTCCGTATTGATCCTTCAGACTCTACGTAGACTCGGCTTGTATACATGTGAGAGCTACAAACCTGGGGCTCTGATACCATTTTGTCACGACCCAAAAATGGGTGTGATAGCACTCGTCTTATCCCACCAAGACGAATCAGTCTAAAACCAAATATCTAACAAAGTGCGGAAGTAATGACAATTCAACAACGATTTCTATTATGAAACTAAATCATTTTAATTCAATTTCCAAAACAAGGTTGTCAGGTGCACAACCCTCTAATGTAAATATTAGAATTGAAATAAAATAGAAGTCTAAAATGAAGTTGCCTTTCAAGTAAAAACAAAATCATAAACTGGAGTAGGAATGTTCTCTGAAATGACAAGCAGCTACCTCACAACCCTCCACAAGATGCGTAAAAAACAAAAAAATGACAGGTACCACGGAGATCCTGCCTCGTAACCTACAAAAATTTATAGAAGCAAAGGGTGAGTACCAAACCACGCGGTACCCAACAAGCAAACCACAAAACACAAGTTAAGTGAACAAAATACGGGTACTCCTTATGCCCTATTTAAACCTCCACGCTACAGCCTAACAGTTTACCAAACACACCACTCAATAACCACACTCTATCAGTTTACACATTCTCAATAACAACTCAATATTCAACAGTCACAAGCTTCATGGAGAAACAATCACAAGATCAGGAAAACACATGTTCAAGTTCATAAATAATAAACTGTGCAATGCCATGAGATGCAATGTCAAATATCGTGATGCATGCCTTTTTTAACGATACACACTCGCTGTCTCTCAGTCCGGGACCCATGGGGGACATATCTGTCCATGTATCTGTCGTGGCGTACGACTGGACCCTCGATAATAGTAATCTTCGCGACGCATGATAAGTCCCTCAAAATATAATATCCATTGCAACGCGCGATACGACCCTCGAAATGATACATCCTTATACCACAATCATGTCTCAGATACAATGCAATTGACATGCTCAAATGAAAATGAGGAGATAACCATTTTGATAACAAAACACAATTTACAGCAAGGAATACAACACTAACAAATAAACAACAAGTCTCCAAATTGTTGTCAACACCACACAAGGAAATACACGAATTTCATACGCTTAACAAGAGTTTAGAAATCCACATGCCTTAGCCAATCGAATAATTACTCTTGGTTTTGAGCCTTCCCTTTCCGTTGAGCTTCTGAACCAATGTAATCTATTCAAGTATATATTCACAACAAGGTTTCAGAACTAACAATATTCACACTTTTATGTGTTTAACCTTGACCTAAAAATACACCCCAAATTTATAATCAAGTTTGTAATTCTTGATATCAATTAAAACTTTCACTATCATAGTTTTCAAGTTTCAAGTCTAGGGTTTAGTTCTACTTCCCCCAATATTATAGTTTTAACAATATTCACATCATAAAATATATCGAATATTTAATTATTTATTTCAATATATCAAAACTTAAATCTTATTAAATAAAATAAGATATAACTTGTAAACCGAAATTTCATTCATTATACATATCTTTTAACAAAGAACCGATACTACTCAAGACTACCAGGACATAAGCAGAACATTAACTTAGCTCTTAAAAATTATATTTTTCTAATGATTACATCATCATTAACCCTTTAAATATTGTATCACTGACTTGTCCCAACTAAGAAACTAAAGTTTCCACGCAAAATGGATCATTTACCATCTAGTGCAATTAATATTATATTATTAAGAAAAATTCATGAGCAATTTAACTCAATAATGAGTCAATATGCACACTAACCTATGCACTGTTCAAAAACTTATTAAAAATCTAAATTGGACCACTAATTTTATTTATTAAATAATTATTGAATATAATATGGTTGCCATTATTTTTGGCAGAAACTTTTCCAAACGACAATAACATAAAGGACTTTTTTTCCCTTAAAAGATGATAATACTTCCTATTCAAGTAATTATTATGTCGAGGTTTACCTGAAGCACCAAATTTTTTTTTTCGGCAATGCAAATTCCGCCTTTCTTGCTCTCGCGTAAAGTCTCCTTTCTCTCAATTGTGGAATAAAATATAAAACCCTATAAACTAATTTTAATATATTTGGGCTAATGAGTATAGGGTGTTAAAAAAAATTTTCTCACTTTAGCCCATTAAATATTAATTTAATCAATTATCTACAATTATTCATCCATTAATTAACTCAAGTTAAGCAAATATTAAAAATTTCCAAAAATGACCTTCTGGGTCATTACACTCATGTTGCTAGAGGAAGGAAAGATTCCGACAAGAGTACATTTTCTAATCCTCATAATTGTGGTTCTTTCTATTATCTCCAAGCTAACAAGAAAGTAAATCCAGATGAAGGTACTAGAAAGTTACAATTCCTGATTTTGTGGTGAGATCCTTAGGTGTTGATTTGAAATAGTTATACATGGGTTTCTCCACGTGGGTTAGTATGGTAAATTATAGGTTTGATGGGGTTGTGTCTCTTTTTTTCTATTCCATTCAATCTTGAGACATAGAGATTCTAGTGGCATGATATATATTTTGGGAATATTTTGTGAAAAAATCATTTTCATGATCCCCTTATGATGTTTTTTTGAATGTTTTCAAGATTTTATGTTTATATGGAAAAATTAGATTTAATTACTTTGTCCTTTACGTTGCTGATCCACTATGATAAGTTGCTTAAATGTTGCATGAGTTGAATTATGAGAATGCTTAAATGTGATCTTTAAATTGTTGCATAATTGTGCTCTTATGAGAAATTGGCATGATGTGCTTAGAAATGCCGAAGTGAACATGATGGTTTGTGGAGAAGGAAGTTCCTCCAATATTAAATGAGAAATGTGAAGTCTTAATGCATGATGAGTTTATATGTGCTCTTCCTACCTTCTTGTTGTGTTTGGAGTCTATTATGTGTTGAGCTTATATCCACGAACTAATATGTATATTGAATACTTTGTTGAATATATGATTTTCGGCTTATAGTCTTGAGTCATTACTCCTTCTGTGTTTTAAATGTCATTTGGAAAGACTGTTCCCATGTGGGGAGTATGTAAGGACCCTAAAAATTAAAATAGGATGAACTAGAGCTTCACCTAATTTTAATGAGTTAATAACTTGTGAAAGTGATGAGAAATATCATTTTGAGGTCTATTTATAAATTTTTTAGGTAAAACGTCAAGGGACGACAATGACGTTTGAAAATTTATCTTTGTGTTCTAGTGTATTCTAGTATGTTATCCTTGATTTGGTGTGCTTTTACGTGTCTAAAAATAGTTTAAGTGACCCTAGGTCTTAGATAAATATTTTTATGGTTTAAACTTCTAGGTAAAACACCCCAAGGACCACCCTAAGGGTCTTTAAGAAGGACACTAAGCTCAACCCTAAAACTGCCAAAATGGAGTAACCTACGACCATGACTTACAGCCATTAGGTCCTTCGATGGGGCATGGTCTTGATCCATAAGTCAAAACATAGCATAGAAAGCCTTAGATTTCATGGAAGTTTCAAACTAGTTCCACGAGGCAGCAAGATGGTCTGTCACACCACCTATGATCCGTAGGTGATGGTCGTGAGTGAGCACCTGTTTTTTAGCTGCATATTGAACAAGCCAAGGGTGGCTTCGTAAACTCAACCTTTTACTATGAAAATACATTGAAAATTATTTTATGTATTTAGGTTATTTTAATATAGATTAAAACACTTAAACATAGAATTTGAATTCATTCTTAAAAATCAAAACACCTCGTTAAAAAAGTTTCTCTTAAGAACATCATGGGAGGTTAAGGTGAAGTTGGAGCTAGGGTTGAAGATATTTATTGCTTTCTTCTTTAATTTTGTGGGGAATTCATCTATAATGTATGTTTATCCTTCATCTAAGGCTAGACTTTACCCTAGAGTAAATTTCAAATTGTTTCCATGTTTTCCTTAAATTATGAAAACCCCCAATTCTTCAACAAATTCATGATTTGTTGAATTAACTGGTTCCAAATGAATTGTTATGGATATATTATGGTTTCATTGATGTTTTATGGTTAAAATAAACATGAACCCGTGATTCCTCTAATTCCATAAGTTTTGCTTGTAAAGTGGGTTTGCTAATAATGTTTGTTTTTTGGTGGACTTGTACTTAGATGGATTTAGTATTGATTCCTCTTTGTATATATAGCTATCTATGATGAATTGGTTATATATTGATGATTTGGTGGTCTTGGTATTCCAGGCATAATATTGCCGAAATTCTCTTGTTATGTTGAAATTGTTGGAAGTTGAATAATGGTGAATTGTAGCATTGAAGAATGGTGAGTAGACTGAATCGCGTATTATAGTAGGATTGTTTTTGAATGGTTTGATTCTCTTATAGTAGAGGTTTTAATTATTATTCTTATTATGATTGTGTCCTTTAAGGCATTATGAGATGAATTAAAGTGAGGCTTATGTTATTGTGTAGAAAATGGCATAATGTATTGTTAACGTGTGATGTTAAGGTGATCTTGTATAAGGTTATATGGTATTGTGAAATGGAAACATGTTACCTCTAAATGTTTACATGTGATGATGATAGACTATGAATACTCTTTATATGTTTATATGGTGTCTTGATTATATAAACTTAGTTGTCCCTACTTAATACATGAAAGATATGATGAATTTGATCCATTGACTTGGTAGGATTCATATCTTTTTCTTTAGTGAATGCATGAAAGAATGAATTGAATCAGCTAGACCTAGCATGGTGCCCTTTCTATAAAGGATCTATAATTATGAATTTTGATAGGTTGACCCTTGTGGTGCCCTTCTTGGTAATGGTATTATGGGTCGATAGCCCTAATGATGTTGCCCTCTCTAATATACATATGTGAATGAAATTACTCTATAAGAACTAAGGTAAAATACTAAGTGAATATGCTTGAGATAGTAGCTCTACATGAGTGTGAGACTAGAGTACAAAGAATTCTTTTGATATCCTTTAAACCATGTTCCGACAAGGGATGTATCCTAGTTCTACCCTTTGCAAGTACAAGACCCTCCACGAAGTAGAGTAGAATCTAGATTCCATACCTAGCTAGTGTGGTCGTTGTCTGTTGTGACTATTCTAATCATGTGGGATGTGCACTCTAGCTATTCAATCAGTTGTACAACATATATGTAGTAGTGTGGGTTTCTACATACACATGGCACGAGTAGGCTTTGCAGATACTAGTGTGGGTTCCCTACGTATTCCAAGACCATTATGTGAAGTCTCTTAAATGCATGAATCTCTCTTTAAATGCTTTGATAAGGAAAGTTGACTTGTTAAGTTGTGTTGAATAGGAAGGGTTCTTATCTTAGGTAGTCTTTAAATTGTGTTTAATAGGAAAGGTTCTTATGTAGTCTTGAGGAACACTTAGGTGTATATGAAGTGGTTGTATGGGCATCCCATTCGTGTCTTATTTATATGGGTCTTAGAACAACCTTAGATAGACGGTCTAAATGAAAAGATGGGCTACCTAATGAATGTGGTGGTACCTTGTATATTATGTGGGTATTATCTTGTATGTTGATGTTTACTTGTATTATGTCGTTTACACTTGATTTATGAAACTTTATCAATATGGCATGAAAATCATCCATATGAAGTTAATACCCCTTTTAAGAAGATTTTTGCATGGTAATCATACTTAATGCTTAATTATACTAATTCAATATTTCCCTCTATTTTCTTCAAAGTGTAGGCTTGTGCAAGTGAGGTGACCTCTAGAGTTGAAACTGGGGACTTACAAATTCTTCCAAGATTTGGGTATGTCCTCATATGTCGAGGACAAAGTCTATTTATTGTAGTTTCTCTTCATTACTACTTTTGTATTGAAGTTGTATCTTTCTTACAATGTTAAGGGTTGTGTCCCTAAGTTTTATATTTTTAAATGTTGGGTCTATGTGGGCCTTATAAGACTGGAATTCCATTGCCTATAAAGACTTCTTTTAAAAGTGTGTTTACTCCAAAGTCTTTTGATTTTGCATAAATAAGGTTTTCTTTCCACACTATTGATATCCTGCGTGATTAATCAATGCTAAGGGCTTGTATAAGACCTCTTTGAGGTCGAATACACCGTGTGAACACTAGGAGGTGCTCTCGGGTCTTTGCAAAATCCTACATAAGAATGAGGAATTCAAAGGCCAAAAATTAGAAGGCCTCGACGTAGAATATTTTTTTCAATTCTTGGGGAAGAAACGCTTTAATAAAGGCCTCCCAAAAATATCCCAACTCACAAGTGGTACTCCCTTAACTCAGTTCTTCTTCCATTGATCGAACCAGATCTTAGTGACACCCTTCATGCAATTAGCTCCACCCTATTAGTATCACAACCCACATGATCTCTATGACCTTGTGAAGCTCCTCTACAATATTTTTACAATCCTCAGTAAAATTTTAACTAGCTCCACCCTATTAGTATCACAACCCACATGATCCCTATAACCTTGTGAAGCTCCTCAACAATATTTTTACAATCCTCAGTAAAACTTGAACAAGTGAAGCTTGGAGGATTCGTCCTTAAGAACTCACAGATCCTTGGAGTGACCCACTTCCTTTTAAACCCTCTAATGTTTCAAAACTTTGTTGGTCAAACTTTTGCTCAACATCTACATAGTTTCAAAAAATTCGTCATTGGTGGCCTCTCCTTGGGGTTGTACTTCTTGTGCATTAGGTACCCTTTGTTTATGTAGTTTAACATTTGTTCTAGTTGAACGACCTCTTACAACTCTTCATGGAGGCACAATTTTAAAAGACACACACAAGCATTAGTTAGAAAGATACTTTTATGGAGATACACTCTATCGAAGGAAATGCATATGAGAGAAGTGAGATAGTTACTGAGTGTCACAGCCTCCTAATATATTGTTTCATGATTCACACTAATAACTAGGACTATACAGACATGACTTTATAGACTCCTTAGGACTCTTGAACTCTTTGCTTTGATATAATGTTTGCCATACCACGAGCCTACACCTTGGATTAGACTGACACTAGAGAATCATTGTTGTCCCCATGCAAACCCTTTTCATAAATTACTAATTATCGAAAGACTAATAAAAAGAAAGTAATCTCAAATGATTAACTCATAAAATAAACTTAGAATGCCTTAAATAAACATTCAACTTTCTAAGATGGCAACTTAGGTCTCAAAACATAAGCCAATAACAAGATAGTGACAAATGAACTAACCAACTATCTATAAAGCCTCTAAATAAATAAGATGGGTGTCGGGACAAGACCTACGACATCCTAATGAACTAAAATACTGGAAGCAACAAAAGGGGATCCTCTGAAAGCCAGGAGGTTCACGAACAAACTCTGAAGCTCAATTAGAATCAACTTTGCATCAGATGTTTATCATGGTTACCTTTATATATATCATAACAATGATCCATGTCAAATTATATCAATACATTGAATGCACGATCATGAGAGGGAATGATAAAACAAGACATGGGATTGAAAGGAATGGAAAGAACATACCTGGGCTCAACTCAAACCGACTTAACTAATTTCAATTTGAAGAAATAATATGAATGTAGTATCGAGGGTTTTAAAATATGGACAATGACTCTGTGTATTTTAAAATACAATAGTAACTCTATAGGTATGCAAAGATACAATATAAACTGTGGAATGTGTATAAAAATACAATTTACGTTTGTGTTTATAAGAATACAAAATACATTTGTTGGAATTTCTTTAACGGACAACTATCACTTAAGAACTATTATGATGATAAATTGTTTTGCTTCACGCTTCTAGGCCCATCCTATACCTTGCCGAATTTATAAAACATGTCTACTAAGAGGATCCAATAGTCTATAATAAAAATCACGGAGGAATAATAAAAAAATTATGACCCTTTTTCTACCCATGATGGCTACATGGTGTATGGGAGTTGGGAGTTGTCTTGTTTCTCCACAATATATGTGATCAATAATACTCTGAAAATACAATACTAACTCGTATGTTTAAAAAATAACTTTTTTATGTTGTTTGAGATAATTTTCAAAAACTTAGCTCAAAGTCTCTTTTGAAAATCAAACTTTCCTCTGTTACTTAATTGTGAAAGCATTAGCCTTTACTAAAAAACTAGCGCAAAGGCTCTTTAAAAAATCTCACTTTTATTTTTTGTTTAAATGTGAAAACAGTTTACTTTTTGGGAATTCATAATCCCCATATACTCTTTTGAAGAAATGACCTTCAATCCTTACTCTTAACTTTCTTTGAATTGATGTATGGCCTCAAGGCTCATGATTTCATATTATGTATGATTTAATTTTGGTTAGACGTACCTTATAATGTAGAAATCAACTAGGAAATATAATTACGTTTCAAGGGAACTTAAAAGGAAGAAAGTGGGAAACGATAGAAAAGTTGGCGTCCTTGACCCTCCGAGTGACTCCAGGCTCCAGAACCCAAACATTAGAGTCTTGGTTGGATCACTTTTATTGGAGCAGTTCCCCAGAGCCTAAACTTTAGATACTGAAGTAGGGCGCTCTGAGTGGCATGGCGCCCCTTGCCCCTGCCAAGAAAATCCCTGATTTTTCTTGCGCTCCAAACCCTCTAGATTAAACTTCCCAATGATGAACACTTAAATTTAACTATATGACCAAAATATTCAAGAATCTAATCAAAACGATATCTGATTTTATGAATCAAAATAATGAAATTCTCAACAACTTCAACAATCAAGAACCGAATAGAAACTTCAAGCAAATCCATCAAAATTTCAATTTATTTATTTTCAAGAACTTAATTTTGCTAAATTAAATCATGATGTCTGCGTGGGTGAAATAACCTAACGCTATGTTATTTCACATATATCGTAGCGATAACCCCTTGGAGAAATTCACAAGCAATTCTTGAAGAACTTGGTGATTCCTTGCTTTTTCTTCTCTTTGCTCCTCTTCTTTTCTCTTCTCTCAGAACTCTAACTTATTTTCAATACTGTAAATGGAATCCAATTAGTGTAAATGCCAATTAATTACCTAAAAAGTATTTTCTAATTCGATAGGGAAAAGACCTTAATACCCTTCTAAAATTCGGTATTGACGTTTTCTATTTAGACAACCCAATTTCAAATGGACATATCTCCCTTATACAAACTCGAAACTGATTAAACTCATATGAGTTGGAAATATAATTCAAAGATCTTTCCTACAGTATCTGGTAGAACACCTAGCTCATCCTAATCTAGGAGTTAGGATTGATTGAAGTTATTTCAAAACTTATACTTATCTTAATTTGTCAAACATTCCAAATTTGGTTATTTAAAAAATTAGTTTCTTTCTTCTTCTATTTCTTTATAGTTGTAGGGTGTTACAGATATTTTACCCCTTAAATGTTACTCACAGTAATGTTTTATTATACGTGACTTTTAGTTAAACTTTACTAAAAGCAATCGTCTTTTATTAGTGCAGTTGTGTTAGTTTTCAATTGTGCGTCGATGACCAATTCTGTTAATTTCTTTTCTGTTATGTTTTAATCTTTTCGGATTTGAGATAATTTTCTAAAGGCTAACAACTGCTCGCAATCAGAGGAACATGTATGTCTCGTTGCCCTTCTCCACTTAAAAATATGGGACATGGTTCACTTGCAAGTGGGAAGACAAACACTGTAAACCAAATTACTTTACTTCAATTCCAAAGGACACCATAGAAATTAGAAGGAAATGACATGCAATGTGAAGTTAAAAGAAGAAACAACTTAGAACTGCAAAGGGAAAACCTATTAAAATGAAGGAAAAGTTAAAGAATCAACTTAGAACTGTACAAAAAAACAGCTAACTGAAAGGAGTATAAAATATTATTATGAGTAACCTATATAAACCTAACACCGTCACCTTTTAAAAAATATAATATTCTCTAAAAATGTTACTGTAGAATAAATTTATAATAGTTTTATAAAATTTTAGAAAAATATCTTATTTTGGTGAATTGCTTTATATAATGGCTTAGTTTGGTAAAAAGAAATGCCAAAAACTATTCTTTAAAAAAATATTTCATAACTTCAATATCACACCCGAACTAGGACACAACCTAGACAACCATTTCAAAACTGCGATCCTAAGATCTAGACCAAGACTTGACCCATATTTCTTACCCTGAATGGGTGTCGCATAATTCGTAAAAAAAGTAGTTTTTAAATTTAAAATATTTTCACAAACAATTTTTTTAAAAAAAATTATATTTGATTGGGGGAGGGGGGTGCCCCATGGTTAGGGGTATGGGGTGGGTTAAAAATGAAATTTTAAAATTTTAATTTGTTTTTTCAAAACAATTTCTTTTTTTTGGGGGGGGGGGGGGAGAAGGTTTTGGAGTACGAAAAAATATTTGAAATATTAAAAATAAGAAAATCTTAAAACTTTTTTGGATGGGGAGGGTCAGACATGGGGCATGGTAAGCAAAAGATATTGTAATTTAAGAATGAAATAGAGTTTTGAAAAATATATTCCTTAATATGTGAAAGAAAATAAGTTAATTTTACTAATCATTTAAGGGAAAGATCATTTACAAGAGAATGCAACCTTAATCTAGGTAGTCTCCTTTTGTCCAAGAAGTAAAAGACTCTCAAGTTGATTGGATATTTTTTAGTATCAATAATGTTAGCTGACCACACTATATATAATTGACTATGATATTCTATTCACGTGATACATAAATAAGCCCTTCAACTTGGTCTCATTTCAGATTTATGCCCTTTAAATTTGGGTTTGCATAAATAGACACTTAAACTTGACTAATGTTTAAAAGGTAAACTCATGAGTCTTATGTGGCACAATAGACATAGCACACAATGCAGGACAAAAGATAACATGTAGGATTTCATGTAGGACATGTGTGTCTATTTGTGCCACTTTAACCCAACCCTTGAATTAAGTGGGGTTGGGCCTAATTTTTCTGTCCCATTCAGAAACGAGGCTTTTTAGCCAGCCTCAATTGGCCAGCTTCAACCCGCTAGAGTCACTACGATATATATATATATATATATATATATATATATATATATATATATATATATATATATATATATATATATATATATATATATATATATATATAGTAGTGATTTATTTGTAAATGTTTTATCAATAAATATGTGAAAAACATAACTTCAAGTCTTTTCAAACTAGATTGTTTTCTGTGGGAGGAATGGTTAACATTTTTCCGCTAAATTTTATGTTGACTATTATGTATATTTGTAACCATTCACTGAAGTGTGAGATTCAAAAATATATTTATGGAAGTATTCGCTAAAGTGTATGATTCATAGATGAAAATTTATTTGTATTGATGTCCTATTCATAGACGTTAACATTCAATTTTCTTAGATACTCCTTCAAAGAGAGTAATATTGGTAATTTTTTGGTTGAAGGGTGAAGCCGTGACCCACTTAGGGTTGAGTTGGGCCACTACTAAAAGGGCAAGCCTGGCCCAACCTATTTAACTCTCTAGCTCGTTAGGGTTTGGTTAGTTTCGGCCAGTCCATTATGACAACTCTACATAAATGTGATTTGAAGGTAAGTCAGAGGACATAATTATGTATTATGTATTATGTATATATATCCACATATATTTATACAAGTTCATGGACCATTATCAGTATGGTATGCAAGTAACTTTCCAATCAATTAGGACTCAAATATTGGTAATGTTCGTGAAGTTCTTTTTCTAATATATTCTAATACAAATACTTAGTAAAAACATCATTAAGATAAACAAACATCAAAAAGTTCTACACTAGTATGACATATTAATATAGATATTGCAAATAAAAAGAAAGACTCAACAGACTTTACCAATAAGTCTAAAGAATTCCTGTAAAACATTACTTGGAGAAAACTTTTCGTATTAAGGGTAAAGTTTTATCTTGCAAATTAGATGACATTGAACTTATTCCCTAGAGCATACATTCACTGAAAAGGTTTTCCTTGAGAAATTAAGTGACTTTACTTGCGGGTACTTTTGACAAGAAAATTTCATAGGCAAAGATTATAAAAAAATCACAAAATAGCGGCAGTCCGTGCAAAAACATGTAAAAGTAGACACAACTCTTTATACAAGTTCAATAGAAAGTTTGAGATCAGAAGACCCAATATTTCTTATGGAGTTGAAATCATAAGAAATAAATGGTCATCGCCGGAAATTATATGCAACATCATACACATTGCATGTTGCATCTTTAGAATTATGAAATCTTATTGTCACACAATAGATCTATTCAGATTTTTTTGAGGCCTTGTTTAAGTTAGAAGAATCATATAGCATATGAGATAGTAAGAGATGTCGTTGATAAAACATACACTAATGCCAAGACAAACTGAATGTGCTAAAGTAGCATACATACCAATTGCAATACAACTAGACCTACTTCCATCGTGAGAAGCTGTAACATAGTTGTGTTAATATAAAGCTGGACAATAACCTGTAACTCCGCTACAAATGATATTATGGTTATTGTTGCAATGCAAAAGTAGTCGAATACAACAGAAAGGAACATGCAAAGGTGATGACATTTGAAACAACAAATGCACGGAATGTTGTTCTCCTTAATAGAATTGTCATCCCCTTTTTAGGACTATTAGTATCGCTTTCAAAAAGTCCTGACAATGTAAAACAAGCGATCAAGGTCATTGTCATTATCACAGTTCCCACAACTAAATGCATTTGAGCAGTATTCAAAATGTTTTTGACTATTCTTTCATCTTGCCTAGTTCTGTCGTCATTTGTACCCTCTGACTCCATCCATTCACGTACAACCACAACCATCCTTCTTATTAAAGATATATTGGGAAGGACTTCATGTCTTATGATGTAGACCAACTTTTTGGTATTGATTTTTCATGCATCATGGAAGATGTTATCCACATTTTGACTATTATCCAAATTTATGATCTTTGGTAAGTCCTTTGGTTTCTTTGGTTGAAAAAATTTATAGAAAAAATATTAGACTCTTAGGGTGTGTGGGTTGGGGTGGGATATATATATATATATATATATATATATATATATATATATATATATTGGGGATGGGGTGGGGGTGGGGGAGGGTAGGGGATGGTGGGAGGAGGGTCAGGGTGAGGGTGTGTTAAGAAAAAAAAATTGAAGTTGAAAATTGTTTTTTTTTAGAAAAAAAAGTTTAAATTGATGTTTTCAACAACAAAAAATATTTGAAGTTGGAAGAATGTTTTGGAAAATTTTTCATTAAGTTTTGAAAGGAAGTCATTTTCCTCAAATTTGAAGAAAAATGAGTTGATTTTGGAAATTATTTTGAAAAAATATTTTATCCAACAAAATATGAAAAACTGAAATACATAACAAACGTACCCTTAATGGTGTAGTCTTTCCTGAGTTTTCCTTTTTAGAATAGAAGTACATATACAAGATTATTTGTCAATACTTTGTGAGAGGTAATAGGTATAAGATAGAATTAATCGAGTTCCAAATACCACGGGCATAATCTATGAATTATGAATTTGGAGGTCCTCTCTTTCATTAGAGATGATACCATAGTGGCGACATTCAGCTACATACTGTAAATAAAATTACGGATTTAACTTTTCTCTATTATTTATTCTCACCATTTTTTTAAAGTACATACTTGAATGGAGTTCATGTGTCATAATTAAAAACTAAATGTGGAGATTAACATAATAAATAAATGTCCACCTTTAACTTTTAATTATGACAAATGGCTTCCATCAAAGTATGTACTTGGAAAAATGGAGAAAAATACGTAATGAATAGGATATTAATTAAAAATTACAAAACATTGAACTGTCAAAAGAAGTGAGAGGTCGATGCGTAAAAATAGTTTGCGCGGAAAAATAAAGAGAATGAACTATGGTATTATAAGCTGTTTAAATTAAAAGTGAGTTAAGGTATATATTTTGAATATTTTAGTCGTCACAATAAGGTGTAATATTTCTCATTACAGTGGACATGAGAGGTTCAATACTTTTGATGGGATAAAACTGAATATCGAGGGAAGGTCCTAATATTTTTCAAATCAATTTTTGTCGTATCCATTAATTATTTTCTTAGTATCAAAGTCACTAAGAATTTGGACTTGTGAGTACTTGGAAAGGAACATTATTATATATCATATCACGCTTGTAAGGTAACATGAAAAATAGAATAATAACCTCCTATATTAGAGTAAATTAAATTATTAGTATATACTAGAATCATATTAAGTTATTCTTTTTGTATGAAGAAACGTATTAAGTTATATACACACTTGTGAATTAGATTGTTATAGAATGTTAGTCATATACTTGTTGTGTGTCAAATTATTATAGCATGCTAGTTAACTACTTATTCAAAGTGACCAATCCATGATTTTGGTTTTCCTTTTGATTTCCTTAATTATGCTATATGACCAAACAAATTGTCTTGCTTTTTCTTTTTTTCTTTCATGAAATTTCTTGTTGGAGGAATTTTTTAGCAATGTAAAGTTCAAAGTAACATCCTTGGGTATCTCATCCTGTATACTAAACAACCTCTTAATCTCTAAGCTTGTATGAAACTTATATCAATTTAAATTTTGATATTGCTAAAACTTATCAAAATAATGTTGATTATCAGCAATTCGAATAAGCTAGTAAGGTCTTCATTGCTCTCGGATAGTCCCATTTCACCATTGAAGTGGAGGCTACCTATGTTTCTCGAACTCTTCACTTTCGTTATCGCTCTTGTCGACAATACAAGTCTGTGGGTGTGAGATTCATACTGTACTTAATCAAACGTATTTTGTGTACTTTGACAAAACATCACAAAGAAATTTGAAACTTATACAATCATCATTTATGTAATAAAAACAAAAATTATGGTGAAAATGAAGAAAATAAAATAGATTGTCTACAGAAATTGCTTAATCAGTCCTACCCCTTTTATTTCCTTATAGGATTCTCATCTGATCAACATTTTATACGAAAACTACTTTGTATAATGACTCATAATTTAGATATGTAACTCTATCTCTTAGATATTTGAATTATTTTAGGGAAGGGTGGGACAAAGTTAATTTTGAAGAAATACTAAACGGGGCAGGGTATGGTGTGTATAGGCTTACTCTACCCTGCCCTACCCCACCCTTCTCCAATTTCCATCCTTACCTGCAATAACTTTTAAGGTACTCCTAACTCTAGATACAAGATTTATAAAAAGTTTGCAATCACAAGGACCACTTTTCATTATGGGAATCAAATTTGTTGGAAATAATAATTTAAAGTTCAAATAGGAAGTCGAAGTTTTTTAGGATTTTTACTTTATAATATTTACTTATTTATGTTTAATTAGGATACGTCAATTAGAGTGGTTGTTATAGCTTAAATTTATTTTTCCCTTTATAAATATAAATGTTACAAACTATTTTTTTTATATATACAAGAAATCACAGAACTATACACCACAACATAGAAATATACAGAAATTACATAGATTTTTGAGTTGATGAGAAAAGCATCAACTAGAGAGAAGAGAGAGAGAGAGTGCTTCAATACCAAAAATAAAATGATAATAATAATAAGGGAAAAGGGTCTGATATACCCCTCAACTTTATCATTTAGAGCTGATATACCCCTTGTTATGAAAGTGACTCATATATACCCCTACTTGCAAACAAATGGCTCACATATACCCTTTTCCTCTAACGGAAATCAAAAAAGATTAATTTTAATCTAAATTTTAATTATTTTAAACTAAAAATTATAATCCTATATGAGTAAATTTAATCCTCGTCAAAAATATTTTTTTGACTTTTTTTGTTTCAATGACTAATTTATAATTATTAATTTGATAATCAAATTTATTTATGTTTCACTATGATTTTGTAAAACTTATTGTAGATGACCACATTTTTTCTTCGAATAAGAAATTAAATTACAATACACACAAAAAAAATAGTTTAATTTTTTTTCTTTAAACTAAGGAATGAAAGAAAAAAATAAAATAAGAATAAGAAACTTAAATAATTATAATAAAAGAAGTCAAAAAATAATTTATGCATGAAAACAATAGAAAAAATTTTTACCTTAAACTTTGACAGAATAATTATACATACCCCTAATTTTTTTTTAAATAAATTAGAAGTAATAAATATAAATTTAAAACTAGTTTTTTAACTTCCGTTAAGTGAAGGGTATATGTGAGCCATTTTGTAACGGCAGGGGTATATGTGAGCCGTTCATATAACGGTAAGGGCATATATGAGCCATTTTTATAACGAGGTGTATATCAACTCTAAATGACAAAGTGAAGGGGTATATCAGACCCTTTTCCCTTATAATAATAATAAAAATAAAGCACAAAATGAAAAAGGTTGATTATAAGGAATCAATGAGAGTTGGAGAGAGAGTGCTCCAACACCAAAAAAGGTGTTTCTTGAAATGGCATCAACCTTTGAAGTTGGAGAGAAGTGCTCCAACACGATCAAGAGAAAATATATCCAAAAAAAATTAAAGGCTTTGATTGAACGGAATCACCTTGGAAGTTAGAGAGAAGTGCTCTAACACAACCAAGAGAAAAAAATTTCAAAAAAAATAAACAAAAAGAAAAGATGTTGATACCCTGGTGTTTCCCTTTTTTATATATCATATTAAAAGAAAGAGCTACTTTTATATGTATAACAATATAATAAATGAATGAACTAGATAAATTAAAAGACTTGGAGTTATGTGTATTCGTTTTTTAATGCTTTACCTTCCTACTCGTAATGAAAAAAAATCAAACATGTTCTTTTCGTACTAATAAGCATATTCGAGAATTTGAAATTTTTTTTGGTATATCAATCAATACAATATAATATATTCATTTACTAAATGTTATATATTATGTGTATATAGGGAAAAGGCACAAGACATTATCCCAATTCATCAAATTATTAGATTATCAATCCTACTTTGTGTAGCAACATTTTCTCATGTTTATAATATGATCTACTTCTGGTTATGTTCACTATTTATGCTATTTACATTATAAGTTATTGTCTTTAATTCAACTTATTCTCATATGTTTTCTGATTAGTTGAATGTTCATGTTACTTGGTAGGTAAACGCATGCCTTATAGCTATTTCACCTGTTTCATTATAAAAAATTGTCATGCAAATATCAAATCAGGTAGAAATACATGCTTTTTAATTATAAGTTCTTGGAGTATCATGAAATTTTATATTCTTGTTTGAGTAAATTTTAGTTAGGAAATAATTTACATAATTTAACTAATATTTTTTAAATTCACAGATGATTGAACTCGTAATTTTGAATTAGGCAAAAGTGTACACGTACCTATAATAATTATGATTTATATACATCGATTAGATATTTTAGAAATTACTATTTTTATCACTAATATTAACTATTTTTTTGGTAGATGTACAAAAATTTAACAATGATCCACTAGCTATCTTAAGAAAGGTATAGATTGATCTAATTTATGTGCAATTTTACAAAAGATAAAGGATGGAGGCTATAGTTTTTTAGAAACAAGGCAAAAATTTTAGAAATAAAATATTTTGGACCTATTAGAGACAATTAAATTATGTGTTGTGACATATTAAAAAAGCTTTTATCAAGTTGAAGACTTGATATATTTTAAAATTAAATAATTAAAAATGTTTAAATATTACTTTTGAAATTAATTTGATACAAATATTTCAGCATGATGTACCTTATGCTAATCATAATTGTAACATCTAGCACTTGAAATAACTAAGAAGAATCTACGAATTTGAAACAGTGATATTTTGAGAAGAACGGAAATCAGGATATTTACTTCAGTAAGAAAAAAGTGAGTTTTTGGTCAACTTCAAACGACCATAACTTCTATTTCAAGATGAGTTAGGTGTATTTTAAGATATGGTTTAAAAACTCTTGGAGTGATCTTTTCAACCTTGTTGAGTTTGCGCGATGCCGAGTTCGTATGAATGAGTTATGACCTTTGAAAATTGGGCATTTTGAATAACGAAAGTCTTTAAATTGGATTTTCGAAGGCTAGTTTCGTCTTTTCCTACCAAACATAATTAATTTTTTTTTAGGATTTTTATTGGGTTAAATTTAGATTTTAGTCAGCTTAGAAAAGTGAATTTCAAGGTAGGTCTTGGAGAGAAGAGAAAAGAGGAGAAAAGAGAAGAAACCTCAAGATTCGTCAAGACGTCCAAGAATCGCTTCTGGATTTCGTCAGTGGGTGATCCTTACGAGGTATGTGTGCTTTCATAGTGTTGAGTTAATTCACCCACATGCCAATCATGATTTATTAAACATAATTTCATTCCTTTAATTTAAGGGTTTATGTTCTTGATAATTTTTTGAACTTTCCTGATCGATTAAGTTTTGAAGTTAAAGATTCTACTTGGTTCAACTTTAGATTATCATATATCTTAGATTATTAATATATATGTGATTTACAACCTATAAAATTAACTGTATTTGAATCTACTTTTCAACGCCACCAATTTTTTGTCCATCCAATTTCTAAGTAAAAAGTTATGACTGTTTTAGTAACCTATATAGTGCTTCTACGAATTAACCAACAGGAAAATAATAAAAAGGATTGTTTGTGTTTTCTTTACCTCCAAGAAAACTGTCAACAAATTTCTTGATTAATAAAAGGGTCAAAACAATAATATTTTCATCTTTCCCAAAAAATTATAATTCTTGGCCATAGAGAATTCAAGAAACTTAGTCAAGAATCTCAAGAAAGGGTTTCTTGATCATTTACCTTCAAGCTAAGGTTTTAAGGTTTCAATTCAAGTTCTTATCAGGGATTCTTTATGTCACAACCCAAAATTGGACGTGATGGTACTCGTCTTATCCCACCAAAACAAGTCAGCCTAAAACTCAACCATTCGAACAAAATGTGAAAATTTAAAAATAAATTCAAAACACCCTTAAAATCTGGTTGTCACATGTACAAGCCTCTTCAGTTGTCACGGCCCAATTTATTAAACCCCACATGCTCTCACAGTATTAAAATAAAGCCAGCACTATTAATACCAACAAACATCCTAAACACACAAACCACTTCCTTCCTCTCAAATTGACACTAGTATCAAGTCTTCTTAATAAATATATTATCGCCTCCAAAAATTACAAACTACAACTACATGTCATTCCATTAAAGCATTTCATGACTAATGCAGGTCACACCCAAGACTCATAAACACTAATTCCAAATCAAAAAGTACATTACTATTGAGATACAACAATTGAATCACACTAAATGTCAACTCCACATATATTCTTTTTCAGAACCAAAATTGCAACAAATATTGAAAACCATCATAAACCTCATACCAACACATAAAAAATATTTATGACTCCAATTATTCGGTATACAATAAGCTCATAATCTCTACTTAATATTAAATGTCTTTGTAACACATCATAATAGTTTGTATTGAACTAGTTCACATCTCACATACATATCTAACCTCATACGCAAAAATCAATATATCCTTCAACTACAAACCAAGGGTTTATACAAGAGGTCTTATTCCTTAACTTTTCTTAGAATTTTTTGATGGCATAAAATTCTAATATCTTGAACCCTTCAATACACCATTTTCTTTTTCCTTTGGTTGACTTTCTTACAAATCTTATTCTTTTACCAACAATTCATGATATATATGTTTTTAACCTTATCCTTTAAATAAAAATATTACATGAAACCTCCGTTGAGTATGACAATCAAAAGAAACAAAATTTACTACTCAAATTCTTTTTAAGTCTTTCCAAATGATTCATACTCATTGTGATCGACATTTCTTATGTTACTATTTCATACCTTTACAAAACACACTACCACAATTCTCAACTGGCAATGAAAATCTTGAAATTTTTTTAATCCCAACCATGCAACACAAACCCATTATCTATTAATATTAGCTCATACCTTAAAGATTTTTTTTATGAATTCACGTATCTTAGATTTTTATTGTTCGCCTTTCAATCGATCTTATCATATCCATCGCTAAAAATTGAACCATACTCATTATCAAACTCAAAATCACAATTGAATTTATAATCACACTCGAGTTGAACGTATATAGACTACTTTATCAAGTCTTATCCAATAGTTTTTAACCAATATGATGAAGTTGTGACATTATTATCATAATCAAAGGAAATTGAATAAAATTACATGTCTCTAAATCCAGTTCTCAATCAGTTTGAAGATAGCTCTTAAGTCTTTGCAATAAGAAAAATATACCTACTCTCCCCTCTTTTTGAATTCTCCACTACATCCCACACTTTTTCATTATGACTGTAGATGCTTTACATTTTATTCGAGCAATGTCTTTACATATTCTTCGACTTTCCATACAACCACATTACATACCAATTAGTTGAACACCACCACATTAGATACTTGCTAGTCGTTATAACCATAAAAAATTTGATCAGCCAACAATCCATATCATATAATTGTCTCTTAATTATGATTTCATCACAAATTCTTTTTATCATTAAGCTCATTAGAAACTTTTCTCATCTCAAAGTCAACCTTTTCATCGACATAACATTTCAATCCCATCTATACCAATCTAATTTAAAAGACTAACTCAACTTTATATGTCTTTCCTTTCTAAAATTATCAATTACCTTCACAATAATATACTCATTTAGACTTCCTTTACCTTTTATCTTCTCAACCTAATATCGATCTACTTTATGGAGCTTACGGTTGAATATCACTCATTTAAAATCTTTAGGATACTCTTCATAACCTAAACACATCAATATCCTACCAAAGATCAACCACTAAAAGCTTCATTATAAATAATACTTAACTGATTCTGTCATAGTAACAAGCTAATTGGCTTCTCAAGTATGATTGGAACATCAAATCTTATTAGATGGCGATGTGATACAATTGATAAATCCTTAAGTGGTTAGTATTCAGACTTGGCAATTGACGTATTCGTTTTCATATACCACTAGTACCACATCGTTAAACTTTGCTAAATCCACCAATAGAACACATCATACCTATCTAGAAGATTGTACCCAAATAGTTCATACATTTCTGCCCATTAAGTAACTATATTACACTACCAAATTATTTTGGTCTCTCATCCAACGTGATATGCATTCTTTTGTAGATGAGGTCCATAGCAAGAGTGGAAAAATATATAACTCTAACCAAGTACGAATTTGTATCATCGTTATTGTCATATTATAGTAATCTTTCGTATACGCTCAATCTATTACACCACAAAAGAGAATCTGACCTCAATTGGTGCAACAACATTCTTATCATTCGCTAAGAAACTCATACATACTATGACAACTCTTCTTACTGTGTTTTCTCAAGTTTCATTGTTCATTATCTTTCTATCAATTTAATTCGTCCACTTTCCATTATCTTAGCACACAAGTACTTTTCATTTTACTAGGGTAACTAACCTTATACAATCATTTCAAATTGTTGAACATTATAAATCTAACGAAACATTTTTCCCATAAGTGCATCACTTTCGTCTTAATATTAGGTTTTACATTAAAATCATATACGACATCAACTACTCACATGAGGAACCACATACGAGTCATCAAATAATATCTAGAGAGTAGAATGAAGCGATAAGAATAATATCGAACGAACTAAACACGATAGAGATTCAAAAAGTAAAGATTTTTTCTAAAAGTTACTATAGGCTCTCGAAGATAAGAACAAAGGTCTCTGTATCGATCATCGAGACTCTACTTAGACTCGACTTGTACACACGTGAGACTTCTTAACCTAGCGCTTTGATACCATGTTGTTACGACCCAAAAATAGACATGATGAAACTCTACTTATCCCACAAGACAAGTCAACCTAAAACTCAAAAAATTAAATAAAACGCGGAAATTTAATAATGAACTAAAAATTACTCCCAAAATGTGGTTGTCACGTCTACAAGTCTCTAATCTGTTATAACAAAATTGAAAGAAAAATACAAGTCTCTAAGGACCTTGTTCCTAGAATAGAACAAAATCATAAATAAGGAGAAAGGAGATCTATTGAGATGAAAAACAACTACCTTAAAAATCTCCAAGAAGCCTCGAAAAATAAGACAATGAAAAGTACCACAAAAACCAGGCTCGTAACATACAAAAAATTGTGGAAGCATGGGGTGAGTACCAAACCACACCGTACTCAGCAAGTAAACCTCTAAGCACAAGCTAAGGAGATCAAATACGGGTACTCCTTACACCCAACCTAAACCTCCACATCTACAACCTGCATAAAATAAGTCCGACCCAAAAATTCACTAATTACAAGAACATACATATTCAAGTACATGTTTAATATTCATCAATTACAACCTTCACAAAAAGACACTCGCAATATCATTAACAGACAAACTAACATTCATCAAATAGAGATAACTAAATATCAAGTACTTTCAAGCCATTAATAAAATGCATATTCATAATGAATGAAGGATGTCATGGGATACAATGCAATATGACACCATGAAATTATATGCCTCCAAATACCAAGTACTCTCTAAACCGCATATACATGATACTCCTCAGAAATTCAGAGAGAGTTCATGACCCATACGGGACTCGCGATGAACATATACTGACATAGACGATCGTCACATATCTGTGCAGACGATCTTAACACGCTATTGAAAATCAATAAATTCCACGCGATCGATCTCTACGTGCCCAAATTATAATCATAACTTGACATCGTACAGATGATCTCTACGTGCCCAAATAATCATAACTCAATCTCAACATGGACGATCACCACGTTTTATACCTTTACTCATATCCTATTTCATGCCAATGCATGTGCACAATATTGATATCAAATTAAGGAGAGGATGAAACATCTCAATAAATCAAATGTTTCTATGACATATAATCATCCTAATTATTTCAATTATATGAGTTCAGTAAAGAACAAAATTAGACATAAGAAATCATGTAAATAATATATCAGATATGCCCATATGCTTTGGTATTCTCGGGTTACAATCCATATTTTATAGTAATAAACTTTTCCTTTATAACACCGGTACTTATATGATTCTCAACCCATCACACACAAAAAATTAATAACAATGTCTTTTATTATACCTTTTCATCATTAGACTTTATAAAGGTAGACAAGTCAACCCTTCGCCATTTCCCATTACTCCCATGCACATACCACTAGGAAATACATGAATTTCATACACTCAATTGCCTCAATGAATATAACATTCACTCTGTGACTTGAGTCTTCCCTTTTCGTTAAACTTTCAACTCAAAGCAATCTATTCAAATAAATGACCACAATAAGAATTATGAGACTAACAACAGTCACATTACTATCTCTAGTCTAGACTGAAAAAACTCACTCAAGTATATAATCAAGTTTCTAATCTTGAGGTTAATTTATATTTCAATTATGTTATTTTCCAATTTTCAAGCCTAAGGTTAAGTTTCATTTTTTTCAATATCATGAATTCAACATTCAATTACCTATACACATATATTAAAGTTTGATTCATATTACGATAATGAATAGTAAGAAGAAGAAAACTAATAATAATTAAAAAATATTAAAATTGTTACTGGTCCATCTAATAAACATACAATGACAAACTGTATCCCCATTCATAATCCCTAAATTCTTATTTTCGAATGATCAATTATAAAAAGGCAATCGTTGACCAATCATCACTATATTAATGGCAAACCAAAATTGGTTCATAACTAAGTGTAATAAGAAAGGGTATACCGCACCTATCAAATCTACAAACATACAAAGCAAATTATTCTTCACCCATTCAATACAATATTATTTTTAGAAATGTATATATGTGTAGAAATTATTGAAGAACATGCAGACCTGATGCAGTACCTGAAGCGGTTCTCAAGAAGCCGAAACCCTGTTCCGTTCCTTCTCCCCCCTTTTACTTCTTTTCTCAATTAATTGTGTATTATACGTGATATATTTTTCTCACTTATTATATTAAATATAGGATAAATGGCATATGGTCTTAAATAAATTATCACTTTAACCCCTTAACTATGTATTAACTCATTTATCTACAATTACCCATTAATTAATTAATTCAAGTTAAGCGAATATTGTAAAATTATCAAATAAACTTCACCGACTAATGATAAATGACGCAGGACAACTATCGAGGGTGATAACTATAATTATTTTAGGAAAATTTTTATTGATGACTTTCGGGTCATGATACTTCAAGAACCTTGTTGTTCGTATCTAAAACCATTTCTAAATATTAAGAGATCTTTCCTATCACATATCATAATATATCCTTGTATACATTATTCAATTCAAGGAAAGTAAAAAGTTAAGGCTAGAAGTTAAGAGTGAAGTAAAGAAGTTAAAAGTCAAGTCAAGAAGTCAAAAGTTAAGTTAAGGTAAGTTCTCAAATTTTTCAAAAGTCTTTCACGAATGTTTTAACTTGTTTTAAGACTTTGTTTCAAAGTTAAACAAGGAGTTCCGATTTAAAGTTCTTTTCTTCAAAGAAGTATATGAAAACTACAATTCCCAAGAAGTTTGTAATACTTTTGACATATAAAAAAGAACAGACACTAGGATTTCGAAAGAGACTTTGAGCTAGTTTTGATAAAAGAATAAATTCTTTCACAATTTAGAAGGAGGGGAAACTTTGATTTCCAAGATAGCCTTTGAGCTATGTTTTTGAAAAATAATTTCAAATCACACAAAGAAGTATATTTTTTTAAATTATGATCTAGTATCATATTTTGGGAGTAATATTGGAAACCAATATGGGGGAGAATTCAGATAATTATCATCCCCCGTAAACCATGTATCTATCATGGGTAGAAAGGTTCATGCTCTATAGATGATTCCTTTAGTATTTTCTAGCATAGACTAGTGTATCAACTTAGTGAGTTAGGTCCTATACCCCGGAAAGGTATTCGATTTTCATTGGCAACATGAGGTAAAGTGTTCTATCATCACTATAGATATTTGCATTTTTCTATACAAATAGAGTTCATATTGTATCTGTGCATTCATACAGATTTATTATTGTATTATTAATACACCGATTTAAATATCATGTTTTAAAACTTTTTTTTATACTGCATTTGTTTGCAGTACTTTATATTTCAAATTGAGTCAACAAAACCCGATACAAGTGTTTCTTTAAGACTCTCTTCAAGCCTATATTATATTTAGCATTCTAACTCGCATACTCGGACATTCTATGTACTAATTTCAATGGGCATGCATCATCTTAAGGTGCCGATGCAGGTAGCCATGATAAACAAGCAGCACATTGTTGATCCAATGAGCCAGTTGGTGAGTCTCCTTGCAATCTAGAGGACTCCTTTTTATTTCTTTCAATTATTATATTAGCTCATTAGGATGGGGATTATCGCAACGTCAATCTTATTTATTCTAGAGGCTTCATAAATAGTCATACAGTTACTTTTGAATCTTTTAACTTTGTATTCCAAATAATTTGCTATGACACTTGAGCAGCCATTTAGACTAGTTAAATGTATCTTTTAAGACGTTCTTAGTTTATTTCAAAAGTTCTTTATATAGACTATTCTTGTGTTTTTAAGTCTTCTACTGAGTAAGTATGTCAGGCCAAAGGTTCGCTTGGGGCCACCAATGGTTCTCGAGTTCTAGTCCCGCCCATGGTGTAGGCTCTGGGAATGACAAACTCGGTATCAAAGCACATAGTTAAAGAGTACTTGGGAGTCTATGAATTTGTGTATGTAGAGTCTTTGTTATCGGTATGAAGCACGCCACATCTATCGTTAGGAGGCTGCAATATTTAGGAATTTCTTCACATCTTAAATACTCATTTAGTTCGTTAGAGTTTATCTCTAAAAGGTTTCTATCTAACTTGTGCTTACGTGTAAACGTTTGTGAGTTAGGCTACATTGATAGTTCTTTCATGGGGCATGTCTTTCCCTGTGAGCTAAGGGAAACAAAGAGATGATTACAGACATAAGGAGCATGATGAGTTATTTGTTGTTGGGTTATCTCATCTATCAAGTAATGGAAGTATGTCTAACACCCCGACAAAAGACTTGAACCATCCTTTGTAGTGAGTAAGTTACCAAGGAATTTAAAATTTATTAAGTATAACTATCAATAGATGTATCACCTTGAGTTGTAAAAGAACTAAATTGGAAATAGGAATAATCTTAAAATTTTCAAATTAAGCTAAGGATGAGGTTTTGGTCAACTTCAAACAACCACAACTTCTATCACATCATGAGCTAGGCGTGGTACGAGATTTCATAGAAAATATATTTGTTTTATTTTTCCAACTCTGCTGCTTTCATAAGTTTCGAGTTTGGATGTGTGAGATACAACCTTCTAAACTTAGATTTTCCAGTTAAAAAAAGTTAGCCGAAAATAGTGAGGAGTATTTTTTTATTTCCCATACCCAATAAGATTTAATTTGTTTTTAGTAATATTTTAGGGCTATAATCCTATTAGCTTCAGTTTTATTATCCTAATATACGCCTAGGGTTTTAGTTGACAATTTAAAGTAATAAGAATAGAAAAGAGAAGAAAAAAGGAGAGGATCAAGCGTCCGTCGAGATTATTGTGGAATTTTGCCATGGGTTTAATACCAAAAGGTATTTAAGTTTCCACAGTGCTGGTTTAGTTCACCCACACACCAAACATGTTATTTTCAGCAAAATTTCATTCTAAAAAAGTTGATGAGTTTAATTTCTTGATAGGGTTCTTAAAGTTCATTATAAATCTTGTCTTGTTGGGATTTTGATAATTTCATGAGATTTAAGTTATTGTTTGGAGTTTTGTGTTGAGTTTATTTTTGTGTACTTAGGTTGGTAATTGAATATAAGGAAAAAGTTAGAAAATAAATCGACTAAAAGCGAATTAGGGTCAGAAAATGAGAGGCGAAATTTGTCAAAACCTTCCCTAGAGATATGCTGCCACGACGCGCCCTAGAACGCGCTAGGGTCACCTGCCCCCACTCTTTTTCTGTATATTTTCCCGTTTTATCTCATTTAAAGTGTATCTTTATTCCTTTTGATCCTAAACAATATAAACTATTTTTAAACAATTAGAAATCATTCATAACATGAATTATAACCTTAAATAAATAATTCGAATTCAAGGTAAAGTTAATATTAAGTTTCAAGAGTTCTTTTGAACATTTTGAAAGAGTTCCTTCGAGTCTTTTTGAGGGGTCTTCTACAACTTCGAGTAACTTGTTTCAAGACTTAAGCAAGTGATGGGAGGATGAAAATAATTTATTCATGAGTCTACCTTGTCATCATCAGATCCTCCATGTCATGAACCAAAACTCGTTAATTCATAATTCACATTCAAGAGAGAATAAGAGTAGATTTCAAGAAGTCCTTTAAGTTAAAATGTGAATTCCTTGAGATCCATAATTGATTTGTACTATGTTTTGAGGAAACAAATAAGAGAATGAGAAGAGTTACATAGATGAGTTCCATGTAGTATGTAGACCTTCGAGTCGAGTCGTTCATGCTCACAAATTTCGCATGGATTCCACACATTGATTTTCTTTGAGAGGAGTAGCATTTTCAAGTTCTAAGTCTTGAGCAATAAGTTTCTAACACTTTTGAGATTATAATTCTAATCATGGCACTTTTACATGTTACCCATGAATTGCTTTACTTGAATTATTCATGATCATAATTCCGTATGAATATTTGGCACTTGAGTTGAGTAGTTTATGCCCTGAATTCCGCATGAACCCCTATAAGTCAAATAATCTTGAGATAAGAAGCGTGTTTGAGTACTTGAGTTGAGTAGTTGATGTTCATTATTCTACATGAACCCTCCAAGTTGAACATCATGAGATCATCTATAAACACAAGATCAGGAACCTTTAATCCATAATCTAATTCAAGGAAAGTTTAGATCAAAGTCAGGAGATGTTAAGAGTGAATCGTAAAAGTTAAAAACAAGTTATAGTAAAGTTTATTACGTTTTAAGAGTCTTTAATAATGTTTAAACCTTGTTTTTAAAACTCCAGTTTCAGGTTAAGTAAAGAATAAAGAGTTGAGTTCATTTTTCAAAAAGATGTAAAAGAGTTAACTATTCCCTAAGAGTTTGTAAATGTTTTTACATTTCAACAAGAAAGGAAACTGAAATTTTCAGAAGAGCCATTGAGCTAGTTTCGAGTAAAGAGGAAACTATAACTTCCAAGAGAGCTTTTAAGCTATGTTTGAGAAATTATCTCAAACTAGAGAAATTTTTTTACAAAATATATGAGCTAAGTATATTTTAGAAGTAGTATTGAGCACCGATATGGAGACGTGAGTTCATTTTAACTCAAGACCCCATAAACCATGTAGCCTTCATGGGCAGAAAAAATATCATACTTTTTAGATTTTTCCTTAGTGATTTTTAGTATAGGCTAGTGGATCCACTTAGTAGTTCAGGTTCTATACCAATAGAAAGGTATAGGACGGTTGTTGGCAACGTGAGGTAAAATGTTTTACCATCACTTAGGTTCTAAGTGATGATTTTCGGTTAGAGAATCTCCCAAATAAGCTATATTACTTTATTACATGAGTAAATTTGAGTTTGTTATTGCATTTTCTTGAAAAAAACTAAGTTTCTTTCAATCTTTTATAAAACTTTCTACATATAGCATGCTTATCCTTGCATTACATTGAGTTGACCCAGAGTCGAATATCATATCTTTGAGTTGAGTATAATCTTTATGTTGAACATCTAATCTTTGAGTTGAGTGACTTATCCTTGAGTACTTCTGAGTTGAGTGAGTTTGTGTAGTTTTGAGTATCCTTGAATATGCCTTGAGTTGAGTTAGTTTGAGAAGAGGTAAGTATGTTTCCCATTTTATCAAATTCAAGATTATGTTCTTCTTTAAATTTCCCCTTACATGCTCGTACATTCCATGTACTTAGACATTTACCCTGCATCTTCTTACGATGCTGACAGAGTTATTCAGGATCATTAGCAAGAGCTTTGTTGATACATACTAGAGTTCGAGTTAGCTATGAAGAGCCTTCTTTCTTTCAGAGGAATTCATTTACTTTTCAGTTTTGTAAGGTTGTCGTGGATGTTGTCCCAACTTCTATCTTCATCAGTTAGAAGCTTCATAGATAGTCAATATACTTGAGATGTCTGTATTACTCATTTATTTTATAAAATGTTTTAAAGACTTAAGTTCCCTATTTTGGGGCAAATTGAATATATAATATTATTTAGTTTTTTCTTTTGAGTTAATGTTTGCATTTAAGTTTAAAGAACTTTTATTTCAGGTTTTAAGCTTTTGAATGTTTAAGTTAGTTTTCCAGTTGTAGTAAGATAGGATGAGGGTTCGATTGGGGACCTATAATAGTTCTTGAGTTAGAGCTACCTCCAGGGTGTAGACTCGGATCATTAGAGTAAGACAACCATACTAGTAGGTGTGATGGATATTTCAAGGCTGATTATCCATGTGCAATAAGTTGAGGAGGAAAAAGTTGATGGATAGAGAAGAGTTAAAGAATAACACGGCTAAGACATAAGGAACGAGTTAGGGCAGCAAAGGAATAATGTGAATTTGTTTTCTTTCTAATAGAAGCAGAAAGGATCTGCTCCATAATTTTTTACATGCACCTACACTAGGGAAGACATGTGGGTAAAGTAGTTAGAATTCTCTGAACTTCAGATCTAGACATGCGTATTTTCAAGAAAGTATGGAACAAGGGAGAACTAAGACTCCCGCATGTGCCATGTGTGGTAGGATCCACTCAAGGGTGTATGATGATGGCTCCACTGGTTTCTTCATGTGTGGCGAAGAACGATAATTTTATAAGACAATGTCTTAAGAACTGGTAGAATAATGGTAAAGAGGGAAATATAGCCCATTTTTCTTAAGTGTCTTCACAAAATAAGTGTTTCATCTAGATGAGATAGTGCAAGGGAAGAAGGAGAGGAAACCATCTTTATTCTATCACTACTCTCCGAGAGAAAGAGGATTCACCAAATGTTGTCATTGGTATTATGAATGTCTTTGACTTTACTGTTTATGAATTTCTAGACCCAGGAGCGAGTTTATCTTTTGTAACTCCATTCAATGTTTTTACACCTGTTGGTAAGACCATTCTAGCAGAGAGAGTCTATCATGATTCTCTCAGTTCAACCGATCAAAGAGTACTATGACTGATTTAATTGACCTAGACATGGTAGACTTTAATGTTATTCTTTGTACGGACTGACTTCATGCTTGTTATGCCTTAGTTGATTGTAGTACTTGACTAATCAAGTTTTAGTTTCCCAATGAGTCAGTCTTAGAGATGAAAAATAATTCGGCAATGCCTAAGGCTCATTTAATTTTGTAATGTAAGTCAAGAAAGTGACTTTTTAAGGGATATATCTATAACTTAGCCATTGTTAATGACTCAAGTGTTAAGGTACCTCCTATTCGCTCCTATACACTTACTTAAATGAGAAAGAATAAAATAAAAAATTTCACTTTATTAAGCAACAAAAGTCACCAACAATCAATTACAATAGTCTAAAAATATTCAGGAGGCTAACCAAAAGTCTCAAAGAAAATCTAAAGTCTAACCCCAAAAACAAGGTTTATTAAACTATTAATAAAAAAAATAAAAACCTAATTAAATAAGGACTCTATTTGATGAATATCTATCAAAACGCGGCTGGGTCGATGGACCTCGTGACGGATCGTCGTGGTCACGACGGACTGTCATATATTCCATCATCCCATACTGGTGCAATTTTTTTTGCTGCTCTCTTCATTACCATTAACGGCAGGCATGACGGATCGTCAGAGGCACAATGGTCCGTCGAGGGTCTCCGTTCCAACACACTTGAACTCTTGGTATTTGGGTATTGGGACTACTTCTTTGATTTTCATGACGAACAAGCAGGACGGACCATCATGGCTACTACAGTCTGTCACGCACTCCGTAACCCCACACTTGGTATGAATTCCCCATCTTCCTTCATCAGCTGCACTACGATGCCACCTACGGACCGTCACGAGCACGACGAACCGTCACAAGCTCCATATATGTTACTTTTCTGTATTTCTTGCTCAAAAACCTCCGCATTTATCTTTTACACAGATTTCCTGCAAATAAAGAGACACTTACATAAAACTTAGCACAAAAATGCTTTTGGACACACTAAACTTAAGGAAAAAGTTTAAAAATACCGTGAAACCGCGGTATATAAACACCCTCAACTTAAATTTGTTATTTGTCTTCATCAGCAAGCGAGGCACTCCTCTCAGCCTCTATCTCATGGAGCTCCTTCTTCCGTGCTCAAGATTCATCCTCCTCTCACGCCCTATGCCTCTTGTCATAATCTCAAGGGGGAGGTGGTGGAATATATAAAGTTGTGAATGAGACCGCCATCACTGTGTCTTCAGCAGGCTCTACAAAAGGGGCCTCAGACTCAGGTACCCTAGCCTTTAAGATCATATCGATGTCTGCACGAAGAATGTTTCCCGCACCCTTAAGGGTCGACACATCCACCTCAGGGTCTGGCCGAACTAGCACCTGCAAGTCAAAAGCGATGAAGCGCTGATGAACTTCAACGATCTTCCGCTCTATTTGCTGGACCATTCTCCGCTCCAAGAGCTCTTTTGCCTCAACAATAGACCTATTCATCCAAGGATGGATGTTATGCAGAAGTGTAGCCATATGTACCTCTAATTTCAGGACCTTAGCAAGCGGGACCAGAGCAGGGAAATGAGCTGAGCGAGAGGAGCTAGGGGCAGTGCTACTACCCGGGATAGACTCGACTGGTGTAGTGTCAGTGGAAGCCTTCTCCGTAGCCATGCGGGCTTGTGCTATCATATCAGCCAGATTGTCACCAAGTTGAGGCAACTCTAGACGGGGCCTTCTGCGTGGAGCCAACTCATTGGCCTCATCCCTGATGAGGCCGATATCAATAGTGTCCAATGGGGTCTTGAGCTGATCAACATGCCATATAGGCACACCTGCGGACCTGCATAGAGAAAATATCATGCATGAGAAAGGGTAAGTAGTTGTGACTTTAAAAGCCCTCTCATGCATGACCGCCTGTAGAAGCCAAGCAAAATCTACCTCAAACCAGGCTATCATCGCCACCATAAGTATTGCACGATCCTATGTGACTATATTATCAGCGGCTGTGGGGAAAAAGCAGTGGCGGACAATCAACCACAAAAACTTCATTGTGAAGGTCAGGTTTACCGTATTGATGGATACCTTCGGCTCGGTCACCCAGTCAGCACTTTCTCGATCAACGGACAAGTGCAAGTCCATCCACCTCTTGGTGGTCTTTCTCAGCGATTGCCCATGTAGGAATTGGCCATCTTTGACAATTTGCCACCGGTAGTCAAGCTTTTTTGTGAGAGAGGTACAATTGGTATCAACATTCTCGCCGTATAGATACTGGCGGATGGTAGGCAGAGAGATATCTACCTGAATGCCAATTACGCGGACATGATCCAGTAGGGACTTTGGCTGGAGCAGCCAGCCTATCAACTTATGATAAAAGAGTATCTAAGTAGGAGGTGTATAACTCTCGGACCAACTCTTTACTATAACGTCCCAACGGACGCGGTGTCCACTCCAGTCGATGTCTTGTGAAGCGATTGTGGATCTCTGGCATCGTCGGGGGACTTCCCGTAAGGAACCGCTTCTCCAATGTAAGTGTCCGTGTCATGACTCCTTTGTCATTTTGAAACTTCCGTGGAATAGACTTGATACTGCCCGTCGACACACCATCGGTCGGGCTGGTCGGCAACCGGGGTAAGAGCACGAGCCGGTGAATTAGGTGTGGATTCAGAACATTCAGCCTCATCAGATTAGGTAGATTGTCAGCGGTGGCGGGTGCAGGGACCTCAACAGATTCGGAGGCTTCCTCCGACCAAGAAACTCCTAAGGAGCCATACGCTCTTTCTTCGTTACTAGCTGACCCAAAAGGTGTGCCGGTCAGTATGCGCTCCTCATTAGACTGGGAGGCAGTGACTACGCCGGACGCCACCTTTTTGGGTGCTCTGGCAGCATGTGCAGCTCAAGATGGGGTGGAAGTGCTTGGAGGCACGTACTCAGGCTCACGCTCATCATCAGAGCCAATGACCAGGTGGGCAGACAGGGCGACAAACTTCGATCGCCCGTGTGCATAGACTCGATCTTCTTTTGGTGCCATAATAGATAGTGCCTGTAAAGAATCAAAATTAGTACTAGAAGGAGAAAACAAGACAACCAAAACTACACAAAATAAATAAAAGAGTTAAGATGGAATGACATTTCTATTCTAACAGTGAAACACAACGGACTAGGTGACAGCTCATCGTGTGTACGACGGACCGTCATGGGGTCCTTCATGTCTTACTTAAACTATGTTTATGTGGAGAACCCTGAAGGAAATTCTCTGACAAGTATGACGGTATATGCAAGGTGGACCGTGACAGGTATGACGGTTCGTCGTAGTTGTCCGTAAGAGGAAACATGGAAAAAATATAGAGACCCTTAGGAGAGGGGTCTCTGACCGTCATAAAGGTTATGCAGGACGGACTGTCGAGGGTATGACTGTCTTTCGTATATGTCCGTTAGAGGACACTTAGAAAAGGTGAGAGACCCTTAGGAATAGGGTCTCTGACAACCAGAACGGTTGTGGAGGATGTACCTTCAAGGGAACGACGGTCCGCCGCATGTATCCGTTGTAGGATACTTAGAAAAAGTGACAGACCCTTAGGAATAGGGTCTCTGACAACCAAAACGGTTGTGCAGGATGGACCGTCTTCGGAACGACGATTTGTCACATGTAACCGTTGGTAGAAACTAGGAGAGAATTGGACAGTGTGGTGTTAGGGATGTTTGGACGGACTTAATGACGGTCCGTCATGGAAATGAGGGTCTGTCATTGGGGTTTTGTTCTGTCATTGAGTGACAGAACTGGGGATGGCCCCATTCATCCGCTATGACCCAAATAAAATTTTTAGTGTTTTAACCTACATTAGTCTAACCCAAATACCTAGTAACCAAGCAATGCTAAAGCACTTATTTGTAGAGTGTTAACACGGAAATTTTGAGGATTCTCAACCTACGTCAGAGAGAATTTGTATTATAGAATGAACCCATCAATAAGAACTAGGCTAGTACTAATTGATAAATAAAAATGCAAAGTAAATGGGTAGAAATTAGAGACATATACTTGAGAATATGAGACAAACAAGCGAGGAAGGTACTTGGTGATCAAATGGAAACCCACAGCGGTAGACTCCGACTAGAAGATAGTGAATTTTAGGAATTAGGGAATTTGGGGAAAATGATTGGTTGTAAGAGAGGGGGATTATGAACTTGGAAGTTAAAAAGGGAGGAAAATAGGAGAAAGAGGGAAGGAGTCGGGCGAAATAAAGGGGATGAGATTTTTAAATGTTAAGAATTTTTTAAAAACCCCAGCAAGGTTGGGTCGGGTACGCTTCACTAATGACGCGACGAGTTCCCAATGACGATCCGTCGAAGTAAAGACGGTCTGTCGTCGGTTCTTTTGCGTGTGACCTAGTTTTGAAAATAACAGAAAGACGTATCTGGTATGACAGATTCAAGCGACGATCCGTTACAATTGTGACAGGCCATCGATGTATCCGTCAGTGATTGTTGCAGAGTGATTTTCTGCAAAATTTCCTTATGATGTGCCTGCATATTTAAAACCCATTAGTAGAAAATGCTACCATTACTAAAAAAAATTTGAGTATTGGGTTGCCTCCCAACAAGCGCCTGATTTAACGTCGCGGCACGACTGACGACACTTTATTACTCAACCTTCGTAAAGATGGTATGCCTCTATCACTTCATTCACCAATGTAGTATGCCCAAAATAGACTTTTATTCATTCTCCATTCATCCTAAACAACACTCCCTCCTTTGTGTCTAACTCAACTTCTCCATGAGGCAATACTTGGGTAATCAAGTAAGGGCCAGTCCGTTTGGACTTGAACTTTCTAGGAAGACAACGCAACCTAGAACTGGTTAAAAAGACAAAATCCCCAACCATAAGCTCTCGTATTTCACTTTTTTAGGTCATTATCTTTCTTCGTCTTTTCTTTTTAGGATACAACAGATATTGATTGGCGCTCACCACTCTGCCTCATGGACCTACAAATTTTGAAGGTCGCTTCTTCATTGTTCAACTGAAATTTCATCTGCCCCTTTTCCATATCAACTAAGGCTCTACCCGTAGCAAGGAATTGCCTCCAAACAATAATAGTCTCTTCAAATTTGGCTTCACAAACAAGAATAACAAAATCTTCCGGATATATAAATGACACCACTTTTACTAGCACATCGACGAGTATCCCTATAGGCCTTTTCACTGTTCGATGAGCCTTCACTAGCTGCATCGTAGTGGGCTTTTGTCACCCAAACACAATTTCTTGTATATCGAGAGGGGCATAAGATTTATGCTTTCCCCCAAATCACATAATGCCTTCGAAAAATGTAATGACCCGACTGTACAAGGAATAGTGAACGCACCTGGATCTTTTTTTTTTGTACGAGAGATATTGTGGCGATAGCACTACAATGCTTCATTCTATCATCATCCTCGAAAGTGTCCAATCTTTTCTCTGTAACCAGATCTTTAAAAAATTTGGAATAACCGGGCATTTCTTTTAGAACTTTCACCAAAGGGACATTAATAAAAAGTAGCTTCAGCATTGTTACAAAACACCGATATATGCCATCCTCGGTCTTTTTCAATAATCATTGAGAAGAACATGGTGGTGGTCGAGGCATGGAAATTACCTTCATAGGGACTTTTGCATCTTTTCCAGTGCTATCTTTTGCTTTACCACTTCCCTCTACCACCTTATCATATTGCTTACCATCCCGAGTAGTGATTGTCATACAATGTGCATCATTTTTCGAATTTTGGAGAGTGTTGCTAGGAAGAGTGCCCAGTTGCCGTTTGTTTCAAGTCACAAAATATTGGGCCATTTGCAACTCGATCTGCTTAATCGATATTGCAAGTGTATCAACTTTTTGCCTAATACCCGCTAAATCACTCCTTAACTCTATAATATGCTCATCACTAGCATCAAACCTCCTCATCATTTTGTGCAACATATCCTCAACTCGCGCCATACTATCTCAACATGAAGATTTTTAGAAGGGACATAGGGCCCATTTCTATAATTTTGGTTAGCTTAGTTACCCCTTTTGAAGTTGGTGTCGCGGTTGTAGTTTCCATCTCGTACATAATTACCCTCACGGTTATAGTTACCATATATCCGACCTTGGTTCCCTTTACCTTGGCGCCAATTATTCTGATTTGAGCCTTTGACACTCAGTCAGAAACCCCCCTGCTCATTTACTACATAGGAATCCTCTGCATAATAGCATTTATCAAAAGGTGGTGGTGGTTTAGACAAGTAGTTAACCATATTTATCTTTTCTGCACCCTCAGTGATATGTTTTAATACCAACCCTAGCTCATGTCTCATCTTTGCCATCTCTTCACGGATCTCATCCGTGTTTAGGTTGTGTGTGGATTACACTGCAAAGGTATTTCTCCCAGTATCTGACTTCCTAGTACTCCAAGCTTTATTGTTACGGGATATTTTCTCTAACTCTTTAGCAATCTCAACATAAGGACACTCCACATAAGACCCACCTGCTATAGTGTCCAACATCGCTTTCTTATTATATTCCTATCCCCGATAGAAGTATTCCTTCAGTGACTCATCATCTATACGGTTATTAAGGATGCTTCTCAAAAACGAGGTTAATATATCCTAAGAACTAACTGACTCTCCTTCTAGTGCCACAAAGTTGTTCACTTTGTCTTTGTGGTTTAGTTTCTTGGAGACCTGGTTTTAGCTTGCTAAGAAAACGTCCCTTAGTTTGTTCCAAGATGAAAATTGAGTTGTAAGAGAGCCCAGTGAACCAAATAGCAACCTCTTCCGTCAGTGAGAGAGGAAACACATTTAGTCCTATTTCATTCAAGTCCATGTCAGACCTCCCTTTACAACTTTTACACACTGCCCTTACCTTAGCCATATGGGCATCTAGATCCTTAGAAGGTAGCCCTGAAAACAAACCTCTGGCACTGAGCATTTGCATCAGGCTACTAGTTACCACAAAGGTGTGGCCTGGTGGTAAACGGGGAAACACAAGCGGCCTATCGGAGTTTGTCATATTGTCATACCCTCTATAGTATTCTTGGGGACGTGGAGCGGGATTGTGTCCCCTCTGTTGGTTTTCACCCGGAGCATCGGGTTACAACTGACCATGAACATCAATCAGAGCTGGGATGTTCTAGTTTGGATCATCATAATTAATTCCTAAGTTTTGAATCATATTGCATAGTGTACGATCTAATTTGTGATCATAGGGAAACAAGGGTTCTCTTCCTCTCCGTTTATTTTGCATACAAGGAAGATGGTTCTGCAAGAATCAAAAACAACAAAACAAAGTAAAATCAAGAAAATATTAACTAAATTATTGTAATAGGTTTAAGTTAATCTAAAACCTAATTTCCCCGTGGTCAAACTTACTTCTCAAATAAGAAGTAAACCGGGCGTGTCAAGTAAATAAACCAACTAATGTGGTTGGGATCGTTCCCACGAGGAAAATTGTTTAGACTTAACTTCATAATATTGTTACTAGTGTTCAGTCAATGATTTTCTTGGAAAGCAAAAATGATGAAAGAGGGGTTTTTTATTTATAAATAAATGAAAAAAATTATAGAAATTAAAGGAGACAACTAACAACTTCAAATGTTGGAGTTTAATCAATTAATCAAAGTAACTAAGGTTTATGTGTTCGCCTAGGTTCATAACTTTAAAATTCTAACTATAACAGTTCTTTCCTAGTATCAGGCATGCAAAGTGATAGGTTATGTATTGCTAAATCATTGGTCCGACATCTAGAAAATTTCACTCCGCACCTTGGTTGTGCTACATGTGTTGCTATACTAACCCTTACCTTTACCTCATATTAAGCATCGTATTCGATATTTTACTAAGTTATTACCTCGTACCAATCAATACTAGCCTGTTAGATAGTATATACTAAATCTATGTTGATAATTCTTTTTCTATTATCTACCTCCTTAGTTGGGCAAGTAGCATTAAGGCGAGTTCTAACGTTGGTCATCCGTTAAAAGACCTCTAAGCGAAAGAACTATCAATAACTGCAAGACACTATTCTAGAATTTTTATTTTAGTTAGGTTTTACCACATTTTTTCACCTATGGTTCCCATAACCCTAGTTATGGAGTTTAGTTACCCATAGTCATGATCACAATATTCAAATATGTAATATAAAGATTCATGCACTTACTTCAATAAGAAATAATAAAATCCAAAAGTTCACTTGATTAATCAACAAAAGTCATCAACAATAAATTACAAGAGTCCAAAAATATTCAAAAGGCTAACCAAGAGTCTAAAACATAATCAAGAGTCTAACCCCTAAAACGAGGTTTTTAAACCTATTTGTAGAAAAAACCTAATTAAATAAGGACTCTATTTGCTGGAAATCTGTCAAAATACGGCTGGGTCGACGGACCTCGCGATGGATCGTCGTGGTCACGACGGGCCGTCATGGATTCCGTCATTCCATACTTGTGGAATTTCTTCTTCTGCTCTCTTCATTAGCCTCGACGGTAGGTTTTGAAGGATCGTCACAGGCACAATGGTCTGTCGAGGTTCTCTGTTCCAAAACACTGGAACTCTTGGAATTTGGGTACTGGGACTACTTCTATGATCTTCATGACGAACAAGCAGGACGGACCATCATGGCTACGACGGTCCATCACGCACTCCGTAACCCCACACTTGGTCAAAATTTCTCATCTTCCTTCAGCAGCCCCACTATGATGCCACCTACGCACCGACACAAGCACGACGAAATGGCAGAAGCTCTATAGGTAGTACTTTTCTGTATTTGTTGCTCAAAAACCTCCGCATTCATCTTTTAGACAAATTTCCTGCAAATAAAGAGAAAATTACATAAAAATTAGCACAAAAAGGCTTTTGGACACACTATATTTAAGGAAAAAGTATTAAAAATATCGTGAAACCACGGTATATCAACACCCTCAACTTAAATTCGTTGTTTGTCCTCAAGAGACGCACTATGACTCAATACAAAATCTTTATACAATAGTGTCCATGTTTTATCTTTCGCAATTATTAGGCTATCAATCCCGATCGATCTCATCATGTTTATGGATGCTATAACTATTAGGCTTGAATTTTGTGGAATCAGACCATGACACAGACTCACCATAAACTAACACCTATCCTCTTCAATTTCTCTTCGAGGTGCTAATATTTCCGGTATTGCAACTAGTGTCCTCACTTCAAAACAAAATCCTCATTTTTCACACAATGATTTCAGTTTGAGTATAAGGATTACTTTTCAACACTCACTTTTAGAACAAATTCACACTCATTCATACATATTGCCATAAGTTTGCCCTTATTTTCACAGCTTTAAGTTCGCTATACAACTCTTAGAATCTCGATAGGACTTTCTTAGCTTGTAACATAGGCTCAGGGTCAAATAGAGTATGTTTAGGTATACTTTGGTAACTTTTTTCCCTCCTTGACATATCGGCTAAAAATACTACTTTTTATCATTTTATTTTGCTCAGTTTCTCATATTCTTTCACCTTGCTATTTTCCCTTCTTTCTTCATTTGTGTAAGTGACTCTTTTGTTTTCTTGCATGTATTATTTTTTTATTTTTTTCTTTCTTCTCATTTTTTTCTTTTTTTTTATACTTATTCCCTATCCTTTTTTCTTTTTTTTCTTTTTTATTATTTTTTCCTTTAATTTTTTTTAAATTTTATTTCTCTTCCTCGTCCTTTCTTTATTTCATCTTTTTTTATCCTTATTCTTTTTCTTTTTTTTCCCTTTTTACCTCCTCTTCCCTTTTTTTATTCTTCTTTCTATTTTCTTTTTTTTTTTCATTAATCCTTCTTTTTTTTTACTTGAGTCAATATTCTTTTGTTCTTTCTCTATCTTTGTTCTTTCAACCCCACTTTTCAAATCATTTCTCATAATAGCCACTCTCAACTCATGGCTTTGCAATGAGTCAAAATACACAATACACAGAGATGAGTCAGGGCCATAAAAAGGGTTGTTTACTACATTAGCCACCCTCAACTTATGCTTTTGGCATAAGTTGAGATGCACATGTCTAAGGAGAGACCAGGGCCAACAAAATATTCTCAGAAAAGATCAGTTGGGGTTAAAAAAAGGTCTGGTTTAAGATCAAATTATTTGGATCAAATAAGGATTAATTTCATTTGGTTTACTTTTTTTTTAGGATAAAAATGGGCTAGATTGAATAAGGGCCTATGATCCTTTTTTAATTGTCTATTACAACTGACTTTTAGCTGGACTAATCAAGCAAGTTCTAGCTCAGTACGAATAGTGGACTATTCAAATCATCCTCACACTCACTTGACATTTCATTACTCTACCAGATTATACGACACCTAGTTCGAATTTTAGACTTAGGGCCATGCAGTGGTGTACCTCTATGTCATGCTTAGAGCCACACATTTAGCCATTGCTATGCCTAGTAATGCATCATTTTCATTTTATCAAGATATCATTTTAGCCGTCATGCTTCAGAATTAAACTATGTACACAAGATATAGACATGTCGGTTCAACAGAAAAAATAATCAGTATGTTGGGGAAAATGAACACAGGCAAGAAAACCCCAAACGAGGATAGTGAATTGGGCTACTCAGACATCACCCTAGAACTCACATTCCATTTACCACCTCAACAAAAAGACATGCAATTGTCCCCAATGCATAAAAAATTGATATACCAGAGTGGTAGGTGAAGCAAACCTGGGGCGCAAAGCGTCGACGATCCGCAAGCTGGTGGGTCCGATTCCTCGGAACCCACTACCTCTATAATCTTGACACCCTCAGTAGTGTCCTATGCCTCAACAATACTATCAGAAGTGCCTCGTGCTATCTCCCCGTTTCCAAAGCTAAACGCCCCAGCAGCTAACTCTACTGCTCTCATCAAAGGTGCCTCTTCATTAACAAGAGAGGCTCTCCTCGCAAACTCCATCTCATAGCTTTCCTTCTTCCTTGCTCGAGCTTCATCCTCCTCTCGACCTCTATGCCTTTTGGCATGCTCTCGAGGGCGGAGGTGGTGGAATCTCTGAAGAGGTGAATAGGGCCGCCATCACTGTGTCTTCAGCAGGCTCTGAAGAAGGGGCCTCAGACTCAGGCACCCTAGCCTCTAAGATTATATCGATGTCTGTGCAAAGACTGCCGACTGCAGCCTGAAGGGTCGACACATCCATCGGACGGGATGGCAAGGATAGCACCCGCAAGTCAAAAGCGGCCAAACACTGATGAACTTCAGCGATCTTCCGCTCTGTGTGCTGGACCATTCTTTGCTCAACGCGCTCTTCTGCCTCAACAATAGACCTCTGCATCCAAGGCTTGATGTGCTGCAGAAGTGTAACAATCTATGCCTCTAATTTCTGGACCCTAGCAAGTGGGACCTAAGCAGGGAAAAAGGCTGAGCAAGAGAAGCTTAGGGCAGTGCTACTACCCGGGATAGACTCGACTAGGGTAGTGTCAGTAGAAGCCGCCGGCGTAGGCGTGCGGGCCTGTGCTACCGTATCTGCCAGATTATCACCAAGTGGAGGCAACTCTGGAAAGGGCCCTCTGCGTAGAGATAACTCATTGGCCTCATCCCTGATAAGGTCGATCAACAGTGCCCAGCGGGGTCTTAAGCTGATCAACGTGCCATATAGGCACACTTGCGGACCTGCATAGAGAAAATATCATGCATGGGAAAGGGTAAGTATTTGTGACCTTAAAATCCCTCTCATGCATGATCTTCTGTAGAATCAAAGAAAAATCCACCTCAAACCCGGCTATCATCGCCGCCATCAATACTGCGTGATCCCATGTGATTATATTATCAGCGTCTGTGGGGGAAAATCAGTAATAGACAATCAATCACAAAAACATTGTCGTGAAGGTCAGGTTATCCTTCTTGGTGGCTTTCTTCGGCTCGGTCACCTAGTCAGCACCCTCTTCATGAACGGAAAAGTGCAGGGCAATACACTTCTTGGTGGTCTTTCTCAGCGATGGCTCACGTAGGAATTGTCTATCTTTGACAATTTGCCACCGGTATTAAGCTCGACGATGAGAGGGGTTTGGTTTTCATCAACATTCTCGTTGTATAGATACCGACGGATGGCAGGCAGGGAGATATCAAGCTGAATGCCATGTACGCGGACATGCTCTATTAGGGCCTATTTTGCGGGAGAAGCCCACCAATTAATATGTGACCATAGAGTAGTTACTTAGGTGGCGTAAAAATCTCGGACCAAATCTTCACTATAACGTCTTAACAGACGCGCTGTCCGCTTCAGTCGATGTCTTGTGAAGATATTGTGGATCTCTGGCATCGTCGGGAGACTTCCCGTAAGGACCCGCTGCTCCAATGTAAGTTTCCGTTTCATGAATCCTTTTTCATTCAAAAACTTTGCGTAGGAGTTAGGTTTAGGGATTCAATCCTTAAAACACCAACTCTTGAGTCAGTTCCAGTACTTTGTGAATTTCCAGAAGTTCTTCCCGGAGTCCCTCCCGAAAAGGAAATCAATTTTGGAATTGATCTCCTTCCAGATACCCAGCCTATTTCTATTCCTCCATACAGAATATCTCCACCAGAGCTTAAGGAATTGAAAGATTAGTTGGAAGACCTTCTAGATAGGGGCTTCATCAGAGGTTATGAGTTGGATAGTTCTTCTCATGAACCTTATGTTGACTAGAGGCATAAGCTATCACTTAACCTCGCTTCTTCAACACACAACCTAGGGGAACTCCTGAAGCATGAAATAAAAGCTTTTTGGAATTGAAGAACAGGTTCACTACGACCTCTATTTTGACATTACCATAAGATTCTTAAGGTTTTGTGGTGCATTGTGATAAATCAGGAATTCGTTTGGGTTTTGTTGTAATGTAGAAGGGAAAGGTTATAACTTATTCATCAAAACAGTTGAAAGTTCATAACAATAATTACCCAACCAATGAAATAGAGTTGGCTGCTCTAATATTCGCTTTGATGATATTGCGTCATTATTTGTATGGTGTTCATATTGATATATTTACTGATCATAAGATCATGCAGTATGTGTTCACCCAGAAGGAGTTTAATCTCAGACATAGGCGGTGGTTAGAATTACTCAAGGATTATGACATGAGTATCCTATCACCTATATAAGGCTATTTTCATTTTTGATACCTTGAGTATATTGTCTATGCGTAGTACAACTCATTTTTGGGATTATAGGAAATAGTTAGCAAAAGAGGCGCTTAGACATTCACGACTAGGAGTTTGATTATTCCATTCAATAGAAGGAGGAGGAGTGTTCATGAATGGGGTTCAATCATCATTAGTGTCAGAACTAAAATAGAAGTAAGACCAAGATCCTTTGTTGCTTGAATTAAAGTCAAGTATTCATAAATAAAAAGTTATTACTTCTAAATAAGGGGGAGATATGGTTTTGAGGTATCAATGTAGATTGTGTGATTGATTTCTAAGGTAATTGGGATGATCACCTACCACTCCTTCAGTTCATTTGTAATAATAGTTATCAGGTTAGAATAAAAAAAACTCCTTATTAGATCTTTATGGGAGAAGATGCAAATCCCCTATTAAATAGTTTGAAGACGGTGAAACAGAGTTGATAGGACGAAATCTTGATCATCAAGCTATGGAGAAGGCGAAAGTGATTCAGAAGATGTTGAAAACAGTGCAGAGTTGTCAGATATCCTACGCTGATGTTACGTGGAGGGATTTAGAGTTTGAAGTAAATGATTGAGTATATTTTAAGGTTTCACCTATTATGGGTTCTATGACGTTTTGTAAAAAGGGGAAACTTATTCCCTGGTATATTAGACCTTATAGAATATCCAAAAGGATTGGCAATATATTTTATGAGTTGGAGCTACCACAAGAGTCAGCATCAGTTCATCCGATATTTTACATTTTCATGATGAAGAAGAGCATGGGAAATCCTCCACTGATCGTACCAACTGAAAATATTGAGATCAACGCTAACTTATCTTATGAGGAGATTCCCGTTCAGATTCTAGATTGCAAAGTTAGCTTGTTGAGAAAAAAATAAAGATGAATTAGTCAAAGTCCTTAAGTGGAACCAATTTGTTGAAGTAGCTACTTGGGAAGTTGAAGAGGATATGAAGAAGATATAACCACATCTCTACTGATACGAAAAAACTCCATATCAAGGAGCTAATTTTCATCTTAGTACCATTTAATGATGAGTTGGCATTTTGTATTTGCATGCTTGTTTGGTGTTCAAAATGAATGGTTGCATATTACACCCTTAGCCTAGTAAGAGTAATCTCATTCGAGGAAGAATGCATCCAAGCGGTATATATTTTAAAATCTCTCAATTTGAAATTACTAGGAAGAAGCTAAGAATTGGAAATAGTGAAAAAGTGAGTTTTTGGTTAACTTCAAACGGACATAACTCCTAAATAATGATGGTATAGGTGTATTTCAAGATATGATTGGAAAGATCTTGGGTCAACTTTAGACAAGCATATCTCTTTGAATACTAAGAGTTACATGAAAAATAACCCATTCAATTAAATGTAATTTGACCTAATTTCCAATGCCACTAATTTTGCGTCATTCAAATTTCTGACAAAAGAGTTATGAATATTTTAGTAAGTTGTATAGTGTATTTACCAATTACCCGACAAGAAAACCTTAAAAAGGGTTATTTTATTTTTTTACCACCAAGAAAACCATAAACAAATTTCTTTACTAATAAAAGGTTAATAACATTAAGATTTTCATCTTTACTCATGAAAAATCATAATTCATGGCCATTAAGAATTTAGGAATATCACACAAGGTTTTGTTGATTATTTATTTTCCAGCTAGGGGTTTCAAAGTTTCTATTCAATTTCTCATCCAAAATTCTTCAAGAACCTTGTTCTTCATATCTAAAATCATTTCTAAACATCGTGAGATCTTTTCTATCACAAAGCAGGATCCTTGAATCCATAATTTAATTCAAGGAAAGTCATGATTTAAATCAAGAAATTAAGAGTCAAGTCAAGAAGTTAAGAATCAAGTGAAGATGTTGATAGTTAAGTCAAGATAAATTCTTAAAGTCTTTCACAAATACTTTAACTTGTTTTAATATTTAAGATCTAAGGTTAAGCAAAGAGTTCAGATTTGAAGTTCATTTCTTCAAATAAGTATATGGGAACTAGGTATTATCAAGAAGTTTTAAGTGTTTTTTATATTTAAATAAAAACAGAAACTGAGATTTCCAAAGAGTCTTTGAGATACTTTTCAGAAAAGAGTAATTTATTTCACAATTAAGCAAGAGTGAAAACTTTGATTTCCAATATAGCATTTGAGCTAAGTTTTTGAGAAATCATCTCACATCACATAAAGGAGTATGTTTTAAAACATAAGAGCTCGTATCATGTTTTAGGAGTAGTTTTTAGTACAGGTATGGGGGTAGTTCAGATAACTCCCAGCCCCTGTAAGCCATGTAGGCATCATAGGTAGAGAAGGGTCATAATTTTTACATTATTCATTTAGTGCTTTTTAGAATAGTGTAACGACATGATTTCTTTGTTATAGGAATACTAATGGGGGAAAATCGGGGTAAAAAGAATCTTTTTCGTAGTTCTAGATTTTTCTCAACCTTGTCCAGATTTGGTGAAATTTAGAGTCATTAAGGTGTAGGGAAATTTTGTAGCAATAGGTGGAGTAAATATGGATTTGATTACATAATCGGTTAGTTAAACACTTATTAAGTATGAACTAATTTATGAAGTTGAATTTGGATAAGTAGATCATCATGAATCGATCTTGGTATTAAGGGCACTTCTGAGTGTAGTGAGTTAAGAGTATGTTGTAAAATGCGAATAGTGGAATTCCCTTAACAAGCTCCCTGCCTTGCTTACTGTCGCTGCAGCAGCACCGCTAGAGAAGATGGGCACCATTGTAGCGGGCGACGCGGAATTGAAATTAAAGGATTTTGGGATTGTTTTTATGGAAGATTACTAATTCCCTTCATGCTGATGCAGCGTGATTAGTGTCGCTATAGCTATGACCATATAGAGCAATGGGTTACGTTGTAGCGGGTTGAGGGATTTCAAAATTATAAATAAAACCCTTAGACAACCTTATTTTATATTTATTAAAAATTTTTAGTTAGGAGACGACCCCTGGGGTATCCCTACGCGATTTTCGTCATTCTTAAAGCTAGAGGTAAGTTTCACTCCCCAAATTCATTTTTGAATAAGTATAGTGTTTGAGAATGGGTCAATATTAATAAGCAAGGATTTCATGAAGAATCATGTGGTGGAATTAACCCTAAATTGACTAGTTGGGGTTATGGTTTTTAACTAGGGTACATAGTTTGATAGTATTCTTGGAATTTAGTATTTTTTATATTGGTTCATGTGTATAAATAGTTGTTTGTAGATCACGATCAAGCGGGGACAATAACGAAAGGGAAGGATCAAGTTGTCTACGGTTTCAAACAAGTTTTGAGGTAGGTGATGGCTATGATTCTATGATTGTGTGATATACACTTTTTTTCTTTGTTGTGATACTTTTATATGTATGCATGTAGCAATATTGATCGAAGATATTGAAATGAGATATATGAATATTGATACCATAAAATCATAACTTGAATGTGTGATGTTGATGTTTATTGATATGTCTATGGGATCGACTTTCACGTTCTAGCACTTTAACATAGATCGGATTGCCACATTTCGGCATGCTTACTGGGATCAGTTGCCACGTTCTGGCACAAAAATAGTATCGGATTTCCAAATTTCGGCATGCTATAGTTTGAATTTGTATTTCATTAGAGGGCCAACTATGTGATGAAGCATGTGAACTATGATATTGGTTCTTATATAGTATTGTATATGTTTATATTTATGCTTGTGTTATAATGTTGTAATTGCTTGTTTAGGTTACACTAGTGGGATAGCTGCGTAATCATACTAGTACTCGCTGGTTGTGTACTGATTATGCACTTGCTATTATTTTTGTATAGAATAGGGTATCTTCATGCAACTGTTGACAAATCTCACTAAGGATATCGGTAATCACTTCAAGTTCAAGGGTGAGCCATGTCGTCCGGTCTGCCATGTATTTCTTTTTAGTCTATGTCCATAATGTTTGGACCTATACCTTGTTTTATTCAGTTAGATAGTTCATTAGAAATTCTTGTTAGACATGGTTATCGTTTCTAGTTTTGGTACATAAACTTTAATATTCTAGGCTTATCTTCTACATTGTTAGTTGGTTATTACATATTTATTTAGTAACGGAACCTTGTCTGAATTATTTAACTTGCTTTTATAACTTAAATGACTTATTTTTTTGGTTTATTTTTTAGTTGGTATCTAGTGGTTCTCCAAATGAGTTATAATTTCGGTGTCAATCATGATGGTTTGGGTCGTGAAAAAGTTTGTATCAGAGCATAGGTTCATTTATGTCTATGCATCGAAACAAGTCTATTAGAGTCTCGTGGAACCGTACAAAGACACCTTTACTTTTGTTTTTAGGAAATCTCCATTTTCTCTTGTCGACTTCTCTCTATGACTTGATTTCAATTGGTATTTGACAATTCAAATTGGTATCTAACTTCTTTCACTCTTGTATCTATAGATGGTTAGGTATAACAACTTTAAGACCAAAGTTCATGCTAATGCTCCAGCTGAGGAACCCGTAGTGAGAGGTCACAGTCGAGGCATGGGTAGAGAAGAGGTAAGACTAATGACCGTAGAAGAGTGGCGCTTATTGCGAATTAGGTACCAAATGACCATGTTCCGGTGAATGAGAACCCTCTATCAAATAAGGAGGTGATAGAAGATGATGAGTACGTTGAGAATGTTGAAGAGGTTGAATAAGAATAAGGAGGGCAAGCTAAAGCCATGGAATCCCTCGTATGGATCCAGTAGTATCTCAATAGATCATTACTTTTAGAAAGGGTTGGCTGGTGCAGGGATGATTCCACCTACTCTAGCCCCCGCAAAATCCAGTGTTGCTAACAATATGCCCAAGCTGGTTGAGGAGCGAGGTAATGATACCTTATTCCGTCCTTTGTTGGGTTTTGTGATGAACGATAATGAGAAAAATATGTTGACCATGTTCTTGAAGCTCAAGCCACGGTATTTCTTGGTTCGGAAATAGATGACTCTTACGAGTTCATATTAGATTGTTATAAGAGGTTGCATAAGTTGGGTATCATTCACCAACATGGGGTTAAGTTCGTGTTCTTTCAAATTCAAGGTGAGGCCAAGCAATGGTGGAGAGCTTACATGGAACAAAGCCTCTACATTACCTTTACTTCGTTTGACCCAATTTCATGCCTTATTTTTAGAGAAATATGTTCCTAGGACTATCACATACTACAAGAAGGATGAGTTCATGGTACTTTAGCGGGGTAGTATGTATGTGGCTACGTATGAACCCAAGTTCCACCTTTCATCTAGATATGCTACACAGTGTGTTACCATGCAAGAGAAGAGGATCTGATTGTTCATTATAGGTTTGAATTTTGAGCCTAAAGTGTTATTTTTCCACATGACTTCTACATGATGGAGTTTAAATAAGCTCCTTCCGGATATACTCTAATTGGACAGTCTTAGTGTAGTTTGAGGAGTTAAGAAGGCACGAAGAGTTTAAGAAGAGTCTTTCTATTTGACTATCCGAAATAAAGTGGGAGATTCAATTGAAAAGGCCCCTTACTATAGATAGGGTGTTAGCGCTGTTTTTTTAAATAATGACGTTTAGGGGCACATTGAGAGCGTAGATAGTTGTACCCATATACATAAAAAATGACAGCAATGGAATGCCAATCCTCGGGCATTATTTGTAAAGTCTTTATTCCTTGGTAATCAAAACCCAAAGATCTATGAATTAGCCCATACGCAGGTTTCTCGATCAAGTTTTGAATGACTTTCTAGCAAGATCGTTCCTGCATTTCGGATATCAAGTATCCTTCGAAGCTTTACACAAAAAACTAATAATTTTCTTTTCTCTTGGGACCTTCCACGCCAAGGAGAGTTAAAGGGATCGATCCCAATTGCCTTTCACGAGGTGCGTAGCATTCTTTATAGCCGTTACGAAAGCCCCCGAAGAGAAAGAGGTCTTTGCTGCTTGACTGCGTGAACCAGTTCCAGGTCTTGCTTTTTGAATTCCCGTTGTTGACGTCCCATCGAGTTGGCTAGTTAAGGGTGAAAGGGATTTAGGAATGAATAGCAGGCAAAGTCCTTGCTAGGAATTCCGGGTAAATTTATATATTCCTTAAGGTCGCCCAGTAGCTTCTCTTTCAGCTTCTTAACTGTGTGGGGCCTTTCCCTCTTTCCTATTTTTGAAGTTAACCGTCCAGTCTTGGAAGTGAGGGTCTTGCAATCATTCCAATCCCTCTACTCTTGTATTAGCAGTTTCCTGAAGCCATTCTGCTATAATTCTAGTTTTTAGTAATATCATTATATTGAATAAGAATTGTAGTAGGGTATGGGGTGCTAAAAAGACATTACTGAGTTGAAGCTCTGACCTCGGCTGTTAAATGTTTGGGGGCTTTAGCAGTCTTTGCTTTCATTGCTTGTTGTTTTATCTGGTTCAATAATACCGCTTATCCTAGTGAATTTTACGGCCTACTGGACCAGAAGCTTCTCAAGATTAAGCATATACTTTTCTAGTTAGAGACCAACGTCTTGGGGCTAACGTGGGATCCACTAAAATCATGCCCCTATTGCCATAGCTGTAGATATAGGGATTTTAAGAATATCCCATAACGACCAATGATTAACCATGGCTCTGATGGGTGGTTTTTCGAATTATTTTCTTTTTTGTAATGAAGTAATTAGTCTTTTTCTTATGAATTCCATTTGTTTAAGTTTCTATATTTATTTTGAGCCATACAACTTTGATCAACCCTAGTTTTCCAATTTTTTGGCATTAATCTAGACCATCTAATCTTAGATAAATCGTATCGATAATACCAACATAAATCAGTTAACAAAAGAATAGAAAAAGCTTTGACTAAAGAAGGCCGATTCCCCTAAGAAATTAAAGGGCTTGAACTGATGACTTCCATTAAGTCAAGGTGACAGTCTACCGCTGAGTTATATCCCTTCCCTGCCCCATCGAGAAATAGAACTGACTAATCCTAAGTCAAATGGTCGAGAAACTCGACGCCATTATTCTTGAACAACTTGGAGCCGGGCGTTCTTTTTGCGCTATTACAGATATGAAAATAATGGTCAAAATCGGATTCAATTGTCAACCTCCCAAAAAAAAGATCGAGATTACCTCATCTCCGTTCAATCTTCTCATGAACATTAATCATTTGCTCAGGCCTCCAATCATTCTTGCTGGAGAGATTCTATACAGGTTGAAATCATTGCTTGGCTCAGAATAATACAAGGATTTTCATCTTTGGACCGTAGGAGATGGAATTACTTTGATGGTTTGTATAAGACTTTTTATTTCACTAATTACTACTGTTTCAGATACGTCATGGTACGGGATAATTTGGACTACAAGAGAAAACCTGATTATAGAGAAAGATTTTCTGAGAAAAAGTCAACAAATTGGAATTTATTTATCAACAAATTTTTTTATCCCATTTGAACTTATTTCCATTGATTATGCCAACAAATTGGAGGGGGTGAAGCGAGACGGTCAAGCTAATGCATTGTCTAAAAGAGTCAAAAATTCTGAAATTTTTAGGGATCCTATGGTGGAGGATCCGATCGATCTACACTCGCAGCCAAGCCAAATTAGTTTGACATGCCCGTCTCAAGTGGTAACTATTCATGCACTCCTTATAAAAAAATTTAGTTGATCAGGCTGTTGGGAACGTGGTGGGTAGCATACCGTCTAGATTCCACACTTTCTTTAGTTGTGAGGAACTTGGAGATATGATGAGGAACTACCCACAGTCGTGTCCACTTGACTCTGGACAGCAACCTTCTCGAGAAATTGTATACGTGGGAAATGGTAATAATGGTAGGGGACGTCCACATGTAGGACGAGGAGGAGATAAAAAAGGAAACTGAGTCAGAGGAAACGACAACGAAGGTAGAGGTAACACACAACCAGGAAAGGAGGAAGCTCAAGTGGATGATATAGCTCAATGTTACGCCTTCCCACGCAAAAATAAGGCAAAGGCATCTAATGCAATGATCACATGCACTATTCTAGTCTACAACCTAATGGTTAATGTGTTATTAAATCCATGTTCAACCTAGTCTTATGAATCTATGAGATTCGCCTATGATTTTTAGATATTGCATGATAATATTGATGATCCTATATATATTTTACCCTGGTTGGAAAATCAGTCATAGGTACCCATATTTATCATGCTTCCCTATTTTTTTTTCATAGGATTTCATACTTGGGCTGAATTTGTGATTCAGGACATGGATGACTTCGACATAATCTTTGGCATGACTTTTTGTCTCCCTATGGTGCTATTCTTAATTGTAATGCTAAGTCTATGACTTTAGAAATTCTAGGAAGCGAAAAATTAGAGTGAAATGGCGTGTACAAGCATAAGAAAGATAAGATCATATCCTCTATCCGGACTACTAAAATAGTAGAGAAAGGTTGTTTATCTTACTTGGCTCATTTTTTAGGAATGGTAAGATTGAAGCTCAATCCATGGGGTCTATTCAGTGGTGTTCAAATTTTTTGATGTTTTTCCAAATGATTCGCCCGACATTCCTTCGAATAGAAACATAGATTTTTGTATTGACTTTGAGCTAGTACGTGCCCCATTGCTATTCCTCCATATCGCAAGGCTCCGGTGGAGTTGAGAGATCTTAAGGCTCTATCCAAGAGCTTCTTGATAAGGGTTTTATTCGTCCTATTGTTTCCCCATGGGGTGCTCCACTTTTGTTTGTTAAAAAGAAGGATGGTAGCATGAGGTTGTACATAGATTACAAGTAATTGAATTAGGTCACTATACAGAATAGATACCCCTTTACTAGGATATATGATCTTTTTGATCAATTACAAAGTGCAACGATCATATCTAAGATTGACATACAAAACGGGTACCATTAATGCAAGATTATTCCTTAATATATACCAAAGACAACATTTAGGACTCGTTATGGGCACTATTAATTTTCAATTATGTCATTTGGGTTGGCTAATGAACTTGTAGCCTTCATGAGCTTGATGAATGGAGTATTCAAGCATGTTCTTGACTATTTTGTGATAGTCTTTATCGATGATATTTTGGTGTATTTGAATAAATAAAGAAGAACATGCTAAAAATCTTCGTAGTGTTTTTGGGTATCCTTGGAAGACAAACATTATATGTAAAATTTTCCAAGTGTGAATTCTTATTTAAATCGGTTGCATTTTTTGGGCATGTGGTGTCAAAATAAGGGGTAAGGGTAATCCGCAAAAGGTTGAGGTGATAAAGGATTAGGTACGACCTAGCTCAGTTAGAGAAGTTAAAAGTTTTGCGGGACTTTCTAGTTACTATCATCGTTTTGTTAAGAATTTTTCTTCAATTCCTACTCATTTAATCTATCAGACCAATAAAGAGGTACCGTTTGAATAGATTGAATAATGTTAGGACATCTTCCAAAAGTTTAAGACAATTTTTACCACCGCGCCCATTCTAGCATTATCAATTAAGGGTAAGGACTTTGTTTTTTATTTTGATGCTTCGCATTCTGGATTGGGTGTTGTGTTGATGAAAAATAAGAATGTCATAGCTTATACCTCATTTCAATTTAAAGGGGCACAAGCAGAATTAACCCACTCATAATTTGGAAATGGCAACAGTGGTATTTTGTCTTAAAATTTGGCTACATTACTTGTATGGATTTTAGTGTGAGGAATTTATAGATCATCGTAGTTTGCAGCATGCATTCACCCAAAAATTGTGGCAAACACTTTGAGTCGAAAGAAAATAAGTATGGGTATTTTAGCTCACTTGAATGGACTGAAGCAATTGTTGGCCAATGAAATTCAAAACTTAGAGTCTAAGTTTGTGCAGTTGGGAATTTTTGAAAGATGTGGGTTGTTATTTAGAGTTGATGCTAAGTCCATGTTCATATAGAAAACAAGGCCAAGTAATTTGAATATAGAGATACAGATAAGCTTAGAATTGCAATAGGTCTCAACGAACCACACTAGATGCTAACTGTATGCTCAACTATAAGGGTAGAATGTGTGTTACAAGAGTTGATGAATTGATTCCAAGGTTGTTGGAGAAGGCTCATGGCTCACGTTATTCTATTCATATGTGTATGACCAAGATGTATAGATATCTGAAGCGAGTTTGTTAGGGTCGAGAATGAGACAAGACATTGAGAAGTTTCTGGCGAAGTGTCAAAATTGTAAAAAAGTGAAGCATGAACATCAAACTCCTGTGAGGCACTTCAAAGGATGCCAATTCCGAAATGGAAGTGAGAAATGATAGACCTGGTTTTTGTGGTTGGTATTCCCAAGACATTTGTGAAATTTGATTTGATTGTGCTTGTAGTTGATAGATTGACTAATTCATCCCAGTTCATTTTGGTAACGGTGGATTGCAACGCTGAACAATTGGCTAGAATTTATGTAAATAAGAAAGTGAACCTGCATGGTGCTCCCATTTCCACCATCTCAGATTTAGTAGAACACAAAACTCACTTTTAGTAGAACCTTGAATCCTAGGAAGATAGAGAATTATAGAGGACTATACAAGTGTTGGAGGATGTGAGTTCTCATATAATAATAGTTATCACTTGAGCATTGGTATGACACCATTTGAGGCGTTATATGGTAGGGGAAATAGATCGTCCATAGGTTTGTTCGAATCTAGAGATGTAAAACCATTGGGTATTGATTTATTAAAGGAGACTCAAGATAAGGTGAGGAGAATTCAAGATAAACTTATAGCCGTGCGGAGTAGGAAAAAGAAGTACGCGGACCACAAGATGAGATACATGGAATTCCAGATAGGCCAGAATATTCTTCTCAAGGATTCACCCATGAAAGGGGTGATGAGATTTGGTAAGAGGGGTAATTGAGTCCTATCTATATTGATCTTTTTGAGATCCTTGAACATCTACTTCTGGTGTTTTATAGATTGGTGTGACCCCATATTTTTTCCAGTGTACATTTAGTATTTTATGTGTCTATGTTGACAATATATCACGGTGATGGTGACTAATCATTTAGTGGGATTAATAGTGCTAGACAAGGACCTCAAATATGGTGAGGAACTAACTGTTATTCTTGATTCTGATTTTTGTGAGGTAAGGATGAACGAGATTAAGTCCTTGAAGATTTAACGAAAACATCGTCCTGTTAAGAAATCTTCTTGGGAGACTGAAAAGGATATGCTAGACTATTATCCTCAATTGTTCGTCAAATTAGGTATTACTTTGTTTATTTTCTAGTCTACATGTCTTAGTTGATCACCCGAGATGAGTGATGGGTAAATTGGTATCTACTATAAGGATCAGGTTTCATCATTATAGCAATGTTAATGGAGAAAAATCTGGTTCGGAATGTTTTTGTTCGTAGTACTAGGAATTTCCCCAACTCATTTAGATTGGAGGAATTAATAGTCATCTAGGTGTATGGAAACACTAGCAATCAGATGGAGTATATGTAGATTTGATTACACCAACGGCTAGATAAATCATGAAGGAATTTGTATTATTTGAATTGAATTTGGATAACTAGATCATTGGGATTGATCTTGGCGATAAGGGAACTTTTTGAGCGAAGTGGTAACAACCCTTAACATAAATATGATAAGTAATTATTAATGTGTCTAGAATGCCTAAGATTAGACTGGTTTTCACACAGATTGATGCGCGTAGAACAAGACCTCTGAACCCTTGCTACAGACAATCAAACTAACTTGGGAAGTTAGTTGATATAAAGGTTGAGTACAGCCATATATGGCACCCGAATATGAAGATTTACTCGGATAAGTCTTTACCGGACTTAAAAAGGGAAAATCTTATGTTTTGAGGGTCTAGGGGTAAAATGTCTTTTTACAGGATAAGTATAGTACCGTAATAACCCTAAATATGTAATTAATTATTTAATTAATAAGTTGGAGGGGCATTTTGGGTAGAAAAGTCCAAAATTGACCATTTAGAAAAATCTTGCTCCACCAAGGTTCGAACGTAGGTGGGGCGGTTTGAGTCGGGTCGACCCGGAGGGACTCGTTTTCGCAATGGGGACGTCACGAGTTTGAACCTCGATGGAAGAAACATTAAGTGGGTTAAATTGAGGTTTATAATTTGATTTTGTAAGAACATTATGTTCATTTCAGTAAAATAATTAAATCAGATTTTCAATGTTTGAAAGAGTCCTAGTTGACTAAGTCTAAGCTACTTCACCTAATCCTATGCCACTTACCTCTTTCACGTTTATCTCTCTCTCCTTCACGTCTATCTCCCTCTCATTTCACACTTTCTTTCTTGCTGCCAAACGTGAGAAAAAATCATAAAACAAAATTTCATCACACTTGAAGAACTTGCACGCAAAAAACAAATGAGAAAGCAATCCGAAAACGTTAAGCAAAACGTAATACGCTAGTCGGGTAAAGTGTGAGTTTTGAGATTGGACGTGAATTTGGAGAAGTTTTGGGAAGCAATTTCAAGTGTTGAACAACGTTAAAATCAAGTATGGATTTTCTTAGTCTTGCTCCCTTTCCCAAGAGACCCTTTAGACTCAGATAACGCTATTCAGAAACTAGGATTGTTCCCCTTTACATGTTCCCTGTCACTAGCAGCTATCACTGATCTTAGGTTGGTATGTTTGCTGGTAGATTAGGTATGAAGTGTGATTTTCTTTATAATGTGTTCGGAATTGTATAAACATTGAAGTATGTCTGCCAATATTTCGTGAAAAATGTGTGTATAAGCCGTGACATTATTTTTGGTTTTAAGCCTTAACAATGATACATTTTTATGGTTGAATTTTATGTGCGAATGTTTGTGTAAATCATGAGGTGTAAAAGTGGTGTAATGTTGCAATGGTAATTTTTGTCTAAATATAATCATAAAAAGATTACACTTAACGATGCACCAAATGATCCACTTATGCCTTAGGAATTAATGTATAATAATGATAAAAAGAAGCTGAAAATAGTGAACAAATTTCCAATGCCACTATCAAGCTATGGAGTTGTTTTTAGTATAAAGACTCTTATGTTTCTTTCCTTTCAATTGGGATACTAAACATTGTATGACCTATTCGTGGTCATATTGCATTGATGTATGGGCTAGGCCCAATTTGATGTACTTTTGTTAGATAGTTATGAGATTAGATGACTATTTTGAGACTATGTTATATTCTATATATCTATGTGCAATAAAAGTAGAAAACTTAAGTAATTTTCCAATACGAAGGTTCTATGTATACTCGATATATATCGATTATGTGTAGAGAGGTCAATATAAACCTTAATGTAGAAGTAATGAAATGTTTTAAAATTTTGTTAGTTTTTACCTATGAATGTAATGATGAAAGCTAAAAATCTAGTCTTATTTCTCAAATAGGACGATGACACCGGTTACATCTAGGGGGTATTCCGAAATGTTACAATTAATCCATTAGGATGTTGTGGGGCTTGTCCTAACTTTCATCTGAGTTGTTTTAGAGGCTTCATAGATAGTCAAACAATTAGTTATGAGTCTTTTAGCTTTGTATTCCAGATGTTTTTGTATGAGACTTTAGTAGCCATTTTGGTCAGTGGAATATTTCTTTTAAGACATTCTTAGTTTATTTCACAAGTTCTTTATTTAGACTATTCTTGTGTTTTTATGTCTTTTGTTGAGTAATTAAGTCAGATCAAGGGTTAGCTTGGGGCCTACAATGATTTACGAGTTCTAGTCCTGCCCAGGGTGTAGGCTCGGGGCATGACAATAATCTTGATTAAATAGACTCAGCATTGCTTTAAGATTGTATATTCTCTTTAATTACTATGCAAGTTATCACACAATGGTCATGTACATGCCATTTTTATTTAACTTTTCCAAAACACTATCTCATCATTCTACAATTTCTTAAGACATATGCAAATGTGAAAAGGTGGAGACTATAAAGGTGAATAATATGAAAATCTCAAAGACAATAAATATTTTGAAATCACACTTGACATTTTAATTATGAATTATGGCATATTAAATAAAAGATTTTTTTACCAAATGGAATACTTGCTAAATTATGAGGATTGCATAATTGAAGTCGTTAGTTTGAATTTGTATATTTTTCTTCAATTTTGTGCAACTTATCACACACTTATTATAATATTTTCAAAGATCTTGTACTTAATTAGCATGGGATATAGGAGCAACATACATGTGTCAAACTATATATAAATATTGTTATAACTCCACATAACTTAGCATTAACTACACGTGTGACACACGTGCCCAGGATTTACATATATATATATATATATATATATATGGTATGTTCGGCCAATGGTTATAGCTCCTCCCCTAATATCAATGATATCACATGGTCACTCCATATAAAATTCAGCAGCATGGAATCTTAATGATATTCTAACATAAAGACTCAATAAAGAGTACGTTATGATATATATTTCTACTAGTTTTTGGACCTGTATGACATCCATTTCAAGATATTTAATATAAGGTTTAATACATAGGCGGCCCCTAAACTTTTAATAATATTTCTTTTAAACACTCAAACTAAGCTTTGTTTAAATTGTACACCACAACTTCTATTAAGCGTTTTCATTAGAACACTTTCAATTTAAATTTTGAAATTTTTTTTGTGTGTGTTCCCATTTGTCTATTAAATAGTTAAGTTAACAGCATAAAAATTGTTTATCATCTCTTTAAATTTTATGTATTCTCCTGAATAAACGTTAAAAACATAAGATATTTTCAACTTGAGGTTGATGCATATAATTCACGAAGAACATATTCTATATGATTAACTTAAATAAATAATCGAGAAATGAATACACGTGTAAAAAAAATTTCAAAATTTGATCACAAAGTGTCTAATATTGTAACACTTTATTAGGCATTGAAGTGTTCGATTGAAACATGACTTAATTTGAGTTTCTAAATGCAATATCCTGATAAGTTTAAGGGGGTGTCTACGTATGAGGCTTTAAAACAAATACAACTACAAAAAAATCGATTATTATGACGGTTTCAAATCGTCACAATGCACTTTAATGACGTTTTACAAAAATGTCGTAATCTCGCCTGTCACAAATGTATTACGACAAAGCGTGATAATATTCCTTTGGTAATACGACATTTTTTGTTGTATAGAGCAATTGTTTAAAACCATCATGTTAAAAAGTAAATCGATTATAGATAATGACAGTTTGAAAACGTCGTAACGATCAGTTTGTGGCGTCATAAATAATCGTATATTCTAATTTTGGCAATTCATATTTACATCCTATATATTGAACCCTCTATATTTAAACTTATATAATGTGTAGTTTTAACCCTACATAAAAGATCAAAGGAAAAAATATTCATCATCTTAGACAAAATTACTCCAAAATAACATCATCGAAATACTAGTGTTACTTAAAGCTCCAAAATTACATCATGAAAATACCAATTTCAAAGATTATTTAAAACTTTAAAATTACATCATCAAAATACCAATTTCAAGTATCATTCAAAGAGAATATCCAAAAAAATATACTAAAAATGATTTGTATTTTATACTTAGTCCTCCATCATTTTTACTTTCATTTGAATATTCTAAACAATGGTTGGTCCGATTGGTGACTGATGAGCACCACTTTCTATATCTGAGGCCTGCAAAAAAACAATGTAATGAATATAAGTATTAATTTAATCCACTAATTATTTTGAAATAGAGAAACCTACTATAAAGATTGTAAAAACATTATGTATTTGTAGAATGCTGTCCAAAAACTAATTGAAAAAACTGATACAAATAAACAAAGCTGCTTCATCCATCTCTCATCAAATGGACTTTATAGTCTGTGAGTGAAAATTACCATCTCTTGTTTCACTTCAGTTTTCGGACATTAATTAACGCCTAATTCTCTCTTTGCGGTAAATGAACTATGGGGATGAAATCAATAATACTAGTTTCACTGAATTTATTTTTACTACCCATTAGATTTTACTATATAAACAGATAATACATTTGAACCAAAGTTCTATCAACATACAGGACTCGAATACAACCAACATACGACACTGTTAGGTTTAGAAACCATAATTGTACGACAAATACTTTCAGCATCTCCAAAATGTAATAACATTGTTTTGTGAATCATGGAAGATTCTACGAGTACTACATATTGGACACAAGAAAAAAGGTTAGGGGGCTACGATCGCGAATATTCTCAAGGACAAATCTTCATATGGTTTATTCTGTTCAATCATTTATCGTATTAATGAAAACTAGTAAAATATGGCATGTATAGAAATATAACCCTAAGACTATGCTGCGAACATTATTGAGCATGACCTTCAAATAATTGCAAACAAAGATGCTAGACAGATGCAGCTGAGGCTTAGATATACACTTGTTTTTAAGTAATCAAAACGAAAAAACAAGACTAGCATTTGAATAGTTCAAGTGAAGAACAATGTTTACATAAAAAATCATACTCCATATGTGGATGCTTCCTAATTATAACGTTCCCCTCATCCTAGAGGCATATTAGAGCAGATGATATCCCCAATAATGCGTAGATTGTCCAGTCAAATCCAAAATATGCAACACACAACAGGTGACACTTGCACAGACTCCGTCCCTCCTGAATGAATGGGGGTAAAACAAAAAACAAATATATGAATATCTCTCTTAAGTAGCTAATACGTTTATTGAATAGAAAGGCAAAAGCAAAAAAAAATGCATGTGACCTATAAAAAAATTTAAGAAGGTCAGTATCCAGACCAAATGCACATATTTTTTTCACATAAGACAGAGTAATCAACATTCATCGTACCATAGATTCACATCACAAGAAACGAAAGAGATAAAAGATGCCAAAATGTATACTAAAAGGTGTTGTGATGAAAAGATGAAATCGAAAATCTAACAATAAAGAACACCAAGTTTAACATAGAAAAACCCTTCAAACCGAAGGTAAATACAACGGGATCCACCATATACAAAGTGATTCACTATACCAACAAGAGGGTTACAAATATTCTTCTAATGGCTACACAACAATTGCCAAAAGAGAATAAACAATAGCTACACTAACAAAAGATAAATAGAAAGAAACACCACATAAACCCAGCTTCTGTTCGGAACCTAAAAAAGGATCTTTATGACTCCGAATTTGATATCCACCGTTCAAATCAATCACCAAGATGTAAGGAACACTCAGTCCAAATTTCAGCCCGTTCCAACGGTTAGTTAATTGGGAAACACAATCTGAACGTTGCTGGGCGGAGAAAAAGACTGCAGCAAAAGAACCCTTTTCTTTCTCTCTTTTTCTATTGTTAGCTCTCTCAAAAACCTCTCTTATGTCCTAATGTATTTAAAAGACAATACCAATGAGCAACTAATTATCCTCTCAAGACAATCCTCTATTTATAGAGTTGTGCTTTTCCTTACAAAGCCAAAATCAACGATAAATAGGATTACTATTCCAATCCTTTTCGTAATATAACTGGAAACCAACAAAAGAGAATAATTCCAATCCTTTTCCTAATAGAATTGGAAACCAAGTAAGAGAATAATTCCAATGTTTTTCCAAGTAGGATTAGACCATGGGCCTTTGTCTTGAACATGGTCAATAACCCAACAAACTCCCACTCCAGCAAAGGGATAAATGGACCTCAAGTGGAGAAACTTTTAATAGGCTTCCTACCTGGCACACTTCTACAAAACTCAGGATTGTCTACGATGTGTTCTTCCCTCCTATCTCTATGCGTATCTAACATGACTTTATAATAACCTTTAGGTTCTCCTATATTAGTTAATATAATATAGTCATCATGAGAATAACATGTTGAGGTTCACTTCTCTCTAGTAGATCTTTTACAAGAGGTTTCTGGAGCATCCGAAGCGGTCCTCCCAATACGAGTTGGTCGATTATCAACCATAACATAATCAGTACGAACAATTATATGTTCTACACTCTCATCATTATCTTGATTATTACATTGTGTTCCCTCATATGCAAAAGATGTATCAATAATAGGAATTGGATCAACATCAACTAAGCTCTCATCAGTATAGGAATCTAGTTTCTCAGTCTTGTCAGTATCTTCAATAGTTTGATCTTCGAAGAAAAAAAATCATGACTTTTAATGAGTTTCTTATCAATTGGATCATAAAAGCGATATCCAAACTCATCTTGACCATAACCAATGAAGACGCATTGCTTAGTTTTTACATCCAATTTCGACCTCTAATTTTTTGGAACATGCACACAAGATTTACACCCAAACACTTTCAAGTGATCATAAGAAACATCCTTATCAAACAAAACTCTGTTTGGAACATCATCATCCAAAGCAACAACATGAGACAAATTGATAACAGAAGCAACAGTGTTAAAACTCCAGCCCAATAATAATATGGAAGTTTATACTCTGAACGCACATATCTAACTCTCTCAACTAATGTTCTGGTCATCCTCTTTGCCAAACCATTTAATTGAGGAGTCTTCTGATGACAAATTCCTTGCGATATGCAGTACTAATCAAAGGGACCAAAATCATCACCTCCATTCTTAGTGCGAATACATTATAATTTCTTTCCCGCTTGTCTCTCAGATAAGGCTTGAAACTGTTGAAACACATCAAGCACTTGATCTTTGGATTTTAAAGGATATACCTAAATCTTGCGAGAATGATCATCTATGAAAGTAACAAAGTAAAGTGCACCATCTTTTGACTTCACGTTTAAAGGACCACACAAATCTGAGTGTACTAGATCCAATAGCTCATACATTCTTGAAGGAGCATGACTGTGAAAAGAAACTCTTTTTTGTTTTCCTGCTAAGGAAGGAACAGATCTTTTCACCTTTGCTTGTGTCATAACAGCAAGCAAATTCTTCTTAGACAAATAGGTGATCCCCCTCTCGCTCATATGACTAAGCCTCTTGTGCCACGATTGTGATAAAGTCTCGCTCTCCCCCAAATATATAGAGTCACCAAGAATCGATCCTTGTGTCACGTATAAATTTGAATGTTTTCTTCCTCGAGCTAAAATCACTGAGCCTTTCGTGAGCTTCCATCGGCCATTTCACAAGTCATTATGATATCCATGATCATATAGTTGTCCTATAGAGACTAGATTTATTGGAATGTCTAAAGCATGCTTGACATTCTGAAGGACCAACGTTGAACCAGTATTGGTTTTCAAACAAAAAGTGCCAACACCAAACACCTTAACCTCACCAGCATTACCCATCTTTAACACCTCAGAGTTAATAGAAGTATGAGATGAAAAGAAGTCTTTTCTTGGTGTGACATGTGATGTGGCTCCAGAATCTACTATCCAACTTGTATCTTGAGATACAAAATTGATGACTTCTTTATCACAAGCGAAGAAAAGGTCATCATGGACAACAACAACAACATTATTTTCGTTGTTTTCTTCCATCTTTCCATCTTTAAGATCTTGCTTCAATTGTTTACAAAATCTTTTAATATGTCCTTTCTTTCCACAATGATAACATTTAATATTTAGATTCTTGAATTTTGACTTGCTTCTGCTTTTACCTCTACTCCTCGAATCTCTTGTCTTATGTCTCCCTCGTTCTTCTGTATATAGAACATCTGAATCTGAAGATGTGTCTTGAGATTTTCTTCTAACCTCTTCATTCAACACACATGTCTTTGCATATTCCATAGTCACATTTCCACCAGTAGCAGAATTTGTTAAAGAAACACGAAGAGTTTCCCAAGAATCGGGTAGAGTATTAAGAAGCCAAAGTCCTTGTATTTCATCATCAAAATTCAAACCCATTCCTGATAGATGATTAAGAATACCCTGAAAATCATTTATATGATCAAGAATAGGACTGCCCTCCTTGTATTTAAAGGTCATCAATTGCTTTAACAAGAATGACTTGTTATTGCCTGTTTTTTAAGCGTAAAGCATCTCCAACTTTTCCCACAATGTTCTAGAACGTGTCTAATTCACAATATGGTTGCGATAATTATCTTCAACCCATTGTTTTATATATCCACGTACTTGTTGGTGATCAAATTCCCAAATTTCATCGGTCACATTATCGGGTTTATGAGAAGAAAAAACCGAAAGATGCATCTTTTTCACGATCAATAGATCTTTCATCTTGCTTTTCCATATATTGTAATTTCTTGCGTTTAGACATACCATCTTGATCATATTCCCCTACATATATATAACCTTAGCTCTAATACAAGTTGTTCTGACGAAAAGATTAAACCCAAAAACTAACAATAAAGAACACCAAGTTAACGTGGAAAAACCCTTTAAATCGAAGGTAAACACCACGGGATCGACAAGATACAAATTTCTTCACTATACCAATAAAAGGGTTACAAATATTCTTTTAATGGATACACGACAAGTGCAAAAATAGAATAAACAATAGCTACACTAACAAAAGATAAATAGAAAGAAACACCACCCAAATCCAGCTTCTGTTCGGAACAAAAAACAAGATCTTTCTGAACTCTGAATCGAATCTCAACCGTTCAAATCAACAACCAAGATGTCAGGAACACTCAGTCCAAATTCAAGCCCGATCAAATGGTTAGTTAATAGGGAAACACGATCTGAACGTTGTTGGTCGAATAAAAAGACTACAACAAAAAAACCCTTTTCTTTCTCTATTTTTCTCTTGTTGAAAGCTCTCTCAAAAACCTCTCTTATGTTCTAATGTCTTTAAAAGACAATACCAATGAGAAAATAATTATTCTCTCAAGACAATCCTCTATTTATAGAGTTTTGCGTTTCCTTAGAAAGCCAAAATCAACTACAAATAGAATTACTATTCCAATTATTTTCCTAATAGAATTGGAAACCAAGTAAAGAGAATAATTCCAACCCTTTTTAAAGTAGGATTAGGCCATGAGCCTTTCGCTGGAACATGGGCAATAGCCCAACAAAAGGAATTAATTTCCCCATACATTATGCATTTCCGTAGAGGTAACTTCCAAATGATCATGAACTAAGATTGAATGATCCAGCAGAATATGAAAAGAATATCTGCTCTTTTCAAGATATATATGGCTTAGCTTTCTCTACTATTGAAAATTTAGATACCATGTATTTTATTTTGTGATTCTAATAAAAAGTTAATTCACAAAACAAACACTCTTAATGAAAACTTCATTGTTAGAATATAAGAAACATAGATATACACTTGGGGATCTCTGTGCACTCAGCAAAAAATATTTGAATTGTATCCGGAACTATAGATTAGCGAGCCACGTGTACTCTTAATTTGCTTTAGCAGGGGGAATAAATTCACTTCAAGTTAGATGTACTATGTTAGTGTTAGTTAGAATTTGATCACTTCTTCATCTTGACAACTAATCCTAAAACATTTGAACCTTTCTTATTGACAAACCACATTATCGAGATCCTTATCCCACACTGTAGTATCAAAAATAGGAAAAACACTGCATTACAAAAAAGCAACATTACTATTTGGTGGATTTAGAGAGTATGAAGTCTGTGAAGGCAAATTAGAAATGAATTCGTAGCACCAAAAAGTATGTTAAGAAAGAGTGTATTTAAAACAAAGATGTTGGTCATACCTGTGGAGAAGGTGGAAAGAAGTGAGCAACTCTTTATAGGTTTTTCTTATGTTCCTTTGATATAAGATAAGTAGCGCATTTGGTTGTCATTTAATACTCGTCATCTCTTGCTGCCACTTTGGACTTGGATTTCTAGAGCTAGATTAACTCATATTAACATGTATTAATTCATACTCGTCATCTCTTGCTGCCACTTTGGAGTTTGATGTCTAGAGCTAGATTAGCTCACATTAACATGTACAAATCTCCTAGATGTTTGTTTGAATGCCTTAGTTTGAACAACACCGAAGCCTACCGCTTGAACACGGCCTGGATGTTTTGGACCGAGTACTATGCAAAGTTCATCATTAGGTGAAACTTCAAGAATACTTTTCGTCCTTTGCCTTCGAATTTCTTCAATTTTCCCCTGTGTAAAAGAAAACAAGCATACTATTGTTGTCAAATACTAGTTGATGACTCTATGAAGATAGAGGGGCCATGTATCTTTGAATTATAAATTTTTGAGATTGTACAATTTGGTAATGTCTTCAAATTCTATTTCCTCTGATTCTAGAGTTGATGGGACTTGGTTATGGTTAATATTAGAAGCGGCTGCAACCAAGTAGATACTTCAAGAAATATGAATGGAAATGCTGCAAATATCTAGAGTTTTGAGTAGCAATTTATTTATTACTTACTTGTTGGCCAGATCATTAAGTAGATACTTGAATAAAGATTGCAAACATCTAGAGCATTTAGTAGAAATCCACATATGAATAAAACACACTTTTAAATCTAAATTTTTTAAGAAAAGTTCTTAATACCGAATTAGGAATAGTGCTTCTCAACAGGAAACCCATTAAGAAAATTGGGAAAGAACAACATGTTGTTGCTACTACACAGTAGAATTACTACTCAAGGAAGACCTCACCGTTGCATTTAAGTACATAGGCTAAAATCCATACTACACTAACATCAACTATATGCATACATAAAAGTATTTAAGGAAAGTAGTTTTTGGTCCTCAATTTCAGTATCAGGATTGAAGCATTAGTTTTTTTGCTGTCACTAAAAGCAGAAATCTGATTAAATAGTTACTCGAGAAATCATATATTATAAGATACTTTCCCCAATCTCTCTAGCCGCCTCAGTTAAATAACTTCCATCTTTTCTCTTATAAGTCTCAGTCGACATTCTGCCTTGATCAACATCTGTTTCCTTTACCCCCTAACAATTTTAAATTGTAAGACATTAATGATTAGTTAAGAGTATATATATCTAAGAACATTGTACTAAACTACCATTTAAGCTCTACTTCTAGCCATACTCATAGCTTCCTGATATGATGAATTTGATTTTGTCGAATCTATTGATTCTTCTTGCGTAGTTTCTACAGGTTAAATTGGAACAATATGGACAATTATATTCATGTAAAGAAAAAATATGAGACAGAAAAGAAGAAGCAGTAATAGTGTTTTCTCGTCCATGCGATAATTGACAAACAGTTCCCATTGATCCATGGGTATACCACTATGAGATTTTCTAATGATCTCTTCTTTACTCAATAATGGATTTTCTGCGGCATGTCATTGTTTATGCTTGTGGTCCTTCCACTTTTTGTTAACATTACTGCCAACCCCTCTTTTTGCCTTTTGATGATCAATCATTCAAAGAAATCGAGCCTTCAAAGAGTAATGTTGTAGTGCAGTCTTAACTAAAAGACTCAAGCTAAGCAAAATATTTAACAAGGAAGTACAATTATGATTTCATTAAAAACAGGATCCAAGTAACAATCTGGCATGTCTGACCATTTTTTAAAGCTAATGGAAAAGTACAGAGCATTGGTGGAAAAATGTCCCATAACTCCTGCAATTCATCACATTCTAGAATTATCTGGAATCCATTTTCCATGTTATGGACATCCCGGATCTTCATTCTAACCATTTTTGTTACTTCAATTTTATCTAAAACAAAATAAAGACCAAATTTACGTTAGTTCCTAAGAAGGTTAAATATTATAACAAATTTTATCATTTATATGTACCTATAACATCGACAAACCAATCATGATTGTCTTCATTGTCTTTATGTTTTGTTGGCTTTGAAGATTCTCCATCAGTTGATGAAGATGAGACATGTTGACTTGTTTTATACTTATTTTTCTTCGGCATCCCTGCGTACACATTAAAAAGATAAAAAACTTTTACACATATAGCAAATTTTAAAGACAACAAAGATATGATGAAGATTTATTTCAGTAGTTGAAGTAAAAATTATTCAAACGCAAGTAATTACTATAAAAAAAATTAGTCTACTTAAAAAAGTCACACAAATGGACACTTAAATAAAAAATCAACTGGTGTAACTAATGAACGAAAGTAACTAAGTAAAATAGACCGAGAAATCAAAATATGATTCTAATTTTAAACTAACCTAGTCTTGCACTGGCAATTCATCAGCTTCATCCTCGGTAAACAAGATTAGATAATTGATGTCACCAAAAAATTGATCTAAGTTTTGCACATGAAAGTCATGATCACAATTATGAATCAATTCTGAAAATTTAACAAAAGGGAATTGTCATGAACAGAATCTAAACCCTAGACGAAACGGCGTCGTTGACCTCTTAAAGGTCGTACACAAGCCTACATACGTCATTTTTACTTCATCTAGGTTAATTTTAGGGGAAAATTTGAAACTTTTTATTTCCTAACATGCTTACTGAATATTCTATTACATATATAATTGTTTACCATTAACCATCTAACATTAAGATCATCAAATGAAAGAAGCAGTTTATTATAACGATAAAGATGTACTTGACAAAATGACACCAATACAATGTCTGAACAAAAACGGGAAAGAAACGCAAGTAGAACATACTCCACTAGCTCAGTCCTACAACTAAACTAGAATCTAAATGGGCAAGCATCCTCGAAAGCATGAGGACCTACCAAGTCTGGATGAATGCTCGGCAACGTTGATCATGTAGCTCTAGCGTCCACCTGTGCCTGCACCTAAAATTTAGGAGTTGCATAGGGTTAGTACACACTTGTACTAAGAATGGGTATATGTAAGCACACACCAACGACATGCATGAGTAAGAATAGCTCTTTCTTAGCAACATGATTATAGCTTGTCAAGTCAGTGGACTTGCCAAATTGAGATTAGGAAAGTGAGTGAACTTTCAAAATTTGGATTAGGAAAGTTTATAAGCTTTCAAAATTTGGATTAGGAAAGTTATGCCATGAGAGTAACATGCATGATCATACTAAACATTTTGCACACAACACACAACACTATACACACATCACATATCACAATTCATAAAACACATAATGTTGTTCATATCATTCATTTGTATGCCAGGAGACCTTGGAATCATAGACTTGACATTAAGACATCCCAAAAATGATAGCTCTACAAATGGGACCTCAACTAGGGAGTCGGATTTAGCAAACACAGAGTCTATTTCTTTCATTCATACGTACTTCATTTCATTTCATTCATGGGCTAGTGTAAACACCAGTTATACCTAGTATGTAGTTTAAGACTTTCATCGGGTTTGTTGTGCAATGAACAAGAATGACCTCATTCATTACTTGAATATGAAAAACTTCATGATTATCCTATCCTAACACCTTTGGTATCGTTCGATTCATTATGTGCATCATTTGAGGCTGGTCTCATTTATTTACTGGGAACTTTAACTTTAATCGACATAGATCATGTGAGAATCATGAAATCCAGTGTCATGAAACCCCACACTGAAAAGAGGTGGAATCACTGGCCAAAGTGACCCAAAACATGCTAGCATACATGGGAATTGAACCCCGCCAGATCCCTATATTGGCAGTATAGGTACGAAAACTAGGAGATATAAGGAGACTCATACCTGAAATGCCGGAAAGTGTATAAGATAAAAAGATAGTGTAAATACTCGCTCAATGAATGGCATGACTTGCATACAGTTTAGTACCACATATTGATGAGCTTTACTTTTTACCATAGGTGACGACTCAAATATTTCAACTCCTACTCCATTACCTAAAGGTGGGAACAAGGTAGATGAATTTGTCCAGACTTTATCCCCAAAATTTCATAACTCGATATGGTCTATTAATTCTTTTCTCAAACCCTTCAAGATATTGATAGGAAAAGGTAAGAGATTCTTTTTCTACATGTCCTTCCGCTATCGAACCTTCTGTTTTGACATGTTTCGCACAAGGGACTTCAAGTGTCCTAAATACCTAAGAAAAGATGAATAAATAGTAAAACAATACAATTTTATATCATTGACTTAATCAATAAATTCCAATAACAAATAAGAAATTGTATTTACCTTTCAACAACATACATCAATCCATTCTGCACTGGACCCCCAAGTTTTTCTTTAGAGACCAGATGACAAGTCAAATTAACCATGATTGTAAAAAATGTGGAAGGAAATATATTTCTAAGTGGTTACTAGTGTTTGCATATCCTGCATGGAGCTTGTTAATATCTTAGTGACCTAAGTTTTTCGCACATAGGTGTCGATAAAACGAACTCAACTCTATTAGCACATCAGTCACCTTATCAGGAAAAACAATACGTATTGTAGTTGGTAATAAATGTTGCATGATAATGTTAAAATCATGACTATTTATTCCAATTAGTTTTTGTTTTTTCATGTCAATAAATATTTAAATGTTGATTGCATGTCCATTAGGCATTTTGATATTCTTCAGAGTTCAGAAAGTACATCTTTTTTAAAACCATTTTCCATTGTATTTAAAATAGTAAACAAAGAAAGACGATAATTTCCATTCTCAACTGGCCAAAGTTCTTTTCTTATACCCATTTCTCAAAGATCCTTTCAAGCTTAAGGATTATCTTTTGATTTTTAAGAATCACTAAGAAGAGAATATATAACATTCTCACAAATATTCTTCTCAATGTGCATAACATCTATATTATGACGCAACAAGTTAGGTGATCAATAAGGAAGGTCAAAAAATATGCTTCTCCTTCTCCATTTTCTAGCAATCGCAGTTTTCCCTATAGATTTTGTGTCTCTTTTGCAAATATTATTTGACTCGGGTGCTTGTAAAAAGTTGACATTAATTCCCTCCGTTAATTTCAAGATGTCTGATCCTGATAATGTAACTGGTGACTCCCCTTGCTTGATTTTTTCATTAAAACAAAGACGTTTGAATCTAAATCCATGGTATCTTTCAAGAAAACAACGATGACCTATAAAACACCATTTTCTTCTATGATTCAACCAGTAGGAGTCTATAACAAACTTATATGTAGGGCAAGAAAACTGAGTATATGTAATCCATCAAAATAAGTTACCAAGTCCTGGAAAATCACTTATTGTTCACATTAAAGCAAGTCACATTTTAAATGTTTCATTATTTGAAGAATCCAATGTTTGGACCGCATCGTGCCATAATTCCTTCAACTCTTGGATAAAGGTTGTAAGTATAAGTCTATGTCATTTCCAGAATTTTTTTCCTAGAATGATCATTGAGAGAATTAATGAAGATTCTTTCGTACGCTCCAAATAACGACGGTTATATGGAATAAGAATCACTGGCCAATTACTATAAATTGATAACATTGCTCCAAAAGAATTCAAACCATCACTAGCTAGGTAATGTCAAACATTCTGAGGATCAGAAGCAAATTCAGAATGAAGCTAGTCAAATGGTTTCCAAGCCTGAGAATCCCTAGGATGCCTCATCAATCCATCTTTGTTACCCCCTAAAGAATGGAATCTCATATACGATATCGTTTTTGAGTACGTGAACAATTGTTGCAGCCTCAATTTTAAAGAAAAGTAGCACAAAATCTTTGCTGGTTGCTTCTTTTTACTATCCTTCCACCTAGATGTCTTGCATTTTTTGCATTCTTGCAATCCTTCATCGTGTTCCCCAAAATATAACATACAGTCATTTGGAGAAGCATGGATTTTCGTATAACTAAGACCAAGTTTTTTGATGATTTTTTGGCCTCACAAAAGGATACAAGAATCTTGGCATCTTCAAAGGCATCTTTTTACAATTCCAGCTCATACCCTTTCTTTATTAGTCATTCGATACAAGCACTTTAGATGATATAATCTGAGTAGAAAGGATAATTTGGAATACTTCGTACACCCTTCATACAATGGTTGCTTGTCAACTTCGATCAATTAATAGAATTTTGCTTAATCTTCATTAGGCTTTTCCATATGCTCTTCATTTAAAATTTCTTCTCTATTCATAGTCACATCAGGTTCATTCGTATTGTTCCCAGTGAATCAAAATATGTAAATAATGATGGACTCCATTGAATAAGTAGTCTGCAAAGTTTTTGCTGTGACCTGTGAACATTTAAATTGTTGTGAAATAGTTGTATTTAAGCCTTCACAATGCAAATACTAGATTTTAAAATTTATTGGAGAAGTTTTTAATGTTAGGTGCTCTTGAACTACACCTCTTCTTTGCCACATATTAAAATCGCATCTCGACATGCACATTTAATTACATCACAGTCAATGCACCGATTCTCAAAGGCAAAATCAAGTTGTCTTTTTACCCCATTTAAATATTCAAAAGTGTTTTGTGGTTTGCCAATCCAAGATTTATCAATTGACATGTCTAGAAAGGTGTGAAGACCTTTTCGTTCGTTTTGAGAAGTATGAATGTTTTAATTATTGTTGAAAAATTTAAAGGGGTATATTAAACTAGTTAGTAACTATGAGTATCTAATTGATGGTTTTTGTGAAATGAGTATCATAGTTGAATAGTTAGTGGGTAACATACATAATTAATTGTAAACACCTGACCCATGTAATTAAAATATGTTAGCGGAGTTAGTTTAGAGAAAAAGGGAAAAAAAAGAGTTGGAAATTTATTTTTGCGGTGTAAAATACAGAGCGAAGGATGGAAAATCAAATACTTCATGTAAAAATCATTCTTTAGCCGACTTTAATTTCTGCATAAGCGCACATAAGTCGTATAAATTATTGGCGTGAAAGACTGTGTTGATACTGTATAATTTTGTATTCACTTGGTATTGGAAAGTTAGAGGAAATTTAGTATAATTATCACGAGTTTCTGATTGTTCAATTAAAAATAATTAGTATACAATCATTAGATACTGATTATAGGAAAGAAAATTATTTAAGGGTGGGGGTTGTGATTTTTCAGTTTCGTACTTGTAGGATCTATGCAAAATTTGGCTTATAATTTCTTTATTTTTTTAAGTAATAAAATGGTTGGGAGGACAAGAATCATAGCCCAATCATTGGGCAATCATGCCAATGATTTTCATTTAGTAGTGACTCTTATAAAATTTGTCATGTTTTGCGCAGAATTAATTTTTCTAAAATACCAATGGTCACGTTGCAGAAGCCCTCGGTACGGTGTTGTTAATAGGGCAAAATTGATTCTTATTTTACTTATTTATCAAATCAAGATATTAGTTTTACATAGATTGAGATAGTTAATTTATTATTAAGTGTATATTATATGATCTAATATTGAATTTTAGTGTATTTAGAGAGATTAAGGTTAAATTCTTGGCTTGAAATTTGACAATATGATCATTTGGGTATGTAAAATATAATAATATTTTGGAGCCTGATTAGTGTTTGGAATGAATTGTAGGGTATATGATAGAACTATAATAATTTGAATGTCTACAAACTCGCTTAGTTACGAATATTGCATCATACGTAGATTGTGAATGTTCGTAAACTTCGCGAAAAGGGAAGGAACTATCTTTAAGAATCGTAACAGGAGATCGGCAATTAAGGTATGTTAAGGCTTTCAGAATTGTTGAAGGACTTTTTCCTAATTAAATATAAAAAAAAGAAATTGACAAAGAGGTAACGGCGAAAGATGGGGGGTCTCATATCTATAGTGTGATGGGCATTGGTACGAGTACCAGTGTTATAAAGGGAAAAGGAAAAGTTATTACTGTAGAATGTGGATTGTAGTTTGAGAATATCAAAGCATATGGGTATTAGATGACGTATTATCGACTTGAATTTTTTGTGTGATTGTGTTTTCTTTATTACGCCCGTATAGTTGTGATAATTGAGGTGCTTATGTATTATGTTGATGTTTGACTAATTAACGTGCATCATCATCCCCTTATTTAAAATAATATTGTCCATAGGAATTGACATAAGATTGAGTATAAGTTGAGCACGAGGAGATTGTCGGTGCTGGGATGTTTAGATATAAATATCATAATTAGAGCACGTGGAGATCGCTCGTGCAAAAATTGTTTACTTTTATGATAGTGCGTTGACATTGTCCGCACAAACAAGTGGAGATCGTCCGTTTTGGTGTATAGATCTCATGAGACCCCCATTGATCATGAACTCTCGATGTATTTTTAAGGAGTATCATGTATATACGGTCGAGAGAGTACTAGATATTTTGAGGCATATCATTTCATGGTGTGAATCGCACTGTATCTTGTGACATCTTTCATTCTTGTTTGACTATGTGTTTTTATTGGTGGTTGGAAAATAATTGATATTTGATTACCTCTATTTTTACTAAACTTGACTGATAAGTTTAATATAGATTTGGGTTATTAAAGAATTGACTTTGCTTATATAAAATCCCGTCACTACTTTTACGTTGTCGGTCAATGAGATATACTTGGTCCACATTGTTTTGTACTCATACTACACTTGTTGTATTCTTTGTGGTGCAAATTTGTTTCCAAGTACGAGCACATCAAATGGAAAAAGTTGAGTCCTAGCTTGGAGTATGTTTGTATTGTTGTAAGCTACTTGGATGTTCCGTGGCGCACATCTCCCTCTATATTTTACTTATTTTATTATATTAGTATTAAGACAGGATATTTCTTATGATGTATTTTTTGTTTCAGTTTAATACTTGCATCTTATTTTAGAAGCTCTTGTACTTATGACAACAATTGTGCGGTGGTATTTTTATCTTTAAGAAATTCATACTTATAAAGAGATTTTTTTGTGAAGATTTTTACTTAGTGTTTACTTATTCTCACTATTTAGTTAAAATTGGTAAATATGTTGGGTTGGCTACCTATTATTAGGGAACATAGGTGCCATCACGACTTGTGAATTCTGATCGTGACAAATTTGGTATCAGATCCCTAGATACATCCATCTCACAAATACCAAAGCATTGTCTAGTTGTTGATTGGTATATTAACGTCCATAACTATCTTCGAGAGGTTATTGGACATCTAGCAACTATTTTTTTTCTTTCATTCATTATCGTGTGCATTTGACCTTGTTGAAACTCTAATATTGATATATCATTCTCTCTTAGATGGCGATAACTCGTACATCGGAAGATGGTGCTCTGGATCCTATTCTTGTGTCTGCTTTTGGGAACACTATCAGAGGTAGAGGCAGGGGACGAGCTCGAGCTTGAGGTAGGGGAAGGGGTCGTATTCCAACACTTGTAGCAGGTCAAGTATTAATAGATACCTAGGGCCGTGATAGGATCATATCTCCTGATGCAGATGTTATTCCTGGAGATTTGCAAGATCGTGCCGAGGGAGATGGGCAGCTCAGGCTCTACCTAGTACTATTGCCAACCCAGTGCATCAAGATACCTTATCTCGTATGTTAGGAATCGTAGAAGGGATGGCTTAGGAAGTAGCTTTACATGTCCCTTCTGATGGCTCATAAACCCGTGTTGGAGGTTAAACTCAAAATCCGATAGTTTCTTATGATTCTGATGGCTAGAAAGGTGTGACGACCCGCTAGGTCGTTTGGAGAACTAGGAATATTTTAACTCTTGTTGAAAAATTTAAAAGAGTTCTTTAAAAAATTTAGTTACTATGAGTATCTAATTCATGATTTTTGGTAAATGAGTATCATAGATGAATAGTTAATGGGTCACATATATAATTAATACTAACCACCTGACCCATGTAATTAAAATATGTTAGTTTTGAGAAGAAGAGAAAACAAAAGAGTTGAAAATTTATTTGTGCGGTTTAAAATACAGAGCTACGGATGGAAAAACAAATACTTCAGGCAAAAAGCATTCTATGGTCGACACTAATTTCTGCATAAGCGCAGATAAGTCGTATAAATCATTGGCGTGAAATACTGTGTTGATACTGCATGATTTTGTTGTGACTTGGTATTGGAATGTTAGAGAAAATCTAGTACAATAATTACGTTGAGTTTCTGATTGTTTAATTAATAATAATTACAATGCAATCATTAAACAATGATTACAAGAATGAAAATGATTAAAGGGTTGGGGTTATGATTTTTCCATCTCGTAGTTGTAGGATCTATGAAAAATTTGCTTATAATTTCTTTACTTATTTTGCTTTTAGATATTAAAATGGTGGGGAGGACAAGAATTATAGACCAATCATGCCAATTATTGGCATATAGTAGTGACTTTTAGAAAAATTTTTATGTTTTGTGCATAATTAATTTTCTTAAAAATGGTCACCTTGCAGCAGTGCTATGTCTAGTGTTGTTAATCGGAGGAATGTGACTCTAATTTTACTTATTTATCAAATCAAGATACTTTTTTAATATATTGAAATAGATAATTAATTATTAGGTGTAATTATATGATCTAATATTAAATTTTAGGGTATTTAAAGAGATTAAGGTTAAATTCTTGGCTTGAAATTATGCAATATGATAATTTGAGCATATAAATTATATAAAGATTTGGAGCCCGATTAGAGTTTGGAGTGAGTTTTAGGGTCTATGATAGACCTATAATAATTTCAATCTTTACGATCTCTCTTACTTACGAATAATGCCTCATTGGTAGATTGTGAACGTTCGTAAACTTCGCGAAAAGGGACAGAACTATCTTGAGGATTCGTGGCACGAGTTTGGCACTTAAGGTAAGTTAAGGCTTTCAGACTTGTTTAAGGATGTTTTCCTAATTAAAGATAAAAAAGAAATTGACAAAGAGGTAAGGGCAAAAGATTGGGGTCTCTTATCAATGGTGTGAAGGGCATTGGTACGAGTACCGGTGTTACAAAGGGAAAGTTATTACTGTAGAATGTGGATTAAAGTTTGAGAATATCAAAGAATATGGGTATTAGATTATATATTATTGACTTCAATTTCTTGTGTTATTGGGATTTCATAATTACACACGTATAGTGTGATAATTTAGGTGATTATGTATTATGTGGATATTTTACTGATTAAGGTGCATCATCATCCCCTTGTATGAAATAATATTGTCCATAGGCATTGACATGAGATTGAGTATAACTTGGGCACGGGAGATTGCCCGTGCAGGGATGTTTAGATATAAAGATCATAGTTTGAGAACGTGGAGATCGTTCGTGCGAAAATTGTTTATTTTTATGATAGTGCGTTGAGATCATCCACACAAAAAAGTGGAGATCGTCCGTTTCGGCATATAGACATCGCGAGACCCCATGTGTCATAAACTCTCGATGTATTTTCAAGGAGTATGATGTATATACGGTTGAGAGAGTACTGGGTCTTCTAAGGCATATCATTTCATAGTGTGAATTGCACTTTATCTTGTGACATCTTTCATTCTTGTTTGATTATGTGTTTTTATTGGTGGTTGAAAAATAATAGATATTTGATTGCCTTTATTTTGACTAAACTTGACTGATAAGTGTAATATAGACTTGTGTAATTACATAATTGTTTTTTCTTATATAAAATCCAATCATTACTTCTTCATTGTTGGTCAAATAGATATACTTGGTCCACCTGGTTTCTTACTCAAACTACTCTTGTTGCACTCTTTGTGGTGCAGATTCGATTCCAAGTACGAGCATATCTCGTGGTACGATTTGAGACCTATATTGGAGTATGTTTGAGTTGTGCTGAGCTGCTTAGCTGTTATGTGGCCCACAACTCCTTCTATCTTTCCCTTATTCTATTATATTGGTTTTTAAACAGGACATCCCTTGTGATGTATTTGTCATTTCAGTTTTAAACTTGGCATCGTATTTTAGAAGTTCTTGTACTTATGAAACCAATTCTTGGGTGGTACTTTTACCTTTCCGCAATTCATACTTATAAAGAGCTTTTTGTATGGATATTTTCACTTAATGTTTACTTTCTCTCACTATTTACTTTAAATTGGTAAAATATGTTGGGTTGGCTTACCTATTCGTTGGGAACATAAGTATCATCACGTCTTGTGAATTTGGATTGTGATAAATTTGATATCAGAGCCCTAGGTTCATTGGTATCACGACTACAAGACCGATGTCTATTAGATTATTGCGGAACAGTATGTTGACTTCCATACCTATCTTTGAAAAGCTTTAGAACATTCAGAAAATTTTTTCTTCTTTCGTTCATTATTGTGTGCACTTGACCTTCTTGAAATTCTAATATTGATATCTAATTATCTCTCAGATGGCGAGAGCTCATACATCGACAAGTTGAGGTCGGAAGCCTATTTATACGCCAGCTTTTGGGAATACTATCCAAGGTAGAGGGAGGGTATGAACCCAAGGTTGAGGTCGAGGTAGTTATCGTATGCAAGCACCTGTTGGAGGTCAAGTAAGAATAGCTACCGTGGGTCGTGATAGGACCTTACCTCTTAAAGCAGATGTTATTCATGGGGATGTGCAAGATTGTGTCGAGGGAGATGGGCTGGCTATGGCTCTACCCAGTACTATTGCCACACCAGTGCATAAATATACCTTATATCGTTTGTTAGGAAGCCTCCAGGGGATGTCGTAGGGAGGATCTTTGCCTGTCACTTCTGATGGCTCACAGACCTGTGTTGGAGGTCAAACTCCAGGTTCGATAGTTTCTCCAGACACTCAGACTCCCAAGACTCATACAACTTCTATTGTAGCTCCTCATTTGGTGAAAAAGCCTTCTATGACCATTTATGATCAAAAGATTTTTGAGAGGTTCAGACTAATGAATTTTCCAACTTTTACTGGTGACTTATCTAAGGATGCATATGAATTTATAGTTAGTTTTCATGAGAGGTTACATAATCTTGGATTAGTGGAGTCTCATTAAGTTGACTATCCAGCGTTTCAGATGACTGGCTCTGCCAAGAAATGGGGGGGGGGATTATATTAGTAGTAGGCCAGATGGATGCTCTCCACTATCCTAGACTCAGTTTACTCAGATATTTCTAGCTAAATTTTTTTCGTGCAGTGAGAGGGAGCGCAAGAGGGCCGAGTTTCAGGGTTTACAGCAAGGTGGTATATCTGTATAAGAGTATCAGGGTAAATTTCATGTCATGGCTAGGCATGGTTCTATGATACTTCCCACAGAGGCTGAGAGAGTGAGAAGGTTTGTTAAGGGGCTCATTATTCTGATTCTTATAGGAGTTTTTGAGGTTTCTTCTTCAGCTGTTCCTTTACAAAAAGTGGTTGATGCTGCTAAGGAGTTTGAGATTGTCACGACCCGCAAGTACATCCTAGAAGTTAGAGCATTCTGGCGTCGTCACATGGCAAATGATACTTCAAGAAGTCTCATCTAAGCCTCTCGTATCATTCATTCCATAATAAACATTCTAAAGTAGGTAAGAATTTAATACTTTCTTCACACACGAAGAAATCTTTCATAAACATTACACAAGCGGAAGACTATCATTTGAAACATTAAATCTTTACAACATCTAATTGAACCTTCTAAACTTTAAGTATAAAACACTTAGGAACTAATTCCATACAAAACAATAAAATAAAGTCTATGACAAAAGGGACATGTAGATATTGTCCTCGAATCAATAAGGACTCACCAATACTTCATCTTTAATTCTTAGAAACCTATCAATCCTTCATGACACATCAAGACTTCCAATTCCCTACACTTTAGTAAAAAAGGGAAAATAAGGGGTTGTCACATTAGATGTACTACGTATGGAAGCCAAGCAAAAACCATGAAAAAGGGACATTTAGTAAATAGCATGCTTTTCATGAATTTCGATTAAAACATCATACTATAAGCATAAGAACAATATTTAACAACTTAGAAATACATAAGAAATCACTTAAGACAATACTAACATTTTTTTTAGAAATTTTACAGTGAATTCACTTCACTATACTGTGAACTCAATTCACTGTTACAACGATGTTCCTTCACTTCACTTTAAACACCCTTTAGCACGTAATCTTCTCAGTCAAATCTATCATAAGAATCACTTAAGTCACACAAATAAGTACCACCCAGACAGCCTTTCTAGATTATTTATAATGAGTCACATACATACTTATAAAGCATCATAAACATCAAGGTAAGATTCTCCTACAAAAAGTTATTCTAAGTCTCACTTGCGTGAGTTGTGAAGCGACCGCCTATACAATCCCTTACACACACACTTAAGAGATCCTATAGACTCCCTAAGATAGAATTATTCTCACTTAACACATTACCATATAGATGATATGAAATTATCCTTCCGAAGGCTATCGAAAGACTTACTTAAGTAAATTAAGAAGATAACGTCCATATTGACCACTTCAAGATTACCTAAGTAATCCATAAGTCTACTAAGGCTTAGATCATGTCTACATAATCAACAAACTTCCCTAACTAGAGTAATTCTTAAGACTTATATTGGTAATATAAGAAGTGATCATTCCTATGCCCCCTTCACACCTTAACTAGACAACCCTAAATTACTCTAGATAAGTACTACTTCTTTTAACATACTTTCTTAGCTTAAGTCATTACATTCATTAGTTCATTTAAGACTCATTCATAAAATAAAGGACATTCAAGTAATGGTCTTGGACAAGACCTACGGACTCCAAATAACATCTTAAATGTCTATTGTGCATTGTTTCGATAGCGTCCCATACCACAACCTAAACTTCATAGATTTTCTCAAATGCTAATCGGTATCCCACAAGATGATAAATACAAAATAATTGACATATACCATGGTAGAAAATCATGGAATTTGGAGTTCAAACTTACTTCGATGAGGGTATTCTACTTGCCAATGGTATAACTAGGAAAAATCCCATGTAGGCATATGGGTAAGGAATATGAAGGGCGTTCACTGTATTCTAGTCTCACGCTTAACTTGAACACTTCCATTACCATACTCACTCGGTGATAGACTTCGTTCTCATATAGTAATTCACATTAAAGGTTTATACAAATGGGTTTCATATATAGTTCATAACCTAATCACATTTACCCTACCAAAGAGGTCCTCTAGGGCTACCTTCCAATGGCAAAAAGAAGCTCGTGATGAATTTACTAAGGAATAATATGATGTCATTCCATCCAATTAACCTTAAGTCCATTATTCCTTTACTTGAATGATACCATTACGACTTTCAACTTCAATATTTATAACCTTACCAATATGTGCAAGGTTTCACATAAAAGACCCTTTTAAAATCATTCAAGGTTACATATCATTCATAAATTCAAGACTAAGAGAATTTAGCATCCTAAGTAAAGAAATTACATATTCACTTTCATACAAGCATCAAGCAAGGGATACAAGTCAACCAAGACAAGACACTATATACTTTACCTTTACACATACTACTAATCATTGTACAAGCACATAGGAATAACCATTATCATCTTTAAGTCATTCTAAACACTTCTATATCATCATCAATATAACTATTTTAGACTCATATAGTCATGCGGGAACAATCATGCATCAACCGTAAGACTACATATAGAAGCACATAGTCATAGTTTACACGATTTCCTAACATACATAGAAAGAACATATACTTTCACATTGCTTCACAATAGATATATATACTCGTACTTCACATAAAACAACTATACAAAACATCATAGTACTTCAAGTAGTGCCGACAAGGCCATGATTATCATATTGCATAAAGTAACGCTGACAAGGCAACATCAATTGACATAGACCCACCACCATAAGTGGACCATATAATTAAAAATATAATTGAAGTCTAATTAACATAAAATAAAAATAAATATGGAAGCATACCCCACTCAATCTTACCACTTTGATTTCAATGCTAAAGCATTAAATTCGGTATCATAAGGCCTCTTACCCAAGTCCATAACCAACCATTCAAAATAATCATATCAACAATTAGTGAAACTAGGTCAATTCATTACATACTTATCAATCTAATACAATCTATATAGCAATTGAATATAATTATTGCATCGTCAGATAGCCCCTAGAAGATTACATTAGAAATCCTAAGCCTTAAGTCAATATCAATTCAATAAGTCTAACATTCAATAGATCTAAGAATATTCAATACTCAATTGATCAAATTGAAACAACCTATTAACCAACTAACCATAATCTATACATGAATCAAAAGATCATAACAATCTACATATAAATTCATCAATCTCAGAGTATGATCACTTAACCAATGTTTTAGTCAAATTGAGAGATTTGTGAATGTCAAGGGTTCAAAGAAAATTTCATTGTAAAACATAAATTATACATATATTTCATCATTTATAAAAATTTGGAAACCATTTATGCATGAACCCAAGAATTAGAGTAGAAATTGGACTTTTTTAAAAAAAAAGATAAATTGACATCTTTGAAAATCATCTTTGAAATTAGCAATAAGGTGATAGAAAGCCTTATATGAAGAATTATCATACCTTATTTGAATAATCCAAAGCTTATTGAATAAGAAAATCCATTAAAGACCCATCTGCGAGCTCCATCTTCACTTTAAACTCACATGGAGGTTTCTAGAGAATCTTTTGGGGAGAATATGCTTTTATTTAGGTGTCAGGGTTATATTGAGAGTTTAATGACTTATGTACTCTTAAAATACCCATAAAAACTCAAAAAAACCATTGTCACATTGAATAAGACTTGGGGTGAACTTATGACTTCAACCCTCAAGTTAACAGAAAGCTGGCAGAAAACAGGCAGCTCATCGACGGATGCATCGACGGGACGTGGGTGAGACCACGTTCCGTCGATGGGGGTCTCGTGGGTTGCACCTGCAACTCCCCAACCTTCAGGACAAGTGGATCCATCTAAATGAACCACCAACGGGCCGTTTCCTGGTTGATGGCTGTCGTTTGGTTCATCGATTGCCACTGACTGGCAGTGTTGAGCTCCAATATGGGGGTCCTCTTTTAGGGACCCTTGCGGGTGCTAGATGGATTCGTACCTTGACGTTTTTATCCCAAATATGTTTGTATAGGAGTTTAGGACTTACCATATAAGTTTCATCCAAAACGAATATGTGAAACTCAACGAAACATACATAGACGTACAAGGTGGTTTCAAGGCAAACCTTTCGAACGTCATAGACGTTCTTGGATGTTTGACCTCCAAACATCATATAATATGACACACTGACTATATACTCTATAATAACCCATTTAAGGACCTTATAAACTTATGAATCACATATAAAAACATTAAACCACATACGAGGCACATAGGTCCCTTATTCGTCGAATATCTTGGTCGTCCATTGAAGTTTGACTTCCAATGCACTTAAACTCTTATATACTTTATAAATCCCACATTATAAACCATTTTAGAACTTTATACCATCAAGACAACAATGTTAGTCTCTAGTTTTACCTAAGTCATTTTTGGGGCCTTACAGATATAATTTGACGTGAGGGATTTGAGAAGTGTGAGGGCAAGAGGACTCGATATACAGGTGACTATTGTGGTGCTCCGCCTGGGAGTCGAGGTTACTTAGGAAAAGGTATTCATTCTCAGTCCAGCAGACCCATTCATGGTGCTATACCTGCTTTTGAGAATGGTTACGGTGGGCATAGTTTTTCAAGCTTAGTGCATACTTCACAAGGTTCATTATCTAGACTTGTAGTTCATGGAGAGAATTATGGTCATTAAGGTAGCCCTCATCAGACTCTGTCTCATAGGGGTTGTTTTAAGTGAGGAGATATTTGACAATTTGTGAGAGACTGCCTTAGGACAAGGCATGGTGGCTAACATCAAGGTTCTCAAGCTTCGACTTTCAGGGTTGTACAACCTCCAGCTAGGGGTGGTAAACAGAGTGGTGGAGGTGGTTCTCATTCAGGTAGAGGTGGTTCTCCTTCTGGTCGAGGTAGTGGTCGTGGAGGTTCACAATATGAAGGAGGTCCTTCTCACTATTATGCTTTTCCGAGTAGGGTAGAGGCTGAGGCTTCAGGTTCTTTTATCACATGCATTTTTCTTGTTTTTCATTAACCAGCTACTATTTTATTTGATCCGGGATCTACTTATTCTTATGTGTCCAGATATTTTGCTCCTAGTCTAGATATATTATGTGAGTATCTTGATTTGTCAATACATGTTTCTACTCATGTTAGGGTTTTTTTAGTTATAGACCGTGTGTAGCGATTATGTATTGTTACCTTGATGGGGTATGACAGTCATGTAGAGTTAAAGGTCTTAAATATGGTAAATCTTTATGTGATTCTTAGTATGGATTGGTTATCTTCCTAACACGCTGTTTTAAATTGCCATGCCAAGAAGATCACTTTAGCTATGCCTCGAATCCCTATAGGAGAATGGAGAGGTTCCTTTAGTCACCATCCTTAGGGTGAGATATCATTTCTTAAGGCTCATCAATTTTTAGGGAGAGAATGATTCGCTTACATGGCACACATTAAAGATACTAGTGTTAAGACTCATATGCTTGAGTCTATTCCGGTGGTGAGTGACTTTTTGGAGGTATTCCAGAAAGATTTGTCAGGTCTTCCACCAGAGCGTGATATCGATTTTTGTATATATGTGGAGCTAGGAACTCATACTATTTCCATTCCTCCTTATCGTATGGAACTGACTAAATTGAAAGAGTTGAAGGATAATTTGCGGGATTTGTAAAGCAAGGGATGTAAGTCACGACCAAAAACGAGTCGTGAGTGGCACCCACACTTAACCTCCTAAGTGGGCGAATAACAAAAATAATGCGGAAGCTCAAACATCTTACTAAATATCATTTTCCAAAACCTGAAAGTCATCAAATCAAGGAAATCTAAACTTCAAATACTAAGTCAAAGAGTATCAAATGCACAAAAAGAAAAGACTTAAATTGTATGTGTCTTAAAACACAGGACATCATGTCATGACCGAGAGAATCTAGAATGAGCTTTAATGAATAGCTCACCCTGCAACCTGATATGCGGGAGACTGGCTAGGGTTGAGGGAAATTCTAAGTCCTTAGTACAATCTCTACACTTCATAAAAGGAAAATAAAGAAAAACACATGAAGGGCTAAGAACGGGGCAACATATACTGAATATGTATCATCTGCCAACCCAAAATACAAACTAATATACAATAAATAATAGTATGAACACAGCTACCTCACCAAATGAAAATTACATAATAATTTCATGATAAATATGAAAGAAAAAATAGATGTGGTGAGTGGACATTGAAACCACAACCTCTTGAATGGATGAGAGAGTTTGGAGAAAAATAAAGGAGAAATTAAATGTAGATAGTGGGGATTGAACCCACAACCTCTTGGATAGGTGAGAAAGGTAAGAGATAAATTAAAAGAAATATAATGAGGTTGTGGGATATTGAACCCACAACCTCATTTTCTTAAAACAAAAAAGTATAGGAGAATAAGAAAGAAATATTATGGGGTTGATAAAAATCGAACTAGGGTCTCCCAAATCTGAAAAATTCAATTATCAAGTTTAAAATAATATTAAGTGTTGTTAAAGGGATTCAAAATCGGGTTTCCTTGCCCGATTCCGTATTGACACATAAGTCATACGTAAAGAAATATTTAATGAATGAGGCCAACCTCAAATGATGCACATAAGGAAATGAATTATACCAAAGGTGTTAGGATACGATAATCAGTTAGGTGAGCTAGACTTAAGTAATGACACTGGTCATTCTTGATCATTGGGCAGCAAACCCGATGAATGTCTTAAACTACATCCTAGGGATAGCTGGTGTTTACACTAGCCTATGAATGTATGAATTTAAGTACGTATGAATGAATGAAGAAGACTCTGTGTTTTCTAAAGAAGGCTCCCTAGTTGAGGTCCCATATGTTGAGACCTCATTTTTGGGAAGTCTTGATGTCAAACCTATAGTTCCAAAGCTCATAGCATATAAACCTATGATATGAAAAATGTTATGTTCTATATGCAATATGTTATGTGCTATGTATAAGACGTTATGTGATGTGTGCAATATGATACGTATGATGATGCATGTTACTCTCATGGTGTGACCTTCCTTATCCAATTTAGAAAGTCCACTAACCTTACTAATCCAAATTTAGAAAATCTAATGAATTGACTTTCCATTAATCATGTTGTTAGGAAAGAAATTTTCTTACTCATACTTGTCCTTGGTGTGAGCTTGCATCTACCCATACTTAGTACAAGTGTGTCCTAATCCCATATAACACTATATTTTCAGGTGCAGGCACAGGTGGACGTTAGAGCTTACAGGTCGACGATGAAGCCATCAGGACGTGGAGCATACATCCGGACTTGGTAGGACCTCATGCATTCGAGGACACTTGCATATTTTAATGCAGCTTAATTATAGGATTGAGCTAGTGGAGTATGTTCCACTAGCGTTTCTTTCCTGTTTTTATTTTAGACATTATTTTGCGGCCATTTTGGAAAGTATAAATTTAATGCAGCATTGTACTATTTCTTTCATTTGATGATCTTAATGTTAGATGGTTAATGGTGAACGTATATGAGTTTAACTAGAATGACTTACATGCATGTTAAAAAACAAAAAGTTCAAATTTTTCGCTAAAATTAACCTAGATGAAGTAACGATGATGTATGTAGGCTTGTCTGCGACCTTTGAGAGGTCAAACACACCGGTCTCGTCTAGGGTCTAGGATCTGGTCGTGCCAATGGAACCGAAAGGGAAAAAAAAATTTCAAAATTTTCAGTAGGGCAACTCAATATATTTTTACACGGAGAGGGAAACATTTCGTTACTTTTCCTAACGGTTTAAATTATAGGGTTTTTAAAAGTAAGACTCAAAAATTCATGAGTCTTACAAGGCTCATGAATTTTTGAGCCTTATAAGGCACAAATCCACATAAATTGTTTTTTAAAAAAATCCATTTTTTCTTTCTTACTAGGACTATACTATAACTTGAAGCATATTAATACAAAAAAAGTTGTTCTTCCTATATTTATTTATTTACATTTAATTCTAATCTTTGATTTGTGTAAATTTAATAACAAGTAACCAAATTCTTATCTTGAATGGTGAAGCCACGTATGCTAATTAAACACTAACAATTGAATATTTTTTGTCAAAAAATTATATTATATAAAAGGAAAATTTGAAGATGTTGATTTTATAATTTTAATTTTTTTAATTTAAGAAGGTCAAAAATTCAAGCCATGGAAAGAAAGTTCAGTATGAATGCAAAGGCTGCACAACATAGTCCCTTGTGGTATGGGCCATTCTCGAACTTCGGAGATAGATATGCATTTTAAGATGTTTTAATACACACTTCTGCACGTTCATGTGCTAGCCTGCCACATTAGACAAACACTTTAAGATAAAGACTTTGGTAAGTGTTGTTCATCAACATATATATACTCCGTCCATTAGGTTATAGTTGTTATCACAAGTAACCCGCCTTATTTTGAAGATACAAATTTCATATTCTGTGCAATGGATTTTAAATTAAGACCACAAAAGATTGTCAATTACTATATTGTTCCTCCCTTCGTCATCATTAATATTTCTTTTATATTTTTCGATAATAACACACTACTTAGTGTAATCCTACAACTAGGGTTTAGAGAATGTACGATGTATGTTGATTTTACGTCCACCTTTATTAGGTAAAGAGAATGTTTTCAATAGACCATCTGGTCAAAGGGAATGTTATCAAAGTAAGATATGCAAGAAAATTATAAACCCAAATACCATGACATAATGAAAATAAAAAAATAATTAGTGCAACACATAGAATAATAGGAGTCTCTACAATTACTAAATACTACTGCAATGATGAGAGAGGAAAAGGAGGAGGTTATCCCCAAATTCTCCAACGTTAAGTACGAGAACACCTAAAAACCTACTGAGTTGGAGTTGTGCTAAGTTATATGTAATGTCTAACAATGTTTTCCCAGTATACCTCTACCTCTCTTAACTCTTTCTACAACCAACCTCTTACATCTCCTAATTGGCATACCCTCGCAGCTCCTCTTCACATGACAGAACCACCTTAGCCTCATATTTCTCATCTTGTCTGGCACAGATTTACTCCCTCCTTGTACCGAAAAACATTATTCCTAATCATATCTCTCTCAGCGTGTGATCACACATCCATTTGAGCATCCTCATCTCATTAATCTTCATCTTCTAGACGTGAATTTTCTTGACTAACTATCACTCTTCCCGTACATCTCTACCTCATAAGGTATATCATTAAACATCATTTAATCTTATTAATAATCAATGACATTGTAAGAAAAATATTTTATGGGTTGATGAAGGGACTCTCAAAGTCAATGTAATTATAATTGTAGGCCTTTTTACAAGAAGAATAATCATAGACAAGTTAAACACAGTGAAAGAGATGCAACCGATAAAATAGAGAGTTACGACTAGACCAACTAAATTTTCTAAAGTAACATACATACCAGTTGCAAATGCAACTACAACGACTTCCATCAGATAAATCTACAATGCAATTGCCACATTATAAATCTGGATAATAACTGTCAACTATGTTACAACGGTAATGGCATCCAATAATCTAGTTAAGCTATATGAGATAGGAACTTAAAAGTATTGGGTTGGGGTAGGGATAGGCTTGTTCAAACTTTTTTCTATTATAATATTGTAGCATGCAACATATAATCTTGTTTTATCTAGACCTTCAATATATTTATTTTTCTGTTGTAATCTTCTCATCATTTATATAGTATTTTTCCACGATCGCTTCTCGTCTTCATAAGTCATATATAGGTTGTGAAAGTGACACTTCGAGCACAAGCACTACAAAAAGAAACATTTAGCAGTAATTGAGTTAATGTCATTGCATCTAATTTCACTAAAACCTTTAATGACATTTATATAGGTTATTGGTTTATAAATACTCACATTTATTAAATTTTTCCATTAAATACAATATAGTGGCAAAATATGTTATTGCCACTTTCGTTTATTTATTATAGTTAAGTTGTTTTTAAGGACTCATGGCTGGTGTCTTCTTGTCTTCAATTCCTTATTTAGTTATTATGAAGATCATTATGTTGAATTTTAGGAAAGAATATCTATTACATATAGTATGACCTATTTATAAGACTCTATGAATACATAAACTAGTTGTGAAAAAGCATATTGATGTTGAGAATACTTATCTTTATTGATTTGGTATACTATCAGCAACAACAATAACATACCTAGTGAAATCCACTAAGTGGTATCTGGGAAGTATAGATTGTATGCAAACCTTATCACTATCTTGTAGAAGTAGATAGTTTGTTTTCTAAAGACCCTTGGTATCGAATTTGATCTATTTTTATTCGAAAGAAATGACACCGTTCTTGTTGATGAATTTTGAAAAAACAATACTTAATAAAGTATAGTTAATAAACAAGAACTGAAGAAGCAAATGACAAACTATATGAATACCACGTAAATTTAAAGTTTTGCATGAAATGATAAAATTCAACATTCAAAAGAATTATTAAGAGAAAACCTAAGCTTGGATATATGATTAAAATGCAATCTTGAATCTACGGGGAAAAAGTATCAACATCCTTTTCTCAGTTGTTGTTTCTCCGTTTTCTCTCACAACTAACATTCTTTTTGTTTGTTTTGATACTAGAATCTTCATTTGCTAAATGATTCATATTTTGGTCTTCTTAGTTGGAAGATTCCAATTATATTCATCTTCAATTGGTGAGAGCCTGATAGTACACTGTGGAATGGAAAGAAATTTGGTGAGTTAACAAAATAAGTTTAGAAATTTATTTTATTTTGTCAAATATCTGAGTATCAAAGGTAAAGAAAAAAATAAACTATTGTTGAATAATATTAGAAACTTGTTTTAAATACATGATGTAGATAGACAAAAGCTTTATATGAATTACCTTATAAAGGTTATTGATGGAACGAAATTTGATACTTCTCGGAATTCCTTTTGTGATATGATAGTTTCCACCATTTTCATCTTTTGCCAAAAGTCTCGAGCCATAGTTTATAATCTTTTCATTTATAATGTGATCAGAATTATCTGGGTATCAACTTCGCATTTAATTTTGTTGATATCTAGCTCACCTGAAAATTTTATGCGACATTGCATGATATATGTGAAACAAATTAGAAGTTCAAAAAGTAAGGTTGGAACTTGAATTTAATGACTGTATTTTAGGCTACCAATGTGCTATGTTCCATTTAGGGGAAGAGTTTAAATTACCATGCGCTCATCGATTTAAATTTAGGGTAATTCTGTACTTTCGATGAAAAAAAGTCAAATAATTAAAATAAATTTAATTTAAAAGATGTAAAATTCTTTAAGTACCATCAATAATTTCTTCTTGTCGTTCGCCAAGAAGTTCCTCCACAAAAGAATCCTTTTGATCCCGGCTTATGTTGTTTTCACTATGTTCTTTAAATTACACAATTTCTAATTTCTGCAAATCCATATTATTTCCTAATAAACAATTGGAGATAGAAAAGTTTATTGTGAAATAAAATAAACGTGCTCAATAAAAGATCTTTAAATAGATGCAAGTGTTGAAAAATTACCTTGCAAGCAGAAAGGAGGGGATACAAACACGTATTGACAGTGTTATTTTCTATTATGATAGCACTATAATGGTTATCTTCACTAAGGCTCTCAAACTCACCTGAAAATTATTAATAATCAAATGAAAGATAATTAATAGTATAAGTCATTTATGTGTTGTTGAATAAACTAATAAAGTACGTACCATGAATAATTTGTTGTTCGTGATTGTCTGCATCCTTCCTCTCTTTCATGGAAAGTTGCGAATTGCTTTTCTTGTTCCCTTGAAACAAATAGTAAATATTTTATTTTGCTAAAAAAGAGTTACTAATGATACATTAAAATTAATTTTTAGACTGCTATAATCCAATTAATTTTTAAAAATTTATTCAATAATAAGATTAAAAATTTTTTTAAAAAAAGAGGAATTATTTCTCTTTTAATTTATTAAAGTGAACAAGGAAATCAATAATCAACATAAATTAGTTGTAATATGCTGAAGTAATTAACTACATACTATAAATAAGTTTTTCCTTTTGCTTGTTCTCTAGTATATTCTTGGAAGAGTCCCCTTGGTCCTCTCCAGAAGATTTCTTATTCCTCTTGGCTTCTTCTTTCTTTTTATTTTCTTCTTCAAGCATATTCAGCATATACTAGTGAATGAAAACCAAAAGGCAAGATCAACTAATTATTCAAATTGACAAATCATGCTCACAAAAAAGAAAGATCTTCCCTTCATACGAAAGAGTATAAGTTGAAATCCAAATGAGATTCTAGAAGTCACAAACGAAATATAGGTAATTTATTATACACATATGCCTTTGAAGCTATATACACTTTATTCTAATCATATCCGTATTATGCATTGTAATTCATAAAGTAAAACTTATTTGAAATAAATATAAATATATATTACATATAGATTTTAGAGATGAAACAACACTTTTTGATTTAAGAGCACATAGGAATGATTTTAAGGGATTAAGAAAGCATCATCCTTCGATGACTCTCGTTCTAATTGAGATTTTTCATGCATATCCATACACAACAACAAAAGCAACATATCTGATGTCATCCCACAAATAGGATATGAAAAGGGTCAGATATACAAAAACTAGGGTTTGAAAATAGGAAGATGTGCACAACTTTAACTATAACTTTTTTGGGGTTCAGATGGTTTTTTTTTTATATGCCATAGACAAAAGAATTGAAATTGGATTGCACGCATGAGAAATAAAAAAAATCAATCTTGTTTATTATAGGTTTTAAAATTTATTAGAGATGGCCTGTTCAAAAACAGGACACTTGCTAAAATGAACTTTAAATTTATAAATGAACAGAAGGTAAAAAATTGAGAAAAAAAATATCTGAATAGAATCAAACTCACCATCTCGTAATTCGATTCTTTTATGCAAGAAAATAAAAGGCAAAAATGAATTGAATAGAATGAACGAGTTAATCAATACTCTCAATAACATTCACATGTTCCTCTTGATTAATCCCTTTTTTTAAAAATGAAGTAAGTGAAGAAGCAAACCTGTATTGATTCAAGTGTCTTCTCTTGACTGCTTATATATTTTTCAAAAACTAAAATTAAAATGAAGAAGTAAATAGACATCTCGCCTTTTATATGTACAATCTAGATTGCAGAGTTGTTTCTTGAAAAATATGTTTGTTCAATTTTGGAAAATTTATTATTTGTCCATTAAAGGTAAGATAAATTTAAAATGCAAAGGTGTGTACAGAGTTGAGTTTTAAATAAATTATTGTGAGGAATTTTATTATTTTGCTAATAGTGATATTTTGAAATTAATTGGGAAATTTATTAAAATCATTTATTTCAATTACCTTAGTCATTTTCTAAGGATAATACATGATAATTGGTTTTAAGTCTTTGACCAAATAAATTTAAATAGTTTTCATAAAGTTGGTCAAATACCATATTTAATGCAAACCATAAGAATCACTACAAAATTGATATAGGACATGAAATTATGGTTGAGGTTATAATATTTTTCTTCCAAAAGATAATAGCTATCTTGACTTAAAATTAAATTGTTTTCAATTTATATTTTGGAGTGGAAGACTCCATATATCTTTTCTTTAAACTTGTTTAGATTATGAAATTCATACAAAACAATATATGTGTAGTTGTTTCTATAATAATATAGAATCTAATAATATAAAATAAAAAATCAATTTCAAATTAATTGAAAAATATGCTCTTTTTCCTGCAATTTGATGAACGAATAATTTATGGGTAATCGAAATTAAAAATTAGTTGTTCTATTGTATGTGTTTATATGTGTCCTCTTAATTGTTTAACTATTTCGTTTAAGAGTAATACTTTCATGTTATTTAGTAAAAAAATTAAAAAAATAGTTGAAGATAAATTTATTCCGATGTGGGAGACAAATAGTATAAATATTAGAAAAAATAAGCCTATTTATAAAATATAATTTTTCAATGAATGCAATTAAATTGAAACCCTTCCCAACAGATTGTTTCTTCATTGCTTTAGAAAAAAACAATCATCAAGTTTTACAATTTAAAAAAGAAACGACATGAAGAGATAAAAGTTCTAACTAGCAAGATTCAAAAATTGGGTGTGACGACATCTGTCTTATCCAACTAAGACAAGTCAACGGAAACAATCATTGATAAGGGAAAATACGGAAGTAAGAAAGGAAATATGGATTAAACATAACATAAAAATTTCGAAAACAATAGCATAACAAAACATGACGTCACAGGAACCACAATACTATGACCAAATGATGCTGGTGGCTGAAAAAAGTTTCACTGAAATCATCAAACCAGGCAAAAGAATTGAAGAAGACATAAAGAATGGGACTATCATCAACTTGGAGGCTTTACAAGCAACCAACAAGCTCTGAAATATGGTGGAATGACTGAAAATTTAAAGAAAACAGGTTCTATAATGATGGCTCATGGAACCAAAACCCCTTTGAAGCACAAGAAAACAAGCCCACCACCATCCCCATACCCTCAACATCCCTCAGCTCCACCCCCTATATCTCCCCAACCCATGCCAATATATTACAAAAACAATCCACCTCAATATTTGCATGCCTCATATCCTATCTATAATGTTGAACCAAAATACATCCAAACTCCACCACCCACTCAGACAACAAATTACCGAAACAGACCTCCCAATGAAAGAAGACCTACAAAAAATTATACCCCTTTGGCTGAACCCATAACACAACTTTATGAAAGACTAAAAAACAGGCTGGGTATGTCTCCCCAATTCTTGCATTACCTATGGATGTTCGCACAAAATGATACGACCATGAAAAGGTCTGCGCATACCATTCTTGGATGAAGGGTCACACTACCGAAATTTGTAGAACCATTAAGGATAAGGTTCAATTATTGATTGATACAAAAATCATCCAACTCAAGGATGCTACACCAAATATTGCAAAATAATCCTCTTCCTAACCATCATGTCGACATGGTGGAAGTTGGTGATGTATGGGATTTGGAAGAATCTATCTGGACCCTCAAAATAGAAGAAACCATGTCTATCACCGCCCAAGCACCGATAATAGTGCAAGGAATTGCCCCATTTGAAGTAGAAGTTGCCACACCCAGACCATCTTTCACTGTCTATAGGTCATCTTCCCTAATACAATGTGATACAAATGTTGTAACTTGGGATTACAACAAAAGAGAGACAAAAGTGGAAGAGACAGATTTTGTAACAAGTGTAACCAGATCTGGAAGAATTTACACTTCTGAAAATTTGATTCTGGGAAGCTCTAGGAAATCCAAATCACTAGTCGTAGAGCTTGAAGATCAGGGTATTTTGAAAAAGGTTCAAGATAAAGAATACTCTGTCATTGAGCAGCTGAGTAAAACCCCATCCTAAATATCAATTCGAGCCTTCAATCTTACGAAACTCATCCGAATACCCTTCTAAAGATCCTTGGTGAAGCTTATGTACCATCTAACATCACTCACAGAGAGGTATCCCAAATGGTGGGGCAGGTATTTTAGGCTTACAAGATATCTTTTAACAGAGATGAGCTACCACTCGAAGGAACAACCGACAACAAGGCTTTGTACATTTTGGTTTAGTATCAGGATAAGGTGATAAACAAAGCATTAGGTTATGAAGGGTCAGGTTTAAACATTTGGCCTCTGAGCAAACTGATGAGGTTGGGCGTAGATAGTGCAAAAATTCAGACATGGAAGATGAATATAAGGGAATTTGACGTCTCTTAGAGAGGCACTATTGGGGACATAACATTGGACATGCTTATTGGTCCAGTCACTTTCCCAATATCATTCAAAATCTTGGACATCCCTTCATTATATAACTTATTATTGGGTAGTCCATGGATTCATATGGCTGGAGAGGTCCCATATACTCTTCACCAATGCTTGAAGTTTGAATTGGACTACGAAGACGTTGTAGTACATAGAGAAAAAGGGCATCATGTATACACGATTGAAGGAAGAAAGCATATGGATGGTGAAATTTACCGTACAGTGGAGCTTGTTGGTAATATTAAGTTGCAACCTTGGTTTAGCCAAGAAATCATATATATGATGGCCTGGTTTTGTTTCAAGCATGGGAAAGGTTTGGGGGCTTAATTGCAAGGGACAGTGGAACCTATATAACCTGTTTGACATTCCACCACTTTGGGCTTGGGATATAAGTACACTACCGAAGAATAACTAGATCGGAAACAAACTAGCGATGGGTACTACTATTCATTGAAGAAACCCATAGCGTCATTGCTTTAATAATTTTTATCATCAGATTTCATGGGAGGCATTATTGATGAGATCTTAGAGGACTTGAAGGGGTTGTTGCTAACCAAAGAAGAAGGGAAAGTTTGCAACGTCGTGATCGATGAGGAGGAGAAATGGGGCCCTAGTTGAAGCAAGGACTCAAAGATCAGCGTCAGCAACTTGACCTCGATTCCATCCTGACCTCGTCGAGCATCTGGGTAGCGTTTAAAGATTCTTTCTATCAAGTTTTAAATTAAATAAAAAGAGTTTTGAATAAACGTTTAAGTCCCATCCCCTGTAATGTTTTCAAATTAGAATTTATGAAACTATCAATTTTTTATCAATAAAGTTCTTTTCCCCATTCATCTATTTTTTACCTTAAATTTAATTGTTTGCTATTTTATTTCTCACAAGCAAAATCCACTATAAAAATGTTGAATATGAGACTATGGCATACAATTAGACTGCTAAACTTAACATTAATGACTTAGAAGAAGTTGAAGACAATGTGGTTCCCGAGGAGTTAATCAAAAGGGTTGAAGAATTCGAGGAAAAACCCAATCCAAACATGGTAGAGACAGAAGTGGTGAATTTGGGAAATGCAGAGGTGATACAAGAAACCCGAGTAAGCATCCATATAATAAAAGAACACAAGAAAGGGTATACTGAGTTTCTCATAGAGAATAAGGATATTATCGCATGGTCCTATGTAGACATGACCGGGCTAAGTACTTCAATCGTAGCCCATCGACTGCCTACTGATCCAGCATGTCCTCCGGTAAAGCATAAGATGAGAAAGTACAAGCCCGAGTTGTGTCTGGAAATAAAAAAAAGTATCAAAGCAATTAGATGTTGGGATCCTCCAAGTGACATAATACCCAACTTGGCTCGCAAATGTCGTTCAGTGCCCAAGAAATACGTCAAGGTCAGAGTTTATGTGAATTATCTTGATCTCAATAAAAATAGCCCTAAAGATAAATTTCCATTACCAAACATACACATACTTATTGATAATTATGCTAAGCATGAAACTCTATAATTTGTGGATTGCTTTTCCGGTTATCATTAAACTGAGATGCACGAAGACGACGCTGATAAAACTGCCTTCATCACATCGTGGGGCATCTGTAACTACAAGGTGATGCCTTTTGGATTAAAGAACGCTGGGCTATGTACATGAGGGAAATGACTACTTTGTTTCATGACATAATCCATAAGGAAATTGAAGTTTATGGGGATGACGTCATCAACAAATCAAAGGAAAGTTCAAATCATCTGGAGAACTTACAAAAATTCTTTGCCAGGCTACGCAAGTACAATCGGTAACTGAATTTGGCAAAATGTGTCTTTGGCGTGCCAACTGGAAAGCTTTTAGGTTTCATTGTCAGTCGTCGAGGTATAGAATTGGACCAATCAAAGATCAAAGCCATTCATGACCTTCCCCGGCCAAAGAGCAAGAAGGAGGTAATGAGTTTCTTCGGGCGACTTAACTACTTTAGTCATTTCATAGCTCAGCCTACCGTCATCTGTGAGCCTATCGTCAAGCTCTTAAACAAGGATGCTGCGGTGAAATGGACAAGTGAATGTCAACAGGCATTTGACAAGATCAAATACTATTTATCCAATCATCCTGTGTTAGTTCCACCAGTATAAGGTAGACCATTACTATTGTATATTTCTGTAATGGATAATGCTTTCAGTTGCATCTTTGGACAACACAATGAAACAAGGAGGAAGGAACACAATATATTACATGATCAAGAAGTTCACATCGCGCGAAGCCCGATACTCTCTATTGGAGCGCACTTGTTGTGCTCTAACATGGGTTGCAAAAAGTTACTACATTACCTCTCATCGCATACTACTTATCTGATTTCAAGGATGGATTGTTTGAATTATATCTTTCAAAATCCCATGCCCACAGGTAAACTGGCAAAATGGAAGATATTGTTGAGCGGGTTCGACATAGTGTATGTCACGCAAAAAGCAATGAAAGCACAGCCATTAGCAGACCACATGGCAGAGAATCTAGTGGACAATGATTAGAGGCCGTTGAATACCTACTTCCCAGATGAAGAGGTGACCGTTGTGGGAGAGGATATTTCTGATAAATATGATTGATGGAGAATGTTCTTTGATGGAGCTAAAAATCTGAACGGATCCGGCATCGAGGCTGTTTTGATCTCACACACCGGCCAACATTATCCGGTATTAGCAAAACTCATATTCCTTCGCTCAAATAATATGGCCGAATACGAAGCTTGCATACTAGAGTTATTAAGATCTATTGATCCATCATATTCGAGATGATTGGGCAACAAAAAATTGAAAGTTGTTACCATATTTAGAGTGAGTGCATAGGCTATGTAAAAGGTTTGTCAAAAAAGAATCCAAACATGTACCAAGGGTCCAAATGAATTCGTAGATGCTTTAGCCACTTTGTCTTCCATGATTCGACAACCTGATCACAATTACATCGATCCTATTCACATTTACACGGATGAACAACCAGCTTATTATTTCCAAGTTGAGGAAGATCCTTATGGAAAGCCCTGATACAATGACATTAAAGGATATTTGAAGAGTGGTGAATACACAGAAGATGCAACAAATGTACGAAAGCGTACAATTCGAAGGTTTGAAACCTAATTCTTTTTAAGTGGAGAAATACTCTATAGGAGAACTCCCGATTTGGGGCTGCTAAGATGCGTCAACATAGGAGAGGCTCGAAAGCTGGTTGAAGAGATACTTGCAGGCAAATGTGTTTTCACATGAACGGTTTTACATTAGCAAGGAAGATTTTGAGATTCGGATATTATTGTCTAACTATGGAGATAGAATGCATTCTCTACGTTCACAAATGTCGTCAATGTCAGACTCACGCAGATATGATTTGAGTACCCCCCTACGAACTCGGTGTGACTATTTAACCTTGGCCGTTCACAGCATGGGGCATGGATGTCATTGGTCCAATCGAGCCAACAACATCCACTAGCCACAAATTCATTCTTGTCGCAATTGATTATTTCACCATGTGGGTTGAGTCGACTACCCATAAATCAGTGACAAACAAAGTTGTGGATGACTTTGTCAAAAATAACATTATTTGTAGGTTCAAAATTCGTAAGTCAATCATCACCGACAACGACACCAACCTAAACACTGATCTAATGATATCAATGTGTGAGATGTTCAAGATCAGTAATTGAAACTCTACATTATACAGCCCACATATGAATGGAGTTGTTGAGGTAGCAAACAAAAACATCGAAAGGATATTGCGCAAGATTATTGATAACTACAAACACTGGCAGGAAAAGCTACCTTTCGCATTGCTGTGGTATCATACCACAGTAAGAACTTCCACCGGCACCACGCCTTACTTCTTAGTTTATGCCACTGAAGCTGTGATACCCGCCGAAGTAGAGATACCTTCCCTAAGAATCATTCAAAAAGCAAAGTTGAGTGACGCTGACTGGATACAAGGTCGGGCAGAGAATTGTGATTAATAGATGGATGAAGAATTAACGTAATTTATAATGGTCAACTCTATCAGAATAAAATGACCAGAGCTTTCAACAAGAAGGTTTAACCCAGACATTTCTCACTTGGGAAACTAGTTTTGAAGCGCATTTTCCCAAATCAAGACGAAGCAAAGGATAAATTCTCACAAATTTGGAAAGGTCCGTACATAGTCTCTCGCGTATTGACAAGCATGGCCCGCATACTTGCAAAAATGGATAGAGAAGTCTGGCCAAACCCTGTTAATTTAGATTCTGTGAAAAAATTTTAAATCTAGAGATTCATTCATTCTCTTTGTAATTTTTAACTACGTAAGACCTGATTCTCGTTTAAGAGGGGATACGTAGGCGCTCCTATGTGGTTCGGTCGTATTATAAATAAACCTTTCACTTTCCCCTTCTATTTATAACTGGGGAAGAATTTTAGAGAGGGTCTCAAAAATTCCATCAAGATTTCTCCTTGCACATCTTCATACGAGGGCTGACTTTTTGAGTAAACTCAAAAATTTTGCCAAAAGTATTTCTTCTCAAAAAGCAGTCAGCTTACAATAACGATCAGAATGAGAGATCTACTTTTGATTCAGGTGTTGTAAAGTCTCAACCTATGCCATGGTCAAGGATTCGACATCAATTTTTACTAAATGGTGATTTCAAAAACATTCAAAGCTCCTCTCCCTTTTTATGAAAAAATAGGCGCTCGAAGAGGTATGGATGGAGAGCCAAAGGATAACACATCAGACCAAGCAGATCAACCTTCCCCCCATTTCTTAAACTCATGAATTTTCTTTGAATATAGAGAGTATAGGCACCTACGCAAAAACATCTCCAATATTGCTCTGAGTAAATCAAATCGAAACTCAAAGACACGGTTTCCAATAAGAGGAATGCCCAAGCAATCGTTCGCCCTCAAGCAACTGTTGTGCTGCCAAATTATATTTTGCCCGATATTGCATCATTTGCATCTATGCCCGATATGGCATTATGCTCTAAGAACTGCATCATTATACTATGCTCGAGACCACAAAAATGCATCATTGCATGCGCTCGATATTGCATGTGTCTGAAGAAACGCATCATTGCATGTGACCGATATTGCATGTTCCCGAAGAAATGTATCATTTCAGGTGCCCGATAATGCATTTTCCCGAAGAAATGCATCATTACATTGTGTCCGATAATACATGTGCCCGAAGAAATACATCATTGCATGTGCCCGATATTACATGTGCCCGAAGAAATGCATCATTGCATATGCCTGAAGAAATGCATCATTGCATTGTGGACGATAAAGCATTTGCCCGAAGAAATGCATCATTCCACTTTACGCGAAGAAATGCATCGCTGCATTATGCCCAAGACTGCATTGCACCCGGAGTTTGCATAATCCCAAGCTTGCATCGTGCTCGAAGTTTGCATGTTCCCTAGTCAAATAAAGTCACAAGTATCAACAGATGCCAAAAAAAATTAGATACTTTCTCTTTACTCATTATTTGTATTCCAAAGTCGTCATCCTCCAAAGGCATCATCTTTCATGGCTTGCGGACTTCATGTCATGGCTTGAGAACTTATTTTATGCTTACCATGTTCCTAAGCAATCATAGTCTAAAGGCATCATCCTCATGGCATGCGGACATCATATCATGGTTTAATTTCTGTCTATCATGATCCGAAGGTGTCATAGTCTAAAGGCGTCATTTTCTGCAGACAACATTTTGATGACTTGAGGATACATTTTGCGTATCATGGCCCTAGGCATCATAGCCTAACAAATCATTTTCATGGTCTTAAGGAAAACATTCATGGTCAATATGGGAAATTGCATCATGTTTCCATTTACCGCTTATTCCGCTCTAGCCAGTCTAATACAAGTTACAGTTGTGTAGATTACAAACAAAATTGCCTTTTGAATGGTTGTTCCCTTTCTAACAAATGAAGGCTTCGACAAATTCTTGGCTACTCACATTATCGTTTCGGCTACTCAGCTACCATGAAGATATCTTCGGATTCAACTTGCCACTGTGACCTACTGTATCTCCATCTAGGCTCGTACACCTTACAATGCGACATTTAGGCTCGTCCGCATTACAATGCATCATTTAGGCTCATCCGCCTTACAATGTGAAATGTAGGCTTTTCAATCTTATATGACATTTAGGCCCATCAACTTTAAAAGGACATTTAGGCGCGTCCGCCTTAAAAGGACATTTAGGTCATCCGCCTTAAAAAAACATTTGGGCTTGTCCGCCTCATAGGACATTTCTGTTCGTCCGCTTTATACGACATTTAGGTAGTCCACCTTACAATGACACTTAGGCTCGTCTACCTAAAAACGGCTTTTAGACTCTTCTGCCTTGAAACAGGATGCTTACGTACATCCACCGTACAACCAGGCATTTTCCTTATATTATTATATCTATATACTATAAGATCTATTGGAGGTTGACTTTAACCTATGGAGATAGGTTGCAATTCTTCAACAATTTAAGCCAAAGACTACCAAGGCTTGCACTACGTCTCAAAACAGATACACTTCTTAGCACCTCTTGTCATTTATTTAGAACTTATATTTTATTAATATTGGTCATACTTTATCAATTTATAAGGTAACATTTTATCTAGTCATAATAGAATTTGCAGATATGATCGATCGCCCTTTGATTACAATTATCCTGCTATCATCTATCACAACAAAGACCCTATCAATTCTTTATAACTAATACTCCAAACCTCGCTCAAAAGTTGATAATCTCACTCTATCATGCTCTACTCATTTCCTTGTCATACTCTTTTAGCCTCTCAATTTCTCTCTTCTCGCTACTCTAATCTTATCCATTCAAGAGGATATGGTGCCCTCCGAATACCTTGGCTCTCTCTCAATTTTAAAGATTTTCATTTGCTCTTGAATCTAGAACTACACACGACCTGATTCTCGTATAACCAGAGATATGTAGGCGACTTGATAGCAAAGTCTCGGTCTTACCCTTTTTCAACTCTATATCGTTTCAATTTATCAAACTGACATCTCTCGTCGGTCGGACAAAATCTTCTTCTATGTAAACAATGGTTGCCTGACATTTCATTCTTCATTCTCAATCAACCAAGGGACAGTTGTTGACACCCAATTTTGACCGACCTTTAACCATTTTTAGGAATATTATTCGGTTAAAAACGCATTTTAAATTTTTGTAAAAAGTTTTAGTCGATTTTGCATGAAATTATATATTTTTTTATGTTTACTTTATAAAATTATTGTTAAAATATTTTAAATCATTGATGATTCTAGAATGTTTTAAAATTCAAGTAATCTTTGATTATGTAAAAATAGTTACAAAATTTGTAGTATTTTAATTGGATGAAATTTCATCAATTTTCCTCAAAATTTAACTTCTAGCCTATTTTAGTTAAATTTCTTTCAATTTTAGCATATTCAATTGCAATTTTATTTCAATTATAGTCATCTCTTCATTTTAATTGTAGCCGATATTTAGATCAATTTTTTCCATACAATCTCATTTTAAAATATTACCTTTCAATCTCACCCATCCATTAAATACCAATTGAATCCTAACCCTTCATCTCTATCTAATCAAATAGTTGAGATCAACTTTTCCTTTGTTTAACACCAAAAGACCCAAAACCTAAAATTTTAAATCATTCTTCTCCCTCCCCCTCCTTGGTAGCCGCCAAACCCATCTCTCCTTCTCCCTATTCTTTTCTGGGAGCCGCCTCCCAACTCCCTTCGCTCCTCCTCTTTCTCCCTCCTTCTTCCCCTCTTTCTCCCTCCAGTCTTCTCCTCTCCCTCCCCTCTCTCTATCAGCGCCGCCTTCCCTTTCTCTCTTCCTTTTTCTTTTTCCGGCGATGCTCCCCTCTCTTCTCGCCATTCTCCGACCAACAATTGCCCCTCTCCGCCGTCCTCCTCTTCTTCTCTTCTTCATCGTCTCTTCTATTCCCTTCTCTCTCCCCGCCTGAATCCCTCTATTCGCCTCCCTCTTCTCTTTTCCCCCCCTCTTTCTCACCTCTTCTCCTTCGTCCTCTTTTCCCTCTCCTTTTTTGAAGGACTGACGGCTTGCAGTCCAGCAGCAGTGACAGCCGGCAACACCAGAAATTCCTCTAAAACAACAACAGCTGCACAGAAACATTAAGCAGCCGACGAGCTCCAACTTCTCACCTTTTTTTCTGGTGAAAACTGTGTTTTTTCTCCAACAACGAGCAACCAGCATGAACCAGCAATGAGCAACATTAAAAAGTGACCAACAAGACCTCACTAGAGTCTATGCTTAGATCAGAAATTGGGAAGCAAATCAAAGGTAAGGCGGATCTCTCAAATCCTCCTTAGGTACGATTCCCTTTATCCAGAATTCAATTCCTCATGAATATGGTTGTTTGTTTTCGAAATATCGTGTTATAATTCATTGATATATTTTTTAGTTTGTTTTACTTAAATAGCTTTTATTTAATATTGTTATGGTATTGCTTTTGATCAAAATTCTTCCCTAATAGCCACTCTTCTCTTGCTCATTTGGTAAAATAGTTGCATTCTTTATCTTTCGCTTTAATCCATTTACGTGTGATGTGCTGTCAAAAGCTTGTATTAATTCTCGTTCTATCCTACATTTCAAACAGATAATTCTATATGCTTATGTCGGCTCATTTTGAGCATGTCTGATCTTCAAATTCTGTAGAATTTGTCAGTATTGCATTATGTCTCATTGATAAGTTTTCCCTTATATAACTTTGAAGTGACTTATTGTGATTAGTTCGGAAAATTTTTTAGTTATCTCTGAGTCAGTTTATATCCGTTGATGTAGTTCGGTACTCTCTTATTCATGATAACTTGGAATGATTATTTGAAATAGAATATATTTGACTAAATTAGTGGAACATGCCCATGAAATTATGATCATAATATTTTCTCGTGTTTTCCCTTCTTTTATTTAATCATATATATCATTGTTTGATTATGTCAATTTACCATTTCTTATGTTCTTTACTTGTCATATATTGTGCTGTTATGGTTACTGATCTCTTTTACTTTATTTTAACTAATTTTCTATTGTCTTTTACATTCTTGGTAAAGAAAAATAATATATATATTAAACTCATTTGACTCTCTTGAAATAAGAATAATATTAATTGACCCCCTTTTCTTAAATTGTTTGTGTAGATGTATTCATGGTAATTTATTATCAGGTAGATGTTTGACAACTTTAAACTATTTTCTTGTCATATTTAATTGCTCATATATTTGGTAAAATAATAATAATAATTTAAAAGTTGATTTTAGCTATTCTTTATTAAAAATAATAATAATATTTCTCCCTATTTCAAAATTATTTTCTTACTTGTTTTTATATGGTAAAATAACAAATTTGATTTGGCCTTTCCTTATTAAAGGAATATATTACTCTCCCTAATTTATTATTATTTATTTATATTTTGTAGCGTAAAAATAATTTAATATTATTTTGGTTCTTCTTTATTTGAGGTAAAAGGATATTGTATTCATAACTTTATGATTACTTATTTATTTTTGATAATGAAAATTTTAAATATTTTTATGATTTTGGCTCCTCTTTATTTAAAGAAATATATATTACTCTTCTTATTTTTTTACTTGCTTATATTTGGTGAAAAATATTTAATTAATTTGGCTGATTTGACTTCTTTCAAAATAAGGAAATGGTATCATAATTGATTCCTTAAAAAAATTTATTTTCCTTATGTGCTCTCCCCCTCTTTGCTATATAAATTAAATCCCTTCACTTCATTATTTCATCAACTTATTCACTCTCTCTCAATACAAGAGCTATCATCCTCTTACCACTCATACTATTACTACTAATAAACAAATTAAGATTTTGGAATTCTTCTTTGCTCCTACTTGGCTACTTTGCTTTGATGAAATAGAATTTGGATCAACTCTTTCTCATTGCTACCATCCCTTTCTGCTAAACCGGTTAATATTCCTTTCACGTTCATACATTTACAAAAGTTTATTGTTCTATTCCCCTATATATATAACTTGTTGTTAAACAATTGCATATGTGTCTAATATTGTCTAAATAAATGTGATTACTTGTATAGCCATTTGATTGTTTTGGCATATTTTAAACTTGAAGTTCAAGTTGAAGGTTAGCTATGAAGAGGGATTAATTCATTTAATTCATATATTTGAATATATATTTTTTATTCGAATTTTTGTAATATTTGTATAACTCTAAAGCTCTCGCATAAGAAATATTTGGGGACCGCATGAGGGGAAGTTGTATGTTATTCATTTTTTTTACAAACTTATCTTCTTTAGAAAGCATGCATATAGGTTCGTAATTTATTTGAATTTTTTTTGGTAATGTAATTTTAGATCTAACCATAAAAATAAAATAAAATAAAATCATTTGTTGCATTTAACAAATTACTTGGCTTTTGAATATTTTTCCTATTAAAATCTTTGCATTTAATAAATTTACTACATTAATGTTCTACTATTTTTTTTTTATGTTTTGCAACATGTTTTTTAAAAAGAGTCATTGTTCAATCCTGTGGTGGAGGAGCGCGATTAACAATATCGTGGCATCACCCCTATAAAGAAAAAAAAATTTAATAAAATTTCTATTCAAAACTTACTCAATTTTTCAAAACATTACTTTCGCACATATTATTCTTGTTTGGTGTAGCATAATAAATTAAATCGAGCAATTTTCTATATCTTTTGTGCATAGTATGTCTTCTTGTTTATCTCTTTATTAATTGCTTAATATTTGCAATATTTGTTTATCACATAGATCGTATACTCAAATAATAAATAATTTAAATAGTCTTAACCATTTGACAATTTATTTTGGGTAGATTAAAATAGAAATAATAAAATTGTATGCTTATATATTTGCGTCTTTTCTGCCCTCTCGCGTATCTTTATGTTTTTAGTTAATGTTTATTTATTGTTATCACTTAGTTTTGCATGCTTATATAACTAATAAAAAATAACAATAAGTTTATTTCTCAATTGTTGAATATTTTATCACTTAGAATCGCATATATAAATATTAATTAAAATTATAATATGAGATCTTTGTTGGATTTGTTAACACATAGTCTCGGATGTTAAAATAAATAAAAATAAACTTGATTGTTTATTTATTGGTATCACCTAATCTTGCAAGTTTAAATTAATAAAAATAAGAAAATATTCTTAATTATTTTATATTTGTTATCACTTAGCAAGCTTAAATAAATTAATAAATGAAGTGATCTTATTTGCTACTTGTAACCCCCACCTAGATTGCATGAGATACGGCCGAGACCCACATTTATGGACCTCGAAAGATGCCTAACACCTTCCCCTCGAGGTAATTTGAATTCTTACCCTAATCTCTGGCTCGTTGACCTTAGCTAGACTTAGTTAGGTTAGATAGGTGCCCTAACGCTCCTTAATTCGTTAGGTTGCGACTCCAAACTCAAAATCCAAAAAGAGTTTTTAGGTCGTGCACACAAAACCCGTTTTTGCGAAAAATGGGGCGTGAGAATTATGATATGAGTGTGCATTATCATCCTGGTATGGCGAATGTAGTAGCAATGCTCTTAGCAGATTATTAATGGGTAGTGTAGGCCATGTTGAGGAAGAAAGGAAGTAGCTAGTTAAGGATGTTCACAGGCTTGCTCGCTTAGGAGTTCGCCTTATGAGCACATCATACAATGTTGTAATAGTTGAAAATGGGGCAGAATCTTCTTTGGTAGTGGAGGTTAAGGAAAACAAAGCTAGTAACCGAATTTTGCATGAACTTAAGAATGCAGTACACAATCACAGAGTGGAGGTTTTTTCCCAAGAGGGAGATGGTGTACTTCGCTACCAGGGTAGGTTGTGTGTTCATGATGTGGCCACTAAGATGTACCAGGATCTACGAGAAGTCTAATGGTGCATTTCACATGAAAAGGGACAAAGCCTATTTTGTGTGTAAGTGCCCCTATTGCCATCAAACTCAAGGTAGAGCATCAGAAACTAGGAGGTATCACTCAAGAGATCGATATTCCCACTTGGAAGTGGGAAGTGATTAATATGGATTTCATCACAGGTTAAACTCGTACTCGCAGACAACATGCCTCAATTTGGATAATAGTTGATAGGATGACTAAGTCTTCTCGCTTTTTAGCGGTCAGTGCTATAGATTCGGCAGAGGACTATGTAAAGCTTTACATTAATGAAATTGTGAGGTTGCATAAGGTTCCTTTGTCTATCATCTCAGGTAGAGGTCCTCACTTTACCTCTCATTTATTAAAGTCATTTCAGAACTTGTTACTCAAGTTAACTTTAGTACAACATTTCATCCACATACAGATGGAAAGGCAGAGCATACCATTCTGACCCTAGAGGATATATTGAGAGTTTTTGTGATTGATTTCAAAGGTAGTTAGGATGATCACCTTCCTCTGATTGAGTTCCCCTACAATAATAGCTATCATTCCAGCATTCAGATGGCACCTTATGAAGATTTGTATGGGCGTAGATGTAGATCTATTTTTGGTTGATTTGAAATAGGTGAAGCATCTTTGATAAGGCCAGATTCAGTCCTTTATGCTATAGAGAAATTGCAACTCATTAGAGATAGACTTAATACAGCCCAAAGTCGTCACAAATCTTATTCATATGTGGGAAGAAGAGAATTAGAGTTCCAAGTTAATGATTGGGTTTTTGCTGAAAGTCTCACCTAAGAAAGGGGTGATGAGATTTGGCAAGAAATGGAAGCTCAGTCCTAGATATGTAGGATCTTTCAAGATATTTCAAAGTGTTGGCAAGGTGTCATATAAGTTCGACATACCAGAAAAATTAGCAGCAATGCATCTAGTCTTCCACATCTCACTTTTGACGAAGTGTGTAGGTGATCCAGCCTCTGTAATGCCGTTAAATAGTGTGACAGTGAAAGATAGTTTTTCTTATGAGGATGTACCAGTTAGGATTCTTGATAGTTAGGTTAGAAGGTTTAGAAATAAAGAAGTCGCTTCAGTCAAGGTTTTGTAAATGATTCAGTACGTAGAAGGAGCTACTTGGACATGAAAGCAAAGTATCCTCACCTCTTTCCTTCCTATTCCACTCTAGCATGAGGTAATAGTTCCTCTTCAATTTTCCAGTCATTCATGCGTAAATTCAGTCTTAGAATCATGTTCCCTCAGTTTGTACTTGAATTTTAAGTGTATTTTTATGTTCTCGGAAATCAATTTAGTCTGAAACTAAGCTCTTAGTGTTTAGTTGTAGGATTTGCAACTCTCTCCCTATATTCGAGCTAGTTTAGTCTTCATTCGAGAACAAATGTTCCCAAGGGGGAGATAATGTAACACCCAGTATCCAAAATAGACCAACAACTTTTTTCAGAAAAATATGTTGGTGCAACAGACGGTTTTCATCGAAGGACCGTAGCCTTACCCACGGCTCGTCCTACAAATCCATCGATGGAGTAAGAAACCATCAAAAATCTTAATACAGAAAATTTGACTAAGTGTCGAACGATAGACGAACTGACGGTCTGTAGGTAAGACTAAGGTCCGTATTATGTATCCATCGATCGACACCCTATTCAGCCACTCTCTAATAAGAACCACGATTGACCAGCACGGGCCGTAAACTGACCTATGGTTTTTAGGTCGAAATTAACAGACATTTAAGGTGTAAATACAGTTGGGTCAACTTCAATTGATCATAACTCTTAGAAAAAAATTAATTAGGTGAGCCATGATATATAATAAACAAAACTAATAGGATTGATTATGTATCAGAACTGAATCACTACACGCAGATAATTGAATAAGCTTTCAATCACCACCGACCTTGCTAAAATCATATGACCCACATGAAAAATTAGCTACGGACCCACATGGCGGACCATTGATAGAACGACGAACTGTCTGTCCAGGTCGTCATTTGATCCGACACCAATTAACCCAGGGGTCTTTTGGTCTTTACCCACTTCATTTAAACCCTAAGATACGTCATTTTGACCCTAAATAATCAAATTTTAGTAAGTTTAAGCTTAGAAACATAACTAAAACTTACCCTAAGTCAAATCATTAAATAAAACTTAGAAATTTAGAAGTAAGAAAGGAGAAAAACGTTAAGAAGCATAGTTAAAGAACGCAGCAAGGTTCCAACAGTTTAAACTCTGAAATCTAAGTATTTCAACCGTAATTTTAATCCCCTGGTATGTGGGGTTTCACTAGTGGGTTTCGTTCAGCCATTGGGTCCCTAATTCAGTCAATTCTTCATTCTCTTATCATTATTAAACATAGGGTTTCTAGAATTTTGATAGAACTTCATGAATTTATTAGTTCCAAATCAGATTGTAAAGTTATTATTTAGTTTATCGCATGAATTTCAAAACCCTAGATTTGTATTTCTTTAGTTCTTGAATTACACATGCTAGGTCAGATATTATAGCTATTCAGTTATACATGCCTCAGTTTTTAATGCATCATATCAGACTAAATGTTGCATACTCAGTTTGAATGTTCTATTTTAAGCTATCTAGTTTTTACAGAAAATTCAGACATACTCAGTTAACTACATAAATCAATGGGAGTAGCATAATAACGAGTTTGACTAGGGTTTAGTGTACCCAATTAGTCCTAGATGTACTAGCCAAGTAGGTTATAAGTCCCATCTGTGGACATTCAATTTAGTGATCACGCTAGCATGCCTTTATACCTTTGGCAGATATATTAAGTCCTCTCGATGAGGCGTATTCATCGAACTCCACATATAGGTCATGCGTTTTTATTATTAGTTATTATTAGATCTCATAATTAAGTAAGACTCTCTTGCATTGAAAATTTATCAGCATACGCAGTATTCAGTTTTAGATTGTTATAAACTAGCCATTGCATTAAGTTAGCTCAGAAATTTAGTATATCCAATTCAGATTATTATACTTGCTTTTGTGCTTGTTCAGTGATATTTTCTTTCAGCTTTATTCTATCATACATGCTCAAAACCATTCAAGTACTGACACATGTGTGTGCTACATCTTCTCGTGATGTAAGTTTAGGTTTTCAGCATCTAAATCACGCTTATATCGATTTTCGATATTCAGTTTTGCATATTCACTAGATAAATCTCATTCTCCTAGGTTGATAGTCATGAGTTTCTTTTCAGTTTATAGTCTTTTAATTTTAGTTTTTACTAGATTTAGTTGGGAAATTTTTCCAATATTTCTAGTCCAATTTAAAGGCTATTTTCAGACATAGTTAGTTTCAACTTAGTTTTGAGTTAATATTTGCTTTGTATTAAACTCATTGTGGTCAAATATCTCAGTTATAGAATATGGGTGTTATCCATCCTTTCAGTTTGAATTATGATTTAGTTTCTGCATCAGTTTATATTTTTTAGTATGCTCATGATCATGCTAGCCAGGGTTAACTTGGGATCACTTGTGGTCCTAGGTTTCGTGTCTGCATCTCGAGAGTAGCTCAAGGCGTGACACCACATAACCAAGATATACAACCACACAATCATGTACATAGAAAACTTCACATTATCACGCAATACATATCAATAGCTATTGAGAGTTTATCTACTAAATAGAAATAAATCATAACCTACCTCCTCCAAAGAAACGAGTTCAAGCACTACTTCTCCTATGCTTTTCCTTTTCTCAATGCTTCTGAACCCTTCCAATATATCAAGTATATATATGCATAATATGTAAGTTAATAAGCCCATAAACACTTAAATTATTCTATATCTAGCCTATACCCATTGACTTACCTAATTCTATAATCCATTTCCTAAAGGGTGAAACCTCAGATTAAGTCTTATTTCCTCCAATTACCACAACTTTAATAAAATTCAAATAATTCTATACACTTAATTTTTACTTACCTATCTTAATATAACTAAAATATAGTCTACAATGTGATAACAAAATATTTAAATATACAAAGGTGAAAGCCACTAGTTACGAAACCAACGGCCAACTAACAACAAGTCCAGAACCTAAAGTTGGTTATCAATCATTTTACCACCAAAGTTTCGTCCCATAAGTGCGTGATTTCCATTTTCAAGTCATATTCACCTTGAAATATTTAATATTCCTTCCTTATATAGGCATAGGCATAATCATAATGTTATAATATAATACAATTAAATAATGACAATCACGTCACCACTAGGAACATGGACAACCATATATCCTAACCTTTCCATCTACGTAGGCTGCCAATTATCATTACCCAAATAATCATCTTTACTTATTAACTACCGATCCAAAATGTGTTCAAAAATCATCTAAATTGTAAGGCATATCAAAGTTATTTAGCCTTTTAAGAATCCTAACCTTAAACTATAATCAATCTTCTCTGTATATAATAATAATATACATAATATGACGAATTAATATATTTATCAAATCCAAAATATGTACGCACACAGAGGTTGTAAAAACTTACCTGATGTAATTACCATTTACTCGCTTCAACCCTTATACCATCTCCAGAATATTAACTCTCCAACTATCATGTAAGACCAACTCTACATGGTAAATTGACCACTATTAATTTTATTTTTATTTCCTTTAACCTCTAACTAAATAAATTATTAAAAATTACCCCACTAATTTTATAATTATAGTTACGAATAGTCAAAAACACCTATTTAAAATCTATCAGAAAGTATTTTATCAAAGAAAAAGTTCTTGCGCTCAAAACGACTAAATGAGTTGTTACAATAGATACCAATTTACCCATTTTTTGTACTCGAACAATCAAAAGAAAGGCGAGGGAAAGAAAAGGTATCTGAATCGGTAAAAATGTGGGGATATATTTTATCCATATCAGTCTCACTCTACCTAGTGGACTGTACAACTGGACAATTTTTCCACTAAACCTTGATGGATGAAATTTCCTCTAACCTCATCTTGTGGACCTCCCTATCTAGAATAGCTACAGGCTTCTACTCATAAGATAAATTCTCATCAAGCAAAACTGAATCCCAATGAAAAATTTAGTTTCCATCACCATGATATTTTGTTTAGCATAGACATATGAAATGGGTGCACTCTTAACAACCATGGAGGCAAGGTCAATTCATAGTCCACCTCTCCCACACGATTCAAAACAACAGATAGACCAATATACCTCGGACTATGCTTACCTCGCTTACCAAACCACATCACACCTTTAATGGGTGGAACCTTCCGCAAGACTTGTTCACCCTCCAAAAACTCCAAGTCCCTAACGTTTCGATCTACATACTCCTTATGCCTACTCCGAGCTGTCAAAAGCTTCTCCAGGATGAATTTCACTTTCTTTAACAATTCCATCAAAAGGTCAATACCCCAAGGTCTCACCTCAAATGCATCAAACCAACCAATGGGAGACCTACATCTCCTTCCATAAAATGCCTCAAGTGGGGCCATAGCAATGCTCGAGTGGTCGCTATTGTTGTACGAAACTCTACAAAGGGTAAGAATTGATCCCAATAACCACCAAAGTGTATCACGCAAGCATGAAGCATATCCTCTAGCGACTGAACTGTTCGCTCGACTACCCATCGGTCTGAGGGTGAAATGCAGTACTAAGATCCAATCTAGTACCTAATTCTACATGCAAAGTCCTTCAAAAAAATTAAGACTAAATTCCATACCTCTATCTCATATAATAGAAATTGAAACTTCATGCAATCGAACAATCTAAGAGATATAGAGTTTGGCTAACTTCTCTGCATTGTATGCCATCCTGACCGGAATAAAATGAACATACTTAGTTAACCTGTCAACAATTACCCAAATAGAATCAAACTTACTCAATGTCTTTGGAAGACCAACCACGAAATCTATTGCAATTGTTTCCGTTCAGGAATGGGCATTCTCTTAAGTGTCCCTCTGGCCTCTTATGATCATACTTTACCTACCAACAATCTGGTCATTGTACAACAAAATCAGCAACGTCACGCTTCATTCTACTCCACCAATAATGTTTCTCATATCACCATACATCTTTGTTGCACTAGTATGTATAGAATACCTCGAACTATGCACCTCTGCAAGAATAGTATGAATCAAATCATCAACATAGGGAACACATACTCGCCCCATAATTCTAAAGACACCTTTCTCATCAATCACAGCCTCTTTAGGCTCTCCTCACTACACTATATCTCAAATTCAGCTAACTTTTTCATCGACAAACTGCTTTCCCTTACTAATGTCAAGAAAAGAAGATTTTTCCTCCACACAGGACAAAAATCCTTCTTTCTCAATTATATCCAGCCTAAAGTGTTTAGCCAAAGTCTGAACCTCTCTAAAAAATGGATGTCTAGAAACCTGTAAGTGGGCTAAACTACCCATGCTCCCTTTTTTCTAGATAAGGCATCAAAGGTGATATAAAATAGTAATATCATAGTCTTTCAATAACTCCATCCACATCCTCTTCCTCAAATTCAAATCTTTTTGAGTAAATACATTTTGTAAACTGCGATGATCTATATAAACTTCACACTTGACACCATATAGATAATGCATCCACTGCTTTAATGAAAATATGACTACTACTAACTGAAAATCATTGGTTGTATAGTTACGTTCATCCACTTTCAATTGCCTTGAAGCATAACCAATTACATTCCTCTCCTGTATTAGCACTGCACCTAAACCGGAATAAGATGCATCACAATAAATAACAAAATTCTTACCTTCCACTTGCAAGAAAAGAATTGTTGCAGTAGTCAACAAGGTCTTGAGTTTCTGGAAGCTTTTTTCACACACCATTCGATCATACAAATGAAACATTGTGCTTAGTCAAATTGGTCATGTTGGGAAGCAATAGAAGAGAATCCTTTGACAAATCGGCGGTAGTAGCTAGGTAAACAAACAAAAATCCTTACATCTAAAAAATTAGAAGGTCATACCCAACTCTTTACTACTTCATTGTCAGTGGCATACACCATCACCCCATCCTTAGAAACTACATGTCCTAATAAGGACACCGAATAAAGACAAAACTCACCCTTGGAGAATTTCGCGTAAAACCTTTTCTCCCTTAGCAACCCCAATAAAAATTTCAAATGCTCCTTATGTTCCTTTATGATCTTCGATTATATCAGTATATCATCAATAAATACAATAACAAAGATATCCAGATATGGCTTTAAAATCTTGCTCATCATGCTAATGAAAGCAGCAGGGGCATTCTTAAGCCCAAAAGACATTACTAAGAATTCATAATGCCGATACCTAGTTTGAAAAGCAGTCTTTGGCACAGTCTTTGGCATATCCGTTGCCCGTATTTTCAATTGATGATAAAAAGACCTTAAATCAATTTTAGAGAAGGCAAAAGCACCCTCTAACTGATCGAACAAAACATCAACGCAAGAAATGGGGTACTTGTTAGTAATAGTTAACTTATTGAGCTGCGGGTGGTCTATGCAAATCGGAGAACTTCCATCTTTATTCTTCACAAATAAAATAGGAGCACCGGATGCACTCGGTCTAATAAAACCTTTACCTAACAACTCCTGAAGTTGGGCCATTAACTCTCTTAACTCAGCTTGGGTCATTTTATAAGGTGGAATGGAAATGAGTCTAGTACCCAGCTCCAAGTCAATGCAAAAATCAATATCTCTATCCAGTGGCATACCAGGCAGGTCTACAGGACACACATCTAGAAACTCATGGACTATCGAAACAGACTCAATCGAAGGAACTTTGAAAGTACCATCCATGAGATGTGCGAATAAAGCTAAACAATCCTTACTCACCAACCTCTTATCTCGAATAAAAGAGATAATATGAACTGGGGTGGAAATATAGTCACCTTCCCACACTAGTGGATCTTTCCTATGCTTGGCCAAGGACACAATCTTAGCATTACAATCTAAGATAGCAAAATTTGGAAAAAGCCAAGTCATACAAAGAATTACATCAAAATCAACCATCTCTTGAATTATCAAATCTACATAAGTATTGCTCCTTAAAAAAGTCACAAGGCAAGACCTATACATTTTCTCAACTAACACACACTCACCCACAGGAGTAGAGAGAAGAATAGACATCTTAGGAAAATCACAATGTAAATCAAGACCAGTAGAGAATGAGGAAGATACATATGAAAATGTGAATCCTGGATCAAACAATACAAAAGCCATTCAATCACAGACCAAAATAGTACCTGTGATAATAACATCAGATGTCTCTGCTTGAGACCTCCCAGGGAAAGCAAAACAATGGGCCCTATCACCTGTCCGTCTATTGCCCCTACCAAGCTGCGCTGCAGTAGTTCCAACTTGCCCGCCACCCTGACGGAACTGGTGACCACCATTACCTTGGCCACCACATCTTCCAAAATGGCGACCTCTACCGTGACCGCCTCTACCTCTAACTACTATGGATCTGTAACTCTGTTTTGGACAATATTTCCTAATATGTCAAGCCCCTCCACATCCATAACAAGTCCTAGAGTCATGTGTAGGACTTTGTGAAGAGGAAGAAGTCTTGATATAACCTCAAGACTGAGAAAAAGGTTGACTAGTCTGTGATAGACCCTCACTTGAAGCCTTTAATGAAGATGATAACCTCCAGACTGAGAAAAAGGCTGACTAGTCTACGACAGACCTTCAGTTGAAGCCTTTAATGAAGACTAAATAAGAGGGGATGGATAACCCCCTGAATGCTTCCCTTTGGAGTAAGAACCACTAAACCCACCTTCCTTATGGAACGTCTTAAATGTAGACACCTTGGTGAATTCATCCGGCTTCACCCACCCTCTACCTCTATCACAACATCAACCACTTCCTAAATGGATTTTGCTGCAGCAGCTACATGTAAGGCTGGAATCTCCAAATCTTACCTCAATCCTTTCACAAAGAGATGAATTCTCTCTTGTTGATTGAAGAAAAGCTGAGTGGCATACCTGGATAGTGCATGAAATTTGTCCTCACAAGCAGAAACAAACATCCTTCATTTCTCTAGGCTCAAGAACTTATCTCTCCTCCTAACCCTCGTAAGTTTGGGGTATATGCTTCTCCATAAATAACTACAAAAAGATGCCCAAGTCAGAGGTGGTGCCTTTGCTGGTCGACACTAAACATAGTACCTGTGATAATAACATCAGATATCTCTGCTTGAGACCTCCCAGGGAAAGCAAAACAATGGGCCCTATCACCTGTCCGTCTATTGCCCCTACCAAGCTGCGCTGCAGTAGTTCCAACTTGCCCGCCACCCTGACGGAACTGGTGACCACCATTACCTTGGCCACCACATCCTCCAAAATGGCGACCTCTACCGTGACCGCCTCTACCTCTAACTACTATGGATCTGTAACTCTGTTTTGGACAATATTTCCTAATATGTTAAGCCCCTCCACATCCATAACAAGTCCTAGAGTCAAGTGTAGGACTTTGTGAAGAGGAAGAAGTCTTGATATAACCTCAAGACTGAGAAAAAGGTTGACTAGTCTGTGACAGACCCTCACTTGAAGCCTTAATGAAGATGATAACCTCCAGACTGAGAAAAAGGCTGACTATTCTACGACAGACCTTCAGTTGAAGCCTTTAATGAAGACTAAATAAGAGGGGATGGATAACCCCCTGAACGCTTCCCTTTGGAGTAAGAACCACTAAACCCACCTTCCTTACGGAACTTCTTAAATGTAGACACCTTGGTGAATTTATCCGGCTTCACCCACCCTCTACCTCTATCAGAAAATCAACCACTTCCTAAATGGATTTTGCTGCAGCAGCTACATGTAAGGCTGGAATCTCCAAATCTTACCTCAATCCTTTCACAAAGAGATGAATTCTCTCTTGTTGACTGAAGAAAAGCTGAGTGGCATACCTGGATAGTGCATGAAATTTGTCCTCACAAGCAGAAACAAACATCCTTCATTTCTCTAGGCTCAAGAACTTATCTCTCCTCCTAACCCTCGTATGTTTGGGGTATATGCTTTTCCATAAATAACTACAAAAAGATGCCCAAGTCAGAGGTGGTGCCTTTGCTGGTCGACACTAAACATAAGTCCGTCACAATATTTTAGCATCTCGTGAAATTGGTAGGTCACAAACTTAACACCGATTCATTCTACTATGTCCATATTATGTAGCAGCTCATTACAATCAACTAGGAAATCATAGGCATCTTCAGATTCAGCACCCTTGAAGACCGCAGGTTTCAACTTCAAGAACTTATTGAAAAGGTCATGCAGGTAACATATTATGATAGACCCTGTAGTCAATCGAGGGAACGAGCATATTTCAAAGGATGTATCTATGCGTGGAGCAACAAAAACTGCATGTTGTACTCCCTGAACCTGAGGTGCTGCTGTAGAAAACACTAGGGCGTCTGTCCTTGATTAGATAACCCGCTAAGATAAGTGAATAACCTCATTTATCATGTCTAGAGCAGGCTGGGGTGGTACTTCCTTAGCATGAATCTGCTCATCTTCCCCTTCCTCACCCTTTTTCACTACTTCTTCAATCGGTGGAGGAGTCACCCCTCTATCCCTTGTTTGACCAGGTACTTGTCTTCTCCATCTAGTGGGCCTTCTCCCTCGACCTCTACCACGACCTCTCGCTACTGCTTCCCCTCGATATGCATCCCCAATGGTTGTCTCAAGAGCACCCTTTCTTGCTAGAGTTGGTGTTGACACAACTGTTGCTCTACTTCTAACCATATGCGAAATAAAGTGAAGAAGGTAAGATACCAATTTGTATCTCCTAGATACCAATTGGATCTAAGTAATAGCATGAAAGAAAGAAAAATATGAACTTTCTTAAGCGATATAGCCTTTCGAAGTAAAGTAAAGGCATACCCGTACCATTCCGCAAGACTCTACTATACATGTCCTTGTGTGATGAGATCATCTAACCTAATGCTCTGATGCAAAGTTCACCTCGACCCAAATTGAGGCGTGAGTGGTACTCACACTTAACTTCCTAAGTGGGAAAACCAAAGAATCCAAACCTCAACATATACCACTAATTCGACTAGAATAACCACAATCACGCAGAACCTCCAAATATATTAAGTAACCAATTAAATAAGCTTCTAAAGTTCAACACTTATTATTTACAAAATTTTAAAGTCATCACATCAAGGACATCTATTCTAAAATTACTAAGTCTAAGAGTATTTAAGACGGCAAAATAAAAAGATTGTTCATTTCAAAATTTCAAGGACATAAAGACGTGAATGAGAGAATCAAGAATGATCTAGAAATAATAGCTCACCCCTAACTTTGATGTTCTTGAGACTGGCTAGAGCTGAGGGCGAGTCGAAGTCGATGGTACACTTGCTCCACTCTACAAAAGAACAACGAAGAAAATAAAATTAGGGGTCAGTACAAGGAAAACGTAATGAGTTGGTATCATTGTCCAACCCAAAACAGAAACCAATTTATATTGAATAATAATATAAAATCGACTACAATATTTCACATGTGGAAAAAAAAACAAAGAACATGAATAGTGACAACAACACCATAGTAGGTACACCATCAATCACAATATCAAGCACACTTATGAGGAATCATACCTCCACACCATACTCATTTGGAAAATAGGTTCTTTGAAATTGAGTATATTAAGTTAATTCAAGATTCCTTTCCTTTAATGTTATCGTGTCGGAACGTTACAGTCCAATCTAATTATCTCAATAATTTATTTTGTCAAGCCTTCATTATTCAAGGAGTCAATTTGGTAGAGAGGATTCAAGATTATAAATTCAAAAGTCTCAGAATTTTAGGCCAACCACACACCACACAACCAAGATCCTTGAGTAAAAATTGAGTCTCTGAACTCTGTGACGACTCAGCAGGACAGACCGTCGCAGGCACGAAGGCCCGTCACAGGCTGCGTAATCCCAAGCTGGTTCGGATTTCTCTAAATGTTTTAAGGGACATTTTGGACTATTTCTGTTATAATTATAAATCTAGCGAGCTAATGTTAATAATTTAACTACTTGAGGGTTAAAGGAGATACTCTTGAATTAATTAATGGGTTATTTCATCATCTTTTATACTAAATTATATGCCAATTAGGGTAAAAGAAAGAGGGTTTGAATAAGAAAAATAGAAAGAACAAGGAGAGGGAAAGAGAACGACCGAGAGAAGAGGGAAACGAAGAGGAAACAAAGCTTTGTAAAATTGCTTGCTTGATCACGAATCTTCGGTGGAGGTAGGTTATGGTTTTTATACTATTTGATAGTAAACTCTTAATAGCGAATGATATGTATTGGGTAGTATTGTAAAACCCTTCTGTATGCTTAATTGTGTGGTTGCATGATGTGATGATATAATTGTGATGAATAAGCATGATGAGTCTATTAAATCTCTAATCCTAAATTTACCTTGTTAATGATGATGTCTTGGTATAAAAGAAGGCTTGATGAACTAAAGTAATGAGATTGATGATGCCTTGGTATAAGAGAGGGCTTGATGAATTAAAGTAATGATATTTATGATGCCTTGGTATAAGAGAAGGCTTGATGAATTAATAGAATGAGATTAGTGGAGCGGGTGTCACGAACCGACACGTAGAATTAGGGGATCGAATGTCATGAACCGACACGTAGAATTAGGGGATCGGGTGTCATGAACCGACACGTAGAATTAGGGGATCGGGTGTCACAAACTGACGCGTAGAATTAGGGGATCGGGTATCACGAACCGACACGTAGAATTAGGGGATCGGAGTGTCACATTCCGGCACATAGTAGTAGGGGAGCGGATTGTCACGTACCGACACAACAGGAATAAAGATAATGAATCCTAAAAATATGTTAATATACTTAATTTAATGAACCTAATTCCCAAATGAGTATAATGGGGAGGCGTGAGTCCTCATTGATGTGCTTGGTGTTGTGACCAAGGATTATGGTAATTGTAAATGCTGCATGTTGAGTATTGTAGTTTATTTTATGATATTATCTTATATATACTGTTTTCTATTTTGAGTTGGCCGATGATATCTACTCAGTACTTGTGGTTGTATTGACCCCTACTCGTAATTGTTTTTCTTTGTTATTTGTGGAGTGCAGCAAACGTACCGTCATCTATAACTCAACCGCAACTCTAGCTAGTCTTCATTACACTGGATTTCAGGGTGAGCTAATGCTTCTAGCTTGGACTGGATCTTCCTTTTCATGTCTTGATTCCTTGAACTTCCGGCATGGACTAGCTTTTACTTGTTCTAGCTTTCTAGATACTCTTAGAATTAGTAATTTGAGGATAGATGTTCTTGTGATGATGACTTCCAGATTTTGGGTATAATAATAGTTGTTGAGTTTTTAGAAGTTATTTAATTGATTTTCATTAATGAGTTTATGTCTTCCGCATTGTTTTCTATTTATTATGTTTGAAATGTTGGGGTTTAGATTGGTTGGTTCGCTCACATAGGAGGATAAATGTGGTGCCACTTACGACACGTTTTGGGTCGGGACACTTAATTTCCATTTTCCAATCATATTCACCTTAAAATATTTAATATTCCTTCCTTATATAGCCATCGACATAATCATGATGCTATAATATTATACAATCAAATAAGGACAATCACGTTACCACGAGGAACATGAACAACCATATATCCCAAGTTTAAATCTATCATATGCTGACAATTATCATTCCCCAAATAGTCATCATTACTTATTAATTACCCATCCAAAACTTGTTCAAAAATCATCCAATTTGAAAGGCATATTAAAGTAGAACTGTCCTTCAGCCTTTTAAGAACTCTAAACTTCAACTATAATCAATTATTCTCTGTATATAACAACAATATACATAATATGACGACTTAATATATTTGTCAAATCCAGCATAAGTACGCACACATAGAATGTGAAAACTTACCTGATGCAATCACCATTTTACTCGCCTCAGCCCTTATTCCTCCTCTAGAACATTAACTCTCCAATTATTATATAAGACCAACTATACATGGTAAAATGACCAACTATTAATTTTAATTTTATTTCCTTTAGCCTCTAACTAAATATATTATTAAAACTATCCCACTAATTTTATAACTATAATTACAAATAGTCCAAAACACCTATATATAACACTATTTTATTGAAGGAAAAGTTCTAGAGCTCAAAAAACTGAATGGGTTGTTATAGTGTGGATGTCACTTGCGACTCGATTTGGATCATGACAAAAGAACTTAACAAGTTTTTAAGTCTAACTATTTTTGTTTTTACTTTATTCCAACACTATATACACCAAGTAAACCATATTATATATTTTAACTTATTTGAGGATGTAATGACCCGGAAGGTCATTCTTAATGTTTTTGAATTATTCGTTTAACTTGAATTATTTAATTAATGGATAATTTTAGATAATTGACTTAATTTATAGTTAATGAGCTAAAGTGATTATTTATTCAATACCCTATATAATTTGACCCGTACTATTAAATTAACCTATTAGGGTTTGACACTTTTTGGTACAAAATTAGTTTATTTAGAAAATAACAAAAAATAGAAAATGGAATAGGCGAGGAATTACTCACCGTCAGAGGAATGAAAAATGGAGGCATACTTCTCTAGGTGAGAGCAAGAACTGTTCCAAGTCCTTTTCCATTATATTGAAGTTAGGGGATACATATATATTAATATAATAATGAATGAAGGAGTTGAATTTAGTATTTAATTTAATATGCATATAAAATTGTTTCTGTTGCTGAGGAAATTAGCATTTTGAGTGACTGTTATGGTATAGTTAATGCTAATGATTAAGGCAATCATTATGAATAATGTATAAATAAAATAGTTTTGGTGGCTTGAATTTCCTTCCTCAAACGACCTAAAAAATTGGTATAACAAATGTCCAAGGTATGGTATATTATAAAATAGGCATACATGTAGCACTTGGCACAATTAAAGAAAGAATAAAATACTAATTTTTCTTTTACACTGTGAATCGGCCGAAAGAAAATAAATAGTGGCATTTTTTATTTATTTAGATAAGGACATGGACAATTATTGGTACCAATGATGACTAATGAGTTGGGGGTTATTATAACTAGGTTAAAGTTTTGTTTGTTATTTGTTAGTAAAGATATGGTTTTTATGCTCTTGATTTTCTTGGTATGGAAGTTTTCTATTTACAACACATTATGATTCAAATTTTAAAATATTGAGATAGGTAATTAAAATTATGTGCGAGAAGTGTTTGATTTATGATATTGAAAAAAACATGGAACTTAATCCTAGGCTTGAAACATGGAAAATATGATAATTGAAATCTCAAGATTAGGAATTTGATTGTATATTTGAATGAGTTTTTGAGTCTAGACTAGACATAGTAATGTGAGTATTGTTTAGTGTCAAATTCTAATTGTGGTCATTTATTTAAATAGATTGCATTGATTTAAAAGCTTTATGACAGGGGAAAACTCAAGTCCCAGAGTGATTGTTCGACTATTTGAGGGGATTTCATAACTCTTGTTAAGTGTATGAAATGCGTGTATTTTCTTGTGGTATATGTTTGTGAGTAATGGAATTTGGTGATGGGTTGACTTATCTATATTGATTAATCCTAATGATGAAAAAGGATAACAAAAGGCAATGTGATGAATTGTTTATGTGTGAAGTACTGAGAAAGGTTTGAAGGCTTGTTAAATCATTATTGATGTGATATCATGTTTGTGTTATTGTGAATAGTGCAATGTTATGAAAATGGCCGTCTCTTCATTATTTGTGTGAACATGTCATTTGCAATATTTTGAGACATGGTTGTGACAAGTGTTATGTCAATTGAGAAAAAAATGAGAACTTAAAAATGATATATTATTTCAAAGGACGTATGCGTGTAGCGATGTATACTAAGTTTCGAGGAAAGTATCGTGTGCCGCGATGGTTACTATTATTGCGACAGATGCATAGACAAATACTACCCCATGGGTCTCGAATTGACAGACAGCGGGTGTGTATCATTTGTTAGACATGTGTCATTATACTTGTCATTGCATTCCATTGCATTGCACATTCTTACTATTAGTGAACTTGAAATTGTGATGTCATTCTGTGGAACTTATTATTGATGCATACTAAGCTTGTTGTTGAGGATATAAAATTTTTTAAAGTGTTGTTGTTGAGGATATGTAATTTGACAAAGTACTTTTGTTGAGGATATGTAATTGTCAAAGTGTTGTTGTTGAGGATATGTAATTTGCAAAAGTGTTGTTATTGAGGATATATAATTTGTCAAAGTGTTATTGTTGAGGATATGTAACTTTTCTAGGTGTTGTTGTTGAGCAATGTGCTATGTAAACTGTGAGCTCTTAGGTTGGAATGATTTTTATGTAGGTTGTAGTTTTGGAGGTTCGGTTGGGTAGGTAGGAGTACCCGTACTTCATCCCTTTAGCTTGTGTTTAGAGGTTTACTTATTGAGTACCCTATGGTTTGATATTTACCCCTTATTTCTACAATTTTTTGTAGGTTGTTAGCTCGAACCTTTGTCATATATTCTCTTCTTTTTTGAGGATTCTTTGAGATTTGTGAGATAGCTATTTGTCATCTCAGCAAACCTACTTACTCTTATTTATGATTTTATTCTACTCTATAAATAATGTCATATGAGACTTAAATTTTCTTTTAATTCAATTGTAATAATTTAGAGGCTTATACACGTGACAATAAGGTTTTGGGATACAATTTAAGTTGTAGTAAATTTTTCGCATTTTATTGTATTAATTGTGTTTTAGGTTGAATTGTCTTGGTGGGATATGATGATTGTCATCATGTCAACTTTTGGGTCATGACAAAATATTATCAATGCCCCAGGTTCATAGGTCTCACGTGTGTACAAATTGAGTCTAAGTAGAGTCTCGAGGATCGATATGGAGACGTCTATACTTATCTTCGAGAGGCTATAGTGACTTTTAGGAAAAATCTTCCCTTCTTGAATCTCTATCGTGCCTACTTGGTCGGATTTGATTCTTATGGCTTTATTCAATGAGCTCTCATTTATGTGATGACTTGTGCGTAGTTCCTAATGAGAATAGTAGGAGTGTCGTATATGACTTGAAGGTTATATTCAGTAATAAAGTAATAGTGATAGACTTACAAATAAAATGTGTGATTAGATTTAGAATGTTAAATAACTTGAAAGGGTTGTGTAAGGTTAGTTACCCTAGTAAAATTAATAGTGCTTGTGTGGTATATATGATATTTAGAGTGATTTAACAATTGAAAATTAAATAATTAAAGGAATTGCTAGATAATGAACATGTAACTTTGGAAATTACAATTAATACAGTTTTATAGATATGGGTTGTTTACTGTATCAGGAGAATAATATTATATTGACCGAGGACAAAATCTCTACACTGACTTTATAAATTGTGTATACATTAAAAAAGGTCATATACAACTACTAGAATGGTATCGATGCCTACTTGGTTAAAGTTATGGAGTGTTTTACTTCTGTTGTCGACCTAATCTATGAAATAATAAATATCTCCTTGGATGAGAGACCAAAAATAGAAATTTGATAGTGTATTGTGGTAAATTAATGGGAAATTTTTTTTTTTTAGTGTAATCTTAGCAAGAGCATGATTTATTCTAGTGGTGGATTTAACGGACTTTCACATGTGGTACTAGTGGTATATGAAAGCGGAAACATCAATTGTCAAGTGTGAGTACTAACTACTTAAAAAGTTATCGGTTGTATCACATGCCCATATAATGAGATTCGATGTTGCAGTCACATTTGAGAAACCAACTAGGTTGTTATTGCAGATTTTTGGAGTTAAACTGTCTGTATAAGAAAAATTTTAGTGATGGATCGTTGATACAATATAATGTGTTAAGTTGTGAAGTGTATCATGAAGGTTCTAAATGAGGACAAGTGAATTGACCTTAAGGTCCAAGGGAATGGATAGATACCAGAATGACAAGTTTATTGTAATGAAAGTCTCACCGACTACATTTATGTGAAGTTAATTGAGAATTTTATTAATAAAGTGCGTATAAAATTAAGATAGTCTTTTGAATTTAGTCAATATAGTTGACTTTAAGGTGTTATATTAATGAAATGGTTGGTTCGTGTTGATAAAAAGGGTAAATTGAGCATGAGGTAATAAGAGCTCGTGATGGATTGTGAGTTAGATGCAACTATGTAATAAAGATTATTGGTTAAATGAATTTTTGTGTTATAATGACGACTTGTGAGTATCTAAGATTATGATTTATAACTATTTGAATTGGTTATTAGTTTGATATTTTTTTTGGAAAGTTTTATGAGGTTTTGGGATACCACTCGAATAGAATTTAAATGAGCTAGATCCTCAACGAAAAGAATCAGTGAGAGGCTCTATAACCTTCAGGTTGAGGCAAGAGCAAGGATATTTACTCAAATTGTAAGGGCCAAATATGTTTCTTGAAAAAGAGTGGATAATTGGGTTCAAAGATGTATGGTTTAACCTATTTTACTTTGGTTATGGTAATAGTTTGATGGGTTCATTAGATTGGATGGAAACTATTGGATAATACTTGAGAAAGAAGTGTACATGCGTTCAACTCGAGGGGGACTATAAATTTTTTCATGGTTTTTAGTTTGATAACGATATGGTTGAACTTTAAGTAGAGCATATGATAAGATTGTTAGATCGGTGGTAAATAATAAACTAAAATGTGTGAATTTGTAAATATTTTGAATGTATGAGATAATGTGAATGGGTAAAAGGATTGAGTTACATTGTTTGATTCAAAATTCAACTTTTTCATTGTGGGTTTAGATTTGGGGTAGTGTGTTTTGTCAAGGTATGAATTGTTAAGGGGTAAGAATTGATTGATCACATTGAGTATGAAGCATTTGGAGGGACTTAAAAATAATTTGAGTAGTACATTTTTTAACTTTTGATTGTTATACTTACATACAATTTCACGTAATTTTTTGGCTTAGTAGATAAGGTAAAAATATCATGGGTTGTTGGTCAAAGAATAAAATTGATAAGGGAGTTAAAAAAAATTAACAAGAAGTTTGGAATGTTGAAGATTTGAATATATTTAGAATTTCGCACCATGGGTGGAATTTAAGAGATGAAAATAATAAGACCTCTCATATAGAGTCTTGGTTAGAAGTTTAAGGATGTATAAATTTTCATTTATAAGTTCTAACATGACTATGGATGTGAATTATTAATTATAGACTTATTAGGATATTTATCAACAATTTTTATGAAGACTGAATTTTAATTTAGGTTAAATAAAGTGAGGTGTGTAAAATTATGTGTTGTTATGTGGGGCAATTTTTTAGATTATGGTAGGTGACTTTTGGATATGCAACCTTATAGACGTACATCTATATGTGGTTATTGAGGATTTTGAGGAGATCAAAACTACTATTTTTATTAGGTAATATAGACTGTTATGATGGTTACATAAGCATTTGATGGTGAGTAGATGTTATGATCTTACAGTAGACCAATTATTAGAGTGACCAAGAATTTCTCAAGTGTTGGTATGATGTATATGATGGTTTTAAATATTAGTTGAAATTTGGTATCTGAAAAATTACGTGGAGTTAACATTGTACGTGACTCGGTAACTTTTCATTGATGAGAAAGTACTTTTAAATTTGAAACTAGTGTTATCAGCCTTTGGTGAGACCCATATATGCCATAAAATGCTTATTTTGAAACAGGGAGCGGCATAGTTTGAAAATTTTAGAAGCAATAATTTGTTTGCTTAGAAACTTTTCATACTAGTAACAGTTTGAGAGTAAGGTAAATGACCGAAGTGGTGGTGATGTTTTGTTTGTATTGAGAGAGTAACTTTAATGAAATAACGTGAAGATTACATGTACAAATGTAATAAGGACCATACAGGTGGATTGAAGGTAGCTAAAAGAATCAAAGAGATAGAGCTATATGAAGGAAAATGTTTGATATGAGTAATATGGATGAAGTATCTAGTGTTATTCGACCTTGGTTCTATATATTCTTAATTATTTGATCACCTTTTTCGTATTGGACACTATTTGGAATATGATTCACTACTTATATTACGTGTGTTTTAACATCAATGGGTGAATTCCTAGTGGTGGATTGGATGTATCGGTCCTCTTATTTCCTATTGATTGGTTGGGATCCTTGGGTCTTTGTCATTTATGTTATGATGGATTTGGTGTTTTTGAAATAATTAATGTCACTCCTCGAGCTACCCCTAACATACGGACACAAAACCTAGGACCACAAGTGATCCCAAGCAAACCCTGCTGGAATGATCATGAGCATACTAAATATAATAAACAGAATGCGGAAGATAAATCATAATTTACATTGAAAACATAGCGAATACCCAATTTTATAACTTAGATAAATGAAATACTAACGAGTTTAATACAAATAAACTATTAACTCAACATTAAGGTGAAACTAACTATGTCTGAAAATAGCCTTTAAACTGATTAAAAATTCTGGGATAGGGTGAAGCTAAATATAGAAAAAATGAAACTAAAGGAGTAAATACTGAAAAGAAACTCATGACTGTTGTCCTAGGAGAATGAGGACTCACCACTGAATCTGCTGAACTGCAAATCAAAAATCGATCTAAGCGCGATCTTGATGCTGAGAGCCAAAACCTATATCACAAGAAGAAGTAGCGCATGTATGCGTCAGTACTTGAAGGTACTTAGCATGTAGGATAGAGTAAAACTATAATAAAACATAACTAAACAAACACAAAAGGTATAATAATCTAAATGTGATTTACTGAATTTTAAGTTAACTGGATGCAATGAACAAATTTATAACATGTTGAAACTGAATAATGGATATACTAAAAAAAATGCATTAGAGTCTAACTAATCCATGGGAGCTACTAATAACGGACAATAAAACCATATGATCTAATTGTGGAGTCCGATGTATACGCCCCATCAAGAGGATCCAATATACCCTGCAAGAGGTATAAAGACATGCTGGCGTGGTCACTAAACTCATTGCCCACAGAAAGGACTTAGAACATACTTGGCTAGTAGTTGTGGAGTAATTGAGTACGTTGAACCCTAGTCCAACTCGGTATTATGCTACTCCCAATGAATTATCTAATTAACTGATTATGACTGAGTTTCTGTAAATACTAGATAGTACAAAACTGAACATGCAAACTGAGAATGCATTTAATCATGTAATTATGAAATTATAACACAGGCATGTATATCTGAAGTAACTGAAATATCAGACATAGCATGTCTAATTCAAGAACTAAAGAAATACATAGCTTGTGTAACACCCCGTAGCAAAAACAGACCAAAAAGTAGTTTTTCAGAAACATCTGCAGGTGCTACCAACAGTGGCATCGACGGACCATATCTTGAACCACAGTCCGTCCTGTACAACCATATATGGGATCGGAAACTCCCAAAAATTTCAGCCTAGAAAAATTGGTTAACTCTTGGACAACACACGGACTTATGCTCTGTAGTTCAAACGACTGTCCGTAGTCCGTGACCGTTTATCAAGACTCCCCTCAATCACTCTCTTAAAAGAGCTATGGATGACCAGCATGGTTTGTAGGTGGACCTACAGACCGTAGGTGGAAAATTTGCAGCCAGTTAAGGGGAAATGTAGTTGAGTTAACTTACAATTATCATAACTCGTACTACAAAATGAATTAGGTCTCCCATAACCTACTAACAGATAGATAATTGAATAAGCTTTCTATAGGCACCAACCTTGATAAAATCAGACCTCCGAGTAAAAAGTTATGCCCATTATAGTAAAGGAATATCGAGCTGGCCCTCATGACGGACCCAACGACGGGGCGTCAGGCGCACGACGGACTGTAAGTCCTGGCCATCATGAGGCCCGATAAAAACCTTCCCAGAGGTCTTTTTGACCTTTCCCACTCTGTTTAAACCCTATGTTACGTCGTTTCCCCCCTAAATTATCAGATTTTATGCAGTTTAAGCCTAGAAACATGATTAAAACATATCCAAGTCGAATCATTAAATAAAAACTTAGAAAATTAGATGCAAGAGAGGAGAAGAAAACTCAAGAACCCTAGTTCAAGAATACCACAAGCTCCAGCGGTTTCAGCCTCAAAACTTAAGTATTTTTCCGTGGATTTCATTACCAGGTATGTCGGATCTCACTAGTGGGTTCCTTTCACCCATTGGGTCCTTAGTTTCAGCCAGTTCTTGATTCTCTTATCATGATTAAACCGAGAGTTTCTATAACTTTGATATAACTTCATGCATTTATTAAATATATGTTCCAAATCAGATTATCGTGTTATTACTTAGATTATTGCATGAATTTCAGAACCTTAGCTTTGTATTTCTTTAGTTCTTAAATTACACATGCTAGGTCATATATTTTAGACACTTCAGATATACATGCCTCAGTTATAAATGCATAATTACCAGATTAATTGTTGCATTCTCAGTTTGCATGTTCAGTTTTGAGCTATCCAATATTTATTGAAATTCAGGTATAATCAGTTAATTTACAGAATTTATTGGGAGAAGGGTTTAGCGTACCCAATAGTCCCAGAACTACAAGCCTAGTAGGTTGTCATTCCCCTCTGTGGGCAATCAGTTTAGTGATCATGCCAGCATGCCTTTATACCTTTGGCTGGGTATATGGGTCCTATACATCGGAATCCACATTTAGCTCATGTGATTTTATTATCATTTATTAGTGTCTCCAACAGTTCAGTCATACTCTCTGCATTGATCATTTATTAGTATATTCAGTATTTAGTTTCAACATGTTATAAATTGGTCATTGCATCCATTTAGCTCAGAAATAAGCACATCACATTCAGATTATTATACTTGCTTTGTGCTTGCTCAGTTATGTTTTATTTCTGCTTTACTCTATCCTACATACTTAGTACCTTTCAAGTACTGACGCATACGTGCACTACTTCTTCTCGTGATGTAGGTTCAGGTTCTCAGCATCCAGATCACGCAAAGATCGATTTCTCGATCTAAAGTTCATCAGATTAAGTGGTGAGCCCCCATTCTCCGAGGACAACAGTCATGAGTTTCACTTCAATCCTTAGTAATTTAGTTTTTTTTTTTTGCTAGATTTAGCTGGGGTTTTTCCCAGTATTTCTAGTCTAGTTTACAGGATATTTTCAGGCATAGTTAGATTCAGCTTAGTATAGAGTTAATATTTCTTTTGTATTACACTCATTGTTTTCAAATATCTCAGTTATAGAATATGGGTATCCCCTATCTTTTTATTTCAAGTATGATTTGGCTTCCGCAACAGTTTATTATATTTAGTATACTCATGATCATGCCACCAGTGTTAGCTTGGGCTCACTTGTGGTCCTATGTTCCGTGTTCGCGTCTCGGGGGTAGCGTGGGGCGTGACAAAACATTATATCAGAGCACTAGGTTCAAGAGTCCTATAATGTCTAAAAAAGCCACACTAAGTAGAGTCCTTTTCATGGGTGTGAAGTGCACCACATCTAATGTTAGGGAGGCTATAAAGTGTTTTAGGAAAAACTTCACTTTCTTGTTACTCTCATCTTGCGTAAGGTATGATCTTATTCCATTCTAACTTGATGTTTTATGTTTCAGATCATGCCTTCTCGTAGAGCTAACGCTAGGAATGCGAATGCCAGGAACACAAACGCAGCTCCTCCAATCCCAGATCAATAAGTCACCAATATTGAGTTCAGGAATACCATACAGATGTTGGCTCAGAGTATGACTCACCTGGACAATCGGGTTTATGATCCTATGAATGAAAATAGTGGATCAGCAGCAGCAAGGGTCCGTGACTTTGTTAGGATGAATCTGCCTGAGTTATTAGGATGGTAGACTTATGAAGATCCTCAGAATTTCTTGGACGAAATTAAAAAGATCACTGAGCTGATGCAGGTTACTGGGAATTATCAGGTTGAGTTGGCGTCATTCCAGCTGAAATACGTGGCTCATGTTTGGTTCACTCAGTGGAAGGAGAAAAAAGGTGCAAATGCAGCTCCAATTACTTGGGAGTGCTTCATTGAGAATTTTCTCGATAGTTTTTCCCAATAGAGTTAAGAAAAGCAAAGGCCCAAGAATTCATGAACTTGAGGCAGGGAAACATGTCAGTCCAAGAGTATGGGTTACAGCTTAACCAACTCTCCAGGTATGATCCTCACATGGCTGCTGACTCCAGGGCAGAGATGAATAAGTTCTTGTATGGAGTATTAGATTTGGTGAAGATAGAGCGCATGCTTTGTTGCTGGTAGATAAGAATATCTCTAGGATTATGACTCATGCTCACCAGGTTTAGGATGATAAACTTAGGGAACAGGCTAAGGAAAATAAGAAGGCTAGGATTGGGAACTATGACTATTCTCAAGAGAAATCGGGTGGTGGAAATCGCTCGTAGGGTCAGCAGAAGTTTTAATCTCCGGCCCCTTCATCAGCTAGTGTTCCATCCTCCAAGAATAGATACGACCAGAAGGGAAGAGCACCAGGTTCTAAGTCTCAGGGAAGTATTTCAGGTCCCAACACTTATCCCACTTTCCCTAAGTGTGGTAAGAACCATCCAGGCGTGTGTCTTTGCAAAAAAGAAGGATGTTTTTTATTTGGTAAGTCTGATCACAAGTTAAGGGACCGTCCTTCTATAAAGGGTCAAGGAGCTTGTAATGGTAGAGCTCAGTCTACAAAGTCAACAGCACCAGCAAGTCCCCCAACATAGCAGGGTAACTCATCTGGTACAGGTGGAGGTCAGCGTGCAGAACATAATTTATGCTCTTCAAGATCACCATGATCAGGTTCTCCTGATGTAGTCACTGGTACGTTACGAGTCTTTGACCGTGATGTTTATGCATTATTACATCCAGGGGCTACTCTTTCTTTTGTAACTCCTTATACAGCAGCCGAATTCAGTGTCAGTCAAGAAAATCTCTCCAAACCCTTCTCAGTCTCTACTTCAGTTGGTGACCCAGTTATAGCTAGACGGGTATACAGAAAGTGTCCTGTCATAGTCTCTTAGAAAGTCACCTCAGCATATCTAATAGAGCTAGAAACGTTAGACTTCGATGTCATTCTAGGCATGGATTGGTCACACTCATGTTATGCCTCAGTCGATTGTAAAACTAGGATTGTTCATTTTCAGTCTTCAGACGAACCAATCTTAGAATGGAAGGGTAGTAGCTTAGCGCCTATAAGTCGATTGATTTCTTACCTTAAGGACAAAAAGATGATATCTAAGGTTTAACTCTATCATCTAGTTTGGGATAAGGATTCTATCTTGGCAACCCCATTTCTTGAGTTAGTTCCATTAGTCTGTGAATTTCCAGAAGTATTTCCAAAAGTTCTTCTCGGGGTTCTTCCCGAAAGGGAAATCGACTTTGGAATTGATCTCCAGCCTATTTCCATTCCTCTTTACAGAATAGCCCAACAGAGCTTAAGAAATTGAAAGAGAAGTTGTAAGACCTTCTAGATAAGGGCTTCATCAGACCTAGTATTTCACCATGGGGTGCTCCAATATTGTTCGTAAAGAAGAAAGATAGTTCTCTCAAAATGTGTATTGACTATAGACAGTTGAACAAGGTCACAATCACGAATAACTATCCCATCCCCAGGATTGATGACTTATTTGACCAACTTCAGGCTACTAGTCATTTCTCAAAGATAGACCTCAGATCAGGTTCATCAGCTTAGAGTCACATAGATAGCGACATTCCAAAAATAGCCTTCAGAACTCGATATGGTCATTATGAATTTGTAGTTATGTTATTGGACTAACCAATGCTCCTACATCTTTCATGAAATTTGATGAATATAGATGAACAGAGTGTTCAAACAATACTTAGAATTGTTCGTTATCGTCTTCATTGATGATATCCTCATTTACTCTAGGAGTGAGGAAGAACATGCAAGTCATTTGAGAGTTGTTCTGCAGACTCTCAAAGATCGCGATTTATTCGCTAAGTTTAGTAAATGTAAGTTTTGGTTGCAATCTGTTGCTTTGCTTTGTCCCATTGTATCTAACGAAGGGATCCGCGTAGATTCACAAAATATGAGGCAGTGAAACAATGGCCCTGATCTACCTCTACTACAGATATAAGAAGATTCTTAGGTTAGCAGGTTATTACAGAAGGTTCGTGGAAGGATTTTCATCCATAGCCCCACCATTGACTAGGTTGACTTAGATGATGGTCAAGTTCCAATGGTCAGATGATTGAGAGAAAAGCTTCGCAGAATTGAAAACTAGATGGACTACAACTCCTGTCTTGACTCTACTCGAGGGTTCATATGGTTATGTGATCTATTGTGATGCATCCAGAGTTGGCCTTTCTTGTGTGTTGATGCAAAGATTATATCTTATGCCTCTAGAAAGCTTAAGGTGCATGAGAAGAACTATCAAACTCATGACCTCGAGCTTGCAGCAGTGGTGTTTTAACTCAAGATATGGAGACACTAATTGTATGGTGTTCATGTAGATGTGTTCACGATCATAAAAGCCTTCAGTATGTGTTCACCCAGAAAGAGTTGAATCTTCTCTAGAGGAGATGGCTTAAGTTCCTTAAGGATTATGATATAGGTGTGCATTATCATCCTGGAAAGTCGAATGTAGTGGCCGGTGCTCTTAGTAGATTATCTATGGGTAGTGTAGCCCATGTCGAGGAAAAAAGAAAGGAGCTAGTGAAGGATGTTCACAGGCTTGGTCGCTTGGGAGTTCGCCTTATGATCATATCAGACATCGGTTTAACAGTTCAGAATGGGGAAGAATCGTCTTTGGTTGTGGAGGTTAAGGAAAAGCAAGAGAACTAAAGGGTGCATTCAACAATCATAGAGTGGAGGTTTTCTCCCAAGGGTGAGATGGTGTACTTCGCTAAATAGGTAGATTGTGAGTTCCTGATATGGGAGAGTTGAGGCAGCATATTCTTGCAGAAGCTCATAACTCCAGGTATTCTATTCATCTAGGTGCCACTAACATGTACCTTGATCTACGGGAAGTGTATAGGTGGAATGGAATGAAGAGGGATATAGCAGACTTTGTGAGTAACTGCCCGTATTGCCAGCATGTCAAGGTAGAACATCATAAACCACTAGCAGGTATGACTCAAGAGATCGATATTCCTATTTGGAAGTGGGATGTGATCAATATGAATTTCATCACAGGGTTACCTCGTACTCGCACACAGCATGACTCAATTTAGGTGACACTTGATGGGATGACTAAGTCTTCTCGCTTTTTGGCGGTCAAGACTACATATTCGGAAGAGGACAATGCCAAACTTTACCTTACTGAAATTGTGAGGTTGCATGGGGTTCCTATGTCTATCATCTCAAATAGAGGTCCTCGGTTTATTTCTCAATTCTGGAAGTCATTTCAAAAAGGTCTCGGTACTCAAGTTACCCTTAGTACATCATTTCATCGACAGACGGATGGGCAGAGTGTACCATTCAGACCTTAGAGGATATGTTGAGAGCTTGTGTGATCGATTTCAAAGGTAGTTGGAATGATCACCTTTCTTTTATTGAGTTTTCCTACCATAATAGCTACCATTCCGCCATTCAGATGGCCTCTTATAAGGCTATATATGGGCGTAGATGTAGATCTCATGTTGGTTGATTTGAAGTAGGTGAAACAGCTTTGATAGGGCAAGATTCAGTCCTTTATGCGATGGAGAAAGTGCAACTCATTAGAGATAGACTTAAGACAACCCAAAGTCGTCAAAAATCTTATGCAGATGTAAGGAGAAGGGAACTACAGTTCCAAGTTGATGATTGTGTTTTTCTTAAAGTCTCACATATGAAAGGGGTGATGAGATTCGGAAAGAAAGGGAAGCTCAGTCCTAGATATGTAGGACCTTACAAGATCTTGAAAAGGATTGGCAAGGTGGCATATGAGTTAGAGTTGCCAGCAAAATTAGCAGTAGTGCATCCGGTCTTCCACATCTCAATCTTGAAGAAGTGCATGGGTGACCCAACCTCTATAGTTCCATTAGAGAGTGTGGCTGTGAAAGATAGTCTTTCTTATAAGGATGTACCAGTTGAGATTCTTGATCGTCAATTTAGAAGGTTGAGAAACAAAGAAGTCGCTTCAGTCAAGTTTTTGTGGCGGAGTCAGTCTATAGAGGGAGCTACTTGGGAAGCAGAAGCAGCCATGAAAGCCAAGTATCCTTACCTTTTTCCTTCTGATTCAACTCCAGCTTGAGGTAATAGTTCCTCTTCAATTTTAAAGTAATTCATGCGTAAATTCAATTATAAAATCATGTTCCCTCAGTTTGTACTTTCATTTTTAGCGTAATTGCATCTACTTAGAACTCAATTCAGTCAGAAGTCAGTTATCAGTGTTTAGTAGTAGAGTTTGCATCTCTCTCTTTCTATTTCAGAAAATGTTCCCAAGGGGGAGATAATGTAACACCCCATAGATAAAATAGACCAAAAATTATTTTGTTAGAAAAATTTGCAGGTGCTACCAATGATGGAATCGACAGACCGTAGCCTGCACCACGGTCCGTCCTGCCAAACCGTCGATGGATTCAGAAACTCCCAAAAAATTAAGCCTAGAAAAATTAGACAAGTCTTGGATGACGAACGGACTTACGGCCCGTAGGTCAAACAACGGCCCATAGTTCATGACCGTCTATCAAGACTCTCTTCAACCACTCTCTGACAAGAGCTATGGATGACAAGCATGGTTCGTAGGTGGACCTACGGACCGTTGGTAGAAAATTTGCAATCAGTTAGGGGGAAATGCAGTTTGATCAATTTAAAATTATTATAACTAGTACCACAAAAAAAATTAGGTCTAACATGACCTACCCACATATTGATAAATAAATAATCTTTCCATAGCCACCGACCTTGATAAAATCAGACAATCGAGGAAAAGGTTATGCCCATTTTAGTAAAGGACTGTCAAAATGGACCTCATGATAGACCCAACGAAGGGGCATCGGGCGCACGACGGACTGTCAGTCCTGGCCATCGTGAGTCCCGACAACAACCTTCCCAGTGGTCTTTTTGACCTTTCCCACTCCATTTAAACCCTATGTTACGTCGTTTTCCCCTAAATCATTAAATTATCGTGTTATTACTCAGATTATTGCATGAATTTCTGAACCTCAGCTTTGTATTTCTTTAGTTCTTGAATTACATATGCTAGGTCATATATTTCAGACACATCAGATATACATGCCTCAGTTATAAATGCATAATTACCATATTAATTGTTGCATTTTTAGTTTGCAAGTTCAGTTTTGAGCTATCCAAAATATATAGAAATTCAGATATAATCAGTTAATTTATAAAATTCATTGAGAGTAGCATAATACCGAGTTGGACTAGGGTTTAGCGTACCCAATAGTCCCCGAACTACGAGCCTAGTATGTTGTAAGTCCCCTCTGTGGGCAATCAGTTTAGTGATCATGCCAGCATGCCTTTATACCTTTGGCAGGGCATATTGGGTCCTCTCGATGGTTCATATACATCGTACTCCACATTTAGCTCATGTGGTTTTATTATCGGTTATTATTGTCTCCCACTGTTCAGTTAGACTCTCTGCATTGATCATTTATCAGTATATTTAGTATTCAGTTTCAGCATGTTAAAAATTAGTCATTTCATCCAGTTAGCTCACAAATCAGCACATCACGTTCAGATTATTATACCTTTTTTTGTGCTTGCTCAGTTATGTTATATTTCAACTTTACTCTATCCTACATGCTAAGTACCTTTCAAGTACTGACGCAAACATGCGCTACATCTTCTCGTGATTTAGGTTCAGGTTCTCATCATCCAGATCACACATAGATCGATTTACCGATCTCCAGTTCATCAGATTCAGTGGTGAGTCCGCATTCTCCGAGAAAAACAGTCATGAGTTTCATTTCAGTTTTTAGTCATTTTTTTTTTAGTTTTTGCTAGATTTAGCTAAGGGGTTGTACCAATATTTCAAGTTTAGTTTAGAGGCTATTCTTAGACATAGTTAGATTCAGCTTAGTATAAAGTTAATATTTCTTTTATATTAAACTCATTGTTTTCAAATATCTCAGTTTTAGAATATGGGTATTCTTCATCTTTTCATTTTAACTATGATTTATCTTCCACAACAGTTTATTATCTTTAGTATGCTCATGATTATGCCGACATGGTTAGCTTGGGATTACTTGTGGTCCTATGATCCGTGTCCACGTCTCGGGGGGTAGCTCGGGGCGTGGCAGCTAGGGTTCTAAAATTTATGCGATAAACCTAATAATAACATGGAAATCTTATTTGGAATGTATAACTAATTAATTCAAGATGTTCTGTTGAAGTTCTAAAAACCCTAGGTTTAATCATGATATAAGAATCAAGAGTTTGACTGAAAACTAGGGACCCAATGGATGAAAGGAACCCACTAGTGAAATCCCACATACCTGGTGATGAAATTCACGGAGAAATATTTAGATTTCAGGGTTAGAACTGCTGGAACCTTGTTGCATTCTTGAACTAGGGTTCTTGACCTTTTTCTCCTTTTTTGTTTCTAATTTTCTATGTTTTTTATTAATGATTTGACTTAGGTAATTTTTAGTCATATTTCTAGGCTTAAAATAAATAAAATATGATGATTTATGGTTAAAACAACATATCTTAGGGTTTAAACAAAGTGGAAAAAACCCGAAAGACCCTTGAGTTAACTGTTGTCGGACCAAACAACGACCTGGATTGATGGGTCGTCTTTAAATTGATGTTTCGGTGTTTGGGTATGTAGTTTGGGTCTGTTCGATAAATCTTTACCAAAAAGGGAATACCTTTTTACTCGAAGGTGTGATTTTAGCAAACTCTATGGCTATGGAAAGCTAATTAAATTACCTATCGTTTCATAGGTAATGGGACACCTAATTCATTTTGTACTTAGAGTTATGAACTTTTGAAGTTGACCCAACTACATTTTCTCCCTATCGCTCTGCTAATTTCCACAAACGCTCATACCTATGGTCCATAGGTCCATCTACGGACCGTGATGGTCAATCATGGTTCTTTTCAGAGAGTTGATAAATGGGGTCTTGATCAACGGATATAGAGTACGAACTGTAGTTTGACCTATGGACTGTAGGTGCGGCCGTCATTCAACACTAAGTTATATTTTCTGAGCTATGTCTTGGGGCAATTTCAATCATAATCGACAGATTTGCAGCACGAGCAGTGGGTAGGATTCAATCCATCGATTGAACCCGCAAATTTTTGAAAAGATGATTTAGCCTGTTTTTTATACATGGTATTACATTATCAACCCTTTGTGAATATTCGTCCTCAAATAAAGACTAAACTAGCTAAAATAGAGGGAGAGAACTGCAATCCCTACAACTAAACATTGAGAACTGAGTTTCTGACTGAATTGAGTTTCGAGAAAATGAAAATACGTGAAAAATGCAAGTATAAACCGAGGGAACATGATTCTAAAGTTGAATTCATGCATGAATGACTGAAAAATTAAAGAGGAACAATTACCTCAAGCTAGAGTGGAATCGGAGGAAAGAGGTGAGGATACTTGGCTTTCATGGCTGCTTCTGCTTCCTAAGTAGCTCCCTCTATAGACTAACTCCTCCACAAAATCTTTAATAAAGCGGCTTCTTTATTTTAGAACGTTCTAACATGACATCCAAGAATCTCAACTGGTACGTCCTCATAAGAAAGACTATTTTTTACCACCACATTCTCTAATTGCACTACAGAGGGTGGATCACCCACACTGTTCTTCAAGAGTAAGATGTGGAAGACCGGATGCACTGCTGCTAAATTTGCTGGCAACTCTAACTTATATGCCACCTTGCTAACCCTTTTCAAGATATTGTAAGGGTCTACATATCTAGGACTGAATTTCCCTTTCTTACCAAATATCATCACTCTTTTCATAGGTAATACTTTCAGAAGTACGTAATGATCAACTTGGAACTCTAGTTCCCGTCTCCTTACATCTGCGTAAGATTTCTGACGACTCTGGCTGTATTAAGTCTATCTCTAATTAATTTCACTTTCTCCATAGCATAAAGTACTTAATCTATACCTATTAAAGTTGCTTCACCTAGTTCAAACCAACAAACGAGATCTACATCTAAGCCCATTCAGTTCTTCATAAGGGGCCATCTGAATACTGGATGGTAGTGTAACACACAAGAAATGTCATGAATTAGACTAGAGATTCATATATTAAAAAAATCTTAAAATGACGTTTAAATACCTATATTAATGTAATAAACTCATTTCCCAAAGGTTAGATCCAAAATGACTAAGAAAGACCTTCACGTCGGGAAACTAGCTAATTCGAACTAGTTGACGTCCCTATGTTTGGTGAATGTTTTGAAGTGTCAAATGAAGTCCAAAACTTCTAAAGTGACCTTGTATAGGTAGTATGTTTAGTACAAAGGTTCCAAATGTCCCGTAACGACATCCCAAGGACCACTCAAAGAGGTCCTTCAGGAGGACCCAAACCTGGGTGTGCAGGCTGCCTGGCAGGCTGCTATTAGGTAAAATATGGAGGTGTGGTGCGCGATGCGAGGTGAACACAAGGTGTTCAGCCTCAAGATTTGAGAGTCAACCTTGAAACGCGAGGATGCCACGCACCTCACGGCCTCAACTCAAAATTTAATAAAAAAGACATGACTTGGCCCGCAACGCGCAACTACTTCCTAGAATTGTTTAAGTCGTATTTTTGGTTATTTTACTTATTTAAAAAACTCATTTAAGTGGAGGGTATTTTTGGTAATTCATAGGAAGACTATATATTTATAATAGGTCAGTTTTAGACAACTTTTACATGTCCTAAATAAGATCAAATAAGTTCTCTCATCTCTGTCAAGGACGCTCTCTTTTCCAAATGCCATTGAAGAACAAAAAAAGCTTAAGGAAGAAGACGAAGACTTCAAGTTTTTCATCAAAATTTTGTGGATTCTTCATCAATAAGGTATAGGTTTTTCACTCTTAGCATCCTTTCCCCAAGAGTTCCTTTCAAAGATAAGTTTTCAAGAACTTCAAATACTAGGCTTTTTACTCTACGAAATGGATTTTCTTCCTAACCCTAGATTAATGCTTTTCAATGAAAAGTAAGTATTTTCTAGGTTCTATTCCACACAAACTCTTAAATGACTCTTTCCTATACCCTACATTATGCATTGATCTTGTACATGATTTGAGGAGTTGTTCTTGATTATGATATTGAGTATTTCACTATGTTATGATTATGAATGTCGTAAGTTTAACTAAGTTCTTGAATAACACTACACCATTTTCGGCCTACAGCAACACCACGTAAGTGTAGCCTAAACTAGCATAAAGTGTGGCCTTTGATAAAAGACTACACTTTTGGACATTCAGCAACACTTTTTAGGGGCTGCCTAAAAGAAGCGTAACCTTTGACATTAGGCAACACTTTTTAAATGTTGCCACCTTTGGCAACACTTATAAAGCGTAGCCAAATAGGTATAAAGGCACGCTTTGAAGACGTGCATTAGCAACACCTATTTTTTGTTAGACTACACTTAAAAGCGTTGCCTTTTTAGATTAATTGGTCACACTTAAAAAGTGTTACCTTTTATTGGTCATCTATTGCAACATTTATAAAGTGTAACTTTATATCTCATCTATTGCAACACTTATAAGGTGTTACTTTATATGTCATCTATAGCAACACTTATTAATTGTAACTTTATATCTCATCTATAGCAACACTTATAAAGTGTTGATTTTATATCTCACCTACAGCAACACTTACAAAGTGTAACTTTATATCTACCTAGAGCAACACTTTCAAAGTGTAACATTTTATCTACCTAGAGCAACACTTACAAAGTGTAACTTAAACATTTATAAGCCTACATGTAGCATAAATATATATAATATATTTACATACATACAAGTGACCTAAAACACAAAATGAACTAATTAAGCATTAAATTGAAGAGATATTTCAAATAAACTTCGAGAAATATTTCATGTACAACCAAAACATAGAAAGTGATTGCTTAAAGATCTCTAATATCAACAAGTTCCAAAAACCCAAAAGTGTCATTCAAACGTATATGACAACAATACAAAAATTTCTTCATCTTTTGCCACAATGGATCGAGTTTACTTCTGGCCAAATTCAAATTTAGTTACCTACATTTTCCTGCACATTTAAAATAAAATTATAAGTTTGTGAATTAATTGTGGAAGTGCATAATCATAGAGAATTCACTGCAAGACAACCAATCAAAATCTAAATACAATTTCAATGTAAAAATTACACATTATAAGGACTACAACATTTGTGCAGTCTTCTGTTGTTGGCTCTCAAAAATTAAACTTCAAAAGTTTAATTTATGCAGTCTTTTGTTGTAAACTTCAATGTAAAAATTACACACAAGTAGTTCAAACAAACCAGTGATGACCACTAGAAACAAGGTTCATAACATACTCTAGAAGTGTCCACAAAAATCAATACATAACAACATGAACATGATATTTTCAAAGAACTGCAGCATAGGCCAAGGTTCATCATCATACTGCATCTCTAGTACATACAAAAAAGACACAAACATCATCAGACTGTATCTCTAGGGCAAGGTTCATCATCAGACAGTGAACAAAAAATACAGACAAGAGAAATGTTTAGTAAGAAGAGAAGGAATGCTATAAAAAGACACAAACAAAATCTTGAACAAGTTAAAGATTAAACAGACAATGAACAAAAAATAGAGGACCAGTAGCAAGAAAAACCCCTGCAGATTTTCCTCTCCAATTTTCTCTGCCTTGTCTGTAGTTTAACAAGTAACCATTAAGGATCTATCAAACATAATAAATCTACCCACAAGATCACAGGCTGCACCACATTAATACTAACAGCCACAACCACCTAGCTAATAGACACCAATATGAATAAAATAGCAATAGCTTCATAAAGGTGCAGACAGACCATTAAAAGACCAGCTACAATAGCCTTTACAATGAGCTGGATTCAGAAGCTAAAGGTAGACAATAGTGTCATCATTTTTTTAATTGAACACCATTGGAATATTCCATAAAACATAATGTGTTAGCCACAGACTCCTCAATTGCACAATACTAATAGAACAATTATTCAACTAACGATTCGAATGCTTAAACCAAAAACAAAAACATTCTTAACAGCTATAAATAGGTGGACTAAACTTAGACAAGTAAAAATAAGTTTTGAATTTCATTACAAATAACACCAACTAAACTAGAAGAAAAACAATATTGACACTATTAATAGAGAATTTGAAATATAAAATACCTTTTGATGAACCGAATCTTGAGCTGACCCCGAAGAATATGGAAGATTTGTGCCTTTTACAGCTTGTGCACTACTTGCATCAATAGGTGAAGCAAGGTTAGATCCAACACACCCGGGTATATCTTGAAAATTCAATCCAGGGTTGTTTTGCAGCAAATGAGTGAATAAATGTCGCATTTCTTCTCTCAATTCTTCCTTTAGAGAAGTGATTTCATCGGCATGCTTTTGTTTTAGATTGTTAATTTCCTCATCTTTCTTCAAAAAACTTGTTGTCACTGATCTACCATAGCACCTAACTCGACCAGGCTGCTCCTTTCCAAACACTGCCCTAAATGCATCATCAGCTGTTTCCCCAGAATTTTGGCGACTTTGAAGTTCAGCCTATTGAATAAAATTGGCATCCATAGTGAATTGTAAGTAGTATCAAGCATTAAAACATTATGAAAACTTTTCGTAAAAAATAATTAAACAATGTCGACAAATAATTGATATCTCCTTGAACTTGCACAAGAAGAAGAAGAAGAAGGCATACATGATTAAAATTTAATGTAGTCAAACTCCCCACGATATAAATGTTAAATCTGAATAAAGTTCACTAATAATCCTCTTTGAAAAACTTACTATTGCAACTTGGGTATCAGCCTGGATTTCCTTTCCCGTCTTGGTACGAGTTGCAATAAATATTTCAGGCTTTGATGGTTCTTCGTTGTTGTCTTTGGCTGCACGCTATAGATTATATCAAAAGAAATTTTAAAAAATCAGTAAGTTCTTATAAAGTACAAAAAAAATGAAAATCAAATTTTGTATGAAATGTCAGCTAAGTATTACCAATGCCACGCGTACTCTAGCAAAATTAATAGGTCTCATTCGATGCCTCCACTTTTGTTTTTTCCTGTTTTGAGAATTCATCTCGCATATAGCCTATTGTTAAAAACAAAGAGATAATTGAATTGATATCTATAAAAAGAAAAGATATGACACAGAATTAGTCGATGAGTGGAAATGCACCATTTTAACCTTACTTGAACAGTTGGGTGTTTCCAATACTCGATCAACTGGCGGAATTGATGATGTGGAATGCCATCAGGACATTTTGCTAGCATATCCTCAAGGGTACTGTCTTTATCAAAAAAATTCTTTTTAATTTTTTGCTTGTGTCGCCTCCAAGCATCACGAAGACCAGTCATCACCCACTTCTTTCCTTCTACTGGAAGTAGAAATTTGGACTATGCAATATAAAATATATTTAGTTTCAGTAAGTAAAAAAAATATGAATTCTCATGAGTGGTAGTTCTTACATTGACGTATTCCCACATGCGCTTTTTAGTATCCTTTGGCACCACATGCCAACTAGTGTACATCAAGCTGATGAATCTAGGATTCCTTGCAATTGTTCCTATAAAGTTGCTTAATTGTGAAACTATCTTATTAGTTGGTCCCACCGCTTGTCCTTTATCAAATGTAACCTCCTTTCTTTCTTCCAAATTTCTTGCATGAATATCCTTACATGTTGTATGTCCTTGAACTTTTTTTGGCTTCGACATTTCTAGATTGATTTAACAGACGTGAAATAAGATATTTCTTTTATAATGAGTTCTAAATCATACAAGGTTTAAAACATACCTTTTGTACTACAATCCATGTCAATTTCCTTTTCGACATCACATTTATCTTTACTGAATTCTTCTTGTTCCACACGATCATCCAATCCTTTGTTATGTTCATTAATAGAAGGAGCATGCATAAATTCGACATCACTTGTTGTGTTGTTGTCACGTTTTGTTTCATCATCTTTGTGTATCCCTTGATCTTTTAGAAACTGATCAAGAGTACTAGCTGGTATGACCGGCTTCCTCTTTACCTGTTTGCAATTCGGTAGATCAAGAATATCATGTCGTGCCTCTCCATTACCAAGTGTTGTTCCAGTCTTATGTGCTGAAGCAGTAACATCTTTCTTCAATGACGTATGGAACCTTGAAGATGATTGAATGACTGATTTGTTCCCAAGCAATTTACTCTTTCCTTGTTGTGGAATGAAATCCTCAAAATTCTTTCTTTTATGTGATATTAGTGCCTGCTCTTTCTTAGCTTTATCATTGCGTTCATTTGCAAGTTGTTCTCTCTTAATCTTGAATTTGTTGGCCAATTCAGCACTTTATCGGTATTGCATATCAACATCCAGATTATTCAATGGACTTTGACCTTTGTTTGGATTTAAACCCTTTTTCTTTAGCATTGTTGATTGATTCATTGTTTTTGCTTTGTTTAAATCTCTTCAATTTGTTTCCCAATAGTAAGTAAACCTACAAAATAATAAGATTGTTTAAGTGAAAGAAGTAGCAGCAATGTAATTTTGATATAAGGTTCACAGATGGATAGCTTCTTATAGTAGATTGCAACATTTTAGTTTCTAAAATTTTCAGAATTTCTCTAATATCCAGAACTTCCAAAATTTCCTGAATTTATACATTAAAGTACTGTATAATATTGTAGAACTTATACAAAACAGTAATGTAATTACAGAACACATTTTAAATCACATAATAAGTCAAACACACATACGTACAACAATCTAGGTGCAACACTATAATGAGTAAAGGTGCTAAAAGAGGAAGTAGACATAAAATCATACACACAGAGTCAGGATCTCTCATATAAAGGATTCATATATGCAATACCAACTAACTGATATAAAGCATAATTGTTGATACAATTTAATTAAATTTGGTATTTGTCATAAGACTCATTAGTCTGCTTATAGACTTAGCTAACAATGTGCATGTGGGATTTAGTGAATTTTTTGTAAGGCATAACTCAATATTGTAAAGAAATGGGCTCTAATAAAGCAGAATGAATAGGGACTGAGGAGTGTAACTTAATATCACTATGTAACTGAATACCACAGTAAAACAGGACGGATTGAAATTGGAAGAACTACATGAACAAACAGAAAAAATTGATAACATATGAAACAAGATATTTCAAAAAACTGCAGACGCGACTGTTTAAAAACTGGAGAGCTTCTTATTACTTAAATTAATAAAAGGTAAAGAGTTGTACCTCTCTCGGAGCGACAAACTCCGGACAACGACCAAATCAGAAGCAACTTCAAACTACAGAGTTGAATGCCTCTAATGCCAACTGCCTGATAATAAAATGAAACCAGAAAGTATATTAATAACAAACAACCAAATCAAGCAAAAATCATCTAGAAGTATAGGTTCCTCAATAAAATAATAATCAGATAAGAAGGCAACATATTACATTCTACAGATTAGATATATTAATGTGTTTTACCAAAAAAACTATTATATTACAAAAAAAACAGTGAGTGAGCACTATATGATCATCACAACAAAACTATTATATTACAAAAAAAAACAGTGAGTGAGCACTATATGAAACTCATGGTGTGTCTTCTTCAGACTCGACTTCATCATCAAACTCATCTTCATACTCATTTTCAGTCTCGTCTTCAAGCGCATCTGAAAACTCATCTTCATACTCATTTTCAGACTCATCTTCGAACTCATCTTCAAACTCTTCTTCATACTCGACTTCAAGTTGTTGATTGACAAATTCCTCCACAGGCACATCAATGATTGTTTCTGGTAAATCAGTCCTTGTTAAGAGTACTTCACCATTATCTTTTGGTATAGATGGACCCTTCGAATGTTCAGATGGCTCATTTTCATAACTTTGTGGGAGATTAGATTCAACTTCATCACCCATGTTAAACAGGTCTCTTGGAACAGTCTTCATAACATAATGTTTATCTTGATCATATGGATCTTGCACATAGAAGCATTGGTGTACTTGAGATGCAAGCACAAAAGGCTCTTCCTGGGAACATCTCTTGTTAAAATAGACATAAGTAAGACCATAAACATCTTTTTCAACCTCATACCAATCACACTTAAATAAAACAACCTTAAAATGGCTGTAATAGTTTAATTCTACAATATCAACTATTCTACCATAATAAGTCAAATCTGCAGCAATCGGATTTTTATCCTTTGAACTTGCAAAGCTTGTAGTTGAGGAAATTAGTGTAACACCACTATTTTGTGTTTTACGCCTTGTATCATGCTGCCTAACATGGAATCTATATCCATTTATGAGATACCCAGAATATCTTTTCGCAACAGAATTTGGTCCTCTAGATAATTGTTTTATCAAATCAGACACATCCTCTTGCAAAGCACGAGTTTCAAACCATTGAGAGAAGTTTTGACAATGATTCTTTGCTTTTCTCCATTTAGATCTTCGTGACTGATTATTAACCTCTTGCTCATGCTCTCTACAAAACATTTATTTTATTTGTTAAAATAATAAATTAAATAAGATAAAAATTAATTATACAAAAAGAATACTATATTCAAATTAAGGTACCTAATATATTCTTGAACATCGTCACAATTTCCCAATAAGTATGCATGTGCCTGACTTAGTGACTTGTCATCTAAAATGATTGGATCAGTTTTCTTTGCTCCTAAAGGAACTCCATTGTTAGAAAACAAACTCACAGGTTCTGCGTCACTTGGGTCACATTCATCATTATTTCGCGCTCTCCTATTAAATCTGGTATGCACACCCCGATGCAGATATTTTGAGAATAAATTCATGCAATCTATTCCCACTCGTGTCTCTGCTATGCAACCTTCTGGAAAACGCCTATTGCGAATGTATGATTTGAATGTACCCATTTCTCTTTCAGTGGAATACATCCATCGATTTTGCACTGGGCCGCCTAATCTCACTTCATTCACCAAATGAATAGGCAAATGAATCATGATATCAAAAAATGAAGGAGGAAAAATTCGCTCCAACTGATTTACTTTTTCTATGATCTCTACTTCTAAGCAATCTAGTTCCTCCAATGTGATTACTTTTTGGCACAAACGATGGAAGAAGGAACTTAGACGAATCAAAGGAATAGCCACATGATCAGGAAGAATGCTTTTAATTGGTATTGGAAGCAAGTAATGTAACATGAAATGAGCATCATGGGTTTTATAATTAGACACCTTTCTTTCATCCAAGTGCACACACTTAGATATATTTGAGGCACTACCATCAGGTAGCTTGGCTGTCTTTAAAACTCCACAAAAGATGGATTTCTCTCCATTTGTCATTGAGAAGCATGCCTTTGTAAGCTTTGTTCTCTTACTATCTTCTGTATCTTGTGGATGAAGGTTCTTCCTGATTCCCATATCTTTCAAATCATACCGTGCTTTTGCATGATCCTTTGTTTTTCCTGAAATATCCAAAAGAGTTCCAAGTATGCTATCAACTATGTTCTTCTCTATGTGCATTACATCAAGGTTGTGACGTAACAAGTTATGCTGCCAGTAAGGTAATTCAAAAAAAATTGACCTTTTTTTCCATGGGCGATCATTTGATCTCTTTTTCTTTTTCCCAAACACATTTTCAAAATCACGTAAGCTATTAAGAACATCAATTCCCTTTAAAGGAGCTGGAGGAGGCCTAAATTCAGTTTTTCCATTGAATGATCTTTTGTTTGATCTCCATGGATGATCCATCGGTAGAAAAACACGATGATCCATATAGCACATTTTTCGACTATGTTTAAGATAGCGAGAATTAGTGCCATAGTTACAGCAAGGGCAAGCAAACTTGCCTTTTGTACTCCAACCAGATAACATAGCATATGCAGGAAAATCACTGATTGTCCACATAAGAGCTGCCCGCATTTGAAAAGTTTCATTTCTGGAAGCATCATATGTTTCAACCCCAGAATCCCATAATAATTTTAACTCGTCTATCAATGGTTGTAAGTAAATATCAATGTCATTTCCAGGTGATCGTGGTCCAGGTATAAGTAAAGAAAGTATGGAATATTCAGATTTCATGCACATCCAAGGCGGCAGATTATAAATCATCAACATAACTGGCCATGTGCTATGTGATATACTCATGGTTCGAAATGGATTGAATCCATCACTTGACAAGCCAAGTCTCACATTGCGACAATCTAGTGTGAAATCTGGATGTACCCTATCAAAGTCTTTCCATGCTAGACCATCAGCGGGATGCCTTAACTTTCCATCTTTAGAACGTTTCTCTTCATGCCACCTCAACGAATCTGCCATCTTTGAGCACATAAATAGCCTTTTGAGTCTAGGAATTAATGGAAAGTGTCTCAAAGTCTTTGCAGAAACCCGATGTTGCTTTTTTGAAGACTCAAGCTCACTATCAACTTTAGGAGCTTGAATATACCGTGAAGCTCCACAAGTGTGACAAAATTCGTCTTCCTTATGATCATTCCTGAACAACATGCAATCATTTGGACATGCATCAATTTTATCATAATCCAGACCAAGATTCTTAACCATAGACTTGGTTTTATTGTAAGACTGAGGAATGTTCAACTCGGGAATCGCCTCTTTTAATAACTCTAGAAGAGAAGTGAATGATTCATTGCTCCATCCATGTAAACACTTCAACAAATATAAGCGAAGTGTGAATGATAATTTAGAGAAACCTATACAACCAGAATATAATTCTTGGTTTGCCTCTTCAAGTAAGCTATAGAATTTCTTGGCATCTTCATTTGGACCATCATAAACTCCTCCAGCCTGTGCAACATCTCTAAATTGATCATTCAACAACCCATCAATATCATCACACGAGTAATCCATATCATCATCAACATTCAACTTGATATCCCATTCCCCGTGATTGATCCATCTAGTATAGCCTTTAATGAATCCATGGCATATTAGATGATCATACACTACATTCCTTCGGTTCCAAAGAATATTACAACATTTCACACATGGACACTGAATTTTCTCTCCATGAGGATCTCCATAAGAGTAAGCAAAATCTAGAAATGATTCAATGCCATCAATATACTCTTTGCTATACCTTGCTAAATTCATCCAATCCTTGGATGGGATATGTGAACTCCTAGAAGAATATATCAATATTTAGTCTTTCAGCAATAATCATGAACCAGTTAACAAATAAGTTTTAAAAGTCACGAGTAATCTATCAGAATCATGTGTTATCAGATTATAAAAATTTCTTACCTAGTCATGAGGCGTTCACTATGTCAAATCAAACCTTTAAACCTCCACAAATGTTTTTCAATGCTGATGATACTATAAATAAAAAAATAAGTACAATTAATAGGATATACACAATTAAGAAAGAAAATAAATAAATATAACTCAAATGATTAAAAGTTAAAGTTTTGTAATTGAATTTGGAGCTTTAGTACTTTTAGAGTTTTATGAGCTTTTAGAGTTAAAGCTTTAAAATCTCATTCTTGTGCACACAAAATCAGAGAAGTATCAAATATCTAATACCATGTTTAAACATTCAAGCAAACATTCTTATGATCCTATAATAGATATTCGATCAACGACTTATGAATGTCTCTTTGTATTAGAAATACAATAATTTTTATATTTGTTGTCTTAGTAATAAAACAGTTTCCAAATTTCACTGTATTAGTGACACAACAAGTTTTTATATTTCTGAACTGTTGTATCTGTGATACATGAAGAAAGATCTTTTTTATCCTTACTTTTTGTGGTGAATGTTTTGTGAGTGTAATATTTTTTATAAATGTTATCATGTTATTAAGATTTCGGCATGAATGAATGTAAACTAAAGAACTACAATGCACCCAACCCAATCAATAAAAACATTATGCGTCATAGTCCAAAGATATTCAAAAGGTCAAGCATAAGAGTAGAAAGAAATAACTTTAAGTGAAATAATGAAAGCATCAGAATGACGATATGAAACCTCCATTACCGGCCTAAATTTATTTGTTTCAGTTGGATTATTCTAAAATACTCTTGCTTGACACAGAAAAATTTGTTTCAGTTGGATTACCATTAAAGTAGGATGTTTAATTACTCTTTATGTTGTGTTTATCTTTCTCCCGTATTTAGTGTGGATTCTTACGTAGAATTTATCATAAGTGTTGTTAACTGTTTGCTTGACACAGAAAAATCATTCTTTTGTAATCTGTGCATCTGCTTGATGCTTTATTAATGACATCTTTCTTACTTCACAAAAAAATATGTCTATGCAGATGTGTTGTCTTATGAGCATATCTGTCATATAAAGTGGGAAGAAACACAGACTCTTATGATCATATCTGGCATGTACAGTAGGGAAGAAACATAGACCAGAACAATCCACACAATAATTCTGAAAATTATAGACACCAACAAAATGGTCTCAAACTATTCTAATTTGCTCTGAAATGAGTAGTTAAGCAATCAAAAAGTTTAAGTCTGTTATTAAAAATAAAATCAAGTCTTCAAAACACAATGTGCACTGGCAACCTAGCTAACCTTATTGAAATAATCATATTATTGTCTAACAAACCACATAAGAAGTACGAATAATTATATAACATTAGCATATATAAGATAACACAAAGATATAACCATGAAACCAAAATTATATGGTCATCGCCTAGTACACATATAATCACTCCATACTTAAAGTGTTCATCTTTTGAAAAAGACAGAACTTGGTCAAAGATCCAATAATTTTAAAAAAAATCAAACTTTGATACTTAAACATCCTATAAAAAAAAATTCAAAGCATCTCGACTCGGCAATAACAACTCTGGCCTTGTAATAAACCTTACCAGCGGAAGACCCTATAATGAGACTACAAAGTGAATCTCTAGCAATCCTAATGTTCAAAAACGATCCCAATATATGTATCTCTCTATCTGCAATTACTATCCTAGTCTTCGTCACATTTTCTATAGCAAATTTTGTCACTATGCCATTGACTGTATAAAGGAAATGGATATCATATCTAACATATATCGTGACAAAGCAGAAACTTTCACATAATTTGATAAAGGAAATGGATAATATTTGTTGTATGTATCACTTATTTTGATTCAGTATTCTTTACATACTTGATGAGTTACTTCATGTCCTAAAAGTGAGAGATGCTAGTTTTAATACCTTATTTCTACCATGTGTCCTATAAATTAAAGACATTTAAGAAGTTATATATTCATGTTTACATATAAAGACATGGAGAATAAACTGACCTCAATATACCAAAATGAGATGATTATCTCATTAGCACATGCTACACTTGTCAAGTCATATTTCATTATATTTTTTTCAATCAATTCATCTGATCCATGGAAATGGTACAAGTCGCAAGTAAGATCAGCGTGGATCAACCTTCAAACTATAAAAAAGATATCCAATCAGTACTAGGTAAGTAACATAGCATGAATCATCTAATTAGAGCTTTTGAATTCACTATTCAGCAAGAAAATCGTGAGGAGTAGAAGTGTAAAGAACAACCCCAAATTTCTCATTTTTAAATAGGTCCTTGGCTGGAAGAGTTTAAAACATGCGAAGGAACAGAAGTATAAGCTTTATGTATGTATGACAAAATTCATATTAAAGAGGACAGAACAACAGGAGATAGCAGAATATGCAGTCTTAAAAGATGATTTTTAGTTCACTTTTTTGGACAAAGTAGACTTAGCTAGTGAAACTCAAATTTGGAGAGTCCAATTTCTAGTTCACTTATCAGAATATGCAATGGTGTAATAACATATTTGGAGAGTCCGATAAACATAGTTAAAAAGTGAGAAGGTTCTCTATGATTAGGAATGTAAAGAAGAAAACAACATTATTTTCTGATGTTAATTCTTATATGTTAAAACTATTTTTTTATTTAGTTTCATCACGAAGATGAATAGACTATAGTCTTATAGATATGGTCACAAGTTTCAAACTTGAAAGCGTACAAATTACAACATGTTTATTCTTCAAAAATTACAAAAGAATAAATGTATATTAAGCTCTTCAGTAGGCTTATTCCTGTTCACTACTAACTGGAATATCCACAGTTTGACATAGACTAAAAGGAAAGGCATCAAACAACTGAAGTCACAGAGAAAACATGTTGGTGGATACCACCATAGGTCTCTTCCCCCTGAAGCTCAAAAGAAACACCACTTTGTGGAGCATGACAGAACCATTGAAGTCGATAGGAAGGAGAAACATAAAGTCAGTGAGGAAAAAAGCACTTGACCATAGACTGTCTTTACAATTCATTTACTACTATTTTATATGGAAGAACTTGACATGTAATGAAATTGGAAAGTTACAAGCTATTTTCTCATCTGTTGCATCTAACTCATCAAATAGGTCAGACTTTAGCATCATACAAGACTTTCTCTCCATTTTGTTTGCACTAACTTCTCCTAATTCTTCTAAAACTTAGATGAAGCAAGCCTCACTTTCAACAATATCCAAAACTCAACAAGTTGTCCATACCACAAAAACAAATCTTCTACTTTTATTCTGTTATTGCTAGTAACAGTTAGCAGAAAAGACTGTCACAAGTTACTGCTCCCTCTCCACCCGTTCTAGACTTTAAAAATATATGGTATATCTCCAATTTCTAAGGCATATGATTTATTTTCTATATAGTGCAACTCAAACTACAAAACAAGTTTAACAAATTCATAGTCAAGCTGATCCCAAAACAACTAAGCAATATTGAACCAATGTTTCTGATCTATACTTGAAAAATGCACTAGACAAACAACAAATGACTTCTAGACACTTCAAGACATGTAGTCGAAAAAAGAAAAAATTTACCAGCAAATAGCTACAAGACAGAATCAATGTTGTTAACAAAGGAACAAACCAAGCTTAAGACGAGCACAATCATGAACTCGGGAAGACTAAAAAAGACTAAAAAAACAGTGACATTAAAACATACATTAAAACTTTTTCAAATTCATGTAGAGTAGCTACTTACACTTGACGAAATCTATATTAGGGACAAAATATTATAGGTATCGCCAACTTCAACACTTCAGTTCTTCGAAGAAAGATAACTTAGCTACAACTCAGTTCTTCAGATACTTTTGACTTAGCTTCAGCTTCTACATTCAACATTCAAGAGAAAAAATTAGTCTGTCAAAGATAATCTGCCCATTTATACGTCATACAACTACAAACTAAACTCCCTAAATCAACAAAATTCGTATCAATAACACAAGTCATAAAAACCCTAACTTTAATTTTGGACTGACACAAAAGAATATCAAAATCTTAGAGCTATAATTTAGACTTTTGAAGATAAAATATCTTACCTGATAAACTCTATTCCAACAACCCTAAAGCTTTAAGATATGAAGCAAGTTGATTTGTGAAGCATTTTATTTCAACTTTCAAAAGAAAATCTGATGGAACAACAGTTTACCCAAGAATCTTTGAAGAAAATCGTCTTCTTCAGCTCTCCAATCTTGAACAACGAAGCTCGGAGAGGAGGATCTTCTTCTTCAGTTTGCTTTAGACGAATCGTGTTGCTCTTTGATTCTTCCACTGAAAATGGTGTTCTTCAACTGAACTTTGACAGAGTTTGTGACAAAAATCGATTTCTTCCGTTCTTCGATCCTGTTTTTCAGTTCTTGCAAATGGGTTCTTCAATTCTGGATGAAAATGTGTTCTTCAGCTGAAAGTGAAAGTTTCAGCTTAAGTTTCTGTAATGTTTCCCATTTTGTTTTTTTAATGTTTTATTATTTTTAATATTTCTTTAATGTTTTATTTTTTTGGCCAAATAAAAATGGAGGGAGATCAAATTTTAATGTTAAAATGTTAGAGGGAATATAAAATTTTGGGAAAACACTAAGGCAACATTTTTCATGTGTTGTATTAACAATTATAAAAATAACACACTTTAAAAGTGTGGCCATTTATGTAAATAGTTGTTGCCAACTATAACAACACTTATAAAGTGTAGGTTATCCCATTAAAGAGTACACTTTAGAAGTGTTGCTAATATTAGTGTAACTAAAAGTCAAAATCTTTGGCTACACTTTAAAAACGTCCCCAAAAGTATTTTAGGCAACACTTTATAAGCGTTGTCCAGATTTAGTGTTGTCGTAGACCTAAAATAGTGTAGTGTAAGGTTCTTGGAAGCAAAAGGTAAGTCTTCTAATGTTCTGATTACTCTACAATGTTTATCTTTGCTTATAAATCATGATGCTAGGTTATAATAGTATATATGATTTTTTAATTTGAATATGCTGGTCACTGAACATGTTATTTGTGAGATCATGAAAAGAGAATGATAACTGCAAGTTAAGATATGCTCTTGTATGCTTTTACAAGGATGATATGTTATATTAATCTCACATACGAAGGGTTATGATGAAAGGAAATTCTTATCTAATCATAAAGAGATCATGACCATGTTTATAAAAGGATTTAATCTCCTATGACCTATGATAAGTTAACGATAAAAGACAACTTAAAGGTTATTTCAAGAAAAGGGACTTAAGCTAAGCACCGATGAACTATATATGAGAGGTATCCCTTCCCTATCCCTAGAGGGAAGGTAGGTTCACAATGACTGTCATGATATTGAGGCTACGATGTAATGTGGAACTATGGGTCTCTAATATATCTCCTAGTTCTTGAACAATGTTGCCACCATAGGATACTAGCTATTGGATCCACCTAGAATGACACATCATGTTAGGTTCTACTTTGGCTGGTAGACACTTTTTTTTCGGTGTGGGTTTTATAACACCCGATTCCATATTTAGATCACATGGTCTATGTCAATTGAGGCATATGTTCCCTCATGTAAAATGAAAGTCATGTAAATGAATGTTGACTGGGGTTACTTGAGGAGTCTACTTAGAAGAGGTAGGGGTATGAGACTCTACCTAGATATTGCACAAGTTTACTCTAATGGAAGTCTTAGGAGATTGTTCTTATGTAACATGATAACGTGAATGGCATATGTTTATGATACATGATGTTACATTTATCTGATGTTGGTCATTATGATGAATATGTTTTTGGATTATATTTCTATATGAAGTGATGACTAATTATGTCGCAAGTTATATGAAACAAAGTTTTACCTATGGTCTCCTATCTTATCTACTTGTTTGTGTGAGTCTATGGGGCTTCACATAACCATTGCGGTTGTAGTTTGGGGGTGCGAAGACCTTGATGGTCTGTCGTGTCCACGACGGTCCATCACAAGGGTCGTCGACTCACACGCCTTTCAGGCAGATTTTTCCTTAAATAGACTTCTCTCTTTTATTAGGTTTTGTTTCTTATAAATAGTCCAAAATACCTTGTTTTTGGGCTTAGAATCTTGGATAGTTTTTTGTTTTGTTGTCCTAGTATTGAACTTTTTTTTTTGGGATTTGATATTACTTTTCCGAAATCGATCATTGGTGTTTTGTGATTTATTAAAGTAAATTTATGGATTTTGTTCATTTTCATCAAAGTAAGTGCATGAATTCTGACATTATTATTATTATGAATTATGTGATTATTAACATGGGTAACTAAACTCATAACGAGAGTTGTGGGAACCATGGGTAAATAACAAGGTAAAACCTAGATAAAATAATGATTCTAGAATAGTATCTTGCATGTATTGATAATTCTTTCTCTTAGAAGTCTTTTTAACGGATCGCCAAAGTTAGATTTCGCCTTATTGCTACTTGCCGAACCAAGGAGGTAGATAATAGAAAAAGAATTACCAATATAGATTTAGTTATACTATCTAATAGGCTAGTGTCGGCTTGTACAATGAAACAACTTAGTCAAATATCAAATATGATGTTTAATATGAGGTAAAGATAAGGTTTAGTAAAGCAACACGCGCAGACGGACCAAGGGGCGGAGTGGAATTCTCTAGATGCCGGACCAAGGATTTATGTATACCAAACTTATCACTTTGCGTACATGATACTAGGAAAGGATTGTTATAGCTAGAATTACCGAGTTAGGAGCCTGTGGGGAACACTTACCACGTAGTTACTCTCATTACTTGATTAAACTCCAACAATTGAACTTGTCAGTTGTTTACTTTAATTTAGTTAATTGCTTTCATTAATCAAAACCTCCCATTAGTTATTTTTTGTGGTAAATAATTGATTATATATAAGTAATAATATAATAAAGTTAAGTCTGAATCATTTTTCTCGTGAGAACGATCCAAACCTCACTAGTTGGGTTCTTTACTTGATGCGATTGCTTTTACTTCATTTCGAGAAGTAAATGTGAGTGTATCAACTTTTGGCGTCACTGCCGGGGATTTGGTGCTTTTATTCAATTCTAGGTTGCATTTGTTTTAGGGAAAACTCATGTCCAATTGGGCTGGTCCTTACTTGATCACCCAACTATTCCCTCACGGAGCGATTTAGTTGGAGAACAAGGAGGGTATGTGGTTTAAGGTTAACGGACAGCGAATCAAAATCTATCTGGGGCATGATGAAACGGCAAATGAAGTGATCGACGCATACCATCTTGATGAAGTTAAATTAATAAAGTGTCCTACGTCGTTCCATGACGTTAAATCAAGCGCTGGTTGGGAGGAAACCCAATATGTATCCACTAGCCAACAATAGGTTTTTCGTGATTTTCTAGTTATAGTTGCATGTTTCTTTGCTTTTATTTCCTCAAACGTCCCGTCTAAATATTTGTTTTCTTTTTTTAGAAGTGTTGGATAGAGCATAGTTTAGGGCCCGTGTCCAAAAAAATGTCCAGAAAATACGAAAAAAATAGCTTAATAGGTGTTAAATTTGCAGGTATCACATCACTAGAAAATCTGCAGAAAATTGGTCTGCAGCACCTTTTGACGTACCCATCGATGGACCTTCATGCTTACGACGGACCGTGGACAGCATCCCTCTTGTCCTGGTATGTTCTTCAAACTTTTATATGTTAGGTCACGCATGAATGACCCCCACAACGGACCGTCGAGCCTGCGATGGACCGTCGACCCTTCAGGCTGCTGTAGAGAGTCTGAGAGCATACCAGGGCACAATTCTAGAGGCTAGGGTGCCCGAGTCTGAGGCCTCTTCTGTAGAGCCTGCCGAGGATACTATTTTGGCAGCCTTACTCTCCACTGCTGCAGTGCCACCACCTCAGCCACGAGAGCATGCCAAGAGGTGTTGAGGTTGAGATGAGGATGAGGCTAGGGCGAAGAAGAGGGAGCTCCGAGAGTAGGAGGTTGCGAGGAGATTCTCGATTACTGATGAGGAGGCCCGCCCATTGAGGGCTATTGAGTTGGCTGCTGGGGCATCTAGCTCCAGAGTTGTTGAGGCGGAGAAGACCATTACTGATGGTGTTGTGATTGTAGAGAGGGGAACTACTGATGATGATGTTGATGCTGAGGACACTACTGAGGTTGTCCAGACTACAATGGGAGTGGGTTTTGAGACACCGGACCCACCATCTTGTTGATCACCGGCGCTTTGCGCCTCAGGTTTGCTTCCCTTACCACTTTATTATTTTAGATTCTTTTATGCATTAGGGACAATTAAATATCTTTTTGTTGGGGTGGGGTAAATGGTAAGTAAGTGTTAGGGTGAAGTCTGAGTAGCCCAACTCACGATCCTCTTTTTGAGTTTTATTGCCTATGTTCTTTTTTCCCAAGAGACTTATTATTTGTACTATTGAACCGGCATCCCTACATCTTGTGTACATAGTATAACTCTCAAGCATGATGGCTAAAACAGAAATGATATGTTGATGTTATGAAAATGATGCATGACTAGGCATCTTAACTGATAAATGTGTGGCTCTAAACATGACATAGAGATACACTACGACATGATCCTAAATCTAAGATTCGAACTAGGTGTGTGATAATCTGGTAGAGTAATGAGATGTCAAGTGAGAGTGAGGAAATTTTGAATATTCCACCATTGGTACTGAGCTAGCACTTGCCTAGTTAGTCCTGCTAAAAGTAAGTCGTAATAGATAATTAGGAGAGGATCATAGGCCCTTGTTCAAAATAGTCAATCAGTAGCCTAAAATAATAGTAAAACCAAATGAAGTAATACTTTATTGATCCAAATAGTTTGAGCTTAAAATAGACCTTTCTTTTTCACCCCATCTGATCTTCTTTTGGGAACAATGTGTTTGCCCTGGTCCCTTCTTGGACATGTGCACCTCATCTTATACCAAAAGCATATGTTGAAGGTGGCTAATGTAGAAAAAAACCTTGTCATAGCCCTGACCCAATCTTGGGTATTGTGAACCTTGACTCATGGCAAAGTCATAAGTTGTGGGTGGTTGTTATGAGGAATACTCTGGAAAGTGGGGTTGAGAGAATAAAGAGGAAGAAAGTACAAAACAACAGTAACTCAAGAGTAAAAAAAATAAACACATGAAAAGAGAAGAGTCACTTACACATAAGGAGAAAAAAGGGAGATTTGCAAGGTTAAAGAAATACATAGCTAGGGTATTAAATTCATGCGATAAACTGAATAATAACATGGAAGTATGATTTAGAACATATAACTAATTAATTCAAGAAGTTATGTTTAATTTCTCGAAACCCTAGGTCTTATCATGATAAGGGAATAAAGAATCTAACTGAAAACTAGGGACCTAACGGGTGAAAGGAACCTACTAGTAAAATTGCACATACCTGGTGATGAAATTCATGGAGAAATATTCAGATTTCGAGGTTTAGAACCTTTCTGCGTTCTAGAACTAGGGTTCTTGACCTTTTTCTCCTTTCTTGTTTCTAATTTTCATTGTTTTTTATTAATGATTTGGCTTAGGTATATTTTAGTTATGTTTCTAGGCTTAAACTGACGAAAATCTGATGATTTAGGGTCAAAACGACCTATCTTAGGGTTTAAACCAAGTGGCAAAAAACCAAAAGACCACTGAAATAATTGTTGTCGGACCAAATGATGATATGGACTGATGTGTCATCGTTCAATCGATGTTTCGTCGTTTGGGTCCGTTGGTCGGGTCTGTTCGATTGACTTTTACTAAAGTAGGCATAACTTTTTACTAGGAGGTTTGATTTTAGAAAACTCGGTAGTAATGGAAAATTAATTCAATTATCTATCATTTCATTGTTCATGGGACACCTAATTAATCTTTTTCTAGGAGTTATGATCATTTAAAATTGACCCAAATGCATTTTCCCCCTAACTATCTGTGAATTTCCACCTATGGTCATACTTACGGTACGTAGGTCCATCTAAAGACCATGCTGGTCAATCTTGGTTCTTTTTAGAGAGTGGATAAATTGGGTCTTGATCGACATATACGGACTACGGACCGTATTTTGACCTACGAACGGTAGGTACTTCCGTCGTTCGATACTTATTCAAATTTTTTAGGCTATTTCTTTGTGGAGTTTCACTCACAATTGATGGATGTGCAGAACGTGCCGTGGATTAGGTTACGGTCCATCGATGTCAACCTTTGATTTAACCTACATATTTTTGAAAAGCTGATTTGTCGTCTGTTCTTGATACGGGGTGTCACAGTTAAAGTATACCAATTGGTCTACACACAATTTTACTTATAAGGACTTATATAAGAACTACTGTGAAGGGTTACAATTGTCTAAGAGTGTACATAGAGGTTTTGCATTTTGAAGTGTATTGAATGTTGGACGTTTACTTAATCATTTTTCTATAAGTTTGATTCTCCCTTGATGAGTATGTTATGTCTAAAGATCATATTTTATTTTGTTTAACTTAAACTCGTGAAAAAATTGTGTTGTGTAAAGGAAATCTTGGTAAGATATGTGATGGTTTGTGCACTATGAGTGTGGTGGTTGGTTCAAGCTAAATTTTGGTTGTAGCTAGTATAGATTCAGGAGGTTATCTTCGTTATGTTAGAGGAGATTTTTATTTGTGGTCGTGTCATGTTTTAAAGGGTTTTGGTTCATAACGGATTAATCTGTTAATCTATGGTTTGGTAATAATTCCTTATTTCTAGGTTGGTAAGGTTTGATTCGAATGTTCAGTTCATAATAGTTTATCTCGATGGAATGATCTTAAAAAAAGAGTTCACTTGGAGAGATGAACCTCGACTAGTAGGTCATAACTATGGCTTTTACTAACAATTGTTATTCCTCATCTCATTGTCTAGGTTTGAGAACGAACATAGTTTTTAGTGGTGGATAATGTGATGACCCGTAAGGTGATTTGTAAAAGTTTTGAATTATTCATTTAACTTGAGTTATAATTAATGGACAATTGTAGATAATTGACTTAATTGATAGTAAATGAGCTAAACTGATTATTAATTTAGTTCCCTATATAATTTGACCCATACCTATTAAATTAAGCCATTAGGGTTTGCCACTTTTGGTACAAAATTAGTTTATATAGAAAATAAAAACAATAGAAAAGGGAATACGCGAGGACATATGCTGCTGCGTCAGACGAATGAAACATTGGAGGCATACTTCTGTAGTTCAGAACTAGCATTGTTCCAAGTCCCGTTGCATTATATTGAAGTTTGGAGGATGAATATATATTAATATAATAATGAATGAAGGAGTTGAATTTAGTATTTAATTTAATATGCATATAAATTATTTCTGTTGCTTAGGGAATTAATATTTTGAGAGATTGTTATGGTATAGTTAATGCTAATGATTAAGAAAATCATTATGATTAGAGTATAAATAGAATAATTTGGTGGATTTTATTTCCTTCCTCAAACGACATAAAAAATTGGTATAATAAATGGACAAGGTATGGTATATTATAAAATAAGCATACAAGTAGCACATGGCATTATGAAAGAAAGAATAAAATATTAATTTTTTTTTACACTGTGAATCGGCCGAAAGAAATATAAATAGTGTCATTGTTGTTTATTTAGTTAACAACATGGACAATCATTGGGTACCAATGATTACTAATGAGTTTGATAATTGGGTTATGATAAGTTGGTTAAAGTTTTGTTTGTTATTTAGTAAAGATACGGTTTTTCTACTCTTGATTTTTTTGGTATGGAATTTTCCTATGAACAACACATTATCATTCAAATTTGAAATATTGACATAGGTAAATTAAGTATTAGGTGTGAAAAGTAATAGATTTATGATATTGAAAAAAAATGAAACTTAACCCTAGGCTTGAACTTAGAAAATAAATTAATGATTAGGAGTTTGATTGTTTACTTGAATAAGTTTTTGAGTCTAGACTAGACATAGTAATATGAGTATTGTTAGTCTCAAGTTCTCATTGTGGTCATTTATTTGAATAGATTGCATTAATTTCAAGCTTTATAGGAGGGGAAAACTCAAGTCCCATAGTGATTGTTCCACTATTTGAGGCAAGTGGATTTCTTAACTCTTATTAAGTGTATGAAATGCGTGTATATTCTTGTGGTATAGGTTTGTGAGTAATGGGATTTTGTGATGGGTTGACTTGTACATATTAGTCTAATGATGAAAAAAGGTAACAAATGACAATGTGATTAATTTTTTATTTATGATGTGTTGAGAAAGTTTTGAAGACTTGTTGAATCATTGTCGATGTGATACCATGTTTGTGTTGTTGTGGATTGTGCAATGTTATGTAAATAGTCATCTTCTCATTATTTGTGTAAACATGTCATTTGCATTATTTTGAGACATGGTTGTGACAAGTGTTATGAGCATTAAGAAAGAATGAGAACTTAAAGATGATATTCTATTTTGAGAAACATATCGCACGTGCGATGGATACTACATTTTTAGGGAGATATCGTGCGCCATGATGGTTACTATTATTGAGAGTCGTATCGTGCACTGTGACACATGCATGGACAGATATGTCTCCTATGGGTTCCAAACTGAGAGAAAGCGGGAGTGTATCACTAGGTCAGATATTGTGTTTTCCTGATCTTGTAAATACCTTTCTGTGGAACTTGTGATTGATAAATACTGACCTTGTTGTTGAGGATATAAAATTTGTTAAAGTGTTGTTGTTGAGAATATGTAATATGGCAAAGTATTGTTATTGAGGATATGTAATTTATCAAAGTGTTGTTATTGAGGATATGTAACTTATCTAGGTGTTGTTGTTGTTGAGCTGCGTGCTATGTATACTGTGAGCTGTTAGGTTGGACTGATTTTTATGCAGGTTGTACTTTTAGAGGTTCGGTTGAGGTGGTAGGAGTAATCGTATTTCATCCCTTTAGCTTATGCTTAGAGGTTTACTTGTTGATTACCCCTTGCTTCTACAATTTTTTGTATGTTATTAGCCCGAACCTTTGTGATATATTCTCTTCTTTTTCGAGGCTTCTTGAATATTTGTGAGGTAGTTGTTTGTCATTTCAGCAAACCGTCTTACTCCTGTTATGATTTTGTTATACTCTAGAAACAATGTCATATCAGACTTATATTTTCTTTTAATTCAATTGTAATACTTTAGAGGCCTATACACGTGACAACCAGGTTTTGAGATATAATTTAAGTTGTAGTAAATTTTTCGCATTTTATTGTATTAGTTGTGTTTCAGGATGACTTGCCTTGGTGGGATAAGGTGAAGGCCATTTTTGGATCATGACAGAAGAACATAACAACTTTTTAGGTCTAATTAGTTTAGTTTTAACTTAATTCCAACAATATATTTACCAACTAAACAACATTATATATTTTAGCTAATTTAAAAAATTAACCAACTTTTTAAGTCTAATTAGTTTATTTTTACTTAATTTCAACACTATATTCACCAACTAAACCACTTTAGATATTTTTAACTTATAAAATTAACTTAACAACTTTTTACGTATAATGAGTTTAGCGTTAACTTATTCCAACACTATATTCACCAATTAAATCACATTATATATTTTAACTTGTTTGAAGAATTTAACAAGTTTTAAAGTCTAATTAATTTTGTTTTGAACTTAATTCCAACAATATTCACCAACTATATCACATCATATATTTTAACTTGTTTGAAGAACTTAACAACTTTTTAAGTCTAATTAGTTTATTTATTTTAAACTTAATTCAAACGCTACATTCACCAAATTAAACACATTATATATTTTAACTTATTAAAACAACTTAACAACTATCTAAGTTTAATAAGTTTAGTTTTAACTTAATTCAAACACTATATTCACCAACTAAACTTGTCATGACCCAAGAATGGATGTGATGATACTCTTCTTATCCCACCAAAACAAGTCAGTCTAAACCTCGACCAATACAATAAAATGTGAAGATTTCATAATTTACTCAAAAATACCCCCAAAATATGATTGTCAAATAGGAGTAAGAAGGCCTGCTGAGATAACGAGAAGCTACCTTACAATTCTCCATAAGAAGCCTCGGACAAGGAGAAGAGAAATATCACAAATATCCAGGCTAGTAACCTACAAAAAAATTGTAGTGGCAAGGGGTAAGTACCAAACCACACTGTACTCATAAACTAAACTTCTAAACAAAAGCTAAGGGGATAAAATGGGGATAACTCCTTACACACCAACTGAACCTCCAAATCTACAACTTGTATAAAAATCAGCCAACCTAACAGTTCATAGTTTTCATAGCACCATCTCATCAAAATCATTTTAAAAATTACACATCCTCAACTACATACTCAATATTCAAAATCAAAACTTTCACAAATAGACCCTCACAATATTATTAACACACAAGATCAAGTTCATCAAATAGAGGTAATCAAATATCAAATACTTTTCAACCACCAATAAAACACATAATCATCAAGAATGAAGGATGTCATGTGATGCAATGTAATATGACACAATGAAGTTATATGGCTCAGAATACCAATTATAGTCTCAACCATATATACATGATACTTCTCGAAAATACATCGAGAATTCATGACTCATGGGGGACTTGCGAGGTCCATATACTGACACGGATGATCTCCACGTGTCTATGCGGACGTTCTCACAGCACTATCATAAAACAAACAAGTTCATCAGGGACGATCTCCAAGTGCCCAAATTATAATCATAACCTTTCAATCGCACGGACGATGTCCATGTGTCCAAATAATTACAAATCGATCTCAACACGGACGATCTCTACGTGTTAGGTCTTTACTCGTACCCAATCTCATGTCAATGCATGTAGACAACATTATATGAAACAAAGGAGATGATGCAACATTTCAATAAATCAAATGTCGCTATGCCATATAATCACCTCAATTATCAGAATTATACGGGTTCAATAAAAAACAAAATCACATGTAATAAATCAAGTCAATAATATATCAGCTAATGATCATATGGTTTATCCCTCTTCATTAATAGAATTAATCAAGGTAGACAAGTCAACCCTTCACCAAGTCTCATTACTCTTAACACATACCACAAGGAAATACACTAATTTCATACACTTAGCAAGGATTTAGAAATCCACTTGCCTCGAATAGTCGAATAATCACTCTGAGACTCGAGTCTTACTCTTTCATTGAGTCTCCAAATAAATTCAATCTATTCAAACAATTACTTAACTACAATAAGATTTTGAAACTAACAATACTCACATGAACATATGTATATCTTATACCCCAAACACATTTGAAACTAAAATCGAGTTCCTAAATCTTGAGGTCGATTTTCAATTAACATGCCAATTCTCTTCAAAAACTAATTTCTCCAAATTTCAAGTCTAGGGTTAGGTTTCAAATTCTCCGATATCACCAATCTAATGTTATTCATATAATACCATACATCTAATAATTAATTACCTATATCAATACATCAAAAACGTAATTTATATTGTGATAGTAAAATAAGATTTACAAAACGTGAAAATCACTGGTTACGAAATCAGTGGTGAAAATCCCATGAAACAAAGGTACAACCTATAAACATTAACTAATTTGTAATGTGAGATGATTATATTAATCGACATATTGTATAACTTTGTCCCCACCAATTTCCCAAACCACCAAGGTGGTAACGAAAAAATTTAACAGAAATTCATTTCTTCTTAGTTTATAAAGTAATAAATCTAAAATCCTCCAGTAACACTCAGCATCCTAATTGACTATAATATAATATGTATTGAGAAGATTTAAGGCATTAGAAATTGTACATGGATGTGCAGTAGATGTCAGTTCATAAATTCGGTCGCCGCTTTGCACCAGAAGTATTTCTTCGTCCTTTTCTTTATTTTATTAAAATAGTTATATATTAAAAGGAATAAACCTTAATAAGTTATTTTAACATGGGTTGACCCATTAACCACCCATTAAATAAATTACTTTTTTACCATATGTCCATCAATTAAATAATCGTAGTTATCGAATAGTTTAAAATTTTCAATCCAGCTTCACAAACTGATCAAAATTGACTCAGCCAACTATCGAAAAGGATAAAAATGATAGTTTTGTGAAATTTTCCAAAAATGACCTTGCAAGTGATTACATTATCCACCACTAAAAATAATGTTCGTCCTCGAACATAAGGAAGAAGAATAAAGAATAAATAAAGTCACGAAAAGCTTGAGTTATGATCTACTAGTTTATGCTTGTATCTCTAATTGAGTTCCTCCGTAAGACCGTTCCATCACGATCAACTACTAAGAAAAGAACTTTCAAATCAAACCCACTTAAACTTCTAAATCGATACTGGATACCACCATAAATGAGCTTGAATCAACCATCAAACATCAATAATGCTCAAACCATCACAAATTTTATCAAGATTCCCACATGACAATACAATCTTTTTGTGAACTTAAGTTATAAGAATCTGATCTTTAGAAATCAAGTACTAATCAAGGGACAATCCAACTTATTTAACACAGAGAAGAACAAGATGAAGTAACAACTTAGCTACCGATATACTCAACTAATAGAACCTCTAACAACACCATCAAAATGCTAGATCAATAGCTATTTTGTAGATAACCTTTAAGAATGGTAGAGTTAGACCCAACTATCCCTTCATTCAATCATAAATATGTGGAACGTGATCTCAACATGTGGATGAATACTAAAACATTCGAACAATTGTAAATACTTGTGGTAGCTCTTTTATAAATTCTCATAAGAAAGATGGTATGTATAGAACAACTGAAATGCTTCAATTCTCCACGACAACACCAAATATATTATAACAGAAATGACCAAGTCTACCAAATGATCCTACCAAATCAAGAGGACAATAGAGGATTGGTACATCCGATCCACCATTAGAAATCCACTCATTGATAGAAAATCACACTTCAAACCATATCCAAAACAAGGTAGATGGTCATATAAGAAAATAGAGAAACAAAGTTGAATAACACTAGATACTTCTTCCATAGTGCCCATATCAAACACTTTGATCCATCTAACTTCGTCTCCCTGATTTTTTGCTACCCACTATCAATTAGTCTAGTTCCTATTACAATTGTAAGCATACTCGATTAATTAAACCCACATACTTCTCACAGTACCAAACCAAAATCAACACTCTTAATACTAACAAATATCATAATCTCACCCGTTATTTAACTTACTCTCAAGTCGTCACTAGTATAATAGTCTTCTTAAAAACACATTATCGCCTCTAGAACTTTCAAACAATGGTTGTCTCTGTCCAAATAAATATTTTATGATGGATACAGAACCCACCAAAGGCTGACAACACTAATTTCAAATCTAAAAGTACTTTCCCATCAATATAAATTTGTTAAATCACATACAATGTCAACTCCATATATTCTTTCAGATACCAAATTTCAACTAATATTCAAAACCATTATATACCTCAAACAAAACATAAAAAATTCTTGGTCACTCCAATAATTTGATATACTATAAGCTCATAACATTTACCCACTACTATTGCATCATAACAATCTATATTGTCTCAAAAAAAATTGTAGTTTCAAACACCTCATAATCCTCAATAATCATGTGTAAATGTAGGTCCCTACTGTTGTGTATCAATAAGTCACCCACCATAATCTGAACAATTTAGCCCCACATAACAACACATAATTTTACACACCTCACTTTTTTTCACCAAAGTTAAAACTCAATTTTCATGAAAATTCTAATAAATCCATAGTAGGTCCATGCTGAATGATTTTACATCTCATACTCATTTCTCAACTCAAAGACAAAATTCATACAACCTTCAACTTCAAACCAAAGATTTATATGAAAGGTCTTATTCCTTCAGCTCTTCTTAAGCTCTTCTCATGACGCAAAATTTTAAATATCTTAAACCCTTAAATACACTTTACTCTTGTTCGTTTTACCGACTCACTTATAAACAATTGATCAATAACCGATGACATTTTATCTTATACTCTAAATCAAAACATTACGTGAAACCCCCTTCAGGTATTCAATAAAAAAAATCAAATTTACTACTCAATTTATTTTTAAGTCCTTTCATATGCTTCATACTCAATACGATCGATCATTTCTTACCTTACCAGTTCATATCTTGAGAAAACACACTGCCAAAAACCTAAACTTACAATGAAAAACTTGAATGTTGAATCCAACTGTGTAGCCCATTCCTTTTATATATCAACATTAGCTTTTATCTTGAAGATTTGTATGAATTCATGTATCTTAGATTATCATTGATTGCCTATACATCGACCATATCATATGTTTTTCTAAAAATTCAACCATACTCATTATCGAACTCAAAACCACAAAATATATCATCACACTCGAGCTCTGTACACTTCTTTCTCAAATTTTATCGAACTGTTTTTAATCATTATGATTAACTTGTGACACTATTAACATAAGTAAAGCTAAATAGATAAAACCACACTTCTCTAAAAATCATTTATTTCTACTATCTGAATGTACATATTTTGTCCTTGCACTTAGAGTAGAAATCTTCATTCTCGATCGCCTCCTTCCAAAAACTAATATACATTAAAGTAATTCCTTCCCTTTATGAAACTAGCAGTTTTAAATTTTTATACAAGCAGTGTCTTGATACCTCCTATAACTTTCCATTCAGTCAAGCTACTCACGAAATAGTATCAATCCACAACCTTAGTAATCGCAAGCCATCATTAGAATACAATTTTGTAAACCAACAATCCTTATTAAATAGTTGCATCTCAATCATAATCCATTACGAAATCTTATTACTATCATGTTCAATTAGCTCTTTTCATCACCACGAAGTTAACCTTCTTGTCACTATGACACCTTAAACTAAGTTATACCAATTGAATCAAAAAGACTAACTCATTTTTATATGGACTTTCTTACTGACATCTTTAATTACATTCCCACAAGAATACTATTTGGGACTTCTTTTACACATAAGCTTGTCATTCTGATATCTATCCATTCCGTTAGTGTAACGACCCATTTGGTTATTTTGACTAGTAGAGTTTTTTAATTAATAAAATACATTTCAAAAAATTTTAAATGAGTATTTTGAGATATTTGTAATTAAAATTATAAAATTAATGGGTAAATTTTAATAATTTATTTGGTTAGCGAGTACGTATAAATAATTAACTTTTATTAGCTGATAGTTAATGGCCCAAGCCCATTATTCATTTAATACCCTAAGGCTAACCTATATATGAAAATAGGTTGATAAAGTCTAACACCGTTAGTCGATAAATATTTTGTTAAAAAGAAGAAAAAAAGGTCATCGTAGAAACTTATTGCGGCGTCAATTTCTACAACCAGGTAATAGTTTCTTAAAGATTTAATCTTGGACGTGTATTAGCCAGATATATTTTCAAATAGTTGTTGTGATACAATCTAAAGTAAATTCTGTATCATTTAATTGTATAAGTGAGATTGATTTCATTAAGAAGACATAGAATAATGACTAATAATTGTCATGATGGTAGGAAATAATGAGGTGATGATTTGAGGAATAAAATTAATATTATTATGGGATGGATGGTTGTTCGTTTTCCAATTCAAGTTACAGTATGTAACTTGACAATTTTGAGGTTTTTTCTTTTATTTGTTGTAGTTACTTTAAGGAATCAAGATTTAATACTATTTATTTTATACAACTAAATATATTGAATTAGGTATGTTGAAGTTTTAGTCCTAAGCTATACAATGACATGTTATTATGTGTTTATTTGAAAAGCAATGGGGTTTGGATTATTATTATTATTATTATTTAATCATAAATTTATTGGGCTATATTGGTAATGGTAGGGAAAATGGTTTGCATAGCATTGTGGGTTGAAGAAACCTGGCTTCTTTGGATTAACTTTTGCAGTTTTTGATAACTGCAGTGCAACATAGTCTTTTACTTGTATATTTTATATGAATAATGTGAATTTGAGTTTGCATGTTCTCGTATTGTTATCATTTTATAAATCAAAATTTGATATACTAAGATAGGTAATTACATATTAAGTGAAGTAAATTAGAATATCATTAAGGTTATGTTATTCAGAGAAACAAGGACTTAACCTTGAGCAAATAAGAGACTTGGCATAGTAATGGACCTCAAGATTAGGAATTTGAGTATAAATTTGTGTTTGATGATTTTTAGGTCGAGGATATACATATAGTAATGTAAATGCCTATAGACTCGTGAGCTTAAAAATTATGTGTGTTGCATAGATTGAATCATTTGGATGTAGAGTAGAGAAAAAGCTATAGGAAAGTAGCTCACTGGACTTCGGTTCTCCGGAGGAGGTAGGTTATGGTTTATGTTATTTGATAGTAAACTCTTAATAGAGATTAATATGCATGAATAATATTGTGAATTTTTCTATGTACTTGATTGTGTGGTTGTGTGGCTTGATTGTATGTTTTGTGATTGGTCTGAAATTCTGAGACTGTGAAACTTATAATATTGAATCTTTTTATTGAAGTGATGCCTTTAATAAAGAAGGCTTGATGAAATATTATCAATAAATGGAAAGTGGTGATAATAAATGATAAATTAACGATTTATTGGATCAGAGTGTCACGTTCTGACACGGTATAATTGAATCGTATTTTCACGTTTCGACACGATATAATTGGATTGGAGTGTCACGTTCCAATATGGTATAATTGGATCGGAGTGTCACATTCTGACATGGTGTAATTGGATCGGAGTATTTCATTCAGACACGATATAATTGGATAGGAGTGTCATGTTCCGACACGATAGTATTAAAGTAAAAACACATTCAATTAACGGAATGTACTCAATCTCAAATAACTCAATTACATAAATGGTTTAGTTGGACGCATGAGTCCTCATGGATGATCTTGATACTATTGACTTTTATTTCATACTTACTTTAGTGTTGTTGACACAGGTTCATGTTGTTGTTTCTTATCACCTGTTAAGTACTATGGTTGAGTTCATACTATTATTCATTGTATATTAGTTTCTATTTTGGGCTTGCCTTGTACTGAACTCTACTTGTGTTTTTCTTTGTTTTCCTTTTATGGAGTGCAGCGAGTATACCAATGACTTTGATTGTTCCTTAGCTTTATTCAATATCCATCGTATCAGTTCGCAGGGTGAGCTATTCATTCAAGCTCGTATTGGAATATCTCGGTCATGAGATGATGTCCTTTATTTTTGGACACATACCATTTTATTCTTGTAATTTGGTGCATTTGATACTATTAGACTAAGTATGTAGAGATTAATTATCCTTGATGCGATGACTTTTAGATTTTGGGGATAATATGTAACAGACTCTAGAAGTTAATATGATTGGTTACTTTTATGTGTTTTGGAACTTTCTCATTATTCTTTTATTTGTAGTTGGATTATTGGGAAATATTGGGGTTTTGATTTCTTCGTTTGCCCACCTTGGAGGTTAAGTATGGGTTTCACTCACTACTCATTTTGGGTCGTGACAAAGTTTGTATCAGAGCGTTAGGTTCGGTGATCTCATCACACAAAAATAAGTCTAGTAGAGTCTTGCAGAACTGTATGAGAACACCTTTATTCGAGAGGCTATAAGAACTTAGGAAAACTCATTTCTTTCTTTCTTTCTTGCTACTACTTGAATCCAATTTGTATCTAGTTGATACAAGTTGGTATTGAACTCCTTCACTCTATTTCATACGTGGTTAGTACTAGAGTACAATATTAGTAGTTGAAATAACAACACCAGAAATAAAAACAAATGTGTCTTTTGAAATAGGTATATTTATCGATTAATTGCAAGACTTATAATGACTATTGATTGACATGATTTTCTTATTAAGGTCTTAAATTTTAAACCCTAGCTTTTTATGTGTATTGATTATGAAGAGGATTATGCAGTCATTGTTGATTCTTTAAGTTGCTTCACGAAATAAATATAATGGGGCGGCATAGTGTTGAGTTTTGACATACTAGTTTTGGGGAGATGCAAAATGTTGTGATAGTCTAATGTGTTTTGCGGAGATGCAAAATGTGGTGAGAGTCTACTGTAGAGTGCGGATTAGTAAAGGAATTACATATGACTTAGGATCTATGCTAGAAATATAGCAATATAGATGTCTATAGACTCGTATTTACAAATATGGTATACTTGATAGATTGGAAAGGAGTTACACATGATTGGATTCGTTAAATGTGTTATTTTGTTATTGTTAAAGGATCTAAGGAAGGGTTTCCCTCAGAGCCTTGGTTTAGAGTGTGAAGTAAGATGTCATAGGTGATTGGTAAAAGTATGAGGTCGGTAGGCGAGCTAGAAAAACAAGAGTCTAGTATATTGAAGGGTCTAAATATTTAGAACTTTTTCTCCACATGAAAAAGAATTTCACAAAAGTGAAGGAAAAAGATCTCTCGTATAAAACCTTGGAGTGTAGTCGAAGGTTGTATTGATTTTTGCCTATGAGTTTAGATATGATTGTAAGATGTGAACTAGTACAGTACAGACTTACTAGGAATTTATCATCGACTTTTATAATGATTGAATTTTGATTTGGCTGACAAATAGTGAGGGGTATAGAAAATTTAGAATTTTATGTGGGGTTAGATTGCTCAAATTAATATAGATGCCGTAAGAATGATGCACAAGGTGATATACAGTTTTACATGGTTATTAAGAATTTAGAGGTAGATTAATACTACTCTATTGATGAGATTATATAGAATGTTATATAGACATTTGATGGTGAATAGAGGTTATGAACTTATAGTAAAAAAATATTTTGAGTGATCAAGAATTTCCCAAGTGTTGGCATGAGGTATGTGATGTTTTAGAATGATAGATAAAGCATGGTATGTGAAGTTGATTTTGAGTGTGATTTAATAGTTTTATCTCAATGGAGAGGTACCATAAAATTTTAAATTAGTGTTATTATACTTGTATGTGAATCGTATTTGTTATGAAATGCTTAAATAGAAAGAGAGATAGTTATAATTTGAATATGTATTTGATAAAAAAAATACTTTGAATAATAATGATGGTTTCGGAGTAAGATAGTGGTTATGATGTTTTGTTAGTATTAAGAGTGTCGTGCAATTATAGTAGGGACTAAATTGATGATTGTGGGTGGCTAGAAAATCAAAGAGATAGAGTCAGTTGAATGAAAATGTTTGATATGGACATTATGGAAGGAGTATTTAGAGTTATTCCACCTTGGTTATTATCTGTAAGACATATTTAGTGTTGTCTTGGTGTAGTTCAAGTATTTGAGTTGTTCTACATGTACCACCTTGCTTATGAGAATTTTTATAAGAGAGATATCATGAAAATTTATAGTATTTCGATAGACTTACGATTTATCCCATCATCGATATTATGTTTTGTCTATGTGTGATGGAATGTGAGGACCATTGTAGTTTTGTGATAAGGAGTTTGTTCATAATAGTTACTAATCTAGCATTTTGATAATGCTTTAATAGGTTATGTATGCTTGGGTGTATCGCTCCATGGGTGGTTACTTGATCATTTTCTTCTTTGGGTTGGATAAGTTTGGTTCTCCCTTGATGAGTACCTGGTGTATAAAGATTAAATTTTTATAACTTAAGCTCGTGGAAATTTATGTTGTGAGAAAACAATATTGATAAGATCTATGTTGGTTTGTGCATTATGAGTGTGTGGTGATTGATTTTAGGTTCACTTCTGATTTGAATCCATATTGGTTCAACATATTATCATGGTTATGAAAACAAAGATTCCACCTAATTGTTATGTCAAGGTCCATGAGAACATGTTGCATATGGGTGTACGATAAACTTTTATGGCTATTGAAATTCATTTGTTGTTAGTTGAGTTTACATACAACAATAGCTACCACTTGAGAAGTCATATGACCTAAGACGTAGTATGAGAGGAGCTATAGCTCTCCCATTCGTTGGTTTAATGCATTTAAGGTAAGAATTTCAGAGACTTAGCATGATATGCACAAAAGATATTTGCACATATTTGTCAATTCTTTTACCCTTTCTTACACTCACGTTGTTTTGATCGTTCGACGACGAATAATGGGTAAATTGGTATCTAAAGTAACGATCCATTGGTCATTTTGAGTACTAGACTTTTTATTTCATAAAATACATTTCAACAAATTTTAAATGAGTATAGAAATAAATTTTAAATTGGTATTTTGGGCTATTCGTGATAATAATTATAAAATTAATGGGTAAATTTTAATAATTTATTTAGTTCACACAAATTTATAAATAATTAACTTTTATTAGTTTATAGTTAATGGCCGAAAATTGTTTTGTTAAAAAGAAGAAAACAAAGGTCATTTTAGAAACTTGTTGCGGCGTCAAGTTCTACAATCACGTAATAGTTTTTTAAAGCTTTAATCTTAGACGTGTATTAGCCAGATATATTTTTAAATAGTTGTTGTGATATTACGTGGAGGGAATTCAATATTATTTAATTGTATAAAAGAAGAATGGTTTCCTTAAGAAGACATAGAATACTGACTAATAATTGTCATAATGATAGGAAATAATGAGGTGATGATTGGTGGAATAAAATTAATATTATTATGGTATGGATGATTGTTCGTTTTCCAGTTCAAGTTACAGTATGTAAGTTGACAATTTTGGGGTTCTTTATTTTATTTGTTATAGTTACTCTAGGGAATCAATATTTAATACTATTTACTTTTGGTATATAAATATATGGAATTAGGTATATTGAAGATTTAGTCTTAAGTTATACAATGGCATGTTATTATGTGTCTAGTTGAAAACCAATGGGGTTTGGATTATTGTTGTTATTATTTAATCATAAATTATTGGGTTATATTGGTAATGATAGGGAAAATGGTTGGCATAGCATTGCGGGTTGAAGAAAAATGGCTTCTTTGGATTAACTTTTGCAGTTTTTGAGTACTGCAATGCAACATAGTCCTTTACTTGTAGGAATGTAATGTCTTAACGAATTAAATATTTTAAGGGGCTATGAATCTACGTCATATGAGTAATGTAAATTTGAGTTTGCAAGTTCTCGTCTTGTTATTATTTTATAAATCAAATTTTGATATACTAAGATAGATAATTCAATGTTAAGTGTAGTATATTAGAATATCATTAAGATTATGTTATTCAAAGAAACAAGGATTTAACCTTAAGCAAATAAGTGACTTTGCACAATAATGGACCTCAAGATTAGAAATTTGAGTATAAATTTGTTTTTGATAATTTTTAGGGCTAGGATATAAATAGTTTAATGTGAATGCCTATATACTCGTGAACTTACAAATTTCATATATTGCATAAAATGAAAGCATTTGGATTTAGAGTAAAGGAAAAGCTATGGGAAAGAAGCTCGCTTGACTTCGGTTCTCCAATGGACGTATGTTAGCTTATGTTATTTTTATAGTAAACTCTTAATAGTGATTGTCATGCAATGAATGATATTGTGAATTTTTCTATGTACTTGATGATGTGGTTGTGTGACTTGTATTATGTGTTTTTCTATTTGGTCTGAAATCCTGAGACCGTAAAACCTATAATATTGAACCTCTTTATCGAAGTGATGTCTTGAATAAAGAAGGCTTGATGAAATATTATCAATGATTGAAAGTGGTGATAATAAATGATAAATTAATGGCATTATTGGATCGGAGTGTCACATTTTGACACGGTATTCTTTGATTGGAGTGTCACGTGACGACACGATATAATTAGATCAGAGTGTGACGTTCCGACACGATATAACTGGATTAGACTGTCACGTTTCGAAAATGTATAATTAGATTGGCGTGTCACGTTCCGACACGATATAATTGGATTGGAGTGTCAGTTCCGACACAATATAATTGGATCGGAATGTCACTTTCTGACACGATAGTATTAAAGGAAAAACATATTGAATTAACGAAATGTACTCAATCTCAAAGAACTCAATTCCCCAAATTGTTTTGTTGGAGGCATGACTTCTCATGAATGATCTTGATATTGTTGACTTCTTTACATACTTACTTTACTGTTCTTGACACTAATTCATGTTGTTTGTTGCTTATCACCTGTTAAGTGTTATAGTTTAGTTCATACTATTATTCATTGTATATTAATTTCTATTTTGAGTTGGTCATTCTACTCAGTACATGTATCCCTATACTGAGCTCTACTTATATTTTTCTTTGTTAACCTTTTATGGAGTGCAGCGAGTGTACCAACGACTCTGACTGACCCTCAGCTCTAATCAATCTCCAGCATATCAGGTCTCAGGGTGATCTATTCATTCAAGCTCGTATTCGATCATCTTGGTAATGGCATGATGTCCTTTGTTTTTGGACACATACCATTTTATTCTTGTATTTTGGTGCATTTAATACTATTAAACTTAGTATTTGGAGATTAGATGTCCTTGTTGTGATGACTTTTTGATTTTGGGGATAATATGTAACAGACTCTAGAAGTTAATCTGATTGGTTACATTGATATATTTTGGAACATCCGCATTATTTTGTAATTCGTGGTTAAATTATTGGTAAATGTTGGGGTTTGGATTCCTTGGTTCGCCCACCTAGGAGGTTAAGTGTGGGTGCCACTCACGACTCATTTTTTATCGTGACACTTGGACATTAAAATAAAATTATCGGTTCTTATTAGAACCCTCGTGATACATTTCTCAACTTAACACATTAACACCGATCCACCACTAAAATCTTTCTTATATCCACTGCTTAACCCCAAATATATAGTTTAACAACCTAATTGATTTCTTAAATGTAAATGCAACACTAAATCTCATTATACAAGCATGTGATACAATTATTAACTTTTTAAATATTTAGTATTCACACTAGAAAATCAACATCTTCATTTTTTTACATACCACTAGTACCATATCCAAAAATTTTGTAGATGCACCACTAGAACACATTATATCTATAAAGAAGATATTTCCAAAATAGCTCACACATTTCTACCAATCGAATAGTTGTAAAGTATTATAAAATTTGTTTCCTGCCTAGCCCATGGTATATATATTCTTTCATAGGTCTGGTCGATATTAAAAGTAATACCTTGCATAACTCTAACCAAGTAAGTATCGATACTATTGTAGTAGAAATTTTAATCTTAGTTGGTGCATCATTATTACTAAAAACCCCATTAATGTTATGACAACTATATCAATTATATTATTCAAGGTTAAAATGTTCATAATCTAGCCATCATTTTAATAATTTCACTTTTAACTGTCAAAATACTGTAGATATTTTCTATACCATAGAATTAATAATCCCTACTACTAGATGAATACCAAAAAAGAATTGTATAAGACGTTTATGATGTCCTTTAAACCTTTGTTAAATTTAATCGTTTAGTTATCCTCAAACTGAAGCATCAAACCATAACCTCACGTAATTCCTTCGAATCATTACACATTTAAAATTTGATCACACAACATCTTCAGAAGTATATCACTCTAACCTTAGTACCATCTCTAAAATTCAACAACACCAACTACTGACATGAGAAACTACGCACGAGTCAACACATAAGTGAGAGAGAATGGGAGGTTGCCATAAGAATTATACCGAACAAAGGCTGAACGATAAGGATTCAAGAAGTGCAGATTATTCATAAAAGTCATTATAGCCTCTTAAATATAAGTATAGACGTCTCTGTGCAGATCCTCTAGACACTACTTAGACTCAACTTCTATACATGTGAGACCTATGAAACTGGGGATCTGATACCATTTTGCCACGACCCAAAAATGGACGTGGTGACACTCATTTTGTCCCACCAAGAAAAATCAGCCTAAACCTCGACCATTACAATAAAATGCGGAAATTTCATAATTTACTCAAAAATATTCCCAAAAGCTGATTGTTACGTGTACAAGACTCTAAAGTATTAATGTTGATTCAACAAAAAAAATAAGTTTGAAATGACATTGTTTCTCGAATAGGACAAGGTCATAAATAGGATTAAGCAGGTCTGCTGAGATAACAAGCAGCTACCTCACAATTCTCCACAAGAAGCCTCGAACAAGGAGAAGAGAAATATCACAAAGGTCTGGGCTAGTAAATTACAAAAAAATTGTAGTAGAAAGGGGAAAGTACCAAAACACATGGTACCCAGCAAGTAAACTTCTAAAAACACGCTAAGGGGATAAAATGCGGGTATTCCTTACACACCAACCGAACCTCCACAACTACAACTTGAATAAAAATCAGCCCAACCTAACAGTTCACAGTTTTCATAGCACCTATATCTTCAAAATTATTTCAAAATATTACACATCCTCAACTACAAAGACAATATTCAACAATCACAACTTTCATAAATAGGCACTCACAATATAAGCAATATGCAAGATCAAGTTCATCAAATAGAGGTAATCAAATATAATGTATTTTTCAACCACATATAAAACACATAATCATAAAGAATGAATGATGTCATGTGATGCAATGCAATATGACACAATGAAGTGATATGCCTCAGAATACCAGTTACTCTCTCAATCGTATATACATGATATCTCTTGGAAATACATCGAGAATTCATAACCCATGGCGGACATGCGAGGTCTATATAACGACACGGACGATCTCCACGTGTCTTTACGGACGATCTCAACAGACTTCATAAATAAAACAAATTCAGAACTATTAGGATCTAAAAATGTACTTGATTGCCCTCGTATTATTCCACCAAGAGTAGACAGCCAAAAACTCAACCATTACAACAAAAATGCGGAAATTTATGTTCAACAAAAAAAAATACCCTCAAAATCTGGTTGTCACGTGTATAAGCCTCTAAAGTATTACAATTAAGTCAAAAGAAAAATACAAGTTTCATATGATATTTTTCTAGAGTAGAACAAGATCATAAATATGAGTAATAAGGTCTTCTTAGATGACAAAAAACTATCTCAGAAATGTCCAAGAAGCCTCAGAAAAGAAGAGTATATGTCACAAAAATCCTAGATAGTAACCTACAAAAAAAATTGTAGAAGCAAGGGGTGAGTACCAAATCACATGGTACTCAGCATGTAAACGTCTAAACATAAGCTAAGGGGATGAAATATGGGTACTCCTACCTCCCTAACCGAACCTCCACAACTACAACTTGCATAAATCACAATCCAATCTAACAACTCACAGTTTACATAGCACATAGATCAACAACAACACTTCGATAAATTACATATTCTTAACAATAACACTTTAACAAAATAAATATCCTCAAGAACAACACTCTAACAATTTCCAATCCCCAACAACAAGCTCAATATTCATCTATCACAAGTTCCACAGAAAGGGATTGACAAGATCAGCAAAACATAATATCAAGTTCACTAACGATAAGTATGTGTAATGTCATGGAATGCAATGTCAAGTATAATGATGCATGTCTGACCTAGTGATACGCACCCGCATTCTCTCAGTATAGGACCCATGGGGGATATATCTTTCCATGCATCTATCGCGGCACATGACACGACCGTAGAAAAAAGAAACCGTCGTGGCGCGTGATACATCCCTCGAAATATAGTATCCAACACGGCGCTTGAGACGTCCCTCGAAATGGTACATCCTGTTTAAGTTCCCATTCTCTCTCAATGCATATGATACTTGTCAAGACCATGTCTCAGAATAATGCAAATGACATGTTCACACAAATAATGAGAAAATGATCATTTTTATAAAATTGCACATTTCACAGCAACTCAAACATGATATCACATTAACAATGATTCAACAAGCCTTCAAACCTTTCTCAACACATCACAAATAAACAATTAATCACATTGCCTTTTGTTACCACTTTTTCATCATTAGAGTTAATCAATGTGGAGAGGTCAACACATCACTAAATCTCATTACTCCCAAATATATACAACAAGGAAATACACTCATTTCGTACACCTGACAAGAGTTTAGAAATCCACTTGTCTGAAATAGTTGAACAATCACTCCGAAACTTGAATCTTTTCCTTTCATTGGACTTCAAAATAATTACAATCTATTCAAATAAAAAATACTGTAAGATTTCAAAACTAACAACACTCATGATACTATGTGTTGAGTCTAAACCCGAAAATTCACCCAATATAATCATGTTCGTAAATCTTGATGTCAATTAACATTCCAACTACCATATTTATTAATTCAAGTCGAAGTTTAATCAAATTCTTCCCAATATCATAATTCAAATGGTATTCGTGTAATGTAATATACTCAATATTTCATTATTTATCTCAATCTTTCCGCATAACGTAAATAAAATCTAACTTTTTGATTCAATCCACATGTCAATTACAATAATATTAAGAAGAACCGGATTATAACCCACCATAAAATTTAACTAATTAAATACAACCTCGTTGCTCCCTGTTTTCGTTCCGAAATTGATAAATATAATGGAGACAAAATTACAAACCCACAATAATTAGTTTTCTCTCTTAATATAACGAAATTTCAATTATTTTATAATTATCATAAGATTTTTCAATTATTTTATAATTATCATAAGAAAATCTATTATGAAAAAATTAGAACTCAACCAAATTTCCAGAATCCAATTTCCCACACAATAAATTCCTATTAATTATTCAACATATATTTTATTTATTATATAATTCCCCCCATTAATGAAGATGACCCAAATTCCAATACTTCCCAATAAATCTTAAGTAACAATTGAATTCAATTGATAGAATTAGAGATATACCCCTTATTAAACTAATATATATAAATATATAACTATAAAGGTCATAAAGCTTGGTTTATACATTTTTTTTTTACCTGAAAAGTTTGTCCGTTTCCTCATCACTAACGCTGCACAGGGTTTCTTCCTATTCTCTTTTTTTTCTTTTCTAAAATAACTAAAAAATGTTAAATTTCACTAAGTTATTTTCATCCTATTAAATGACTTATTAATTTGGCTCATTAACCACCAACTAAATAAATAAATTCTTTGATATACATCCATCAATTAAATAACTGTACTTATCAAATAATTTAAAATTTTCAAATCAATTTCACCGACTAATAAAAGAAATGGCTAAGGGCAAGTACCGAGAGGGGTAAAAATAGTAATTTTATCAAAATAATTATAAAAATAACCTTCCGGATCATTACAATATCCACCACTAAAAACCATGTTATTCCTCAATCATATACGAGAACAAAGAAGATTAATCAACGTAACCAAAAGCTTAAGGTATAATATCTAGAGTCAATGTTTACCTCTCCAAGTAAGCTCATCTTCAAGACCATTCCATCTAGAGTAATTATTAAGCACTGAACTTTGGAATCAAAATTTGAAAGATCCATTAATCATAGTGATTATCAAGCCACAAACTAACTTATGAACTCAATCTAAACTTAAACCAACTGTAACATAACTCAACCATCATGACGAATCTTTTCTCACATAACTAAGAAACATTTTAAATCAATACCCACTACAATCAGATGTGAATCTGAACCAATCACCACATCTTCATATTGCATAAACCATCATATATCTTATCCAAATTCCTTTGTCACTAACATAGTATTTTCATGAGTTTAGTTAGTTATAAAAATATGATCATTAGACATCGATTGCTCATCAAGGGAGGATCAAACTTATCCAACCCAAATAAGAACAAAATCAAGTAACACCCAATATCAATAGCATTTTAAAAAATGCATAACCTTTAACAACACTGTTAGATAATTGTGACTCTTTATAGCTCTATATAAGTTCTCACAAGTAAGGTTGTGCATGTAGAACTATTGGTATGCTTCAGCTATGCCAAACAACACTAAATCTATCATAACTAAAATGAACAAGTTTAACCAAAGATGTCACCCTACCAAGAGGACAATCACATGATCGGTATATCCGATCCACCACTAGGGATTCACCCATAGATATGAAAACATGTGTAGGTATAAGTAGAGACTCACACTTCCAACCATATCTAACACAAAATAGATTGTCATATAAGAATATACTAAATAAAAATTGAATAACACTAGATACTACTTTCATAGTGGCCATATCAAACATTCCTTTTTTAATGAGTTTCTCTTTTCTATTTTTAGTCACCCACAACAAGTCTAATCCTCGTTAAGATATAACAAATACTTGATTCAGCAAACCCAATATAATTCTCACAATACTTTGTTAAACCAACACTCTTAATAGTAACAACATTATAAACACATCAGCCATTTAGAGCTTACTCTCAAACTATCACTAGTATCAAAATTTTCTTAACAAATACATTGTAACCTATAAAAATTTTAAATTATGGCTCTCATTCTTTCCATTTAACCATTTCTTGAAAGATATAAGTCATATCTAAGACTGATAGCACTAATTTCAAATCTAATTACTTTTCAATCGAGGTACAATAATTGAATCACACCGAACATAACTCTACACAATCTTTCACATACCATATTTCAACAACCATTTCAAACCATCACATACCTCATGCCTTAACTTAGAGATAAATTTGTATACAATATGCTCATAACCTCTACTCATCATTTAATTTCTTAACTCATCATTATAATTTATATCGTCATATCAACAAGATTATTTCAATCTCATCAAAATACTCATTAACCATGTAGAACTGTAGGTCCACTTCCTTAACATCCATAAATTGCGTATGATAATTTGAAAATTTTATCTCGATAAAATCGTATAGAATATTTCACACATAATTTTTTGTCACCCAAACTAAAACTCAATCTTTATAAAAATCGATGATAAAATCTTAATAAGTCAATATCCATCCAATTCACATTCATAGTCATATTAGAACTTATATATGAAAACTCATGCAAACTCATGCAACCTTCACTTCGAACCAATAGTCTATATAAGAGGTCTTATTCCTTTACATTTCTTAAATTCTTTCCATGATGAAGATTTTTAAATACTTTGAACTGTTTAATAGACCAACATTTTGTTTCTTTCGCTGACTCACTTACCAATCTTAATATTTGACCAATAATCCATAGTTCAACCTTATACTATAAACCAAAATATTATGTGAAACCCTCTTAAGTATAACATCAATAGTAACAAAATTTACTATTCAAATTTTAAGTCCTTACAAATGCTTCACATTTAATGTGATCGATCATTTCTCACCTTACAAATTCATACCTTAACAAAACACACTACCACAAACCTAAACTCATCATGAAAAACATGAGTTTTTAATCCAATTTTGCAATCAAATTCCTTTATCTATCAACATTTGTTCATACTACAAAGATTTTTATGGATTCACGTATCTTAGCTCATCATTGATCGTCTCTCCATCGACCTTATCATATGTTTCGCTAAATTTTTTTACCATACTTATTATCAAACTCAAAACCGCAAAGGAACTAATCAACATACTCGAGTTGAACATCTATAAACTTCTTTCTCAAGTTTTATTTCATAATTTTTAACTAATTTGATGATGCTCTGACATTAATATATTATCATAATCAGAGCAAAACGGGTGAAATCATGTATCTCTAAATCTAATTCTCAACCCCTTTTAGGATACCTCTCCAGCCTTTGCAATAACATAAAAAATTCTTGCTCTCACCTCTCTCTGAAAGTTAAACTACATCCCACTATTTTCTCATTATGACTTTATCACTTTTTAATTCTATAACAACATCCCAACTACTCATAAAACTTATCATAAAACCATGCTACTTACCAAATAGTATTAACCATAATCTTAGATACTTAAAAGTCATCATTACCATACAAAATAAATTTAACCAACAAATCTTTATTATGTAGATGCATCTCATTCACAATTCATCACAAATCTCCATTACCATCTTGCTTATTTAGCACTTGATATCATCATAAAGTTATCCTTTTCATCAATATGACACCTTAAATTCTGTTATACCGACAAAAATCAAATGACTAACCCAATCTCATATGCCATTTCTTACAAAAGAAATTCAATTACCTTCACACAAGTATAGTCTTTCAGACGTTCTATACCCATAAGCTTGTCAATCTGGTATTTATCTATTTTCCTGGACCTTAATATGAAATCGCCGGTCCTCATTTAGATTTTTCAAGATACACTTAACAACCCAAACACATCAATACCTTATCAATGATCCACCACTAAAATTCTGCTTATACACACGTTTAACCCCAATCAACTGCACTAACAACCTAGTTGGTTTCTCAACGGCGTATACAACATTAAATCTCATTATACAAGCATGTGATACAACTGATAACCCTTTAAGTAGTTAGTAATGCCACTTGACATCAACGTATCCATTTTCCTATACCATTAGTACGACATTTTGAAGTCTGTTAAATCCACCACTAAAACACACCATACCTATCATGAAGATGATATCCAAATAGGTAAGACATTTTTACCCATCAAATATCTATAAAATATTATCAATATATTTATGTGTCTAGACCAAGCTATATGTATTTTTTCGTAGGTCAAGTCGATATATAAAGTAAAACACTCTATAACTTTAACCAAGTAAGAATCAATACTATTGTAGTGGTTGTATTATGGCCTTCTTTAATATAAACAATTCATAAAATCGTAGCAGTTCTAAGCTCAATTGGTGCATCATTGCTCGCATCATTTTCTAAGCAACTCATTCATGTTATGATAACTTTACTAGTTGTAGTTTCCAAAGCTACATGTCTATTATCTAGTTATCCCTTTAATCATTTCACTTTTAATTGTTAAGCACTCTAAATATTGTTTATACCACATAAGTATTATTCTCTCTATTGGGGTAACTAACCTTGCTCAACCCGTTGATTGTTGGAAATTTTTAATATAGTAGCATTGTTCTTTCTTATGTTTAGCACTTTCCCTTTAGTATTAAGTGTAACATCCAAGTCATACACGATAGACCATCTGCTTATATGAGGAACTACACACAAGTCATCAAATAAATGATAGAGAATGAAATAAAGCCATAAAAATAAGAACAGACAAAAGATGCACGATAGAGGTTCAAGAAGTGAAGATTTTTCCTGAAAAGTCAATATAGCCTCTTGAAGATAAGTACAGACGTCTCCAATTCAATCCTTGAGACTCTACTTAGACTAGACTTGTATACACGTGAGACTTATAAATCTGGGGCTTTGATATCATTTTATCACGAACCAAAATTGAACGTGATGGCACTTGTCTTATCCCACCAAGATAAGTCATCTTAAAACTCAACCATTACAATAAAAATGCAAAAATTTATGTTCAACAAAAAGATACTTCCAAATGTTGGTTGTCACGTGTATAAGCCTCTAAAGTATTATAATTTAATGAAAAGAAATATACAAGTTTCATATCACATCGTTTCAAGAGTAGAACAAGATCATAAATAGGAGTAAGAAGGTCTACTGAGAAGACAAATAACTACCTCACAAATCTCTAAGAAGCCTTAGAAAAGGAGAGAAAATATGACAAAAATTTTTGCTAGTAACCTACAAAAAGAATTTTAGAAGCAAGAGGTGAGTACCAAACCACACAGTACTCAACAAGTAAACGTCTAAACACAAGCTAAGGGGATGAAATACGGGTACTCCTACCAACCCAACCGAACCTCCACAACTATAACTTGCATAAATCTCAATCCAACCTAACAACTCATAGTTTACATAGTGCATAGATCAACAACAACTCTTAGACAAATTATATATCCTCAGCAACTACATTTTAAAAAATTAAAATCCTCAAGAACAACACTTTAAAAATTTTCAATCCTCAACAACAAGCTTAGTATTCATCTATCACAAGTTCCAAATAGAGAAGCATTCACAAGATCAGCAAAACACAATATCAAGTTCACTAACGATAAGAATGTGTAATGTCATGGAATGCAATGTCAAGTATAATGATGCATGTATGACCTAGTGATATGCACACGCTGTGTCTCAGTCCGGGACCCATGGGGGACATATCTATCCATGCGTCTGTCACGGTGCATGACACAACCGTCCCTAATAGTAATCATCGCGGCACATGATACGTCCCTAGAAATATAGTATTCATTGCGACGCATAATATGTTCCTCTAATGGTACATCCTTTTTAAGTTCTCATACTCTCTCAATGCATATAATACTTGGCACAACCATTTCTCAGAATAATGCAAATGACATGTTCAGGCAAATAATGAGGAAATGACCATTTTAATAAAGTTGCACATTTCACAACAACTCAAACATGATATCACATCAACAATGATTCAACATGACTTCAAACCTTTCTCAACACATGACAGAAAAACAATAAATCACATTGCCTTTTGTTACCCCTTTTTTTATCATCACAATTAATCAATGTGAACAAGTCAACCCATCACCAAATCACATTACTCCTAAACATATACCACAAGGAAATACATGCATTTCGTACACTTAACAAGCATTTAGAAATTCACTTGCCTCAAAGGGTAGAACAATCACTGTGAAACTTGTGTATCCCCTTTCATTAGACTTCCAAATAATTACAATCTATTCAAATAGATAACCACTATAACATTTTAAAACTAACAACATTTATGTTACTATGTTTTGAGTCTAAACCCAAAAATTCATCCAATATAATCAAGTTCGTGAATCTTGATGCCAATTAACCTTTCAACTATCATATTTTTCAAAGTTTCAAGTCTAAGTTAAATCAAATTCTTTCCAATATCATAATTCAAATGGTATGCATGTAATATAATATACTTAGTATTTTCATTATTTATCTCAATCTTTCTTCATACCGTCAATATAATCTTAGTAAAATTCAACCCATTCTCAATTACAATAATTTTAAGAAGAACTAGATTATAACTCACCATAAAATTTAACTAATTAAATGCAATCTCGTTGCTCTCTCTTTTCGTTCCAAAATTGATAAATATAATGGAGAGAAAATAACAAACCCATAATAATTAGTTCTCTCTTAATATAACGAAATTTTAATTATTTTATAACTATCATAAGAAAAATCTATTATGAAAAAAAATAGATCTCAACAAAATTTCTAGAATCCCGTTTCCCACACATTAAATTCCTATAAATTATTCAATATATTTTTAATTTATAATATAATTCTCCCCATTAATGAACATGACCCAAATTCCAGTGTTTCTCGATAAATCTTAAGTAACAATTGAATTCAATAGATACAATTAGTGATTTACCCCTTATTAAACTTATATATATAAATATATAAGTATAAAAGCAGTAAAGCTTGGTTTATGAATTTTGTTTGCCTTAGAAGTTTGTTTGTTTCCTCATCACTAACCCCGCATAGGGTTTCTTCCTATTCTTTTTGTTTTTCTTTTCTAATACAACTAAAAAATTGTTAAATTTCACGAATTTATTTTCATCCTATTAAATGACTTATTAATTTGGTTCATTAACCACCAACTAAATAAATAAATTCTTTGATACACATCCATCAAATAAATAACCGACTTATCAAATAATTTAAAATTTTCAAATCAATTTCACGACTAATAAAAAAATAATTTTGGGCAACTATCAGGAGGGATAAAAGTAGTAATTTTAACTATAACCTCTCCATTGCATGGATCATCTCCACGTGCCAAATCATTACTACTCGGTCTCAACAAGGACAATCTCCACGTGTTAGACCTTTACTCATACCCAATCTTATGTCAATGCATGTGCACAATATGAAATCAAATAAAGCGGATGATGCAACATCTCAATAAATGAAATGTCTCTATGACATATAATCACCTCAATTATCAAATTTATACGGGTTCAATAAAGAACAAAATTGTAACACACCGTAGCTAAAATAGACAAAAAATCAGTTTTTCCAGAAAATCTGCAGGTGCAACAGACGAAACCATCGACGGACCTTAGCCTGACCCACGCTCTGTCCTACACAACCGTCGATGAGATCAAAGATCCCAAAAACTCACTCAGGAAAAAATTGGCTAAGTATTGATCAACGGACAGACCTACGATCCGTAGGTCAGACGACGATCCGTGGTCTGTGACCGTCGATCGAGACCCCCATTCACTCACTCTCTAATAAGAGCTACGGATGACCATCATGATTTCTGACCGTAGATGGAAAATTTGCAGATAGTTAAGGGAAAATGAAGTTGGGTCCAAATGGTGATTACTCTTAGAACAAAATGAATTAGGTTTACCATAACCTACCTAGAGAAAGATAATTGAATAATCTTATCATATCCACCGACCTTGCTAAAATCAGACCTTCGAGTAAAACGTTATGCCCATTTTAGTAAAGGCCTGTCAAACAGGCCTAGCCAACGGACCCAACGAAGGAGCGTCAGTCTGACGGCGGACTGTCAGTCCTGGTTGTCGTTTAATCTGACAACAACTTTCTCAGGGGTCTTTTTGACCTTTCCCGCTTCATTTAAACCTTAAGATACACTGTTTTGACCCTAAATAATCTGATTTTACTCAATTTAAGCCTAGAAACATAACTAAAACATATCTAAGTAAAATCATTAAATCAAAACTTAGAAATTTAGAAGAAAGAGAGGAGAAAAAGCTCAAGAACCTAGTTCAAGAATGCAACAAGTTTCAGCAGTTCCAGCCCCAAAACTTAAGTATTTTTCCATGGATTTTATCACTAGGTATGTGAAATTTCACTAGTGGGTTTCTTTCACCCATTGGGTCCCTAGTTTTCAGTCAGATTCTTGATTCCCATATCATGATTACATCTAGGGTTTCTAGAACTTTAACAGGACTTTATAATTTAATTAGTTTTATGTTCGAAATTAGATTATCATATTATTATTATGTTTATTGCATGAATTTTGAAACCGTAGATATGTATTTCATTAGTTTTTGAATTACACATGCTAGATCAGATATTTAAGACATTTCATATATACATGCCTCAGTTATAAATGCATAATTACCAGATTAATTGTTGCATTCTTAATTTGCATGTTCAGTTCCGACCTATCTATTATTTACGAAAACTCAGACATGATCAGTTAATTTACAGAATTCATTGGGAGTAGCATACTACCTAGTTGGACTAGGGTTCAGCGTACCCAATTAGTACCACAATTACTAGCCAAGTAGGTTGTAAGTCCACTCTGTGGGCAATAAGTTTAGTGATCACGCCAGCATGCCTTTATACCTTTAGCAGGGTATATCGGGTCCTCTCGATGAGGCGTATACATCAGACTCCACATTTAACTCATGTGGTTTCATTATCGCTTATTAGTAGCTCCCACAGATCAGTTAGACTCTCTGCATTGGCCATTTATCAGTATATTCAACAATTAGTTTTAGCATGTTATAAATTGGTAATTGCATCCAATTAGCTCAGAATTCAGTTTATCATGTCAGATTATTATACTTACTTTTATCCTTGTTCAGTTATGTTTTATATCAGCTTTACACTACCTTTCAAGTACTGACGCATACGTGCACAACATCTTCTCGTGATGTAGGATCAGGTTCTTAACATCCAGATCACAAATAGATCGATTTGCAATCTCAAGTTCAGCATATTCAGTGGTAAGTCCTTATTCTCCGAGGACAACAATAATGAGTGTCATTTCAGTCTTTAGTCATTTAGTTTCATTTTTCGCTAGATTTTGCTAGGGTTCAGGACCGAAATCTAGACCCTAGATGAGACCGGCGTCGTTGACCTCTTATAGGTCGCATACAAGCCTACATACGTCTTCCTTACTTTATCTAGGTTAATTTTTGCGTAAAATTTGAAACGTTTTGTTTCTTAACATACATGTATACATACTACTTAACATAAAAGGCGATCACAAATCAACCATCTATTAAAGAAATAATCAAACGAAAGAATCATTTCATAATTTTACCGAACGTATTTTTGCCAAAACGTCACCAATACAATGTCTGAACAAAAGTGGAAAGAAATACTGGTGGAACATACTCCACTATCTATAGCAAAAATGTGAGCTAGATAATAACGGTAGACATCCTCGAAATCATGAGGGCCTACCATGTCGGGATGAAAGCTCCACGTATGAATAAATTCTCCACGTCTTGATAGCTGCAACGTCAACCTGTAAGATTTATCGTTCACTTGTGCCTGCACCTAAAATTGTAGAATTTTATGGGATTAGTACACACTTGTACTAAGTATGGGTCTTTCCTAACAACATGATTATGGAAAGTCAAGTCAGTGGACTTGCCAAAATAGGATTAGGAAAGTTAGTGACCTTTCCAAATTTGTATTAGCAAAGTCATGCCATGAGAGTAACATGCATCATTATACTTATTTTATTGCACATAACACATAACATCTTGCACAAACCACATAACATATTGCATATAGAATATAAAATCTTTCATAACATTTATTCATTAGCCATGAGACCTTTGAATCATGGTCTCGACATTAAGACTTTCCCAAAATGAGGGCTACACATATGGGACCTCAACTAGGGAGCCTTCTTTAGCAAACCCAGAGTCTGATTCATTCCTTCATACGTACTTCACTTCATTTCGTTCATAGGCTAGTTTGAACACCATCTATATCTAGGATGTAGTTTAAGACTTTCACCGGGTTCACTGTGCTCTGATCAAGAATGACCTAGTGTCATTACATAAGTCTATATCACCTCTTGATTATCCTATCCTAACACCTTTGTTATCATACATTTCATTGTGTACATCATTTCAAGCTAGCCTCATTCATTCATGGGGAACTTTAACTTTAACCGACATAGATCATGTTAGTATTATGAAATGCAGTGTCTTCCCCTACACCGAAAAGAGGTTGAATAACCAGCCAAAGTGACCCAAAACATGCTAGCGTACATGGGAATTGAACCCCGCTAGATCCCTATATTTGTAGTAGAGGTTCAAAGACTAGGTGATATAAAGAGACCCATACCCGGCATGCTATACATACTCATCTCATTAGAGTTACGTGAACCTTCGCCCTTCGCAAAATAAGGGATCACCGCTCATAGCTAGTATATCGGTGCTCAGTATAACGTTCCATTAAATTATACTCATACGTCATGAAAGTTGGCTTCTAGTATGAGGACATCATAGATCAATGCATAATTTCTCATCTCATAATTAGTATTAAGTATATTATTCTCAATACTTTCATTAGAGTATTCATAGAGACAGGACTCTTCATTAACTTTACACTCTCATTGGTGAGTACGTTTAGATAGCATTCACTTAGGCTCATTTGAGATTGCTCTCATATTTTACATTAGTCTCTTATCATGTTGTCACCACATTCATTAACTTTAGAACATTTGCTCTTTATAATTACTCACCCCTTATTACGTGAATGTTCATTTCATCATATGTCAATTCACTTGGCCATTTAGTGTGTTTCACACACTTACTTAACCCTTCTAGGGTTTCATCAATTCAATACATACATCTTAGGTTCACGTATGCTAGACTTATGGGTCTATACATACAAGCCATCAGGTTTCATTCATAGTTCGTTTAAGTGATTCATATATTCCTAAGATTATGTGGTACAAGACTTATGCAGCTTGTATGTATGCAGACATCAATGATTTCGATATATGTAGGAAACCTTATTTGAACATATATTCATATATGAGTTATGTATTAGTATGGAATTTGGGCAAGTAAACCGATTTCAAATCCCTTGAAAAACACTTACACTTTTATTTATTTTGGTTTAATCCACACGGGTTGGGGACCCAAGATCGAGCCCCAACGCCTCCATTTTTTTCCTGATATTTCTCTCTTCAAATTTTACTCATTGGAACTGAGAGAATGTTTGATCGAACCCCCACAACCTCATTTTTTTAAATTTCCTTCTCTTTAATTTCTCCATTTGGACGATGGTGTGTGGTTTCCTTGGTTCTTCTTAGAGGTCGTGGGTTTGATTCCCACATGCATTAACCTTTCCTTTTTCTTTTTTATTCCTCTTTAAATTTAATTGAGAGGTGGTGGGTTCGAATCCCACTCCTCTCATTTATTATTATTTTTATTTCATTTTCGGATAAAGCCATATGGGTTCCAATTCCACATTTCACGTTCTCTTTTTCTCACATTATTTCAATGATTCTTCACATGGTGAGGTCATGGGTTTGATTCTCAGTTGCCTCAAATATTTTAATTTATTATTACATAGAATGATAATCCTCTTAGCTAGGCCGAAACTCATCAATAAGATGCTGGAAATTTTTGTTGCCTAGTTTCTCACCTCTTTCACATTAAATGTTTAGACGTTTTAATTAGTATTTAGTGAGTTCTTTAGGTGCATTTTTATGGATTCATTTGACTATTAGATTGTACTAAAATCAGCATTTTTACATCACTTATGAACATAACAATTTATGCAAGTTTGTGCACATGAAATACGATCATAAACATGTCATTTTTTGAACTTAAATCCAAGAGTGTGTATCACGCCTACACATTGCAGACACATAATTTTCACATAATTTCGGACAACATGCTCAATATTCACATAATTTCAAACATACACACATAAATATTATCATCACGAAAACACTTTACATCCCTAATTTCTACCAGCAAACATACCCAACCTATGATTCGATGGGAGCTATTGATAAGAACATGCAACGGGGAACAACCCTAGTTTTCGGAATAGATTCGTCTGAAACATAGAAGTCTCTTTGGAAAGGGACAAAGAGAGAAGAGTACCATACTTTTTTGACGTTCAAACGTCAAATTTCTGCCCAAAGAACTCCTCTAAAAACAAGTCCTAACCGAAAGCTTAACACCAAATTCGACGGAACACCTTACGTTTTTTATTAAATTGTTTGTGTATATTTTTCTTGTAAGTTCTTCAAGTGTGAAGAACTTTATTAATTTTTCTGTTCTTGTAGTTGTTTAGGCATAGAGAACATGAATGAGAGAAGAGACAATTATCGTGTGTTGAGAGATAGACGTGAGTACGGAGAGTTTTCTTAGGATTAGGAGTTTAGTTTAGGACTTAGTCTAATTAGGTTTAGTTAAATGATAAGATCTGATTCCCTTTTATTTTAAATCAACCAATAAATATTAATTAAATAAATTAATTACCAATTTAAATAAAAAAAATTTCAATCATTGCTTCCACCTAGGTTCGAACTTGGGTGGAGCAAGACTTCATTTCAAAGGCAAATTTTCGGCCCTCTCTCCACAAAATACACCTTCACCTTTTTAATTAAATAATTTATTACATATTTAGGGTGATTACGATACTACCCTTAGACTGGAAAAAGACCATTCTACCCCTACACCCTCCAAACTTATGATTTCTCCTTTTTAAATTAGGTAAAGACTTATTCGGTTAAATCTGCATATTCGGGAGCCCTACATGGCTGGAACAAATCTTACCTAGTTCAGCTAACTCCCCAAGTTAGTTGGATTGGCTTTCACAATGGTTCAGAGGTCTGGTTCTACGCGCATCAATTCTTGTGAACCCGGTCTAATCATAGGCATTCTAGACACATTAAGCATTATTTAACATAACCATTTTTAGGGTTGTTACATTATCCCCCCTTAGGAACATTCATCCCCGAATGACATTACTTACTATCTAGTGTAATGCCAGTCAAACCATAACATAAATGCTATTCACAAACAAGCAATAGCAACAGAGAATGGAGAGATAAGGTAACATAGACTTGAGTAGGAAGTCTAACCTCAAGGATTGAAAAGATGAGGGTAGAGGGATCTCATATTGGCCTCGGCCTCCCACGTAGCACCCTTAAAAAGATGATTCCTCCACAATACCTTTACAATGTTAATCTTCTTGTTCCTTAGCCTCCTTGTCTATTTTTCTAAAATCTCAACATGTACTTCCTCATAAGATAAGTCCTCCTCGACCCCTAAACCTTCAAAAGGTAGAATCGATGCTGGATTACCTAGGCACTTCTTTAATTATAGAGACATAAAAGACTCGATGAATAGAAGCTAGCTCCGCAGGCAATGCCAACTCATAGGACACTTCACCCACAGGCTGTAGGATCTCGTATGGCCCAACACACCTTGGACTCAACTTCCCCTTCCTGCCAAACCTTATCACCCCCTTCATAGGTGTATCTTCAAATAGACTTGGTAACCAACATCAAAATCTAAGGGCCGGTTTTTATTGTCTGAATAAGACTTCTGCCAACTGTAGGCAGTAGCCAACCTATACCTAATCACTTTGACCTTCTCTAAAGCCTCATGAATGATCTCTGGACCCAAGATAGATGAATCTCAATCCTCGAACCACCCAACTGGAGACCTACAACTTCTACCATAAAGCGCCTCACATAGTGCCATGCTTATGTTGGAGTGATAGCTATTATTAAACGAGAGCTCTATCAAAGGAAGATGGTCATCCCAGTCACCCCTGAAGTCAATCCCACACGCCCTCAACACATCCTTCAATATTTGAGTGGTGTGATATGCCTGCCCATCAGTCTGAGGATGAAATGTAGTATTAAGCTTCACGTGTGTGCCTAAGATCTTCTGGAAGGATCTCCAGAAATATGAAGTGATTTGAGCTCCTTTATCTGAAATGATAGACAAAGGAATCCCATGCCATCTCACAATCTTATAATTGTAGAATCTCGCATAATCCTCGGCTCTGTAAGTAGACTTCATAGGGAAAAAGTGGGCAGACTTAGTCATCTTGTCCACAATAACCCCATGGAGTCATGCCGTCTCCTAGTCTTCGGAAAACCAACCACAAAGTCCATATAAATGGCCTCCCATTTACAAGTTGGAACCTCAATAATTTTAGTAAGACTGTCAGGCTTAATATGTTCTGCCTTAACCTATTGACAATTAGGACACTTGGCAACATATTCTGCAATATCCCTCTTCATGCCATCCCACCAATAGATATGCTTAAAGTCATGATACATCTTGGTTTAACATGGTTTTATGGAATTTCTTAAACCATGGGCCTCTGCAATGATCATGGTCCGCAAATCATCAATATTTGGTACACAAGTATGTTTCGGTACCTAAGTATGCCGTCATCTCCCAAAGTAATAGACTCATTCATCTTAACTAATATAGTGTCATGCCGTCATCTCCCAAAGTAAAAGACTCATTCATCTTAACTAATATAGTGTCATTCAGCTCCATCAACACAGGATCAAGATGCTGACCCTCCTTGACGTCAACTACTAAGGATGATTCTTAACTAGGATGAATCGAAACACCACCACTAGTAGAGTAAACTAACCGCACACCCAGTCTATCCAGTATGTGTATATCTTTCACTAACTCCTTCTTCTCATCCTAAACGTGGGTTGTACTTCCCATGCTTTTCCTACTCAAGGAATCATCTACAACATTAGTCTTACCTTGATGGTAGTGGACATTAAAGACATAGTCCTTCAACAGCTCCAACCACCTCTGCTGACGTAGATTCAACTCCCTATGTGTGAACACTTACTGGAGACTTTTATGGTATGTGAACAAATCCACATACACTACATACAAGTAGTGCCTCCACAATTTTAGTGCAAACACCACAGGTTCCAACTCCAGGTCATGACTGGGATAATTTTTTTCATGAACCTTAAGCTATCTGGACGCATAAGTTATCACCTTATCACGCTGCATAACAACACAACCTAAACCAATCCTAGATGCATCACAATAAATAGTGTAATTCTCACCACACTTAGGTAAAGTAAAGACTGGGGCAGAAGTGAGTCTATCCTTGAGCTCCTGGAAACTCTTTTCCAAGTATCCGTCCATTCAAACATGGCCTTCTTCTTAGTCAAAGCTGTTAGTGAGGCAACAATGGAAGAAAAATCCTCCACGAACCTACGATAATAACCAGCCAATCCCAAGAACCTACGAATATCTATGGGAGTAAGAAGTTTTGGATAGTTCTTAACAACTTCAGTCTTCTTAGGATCTACCTCTACACCTTTGTCGGACACAACATGACCAAGAAAGGTCACTAATCTAAGCAAAAATTTACACTTACTGAATTTGGCATACAACTGATGTTGTCTAAGTACCTGCAAGGTTAGTCTTAAATGTTGTTCATGCTCTTCCTTGGTCTTAGAGTAGATGAGAATGTCATCAATTAATACTATGACGAAAGTGTCAAGGTATTCATGGAAGACCCTATTCATGAGATCCATAAATGTAGCAGCTGCATTCATGAGACTAAATAACATAACTAGAAACTCATAGTGACCATAACGGGTATGAATGGTTGTCTTTGGGATATCTCTACCTCAACCCTAAGCTGATGGTAACCTGAACGAATATCAATCTTCGAAAAGAAACTAGACCCTTGGAGTTGGTTGAACAAGTCGTCTATTCTGGGAAGTGAATATTTTTATTCTTGATAGTGACTTTGTTGAGCTGACGATAATTGATACACATTCTAAGGGTTCCATCTTTCTTTTTCACAAACAACACTGTAGTGCCCCAAGGGGATATTCTCGGCTAAATGAAACCCTTATCAGTGTGATCTTTTAACTGCAGCTTCAACTCTTTGAGTTCAGCTAGAGCCATTTTGTTCAGCGGAATTGATATTGTTTCGTATCGGGTTCTAAGTCGATACCAAAGTCAATCTTTCGAGGGAGAGGAACTCCAGTAAAATCATCAAGAAATACATCTTGGAACTCATTCACTACGGGCACTGATTCTATGGAAGGAATGTAATGATCTAAATCGTTAACACTCACAAGATGACACAATAACCCTTTGGACATCATTTTATTGGCCTTACGGTTAGAAATCAAGGGATTAGGACGACTTGAGTTATACCCCTCCTAGAGTAGCTCTTCTTCATTAGGGAAACGAACTCTCACAACCCTACTATGACAATCCATGCAAGCATAAAAACTATGAAGCTAGTCCATACCAAGAATAACATAAAAACATGCATGGGTAACTCAACCAAGTCTGCACACATAGTCTTACCACAAAAAACTATTGGGCAATCCTTGTATACTCTATTAGTTCATACATTTTCTCTTAAAGGTGTACTAACCAAGATAGGATCATGTAGAACTTCAGGAAATATCTCAGAAGTGAGAGCAAGCAAAGGTGTTACAATGGAAAACTTAGACTCTGGATCAAGTAAAGCATAAACAGAAGTAGAGAATACTTGCATCATACTTAAGATCACATCCGCGGACTTCTCTTGCTCCTTCCTACCCTTAAGGGCGTAAAACCAATTTCTCTTAGGAGGCTCAAATGTTGTTGCATCATGTGGATTAGGCGTAGGGTGAGTATTACTTCCAGCATGAACCCTGTTCTGTGGGAAGTCCTTTACCATATGTCCGCTCTTATCGCAGCTTAAACCGGTAGTAGTTCCCTATTTGCACTCTCCACTGTGAGCACAGACACACTTAGTACAGTTCTTACTGGGACGATGCATATCACCTCCATTGCCCTTCTTGTGCTCGGCTACGCCTTCTCTAGGTGTTGTACTCTTTTGAAAGTTACAGTTCCCTGAACTTTGTTGCCCTTTTTTGAATTTGGGCTGTTCACGGATGCAAAAATTATTTCTGTTGCCTTCATTACTAGGACCTGCATGATTTTGAGGCTTAGGCCTCCTAGCATCACGAAATCCTCTCTTCTTACGGCTGTCCTCTACCTGCTAGACATGCACTATCAACCTAGAGAGGTCCAAGTTATCGTGGAGAATCGTAGACCGACACACCTCCTCCAAATCTCCATTGGTTCTTGTTTGGAACCTACTCATATCATCCTTATTGTTAGATACAATGGATGTAGCATACCTGGACAGTTTAACAAACTTCGGGGAATACTCCCTGACTGCAATGGATCCCTTCTTAAGGTTGATAAACTCCTCAACCTTGGCCTTCCTCATCTCTCTAGGAAAGAATCTCTCATGGAAGGCTGTCTGAACCAACTCCAAAATGATCGAAACTCCGCCCAAAACTTGGCTATATTGCCACATGTTGCACCAAGGCAGTGCAACATCCTTATGTTAAAAGGAAGCTGACTCTACTTTCTCAATATTTGTGGCCCCCATAGCCACCAAAATCTTATGCACCTCATCCACCAAATCCTAAGGCTGTTCTGAAGTCTTGGACCCTGTGAAAATAGGAAGATTCATCCACGTGAAGTCTCGTAGCCTTTCAGCCATGCTACGAACCGGTGGGTCTTCCCTTTAAACATTCTGCTGATTGACCTGGACGGTGATGTCCTGGTCCTGAATAGTGAAAGCCTGTGCCATCTGGACCAGAGATGCCCGCACCTCAACCAGTCAACCCAGCAGGGTTAACCGGCATAGCCACTACTTCAGCTGGAGCCTGGGGTGTAATCTGATTGCCCCCACCAGCTGCTCATCCTCTCCTTTGACCAATTATTCTCCTAGTATTCATTCTCAGAAAACAACAAGGATTGATGTTATACACGCTCATAACACCAAGAATATCATACATTAGGAAAGGCACACTAATATAAAAAAAGGGAATTTTTCAAACACATCATCCAGTCTGTAATTCAGGATAGTGGTGCACTTCACTACCATGACATAGAAACTAGTCGATGTGGTTGATGTGAACTTATTATCCTCGTATTTTAACCTAAAGCTCTGATACCAACTTTGTCATTTCCGAAATCTAGACCCCAGAAGAGACTTGGATCGTAGACCTCTTAGAGGTTGCAGATAAGCCTGCATATGTCTTCATTACTTCATCTTGGTTATTTTTTGCGAAAAATTTGAAATTTTTTGTTTCTTAACATACATGTAGATATACTACTTAACATCATAGGCGTTTGCAAATCAATAATCTAATAAAGAGATAATCAAATGGAAGAATTAGTTCAATAGTTTTATTAAACGTATTTTTTCCAAAACGGCACCAATACAAATTATGAACAAAAGTGGGAAAAATACTTGTCTAACATGCTCCACTAGCTATAGCTTACATCTAAGCTAGATAATAATAGTAGACATTCTCGAATCATGAGTGTCTACCATGTCCGGATTAAAGCTCCACGTCCGGATAGTAGAAACGTCCACTTGTATGCCATGAGACCTTGAAATGATGGTCTTGACATTAAGACTTTCCTAAAATGAGGGCTCAACATATTGGACCTCAACTAGGGAGCCTTAATTAGAAAATACAGAGTCTGCTTCATTGCATCATACGTACTTCACTTTATTTCATTCATAGGTTAGTGTGAGACCTCAACTTTACCTAGGATGTAGTTTAAGACTATCATCAGGTTTGCTATGGAATGATCAAGAATTACCTAGTTTCATTACTTAGTTCTAACTCAACTCTTGATTATCCTATCCGAACACCTTTGGTATCATTCATTTCTATTGTGTACATCATTTGAGGCTAGCCTCATTCATTCATGGGGAACTTCAACTTTAACCGACATAGATCATATAAGCATCCTCAAACCCAGTGTCTCCCCCACACCTAAAATAAGTGGAATCACCGGCCAAAGTGACCCAAAACATGCTAGCGTACATGGGAATCGAACCCCGCCAGATCCCTATATTGGTTGTATAGGTTCCAAGACTATGAGATATAAGAAGACCCATACCCGACAAGCCGGACAGTCTCATCTCATTAGAGTTACGTGAACCTCCGCCATTCCTAAGAGAGGTATCATGTATCATAGCTAGTATATCTGTGCTCAGTATAAAGTTCCATTAGATTATACTCATACGTCATGAAAGTTGGCTTCTAGTATGAGGACATCATACATCAATTTATAATTTCTTATCTCATAATTAGTATTAAGTATATTATTCTCAATAATTTCATTAGAGTGTTCATAGAGACTCATCTCTTCATTAACTTGACACTCTCATAGGTGAGTACGTTTTGATAACATTCACTTAGGCTCATTTGAGATTGCTCTCATATTTTACATCAGTCTCTTATCATGTTGTCACCACATTCATTAACTTTAACACATTTGCTCTTTATAATTACTCACCCGTTATTACGTGAATGTTCATTTCATCATATGCCAATGCACTTGGACATTTAGTGTGTTTAACACACTTACTTAACCCTTCTAGGGTTTCATCATTTCATTACAAACATCTTAGGTTCACTTACTTTTAAACGTATGCTAGACCTATGGGTCTATACATACAAGCCATGAGGATTCATTTATAGTTCGTTTCAGTGATTCATATCTTCCTAAAATTACGTGGTACAAGACTTATGTATCTTATATGTATGTTAAGATCATTGATTTCGATCTATGTAGGCAGTATTATTTGAACATATATTCACGTATGACATATGTATCAATATGGAATTCGGGCAATGGACCCCAATTTCAAATCCCTTGGACAACACTTACATTTTCATTAATTTTAGTTTAATCCACACAACTCGGGGTCCAAGATCGAGCCCCAACGCCTCCATTTTATTTTCCCCCAAAATTTCTCTCTTTAAATTTTGCTCATTGGGACTCAGAGGATGTGGGATCGAACCCCAAAAACCTCAATTTATTTTTATTTCCTTCTCTTTAATTTCTCTCCTTTTGGCCGAGGGGGTGTGGGTTCAAACCCCCACATCCCCACTTTAATTTTGTTCTCCTTAATTTTCCTTGGTTCTGCCTAGAGGTCGTCGGTTCGATTCCCAAATGCATTAACCTTTTATTTTTATTTTTTATTCCTCCTTAAATCTAATTGAGAGGTTGTGGGTTCGATTCCCACTTTTCTCATGTATTATTATTTTTATTTCATTTTCAGATTCCACATTTCACATTCACTTTTTCTCAAATTATTTCAATGATTTTTAACATGGTGAGGTCACGGGTTCGATTCGCACTGGCCTCACATATTTTAATTCATTTTTACATAGAATGATAATCCCCTTAGCTTTGCCAAAACTCATCAACAAGATGCTAGAAATTTTTGCAGCCTAGATTCTCACCTCTTTCACATTAAATTTTTAGACATTTCAAGTAGTTTTTAGTTAGTTCTTTAGGTGAAATTTCATGGATTCATTTGACTATTATTTTGCACTTAAATCATCATTTTTCCATCACTTATGAACATCACGATTAAGCAAGTTTGTGCACATGAAATACAACCACAAACATGCAATTTTTCGAAATTGAATCCAATAGTGTATATCGGGGCTACACATTGCACAAACATCATTTTTCACTTATTTTCGGAAAACATGCTCAATATTCACATAATTTCAAACATACACACATAAATATAATCATCACGAAAATACAATACATTGTTCGATGAAAGCTAGTGAAATGGACATGCAACGAGGAACAACCCTAGTTTTCGGAATAAATTCGTCTGAACCTTAGGGGTCTCTTGCGAAAGGGACAAAGAGAGAAGAGAACCCATACCTTTTTGACGTTTAAACAATGACTTTCTTCCTAAAGAACTCCTCCAAACACACTTCCAAACCGAAAGCTCAACATCAAATTCGATGGAACACCTTCCCTTTTTTCCAAACATTTTTGATAAATTTGTTTGTGTATATTTTTCTTTTAAGTTCTTTAAATTTCAGGACTTTAGTAGTTTTTCTGTTCTTTTAGTCGTTTAGGTAGAGAGAACGTGAATGAGAAAAGAGAGAATGATCGTGTGTTGAGATAGATGAGAGTAAGGAGACTTTTCTTAGGATTAGGAGATTAGTTTAGGAGTTAGTCAAATTAGATTTAGTTAAATGGTAAAATCTGATTTCCCTTTTATTTTAAATCAATTAATAAATATTAACAAATTAAATCAATTACCAATTTAAATAAAAACAATTTAAATCATTGCTTCCACCACGGTTCAAACCCGGGTGGAGAAAGACTTCACCTCAAAGGAAAATTTTTGGCCCTCTCTCCCTAAAGTACCCCTCCACCTTATTAACTAAATAATTTATTACATATTTAGGATAATTACAATACTACCCTTATCTTTGAAAAATACCATTCTACCCCAATATCCTCAAAACTTAAGATTTCGCCTTTTTAAATTCGGTAAAGACTCGTTCAGTTAAATCTTCTTATTCGGGAAACCCACATGGATGGACCCAACCTTTACTAGCTCCACTAACTCCCCAAGTTAGTTGTATTTTGTTATACAAGGGTTCAGAAGTTGGGTTCTACGCGCATCAATCCATGTGAACCCAATCTAATTGTAGGAATTCTGCACACATTAAGCATTATTTAGCAATGCCACTTTTAGTGTTGTTACAAGGGGCTTGTCCCAGTATTTCTAGTCCAGTTTAGAGGCTTATTTCATTCATATTTAGATTCAGCTTAGTATTAAGCTAATATTTCCTTTGTATTAAACTCATTGTTTTCAAATATCTTAGTTATAGAATATGGGTATTCCCCAGCTTTTATTATTAATTATGATTTTGATTTGGCATTAGTTTATTATATTTAGTATGCTCATGATCATGTCAACAAGGTTAGCTTGGGATCACTTGTGGTCCTAGGTTCCGTGTCCGCGTCTCAGGGTAGCTCGGGGCATGATAAAACTTGGTATCAAAGCACTAGGTTTAAGTGTCCTAGGATATCTGAAAAGCTGCACTAAGTAGAGTCCTTTTCATTGGTGTGAAGTGCACCACTTCTAATAAGAGAGAGGCTATGAAGTGTTTTAGGAAAAACTTCATTTTCTTGTTACACTTATTGTGCGTAAGGTATGATCAAATTCCATTCTTACTTGAAGTTGTGCGCTTAAGATCATGCCTTCTTGTAAAGCTTAGGCATGGAATGCTAATTCACGCAATGCTAACACAGTTCCTCTAGTACAAGGTAAGGAAGTTCAAATGAAGTGTTTCAGAACTCCAATTCAGATTTTGGCTCAGAGTATGACCAACCAGAACAATTAGTAGGTTCTAGTTCCTACTAATAAAAATGACCGAATAGTGGCAGCCAAAGTATGTGATTTTGTTAGGATGAATCCGCCTATGTTTTTAGGTTTGCAAGTTGGTAAGGACCCACAGAAGTTCATTGATAAGGTCAAGAAAATATTTGGTGCGATGTCAGTAAGTGGTAGTGATAGGTGAGATTGGCATCATACTAACACAAGGATGTGACTCACATATGGTTCACTTAGTGGAAAGACAACCGACGTGACTTTGTCTTTTGTAACTCAATATAGTAGTCCAATTCAGTTTTAGTCCAGAAACTCTCTTTGAAACTTTGTCAGTCTCTATTCCAGTCGGTGACCCAATTATAGCTAGACGACTATACAGAATTGCCCTGTCACAGTCTCTCTGAAAGTCACCTCATCGTATCTAGTAGAGTTAGAAATAGTAGAATTCGATGTCATTCTAGGCATGGATTGGTTACAATAATGTTATGACTCAGTCGATTATAGAATAGGGATTCTTTGTTTTCAGTTTTCAAATGAACCAATCTTAGAATAGAAGGGTAGTAGATTAGCGCTTATGAGTCGATTTATTTCTTACCTTAATGCTAAAAAGATGATATCTAAGGGTTATCTCTATCATCTAGTTCGGGCTAAGGATTCTAGCCTTGAAACCCCAACTCTTGAGTCAGTTCCAGTAGTATGTGAATTTCCAGAAGTGTTTCAAGAAGATCTTCGCGGAGTCCCTCTCAAAAGAAAAATTGACTTTGGAATTTATCTCCTTCCAAATATACAACCTATTTCATTTCCTCCATACAGAATGGCCCCAACAGAGCTTAAGGAATTGAAAGAGAATTTGAAAGACCTTCTATATAAGTGCTTCATCAGAACTAGTATTTCATCATAGGGTGCACGAGTGTTGTTCGTAAAGAAGAAAGATGGTTCTCTTAGTATGTGCATTGACTATAGATAGTTGAACAGGGTCACAATCGATAATAAGTATGCCATCCCCAGGATTGATGACTTGTTTGACCAACTTCAGGGTGCTAGTCACTTCTCAAAGATAGACCTGAGATCGGGTTATCATCAGTTTAGAGGCAGATATACTGACATTCCAGAAATATCCTTGAGAATTTGGTATGGTCATTATGAATTTGTAGTTATACCGTTTGGAATAACCAATGCTCGTGCAGCTTTAATGGATTCAAACAGTACTTGGACTTGTTAGTTATCATCTTCATTGATGATATCCTCATTAACTTTAGGAATGAGAAAGAACATGCGAGTCATTTGAGAATTGTTTTACAAACTCTCAACTATCGCCAATTATTTTCTATGTTTAGTAAATGAGAATTCTGGTTGCAATTTGTTGCTTTTCTTGGTCACATTGTATCAATCAAAGGAATCCAAGTGGTTCACAAAATATATAAGCAGTGAAACAGTGGCCCAAACCTACCTCTGCTGCAAATATCAAAAGTTTCTTAGGTCTAGCGGGTTATTAGAAAAATTTTGTCGAAGGATTTTCATCCATAGTTTCAGCATTGACTAGGTTGATTCAGAACACGGTCAAGTTCCAATATTCAGATTATTTTGAGAAAAGCTTTGCATAATTGAAAACTAGATTAACTACAACTCCTTTCTTGAATCTACTAGAGGGTTCAGATGGTTATGTGATCTATTGTGATGCATCAAGAGTTCGCCTAGGTTGTGTCTTGATGCAATGAGGTAAGGTGATAGCTTATGCCTCTAGGCAGCTTAAGGCACATGGAAAAAACTATCCAACTCATAACCTCGACTTTGCAGCAGTAGTGTTTTCACTCAAGATATGGAGATACTACTTGGATGGTGTCCATGTAGATGTGTTCACCGATCATAAAAGCTTTTAGTATGTGTTCACCCAAAAAAAGTTGAATCTTTGCAAAAAAAATGACTTTATTTCCTTACGGATTATGATATGAGTGTGCATTATCAAATTGGTAAGGCGAATGTAGTAGACAATACTCTTATTAGATTATCTATGAGTAGTGTAACCATGTTGATGAAGAAAGGAGGGAGCTAGTGAAGGATGTTCACAGGCTTGCTCGCTTGGGAGTTCGCGTTATGAGCATATCATAAAGCAGTGTAACAGTTCAAAATGGGGCAGAATCGTTTTTGTTAGTAAGCTAAGTAAAAACAAGAAAGTGAACCAATCTTTCTTGAATAAAAGGGTGCAGTCCATTATTAGAAAGTGGAGGTTTTCTCCCAAGGGGGAGATGGTGTACTTCGTTAACAGGGTGGATTGTGTGTTCCTGATGTGGGCGAGTTGAGACATCATATTCTTGAAGAAGTCCATAAATCTAGGTATTGTAATCATCCCGGTGCCACTAAGATGTACCGCGATCTACGAGAAGTCTATTGGTGAAATTGCATGAAGAGGATATAGCAAATTTTATGGGTAAGTGCCCCAATTGCCAGTATGTCAAGGTAGAACATCAGAAATCTGGAGGCATGACTCAAGAGATCGATATTACTACTTTGAAGTGGGATGTGATTAATATGGACTTCATCACAGGATTACTCTGTGCTTGCAGACAGCATGACTCAATCTGGGTGATAGTTGGTAGGATGACTAAGTCTTCTCGCTTTTTGGCGGTCAAGATTACAGATTCCGCAGAGGACTATGCCAAGCTTTACATTAATAAAATTATGCGGTTGCATGGGGTTCCTTTGTCTATTATCTCAAATAGAGCTCCTCAGTTTACCTATCATTTTTGGAGGTCATTTTAGATTGGTCATGATACTCAAGTTAACCTTAGTAAAACATTTCATCCACAGACGGATGGGCAGGCAGAGCATACCATTCGGACCTTAGAGGATATGTTGAGAGCTTATATGATCGATTTCAAAGGTAGTTGGGTTAATCACCTTCCTCTTGTTGAGTTCGCCTACAACAATAGCTATCATTTGAGCATTCAAGTGGCCCCTTATGAGGCTTTATATGGGTGTAGATGTAGATCTTTTGTTGGTTGGTTTGAAGTAGGTGAAGCAGCTTCGATAGGACCAGGTTCAGTCCTTTATTCTATGGAGAAAGTGCAACTCATTGAGGAAACTAGAGTTCCAAGTTGATGATTGGGTTTTTTTGAAAGTCTCACCTATGAAAGGGGTGATAAGATTTGGAAAATAAGGGAAGCTCAGTCCTAGATATGTAGACCCTTACAACATCATGAAAAGGTTGGCAAGGTGGCATATGAGTTAGAGTTACCAGCAGAATTAGCAGCAGTGCATCCGGCCTTCCACATCCCACTCTTGAAAAAGTGTGTGGTAATCCAGCCTATATAGATCCATTTGAGAGTGTGGCGGTGAAAGATAGTCTTTCTTATGAGGATGTACCAGTTGAGATTCTTGACCGTCAGGTCACAAGATTAAGAAACAAAGAAGTCGCTTCAGTCAGGGTTTTGTGGAGGAGCCAGTCCGTAGAGGGAGCTACTTGGAAAGCAGAAGCATCCATGAAAGCCAAATATCATCACCTCTTTCCTTCAAATTCCACTCCAGCTTGAGGTACTAGTTCCTTTTCAGTATCTAGTCATTAATGGGTAAATTCAATCTTAGAATCTTGTTCCCTCAGTTTGTACTTGCATTTTTCAGCGTATTTGCATGTACTCGGATCTCAATTCAGTCAGAAACACAGTTCTCCGTGTTTAGTAGTGGGGTTTGCAACTCTTTCCCTCTATTTAAGGTAAATTAGTCTTCATTCAAGGACGAATGTTCCCAGGGTGGGGGGATAATGTAACACCCCATAGCTAAAATAGAAAAAAAAATTATTTTTAAGAAAATATGTAGGTGCAACAGAAGAGACTATCGACGGACCGTAGCCTGACCCTTGGTCCTTCCTACACAACCGTTGATGGGATCAGAGACTCCCAAAAACTAAGCCGGGAAAAAATTTGCTAAGTCTTGATTGACGGACGGACCTACTGTCCGTAGGTAATACGACGGCCAGTAGTTCATGACTGTCGATCGATACTCCCATTCACCCACTCTCTTACAAGATCTACTGATTACAACCACGGTCGGTAGGTGGACATACGGACCCGTAGGTGGAAAATTTACAGGCACTAAGGGGAAATGCAGTTAGGTAAACTTCAAAAGGTCAAAACTCTTAAAAAAAATTGAAGTAGGTGTTCCATGAACTACTCAAAATTAGATAATTGAATTATCTTTCCCTAGACACCAACCTTGATAAAATCAAACCTCTGAGTAAAAAGTTATGGTCATTTTAGTAAAAGTATGTAGAACAGGCCCAATCGACAGACGTAATGACGGAGCGTTGGTCAGATGGCGGACTGTCAGTCTTGGTCGTTGTTTGGTCCGACAACGACTTTCTCAGGAGTCTTTTTTTACCTTTCCCACTTTACTTAAACCTTAAAATACGTCGTTTTGACCCTAAATTATCAGATTTTAGTCAGCTTAAACCTAGAAATATAACTAAAACATATGTAAGTCAAATCATTAAATCAAAACTTAGAAAACTAAAATCAAGAGAAGAAAAAAACTCAAGAACCATAGTTCAAGAACACAATAATTTCTAGCATTTCCAGCCCCAAAACATAAGTATTTTTCCTTGGATTTAAACACCAATTATATGGAATTTAACTAGTATGTTCTAGAACTTCAATAGGGCTTTCTGAATTTATTAGTTTTATGTTCCAAATAAGATTATAATGTTCTTATTCGGTTTATTGCATGAATTTAACAACCCTAACTATGTATTTCTTTACTTCTTGAATTATACATGCTAGGTCGGATATTTCAGACATTTCAGATATACATATTCCAATTATAAATGCATAATTACCAGATTAATTGTTGCATTGTCTGTTTGCATGTTCATTTTCGAGCTATCCAGTATTTACAAAAATTCAGATATAATAAGTTAATTTAAAAAATTCATTGGGCGTAGCATAATACCGAGTTGGACTAAGGTTCAGCGTACCCACTTAGTCCCAGAACTACTAGCCATGTAGGTTGCATGTCCTCTCTGTAGGCAATCAGTTTAGTGATCATACCAACACGCCTTTATACTTTTGGCAGGGTATATTAGGTCCTCTCGATGGGGCGTATACATCGGACTCCACATTTAGTTCATGTCATTTTATTATCAGTTTTTATAGCTCCCACAGATGAGTTAGACTCTCTGCATTGACTATTTATCAGTATATTCAGTATTATGTTTTAGCATGTAATAAATTGGTCGTTGCATCCAGTTAGCTAAGAATTCAGTTTATCATGTCAGATTATTATATTCGCTTTTATGGTTGTTCACTTATAATTTATTTCAGCTTTACTCTATCTTACATGTTCAGTACCTTTCAAGTACTGACGCATACGTGCGCTACATCTTCACGTGATGTAGGTTCAGGTTCTCAGCATCCAGATCACACATAGATCATTTTTCGATCTCAAATTAAGCATATTAGTGGTGAGTCCTTATTCTCCGAGGACAACAGTAATGAGTGTCATTGCAGTTTTTAGTCATTTAATTTCATTTTTTGGTAGATTTAGCTGAGGGCTTGTCCCAGTATTTCTACTACAGCTAAGAGGCTTATTTTAAACATAGTTAGATTCAACTTAGTATTGAGTTAATATTTTCTTTGTATTAAACTCATTGTTTTCAAATATCTCAGTTATAGAATACGATATTCCCAATCTTTTCAGATTTAATTATGATTTAGCTTCCATATCAGTTTAGTATCTTTAGTATGCTCCTGATCATGCCAGCAGAGTTAGCTTGGGATCACCTGTGGTCCTAGGTTCCGCGTCCCCTTCTCGGGGGTAGCTCAGGGCGTGACAAAACTCACACGTAATAAATCAAGTCAATAATATATCAGCTAATGCCCATATGCTTTATCCCGTTTCATTATTAGAATTAATCAAGGTGGACAAGTCAACCTTTCACCAAGTCTCATTACTCTTAACACATACCACAAGGAAATACATGAATTTCAAACACTTAACAATTAATTTGAGACTCGAGTCTGGCCCTTTCATTGAGTCTCCAAATAAATTCAATCTATTCAAATAAATATTTAACCACAATAAGATTATGAAACTAACAACACTCACATTATCATATGTCTAGCTTAGACCCCAAAGTCATCCGAAACTAAAATTAAGTTCCTAAATCTTGAAGTCGATTTTCAATTAACATGCCAACTCTCTTTAAAAAAAAATTCTCCAACTTTTAAGTCTAGGGTTAAGTTCAAAATTTTCCAATATTACCAATATAATGTATTCATATGATACCATACACCTAATATTTAATGATATATCTCAATACATAAAAAAACTTAATTTAAAGTGTGATTGTAAAATAAGAATTACTAAATGTGGAAACCACTGGTTACGAAACCAGTGGTGAAAATCGCATGAAACAAAGATACAACCACAAAGGTGATATAGTGGTAACAATTGAAATATTGTATAACTTTGTAATGTGAGATGATTATAATAATTGAAATATTGTATAACTTTGTCCCCACCAATTTTCCAAACCACAAAGGTGATATACTGGTAACAACATCATTACAAACCCATTTCTTCTTAGTTTATAACGTCATAAATCTTAAATCCTCCAGTAACACACAGCATCCTAATTGACAATAATATAATATGTATTAAGAAGATTTAAGGCATAAGAAATTTTACTTGGATGTGCAGTAGAAATCAGTCCATAAATTCGGCTGCCGCTTTGCACCGAAAGTATTTCTTCCTCCCTTTCTTTATTTTTTTTTCTAAAAATAGTTATATACTAAAAGTAATAAACCTAAATAACTTATTTTAACATGGGCTGACCAAGTACCACCTATTAAATAAATAACTTGTTTACTCATGTCTGTCAATTAAATAATCGTATTTATTCAATAGTTTAAAATTTTGAGAAAAGGCATAAAGTGACACCTGAAGTTATCCCAAATTTTAGAAAAGACACTTTAACTATGCGGGCGTCCTTTTACCCCCCCTCCCCAAAAAAATAATAATTCCAATAATATATTATTACATCATTTTTTAATCAATACCAGATTTTAAATAGCAAGTGGTTATCACACACCAATCATTGTGTGACATGAAATATATATATATATATATATATATATATATATATATATATATATATATATATATATATATATATATATATATACATAAAGTGACACCTGAAGTTATCCCAAATTTTAGAAAAGACACTTTAACTATGCGGGCGTCCTATTACCCCCCCTCCCCTCCAAAAAAAAAAACAATTCCGATAATATATTATTACATCATTTTTTAATCAATACCAGATTTTAAATAGCAAGTGGTTATCACACACCAATCATTGTGTGACATGAAATATATATATATATATATATATATATATATATATATATATATATATATATAATTTTAAGTTTCTCTCACTTAGTTTTAGTTATTTTAATTTTATTGCTTTTATATTAATTTCACTTAAAATTCTTTATCCTTCACCCCAACTTTCAAGTTACCCCTCCCTTCATTCTCTTTTTTTCTTATTCTTCTTCTTCACCACCTAGCCTCACCTCACCCCACCACTATGTCAAGTTGAGCCCCTCCATTTTATTTTCCTCCTTCTTCTTCTTCTTCTTCGGTCAAATTTCTTTCTTTTAAAATTATACTATTTTCTAGTATTTGTGATATTGATAACAAAACTAATTTTCTTTTTAAAGAAAATTAAGAATTTGATGGTATCATCAATTAATTTATGTCATTTGATATAACTTCAAAACTAGAAATGATAATTTTGTAAGAATTAAAATTCGCCAAAATTGAAAAAATTTAAGTGAAATTTAGATTTTAAAAAATAAATAATACCTACTAATCATCTTGAAATCTAGTGGGTTATCAAATTTTTTGAAATGTAATAAAATATTTAGCTATAATTTTAAAGTAGAAGAGAGTTAAGCTAATCGTAGTATAAAAAGAGGAGGTGGAGTTGTGATAAAAAATGATATTGAAAGTGAAAAGTTACTATGAAAATGATAATTAATTTTTGAAGAAAAAGGAAGAAAGAAAACAAAAATTGATAAAAAGAAAAAGTTAAAACAATACGAAAAACAAAAAAATATATTTTATAGCAAAATAATTGCAAATATAAAATTGTATTCATTTTTTAGTTTGTTACTCTCTTTAAAAGAATGCATAAACTCTCGATGCCAGGTGGACAAAAAATGATGGAATAATGTTTGTTCAGGATTGTTTAGGGGGGCAATAGGGCGTTTGCATAGTTTAAGTTTCTTTTTGAAAATTCGAGACAACTTCAGGTTTCACTTTATGTCTTTTCTCTAAAATTTTCAATCCAACTTCACGAACTGATCAAAATTGACTCAACCAACTATCGAAAAGGGTAAAAATGACAATTTTGTGAAAATTTCCAATAATGACCTTGAAAGTCATTACAAAACCACATTGCATATTTTAACTAATTTGAAGAACTTAAAAATATTTTTAAGTATAATTAGTTTAGTTTTAACTTAATTCCAACACTATATTCACCAAATAAATCACATTGTATATCTTAACTTATTAAAATAACTTTACAACTTTTTAAGTCTAATTAGTTTAGTTTAACTTCATTCCAACACTATATTCACCAACTAAACCATATTATATATTTTAAACTTATTTGAATAATTTAACAACTTTTTCAGTTTAATTAGTTTTTCTTTAACGTAATTTCAACACTATATTCACCAACTAAACCACATTATATATATTAACATATTTGAAGAATTTCATAAATTTTTAAGTCTAATTAGTTTAGTTTTTACTTAATTCCAACACTATATTCACCAACTAAACCACATTATACATTTTACCTTATTTGAAAAACATAACAACTTTTCAAATCTAACTAATTTAGTTTTTAATTAGTTCCAACACTATATTCACCAACTAAACCACATTATATATTTTAATATATTTGAATAACTTAACAAATTTATAAGTCTAACTAGTTTAGTTTTAACTTAATTCCTTTACTATATTCACCAACTAAACCACATTAGATTTAAACTTATTTCAAGAATTTAATAACTTTTTAAGTCTAATTAGTTTAGTTAAGTCTAACTAATTTAGTTTTACTTAATTCCAACACTATATTCATCAACTAAACCACATTATATATTTTAAATTATTTGAAGAACTTAATAACTTTTTAAGTCTAATTAGTTAGTTTAACTTAATTCCACAAGTATATTCACCAACTAAACCACATTATATACTTTAACAAATTTGAAGAATCTAATCGGTTTAGTTTTTACTTAATTCCAACACTATTCACCAACTAAACCACATTATATATTTAAGTTATTTGAAGAACTTAAAAACTTTTTAAACTTAACTAATTTAGTTTTTAGTTAATTCCAACACTATATTCATAACCTAAATCACAATATATATTTTAATATATTTGAATAACTTAATAATTATTTAAGTGTAATTAGTTTAGTTTTAACTTAATTTCTACATTATATTCACCAACTAAACCACATAATATATTTTAACCTATTTAAAGAATTTAACAACTTTTTGAGTACAATAAGTTAAGTTTTTACTTAATTTCAAAAGTATATCACGAACTAAACCACATTATATATTTAACTTATTTGAAGAATTTAATAACTTTTTAATTATAACTAGTTAGTTTTCACTTAAATCCAACAATATATTCACCAGCAAAATCACATTTTATATTGTAACTTATTTGAAGAATTGAACTGCTTTTTAAGTCTAATCAGTTTAGTTTTAACTTAATTTCAACACTATATACACCAACTAAACTACATTATATGTTTTAACTTATTTGATGAACATAACAACTTTTTAAGTCTAATTAGTTTAGTTTTAACTTAATTCTAACACTATATTCACCAACTAAACCAAATTATATAGTTTAACATACTTGAAAAAACTTACCAACTCTTTAAGTGTAATTAATTCAGTTTTAACTTAATTCTAACACTATATTAACAAACTAAACAACATTATATATTTAAACTTATTTAAAGAATTTAACAAGTTTTATAGTCTAATTAGTTTAATTTTAACTTAATTCCAACACTATATTCACCAACTAAACCACATCATATATTTTCACTTATTTCAAGAACTTAACAACTTTTTAAGTCTAATTAGTTTAGTTTACACTCAATTCAAACACTATTTTCAGCAAATTAACCACATTATATATTTTAACTTATTAAAAAAACTCAACAACTATCTATGTTTATTTAGTTTAACTTTAACTTAATTCAACACTATATTCACCAACTAAACAACATTTTATATTTTAACTTATTTGAGGAACTTAAAATTGTTTTAAGTCTAATTAGTTTTGTTGTAATTAAATTCAAACACTATATTCACCAAATAAATCACATTATATATTTTAACTTATTTAAAGAACTTAACAACTTTTTATATCTAATTAGTTTAATTTTAACTTAATTCCAACACTATATCACCAACTAAACCACATTATATATTTTAACTTCTTTAAAGAACTTAACAACTTTTTAAGTGTAATTAGTTTTGTTTTTACTTAATTGTAACACTATATTAACCAACTAAGCCACATTATATATTTTTAACTTATTAACACAAGGGAAAGGGTAAAAAATATCCCTTATTTAGTTTATTAGTTGAATATACCCTTACCGCTAAAACGAAGTTATTTTTACCCCTATCGTTAATAATTTTGTTATTTATACCCCTCAATTAACGGAAATTCTAAAATTCAATCAAATTAACTTGAAGTTTAAAAAATAAGAGATTTCCATTTCAAGCCCAATGCTCCGACTCGTATAACCAATCATCCTTTTCCCCATTCTTTCAAATTAACAAGAATCAACCATTGAAGCCATGTCAACTAGTTCATAAAAACACCAATTTCTTCTCTTCCTCCCTCAATACCTCCATAAAGTGGTATTTTCTCTTGCTGCAACCATTGGGAGAAGCTTCAGTCTCTCATAAGGTTCCAAAAGAAACACCACCGGGGGGAGGCGTCCTAATGAAGATGTTGAAGGAAAGCGACATACTAATCCATATATCAAATTGTTTATAAAGGAGAGGAGAAAAAATAAGTTACAAAGTGCCTATTTTTCTAGCCTTCATTGGTCGCTCGTTGGCTGGCAATACAAATTGGTTGAATATATGTGACTCTTTTCTCACAATGGCAGAAGCAAGAGGAGATACCACATAATGGTTGTATTGGGGGAGGAAGAGAGGAAATTGGCGTTTGTTTTGAACTGATTACATGGCTTCAAGGATGATTTGGTTAATTTTAGAGAATGGGTAAAAGGAGAAATCGGTTATACCGCTCAGAGCATTGAGTTTGAAATGGAAAATGGGTTATTTTTGAAAATTTGGGTTAATTTTACTCAATTTGTGGGTTTCCATTAATTGAGGGCTATGAATTATGAAATTAGTAAAGGTAGGGATAAAATAAATTTCGTTTTAATGGTAGCGGTATAATAAACTAATAAACTAAAGTTAAGGGGTATTTTTGACCCTTTTCTCTTAAACCAATCTAGAACTTATGGAACCTGATATGCTTGAGACTAGCTAGAGCTGAAGGCGAGTCGAAGTTGTTGGTACACCCACTGCACTCCATAAAAGTAAAACGGATACATAAGTAGGGCTCAGTACGGGACAACATGAACTGAGTAGGTATCATCGGTCAACCCAAAATAGAAACTAATATACAATGAATAATAGTATGAAAGCAACTATAACACTTAACAAGTGATAAGCAACAAACAACATGAACCAGTGTCAACAACACTAAAGAAAGTATGTAATAAGTCAACAATGTCTAGATAATCCATGAGGACTCATGCCTCCAACCAAACCATTTGGGAAGTTGAGTTCTTTGAGATTGAATACATTCCGTGAATTCAATATGTTTTTCCTTTATTATTATCATGTCAGAGCATGACACTCCAATCCAATTATATCATGTCAGAACGTGACACTCCGATCTAACCCTTCTTAGAGTAACAAATTTAAATATGTAAAAAACATATGTTCAACTACAATTTTATCTAGGAAACTAACTGTATGTTGAATGTGATTCTACAGTTATTTTGTGAGCCAATACGTTTATGATCAAGTGTTACCATCATTTATAATGTGGTATACTAATTGGGTAAGTTTTGTAATATATACACCTATTCATATATTAGTTTACTCCTCATTCTACTAACATATCCTTTAATTAACTAAACATATATAGGTCTACAATTCAGAAAATGCCACCACATTTGATCAATTTTTCAAGGATATTTCTTGGTGAACGATTACCGTTCACACAATGTACCAATATATAATTAATGGTTTTAAATTTGCCACAGAGAAATACTCAGAGAATAAGGAAACCAATAATAGTGGTGTATGGGTTAAAGGTGATGATGGAAATAAAAACGAGAATGTTTGTTATTTTGACGTCCTACATGAGATTCTAGAGTTGGAGTATTCGAGTTGGCCAATCAAAATAGTAGTACTTTTCCAATGCAAGTGGTTTGATCCAATTTCAAGTACGAGGGAGCTTAAACAACATAATATCTTTGAAGTCAAACACATTAGGAAGTATGAGGCTTATGATCCTTTTATTATTGAACAAAATGCTAAGCAAGTGTACCATGCTCCTTATCCATTATGAAGGGACAAGTCTTATTGGTGGGTTGTAATAAAAATAAAATTAATGGGGGGAGTGGAAGTTGATCATTAATTGGATATTACATATCAAAATGAAATATAAAGTGTTCATAAAGTTGTGGATTTTGAGTTAGAAATGAATTTGGAGCATCCTGATCACATTTTAGAAGAAGTTGATAGAGAAGAATTGGATATGCCGACAAATATGGATGATGAAGAATCATCCTGTCACGACCCAAAAATGGACGTGATGACACTTGTCTTATCCCACCAAGACAAGTTAGCCTAAAACTCAACTTATTACAATAAAATGCGAAAAATTTACTATCGACTTATATTATACCCCAAAACCTGGTTGTCACGTGTACAAGCCTCTAAATTATTACAATTGATTAAAAAGAAAACTCAAGTCTCAAATGAACTTGTTTCTAGATTAGAACACGAACATAATTAAGGAGAAGAAAGTCTGCTGCGATGGAAACAGCTACCTGACAAATCTCCAAGAAGACTCGGAAAAGAAGAGAATGACAAGTACAACAAAAATCCAGGCTCATAACCTACAAAAAATTTGTAGAAGCAAGGGGTGAGTACCAAACCACACGGTAATCAGCAAGTAAACGTCTAAACACAAGCTAAGGGGATGAAATACGGGTACTCCGACCATCCCCAACCGAACCTCCACAACTACAACCTGCATTAAAATCTACCCAACATAACAACTCAGAGTTTACATTGCAAGTAGCTCAACAACAACACTTAGACAAATTACATATCCTCAACAACAACACTTTAACAAACTACATATCTTCAACTACAATACTTCAACAAATTACATATCCACAATAACAAGCTCAATATTGATCTATTACAAGTTCCACAGGAAGATATCAGAAGATCAGCAAAACACGATATCAAGTTCACTAATAATAAGTATGTGCAATGCAATTGAATGCAATGTCAAGTATAATGATGCATGTCTGACCTAATGATACACATCCGCTGTCTCTCAGTTCGGTACCCATGGGGGACATATCTGTCCATGCATCTGTCGCGGCGCACGACACGACCCTCAATAATAGTAACCATCCCGGCGCGCGATACGTCCCTCGAAATGGTACATCCTCTTAAGTACCCATTCCTTCTCAATGCAGATAACACTTGTCACAACCAATGCCTCAGAATAATGCAGATGACAAGTTCACACAAATAATGAGGAGATGACCATTTTCATAACATCGCACAGTTCACAACTACACAAACATTAAGTTACATCAACAATGATTCAACAAGACTTCAACCCTTTCTTAACACAACACACATAAACAATTAATCACATTGCCTTTTGTTATCCCCATTCTTTTCATCATTAGAATTAAACAATGTGGGCAAGTCAACCCATCACCAATCCCGTTACTTTCAAACATATACCACAAGGACATACACACATTTCATACACTTAACAAGAGTTTAGAAATCCACTTGCCTCAATCAATCATTCAATTACTCCAGAATTTGTCTTCCTCTTTCGGTTGACTCCCAAATCAATATAATCTAGTCAAAAAGATAATCACAATAAGATTTCAAACCTAGCAATACCCATATCACTACAAGTCTAGCCTAGACCTATAAAAACTCATCAAAACCTATAATCATGTTCTTAAATCCTTATGCAAATTATCATGTCAACTCTTATGTTTTCAAATTTCAAATCTAGATTTATGTTCCAATTTCTTTAATATCATAAATCTAACAATATTCACATAATGTAATACACTCAATATTTAATTACGTATTTTAATATAGCAAAACTTTTTTTTTATAATATGATAAATAAATTATATTTATTTCTAGAAAAAAATATGCAGAAGACAACGACTTGTCTCCACCCAAAATCTCCCAGTAAGCCCTCTCTCTACATACCCATGACACTTTCATCATTTTATTTTTTCTCAAAATTCATCCAATCATATCCATCATTAGCCAATCATATCCTAACTCTTGTCTCCTCAAATTGTCAAAGAATATATTATCAAATTCCAAATTTCAATTTCCAACTTTGCCAAATTTCCCTTCCTAATTCAATTAAATTATATTTAATAAGTTGCATTTAATATTCTAACAATATGATTACAATACATATAAAGTTTAAGATTTTCTTACCTGCACTGTTCTCCGCCACCGACTCCATGCCTCCAGGTGAGTTTCTATTCTCCTCTTCTTTTCTTAATAATTAAGTATTAAAAACGAACAAGCCCTACTACTTATTTTAATATAGAGATATATATAGACATAAGTTATTAATTAATTAATGGACTTAGCCCATTCGCCACCAATTAAAAATAATTATTTAAAATTATCACTCAACTAAACATCGTAATTAAAATATATCTAAAAAAAAATTTCAAACCAACTTCACCGACTTATATGAATTGACATAGGACAACTATTGAGATGGAAAAAATTGTACTTATACAAAAATTCTCAAAAATGATCTTACGGATCGTTACATTATCCACCACTAAAAATCATGTTCGTCCTCGAACATATGGGATAAGAAGGAAGAATAACCAATGTTACCAAAAGTTTAAGTTATAACTTACTAGTTCGTGTTCATCTTTCTAGGTGAGCTTCTCCTTAAGGTCATTCCATCAAGATGAAATATTAAGAACATAACTTTCTAATCAGAGAAAACCTACAAATCTGAAGTTATTACCAACCCACAGACTAACACATGAATCCATTATAAATCGATCCCTCAGAACCATAACACAACCACCATGACAAAAAAAAAATTTCACACAAGCAAGATAACCTTGTGAATCAATATCCATCACAATTATTATCAAGATTTCTTTGTCACAACACTATATTTTTTTTTCACGATTCTAAGTTATAAATATCTTATCTTTAGACATCGGATAGTTATAAAAGGAGAATCAAACTTATCTAACCCAAAGAAAGAACGGATTAAATAAACACCTAGCAAATGATACATCCAAGAATACAAAACCTTTAACTACGATATTAGGAAGGATACTAGACAATTGTAACTCTTCATAAGCTTTTATATAAGTTTTTATAAGTAAGGTTATACGTGTAGAACGACTGGTATACTTCAACTATCCAAAACAACACCACATCTATGTGTATTGAAATGATAAGTCTGTCCAAGAGTCATACCCTATCAAAAGGACATAAGAGGATCGGTACATCCGATCCACCACTAAGGATACACCCATTGAAGTGTCACTATTATTAAACTCTTCTTAACAAACAAATAATCGCCTCCAAAATTTGCAAACTATGACTCCCTCTCCTTCCATTTAAGCATTTCATGAAAAATACAAGGCATACTTAAGACTGATAAGACTAATTTCATATCTAAAAGTACTATACCATCGAGATACAACCATTGCATCACACTCAATGTCAATTCCACTAAATTTTTAGATATCAAATTTCCACTTATATTCAAAATCATCATATACCTCATATCAATACTTAAGAAATTTGTGGTCACACCAATAACTCGAATACGTTAAGCTCATAACCTCTACTCACTATCAAATGCCTATGTAAAGCATCATAACAATCTGTATCATCCAATCAACAAAGAAGTTTTGATCTTCTCAAATCCTCATTAGTTATGTAAAACTGTAAGTTCACACCGTTTAACATAAAATAAGTTACCTATCATAATATGAACAATTTAGCTCCACAAAAGAGCACATAATCTTACACCCTCACTGTTTTTCACCCAAATGAAAACCCTATATTCATAAAAAGTTGTTGATAATTCCTAGTAAGTGTACACTGAACAAATTCACATCCATAGTCATGTTAGATCTTATATATGAAAATTCATACATCCTTCAACTTCGAACCAAGAATCTATATGAGAATTCTTATTCCTTCACTTCTCTTAAATTCTTCTCATGACACCAAATTCTGGGTATCTTGAACTCTTCAATACACCAACTCTTGTTCCATTGACCAACAACCCATGATATTTTTACCTTATCATCTAAATTAAACGCTACGTGTAATCCCCCCTTAGGTTAAAAATCAGAAGTAACTAAATTTACTGCTCAAATAATGCATAAGTCCTTCAAAATGCATCATACTGGATGCGGTTGATCATTTATTAGCTTACTAGTCCTATCCTTTTACCAACAATTCATGATATTTTTTTGACTTATCCTCTAAATAAAAACAATACATAAAATCGCCCTTAAGTATGGCAATCAAAAGTAATCAAATATACTACTCAAATTATTTTCAAGTTTTTCCAATTAATTCATACTCAATGTGATCGATCATTTCTTACCTTACCAATCCATACCTTGATAAAACACACTACCACAAACCTAAACTCAAAATGTAAACCTTGAATTTTGAATCCAAATGTGTACCCATTTCCTTTATCTATCAACATTAACTCATACCTTGATGATTTTTATGAATTCACGTATTTTAGCTTATCATTGATCACCTCTTCATCGACCTTATCATATCTTTTTGCTAAAAATTCAATTGTACTCATTACCAACTTAAAACCACAAAAAACATATAATCACACTCGAGTTGCACATGTATATACACTCGTTTTTCAAGTTTTATCCAATAGACTTTAATCAATATGATGAACCCATAAAACTATCACAATAATCTAGGCAAAACAGATGAAATCAGATGTCTCTGAATTCAATTATCCAATCTCTTTGAAGATATATCTTTGGCCCTTACAATCTGAGTAAATATCTTTATTTTTGCCTCCTCCTGAAGATTATATATCCTCTCATTGATTCTTTCCATTAAGGGTCTAGCTCATTTAATTCTATTGGAGTGGTGTCGCAACACCTCATACAACTTTCCAAATAATCAAACTACTAAACAAATAGTAAAAAAAATATCATAATTTTAGATACTCATAATCGTCATTGTAATAAGAAATTCATGTAACTAACAATCTTTATCAAATAGTTACATCTCTATCACAATCTATCACAAACTCTTATTACGATCATGCTTAGTTAGCTCCTTTCATCATCGCGATGTCAACCATTTCTCCAATATGACACCTCAAATCTAGTTATACCAACCAAAATTCAACATATTAACTTAACTTTATACGCATTTTCGTACTAAAATTTTCAATTGCCTTCACCTAAGTATACTCATTGGGACTTTGTTTACATATAAGTTTGTCATTTCAATATTTCTCCACTCAATTGGAGCTTATGATAAAACCAACACTACCCATTTAAAATACTAAGGATACACTTCATAGCCTACACACACATTAATATCATACCAAAGATCCACCACTAAGATTCTCCTAATAAGTAATGCTTAACTCATTCTTCTGTAGTAACAAACTAGTTAGTTTCACAAATATCAATGCGACATCAAACTTTATATGATCATGTGATACAATTGATAACTCTTTATGTAGTTATTATTCACACTTGCATGTCGAGTATCCGTTTCCATGTACCACAAGTATCACATCATGAAAGTCTGTTAGATCCACCACTAGAACACATCATACCTACTGAGAAGATTGTACCCCAAACAGCACATACATTTGGATCTATTGAATAACTGCAATACACCACTAAATATGTTCGATCTCTTATCAAGTCAATAGTATAAGTAACCACTCCATCAATCTAATCAAATAAGCATCCATAGCGTTATAGTAGTGGTATCATAATCCTACTAATATACATTTAATTTATGAAAGATTATAACCTCAATTGGTGCAACGTCATTCTCATTATTTCCCAAGCAATTCATACATAACAACTGTACCAACTATATTTTTCAAATTACATTTTTCATTATCTAGCCACCTATGTTTTAGTTACTCCACTTTCAATTGTTAAATCACTATAAGTATTATATATACCATTCACGTACTATTATTTTTACTGGGGTAACTAACCTTACTCAATCCCTTCAAATATGAACACACGTTCTTTTCATAAATATACCACTTCCACATGAATACAATATGTAACATCCAACTAATACAGGACACAACAACTAATCACATGAGAAACTAGGAACGAGTCATCACATAAACGAGAGAAAGAGTGGAATGAAGAGGTAGGAATCAAAACGGACAAATGATGCACGATAGAGATTCAAAAAGTGAAGATATTTCCTAAAAGTCACTATAGCCTCTCGAAGATAAGTATAGACGTCTCCATACCGATCATCAAGACTCTACTTAGACTCGACTTGTACACACGTGAGACATATGAACCTGGGGCTCTGATACCATTTTTTCACGACCCAAAAATGGACGTGATGACACTTGTCTTATCCCACCAAGACAAGTCAGTCTAAAACTCAACTTATTACAATAAAATGCGGAAAATTTACTATCGACTTATATTATACCCCAAAACCTGGTTGTCACGTGTACAAGCCTCTAAAGTATTACAATTGATTCAAAAGAAAACTCAAGTCTCAAATGAACTTGTTTCTAGAATAGAACAAGAACATAATTAAGGAGAAGAAAGTCTGCTGCGATGGAAACAGCTACTTGACAAATCACCAAGAAGCCTCGGACAAGAAGAGAATGACAAGTACAACAAAAATCCAGGCTCATAACCTACAAAAAATTTGTAGAAGCAAGGGGTGAGTACCAAACCACACGGTACTCAGCAAGTAAACGTCTAAACACAAGCTAAGGGGATGAAATACGAGTACTCCTACCACCCCCAATCGAACCTCCACAACTACAACCTACATTAAAATCTATCCAACATAACAACTCAGAGTTTACATAGCAAGTAGCTCAACAACAACACTTAGACAAATTATATATCCTCAACAACAACACTTTAACAAACTACATATCTTCAACCACAATACTTCAACAAATTACATATCCACAATAACAAGCTCAATATTGATCTATTACAAGTTCCACAGGAAGATATCAGAAGATCAGCAAAACACGATATCAAGTTTACTAATAATAAGTATGTGCAATGCAATGGAATGCAATGTCAAGTATAATGATGCATGTCTGACCTAATGATACACACCCGCTGTCTCTCAGTTCGGGACCCATGGGAGACATATCTATCCATGCATCTGTCGTGGCGCACGAAACGACCCTCGTTAATAGTAACCATCACGGCGCGCGATACGTTCCTCGAAATATAGTATCCATCGCGGCGCGTGATACGTCCCTCGAAATGGTACATCCTCTTAAGTACCCATTCTTTCTCAATGCACATAACACTTGTCACAACCAATGCCTCAGAATAATGCAGATGACAAGTTCACACAAATAATGAGGAGATGACCATTTTCATAACATCGCACAGTTCACAACTACACAAACATTAAGTTACATCAACAATGATTCAACAAGACTTCAACCCTTTCTCAACACAACACACATAAACAATTAATCACATTGCCTTTTGTTATCCCCATTCTTTTAATCATTAGAATTAAATAATGTGGGTAAGTCAATCCATCACCAATCCCGTTACTTCCAAACATATACCACAAGGACATACACACATTTCATACACTTAACAAGAGTTTAGAAATCCACTTGCCTCAATCATTCATTCAATTACTCCAGAATTTGTCTTCCTCTTTCAGTTGACTCCTAAATTAATATAATCTAGTCAAAAAGATAATCACAATAAGATTTCAAACCTAGCAATACCCATATCACTACAAGTCTAGCCTAGACCTATAAAACCTCATCAAAACCTATAATCATGTTCTTAAATCCTTATGCAAATTATCATGTCATCTCTTATGTTTTTAAATTTCAAATCTAGGTTTATGTTCCAATTTCTTTAATATCATAAATCTAACAATATTCACATAATGTAATACACTCAATATTTAATTACGTATTTTAATATAGAAAACTTTTTTTTATAATATGATAAATAAATTATATTTATTTCTAGAAAAAAATATGCAGAAGACATCGACTTGTTTCCACCCAAAATCTCTCAGTAAGCCCTCTCTCTACATACCCACGACACTTTCATCATTTTATTTTCTTCTTTCTCAAAATTCATCCAATCATATCCTAACTCTTGTCTCCTCAAATTGTCAAAGAATATATTATCAAATTCCAAATTTCAATTTCCAACTTTGCCAAATTTCCCTTCCTAATTCAATTAAATTATATTTAATAAGTTTCATTTAATATTCTAATAATATGATTACAATACATATAAAGTTTAAGATTTTCTTACCTGCAGTGTTCTCCGCCACCAACTCCATGCCTCCAGGTGAGTTTCTATTCTCCTCTTCTTTTCTTAATAATTAAGTATTAAAAATGAACAAGCCCTACTACTTATTTTAATATAGATATATATATATAGACATAAGTTATTAATTAATTAATGGACTTAGCCCATTCTCCACCAATTAAAAATAATTATTTAAAATTATCACTCAACTAAACATCGTATTTAAAATATAGCTAAAAAAAATTTTCAAATCAACTTCACCGACTTATATGAATTGACATATGACAACTATTGAGATGGAAAAAATTGTACTTATACAAAAATTCTCAAAATTGATCTTACGGATCGTTACACATCCGAAGATGATGAATAACAATTTTTATGTTTGTTTGGTGGATTTATAGCTATTCATATTTAAGTATACTTTATATTTTAATAGTTTTACAGTTTGTTTGACATTATGAAAGACTATTTGGATTAAGCCTTATTTAATGATAACTTTGTTTGATATATTTGTTTGACATTATGACATTATTTTTTACTATTCTTTTTTAATATTTATGTTCAATTGATATAGATGGTAGATAAATACTAGGGTAAATAAAAAATGTCAGCTAATCCAAAAAAGAAATTATGGCCAATGTTGTGAGAAGGTCCACTAGGATGGTGATATCTGATGAGTCCTTTAGAGTGAATATTTCAAAATGACCCTCAGTTTTACCTACTCACTCTACAAATCAGGCACATAATGCCTCTACTCATGTGGCTCCATAATCTTGTTATACTATATCTACACACATTGTGGTACCTAGATCAGGTTTCCAAACATTGTAGGGCTATTCACATTTTGATCGTGAGTCTACCATACCATCAGCTAGTGCTAATTAGTGCAATAATTTGAATACTAATAGCGGATCAATTGGATTTTCAAATATTCATGTTGAATCCAATGGCTCGGAGTGTAATACTCCTAGCACTCGGATGCACGTGGTCCTCAGCCAGGCAATAGAGACAAATTTCAGAGACTTTACATTAAGCCGTTAGGATACAACTATGATTTAATATTTTTTATTTTTTGTTTGTCTTTTTTAATTTTAATTAATTGATTGATTATTTTTTGTTTACCATTCTTTGTCAATGAAATCATATTCCAGGTTTCGTCCGGATGTGGGTATGTCAAAGATTATCTTAAAGCGCATCTGTACTCAATATAATTGTGTGTACCTGACTTGGGGTTCAATTCCAATTAACAATAGGGGGCAGATGTTCAATGAGTTCAAGGTAAGAATGTGTATCAATTAAATCCACTTTACATACGCTCAAATTTTCTATTCATTTGAACATTAAATATTTTGTCATTTTTCATTACATAAATATTAAGTCTAGGGTCCCGAACATGAGAAAGAAGTTCAAGCAAACTTTAAGGTTAAAGCTTCAAAGTTTCTTTCTAGCACATTTAGTGAATGTCGGAAAAATAATAGAATTTCTATGTTTATGGTACCAACTCAATGGAATCTATTACTGGAACATTCGGGTATTGATTAAAAGCTTAAAAAGAGGAGTGAGATTGGGAAAAAGGCTCGCGCATCAGAAAATGGAGGCTCTTTGCACACCGATGGAGCTATTAGCCTAGTTACTAGGAAGGAAATAATGGTATACTTTCTTAATTTTTTAAAATATTTATTTTTCTTTTTCGATAAGTAGTTTTTGGAGATTAAATTATACTTGTATTATTTGCAGGAAAAAGAGTTGGGTAGGCCGGTAGCTTTAGAAGAGATGTTCAAGGTTAGTCATGTCAAGAAGAGTATGAACCCCAAAGAAGAAGAAAGTTGGATTGAGCCACGACACTAGAGACATATGTAAGAACTCTATCCAAGTTAATTTTTTTCTGTTTCTTGTATATATTACATACTTATTTGTAGAGTTCTTTGTTTAAATTACATGATATCTTTATACGAATGTCTCTGGAATATCGTAGTACTCTACCTCTTGAGAGCCGGGACAGATCATTTACACAAGAACAAAGTGAAAATCTTTTGAAACAAAGTGCAGGTGAATCAATTAGAGGTTCAATCTATGGCTATCAAAAGAAGCAGGCTTGGTAATGTGGTTCATCATCCTATAGCTTCAATGGCGGGGATAAAGAGACCATATCTGCAATGGAGGGTAAGATAGTTTTTTTAATGTCGAGCTTGTTGTTGAAGCTGACAGAGAGAGGTGGAAATTGTGGCATCGAAGGAGGCAGAGAACAAGAGGTATGCAGCACTTCAGGCCCAACTAACTTTTCTTTATGACTATGGAAATATTCTTCCTCCATGTCCCGCAAGAAGTGATGATGGAGCTGATCAGGAGGGTGATGAGAATGATAAGGGTGATAGGAGAGTTACGGTGATGAGGAGTAGTTGTATTTGTTTGAAATTTTAGACTTCTATATTTTTGGAATTGTTTGATCGTATTTTATTTTCATTTGAAGTTGGATGAAGTTCATTTTGAAATAGTTTAATGTATATTTTGAAAAAATTGTGTTGTTTTGGTTGGATGAAGTCTATTTTAAAATAGCTCATTTGGAATTCTTTGAGTTAGATGAAGATTATTTTGAAATAACTTATTTGGAATTCTTTGGGTTGTTTTGATATAAATATGAAAGTGGGATACTAAATCTGAAGCTCAATGCTGCCAGGTTTGTAGCAGAAATACCGACCTCTAGATGTCGGAATCTAAAAAATAAGAAATAAAAATACCGACCTCCTGAGGTTCGAATCTATAAAATAAAAAATTAAAATACCGACCTCCGAAGGTCGAAATCTAAAAAAAAATAAGAAATAAAAATACGGACCTCCAGAAGTCAGAATCTAAAAAATAAGAAATGGAAATACTGACCTCTGAAGGTCGGAATCTAAAAATTAAGAAATAGAAATAAAGATCTCCGAAGGTCGGAATCCAAAAATAAGAAGTCGAAATACCGACCTCCGGAGGTTGGAATCTAAAGAATAAGAAATTGAAATACCGACCTCCAGAGGTCAGAATCTAAACAAAAAGAAATGAAAATATCGACATCCGGAGGTCGGAATTTAAAAAATAAGAAATAGAAATACCGACCTCCGGAGGTAGGTATTCTAAAATTTGATAATTAAAAATTCTGACTCTCCAGATGATGGAAATAATAAAAATAATAAATAAATAAATATATTAAAGTGACCTCCCGAAGTCGAAAAATAGATAACAAAATATTACCGACATAAATTAAAACTAACCTCGAGAGGTCAATAAATACCAACCTCCATAGGTCGAAATTGAATAGTGACCAAGCTTTTTCCAGCTTAAGCTGGAAAGTCAGTTTTTGGTCGGTATTTCAGGAATACCGACCTCTAGAGGTCAGTATTTTAGGTCGGTATTCACTATTTTTTAGTAGTGTCAAAACCATCATATAGGTCATTACATTAGATATCAGTTTACCCATTGTTCATCCTTGAACAATCAAAAGAAGGTGAGGGTAAGAAAGGATACTTGTCTAAATAATTCTTTCAAAATGTTAGTACCTAAGGTCTCATATAAAAAATATCAAACCAATCAATCGGAGACATACACATCATCTCATACAATGTCTAAAATGGGGTCATCTCAATACTTGAAAGATAACTTTAGTATGTAAACTCGACTAACAACAAAACTATTTCCAATATCCACCAAAGTTAATCATATTCAAATCCTCAACATATTATCAAGGAACTAGTGTTACGATTCACAACGAGTCGTGAGCACTCACACATAACTCCTAGGTGGGAGAACTAACAAATTTAACCCAAATTACAACCTACAAGCATAATATGGCAACTCAAAATCATACTAAATATCTTTTCCTAAAACCTGAAAGTCATCACATCAAGGATATCTTATCTCCAATACTAAGTTTAAGAATATCAAATAAACCGAAACAAAAGAATAAAATGGTATGTGTCTAAAAACATAGGACATTATGTCATGAAGAGAGAATCCAACACAAGCTTGAATGAATAGCTCACCCTGGAACGTAATACGCTGGAGACTGGCTGGAGCCAGGAGCAATTCGAAGTCATTAGTACACACGCTGCACTCTATAAAAGGAAAACAAAGAAAAATACAACTAAGGCTCAGTGTACTGAGTAGGTATCATCGGCAAATCCAATAGAAACTAATATACAATGAATAATAGTATGAACTCAACTATGACATTTAACATGTGGTAAGCAACAAACAAGATAAACAAGTAACTATATAATCAATCAAGATATCAAGCACACCCATGAGGACTCATGCCTCCATCTCACGCTCATTTGAGAAATGGGTTCTTTAAAATTGAGTACATTAAGTTAATTTCTTATAATTTTCCTTTAATGTTACTGTGTCGGAACGTGACACTCCGATCCAATTATGTCGTATTAAAACGTCACACTCCGATCAAATTATATAGTATCAAAACGTGACACTCCGATCCAGTTATACAATTAATTTATCATTTGTTATCAACACTTTCATTTAGTTGATAATATTTCATCAAGCTTTCTTTATTCAAGACATCATTTCAATAAAGAGGATTCAAAAATATAAATTCAAACTTTTTAGGATTTCAGACCAATCACAAAACACACAACCAAGCCACTTAACAACTCAATCAAGTACTGTCACGACCCAAAATTGACGTGATGACACTCATCGTATCCAACAAAGAAAAGTCACCCTAAAACTCAACTATTGCAATAAAATTTGAAAATTAATAATAAACTCAAAAATATCCAAAATATCTGGTTGTGATGTGTACAAGTCTCTAATGTGTCATAACAAAATTGATAGAAAAATAGAAGACTCCAATGACATTGTTTCTAGAATAAAACAAAATCATAAATAAGGAGAAAGGAGGTCTGCTGAGATGACAAGCAACTACATCACAAATCTCCAAGAAGCATCAGAAAATAAGAGAATGCCAAGTACCATAAAATCCAGGCTCGTAACCTACAAAAAAATTGTATAGCAGGGGTGAGCACCAAACCAAACGGTATTCAACATGTAAAACTCTAAACTCAAGCTAAGGGGATGAAATACGGGCACTCCTACCACCCCAACCGAACCTTCACAACTACACCTTGATTAAAACCAGTCCAACCTAACAGTTCACCATTCACAAGCACATATCTTAATAACAACTAACAATAACATATTCTCAACAACAAGCTCAATATTCATCAATTACCACCTTCACAAAAAAGACACTCGCAATATTAGCGACACACAAGATCACGTTCATCAAATAGAGATAACCAAATATCAAGTACTTTCTTACCACCAATAAAATACATATTCATAAAGAATGAAAGATGTCATTAGATGAAATGCAATATGACACCATGAAGTGATATGCCTGAGAATACCAACTACTCTCTCAATCATATATACATGATACTCCTTGGAAATGCATCGAAAGTTCATGACCCATGGGGGACTCGCGAAGTCCATATACCGATACGAACGATCTCCACGTGTCTGTGCAGATGATCTCAACTGCACTATCATAAACCAAACACATTTTGCATGGACAATCTCCACGTGCCCAAATAATAATTATACCTTCTCCATCGCACGAACGATCTCCACGTGCCCAAATAATCATAACTCGATCACAACACTGACGATTTCCACGTGGTACACCTTAACTCATACTCAATCTCATGTCAATGCATGTGAACAATATGATATTAAATAAATAGGATGATAAAACATCTCAAATAATCAAATGTCTCTATAACATATAACTATATCAATTATCACAACTATACAGGTTTAGTAAAGAACAGAACCATACATAATAAATCAAGTCAATAATATATAAGTTGATACCCATATGTTTTGATATTCTCAAAATACAATTCTCATTCTATAGTAATAAACCTTTCCTTTATAACACTGGTACTCGTACCATTCTCAACCCATCACACATAAACGATCGATTACATTGCTTTTTATTATCCCTTTTCATTATTAGAATTAATAAATATGGACAAGTCAACCCCACCAAATTTCGTTACTTCAAAACACATACCACAAGGAAATATATAAAGTTCATACAGTTAACAAGGGTTTGAAAATCCACTTGCCTCAAATAGTCAAACAATCACTCTAGGACTTGAGTCGTCCCCTTTCATTGAAGTTCCAACTCAAATAAATCTATTCAAATAGTTGTCTGTAATAAGATTATAAACCTAACAATAACCATATCACAACAAGTCTAGACTAGACGCAAAAACTCACATAAAATATATAATCAAGTTATCCTTATCTTGATACTAACTAATATGTCAACTCTTCGAGGTTCTTTTTCAAATTTCAAACCTAAGATTTAGTCAAAATCTACGAATAACAAAAATTTAATTGTATATGTTAATATATTTAAACATAAATCATATTGTGTTTACTATAAAAAAAATTTCAAAACAAAGTATTATGATAAATCTAAATTACAGGAACCCTAAAGTCAATCCCTCAAAATTTCCTATAGGCATGGCCTACTGGACTGATCTTATAATATAAAATATTCTCTAATGATTGTTTCATCATGAGCAAATCGTTGCCCAACCCTTAATCCTGCAAAAATTTTGTTCAAACCTCCAGCTGCAATTTCTTTTATCTTTTCACCATCAATATAATATAATTAATATATACATAAGCTCCTATCAAATCATGCATATAAATGAGAATATAATTTTGTTAAGCTATCACCTGAAGCACGATTATCCTCCATGATGTCGTTGTGTTACATGCAACGAAGTTTATCATTCCTTTTACTTGGACGCCGCAGGTTAGTTTCTTCTTCTTTTTTATTTTCTTTTCTAAATTATTTATATATTAAAAGTGATAAATCTCTAACTTACTTTAATAAATAGGCAAAAATAACTTATAAATTTGGCTCATTAATCACAAATTAAATTAAAAGAAGTTATTTAATAATACTTGTCAATTAAGTAATTGTAGTTATCGAATAGTTAAAAAAATGAAAACTCACTTCACCGATTAATCAAAAAAGACCTGGGACAACTATCGTGAGGGACGGAATGGTAATTTTACAAAAAAAATTACAAATAGTGACATCTCAGGTCAAGTTGGTAGTGTATGTTAGTAACTTAATGGGCAGAAAGTGTAGGTTATTTCGGTTCTATCTTTTCGGTAGGTAAGAAGTGTTCTAGTGGTGGGTCTAACGAACTTCCATGATGTGATACTAGTGGTATATGAAAATGGATACATTGATTGTTAAGTGTGAATACAAACTACTTAAGGAATTATCAGTTGTACCACATAATTGTATAATGAGATTTGATATTACATTCATACTTAATTTGAGAAAACAACTTGCTTTTTACCAAAGACAAATAAGTTAAGCATTGTTTGTAAAGGGAAATATAGTGGTGGATCTTTGGTATTGTCTAAATATATTTATGTTGTGAAATGTATAAAGTTTTAAATGAGGACTGGTGATTTTATCATAAGGTCCAAAAAAGTGAATCAATATTGAATGACAGGCTTATGGGTAAAGGAAGTCCTAAAGAGTATATTTATGTTAAGACAATTGAAAGTTTTAGTAAGAAAGTGCAGATAAAAGTGGGTTAGTTCTTTGGATTGGATTGGTATAACTGGGTTTAAGGTGTCATATTAATGAAACAGTTGATTTCGTGGTGATAACAATAGCTTACTAATCATGATGGTAATAGGAGTTTGTGATGGATTGTGATAGAAATAATATCATATAAGGGAAAAAGGACGGATTTACCCTCAAACTTTAATAAATGGTACATATATGCCCTCCATTATATTTTGCGGCCATATAAACCCCTGTCGTCCAATTATAGGTACATATATATTCCTCTCACTTATGGACCCCTAATTTTTTACTCGTCTGTTTATCTTATTGAACTACCCGTTTAACCCCTTTTTTAACACATTACCCAACTATCTGCCCCATAACCCAATGCTCACTCAATTTCCTCTATAAGGAATTCAAATTAAAACACCCAAAATTTTATTTTGATGTATTTCCACCTTCTTCTCCTATAAAGAATTAGATTTAACAAAAACTTAGCATAATTAAAGTTGTTGCTGAACAAATTGTGTGATTTTTGGAATGTAGAAGAATTCACCTTTTGAGGATTCATAGAAACTTTTTAGGGGTGTGGAGGCTGTCGGAGTCTATTGTCATTTTCTTGAAAATACGGTAAAGAAAATTGTGGTGTCGAAGTTTATAAGGTAAATTTCAAATAAAGAACAGTCTAAGGATTTACAAGAAAAGAATAAAGAGGAAGAAGAAATTTAGAGAGGTTGTATTTGGATGTTTTAGTTTGCGTGTTTTAATTTGGATTACTTTTAGAGAAAATAGGGTAGGCATTGGGTTATGGGGCAGATAGTTGGTTAATGGCTTAAAAAAAGGGGTCAAACAGGTAGTTCAATAGGATTAAAACACATGTAAAAAATTAGGTGTCTGTTAGTGAGAGGGGTATATATGTACCTATAATTGGACGACAGAGGCTTATATAGACGAAAAGTAAAACAGAGGGCATATACATACCATTTATCAAAGTCGTGGGTAAATCCGTACCTTTTCCCATCATATAAGAAGAATTAAGGGTTAAACGAGTTTTATGGTAATAAGGACTTGTGAGTATCAAAGGTTGTGGTTTTCTAGTATTTGGTGAGTAACGTGATTTTATAAAATATTTTTAGGAGATGTAGGGACACCGCTCAAACAAAACTTAAAGGAAGTAGAGTCATAATGAGAAAAAAAATTGCGGGATAAAGTGTAGCCCACAGAAAGAAGTGCGAACAAGAATGTTTTATTCTGATTGCATGGGAAAATATCAATATATTTAGAGGGTTGAAAATTTGATCTAGAGACATATGGTTATATTTGTTTTTCTATAGTTATGGTGATAGTGTTACATTTAATTCATATTAGTTAAAAATTGCTTGATTAGATTTGAGAAAGAAGCCAACTGACATTCAGCTCGAGTCTGATGAAAAACTCTTTTGTGAATTAGAGTTGTGTAATGACTGTGGTTAGCTTTTTTTTAAGCAAAGAATTTGATAAGGTCGATGGAGAGACGATTAATTATAAGTCAAGATACATGAATTCATTAAAAAATATACGATGTATGAGCTAATGTAGATAGATAATGGAATTGTTTTACATGATTGATTAATATTTTATGTACTGTCATATATTAATGTTTACGTGGTTTAATATTTTTAGGTTGTACTATTTATTTGCTGTAACCAAAATACTCTGATTTATTAATATATATATACCCCACCGCCGTGGAAGTTTACTCAAGGGGTGCTACCACGAAATATTGGTTTCTCTCTTTCTCTCTCTAGATCTCTCATCTCTTTCTCTTGAAAGTTCTTATGTTCTTCATTCATCAAGTATGTGTGAGTGGATTCGATTCTAACAACTAGTATCACAGCTAAGGAGATTCAACATGATCACTGAAGATGTATAGTTTGAAGCTTGGAATCGAGAAGTTTGATGGATCCGATTTTAGCTTCTGGATGATGCAGATCTAAGATTATCTGAACCAGAATGATCTTCACGAAACATTAATGGGGTGAAGCCGAAATCCATAACGGAGGAGAAGTAGAAGCTCAAGGATCGTCAGGCTGTAGGGTTGATCCAGTTGAATTTGTCAAGAAACATGACGTTTAACATTGTGAAGGAGAAGACTATGTTTGATCTGTTGAAGACACTGTCAAACATGTATGAAAAACCATCGGCGATGAAGAAGGTATATTTGATGCGCAAATTGTTCAATTTACAAATGTCAGAGAATGGACCTGTTTCTGATCATGTAAACGAGTTCAATATGATTGTGACTCAACTCTATTTTGTGGATATTAATGTAGAAGATGAAATTAAGGCATTGATTTTTATTTCATCTCTGCCCGAGTCTTGGGATACTGTTGTTGATGTGATTAGCGATTCCCGTCGATTTGAGAAACTGAAGTTTGATGAAATCTGTGATGTTGTTCTTAGCGATATTATTCGCAAACGAGATGTCGGATATTCATCAGGTAGTGCTCTCAGCGTTGAGCGAAGGGGGAGAAGTAAGACGAAAGGACAAAATCAACATGGTCGATCAAAATCAAAGAATCGAGGAAAATCCCCAAACAGATCAAACATGACTTATTGGAACGGTGGAGAAAAAGGCACTTTTGGATGAGATATACAAAGCCAAACAATAAACATAATAAAAAATTTGGAGATGACAATGATTCTGTAAACTCAGCAGAGGACATTGGGGATGCTCTAATCCTTTGTATGAACAGCCCGGTTGAATCATGGATTTTGGATTCTTGTGCATCTTTCCATTTGTCTCCAACCAAGGAGTTGTTCCAAAATTTAAAATCTGGAAATTTTGGAAAGGTATATCTTGTTGACAATAAAGCCTTAGAGATTGAAGGAAAGAGTTATGTTTGCATAAAGACCACCTCGCAAAACCAGTGGACATTGGAGGATGTCAGATATATTCTTGGGCTAAAGAAAAATCTGATCTCTATTGGTGAGTTGGATAGCATGGGATATGCAACAGAGTTTGGGAAAGGTTTGTGGAAGATTGTGAAAGGTGTTATGGTAGTAGTTCGTGGCACCAAATGTGGAACCTTGTACACCACTGCAGGGTGTATTAACATGGCCATTGTTGCTGAAGGTGCTTTCGGTTCATGTCTATGGCACAACAGACTTGGACACATAAGTGTTAAAGGAATGAACATACTGGTTGCAAAAGGATCATTAGATGGTCTAAAGTCTGTTGATATGAGTCTTTGCGAGAGTTGTGTTATGGCCAAACAGTAAATAGTAAGTTTCACAAAGACTCCTAAAGAGCCGAAGAAAGTGCGGTTGGAAATGGTCCATACATATGTTTGTGGACTATCTCCACTATCATCACTTGGAGGATCCAGGTTCTATGTTACCTTCATTGATGATTCCAACAAGAAGGTATGGGTTTACTTCTCGAAGCACAAATCTCGTGTGTTTGCAACTTTCAAGAAGTGGTAAGCTGATGTTGAGAATCAGACTGGTTTGAATGTTAAATGCCTAAGGTCTGATAATGGAAGAGAGCATGAAAAATCAAAGTTCAAGGCATTCTGTCCAACTGAGGGAATCAGATTGATGAGAACAGTTCATAGTAAGGCAAGGCATAATGGATTTGCTAAGAGGATGAACAGAATATTGAATGAGCGTGCAAAGAGCGTGAGGATACACTGTAGGTTGCCCAAAACATTTTTGGGCAGATGCTGTGAGAATAGTTGCATACTTTATCAACAGGGGACCATCAGTTCCTTTAGGTTTCAAATTCCAGGGGAGGTGTGGACAGAAAAAAACTCAACTACTCGCACTTGAGGACTTTTGGTTTCACTGCTTATGTTCATGTTGATTTAGAAAAGAGAGACAAGCTTAATGCCAAGGCTGTGAAGTGTTACTTCAAAGGCTATGGTTCTGATTTGTTTAGTTATAGGTTTTAGGATGACAAGAATAGTAAGATCCTGAGACATTGTGACGTGATATTTGATGAGTCTGTCCTATACAAGGACAAAGAGCAGAAGGTTCTAGAGATTACAAAGCAAGTGGGAGTTGAGATTGAGTTGGAGAATAGTAACCCCAGATATGTCAAAACAGATACTAAACCAAATCCCACAGAAGAATCATAATTGGAGCAAGTTACACCTAAGCAGGTGTTAAGGAGATTCATCCAGAACCATGATAGCACCAGATAGGTATTCACCTTCATTACACTATCTTCTTCTGACTGATGAGGGGGAACCAGAGTCTTTTGATGAGGTTCTATAGGTGGAAGATTTGATCAAGTGGGAGCAAGCCATGAATGATCAGATGAGGTCACTAGAGACAATATATGGGTGTTGACAGAGTTACCTCCACGGAAGAGAGCCTTGCTTAACAAGTGGGTGTTCAGAATCAAGACTGAAGCAGATGGCAAAAGAAGGTTCAAGGCTCGTTTAGTGGTTAAAGGATATTCACAAAGGAAAGGTATTGGCTATGCTGAAATATTTTCTCCTGTTGTGAAATTAACTTCTATACGAATTCTATTGAGTATTGTTGCATCGGAGAATTTGCATCTAGAGCAAATGGATTTAAAAACAACATTTTTCCATGGAGATCTGGACAAATAGATCTATATGCAGGAACCGGAAGGATTTGTGGTTCCAGGCAAGAAACACACGGTGTGCAAGCTCACCAAGAGCTTGTATGGACTAAGGCTAGCCCCAAGGCAGTGGTACAAGAAGTTCGACTCCTTCATGACCAAGAGTGGATTCTGCAAAGCTGAAAAGGATCCGTGTTGTTATTTCATGAAATATACTGATTCATATGTCTTTCTACTCTTGTATGTGGATGATAGGTTGATTGGAGGACCTAGTATGAGAGAGATTAAAAATCTGAAGATAAGGTTTTCTGCAACGCTTGAGATGAAAAATTTGGGTCCAGAGAAGCAAATTTTGGGGGTGAGGATTTCTCGATATAGATTTGTCGTCACTTTAAATCTATCTCATTTTAATAGTTTGACTATCGCATTTTAATCCCCGAATTCCTCTTAACTGGCAGTGTCCTCTAGGTGTTCATGGAGGCAATGTATTGTTGTGTTTCTTTTAGTATTAAACTAGTAGCTTAAAAACTCGTTAGTCTATCACTGGCATAGCTTAGATTTTAGTATATTGTAGCTTAGATGGCGGCCTTTTCTAGTTTAATCGAATTGTTTTCTATATAATATCCTTTGAGTTGCCTTTTTTTTTAAAAAACAAAGTCATTATCTTATTATGTTTGCGCGCTAATTCGTTATCTCTTTTTGTTTGGCCGCATGTGACAACATTCGAGTCCTTCTGACTCCACCCTTGCATCAAGACGAGTTTTTAGCCTCATCTAATCCAAATGAAAATGGAAAGGAATTCTGAGGGGTGTGAATTGATTGGCAGATGTTTGAGTAGTCTACATGGGCGTTATACATGATGATATACATTCTATATACACTGGTATACGACAAAAAATGATTTACAGGTTGAAAAATAATAATAACAGAATTCAAGAGGATAAGTTACAGGTCGCAGGCTGATGTCTCAAAAAATTCCGAAATACGGATATAAACACAATATGTATACACTGGTATATGATTGAAATATATGGTATATAGTTGAAAAATGTGCCAATACAGGGAAAACGCAGAAATACGAAGATCTGGATAAAAATTACAGGTGTGGGAGCTCAAGAATTATCGTTATACAATATGTATATACAGGATATACACTCAATGTATGTCATGGAGGGAAAAAACAAAAAATAGAAAGGGTCCAAAAGCCCAAGAAAAATCCAGCAGGCCCAATTGCTTTCTATGTGGGCAAGACCTATTTTGGGTCATTATCTTAGAAATAGGACAGGTGGACCAAAGCCCAACTTAGAAGAATTTGCGCGAATTGACCCAAGTTCAAAATTTTATTTTCTATATCTCTATATTTTATTTATTCATATATTGACTTACATTTTTTATTATAATTTAATTAATCCCCGATGATAATCGTTTATATATATATATATACACACACAATATATATTCAAATTTATTTATACATATAATTTTACTTAGTTTTACTCTACTTCTTGGCCTTTGTCAATAGCTATTTTCCGTAGAAAAATAATAAATTTAAATGACAACTAAGTGAAAAATAAAAATAATATATACACATTATTTTTATACAAGTCACTAACCCTTTTTTTTTCTTTTCTTTTTCTATTCAACCATCTCTAGTAATTCCCTTTTAAAGTAATCTCTTCCTTTTCACTAATTTAATTGATTAGAAACTATAATAATAATTTTACGTAAAATGATAAAATGAGCTTTATTTGGTAGAAGTTGTAAAATTCAAGTAAAAGGTCCTTTAGTCAAATTATCGGTCAACCGTGAGTTAGCGGGCATTCCGAGGGCCTAACACTTTTTTCGAAAGTTTTTTTTTCTTGTTTTATAACAAATGAAGTGGCGACTCAGTAATTTGAAAAAATTGATTTCTGTTAATTCATAAGATTAATGATTTTTCAAAACATAGTCATTTTTACTTTCCACATATATTTTCGTAAAAAACTTATTATAAAACTCAAATCCAAAAAAGGTCTTTTCATCACACTCGAGTTGAACGTCTATAGGCTTCTTTCTCAAATCTAATCAAGCGGTTTTTAACAATATGAAATAAATGTAACACTATCACCATACTATAGGAAACAGAAAGAACCATATGTCTCTTGATTCAATTTACAATCCTCTAAATATATTTTGTTTTGCCTTTGCAATCATAATAAAATATTCTTGTTCTTACCTCTTTCTGAAGGCTACACTTCATCCCACAATTTTTTTCCCTCATTATGACTCTAATCCTTTAAGTTTTATTCGAGCGATGTCCTTGCATCTCCTAATTTTTTTTATAAAATCACGTTACTCACCAAATACTAGAAAACCACAACCTTAGATAATCACTAGTCCTTATTACCATACAAAATTATTTTAACCAAAAATCCATATTATATAATTGAATTCCAATCATAATTTATTCTAAAACTTATTACCACCTTGCTTAGTTAGCCCCTACCATTACCATAGATTCAACCTCACCATAAACATGACATATCAAACCTTACTATACCAATCAAATTCAAAAGATCAACGCAATTTTATACACATTTTCTTACTAGAATTCTCAATCACCTTCACACAAATATACTCGTTAGGCTACCTTTACCTATAAGCTTGTCATATTGATCCACTCTCAAGGAGCTTACATGAAATGACCTCTTATTTAAAATTCACCATTTACAACATAAGCACATTAATATCGTACTAAAGATCCACCATTAAAAGCTTCCTTATGAATTATGCTGAGACCAAGCATCTGTAATAACAAACTAGTTGATTTCTCAAATGTGAATGTACATCAAATCTAATCATATGAGCATGTGATTCAACTAGTAACTCTTTGAAGTAGGTTAGTATACTCACTTGACAGTCGACGTCTCTATTTTCATACAACATTAGTACGAGATCGTGAAAGTTCGTTTGATCCATCACTACAACACATCATACCTACTGAAAAGATTGTACTCAGTTATATAGCCCATACATCATTAAGTAACTAACATACAATTATTAAATTTGTTCGGTCTCTAATTCAAATTGATATGCATTCCTTCGTAGATCAGGTCAATAAAAAGAGTGACACATTCTTTAACTCTAAACAAGTTAGAATATATACCATTATAGTAGTCACATTATTACCCTCTTAGATATATATATATACTCAATTGAAATCGTAATAGAGATTCTACCTCAATATATACAACATCATTCTCATGATATACTAAAAAACAGATACCCATACAACTTTAATTGTAATTTTCACGGTCACAATGTTCATTACATGTCCATCCTTTTAATCATTCAACATTCAACTATCAAATTTATCAAGATTTTGCCTATACTCACAAGTATTATTCCCTCTATTGGGATAACTAGCCAAAAAAATAACCCATGTTCACAACAAATATTCTCAAAATGCATTATCGAGCCTTCGCCTAACTCAACCCATTCAAGTTACTAAACATTTTGAATCCGAATACACATCTTTTTTTAGAAGTCTATAGCTTTCACCTTAAACCGAGGTCTAGCATTCAAGTCATATACGACACACCAACTGCTCACATGAGGAACTCTGCACGAGTCATCACTATATGTGAGAGAGAATGGAAGATTGCTATAAGAATTAGATCAGACAAAGGATGCACCATTAAGATTCAAGAATTGAAGATTTTTCCTAAAAGTCACTATAGCCTCTCGAAGATAAGTACATACGTCTCCGTACTGATCCTAGAGACTCTACTTAGACTCAACTTGTATAAATGTGAAAAAAAAACTGGCTCTAATACCATGTTGTCACGATCCAAAATGGACGTGATGACACTCGTCTTATCTCAGGAAGATAAGTCAACCTAAAACCCATCCAATACGATAAATGCGAAAAATAAAGTAAACTTAATTAATCCCAAAAATCTGATTGTCACGTGTTCAAGTCTCTAATGTGTTATAACAAGATTGAAATAAAATACAAGTCTCAGTGACATTGTATCTAAAATACAACAAGATCAAAATTAAGGAGAAGGGAGTTCCGTTGAAACGCTAAGCAACTACCTCACAAATATCCATAAGAAGCCTCAGACAAGGAATATAAAATATCACAAAGGTCCTGGCTAATAACATATAAAAAATTATATAAGAAAGGGGTGAGTACCAAACCACACTATACTCAGCAAGTAAACATTTAAGGGAATAAAATACGAGTACTACTTATGCCGTAACCGAATCCCCATCACTATAAACTGCAAAAAACCAACCCGGCCTAACATGTCACCACATACAACCACATATCTCAACAACAAGATTCTAACAATCACATATTGTCAACAACAAGCTCAGTAATTATCAATTACAACCCCTAATAAAAGGTATTCACAATATCAACAACTCACAAGATCAAGTTCATCAAATATAGGTAACCAAATATCAAATACTTTCTAATCATCAATAAAATACATAATCATGAAGAATGAGATATGTCATGGGATGCAATGCAATATGACACCATGAAGTGATATGCCTCAGAATATCAAGTACTCCCTCAATTGTACATACATGATACTCCTCGAAAATACATCAAGAGTTTATGACCCATGGAAAACTCGCGAGGTTCATATACTGACATGGACAATCTCCACGTGTCAGTGTGGACGATCTCAACGTACTAATCATAAATAAAATAAATTTCTCATAGACAATCTCTACGTGCCCAAATTATAATCATAACATCTCCATTGCATGGATAATCTCCACATTCAGAAGTAATCATAACGCGATCTCAACACGAATGATCTTCACGTGTTAGACCTTTACTCATATCCAATCTCATGTCAATGCATGTGCATAATATGATGTCAAATAAAGGGGATGATGCAACATCTCAATAAATCAAAAGTCTCTATGACATATAATCACCCTAATCAGTACATATATATGAGTTCAGTAATGAATACAATCACACATAATAAATCAAGTCAATAATATATCAGCTAATACCCATATGCTTTTACATTATCGGGTTACAATCCACATTATATAGTAATAAATCTTACCTTTATAACATCAATACTCTTACCATTCTTAACTAATCACACAAAAACAATTAATCACATTGCCTTTTCATTATTAGAATTAATTAAGGTCGACAAGTCAGTGTGTCACCAAATTCCATTACTCCCAAACACATATCATAAGGAAATAGACGCATTTTATACAGTTAACTAGGGTTAAGAAATCCACTTGCCTCTATCAATCAAGAATTAACTCCGGAACTTGAGCCTTTCCCTTTCATTGAACTTCCAACTCAAGCAATCCATTCAAATAAATGACCACAATAAGATTTCAACACTAACAATGTTCATATTACTATATGTTCAGCCTTGACCCAAAAATTCAGCCAATTTTATAATCAAGTTCCTAAGTTTCATGCTTATGGCTAAGTCCTAACTTTTTCCAAAAATTCAATCCTGATAACTTCATACAATATAATACACCAAATATTTTAATTAACCCTCTCAATATACCCAAAACTTAATTGATAATGTGATAATTATAGAAAACTAAAATCTGGAAAATATTAAAACTAGTATGCTTCGTGAATCACTGTAACTCTTGAATCATCATTCCTATTATATATTTACCAATTGCCTACCATTAGCCAATGATCATCTTTTCTCCACTCAGCCACCGAACACGTAGCAACACTATTGATACACCATTGAATTAAAAAGAAACATCACATTCTTAGTCACCTAATCAAAAAAAAAAACACAAGATTCCATACATTCAATAATTTATTAACTTTAAACATTTAAAATCAATTTTACTATTTGATTGTTACGTGAGTTCAATCTTTTTCCTCTGTTGTTCGTTTTTTTCTTCTTATTTTTTTTCATCAACTGCTATTTCAAGTTTCAACAATTAGGGATTTTAGCCTTTATTTCTTTTATACATTTATTTATTTATTTTCTATTATTATTATTTTTCATTATTATTAGTGACAAAATAATCGTTTATTAAATCTGAAAATCATCTCATTTATTCTTATAAGTCATAAATTATTTACAAAAGCTCTCAAAAAAGGTTAAGATTAAAAAATTGTTAAAATACATAAAACGACTAAAAGGTTCACTATATTTATACACATTTTCTTACTTTAATCTGCAATTTATATTAGCCAACTATACTAACTCGGACTTTCTTTTCCTACAAATTTGTCATTCTAGTATCAATCTACCCTTGAAAGCAAAAAAAAAATCATCAGTCCTTATTCAGAACCCTTAAGTTACATTTCATAACCTAATTGTATTGATATTGTACCAAAGATCCACCATTAATTTTCCATAAAAATAATGCTTCATCCAACCACATGTAGTATACACTAGTTGGTTTCTCAAATGTGAGCAATACAAAATCTCATTATCTATATATGTCTACAACTAATAAGTTCTTAAGTAGCTAGTATTCACACTTGAAAAAGAATGTATTCTTTCCCAAGTAATACTATTATAGTACAGTGAAAGGTAGTTAAATTCATCACAAAAACACATCATACTTATCGAGAAGATCGTATCCAAATAGCCCACACATTTCTACCCATTGAATAACTGCAAAACATTATTGAATATGTTCTCTCCCTACACCAAGAAATTTTCTTTATATGTTAGATCAAGTCAATAATGAAAGTATTACACTTCATAACTCTAACCAAGTAAGCATTGACGACGCTCGCAGATATACTCTCAACCTATGGATCGTAGTAGATATTTTGACATCAATTGGTGCAACATATAGCTCTTATTATTAAGTAACTCATCACTCCTCTGATCCTTCAATGTCTAGGGCATACAATTCTTTATTAAGAAGATAGAAAAATATTGTGTTAAGTCATAGGTAGTGTCTTTACAAATCAACACTTAACATGAGACTATCACTTATTTTCTATATCCTCGAAACTAGTATGTTACAAAATTAACAGTAAGTCTCTCCACTATATTCATTTTATGAAGCTGCTCAAAATAATCAACGATAAAAGAATAAACATATTCTGAATCAATACCCATGAAGAATGAGGGTTTAAACTTTATGAACTTAATAAAAAATATATCATGTTGATCACTTGTTTTTATAGGTTGTGTAGTCAATCGAGAAAATATATGTATTTTCAAAGGCACATTTTTTTCTAGTGTTGTTATGTCAACTTATGACAGTACTAAACATATGTAATATTGAATGAAGAAGTTCAGAGATACAAATTAGATGCAAGTAGTAGTACGAAAGAAAGAAATATTAAATTTTTCCTAAAATCTTATAGCCTCTCGAAGAAAAGTGAAAACATCCCAATATTGTTCCACACGACTCTACTAGACCTGTCCTTGTGTGATGAGATCATTGAATCTAAAGCTCTTTTATCAAGTTTTTCACTACCCAAATAGAGTCGTGAGTGGCACCCACTTTTAATCCCCTAGGTGGGCGAACCAACGAATTCAACCCTAACTTATATCAAGTATTCAACCATTGATAACAACCATAATGCGGGAGTTCAAACATTATTAAAGTAACCAATAGAATACACCTCTAAGCCTATTACATATTATCACCAAAACATGAAAGTAATCATATAAAGGACATTTTATCTTCAAATACTACATCAAAGATTATTAACGACACCAAAACAAATTAATAGTTTATTTATGAAAACTAAGGACATCATGCCCTAACCAAGAGTATCCAATATGATCTTGAATGAATGGCTCACCCTGGAACGTGATATGCTGGAGATGGACTACAGATGAGGACAAGTCAAAGTCATCGGTAAACTCACTGCACACCATAAAAGGAAAACAAATGAAAACACAATTATGACTCAGTACAGGGGCAACATGTATTGAGTAGGTATCATCGGCCAACCTACAATAAAAACTAATATTTTAATGCCCCATAGCCAAAATAGACCAAAAACTATCTTTATAGAAAAAAAGTTGCAGGTGCAACCAATGGTGGCATTGATTGAACGTAATCACCCACGATCTGTCCTACATAACCGTTTATGGGATCAGAAACTCCCAAAAATTTCAGCCCAGAAAAATGGTTAAGTCTTGGACGATGGAGAAACTTACGGTCCGTAGGTTAGACAAGGTCCGTAGTCTGTGAACGTCAATAAATACTCCCTTAACCCACTCTCTGACAAGAGCTACAGATGACCAGCACAGCTCGTAGGTTGAAAATTTGCAAACAGTTAAGGGGAAATGCCATTAGAACAACTTCAATTGTTCATAACTCTAAGCACAAAATGAATTAGGTGTTTCATGACCTACCGAAAGATAGATAATTGAATTGTCTCCTTCCAGATACCCAACCTATTTCTATTCCTCCTTACGGAATGGCTCCAGCAAAGCCTAAAGAATTAAAAAAGCAGTTGAAAGACCTTCTAGATAAGGGCTTCATCAAACCTAGTATTTAATGATGGGGTGCACTAGTGTTCTTATTACGTAATAAAGATGGTTCTCTCAGAATAGGCATTGACTATAGAAAGTTCAATAAGGTCATAATCAAGAATAAGTATCCCATCCCCAGGAATGATGAATTGTTTAACCAATTTTAGGGTGGTAGTCATTTCTCAAAGATAGACCTCAGTTTGGGTTATCACCAGCTCAGAGTCAAAGATAGTGACATTCCAAAACAGCCTTGAGAACTTTGTATGGTCATATTAATTTGTAGTTATGTTGTTTGGACTAACTAATACTCTTGCAGCTTTCATGGATTTGATGAACAGAGTTATCAAACAGTACTTGGACTTGTTTGTTATCATCTTTATTGATGATACCCTCATTTACTCTAGGAGTGAGGAAGAACATGCAAGTCATTTGTGAGGTTTTCTGCAGACTCTCAAGGATCGCCAATTATTCTCTAAGTTTAATAAATGTGAGTTCTAGTTGCAATCCATTACTTTTCTTGGTCACATTGTATCTAGTGAAAGGATCCGAGTGGATTTGTAGAAGATATAAGCATTGAATCAGTGGCCCAGATGTACCTCTGCTACCATTGACTAGGTTGACTTAGAAGATGGTCAAGTTTCAATAGTTAGATGAGTGTGAGAAAAGCTTCACAGAATTGAAAACACGATTGACTACAACTCCTGTCTTAAATCCACCAGAAGGTTCAGATGGTTATGTGATCTATTGTGATGCATCTAGAGTTAGCTTAGGTCGTGTGTTGATGCAGCGAGGTTAGGTGATGTCTTATGCCTCTAGTCAACTAAAGGTTCATGAGAAAAACTCTGCAACTCATGACCTCGAGCTTGTAGCTGTGGTGTTTGCACTCAAGAAATGGAGACACTACTTATATGGTGTTTACGTAGATGTGTTCAGTGACCATAAGAGTCTTAAGTATGTGTTCACCCAGAAAGAGTTGAATCTTCGCAAGAGGAGATGGCTTGAATTCCTTAAGGATTATGATATGAGTGTTCATTATCATCCGAGTAACGCGAATGTAGTAGAAGATGCCCTTAGTAGATTATAAATGGGTAGTGTAGCCCATGTTGAGGAAGAAAGGAAGGAGCTAGTGAAGGATGTTCATAGGGTTGCTCGCTTGGTATTACAATCCCATAACTCTAGGTATTCTACTCATCAAGGTTCCATTAACATGTACCGCGATCTGTGGGAAGTCTATAGGTGGAATGGCATGAAGAGAGATATAGCAGACTTTTTTAGTAAGTGCCCCAATTGCCAGCAAGTCAAGGTAGAACATCAGAAACTAGGGGTTATGACTGAACAGATTGATATTCCTACTTGGAAGTGGGATGTGATCAATATGGACTTCATCACAAGATTATCGCGTACTCACAAATAAAAATACTCCATATGGGTTATAGTTGATAGGAGGACTAAGTCTTTTCGCTTCTTGGCGGTCAAGACTACATATTCGGCAAAAGACTATGCAACTTTACATTAATGAGATTGTGAGGTTGCATGGGGTTCTTTTGTCTATCATCTCATATAGAGGTCCTCACTTTACCTCTCATTCTGGAAGTCATTTCAGAAAGGTTTTGGTACTCAAGTTAACCTTAGTACAACTTATCATCCACAGATGGATGGACAGGCAGAGCGTACCATTCAGACCTTAGAGAATATGTTGACAGCTTGCGTTATCGATTTCAAAGGTAGTTGGGATGATCACCTTCCTATTATTGAGTTTGCATACAATAATAGCTATCATTCAAGCATTTATATGGCTCCTTATGAGGGTTTGTATATGCGTAGATGTAGATCTCTTGTTGGTTGTTTTGATGTAGGTGAAGCAGCTTTGGTAGGGCCAGACTCAATCTTTTCTGCTTTGGAGAAACTGCAACTCATTAGAGATAGACTTAAGACAATCCAAAGTCGTCAAAAATCTTATGCAGATGTAAGGAGAAGGGAACTAGAGTTCCAAGTTGATGATTGGGTTTTTTGTAAAAATATTAACTATTAAAGGGGTGATGAAATTTGGAAAGAAATTGAAGCTCAGTCCTAGATATGTATGTCACGACCCAAATCGGGTCGCGACTGGCACCCACATTTATCCTCCTATGTGAGCAAACCAACCAATCTAAACCCCATCATTTCAAACATAATGAACTAAATACATTGCGGAAGACTTAAAAACTCATTAACAAAATAAATCAATTAACTTCTAAAACTCAAAGCTTTTATTATTATCCCCAAAATCTGGAAGTCATCATCACAAGAACATCTATCCTCAAATTTCTAAAGCTAAGAGTATCTAAGAAACTAAACATAAATTATAGCTAGTCTATGCCAGAACATCAAGGCATCAAGACATGAAGAAGAAGATCCAGTCCAAGCTAGAAGCTTTAGCTCACCTTGAAATCTGGTGTGACGAAGACTGGCTAGAGTTGCGTTTGAGTTGAAGACGACAGCAAGTTTGCTGCACTCCACAAATAATCAAAAAGAAACATACAAGTAGGGGTCAGTACAAAGCACGGGTACTGAGTAGATATCATCGGCCAACTCAAAATAGAAAACAATATATATCAAGTAGTAATATAAAATCAACTACATTACTCAACATGTAGCAACAACAAGTACTATGATCGTTAATAAGTACCGCCAAGTTCACACATGAGGACTCAAGCCTCAATACCATACTCATTTGGGAATTAAGTTCATTAGATTGAGTATATTAACATCTTTCAAGATTCATCACCTTTATTCTTGTGTCGGTACGTGACACTCAAATCCTCTAGTTCTATGTGTCGGTTCGTGACACCCGATCCCCTAATTCTACGTGTCGGTTCGTGACACCCAATACCCTAATTCTACGTGTCGGTTCATGACACTCGCTCCACTAATCTTATTCTGTTAATCCATCAAGCCTTCTTTTATATTAAGGCATATCAATCTCATTACTTTAGTTCATCAAGCCTTCCTTTATACCAAGGCATCATCATTAACAAGGGGTTTTCAAGATTGGAGTTTTCAAGATTTGGGATTCAATAGATTCATCATGCTTATTTCATCACAATTATATAATCATATTCATGCAAGCATACAATTAAGCATATAGAAGACTTTACAATACAACCCAACACATATCATTCGCTATTAAGAGTTTACTACGAATAGCATAAAAACCATAACCTACCTCCACTGAAGAATTTTGATCAAGCAAGCAATTTCCCAAAGCTTTGTTCTTCTTCCCGTTTCTCCTCTTTCTCGTTTGATCCCCTCTTTTCTCTCTTTCTGTTCTTTTCTTTTTCTTATTCAAACCCTCTTTCTTTTACCCTAATTAGCATATAATTAAGTATAAAAGATGGTGAATTAACCCATTAATTAATTCAAGGTTATCTCTTTTAACCCTCAAGTAGTTAAATTATTAACATTAACCCACAAAATTTATAATTATAGCAGGAATAGTCCAAAACGTCCCTTAAAACATTTAAAGAAATCCGACCCCGCCTGGGATTACGCAGCCTGTGACGGGCCGTCGTGCCTGCGACGGTCCGTCCTGCTGGGTCGTCACAGAGTTCAGAGACTGAAACTTACTGACGAATCTGTAACGACCCATCACGCCTGTGACGGCCCGTCATGCCTGTGACGGTCCGTCCTACCATTCCGTCACAAAGTTCAGAGAGTCGATTTCAGGACCCAATTTTCAGAATTCTAAGTATTTTGGAACGAGACACCCTCGACGGTCCGTTGTGCCCATGACGGTCCGTCGTGGGTTCCGTCATCTTAGCCAGTTTTCCAGATATAAAATCTGCTGCTCAAAACGACTAAACAGGTCGTTACAATAGTTACCAATTTACCCATCGTTTGTCCGCGAACGATCACAAGAAGAAAAACAAGGGCGAAAAGGAGTACCTGAATCTGTAAACAGGTGTGGATATCTTTCTCGCATATAAACCTCCTTCTCCCAAGTGGCTTCTTCAACTGGTCGATTCTTCCATTGAACTTTGATGGATGCAATCTCCCTTGATCTCAACTTGCGAATTTCTCTATCTAGAATGGCAACAGGCTCCTCCTCATAAGTCAAATTCTCATCAAGAAGAACTAAATCCCAACGAAAGATGTAGTTTCCATCCTCATGGTATCTTTTCAACATGGACACATGAAATACTGGGTGCACTCGGACAGTCCTAGGGAAAAGGCTAATTCATAAGCCACCTCCCCTACTCTCTTAAGTACTTCAAATGGTCCAATATACCTTGGGCTTAGCTTACCTCTTTTTCCAAACCGCATCACCCCTTTCATGGGCGAAACCTTCAGCAAGACTTTCTCATCCTCCATGAACTCCAAGTCTCTAACCTTTCGATCTGCATATTCTTTCTGCCTGCTTTGAGCCGCTAAAAGCTTTTCTTGAATATATTTCACTTTCTCCAATGAATCCCGCAAAAGGTCAGTACCCCAAGGTCTAACCTCAAATGCATCAAACCAACCAATGGGAGACCTACATCTCCTCCCATACAATGCTTCGAATGGAGTCATACCAATACTTGAGTGATAGCTACTATTGTATAAAAACTCTGCTAAGGGTAAGAAGTTATCCCAATCACCACCAAATTCTATCACACATGCACGAAGCATATCCTCCAACACTTGAATCGTTCGCTCAGACTGACCATCGGTCTGAGGGTGAAATGCAGTACTAAGGTCCAACCTAGTACCTAATTCAGCATGCAATGTTCTCAAAAACTTAGAAGTAAACTGCGTACCTCTATATGATATGATGGAGAGTGGAACTCCATGCAATCGAACAATTTCTGAAATATAGATTTTGGCTAACTTCTCTGCATTGTAAGTTAACTTGACCGGAATGAAATGAGCAAACTTAGTTAATCTGTCCACAATTACCCAAATAGAGTCAAACTTCCCCAATGTCTTTGGAAGACCAACCACGAAGTCCATTGCAATTCTCTCGCACTTCCATTTAGGAATGGGCATTCTTTGAAGTGTTCCTCCAGGCCTCTGGTATTCATACTTTACTTGCTGACAAGTCAGACATTTGGCAACAAACTCCACAATGTCACGCTTCATTCTACTCCACCAAAAATGTTGCTTTAGGTCACGTTACATCTTGGTTGCACCAGGATGTATAGAATATCCGGAACTATGAGCCTCTGTAAGAATAGTGTGGATCAAATCATCAACACGGGGCACACATACCCTTCCCTTAATTCTCAAAACACCTTCCTCATACATTATTGCTTCTTTAGCCTCTCCTCGCCACACTTTATCTTGGATCCGGATCAATTTCTCATCATTAAACTGCTTTCCCTTAATCTGGTCAAGAAAAGAAGATCTCGCCTCCACACAAGCCAACAATCCTCCCTTCTCATTTACTTCTAACCTCATGAAGTCGTTAGCCAGAGTCTGAACCTCTCTAGCCAATGGACATCTAGAAACTTGCAAGTGAGCTAGACTACCCATGCTCGCTGCCTTTCTACTTAAGGCGTCTGCCACAACATTAGCCTTTCCCGGATGATACAAGATAGTGATATCTTAGTCCTTCAGTAGTTCCATCCATCTCCTCTATCTCAAATTCAAATCTTTTTGAGTAAAGACATACTGTAGGCTACGATGATCCGTGTATACTTCACACTTAACTCCATATAGATAGTGTCTCCATTTCTTTAAGGCAAACACTACCGCAGCCAATTCCAAATCATGGGCCAGATAATTACGTTCGTGCACCTTTAATTGCCTTGAAGCATAAGCAATTACGTTCTTCTCTTGCATTAGTACTGCACCCAAACACGAATAGGATGCATCACAATAGACAATGAAATTCTTACCTTCCACTGACAGGGTAAGGATTGGTGCAGTAGTCAACAAGGTCTTGAGTTTCTGAAAGCTTTCCTCACATTCGTCCGACCATACAAATGGAACATTCTGTTTAGTCAAGTTCGTCAATTTGGAAGCAATGGAAGAGAATCCCTTGACAAATCGACGATAGTAGCTAGCTAAACCAACAAAGCTCCTTATTTCTTACACATTAGTAGGTCTTAACCAATTCTTCACTGTCTCAATCTTAGAAGGATCCACCATCACTCCGTCCTTAGAAACCACATGCCCCAAGAAGGACACTGCATCCAGCCAAAACTCACACTTGGAGAATTTGGTATAAAGCTTTTTCTCCCTCAACATTTCCAATACCATTCTCAAATGCTCCTCATGTTCCTTCTTGCTCTTTGAGTATACCAATATATCATCAATAAGTACAATCACAAAGAGATCCAGATATGGCTTAAAAATCCCGTTCATCAAGCTCATGAAAGCAGCAGGGCATTGGTAAGAGCAAAAGACATTACTACAAATTCGTAATGCCCATACCTAGTTCGAAAAGAAGTCTTTGGCACATCCGTTGCCCTTATTTTCAATTGATGATAACCGGATCTCAAGTCAATCTTAGAGAAGACACAAGCACCTTGTAACTGATCGAACAAGTCATCTATGCGAGGAACGGGATACTTGTTCTTAATAGTTACCTTGTTCAACTGCCGATAGTCTATGCACATCCGAAAACTCCCATCCTTCTTTTTCACAAATAACACCGGAGCACCCCAAGGGGATGCACTTGGTCTAATGAAACCTTTACTTAACAACTCTTGAAGTTGGGCCTTTAACTCTCTTAACTCCGCGGGAGCCATTCTATAAGGGGGTATAGAAATGGGGCGAGTACCCGGTTCAAGATCAATGCAGAAGTAAATATCTCTATCCGGTGGTGTACCCGAAAGGTCTGCGGGAAACATATCTAAAAACTCACGAGATATCGAGACCGACTCAATTGGAGGTAATTGGGTAGTATCATCCCAGAGATGTGCCAAGAACGCTAAACAACCCTTACTAACCATTTCTTAGCACGAAGAAAGGAGATGATACGCACCGGATTGGAAGTGTAGTCACCCTCCCACAATAACGGATCTGTCCCAGGCTTGGCTAACGTCACAGTTTTAGCATTACAATCCAAGATCGCAAAATTCGAAGAAAGCCAAGTCATACCCAAAATTACATCAAAATCAACCATTTCTAAGATAACCAAGTCTACATAAGTATTGCCCCCCACAAAAGTTACCAAACAAGACCTATATACTTTTTCAACCATCACAGACTCACCCACCGGAGTAGACACATGAATAGGTATGTCAGGCAATTCATAATGTAAATTAAGACCATTAGCAAATGCGGAAGATACATATGAAAATTTAGAGCCAGGGTCAAATAATACAGAAGCCATACAATCACAAACCAAAAGATTACCTGTGATAACAGCATCTGATGTCTCCGCTTCCGACCGCCCAGGGAAAGCGTAACAATGGGCCCTATCACCTGCTTACCCGTTGCCCCTACCATGCTGCACTGCACTAGTTCCCATTTGTCCGTCACCTCGGCCGTTTTGATGACCACCATTACCTCGGCCACCACGTCCTCCAGAATAACGACCTCTACCATGACCACCTCTACCTTTAGCTATTGGGGGTCTATAACTCTGTTTTGGACAATTCCTCCTAATGTGTCCAGTCTCCCCACATCCATAGCACTCTCTGGAGTCAAGAATGGGTCTCTCATAGAAGTGTTGACCAGTCTGAGGTGGACCCCCAACTACAGTTTGTAGTGAAGACCGAATTGGTCAGACTGAGTAACCTCCTGAACCTTGTCCTCTAGAGTAAGAGCCATTAAACTCACCTCCCTTTCGAAACCTTTTTGATGTCGATGCCATGGTGAAGTCATCTGGCTTCACTCCTTCCACCTCTATCACGAAGTCTACCCCTTCTTGAAAGGATTTTGCCGTAGCCGCTACCTCTAAGGCTGAAATCCGCAGTTCTGACCTCAACCCCTTCACAAAACGGCGAATCCGCTCTTGTGGACTGAAACAAAGTTGGGTGGCATACCTGGATAATGCATGAAACTTAGCCATGTGCAGTAACCGACATCCTACCTTGCTCTAGGCTCAAAAAGTCATCTCTTTTCCTATCCCTCAAAGTCCGGGGTATACTTCTCCATAAACAGGCTAGAGAATGATGCCAAGTCATAGGTGGTGCCTCTGTTGGTTGACACTCAACATGTGACCGCCACCACATTTTGGCGTTCCCTTGAAACTGACAAGTCATAAACTCAACACCAAACCGTTCTACTATACCCATCTTGTGTAGTAGCTCATGACAGTCAACCAAAAAATCATAGGCATCCTCAGATTCAGCACCCTTGAAGACTGGAGGTTTCAATTTCAAGAACTTACTGAAAAGTTCATGTTGATCATTTGTCATTATAGGCCCTGTAGTCAGACGAGGAAACGTGCCTATTTCCAATGGAACATCCATGCGGAGAGCCGCAGTAGCCGCATGTGGTACCTCTGGAGCCTGAGGTGCTGGTGTAGAAAACACTGGAGGCGTTTGACCTTGATCACATAACCCACTAAGATAAGCAAGAACCTGATTGATCATCTCTGGGGTAGGTTGGGGAGGCAATCCCTTATTCTGTACTTGTTCAGTTTCCCCTTCCTCACCCTCTGTTACTACTTCTTCAGTCGGTGGAGGAGTCACTGCCATAGTATCAGATGGGCTAGGTGCTCGTCCTCTTCCTCTAGAGGACGTCCTCCCACGACCTCTACCACGGCCTCTTGCCGCTACTCTTCCTCGAGCTACAGCCCCAGTGGCTGGCTCAGATGCTTCTTGTCTTGTCGATGTTGGTGTTGGCACAGTCGTTGCTCTAGTTCTAACCATCTGCGAAATAGATTGAAGATGGTCAGATACCAATTTGTATCACCTAGATACCACTTGGACCCAAGTAATAGCACGAAAGAAAGAAAGAAAGAATGGAATTTTTCTAAAGTCTTATAGCCTCTTAAAGAAAAGTAAAGGCGTCCCCTTACCGTTCCTTAAGACTCTACTAGACTCGTTCTTGTGTGATGAGACCAACGAACCTAATGCTCTGATACCAAGTTTGTGAGGACCCAAATCTGGTCGCGACTGGCACCCACATTTATCCTCTTATGTGAGCGAACCAACCAATCTAAACCCCATCATTTCAAACATAATGAACTAAATACATTGCGGAAGACTTAAAAACTCATTAACAAAATAAATCAATTAACTTCTAAAACTCAAAACTTTTATTATTATCCCCAAAATCTGGAAGTCATCATCACAAGAACATCTATCCTCAAATTTCTAAAGCTAAGAGTATCTAAGAAACTAAACATAAATAATAGCTAGTCTATGCCAGAACTTCAAGGCATGAAGACATGAAGAAGAAGATCCAGTCCAAGCTAGAAGCTTTAGCTCACCTTGAAATCTGGTGTGACGAAGACTGACTAGAGTTGCGGTTGAGTTGAAGACGACGGCAAGTTTGCTGCACTCCACAAATAATCAAAAAGAAACATACAAGTAGGGGTCTGTACAAAACACGGGTACTTAGTAGATATCATCGGCCAACTCAAAATAGAAAATAATATATATCAAGTAGTAATATAAAATCAACTACATTACTCAACATGTAGCAACAACAAGTACTATGATCGTTAATAAGTACCGCCAAGTTCACACATGAGGACTCAATCCTCAATACCATACTCATTTGAGAATTAGGTTCATTAGATTGAGTATATTAACATCTTTCAAGATTCATCACCTTTATTCTTGTGTCGGTACGTGACACTCCGATCCCCTAGTTCTACGTCTCGGTTCGTGACACCCGATCCCCTAATTCTATGTGTCGATTCGTGACACCCGACCCCCTAATTCTACGTGTCGGTTCATGACACCCGATCCCCTAATTCTACGTGTCGGTTCGTGACACCCGATCCCCTAATTCTACGTGTCGGTTCGTGACACCCGATCCCCTTATTCTACGTGTCGGTTCGTGACACCCGCTCCACTAATCTTATTCTGTTAATCCATCAAGCCTTCTTTTATACCAAGGCATATCAATCTCATTACTTTAGTTCATCAAGCCTTCCTTTATACCAAGGCATCATCATTAACAAGGGGTTTTCAAGATTGGAGTTTTCAAGATTGGAGTTTTCAAGATTTGGGATTCAATAGTTTCATCATGCTTATTTCATCAAAATTATATAATCATATTCATGCAAGCATACAATTAAGCATATAGAAGACTTTACAATACAACCCAACACATATCATTCGCTATTAAGAGTTTACTACGTATAGCATAAAAACCATAACCTACCTCCACTGAAGAATTTTGATCAAGCAAGCAATTTCCCAAAGTTTTGTTCTTCTTCCCGTTTCTCCTCTTTCTCGTTCGATCCCCTCTTTCCCTCTCTTTCTGTTCTTTTCTTTTTCTTATTCAAACCCTCTTTATTTTACCCTAATTAGCATATAATTAAGTGTAAAATATGCTGAATTAACCCATTAATTAATTCAAGGTTATCTCTTTTAACCCTCAAGTAGTTAAATTATTAACATTAACCCACTAAATTTATAATTATAGTAGGAATAGTCCAAAATGTCCCTTAAAACATTTAAAGAAATCCGACCCCGCCTGGTATTACACAGCCTGTGACGGGCCGTCGTGCCTGCGACGGTCCGTCCTGCTGGGTCGTCACAGAGTTCAGAGACTGAAATTTACTGAAGAATCTGTGACGGCTCGTCACGCCTGTGACGGTCCGTCCTGCCATTCCGTCACGAAGTTCAGAGAGTCAATTTCAGGACCCAATTGTTAGAATTCTATGTATTTTTGAACGAGACACCCTCGACGGTCCGTCGTGCCCATGACGGTCCGTCGTGGGTTCCGTCGTCTTAGCTAGTTTTTCCAGAAATAAAATCTGCTTCTCAAAATGACTAAACAGGTCGTTACAATGTAGGACCTTACAAGATCATGAAAAGGGTTGGCAAAGTGGTATATGAGTTATAGTTTTCAGCAGAATTAGAAGTAGTGCATCTGTTCTTCCATATCTCACTCTTGCAGAAGTTTGTGGGTGATCCAACCTCTGCAGCGCCATTAGAGAGTGTGATGCTGAAATATAGTCTTTCTTATGAGGAGTAGAAGTTGAGCTCTTTGACCATCAGGTTATAAGGTTGAGAAATAAAAAAGTTTCTTTAGTTAAGGTTTAGTTGAGGAGTCAGTCCTTAGAGGGAGCTACTTGGAAAGCAGAAGCCCTTCCGATTCCACTCCAGCTTGAGGTAATAGTTCCTCTTAAGTTTTCTAGTCTTTCATGTGTAAATTTAGTTTTAGAATCATGTTCCCTCAGTTTGTTATTGCATTTTCAGCCTAATTGCATGTATTCGAAACTTAATTAAGTCACAAACTTAGTTCTCAGTGTTTAGTAGTAGCGCTGCATCTCTCTCCCTCTACTTTGGCTAGTTTATTCTTCATTCGAGGACGAATGTTCCCAAGGGAGAGATAATGTAACACCCCATAGCCAAATAGATCAAAATCAAGCTTTACAGAAAAAAAAATCTGCAGTGCAACCAACGATGGCATCGACAGAACATAGTCTGACCCCACGGTCCTTCATGCACAACTGTCGATGGGATCAAAAACCCCCACAAATTTCAGCCTAGAAAAATTGGTTAAGTCTTAGACGACAAACGGATTTACGATCTGTAGGTCAGATGACGGTCCGTAGTCTGCGACCGTCGATCAATACTTACTTCATCCACTCTCTAACAAGAGTTACAGATGACAACCACGGTCTTTAGATAGAAAAATTTACAGATAGTTAAAGAGAAATGCAGTTGGGTCAATTTAAAATGGTCATAACTCTTATCACAAAATGAATTAGTTGTCTCATAACCTACCCACAGATAAATAATTGAATTATCTTTCTATAAACAATGATTTTTGTAAAATCAGACTTTCTAGTAAAAAGTTATTCTCATTTCAGTAAAGGCATGTCGAACAGGCCCAGTCGACGAACCCAACGACGGGCCGTCGGTCAGACAACGGAACGTCAGTCCAGGATGTCGTTTGGTCCGACAACAACTTTCCCAGGAGTCTTTTGGACTTTTTCCACATTTTTTAAATCCTAAGCTACGTCGTTTTGACCCTAAATCGTCATATTTTAATTAGTTAAGCCTAGAAACATAACTAAAACATATTTAAATCCAATCATTAAATCAAAAGTTAGAAAACTAGAAGGAAGAAAGAAGAAAAAGCTTAAGAACCCTAGTTCAAGAACAAAACAAGTTTCCAGCAGTTCCAGCCTAGAAATCCAAGTGTTTCTTCGTGATTTTCATCACCAGGTATGTGAAATTTCACTAATAGGTTCCTTTCACCCATTGGGTCCCTAGTTTTCATTCAAATTCTTGATTTCCATATCATGATTAGATCTAGGGTTTCTAGAACTTCAAGAGAACTTTATGTATTAGTTATATGTTCCAAATAAGATTATCATGTTATTATTCGGTTTATTGCATGAATTTTTGAACCCTAGATTTGTATTTCTTTAGTTCTCTAATTACACATGCTAGGTAAGATATTTCAGACACTTCAGATATACATGCCTTAGTTATAAATGAATAATTACCAGATTAATTGTTGTATTCTCAATTTTTGAGTTAAGTTTAAAGCTATCAAGTATTTACAGAAATTCGAACATAATCAGTTTATAGTATACAATGGGAGTAGCATAATAACGAGTTGAACTAGGGTTCAGCGTACCTAATTATTCTTAAAACTACAAGACAAGAAGGTTTTAAGTCCCCACTATGGCAATCAACTTAGTGATTACGTTAGCATGCCTTTGTACCTTTGGCAGGGTATACTGGGTCTTCTCGATGGGGCGTATACATCAGACTCCACATTTATCTATGTGGTTTTATTATCGGTTATTAGTATCTCCCACAGTTCAATCAGACTCTCTGCATTGATCATTTATAAATATATTCAGTATTCAGTATTCAGTTTCATCATGTTATAAATTGGTCATTGCATTACTTAGCTCAGAATTCAGTTATCATGTAAGAATATTATACTTGCTTTTATACTTGTTTAGTTATGTTTTATTTCAGTTTTACTCTATCCTACATGCTCTGTACCTTTCAAGTACTGACGCATATGTGCGCTATATCTTCTCGTGATGTAGGTTCAGGTTCTCAGCATCCAGATCACGCATAGATTGATTTCGATCTCCAGTTCAACAGATTTAGTGGTGAGTCCTCATTCTCCGAGGACAACAATTATGAGTTTCATTTCAGTCTTTAGTCACTTTAGTTTCAGTTTTTGCTAGATTTAGCTGGGCTTGTCCTAGTATTTCTAGTCCAGATTAGAGGATTATTTCAGACATAGTTAGATTCAGCTTTGTATTTAGTTAATATCTCCTTTGTATTAAACTCATTGGTCTCAAATATCTTAGTTATAGAATATGGGTATTTCCCATATTTTCAAATTTAATTATAATTTAGCTTCCGCATCAGTTTAATTTTTTTTAGTATGATCATGCTAGCAGCGTTAGCTTCGGATCACTTGTGGTCCTAGGTTCCGTTTCCGCGTCTCATAGTAGCTCGCGGCGTGAAAAATGTACAATGAATAATAGTATAAAATCAACTACGAAATTTAACAGGTGGTAAGCAACAAACAACATGAATCAGTAAGAATAACACCAAAGTACACAATCTATCACAATATCAAGCACACATATGAGGACTCATGCCTCCAAATAAAACAGTTTTGGAAATCGAGTTCTTTGAGATTGAATAATGTTTACCCATTAATATTATTATGTATGTCCATGACACTACATTCCAATTATAACGTGTCGGAACGAGAGACTCCAATCTAAGAATATTCTATCGGAACTAGATATTCCGATCGAAAAATATTGTGTCGGAACGTGACACTCTAATTTAAGAATATCGTGTTTGAACGTGACACTTCGATCCATGAATATTGTGTTGGAACGTAACACTCCGATCCAATTATATCTTTTCGGAATATGACACTCCGATCAAGTAATATCACTAATTTATCATTTATTATCATCACTTTTAATTCTTTAACAATATTTCATCAAGCTTTCTTTATTCAATTCATCACTTCGATAGAGAGGTTAAAATTATAAATCTCACGGTCTCAAGATTTTAGACCAATCACAAACCACACAACCAAGTCACATAATCCTACAATCAAGTACGTAGAGAACTTTACAATATAATTCAATGCATATCAATCACTTCTAAGAGTTTACTATCAAATAGCACAAATCATAACCCACCTCTACCGAAGATTCGAATTTCAACAAGCTATGTCCACAATGCTTTTCCTTTACTCAATGCCTCGAATTTTTTTCAAACTATCATAACTTTAATGATATTAGAAATATGCAGTACACGTAATATTAAATTATCTACCTGAATAAATTAAACTTTAACTATGATTTAAATACACATAGACAAAATCTTGAACATCAAAGGTCACTGGTGTTAACACTAGTAACTAGGAAGTGTTTAATTTGTTGCCTGAATTGAATCTAGTCTATTCTATAATAATCACTTCCTTATTTTATTATTATCTCACCATTGCCAAAATATGTGATAATTATTATCAACTACTAGAGATCTAACAGAAGGAAATTTAATGGTTTCCTCAGGTTCCTTCGTTACAACTATAACAATAGGAACACACATAACTTTGTTTATTACCCATTAATATTCACGTGGTTGCCTCTTTCTTTGAAACAATTAACCATTAAGCTAAATATCACTCTGACACCAAAATATATATATATATATAATGTAATTAAAACTTTATCCAAAAAACTTAGTACCAAAAATAATTTATACATACATCACCTCCATCCCTAGCTAAACATTAATCACTAAATTATATGGAACCTATAAACCAATCTGTTGGCAACAACTTATTTCAATTTGCTGCTACACCTATTTATTATGTTTCATATCTTCTAAGTGCACCGAACACTTTTTAGTTATACAAATTCGTAATGTACTTCCAACTATCAAATTAAAATATCCAAACTAACATATTATCCCATAACAATACTATATTTCCTCAAGTCTAATTTGCATCAGTGAGTCCGTTTCTAATATTTTTCAATTCACTTTTTCGACCTTCTTTTCACTATTTATTATATAATAATTGATATGAAACAACCCACCATGTAAATAAGATTAAGGAGGCGTGATACATTTATCTGAGTCGCCCATGTACTTCTTTTGTTTACACTTTTTTCTCGTATGGTCTTATTTCGTTCTTTTCTTTTTTTTTTACAAATTACTTTACCCTAATCATCATATGAGGCCAACTATAAGGGGGTAAAAGTTACCACTATTAACTTTATTACTATTTCTTTTAACCTCCAACTAAATAAATTATTAAAACTATTCATTTTAATTTTATAATAATAGTTACAAATTGTCTGAATTACTCATTTAAAATCTATCGAAAAAATCTTTTATGTAATATAAAAAAGCTCTAATACTCAAAACAATTATATGAATCATTACAACACCATAACATTATAATAACTAATAATTACCTCCCAGCCATCAAACCAATTTCTACCCCCACTAAAACATTCTCCCATAACCATATTATATTCCCTGAAGTCCCCTTAGCCATCAATGATACATAATCAATATCAATAACCCACTTATAATTTATTCCATAATATAATTATAATTTAACTGTTTTCCTCCCATCATTCAGCAACATACGCCACTATACTAAATTAATATCTTAATCCTTCAACATATAACACTAATTTATTAATTAATTCATTAACTGGACATACCAAAACAAAAACATCGTATCTAAGACTGCCAACATTAAAAATTAGTGGGTAGTAATTAGAATGCTTGTATACAATATATTAAAAATATGCGTGTACAGGGAGATTCAAATTAGTTTAGCAATTACCTGATGAGTGTTTTGTACTTTTGCGAACAATCAATGTCAAGCGGCTCCTCTGTTTCTGATTTTCTTGTTTTTTTCCTTTCTTTTATAGATTATCTATTGTCCTATATTATATAACTAATTATAAATAGTAATAAAACTGCTTCCCTATTAATTTTAATATTATTTTTTTTTAGTCATGAACTAAATAAATTATTAAAACTACTCCATTAATTTCATGATTATTATTATGAATAGTCCAAAACACCATTTAGAATCTATTAAAAAAATTTTATCAAATAAAAAGCTCTAGTACTCAAAACGATCAAATGAGATGCTACATTAGATACCAGTTTACCGATTGTTCGTCCTCGAATGATAAAAGTTGGCGAGGGTAAGAAAGGGTAGAAGAATCAACAAAAATGTGTGAATATCTTTCGTGCATATCATGCTCAGTCTCCCAAGATCTCCCCTTAAATGCGTCAAACCAACTAATGAGAGAGTAACATCTTTTCTCATACTATGTATCAAATAGGGTCATATCACTGTTCAAGTGGTAGATATTGTTGTATGTAAACTCAAATAACAACAAAATGTATTCTCAATAACCATCAAAACTAATCGTACACACATAAGCAACATATTCTCATGGACCTTGACACAATCATTTGATCCAAAGATGAAAATGATAAAGTACCCCCTATCGTGTGATACTGTCACGACCCAAAAATGGGTGTGATGACACTCGTCTTATCCCACCAAGACAAGTCAGCCTAAAACCCAATATCTAACGAAGTGCGAAAGTAAATGACAATCCAACAACAATTTCTATTATGGAACCAAGTTATATTACTTCGATCCCCAAAACCAGGTTCTGACGTGCACAAGCCTCTAATGTAAATATTAGAATTGAAATAAAATATAAGTCTAAAATGAAGTTGTCTTTCAAGTAAAAACAAAGTTATAAACTAGAGTAGGAAAGTTCGCTGAGATGACAAGCAGCTACCTCACAACCCTCCAGAAGATGCCTCGGAAACAAACAGAATGACACATATCACGAAGATCCGAGCTCGTAACCTACAAAAATATGTAGAAGCAAGGGTGAGGACCAAACCACGCGGTACCCAACAAGCAAACCTCTAAACACAAGTTAAGTGAACAAAATACGGATACTCCTTGCACCCTATCTAAACCTTCACGCTACAGCCTAACAATTTACACTTTACAAAACACACAACTCAATAACCACACTCTATCAGTTTACACAATCTCAATAACCACTCAATATTCAATAGTCACAATTTTCACAGAGAAACACTCACAAGATCATCAAAACACATGTTCAAGTTCATCAATAATAAAATATATAATGCAATGAGATGCAATGTCAAATATAATGATGCATGTCTTTCTTAACGATACACACCCACTGTCTCTCAGTCCGGGACCCATAAGGGACATATCTGTCCATGCATCTGGCGCAGCGCATGACACGACCCTCGATAATAGTAACCTTCGCGGCGCACGATACGTTTCTCGAAATATAATATCCATCGCGGAGCGCGATACGACCCTCGAAATGGTACATCCTCTTACCACAACCATATCTCAGATACAATGCAAATGACATGCTCAAATGAAAATGAAGAGGTAACCATTTTGATAACAAAGCGAAATTTACTACAAGGAATACAACACCAACAAATAAGCAACAATTCTCCAAGTAATTCTCAATACCACACAAGAGAATACACGAATTTCATAAGCTTAACAAGAGTTTAGAAATTCACTTGCCTTTGTCAATCGAATAATCACTCTAGGACTTGAGTATTCCCTTTCTGTTGAGCTTCCGAATCAATGGGATCTATTCAAGTATATATATTCACAATAAGGTTTCAGAACTAACAACACCCAAATTTTTATAGGTTTAACCTTGAACTAAAAATTCACCCACATTTATAATCAAGTTTGTAACTCTTGATGTAAATTAACATTTCAACCATCATAGTTTTCCAAGTTTGAAGCCTAATACTAAATCTCAATTCCTACAAATATCATAATTCAAATGACATTTATATGATATGATAAATCTAATATTTAATTAGTCATCCCAATATATCAAAACTTAATTCATAATGTGATAATAATAAGAATTTAATTTAAATCTCCACGAATAGATCACAACGTTGGAACTCCAATGATTCATATGGCAATGGACATACTTATCCTAATTCTTAATCACTATATAGAAATTCTCACACCAATTTTTATTAATAAAATGTAGTGATGATAATTTTCCACGGACCCACAATCACTTTTCACTTTGACTTAAATGTTTTTAACCCCATTACACAAGTATTGCTTTTTCTTATTGTTTTTTTTTCTTCCTTCAAATTTCCAGCAATACACAAAAATTACTAAAATACATCAATACCCAATCATTACTTTATTATTGGTTAGCACCACACCAAGAAAATCCACCAAAAATCATATATATATATATATATATATATATATATAATATTTTTCCAAGTTAAAACATAACAGACAACACATGCACTTCCATTTATTATCCCAATTTTTTTTAATGAGTAATAAATGTAAACAACCTCCCAATATCATTGTATATGAATATATATGAAAATAATTTGAGATTTGCTTACCAGGAGGTCAAATCTTCATTGCCGATGTTTCACGAAGTCTCGTTCTAGGGTAGTTTTCTTTTCCTCTATTTCTTTAAATAATAATTATAGTAAAATTACGAAATATCACCAATTTATTTTTAATATATAAGGGACAAATGGTATAGGATCTTTAATAAATTATCACATTAGCCCACTAATAATCTATTAATTCATTATCTATGATCACCCATCCATTAATTAATTCAAGTTAAGGACATAATTCATATTTCCGAAAATGACCTTCTGGGTCATTACATTATCCACCACTAAAAATCTTGTTCGTCCTCGAACATAAGATGAAAGAAAGTACTTGGAGCTTCAAAAAGTTGTGGATATCTAGCACGCATGTCAGGCTCTGTCTCCCAAGTTGCCTCCCCCGCAGATCGGTGCTTCCATTACACTTTCACTAAAGCAATATCCTTGGTCCTAAGCTTGTGAACCTTCCAATCTAAAATAGCTATAGGCTCCTCCTCAAATGTCAAGTCTGGACCCAACTCCACTGAGTCAAGTGAAAGCACATGAGATTCATCAGAAATATACTTCCGAAGCATATAGACATGGAAAACAGGATGAACTGCCGACAAACTAGGTGGTAAGGCGAACTTATAGGCCACCTCTCCCGCTCGGCTCAAAATCTCAAAAGGTTCAATGAACCTAGGGCTAAGCTTGCCCTTTTATCCAAACCTCATCACACCCTTCATGGGTGATACTCGGAACCAAACATGATCACCCTCCATAAACACTAAGGCTCTAACTCTCTGATATGCTTAACTCTTCTGTCGACTCTGAGCAGTCAATAATCTATACTGAATCATACGAACTTGCTCCATAGCATCTCTAAGCAAGTCTGTATCCAACAAGTCCATTTCTGTCGAATCAAACCAACCAATCGGAGACCTACACCGTCTTCCATACAATGCATCAAATGGGGCCATCTGTATACTAGAGTGATAACTGTTATTATAGGCAAACTCCGTTAAGGGTAAATTTCGATCCCATCTAACCCCAAAATCGATCACACACGCCCAGAGCATATCCTCCAACACCTGAATCATCCGCTTGCACTAATCATCTATCTGAGGGTGACAAGCTATATTCATATCTAACTTAGTACAAAGACCATGCAGTAATGCCTTCCAGAAGTGAGAAGTAAATAATGAACCTCGATCTGATATAATAGAGATAGAAACCCCATATAGTCGCACGATCTGACTTATATATAACTCGGCTAACTTTTCTACTGTATACTTCACTCGAACCAAAATGAAATGGGAAGACTTGGTCAGCCTATCAACAACAACCCAAATAGAGTCATAACTACCCGCTGTGGTAGGCAAACTCAAAACAAAGTCCATAGTAATCAGTTCCTTCTTCCAAGTAGGAATAGGCATCCTTTGAGATACACCTCCGGGCCGCTGGTGCTCACACTTGACTTGCTGGCAACTCAAACATCTCAAAACAAAGTCTGAAATATCTCTCTTCATACCACACCACCAGTAGTGCTGACTTAGATCATGATACATCTTCGCCTCTCCCGGATGAATGGAATACCGAGAATAATGGGCCTCCTCAATATTCAATCTAACCAAATCGCCTATCTTGGGCACACAAATCCTGCCTCCGGTTCTCAAGACACCATCAGAATCAAGGACATCCTCCTTAGCTTCCCCTCTCAATACTTTGTCTGGAATGAGACATAACTTTTCATCATTAAACTGGTGTGCACAGATATGCTCGACTAAAGAAGACCGAGCCTTAATAAAAGCAATCATCCCATCACTCTCTTCTGAAATCTGCAATCGGATAAGACTGTTAGCTAACATCTGAACATCTCTAGCCAATGGTCTCTCCTCAATACTAACAGATGCAAGACTCCCCATGCTAGGAGTCTTCCTACTCAAAGCATCAGCCACAACATTAGCCTTCCCCGGATGATACAGAATGGTTACATCATAGTCCTTCCGCAACTCAAGCCATCTCCGCTGCCTCAAGTTCAAATCCCTCTGACTAAAGATATATTAAAGACTCCGATGATCATTGAAGATCTTATAATCCACTCCATACAAATAATGACGCCATAACTTAAGTACAAATACCACAACTGCCAATTCCAAGTCATGAGTAGGGTAGTTCTTCTCATGGGACTTCAATTGCCTAGAATCATAAGCAATCACTTTCCCCTTCTGCATCAACACACCACCCAATCCAACTCCTGAAGCATCACAATACACTGTAAAGTCTACGCCCTCCTCAGGTAGGGTCAACAGAGGAGCTGAAGTCAACAAAGTCTTGAGTTTTTGAAAGTTCCGCTCACATTCATCAGACCACTGAAAACGCACATCCTGTCGATTCAATCTAGTTAATGGAGCTGCAATAGTAGAGAAACTCTGAACAAACCGTCGATAATAGCATGTCAATCCCATAAAACTCCAAATCTCAGTAGGTGAAGAAGGTCACGTCCAGCGTCTAACTGCCTCAATTTTGGCCGGATCTACTCTAATACCCTCCTGGGACACCACGTGTCCCAAGAATGTCACAGAAGTAAGCCAGAACTCACACTTTGAGAACTTGGCATACAACTTCTCTTCTCTCAACCTCCGAAGTACAATTTTCAAGTGTCGGACATAGTCCTCCTCAATCTTAGAGTAAACCAAGATGTCATCGATTAAAACAATCATAAAAGAATCAAGGTATGGTCGAATCACCCCATTCATCAACTCCATGAATGCTGCAGGGGCATTAGTTAATCCGAAGGACATCATAGAAACTCATAATGCCCCTACCGGGTCTGAAAAGTTGTCTTAGGGTTATCTAATGCCCTAATCTTCAACTAATGATACCTAACCCTCAAATCAATCTTAGAGAACAATGATACTCCCTATAATTGATCAAATAAGTCATCAATACACGGAAGAGGATACTTATTCTTCACTGTTACTTTGTTCAACTGTCTGTAATCAATACACATCCTAATAGTCCCATCCTTTTTCTTCACAAATAATACTGGGGCACCCCAAGGTTATACACTAGGGCGAATAAAACCCTTACTCAATAAATCGTGCATTTGGTCCTTCGATACTTTCAACTCTGCTGGGGCCATACGATATGGGGGTATAGAAATAGTCTTAGTGCCAGGCTTCAAATCAATAGCAAAATCGATATTCCTATCGGGAGGAACACCTGGAATATCAGAAAGAAATACATCGAGAAACTCTTGAACCATAGGAACAGAGTCCATGGGAGGTGATTCAACACTAGTATCCCCAAAAAACGCTAAGTAAGACAAACACCCCCTCTTTACCATTCTCTGAGGACGAATAAAAGAGATAACCTTGCTAGGATAAGAACCACTAACACTCTTCCACTCAACCCTCGGAACACGAGGCATTGCTAAAGTCACAGTCTTAGCATTACAATCATAGACATCGTGATAAGGAGAAAACCAATCCATACCCAAGATAACATCAAAGTCTACCATCCCGAGAATGATTAAGTTTACCCACGTGTCATACCCACCCAAAGAAACAAGATAGGATCAATACACTCGATCCACCACTAAGGGCTTACCCACGGGTGTAGAAACACGAATACGTACAGTCATGCTATCACATATCATATCAAATTTAGCAGCAAAATACATAGACACATAAGAGAATGTAGAACCTGGATCAAACAACACAGACGCAGGTCGATGGAATACTGGGATGATACCTGTAATAACAACATCAGAGGTCTCCACCTCACATCTCCCAAGAAAAGCATAGCAGTGGCCTCCTCGTCCACCTCCAGCCGGGGTGGTACCTCTACCCCCACTCTGCTGAGCTGCAACACAACTACTAGAAACTCTATCACCCCTGCCTGACTGAACTGTGCCACGACCTCTACCCTGTGGTGTTGGTGGTCTAGTCTATAATGAAGAATTAAGTTGAGTCCCACCACGACCTCTTTGAGAAGTACACTACCGCATTAGATGATCGGGATCTCCACATTTAAAACAAAATCTCTGACCTAGGAACTGCTGTGTGGACCCTGAAAAACCCACTATAATTGCCTTGCCCTGTAGGTCGCTGTTGTGAACCGTACGAGCTTGACCCGGGCTATAAGAACCCCTAGATGTCTGGACACCCTCAAATGTCGGCATAGATGCATGAATAGGTCCTCGCTGCTGGAAAGAACAACTCACTCTCTGTGATCCCCTACCTCCAGATGAGGCACCATGAAACTTACCTGATATGCGAACCCTTTTAGGGTCTCCAAACTCCTCTCTCTCCATCAATTCCGCCTGTTTTGCGGCGCTCACAATGGACTGAAAAGAAGCCCCCTCCCTAGATGTCCGAAATACAACTGAACTAATAGAGAAAGTCAATCCCCTAACAATATACAGATCCTCTCTGCCTCATTTGGAATATGGCCAACGCATGCCTAGACAATTGGCAAAAATGCGTCTCATACTCTTTAACAGATAAACGATCCTATCTTAGACTCTTAAACCTCAAGCGACTCTCCTCTCTCACGCTCCAAGGGATAAAACAATCTTGGAATGCACTAGCAAACTGCTCCCAAGTCACTGGAGGAGATCCAACTAGCAAAACCCCCGAATAAGTCCTCCACCAGTCTCTCGCTGGTCCATGAAGCTGGAGTGTGGCATATCGAACCCCATGTGACTCAGCTATCCAATCACCTCTAGTTACTCTCAACAGGTATTTAGAAACTCATGAGCATCCTCGCTCTTCCCACACTAAAACAGAGGTGGGTCCATCTTTCGAAATCTCTCATACCTACGCTGCTCATCCTCTGTCAGAACAACCACCGATGCAACTCGACCCCCAACTATTGGTGCAACATCATTCTAAACTGCGGGATCTACTAGTAGTTGCCCCACCGCATCCTGAACAAACGGAGCTTGTTGCTTCTCTTAGGTCTGAGCCCCCTCTCTAGTACGAGAGTCATGTGGTGTGGCGGTCACACCACCACCCTGAGAAAATCTCTCTAGCACATTTAAAACCCTAAATAGTGTATCCTGAAACAAAGGTGTGACTACAGGCTCTAGAGGAACCTGGTCCTCTCTGCCATCAATCTGAGGTTCTATAGAGAGCTCTCTAGCACGACCTCTCACTAGTGGTGCTCCACGTCCACGACCTCTGGCTACAATCGTACTACTAGCACGACCTCTAGCTCGAGATCTACCCCTACCCCTAGTTGGGGCCTCAACAACTACCTCGAGAAGTGCCTCCCCTCTACCACCAGTAACATTAGTTCTATTCCTCGTCATCTGTGAGAAGAGTATACAACAACTCTGTACTAAAGAAGGTGACTACACACGATGAGAAAGAATGAACAAAAGGAAGTTTCCTAGAAATCTTTATAGTCTCTCAGAGATGAGTACAGACGTCTCCGTACTGATCTTTGAGACTCTATGTAGACTCGGATTGTATACACGTGAGACCTATGAACCAGGGGCTCTGATACCATTTGTCACGAACCAAAAATGGGTGTGATGACACTCGTCTTATCCCACCAAGACAAGTCAGCCTAAAATCCAATATCTAACAAAGTGTGAAAGTAAATGACAATCCAACAACAATTTCTATTATGAAACCAAGTTATATTACTTCGATCTCCAAAACCAGGTTGTCACGTGCACAAGACTCTAATGTAAATATTAGAGTTGAAATAAAATATAAGTCTAAAATGAAGTTGTCTTTCAAGTAAAAACAAAGTCATAAACTAGAGTAGGAAAGTTCGCTGAGATGACAAGCAGCTACCTCACAACACTCCACAAGATGCCTCGGAAACAAAGAGAATGACAGATTACACAATTTGTAGAAGCAAGGGTGAGTACCAAACCACGCGGTACCAAACAAGCAAACCTCTAAACACAAGTTAAGTAAAAAAAATATGGGTACTCCTTGCACCCTATCTAAATCGCCACACTACAGCCTAACAATTTACAGTTTACGAAACAAACAACTCAATAACCACACTCTATCAGTTTACACATTCTCAATAACCACTCAATATTCATCAGTCACAATTTTCACAGAGAAACACTCACAAGATCATCAAAACACGTGTTCAAGTTCATCAATAATAAAATATGCAATGCCGTGAGATGCAATGTCAAATAAAGTGATGCATGTCTTTCTTAACGATACACACCTGCTGTCTCTCAGTCCGGGATCCATGGGGGACATATCTTTACATGCATCTGCCACGGCGCACGACACGACCCTCGATAATAGTAACCTTCACGGCACGCGATACATTTCTCAAAATATAATATCCATCGCGGCGCCCGATACGACCCTCGAAATGGTACATCCTCTTACCACAACCATGTCTCAGATACAATGCAAATGACATGCTCAAATGAAAATGAAAAGGTAACCATTTTGATAACAAAGCGAAACTTACTACAAGGAATACAACACCAACAAATAAGCAACAATTCTCCAAGTCATTCTCAATACCGCACAAGAGAATACAAGAATTTCATACGCTTAACAAGGGTTTAGAAATCCACTTGCCTTTGTCAATTGAATAATCACTGTAGGACTTGAGTCTTCCCTTTCTGTTGAGCTTCCGAATCAATGGAATCTATTCAAGTATATATATTCACAATAAGGTTTCAGAACTAACATCATCCAAATTTTTATAGGTTTAACCTTGAACTAAAAATTCACCCACATTTATAGTCAAGTTTTTAACTCTTGATGTAAATTAACATTTCAACCATCATAGTTTTTCAAGTTTGAAGCCTAGGACTAAATCTCAATTCCTCCAATATCATAATTCAAATGACATTTGTATGATATTATAGATCTAATATTTAATTAGTCATCCCAATATATCAAAACTTAATTCCTAATGCGATAATAATAAGAATTTAATTTAAATCTCGACGAATAGATCACAACGTTCGAACTCCAATGATTCCTATGTCACTGGACATACTTATCCTAATTCTTAATCACTATATATCAATTCTTATACCTATTTTGATTAATAAAATGTAGTGATGGTAATTTTCCAGGGACCCTCGAGCACTTTTCACTATGACTTAAATGTTTTTAACCCCATTACACAAGTTTTGCTTTTTCTTGTTTTTTTCCCTTCCTTCAAATTTCCAGCAATACAAAAAATTTACTAAGTTACATCAATACCCAATCATTACTTTATTATTGGTTAGCACCACACCAAGAAAACCCACCAAAAATCCTCTATATATCTATATATATAATATTTTTTCCAAGTTCAAACATAACAGACAACACATGCACTTCCATTTAATTATCCCATTTTATTTAATGAGTAATAAATGTAAACAACCTCCCAATATCATTGTATGTGAATATATTTGAAACTAATTTGAGATTTGCTTACGAGAAGGTCAAATCTTCATTGCCGATGTTGCGCGAAGTCTCGTTCTTGGGTAGTTTTCTTTTTCTCTATTTTTTTAAAATAATAATTATAGTAAAATTACTAAATATCACCAATTTATTTTTAATATATAAGGGACAAATGGTAAAGGATCTTTAATAAATAATCACATTATCCCACTAACTATCTATTAATTCATTATCTATGATCACCTATCCATTAATTAATTCAACTTAAGAAAATAATTCATATTTCCAAAAATGACCTTCCGGGTCATTACAAATACACCCAAGCGTACCGAACCTCTAAGAATACTGTCGAAATGCTAGATTAGTAGTTATTATAAATAAACTTTAAGAATGATAAAAAATAAACCCGATGTTCCTTAAATTCAATTACACATACCCAAAACATGATACCGATGATGAAATAATTCTTAAGTCTATTGAACGACTATAGATTTTTATGGTAGCTGCACGATAAATTCTCATAAACTAGCATACTTCAACTATCCCAAGAAATATCAAATCTTCCATAATTGAAATGAACAAGTTTAACCAAGGATGTCATCCTACTAGAAGGAGAATCACAAAATCGGTACACTTGATCCACTTCTAGAGACTCACCAATAAAAGCAAAATACGCAGGGATGTAGAAAATGCATTAGACTGTAAACCACGCTTAGAATGAAGTAGTTAGTCACATAAGAATACACATAATCACCAAGGTCGAGTATTCATAGATACTCCTATAGTGACCATATAATCATTTTCATACCTGAGGCTCTTTCTTTTTGATTTTATTGCTACGCAGAATTAGCAATTTAATCCCTATTTTAATTACCCACATATACTTGTTTTATTCAACCCCACATCCACTTAGGTCAACCCCCTTAATAATAACAAAATATCATAACCACATCTATCATCTACCTTAGTCACAACCACCATTAGTATCAAATATTCTCATTAAATGCATGTTCAAACTCTCGTTACATCTCTTTCTGTTTAAGCATTTCATGAAAAAAACAAGTTTCCAAACAAGGTTAATAATAAAAAAATTAAATTATAAAACCTCTTCATCTAGATAAAATTATTAAATCACCCCAAACTCAACTTCACACACTTTCATATATCATGATTGCAATAACCCGAAATGACATTTTTTTGAAATTTTGATTATACATTTATCTTGAGTTAATTAATTGATGGGTAGTTATAGATAATTGACTCAATTTATAATTAACGGGCTAAAGTGATCATTTATTTAAACTTTATATATTAATTCCTACCAACAATTCGAAAAATATGAATTCATTCTAAGAGAAAATATAGTATTGTATTATAGGTATTGTATTGTGAATTGGTTGTTACTGTAACTATGGTTTACTTGGTGTATTGTATTCACCCTTACTTGGTACTCACCCTTGCTTCTATAAATTGGTCATTGCATTCAATAATCTCAGAGTGTTCAATATTTTCCTTTAATGCTCACTGGGATAGGGAGGTTGTGGGTTCAAACCCCCACAATCTCCTTATTTTTTTTCATTTAATTTCGCTGATGCTTGGGAGGTTAAGTTGTGGGTTCAAATCCCACGCCTCTCATTTGTTTGAATAATTACTTTTCTCTTCATTCTCCTCCAGTTCGCGAGTTCGAATCCCCTTAGCACTATTTCACTTTCCTTACTTTGCGAAATTAGTAGCTAGGATCGAATGCTCTTAGCCCTATTTCCCTTTTTTTTGAGAAGCAGTAGCTATTATCTAATCCCCTTAGCCCCATTTCCCTTTTCTTTTTTTCGCGAAAGCAGTAACTAGGATTGAATCCCCTTAGCTCCTTCACGTTTTTTTCTTTCTTTTTCAGCTTCTTTAACATATGAGGTCTTGGGTTCAATTCTCATTGACCTCACTTATTTTATTTTACTTTAAAAACCCAGAATTTGACATTCTTGAAGAGTACACTATATATTTAGGCACATTTTTATTAGTTTAGTTGGCTAAAAGATGGTCATTTCTATCCACTATATTTCATTGCAATGAACTTCACATGGTATACACATTTCACACATAAAATTCACAAGAATTTCATGTCTTATACGACTCCAACCAGTGGATAAGGCACTACCAACGTGCTAACAAACACCAATCTTTTTCATCATATTTTGAATATTTTTTTCATAATTTCCCTCACATAAACATGTTCACATTTAATATAAACAAATCATTTATGTCTAAATCTAGCAGCGCAACATACCCATACTACGAATTCATTTGGGAGCTAGGGACAAGGACATAAAAAAGGAAACAACCTTAGTTTCTAAATGAATCTTTTGAATCGTAAGGGACCTCTTGGGAAAGGGACCAAGAGAGAAGAAACACATACCTTTTGATGTTGTTCAAGTGTGCATTTGCTTCCCAGAAACTCCTCCAAACCACGCCCAAATTCTCCTCAACGTACACGCTACTTGACAAACAACCTCTCTTTGCATTGACCTTTTTGATTACCTGCCTTTTCTTAAAACTTTTTCTGTGTTTTTCAAGTGTGAAGACCAATTGTTATTAAAAAGTTCTTGAGATTTCTTCTTAGTCAGAGCGTGAGAGAATGAGAGTTGAGAGCGTGGAAGAGAGTTGAGAAACGTGAGGGAGAGAGTTATTAGGATTAGGAGACTAAATTCAAGACTTAGTCAAAATAGGATTTAATTTAATTAATACAAAATCTGATTTATTTTAATTAATACATGAAAGGACCATTTTCCCCTTAATGAATAGATTTTAGTTGATGATTAAATCATCAATTCATTACTCCTAGTAGGGCTCGAACCCTAGTCGAACCCGAGTGGCACCCCATTTGCGAATTACTTTTTAAATTAAATTAATTTATTAATTTCTCAGGGTAATTACAATATAACCCTTGGCCTGGAAAAGAACATTTTACCCCTGGACCCTCAAAACTTAAAATTTCCTCTTTTAAGTCCGGTAAATACTCCTTCAATTAAATCTTTTTTTTTCGCCAGTCTTACTTGGTTGGTTCCAATCTCTCCAAGCTCAACTAACTCCCTGAGTTAGTTGAATTGGTCGTAGTAAGGGTTCCGAGGTCTGGTTCTACGCGTATAAATCCGTCTGAACCTTGGTTCAATCGCAAACATTCTTGACACACTAAATCTTGATCCTATTCATTTTTAGCGTTCTTACAAAGTGCATGAGAGAGAGGCCAATTGTCTCAACTTAAGTATAAACAAAATGAAAAATCATTCCCACATACGAATACATACAAACAATTCCTAAATACACACAAATGTTCAAATGATACTATTATACTATGGACTTGCAGATTGATAAAGTCATGACTAAAACAATTCTACGAGATGCCATGCTTCATGAAAATGATTTGGATTCGGATATCTTAATTAATAAATTAATAAAAATAAAAAAATTGAAAGAAAATAGATGAAAAGCCTGCTAAAATAATCATGCGATAAAATATAGCGAAATACATACCAAAAATAAAATGAAACTTAAAATCGTATGAAGCTAAAAAGAACCATAAATGACAATCCTTTCTACCACAGAGTTGACAACCGGCACCATTAATGACCGAATTTTTAACCATTTAAAAATATCAAACAACTTAACTATGCTTAAGGAATGGAAGAAAAAATAGATATATTTTAAATCGCATAATAAATATCAAAATGAAAAGTCGACTATGCTAACATATATACAAGAGGGAAAATCACAGCAAAACCAAACCAACATAACAGGAGGACACAACCAGGAACATATATAACATATCAAAGTCATAAATTACACGGAAATTGGCAGCCAGCAAACAACAACATGCCTCAAAATATATTAAGCTTCAAATGATTAAGACCTATACGACTTTATCTGATTTGAAGCTAGCAATATGCAAACGAACATCAGCAAAATAAAAGGAAAAACTAGGGGGAACCGAGAAAGAAACAGGGGTCAACATAGATGAACACATCAATATAACTCGAGCACAAAAAAACTCAAGTAAGCAAACCACAACATCTCGACTAAAGAAAATAAAATAAAAATAAAAATAAGGTGTGATGTTGAGAGGAGTTTACATTTCAAAGTGCAGTGAAATAAAACATAGACGAGCAGGGGGTCGACGACTATCACAGTGAAATCAAATGAGAGCAGCAAACAAAACGGAAGAACGACACTTCGACGGAAAACTAACTCTTTTTTACTTTTCAAGAATCTATTACCTCAATGTTTTTTGAACTATTCGGCATTGTGGCTTTAGAGTACTTTTTCTGTGGCTGCCTCTTGAAGAAAAATTCCCCTCAAAAATTAAACTCCAACAAACTACTCTACAAAGAAAGGGGAAAACAAAATTCTTTCAGGTTGTTAGTAAACAGAAAGAAGAACTCAAAACCAAAATCCTTTTTACTAACAATTTTTCTTTCTATCAGATTGTGGCTGCAAAAATATAATCTCCCCCAAAGAATGTCCAACCCTAAAACCTGAGGAGAAAAGGGGTATTTATAGATGAAAATAACGGTTTCGGAATGAGGAAGGCGGGGAAATTCAGGAAAAAATTTGGCCAGATTTGGGATTCCATGTCCCATTTTGAATTTCAAACATCCAACCTTATCCAAATTTAGGGAATATGCAAGTTCAATGTAAAATCTTCAACGGATTTGAAAAAATTTGGACGCTTAGGATCAATCTATCGCCCTTCCTTCACCACGCGTCTCAATCCTAAGGTTGCAAGGATAAAAGCACAGGTGCTTTTTGGTGCTAAGAGTTGTACTATTCTTGTCTTTTCTTTCAACGAAGAAGCCATTACAACTGCTGGATTCGAAGTGAAGGAGGAAGGAGGTACGAGATCAATCCACCCGGTTCTTCGTATGAATGGATAAGGGAGAATGAGGGGGTCATAATATAGGCAATTATGAGTACCTTCGTCGTGGTCGTACCGAATTTGAAGGGTTTGCTGCTTCACGCGTTTTCTAGGTTCCATATGCTTAAGAAAAGAAATAAAGGGGAGGAGGAAATTATACACGGGTCGGGCTGGTTGAATAAAGTATTTGTTGGACGGATGTTTGAAGTGGTCCGATTTACAAATGACTTTTGATCGGTTTACATGATAGAGGGAAATTGGGGCTGCTGGGATTTGTGTTTTGGGCCTGGGTCAAATAAAAATAAAGACAATCTAGATCCCTTTTAAATGGATTAAAAAGGGATGGATATTTTCAATTAATTGGGAAATTAAGCCGGAAAGGGAGTAGGAACTAAGGTGGGCTAGATTAGAAATATGGAGGTTGAAATTTAGTTTTGGCAGCCAAGTATTATTAATTTAACCGACTAGGCATAGAAATTCAAAATAATCAATATTAAACTCGATAAATATGTTTAATTCACGAGCTTCTTAATTTTTTACAAAATAAGTAATCGACTTAATTATTTAATAGCTAATCCAAGAATAGAAAGTATTATATATTACTAAACTAATTTGTAAAATAGTTAAACAAAGTAAAATCTTTTTGAGATGATTTTAAAGTAATCATAAATATAAATCAATGTATATACAATCATGGAAATCATATATTTATTATCTAAAGTTATTAAAGTGAAGTAAATTAATATGAAATAACTCGAAACACTTAAACTTTACTAAATCTAATCATTTCAAATCTTCTAGAATTTAGAAGCTCGTTATTTAGTTCCTATTGGGGAGGGTCAAAATTGGGTGTCAACAACTGTCCCTCATTTTACTTGGATTGATGCAAGAAATTCGAGGAAAATGAAATTGACCAAGTCAATTTTTACCAACCACATTTTAATCTTTTAGGAAAAGGGACATGGTACGAATTTTATGAATTATGGCCGAACCCGGAAAATGGATGTTCTACATATCTTAGGCTATATGAGAATTCGGGCCACATGTAGTTCAATGCCCTAGATTTAATGCACAATTTTTAAAGAATTCAAAAGACATCTCCACACCGGATTATGAAGGGCCCGAAATGCTCAAGAATAGGAATTAATGGCGAATGTTGGAATATAGCCAAGTTTTCAACATTGAGTTCGCTTACATATTATTTAGCTTTACGAATCAGGCTACTTGGAGTTTGACTCAATTGGTCCAATAGGAAATCTATTATGCTAGATAACTTTTGGTTCTGAATAAATTACAAATTAAGTTGAGTATGAAAAGGAGGCGTTGTAACCTTTTAGCCATGAAGGTGGAGCTCTTCACGTCCATAAGTAAGAACTTACACATACATAATTTCCAAAGCTCTTGGTGCATTGTCACTCAAATAGGAAACTTGCTTCCGGCAGATATCAAAATTTTCGAATGCGAGACAGAAACGGATGAAAGCCAAAGAAAAACCCGCATGCCTTCTGATGGGGGTGTTGTTGGATTGTGGAGGAATTTGCTTCTCAACTCGCGTCCTAAGAGTTTGACACTCCTCTTTGGACTATGTCGCAGCTCGTTGCTAAGAAAAAGTTCCACGTTGTGCTCCATCCTTTTTTATGTCATCCGCACTTGTGTTTATGTTTTTGAGAATTTATTCTTTCGGATGCTCTCGACATATATAGAGATAAAAACATCAGCTTAAAAAATGCATATTAAATAGAAGATAGTGTCTTTTGCTGTGTTGAACTTTTCGCGATGCATAACTTCCGTGATGCATGAATATTGACTCATCATGCATAATTTTCCGTTATGCATTAATAGTGACTCGCGATACATGAATATTAACTTGCAATGCATGATCTTCCGCGATGCATTAATATTGACTCGCGATGCATGATATTCCGCGATGCATAAATATTAACTCATGATGTCATCCTTGGTACCATATGATGATAGTGCTTCAATCGAGCAACATGGTGATCGTCTGGGTGCTTTTTGGATAATTATATTGTCTCCAATGATGATAACGGTAAAATAACTTACATATAGTATATGGTCTTGATCGACAATAAAATAACTGACCCCTTCGGATAATGCATAATATCATATCTGATATTATGATGCAAATGACGTCCTTTACGGAAGCCGTAAACTCTTCCTTGAGATTTTCACTTGATTCACCTTTGAATCTAGCTGGAGGTTCTTTATAAATATCATGTTTTCAAAAATTGATAGAAATAAGCAATTCATATTCCCAAGTCTCCGCATAAGTGATATAAAATGATTCTTTCTTCTAGGAAAACTATTGATTTTTGGATAGTTTTATCCTCATTTGACTTCGCCATATTCATCTATCAGAAGAATTTGTTGATTTTAGAGACAAGCTATAAACCTACGTCCACAGAAAAATTGTTAGTTTTAAAAATGAACAAATATGTGTCGATTTCATCCGTTGTCTGCTCTTTGTCTTGCTATCTTCGGTTGATTTCCCGATCTCCCGACTCTTGATAGATAAGATAAAATATTTTATGACAAAACAAATGAAACATAAAAGGAAAATTTTAAGAGAAATAAATTTTCGAGAAATAGTATCTAAAAAAGGTCACTGCCAAGTCATGTCATATCAGGCTTAACAAACTTCTTTGAGTCTGATGTTTGGAGGTCTATCTGATTATTCGCTGGGGAGTTTTCAGAGTCACTCCAGACTTGTAGATAAACCCATGCTGAAACTTTGAGGTCATTCTTAAAATTTCTGCCCCAGTTAACTATCTTGCTTATCTTTCCACTAGAATTGAGTAGATCGCATAATTTTTGAGATCTTCTAAAAAATTATGTCCTAGTTGTAAATCATCAAATATCTTCAGTCTTGACTTGTTGAGGAAGAATATTTTTCTCAACAATTTTTGTGTCCCTCTCAGAAATTCTGTCTCGGTTTCTATTGTAAAGAGGAATAGAAATCTTATGGGAGATATGACCAAACCCTTGTGGCTCCTACATATCTCGTTGAGGAAGGAATTAGGTCAAACGTAGTTTCACATCAAAGGTTAACAAATATAAGTTAATTACAAAGAAAACCGACCAATGCCGACATAGGCCCCCTACATATTTTCATTTTTGAAAATTCAGGTCGAACATAGTTCAAATATAAATAAATAATTAAAGGGGATAAATGGAGTGACCGAGGCCAACATATGACACCTACGTATCTCATTCTTGAGAATTAAGGTCACACATATTCATTACAAGAGGGATAAAGCTTTAAGCAAAATAAATACAAACAAACAGAATGATTACATGTAAATAACCAAAACGCAAACCAAAGCTTCACATGTAGTATCTCTTGACAGCATGTGAGTTGATTGGTTTCGGCAATGCGATGACATCCATATTTGATAGTACTAAAGCACCTCTAGATTATACTTTTTAAACCATGTAAGGTCCTTGAAAGTTTGGTGCTAATTTTCCTTTATAACAACTTGATGAGGAAAAATTCACTTAAGTACCAACTGACCAACTTTGAAAAGTGTGGCTCTTACTCCCTTGTGAGAAGCATGAATCATTCTCTATTGATACAAATGACCATGACAAACGACAATCATTCTCTTCTCATTGATTAATGTCAACTGGTCAATTCTCTTGCTCACCCATTTCACATTATGCAATTCAGCTTCTTGGATGATTCTCAATGTCGGTATTTCAACTTCCGCAGGTATGATTGCTTCTATTCCATGCACTAGAAAGCATGGAGTTGCTCCAATCGATGTTTTAACAGTCGTGCATTACCCCAATAAAGCATATGGTAACATCTTATGTCAACCTCGATGCTTGTCAATCATTTTCCTCAAAATCTTCTTGATATTCTTATTGGCGGCCTCTACAGCTCCGTTCATTTGGGGATGATAAGTGGTTGAGTTTCAGTGAGTAATCTTAAGTTTCTAACATATATCTCTCATAAAGTGACTATTGATATTTGAACCATTGTCACTAATAATCGATTGGTACTCCAAACATGCATATCAAATTGTTGCGAACAAAATCAGCTACAACTTTCTTGGTTACCGACTTGTATGAAGCTGCTTCCACCTACTTGGTGAAATAATCAATGGCAAGCAAAATAAATATGTGTCCATTAGAAGGGTTTAGCTCTACCAGACAGATGACATCCATACCCCAAGGTACAAATGGCCATAGTGCACTCATAACATTAAGTTCGTGAGGTGGCACTCGAATTCAAATCACCGTGCACCTGACATTTTTGCACAAACTTGCAGCAATTATTCTCCAAAGTCATCAAGAAAAACCCGGCTCGAAGGATCCTTCTTGCAAAAGTGAGCCAATTCATATGCCTGACCCAAACTCTTACATGTATTTGTTCAATAAGTTTCACAGCATCGACACATCTGAAAAGACCCAAATATATAGTCCTCCTATAAAGGACTTCTCCCCTTAGAAAGAAATTAAAGCCATGCGGCATATCGTCTTCGTTTGGTTGGTTATGCTATCTTTAGGATAATTCTCGGAATCCAAATACTTATTTATATTGAAATAGCATGGGAAACCGTCCATTTTTGCTTCGACATGTGAACGATAAATAGGATGTTTCTTCGGGTTCAATATCTAAAGTATCAATGCAATCTGTATCTTGATAATTGAAGCGATGGTGGCAACAACATCGTTCAACTCATTCTTTATTCAGGGAGTATGCCTGAATTCGATCTTACGAAATCTTTTATACAACTTCTGTACATACTGCATGTAAGGTATAATCTTTAGGTGGTTGATGACCCATTCTCCTTGAACCTGATGAATCAACAAATCTGAATCTCCGATGAACAATAGCTTGTAAACGTTCATGTCAATGGACATTTTCAAACCGATGATACAAGCTTCATATCGGTCATGTTGTTTATGCAATTAAATCGGAGTTTAGCGGCCATGGGATAGTGCTGACCAGATTCCGATGCTAAGACTGCCCCAATACCTTTCCCTTGATGATTTGCCGCTCCATCAAAGAATAGTCTCCGAACTAGCTATGCTTCAGAAATATCTTCACCCACAAATGACACTTATTCATCATGAAAATAAGTCTTAAGTGGTTCATAGTCTTCATCAATACGATTTTGTGCAAGTTGATGAGCAAAAGCATGTGCTTTTATCGCCTTCTAAGTAATGTAAAAAATATCAAACTCACTCAACATCATTTGCCACTTATCTAATTTTTTGGTCGGCATAGCCTTCTAGACGATATAATTTAGCGGGTCCATTATGGAAATGAGGTATGTAGTATAAGAAGAAAAATAATATCTCAACTTCTGTGCAACCCAACTGAGAGCACAACACGTCCTCTCTAACAAAGTGTAACGAGAGTCATATGGAGTAAACTTCTTGCATATGTAATAGATACCCCTTTCTTTCTTTCCTGTCTTGTCATGTTGACAAAGCACGCATCTGAATGCACTATCCGAGATAGACAAATACCACAAAATGGACTCCTTCTCGTAAAGGAACCAATACCAGCGGATTTGACAAATAGTTCTTGATAGCATCAAAAGTGGTCTGAGACTCTTTAGTACATTTTGTCGGAGCGTCCTTCTTCAACAGCTTAAAGATAGGCTCATACACCACGGTTGATTGAGCGATCAATCGACTGATGTAGTTCAACCTCTCTAAGAAACTCATCACCTCTTTTATCGTCTTCGTCGGAGGTAACTCTTAAATTGATTTAATCTTGGAAGGATCGAGCTCAATGCCTTTTCATCTGAATATAAAACTCAATAACTTGTCGGCTGGAACTCCAAAAGCACATTTGGCGGGATTTAACTTCAAGTTATACTAACGCAGATGGACGAATAAATTTTTCAAGTTTGTCAAGTGGTCCAAACTCTTGCGGGGCTTGATTATGACGTCATCTACGTACACCTCAATCTACTTATGAATCATATCCTAAAATATAGTGGTCATTACCCTTATATAGATAGCACCCCAATATTATTGAGTCCAAACGGAATCACCCTCTAATGATATACACCCTAAGGTGTAATAAAAGCTGTCTTTTCTACATCTTCCTCGTCCATCAGAGTCTGATGATAACCTGCGTAACATTCCATAAATCATTACATTTCATGCTTGGCATAGTTATCAATAAAAATATAAATATTTGGCAACTGAAATTTATCCTTCTGGCTGGCTTTGTTGAGATCTCTGTAGTCGATACAAATTCTGATCTTCCTATCCTTCTTCGCAACTGGAACAACATTGGACAACTAAGTTGGGTATTGTGTCACTTCCACCAATCGAGACTCGATTTGCTTGGTGATCTCTTCTTTGATCTTTAAACTCAACTCAGGAAATTTATGAGATACAACATCGTTACTCAGCCCTAGCATGTCGCTGACTTCCCAGACGAACACATCAATATATTCGGTGAGTAAACGAATTATAACCTTTCTTTGATCTTCATTAAAGTGGACACTGATTTTGACCTCTTTGACACACTCTTGGTCTCCCAGATTTACAGTTTCTGTTTTCTCTAAATTAGGTTTACGTGGATTTTCAAATTGCAGAAACTCTTATCAATATATTTCGGTGCCTCAGTTTCCTCTTCATATTCATCAACCTCATCATCACCAACCTCATTTTGTTCATTCATCTCGTGACATGACATGGCATTGGCACGTTTAAAACTTATAATACTGAAACCATAAATAGACAAAGTTAGGAAAGCAAGGTATAAAAGATGAGTAAAAAAAATTAAAATAAAAGAGGCTTTCATTTCGAATTGGAGAGAACGGTGCAAAATTTTTCCATGGCCTAGGGCTATGTTGCCTTTTTAAACATCACAATGGAAAATAAAAATTCAAACAGTTAGGCAAAATGTGAAATGGTAAATCTCGGGACTTTGCCGGACTACACCCAATTTGAATATGCATAAAATGATGCCCATATGCCAAGGAGTTTGAGGGATCACGATAGGCATGGTGGTCCAATTCTGCAGTAGCTCTCCTTGCTCAGCATCATGAAATCCTGTCAACTCGACTTGTTCTTCAATGATAGCATCAATATCTTCAAAAAGGCCACATATTCCTTCCCCCAGGTCCTCTTGCTCGGCATATTCATGGACTAGAAAGTATTTATATAGATGAGGGATGCCTTGGACAATGATCGATCACTCTTCTTCTTCGTCTTCATATCATCATCTATGGGGATGTACCCTAAACAATATTTGGATCCTTTGACGAGGACCGTAATAGGCTCAATAATTCCTTGGGAATTTCTTTCCAATTCGAAACATGGTTCACAACCACTCTGCAGCATCATAGTGGCTATCATCTTGTACACGGCTGGCATGGGAGTTTTTGGGTACAAGACTTACCGGTGGCATTAACCAACTCCACCGTGTGACAATTAGTAACTTAGGACACTTCATCGACAATCGGTGCCTGTCTTCCAGAATGACTACCTTCGCCAAAGAATGACTAGATCTTCGTTCCTCCAAATGAGATTCATCATTTGATGTAGGGTTGAAGGAACAACTTCGCCATATGAATGAAATGTCTTACCAGAAGAACGTTATAGTTGGTATCAATGTCCAAGACTTGAAATTGTGCACTGAATTCTGCCATACCTATTAGGATGATCAGATTCACCACTCCAAACGTATCCCTATGAACCCCATTAAAGACTCTTACATTGACTTGGTTTTGTTCAAGTTTCCCAAGTTCAAATCTTAATTGCCTCAGTGTTGACAACGGGAAAATATTCAGACCACATCCATCACCTACTAAGACGCGATTGACAACCTTTCCGCGATAGACAACAGTCGTATGTAGTACTTTATTATGGGACCTCCCCTCCAAATGCAACTCATCGTCGCAAAAGCTGATTTGATGTCCTCGAATAACCTGGTCGATCATAGAGGCCACGTTATCGATGCTTATGCCAATGGGAACATACGAATCATCAAGATCCTTCATCAAAGCCTGCCTGTACAATTGAGAACTCATCAACAAGAAACATACATAAATTTGGGCTGGAGTCTTCTTCGAATGCTTGATAATAGAATAATCTTTCTACTCCATTCTTATCCAGAATTCCTCTGTCGCACCCTCACTTATTAGACTTTTAGCTTGATCTTTCTTTTTCCCTCCGAGAGCAAGCTCTTCAGGAGTATAACATCTTTCGTATCGGGTCATACCTTGTGCAGTAGCAGTCTCAATAAAAAATTTTGACTTGATAAGAGTTTTTATGGCACCAAGACCACAACCTTTGTGGTGTCAAGATAACAAACTCTTTATTCTCTATAATGCTCAAGGAAGTTACAGCCTTTTCCAACTCGTCATGAACGATTGGAGCTATCAATTTTGTACGACACCAATCATCATCTATTTCTGTCATACTGACGTTGCCGCCTCCATGATTCAACAAGGTATTGGTATTGACATTAGGTGTTGCTGGTTGGAGAGAAACCACCCTTGGTCAATCAAATCCTGAATCTTGTACTTGAGGTTGATAGAGTCCTTTGTATCATGCCCAACACTGTTGGACATATCTGATCTGGCCTATAGAATTTCGAATTGATATCCACGGGTTTTGGCCCTACAGGTGGATATATCCGCTCGCAGCCAGTCACTCGTACAAATTTGTTCGGCCTTCCGCAAGCGCCGGTGAAATTCCTTGAAAGTTTCTTCTTGAATTGAGGATGAGAGGGATCTTAACTTCCTTGTTGTAGAGGAGGCACTTGTTGATAACTTCATTTAATTGGACGGGGTGTTTGGCTTCTATGACAAGGATTTGTTTGGTAGTTTGGCGATGGAGCTTGGTAATTTGGAAAGGGATTTGTTATAGTGGAGATTGGACTTGATAAATAGAAGGAGGTGCTTGGTAGCTCGACTACACGTTAGCACAATTGGGAGCAACACCCTGGTAGGGAGATGGAATTTGGTAGGGTGGAGGATGAATTGGGTAAATGGGAGATAGATTTTTTTAATTCGGGGGTAGACTTTGGCATATTGGAGCTTGGACGTATGGATAAGTGGAGGTAGCATTCTAATTAATTGGAGGATTATTGGGATGACTATCTTGCGTGTAGAAAGCTTGGTAGGAATTTTGGGTAGGTCGAGAATGGCCTTAGGAATATGACGAGCTTCTGGATGTTTTCTTCCCCCTATATGAAACAGTAACGATTTCTTCTCTTTTTTTTCTTCAATGTTCCTGATGATCTTTGTGATGCAGCAACACGGGCTATCTTTCCCGTTTACAACCAATCTTCGATAGTCTTACCAACTTTGATTATCTCGGCAAATTTTGCTTCTATAAGTAATATGATTCGATCATAATACTCAAGATCTTCAAACGACACAAATGTTTCTATAATTTCTTTTTAGACATGGGCAGTGTAACCATTGCCACTTCTTTTCTCCACATATAGGAAAACTCCCTGTAGCTCTTGGTTGATTCTTGCTCTATCTTTTCCAAAGAGTATCGATCTGGAACAATTTCTTTTTTGTAAGCGAATCAATTGATAAATTTTTTGGTTAATGCATTCCAGCTGGGCCATTTCCTGGTTTTGATGCGAGGTGAGACAATGAAGAGCTTCTCCACACATGTTTCGGCTGAAGAGCAGCATCAATAGACCTTAATCCTTACCAACTCAAACTAGCTGGTCGCAATAGGCTCTCAAATGACCCATAGGTTTGCATATTCCTACGAAAGTGTCAAACTTCGGGATCTTGAAACCTTTTGGAAGATACAAATTTGGATGAATACATGTCTTCATAACTAAGACCGGCGATATAAGGTAAGCTTTGGAGCTCTTTCATTGCTTTCTTTATCTCTTCTTTTATATGACCTTTACTTCTTTCATTGCCCTCCACTCCTTTTCTGTACTCATAATGACCCAGCTTAGAATCGTGTACATTGTGCCCGACAGGGACCGGAATTCGGAATGTGGTTCTTTTGGGTATGGGTGGAGCTACAGAGGCACTCTGGGCATTTTGAGCGGTTTGATAAATCTATGGGTACATCTGAGAATTTGTATTTTGATTTAAGTGGTGGTGTGGTGTTTGAGAATTGAAAGCATTTTGGTTTTGATTTTAGTGGTGGAGCAGTTTAATGGTGGGTATTTTGAGGGCAGGGTGGCATTTTGGGGTGATTGTTTCGAGTAGGTGGAGTTTGGTAGGATGCGGAAGCATATTAGGGATTTTGGGTAGTTAGATATAGAACCAAAGGATTCTAAGCAGGAGTAGATGGTTGGTTCTGAGCTGGATCCATACTTGAGGAAGGGAAGCAGATTGGAGGTCTCTCATTAGCAGCGTTAGCAGCAAATCCTGGTGGAGGCACATCATGTATTCTTTGAATTTCAACCCGTATCTCTGCAATCTGTTGCATCACCTGCAGAATCAACTCATTCTGGTCGCTATGGTGGGTTGAGCCACCACAATATCAGTAAGATTTATTTGCTCATTATTATCCACCATAACTGTCTTTCCTTTGTTTGAGTTTTGTCTAGGGAAGGAATCTGCGGGACTTTTTGATCTAGTGAAATAGGGATAATCTGCTAGCTTTTGATCAACACAGATCAGTTTCAAAGTACCTGAGAAGGAAAAAAACTCAAAGGAATTTTTGTCAAGGCAACTTTAGAATATAAAATGCATAAAATCACATAGAGAGCAGATAAGCACACAAGTTTCTTTGCTTGAGGAAATCTTTAAGTTACGATTAAGGACAGAAACACATTTTTTTGAACAAGCAAAAGTTTTCTTGTTTTAATTTTTACACTATCTCAGAAGGGCTAAATCATGTTGAGCTAAGGTCTTCTTGAAGCTGCTCTTTGATGTCTGTTGATCTGGCCTTTCGTATCTTTTCGTAACAAAAAGGGGGAGAATGAAATTTTTCTAGATAGGGGATGGGCCTGGGAAGGCTGCCTACGTATCTCACAAGGAGAATTCAGGCCCAACGTATTTTGAGTACAAGATAATTCATTTTCATTCGTCATTCATTACAATTACAAGGAACTTGTAAGGCAACAAGATTTTTAAAAGATAAAATGATGACGACACGTTAGTAATTTCCCTTCTTGTTGAGGCATTAGACTCCTCCTTTAGTACGGTCTAGAAATGGAGGTTTGTAGACGATTTAGTCGTCTTCGTCTTTCCTAGTAGCTTCTGGATGAGTGTTATTGGGACCACTATTAGACCCTTGCTTGTAGACGGGCTGTTTTTTGCTCTTTTTCTGAAGTTTATCAATCATGTTTCTATGGAGGAGTTTGTTCTTATTCTTCAATGCAGCCATGATTTCTCTAATGGAGGTGAGTTATTCGATTTCCACTATCATTTCTTCATCAAGTGACATGATTTTAGCTAACAGAGTTGCAGTCTCCGATTCTATCCTCGCCTCTCTCGCTTCTTCTTCTTGCACTTTCAACCGAAGCATGTCCAACTTCTCTTGCATGTCCTCTCTTGCCATCTCAACATCTTTCTTTTTCTTCATCTGTGAAGTCAGATCCTCACTCAGCGTCACAGTTGCAGCTTTGTAGATTGCGGTGGCCATGTCAGCACTGAGCATTTCCTCCTTGGCTTCTAGAATTTCCCCAGTGGTCTATTCGATCTTTCTTTGTTGTTCGTCTCTAGTGAATTCCATCTTGATGTTCTTACCCTTCTCCATAGTAGTGATCCTTTGCCTTTCCTGAAACGGTAGATTAGTGTTTAAGGATTGTGGTATATGAGGAGGTTATTTGAGCGACAAAAATAAGACTCATAAAACTTTGGTCGGACATTCATAATAGTGACTTCTGTATATTTTGGAAATTTTCTAGAAAGAAATGGGTTTCCAATATCCTCATCCATATCAACATAACCCATAAACAATTAAATCACAGATATATCGCTTCCTAATCATACATGTTACCCTTTTGAGACAAGGGTAGACCTAGTGATCTGAAGGATGTGTTGTGTAATTTAAACAAATTGTTGTATCCCAATAAATTTCACTAAAAATTATAGTGTTCGTTAAATAATTTGAATCAAAACCTGATACATTTTCAGGGAATGGGAATACATTGCAAAAACAAAATAGAAAATAATTCCACGTAGGGGAGTTAGAAATTTGACGGTCCGGCTGCTTCTTTGGCTTTCTCTACCTCATTGCGGATGACACACTTGTTTGTTACGACTCGGCGAACACAGATTTGGAAGATGGTGGCACAGCCTGTAGAGTGTTTATATCTTAGTCTAGAATCATATCCAGACGCACTAAACAAGCCCTTGCATCAGCTTGCTCCTGTGACATCGTAGCTAAAGCCCTTTGACTTTTCAACTCTTTTTGCTGAAATTCTTGCTCCCTTCAGTCCCATTCTTTCTAAAAATGGAACGCATGGATCTAAAGCTTTACCTGTATATTTTCAATTTCTCGAGTTTTGCATCGTGTTGGATCCACAACTCATTGCAAATCGTTTTGCAGCCACGTCTTATATTCATCGACATACAACCTCATATTCATTTCTAGTCATACTCCATTTCATGGTAACACGTCAAGCCTATTCTTTGAGAATGATCTAGGCAAAAGATATTTTGATGTTCCTGGTCTAATCGACGACAAAAGTGGTAGTATCCCCTTGGTTGGGAGTCATTTGTGTTCTACCAAATTGATGCATCACCCTAGATGGGTTGTAGGGTCGCAATCATCTGATTCTAGGAAGAATTTAAAATGACAATTTTTCCCCTTGACCTACTATCCTTTCATACTTGAAGCCCGGTATCATCCATTGTATGTCTCTTTCTCATATGTCATAAAACACCCTTGCCCATGACTCTTGGGTGGTATGAACCCGAAACTTGGGGACGCTCGAATAGAACTCATAATTTTCAAGAGGGACCGTCTGGATCTGTTTGGATAACTCCTGTTGATGGCCTTCCCTTTTGCAAAGATGTTCAGTCATCCACCATTGTAACAAAATGTTGCAACCTTTGAAAATGCGAACCCGTTCTTACACAGGCTCAAAGACCAATAAATGTTAGTAATAATTACAGGAGTCAAACTGCAGTATTTCTTCTCTTCTCCTTCGTTACCAATCCCTCTGAAAATTGATTCTACCACCGTCGTAATCCGGGGTACCAATCTTTTTTCCCTCATCTCGTGGGAACATCATCGTTCCTAAGAGGCATACAGAGAACACAATGACTTGAGTTCGTCTCCAAGTACTGTGATTATGGAATTCTCTTGGAAATTGTAAAAAATAATTATCGTGCCCCCAACCTTTGAAAAATCTCATTAGCGGTATCTCTTGATCATTTAGCCAGTTTACATTTACAAATAATAGAATGTTTCTCTACTTCTGGGTGGTTAGCCTGTCGGGTAAAAAGATGTGGTGATTGGGACAATGTTTCCTCTTGTCCCATGTGCCAATAGAGTCCAAGAAATCCTTAATTTCTTCTATTGTTGGCATTATTTCGACATCCCCAAATCAGAATACCATCTTTCGTCATCCCAAAACCGAGTAATTACCTTGATAAATGTGGGCCAAACCTTGTAGTCTATTATTGAGGGTAAGTGACTAAGGTGAATCGAGATCTCTCTCCTTTGACAATCTTTGAGGTTGTTCCGCCATACTCGAATAATGTCCGATGTTTTTGTGACCATGTTGAAATGGAGGAATTGACGCGACATCTACAAAACATACAACTAGTAAGTTAAATAAACATTTAAACACACAAACATTCTTCAGATTTGACAATCAAAATGAGTGTCCTATCGAGTCGTGGACTATTTGAACTCAAGATGGTCTTTCTAATGGGCCCAATACTCCTTGGATGTTTAATCGCCTTAGGTTAATGCGCTACTTTTCGGTATTTGATTTCTCTCTATCTTAGTTTAACTAAGAGTGGGTTGCATTTATAGTGAAAAGGGTAACCCAAGCGGACTACATGGGCTGGGACGGTTAACTACTGTTAACTATCAAGTACCCAACTACATTCGTCAGGGTGCCCGAAGAAGTATTTGGTTAACGAACGACTGCGAACCCGCATAATTGTCCTTTAAGTGGAATGCCATACTTGTCGTTTGACAAAAAAATGATATTCCATGAATGCAATAGTTGATATAAAGTGATAAAGAAATAAACAATTAAAAGCCAAACATGATAGTCTTAAGGTTAGAATCCTCCAACTTCCCAGCGGAGTCGTCATTTCTAATTTATCGAAAAATAACTAGTTTTGTTTAAGATTTTCGAGTTTGGGAGTTGCCACTTAATTTTTTGAGAAAAATCAAGAAAACTGGTTTTAAAAAGACTTAACAGAAAAATAGATTGAAGAATTATAAGGGGGTTCGGGGATTCACAATTTTATTTTAGGAAGGAGTTAGACACATAAAATATCCGTCTAAAATGATTTTACGACAACTAGCTTAGTTTGGATAAAATCGCTTAATTTTTGACAGTTACTTCGAGGGGCAAAGAGCTAAAATAATAACTGATTATCTAAGTGAGTTATTTGCAAAATTGTTGGTTTTTAGTTGATAAAATATTTAAGGCGTTTTGCGGGGATTCTGATTTCCCTAACTTAAAACATATAAAGTGAGAGTGAGTGAGATTTGGATCCAAATCCGGTTTTGGTACTCCTTGACTAGTTTTTGGACCCACTTGTTTTTGGTTTTAACCCATTTACTTTTTGGGTTTCGACCCATTTTTATACCTGTCCTAAACTAAGAAGACAATAATAAATACAAAATAAATACATAATATAAAAAAATGACAAGGGCTTATTCCCTTAATACAATGCGATAAAAAATAAGTTAAATAAATTAAGCCTTATGGATCATTTTCTTCGAATCATCCAACTTTTGATTTGGTTTGGATTCTTCAACTCCGAAATTTATTTACCTTTACGGATTGATTGACTCGAACAAAAAAAAAGGAGTTGAGCCTTTACGGCTCTCTTGAAAATGCAAAGAGAGGAGTTCATGGAAAACTCGAATGAATTTCACATGCAATGAAAGAAGATAAGAATTAGTATTTGAATAATAATAACTCAAACCATGGTAAAAAAACTATCACGTAATCATTATACATCAAAAATTAAGAATGTACTAATCGGGTTGAGTAAAAAAAATGTAGGCAATTTGACTCAAATTTATAACACATACCCCTCCACCTAATTTCAGACAAACAGTAGAACACGCTAAATATGATTCAAAAAAAATTCTCTTAAGTTAAGACCCTAATGAGTTAACATATAAAGAAATGGACATTTAAGCACTGCAAATCATTTGAGAAAAGGAGTACTTGTTATTATTTGCAGCAACTTTTATAAACACATAATCGAAACAATCAACCAGAATATATCATCCAACTCGACATAAGTTGCAATAGAAAATAAACGTGCAGCCTTACTGAAATTGTTCGAAGAGAATCACATCAAACAATTTATAAATTTTAAAAAATAACAAAATCCTTATGCGAATTCAAACCTACATGATGACTGACAACAAGCATGCAACATAACAAGGACAACAAATTAGAGCCTCAAAGAAAAGAAAAGATAATATCTCAAACGGCAAGTTATCGCACCAATTGCGCGAGAGACAGACCAATTGTCCCAACTTAAGTCAATAAACAAAATGACAAATCATTTCCACATATAAATACATACAAACAATTCCTAAAGACAAACAAGTGTTCAAATGATACTATTATATTATGGACTTGCGGATGGATAAAGTCATGAATGAAATCATTCTACGAGACTCCATGCTTCCCGAAAATGATTTGGAATTAGATATCTTAATAAATAAATAAAAATAAAAAAATGGAAAGAAAAGAGATGATAAGGCTAAAATAATCATGCGATAAAAAGAACCATAAATGGCAAAATGCTTCATAACACATAGATGACAACCGGCTCCATTCATGACCGAAGTTTCAACCATTTAACAGTATCAAATAACTTAACCATGCTTAAGGAATGGAAGAAAAATAGATATATTTCAAATCGCAAAATAAATATCGAAATGAAAAGTCGACTACGCTAGCAGATACACTAGAGGGAAAATCAAAGCAAAACCGAACCAACATAACATGAGGATAACATATCAAAGTCATAAATTAGACGGAAATTGGCATCCAACAAACAACAACACGCCTAAGAATATATTAAGCTTTAAATGATTAAGACATATCCAACTTTATCCGAGTTGAAGTTGGCAATATGCCAACGAACATCAGCAAATTTAAAGGAAAAACTAGGGGGAACTGAGAAAGATACAGGTGTCAACATAGATGAACATATCAATAAAACTCGAGCACAAAAACACTAATGTAAGCAAACCACAACATCTCGACTAAAGAAGAAAAATAAAAATGAAAATAAAGTTTCGATGTTGAGAGGAGTTTAGATTTTAATGTGCAGTGAAATAAAACTTAGACGAGCAAGGGGTCGACAACTATCACAACGAAATCCAATTTGAGCAGCAAACAAAACGGAAGAACGACACTCTGACGGAAAACCAACACTTCTTTTCTTTTCAAGAATGTGTTACCTCAATATTTTTTGAACTATTTGGCACTATGGCTCTAGAGTACTTTTTCTGTGGCTGCCTCTTGAAGAAAAATTCCCCTCAAAAATCCAGCTCCAATAAACTACTCCCCAAAGAAAGGGAAAAACAAAATTCTTTCAGTTTGTTATTAAACAAAAAGAAGAACTCAAAACCAAAATCCTTTTAACTAAAAATTTTCGCTATTAGATTGTGGCTGCCCAAATATAATCTCCCCCCAAAGAATGTCCAACCCCAAATTTGTGGAGAAAAGGGTCATTTATAGATGAGAATTAGGGTTTCGGAATGGGGAAGACGAGGGATATTCGGGAAAAAGTTAAGGTAGATTTGGGATTCCATGTCCCATTTCAAATTTCAAACCTCCAACCTTATCCAAATTGAGGGAATATGCCAATTCTATGCCCAATCTTCAACGGATTTGAAAAAATTTGGACGCCTAGAATTAATCCATCGCCCTTCCTTCACCACACATCTCAATCCTAAGGTTGCAAGGACAAAAGCACAGGCGCTTTTTGGTGTTAAGAGTTGTACTATTCTTATTTTTTTCTCTCAAGGAAAAGCCATTACAGCCGCTGGATTCGAAGTGAAGGAGGAAGGAGGTACGAGATCGAGCCACTCGGTTCTTCGTACGAATGGATAAGGGATAATGAGGGGGTCACGCGATAGGCAATTGCGAGTGCCTTCATCGCGGTCGTACTGAATTAGAAGCGTTTGCTGCTTCACGCGATTTCTGGATTCCATATGCTTAAGAAAAGAATGAAAGGAGAGGAGGAAATTATAGATGGGTCGGGGTGATTGAATAAAGGATTTGCTAGACGGATCTTTGAAGTGGGCCGATTTACAAATGACTTTGGATTGATTTACTTGATAGCGGGAAATTAGGGCGGCTGGGATTTGGGTTTCGGGCCTGGGTCAAATAGAAATTAGGCCAATCTAGATCTTTTTTAAATAGATTAAAAAGTTCTGGATATTTTTAACTAATCGGGGACTTGAGCTGGAAAGGGAGTAGGAACTAAGGTGGGCTAGATTAGAAATATGGAGGCTGAAATTTGGTTTTGGCAACCAAGTATTTTTAATTTAACCAACTAGGCATAGAAAGTCAAAATGATCAATATTTAACTCGATGAATCAGTTTAATTAATGATCTTCTTAATTTTTTACAAAATAAATAATCGGCTTAATTATTTAATAGCTAATCCAAGAAAAGAAACTATTATAAATTACTAAACTAGTTTGTAAAATATTTAAACAAAGTAGAATCTTTTTGAGATGATTTTCAAGTAATGATAAAAATATATCAATTCTATATACAATCATGGAAAATATATATATATATATATATATATATTATCTAAAGTTATAAAAGTGAAAGAAATTAATTTGAAATAACTCTAAACACTTTCAACTTTATAAAATCAAAGCATTTTAAATCTTTTAGAATTTATAAGATCGTTATTTAATTCCTATTGTGGAGGGTCAAAATTGGGTGTCAACAACAACCTGTTAGGATCGAATTCATGCACACACACTAGATGAATTAAGAACACAAGAACTTTCAAGAGAAAGAGATGAGAAATCTAGAGAGAGAGAGAGAAATCCCAATATTTCATGGTAACACCCCGTGATTAAACTTCCACAGCGGTGAGGTATATTTATATTAATAAATCATAGAATTTTTTGTTACAGAGAATAAATAGGAAAACATAAAACAGAGAATAAATAGGAAAGCCTAAAATAGAGAATAAATAGGAAAACCTAAAATTAATCAGGCTCCACTATCTAAAAATTCTCCTACTTGGAGACTGTCTCAGTCATCCAAAAAATACATTGTCAAAAAAAATCTCTTCGTCATCAACATCTTTACCGCACTGCAACATCAGTAGCAACAACTACAAAAGACCAACCGAGGTTTTACATAACCTCAGTTTCCCAACATCAACACATTTCGTCAACATATCTGTCGGGTTCTTTGCACCCTCTATCTTCTCTAAGCACATATCACGATCCTCCACTGTCCTATGAGTGAAATGGTATCGCCTTCTGATGTGCTTTGTCTTCGAATGATAGAGTGGATTTTTCACCAACTGTATGGCACTCTGGCTATCTGAGTAAAGAATCTTCTCGCTCTGCTTCTTGCCCAATTCCTCAAGATAATCTGCTAGCCATATCATCTCTTTCCCAAATTAAGCTATTGCCACATACTCAGCTTCAGTAGATGAAAGAGAAACACAATTCTGAAGCCTGGACATCCAACTCACTGTTGTTCCACCTATGGTCTAAATGTACCCGGATGTACTCTTGCTCGAGTCGACATCCCCACCAAGATCAGCATCCACAAAAGCCTGTAGAGTCACCTTGCCTTTGCCAAAACAATGTGAAGTACTGGATGTACCTCTCAGATATCTCAGAATCACTTCATAGCTTCCCAATGCTCTTTCCCAGGGTTCGCCATGTACGTGCTAACAACTCCCACTGCATGTGCTATATCTGGTCTAGTGCAGACCATAACATACATCAAACTACCAACTGCTGAAGCATATGGAACAAGTGTCATGTGGTCACACTCCTCGACAGTCTTGGGTGACTGCTCCTTTGACAATTTAAAGTGATTTGCCAATGGAGTAGTCCTGGGTTTAGCATCATTAACCCTAAATCTGCTCACCACCTTATCAATGTAAAACTCCTGACATAGATTTAAAGTGCTAGCAGATCTATCCCGAGAAATCTTCATCCCCAAAATCTGTTTTGCTGGACCCAAATTATTCATCTCAAATGTTGTAGACAACCTTGTCTTCAGATTGTTAATCTCCCTCATACTAGATCTTGCAATCAACATATCATCCACATACAAGAGTAGAAAGACATATGAATCAGTGTATTTCTTGAAGTAACAACAAGGATCCTTTTCAGCTCTGCAGAATCCACTCTTGGTCATGAAGAAGTCAAACTTCTTGTACCACTGCCTTGGTGCATGCTTTATTCCATACAAGCTCCTGGTGAGCTTGCACACCATGTGTTCCTTGCATAGAACCACAAATCCTTCCGATTGCTGCTTATAGATCTCTTTGTCCAGATGTCCGTGTAAAAACATTGTTTTTACATCCATTTACTCTAGATGCAAATTCTCCGATGCAACAACACTCAATAGAATTCTAATAGAGGTTAACTTCACAACATGAGAGAATATTTCAGCATAATCAATACCTTTCCTTTGCGAATATCCCTTAACCACTAAACGAGCCTTGAACCTTCTTTTTCCATCTGGTTGAGTCTTGATTCTGAACGCCCACTTGTTCAGCAAAGCTCTCTTCTCGGCAGGTAGCTCAGTCAACACCCATGTGTCGTTCTTCTCAACTGACCTCATCTCATCATCCATGGCTTGCTCCCACTTGATCGAATCCTCCACCTGTAGGGCCTCATCAAAAGACTCTAGTCCCCCCTCATAAATCAACAATAGATAGTGTAATGAAGGTGAATATATATATGGTGCCTTGATGGATCTGGATGATCTCCTTAACACCTGCCCAGGTGTAACTTGCTCCATTTCAGATTCTTTAGTAGGAGTTGGTTGAGTATCTGCTTCGACATCTCTGGGGTTACTCTTCTCCAACTCAACCTCAACTCCCACTTGCTTTGTATTGTCTAGAACCTTCTGCTCTCTGTCCTTATACAAGATAGACTCATCAAATGTCGTGTCACAATGTCTCAGGATATTTCTGTTCTTGTCATCCCAAAACCTGTAACCAAACAAATCAGAACCATAGCCTATGAAGTAACATTTCACAGCCTTGGCATCAAGCTTGTCTCTCTTTTCTGGATCAACATGAACATAAGGACTGCAACCAAAAGTCCTCCAGTGTGAGTACTTGAGTTCTTTTCCTATCCACACCTCCTCTGGAATCTTGAACCCTAAAGGAACTGATGGTCCCCTGTTGATCAAGTATGCAGCTGTGATCACAGCATCCGCCCAAAGTGTTTTGGGTAGCTCACAGTGTATCCTCATAATCCTTGCATGCTCATTCAATGTTTTGTTTATTCTCTCAACAATTCCATTGTGCCTTGCCTTACCAGGAACTGTTCTCATCAATCTGATTCCCTCAGCTGCACAGAATGCCTTGAACTCTAATTTGTCATACTCTCCTCCATTGTAAGACCTTAGGCATTTGACTTTCAAACCGGTCTGATTCTCAACTTCAGCTTTCCACTTCTTAAAAGTTGCAAACACATCTGACTTATAATTCAAGAAGTAAACCCATACCTTCCTGTTGAAATAATCAATGAAGGTAACATAGAATCTGGATCCTCCAAGTGATGATACTGGAGATGATCCCCAAACATCTGTATGGACCATTTCCAACTGCACTTTTTTTGGCTCTCTAGGAGTCTTTGTGAAGCTTACTCTTTTCTGTTTGCCCATAACACAGCTCACGCAAAGACCCATATCAACAGACTTCAGACCCTCTAATGCTCCTTTTGCAACCAGCATCTTCATTCCTTTAGTACTCATGTGTCCAAGTCTGTTGTGCCAAAGACATGAACTAGAAGCCCCTTCAGGAACAGCGGCCATGTTTATACACCCTGCAGTGGTGTACAAGGTTCCAGATTTTGTGCCACGAGATACTACCATAGCACCTTTCACGATCTTCCACGAACCTTTCTAAAGCCCTGCTGCATATCCCGTGTTTTCCAACTTACCAACAGAGATCATATTTTTCTTGATCCCAGGAATATATCTGACATCCTCCAATGTCCACTGGTTTCCCGAGGTGGTCTTTATGCAAACATCCTCCTTTCCTTCAACCTCTAAGGCTTTATTGTCAGCAAGATATACTTTTCCAAAATTTCCAGATTTAAAATTTTGAAACAACTCCTTGCTTGGAGACGAATGGAAAGATGCACATGAATCCAAAATACATGATTCAACCGAGCTGTTCACACTAAGGATCAGAGCATCCCCAATGTCCTTTGCTGAATTTATAGAATCATTTCCATCTCCAAATTTCTGAATCTGTTTCTTCTTTGGCTTTGTACAGTTCGTCCGAGTGTGCCTTTTTTCTCCATAGTTCCAACAGGTCACGTTTGATCTGTTCAGGGATTTTCCTCGATTCTTTGATTTTGATCGACCATGTTGATATTGGCCTTTCGTCTTACTTCTCCCCCTTCGATTAACGCAGAGAGCACTGCCTGATGAATCTCCCACTTTTCGTTTGCGAATACTTTCGCTAAGAACAACATCACGGATTTCATTAAACTTCTGTTTCTGAGATCCACGGGAATTGCTAATCGTAGCAAAAACAGTATCCATAAACTCGGTCAGAGATGACATCAAAATCAACGCCTTAATTTCATCCTCGAAATTAATATCCACAGAATTGAGTTGACTCACAATCATATTGAACTTGTTTATATGATCAGAAACGGATCCATTCTCAGACATCTGTAAATTGAACAATCTACGCATCAATTATACCTTGTTCATAGCCGATGGTTTTTCATACATGTTTGACAATGCCTTCAACAGACCGGACGTAGTCTTTTCCTTCACGATGTTGAACGCCACGTTTCTTGACAAAGTCAACCGGATCAACCTTAGAGCCTGGAGATCCTTGAGTTTCCACTTCTCCTCCGTCATGGATTCCAGCTTCACCCCGGTCAACGGTTCGTGATCTTTCTGGTACATATAATCTTTGATCTGCATCTTCCAGAAACTGAAATCGGATCCATCAAACTTCTCGATTCCAAGCTTCGAACAATCCATCTTCTGTGATCGTGTTGAATCTCCTTAGCTCTGATACCAGTTGATAGGATCGAATTCACGCACACACACTAGATGAATGAAGAACACAAGAACTTTCAAGAGAAAGAGATGAGAAATCTAGAGAGAGAGAGAGAGAGAGAACACCCAATATTTTGTTGTAACACCCTGTGAATAAACTTCCACGGCGGTGAGGTATATTTCTATTAATAAATCAGAGTATATTTTGTTACAGAGAATAAATAGGAAAACCTAAAATAGAGAATAAATAGAAAAGCCTAAAATAGAGAATAAATAGGAAAACCTAAAATTAATCAGGCTCCACTACCTAACACAACCATGCCACACAATCACACAATCAAGTATGTATAGAACTTCACAATATACATATCAATTACTATAAGAGTTTACTATCAAATAGCGTAAACTATAACCTACTTCCACCGAAAAATCGAAGTCAAGCAAGCTATTTGTCCAATTTTTTCCCTTTTCTCAATGTTTCTGAATCTTTCCAAACTATAAAATATAAATGTGCATATTTTTAAGTTAATGAGTCTATAAGCGTTCGTATTATTCGATGTGTATCCTAGACATAAAAACTCACCTACTTTTATACTCAATTTTCTAAAGTTCAAACATAACGATAAATCTTAATTCCTCCTGTTAGCATGTCACCATCCAAAATTGGGTGTGATGGTACTCGTCTTATCCCACCAAGACAAGTGAGCCTAAAACCCAATATCTAACAAAGTACGGAAGTAAATGACAATCCAACAACAATTCCTATTATGAAATCAAGTCATATTAATTCAATCCCCAAAACCACGTTGTCACGTGCACAAGCCTCTAATACAAATATTAGAATTGAAATAAAATAGAAGTCTAAAATGAAGTTGTCTTTCAAGTAAAAACAAAGTCATAAACTGAAATACGAAAGTTTGCTGAGATGACAAGCAACTACCTCATAACCCTCCACAAGATGCCTCGGAAACGAAAAGATTGACAAGTATCACGAAAATCTAGGCTCGTAACCTACAAAAGAATTTGTAGAAGCAAGGGGTAAGTACCAAACCACGCGGTACCCAACCAGCAAACCTCTAAACACAAGTTAAGTGAACAAAATACGGGTACTCCTTACACCCTATCTAAACCTCCACACTACAGCCTAACAGTTTACAGTTTACCAAACACACAACTCAATAACCACACTCTATCAGTTTACACATTCTCAATAACAACACAATATTCAACATTCACAAGCTTCACAAAGAAACACTCACAAGATCAGCAAAACACATCTTCAAGCTCATCAATAATCAATGTCCAATGCCATAAGATGCAATGTCAAATATAGTGATGCATGTCTTTTTTAACGATACACACCCGCTGTTGCTCAGTCCACGACCCATGGGGGACATATTTGTCCATGCATCTATCGAGACGCACGACACGACCCTTAATTATAATAACCATCGTGGCACGCAATACATTCTTAAAATACAGTATACATCGCGGCGCGCGATATGTTCCTCGAAATGGTACATCCTCTTAAGTACTCATTCTTTCTCAATGCACATAACACTTGCCACAACCAATGCCTCAGAATAATGCAGAAGACAAATTCACACAAATAATGAGGACATAACCATTTTCATAACATCGCACAGTTCACCATAACACAAACATGAAGTCACATCAATAATTATTCAACAAGCCTTCAACCTTTTCTCAACACATCACACATAAACAATTAATCACATTGCCTTTTGTAATCCTCTTTTTTTGTATCATTATAATTAATCAATGTGGACAAGTAAACCCATCACCAATCCCATTACTCTCAAACATATACTACAAGGAAATACACGTATTTCATACACTTAACAAGAGTTTAGAAATTTACTTGCCTCAAATAATCGAGAATTCACTCCATGACTTGAGCCTTTAATTTTCGTTGAACTTCCAACTCAAGCAATCTATTCATACAAATGATCACGATAAGATTTCAAAACTAACAACATTCATATAATTATGTGTCTAGACTTGACCCAAAAAGCCACAAACTCAAAAATCAAGTTCTTAAGTTTCAATCTTAGAGTTCAAGTCTCAATTTTTTTTCAATATCCTAAATCCAATAATGATACTCTCATAATACCTTAAACCTAATATTAATTTCATTACCAATCTATAAAACTTGTATCATAATGGAACAATAAAATTCTAAAATTTTGCAACCAATGAATATATTAACCTTACCAAAACTTTTTACTCATATTTTCATCAAAGTCATCTATCATTATTAACAATTAACTACTCATAAATTTCTAATTATTGGCTAATGATTGACCGCTCAAGGAATTGTTCTTCCTTAGATCCAAAAGACCCCAGCGACTTACTGACATTCAAATTGAAATTAGCAATTCACTTTCCTTCTAACCCAACAACATAAACATCATAATATTTCAATCAATAGCACTCTAAATATATATATATATATTTATATATATATATATATATATATATAAAAAAAATACTTCACTACACTAACTCAATTTTCTCCCCACATTCTAACATTTGCGTCAATCATAATTGGTATTATCTGAAGTAGCTGTCGTCATTTTCGCCTAAACCCTTTCTCTTTTTTTTTTCTATTTTTTTTCTCCTCTGCGAACTGGTGTTGTTCACAGTAGCCAGCAATATATGACCTTTTCTCTTTTGATTAATTTTTTTAAAAAAAAAAATTCTGCGTGACTGCTGCTTTTAGTAGCAGCCTTTAACCCTTTTTTTATTTTTTCAATTGGGTGTAGCCCTTTTTATTTATTTTTTTGTTATTATTTTTTATTATTTATTTTTCTTTTCTTTTTCTTAAAAATCCTTTTGGACTTAGCAAATTGAATTTCCATTATTTATTTAATAAAACTTAAGTAACTCTTAATTTATTTAAAAAAATTATAATATTCATTTCCACCAGTCATAAATTATTTATAAAAATTACTGAAAGGATTTAACTTTAAAAAATGATTATAATTCATAAAGCGACTGAGAGTGTCGTTACACTAAACCACACTACACATTTTAACTTATTTAAGGAAGTTAACCACTTTTTAAGTCTAAATAATTTAACTTTTACTTAACTCCTACACTTTATTTACCAACTAAACCACACTATATATTACTATATTTGAAGTACTTAACAACTTTTTAAGTCTGTTTAGTTTAGTTTTAACTTAATTCCAACACGATATTCACCAACTAAACCACATTATATATTTTAACTTATTTGAATTAATTAAGAACATTTTAAGTATAATTAGTTTAGTTTTCACTTAATTCCAACACTATATTCACCAACTAAACCACATTATATATTTTAACTTATTTGAAGAATTTAATAACTTTTGAAGTCTAATAAGTTTAGTTTATTTAATTCTAACATTATATTCACTAACTAAAACACATTTTATATTTAAATTATTTAAAGAACTAATCAACTTTTTAACTCTAACTGATTTAGTTTTTACTTAATTTCAACACTATATTCACCAGCTAAACCACATTATATATTTTAATATATTTGAAAAACTTAACAACTTTTTTAGTCTAATTAGTTTAGTTTTAATTTAATTCCAACACTATATTAATCAACTATACCACATTATATATTTTAACTTATTTGAAGAACTTAAAAACTTTTTAAGTCTAAATATTTTAGTTTTAACTTAATTTTCAACACTATATACACCAATTAAACCACATTATATATTTTAACTTATTAGAAGAATTTAATAACTTATTAAGTATCATTACTTTAGTTTTTTCTTATTTCCAAACACTATATTCACTAAGTAAGTCACACTATATATTTTAACTTATTTCAAGAACTTCACAACTTTTTAAGTCTAACTAATTTAGCTTTTACTTAATTTTAACACTATATTCACCAACTAAATTACATTATATTTTTAAATATATTTGAAGAAGTTAAAAACTTTTTAAGTCTAACTAGTTTAGCTTTTACTTAATTCCAACACTATATTAACCAACTAATTCAAATTATGTTTAAACTTATTTGAAAAACTTAAAACTTTCTATGTCTAATTTCTTTAGTTTTTACTTAATTCCAAAACTGTATTCACTAAGTAAGTCGCACTACATATTTTAACTTATTTGAAGAACTTCACTACTTTTTAAGTCTAACTAATTTAGCTTTTACTTTATTCGAACACTATATTTACCAACTAAATCACATTATATTTTTAATATATTTGAAGACATTAAAAACTTTGTAAGTGTAATTAGTTTAGTTTAACTTAATACCAACACTATATTCACCAATTAAACCACATTATATATTTTATTATATTTGAAGAATTTAATAATTTTTTAAGTCTATTTTGTTTAGTTTTTACCTAATTCCAACACTATGTTCACTAACTAAATCACATTATATATTTGAACTTATTTGAAGAACTTCAGAACTTTTTAAGTCTAACTAATTTAGTCTTTACTTAATTCCAACACTATATTCACCTGATAAACAATATCATATATTTTAATATATTTGAAGAACTTAAAAACTTTTTAAGTGTAATTAGTTTAATTCTAACTTAATTCCAACACTATATTCACAAACTAAACCACATTATATATATCAACTTATTTGAAGAACTTAACAACTTGTAAGTCTAAATAGTTTAGTTTTAACTTAATTCCAACACTATACTCACCAACTAAACCACATCATACAGTTAAACTTATTTGAAAATTTTAACAACTTTATAGGTCTAATTAGTTTAGTTTTAACTTAAATCCAACACTATATTCACCAACTAAACCACAATATATATTTTAACTTATTTGAAAAACTTAACAAATTTTTAATTCTAATTCGTTTATTTTTTACTTAATTTAAACACCATATTAACCAACTAAAATACGTTATGTATTTTAACTTATTAGAAGAATTTAATAACTTTTTAGGTCTTAGTTTAGTTTTAACTTAAATCTAATATTATATTCAACAACTAAACCACATTATATATTTTAAATTTTTGAAGAACTTAACAACTTTTAAATTCCAATTAGTTTAGCTTTAACTTAATTGCAACACTATATTCACCAACTAAACCACATTATATAACTTAACTTATTTGAAGAATTTAATGTAATGATCCTCTTAGTCGTTTAAGGAATTTTAACCATAAATTTTTTTTATTAGTACATTTTATAAGTTATTTATATAACTTATAAGAATGGGTGACATGATTTTCAGATGTAATAAAGGGTTATTTTGTTGTTTATAATAATAAAAAAAAATAGAAGATAAAATTGAATTTAAATCAAAATAATAATAATAATTACAAAATAAAATTAATTCTCGTCCTTTTTAAAAAAATATTGATATAACTAGGAGTAAATTTTTAGGTTTAAATGGGTATAATTTATATTAATATGCGAACTTGTGATTATGCATTGAGGTCATTGTATACTAAATTATTATTATTATTATTATTATTATTATTATAATTATAATTATTATTATATTTTTATATACGTATAGTAATGGCTATCAACTTAAACTTGAATTGGAAAATTAAGGTCAATTATTGAGAATTAATAGTAAAACAATGATGGATTAATCATAGGGTACAAATTATGGGAATAGGGTTACTGTTTCTTGGCGGAGGTTGAAGGTGGTGTAACTTGACTTAAATTTTGGAATTTACCTTGTTGTTGTAACTTTATAATTGAAGTTTTAACATATAGATATGGGTAACCAAAGTGATTATATTTTATTACATGAATATTATTAGATTTATGAAATTGGAGAAGTTAGAACTTAACTCTAGGGCTTAAAATTTGGAAAATATGAGAGTAGAAATATTATTTGGGATCAAGACTTTAAAACTTGATTGTATAATTGAGTGAGATTTTGGGTCTAGACTAAACATATAGTAATATGAGTGTGTTAGGTTCGAAATCTTATCGTGATTATATATTTGGATAGATTGCATCGGTTTGAAAGCTCAACGAAAAGCGAAGGCTCAAGTTGTGGAGTCATTATTCAACCATTTGGGATAAGTTGATTTCTAAACTCTTGTTAAGTGTATGAAAAACGTGTATTTCCTTGTGGTATATGATTGGAAGTAATGGGACTTGGTGATGGTTGATTTGTCCACATTGATTAATTCTAATAATAAGAACAAAGGGTAATAAAAGGTAATGTGAATAATTACTTTTGCATGATGTTTTGATAATGGAGAGTGACTTGAAAGGCTTCTTAATTCATTGTTGATGATGTTGTGAATTGTGTAGTGTTATGAAAATGGTTATATCCTCTTTAATTGTGTGAACATTTGTATTTTTTAAGACATGGTTGTGACAAGTGTTATGTGCATTGAGAAAGAATAAGAACTTAAAGAGGATGTGCCAATTTGAGGGACGTATCGTACTCCACGATGGATACTATGTTTTGAGGGACGTATCGCGCGCCGTGATGGTTTATATTATCGAGGGTCATCTCGTTCGCTGCGGCAGATGCCCCCAATGGATTCTGAACTAAGAGACAGTGGGTGTGTATCACTAGGTCAGACATGAATCATTATACTTGACATTGCATTGCACATACTTATCATTAGTGAACCTGATATTGTGTTTTGTTTATCTTGTTATTGCCTTTCTGCGGAACATGTGATTGTTAAATACTGATCTTGTTATTGGGGGATATATAATATGTTGAAGTGTTTTTATTGAGGATATGTAATTATTTGAAGGGTTCTTGTTGAGGATATGTAATTTATTGAAGTGTTGTTATTGGAGATATGCAATTTGTTGAAGTGCTGTTGTTAAAGATATATAATTTATTGAAAGTGTTGTTGCTGAGGATATGTAATTTGGTAAATTGTTGTTTTGGAGAATATATAATTTGTCTAAGTGATGTTTTTGAGTTATGTGCTATGTAAACTGTGAGTTGTTAGGTTGGGCTGTTTTTATGAAGGTTGTAGTTGTGGAGGTTCAGTTTGGGTGGTAGGAGTACCCATATTTCATCACCTTAGCTTGTGTTTAGGAATTTACTTGCTCACTACCGTGTGCTTTGGTACTCACCACTTTCTTCTACAAATTTTTGTAGGCTATGAGCATGTATTTTTATGGTACGTGTCATTCTCATAATTTCTGAGGCTTCTTGGAGATTTGTGAGGTAGCTGTTTATCGTATCAGCGGGCTTCTTTTTCTTCTTAATTATGATCTAGTTCTACTCTAGAAAAAAGTTCATTTAAGACTTATGTTTCTTTTGCATAAATTATAATACTTTAGAAGCTTGTACACGTGACAACCAGATTTTGGGTATATTTCAAAGTTGATTATAAATTTCCGCACTTTATTGTAACAGCTAAATTTTAGGCTGACTTGTCTTGGTAGGATAAGACGAGTTCCATCACATCTAAACTTTAGGTTGTGACAAAATGGTATCATAGCCCTTGGTGCACAGATTTCACGTGTGTACAAGTCGAGTGTAAGTAGAGTCTTGAGGATTTGTATGGAGACGTCTAATCTTATCTTCGAGAGGCTATAGTGACTTTAGGAAATATCTTAACTTTTTGAATCTCTATTGTGCATTCTTTGTCCATATTGATTCTTACCTCTTCATTTCATTCTTACTCTCATTTCTGTGATGACTCGTGTGTAGTTCATAATGTAAATAGTTGGTGTATCGTGTATTAGTTGGATGCTAGATCTGGTATTAAGGTGGAAATAATATACTGATGAAAAGAATGTGTGGTCATATTTGAAGGGATCGAGTAAGGTTAGTTACCATACAAAACAAATAAAATTAAAATAGTACTTATGTGTTATACGCAATATCTGGAGTAGTATGACAATAAGAAGTTAAAAGTGTAAAGAGTTGGCTAGATAATTAATAGTTAAGCCTTGAAAAAATTACAGTTTATATAGTTTTCATAACATTATTGGGTTGCTTAGCGAATGATGTTGCACCAATTGAGGTCAGAATCTCTTTTGTCGTTTCATAGATTGAGTGTATACCAAATAAGGTCATGATAGGACTATTAGAATGGTACAGATAGGTACTTGGTTAGAAGTATGGAGTGTATTACTTTTGTTATCGACTTGCCCTATGAAAGGATACATATAGCTTGGTCTAGATATGGAGCGAATTTGATAATATTTTAAAAAGTTATTCGATAGGTAGAAATGTGTGGGCTTTATGGGTATGGTCTTCTCGGTAGATATGATGTGTACTAGTGGTGGATCTAACAGTCTTTCACTATGTGGTACTAGTGTTATATGAAAACAGAGACGTTAATTGTCAAGTGTTAATACAAATTATTTAAGGAATTATCAATTGTATCACATGATCGTATAGTAAGATTTGATGTTGCATTCAAATTTCAAAAACCAACTAGCTTATTACTATGAATGAATGGGTTAAGCGTGTGTATAAGGAAGATTATAATGGTGGATCTTTGATGTGGTATCAATGTGTTAAGTTGAGAAGTGCATTCTGAATTTTCTAAATAAGGATCGATAATTTCATTTTAATGTCTGAGAAAATGGATAGATATCAGAATGACAAGCTTATGGGTAAAGAAGTCCAAAAATTTATACTTGTGGGAAGGTAATTGAAGTTTTTAGTAAGAAAGTGCATATAAGATTTGTCTAGTCCTTTGATATTCGTTTGTGTAACTTGATTTATCTTGTCATATAGATGAAAAGATTGATTTTGTGGGGATGGCAAGAGCTACTAAGCATGATACTAATAAGAGTTTGTGATGAATTATGATTGAAATACAACTATATGACATGTTTTTTTGGTGAAAATACTTATGTATAGTAATGATTACTATGGTATGGTTCGCTGCTATTTTCTAAGTAGTGTGGTTGTATGATAAGTTTATGAGGAGTTGGGATTTCGCTCGAATGGAATTGAAAGGATCTAATAATAATTAAAAATAGTGAGATGTAGTTTAGCATTCAGAAAGAGAAGAGAGTAAGGATATTTACTTTGATTACAAAAGCTAAAGAGGTATCTTTAGAGGTGTTGCGAATTGGGTCAAGAGGCACATGATTTCATCAATTTTATGTTGATCATGGTAATAGTGTCACGGGTTTATCAGATTGGTTAAAAAACAATGGAATAAGATTTGAGAAATGACTTTATTGACGTTCAACTTGAGTGTGATGATAAGTTTATTCGTGGTTTTGAGTTTGGTAATCAGTATGATTGATTTTTTAGCGAAAGACATGATAAGATTGATGGAGAGGCGATCAATGATGAGCTAAGATACGTGAATTTATAAAAATCTTTACGGTATGATCTAATAGTGATGGATAAAGGGATTGAGTTACACGATTGGATTGTTAAGGTATGAATTGGTAAGGTGAGAAATGATCAATCATATTGATTATGAAGCATTTGGAAGAACTTAAAAATTTCAAGTAGTAAATTTGGTTACATTTGATTGTTATACCCAAGGGGAGTTTCACATAATGTTATGGTTTAGAGGATAAGGTAAAAAATGTCATGGGTTGTTGGACAAAGAATAAGACTTGTAAGTGAAAGGAAATGTTTTTTTGGTGTATTGAAGAGTTCAAGGTATTTAAAATTTCTGTCATAAGAAGAATGTAAGAAAAGTGAAGGAATAAAGACCTCTCGTATAAGCCCTTGATTTGTAGTTGAATAATTTTATTAATTTTTATCTATGAGTTTAGATATGATTGTGAGATAGGAACTAGTACAGACTTACTAGAAATTATCATCAACTTTTCTAAAGATTAAGTTTTGTTTGGGTGACAAGTAATGATGAGGAAAAGAATGTATGTGATTATGTCGAGCTAGATTGTTCAAATTATGGTAGGTAACATATTGATGTTCAATGGTTTGGAGCTAGAATTTTACATGGTTAATGAAACTTTTGAGGAAATTTAAACTACTTTATTGATGGGATGATACAAACTGTTATGATGTGTTGCCTAGGCATTTGATGGTGAGTAGAGGCTATGGGCGTATAGTATACCAAATTATTGGAGTGGCCAAGATAGTAAAATGATTTTAGATATGGAATTAGTACTATTAGTTTTGGGTGTGACCTGTATTTGTCATGAAATTCTTAAATGAAAAGAGAGGGAGCCATAATTCAAGAATTTTTGGAGGTGATAATGTGTTTGCTATGAAGACTTTGATACTAGTGACTATTGGAGAGTAAGGTAAATGATTTGTGTGGTTATGGTGTTTATTTGTATAAATAGTGTTAGCTTGAGTGGAGTATTGTGAGTATTATGTGTGGTTCAATCAACAAATATGTGAGCAATTATCATAGGGGATGAGACTGGTAAATTTTGATAAGCTAAAAACCAAAAAGATGAAGTCATATGACTGGAAGTGTTTGATATGGGCGCTATGGTGGAAGTATATTATGTTATTTGATTTTGGTTCCATATATTCATTTGTAACCACCTAGTTCATGTTGGATATGATTTGGAGTGTGATTAGTTTTCTACTCCTACACATATTTCCACATCTATGGGTGATATACTAGTGGTAGATAGGATGTACCGATTTTCTTATATCCTCTTTATATGATAGGATTCTTGGCCAGAATTGGTCATTTCAATTATGATAGATTTGGTATTGTTTGGGATAGTTGAAGTATGTAAGTAGTTCTGCATGCACAATATGGTTTATGAGAACTTACTTAAGACTTATGATGAGTTACAATTGTCTAAGAATGTTATTAGAGATTTTACATTTTGAATTGTATCGCTTGTAGGGTGCTTACTTAATCATTTTATTCTTTGGGTCAACTAAGTTCGTTTCTCACTAGATGAGTACTCAGCGTCTACAAATCCAATTTTTATAGATTAAGTTCGTGGGAAGATTATGTTGTGAGAAGGGAATTTCTATAAGATTTTTGATGTTTTGTGCCCTATTAGTGTGTGATGATTGGTACAGGTTCACTTTTGGTTGTAGAGAGTATTTGATTAAGAATTTTATCATTGTTATGTGAGAAACAAATCACCATGGTTATCGTGTTATGCTCCAGAAGGTTTCAATTTAGATTGGGTTCATGGGTTGGTGTGAGTCTTGACGATCACTTTTGATTTGTAGATCTGTCAAATTCTGATTCTAAAGTTCAGTTTTTGGTATTTGGTCTTGATAGAATGGAGATAAGGAGAAGCTTTCATAGAGATATGAACATCGACTCTTGAAGATCATACGTTAGATATTGGTAAAGTGAATAATTCTTCTTTCTCCTACCTTATGTTCGAGGACGGACATGATTTTTAGTGGTGGATAATATGATGACCCTCTTTGTCGTCTTAAGAATTTTAACCATTATTTTTTATATTAACCTTTTTAGTAGATTTTATAAATAATTTATATAACATATAAGAATCAGTGACATGATTTTCAAATTTAATAAAGGATTATTTTGTTGCTCATAATAATGGAAAAAATAAATAGAAAAAAAATCAAATAAATAAATCAAATAATAATGATAATAATAAAATAAAAGGAAGGTCAAAGTTCCCTAAATTGCAACAACATCATGCGGCTGCTGAGTTTGAAAAAGAATGAACAGAATGAAAACAAATATGCGGGAAGAAGAAAAGAAAAGAAAGGGGAAAAAAACGAAAAATGGGGAGAATAGTTGATATGTTCATCTTAAGATGTCAAGGTAATTATTCTCATCCTTTCTATAAAAAATATTTACATAACTAGGAATACATTTTTATGTTTAAACGTGCATAATTTATATTAATATGCGACCCTTTGATCATGCATTGAGATCATTGAATACTAAATTATTATTATTATAATTATCTTTTTATATACTTATAGTAATAGCTTTCAAATTAAACTTGAATTGGAAAATTAAGGCCAACTATTGAGAAATAATAATAATAAAATAATGATGGATCAATCATTCGCTACAAATTATGGGAATAGGGTTACTGTTTCTTGGCAGAGGTTGCAGGTGGTGTAACTTCACTTATATTTTGGAATTTACCTTGTTGTTCTCACTTTATAATTCAAGTTTTAACATATAGATATATTTAATCAAAGTGATTATATTGTATTACATGAATATTATTAGATTTATCAAATTGGAGTAGTTAGAACTTAACTCTAGGTTTGATATTTGAAAAATATGAGAGTTGACAAATTAATTAGGATCAACACTTAAAGAACTTGATCAGAGAATTTAGTGATTTTTTAAGTCTAGACTACACATATAGTAGTATGAGTGTTGTTAGATTCGAAATCTTATCGTGATTATATATTTGGATAGATTGCGTTGATTTGAAAGCTCAACGAAAAGGAAAGACTCAAGTTGTTGAATCATTGTTAGACTATTGATGAGAGTGGATTTCTAAACTCCTGTTAAGTGTATGGAATATGTGTATTTCCTTGTAGTATATTCTTGAGAGTAATTGGACTTGGTGATGGGTTGATTTGTCAACATCAATTAATTGTAATGATAAGAACAAAAGGTAATAATCGGTAATGTGAATAATTGCATGCGCTTGATGTGTTGGTAATGGAGTGTGATTTGAAAGGCCTCTTGAATCATTGTTGATGTTGTTGTGAATTGTGCAACGTTATAAAAATGGTCATAACCTCTTTAATTGTGTGAACATGTCATTTGTATTTTTCAATACATGGTTGTGACAAGTGTTATGTGCATTTAGAAAAAATAAGAACTTAAAGATAATGTGCCATTTCGAGGGACGTATCGTACTCCGCGATGGATACTATATTTTGAGGGACGTATTATGCGTCGTGATGGTTAATATTATCGAGGGTCATGTCGTTCGCCGCAACAGATGCCCCCCATGGATCCCGAACTAAGAGACTGCGGGTGTGTATCACTAGGTCAGACATGAATCATTATTCTTTACATTGCATTCCATTGCATTGCACATAGTTATCATAAGTGAACCTGATATTGTGTTTTGCTGATCCTGAGATTGCCTTTCTGCGGAACATGTGATTGTTGAATACTAATCTTGTTATTGGGGGATATATAATATATTGAAGTGTTGTTATTGAGGATATGTAATTTGTTGAAGTTTTCTTGTTGAGGATATGTAATTTATTGAAGTGTTGATTTTTGGGATGTAAAATTTGTTGAAGTGTTGTTGTTAAGGATATATAATTTGTTGAAAGTGTTGTTGTTGAGGATATGTAATTTGGTAAATTGTTGTTGTGCAGAATATATAATTTGTCTAAGTGTTGTTTTTGAGTTATGTGCTATGTAAACTGTTAGTTGTTAGGTTGGGCTGATTTTATGAAGGTTGTAGTTATGGAGATTCAATTGGGGTGGTAGGAGTACCCATATTTCATCCTCTTAGCTTGTATTTAGGAATTTACTTGCTGACTACCGTGTGCTTTGGTACTCACCTCTTGCTTCTACAAATTTTTGTAGGCTATGAGCATGTATTTTTATGGTACGTGTCATTCTCATATTTTCCGACTCTTCTTGGAGATTTGTGAGGTAGCTGTTTATCGTTTCAGCGGACTTTTTTTTATTCTTAATTGTGATCTAGTTCTATTCTAGAAAAAAGTTCATTTAAGGCTAATGTTTCTTTTGAATAAATTATAATACTTTAGAAACTTGTACACGTTACAACCAGATTTTGTGGATATTTCTGAGTTGAATATAAAATTTCTGCACTTTATCGTAACAACTAAATTATAGGCAACCTTGTCTTGGTGGGATAAGACGAGTTCCATCAAATATAAATTTTGGGTCATGACAAAATGGTATCAGAGCCCAGGTGCATAGGTTTCACATGTGTACAAGTCGAGTGTAAGTAGTATGGAGACGTCTATACTTAACTTCAAGAGGCTACAATGACTTTAGGAAATATCTTCACCTTTTGAATCTCTATTGTGCATCCTTTGTCCATATTGATTCTTACCTCTTCATTTCATTCTTTCTCTCATTTATGTGATGACTCGTGTATAGTTTCTTATGTAAATAGTTGGTGTATCGTGTATTGGTTGGATGCTAGATTTGGTATTAAGGTGGAAATAATATACTGATGAAAAGAATGTGTGGTCATATTTGAAGGGGTCGAGTAAGGTTAGTTACCATACAAAAAAATAAAATTAAAATAGTACTTATTTGTTATAAGCAATATCTGGAGATGTTATGAGCCTGGATTTGTATGGTACATGTTATTCTCATCATTTTCGAGGCTTCTTGGAAATTGGTGAGGTAGTTGTTTGTTGTATCAGCATGATTTCTTTCTCCTTAATTATCATATATTGTAGTATTCTAGAAACAAGTTCATTTTAGACTAATGTTTCTTTCGAATCGATTGTAGTACTTTAGAGGCATGTACACGTGACAACCAAATTTTGGTGGTATTTTTGAGTTTATTATAAAATTTCTGCACTACATTGTACCAATTGAATTTTAGTCAGACTTGTCATGGTTTGATAAGACGAGTGTCACTACGTCTAATTTTGGGTCTTGACATTCAATAACTTTTCAAGTCTAATTAATTTACTTTTTACTTAATTCCAACACTATATTCACTAAATAAATCATATTATATATTTTAACTTATTTGAAGAACTCAACAACTTTTTAGTTCTAATTAGTTTAGTTTTAACTTAATTGCAATACTATATTCACCACCTAAACAACATTATATATTTTAACTAATTTGAATAATTTAATAAATTTTTAAGTCTAATGTTGTCATGACCCAAAATGATTCGTTAGTGGCACCCACACTTAACATCCTAGGTGGGCGAACCAAGGAATTCAATTACCAACATATACCAATAGTTAAACTACTAATAACAAAATAATAAGGAAGCTCCATACATTATTAACTATCATTTTTCCAAAACATGAAAGAGATCACAACAAAGACATCTAATCTCCAATTACTAAGTTTAAGAGTATCAAAGATACCAAATAAATGAACTAAAATAATTTGTGTCCGAAAACTAAAAACATCAGGTAATTACTAAGCGAATCTAACTCAAGCTTGAATGAATAGCTTATCCTTTGAACCAAATATGCCGAGACTTTCTAGAGCTGAGGGAAATTATAAGTCATTGGTACACTCGTTGTACTCCATAAAATCAAAACAAAGAAAAACACTAGTAGAGTTCAGTACGGGGTAACATATACTGAGTAGGTATCATCGGACAACACAAAATAGAAACAAATATACATTGAAAAATAATATTAATTTAACTATAAAACTTTACAATTGGTAAACAACTAACAACATGAAGAGGTGTCAACAACACTAAAGTAAGTATATTATAAGTGAACAATATAAAGATCGTCCATGAGGACTCATGTCTCCAGCAAAATCATTTTGGGAATCGAGTTCTTTTGTATTGAGTACCTTCCTTTAATTCAATTTATTTTTCATTTAATATTATCGTGTCAGAACATGACATTCCGATTCAATTATATCGTGTCGGAACGTGACACACCGATTCGTGAATACCGTGTCGAAACGTGACACTCTGATCCAAGAATACTGTGTCGAAACGTGACACTTTGATCCAATAATACCGTGTTGTAACGTTACACTTAGATCTGACTATACCGTGTCAAAACGTGACACTACGATCCAATTATACTATTAATTTATCATTTATTATCACCACTTTTATCTCATTGATAATATTTTATCAAGTCTTGTTTATTCAAGAAATCACTTCATAAAAAAGGTTCAAGAATATAAATGACACGGCCTCAAGATTTCAGATCAATCACAAAACACATAACCAAGCAACACAATCATACAATCATGTAAATAGAAAACTTCAAAATATCATCCAATGCATATCAACTACTATTAAGAGTTTACTATCAAATAACATAAATCATAACCTACATCCACCAAAGAATCGATGTCAAGAAAGCTACTTATCCAATGTGTCTGTGTAAACTAACAAGTCTATAAACACTCATATAATTCTATGTCTTGCCTAGACTCAAAAACTCACCTAATTTTATAATCAATTTCTTTAAGTTCAAGTCAAAGGTAAGTCTTTGTACCTCTTATTATCACAATTTTAATTGTATTGAAATGATACAAATACACCTAATATTTAATTATTCATCTCAATATATCTCTACCTAATTTATAAGATGAGAACTAACTGAAATAATTAATGTCGAACGCCACTGGAACCAAAATAATTATACTTTAATTGTCCAAGTTGTGAGAATATAATACTTCCGTATACCTACTTGTAGTACACTTTAACATTAAATGGCAAACTACCATTCTCATTTTTAATCAATAGAATATACATTTAAACTCCACTAACTTATTAATATTAAACTATTTATATACAATACTAATGCAAAAGCAAAATTAAAACTTAACCTACTGTCACCGTTATTCCATTACCCATCTATCATTCTTACACAATTATTACATTCCTATCAATATGGAATCATCAATTGCCAAAATAATATTTTACGAGAAGAGAGTACAAATCTTAAAGATATGAACCCTTCTAGTTGATTTCCGCCTCAAATCCTCTTCTCCTCAACTATTATTTTTCTTCTAAAGATTATTTATTGCCTAATTTTTTTTTAATATAATCCATTATAAGAAAATGTTAAAAGTGATCCACTATTTTTTTACTATTCTTTTCATTAACTACCAACTAAATAAATTATTAAAACTAGCCCACTAATTTAATAATTATAATTACGAATAGTCCAAAATATTCATTTAAAATCTATCGAAAAATATTTTTTGACACACAAGGCTTTAGCACTCAAAATGACGAAAAAGGTCGCTACAATAGATGGCAATTTACCCGTCGTTCATCCTCGATCGATCAAAGGAATGCAAGGCAAGAAAGGGTAGTTATCTTAACAATTCATTCAAAATAATAGTACCCAAGGTCTTATATCAAAAGTAGTAAACCTACCAATTGGAGATCTACACCTCTCACATAAAATGTACTAAATTAGTCCATCTCACTAATCTAGTGATCATTGTTGTCATATGTAAACTCAACTAACAACAAAATTATTTCAAATAAAGGACTCTTCAAGTGACCAATTCTCCATCTAGACCTTGATTGTCACGCCCCGAAGTACCCTTGAGACGCGGACATGGAACCTAGGACCACAAGTGATCCCAAGCTAACCCTGCTGGTATGATCATGAGCATACTAAAGATAAAAAACTATGTCGGAAGCCAAATCATAACTTATAATGAAAAGCTGGGGAATATCCATATGCTAAAACTGATATAATAGGAAGACTGATGAATTTAATACAATGAAATTACTAACTCAATACTAAGTTGAAACTAACTATGTTTGAAATAAGCCTCTAAATTAGACTGGAAATACTGGGACAAGCTCCAGCTAAATGTAGAAAAAAAATGAAACTAAATGACTAACGACTAAAATGAATCTAGTGACTGGAGACCGGAAATCGATCTATGCGTGATATGGATGCAGACAATGTGAACCCTACATCATGAGAAGATGTAGCGCACGTATGCGTCAGTACTTGGAAGGTACTGAGCATGTAAGATAGAGTAAAACTGAAATAAAACATAACTGAACAATCATAAAAGCAAGTATAATAATCTGACATGATAAACTGAATTGTGAGCTAACAAGACTTACTGACCTTGTTATAACATGCTGAAACTGAATACTGAATATACTGATAAATGGTCAATGCTAGGAGTCTAAGTAAACTAAGCGAGCTACTAATAACTGAATAATAAAACCATATGAGCTAAATATGGAGTCCGATGTATACACCCCATGGAGAGGATCCAATATATGCCGCCAAAGGTATAAAGGCATGCTGGCGCGATCACTAAATTGATTACCCACATAGGGGACTTACAACCTAGTTGGCTAGTTGTTATGGGAATATTTGTGTACGCTAAACCCTAGTCAAACTCAGATTATACTACTTATGTAGATTCTGTAAATTTACTGTTTTTTTTAGTTTCTGTAAATACTAGATAGCTCAAAACTGAACATGCAAACTGAGAATGCAACAACTAATTAGGAAACTGTGCATTTATACTTGAGGCATGTATATCTAAATTGTCTGAAACATTTGACCTAACATGTGTAATTCAAGAACAAAAGAATACAAAGCTAGGGTTCTGAAATTTATGCGAGAATTTGAATAATAACATGATAATATGATCTAGAACATACATTTAATAAATTCATGAAGTTCTATCAATAATCGAGAAAGACTAGGCTTAATGATGATAATAGAATCAAGAATCTGACTGAAAACTAAGGACCCAATGGGTTAAAGAAACCCACTAGTGAACTCCCACATAGCTAGTGATGAAATACATAGAAAAATACTTATGTTTCAGAGCTGGAACTGCTGGAAGTTGTGTCGTTCTTGAACTAGTGTTCCTAAGCTTTTTCTCCTCTGTTTCTTCTATTTTTCTAGGTTTTCATTTAATAATTTCACTTGGATATGTCTTAACTATGTTTCTAGGCTTAAACTGACTAAAATATGATGATTTTGGGTCAAAACGACTAACTTAGGGTTTAAATGGAGTAGGAAAGGTAAAAAAGACCCCTGGGAAAGTTGGTGTCAGACCAAACGATGACCAAGACTGACTGTCCATCGTCACACCGACGCCCTGTTGTTGGGTCCCTCAACTGGGCCTGTTTGGTAGGCCTTTACTAAATGAACATAATTTGTTACTCGGAGGTTTGATTTTAGCAAGGTCGGTGTCTATCGAAAGATAATATAATAATATATCTGTGGGTAGGTCATGGGACACCTAATTAATTTTGTACTAAGATGTATGACCATTTGAAGTTGACCAAATTGCATTTCCCCTTAACCTTCTTCAAATTTTCCACCTACGATCAGACCTACGAACCATAGGTCCACCGACGAACCATTCTAGTCATCCGTAGCTCTTGTAAGAGAGTAGGTAAAGGGACTATTGATCGACTGTGACGGACTACAGACCGTTGTCTGACCTACAGACCGTAATTCTATCCGTCGTCCAAGACTTAACAAATTTTTCTAGGTTGAAATTTTTGAGATTTTCTGATCGCATCGACGGTTATGCAGGACGGACCTTGGCTTAGGCTACGGTTCGTCGATGTCACCCTTGGTTGCACCTCTAAAATTTTTCTTTGTAAAGCCAAGTTTTGGTCTTTTTTTGGCTATGGGGTGTTGCATTATCTCTCCCTTGGGAACATTCATCCTCGAATGAAGACTAAAGTAGCTAAATTAGTCATACAGAGTTGCAAACCCTACCACTCAACACTGAGAACTGAGTTTTAGTCTGAATTGAGTTTTGAGTAAATGCAATTACACTTTAAATGCAAGTACAAACGGAGGGAACATGATTCTAAATCTGAATTTACGTTTGAATTAGTGGAAAACTGAAGACAAACTATTACCTTACGCTGGAGTAGAATCAGAAGGAAAGAGGTGAGGATACTTGGCTTTCATGGCTGCTTCTGCTTTCAAAGAAACTCCCTCTACGAACTAACTCTTCCACAAAACCTTGACAGAAGCGACTTCATTGTTTCTCAACCTTCTGATCTGACGGTCAAGAATTTCAACTGGTACATCCTCATAAGAAAAACTATCTTTCACCACCACGCTCTCCAATGGCACTATAGAGGCTGGATCACCCACACACTTATTCAAGAGTGATATGTGGAGGACCGGATGCACTGCAGCTAATTTTGCAGCCAACTCTACCTCATATGCCACCTTGTCAACCCTTTTTAAGATCTTCTAAGGGCCTACATATCTAGGACTGAGCTTCTCTTTCTTTCCAAATCTCATCACCCCTTTTATAGGTGAGACCTTCAGAAAATCCCAATCATCAACTTGGAACTCTAGTTCCATTCTCGTTACATCTGCATAATATTTTTGACGACTTTGGGCTGGCTTAAGTCTATCTTTAATGAGTTGCACTTTCGCCATAACATAAAGGACTGAATCTAGCTCTATCAAAGCTGTTTCACCTACTTCAAACCACCCAACAAGAGATCTACATCTACGCCCATATAAAGCCTCATAAGGGGCCATCTGAATGCTTGAATGGTAGCTATCATTGTAGGGAAATTCAATAAGAGGAAGGTGATAATCCCAACTACCTTTGAAAATGATCAAACAAGCTCTCAACATATCCATTAAGGTTTGAATGGTACGCTGCCTGCCCATCTGTCTGTTGATGAAATGATAAACTAAGCATAACTTGAGTACCAAAACCTTTCTGAAATGACTTCCAGAAATGAAAGGTAAACTGAGGACCTCTATTTGATATGATAGACAAATGAAACCCATGAAAACTCACAATCTCATTACTGTAAAGCCTTGCATAGTCTTCTACTGAAAATGTAGTCTTGACCGCCAAAAAGCGAGAAGACTTAGTCCTCCGATCAGCTATCACCCAAATTGAGTCATGTTGTGTGTGAGTACAAGGTTATCCTGTGATGAAGTCCATATTGATCACATCCCACTTCCAACTTGTAATATAGATCTCTTAAGTCATACCTCCTGGCTTCTGATTTCTACCTTGACTTGTTGGCAATTCGGGCAATTACTCACAAAATCTGCTACATCCCTCTTCATGCCATTTCAGAATAGACTTCTCGTAGATCGCATTACATCTTAGTGGCACTTGGATGAGTAAGATACCTAGAGTTATGGGCTTATCCAAGAATATGTTGTCTTAACTCTCCCACATCAGGAACACATAATCTACCCTGGTAGTGAAGTACACCATCTCCCCCTTGGGAGAAAACCTCCACTCTCTGATTATGGACTGCGCGCTTAAGTTCAAGCAAGATTAGGTCACTATCTTTATTTTCCTTAACCTCCACTACCAAAGATGATTCTTCCATATCCTGAACTGTTTCACCGCTGTTTGATATGCTCATAAGGCGAACTCCCAAGCGAGCGAGCCTGTGAACATCCTTCACTAGCTCCTTGCTTTCTTCCTCAACATGGGTAATACTACCCATAGATAAAATACTATATTCGACTTACCAGGATGAGAATTCACAATCATATTATGATCTTTAAAAAACTCAAACCATCTCCTCAAGCAAAGATTTAACATTTTCTAGGTGAACACATATTGAAGGTTCTTATGATCGGTGAACGCATCTACATGGACACCATAGAACTAGTGTGTCCATATCTTGAGTGCAAACACCACTACTGCAGGCTCATGGTCATGAATTCGATAGTTCTTCTCATACGCCTTATGATGCCTAGAGACATAAGGTATCACCTTACCTCGCTACAGCAACACACAACCTAGCAAAACTCAGGATGCATCATAATAGATCACATAACCATCTGAACCCTCTGCTAGAGTCAAGAACGGAGCTATAGTCAATCTAGTTTTAAATGCTGCGAAGCTTTTCTTACAATCATCTGACCATTGGAACTTGGCTATCTTCTGAGTCAACCTAGTAAATGGTGAGGCTATGGATGAAAATCCTTCCACAAACCTTATGTAGTAACTTGCTAGACCTAATGGCTTGCATGTTCTTCCTCACTCCTATAGTAAATGACAATATCATCAATAAAGACGATAACGAACAAGTCCAAGTACTGTTTGAAAACTGTGTTCATCAAATCCATGAAAGTTTTAAGAGCATTAGTTAGTCCAAACGACATAACTACAAATTCATAATGAACACACCAAGTTTTGAAGGCTATTTTTGGAATGTCACTATCTCTGACTCTAAGATGATGGTAACCCGATCTGAGGTCTATCTTTGAGAAATGGCTAGAACCCTGAAGTTGTTCAAACAAGCCATCGATCCAGGGGATGGGGATACTTATTCTTAATTGTGACCTTGTTCTACTGTCTATAGTCAATGCACATTCTTAGGGAACCATCTTTCTTCCTTACGCACAACACTGGTGCACCCCACGATGAAATAGTAGGTCTGATGAAACCCTTATATAGAAGGTCCTTCAGCTGCTCTTTCAATTCTTTAAGCTCAGCTGGATCCATTATGTAAGGAGGAATAGAAACAGACTGGTATCTGGAAGGAGATCAATTCCAAAGTCAATTTCTATTTCGTGAGAGACTCTGGGAAGATCTTCTGGAAACACATCTAGAAACTCACAAACTACTGGAACTGACTCAAGAGTTGGGCATTCTAGGCTAGAATCCTTAACCCGAACTAGATGATATAGATAACCCTTAGGTATAATCTTTCTGTCCTTAAGATAAGAAATAAATCGACCCAAAGGCGTTAAGCTACTATCTTTTCATTCTATGATTGGTTCATTAGGACACTGAAAACGAACAATTCTTGTTCTACAATCGATTGAGACATAAGATGAGTTTAACCAATCCATGCCTAGAATTACATCAAAGTTTACCATTTCTAGCTCTATTAGATCTTCTTTGGTGACTCACTAACAGACTTTGACAGACAATTTTTGTACACCCGTGTAGCTATAACTGGGTCACTAACTGGAGTAGAGATTGAGAAAGGTTTTGAAAGAGTTTATGGACTGACATTGAATCGGACTGCTATACTGAGTTACAAAAGACAAAGTCATGTATGTTGTCTTTCCAGTGAGTGAATTAGATGTCAGTAACATCCTTGAGTTGGTAGGGTGCCAATCTCACCTGTCACTACCAGTTACTTACATCACACCAAATATTTTGTTAACCTCATCAATGAAATTTTGTGGGTCCTTACAAACTTGCGACCCTAAAACTTCAATAGAATCATCCTAAAAAATCACAAACTCTAGCTGCCACTAATTGGTCATTTCTATTAGTAGGAACAAGAACCTGCTGATTGTTCTTGTTGGTAATACTCTGAGCCAAAAGCTGAATTAGCATTTTGAAACTCTGCATTTGAATTTCTTTATCTAGTACTAGAGGAACTACGTTAGCATTGTGTGCATTAGCAGTCCATGCCTAAGCTCTACGAGAAGGCATGATCTTAAGCGCTCAAGGTTGAGTTGGAATGGAATTAGATCATACCTTACGCACGATAAAAATAATAAGAAAGGGAAGTTTTTCCTAAAACACTTTGAAGCCTCCCTCTCATTTGATGTGGTGCATTTCAAACCCATGAAAACGACTCTACTAATATGACTATCTAGACATCCGAGGACTCTTGAACATAGTGCTCTGATACCAAGTTTTGTCAAGCTCCGAGCTACACTCGAGACGTGGACACGGAACGTAGGACCATAAGTTATCCCAAGCTAACCCTGCTAGCATGAACATGAGATACTAAAGATAATAAACTATTGTGGAAGCTAAATCATAACTTATAATGAAAAGATGGGGAATACCTATATGCTAAAACTGATATAATATGAAGACTGATAAGTTTAATACAATAGAGTTACTAACTCAATACTAAGATGAAACTAATTATTTTTGAAGTAAGCCTCTAAATTGGACTAGAAATACATGTAAAAGCCCCAACTAAATCTAGCAAAAACAGAAACTAAATGACTAAAGACTTAAATGAAACTCATTACTATTGTCCTCACAGAATGAGAACTTAACACTGAATCTGCTGAACTAGAGATCCGAAATCGATCTATGCATGATTTGGATGTTGGGAACATGAACCTACATCATGAGAAGATGTAGCGCATGTATGATTCAGTACTTGAAAGATACTGAGCATGTAGGATAGAGTAAAGGTGAAATAAAACATAATTGAGCAATCATAAAAGCATGTATAATAATATGACATCATAAACTGAATTCTAAGCTAACTGGATGAAATGACCAATTTATAACATGTTGAAACTTAATACTGAATATACTGATAATTGGTTAATTCAGAGAGTCTGATGGGAGCTACTAATAAGCGATAATAAAATCACATGAGCTAAATGTGGAGTCCCATGTATACGCCCCATAAAGAGGACCCAATATACCTGCCTAAGGTATAAAAGCATGCTTACGTGATCACTAAACTGATTGCTCACAGAGGGGACTTACAACATACTTGGCTAGTAGTTCTTGGACTAATTCGGTATGTTGAACCCTAGTCCAACTCGGTATTATGCTACACCTAATGAATTTTTTAAATTTACCCATTATTTCTGAGCTTCTGTATATACTGGATGGCTAAAAAATAAACATGCAAACTGAGAATGCAACAATTAATCTGGTAATCATGCATTTATAACTGAGGTATGTATATATGAAGTGTCTGAAATATCATTCCTAGCATATGTAATTCAAGAACTAAAGAAATACAAAGATAGGGCTCTGAAATTTATGCGATAATCTGAGTAATAACATGATAATTTTATTTGGAACATATATTCAATAAATTCATGAAGTTCTATCAAAGTTCTTGAAATCCTAGGTTTAATCATGATAGGAGAATTAAGAATCTGACTGAAAACTAGGGACTCGATGAATGAAAGGAACCCACTAGTGAAATGTCGCATACATGGTGATGAAATCCATGGAAAAATACTTAAGTTTCGGGGCTAGAATTGCTGGAACTTATTGCGTCCGTTGAGTAGGGCTCTTGAGCTTTTTCTCCTCTCTTGCTTCTAGTTTTCTAGGTTTTGATTGAATGATTTGACTTGGATATGTTTTAATTATGCTTCTAGGCATAAATTGACTAAAATGCTATGATTTAGGGTCAAAATGACGTAATGTAGGGTTTACATGGCGTGGGAAAGGTCAAAAAGACCCTTGGAAAAGTTATTGTCGGACGAAATGACGACCAGGACTGATGGTCCGTCATCTGACCAACACCCCGTCATCTGACCGACGCCCACTCGTTAGGTCCGATGACTGGCCCTGTGTTAAATGGGCATAACTTTGATATTTACTCAACTGCATTTTCCTTTAACTATCTGCAAATTTTCCACTTCCGGTCAGACCTACGGACTGTAGGTCCACCTACGGACCGTGCTGGTCATCCGTAGCTCTTGTAAGAGAGTGGGTGAAGGGAGTATTTATTGACGGTCACGGACTACGGACCATTGTCTGGCCTACGGACAGTCCTCTTAACAAATTTTTTCTTGATTGAAATTTTGAGGATTTTCAGATCCCATCGATGCTTGTGCAGGACGGAACGTGGGTTAGGCTACGGTATGCGATGCCAACGTTGGTTGCACCTGCAAATATTTCTTTTTGTAAAGCTATTTTTTTGTCTGTTTTGGGTACGGGGTGTTATGTTGACACAACCACCATGACAATTATTATCTAACATAACCATGATAAAATTCTCAATCAGTAGTGGCTACAACACGAAGTGGACTTTAACCAACCAACACACACTCATAATGCACAAACTATGATATATCTTATCAAGATTCCCTTTTCACAAAACAATTTCATCACAAGCGTAGTTGGTAAAATATTTTCTTTAGACATAGATTACTCATCAAGGGAGGATCAACATACATTCCCCAAATAAAAACAATAGAAAGTAAACACCAACAAGCTATACACTTCAAAATGCAGAAACTCTAACAATACTCTTAGGCAATTGAAACTCTTCATAACAGCTCTTATATAAATTCTCATAAGCAAGTTTGTGCTTATAGAACTACTGATATACTTTACTATCCCAAACAACACAAAATCTATCATAATTAAAATGACCAAGTTATCCCAAGGATCCTACCCTATAAAGAGGGCATAAAAGGATTGGTACATCCGATCCGCCACTAGGAATCAAACGATGGATGTGAAAACACGCGTGATATAAGTAATGAATTATACTCCAAATAATGTTTTGTACGAAGAAAGTGGTCACAAAAGAAAATACATAATCAAAGTTGAATAACACAAGATACTCTTTACTATCACTATATATAAAATTTCATTCATTTGACTTTATCTCAATTCTAGTCACGCGCAATCAACCAGTTTCATCTCTGTTATAATATTACAATTACTCGATTAATCAAACCGCACATACTCTCTAAGTAGTCCACTAAAACCAACATGCTTAATACTAAAAAACATCATAACCACACCAGCCATTACCATACTCTCAACCCGCCACTAGTATTAAAGTCTTCTTAACAAACACATTATCACATCAAAAATTTCAAACTATGGCTCTCTCTTTCCACTTAAGCATTCTATGCAGATGCATGTCATACCTATGTCTCATAAAACTACTTCCATACCTAATAATATTTTCCCATCAAGTTACAACAATTGAAGCACACTCAATGTTGATTCTACACAATCTTTCATTTATCTAGTTTAAACTACCATTTAAACCATTATATACGTCATACCAACAGTAACAAAATGTTTGCCAACACCATAAGTTGATATATTTATGAGCACATAATCTCGATTTACAATGAAGTGCTTAAAACACATCACATCATTGTTTGTAGTTCTAATTAAAATAGTAGTTTCAATCCCCTCAATCCTCGATAACCGTTTATAATTGTAACTCCAGACTGCCATTCATAAGTCACCTACCATAATTTCAACAATTTATCCTCACATAACAACACACAATCCTACACACATCATTGGTTGTCACCAAAATCAAAACTTAAATTACTTTTTTTATAAAGTCGATGATACACTCCTAGTAAGTCTATACTCAACTAGTTCACATATTACAGTCATATTAAAACTCATAGAAAAAAAAAGCAATACAACCTTGAACTACACCCCCATGGTTCATACATGAGATCTTATTCCTTCACTTTTCTCAAATATTTCTGATGGTCCAGAATTTTAAAGGTCTCAACCCTTCAATATATCATACTTTTCTTATTTTCTCTAGCTCGCTTACCGATCTCATCCTTTTACAAAAACCCATAACATTTTACCCTATACTCTAAACCAACACTTTTAAGTGAACTCTTTCCTTGAGCGCTCTAAAAATCAAAAGTAACAAATTTTATGACCAAAACCATGATGACTCCTTGAAAATACTTAATATCAAATTTAACAAACATTTCTTAGCTTTAAATTTCACATCTTGATAAAATATACCACTACGAACATAGAATTACAAAACAAAACAACAAATGAATTGTGATCCAAAATTGTAATCAAATCCCATTATCTATCAATATTAGCACATACCCTTATGACTTTAATATTTCATGTATCTTGGTTTATCATTAATCTCCTCTCTGTAGATCTTACCATATCCTTCACTAAAAATTCAAATGTACTCACTACCAAAATCAATCCATAAAGGAACTTATCATCACACTGGAGGTGGATGTATGTACAATTCTTTGTCAAGTCTTATTTACTATTTGTTTTTACCAATCTGATGAACACGTGACACTATTATCATAACTAGAGCAAAATGGATGAAATTTTGCATCTCTAAACCTATTTATCAATCCCATTGAGGATACCTTTAAAGTCCTTCCAATCGGAGAAAATATTCTTACTCCCACCTATTTTTGAAGGCTACACTCACCCCACTAATTTATTTCATTCTCATTGTGACTCTAGTTCCTTTAAATTATATTCGAGTGGTGTCCAAACATCTCCTAAAACTTGTCATAGGAGCACATTACTCAATGAATCGTAGAAATCTTAACATTAGATACTTGCAAGTTTTTATTAGTATACAAAATTCACTTTCTCAACAAATTCTTATTTTATAGTTGTATCTCAATCATAATATCTCACGAATTCTTTTTACCATCATGCTCAGTTATCCATTGCCATTATCACGAAGTCAACATTTTCGTCAACAAGACACCTCAAATCCAGTTATATCAATCAAAGCAGATGACTTACTCAATTTAAATGCACTTTCATACTAAATTCTTCAATTGACACATCCAACTATACTCGTCAGGCCTTTCCTTACCTATAAGTTTGTCATTCTAGTACCTATCTATCCTTTGAAGCTTAATATAAACTCACTTGTTCTAGAACCCTCAAGATAGACTACATTACCTAATGCATTAACGCCATACCCAAAATCTACAACTAAAAACTTACTTAAAACAATGTCCAATCCAAGCGCACGTAGTAATAAACTAGTTGTTGTTTTTTTAAATGTAAAAGTATCACCAAATCTCATTGTCTAAACATGTCATACCACAATAACTCTATAAACCTTTTAATATTCACACTTCAAAATTGACATATTTATTTCCACATAACACTATTAACACACCTTAAAACATCGTTATATGCCTTAATTAAACACATCTTACACATCTAGAAGATCGTACCCAAATAGACCTCACATTTCCACCCATTGGAAATAATAGTAAAATAAAATAATTGAATTTGTTCTCACTTACCCAAACAAATTGCTTTCGTTCTTAGATCAAGTCAATAAGAAAGGAATACCCTTCATAAATCTAACCAAGTAAGCATTGATGACCCTCTCTAATATACACTCATTTTTATGGATCGTAATAGACATTTTGACCTTAATTGGTGCAACTTCAATTCTTCATTGGCTAAAAAAACAATGTTGTTACGAAAACTTTATGAACTTTATTATTTTTTTTGGAAGCAACTGTGTTCATTATCTATCCATGTCTTAAGAAACTTCTTGAATGTTATGACATTGACAAGGTCACGTAGCATTATCCCTCTCTACTTTCTATCCTTCAAAGTTTTGGGTATATAAATCTTCATAAAGACGTTAGAAAAATGTGTCATAGGTAGTATCATTACAAATTGACGCTCAACATAAGACCATCACCACATTGTGTGTATCCTCAAAACTAGTATGTGACAAACTTAGTACTAAGTCTTTCCTTTATATTCATTTTATAAACCAGGTCAAAGTTATTAATAATAAAGGAATAAACATCTTCAAAATCAATATACATGAAGGACGAGGGTTTCAACTTCTAACCATATTTTAAATGGAGTGAAGATGTTCATAGACCAATTTGTATCACCTAATTACCATTTAGATTCAAGTACTAGAACGAATGAAATAAGGAATTAAGTGAGTTTTCCTAAAGTTCTATAGACTGTCAAAGAAAAGTAATGGCGTCCCCATACCGTTTTGCAAGACTCTACTAGACTTGTCGTTGTGTGATGAGATCACCGAACCTAACGCTCTCATACCAATTTTTTCACGATCCAAAATGATTAGTGAGTGACACATACACCAAATCTCCTAGGTGGGCGAACAAAGGTATTCAAATCCCAACATATACCAATAGTTCAACAACGAATAACAAAATAATGCGGAAGCTCCAAAACATATTAACTATCTTTTTTCCAAAACCTGAAAGTCATCACAACAAAGACATCTAATCTCCAATTACTAAGTTTAAGAGTATCAAAGACACCAAAATAAATAAACTAAAGTAACTTGTGCCCAAAAACTAAAGACATCAGGTAATGACAGATAGAATTCAACCTAAGCTCGAACAAATTGCTCACCCTTGAAGCTGATATACCGAGACTTGCTAGAGTTGAGGGAAATTCGAAGTCATTGGTACACTCGCTACACTCCATAAAAGGAAAACAAATAAAAACACAAGTAGGGCTCAATACGGGGTAACATCTACTGAGTAGGTATCATCAGCTAACCAAAAACAGAAAATAATATACAATGAAAAATAGTACGAACTCAATTATAGAACTTAACAAGTGATAAACAACAAAAAACATGAACAAGTGTCAACAAAACTAAAGTGAGTTTAAAATAAGTCAACAATATAAAAATCGTCCATGAGGACTCATGCCCCCAACCAAACCATTTGGGGATTTGAGTTCTTTGATATTGAGTACATTTCGTTAGTTTAATATGTTTTTCGTTTAATATTATCGTGTCGGAACATGACTCTCCAATCCAATTATATCGTGACGGAATGTAATACTTCGATCCAAGAATACCGTGTCAGAATGTGACACTCCGATCCAAGAATACTGTATCGGAATGTGACACTCCTATCCAACAATGCCTTGTCCGAACGTGACACTCCGATCCAATTATACCGTGTTGGAACAAGATACTTCGATCCAATTATACAATTAACTTATCACTTATTATCACCACTTTCAATTGGTTGATAATATTTAATGAAGCCTTCTTTATTCAAGGCATCACTTCATAAAAAAGGTTCAATAATATAAATTCCCCGTTCTCAGGATTTCAAACCAATCACAAAATATACAACCAAGCAACACAACAAGAAAATAAAGTTCATAAAAACTTCACAATATCATCCAATGAATATGAATCACCATTAATAGTTTACTATCAAATAGCATAAACAATAACCTACCTCCACCGAAGAATCGATGTCAAGCAAGATTCTTCTCCAATACTTTCTCTTTCCTCAATGCTTCCAAACCTTTCCAATCGATCAAATACACACACACACACACACACACACACACACACACACACACACACACACATATATATATATATAAATGTCTATTCTAGACCAAAAAATTCACCTAATTCCATAATCAATTTCCTAAGGTTCAAAACAAAGGTAAGTCTTAACACCTCCTATTATAACAATTTTAATTGTAATAAAATAATACAATACACATAATATTTAATTACACATCTCACTACTTGACCGAAAAAATTATACTTTAATTGTCCAAATCGTGAGCATATAATACTTCTGTATACCTACTTGTTGTACATTTTAACATTTAATTACAGACTACCTTTCTCAATTTTTAATCAATAGAATACACAATTAAACTCCACTAACTCATTAAGATTAAACTATTTATATATAGTAATAATGCAAAAGGCAAATTGAAACTTAACCTTCTGTCACCGTTATTCCATCACCAATCTATCATTGTAACAATTATTACTTTCCTATCAATATGGCATCATCAATTGACAAAATAGTATTTTTACGAGAAGAGAGTACAAACCTTAGAGATATCAACGCCTCTAGTTGTTTTCTGCAACAAATCCTCTACTTCTCAACTCTTTTTTTTCTTCTATTGATTATTTATTATCCTAATTTTTAAAAGTATAATCCATTATAAGAAAAAGGTAAAAGCGACTGACTATTTCTTTTACTATTCTTTTCTTTAACCAGTAACCAAATAAATTATTTAAAATACTTCATTAATTTCATAGATATAATTACGAATAGTTCAAAATATCGATTTAGGATCTATCGAAAAATATTTTTTGAAACACAAGACTTTAGCACTCAAAACGACCATTTGGGGAATTGAGTTCTTTGAGATTGACTCCATTCCGTTAATACAATATGTTTTTCCTTTAATACTATTGTATCAGAATGTGACACTCCCATTCAATTATACCGTGTCGAAACGTGAAACTCCGATCCAAGAATATCATGTCGAAATGTGATACTTCGATCCAAAAATATCATATGGGAATGTGACACTCCAATCCAAGAATACCGTGTCAGAATGTGATACTCCGATCTAAAAATACCGTGTCGAAACGTGACACTCCGGTTTAAGAATATCATTAATTTATCATTTATTTTCACAACATTCAAATCATTGATAATATTTCGTCAAGCCTTCTTTATTCAAGGCATCACTTCGATAAAGGGGGTTCAAGTTTATACATTCCACGGTCTCAGTATTTCAGACCAATCACAAACCACAAAACCAATCCACACAATCGCACAATCAAGGACATAAAGGACTTCACAATATCATTCAATGCATATCAATCACTATTAAGAGTTTACAATCAAAAAGAATAAACAATAACCTACTTACACTGAAGAACAGAAGTCAAGAAAGATACTTTATCAATGTTTTTTCTTTGCTCGGTACTTCAGAACCTTTCCAATCTATCAAGCATATGCATAATTTATAATTTGACGAGTCTATTAACACAAATATCATATAATGTCTAACCTAGACCGAAAAACTAACCAAATTCTTTAAATTTTCTAAAATTCAACTTAAGGTTAAGTCTTAATTCATCTCATTAGCGTAACTTAAATGAAATTTAAATAATTCTATACACATAATATTTAATTGCTTATCTCAATATATAAAAATATAATCTATAATATGATAATAAAATTAATTTAATTAGAATTAGCCAAAACATTTGTTCTCTATGAAGAACTTAAACATTAACCTATATACCCATTCAATTTAAGACAAATTAGTTGACCACTTACTTATAAACTAATCATTGCTTGACTATCAATTTGTTCTCATTTTAAGCCATAAAAACAACAACTAGCAGTGACTTGATCTTCCCCCAAAATAACCAATAATTTCATATATATATATATATATATATATATATATATAAAGCCAATCATAATTTGAGAACAAAATAACTGTTACCAAGATATAGAGAAATTCCATAAATTATGTACCCATAACGTTCATCATTGAGATGCGGCATACTTCTCTTCTCAATTTAATTTTATTTTATTTTATTTTCTTTTCTTCATTATTTATTACTCTAATTATATACTCGAAAATTATAGATGTGATAAAAGTGGTCCACTATTAGTTTTAATATTTTTTTGACCACCATCTAATTTAATTATTAAACTTACCACCTTAATTATATCACTATAGTTACAAATAGTCCAAAATATTCATTTAGAACCTATCGAAAGAGTCTTCTATGAAATAAAAAGTTTTTGTACACAATACGATTAAATGAGTTGCTACATTAGATACAAATTTATCCATCGTTCGTCCTCGAACGATAATTGAAGATAAGAAAGGATAGTTGGCTCTACAATTCCTTCGAAATATTAGTACCAAAGTTTTGATATCAAAAGTATCAAACCAACCAATTGGATATCTACACCTCCTTCGATATAATACTTCAGATGGTGTCATCTTAATACTCTAATGATAATTGTTGTACGTAAACTCAACAAACAAAAAAAAACTATTTCCAAATGGACTCTTCAAATGATCGATTCTTCAACTAGACCTTGATACAACCATCACGATAAATATTATCTAACATAACTCTAATGAAATTCTGAATCAATATTGGCTACAATCAGGATAGCCACCACACTCTCATAATACACAAACCATCATAAATCTCATAGAGATTACATCCTCACAATATAATATTTGCTCAAGCATAAGCTATAAAAATATGATCTTTGGACATCAAATAATCATTAACTAGAAGCAAACTCATCTTATCCAAAGATAGAAATGATCAAGTATCCACTATTGAAATGTTAGATAAGTAGATATTATAGACTAACCTTAAGAATGACAAAACTAGATCAATGATCCTCACATTGAACAATACATAGAAAAAACCTGATACCGATGATGAGATAAATCTTAATTTTTGTCACGCCCCAAGCTACCTCCAAAACGCGGACACTAAACCTACAACCACAAGTTATCCCAATCAAACCTAGCTAGCATGATCATAAGCATACTATAGATAATAAACTAATGTAGAAGCTAAATAATAACTTATAATGAAAAGATGGGGAATACCCATATGCTAAAACTGATATAATATAAAAACTAATGAGTTTAATACGATAGATATCTTAAGTCAACACTAAGTTGAAACTAACTATGTCTGAAAATAGCCTCTAAAATGGACTAGAAATACTGCGACAAACCCCTACCTAAATCTATCAAAAACTGAAACTAATTGACTAAAGATAGAAATGACACTTATGACTTTTGTCCTAGGAGAATGAGGATTCAATACTAAATCTGCTGAACTGGGGATCGAAAATCGATCTATATGTGATCTCGATGCTGAGAACCTGATCCTACATAACGAAAGATGTAGCGCACGTATGTATCAATACTTGAAAGGTACTGAGCATGTAGGATAGAGTAAAGGTGAAATAAATATAAACTGAACAAGCACAAAAACAAGTATAATAATCTGAACATGATATGCTGATTTATGAGCTAACTGGATTCAATGACCAATTTATAACATGTTCAAACTTAATACTGAATATACTAATAAATGGTCAATTCACAGAGTCTGATGGGAGCTACTAATAACCAATAATAAAATCAAATGAGCTAAATATGGAGTCCGATGTATACACCCCATCTTGAGGACCCAATATACCATGCCAAAGGTATAAAGGCATGCTAACGTGATCACTAAAGTGATTTCCCACAGAGTAGACTTACAACATACTAGGCTAGTAGTTCTTGGAATAATTCGGTACGTTGAACCCTAGTCCAATAAAGTATAATGCTACACCTAATGAATTTTGTAAATATACTTATGATGTCAGAGCTTCTGTTAAAACTGGGTGACTCAAAACTGAACATGCAAACTAAGAATGCAACAATTAATTTGGTAATTATGCATTTATAACTGAGGCATGTATATTTGAAGTATCTGAAATATTTTACCTAGCATGTGTAATTCAAGAATTTAAGAAATGTAAAGCTAGGGTTCTGAAATTCATTCGATAATTTGAGTAATAACATGCTAATCTGATTTGGAACATATATATAATAAATTCATGAAGTTATATCAGAGTTCTAGAAATCCTAGGTTTAATCATGATAAGAGAATCAAGAACCGGCTGAAAACTAGGGACCCAATGGGTGAAAGGAACCCACTAGTGAAATGCCACATACCTAGTGATGAAATCCACAGAAAAATACTTATGTTTCGGGGCTGGAACTGCTGGAGCTTGTGTCGTTCTTCAACTAGGGTTCTTGAGATTTTTTCTCCTCTCTTGCTTCTAATTTTCTATGTTTTGATTTAATAATTTGACTTGGATATGTTTTAATTATTTTGTAGGCTTAAACTTACTAAAATATGATGATTTAGTGTCAAAATGGCGTAACTTAGGGTTTAAACGGAGTGGGAAAGGTCAAAAATACCCCTGGAAAGGTTGTTGTTGGGCCTCAGGACAGCCAAGACAAACCGTCCGTCGTGCGCCCTACGCCCCATTGTTGGGTCCATCGTGAGGACCTATTTGACAGGCCTTTACCAAAATGGGCATAATTTTTTACTCAAAGGTCTGATTTTAGCAAGGTAGGTGGCTATGGAAAGATAATTCAATTATTTATCTGTGGGCAGGTCATGGGAGACCTAATTTATTTTGGGATAAGAGTTATAATCATTTTAATTTGACCCAACTGCAGTTCCCATTAAATGACTGCAAATTATCCACCTACGGTCAGACCTATGGAGCATAGGTCAACCTAAGAACCATAGTGGTGATCCATAGCTCTTGTCAGAGAGTGGTTGAAGGGAGTCTTGATCGACGGTCATGGACTATAGACTGTATTCTGACCTATAGACCGTAAGTCCGTCTGTCCACCAACACTTAACCAATTTTCCTGGGCTGAGATTTTTGGAAGTTTCTGATCCCATAGACGGTTCTGCAGGACAGACTGTTGGTCAGGCTACGGTCCGTCGATGGTCACTTCAGTTGCACCTTTAGATTTTTCGTTAAAACTGATTTTTGGTCTATTTTTGATACGGGGTGTTATATTATCTCCTCCTTGATAATATTCGTCCTCGAATGAAGAACAAACTAGGTTGAATAGACGGAGAGAGGTACAAACCCTACTACTAAACACTAAAAATTGAGATTCTAACTGAATTGAGTTCCAACAACATGCAAATAAGCTGAAAATGCAAATACAAACTGAGGGAACATGATTTTAAGACTGAATTCATGCATGAATGACTGGAAAACTGAAGTGGAACTATTACCTCAAGCTTGAGTAGAATCGGAAGGTAAAAGGTGAGGATACTTGGTTTTCATGGCTGCTTCTGCTTCCCAAGTATCTCCCTCTACGGATTGATTCCTCCACAAAACCTTAACTAAAGCGACTTCTTTATTTCTCAACCTTCTAACCTGTTGTTCGAGAATCTCAACTAGTACATCCTCATAAGAAATACTATCTTTGACCTCCACACTTTGTAATGGCACTATAGAGGCTGGGTCACCCACACACTTCTTCAAGAGTGAGATGTGGAAGACCAGATGCACTAGTGCGAATTATGCTGGCAACTCTAACTCATATGCTACCTTGCCAACCCTTTTCAAGATCTTGTAAGGGCCTACATATCTAGGACTGAGCTTCTCTTTCTTTCCAAATACCATAACCCCTTTCATAGGAAAGATCTTCAGAACAACCCAATCATCAATTTTGAACTCTAGCTCCCTTCTCATTACATCTACATAAGATTTCTAATGACTTTGGGATGTTTTGAGTCTATATCTAACGAGTTGGACTTTCTCCATAGCATAAAGGACTGAATCTGGTTCTATCAATGTTGTTTCACCTACTTCAAACCAACCAATGGTAGATCTATATCTACGCACATATAAAGACTGATAAGGGGACATCTGATTGTTGGAATAGTAGCTATTGTTGTATGTGAACTCAATAAGAGGAAGATGATCATATTAACTACCTTAAAATCGATCACACAAACCCTCAACATATCCTCTAAGGTCTGAATCGTACGCTCTTCCTGTACATCTGTCTGCGGATGAAATGTTGTGCTGCGGTTAACTTGAGTACTAAGACCCTTCTGAGATGACTTCCAGAAATGAGAGGTAAACTAAGGACTTTTATTTGAGATGATAGACAAATAAACCCCACGTAATCTCACAATCTCATTAATGTAAATCCTTGCCATAGTCTTCTGTAAATATGTAGTCTTGACCGCCATGAAGCGAGAATACATAGTCATCTTATGAACTATCATCCAAGTGAAGTCATGCTGTCTGCGAGTACGCGGTAATCCTGTGATGAAGTCCATATTGATCACATCCCACTTCCAAGTAGGAATATTGATCTCTTGTGTCATACTCTCCGGTTTCTGATGTTCTACCTTGACTTGCTGGCAATTGGGGCACTTACTCACAAAGTCTACTATATCCCACTTCATGCCATTCCACCAATAGACTTCCTGTAGATCGTGGTATATGTAAAAATAACCATGATTAATAGAATACCAAAAATTATGGGCTTCTACAAGAATATGTTGTCTCAACTCGCCCACGTCAGGAACATACAATCTACCCTAGTAGTGAAGTACATCATCTCCCTCTTGCTGGAAAACCTCCACTCTTCTATTATACACTGCACCCTTAAGTTAAAGAAATATTTGGTGACTGCCTTGCTTTTTCTTAACCTCCAAAACCAAAGAAGAGTCTTCCCTATTCTGGACTTTTACACCATTGTCTAATATGCTCATAAGGCAAACTCCAAAGCCATCAAGCCTATGAACATCCTTCGCTAGATCCTTCCTTTCTTCCTCAACATGGGCTAAATTACCCATAGATAATCTAGTAAGAGTATCTTCTACTACATTCTCCTTACAAGGATGGTAATGCATATTCTTATCATAATCCTTAAGGAACTCAATCCATCTCCTCTAGCGAAGATTCAACTCCTTCTTGGAAAACACATACTAAAGGATCTTATGGTTAGTGAAAACATCTACATGAAAACCATACAAGTAGTGTCTCCATATCTTGAGTGCAAACACCAGTGCTACAAGCTCCAGGTCATGAGTTGGATAATTCTTCTCATGCTCCTTAAGTTGTGTAGAAGCATAAGCTATCACCTTACCTAGCTTCATAAACACACAACCTAGGCTAACTCTGGACGCATCACAATAGATCACATAGCCATCTGAACCTTTGGTAGAATCAAGAAAGTAGTTGTAGTCAATCTAGTTTTCAATTCTATGAAGCTTTTCTCACAATCATATGACCATTGGAACTTAACCAAATTCTGAGTTAACCTAGTCATTGGTGAGGCTATGGATGAAAATCGTTCCACAAACCTTCTGTAATAACCTGCTAGAGCTAAGAAACTTTTGATAACTATAGTAGACGTAGGTTTGGGCCATTGTTTCACTGCTTCTACCTTCTACAAATCAACTCAGATCTCTTTGCGAGATATAATGTGACCAATAAATGAAACACATTGCAACCAAAACTCATATTTACTAAACTCAACAAAAAACAGGGGATCCTTGAGAGTCTGCAGAAAAATTCTCAAATGACTTGCATGTTCTTCCTCACTCCTAGGACAAATGATGATATCATTAATAAAGAAGTTAACGAAGATGTCAAAGTACTGTTTGAACACTCTGTTCATCAAATCCATGAAAAATGCATGAGCATTAGTAAGTCCAAATGACATAACTACAAATTTATAATGACCATACCTAGTGAATGGTTTTTTTGGGATGTCATTGTCTCTGACTATAAGTTTGTGATAACCCAATCGGAGGTCTATCTTTAAGAAGTGACTAGCACCCTGAAGTTAGTCAAACAAATCATCAATACTGGGGATGGGATACTTATTCTTGATTGTGACCTTGTTCAATGGTCTATAGTGAATTCACATTCTAAGAAAGCCATCTTTCTTCCTTACAAACAACACTGGTTCACCCTATTGTGAAATACTAGGTCTGCTGAAACCCTTATCAAGAAGGTCTTTTAACTGCTCTTTCAATTTCTTAAGCTCTACTGGAGCCATCCTACAAGGAGGAATAGAAATAGGCTGAGTATCTGGAAGGATATCATTTCAAAAGTCGATTTCCCTTTCGGGAGGGACTCCCGGAAGATCTTCTCAAAACAGTTTAGGAAACTCACAAACTACTGGAACTGACTCAATAATTTGGGTTTCTAGGCTAGAATCATTAACCCAAAGTAGATGATATATATAACCCTTAGATATCATCTTTCTGGCCTTAAGGTAAGAAATAAATTGACCCATAGGTGCTAAGCTACTACCCTTCCATTATAAGATTGGTTCATCTGGAGACTGAAAACGAACAATCCTAGTTTTTCAAACGACTGAGGCATAACATGAAAATAACCAATCCATTCCTAGAATGACATCGAAGTCTACCATTTGTAACTCTACTAGATCTGTTGAGGTGACTTTCTGAGAGATTATGATAGGGCAATTTTTGTATACCCATCAAGTTATAACTGGGTCACCGACTGGAGTAGAGACTGAGAAAGGTTTAGAGAGAGTTTCAGGATTAACAGTGAATTGGACTACTATATTGAGTTACAAAATACAAAATAGTCTCTGTTGTCTTTACATTGAGTGAACCATACGTGAGTCAAATCCTTAAGTGGTTGCATGCCAATTTTATCCTATCACTACCAGTTACTTGCATAACTCCAAATATTTTATTAACCTCATTAATTAAATTTTGTGGGTCCTCACACAACTTGGGACCCTAAAACTCAGGTCAATATTTCTAAATAAATGTCGAATACTAGCTGCCACTGACCCATTATTGTTTTTAGTTGGAACTCAAACTTTCTAATTGTTTTAGGTGTTCATACTTTAGCCAAAACATGAACTAGCATTATGAAACTCTACACTACAACTTCCTTATCTTGTACTAGATGAACTGAGTTTCCATTGCATTCATTAAAAGTCCATGCCTAAGCTCTTAGAAGAGGCATGATCTAAAACGTATAACATCAAGCTAGAGTAGAGTATACCTCAATCACGATAAGAGTAACAAGATAGTAAGGTTTTTCTTGAAACACTTCATAGACTCCCTCTTATTAGATGTGGTGCACTTCACACCTCGATAAAAGGACTCTACTTATTGCGACTCTTAAGACTAACTAGGTCACTTAAACCCAACGCTCTGATACCAAGTTTTGTCACGCCCCGAGCTACCCCTGAGACGCGGACACAGAACCTAGGATGACAAGTGATCCCAAGCTAACCCTGCTAGCATGATCATGAGCATACAATAGATAATAAACTGATACAGAAGCTAAATCATATCTTATAATGAAAATATGGGGAATACCCATATGCTAAAACTTATATAATATGAAGACTGATAAGTTTAATACAATAGAAATATTAACTCAACACTAAGCTGAAACTAATTATGTCTAAGAATAGCCTCTAAACTGGACTAGAACTAATGGGACAAACCCCTAGCTAAATCTAGCAAAACCTTAAATTAAATGACTAAAGAATGAAATAACACTAATGATTGTTGTCCTTTAATAATGAGGACTCACTACAAAATATGCTAAACTGGAGATCGGAAATAGATCTATGCGTGATTTGGATGCTGACAACCTGAACCTACATCATGAGAAGATGTAGCGCACGTATGCGTCAGGAAAGATACTGAGCATGTAGGATAGACTAAAGCTTAAATAAAACATAACTGAACAAGCACAAAATCAAGTATAATAATCTGAACATGATATGTTAATTTCTTAGCTAACTGGATACAATGACCAATTTATAACATGCTGAAATTGAATACTAAATATACTAATAAAAGGTCAGTGCAGAGAGTCTGACTGAACTGTGGGAGCTACTAATAATATATAATAAAACCACATGAGATAAATATGGAGTCCAATGTATAAGTCCCATCAGGAGGAGCCAATGTACCCTACCAAAGGTATAAAGGCATGCTGGCAAGATCACAAAATAGATTGCCCACAGAGGGGACCTACAACCTACTTGGCTAGTAGTTCTTTGACTAACTGGTTATGTTGAACCGTAGTCCAACTCGGTATTATTTTACTCCTAATGAATTCTTTAAATTCACTGATTATGTCTGAGTTTCTATAAATACTGGATAGGTCGAAACTGAACATCCAAACTGAGAATGCAACAATTAATATGGTAATTATGCATTTAAAATTGAGGCATGTATATCAAAAGTGTCTGAAATATATGACCTATGATATGTAATTCAAAAACTAAAGAAATACAAAGTTGGGGTTATGAAATTCATGAGATAATTTGAACAATAACATGATAATTTGATTTAGAACATATATTTCATAAATTCATGAAGTTCTATCAATGTTCTTAAAACCCTAGGTTTCATCATGACAAGAAACTAGGGACCCAATGGATAAAAGGAAGCAACTAGTGAAATCCCACATACTTGGTGATGAAATCCACATAGAAATACTTAAATTTTGGGGCTTGAACTAGTGGATCTTATTGCTTCTTTAACTGTGGTTCTTGAGCTTTTTCTCCTTCCTTGCTTCTAATGTTCTAACTTTTGATTTAATGATTTGACCTAGATATGTTTTAATTATGTTTCTAGGCTTAAACTTACTAAAATATGATGATTTAGGGTCAAAACGACATAACTTAGGGTATAAAATAAGTGGAAGAAGTCCAAAAAAACCCTACAAAAGTTATTGTCGGACCAATCGATGACCAGGATTGACGATCCCTTAATTGACCAACGCCCCGTCGGTTGGCCTGTTTGACATGCCTTTACTAAATGGGCATAAGTTTTTACTCGGAGGTCTAATTTAATCAAGGTCGGTGTGTATGGAAAGCTAATTCATTTTCTATCTGTGGGTAGGTCATGATACACCTAATTCATTTTGTTTGAAGATTATGACTATTTAAAGTTTACCCAACTGTTTTTCCCCTTAATTGTGTCCTAGTTTCACACCTACGGTCAGATCTAAGGACCATGCTGGTCATCCGTAGCTCATGTCAGAGAGTGGGTGAATGGGGATATCGATTGACGGTCATGGACTACGGACCTTAGTCTGATCTACAGAATGTTAGTCCATCCGTCGATCAACACTTAACAAATTTTCCTGGGTTGAGATTTTTGGGAGTTTCTGATTCCCATCGACGGTTGTGAAGGACGGACCTTGGGTCAGGATACGGTGCATCGATGGTCATGTCAGTTTCACCTGCATATTTTTCTAAAAAACTTATTTTTTGTTTGTTTTGGATACAGGGTGCTACAATTCTATCGAAAAAAAGTAAATTTTCATGGTATATCTCCCATTAATTCTCATAATAAAAGTTTTATGTAGAACAAAATATACTTTAATAGCCCCATGACAACAACAAATATGTCATTTGATATAACGAATTATGCCTACATATCCTACCGAAAAGGACATTCACACAAGTGATAAATCCGATCCAGTACGATGGTCCACGGATAGAAGTAAAACACACACGCAGACGTAGAAGGTGAACTCTAAACCACACCTAAAATGAAGTAGTTGGTAACATAAGAATGTACATAGCCAAGGTGGAGTAACTCCATATACTCCTTTCGTAGTTCCAATATCATATAATTTCATTCATTTGACTCTATATCTTTGATTTTCTAGTTACCCACAATCACTCATTTATTCCTTGTTATTTGCGCACAAATACATGATTTATCAAATCTCACATCCATTGAATTTAGCACTTTAATACTAATAAAACATCATAACCACACTAATCATCTACCTTATTCCCAAACCATCATTAATATCAATGTATTCTTATCACTACATGTTTAAACTATGGATATCTCTCTTTCTATTAAAGCATGTCATGAAAATTTGTGTCTTAAACAAGGCTAATAGAACTTATTTCAAATTTGATAGTACCTTTACAGCAAGATAAAACTATTAAAAAACACAGAAAATTAACTCCACACCATTTTCACATACTATGCTTAAGCTACATTTCCAAACCATCACATACCTCATGTCAACACTTACGGAAATTCTTGGTCACCAAAATTATTCTCTATACTATAAGCTTATAACCTCTATTCATCATCAAATGTCTATTTAACGCATCTTAACATTCTATGTATTCCCATCAATAGAGGAATATTAACCCGACTCAAAATTCTTAATAACATTGTAGAATTATATCTCACTTTGTACATCATTCACAAGTCTTGTATCATAATTTGAGACATCTTACCACACGTAAAAGACTAAATTTTTCATACCTCACTATTTTTCATAACACTAAAAACTCAATCTTTATAAAATTCAATGGTAACCTCCTGGTATGTCGGCATCGAACTAGTTCACATCTCACAGTTAAATCTAGATTCGTAGTCAGAAATCAATACACCCTTAAACTACACCCCCAATGATTTATACGAGAGGTATTATTTCTTACCTTTTCTCAAATTCTTCTCATGATGAAAACTATGAATATATTGACCCTTGAATATATCAGACTCTAGTTTCTCTAGCTCACTTACAAATCTCATCCTTTTACCAATAACCCATGATGCTTTACTTCACAGTCTAAAATCAAAACATTGAAGCATACCCGTCCTTAGATCATTTAACAATCAAAAGTAACAATCTTTATGGTCAAAAACAAGCATAAGTTCTTTCACATACTCAATACTGATGAACGCAATCATTTTTTTTACCAATCCATCTCTGGACAAAACATATCACCATAAATGTAGAATTGTGTAAACCAACCCTCTTATCGATCTGTAATTGCTTTGACTTTGAAGACTTATAATTCTTATATTTTAGCTTATATTTGATCATCTCTTCATCTAACTTACCATATTCTTCATAAAAACTCAACCATACTAATTACTAAATTCCACTACAAAAGAACTTATTATCCACCTTGAGTTGAATGTTTGTACATACCTTTGTCAAATCTTATCCACTAGTTTTTTTGACAAATCTGATCAACACGTGATAATATTACCATAAAACAAAATAAAACAGGTGAAATCACGTGTTCCTGAACCTATTTCTCAACCCCTAAAGAAATACCCCTTTAGTCTTTACAATCAGAAAAAAAAATCTTGATGTCACCTCGTTTTCGTAGGCTACACTACATTCCAATAATTTTTTATTTTCCATTATGAATATAACTCCTTGAAATTCCATTTTTCTTCTGTCCCAACATCTCCTAAAACTTTTCATACTACAATGCTACTTATCAAATAGTAGAAAATCACAACCTTAGATACTCGTAAGTTTGTATTTCTATAGAAAATTCATTTAACGCATAATCCTTATAGTAAATTTGCATCCAAGCTACTATTCATTACAAACTCTTATTACCATCATGATCAGTTACCCCTAGTCATCTTCACGAAGTGAACCTTTTCCTCGACTTGACACCTTAAACTTAGGTATATTACTCAAGTTCAAGGGAGTAGCCCAATTTTATACGCACTTTCTTACTAGAATCTTTAATTTCCTTTACCCGAGTTTACACATTTTTACTTTCTATACCCATAAGCTTGGATTTCAGTATCAATCCACTCCTTTAATGTTTAAGAAAAAATCATCAGCCCTCATTTAGAATTCCCAATATATTTCACACTCTAAATGTATTAATATTGTACTAAAGATCCACCACTATATTTTTTTTTTCAAAAAAATAATGCTCAATTCATATATGTTAAGATAACTTTACTAATTGTATTTTTCGAAGAAATGGAGTTCATTATCTATCCATCTCTCACAAAGCTTCTTGAATTTTGTAACCTTGGCAAAGTCATCTTGCTTCACCCCCATCTACCTCCATGACCAAAATCAATTACATCAGAAAATGATTTGGTTGAAACAACCATTTATAAAACTTGAACACGCAAGTATGACCTCAATATCTTCACAAAGCAGTGAATCCATTCTTTTAGACTGAACAAAACTTAAGTCGCATATATGGATAAAGCAAGAATTTGACCTGTTAAGAAAGAAAATATATCTTCCCTTAATCAATATTCAAGAAATTATCTCTCCCATATTCGTCAAAATCTAGGGGCCATACTTATCCATGATAAAATAGAAAAATTTTGCCCAAGTGTTAATTAGTGTCTTTCATAATCGACACATAACATAAGAATACTACCATCTCCTTCAAATTGGTTTGCCATAAACTCAATACCAAAATTGCACTACCATATCAATGTTATGAAACAACTGAAAACAATCAGCAATGAACGCATAAACATCTTAATGATCAATACCCATGAAGAATGAGGGTTTCAACTTTAAGAACATATTAAAAAAGATCATATTAGTCACTAGTCATTAAATGCCTATAATGAATTAGTAAAACATATCTATTTATAAGGACACATCTTTTCTTATTAGCGTTGGTGTTACCAGTTCTACTACTCTAGTACTAGCCATATGTAAAATCGAGTGAAGAAGTCCAAATACCAATTTGTATCACCTAATTACCAATTGGACTCATGTAGTAGCAACGAAAGAAGGACTGATGATTTCCTAAATTCCTATAGCCTCTCGAAGAAAAATAAAGGCGTACCCATACAGTTTTACAAGACTCTACTAGATTTATACTTGTCTGATAAAATCACCGAACCTAACGCTCTGACACCAAGTTTTTCCCGAGAAAAAATAAGTCGTGAGTGGCCCCCACAGTTAAACTCCTAACTGGGGGAGCGAGGAATTCAAACCATAATATATGTCAAAAATTCAACTATGAATAACAAAAATAATGCGGAAGCTCCAAGACTTATTAAAGTATCATTTCCCAAACCCTGAAACCCATCATATCAAGGACATCTAATCTCCATATACTAACTATAAGAATATCAAATACACCAAAATAAAATAATAAAATAGTATCTTTCAGAAAATATAGGACATCATGTCATGACTTAGAGAATCCAACACGAGCTTGAATTAATAGCTCACTCTGGAACGTGATATGCTGGAGACTGGCTAGAGTTGAGGGCCAGTCGAATTCATTGGTACACTCGTTGCACTCTATCAAAGGAAAACAAAGAAAAACACAAGTAGGGATTAGTATGGGGCTACATGTACTTAGTAGGTATCCTCGGCAAACCTGAAATAGAAATGTATATACGATCAATAATAGTATGAACTCAATAATAGCACTTAATAGGTGATACGAAAAAAAACAACATGAATCAGTGTCAAAAACACAAAAAATAGTATATAATAGTCAACAATATCAAGACCATCCATGAGGACTCATGCCTCCAACTAAACCATTTGGGGAATTGAGTTCTTTGAGATTGAATCACACTAACTAAACTACATTGTATATTTTAATTTATTTGAAGAACTTAACAATTTTTTAAGTCTAACTTATCTGGTTTTTACTTAATTCGAACATTATACACACCAAATAAACCACATTATCTTATTTTAAGTTAATAAATCAACTATAAACAACTTTATAAGTCTAATTAGTTTAGTTTTAACTTAATTCTAACGTTATATTCACCAACTAAACAACGTTATATACTTTTACTTATTTGAGTTTAGTTTAACTTAATTCCAACACTATATCACCAACTAAACCACATTATATATTTTAACTTATTTGAAGAATTTAACAATTTTTTAAGTCTAACTAATTTTATTTTTACTTAATTCCAACACTATATTTACCAACTAAACCATATTATATATTTTAATATATATAAAGAACTTAAAAAAAATTTAGGTCTAATTAGTTTAGTTTGAACTTTATTCCAACACTATATTCACTAACTGTCACAACCCAATCATAACACGGAAGCTTAAAATCTTATTAGCTATCATTTCCCATAACCTGGAAGTCATCACAAGGAGGACATCTAATTTCCAGTTACTATGTCTAAGAGTATCAAAGACACTAAAATAAATGAAATAAAGTAATTTGTATTTGAAAACTTAGTACATCAGGTGATGATTGAGAGAGTTCAACCCAAGGTCGAATGAATACCTTACCCTTGAACCTTATATGTCGAGACTTGCTAGAGCTGAGGAAGAGTGCCAGTACAGTTGTAGCACTCCATAAAAGGAAAATAAAGAAAAACACAAGTAAGGCTCAGTAGAAGGTCACATGTACTTAGTAGGTATCATTGACCAACCCATAATAAAAACTATTACACAAGGAATAATAGTATAAAATCAACTATGACACTTAACAGGTGATAAGCAACAAACAACCCAAACCATTTGGGGAATTGAGTTCTTTGATATTGAATACATTCTATTAATTTAATATGCTTCTCCTTTAATATTACTGTTTCAGAATGTTGCATTCCAATTAAAAAATATCACGTCGGAACGTGACACTCCAATCCAAGAATATCATGTCGAAATGTGAAACTTTGGTCCAATTGTATCATCTTGGAATGTGACACTCCGATCCAATTATACCGTGTCGGAACGTGACACTCCGACAAGTAATACAATTTATTTATCCTTTATTATCACCACTTTTCATTTCATTGATAATATTTCATCAAGACTTCTTTATTCAAGGCATCACCTCGATAAACAGGGTTCAAGAATATAAATTCCACGGTCTCAAAATTTCAGACCAATTACAAAACACACAACCAAGCCACACGACCACAGAACCAAGTACATCGAAAACTTCACAATATCATTCAATGCATATCAATCACTGTACATAGTTTACTATCAAATTGAATAAACAATAACCTACCTCCACTGAAGAACCGAAGTCAAGCAAGTTACTTCTCCAATACTTTTACTTTCCTCGATGCCTCCAAACCTTTCCATTCTATCAAGTATATATGCGTAATTGTAAGTTAATGAGCCTATACAAATTCATATTACTCTATGTATAGCCTAGACCAATAATCATCAAACACAAATCTATACTCAATTTCCTAATCTTAAGGTCCATTAATTTGTCATGTCTCTTATTTCTTATATTCAAGCTAAGGTTAAATCTTTATTGTCTTAATAACATAGATTTAATGGCATTTAAAAAATATACTATGTTTAATATTTAATTATATATCATAATATATAAAAATAAAACTTACAATGTGAGAACAAAATATTAATATGTAATGATGGAAGCCACTAGTTATGAAACCAGTGGCAGACGGACTAACATCAATCCCATCATATTCATATACAAAGTTACCATATAGTCCTTAGAACTCACTGTTCTATTACACACACACACACATATATATATAATCCTTATGCTTTCTCAATCATGCCCACATAACTATGCACTACTCTTTGTCCACAATAACAAAATAACTAATCATATATTCACTACAATTATATGCGATACATTTTTGCCCAAATCAAATGCAATTATAATAATAATTATTTTCACATGTAAAAAATTTATCAAATTCACATATACATACTAAACTTACCTGAAGCACTCGTCCGCCTCCTTAGTGATTTTGTCGCCGTTCCTATTATATTTCTAACTCAAGATAGGAACCCCTAATTATTATTATTATTATTGTTATTATTAGGACTAATTATAATAAATGGTAAATGTGACCCACTATAAATTTCAATGATATTCTCTTTAACCACCAACTAAATAAATTATTAAAACTATCCCACTAATTTATAATATAGTTACAAATAGTACAAAATACCCATTAAGAATCTATCGAAAGTCTTTTATGAAATAAAAAAACTCTAGTATTCAAAACGATCAAAAGGTTCGTTACAATAGATACCAATTTACCCATCGTTCCTCCTCAAACGATCAAAGGAACACAATGATAAAAAGGGTAGTTCTCTCAATGATTACTCCCAAAATATTAGTACTCTCCGTCTCATCTCAAAAGTATTAAACCAACCAATTGGAGATCTACACCTCCTATCATACAATGTCTCAAATGCAGCCATGTAAACACTCTAATGAAATTTTTTGTTGTATGTAAGCTCAACCAACAACAACGCTATTCTCAAGTGAACTTTTGAACTGATAGATTCTTCCACTAGACCTTGACAAAATCATCAAGATAAATATTTTCTAAAATAGCCATGCTAATATCATTAATAAATATTGCTTACAATCATGAGTGAACCTGAACAAACCATCACACACTCATAATTCATCAACCATCAAAAAACTTACAAAGATTATATCCTTAAACATAATATTTTCCCGAGCTTAAGCTATTAAAATATGATCTTAATAATCATAAAGGAGAAAGTGATTCATACTCTAAACAATGCCCAGAATGAAGTCATTGGTAACATAGGAATCTACATAATCACAGTCAAATAACTCTAGATATTACCTCTATAGTGTCCATATCAATGATTTTCATTCCTTTGACACTATATCTTTATTTCTTATATTTTAAATTTCAGCTACCCACAATAAAAAAAGTCAATTCCCCATTATAATTGCACACATACTTGATTTATTGAACCACAGATTCACTGAAGTCAACACTCTTAATACTAACAAAACACATAACCAACACGATCATCTACCTTACTCCCAAAACCATCATTTATATCAAAGTATTCTTAACAAATATAGTTTCAAATTTTGGTTATCTCTCTTTCTATTTAAGCATTTCATGATAATACGAGTCTCAACCAAGTCTAATAGCCTTAATTTCAAATTTGGTAGTGCCTTTCCATTGACATATATGTATTAAATAACAACCATAGTTAACTCCACATCACTTCCACACACAATGCTTTAGATACCATTCCAACCCATCACATACATCATGCGAACACTTGGGAAAATTCTTGGTCACCCAAATTATTTTGTATACTATAAGATCATAACCTCTATTCACCATTAAATGTCCATATAACACATCATAACATTCTATATAGTCATATCAATAGAGTAGTATTAATCCAATTCTAAATTCTTAATAACCATGTAGAATTATACATCAACTAGTGCATCATTCTTAAGTCATATATTTTAACTTGAGCTATCTATCCAGACGTAGAATTCTATATTCTCCATACATCATTGTTACCCACCCAAACTAAAACTCATCTTTATAAAAGTCGATGATAAGTCAATCTCCTTATCTATCAACATATCTCATACCATGAAGATTTTTATTAATTCACATATCCTTAAAATAGATATGCTAAGTAAATCTTAGTGTGTGTAGATTGCCTACAATTAGATCGGGTCCACAAGGATCAATGCGCGTAGAACCATACCTCTGAACCCTTGCTACAGCCAAGCCTACTAACTTGGGGAGTTAGTTGAGATTTAAAGGTTGGGTCCAGCCGTGTAGGGCTCTCAAATATGAAGATTTACTTAGATGAGTGTTTACGGGACTTAAAAAAGGAAAATCTTGGGTTTGGAGGGTCTAGGGGAAAAATGGTCTTTTACAAGATAAGGGTAATATCGTAATTACCCTAAGGAATTTATGAATTTATTAATTAATTTAATTAAGTGGATGGTTTGAGTCATGTTGACCTGAAATTACCCGTTCGCATTGATCACTCCACCGAGATTCGAACCCCAATGGAAGCTTCAATTAAATGTAATTAACTTGAGGTTTATAATCTGATTTGTAAGGTCTTTATGATCATTTAGCTAAGCTAATTAAATAAGATATTCTTTAAATTAATAAGGAGTCCTAGTTTGACTAATTTCCAAACTGAAACTCCTAATCCTAAACTACTCTTTCACGCTCATCTTTCTCACGTCTCTCCACTTCTCTTTCACGTTTTCCCTTCCAAACAAGAGTACTAAAGCAGAAAATTACTAATATTCTTCAAAATGGAAGAATTCACACAAAAAAATATAATCAAAACATAAGCAAAAATGTTAGGCAAAAAGGGAAGTTTCTCCGTCCAATTGGTGTTGAAGTTGTGGGGAATTGGACGTGATTTGCAGAAGGTTTTGGGCAGAAAGTTCAAGGTTTTGAATGATAGAAAATGTAAAGGTTTTTTTACTTTTGGTTTCTTTTCCAAGAGACCCCTAGGATGCAGTCGATTCTAATCTGGAAACTAGAATTGTTTCCCCGTTGCATATCCATGTCACTTGCTCTTATCGATGGTTGTAGGTTGGTATGTATGCTGGTAGATATTAGGAATTTAATGAGTTTTCCTGATGAATATGTTCATACAGGATTGTTTGGAATCGCATGAGTGATAATCTATGTTTTCTAAAAATATGTGTTTACGTGTGTGCATTGTGTAGCCGTGACTTTTGGACATGGATTGGAGCATGAAAATGACATGTTTATGGTTGTATTTTATGTGCACAAACTTTTTTAAATCGTGATGTTTATAAGTGATGTAAATATGTTGATTGGAGTGCAAACTCTTTATCAAATGTGATCTTGAACATGCACCTAAAGAACTAACTAAAAACTACTATAAACCTATACAAATTTAACAAGAAAGAGGTGAGAAAATAGACTGCAAAAGTGTGATCAAAATTCCAGAACTTTCATGTTAGTTTCGGTCAATCTAAGTCAATTAACATGTTATAAAAAATGAAGAATAAGTGAGGTCACTGAGGATCGATCCCGTGACCTCACCATGTTAAAAGTCATAGAAATAATGTAAGATAAAGAGAATATGGCAAGGGGATTTCGAACCCGTTACCTTTACCAAAAATGAAATACTAAAAATAGGAAATGAGAGGAGCAGTATTAGAACCCACCACCTCTCAGTCAGATTTAAGGAGAAATTAAAAGAAAAATAAAAGGGTGGGGCGTGTGGGAATCGAACCCACGACCTCTAGACAGAATAAAAGGAATTTAAGGAGAAAATTAAAGCGGGCTTGTGGGAGTTCGATCCCACACCCTCTCGGCCAAGAATGAGGGTTCGATCCCACATCCCCTCAGTCCCAATGAACGAAAAGTAAAGAGTGATATCAAAGAAAAAATGAAATGAAGGTGTTGGGGCTCGATCTTGGGTTCCCAAGCCGTGTGAATTAACCAAAAATAAATAAAACGTAAGTGTTGTCCAAGGGATTCAAAATCAGGTCCTCCTGCCTACATTCCGTATTGATACATAAGCAATACGTGAATGAATTATCAAAAATAATTTTGCCTACATAGATTGAAATCGATATCTTGGCATACTTACAAGATGTATAAGCCTTGAACCACATAATCTTAGGAAGATATGAATCACTTAAATGAACTATGATTGAAGCCTCATGGATTGTATGTATAGACCAATAAGTCTAGCATATGTGTAAAGTAAGTGAACCTAATGTAACGACCTGTTTAGTCGTTTTGAGCAACAGATTTCAATTCTGGAAAAACTGGCAGAAGCGACGGACCCCACGGCGGACCGTCAAGGGCACGACGGACCGTCGCAGGGTCTCGTTTCAAAACACTTAGAAAATCTAAAATTGGGTACTGAAAATCGACTCTCTGAACTTCGTAACGGAGTGGAAGGACGGACCGTCACAGGCCTTTCACCCAAAATCAAGTTTCTAAACTATGTGACGGACAGCAGGACAGACCGTCGCAGGCGCGACGGCCCGTCACAGCTTGCGTAATCCCAGTTGGAGTCGGATTTCTGGTTAAGTTTTAAAGGGGCGTTTTGGACTATTCCTGCTATAATTATATATTTCGTGGGTTTATATTAATAACTCAAATTCTTGGGGGTTAAAAGAGGTAACCTTAAGTTAATTAGTGGGGTATTATTGCTATCTTTTATTCTTAATTATATACTAATTTGGGTAAAAGAAAGAGGGTTTGAATAAGAAAACAGAAAGAACAAGAAGGGAGAGGGAGAAACGATCGAGAGAAGAGGAAAGCACCAAGCTTTGAGGATTAACTTGCTTGATTTCAATTTTTCGGTGGAGGTAGGTTATGGTTTTCATGCTATTCATAGTAAACTCTTAATAGCGAATGATATGTGTTAGTAGTATTGTAAACCTTCTATATGCTTAATTGTATGCTTGCATGAATGCTGTGATTATGTAATTGTGAATAAATAAGCATGATGAAGCTATTGAATCCCAAATCTTGGAAAGAAACCCTAATCTACTTTGTTAATGATGATGCCTTAGTATAAAAGAAAGCTTGATGAACGAAAGTGGTGAGATTAGGGGATCGGGTGCCACGTTCCGGTACCAGGATAGAATATGGATCGGGTGCCACGTTCCGACACCAGGATAGAATATGGATCGGGTGCCACGTTCCGGTACCAGGATAGAATATAGATCGGGTGTCACGTTCCGACACCAGGATAGAATATGGATTGGGTGCCACGTTCCGGTACCAGGATAGTATATGAGGATCGGAGTGTCACGTTTCGACACCAGGATAGAATATGGATCGGGTGCCACGTTTTGGTACCAGGATAGAATGAGGATCGGAGTGTCACGTTCCGACACCAGGATAGTATATTGAGGAGCGGAGTGTCACGTACCGACACGAGGGGAATAAAGATAATGAATTTTGAAATATGTTAATATATCCAATCTAATGAACTAAATTCCAAAATGAGTATGATGAGGAGGTGTGAGTCCTCATTAATGTGCTTGGTGTTGTAACCAAGGGTTATGGTAACTGTAAATGCTGCATGCTAAGGATATTAGTTGATCTTACGATATTGCTTAATACGTACTGTTTTCTATTTTGAGTTGGCCGATGATATCTACTCAGTACCCGTGTTTTGTACTGACCCCTACTTTTATTGTTTTCTTCTTGTTTATTTGTGGAGTGCAGCAAACGTGCCGTCATGTTCGACTCAACAGTAACTCAAGCCAGTTTTACTACATCGGAAATTCAGGGTGAGCTAATGCTTCGAGCTTGGACAGGATCTTCTTCTTCAAGTCTTGATGCCTTGAACTTCCGACATGGACTAGCTTCTTATGTATTTTTAGCTTCTTAGAATACTCTTAGTTTAGTAATTTGATTATAGATGTTCTTGTGATGATGAATTCCATATTTTGGGAATAATAATAGTTATTGATTTTATTATTGAGTTTAAGTCTTCCGCATTACTTTATGTTGATATTACCTTGAAATGTTAAGGTTTAGATTGGTTGGTTCGCTCACATAGGAGGGCAAGTGTGGGTGCCAGTCGCAGCCCGTTTTGGGTCGTGACAAACTTGGTATCAGAGCATTAGGTTCGTTGGTCTCATCACACAAGAACAGGTCTAGTAGGGTCTTAAGGAATGGTAGGGGGACGCCTTTACTTTTCCTTGAGAGGCTATAAGACTTTAGGAAAATTTCACTCTTTCATTCTGTCTTTCGTGCTACTACTTGAGTCCAATTGGTATCTACGCGATACGAATTGGTATCTGACCATCTTCACTCTCCTTCACAGATGGTTAGAACTAGAGCAACGACTACGCCAACACCAACACCGGCCAGACAAGAAACAACTGAGCCAGCCACTGGGGTTGTGGCTCGAGGAAGAACAGCGGCAAGGGGCCGTGGAAGAGGTCGTGGGAGGACGTCCTCTAGGGGAAGAGGACGAGCGCCTAACCCATCTGATACTAGGGCAGTGACTCCTCCACCGACTGAGGAAGTAATAAGAGAAGGGGACGATGGGGAAACTGAACAAGTGCAGAATGAGGGATTGCCACCCCAACCTACCCCAGAGATGATCAATCAGGTTCTGGCTTATCTTAGTGGGTTATCTGATCAAGGTCAGGCACCTCCAGTATTTTCTGCACCAACACCTCCGGTTTCAGAAGTACAACATGCAGCCACTATGGCTCCTCGTATGGAGGCCTCATTGGACATAGGCACATTTCCACGTCTGACTACTGGGCCTATAATGACAAATAATCAGCATAAACTTTTCAGTAAGTTCTTGAAATTGAAACCTCCAGTCTTCAAGGGTGCTGAATCGTAGGACGCTTATGATTTTCTGGTTGACTGTCATGAGCTACTACACAAGATGGGTATAGTAGAACGGTTTGGTGTTGAGTTCGTGAGTTATCAGTTTCAAGGGAACGCCAAAATGTGGTGGCGGTCACATATTGAGTGTCAACCAACAGAGGCACCACCTATGACTTGGGCCTCATTCTCTAGCTTGTTTATGGAGAAGTATATCCCCCGAACTTTGAGGGATAGGAAAAGGGATGAGTTCTTGAGCCTAGAGCAAGGTAGGATGTCGGTCAATGCATATGAGGCTAAGTTTCGTGCATTATCCCGGTATGCCACCCAAATGTGTTTCAGTCCACAAGAGCGAATTCGCCGGTTTGTGAAGGGGTTGAGGTCAGAATTGCGGATTTCGGCCTTACAGATAGCGGCAACGGCAAAATCCTTCCAAGAGGTAGTAGACTTTGTGATAGAAGTGGAAGGAGTGAAGCCAGACGACTTCACCCTGACATCGACATCAAAAAGGTTTCGAAAGGGAGGTGAGTTTAATGGTGCTTACACTAGAGGACAGGGTTCGGGAAGTTACTCAGTCCGACCAATTCAGTCTTCACTACAGACTGTAGTTGGGGGTCCACCTCCGACCGGTCAACACTTCTCTGAGAGACCTATGCATGAACCCAGAGCGTGCTATGGATGTGGGGAGATTGGACATATTAAGAGATATTGTCCAAAAAAGAGTCATAGACCTCCAAATGTTAGAGGTAGAGGTGGTCATGGCAGAGGCCGTTATTCTGGAGGACGTGGTGGTCGAGGAAATGGTGGTCACCAAAACGGCCGAGGTGATGGGCAAACTGGAGCCACTACATCACAACAAGGTAGGGGCAACGGACAGATGAACGATAGGGCCCATTGTTACGCTTTCCCTGGGCGGTCTGAAGCAGAGGCATCGGATGTTGTCATCACAGGTAATCTTTTGGTTTGTGATTACATGGCTTCTGTATTGTTTAATCCTGGATCTACATTTTCTTATGTATCTTCCTCATTTGCTAATGGTCTAACTTTACATTGTGAATTACTTGATATGCCTATTCGTGTTTCTACTCCGGTGGGTGAGTCTGTGGTAGTTGAAAAGGTGTATAGGTCTTGTTTGGTGAACTTTGTAGGGAGCAACACTTATGTAGATTTGGTTATCTTAGAAATGGATGATTTTGATGTAATTCTGGGTATGAATTGGCTTTCTCCGCAATTTGCGATCTTGGATTGTAATGCTAAAACGGTGACGTTAGCCAAGCCTGGGACAGATCCGTTAGTGTGGGAGGGTGACTACACTTCCAATCCGGTGCGTATCATCTCCTTTCTTCGTGCTAAGAAAATGGTTAGTAAATGGTGTTTAGCTTTCTTGTCACACCTCAAGGATGACACTACCCAAGTGCCTTCGATTAAGTCGGTTTCAGTAGTCCGTGAGTTTCTGGATGTGTTCCCTGCAGATCTTCCTGGTATGCCACCAGATAGGGATATTGACTTCTGTATCGATCTCGAACCAGGCACACGCCCCATTTCTATACCCCCTTATAGAATGGCTCCCGCAGAGTTAAGAGAGTTAAAGGCACAACTTCAAGAGTTATTGAACAAAGGCTTTATTAGACCAAGTGCATCTCCTTGGGGTGCTCCGGTTTTGTTTGTAAAGAAGAAGGATGGGAGTTTTTGAATGTGTATAGACTACAGACAACTACACAAGGTAACCATAAAGAACAAGTATCCTCTTCCCCGCATTGATGACTTGTTCGATCAGTTACAAGGTGCTTGTGTCTTCTCTAAGATTGACTTGAGATCCGGTTATCATCAATTGAAAATACGGGCAACGGATGTGCCAAAGACTGCTTTTCGAATGAGGTATGGGCATTACGAATTTGTAGTGATGTGTTTTGGTCTTACGAATGCCCCTGCTGCGTTCATGAGCTTGATGAATGGGATTTTTAAGTCATATTTGGACCTCTTCATGATCGTATTTATTGATGATAATAGTATACTCAAAGAGCAAGAAGGAACATGAAGAGCATTTGAGAATGGTGTTGGAAATGTTGAGGGAGAAAAAGCTTTATGCCAAGTTCTCTAAGTGTGAGTTTTGGCTAGATGCAGTGTCCTTCTTGGGACACGTGGTTTCTAAGGATGGAGTGATGGTGGATCCTTCTAAGATTGAGACAGTGAAGAATTGGGTAAGACCTACTAATGTGTCAGAAATAAGGAGCTTTGTTGGGTTAGCTAGCTACTACCGTCGATTTGTCAAGGGATTCTCTTCTATTGCTTCCCAATTGACGAACTTGACAAAGCAGAATGTTCCATTTGTATGGTCGGATGAATGTGAGGAAAGCTTTCAGAAGCTCAAGACTTTGTTGACTACCGCACCTATCCTTACCTTGCTAGTACAGGGTAAGAACTTCATTGTTTATTGTGATGCATCCTATTCTGGTTTGGGCGCAGTACTAATGCAAGAGAAGAGTGTGAATTCTTATGCTTCAAGGCAATTAAAGGTGCATGAACGTAACTATCCAACTCATGATTTGGAATTGGCTGCGGTAGTGTTTGCATTAAAACAATGAAGACACTATTTATATGGGGTTAAGCGTGAGGTCTACACGGATCATCGTAGCCTTTAGTATGTCTTTACTCAGAAGGATTTGAACTTGAGACAGAGGAGATGGATGGAACTACTGAAGGACTACGACATCACTATTTTGTATCATCCGGGGAAGGCGAATGTTGTAGCGGATTCTTTAAGTAGAAAGGCGGGAAGCATGAGATGTCTAGCTCACTTGCAAGCTTCTAGACGCCCACTGGCTAGAGAGGTTCAAACTCTAGCTAATGACTTGATGAGATTAGAAGTAAATGAGAAGGGAGGGTTGTTGGCTTCTGTGGAGGCAAGATCTTCCTTTCTTGACAAGATTAAGGGAAGACAGTCTGATGATGAGAAACTGCGCAGAATCCAAGATAAAGTTTTACGAGGGGAGGCTAAGGAAGCACAAATCGATGAGGAAGGTGTTTTGAGAATCAAGGGAAGGGTATGTGTACCCCGCGTCGATGATTTGATCAACACTATTCTGACAGAGGCTCATAGTTCAAGGTATTCTATACATCCGGGTGCAACCAAGATGTATCGTGACCTAAAACAACACTTTTGGTGGAGCAGAATGAAGCGTGATATTGTTGACTTTATTGCCAAGTGTCCAAACTGTCAACAAGTAAAGTATGAACACCAAAGGCCCGGAGGAACACTCCAGAGAATGCCCATTCCGGAATGGAACTGGGAAAGAATTGCAATGGACTTTGTGGTTGGTCTTCCAAGGACAATGGGTAAGTATGACTCCATTTGGGTGATTGTTGATAGATTAACTAAATCTGCTCATTTCATTCTGGTAAAGGTGACTTACAATGCAGAGAAGTTAGCCAAGATCTATATCTCAGAAATCGTTCGATTGCATGGGGTTCCACTATCCATCATATCAGATAGAGGTACGCAGTTTACTTCTAAGTTTTGGAAAACATTGCATGCAGAATTGGGTACTAGGTTGGACCTTAGTACTGCGTTCCATCCTTAGACCGATGGTCAGTCTGAGAGAACGAATCGAGTGTTGGAAGATATGTTTCGTGCATGTGTGATAGAGTTTGGTGGCCATTGGGATAGCTTCTTACCCTTAGCGGAGTTTTCACACAATAATAGCTATCACTCAAGCATTGATATGGCTCCATTTGAAGCATTGTATGGTAGGAGATGTAGGCCTCCCATTGGTTGGTTTGATGCATTTGAGGTTAGGCCTTGGGGTACTGACCTTTTGAGGGATTCAATAGAGAAAGTGAAGTCTATTCAAGAAAAGCTTCTAGCGGCGCAAAGTAGACAAAAGGAATATGCAGATCGAAAGGTTAGAGACTTAGAGTTCATGGAGGGTGAACAAGTCTAGTTGAAAGTTTCACCAATGAAAGGGGTGATGCGGTTTGGTAAAAGGGGTAAACTAAGTCCAAGGTACATTGGACCATTTGAAGTACTTAAGCGAGTAGGAGAGGTGGCTTATGAGTTAGCCTTGCCTCCAGGGCTGTCCGGAGTACATCCGGTATTCCATGTGTCGATGTTGAAAAGATACCATGGGGATGGAAACTACATTATCCGTTGGGATTCAGTTTTGCTTGATGAGAACTTGTCTTATGAGGAGGAGCCTGTTGCTATTCTAGATAGAGAAGTTCGCAAGTTGAGGTCAAGAGAGATTGCATCCATCAAGGTGCAATGGAAGAATCGACCGGTTGAAGAAGCCACTTGGGAGAAGGAGGCAGATAAGCAAGAAAGATACCCACATCTATTTATAGATTCAGGTACTCCTTTTCTCCATTGTTTTCCTTCTTGTAATCGTTCGGAGACGAACGATGGGTAAATTGGTATCTATTGTAACGACCTGTTTAGTCGCTTTGAGCAACATACTTCAATTCTAGAAAAACTGGCAGAAGCGACGGACCCCACGACGGACCGTTAAGGGCACGACGGACCTTCGCAGGGTCTCGTTTCAAAACACTTAGAAAATCTGAAATTGGGTACTGAAAATCGACTCTCTGAACTTCGTAACGGAGTGGCAGGACGGACCATCACAGGTGTGACGGACCGTTACAGGCCCTTCACCCAAAATCAAGTTTCTGAACTATGCGACGGACAGCAGGACGGACCGTCGCAGGCACGACGGCCCGTCACAGCTTGCGTAATCCCAGTTGGAGTCGGATTTCTGGTTAAGTTTTAAAGGGGCGTTTTGGACTATTCCTGCTATAATTATATATTTCGTGGATTTATATTAATAACTCAAATTCTTGGGGTTAAAAGAGGTAACCTTAAGTTAATTAGTGGGGTATTATTGCCATCTTTTATTCTAAATTATATACTAATTTGGGTAAAAGAAAGAGGGTTTGAATAAGAAAACAGAAAGAACAAGAAGGGAGAGGGAGAAACGATCGAGAGAAGAGGAAAGCACCAAGCTTTGAGGATTAACTTGCTTGATTTCAATTCTTCAGTGGAGGTAGGTTATGGTTTTCATGCTATTCGTAGTAAACTCTTAATAGTGAATGATATGTGTTAGTATTATTGTAAACCTTCTATATGCTTAATTGTATGCTTGCATGAATGCTGTGATTATGTAATTGTGAATAAATAAGCATGATGAAGCTATTGAATCCCAAATCTTGAAAAGAAACCCTAATCTACTTTGTTAATGATGATGCCTTTGTATAAAAGAAGGCTTGATGAACGAAGTGGTGAGATTAGGGGATCGGGTGCCACGTTCCGGTACCAGGATAGAATATGGATCGGGTGTCACGTTCCGACACTAGGATAGAATATGGATCGGGTGCCATGTTCCGGTACCAGGATAGAATATGGATCGGGTGCCACGTTCCGGTACCAAGATAGAATATGGATCGGGTGTCACGTTCCGACACCAGGATAGAATATGGATCGGGTGCCATGTTCCGGTACCAGGATAGTATATGAGGATCGGAGTGTCACGTTCCGACACTAGGATAGAATATGGATCGGGTGCCACGTTCCGGTACCAGGATAGAATGAGGTCGGAGTGTCACGTTCCGACACCAGGATAGTATATTGAGGAGCGGAGTGTCACGTACCGACACGAGGGGAATAAAGATAATGAATCTTGAAATATGTTAATATATCCAATCTAATGAACTAAATTCCCAAATGAGTATGATGAGGAGGTGTGAGTCCTCATTGATGTGCTTGGTGTTGTAACCAAGGGTTATGGTAACTGTAAATGCTGCATGCTAAGGATATTAGTTGATCTTACGATATTGCCTAATACATACTGTTTTCTATTTTGAGTTGGCCGATGATATCTACTCAGTACCCGTGTTTTGTACTGACCCCTACTTTTATTGTTTTCTTCTTGTTTATTTGTGGAGTGCAGCAAACGTGCCGTCATGTTCGACTCAACAGTAACTCAAGCCAGTCTTACTACATCGGAAATTCAGGGTGAGCTAATGCTTCTAGCTTGGACTGGATCTTCTTCTTCAAGTCTTGATGCCTTGAACTTCCGGCATGGACTAGCTTCTTATGTATTTTTAGCTTCTTAGAATACTCTTAGTTTAGTAATTTGATTATAGATGTTCTTGTGATGATGACTTCCAGATTTTGGGAATAATAATAGTTATTGATTTTATTAATGAGTTTATGTCTTCCGCATTACTTTATGTTGATATTACCTTGAAATGTTAAGGTTTAGATTGGTTGGTTCGCTCACATAGGAGGGTAAGTGTGGGTGCCAGTCGCGTCCCGTTTTGGGTCGTGACACCTAAGATGTATGTAACAAAATGATGAAACCCTAAAAGGGACAACTAAGAGTATGAAACACACTGAATGACCAAGTGCATTGGCATATTATGAAATGAACATTCACATAAAAAGGATTGAGTAATTATGAAGAGAAAATATTCTAAAGCTAATGAATGTGGTGACAACATGATAGGAGGCTAATGTGAAAGATGAGAGTAATCCCAAATGATCCTAAGTAAATGTTACCAAAACTTACTCACCTATGAGAGTGTAAAGCTATGAACACTCTAATGAAAGTATTAATATTAATGTATACTTAATATGCTAGCATGTTTTGGTTCACTTTGGCCTGTGATTCCACCTCTTTTCGGTGTGGGGCATACACTGGATTTCATGATGGTCACATGATCTATGTCGGTTGAAGTTAAAGTTCCTAAATGAATGAATGAGGCCAGCCTCAAATGATGAACATATTTGATATGAATGATACCAACGGTTTTAGGATAGAATAATCAAGGGGTGAGATAGACTCAAGTAATGACACTAGGCTATTATTGATCATTGCACAAAATACCCAATGAGAGTCTTAAACTACATCGTAGGTATTATTAGTGTTTACACTACCTTATGAATGAACAAAATGAAGTATGTAGGAATGAATGAAGCAGAATCTGTGTTTTCTTAAGAAGGCTCCCTAGTTAAGGTCCCATATGTTGAGCCCTCATTTTAGGAAGTCTTAATGTCATGTCCATGATTCCGAGGTCTCATGTCATATTAACGAATGATATGAATTATGTTATGTGCTATATACAATATGTTATGTGTTATGTGTAAGATAATATGTGTTATGTACAATATCATACGTATGATGATGCATGTTACTCTCATGCCATGACTTTCCTAAGCCAAATTTGGCAAGTCCCCTGACTTCCCTAATTCAAATTTGGCAAGTCCCCTCACCTTTATAATTTAAATTTCGCAAGTCCACTGACTTTCCTAATCCCAATTTGGCATGTCCCCAGACTTCCCTAATACAAACTTCGCAAGTCCTTTTACTCTCCTAATTTAAATTTGGCAAGTCCACTGACTTGACTTTCCATAGATCATGTTGATAGGAAAGAGCTAGTCTTACTCATACATGTCTTTGGTGTGTTGCTTACATACACCCATACTTAGTACAAGTGTGTACTAATTCCATGCAACTCTACATTTTTAGATGCAGGCATAGGTGGATGTTAGAGCTTACAAATCGAAGCTGAAGATATCCAGACGTGGAGGATTCATCCAGACTTGGTAGGCCCTCATGCATTCGAGGAAGCTTGCCTATTATATTCTAGCTTAGTTATAGGATTGAGCTAGTGGAGTATATTCCAGTAGCGTTTCTTTCCCATTTTATTTCAGACATTGTATTGGTTCCATTTTTGCAAGTATATACTTAATGAAGTATTGAACTATTTCTTTCATTTGATGTTCTTAATAATAGATGGTCGATAGTGAACGTATATGAATTTGAGTAGAATGACTTACATGCATGTTAAGAAACAAAAAGTATAAATATTGTGCTAAAATTAACCTAGATGAAGTAAGGATGACGTATGTAGGCTTGTGTGCGACCTCTAACAGGTCAACAATGTCGATCTCGTCTGAGGTCTTGATTCTGATCGTGACAAAGTTGGTATCGGAGAATTATCTTAAGTTTCGAATATAATAAGTTTACATCAACCACATTGAGTGGTTTCTAAGTCATGGTAGTGAAGTGCACCACTATCCTGAATTAGAGACTGCATGATGCGTAGAAAAATTTCCCTTCTTCTGATCTCATCGTGCCTTTTCATAATGTATGATATCTTGATGTTATGAGCGTGTCTAACATCAATCCTTGTTTTTTTAAGATAATGAATACTAGGAGAACCATTTGTCAGAGGAGTGGAGGAGCAACTGTTGGGGAGAATCAGGTTCCACCCCAGGCTCCAGTTGAAGGAGTGGCTATGATGGTTAACCCTGATGGGTTGACTGATGCGGAGGTGTGGGAATCTGTGGCCCAGATTGCACAAGCCATCATTATGCAGGCCCAGTCCATGACTGACCATGTCAACATGTAGAATATTTAGAGAAAGAATCCACCGGTTCATAGCATGGCTTACAGGCTGCGAGACTTCACGAGGATGAATCCTCCTATTTTCATAGGGTCTAAGACTTCATAGGATCCCCAAGAGTTTGTGTACGAGGTTAATAATATTTTGGTGGCTATGGGGGCCACAGATACCGAGAAAGAAGAGTTGGCTTCCTATCAGCCTAAGGATGTTGCATATACTTTGTGCAAAATGTGGCAGGATTGCCGAGCTTTGGGCGGAGTTCCAGTCACTTGGGAGCTGTTTAGGATAGCCTTCCTGGAGAGATTCTTCCCTAGGGAGATTAGGGAGGCCAAGGTTAAGGAATTTATTAATCTTAAGTAGGGACCAATAACAGGTAGGGAGTATTCCTTGAAGTTTGTTAAATTATCCAGGTATGCTAGTTCACTTGTATCTAACATCAGGGATGAGATGAGTAGGTTCCTTACAGGAATCATCGGAGATCTAGAGAAGTATCGATCTGCGATGCTCCACGATAACATGGACCTCTCCAGGTTGATGGTGCATGTCCTACAGGTAAAGGACAGCCGGAAAAAAAGGGGCATCTGTGATGCTAGGAGGCTTAAGCCACATGATCAGGTAGGTCTTAGCAATGGGGGAAACAGGAACAACTTTGGCATCCATGAGCAGCCCATTTTGTTGTTCTTAAGCAGATTGTGTAATATTTTAGTTGAACAACATCACGTCAAAGCATTAAAATATTAATGATTAAAATTTTAAGTGAATGCTAAAATAACAAAACATTGATGCAATTTAAGTAAATACATTAATTAGTTAGGTAATAAGGTTCATTCAAGAGAAAAAATTATTAAAAAAATACTATATTAGACTTAGAAATGATCCATTTTTTAAAAGATTATTGATTTACCATTTTTGTTCCTACTCATCAAATTAAATAAAATTATATTCAAAATTTATCCCGTGTGGGCATGGCTCCTACTCATAAAATTAAGTAATTGGAAAAATATCACTAAATTTTAAATTTTAAATTTACCTTCTTTACTCCTTCTCTAAAAAAGTAAGTTAAATTAAATCTCAAATTTGCTCTCCTATGGTCTAGTGATCAAATTAAATGCTTAGGAAAATAAAAGAACTAAAACTCAAAATGACCTTCTTGGCTCCTTCTCATCAAAGCATATGAAATAATATTTTATTTTACTTTCTTGGCTCCTACTCGTCAAATTCAATTCTTATGAAAATATTACAAGAACTAAAATTTGAAAATTTTCCTTTTGATTCTTACACATCAAAAAAAATCAAATAAAACTTAAAATTTATCATCGTGATTCTTACTCATCAAATTAAATCAACTAAAATCTTTTAAGCAATTAACAGAAATTACTCATCCTCATGGAACCTACTCATCAATACATAATGTATGGCCATAACCTTGACAATTTTCCATGTATACAAATTTCTTCACTCACCTATTGCTTCCAATCCTCTTTCATTTGCATTCTCAAACAACAAAAGTTATCAACTTCACTTTAAGTTTCTTCATCAACTCTTTCTATTTTGTTTTTGTATAGAAATTAAAATCAATTTTTTTTGTTTTAATCAATCAAAGAGTGATCGTTTATTTTTTTTTCTTTTCTTTGTGGGATTATTTAATCTTATGGTTTAAAGTTTGGTTTTTGTATATTTTTTTATGTTTATGGTGAATGATTGATCTTTTTTCATTACAGACTAGTGATGGACTCCAACTAAGAAGAGGCCACCAAGGCTAGAGGAATTCCTTAAGAGACTATGGAGAAAGATGATGTTCCGAAAGGATCCTTTTAACTAGACTTTCCTCTTTACGTACTTAAAAATTAGGCATTTCTGCTTCATCCATAAAACAAAGAGAGACAAAAAATTTCATGGACACTGTGAATTTTGCTAAAAACTGGGTTGTACCATTTCCTAATAAGGTTCATAAGCACGTGTTTTGCAGATTTTTTGATGAGAGATCACCGAAGAAGTTTCTCACTGGCCAATGTTAAGCGACATACAACAACAAAGATGCCTTGGCTCAATAATATTGGAAGATAAAGAAGACATATCCTCTCCTTGAGTTTGTGTTGAATATTGCATGGTTTTAAGTTTTCCACACCCTAAAAGTACAATAGTGTGTCATGTAGAATAATGTAAATTGGTTGTGCACTATGTAGGTTTCAAAATAGTTAGCAGAACAAAATTGTATTGTAACAAACAACTTTTCACATGTAGTAGCTGCGGGACCGTTGAAGAAGGGTGTATACAACATCTTCCCCAGAACAGATAGAGTTTGGGCAGTATAAAAAAACTGGATTGCTCAGCTGATGAAACGTAATAATCTAGAAAATTTCGAATACGAGATTGTTGACATACTGGTTGTTTCCGATAATTATGTAGATGTGATATTTTTAGCGTTGGCAAAATACATCAAGTCTGTCTACATGGTTCGAGTGGAATAAAAAGAGGCTAACAAAGTAGTGAAAATATATGTATCAGAGCATCTCAAGTTTTGTCATCAAATTCTTGCTTCTCGCCTTAGAGAAGGAAAAGGTGGTAGCTTGTGAGGTGTCTGGGACCTTGATACAGCAGGAATGTCTCTTTATTTACTATATAATTATTGAAGCATCAAACATTTCTTTTCATTATCATAGACCAAAATTATTTTTGTGAAAACTCAATTGTTTCTGAAAAGATATTGAGATTTCAAATAAATTATTCTGATTGTTTCTTAAGGGGAGTTAAAAAGTTTAAATTTTTAATGCAATCCATATTTGCTTTTACTTCTCTTATTAATATTGTAAAATGGGTAACTCACATTAATTAATAAGAGAAGCATAAGAAAATATGGATCGTATTCAAAATCTATACCTTATACACCTTCCTTAAAATGACATTCTGAATAACATATTTGATATCTCATTTTCTAAAACATAATTGAGTTGTAATAAAAATTAATTTTTGGTCTATGATTTTAAAAAATAAAAGTTTGATGTTTTAATAAATACACAGTTATTACAGAGGCATTCCTGCTGGATCAAGCTCCAAGAAACCTCGCAAGCTACAACCTCTCTCTTCTGTCAAGCGAAAACTAGGAATTTGACGAGAGAACTTAAGATGTGATACACATATTTTCACCATTTTTCAGTATCTTCTTCTTCAACTCGAGCCATATAGACAACCTTGAAGGCTTTTATCAATACTAAGAACTTCACATCTTCTTAATTATCGAAAACATTCACTATTTCAATAAACTCGTATTTTAGATCTTCTAGATTAGTACCTTTCATTAGTTGAGCACTATAGTTTTTGTATACTGTCAAAACTTCACTTATTCTGGGGAAGATCTTTTATAGACCTTTGTTCAAAGGTTTTGCATCTACTATTTGTGAAAAGTTGTTGGTTACACTATATTTGTTCACCTTACAATTTTGAAACATAAACAGTTGAAAACCAATAGGCATTGTTTTATCATTTCCCCTATGGTTTTTGGAAGCGGACAGACATAAAACCATGCCACATATAGCAAAAACTAAGGGAGAAGATCTATCTTCTTTATGAGATCATAGTACCGTTGCAAGGAATCTTCATCACCGTATATCTCCCAACATTGACTAATTTGAACCTTCTCCAGTGATCTCTCATAAAAAAAATTTTAAAACTCGGGTTTAGGAGCCTTATTAGGTACTAATGGAACTCAATTTTCAGCATAATTCACAAAGACCATGAAATTTTTATCGCTCTTTGGTCTGTGGATGAAGCATACATTCCTAATAGGCTTGTAGTTAAAGAGGCAGGGCTTAGTTCAAATGATCCTTTCGGAAAATCATCCTTCTCTATCATCTCTTCTGCAATGACTCTAACCTTTGTGGTGTCTTCTTTGTTGCAGTACATCATTAGTGTAGAATGAAAACAGAGTAATCATTCATCATAAAGATAAAAAAATATTATACAAAAATCAAACCTCAAACCATAAGTTTAAAGAACCCCACAAAAATAAAAGACAAACAATTCTTAGAATGATGAAAAAAAAACTCGACTTTGATTTATACACACAAAAAAAATACAGAGTGTTGATGAAAAAATTTATAGTGAAGTTGATAACTTTGGTTTCTTTGACAATGCTAATGAAAGAGGATTGGAAGCAAAGGTAGAGTGAAGAAACTTGTATATATAGGAAAAAATTAAAGATTATGGTAATACATTTTCTTGTTGAGTAGGATGCTAGAGGATTAGTAATTTCTCTTAATTGTTTATAACATTTTATTTGGTTTAATTTGATGAGTAGGAGTCATTATGATAAATTTTAATCTTTATTTGATTTAATTTGATGATTAGAAGAAAAAAGGAAAATGTTCAACTTTTAGTTCTTGAGATATTTTCGTAAGTATTTAATTTGATGAACATGAGTCAAAAACGAAAAATTTTAAATTTTAGTTCTTGAGATATTTTATTAAGCACTAAATTTTATGGATAGAAACTAAAAAAGTAAAATTAAAATATTATTTAATTTACTTTGATGAGCAGGAGACAAGAAGGTAATTTTTGACTTTTAGAACTTTTAATTTACTTAAGTATTTTATTTGATGAATAGTACTATAGGAGAGTATATTTTGGAATTTTTTTTAATTTTATTTGATGAGAAGGAGTCTATAAGGAAAATATTAAATTTTAATTTTAGTGATATTTTTTTAATATTTAATTTGATGAGTAGGAGTTAAGACCCGGAGGGTAAATTTTGAATTTTATTTTATTTCATTTTTAAAATGATAAATCAATAATATTTTTTAAAGTGGATCATTCTTACGTAAATTATTGTATTTTTTTAATGTGATCTCTTGAATGAACCTTATTACCTAACCAATTAATTAATTTTGTTCACTTAGATTGAGCCAAAGTTTTGTTATTTGAACATTCACTATAAAATTTCAACCATTAAAACCTTAATGCTTTGAAGTGATGTTCCTCAACTAAAATATAATTTTGATTATGACGAGACCTTTGCCCCTGTAGCAAGAATGGAAGCCAACAGAATCTTAATAATTTTTGTTGCATACAGGGAGTCCAAAAAGTTTCAAACATACATGAAGAGTACCTTCTTGAATTCGAATATGAAAGAGGAAGTTTATGTCAAACAACCTTAAGATTTTGAATATGTTGATCTCACAAACCATTTGTTGAAGCTGGATAGGGCTCTTTATGGTCTAAAGCAAGCTCTTTGATCCGGTATGAGCGCCAGTCAGAATTTCTTCTTGAAAAAGGGTTCAAAAGAGGTAAAATTGATAACACTCCATTCTTGAAATTCGGAGATATTGATTGTGGAGGTATATGTAGATGACATCATCTTTTTAGACACTTGAAATTCAATGTGTAAAGAGTTTGTTTATTTGACTAGGAGTAACTTTTAAATGAGCTTCATGGGAGAGATTACATTATTCTCAGGGAGGCATATGAAACAGTATTCTTAGGGAATATTAATATGCAAAGAGAAGTACTACACAGAGTCACCTGAATATACATCCTGCTTGAATGAAATCCCTTCTTTTGACTATGTTCAGAGGAGATGGTATCTATACAAGTTTTGTTGCTTTTCGTTTGACAATTCATATCTTGTACCATACTGTAGGTACACTCTCATCGTATGTTGGCTAGAGGGAAGAATAAATCATAATGGCAGGGCCATCTAAAGAAGTGACATAGTTATTAAAGGTTAGTATCAATTTTGCTACACAGAATTCTAATAGCCACTGCTTTGTGTCTTCCCCAAACTAATCGTGTTAATTTCAGACGTCCCTTCACTTTAAAATGTCTCCCCTGTTCATAGATTCAACAATACTAATATCTTTCTAACTCTTCTTTTAATTCACTGGTTGTTTAGCCTATTTTCTCCTCGCATCAAAATGTCTAAGTCTTTTCATCTTTAAAGCTTCCTGTCTCCCAAGAAATTTAAAATATTAGTTCATTCAATTTCTTCATTCCTCCGTGAACAATGTTCGTCCACTCCAGTATATGGTTACATCTCTTGCACACCAACCAGGGGAAATCTTGCCATGTTCTCCAAATATAGATCTATCCGATGAGCTAATACTAAATTTAAAGTCTCAGTCAATTGTGAAGCACACTGTCGATCTCTACACTGAAGAATTAGAAGTGGCTTTTAGGGCTATGCCTTCTTCAATGTCTGAATGTTTTTTTGAAGGAGATCTGCCTAAGGTAAAGGGTGCAGAGTCTAACATTCTAGCAGTAGTAGAGGAACTGGTGTCCATACAAAGCATAACCTCTCTTAGAGGATATGTTCAACAAACTCCTTTGGAAAAATAGTTGAGATCACCGGAATAGGTCCCTCATAGTACTCAACCCATGTTCGACCTATCTCCTTAGTCTTTTTATGCCAATAGTGAGGAGTAGGAGGAAGAGGAAACTATTTTTGTGTGGAGTAGAAAAGGGGTTCCAGGTGCTAATGCATCAACATGGTTGTCGTTTACCTAGGAGGTGTTGATGATGTTAATAAAACTAATCTTCACAATGAACCTGCTAATTATGAAGAGGAAAGAAAAAGAAAATAAAGAGGGATACGTTAAAGTTTCAGAAAAAAAGGGACAATAAAAGATATGCAACTAGAGGAGAGGTGTACAAGATTATGGGAAGTGTCATAGAAGCAAATAAAAAGAAAATTGAAAGAAATAGTAAGAAAAGATGATATGCTCTAGTACGTGAGCTCTCTAATTGAACTCCTCTACCGTAGGGTCTAGTGAGACTGAATCTGATAATATTCCAATGGTTGTTACTAAACGAAGGAAGGAATCAAAGACTGGGAAGGTTATATCTAAAAGGGGTCACAAGTCAATGAAAAATCTCCACTGAAGAAAGAGAGTGTGAGTAAAGAGATCACTATGAAATTAGTCTGTCAAGGGACCAGATTCTCGTGTTGAAAATTATGTTGACAAAAATATGGTTATTAGGAAAAAACGAATAGTAGAGAGGGAGAACCAAAAAGTGCTAAATTCTAGAGTGTTCGACTCTGAAACCCTAATAGAATTTCGTATGTCCAATCTTTTAATTTATGTTTCCCCAAAAGGTTGGGGTAACCTATTTGAGGGTCCAACACCATACTTGCATGCATGATCCAGATGTGCGTGAGTTCTACTATAATATGGAGATGTTGAGTGATGGGGGTTAGGTTTACTATTAGAGAGATCAAGATTTCTCTAGAAGAGGAAACTTTGGAATAATTGTTAACATGCCTGTGAAAGATATCCGGTCACCTGAAGTCTGCAAATCGTCAAAGAAGTTCACTAAACATGCCATAAATTGAGGGTACATCAACGTGCAGGTCTACAAAAGAAATTTCTATCAGTACAAAGGATAGAGAGCATCTGCTGCTGATCTGTTTCTAACTGAAAAACAGGATGAACTTGAGGAAAGTAATCTACCTTCTATAATGTTTGAATATATGCACAACATGATGAATTGGATCATCCGAACATTATTATGGATAATTTTTAAAGCATGTGTTCAAACATTTTGAAGTGCCTCTTGGATGGTAAGTACCTAAAACTGTGAATGCAAATGTTCACTATAGTCACTATCTTGGAGTGAAAATGTCTGAAGCGAAAGGTAAAGGGTAGGAATCAGGTAGAAGATCTTCTAGAGCAGCAAATTCTCTAAAATTAAACTTAACTATCCTTACAGTGGTCCTGAATAATCAGTAGGTTGAGATTTCACAACATAACTCAATTGAAAAAGATTATCTCCAAGGGACCTGGTTTCAGTGTCATGGACGAGAAAGAGATCGAGAAGTTGAGAGTGGAAAATCAGTAGTTGTTGAAAACATATGCCTCACTCGGTTAGGAAGTCAAACCTCTCAACAAGCAATTCATTCAATCGGTATTAATTGTACAAGATAAATAACCCTAAACCCATTATCCTTATCATTTAATAACAAATTATACAAGAACACCCTTAGTTTCATTATCTCTACAAATCAATATGCATAATCCTAAGATTAGGGTTACAGTTTGGGAGACATCCATGGATTCATAAAAAAATTGATCCAAACACAAAAATACATGACAATAGCCATTCCATTAATGTAATAACATAATTCACACAAGTCTAACAATGTATACATTCATCACTTCCAATCAATTCATAAGCAAGATCCAAGATTTAATGAATTTGGGCGAAGAACATAGATCAAATAAAATATCCATTAAAAATATCAATTTACTAAAAATACACCATTAATTAACCCTAAGTAATCACAATTCATCATAATTAACCTACAATTTATGTTTTAGAAGGAACTACATTTGTTGAGAAATCCCTTGAATTTGGGTGATTTTGAAATAATCATTGAATGGAAATCATGGAGAATGGAATTCCAAGAGTGAAAGAATCCATACCTTATGATTAATTTAGCCATGAATATTAGTATAAATCTAGGGTGATTTGGTCTTCTTCTTCAAGCCTCAATGCTTGTACAATGGAGGTAGGTTATAGAGAGAATATAGAGAGAAGAAAGAGCTTTTGAGTTTTCATTTTGGGATTTTATTTGAGTTGGTGAAATGTGGAATATAAGTGATTTAATATCAATATATAACCCTCCAATAAATTAACCAAAAGACCCCTCACCTAGTTTGACTTTTTAGTGAAGCCAAATTTGACTTCAAAATTCAAAATTTTCGTTAGGAAACAAATCTGTGTCGCGGAGCTATTCCCACAAGATTTACGAATTTAATTTTTGAGAATGTAGAGTATGAGTAGTTGAACAAAAATTTTGGTTCTTTGTGAACCATGTCCACGACGCGGACTGGTTTCATGTAAGTGAAATTGGTTGTTGCCTTAGGCATCTTGTAGAAAATAGTTAGGTTTTCCTAAAGAACCCCTAGGGTAGTCGTTGGGGGGTTGGACCTATAAACATTATTTTATCTATTTAAAGTAATTTTACTAGTTTTAGACTCCATACAACACTCTCAAATATTTACATGACCTAAAGACGTTTACTAGTTCAATTTAACTAGTTTCCGGACGTTATGGTCGTCCCTATATTCTTAGTACCTAATACTTCTAAATCGATATTCTTACATTAGTCTATGTATGGAAACATAATTTTAAACATTATTCATTAAGTGAGGCTATAGTGTTGGTAATTGCAATTTCGAGGCTTAACAATAAGTATTTTACTAAACCTTAATCAAAAGTTTGGGGGTTCAAATGTTGATTGGAGTCAAGGAACTACCCCTTAAAGTAGGACGATACATATCAATCAAATATTAAATAAATAATTATCTCCTTATAGACATAAGATTATAATTCGAAAAAAATAACCATATTGATCAAAACATAAAAAACATAACATTTGTATTGTCTATCAAAGTAGTGTCATCGACTGCAACTGATTTCGAATAAAAAGACTTGACAAAACATTATTTAATTCAAATTATTGGAGCAATGTACTTTATTGTATTGAAATCCAAGATATTTTTTTGTAAATTTTAATTAATTGATTAAGCTCACAACTAATTATAAAAAATGTAAAATATTTAGATTTTGTATGTAGAATCCTTGAATAGGAGAAAAACTCTAGGAATTGATGAATAAAATGTTTGTACCACTTTTTTGTCACTACAAATATAAATACATATACATACATACATACATATACATACATACATACATATACATACATACATACATACATATATATATACATACATACATATATATATATATATATATATATATATATATATTCTAAAGACTTTGGTGATGAATAACTATAGTTAAATGAATAATAAATGACAAACTACATACAAAGAGTCAAATATTTTTTGTTTTAATATTTAAAATAATATTTCATTTCATCTTTGGATAAACTATTCTGTAAATTTATCGTAGGGTTATACCCACTTGAAAATACTTATATTATCATATGTTCAAAAGTAGATTATTGACATAGTTCAGCACCGCGCGAACCGCATTCAATTTTCCTAGTTAGATAAAATAAAGCTTAAAATTTGTAGTTTCCCTAGTCATCAAATTAAATCAAGTACAATGTTGTAAACAATAAATAAAAAATCACTAATCCCCCTCGATCCTACTCATCAATGCATAATGTATACCATAACCATTACAACTTTCCTATATATCCAAGTATGTTAACACTTGCTTTGCTTCCAATCCTCTTTCATTTGCCTTTTCAAACAAACCAACTTATCGTCTCCAGTATAAGTTTCTGAATCAGCCCTTTATATTTTATTTTTCTAATAAAAATGAAAGTCAAATTCTTTTTTGGTTTCATCAATCAAAAAGTGATCATTTTTCATTTTTTTGTGGGGTTCGTTAATCTTATTGTTTGAGATTTAATATTTATATAATTTTTGTTTTCTTTTATGATAAATGATTGATCGATTTTCATTCTAGACCAGTAAGGGATTGCAAAAAATAATAGGCCACCAAGACTAGAGGCATTCTTGAAGGGATGATGGAGAATGATGATGTTCCTATAGGATAATTTGAACTAGACATTGCCGCCTTACCAACCTACCAATAAGGCATTTCTGCTTCATTCATAGACCAAAGACCAACAACTAATTTCTTAGACTCTGTGAATTCTACTGAAAACT